>NW_026575047.1:55527500-58157005 GCF_905146905.1 Nyctereutes procyonoides | reverse complement strand
CTCCATGCAGGGAGCCCAATGTGGGACTCATCCCCCAACTCCAGGATCACACCCTGGGACGAAGGTGTGCACTAAACCACTGAGCAGCCCAGGCGTCCCAAAACTGGGAACTTTTGAAAGACCACTAGTCTGAGGTGATTACAAAGGCATAGTTCTGCCTAGATACAATGATCATGTAAGTCTCAAAGGATTCCAAACCAGCACTTAAAATCCACAATTTGGATTAGCTAGTGTTAATGACTTCATGACCTTAAAGGCTCATTGAGATGGGAAGGAGAGGAGTTGGGCAATGACCAGATCTTACACTGATACTCCTTTTTCTGTATCTTTTCACTAGTTCTACTTAGGAGCCTATGTATTTATCATTTTCACTGGCTTCCTCATCGTCTTCTTGGTCTTCACCTTCTTCAAAGTCCCTGAGACCCGTGGCAGGACTTTTGAGGATATCACCCGAGCCTTCGAAGGGCAGGCGCAGGTTGCCAACAGAGCGGAGAAGGGCCCCATTGTGGAGATGAACAGCATGCAGCCAGTGAAGGAGACCGCCACTGTCTAAGCCATGCCTCCTTCCCGCCTCCCTCCCAACATGGAAAAACCACCTCTCCCGGATGAGGGGATGAGGGAGAACTCGAATCAGGTTGTAACCCAGGACTGTTTCTGAATGCTGCTACTTGATTCCTTTCTCTTCCCCACACACTCCATGAGCACTCAGAAGAACCCAATGCTGGAGTTAGTTGTATCTTCAATGGCTTTTGAAACCTCACGGGTGCCAACGTGTCCCGGTGGACGCCCCAGAGACTCAGACCCCAGACAGGCAGATGCAATTAGCAAGAGGGTTTATTGAACGTTTGCGCAAACGGGCTCTCCGCCTCCGAGGAGGAAAAGAGCCTGGGTTCAACATTTGAAAACAAATCAGTGTAATCTGCCATATCAACAGGGTATAGAAGAAAAATCATAACTTGATATTATTTGAACTAAAAAAAATAATTTTACAGAATCCAACACTTATACATGATAGAACCTCTCAGCACACCAGGAATTGAGGGGAACTTTTTTAAGTTGATAAAGAGCATCTATAAAGTATCCACAGCTAACATCATATTTAATGTTATATGTTTATGGTAAAAGACTGAATGCTTTTCTGTTAAAATTGGGAACAAGCAAATAATATCTATTTCCACTACTCTTTACAACCTACTACTGAAAGTTCTAGCCACTGCAATGACAACAAAAGGAAAGAAAGTTATACAGGTTGGAAAGGAAGAAAATAAAATTGTCCCTATTTGAAAGTGGCATGATTGTTCACATAGAAAATCCCAAGGAATCTATAAAAATCCAACTAAAACTAATAAGTGAGTTTGGCAAGTTACAGCCTATAACATCTAGAATCAATCTCATTTCTGTATATTAACAAACACATGAAAACCAAAAATAAAATCAGAATGCCATTTGGATTTCATCATTCTAAAAAAGTGAAATACTTATGTATAACTTAACAAAATATGTACAGGACCTATATTCTGAAAATTTCAAAATGTTGATGAAAGAAATCAAAGAAGACCCGGATGAATGGAGAGACATACTATCTTCATGAATTGGATTAACAACATAGTAAGGATGAAAATGCCTTTCAAACTGTTCTATAGTTTTAATGCAGTTTCTATCAAAGTCACAGCAGGGTACTTTATGGACACAGATAAACTTATTCTAAAATGTTTATGGAAAGGCATAGGCCTGGAATAAGTTAAACAGTTTTTAAAAAGAAAATAATGTGGTAGAAATACTTTCTACAATACTAAGGCCTACCACACAGCCACAATAATCATGAATGTGTGGTATTAGTAGAGGAATTGACTAATAGATCAATGGAACAGAATAGAGAATCCAGTAAGAAACCTGCATAAATGTGACAAACATTCTTCACAAAGGTATAAAAGAATTCAGTGGTGCTGGGGCAATTGAACACCCATAAGCTACAAACAAATAAACAAAACGTCTACTTAAATATCATATCTTATACAAATATTATCTCACATTTCACATTCGTAGACTTAAATATGAAACTTTTAGAAAAAAAGCATAGGAGAAAATCATCAAATTAAGGGCTAGACAAAAAGTCTCTATAGTTGAAATGAAAGCACAATCATAAAAGGGAAAACAAAAAAGATAAATTGGATCTCATCAAAATTCAGAATGTTTGCTCTGTGAAAGATGTTGTGAAGAGTATGAAATTATGAATTACAGATCTAGAGAAAACTATTTGCAATCCAAATATATAATAAAGGATTTGTATGTGTGTATGTGTATAATGATGATGATGATGATGATACCATTAGAAAAGCAAAAGCACGAACAGACATTTTACTGAAGGGTATATATAAGTTGCAAAGATGTTCAACCATTGTTAGTCATTAGGGGAAGGCAAGTTAAAACAAAAATAGATATCACTATAATACTTACCAGAATGACTAAGATGAAAAATAGTAATAACACAAAATGCTAGTGAGGATACAGAGAAACTGGATCACTCATGCATTTTTGGTGGGAATGTAAAATGATATAGCCATTCTGAAGCATAATCTTGAAGTTTTTTCGAACAAGGGGTAGTGAAAGGGGAGGTGGGCAGAGGGATGGGGTGACTGGGTGATGGGCACTGAGGGGGGCACTCGATGGGATGAGCACTAGGTGTTGGCTCATCGTTCGATGTTGGCAAATCGAACTCCAATAAAAAATATACCAAAAAATTTTGAAGTTTCTTATAATAAAAAACAAATACGGGCTTACCATATGATCCAGCAAATTGCATTTTTTTTGGTGTTTATCCCAGAAGAATGAAGACTGTTCATAGTAGCTTTACTCATAATAGCTTTAAAAAAAAGTAAACTGGGATCCCTGGGTGGCGCAGCGGTTTGGCGCCTGCATTTGGCCCAGGGCGCGGTCCTGGAGACCCGGGATCGAATCCCACGTCGGGCTCCTGGTGCATGGAGCCTGCTTCTCCCTCTGCCTGTGTCTCTGCCTCTCTCTCTCTCTCTCTCTCTCTGTATGACTATCGTAAATAAATAAATAAATAAATAAATAAATAAATAAATAAATAATTTAAAAAAAAAAAGTAAACTAAATGTATTTCAGAGTGTATGGTTAAATAAACTGCATTATCCATATGTTGGAATGCTACTTAGCAAAAAGAAGGAGGAAGCAATTGATATGTGCACTTGGATGGATGTCATGGGAAATTTTTCTGAGTGAAAAAAATTATCTCAAAAGATTGCATACTGCACAATTATATTTACGTAACATTCTGTATATGACACAACTATAGATCTGGAGAACAGATAGGGACGGAGAAATTGAAGAGGGGAAAATTCTCAAAGCCTTGATATGAGTCATCCTTGTGCGATGAATGTGAAGTATACTGGATTTATACTAGAAATAAAGATGTAAAAGTAAAGTATCTTGACTGTGGAAATATCAGTACCCTGGTGTGAAATTGTACTGTAGTTTTGCCAAATGTAACAATGATAGGAAATTGGATCCAGGGTGCAAAGTGTTTCCATGTTATTTTTTATAATAGCATATGAATATAGAAGAATATCAAAGTAAAAAAAAATAATTAAAAATAGTGATTATAACTGTGTTCTGTGTGTTCAAAAAGTTTAGTAAGGACATGAAAGATATAAAAAAAAAGGACTAGTATATGAGGTGAGAAATACACTGGATGGGATGACAAATTAGAAAGTGCAAAAGAAAAGGTTAGTGCACTTGAAGGCACTGTAATAGACTCTATCTAAAATCAAATACTGAAAAGAAAATGGGCCAAAAGTGGTTTTTTTTTTCAGAAGTGTTTTAAAGAGGATTGGAGAGGGCAAAAGGAGGGAGAAGGAAAAAAATAAAATAAACATATAGTGACCACACATTTTCCAAGTTTGAGGAAAATTATGATCCTAAATATTCAAGAACCTCAACAAACCTCAAATAAAAGAAGCATGGAGACAACGACATAATCAAATTGATCAACATCAGTAATAAAAAAAAATATTAAAAGAAGTCAGAATAAAAATATTATGTACAGAATACAACATAATGATGTCAGTAGATTTTTTTGTTAACAGTAATGCAAGCAAGAAGATAGTGGATCAACATTATTAAAGCTACTGGGGGGCGGGGAACAACTAACAATCTAGGATTTCTATCCTCTGAAGATATCCGTCACAATCAAAGGCAAAAAAAAGAAACAAATTTTTATACATACAAGATTTGAAAGACTGCATTGCCAGCAGAACTTCAATAAAGAAGTGCTCAGTGTAGTCCTCAGCAGAAAAAAAGTTACCACAGATGAAAATATGGATTTATGAAAGGAATGTAAAGACTGGAAATTATAATTACATGGGTAGATATATAAGATTGTTTTTATTTAAGTAATTTTAATAGCTGAATTTAAATCAAAAATAGCAATACTGTATATTGGTGTTTATTAAGATATGTGTAAGTAAAATGTGCATGAAAATAATAGCAGAAAGGCTAGAAGTGACAAAATAGAAGTATATAGTAGTGTAATTTTTATGTTATAGGTGAAGTGGTATAATATCATTTGATGTTAAGCTGTGATAATTTAAGTAAATATACTGCTAATCCTGGAGTAACCACTAAGGTAAAACAACAAAGAATTATGACTAATAAGCAAAAAAAAGGAGATAAAATGAAATCATGAGATATATTCAGTTAATCTAAATGAATGTGGGAAAAGAAGATGAGCTAAGAATTAGTGGTAAAAATTCAAAAGAAAAAAAAGGAAAAAAAATTCAAAAGAAATAGCAACATAATAGATTAACCCAAATCATAACTATAATCAAATGAAATGTAAATGGTTTAAATATCTCAATTAAATGATAGAAGATGATAAATTAGACTTAAAAATACAAGAATTAACTGTACACTGCCTCCAAGAAATTTTCTTTCAACATAAAGATAAAAATCATTTTATAAGTAGTTTCCTAAATATGACATCTAAAGAAATAAAAAGAACATCAAAATTAAAGTTTTTGCTCTTAAAAGAGAATGAATAGGTAAGCCATGGGCTGGAAGGAAATACGTGCAAATCATACATTTGATAAAGGACAGGCATCTAAAATATCTAAAGAACTCTTAAAACTTAAAATAGCAAAACAAAGCAATTAAAATAATGGATTAAAGATTTGGATAGATTCTTCACCAAAGAACATATATGGTTGGTCAAATAAGCACACGAAAGGATGCTGTCTATCATTACTTGTTAGAGAAATTCAAAGTAAAACTGTGCACTTACTAGAATGGCTAAAATTTCAAAAAGACCAATCACATCAAGTGTCGATGAGGATGTGAAGGAACTGAAACTCTCGGGTAGTACTGACGGGAATGCAAAATGGTGCCACCACTTGGGGAAACAGTTCGTAAGATTTTAAAAATTTATAGAGCTACAATAATCCAGCCATTTTATTCCTAGATATTTAGCCAAGAGAAAAGGAAATCATGTCCTTACAAAGATATACACATATTCATTATAGCTTTATTCATAATAGCCCAAAGTGGAAAACAACCCAAATACTTTTCAACAGGTAGAACTGATACAAATATTTAGTATATTCATACAGTAGAATACTACTGAGCAACAAAACAGAATCGATATACACAACTTGGATGAATCTGAAAATAATTAGGCTTAGTGGAAGAAGATAGACTAGGAAGAGCTATTCTTTGGGGTACCTCGGTGGCTCAGTTCGCTTATGTCTGTCTTCAGCTCAGGTCATGATCTCTGGGTCCCCGAATGGAGGTCATGATCTCCGGGTCCCGGAATGGAGTCCTGCATTGGGCTTCCTGCTCAGTAGGGAGTCTGTTTCTCTCTCTCCGTCTGGTCCCCACTGCTCATTTGCTCTCTCTCAAATAAATAAAATTTTATTTTATTTTATTTTTTTAATAAATAAAATTTTTTAAAAAACTATACTTCAATAAAATTCTGTAAAGCGTCATAATGCCATAAACCTCATAATGGATTCAAAGCCTCAAGAAAGATTAGAGGGAGGGGAATCAGTAAGACAGTTGCAGTTATTAAAGATAATCTGCTGACATAAAAGTGGAAAGTTTAGATTATAGTAACTACTTTATTTGGGCTGATTGAGGCTTTTCAGAGTTTTGTCAATCTTTTTGTCACCCTTTTCTTGAATTTGCTGTTTCATCATCATTTCTCATGTGTCCCTTGGCCCAGTATACATCACTTGCCTCTAAAAATATTTTATCTGGGGCACCTGAGTGGCTTAGTCAGTTAAGCATCTGCCTTTGGCTCAAGTCATGATTGCAGGGTCCTGAGTTGGAGCCCTGCAGTGAGCTCCCTGCTCGGTGGGGAGTCTGCTTCTTCCTCTCCTCCCCACAGTGTGCTCTCTCTTGCTATCTCTGCTATCCCTGCCTCTCTCAAATAAATAAAATATTTTTTAAAAAAATTTAAAAATAAAAAATAATTTTCACTGGAAGCTCTCGTCATCACAAGAATATTCATGAAATGTAAATTTTTACATCATATTTCCCTTTCTCCAAGTCTTCCTCTCACTATGAGCAATGTGGTATGTTATGTGAGTTGCTTGCTGTATCTGTGTTGGTTTTGAGTACTATGGCCAATTTGTCGCCTGTCTGAATAAAATTAGGGATGGATCTCTAGCCACATTTTCACACTTAACTTTAAAATAAACTGATATCGTGTCCCTTTTTGCTTTGAGAAAAATTACTGTTACAGCCCTTTCAGCTTTGCAGATAGATATTGCAACCATCCAGGCTTCATGAATGTGCAGCATACTGTAGCAGAAAGAGAATGAGATGGTAAATCATCCTGATGGTGATTTATTACTGGGCCACCCTGTGCAAGTTACATGACTATCTTAGTTGGTTTTCTCTTCTGCAAAATAGGGAAAATAATAAGGCTTACCTTGCAAAGTGTTATAAAGACTAAAGGTAATATATATAAATGGACATGGCTCATAATAAGTAATATCACTATTTGTTCTATGACTGCATTCTGGAGACAAGGGAAAAGGGACTTCAATGAAAAGGGCCTCTAGCCTTTATCTATCTCCATTTCAACTGTCTTCTTTTTACCTGCTTGTAATTTCTGTGATACCTCTAACTATCTTGGAGCTGCTAGGACTACCTACTCATCATTAACACAGATGCATCAGTCTCTGGGATTGCTGACTCGATTGAGGCAATCCTAGCTTTTACACCTCAGGGGCTATGTTATAATATGTGTTGGAGTGTGTTCCTCCTCTGCCTGACGCTTATCTGATGTTAGCCTTCTTGGTAGCCTCCATTCTGGAGGGTATGATGTGCCTGTCCTCTGTGTTAGGCAGGATGATTTATTTAGTAGAAGTGACAAAGCATGTGTCAAAGAAATTGAGTGCCAGACAACAAGATGACATCTGTGACTTGAAGGCCTAATCTGGAGCTTTTCTGGCGTCATCTCAGAGTGTGAGATTCTTTCTGGTTCACCCTGTGCCCAATGACATGTCTGGACTAGAGGAGGAGACCACCACCAAAATAAGGCATGCAACTGAGGACTGATTGCCCTCATGAATATAAATTGAGGCCAACACACATTTGTTGACCACTGTGGTAGGTGTTTCCTAAAAAAAAAAAAAAAAAAAAAAAAAAAAAAATGAATACATTTACTTCCTAAAAAGCTCACAGTTCAAGAATTTCTCAAATAGATAAGTTCAAAGGGATGTGCCAAATGCAATAATCAGGATATGCACAGGGTGTTCCCAGGTTGCTAGAAAAGGGGATAAGAGTCTTTTAAGCCAAGCCTGGGATTTTAGGAAAACCATGGTCAGTTGATGACGCTGGGCAGCTTCAGGATGATTAGGAGCCAGGCTATGGGATACACTGGGTGTTGGAGTGGACAGTATAAACTGTCATGCACCAGCCGGCATGCCTTATATAATTACTAACTAGGTAAGGGCTACAAAATGCATGGGCTCCCCAGATTGGAGATCTAGGGTTGATCTTGCAGAGGATTTGGGGATGCAGAAGAGAGGGGATTATCTATACAAGGAGTTAAGCCAGGAGCCATTCCTTGTAGAAGGCAGAGCACGAGTGAAGGTTTTGAGTTGAAAAAGAAGATGGGTTTTCAGGAACTTGCAGCAAGTACTGGTATAGAGTTTGGTTGACAAGGAACTGTGAAAGGGTTCTAAACAGATTTTAGATTTCATTTCAGATTTTGTTTATGAGCTCACAGTGACAGGGAGTGGAAGGTGGATGTATTTTCCAGGCTGCAAATTGGAATGCTCTTGTCTAAGTAAAAATGCAGAGGACTGTGCTGAAGAAGGATAGAAAGAAAGGAATCCATTGAATTACATAAGAGAAGGGAAAACTGATGGGAATTAGTTGTTTGAACTGTGGTTGAAGCAAGGAGGTGATCAGTGATCCTTGCCAAGTTTTCAGCATATACGGATGAGTAAATGCCACCAATTAATATAGGAAGAGCAAGCAGGCAATGGTTCCATTTTTGGTTATGTGGTGTTTTACCTGTTTCTAGGGCACCCAAATATGTGCCTTTTAGAGCCTTTTGGGAATAGGAAGCTCCACTCTGGGAAGAGGTCAGTGTGAACTTGTAATACAAGGTGGCTGAGGGTCGTAAATGAGTTTTCCAACGACAGCATAGGGGCCGCAATGTATCCAGACAACATCCATCTTTAAGGGCATTTAAAAGAGATGGTGTCTCCCAGAAGAGGTGGAGGAGGGTGGAAGAGAGTTCATAGAAACTGAAGAAAAGTAGATACCATGGAGTGTGTAGTCAGCAGTAAAATGCATGCAAGAGGACCAATGAGGTAAGCATGGAAACACACCCTGGGGATGCACTGTCTGGGCAGAGTTGTGGAGGAGGCCGGAGTAAAGCTGCGCAGGTGTGAGAAGTGAGGTGACGATGGCACTAAGGAAGGCCACTTGGCCAGAATGCTAGATGAAGGAACACAGACCCTTATCGTATCATTAACTGTGGAACATGTTCCTTTCCCTCCTGCCGAAGTAAACAGGATCAGCTGAATGGTGAAGCCATGCAGATGAACCTTTAACTCCAGACTGTTGTTAGTCTCAGCCAGGGCCGCTGACTGTTTACATTCTCCCCAGGCGAAGAACTGGGCCTGTTGATGCTGTACATTCTCAGGTGCTTTGGTTGATTTCGTCCAGCCCGCCCCAGCAGCACCTAGCCTGCAGTGGCCTTGCCCTTGGACTTGTTCACAACCCCAGCATCTCCCCGATGCCTTTGGTGTTGTCTTCACCCAGGGTGGCTGTCTTCCCTTTTGATTGTACTCTGGGCTTCTTTCCCCACCACCGTGCACAATCCTTTCCAGGCCTGACCCCCTTTGTGAGTGCATTGGGTGCCTGGGGGCCTCCTCTAGGTGCTGAGGTTGGTGCCTGAGGGGCTGTATGGGTGGGAGAACCAGACCTCAGGATTAGCTGGTGGTGATCAGGAGGCCAGGCATGTTTTGATTCAGAAGCTGGGTCAGACTAATTGGCCCCTTGACATCTTTCACCTGGATGTGCTCTGCGCCCTGTGGTTTCTCCGCTGACTTGTTCAGGATGACAGGATTTGTCTTCCCTGCAAACAGGGGGACATGGCAAACTAGCAGAAGATCCCGACACAGTTGTTGAGTTACTATTGTTATGAAAACAGCTGCTCAGAGAATAGCGTTTTTTTGTCTTGGGGCCTTACTTCTTGACTGGTATAACAACTAAACTGGCAGCTGATGATAGTAGCTTCATGTTTGGATCTTTCTGAAACATCAATAAACACAAAAGTAAACATCAGTTCACCTCTTTAATTACTGCAGCTGTGAAATTAAGAAAACCTTCCAAAGCAATCTATAAAATATCTTTTAAACACTTGAATATGGGATGCTTTGGTGACTCAGCAGTTGCCTTTGGCTCAGAGCGTGATCCCGGGGTCCTGGGATTGAGTGCCGCATGGGGCTCCCTGCAGGGAGCCCGCTTCTCCCTCTGCCTGTGTCTCTGCCTCTCTCTCAGGAATAAATAAATAAATAATCTTAAAAAAACACTGAATATATGCATGAATATATATTTATATAGTATTATTTTAACATAAATATGTAATTTATGTAAGTATATTATATATAAAAACAATGTATATTAAAATGTATATAAACATACACTTACATATATGTATATTATGTATTTATTTATATAATTCTTTTTCAATAGCTTTTGCCCTTTTTTAAAAAGATTTATTTATTTTTATTTTAGAGAGAGAGTAAGGGGAAGGGCAAGGGGAGAGGGAGAGAGAGAATCCTCAAAGACTGCCTGCTGAGTGTGGAGCCTGATGCGGGGCTCAATCCCAGGACTCTGAGATCATGATCTGAGCTGAAATGAAGAGTCAGGTGCTCAACCAACTGAACCACCTAGGGACCCCTTTATTTATATAATTATATATTTATATATACACAAATATGTATATACTGAGTTTTTAAAAAGCATCTTACAAGTTGCTTTGGAAGCTTCTTAATATTTATATGTACAGCTAACCTTTAAACAACACAGATTTGAAACTGTGTGAGTCTATATGTGGATCTTTTTTGATAAGCAGAGTACCATAAATGTATTTCCTCCTTATGATTTTCTTAACATTCTCTTTTCTCTATGTATTTATTGTAAGAATGCAGGATGTAATACATAACACATACAAAATATGTGGTAATCAATTCTTTAAAGTTATCAGTAAGACTTCTGGTCAGTCTGGTCAGTAGGTATTATTGTTTTGGGGGAGTCAAAAGTCATACACAGATTTTCGATGGTGCTGGGGGTCAGCGACAATCCCCATGTTGTTCAGGAGTCAACTGTATATAAAAATGAGTCTGAATTTTTTATATATAATGTAAATATAAACATATTTATGCTATATATATGCATATATTATGTATATATGTATACACACAAACACAGTGGTTTAAGTAGCAAAGGTAACATGCTTTTGATGCATATATTACTCAGGCCCCTGGTGCTTTGCATCAAATTGGAAAGCACATAGTCTAGGACTATTGGGCCATGGTTGCTGAGGCAGTCAGTGTGACTCATGGATTACACAAGCCCTTTTGTCCATTATAACTCCCTTTATTATCTGTCTACTCTTTACTAGCCCTTTCTATCTCATTATTAAAATTAACAAGTGAACTGAACATGGCTTGTAGTATAAGTTTACTTCTTACAAGCCACTTTTCTTAGCACTTTGCATATATTCCCACAACATCCATATGAGGGTGTCAGTGTTAGCTTCTCCCTCTCCTTTCAATTTGCTCAAAGGATCCCAGTTTTTTACTTTCAGTCCCTTCAAATGAAGACACCTCAGATATAAATTCTGAAGTCATAGGATCCCCTTTCCCTTGCAGGTGATTTGGTTAGATGGTGATGACATAATCCAGTTTTGGCTAGAGATGTGAGCAATCTGATGGGCTTCCTGGGAAATATGTCTGTCTTTTAACAAGAGTCGTGAGGAAGACACGGTACTGTATAGAAATCTATGGCATGCCATATACGATGTGATGGTTTGCTCTCCATGGCTATATTGCAACCAAGGAATGCTAACCTAAGGAATAGACAGTTTCTGAGAGAAATAAAGAAAAAGTGATTCCAGATCTTTGATGACATCATTGAGCCACTAAATGAAGCCACTGCTGAATAGTCCTACTTCAAGGCTCCATAGTGAGATATATTAGTTATTACCACAATTATGCTGCATAACAACCTGCCTAAAAGGCAGTAGCTCAAAACTACAATTATGTTTTCAACTTCACATGTCTGCAGGTTGGCTGATTGAGCAAACCTAGACTGCACTCAAGTGGGCTGGTTCCAAGCTGCATGGTGGATTCAGATTTATACCATGTATCTCTTTCATCCTCTGGGCAAACATACTTGCTGGGACATGTAAAGACAGGAGTGCAGAAGAGCAGGCTGAAGCATGCAAGCACATTTCAAGGTTTGCTTAAGCCACATCCTCTAATGTCACAATAACCAAAGCAAGCCATAGCCATGTCTACCACCAGTTGGCAGATGGGCATCCCTGGTGAAAGTCTCTGTAGTCATGTAACAAAAGGGTATGGATGCAGGAAAGAGTGAAAAATTGGCAACATCAGCGCAGTCTACCAAAGAATATACTTTTCCTTATTATTTAAGTCAATGGAGACAAGCTGTAATATGGCTTACACCTCAAGGCATCCAAATAGAGGTGGGTGTTTAAATTTTCCTAACTTACAGGTGAGGAAACACAACATGTACTCTAACCCCAGAGTCTGTGCTCTTGGAAATATGTTGAGTAAATACAAGATTTCATTTCTAGGACAGTTGCCAAGAGTTCTTTACGATTACGTATTAAATGCATTTTCTTTTTTAAACAAAATTTTATTTATTTATTCATGAGAGACATACAGAGAGGGGCAGAGACATAGGCAGAGGGAGAAACAGGCTCCATGTAAGGACCCTGATGAGGGACTCGATCCCGGGACTCCAGGATCATGACCTGAGCCGAAGGCAGACACTCAGCTGCTGAGCCACCCAAGCGTCCCTAAGTGCATTTTCATTTGCATAGATTTCCTCCCCAAAGTAGCAGTGAAGATAAAAGAAACACACACACACATATTGGGTAATGATGTAAGACAGTGTATGAGCCTTGTGAAATTGGCAGTTCAGGTATAACTGTGGGATTAAGAAGTCAGTAAAACATCTTTCTTTTTTTTTCCTTCTCAGAACCAGTTGAGAAAGAGATAGTCAACTGAGTAGAAATAAAAATATCAGGTTTATTACTGAGATCTGAAGTGAAGAATACGTCTGATAGGCGGACACACATCATGCTTCTTCCAGCCACAGCAGCACTGGGAAGATGCAGGCTTCAGAAGCTAGCTTCAAAGGGGAGAGGGCAAGGGGCCCTTTTCAGAGTGCTCACATTTATTCTGCTCTGACTGACAGATGAGTTACCCTAGTTCCCATGAGAGGAATAACATCAGTCTAACATTAGTCTCTTCCCACATTGGAGAAGCTCTGTCCAATATCAGTCCCAAGGGAGAAAATTCTCAGATAAAAATAAATGAAGAATGAAATCAAAGACAAATACCATATGATTTCATTCATATATGGAATTTAAAAAACAAAACAAATGAACATGGAAAAAAAACAGAGAGAGACAAACCAAAAAACAGATTCTTTTTTTTTTTAATTTTTTTGTATCTTTTTTTATTGGATTTCTATTTGCCAATATATAGTATAACACCCAGTGCTCATCCCATCAAGTGGCCTCCTCAGTGCCCGGCACCCAGTCACCCCATCACCCTGGCCACCTCCCCTTCCAATACCCCTTGTTCGTTTCCCAGAGTTAGGAGTCTCTCATGTTCTGTCACCCTCACTGATATTTCCCACCCACTCATTTTCTCTCCTTTCCCCTATAATACCTTTTACTATTTTTATATTCCCTGTATGAATGAAACCATAGAATGATTGTCCTTCTCCGATTGATTTACTTCACTCGGCATAATACCCTCCAGCTCCATCCATGTTGAAGCAAATGGTGGGTATTCGTCCTTTCTGATGGCTAATATACCATTGTATACATAGACCACATCTTCTTTATCCATTCATCTGTCGATGAACACTGAGGCTCCTTCCACAGTTTGGCTATTGTGGACTTTGCTGCTATATAAACACATTGGGGTGCAGGTGTCTCAGCTCTTCACTGCATCTGTATCTTTGGGGTAAATCCCCAGCAGTGCAATTGCTGGATCATAGGGTAGCTCTATTTTTAACTCTTTGAGGAACCTCCACGCAGTTTTCCAGAGTGGCTGTACCAGGTCACATTCCCACCAACAGTGCAAGAGGATTCCCCTTTCTCCACATCCTCTCCAACATTTATTGTTTCCTGTCTTGAATTTTCCCCATTCTCACTGGTGTGAGGTGGTGTCTCATTGTGGTTTTGATTTGTATTTCTCTGATGGCAAGTGATGCGGAGCATTTTCTCATGTGCTTGTTGGCCATGCGTATGTCTTCTTTGTTGAAATTTCTGTTCATTTCTTTTGCCCATTTCATGATTGGATTGTTTGTTTCTTTGCTGTTGAGTTTAATAAGTTCTTTATAGATCTTGGATACTAGCCCTTTATCTAATATGTTATAAGATACCTAAGAATAAAGCTAACCAAAGTAAAGGATCTATGCCCTAAAGACTACAGAACACTTCTGATAGAAATTGAAGAAGGCACAAAGAGATGGAAAAATATTTCATGCTCATGGATTTGAAAAATAAATATTGTAAAAATGTCTATGCTACCCAGGGCAATTTACATCTTCAGTGCAATCCCTATCAAAATACCATGGACTTTCTTCACAGAGTTGGAATAAATCATCTTAAGATTTGTGTGGAATCAGAAAAGACCCCGAATAACCAGGGGAATATTGAAAAAGAAAATCAGAGCCAGGGGCGTCACAATGTGGGATTTCAAGTTGTACTACAAAGCTGTCTGTGATCATCAAGACAGTGTGGTACTGGCACAAAAACAGACACATAGATCAATGGAACAGAATAGCAACCCATAAATGGGCCCTCAACTCTATGGTCAACTAATATTCAGCAAAGCAAGAAAGACTATCCACTGGAAAAAGGACAGTCCCTTCAATAAATAGTGTTGGGAAAATTGGACAGCCACGTGCAGAAGAACGAAACTAGACCATTCTCTTACACCAGACACAAAGATAAACTTAAAATGGATGAAAGATCTAAATGTGAGACAAGAATCCATCAAAATCCTAGAGGAGAACACAGGCAATACCCTTTTTGGACTTGGCCACAGTAACTTCTTGCAAGATACGTCTATGAAGGCAAGGGAAGCAAACACAAAAACGAACTCTTGGGACTTAAGATCAAAAGCTTCTGTACAGCAAAAGAAACAGTCAACAAACTAGAAGATATTTGCAAAAAACAGATTAACTATGGAGAACAAACTGACAGTTACCAGAGGGGAGATGGATAGAAGGGATGAGTGAAATAGGGGATGGGTATTATGAAGGGCACTTGTGATGAGCACTGAGTGTTGTGTGGAAGTATTCAATCACTAAATTGTACATCTGAAACTAATATTGCACATGTTAACTAACTAGAATTTAAATAAAAATTTAAAAGATTTAAAAGAAGAAGTAGACTGAACTTAAACCTGGATGTGTGTGTGTATGTGTGTGTTTAAGATTTTATTTATTTATGTAAGACACAGAGAGAGAGGCAGAGACTTAGGCAGAGGGAGAAGCAGGCTCCCTGCAGGGAGCCTGATGTGGGATTCAATCCCAGTACCAGGGATCATGCCTGGAGCTGAAGGTGGATACTCAACCACTGAGCCACCCAGGTGTTTTATATCTGGATGCATCTTAAAAAAAATGAGAAACAATTTGAACTTGATAAACAATAGGGGTGATTTTAAGAGGTCTATAATAGTGATAGTATTTTAAGAAAACTAAGTCTGAACATAAGTATATTACTTAAGCTTGAAATGTAGGTAAAGGCTTTATATACTTATTTTGAATCATAACAACAATAAAGTATGTCGTTAATTCACCATCCTGCTGTGAAGTCTTGATTTGAGCATTCCAGCATCTCTGTGTTCTCCATTCTCTTTCACCTTTATCTATATGAAAAGATGTCTGTGTCTTCAGGCCTGACCTCTCCTTCCTCCCAGATTCAGCCTCTTACTCAACAATGTTCCCTCCATCCCATTTCAAGGTCTCAAAGCCTCCTTCCCTCATCTGTCTAATAGGGCTTCAGGTCATGAGGTTGGGGTTGGACCTCTTGGCTCCACCAATTAATTGCTTATGATTAAGTAAGTCCATTAACTCAGGCCTCAGTTTTCTTGCCTGAGAGTTGACATGACAACAATGTGAGCCTTAGGAAATGGCTAAGATGAAGAATGTCTCAGAAATTTGTGGTCTTGGTGGTGTTATTATTCCAAGTTCACCATTGTTGGGCTCCTGAAGGTAATTTAGAAGAGCCACAGAAACCTGCTGACTGACTCCATTATAAATATATAGTTTCAGTCTCTGTTGGATCCTCCAAATGGTTCAGCACTTTATTTTGGTTTTGTGCCCAATTATCCCTAAACACAGAATTGAACTATTTTATCTGGCTAATAAAATATCCCCTTTGTAGAAAATTTGGAAATTAGAAATTTTTTTTTTTTTTTAGAAAATGTTAAAAAAAAAAAAAAAAACATGATTCCAGCCACTTAAAGGTAGCTTTACTCAACTATTTCAACATGTTAGGATATTTTTAGTGTATTATATATCTCTATCTAGCTGGCTACTTGGTTAATTATAATTCATCCATATAACCTTATATTTCTCCTACAGACTCAACAAATTTTCCTTTCTCCTCATGAATTTTTTCCCTATAGAAGCTGTTGGAGAACCTGACTTGTCTCTTTGAAAGTATCTCAGTTCACAGCTCTGCTACCTCCTTGGTCCCCAGACTCCTATGTGTTCTCCCATCTTTTAGCTCTTCTAGTCTTCTGTGTTTCCATGGCTGCTCTCTGCTTACTTTCTCCAGGACTCGGCTCCTCCTTAACATCACTAGCTCTGGTCTTTCTCAGGTACCCTCACCAATCATCTTCATTTTGAAGCTTTACCCCTTGTTTCCATTTGCCAGCGGCAGGTCCCTTTCCCATCACACAGGAACTTTGGTCTCCCTCCCTCAACCTGCCAGTGTGCCCTTGGACTTCTGCCTCATGGTTCTGCAGAAACCATTTTTATGTAAGCTACCCATGGCCTCTTTCCAGGATGCCTTTCCTCTAGTTCTCAGGTGCTACATAAACTCTTGACTACCTGTGAATTTAGTTCCTGGTTTTTCTGATACTTGTTTGCTCCTTCTCCACAGTATTTTTTAATTGACTAATCATCCTCTGCCTCTTTCTTAGGGCTCATCAAGTCCACACTCACTTCATAGTTATTTCATCCACTTTAAAATCTTCACCTTTTTAAATCTTTAAGCGTTAGACTCTTATTTCCACATCCCACTTACTGCTCCTCACTACCTTGCCCCACTGCACTTCCAAATTTCTGTGAGGAAAACATAACATCTTTACAATGGACTATTTTACTCAGCCTTAAAAGGAGGGAACCCCTGACACCTGCTACACCATGGATGAACTGTGAGGACATCATGCTAAGTAAAATAAGCCAGTCACAAGAGGACAAATAATATATGATTGCACTTATATGAGGTACCTAAAGTAGTCAAGTTCATAGAGTCAGAAAGTAGAATGGATGGTTGCCAGGGTTTGGAAGAAGAGAGGAATGAGAAGTTAGTGTTTAATGGGTACAGAGTTTCAGTTTTGCAAGCTATCAAGAGTTCTGGAGATGGATAGTGGTGATGGTTGCACAGCAGTGTGGATATACTTAATACCACTGAACTGTACACTTAAAAATGGTTCAGCTGATAAGATTTTTTCCAACGTTATTGAGACATAATTAATTAACATACAACATTGTGTAAGTTTAATGTGTACAGTGTGATGACTTGATACACATATATATTGTGAAATTAAGCTGGTAAATTTTATATGTCTCTTACCACAATGAAAAAAAGATCAACCCAGAACATCTTTTCTTCTTTTTCTGATTTATCTACTTCCTGACCAGTGTAGACTTCCCTACTCTCCATTTTGGATAAGCAGTTGCTCAGTATCCCTAACTAGCACTGTGGTATGGGAAGCAGCTGTGCTCTTGGGTTCCTAGGCACAGTCCCATTGCTGACCTGACAAGATTGGCTCTGAGATCCTGTGTTTCCTTACACTCCCACTTCCTGTCGTGGTCTACGTTTCATCTCTTGAGAATGGCCGTCTCTTCACTTTACCCTGTAAATTGCATTCCTGATTTCAAACTGTACTATTTCTGTAGAATACCTAGTTTTTGTACCTGAACTTCTCTTTACCAGGATTAAGCACTCTTTTTCCTTTCTTTGACAAAGTTATACATAAGAGATCTGCACACAAGAAACAGACTCAGAGTGGATCCTAGAGCTAAATGTAAAAATTGAAAGTATAAAACATATAGAGAAGAAAAAAGTAGGACTAAGTCTTCCTGATCTTAGGTTTAATAAAAATTTCTTAGATATGACATCAAAAGTCCAAGCAATTAAAAAATACAAACGACATTGGTAATTTGAACTTGTCAAAATTTAAAATTTAAGCTCTTCAAAATATTGCTAAGAGGATGATAATCTACAGCCACGGAGAAAATATTTGCAAAGGAGAAAATATTTGCAAAGCGTATTACTGACATTGGACTTATGTTTATACCACATAAAGAGTGCTTGCAACATAATAAGAAAAATGCAACAAAGATTCTGAAAGCACTTTTTAAATGAATGGCCAATAAAAAAGAAGGGGGGGAATGCAAATTAAAACCAAAATAAGATACCCATATCCTACCTATTAGGATGATCATAGTAATCAAATTAAGAAAGAAAATAGCAAGGGTTTGCAAGGATGTAGAAATATTGGAACCCTTATATTGCTGGGGTGACTTAAACTGATGCAGTTACTTTGGAAAAACAGGCACTTTCTTAGGGTAGTTACCATATGATCCAGCAGTTCCACTTCTAGGTATGTGCCCAAAAGAAAACATTTGCCCACAAAAGACTTGTACATGAATGTTCATAGCAGAATTACTCACAATAGCCAAAAAGTGAGTATTCAAAAACCCAAATGTTCATCAATTGATAAACGCATGAACAAACTGGTTTAGATTCATACTGTGTAATAAATATTTGGCACTAAAAATAAATGAAGCACTAACATATGCTCCAAATAAATGTACATCAAAGATATTATTCTAAGTGAAAGAAGCCAACAAAGTAATACATGCTGTATGGTTCCTCTTATATGAAATGTCCAGAAGAGGAAAATCTACAGACAAAAAAGTAAATTAGTGTTTGCTTATGGTGATAATAGTGGAATGGAGAGTCTCTACAAACAGATACATAGTTTATATTTGGGATGATGGATATGTTCTAAAATTGGAAATATCATAAAGGGAGACAGAACATGAGAGACTCCTAAATCTGGGAAACGAACAAGGGGTGGTAGAAAGGGAGGTGGGCAGGAGGTGGGGGTGACTGGGTGATGGGCACTGAGGGGGGCACTTGATGGGATGAGCACTGGGTGTTATTCTATGTTGGCAAACTGAACACCAATAAAAAATAAATTTAAAAAAATAAAATAATAAAATAAAATGGTGAATTTTGCAAATTTACAAAAAAATTATCTAATTGCATCCTTAAAAACAGGTGAATTTTTTTGTATATAAATTATATCACACTATTAAAAATAAATCTCATTATTTGGAATGTGGAAATAAATTTTAAATGTATTCTTTTTTTAATAAATTAATTTTTATTGGTGTCCAATTTACCAACATTCTTAATTAAAATAAGAGGAATGAACAAATCAGGCAAGTTTCATGTACACGTGAAACTAATGTGATATTGTATGCAAAGTATGCTTCAGTATATATATAAATATATATAATATATAAATGATAGTAGACATAATATGTAAATAATATATGTAGCCTATGAATATGTAAGTATATTTATATAATATGTATAAAAATAATAGGCATAATAAAGATGACTTAATTTCTGTTAACAAGTACTTATCTCTGGGTACACACACACATGCACACATACACCAGACCAGAAGAACAACTGAGGTTAGTTAACACATCTTTCATGTCACATAATTACCATTTTGTTGTTATTATTATGGTGAGAATATTAAAGCTGTGCTCTCACAATAGTATTCAAGTATTTAATACATTATTATCAACTTTAATTATAATCACCAGAACTTATATCCTCAGAACTGATCTAATACTGAAAATTTATACTCTTTGTCCACCATCTCCCCATTTTCCCCCACCCATCAATCCCACCACCAATCTACTATGAGTTCAGCTTTTCTAGATTCCATATATAAATGGATCATACAGTATTAGTCTTTCTCTGTTTTGACTTACTTCACTTAGCATAATCCTCTCAAAGCCCATGCATGTTGCCTCAAATGGCAGAATTTCTTTCCTTTTTATAGCTGTGTAATATTCCATTGTATGTAGATATATACATATGTATATATCGCATTCTTTTTATTTTTAATTAAAAATTTTTTTAAAGATTTTATTTATTTATTTATTTATTTATTTATTTATTTATTTATTTATTCATGAGAGACACAGAGAGAGAGGCAGAGACATAGGCAGAGAGAGAAGCAGGCTTCCCTGTAGGGAGCCTGATTCAGAACTCGATCCCAGGACCCAGGACCACAACCTGAGTTGAAAGCAGACACTCAACAACTGAGCCATCCAGGTGTCCCTATATCATATTGTCCTTATCCATTCATCTTTTGATGGACATTTCAGTTGTTTCCATGTTTTGGCTATTGTAAATAATGGTGCAATGAACATAGGGGTGCACATATCTCTTTGAGTTAGTGATGTCATCCTCTTTGGATATCTTTTCAGAAGCGGTATTACTAGATCATATGGTTCTATTTTTTTAATTTTTTTTTGAGGAACTTCATTTCATTTTCAATAGTGGCTACACTAATTTATATTACCACTAATAGAGCACCAGGGTTCCCTCTTCCCCACATCCTCACCAGCATTCCTTTGCTCTTATTTTTTGATAATAGCCTTCTAACAGCATTTGTGACATTCTGTTGCTGTCACCACACCCTCATGGTCCGTGGTAGTATAATAGTTTGCTAGGGCTGTTATTACAAAATACCACAGACCAGGTAACTTAAACAATTAAAATTTATTTTCTCAGAGTTCAGGAGTCTAGAAATTCAAGATTAAGGTGTCAGCAGGATTGACTCCTTCTGAGGCCTATGAGAGAGAATCTGTTCCAGGCTCTTCTCCTAGCCTGTGGTAGTTTAATGGCCATCTTTGGGTTCCCTGGCTTTTAGAAGCATCACTCCAATTTCCACCTTTATGTTCACAGCTATTCTCCTTGTGTAGTGTCTATGCCCAAATTTCCCCCTTTTTAAGGATACTACTCATAATGAACGCTGACAATGTCTTATTTCCCTTTGAATTCCATCTCCTATGTATTGGTAATGACATATATATGGTCATCAATAATGTTTACGTGAAAAAGTAACAACAGAGTGAGAAGATTTGTACCTTGGAGTTTAGACTGAGGTCACCAATAAGGCTAATTCTACTAAAAACCTGTGGAGTGAATCTCCACAATATACACACATACACACACACATAGCCATCCTTTAACCCAGAGAATGTGTTTTGAGTTGCATATTGGTTCTATCATGTTCCTATGCTCAGAGGGAATGCAGATGCTAACAGCATTGACCTCAGTGTACCATGAGGGAGTCTGAAGACACCACAGGAAGAAAATTGTTCCTGCTCAGAGCTGAAGACTTCTTTTTGGCTGATGCCCAGGGCTGCTATTTTCAGTTTGCACTAATAAGTGGCTCTGTCCTTGAGGATTTAAGGTTACTCAGTGGATGTGCTCAAAATGGGTTTTCCATCTCTGATTGCTCATTGTCCTTTTGCATTGTTTGCTTCTGTTTTCCAGCACCCACAACCCTGTCACTGTGTTTTAACCATTATATACTGATTATCTCCTGTAACTCAGAAAGGGTCCATGAGGTGTTCATGAAACGAATAGCAATTACTTGGTAAACTATTACATATATCTTGTGATGTTTTAGAGAATTGTGAAATTTTAGTAATCTTGGTGGTCATCAAGGACAACCTCCTTATTTTAAGTGAGGATCCAAATGAATCCACAGTGGAGGAGTGTCCAAGAAGCTCCATGCTGGATGTGCCCCTGTTGTGTTCTTTGCAGAAAGATGGAATGGGGTAGGAAAAGCTTGTAAAATGGTAAAAAATATAAAGAGGGCTGACCATGGAAATGGCAGGGTGATGTGGAGGAAATCAGACAGAGTGGCTGTATCAGTGCAGTTGGGAAATCAACCACAAAGCTCATGTGGACCAACTGGAGTTTGTAGTCCTGTGCTGGGCAGGAGAACACTTAGTTGCCGAAGAAGAGCAGGTTTTTGGCTCAAGCAATGATGAGCCCAGTATCAGATTTACTTGCAGATGCAGAATGGGTCACCCTGGCAGGATCCCACCTGCTGGAGTCCTGGAAACACAGACTGAGAAAAGCAAGCATTTGAAGGCCTAAGCTGCAGTTCCTGGCCAGGACTGGAGCACATGAGGACTCCGAAGAAGAGAGCCTACAGCTAGGCTGCAGACACATTTCTCTGTGCTATCTGAGATGCAAACAGCGTGAAGTGGGACTGAACAGTAAGGACTGGAGACCATTTTAACGAGTGGCCAAGAAGAGCTATCTTGAGGCAGAGGGAGGTGCTACACTGTACTGCCTAGGGATGATGATGACAGAACTGACCAGGAGAGGGGGGAAAGAATGGAAGGAAAAGATGGACCTTTAAAAGATTTCGATGTGAGAAGATGGGGCTTGAATAGTGGGTCTAAATAAAAGTGTCACATGTCTTGTGGACTGAATTCTTAACAAGTATTCCTCTTATAAGCTTGGTTAGGCAAATGTAATAAATGAATAGAAAGTGAATGTTTTTTAAAATTTTATAATTAATGTACATTTTTAATTTAAAAATTTTTTTGTATATTTTTTATTGGAGTTTGATTTGCCAACATATAGTATAACACCCAGTGCTCATCCCACATGCCCCCCTCAGTGCCCATCACCCAGTAACCCCATCACCCCGCCCCCCCTCCCCTTCCACTACCGAATGTTCATTTCCCATGTTAGGTGTTTCTTATGTCTGTCATCCTCTCTGATTTTTCTCACTCATTTTCTCTCCTATGCCCTATAATCCCTTTCACTATTTTTTATATTCCCTGTATGAGTGAAACCATAGAATGATTGTCCTTCTCCGATTGATTTACTTCACTCAGCATAATACCCTCCAGCTCCATCCATGTTGAAACAAATGGTGGGTATTCGTCCTTTCTGATGGCTGAGTAATATACCATTGTATACATAGACCACATCTTCTTTATCCATTCATCTGTCGATGAACACCGAGGCTCCTTCCACAGTTTGGCAATTGTGGACTTTGCTGCTATATAAACATTGGGGTGCAGGTGTCCCGGCGTTTCATTGCATCTGTATCTTTGGGGTAAATCCCCAGAAGTGCAATTGCTGGATCATAGGGTAGCTCTATTTTTAACTCTTTGAGGAACCTCCACAGTTTTCCAGAGTGACTGTACCAGGTCACATTCCCACCAACAGTACAAGAGGATTCCCCTTTCTCCACATCCTCTCCAACATTTATTGTTTCCTGTCTTGTTAATTTTCCCCATTCTCACTGGTGTGAGGTGGTATCTCATTGTGGTTTTAATTTGTATTTCCCTGATGGCAAGTGATGCAGAGCATTTTCTCATGTGCTTGTTGGCCATGTCTGTGTCTTCCTCTGTGAGATTTCTGTTCATTTCTTTTGCCCATTTCATGATTGGATTGTTTGTTTCTTTGCTGTTGAGTTTAATAAGTTCTTTATAGATCTTGGATACTAGCCCTTTATCTGATAGGTCATTGGCATATATCTTCTCCCATTCTCTAGGTTGTCTTTTAGTTTTGTTGACTATTTCTTTTGCTGTGCAGAAGCTTCTTATCTTCATGAAGTCCCAATAACTCATTTTTGCTTTTGTTTCTCTTGCCTTCATGTATGTATCTTGCAAGCAGTTGCTGTGGGCAAGTTCAAAAAGGGTGTTGCCTGTGTTCTCCTCTAGTATTTTCATGGAGTCTTGTCTCACATTTAGGTCTTTCATCCATTTTGAGTTTATCTTTGTGTATGGTGTAAGAGAATGGTCTAGTTTCATTCTTCTGCATGTGGATGTCCAATTTTCCCAGCACCATTTATTGAAGAGACTGTCTTTTTTCCAGTGGATAGTGTTTCCTGCTTTGTCGAATATTAGTTGACCAAAAAGTTGAGGGTCCACTTCTAGATTCTCTATTCTGTTCCATTGATCTCTGTTTTTGTGCCAGTACCAGACTGTCCTGATGACCACAGCTTTGTAGTACAACCTGAAATCTGGCATTGTGATGCCCCCAGATATGGTTTTCTTTTTTAATATTCCCCTGGCTATTCGGGGTCTTTTCTGATTCCACACAAATCTTAAGATGATTTGTTTCAACTCTCTGAAGAAAGTCCATGGTATTTTGATAGAGATTGCATTAAACGTGTAAATTGCCCTGGGTAACACTGATGTTTTCACAATATTAATTCTTCCAGTCCATGAGCATGGAATATTTTTCCATCTCTTTGTGTCTTCCTCAATTTCTTTCAGAAGTGTTCTGTAGTTTTTAGGGTATAGATCCTTTACCTCTTTGGTTAGGTTTATTCCTAGGTATCTTATGCTTTTTGGTGCAATTGTAAATGGGATTGACTCCTTAATTTCTCTTTCTTCAGTCTCATTGTTAGTGTATAGAAATGCCACTGATTTCTGGGCATAGATTTTGTATCCTGCTACATTGCCGAATTGCTTATATGAGTTCTAGCAATCTTGGGGTGGAGTCCTTTGAGTTTTCTACGTACAGTATCATGTCATCTGGGAAGAGGGAGTTTTTTACTTCTTCTTTGCCAATTTGAATGCCTTTTATTTCCTTTTGTTTTCTGATTGCTGAGGCTAGGACGTTAGTACTATGTTGAATAGCAGTGGTGAGAGTGGACATCCCTGTCTTGTTCCTGATCTTAGGGGAAAGGCTCTCAGTTTTTCCCCATTGAGAATGATATTTGCTGTGGGCTTTTCATAGATGGCTTTTAAGATATTGAAGAATTTCCCTCTATCCCTACACTCTGAAGAGTTTTGATCAGGAATGGATGCTGTATTTTGTCAAATGCTTTCTCTATCTATTGAGAGGATCATATGGTTCTTGTTTTTTCTCTTATTGATATGATCTATCACATTGATTGTTTTTACCAGTATTGAACCAGCCTTGCATCCCGGGGATAAATCCCACTTGGTCATGGTGAATAGAAAGTGAATGGATGAATTCAAAACTGAACGACTAAGTTCATGAATAAATGAATTAATTTAATAAGTGCCTGGCCATTGACTAACTCAATATCTTTTTTGCAATAACTCACAATACTTAATAATTACATACTGGTATAGCTATCTAGTACTGCCTTGGTGTGTGTGTGTGTGTGTGCGTGCGTGTGCAGATATGTAAATGCAGATCGATAGGCAGATAGCTAAACTATTTTTAGAGTGAGAACAGTAATTCAAAGTGTTCTTTCTGTTTCTCATTCCTTTGCAAGCTTTCTCAGCTTTCCCAACTGCACAGCTAAGATTCAGCCACTGTGCTGCTAATACATTCTTTTAGCTGATAGTCACAGCTTAGATACATTTTCCTTCCGTTGAGTTTGGGATTGTATATTTGTGTGTATTTACATTTACATATATACACATACATATGTGTGTGTGTGGGTGCAGGTGCTGCATGTGTGCATTCCGTTTTTTTATTCTTAATGCTACTTCATTACGGCAGGACACTCTGCAGCTGTGTATGCATCTTGCTGTCAGCTCTCTTCTGTCAACTAGGGAAAGCCAATTGCACCTGTTACTGGCCCAGCCATGAATTGGTAGGCTGGTGTGCCTGGGAAATTGTCATCCACCCCTTGACACATCCATTGTGACTCACATGTGCTAATGAAACAGACCTGAGTGGATGTGATCTCCTTCACAGGTCCAGGGGTTTAGTCATGGACATTTGAGAGGCAAAGAATGATTCTGGGAACCTAATTCTGACCATGAGTTTGTATTCCACAGGACTGCTGACCCTGTATTCTAGTGTCCTTTCCCTTGGCTCATCTTTGAACCTCAGCTACCCCAGTCAATCCCTTATCCTCTCCCCCCGCTTCCTTACTCTCTCACCCTCATCCAGCCTGTCCAGGAGGAGGGCATCCCTGAGAAATAGGTCCCTGAAGCAGCTCTGTCAAGCCTGTTCTAAAGAACCTTCTAACATTTGCTTCAGGTCTGAGAAGTCATCAGATGTCATCAGGTTCCAGACATTGTTTCTCTGGCTCATGTCTTGTACAGAAAGGCAATCAGATCATCACAGGTTGTCATTCATAAAAGTAAATTTGATAATAGCTATGAGGGCTGGATATAAGTCTAAGGACTTTTACAGCTGTCTATCACTCACAGTACCGTTTCATTTCATCTTCATAAATGGCCTTTTTAAGGATATGGAGTTACATTTTCTGTCAGAGCATAGCAGGAGACCACAAAAAGGATTGTGGCTTTTGTGACATCACACGCTATACATTTTAAGTACCAACAGTTTCATGATTTTAAAGGTGAATATAAAGCAAGTGAATCGGAGGAGGGGCAAGATGGCGGAGGAGTAGGGTCCCCAAATCACCTGTCCCCAACAAATTACCTAGATAACCTTCAAACCATCCTGAAAATCTACGAATTCGGCCTGAGATTTAAAGAGAGACCAGCTGGAATGCTACAGTGAGAGGAGTTCACGCTTCTATCAAGGTAGGAAGACGGGGAAAAAGAAATAAAGAAACAAAAGGCCTCCGAGGGGGAGGGGCCCCGCGAGGAGCCGGGCTGAGGCCGGGGCGAGTGTCCCCAGGACAGGAGAGCCCCGTCCCGGAGGAGCAGGAGCTGCACCAACCTTCCCGGGCGGGCGGCAAGGGGCTCGCAGGGAGTTGGAGCAGGACCCAGGAGGGCAGGGATGCCCTCGGGCTCCCGGGGACACTAACAGACACCTGCGAGCGCAGGAGAGTGCTCCGAGCTCCCTAAGGGCTGCAGCGCGCACCGGAGCAGTTCGGAGGAGCTCGGGAGCGGGAGCGGCTCCAGGGAGGGAGCTGCGGGGCGGGAGCGCAAATCCAACAACACAGGCCCGGGAGCACAGGGCGCCGGGACACAGCCCAGGATCCGGCCTCCCCCCGGGACAGGCAGAGGCCGGGAGGGCCCAGGACAGCAAGGACGCTCCTGCCCCGAGCTGAGCAGATCAGCGGCCCCGCCCCGGAGCCTCCAGGCCCTGCCGAGAGCCCCGAGCCCCGTAGTTCCTGCGGAGGCTGAATCCAGGCTTCCAGAGTTGCCATAGCAACTGCGGCTGATCCTCCTGAGACCTCACGGGGTAAACAACCCCCGCTGAGCCCTGCAGCAGGCCGGGGCAGAGCAGCTCCCCCAAGTGCTAACACCTGAAAATCAGCACAGCAGGCCCCTCCCCCAGAAGACCAGCTGGACGGACCAGTTCCAGGGGAAGTCAAGGGACTTAAACTCTACAGAAATACTCCCCCGTGTTTTTTTTTTTCTTTTCTTTTTTCTTTTCTTTTTGATTTCTGATTGCTTCCCCCACCCCCCTTTTTTTTTCACCTTTCTTTCTTTTTCTTTCCCTTTTTCTTCTCTTCTTTCCTTTTTCTTTTCTTTTTCTTTTTTCTTTTTCTCTTTTCTTTCCTTCTCTCTCTTTTCTCTCATTTTCCCAATACAACTTGTTTTTGGCCACTCCGCACTGAGCAAAATGACTAGAAGGAAAACCTCACCTCAAAAGAAAGAATCAGAAACAGCCCTCTCTCCCACAGAGCTACAAAATCTGGATTACAATTCAATGTCAGAAAGCCAATTCAGAAGCACTATTATACAGCTACTGGTGGCTCTAGAAAAAAGCATTAAGGACTCACGAGACTTCATGACTGCAGAATTTAGATCCAATCAGGCAGAAATTAAAAATCAACTGAATGAGATGCAATCCAAACTAGAAGTCCTAACGACGAGGGTTAACGAGGTGGAAGAACGAGTGAGTGACATAGAAGACAAGTTAATGGCAAAGAGGGAAACTGAGGAAAAAAGAGATAAACAATTAAAGAACCATGAAGACAGATTAAGGGAAATAAATGACACTCTAAGGAAGAAAAATCTACGTTTAATTGGGGTTCCCGAGGGCGCCGAAAGGGACAGAGGGCCAGAATATGTATTTGAACAAATCCTAGCTGAAAACTTTCCCAATCTGGGAAGGGAAACAGGCATTCAGATCCAGGAAATAGAGAGATCCCCCCCTAAAATCAATAAAAACCGTTCAACACCTCGACATCTAATAGTGAAGCTTGCAAATTCCAAAGATAAAGAGAAGATCCTTAAAGCAGCAAGAGACAAGAAGTCCCTGACTTTCATGGGGAGGAATATTAGGGTAACAGCAGACCTCTCCACAGAGACCTGGCAGGCCAGAAAGGGCTGGCAGGATATATTCAGGGTCCTAAATGAGAAGAACATGCAACCAAGAATACTTTATCCAGCAAGGCTCTCATTCAAAATGGAAGGAGAGATAAAGAGCTTCCAAGACAGGCAGGAACTGAAAGAATATGTGACCTCCAAACCAGCTCTGCAAGAAATTTTAAGGGGGACTCTTAAAATTCCCCTTTAAGAAGAAGTTCAGTGGAACAATCCACAAAAACAAGGACTAAATAGATATCATGATGACACTAAACTCATATCTGTCAATAGTAACTCTGAACGTGAACGGGCTTAATGACCCCATCAAAAGGCGCAGGGTTTCAGACTGGATAAAAAAGCAGGACCCATCTATTTGCTGTCTACAAGAGACTCATTTTAGACAGAAGGACACCTACAACCTGAAAATAAAAGGTTGGAGAACCATTTACCATTCAAATGGTTCTCAAAAGAAAGCAGGGGTAGCCATCCTTGTATCAGATAAACTAAAATTCACTCCGAAGACAGTAGTGAGAGACGAAGAGGGACACTATATCATACTTAAAGGATCTATCCAACAAGAGGACTTAACAATCCTCAATATATATGCCCCGAATGTGGGAGCTGCCAAATACTTAAACGAATTATTAACCAAAGTAAAGAAATACTTAGATAATAATACACTTATACTTGGTGACTTCAATCTAGCTCTCTCTACCCTTGATAGGTCTTCTAAACACAACATCTCCAAAGAAACGAGAGCTTTAAATGATACACTGGACCAGATAGATTTCACAGATATCTACAGAACTTTACATCCAAACTCAACTGAATACACATTCTTCTCAAGTGCACATGGAACTTTTTCCAGAATAGACCACATACTGGGTCACAAATCGGGTCTGAACCGATACCAAAAGATTGGGATCGTCCCCTGCATATTCTCAGACCATAACGCCTTGAAATTAGAACTCAATCACAAGAAGAAGTTTGGAAGGACCTCAAACACATGGAGGTTAAGGACCATCCTGCTAAAAGATAAAAGGGTCAACCAGGAAATTAAGGAAGAATTAAAAAGATTCATGGAAACTAATGAGAATGAAGATACAACTGTTCAAAATCTTTGGGATGCAGCAAAAGCAGTCCTGAGGGGGAAATACATCGCAATACAAGCATCCATTCAAAAACTGGAAAGAACTCAAATACAAAAGCTAACCTTACACATAAAGGAGCTAGAGAAGAAGCAGCAAATCGACCCGACGCCCAGCAGAAGAAGAGAGTTAATTAAAATTCGAGCAGAACTCAACGAAATTGAGACCAGAAGAACTGTGGAACAGATCAATAGAACCAGGAGTTGGTTCTTTGAAAGAATTAATAAGATAGATAAACCATTAGCCAACCTTATTAAAAAGAAGAGAGAGAAGACTCAAATTAATAAAATCATGAATGAGAAAGGAGAGATCACTACCAACACCAAGGAAATACAAACGATTTTAAAAACATATTATGAACAGCTCTACGCCAATAAATTAGGCAATCTAGAAGAAATGGACGCATTCCTGGAAAGCCACAAACTACCAAAACTGGAGCAGGAAGAAATAGAAAACCTGAACAGGCCAATAACCAGGGAGGAAATTGAAGCAGTCATCAAAAACCTCCCAAGACACAAGAGTCCAGGGCCAGATGGCTTCCCAGGGGAATTCTATCAAACGTTTAAAGAAGAAATCATACCTATTCTACTAAAGCTGTTTGGAAAGATAGAAAGAGATGGAGTACTTCCAAACTCATTCTATGAGGCCAGCATCACCTTAATTCCAAAACCAGACAAAGACCCCACCAAAAAGGAGAATTACAGACCAATATCCCTGATGAACATGGATGCAAAAATTCTCAACAAGATACTAGCCAATAGGATCCAACAACACATTAAGAAAATTATTCACCATGACCAAGTAGGATTTATCCCCGGGATGCAAGGCTGGTTCAACACTCGTAAAACAATCAATGTGATTCATCATATCAGCAAGAGAAAAACCAAGAACCATATGATCCTCTCATTAGATGCAGAGAAAGCATTTGACAAAATACAGCATCCATTCCTGATCAAAACCCTTCAGAGTGTAGGGATAGAGGGAACTTTCCTCGATATCTTAAAAGCCATCTACGAAAAGCCCACAGCAAATATCATTCTCAATGGGGAAGCACTGGGAGCCTTTCCCCTAAGATCAGGAACCAGACAGGGATGTCCACTCTCACCACTGCTATTCAACATAGTATTGGAAGTCCTAGCCTCAGCAATCAGACAACAAAAAGACATTAAAGGCATTCAAATTGGCAAAGAAGAAGTCAAACTCTCCCTCTTCGCTGATGACATGATACTCTACATAGAAAACCCAAAAGCCTCCACCCCAAGATTGCTAGAACTCATACAGCAATTTGGTAGCGTGGCAGGATACAAAATCAATGCCCAGAAATCAATGGCATTCCTATACACTAACAATGAGACTGAAGAAAGAGAAATTAAGGAGTCAATCCCATTTACAATTGCACCCAAAAGCATAAGATACCTAGGAATAAACCTAACCAAAGAGGTAAAGGATCTATACCCTAAAAACTATAGAACACTTCTGAAAGAAATTGAGGAAGACACAAAGAGATGGAAAAATATTCCATGCTCATGGATTGGCAGAATTAATATTGTGAAAATGTCAATGCTACCCAGGGCAATTTACACGTTCAATGCAATCCCTATCAAAATACCATGGACTTTTTTCAGAGACTTAGAACAAATTATTTTAAGATTTGTGTGGAATCAGAAAAGACCCCGAATAGCCAGGGGAATTTTAAAAAAGAAAACCATAGCTGGGGGCATCACAATGCCAGATTTCAGGTTGTACTACAAAGCTGTGGTCATCAAGACAGTGTGGTACTGGCACAAAAACAGACACATAGACCAATGGAACAGAATAGAGAATCCAGAAATGGACCCTGAACTTTATGGTCAACTAATATTCGACAAAGGAGGAAAGACGATCCACTGGAAGAAAGACAGTCTCTTCAATAAATGGTGCTGGGAAAATTGGTCATCCACATGCAGAAGAATGAAACTAGACCACTCTCTTGCACCATACACAAAGATAAACTCAAAATGGATGAAAGATTTAAATGTGAGACAAGACTCCATCAAAATCCTAGAGGAGAACACAGGCAACACCCTTTTTGAACTTGGCCACAGTAACTTCTTGCAAGATACATCCACGAAAACAAAAGAAACAAAAGCAAAAATGAACTATTGGGACTTCATCAAGATAAGAAGCTTTTGCACAGCAAAGGATACAGTCAACAAAACTCAAAGACAACCTACAGAATGGGAGAAGATATTTGCAAATAACATATCAGATAAAGGGCTAGTTTCCAAAATCTATAAAGAACTTATTAAACTCAACACCAAAGAAACAAACAATCCAATCATGAAATGGGCAAAAGACATGAAGAGAAATCTCACAGAGGAAGACATAGACATGGCCAACATGCACATGAGAAAATGCTCTGCATCACTTGCCATCAGGGAAATACAAATCAAAACCACAATGAGATACCACCTCACACCAGTGAGAATGGGGAAAATTAATAAGGCAGGAAACAACAAATGTTGGAGAGGATGCGGAGAAAAGGGAACCCTCTTACACTGTTGGTGGGAATGTGAACTGGTGCAGCCACTCTGGAAAACTGTGTGGAGGTTCCTCAAAGAATTAAAAATAGACCTGCCCTACGACCCAGCAATTGCACTGTTAGGGATTTACCCCGAAGATTCAGATGCAATGAAACGCCGGGGCACCTGCACCCCGATGTTTCTAGCAGCCATGTCCACAATAGCCAAACTGTGGAAGGAGCCTCGGTGCCCATCGAAAGATGAATGGATAAAGAAGATGTGGTTTATGTATACAATGGAATATTACTCAGCCATTAGAAACAACAAATACCCACCATTTGCTTCAACGTGGATGGAACTGGAGGGTATTATGCTGAGTGAAGTAAGTCAATCGGAGAAGGACAAACAGTGTATGTTCTCACTCATTTGGGGAATATGAATAATAGTGAAGGGGAATATAAGGGAAGGGAGAAGAAATGTGTGGGAGATATCAGAAAGGGACACAGAACATAAAGACTTCTAACTCTGGGAAATGAACTAGGGGTGGTGGAAGGGGAGGAGGGCGGGGGGTGGGGGTGAATGGGTGACGGGCACGGAGGGGGACACTTGACGGGATGAGCACTGGGTGTTATTCTGTATGTTGGTAAATTGAACACCAATAAAAATTAATTTATAAAAAATAAAAAAAAAAAAAAAAAAAAAAAAAATAAAGCAAGTGAATCATGGCTGATTAAATTACCAGCCGTTAATTATATTGCTGGTTATAAATTATAAACTCTAATTCTAATTAACACAGCAGTTAATTAATTGACAACTTTGGTTGTGTTACAACTGAGTCTGGCATGTACAATTCCAAACTCAGGGGAAGGGAAATGATGTGTCTACAAGCTGTATAATCAGTGGCACAATGACTAAATCCTACCTTTGTGGATCCTGTGACTACCTGCAAGGGAACGAGAAACATAAAGGATGCTTAGAATTATTGTTCTCATACTAAAAATAGTATAGCTATTATCCAACATGAGGCAAGTCACATATGGAAAACCTGTATTTTAATAGCCAACATTACTCACAATTATCAGGAAAATGTACAATTAACTTGATAGCTGATGTTCTAACCAGCACCTTGGTAAATAAAGACCTTTTGCTACTTTAAATCACCATCTGGATGCTTTATGAAAGCTTGTTGTCAATGGCTAGAGCCCTCTCCCCTGGTCCACAGCTCTGCTTGATGACACCTTTAAACTCGTATGTATAGGAATAGTGTCAGAAGTTTACCAGGACCACGATAGCCAGCCTACAGAGTTCACTTGCTTTCTTAAAACAATGCTCTTCCTTTCGAATAATTGAGTAGTTCTTGTTATTTACCAACTTCCAATGCAAAGGATGGGCATCTTAACAATCAAAATCATCCTTTCATGACTTCTGTTGGCACCATAAACATTTCACCTCTTCATGAATCCTAAATCTCCTTGTGCATGCATGATGTGAAGGCATAAGTACTGAAAAGGAATAATTAGAAACATCTGTTTACATTTACCAGAAGCAGATATTAGAAGAATTAAAATAAACACAACCAGCATGCAGTAGCTTAAAGCACAACCATTCATGCAATAGTTGAATATACAAGAATGTCTGAATATCATGAGAATGCTGGATTTCTGTGTAAACAAACTATATGAATACACTGTACAATTTTAAAAGATCCTTTATAAAATGATATAAACAGTAAGAAAATTAACATGTACTGAATAAATATTCTGAAATGTTCATATCTCTTCTTTTACGAAACAGCTCGTGAGTGTGATGTGTGACAGTAGCAGCATGAGTTAGGTTGAGGCCATAGTTATTTATAGAATCAGGACTTGGAACGAGTCAGGACATCCATGCTCTGAGGCAGTTCTCAGACACCTGTGCTGAAGCAGTGCCAGAAACCAGTAATCCTAGAGTCCTGACCCATGTCTTCAAATTGTCATGTTAGCTACTTGACAGAGTTGATGGTTTTTGTTGAGACCGCTTGAAGCAGTTTGCAGCAGGACACATTGGCATCCACTAGAATCTCAGAAACAAATGGGGAAGATTGTGTTCTTGCAACTCACACAGCACAGACTCTCCTCTCTATGGCAGAGAATGGCAGGAGCCATCCATATGTCTGTGTTATAGTACATGTGCATGCTTTCTAAATATAGACTGTTGATGTTAGGAAATTGAGTTTACTGATTTTAATGAAGGGAAGGAATTCTGTATAATTTTAAGTTTAAAATAGTGATCAGAATGTGAATTCTTGGTGTAAAGACTAATTGCATGCAAAAATAAGAATCACAAATGGAACTTTTAAAAAATACCAGTGCTGGGCCTACCTCCTCCAGTTCTGATCCCAGCCAGTTATATTGGGCCCTAGAATTGGACTAGGAATAAGGAAAGAAAAAGAGTAAAGATGACAAAGGCACTATCAAAAGAGCTGTCAAAAGAGCAATTGGATAAGAAGTTAGTGCTAGAAGGGATACCTGGCTTGCAGATAAAAACAGGGAGACATTAACTAAACATTTTGTTGAACATTTTCGGGTTGAGTGAGATCACCATGGAAAAGAGGAAGAAAGAGGAGAGAAGCAGGGAGAAGCCTGAGGCAATCAACATTGAGATATAGATGGGAGTTGGAAGCACAGGAGCTCTGAGCTGAAAGACCAATGGAGTACAAGGGCCAGGAAGAAGGAGTGTCTCTGAGGCTGAGCAGAGTGTCTCTTGGAGAAGGAGCTTCCAGCCATGCTGCAAATGTTTAGCATAAAAGACATTATTAAAATGTATCCCTTAATGTATAGGAAAATAAAGAGAAAGCTCCAGGAGCCACAAAAAATGACATATTTTTAAAAGAAAGCTGAGGATAAAAGTATTATAAGCTACACTTGAAGACTGAAAGCCTAGGGTCATTTGCCCTATGTGACTCGTTGGCTTGCTTTAATGACAATGCAGAAATAAGAGACCAAACTAAGGAACTCTATAAAGCAGAATGTTGAAATTGTGTCTTCATAGAGCTGGTGCACTCAAGGGCCACACATCACTGAAATGGTATGGTAGGAAAAAGTTACCCCAAAGGGACTTATATCAAGGGGGGAGATGATAAATAAATGTGTCTGTCTTACCTGAACTTTGGGTGACATGAAAGACATCCTTCCCTGAGAATTTGTATCACATGCCTATACTAATCTGGATTTGGGGATTGACTTTAAACTGCAGAGAAATTTTCACTGGAAGTGACCTGAGGTTATCAACCAATGTGGAACACTGGGTGGAGACACATGCAGAACTTTTATGAAGGGACGTGCTGGCAACTCAGGTATTATAGAAGTTCTGCTCACTTGTTCAGCAAATGTTTATGAAACCTTTGACATATACAAGGCACTGTCCTAGCACTGCAATTGAAATACATCAGTGAGCAAAATAGACAAAGTTCCTGTACTCACGCAGCATACATTCTAGCATGAGAGAAAGAAAATACACATAGTTTAAAAATATAATAAATACATATATCATCTAGAATATGAACAGGGTTAACAGGGTGGAAGAGTGCAGGGGATGTAGACTGCCATTATTAGGAACAGCTTATTCAAAAGTAAATTTGAGTAAAGACTAAGGTGAGGAAGTAAGATTAAGGTGAGGAAGGTTATTTGGGGAAAGAGAGTTACAGGAAGAGGGCATAGTTAATACAAAGATCCTAGCGTAGGAAAATATCTGGATTGTTTGAGAACAAAAGAGTATTGTTGCTGAAATGAAGTTAGTAAAGAAGAGGCCAGAGAGGTGGTAAGTGGACCAGAGCATGTCTTACCTGGGCTTTATTTTTCAGTGAACTAAGGAGCCTTTGTATGGTTTTGAACACAGGAGCAGATAATCTGATGTAAATAGTTAAAAGTTACTCTGGATGCTGTGTTGAAAACAGGACTGTGGGAGAAGAGATGTTCAAGGAACTAGTTAGGAGCTTTTGGTAGTATGGTGGGCAGAAAAATGATGTTTGATCAGGATGATAGCAATGGCAGTGAGAAGTGGCTGAACCACAGTCTGGTTTTAATGTGGAATCAACAGAATTTCTTATGGATTGAGGCAGAATGTAAGAGAACGAGATTCTGATTTGAAAAACTGTAAGGATGGAATACCATCAAATGAATTGGGAACACTATAAGTGAATCTTTTCTTAAGGTGAAATTAGCGTCAGTTCAATATGAATTAGTTGATTCTAGAGTTTATACATCAGGTTGGAGATAAAATTTGGGAATCCTAAGCATATAGATAGCATGTGAAGCCATAAACCTAAAAGAGATAACTAAGGAAGTGAGTGCAGATAGAGAAGAAAAGGGTTGGAGGTTTGATTGAGTAGGTGCATGGTGGTACAGAATGAGGAGCTGTGGGGCACCCTGGCATTAAGAAAAGAAAGATTTGGTGAGTGACAAAGAGGATGGGCCAGTTGAGTAGGAAGAAAAGCAAAAAATTGTGCGTCAAGGGCAGTGCTTGGTCTAGGATTTCACTCGCAGTTTCATGGATGCTGGAAGAAGGCATAAATCAGTCATGGGTGAAACAAAGGACAGTTGACTACTCTCATATAGGGCCAGCTACATAATTTACAGGGTCCCGTGCAAAATGGGAGTACTAGGTCCTTTGTTTAAAAAAGCAGGAGTAAAGTTTCTTCCTCTCCTATCTAAAATTTAGCACTTATGTTTCTCCTTCCTTAGGCATTTGTGCTTGACTGAATGTATGAAAATCAGTATCACAGTTTTTTTACCTGGCTACCCAAGCTTTGCTTACAGTGTCCCAAAGGATAGGACTGTTTCATGTAGTTCCATGCAGTGATGTCCATCCAAATTTTTCTGCTGAAATTAATAACAGTTCAGAAAAAGAATGATTATCGTCAGTATTTTCTCAGTATATAAAATATAATATTGTTAATATTGTGACTTATCTAATAGCAATAACCTAACAGATTCTGGGTAGAAACCAGAAATAGACATGATCTCAGAAATGAATGGGCTTGCTGTCTAAAAATAGCACATCTTCTTAGAAACTGAAAGTACTTTAAAATGTGTGGCATCACTAATCCACATGATTTGTCTCTGAGAAGAGGAAATCCATTGTTAAATCCTGATACAGAGGCACATATATAAAAGCAAAGGCATTGAATTCTCACAGTGTAAGTGCTGAGAGGGGTTCTTCATTTAAAATGGGAATATTCATCCTTTATTTTGTGATAAATACATACCCTTCTCTCTGTTGAATCCTATTTTTCCTTGTTTGCTCTTTTGAAGGAATTCAAAGAGAAGTGATTTTAAGTGATATTCAGTTCAGCAAATCTAATAATGTGAACTCTAGAAGTCATGTAACCCAAAAGATGACCATCACTATTTAAAGAGGTAAAATCTTTAACCTAATGGCCATATGCAGGCACCATGCTCAAGCAAGGGAATAGCACAGAGGCGTGATAAACACCATATAGTCAGAATGTAGATAAATCTCTCACAAGTCTCCAAGTGTAACATTCCACCAGTTGTTCAAGTATCCCTCAAATATAGAGGTGTTGAGGATTCCTTGCACAAGCAATATGGCTGTCTCTCAACAGCCAGTTCTTGGAGCATCTTTGGATGAATGAAATATTTAAGAGAGGGGGGGAGGGGCAAGATGGCGGAAGAGCAGGGTCCCCAAATCACCTGTCCCCACCAAATTACCTAGATAACCTTCAAACCATCCTGAAAATTTACGAATTCGGCCTGAGATGTAAAGAGAGACCAGCTGGAATGCTACAGTGAGAAAAGTCCGCGCTTCTATCAAGGTAGGAAGACGGGGAAAAAGAAATAAAGAAACAAAAGGCCTCCGAGGGGGAGGGGCCCCGCGAGGAGCCGGGCTGAGGCCGGGGCGAGTGTCCCCAGGACAGGAGAGCCCCGTCCCGGAGAGAGCAGGAGCTGCACCAACCTTCCCGGGCGGAAAGGGGCTCGCAGGGAGTTGGAGCAGGACCCAGGAGGGCGGGGATGCCCTCGGGCTCCCTGGGACACTAACAGACACCTGCGAGCGCAGGAGAGTGCTCCGAGCTCCCTAAGGGCTGCAGCACGCACCGGAGCAGCTCGGAGGGGCTCGGGAGCGGCTCCAGGGAGGGAGCTGCGGGGCGGGAGCGCAAATCCAACAACACAGGCTCCGGAGCACAGGGCGCCGGGACACAGCCCAGGATCCGGCCTCCCCCCGGGACAGGCAGAGGCCGGGAGGGCCCAGGACAGCAAGGACGCTCCTGCCCGGAGCTGAGCAGATCAGCGGCCCCGCCCCGGAGCCTCCAGGCCCTGCGGACGGAGAGCCGAGAGCCCCCGAGCCGCCCCGTAGTTCCTGCGGAGGCTGAATCCAGGCTTCCAGAGTTGCCATAGCAACTGCAACTGTTCCTCCTGAGACCTCACGGGGTAAACAACCCCCGCTGAGCCCTGCAGCAGGCAGGGGCAGAGCAGCTCCCCCAAGTGCTAACACCTGAGAATCAGCGCAACAGGCCCCTCCCCCAGAAGACCAGCTAGAGGGACCAGTGATACTCCCCCGTGTTCCAATACAACTTGTTTTTGGCCACTCTGCACTGAGCAAAATGACTAGAAGGAAAACCTCACTTCAAAAGAAAGAATCAGAAACAGCTCTCTCTCCCACAGAGTTACAAAATCTGGATTACACTTCAATGTCAGAAAGCCAATTCAGAAGCACTATTCTACAGCTACTGGTGGCTCTAGAAAAAAGCATTAAGGCCTCACGAGACTTCATGACTGCAGAATTTAGATCCAATCAGGCAGAAATTAAAAATCAATTGAATGAGATGCAATCCAAACTAGAAGTCCTAACGACGAGGGTTAACGAGGTGGAAGAACGAGTGAGTGACATAGAAGACAAGTTAATGGCAAAGAGGGAAACTGAGGAAAAAAGAGATAAACAATTAAAGAACCATGAAGACAGATTAAGGGAAATGAACGACACTCTAAGGAAGAAAAACCTACGTTTAATTGGGGTTCCCGAGGGCGCCGAAAGGGACAGAGGGCCAGAATATGTATTTGAACAAATCCTAGCTGAAAACTTTCCCAATCTGGGAAGGGAAACAGGCATTCAGATCCAGGAAATAGAGAGATCCCCCCCTAAAATCAATAAAAACCGTTCAACACCTCGACATCTAATAGTGAAGCTTGCAAATTCCAAAGATAAAGAGAAGATCCTTAAAGCAGCAAGAGACAAGAAGTCCCTGACTTTCATGGGGAGGAATATTAGGGTAACAGCAGACCTCTCCACAGAGACCTGGCAGGCCAGAAAGGGCTGGCAGGATATATTCAGGGTCCTAAATGAGAAGAACATGCAACCAAGAATACTTTATCCAGCAAGGCTCTCATTCAAAATGGAAGGAGAGATAAAGAGCTTCCAAGACAGGCAGGAACTGAAAGAATATGTGACCTCCAAACCAGCTCTGCAAGAAATTTTAAGGGGGACTCTTAAAACTCCCCTTTAAGAAGAAGTTCAAGTAACTCTGAACGTGAATGGGCTTAATGACCCCATCAAAAGGCGCAGAGTTTCAGACTGGATAAAAAAACAGGACCCATCTATTTGCTGTCTACAAGAGACTCATTTTAGACAGAAGGACACCTACAACCTGAAAATAAAAGGTTGGAGAACCATTTACCATTCAAATGGTTCTCAAAATATACCCTAAAAACTACAGAACACTTCTGAAAGAAATTGAGGAAGACACAAAGAGTTGGAAAAATATTCCATGCTCATGGATTGGCAGAATTAATATTGTGAAAATGTCAATGTTACCCAGGGCAATTTACACGTATAATGCAATCCCTATCAAAATACCATGGACTTTCTTCAGAGACTTAGAACAAATTATTTTAAGATTTGTGTGGAATCAGAAAAGACCCCAAACAGCCAGGGGAATTTTAAAAAAAGAAAACCATATCTGGGGGCATCACAATGCCAGATTTCAGGTTGTACTACAAAGCTGTGTTCATCAAGACAGTGTGGTACTGGCACAAAAACAGACACATAGATCAATGGAACAGAACAGAGAACCCAGAAGTGGACCCTGAACTTTATGCTCAACTAATATACGATAAAGGAGGAAAGACGATCCACTAGAAGAAAGACAGTCTCTTCAATAAATGGTGCTGGGAAAATTGGACATCCACATGCAGAAGAATGAAACTGGACCACTCTCTTGCACCATACACAAAGATAAACTCAAAATAGATGAAAGATCTAAATGTGAGACAAGATTCCATCAAAATCCCAGAGAAGAACTCAGGCAACACCCTTTTTTAACTTGGCCACAGTAACCGGAGAAGGACAAACAGTGTATGTTCTCATTCATTTGGGGAATATGAATAATAGCGAAAGGGAATATAAGGGAAGGGAGAAGAAATGTGTGAGAAATATCAGAAAGGGAGACAGAACATAGAGACTCCTAACTCTGGGAAATGAACTGGGGGTGGTGGAGGGGGAGGAGGGTGGGGGGTGGGGGTGAATGGGTGACGGGCACTGAGGGGTACACTTGACGGGATGAGCACTGGGTGTTATTCTGTATGTTGGTAAATTGAACACCAATAAAAATTAATTTATAAAAAAAAAAAGACATAGACAAAATAAAAAAAAAAAAGAAAAAAAAGAAATATTTAAGAGATATCCTATCCCCTTTTGGAAGCCTATTAATTAATGACAGTTGCTGGAGGGACGCCTGGGTGGCTCAATGGTTGAGTGTCTTCCTTTGGCTCAGGGTGTGATTCTGGGATAGGGATCAAGTCCCTCATCGGGCTCCCTGCAGGGAGCCTGTTTCTCCCTCTGTCTGTGTCTCTGCCTCTCTCTTTCTCTTTCTCTGTGTCTATCATGAATAAATAAATAAAATTAAAAAAAATAAACAAACATAGTTGCTGGAAAATAAACTTATGTATCTGATTATATATACACACATGTTGCAGATTATGTAAATATATGTGCATGCATATTATTTTTATATATATTAATATATACATAACTTATTAAACAGTCTGGTGTCTTGAGTGAGTATTATTCAGATAAATACTTTTTTAGAATAAAGGAGAATATGCGTTGACTCCCCAGTTTACAAGCACAGTCCAAAATTTCATTCATATGGTGTTTGTGCTGAGTTGAAACATCTGTTCCCATACAGAGTGTGAGACATCTGATCATCTCTTATATTCTTGTATTTAACCCATTATATATCTGAGGTCTGGGTTAGACTCACCCTGCTCTAGACATGGGTAAGTGTTCTGGGATGCAATGTGATAGTCCAAGAGCTTATCTTTAATCATGGGGTATCAATGGGAACACTCTCAAGTCTCTGTACTGCTGCTGCTGACTCATGGACCAGTTCTAGATATGGAAGGCACTTAGGAAATAGGATCAACAGAACCCAGTGACTGAATAAATGTTGAATGTGAGATGACAAAGAAAGAAGAGGTTGGTATGCAGCCTCTGGTTGTGGTTCGGTTAGGAATAAATAAATGGGAAAAAAAAAGAATAAATAAGTGGGTACAGAATGGTGGTACAGAATGGGAAACAGATTTGGGGCAGAAAGATAATGAGTTAATTTTGGACATAATTAAGTTTGGGTTGCCTGTGGGGCGTCTGGATGGAAAGGTTCAGAAGGATCCATCCATGCAAATCTCAGAAAAGTGCAATGGGTCAGAGACACCAGTGGAGAAACCTGGGAATGGAAAGTGGGGATACTTCTGTGTCCTGGTGCCTTGGTGCCCAGTTTGGGAGATTAACTTCTCTTAAAAAAAAAAAAAAGGCTATACATGGCCACCAATTTACAATGAAAGGGGGCTGTGGAAGTGTCACTTAGTAAAAATGTTATGGCTTATGTTGAATTCTCAGTTTCTTCTGATGCTACCTTTTGTGTGTGTGTGTCCTTTGAATGTAGGCCAATATAATCATTTTGCTTTTCAGACATAACGGACTCTAGAAAAATATCTATCCTATCTATTCATTGTGAAAAGGAAAACATATGTTCAAAGTAATTTATATCCTATGCCAGTTTTTCAGGTGGCTATAGGGGACCAAGGAACTCGTAACTATAGAGGTGACTGGATCATCTTTTGAATACATTTACCACTGAGGTAGATGAATAAAAAATACAAACTATGTATCTTTGGGCAGTATAACAATTATAAGAAGATAAGAGCATCTCAGCTACCTTCCTTCTCATTTGTGCACCAGCCTCCTTCCCTACCAGGCTCAGACTTAATAGGTATCCCTTAAATATACACTTCCTTGGCATTATTGTGCATTCCTTGACTCCTAATGGATGCCCTCCACCATTCTAAGCCCTTAAGAGTGTGTGACAGGCAGTCTTACCAGATAGGATAAGTGGACTTAGGGCAGTGAAATGGCTCATGTACATATAACCAGCCAAACAAGAGGCTGACTTGAAACTTGAACATGTTTGATTCTAAAGCTCCTTCTCTTAATCACTTTCATTTTCTTTGGTTCAATTTTATATCTAACTCCTGGATCATGAGCTACTTAAAGTTAGTTACAAATTATGTCTTCCTTATCTCTGACTCCCTAGCACCCTGCATGGTCCCTGGCCTTTGGAGATACTCAGTGAATGCTTGAAGGAGGTTAGGGGAGGAAGAGAGGATAGCAGAAGGAGATGAGTCATGCCTTCTTAGGAAAAATCACCATATGGATTCAACAAATGGGAACCTCAGTACCAATGAAGTGTGTTGTGGGAGGAGAGATAGATGTAATGTTGGATACTCATTTTTTTGATAATTAAAAAAAATGGCTTAGAATTTTCTAAATTTTGTTAGAAGAAGTGCCAAGATTCCCCTGGTGTAAACTTAGTTGCAGAAATGCCTACAAAGAAGTCCCTATGACCTAGGTCTTATGTAAACTTTTTAGAACAAATTTCCCTAATCTGAGAACAACTTACCTGTAAGGTTTTGAATCATAAGCTTACTGAACTAGATGCAAATGTAGGTATCCTGTGGCTTTCACAGCTGCAGCTAGATATATAAATGTGGTTTAGAGATTGCATTTCTTTCTCAGGGTTAGTAAATTTTGTTTTCATTTCCTGCACTGAGGAAATTTCGTCAATTTCTTAATTGCAGAATAATGAGCAGTATTTCCACTTTCAGATATGTATTCTTGTTATTTCAATGTGATAAATGTGGAGAGATTTCCGCAAGCAGAAAGAAACTTTGTTGTTTGTCTCTTATTGCAATGTATTTGAGCTGCCTGAATGCGCAAAAGATGGGCTGAGGTTTTATTTTGTTATTTTTGTAGTTACTGCTGCTGTTTCTATATTCTCAGGAGATTTTGAAAGGATTATCACCTATGTGTAAACACTTGGCAGGTGAATGGCTCATACTCAAGAATACCTGTTCCTTGACCCCAGCCACTGGGGCTTCAAGAGCTATGAGTGCCAACAATCCTTTTTTAGCAGCCCCAGACTGTCTGCCTCTTCCTGCCCCACCCACTGCTGTCTCAGCCCACTAGCTCCAAACCCGGGGACCCTGGGCTGGGCTGGTGACTTATCCAGGAACTCTGGCCTATTCCTAGCCAGGTCTGAATAATTTGAGGCAGGGCTAGGAGTGAAGGTTACCCCTCTCAATCCATAATGGCCCCACAGCAGAGGGGATTCTGGGTCTCCTGAGCACAGGGTCTGTCATTGTATCTCCACTGGCAGCTATTTCTGTAAGTCCTGATCTCTAGGACCTTACTTCCCTCCTCCTTCTGCCAGCATGCTCTGTCTAGATGCACTGAGATGGCTTGTTGTGCCACAGTCAAGGGTCGATGCCAGAAAGCAGACTGTCTCTTCCTACTGTGTGCTAATCTAATTAAACCCATCCTCCCAGGATGAGGTTTCTGGAGCCTATACCCATCACACTGTCCCCTGTCCCTCACCCCTCCTGGATACCCACTGCTCTCATGAGCCTGCTCCTCCCAGACTTCTGCTTCTCCCCATGCCCTACCGTTTCCTGCACCTCATTCCTCTGTATTCCTCACAGAGTCTTGGATACCCCATGTTGCCCCCCTCTTCCTAGAAGCCCACTAGTCCCTTGAGCCCTTTCTTCTATAGTCTCACTTTTCCCCACACTGGGCCCTACTCTCATTCTGACCCTCTTTGGTCCCCATACCTCCTAATGCTAGCTTCTCTCTATACTCCACTCCTCTCTAATGTCTCTCCCTAGGAGATTTAGTTTCTTCTGCAAAGGGCAAAGGTGGGAAAGGAGAAGACAATCACAATTCCCTCCCACCCTGGCAGAGGCTTTTGGTATCTGAGAGTTCTATGTCAGTGTGACTGAAGACCCCTCCCTGTACTCAGGTGGATCACATCACCTGAGCAGGAAAGATGGAAGTCAGGGACATGGTAAGCTCTGCAGAGGCCCAAGGAGTGGAGATGCTGGCATTCACCACCAGTATCAGACTCACCAGTATTGCCTGGTTCTAATTCCCATGACCCTTGGAGCCCCCAAAAGCCCTTCATTTGAGAAATGCCATTTCACGGCATCTCCCCTGTCCCTTTTCACCCCCTTTGAAGGACCCCCTCAGCTACACCATATTTGCGGGTGACCAATCCATGGAAAAGGCAAGGAAGGCTCACAGGCTCTGGGGAGCTCCAAATGTGGAAAGCATCAACTTGTCTGGGACCCCCTGAAGAAAAGAGGACTTCACAAGGCATCTGTCTACATAGCAGCTGTGCTAAAAGTTTGCAGGGATGGGAGGCTTTAGTGATGCCATAGTTCTTATTCCCCTCAAAAACTGCATTATCTACATGACTTGATTCTCCTCTCTTCAAGATATCTTTGCAAAACCATCCTCGCATCAAGCTCATTTCAGTCTAGATGTGAATTATTATTTAGCCCCCGTCCCTTAGAGCTTTGGTTTTAAGGTTGAGAGACACACTCTGCAGGGATGTAGCCCCAACTTCAAATCCCATTCCCCCCAGTTACTACGGTTTAATGGGGCATAGGGGGAAAGGAAGAGGCAAATTACTTGAGCTCTTTAAATTTTTTTCTTCATTGAGGGGATGATAATGAGAATACTGATCATCCCTGTTTTATGTTTAAACAAAATGACACTAGCAGGAGGCATAGCACATACCAAGGGATCAGAACATGTTCACGGCTACTGTCATTATTATTATACATGGTGCTCACCACTGCCCAGCACAGGAGTCAGCACCATGCCCTACTGTCTGCTGTCACCTTTCCTTTGTCTACCAATCTGTACAGGAGAAAGAAATGTGATACTGACTAGTGTCCCCACTGGTGTAGTGAAGCAATTGCTTCAGAAGGCACAGCTAATGCAGCAGGTTTGGATTTAAATACTGTTTTTCTCTGTTACCTAAGCTCTCCACAACCCTAATCCACTCAAGTCAACTCAGCAAACACCCAAGACCAAAACCGAGAGGTGCTGTTAATGGTGTGGAGAATAACACAAATTAAAATAAGACCTGGAGTCCAAGTTCACAGGCTCTGGATGACAACTGGGTTCCCAGGGAAGACTGACACATTCTCTCCATCCTCATGGTAACCCATGTGAACGCCAGTTGAAAGGGAACTCAGAGAAGTGCTAGACTCATGATTCAGGCGTAGGATGCGGGCTTAGAGACCAAAGAGAAAAGCAAGTGAAATGCTTCTATTTCAATAAGAATGTAATGTGGAACATTATATTCAAATTGAAAATCCTTTAGCTGCTATTGCTGATTTATTTCCATCTTATTATGCTACCAAAACTCTGAATGTTTCAGTTAAAATGCATCACCTACATTGAGCGGATATGCAGGGGATGTGATTGTGCTCCCTGTGGTCCATTCATAGCCTGAGGCCATACATCAAGCCTAACATCTGTGAACTTTCAGGATTTCCCTAACCTGCATTCCTTTTGCACTTGTTCTCCCTCATCACCCACCAGCAAACACTCTCCACCCATTTAGGCCTTTGCTCATCATCTTTTTCGTCATTAAAGAAATCACTGCACAACTTACTTTCCTGATCTGTGATTTTATGTTTAAAATAGGGTTTTTTTTATTTTTTTTTTATTTATGATAGTCACAGAGAGAGAGAGAGAGAAAGAGGCAGAGACATAGGCAGAGGGAGAAGCAGGCTCCATGCACCGGGAGCCCGACTTGGGATTCGATCCCGGGTCTCCAGGATCGCGCTCTGGGCCAAAGGCAGGCGCCAAACCGCTGTGCCACCCAGGGATCCCTAAAATAGGTTTTCTTATACTTAGGTATGACAAAGCCACCAGATCAGGAGACAGCTGCCATTGAAAAGGTAGTTTGTTAACCACAGATCTCAATGGAGATATGCATAGCATCCATTGCAGGGAATGGTGGGGCACACGGGGAAGCACCAGGGTGGGTCACAGGGAAGAAGGGAAACTGTGGGCAAAGAGCTTTATTGTGGTTTCCATGGGAGTGAATGGGAATATGGGAGGCTGGATAAACAGGCTTAAGATTGGTTAGTTAGAATGATTAAAGTAGACCCTAGGGTCTAGACTGTCCCCAGTTGCCTGGTACTTGGACATAGTTCAAATATTGGCCTGGGTGTGACAACCCAATAGGGAAGGCACTTGGGGTGTGAGCTCTGGATTGGTTGGTTTGCATTTGGAAAGCACAGAGCTTGACAGAATTGTTTGCTATCTCTAGGAATTAGCTAGCCCTGGGGGAAGCAAAAGCAGTCCCTCCAGGGTTAACCAGGGTCTAGAAGTTAAAGCATGAGAAAACAGAAAACAAAAGACATGGCTAATACACTTGGTTATGTCACTTGCTACTTGAAACTTTCAGTGCCTTCACTGTGGAGCTGGCATGCAAATTTTCCTACCTTCTAGTCACTGTTACAGAGTCCAGCCTTGCCCACCACTCTGTCCTTTTCCTCTCTTGAATCCTAAATTCTGATAAAACTGCATTTCTCAAAGTTTCTCATCAGTTTAGTAAAATCAGTGCAATAAAAGCCACATCTTTGTATGATTTATTTTTCATGTCCCCCATCCTCTATCTGGCCAGCTATGGCCTATCTTTAATGTTACCTTTTCTGTGAGAATTGGGGGGGGGTGGCGCAATTCGTATAAGTCATGCCAGGCACAGAGCTCTGCCCATGTAAGTACCTGGGAAAAAACTCCTCTGCGTTTCTTCTCATCCCTTCAAGTGCTATCTCTCCTTCAAGTTGCAGATAAAACCTCTATAAGGACTCCCCAGCCCATTTAAATTTTTCCGCTTCCTCCCTCCTCTGATTTTTTTTATGGCCCTTATAGCTTAAAACTGATTTTGCTGAGTTGTTTAGCATTATTGGTTTTGTCACCTTGCCTGTGAGCACCTGGAGAAGACCATCCAGATGTATTCTTTGCCATTTCAGAGGCTTCTATGCTCTAACACTCATGAGATCAGTGATAAGTAGGCATTATTATTAGATTAGCAAGCCCTGAGAACTGCCCTGTGAATCAGCAAAATGAGTGTTGGCTGGGATGTCATAAGACCCATGTGTCTAGGATGGATTCAATGGATTTGCAATCCCACCTCTCATTGCCCACAAAGGCAGGATGTTTGCAGACATCTATAAGTGTGTGAATTCAGAAGCTCCTGTAGGAATGGTGATTTTCCCTTCCCTTGTTAGAGAGTTTACCTTACTTACCTTTGGATTTTCACCTTGGATCTTTCTATACCGGGGCTCAAGATGTCCCATAAATATTACCAAATTTTCAGACTTGAGTTTTGTAGACTTGAATAGGGATTGCCAAAAAGAATAAAAATTCTAAAATAAAATTTTCATGCTTAGCCTGATTTCTTTTTTCCACGTTCTTACTGCATTAATTGCTTTGCAAAAAACAAACAGGCAAACAAAAGTAGGATCATCTTCCTAAATACTTGCTTATTTTGTTGGCAAGCCTGTAGGGGTTGCACCATGGCCCATTTCCCTTCTCTTTTTTCCAACTGTAGCTAGGCTCCCATTTTCCCCAGATGAATATATCATCATCTCAAGGTAATGACATGACCTAGTTAGTGTAGAAATGGCTGTGCGTTCTGGAAGAAAAAGAAAATGTAATGAATAAGGCATGGAGACCTCCCACAGGTCATTGTGTTTCCAGTGCATGTTTACGGAGGGATTCTATTTACAGCTCTCACAGAGAGCAAGGATGAAAGTGGCTTACATTGCAGAATTTGTAGATAGAGCTCCTTTGCCATGGGTGGTAAAGACACCTGTCTGCCTCGTGGGAGATAGCGGACCTATGGGAGCTCTCAGGGTCCTGCCAGCAGCCTGATTTTATGATGACTTTTTAAAAATTATTTTTGACCTTTATATCTGTGTGACTATTGTTTAAATGCCAATTTGTCTAGTCCGGTTCTTACCTAAATAAAACAGAGGGTTTAAAAAAAAGAGGATATATAGACATGATTTACACCTATTAAACCTAGTATGTGCATTTACAAGAAAGCAACCACTGTTTCCTACCCTGCCTGAAAATAATATCCATTTCTCCTGAATTCCAACCTGAATTTAAGCAGTCATTGAGGAAATATGCCTGTGGCTAAGCACAAACTAATTTTTTCTTTTCTTTTTTCCCCTAGGATTACACCTTAACCATGTATTTTCAACAATATTGGAGAGATAAAAGGCTTGCCTATTCTGGGATCCCTCTCAACCTCACGCTTGACAATCGAGTGGCTGACCAGCTATGGGTGCCTGACACATATTTCTTAAATGACAAAAAGTCATTTGTGCATGGAGTGACAGTGAAAAACCGCATGATCCGCCTTCACCCTGATGGGACGGTGCTGTACGGGCTCAGGTCTGTCTGCCTTTTCAGGGCCAATTTCACAGTTGCATGGTGCATTGGCATTGAATTTCTCACTTGAGAAATAGGGAGGAGGCCATGTCCTAAGATTAATTAGGAGACATCCATGAAACACTGAGATTGCACACACACATGAATCTTATAAAATGTGGGGCATTACTGTTATACCACACAAGGGAAAAACTGCTTCCTTGGATTGATTTTAAATAATCCGGTTGCCATATCTAACAACACAGATTCCCTGAGGACGGATTTCCCATATCATAGCCACAAAGGCCTGTAATTAGTATTGCTCTGACACTGTAGAGGTTTGTAATAAAATTTCCCCAAAGCTGTTTGCCGAGTTGAAAAAAAAATGTCTAATTTTGCTGTTATATGGTACAATCTCCTCAGAGCTTCATGAGGTAATGTCACCAATATTTATGGGCATGACTAAATGTGAGGTTTCCTGATGAGAATCATCTCTCACTAGGTTTCATAATGAAATTACTTGAATCAGGGAAAACAATCTGCTGAGTGGAACCCTGAGGAGGCCCTGGGCTTCACCGGCTACGGTGGAAACCACCAGACCTCCCCATGATGTTCCACCACTGCTGGTGGCTAATTATTGTGAATATCATCACCCTTCTTAAATGGTGATCTTAAAAATCGTTTTTTTTCATTGATTTTGCAATTATTTGTTTTGTTTTATTTTGTTTTAGAGTAATTGTGTGTGGGCAGGGGTGTAGGTGTGGATGTGTTTATATGCACATGGGTGTGTCTTTCTTGATCTCCTGGCCTAAAAGTGCCTTTGAGATCTAGGAGTGATCGCAGTTTTGAGTAGGACACAGGTGGACATCTTGGAGAAAATATTTGTCATAAAATGTGTGTCCATAGGCCTTTAACTAAAACTCCAAAAAGTCTAAGTGAAATCATAACTATATATATATATATATATATATATATATATATATAAATCCACATCACGTGGCTTTTAGTGCTTCAAACAGGGAAAGGGGATTATTTAACATTACCTTAAGTAGCAAATGTTGAGTGACTTTCTCAAAACAGCAATACATAAAATAAGAGACAGAATTTTAGCAAAAAAAAAAAATCAGACTTTTAAAAACTGTAAGGGGAAAAAAGTGGTGCATGTCAACTAAATCATGGTATAACTGTAAAAAAAAAGTTCAGACTGATGTTTCTCTGGGACATTTCAAACTTTTTTATTTTTGCCTGGAAATCCAAAATGCGCATGTAAAATTCTGGAGGTTCTGACAAGTACATCAGTTGTACAAAAGATTACCCAGAAACCATGTGAGCATAAAATGAGGAGTCGGGTCCTTCATTTATCTCTCCCCACCCCCAAAATATGAATAGAAAAAGTGTGTGTATGTGGTGGGAGAAGAACAAAAGGAAACAAATATCAATAAAAATTGAGCTTTTTTGGCTTTTTTTTTGAAAGATTTATTTTTTTATTTTAGAGACAGAATTCAAGCAGAGTGGGGGGGTAGAGGGAGAGGGAGAAGGAGAGAAGCAGACTAACTGCTGAGCAGGGAGCCTGACATGGGACTCAATCTCATGACCTCATTGAGATCATGACTGAGCAGAAGTCAACAGTCAGATGCTTAATGTAGTGAGCCACCCAGGAACCCCTAGGCTTCTTTGTTTTGTAAACAAAACTTGCTATTTGGGTTCTCTCCATTTTTATTTCTGCATTATTTATTTTCTTACCAGAGGTAGAGTATGTTAGTATGGCTCTACTGAAACTTTAACTGTTAGTATAGTGCCTTAGTCAATTCTGGCTGCTATAACAAAATATCATAAGCCGAATGGCTTATAAGCAATAGACATTTATTTCTCACATTTCTGGGGGCTGCAATCCAAGATCAAGATCCCAGTGTCTGGAGAGGGCTCATATAGCAGGCACCTTCTTGCTGTGTGCTCACCTAGTGAAAGGGGCAAGGGAGTTCTGTGGGATCTCTTTTATAAGAACACTAATCCCATTCATGAAGGGTCCAGCCTCATGACCTAAGCCCCCACTTCCTGATAGCACCACTTTTGGTGGGTTAGGATTTCAACATACAAATTTGGGGGGGGGTACTTAAACATTCAGAGTATAATAGACAGAATGATATGATATGAATGAATGAACTGTATAAATATCCAAGCTCTGTTTGAAAGTGTTGAATTTAACACCATAAAACATGCAAAAAAACAAGAGAATAAAACTATACCCTTAGCTAATACTGTGCCTGTAAATTTACATATAAAAGTTAAATAATTTTATAATAAGCTATGGGAAGTTTTCAATAATAAACTTGGTACAATAACTTTAAGAACTCTATAGTTAAATTTACATCCATTATACATCTCAAACAGCCTCTTCAAACAGCCTCTTAAATCAGTAAATGGATTTCCAAATAAATCCATTTACTGTTTTTATTCAAATGTAGTCTTAATATGCTCCTTATATCTTTATTTAGAAGCTCATATTTTTGAAATAGTTCTTCAGATCTATGTTGTCCTGGACAAGCTGTCAGAAAGAAAATCCCTAAATAACAGACTGCCACAATCTGCGCATGCTTAATAGCTACACTGTGCCATCTGATTCCTAGTCTAGAAATTTCTGCCTCTAGATTTAAAAATCACACATATCTATAGAAATTAATTTGAATTTGAATTTTAAATAATTTGAATTTTTGGACAAGAAGCACCTTTGTATTTCAACATACTGATAATGTTATTAAATTCATGTATATACATATTCTGCATTATTCTATGTGAACTGAATATATATGTATATTCTATTTTATACATATACACTCACAGTATATGTATCATGCTTTTCATAAAAATCAATTTGAGTGTTCACATTGGTAAGCTACCCTCCATACTCCTCTGGGCTCCAAATTCTGCCTTCCTTTTGTTTGCTGTCTACTATTGTGATCATTGGATCATGTTAGTGACATGGCAAGCCAAGGATGAGCCAGTGTATAAAACCCCAGCAATACATTATACCTTTGGTATATAGGTACCATGGCATGAACCTGAAGGAGGCCTGGTGCAGCTGAGGACTTTAGTGAGTTAAACTCTCATGAAAGTTTATGGGCCACTAAGACTGTTGTTTATTTCTTGCTTTTACAGTGCTGCTGATGAAGTTCTAGCCCAACAGGGATTGCTTTCTTACTGGCTATATCTCTGAGATACTAGTTGTCCTGGCTGTATTCCTGAGATGTTCAGGTTGATTTTTTTCTCCCCACTGGAGACAGGGATTGCCTTCACCTGGCTATGCAGCTGTAGCCTATGCTGGTAAATCAGCACCATTACACTCCTCCAGGCTGCTTTTCCTGTTCATGTCCAACTGTTGCAGTATAGGATCAGTGAAGGCTTTTGCTTTATAAAGGTAGATGAACATCTCTGGCTGTGGATCAGCTGTCCATGACGTAGGTTTTTACATCATCCCAGTTTTATTCTGGGAAATCATTAATCCATTACTCTGATGACTGCAAAAGTGGTCGATGACTGCTCATACAGATACTTGAAAGTGATCATGTTCCTGTAGCGATAAAAGGTCATTATAAATCCTAAACTATTTTCTCAATGACCCTTATAGCCTTTTCACTTTGAAACTTGGACTAGCACTACCTTGAGCCTACTGGCTTGAGCTCTGCTGAATTAAACAGTAATCTGAGCTTCGGTGTGAGAGAATGCTCTAGGTAGGGCATACATACCATCCTAAAATAAAACTGGGGCTCTTTGAATTTCCTTTGGGCAGCCAAACCTTGCCAGGCACTGGGAAGATCTTGGCTAAGATGCTTACAGATCTCGGTTCTATTCCTGTTGCAGTTTTTTTGTTTGTTTGTTTGTTTGTTTGTTTTCTTTGGTTCTGGGCTGAAGTTTTTTGCTACCTGTGAGAAGGCAGTCATTATCCCTCTTCTATCTTCCTGTGTTTCTTTTTCAGGCAACTGATCACCTGATGTCATTGAATATCTTACCTTGTGCCATTGAGGAAACTTTGTAATTTTTTTTCAGGACATGCATTTTGTCTTTGAATCTTTTTTTTTTAATTTTTTTCCTGATGCTAGGAATTGGTAATGGGCTCACAAAATAGTGTTTGATTTGCTTCAAAAAGCACCTGAGAATCTAAGGTTGAGTCATCTTCAAAACAATGTAGCTATGTTTTTCCTAAGCATATTGCAAAATGTGTTGGAAAATACACTACAGCATTTCCACTTGCTACTAAAAGTGCTCAAAATTGTTAAAGTTGCCATTCTGATAATAAAGAAGTTGAATGCAGTGTTAAGATGAGGTTACAACTTACTTCACCGGATTCAGACTAACTACTTTTATTTGTTTGGCTGTCATCTTATTCTGAAACTGTTTCATACAATGGTTCTGATCAGATTCTTTTTCCCTCAGGAAAGATGTAAGCTAACAGAATTAATAAGACCCATGTGATTTGAGCACACGTGCTTATTTCCCAGACTCCTATTTTGTCACTGTTTCCCAGTTATAAGTAAACAACATTTTGATGAATTGCTTTCTAAAAAGATTATGCTGGGGACACCTGGGTGGCTTAGGGGTTGAGAGTCTCCCTTTGGCTTGGGTCCTGATCCTGGGGTCCTGGTATCAAGTGCCACATTGAGCTCCTTCCTGGGAGCCTGCTTCTGTCTCTGCCTCTCTCTCTCTCTCTCTCTCTCTGTGCCTCTTATGAATAAATAAATAAAATATTAAAAAAATTAAAAAGGATTATGCTGGAATACCTGGGTGGCTCAGTTGGTTAAGCATCAGACTTGATTTTGGTTCAGGTCCTGATCTCAGATTTGTGGGATCATGGGATCAAGCCCCACATCAGACTCTACACTCAGCATGGAGTCTACGTGTCCCTCTCCCTCCCTGCACTTATGCACTCTCTCTCCTTCTCAAATAAATAAATTAATTAATTAATTAATCAATTAATTAATAAAATCTTTTTAAAAAAAGGATTATGCCAATTTTTACTCCTATCAGCAACAAATTACATGTTTAAGGTTGTGACACCTGCTTTGGACTTTATCCTTATTTGGCTACTATAAATAACCTATTTACTTCATCCCTCAGGGCTAGAGAAAATTGCTCATTTCATTTTAAATTCACATTTATAATATTCTATGTCCTTCCTATGGTCATCCATTCTTCCCCTGCTTTTAAGGACTCTTTCACACCCTCACTTTAATCACCTCCCACCACACTCATTTGATGACATAGTCTCATACTTGAATTAAAAACAGAAACCTCTTTATCTTCCCATTTGTGAAGAGACCATCTAACATGCCTATTACTCACATTTTATCTGTTCACTCTTTATCATGCATCCAATATGCAGACCTTCCTTTCACTCTTCAGAAATATCAAGGATGAGGGTGTCCTGTCCTTGTGTTCAGGCCTTTGCACATGCTCTTTGCTGAATGTAGTACTTCACTTCTAGGTATTTGTGTTTTTAGCATCATGGAGTAATTATATAACTGAGGACAGTTCAACTGTCACTTCCACAAGGAGAATCCTGCTCTGATCATCTATTCCCTTTCTATTACAACATCTTGTTTTATTTGTATTATAGCGGTTTTTCAGATGATTATCTCATCATTTTATTGCATTTCTTATCTATTGATTTTTTTTTGTATTTATCCATGATGGTGAGGAAGCCACCATGAGAATATAAGTTCTCTGAGAAAAGAACTGTTTCTGTCTTATTTATTGTTCCATCCCCCAAACCTAGAGTGTTGGGTGGAAAAGATATTGTGAGGATTAAATTTAAATTCTAATACTTCTTTCCATGGTATTTCTATTTTTATATTCTCTGTTTGGATTCTTAATCCATCAGAATTTATTTTGGTGTATAATGTGAGGTGCTTTCCAATATTTTTCTTCTCAAATTATCAGCTATTTGTTAAAATACTTAACCAGTTTACTCTTCCATGTAATGTTTAGAATCATTTGTTTTAGCAAATTCTTAAAAATAATTTGGAAGATTAGTTGGAATTATATTCATTAAATATTACTTTGAGCAAGTGCTATATCATAGTCAACCTTTCCCACATAACTGTGACATTTCTGTATTCATTCATGTCTTCATTCATGGCTTGTAGCAGAGTTTTGCCATTTTCTTTAGACAGCCCACTCACATCTTGATAAAGTTATTACTATTTTTTATGTGTGATACTTTTAGGAATGTGATCATTTTATGTTATTTTTCTAAATGGCTTTTACAGATATGTAGGAAAGCTATAATCTATTTATTTATAACTATCTTTGTTTAGGCATTTATCCAATATCCAATATCCAGCATCCAATTGGGCTAACAGTTTAGTTAATAATCTTGAGGATTTTAGTCCAAGAATCATATTGTTTATAATGATTTTTATGTTCATTTTCATTAGTTTTATTCTTATTTCTATTTCTCGTTTTATTGCATTGATTTCAACTTCCAGAAAATGAAACACAGTGGTAACAGTGTACATTATTTCCTAGTTCTTTGTTATAATAAAGGTGCTCCTCATATCCCACATAAAAAGATAATTTATATTTTCAGTTTAAGGTAGTTATGACTCATTCTTTTACTTCTATTAAAAAATGCATTTACTGGCTGTCAGCTTCTGGGAACTGTGTCATGAGTTGAATAACACAGATATCATCAATTTATGGAGTTTATATTCAAGCACTAGTCATAAATTAGACAACTGACCCCAGATTATTTCCTTTATATATTAGAAATAAAAATAGATTTTATTAATTCACTCCCTCTCTGCTCATTTTCCTAATTTAACCTGTAACTGAAATGTATTAGTTCCCTATCTTGATTCATCATTGAATTCCTTAGATAAATCCTATTTTATCATGGTGGGCAGTACTCTTTAAAAAACTGTTACATTTGTTTGTCCATGGCTAACTTACAATTTTTTAAAATTTTTATTGAACATAATTGACATACAATGTTCTGTTAGTTTCATGTATACAACATATTGATTCAACAATTTTATACAGTACTCAAGCTTACCATGATAAGCGTAGTGACCATCTGCTACACATTGCTTCTGTAATCTTGGGTGTTCTAAACAATGCTGTAATAAACATAGGGGTGCATATATCATTCCAAATTAGGGTTTTCAATGGTGAGGCATAGGTTAGTGTCCGTAGTGGAATTACTGCATCCTATGGGATTTCTATTTTTAATATTTTGAGGAACCTCCATACTCTTTTCCATAGTTTCACAGTGGTTGCATCAATTTACATTCCCACCAGCATGGGGGTCCCTTTATTCCACATCACTGCCAACACTTGTTATTTCTTATCTTTTTTGATATTTGCCATTGACTACTGTGGGGTTGTATGGTCGTTAATGGTTTTGATTGATGGATTGATAATTTTCCTGATAATTAGTGATGTTGAACATCTTTTAATATGTCTGTTGGTAATCCGTACATCTTTGTAGAAATGTCTATTCAGGTTCTCTGCCCACTTTTAAATTAGATTTTTTTATGTTGAGTTATGTTCTTCATATATTTTAGATATTAATCCCTTATCAGATATATCTTTGCAGATATCTCTCCAATTCAATAAGTTGACTTTTTCTTTTGTTGATGGTTTTCTATGCTGTATAAAAGTTTTTTATTTTGGTGTAGTTCCAATAGTTTACTTTTGCTTTTGTTTCCCTCACCTGAGGAGACATATCCATAAGTATGGTGCCATAATTATTCTTTTAAAAATCCTTAGACAACCAGTTTATTGGTGATAAGCATACCTAGTTATATCTAGTTATAATGAAGTTTTGTTTGTCCCCCACCATCTCCTTACACACTATACAGTATTTCTTCACCTTGTATAAAAATTTGGGCAGATTTCATGGCTTTCTGCCAATGTTTTAGCAATAGTTCCTTTCTATCTTTATGTTACACAGGAATTCTCTAGTCAGTGTTTAATACTAAATTTAGATTTAGCATTAATATTTTCTCTTTCCGTAGCCCAGCCCTATTTTAGTCTAGATAACTAGTGGCAAAGGGAGAATAGTTGACTTCTCAGCCTCCCTTATTCTAATTTCCTCTGTACCCTCCTGCTATGCAACCCAGGTTGACAGCCTACATATGACTCCTCCCATTTTGAAGATTTAGGGAATTAAGGGAAAATAAGGAAGAGAAGTTTTACTTAAACTAATACCATTTTTGTCATGGCTTCATACTCTCTGGACTTAGAAGATATTGAAAATTGACTCTTCTCGGGGCACCTTTCTTCAGCTGGTCCCTTGACCAGCTTTGAGGATTGGGAGAGTAAGACAGTAGGATATGTTTCTATTCCATGGAGTGCCTTGAATTCTTTCCTCAGCTCTAGGAATCCATCTTTCATGGTCACTGTCTATTTCTCTACCCTCTAGGCAGCCTATTATAGAGGATCCATGATTACTTTGGATCTTCCATTTTTTCCATGTAGCTCCTATGTGATCCACAGGAAATATACCTGCATTCCTAGTCTAACAGTTCAGTTCCTATTCAGTCTCCTCTACTCTGCCATCTCAAAACTAATCTAGTTGTACCAGGTATGAAGCAGGCACCTTTCTTCCTGGAGTCCCAACTGAAGGAGTTAATCTCCCATAGAAATGACTGGAAACTGTCCCAAAAAATCTATTCCCAGCTTAGTTCATTCTCTCTCATTACTCTGACTCCAATCAAGATCTATGACTTGGCTGAAGTTTCTAAGAACCATGGACCAATTCACTGAAATTCCCTAGTAAATTATCCATTGGTGAGGTGGTAATGTGGGGCACTCACACATTTGTGATATATGCCGTATAGATTCTGTTGATATATTCAATCAATAAATTAAATCTGTCTTTATGTTTCATGATATGTTTTGATGTAATATGAATCAAGATGATTTCTGTTTTTGCATATGCTGTAATAGATTATATTATACAGTAAATATCTATTCCTAAAAGTGTTAGTATTCCTGTAAGTACTTTTAAAAAAATTACTCATTCATATTCACATCATATGAAATGTTTTGAATAGATGCATGGTACTTTACATAGGTTCTTGAGTGACATTTTTTACCCTGGCATGCATGGCTTCAGTTTCTGCTATACTTACTGGTTTCTCTAGGTTTTCTTCTATCTAGACCTTCTAATTAATTAGCATGTGCCTGTGCATTGCCCCCAGCACACATTGTTATATGCCCTTTTTCATTTTTAGTTTTGTTCAGTAGCGTAGTATTTATTTTTTAAATATTTTTAAAAGCTAGCTTTTGATTTTATATCATAATTCTGTTTATTAATTTCTACTTTATCTTTATAAACATTCTCCTCCTCTTGATTTTAAATATCTCTTTATTGGACAGTGACATCAGCAAAATGGCACACTAAGAAGCTTCAAGCTCTTGTTTCTGTATAAGAATATCAAAAAACAAGCAGACGCTGTCTGAAACAACTTTGTAGGAGCTCTGGAAAATATTCCAAAGTTTGCAGAAGCCAACCAAATGCCAAATAAAGAAAAAACTATATTCAAAAGAGATGGAAAGTTTTGTGACATTTTTCACCTGTTATTTACCCTTTCCCTCCCTGGTTCAGGGGCAGGTGGCAGCCTCGTTACGTTTCCTCCCTTGCACTGGAGGGAACAGAGGAGACCTTGTTTGTAAACTATTGTGTACATATGTTCTAAGTTGTCAGGAAGATAACTGAAGGCCTGGAGCAAGATGCTCATCTCTATTTATAGAGATAACTCAGAATGCAGGCAGGAAAAAAAGCAGATTATTCTCATAAAGGCTACATATCTACAAACCCACAGGTGTCTAGAGCAAAGGACTGAGGTAGAAATATAAAATGGATAAAGAAGCTGTAGTGTATGTATACAATGGAATATTACTTAGCTATTAGAAATGACAAATACCCACCATTTGCTTCGACGTGGATGGAACTGGAGAGTATTATGCTGAGTGAAATAATTTAATCGAAGAAGGACAAACATTATATGGTCTCATTCATTTGGGGAATATAAAAAATAGTGAAAGGGAATAAAGGACAAAGGAGAGAAAATGAGTGGGAAATATCAGAGAGGGTGACAGGACATGAGAGACACCTAACTCTGGGAAACGAACAAGGAGTGGTGGAAAGGGAGGTAGGCGGGCGGGGGGGTTGAGGTGACTGGGTGACAGGCACTGAGGGGGGCACTTGACAGGATAAGCACTGGGTGATATGCTATATGTTGGCAAATTGAACTCCAATAAAAAAAATTAAAAATAAGGAAATATAAAATAGACCATAGAAGGCCCAAAAGAGAAGCTGGAGTGAGACTCTGAGAAATCAGGTTATTCAAAAGCAGCTAAGTATACAGAATTTAAAAAGCTATGCATATGCCCATGCAAAACATATTCTTAGAAAAGCCCTGAGAAGACCTTAAGTTTTCACCTTGGCCTAAGGGCTCGGAGCCATCCTAGCTAAGTGGTGAAAGAATGTGCAAGGACAGAGCCATTCTGTAAAGACAAGAAGAGGTAGATATTTGCTGTATTTATTTATTGTTTGTTTGTTTGGGTTTTTTGTTGTTTTAGCTTTAACATCTCTGTTAAAACATTAACTGAACATGAACTAATAGAACAAAGATTGGGGATCCCTGGGTGGCTCAGCGGTTTAGCGCCTGCCTTTGGCCCAGTCCATAATCCTGGGGTCCCGGAATCGAGTCCCATGTCGGGTTCCTGGCATGGAGCCTGTTTTTCCTCTGCCTGTGTCTCTGCCCCCCTCCCCTCTCCGTCTATCATAAATAAATAAATCTTAAAAAAAAAAAAGAACAAAGATTTTACTGATTTTACTGACAAATTCTTTTAAAAAAAAGTTTAGAAATACCTCAAAATAAGTGAATTGTTAAAGCTTTTCTAAAAAAGAATAACAATAACAAAAAAAAAAAAGACCGCAGTCCCTGTGGGAAGGAAAAAAATATGGTTTTTAGAGTTACAGCATTATAATGGTCAAATGACCAATTTTCAAGAAAAGATATCACAAAACATAAAAAAAAAAAAGTAAAACATGACTCATTCAAAGGAACAAAATAAATTGACAAAATTGTCCTTGAATATGCCCAGACATTGGACTTACTGGATGAAGACTAAATTGTCTGTTTTAACTATGCTCAAAGAGCTAAGGGAAAAAACATGGACAAAGAAACTAAAAGGAACTGAGAAAATTATACATGAATAAAATGAACAAAAGAAAATAAAGAGATAAAATTATAAAAGGGACCAAATTATGAAGTTGAAAAAACACAGTAATTGAAGTGAATTCACTAGAAGGGGTTCACCATCAGATTTCAGCAGCTAGAAGAAAGAATCCGCAAATTTGGAGATAAGACAATTAAAATGATCAAACCTGAGAACAGAAAGAAAAACGATCCAAGAAAAGTGAATGAAGCCTAAGGGATTTGTGAGAAACCATCATGTGCACCAAGAGATGAGAGTGAGAAAGATGCATGGAGATTATTTGAAGAAATAGTCGCTAAAAAATTCCTGAAGTTGACAAAAAACAAACAAAACATGAATCTGTGAATCCAAGAAGCTCATTGAACTCCAAGTAAGATAAAATCAAAGAGACTCTTACTAAGACACATGAAACCAAATTGTGAAAAGCCACAGACACAGGGAGAATCTGGAAGTCATCAAGAGTGAAGTGACTCATTTTATATACGGGAGCCTCAAAACAGATTACCAGCCATTTTTTTCATCAGAAAGCTTGAAAGCCAGAAGGCAGTAGAATGATTAAGTATTTGAAATGCTGAAAGATAAAGCCTATCAAAAGAGAAATCTAAATCTGGCAAAACTGCCCTTCAAAAATGAGGAAGAATTAATAATTTCCCAGATAAGCAAAAGCTGAGGGATTTTATTACCACTAGACCTGCCCCACAAAAAAGGCTAAATAAAGCGTGTCTTCAATTTAAAATGAAAGGATGTTAGACAGTAACTTAAAGGTATATGAGTATTAAAAGATCTCCAGTAAAGGTAACTAAAGCTAGTATTACTTTAAATTTTTTTTTGGAACTACAATTTTTCTGTTATTGAAGACAAGTGCTTAAAAGTAATTATAGAGCTATGTCATTAGGTACAAAACAAATAAAGATACAATTTGTAACATAGATAACATAGGATGTGTGAAAAGCAAATTGAGTAGAGATTTTATATGTGTTAAAGTTTATGTCCATTCAAATTATATTATTATAATATTAGGATGTCATATATAATTCCCAGGTAACCAAAAAGAAAACATCTGTAGCATATACATAAAGGGAACAAGAAGATAATCAAAACATCTCACACAAAAAGAATCATCTAAACAGAAAAGTAAAAGATGGAGTAAATGAAGGAACAAAGAGTTACTGAACATACAGAAAACAGAAAAAATGTAGAAGTCTTTCCATATTAGTGATTACTTTAAATAGAAATGGATTAAACTCTTCACAACAATAGCTAGAGACTGGAAGAATAGATAAAAAATAAAACAGGATCCACCTATATGTTATTTACAAGAGACTCACTTTAGATCTAAAAATGTACATAAATTTAAAGTGAAAGGATAGAAAAATGTATTTCCCCATAAACAGTAATCAAAAGAGAACTGAAGTGGCTATGCTAACATAAGATGAAATAAACTTTAAGTCAAAGACTATAACAAGACAAAGAACAACAACATATATCAATAAGTTAACTCTCTAAGATTTGCCAGTTACAAATATCGGGATTCCAAATATATGGAACAGAAACGAGAAATACATGGTTCTGCAATAATACCAAAACTTATGAGATGCTGGGAAACAAGTGAAGAGGGAAATTTATACCTGTAGACACATACATTGAAAAGAAGAATCCAACTTTATACCTTAACCTTAAGGAACTAAAAGAGCTAGCATAAGGACCAAATAATAAAGAGTAGACTATAGATTGATAAAATAGAGAGTACTAACACTGTAGAAAATCAATGAAATGAAAATTTGGCCCTTTGAAAAGATCAACTAAGTGGACAAGCCTTTAGATAGACCAATTAAGAAAAAATAGAGAAGACTCAACAGAAATCAGAAATGAAAAGGAGAATATTACTACCAATTTTACAGAAATAGAAAGATTTATAAGATAATACTGTGAAAAAATTGTATCCCCCAAAATTGGATAATCTAGATGAACAAATTCATGGAAACATACAATTTACCAAAACTGAATTATAAAGAAAGAAAATCTGAACAGACTTGCAATTAGTGTGGCAATTGAATCAGTCACTAAAAAACCTCTCAACAAAAACAGCCCTGGGTCAAATAGCTTCACTGGTGAATTCTACCAAACATGCAAAGAAAAATTACCCCCAGTTAAAACGTGTGAAGAATTACCCCCAGTTAACACAAAGTCAAACTCTTCCCAAAAAATGATGAGGAAGAATTGCTCTACTCTTTCTATAAAGTAAGAGTATTTTGGTATAGTATAGTATAGTATAGTATAGTATAGTATAGTATAGTATTTTGGTATTTTGGTTACCCTATACCAAAGCCAGACAGACATTACAAGAAAGCCACAGATCAATATCCCTTATGAATATTAATGCAGAAATCCCCCCAAAAATATTAGCAAACTGAATTCAGCAACATACCATGACAAAGTGGGACTTATTCCTGGAATGTAACTATGATTCAATATAAAATGGCATGTAACAAAATGAAAAGATAAAACACATTATCTCAATTGATGGAGAAAAAGCATTTAACAAAATTCAACACCTTTTAATGATAAAAATGTGCAACCAAGTAGGAATTGATGGAAACTTCCTCACATGATAAAGACTGTACATAAAAACTTCTAATTCAGGGCTCCTGGGTAGCTCAGTTAGGCATCCAACTCTTGATTTCTGCTCAGGTCATGATCTCATGGGTCATGAGATCATGCCTTTAGTTGGGCTCTACGTTCAGTGGGGATTCTGCTTGAAGATTCTCCCCCTCTGTCACTCTCCCCATTGTCTCTCTTGTGATGCTCTCTTTCTCTCTAAAATAAACAAGTAAATCTTAAGGAAAAAACCTTTGCCAATTGAGGTCATACTCATTTGTGAAAAGCTGAAATCTTTTCCCCTAAGGTCAGTAACAAGGATGCCTACATCTGCCATATTTGTTTTAATTGGAAAAGAAGGAGTAAAATTGTGTTCAGATAACATGATTTTATGTGTAAAACCTAAAGATTCCATGCAATAACCCCCAACCTGTTAGATCTAAAAAATGGGTTCAACAAAACTGCAGATTTCAAAATCAGCATAAAAATAACAATTGCAGTGTTGATTAATGATGATCAAACAAAAAAAGACATTAAAAAGACAACTGCATTTAAAATAGCATCTAAAAGGATGAAATACTTAGGAACAAATTTAATGATGGAGGCAAAAGATTTGTACCCTAAAACTGTAAAACCATTGCTGAAGGAATTTAAAGGAGACATAATTAAATACAAAGAGCTCTTGTATTCGTTGATTGGAAGATTTGATATCGTTAAGATGAAAATACTACCTAAAGGAATCTACAGTTTCAGTGTAATCTCTATCAAAATCCCAGCATCCCCCTTTTTTATAAAATGGAAAACCCCATTCTAAAACTCATACGGAATCATATGGAACCTTAATTATTCAAAATAATCTTAAAAAAGAAGAACAAATTTGGAGATTTCACATTTCCTGATTTCAAAACTTACTACAAAGCCATGGTAATCAAAACAGTGTGATATTGGCATAATAAGAGACACATTGACAAGTAGAATAAAACAGAAAGCCCAGAAGTAAACTTATATATATATGATCAAATCATTTTTGACAGGAATGGAAAGACTCTTCATTGAGTAGTCTTCTTAACAAATAGTGCTAGGAAAACCGAATATCCACATGAGAAGAATGAAGTTGGATGCTTATACCATGTACAAAAATGAACTAAAAATGGATCAAAGATGTAAATGTAAGAGCTAAAACTATAAAACTCTTAGAAAAAGATAGGAAAAGCTTCATGACATTGGCTCTATCCTAGTGCTTTCTAGGATATGGCATTAAATCACAGGCAACAAGAACAACAACAAAATATTGGAGTACAGAAAAATTAAAGACTTCTGTGCATCACAGAACACAATCAACAAGCTAGGAAGGCAACCAATGGGATGGGAGAAAATATTTGCAAATCATATATCTGATAAAGGTAGTTTATAGAGAACTCCTATAAGTCAATAACAAAAAAAAATCAAATAATTGGCTTAATAATAGGCAAAGGACTTGAATAGTCTTTCTCCAAAGAAGATACACAAATAGCCAATAAGCAAGCAAAAAGATGCTTAACATTATCAGTCACTAAGAATGAAAATCAAAACCACGGTGAGATATCAATTCATCATTAGGATGGCTAATATATAAAAAAAGAAAGAAAAGCAAAGAAGTGTTGGGAAAAGTATAGAGTTATTGGAATCCTTATGAATTGCTTTTGGGAATGTAAAACAGTTCAGCCACTGGGAAAAAAGTAGTATGACAATTTCTCAAAAAGCTAAATATAGAATTATTTTAAGGTCGAGCAACTCCAATTCTAGGTATATACCAAAAGAAACAAAAACAATGATTCTAACAGATAGTTTTTAAAAAATATTTTATTTATTCATGAGCAACGGAGAGAGAGAGAGGGGGGGGGCAGAGACACAGGCCAAGGGAGAAGCAGGCTCCATGCAGGGAGCCCGACGTGGGACTCGATCCCAGGTCTCCAGGATCACACCCTGGGCCGAAGGCGGTGCCAAACCACCGAGCCACCCGGGTTGCCTTCTAACAGATACTTTTACATCAGTGTTCATAGCAACATTATTCACAACCAGAAGTTAGAAACAAACCAAATGTGCATTAATGCATGGATAAACAAAATGTGATATATGCATACAATAGACTATTAGCCCTAAAAAGATATACAATACTGATACATGCTGCAACAAGAATGAATTTAGAAAACAGTAAATGAACTAAGCCTGGCACAAAAGAACAAATATTACATGATTCCAATTATGTTAGGTCACTAGAATAAGTAGAGTTTCTGTTTGGGATGATGAAAAAGTTCTGGAGGTAGATGGTGGTGATGGTTGCACAGTAATATGAATGTACTTTCCACTAAATGGTACACTTTAAAATGGTGCAAATGGTAAATTTTATGCATATTTAACACAATTAAAAAATTATTTAGTTTCATGTTTAATTTGTTGACTTGTATGCTGTTTTTGCTCTAATAAAGCTGTTTCATAATCATTTTCTGTTCTGTACCTATCATCTTCTCTCTTTTTTCAAATATTTTCTTTAAGATTTTTTATTTATTTATTCATAGAGACAGAGAGAGAGAGAGAGAGAGAGGCAGAGACACAGGCAGAGGGAGAAGCAGGCATCATACAGAGAGCCTGATGTGGGACTCGATCCAGGTTCTCCAGGATCACACTCCGGGCTGCAGACTGCGCCAAACCGCTGCGCCACCGGGGCTGCCCTTCACTCTTTTTTCAAAGCTTTGTCTCCTTCTCTGTCTTTAGGAAGGTCCTACAAGTTTGCCCTCTCCTTTCCACTTTAATTATTGTCCCCAGACCAGCAGCACTATCATCTGGGAAATCAGAACTACAGACCCACCCCATAACTTCTGCTCAGAATCTGCATTTTAACAAAATCCCTCAGTGACTTGTATGCTCATTAAAGTTTAAGAAGACATCCACATCATTAAATTATTTTCAGAATTGTCAATTCTACTATCTGTCTTCAGTATAAATTTTAATTCAGTGCCTATGGCTGGGAACCCTAACACTCTTTTCTTAGCTTTATAGCATCTATCTATGCCATTATCTCAGGCTCTTCTTTCCCTTTATCTCCCTGCTCTTGTTCTAAAGACAGCGTATACATTTATGCATATGACTACTAGACATAATATCTTCCAAATGTTTAAACTTTCATTTTCTACGCTTCCATACTTTTTGTAGAGCACCTCTTTGTTTTATTCATGATTATCCTCAGGTAGGAAGTATCCTAAAGACAAAGTGATTTTCTAGACAAAGTGATTTTCTAGTGAGACTATGGATATGGTGACCTGAGTCTCTTTCAGCCTCAATCTCACCTTGGAAGCCTTAACCCCTTAGGCTATAAATCTGAAAATTTGATTAATGTGCTCCATTTGTTCTGCTTAATTGTATTCTTTCAGAGTAAGACTCCCCACTTCTGACTGCTGAGTTAATTGACTAGGCCCTGTAATCAGATGCAATGTATAACACTTTGAATAGAGTATTGAATGGTATCTTCCATTCTGGTATGCATGGCTTCCAGTCCTTTGGATATCCGCCTTTAGCAGCAGTGGCTTTTCTTTGAGCAATGCATATGGCTGTGTTCCCCAACCACTTTCAGCCATAGTTGTGTCCTCTGAGGCTATAGAGGGAAAGAGGTGGGGCGTGAGGAGGGGCAAGGGAAACTGAGGGAATGCGTTAACAGGTAAGGCCAGACCACTCATTCTGTCTAGCTCAATCCTGTCATTCTATCCTTTTCCAGGGGAACTTACTGTGGTGATGAAGATGTCCTATAATCTGTACTGTTTGATAGAGTAGTTGCCAACCATATGGGCTATTGAGCACTTGAAATGTGGCTAGTGCATCAAATGAATTTGAAATCAAATTTCAAATTTTGATTTCATTTTAACTACTTTAAAATTTAAATGTAAAATAGTTACATGTGCTAGTGTCTACCATTTTGAACAACATACATCTAGATGTGAAAGTTGGTGGAATGATATAATCAGATCCAGATAGCTGGGGTGTACTTTCCTGTTTCTTTCAAACTGGTTCCTCCCTTCCTCTTCAGAGCGTTGAGCCTGTATTCTCCTTAATAATTTCTTCAATCATCCACTCTGACAGTTCTGTTCCTAGCAGATGATTGAGGATCTGGTGTATGTATACGTTACTGTTGGTTTTCAGCACTATTGCCAGTTTTGGACTTTGTGTTGCTTTATCGCCATATTGTTTGAAAATCAGGATGAGATGCATAAGGGCCTATCTCACTTGCCTGATGTGACTACTGATTTCACCAAGATTGATATTTTTAAAATGATAGTGAATTTATGCTGAAACATAGAGATAGATGCTCCTGTTTTAGAAACATGGTATCTACAAAGGGCTTTGCTATCTTATGACACTCTTGAGAAGTAACATATTGTGAGTTCCATTTATTTATAGGAGAATTTATGCTTTCATATGTATGTAGTTACCTGTGTTGATTGTTGTATCTCTTATCTATTGCCACAATGTTGCTGTGTAACAAATAGCTAGAAAGCTTTAATGCCAGATGATAGTCCTCATCACCTGTTTGTGTGATTAATCAGCATATCTGCTCATCCTGTTTAGCTCACTGACAGACCTGGGGTGGGTGGTCTCTGCAAGGAGGAGTGGGCACCTCCATCCTGTTACCCATGGCCATTCTCCTCCTAGGACCAGCAAATTCATCTGGGCATGGTTTTCTCACAGCAAAGGCAGAAGAACAAAAGAAACAGAATGCCTCTTGGGAGCTAAGTTTGAGACTGACACATTGTCACTTCCACATATTCTATCAGACAAAGCAAGTCACAAAGTTGGCCCTTATTCAGGAGGTGGGCAGACAGCTTCTTTATAGTGAGAAGAACTGCAAATGACATGGCTAAGAGAGTGGATATTGGGAAGCAAGGAAGGAATGGGGCTGCCAACACAGTCAACTTAACCCAACAACTTTCCCAGCAACATGCTCAATGAATCTGCATAGCAAAAGCTTTCAGACAGTTCTGTGAATGTATTTTCTTATGTTTTTTTGTAAAACAAAACAAAAATTATAATAACTTAAATGTTGGTTTATGCCTTGTGTTTTCTCCACATTGAATAATAGTAAGCACTTGCTTTAGAATGATAGTCAGTTTGAATTATTTAACTTAGGCCCTTGATACTAGCATCTGAGTTCCTATTCCTGGAAAAATGCCTGATGAAGTTGGCATATGGAGAACCAGGAAGATGAGAACTATGAGTTACCATAGAGCTGTTGCAAGGGGCTAAATGGTTACCTACAAAGCAATAGGTCACATGTGCTGCTATCTCATGGCCATGGATACAACTATCTCCCAGAGTTCTCATTTAGGCATCACAAGTGCAAACCAGAGGTCACACAGGAGGTGCAGCTAACTTGCTCCTGGGCCCTATTGTTTAATAAGATTATGATCAGAAAGCCAGGACGCTGCTGATGGCTGCGTTTTGCTGTCATCTTCCCTGCAGGTCAGGCCACAAAACTTATGGGCATCAACTTTGGCCTGCTAAGTATTCATTCTGCAGCAGAAGGATTCACAGAGACTACCTGGCTATTAATGCAGGGAGTGTCACCAAGCATCTTGACCAGTAAGCCTATGGAGTTCTCAGTGAGTCATTTAATCATGCACGGCCAAAGCTCCTGCTTGGAGTGCTTGAGAGATGGTAGGTGTCCCCTCTTACACTTTATTTTGGGGATTAAAATCAAGAAGGGCTAAACTATCTCTTTTCACTTTACACTTCTTGAGTACTTCTGCTTATGCCTGGCTCCCAAATCATCAAAGTCATTGTTTTGTTCAATGACTATTTATGGGTAATCTGCTGTGTGCATGGGGGAGCTATTCCAGGCACTGGAGAGATGGCTGCTGACAAGAAAGAGGAAACTCTGCTCTCATACATACTCACCTGAGGAAATAAAGGGACCTGCAAGTCAACAAATAGATATTCCAATTGTAGATGGTTCTAAGTGTAATAAAAACATTAAATCAGAGGAGAGGTAGCTAGGGCTGAGGTACTTTAGTTCTAGAAGGGCTCTGAGAATGCTAGTCAAGGACATTTTCATTTCTGTCCTGTCTGGTATTTACCATGCATCTAAATGGTTAGTACAAGTTGGTAAAGAGTTTGTGTGCATTGCTTAATGATTCACTATAAGTAAGGATCCCACGGTCTACCCATAGTCTACCTTTCCCAGCAGCATTGGCAAGGGGTATTTTTCTACCCTGGCCAACAAGTGGACATTTCAGGCAAATGTTCTGTGGCAGCCAAGAGAAACATTTCCACAGCAGCCTGTCTAGGTGATCTGTAGGGAATTCTGCATTTGTGCAATGACATGAAGAGTTTACATCTGCCCTTATTACTATTTTCAATTTTTGGAAGTTCAAAAATGCTAACACCAAAGTACATCTCATAATCTTACTTGAGACAAAGTGAAAACCCTGTGATATGCCAAAAGCCATGGGTCTCTTTGACTCAGGCTTCCTCACTAAACTGTTCAGGCAAAGGACACACAGATACTATAGATGGTGTCCTAAGATGGCTGGTACCACATAATAAGATTTTTAATTTGCTGGGGATAGTTATCCCCTTATAAGCTTTGAGTTTATTCCTTGACTTTTCATACGTTTGACTGTTAAGCACATCTTTAGGAATCTATCACTTATAAAAGCAAGACTATCTACTAAATTCTACCTTATTCCACAATGAGTTGAATGTCACTACTGTTACTGCAGGTCTACTGCATGTAGAATATATATTTTCTTCCTATATATATATTGTATTTACAAATTGTCACATATATAATGAGAATATTGTATATATGTATATATATAGTCTCTGTGTATATATTTTATATGTATATATTATGTGTATATGTGTTATATATGCATATATGTGTATCTATATATCAAGTTACAAATTTCTGTACCTTCTTTGCTCTTCAACAAGGGCCTCACTCACTAGTAGGCTTTTAAAAGTTGAATATACAGTATGTTATCCTTTAAGGCAGAAGGATCTGAATATTGTATCTGCCTTATAATACCATTGTAAATGTGACAAACCTACTTACTGTTTCCTAGCCTTTGTTTGTTTATCTGCCAAATGGGAATGATAATAATAATAGTATGGTTATTAATTAAATACATGAATGTTCAAGGGCTGAGCGTAGAGCTGAGAACAAAACTAAGTCTCAACCAATGTTACATAATACATATATAACTGCATGCCATCCTGAGCACCAAGATAATAAATTAACATCCTTTTATATAATGTTTCCCAGTCCTCTACCTATCACATTTCTACTGATTTATCTTTCTGTTTAAGTTTCTACTTTCAGCACCCTCAAAGTGTGATTATTCATAAAGAAAGGACATATTGAATGGTAGATACTTTTTCTGCCATTTAGTTACCATCTTTCTCTGCTTTGCTATCATAAGCATAAATTACAGCTATGGAGACTTAGCACTGCTCTTTCTCAATCAGAAAACAAAAAAGGAACAATGATACTCCCCCAAAAGTATCTACTGAAGAGTAATACTGCAGAAACCTTCATCCATTTTCTCACTGACCCTGCCATACTATTCCTTAGAAATAGGAATAGAATCCTCAGATTACAGAGGGCTGTGGAAGCGAGCTAGATATGGGTAAAGTTCTCCTCCCAAGACAAATAAAGTTTATTGGGGAAAATATGAAAGTTGTGTGTGGATGTTGGGGATTATGCAAATGGAGCTCAGTCATTGTGGCATCCCTACCCTTGATCCATATGCATTAACTAGGCTTAAGCCCTTAGTCCTGCAGACTCAAATTCCCTCCTACAGTTCCTACAAAGTTCTAATCTTCAATACTTGGTCAAGTCATGCAAAAAGGTTCACTCCCTAAACCAGTCATGAAGCTAGCCAACTTGTTCTGGCCTCTGCACCCTTCTTCATCTCTCTGCCTGCCCCTCACTTTTCCATTTTTGTGCCTTTCTGTCCTAGTGGCACACAGACCTCTTTCCTTCTACTGTGTTTTCCCTGTGCTTATCTTTTGTAGCATGAGTAGTCTCTGGTGTCCTAGTTTCCACTAGGAGAGGGTTTTCTATGTTATTTCTTCCTTAGGAAGAAGAGTAGTAAATACATATTTTTTTACCTTATTCCCCAAATAAATTGGAAAAGGACTGCATTTTATAACCAGTCTTTTTTTTTTGACAACTTTTTATTTTTTATTTTTTTATTTTTATTTTATTTATTTATTTTTATAATAAATTTGGTTTTTATTGGTGTTCAATTTACCAACATACAGAATAACACCCAGTGCTCATCCCGTCAAGTGCCCCCCTCAGTGCTCGTCACACATTCGCCCCCCCACCCAGCCCTCCTCCCCTTCCACCACTCCTAGTTCTTTTCTCAGAGTTAGGCTTTATGTTCTCTCTCCCTTTCTGATATTTCCCACACATTTCTTCTCCCTTCCCTTATATTCCCTTTCACTATTTTTTATATTCCCCAAATGAATGAGAACATACAATGTTTGTCCTTCTCTGATTGACTTACTTCACTCAGCATAATACCCTCCAGTTCCATCCACGTTGAAGCAAATGGTATTTGTCATTTCTAATGGCTGAGTAATATTCCATTGTATACATAAACCACATCTTCTTGATCCATTCATCGATCGATGGACACCGAGGCTCCTTCCACAGTTTGGCTACTGTGGACATTGCTGCTAGAAACATCGGGGTGCAGGGGTCCTGGTGATTTACTGCATCTGTATCTTTGGGATAAATCCCCAGAAGTGTAATTTCTGGGTTGTAGGGCAGGTCTATTTTTAACTCTTTGAGGAGTTTTTCACACAGTTTTCCAGAGTGGCTGCACCAGTTCACATTCCCACCAACAGTGTAAGACGGTTCCCTTTTCTCCGCATCCTCTCCAACATTTGTTGTTTCCTGCCTTGTTAATTTTCCCCATTCTCACTGGTGTGAGGTGGTATCTCATTGTGGTTTTGATTTGTATTTCCCTGATGGCAAGTGATGCAGAGCATTTTCTCATGTGCATGTTGGCTATGTCTATGTCTTCCTCTGTGAGATTTCTGTTCATGTCTTTTGCCCATTTCATGATTGGATTGTTTGTTTCTTTGGTGTTGAGTTTAATAAGTTCTTTATAGATCTTGGATACTAGCCCTTTATCTGATAGGTCATTGGCATATATCTTCTCCCATTCTGTAGGTTGTCTTTTAGTTTTGTTGACTGTATCCTTTGCTGTGCAAAAGCTTCTTATCTTGATGAAGTCCCAATAGTTCATTTTTGCTTTTGTTTCTTTTGCCTGCGTGGATGTATCTTGCAAGAAGTTACTGTGGCTGAGTTCAGAAAGGGTGTTGCCTGTGTTCTCCTCTAGGATTTTGATGGAATCTTGTCTCACATTTAGATCTTTCATCCATTTTGAGTTTATCTTTGTGTATGGTGCAAGAGAGTGGTCTAGTTTCATTCTTCTGCATGTGGATGTCCAATTTTCCCAGCACCATTTATTGAAGAGACTGTCTTTCTTCCAGTGGATAGTCTTTCCTCCTTTATCGAATATTAGTTGACCATAAAGTTCAGGGTCCACTTCTGGATTCTCTATTCTGTTCCATTGATCTATGTGTCTGTTTTTGTGCCAGTACCACACTGTCTTGATGACCACAGCTTTGTAGTACAACCTGAAATCTGGCATTGTGATGCCCCCAGATATGGTTTTCTTTTTTAAAATTCCCCTGGCTATTCGGGGTCTTTTCTGATTCCACACAAATCTTTTTTTTTTTTCACACAAATCTTAAAATAATTTGTTCTAACTCTCTGAAGAAAGTCCATGGTATTTTGATAGGGATTGCATTAAACGTGTAAAATGCCCTGGGTAACATTCACATTTTCACAATATTAATTCTGCCAATCCATGAGCATGGAATATTTTTCCATCTCTTTGTGTCTTCCTCAATTTCTTTCAGAAATGTTCTATAGTTTTTAGGGTATAGATCCTTTACCTCTTTGGTTAGGTTTATTCCTAGGTATCCTATGCTTTTGAGTGCAATTGTAAATGAGATTGACTCCTTAATTTCTCTTTCTTCAGTCTCATTGTTAGTGTATAGAAATGCCACTGATTTCTGGGCATTGATTTTGTATCCTGCCACACTGCCAAATTGCTGTCTGAGTTCTAGCAAACTTGGGGTGGAGGCTTTTGGGTTTTCTATGTAGAGTATCATGTCATCGGCGAAGAGGGAGAGTTTGACTTCTTCTTTGCCAATTTGAATGCCTTTAATGTCTTTTTGTTGCCTGATTGCTGAGGCTAGGACTTCCAATACTATGTTGAATAGCAGTGGTGAGAGTGGACATCCCTGTCTTGTTCCTGATCTTAGGGGAAAGGCTCCCAGTGCTTCCCCATTGAGAATGATATTTGCTGTGGGCTTTTCGTAGATGGCTTTTAAGATGTTGAGGAATGTTCCCTCTATCCCTACACTCTGAAGAGTTTTGACCAGGAATGGATGCTGTGTTTTGTCAAATGCTTTCTCTGCATCTAATGAGAGGATCATATGGTTCTTGGTTTTTCTCTTGCTGATATGATGAATCACATAGATTGTTTTACGAGTGTTGAACCAGCCTGTGTCCCGGGGATAAATCCTACTTGGTCATGGTGAATAATATTCTTAATGTATTGTTGGATCCGATTGGCTAGTATCCTGTTGAGAATTTTTGCATCCATGTTCATCAGGGATATTGGTCTGTAATTCTTTTTGGTGGGGTCTTTGTCTGGGTTTGGAATTAAGGTGATGCTGCCCTCATAGAACGAATTTGGAAGTACTCCATCTCTTTCTATCTTTCCAAACAGCTTTAGTAGAATAGGTATGATTTCTTCTTTAAATGTTTGATAGAATTCCCCTGGGAAGCCATCTGGCCCTGGACTCTTGTGTCTTGGGAGGTTTTTGATGATTACTTCAATTTCCTCCCTGGTTATTGGCCTGTTCAGGTTTTCTATTTCTTCCTGTTCCAGTTTTGGTAGTTTGTGGCTTTCCAGGAATGCATCCATTTCTTCTAGATTGCCTAATTTATTGGCGTAGAGCTGTTCATAATATGTTTTTAAAATAGTGTATTTCCTTGGTGTTGGTAGTGATCTCTCCTTTCTCATTCATGATTTTATTAATTTGAGTCTTCTTTTTAATAAGGCTGGCTAATGGTTTATGTATCTTATTAATTCTTTCCAAGAACCAACTCCTGGTTTTGTTGATCTGTTCCACAGTTCTTCTGGTCTCGATTTCGTTGAGTTCTGCTGGAATCTTTATTAATTCTCTTCTTCTGCTGGGTGTAGGATCTATTTGCTGTTTTTTTTCTCTAGCTCCTTTATGTGTAAGGTTAGCTTTTGTATTTGAGTTCTTTCCAGTTTTTGAATGGATGCTTGTATTGTGATGTATTTCCCCCTTAGGACTGCTTTTGCTGCATCCCAAAGATTTTGAACAGTTGTATCTTCATTCTCATTAGTTTCCATGAATAACCAGTCTTATGGCAGAATGAGAAGAGAAAACAAGTATACTGGGGGTCCCTTTTACAGATTCTTCCAATGTCATGTTCCACTTCCAGTAATGTCCATGAAACACACTACATAAATGCCATGGCCAGTGTGAATCCCTAAACAATTTGGATGTGTTCATGCTCCTGCTTGTTTGCATTTATTTTATGGGTAGCATTGAAGATGAAGATGAATAATAAAAACAAATAGAAAATAGTAATCTCTATTATTGACTCTTTTCAAATGTATAGGCATCAAAATATATAGGAACTTTTAAAAATTTGAGTATTTTCAGTAGAGATCTTTTTCTTTTCTTCATAAAAATTCATAATTTTAATAGAACCTTTTTCTAGTTTTGCCTTACAGGCATCTTATGTGGATGTTGGGTTGTCAGTATGCCAGAAAACATGCCAGAATTTAAAAGTGTGAGGTTTATTCTACAGTTGGCTAGAAAACTGGATGCTGTAGAATAATATACCAAAGAGCTAGGTGTTGACTTTGGATTATAGAATGTAATCCACTCCTTGGAGTGATACTTGAAAGTGTTAGGACATTTGGAAAATACACTTTCACCATGGGTATGGGTCCTATAGCATATGTCTGTATGACACTTGCATACCATTTGTAGAGAATAATTTAGTATTTACCCATGATTGCCAAGTATGTTGACATTTTCCCTCACTGCTCTTCTTAGCCATTGAAAAATAAAACTTTTCTCAACTTGCCACTTATCCAGTTGCTAATAGAAGGACATGCTCTACTACTGTGTTTAGGTTAAATGAGAGATTCCCAACAGAACTGGCACATGCCTGGTGTTTTACTAGTGGTTTGGTTAAGATCTGCTGATAGGAACAGAACTTGCTAACGTTGCTCAAAGTAGTAGAAGGTTTGTTGTGAATATTTATGTGGAAGGCTATCTGAAGAAAGCTGAATATTAGCCCTCAAGAAAGGTAGAATATGGAAGGTGGTTGGGAATTCAGAGGGTAACTCTAAGGATCTTAGAAGGAGACATTTTTACTTCTTCATTCTTATCCACCACTAAATGAGTATAGCCAGGGCTACCAATTACATGCTTCCATGTAAGCCATAAAAATGCTGTTCCCTGAGATAGGTAGTACATACCTTGCAAGGCCACATTCTGTGACCTGGCCATAGTGACCATTGTCTTCTCAGTCATCCAATTGGAATTTTCTCTATCTCTGCTACACTTTCTTATGACTCACTCTCAATTGGAAAATGACATTGCAAGCCTCTAATTTATGAACTTACAAGGTCAGTTCCATTCTTACCTTGTCTTTAATTCACTTCCATGGAAGAGAATCCTTTTACCTCCATTCTACCTTTAAGTCAGGCCACATCGTAGATTCTTGATCAACTAATGGTTGACTGTCCTTGAATCAGGGCCCCATCCCAATCCAGTTATCTATAATTGAGTTGAAAAAGGGAAGGCATTCAAGAGAAAAAGGGTATAAAACATAGTAGCTTAATAGCATTTCAACACAGGCTTTGTGTAGGTTGATTTCCCTCAAATGAGACTATAGACAGAGTAGGAAATAGACTTGACATTTTTAGAAGTGTTGTTTCTTAATGTACAGTTGATTTAACCATTGCATGGTGGAGGCCTAACTCTCCTTGGGCCATGATATAATTTTTTTCCATGGTTGCAGCTGACACCAGGTAAAGCCAACCCACTGAATTTTGATTCATAATCGATAATAGAGAAGCCAAATTACTCCCTTTGAAAAGATGGATGATTGCATGGTGAGAAGCTCAGGAGCATTAGGGTACAGCTCAGCAGACAACTATAATAGAATAGGATCAAGCAGAAGCTTGGCTGAAAGATTCAAAGTACAGCCTGTGGGGCAGCCCGGGTGGCTCAGAGGTTTAGCGCTGCCTTCAGTCCAGGGCCTGATCCTGGAGATCCGGGATCAAGTCCCACGTCAGGCTCCCTGCATGGAGCCTGCTTCTCCCTCTCTCTCTCTCTCTCTCTCTCTCTCTCTCTCTCTCTCTCTCTCTCTCTCCATGAATAAATAAATAAAATCTTAAAAAAAAAAGTACAGCCTGTGAATCTGTAGCTACTTAGACACTTCACATGAAAATCAAAGAATCCAATCTTGATTTAATCAGTGTTGTTGCCACACATAAGTTTCCCTGGTGCTATAAAGGTTAAAGAATCACTTAAACAAGGAGGCAGAACAAAAATTGAAGACAAAATTTTCCTTAGAAACCCCTGTCTCTGTCCTTGGTTTCCCACAGTCTACAAGGCTCCATGAATAATTCTGTCAGACTTAGAGGTTTTGTGTTGCTTTTCTTGATCAATCTGGCCTATAAGATACTGAAAACTTATTTAAGTATATGTTATGAAATATGTTTAATCAGGTGTACTTTGGGGGAAAAAGGGCCCTAGATGGGGGCTACTCATTGTTTAGCTGGAAGCTGTTTTCCTGCTACATTTCTTATCCCATCTTTAATATCTGCCCTCATCTATGTATTTCAGAATCACCACAACTGCAGCATGCATGATGGACTTGAGAAGATACCCCTTGGACGAGCAGAACTGCACACTGGAAATTGAAAGCTGTGTGTATCTGTACTTCTTTTTCATTCACTGTATTTTAGGCCTTGTCATTATTTGGCCTCTTTTCCAAGGCATTTATAATTTTCTTGCCATAGTTTTTAACTGTCTTAAAGATGGGAGGTTTAATCCTCTGCTTTGCAAATTATGTTGTCATGAGAGAGACAGAGACAGAGAGAGACTCAGTTCCCCACTCTAATCTGATTAAGAGAGTCTGCTTGTTGTGCTGAAATATAAGAAAGCAAACGCTCCTCACCTTGATCCATTCAGTGAGAAGAGAACAAACACTGAGATGCAATTTTCTCACAATAGGCTTCATCACACATGAATAGCTGTATTCCTGGGAACCTGGGCAACTGGAGTAAAACTAATTTCCCATCAGGAACTCAGCTTTATAAGCAGGCTATTCCTGCATTTTGGCAACTTTCTCAATTTGAAGAGTATTCAGATGCCTTATTGATAATTCAGTGTTGCATACTTCTGAGTGAGGGATAAGAGCTGCATCTTTATTATCTAAAAAACCAGGGTCCTGCCTGCTACCTGAACTACATCTCCTGGCATATCCAGGTGTTGCTGTTGCTGTTGTCACTTACCCTGGTTTCTCATAGATTGGTTTATAATGTCTCAATTGGATTTAGTCTTGTCTGTATTTTATATGGATTTCTTTGAAGGGAATGGTAAATGACTACAGTGCTACTTGATGCATTTGTGGTGATAAGTGAGTATAAATTGTAAACATACTGGGAAGCTGTGCTCAGTGTAGGCCAGAGTTTTCATCCCATATAGAGCTGGCCTTACTGTGCCCCCTTACTTCCACACTACATCACTGTTAAGTTTTCTGAAAGCTGTGTTTTCAGAAAGTAAGGGACACGAGATCATGTCAAGTGATGCATAATGGAATCATCTGTAGAGGTTTAGCATATGGGATAGAAAGCTCAGAGGAAGGATGATGATTTCCTAATAGTTGAAACACTGTCTTAGAAATTAAGTGGAGTCTGTGTAGCCAGAAGGTACAAATCCCAGTGAGGTGATAGAAAGTTTCAGGAAGGCAGATTTGTGACCTAAGTAAGGAAGCAACTTCTACTCCAAATGTCTGGACACATATTGAGTAGTCTCAGAGAGTACAGATTCTGTTACTGTGATGTTTGAACTGAAGGGGATGATAGGTAAAAAGGTCTATTATCAAAGAGATTTCCTCAGAAAGTGTGAGGCCACTTGTCTTCAGAGAATCTGTAGTTAAAGCATTTGAGTGGAAAAAGGGGTTTTCTGGTGATCTGACTACACACATATGCAAAAGGTCTTATTTAAGTCAAGATGGAAAAGTGAGAAAGTGTGCCTACACAAGGGGGAGGCACACAAGCCCTCGGCACAGTATGCTGGTTTGAGCCACAGCCAGAAGACCAGTGGTGCTGGGCTGGGTGAGCAAGGGAGAGGGAGTGGATGTACATAGAATCCTGTAAATTCTTGGCATCCTCGTCAGAAGTTTGAACTTGTTTCACTAATGTGTTTGGAAACATTTGAGGGATTTAAGCAGATAAGTGGCTTGATAAAATAAATGCATTTAGGATAATTGCCATGGCTGCCAGATGAGAATGGAATGTCAGGAAGTCAGAGGGAAGGTAGGAGACAGAAACTAACCACCATGATCCAGGGAGATAGTGTAGCAGATGGAACAAAGGAGATGACATTTGCCACAGAGAGCAATCATCCCCATAGCTTTGGTCTATTTGTCAAATATGGAGTGTCTGCCTTATGCTGTATTGTGCATTCAAATCAAAATGTCCATTATACTGATAGGGTATTTTTCTCTAGGTGTGAGTTTAATCAACCTTACTGATAAAGTTGATCGAATCCCTTAGAAGACTCTTCGGTGCTACAAGAAATGTCAACCTTTATTGTCCTGTTTCCTCATTCTGAAGAAGCATTGATTGATTGATTACCAAGTGAATATGAACACCGTGCTAAGAGCTGGACTTGGAGCTATAATCCAGCAAATAAACCCTCCTCTTTCTAAGGGCCAAGAGTATCCCAACAAAAGGCATGTCTATAGATGGCAAACCTCATAGCCAGGAATACCTGATGAAGCCATCCAACAATGCCAAGGACACTATTTTGCCCGTAGTTTCTTTTTTTTTTTAAGATTTTATTTACTTATTGATGAGAGACAGAGAGGCAGAGACACAGGCAGAGGGAGAAGCAGGCTCCTTGCAGGGGGCCCGATGTGGGACTTGATCCCAGGATCCTAGGATCACGACCTGAGCCAAAGGCAGATGCTCAACCACTGAGCCACTCAGGCGTCCCTCCTTGAGAGTTTCTGATATTATCAAACATTGATTGGTTAAATTCACTCTCAGTGTTTTAACTTTTCCATAGCTTTTCAGAGGAGTTGCCTTTCCAGAATTCTTTATACTTGAGTTTTCACTTTTTTCTTAGAACTGTCTTCTTCAGTTAATATATATATTTTAAATTTATTTCTATGCAATGCCCAGTCCAACTCTACAATTAGGATTTGCAAACAAAATTCTGGTCAGAGCATTCAGCCTCCCAAGTTCTTTTCAGAATAGGTACCAAAAATATTCAAAAGTTAGTTCTTTGATGACTTTTTTTTCTCATAGGTGAGCACATGTAACAAATCTAAACTTCAAATGTGAGCAAGCTGTTATTTCATCTTATTAGTTTTATTAGTTATAGTTTCTTTAGCCTTGCATAAATAAAATGATGATTCTTTACTTCTGCCATGTCCCTGCTTTCTCTCCTGGCAGATGGCTATACTACAGATGACATTGAATTTTACTGGCGTGGTGGCGATAAGGCTGTCACTGGAGTGGAGAGGATTGAGCTCCCACAGTTCTCTATTGTGGAGCATCGTCTAGTCTCAAGGAATGTCGTCTTTGCCACAGGTGAGTCCGGTGTCCACTCACTGGCTGAGTAGGCAGTGATGGTTTCCTAATGAAACTGTCAAACTGACTTATAGCATTGGGTCACCCAAAGATATACCACCATCAATAATTGATCATGTTAGGTATTCCTTTTCTCTGTATCTAAAGGGATTGATAAGCTTTGATGAGAAGGAAAGATCACCTGACAAGGAGATGTACTCAAGGGCTGATTATTGAGAAGTTAAAAAACTAAGGGTAAATTTAACCAACGCATGTTTAGACAGTCTCATCTCTGGACAGTTTGGAGGCCATTGATGACCTTCGAAGTAAACAGGAAGGTAGTACAGTAGGGAGGAAGGAAGAAGATCTGAGGAAGTGGTGTTGTTCTCCTCCCAGAAATGAGAGACTTCCTCTCCACTTCTAGGGTAGCAGTTACCCTGGTGGTCCAAGAAGTTGGCCCACCCTCAGTTAGGGATGCCTCTTGAAACATGATCATCTCTTGATACTATCTGGTTAAAGTTGCCCTGACCTAGGTTTCATTGTCACCTTTGTTTCAATTGTCTAAAGACTGTGAAGGTATGTTCTGCTCTCCTGTCTGTCCTTGCTGAGGTTTTATTAAATTGCAACTATATGTATTTTAATTTGTGCAGTGCTTTCTTGTTACCTTTGCATTCCTGTTGAGTGCCATATATTGTAATTGAGATCATAAATAAAAGTGCTTTGTAAATTGTAAAGTATTATAAAGACTACAAACTCAGAGTTGAAATGCTAAATATAGGCAGAGCTGGAACCTCCCACCTCAGCTTTCTCCTATCAGTATTGGTTGAACAATAACAAGTAGTTGGCAGTTAGCTTTAGTCTTATGAAGCATTCATGAAGCCCAAGGAAGGCCTGCTTTCTCTTCCTGTTGCCTCTGACTAGAATGCCTGTGACCCACAATCACCTATTTCCCTTTCACTTGGTCACCTCCAACTCATTCCTTTGCTTAATCTAGATGCTACTTCATCTGGGAAGGCTTTTTGACCCTGGTGTCCTGCACACCTGCACACTGCCTCCCCAGGCTCAGTTAAGTGGCTATGGTGCATTCCAATTATGCTGCACTTACCTTCGTCTAGCTCTGCTGTGCCTCTCTCCTCAAGGATACATCTCCATTAAGAGGGTCCTGCCCTAGTCACAGTTTAGCTTTATCCCCATGTTGTATAATGCCTGACATGACCTAGGCATACAGCAATTGTCTCTGAATAAATGAACAATGAGTCAAGAGCCAGCTTCCCTCTTCTCCACCCCAGCCTTTAAGAACCAAAGGGACATGCCAAGTATAGACAAAAGTCTGAATATTTAAGACTTCAATCAAGGCCATTTTTATGCAGTGCCACTTTATTCTTTGTTGCAAGAGGTGCTACAACTATCCCTGTAGTCTCCAAAGGTACTCACCTGGATGGGCAGTAAAATCCAGCAAATATATGAGGTTACAATTAAGGAATGCTTTCTACAACCAAGAAATTTGCCATGTAATGCATTAGATAAAATGATTTACTGCTTCTAGAACTGGGATTCAAACTTGCATGCTCCAGGTGGTATGAGCAGAAGGCCTGTTCAGAGTATAGGGGGAGTATTCCTTTGATGGAATTAAATGCCCATGTCTGCCTTGGTCTTGAAAAATCACTGTTGTGGCCATTAGTGTGTTGCCATGAGGATCTCTTATTGCATTTTTATGCAACCTCATCAGAAAGCTGGATGAGGTGGTGTGGAGGGTGCAGTTCTTCCACGGGAAAATGCAACCACTTAGGATGGCCTTCCTGAATCCTTAGCAGGAACAATTTTTTTTTCGAAGTGCAGTCTTTGCCTTTCTTTGAAGTATTTACATGGTAGGAAATATCCCACACATATCTGGAAAAATAGATACTACAGAATGGGGAATAATAGTTAAACTATGCATAGAGCCATCAGCACATCAGAATGTAGTATGTCTTCTTCCTAGCACTTACTAAGTTCTGGCATTTGCAAGATATGAGCCAGGGATTCCATAGCAGTTACAAACCTCTCAAACCTTCAAAGAGGTTTATATTGTATGTCAACTGTACTTCAAGAATAACTTTTTAAAAAAGAACTTGCAGTTTATAATTATTCTAATTGGCCTATTCATGAAAAGTGGCATAAGCCATGTGGTTTAAAATTTATTTTAAAATTAAATATGGCACGGATTTCTTTTCCTTGCCACAAGTGTTCTGAATTAATGAGACTTTGATCAATCAACTGGATTGAAGAATTCTGTAGCCTGATAGAATTCTCAAAAAGGGGGTTAAATAAGAACAAATGCCGTGGAGGTGTATTTGGAGCAGACAGAGTCTGTGATGAGGATTCAATGTGATTTTCTCCACCTCTACTTTGGCCCGGAGGTAAACATGGGGCAGGCACACAGGTCTTCGGGACAATGTGTGGAGGCGAGCCTGGACTCAGGAAGCAAGCAAAGCAGATAGAGTGCAAAATTTCAGGAGATGTTCATTCTCAGTATCATGCAAGTGAGATTTTGTGCTTCATCCTCCTTGCCCTTATCCTGCCCATTTGGGGGCTGTAAAGATGGCAAGGATTTTAAAAACTGGTCTTTTTATGCTTTATCTTAAATGATCATTTTCTACACTTTTATGTATTTATATTATAAAGAGTTTTACAAAACAGCTATGTGAGTTGAGTACATAGCTGGAATGACAAATAATGTCCACAGTATCCGTCTTTAGAGTCTATGCCACTCTCTCCTTAATATGTCTGCTAATGGGCCATGTGTTCTTGATGACCACTGTTTTATGCAGGTTTTTAAAAACTGATATTGGGATCGGAGGCAGCCTCCAAATTCCTAATCCAAAGCCCCAAAATCATTTCATTCAACACCCAGAAATCTTTGGTGGCAGGAAATGTGCCTCTGCCTTCCTGTTCACCTGCACTTTGCTGCTAGATAAGTAATACCATTTTCATGAAACCATTACTCAATCCCATCACTTTGATGTGGCCTTTGTCTGCAGCATGGGATTCAGGCTCCTTCACCTTGAATACACATGTAGCATCAACCTGTCCTCCTCAGTTTAGCTCACAATGTCCCCAGCACGAAGATGTCATCATAGTTGTCATATCTAACTCTTTCTCTCTCCTCCATGCATATACTACCGCATTATGCCCAAAGACTTTTGCTTCTGATACAGCCCACATTTGACATATTTTCTTCCTGTTTTTCCTCTCCAAATCCAGGACGTTTTCAATGGACGGTTCAAACCTGTCCACTTGGCTTTCCTTAAAAGGGTCTATCACTTATCACTTTCCTTTGGAAAACTTTGAATTACACATTGTACCATTCCTTTATCAACTGTCAAACATTATTAATTTCTGTCAAATATTACCCTCATTTTCATATATGTAAGGCATGCAATAACGATCTTCTGAATTAATTTATTGACTCTTAACCAGGTGCTCAAGATTTTCACAAAATGCCCAAACTCCAAATATAGATTCTTCTTGAAAATCAAAGAGAAAAAGTAAATAAATTATTCTCATTAGGCTCATTATTATGTCATTCACTATTTCAATCTACTGGATTTCTTGGAAGGTCCTGGATCTATGACAAATCTTCTTGATCCAGAATTATATTTAAATTTTTTATTAAAGTATAATTCACACATTGTTACATTAGTTTCAGATGTACAACATAATGATTTGACAGCTCTCTATACATTATGCTATGCTTGCCACAAGTGTAGCTACCATCTGTCACAGTACAACGCTACTATAATAGCATTGACTATACTCCCGATGCTGTACCTTTCATCACTGTGACTTATTCATTCTATAACTGGAAGTTTGTACCTCCTACTTTCCTTCAGCTATTTTATGCATCCCCTACACCCTCGACCTCTGGCAACCATTAGTTTGTTCTCTGTACTTATGTGTCTGTTTCTGTATTGTTTTTACATTTGTTTTGTTGTTAGACTTTACATATACGTGAATCATATGGTACTTGTCTTTCTCCGTTTGACTTATTTCACTTGGCACTATACCCTTTAGGTCCATCCAAAGTGTCACAAATTGCAAGGTCTCATACTTTTTATTGATCAAGTTTATAAAGTGAGTACTCAGATTATTCTTTGGCACCTGCAGTCTATAGGATGATGCCAAACCTGAAAACATGTATGAATAGGCTTTCTAAGAAAAAGGAGGCTGGAATAAAAAGGATAGAGAAGGACAAAGAGAAACAATGCAAAGGGGGATCCTCACCCTCCTGCAGCTTGTTACCTACATATGAGATGACATGGCATTTTCTTTCTGTCTTAACCATTAAAATAAAAATGTATTTACTATAGTCAATGTATTTCTATTTAATGTGTCATCTACTTCTATAAGAACCCATTAGGGATCTATGATAAAATTGCAGGAAATATTGAAAATGTATTTTTAAAGTAAGTACAAAACTAGATTAGTCTTTGAAATTCTTTTGATTGAAATCTGAAAAGATATTGGCCTTCCACATAAGCCTTTAGGAGTAATGTAAGAAATTTTTACTGAACTTAACTTTGAAGCCTGCTCTCAATTGATAATCCTTAACATTTAAAAGTTAGGCTTTGAAAAATTCTCTCAAAAATATTCAACAAAGCAAATGTTATATCATCACATTCTAATTACTGAAATTAAATCAGTGATTCAAACAGGAATTTCAATAAAGAAAAGATTTTCATTCTTTTATCCAATTTCTGTTTAAACACAATAAATATACATGTGTTTACTGAAGTATTTGGGATGTGCCAGAAATATATGGCTGAATGTCCTTAATGAAAACAGATCCCAATTCATTAAAAAAATATGTGAGAATTTTAAGTAAATTGTCAAACTCCAGTTTTAAGGACTTCTGAAAGACTTCAACTACGCAAGACATTCCTAGGAAATGTTAGAGTTTTTCTCATGCTTTATTTTTTCTATACAAAGGCATAGATCATTTTTTCTTTTTTACTTTAATGATAACTTTTATAACTTTTCTGTATGAGCACACATAGAAAAACACTTAAAACATAAATGTAGGGATGCCTGGGTAACTCAGAGGTTGAGCCTCTGCCTTTGGCCCAGGGTGTGATCCTGGGGTCCCAGGATAGAGTACCACATCGAGCTCCCCACAGGGAGCCTGCTTCTCTCTCTGCCTGTGTTTCTGCCTCTCTCTCTGTCTCTCATGGAAAAATAAAATCTTTTTAAAAAAGCATAAACGCGGGGGGCCCTGGGTGCCTCAGTGGTTTAGCGCCTGCCTTCAGTCCAGGGCGTGATCCTGGAGACCTGGGATCGAGTCCCGCGTTGGGCTCCCTGCATGGAGCCTGCTTCTCCCTCTGCCTATCTCTGCCTCTCTCTCTCTCATTCTGTGTCTCTCATGAGTAAATAAATATATAAAATATTTTTTAGAAAAAGCATGAATGTAGAGGTAAGTGAATTACCAGAAAGTGAACAATCATATAACTGCAATTAGTTAAAAAAATAGAATGTTATCAGAACCCCAAAATCCTCACTATGACTTCTAATTGCTTCACCTTCTCCTTCTCAAAGGAAACCACTGTCTTGTTACAATATAGTTAATATTGTTTTTGAACCTTATTTAATGGCATAATAGTGAATTAATTTTTGACTGTCTTCTTTAACTGAACATTGTGTTTATGAAATCCATCCATGTCACTGTATTCATTTATTTTTGTTGTTATATTACAACATTTTGTTTATCCACTCTACTGCAGGTGATTATTTAAGACTAATGCTACAAGGAGCATTCTTTCACTTGGCTTTTTTTTTTCCTTTTTTTTTTTTTTGTAAATTATATGCACAAATGTTGAGTGTATACTTGGAACTGTAATTGTGAATGTTCAAGCTTAATGATTATGCCATACTGTTTTCCAAACTGGTTTTACCAATTTGCCATACCAGTAATACATTAGTGTTTCTTCTGCCCCACAACCTTGCTAGCATTTCACATGGAAGTCACTTGCTGGGTGTTAGGTGATATTTTGTGGTTTTAACTTACATTTTTCTGAGTAATATTGAGATTGAGCACCTTTCCTTATTGGTTATTTGGTGATCTTCTTTGTAAATCACTTGTACAAGTCTCTATTGTGAATTATTTCTCATTAATTTATTTGAGTTATTTTTACATTTTAGATGCAAGTTTGTTATAGGTTATACAGTATGTTGCAAAAATGTACTTTTTTACATGGAGACCTACAGTCTACCTGCGGTTGATTTTTGTGAGTGATGTGGAGTATGGATCAGGTTTTATTATTTTCCATACCACCATTGCTTTTCAGCAACATATTTGTCATAAATTGTTTGTATGTACATAGATCTGCTTTTGTACCATGGGTTTATTTATCCATCTTTGTACCCCTTATCTCACAGTGTTAGTTACTGAAGATTTAAGTAGAGCAGATACTTTATCTACTATTTACTATCAACTTTACTATTTACTCTTTATTTACTATTGACTTGATTATTTTGCACCCTTTACATTTCCTTGTAACTTTTATCATCAGATCATTAATTTTCACCTTGAAAATGGTCTGGCTTTTTGTTAGCAATGTTTTGTTAGCAATGCATTAATGAATTTGGTGAAAAGGCACATTGTTATAATTTTTCCAATCTGTATATATATTTTATCTCCATTTATTTAGATCTTCTTTAATTTGTAGTGATAACATTTTAGGGTTTTCTGTATAGAAATCTTGCACCCTTTTGTTTCACTTTTCTAGATGTTTGATTTTTTTTTTTTTTTAAACCCAGGTTTTTTTTTTTTTAATTTTTATTTCTTTATGATAGTCACAGAGAGAGAGAGAGAGAGAGAGAGAGAGAGAGAGAGAGAGAGAGGCAGAGACACAGGCAGAGGGAGAAGCAGGCTCTATGCACCGGGAGCCCGACGTGGGATTCGATCCCGGGTCTCCAGGATCGCGCCCTGGGCCAAAGGCAGGCGCTAAACCGCTGCGCCACCCAGGGATCCCGATGTTTGATATTTTCTAATGTGATTACAGATGGCAAAAATTTCTAACATTGTTTCTTGTTTGTTGCTAATGTGTAGGAAAACAAAGATTTCTTATTGAACAACCTTGCTAAAGTATTTGTTACTTCTGATAATTTATTTTTTTTAATTTATTTTTATTGGAGTTCAGTTTGCCAACATATAGCATAACACCCAGTGCTCATCCCATCAAGTGCCCCCCTCAGTGCCCATCACCCATTCACCCCCACCCCCACCCACCTCCCTTTCTACCACCTCTTGTTCGTTTCCCAGAGTTAGGAGTCTCTCATGTTCTGTCTCCCTTTCTGATATTTCCCACTCTTTTTTCTCCTTTCCCCTTATTCCCTTTCATTATTTTTATATTCCCCAAATGAATGAGATAATTTATCTAAAATGGTCTTTTTACCTCTTAAGACTAATGCTACTAGAAGCATTCTTTCACTTGGCTTTTGTGCCTTAGAGACTTTTGTGCATTTTGACTATTTCCTCATTCTAACTTACATATGCTATTGTCATTATGTCTATAATTTCATAGATATTTACAACCCTGTGTGATACTATTATTGTTAAATATTCACTTAGATATAATTATAAATGTCCTCTTTTCTTTTTTATTCATTCTTCTTCTTCTATCCCAAGTAACTATCTGTAAATGTTTCTTTCTGCCCAAAGAACTTTTTTTTTCCTAAAAAACATTTTAAAAATATTTTCTTTAGTCTGAGTCTCCTGATCTCAAATTTCTTCTAGGTTTTTTTTTTTTTAACTGTTTATGACCTTAGGTCATATCTTCTTATAGGATGGTTCTAGAAATTTAGGTTGGCATATTTTTTTTTCCATTTTAAGATATTATTTCCTTGTCTTTGGCTTCCACCCTTCTATTGAGAAGATCTTTGTTGGTCTAATTGGTGCTTTTAGATTAATCTGATTATCTTCTACCTCTAGGATTTTTTTAAATTTTTTCTCTTTGTTTTATTTCATTGGTAATTATGATTAACTGGGATTTGTAGACCTTCCTGAATCTTTGGCTTGAAGTCTTCTAGCACTTTTGAAGCATTCTTAGGCATCATTGCCTTTGCTCTAGTCTCTTTCTCCATTTTTCATCTAGGATTCCAATTTTAATTCCAATTTTACAATTCCATTATTGGATCTTCTCATTATATCTTCTGTATATCTCATTCTCCCTTTTGAAATTTTTATTTTATTTTCTCTTCATGCTTCACTCTCAAAATTTTCTTCTGATTTATCTTTCAGTCCAAAAGTGTTCTCTTCATTTGTGTTTAATCTGTTATTATTCCCCATGGGGAAATTATGGATAAAATGCAAAGTCTATGATGATGTCTTCTTTCTTCAGAGAGGATCTATGCTTACCTCTGTCAGACAGCTGAAGGCATTAGCAATCCAGGACAGTAATTCTGAGTTTAGATTCAGTCCTTCTGTATGTGTTAATCCTTCTGGTTTACATCTTGGATAGAACTCTTTGGAATCCCTACTTGATGTTCTCTGTCCCTAGTGTCTGCTGTTGGTCCATGAATCTGTCAAATGTCTCACTTAGCTTCTCATCTTTTTCTTCTAGAAAATACATGTTTCATACCTGAAATGTGGCTCACCTTTCTGTTTCTTTTTTCTCCTAGACCCTGGCCCATATTATTACTGGCTCGCTATTTCTCCAATGTCTTTAGGGAGATGGATTTAAATTTTGTCTGTTTTCTTCTAGTTGTTTCCTGTGGAAATGTTACATATTTCATAATACTCAAATACCATGAGGTTTTTTTTTTCTACTCCTCTTTATTTTTTCAGGAAAGAAGTACAATTGTTTTGATATTTAATTCTTGCTTAGTTCAGACTATTAATACATGAGAATAAAAAAGAAAACAATTAGGATACATTTTGCAATCACATTTTGGAAAATCTAATTCTGTATTTTTCCAATAACATTATGTAGAGGAAACACTTAGCCCAAACAGTGTGCTCTTGAAGAGGTGCTCTAAAGCTCAAAGGAGGTCTGAGTCCTTGGTTGTAACAATAAAAAGCTGTGGGGAGAAAAAAGCGAAGCACTTGAATTAGCAAGTGAGAATCAAGTTCAAAGAAATATTACATTAAATTTATTTCGAAATAAATATATCCAGCTAATAATGAAAGAGCTCCTTAAATATCACTATGGAAATCAGGTTGAGACTTCATCCTTTGTATTGGTCTTTTTTTTCTTTGTATTGGTCTTAAAGGTATATTTTACTGACCAGCAAAATTTGGGATATGTTTTACCAAACTTGAAATTTGCTTCTAACTTTTCAGTTTTGTGTGAGCTAAATGAGACTGAAATTTTTGCTAGATACATGAAAAACAGATTATTTAATATGCTTCTTTAGTTATATGGCATTTTTATTTTTCTTCCCTTTTTTTTCTGGGGTACATTTGGACTGATATCTTCTGGCTTCATTCCAAAATACTTCTGCCAAGATAAAGAAAAAGAGAAGGATCCCAAAATGAATGATAGTGAAACATTTCTGTTAAGATATGTGAATTTTCTATTTTTCAAAAATCAATTTTCACAATACTATTTTGCTTTTCATTAATGGTTATGGCAAATTACAAGTATTTTTAAAGTGTGTATGTCACACTGTTAATAGATCCACTTAATTTTTTCTAAAGTCCACTGTTAATTCCATGCTTCAGTAAACTAAAGCCCTGTCTGTGATCAAATAGTTTCCATTGGGTCGGTAAATAATATCTACTATAGGTCTAGAGAAAGTATTATGTAAAACATTAAAAGAAGGAATTATCATCTCGATCCTATTATAATGTGATTTAATCATTTAATCTTAGATTCTAGAGACAAATTCCCATTCTCTTTTTCCCCCATTGACTATTGTTAGAAGGGTTCTAAGAGACAATTCACTTGTGCTTCCTAGCCAATGCTAATCCTTTAGTCCAAAATGGTGGGACCAGAGCAAGCTTACTCTCAGTGCTAAATGAAAGCTTAACACTGCTATGAAATCATTTTCCTTTACGGGCTCCTGACCTATGAAACATTTCTCATGACGTAAGCCAGATTTCTTCAGAAATTGATTGCCCCACACCTCCTTTGCAAAAATAATTCTTGGCTACCTTTATCTTTTGGAATTACTTTTAGAACCTCCAGCACAATTTTTTTTTAAATGTTCAGTGGTAAAAGAAATTCTTAGATTATAGAATCCTGAGCACAGAAGGCACCATAGAGGAAGCAACGGAAAGGAAAAAGCAACTTGTATTTATCAAATGTGTATTTGGGGCCAGATAGCATGCTTGTTACTTGGTATAAATTAAGCCACTTAATTTCCATTAAAATATATGTAGTAGGTATTCTTTTTTCTTTATAATAGATTTATCTAAAATACTATTTATATACCATGTAGTTCACGCATTTAAATGATACAGTTCAGTGGTTTTAGTGTGTTTACAAAGTTGTATAATCATGACTGTACTCACTTTCAGCATAGTTTTACCAACTCAGAAAGAAACCCTGTACCCATTAGCAGGCACTCCTCATTTCTCCCAATCCACTTCCCCTGAATCTGGGCAATCACTAATCCAATTTATGCTTCTGTGGATTTGCCTGTTCTGTGTATTTTATATAAAGAGAATCATACAGTATATGGTCCTTTTGTGACTGGCTTCTTTCACTTGGCATGATGTTTTCAAGGTTCATCTATGTTGTGACATATATCAATAGTTCATTTCTTTTTATTGATGAATAACATTCTATTGTATGAATATAACACATTTTGTGTAACCATTCATCAGTTGATGAACATTGATTGAGCTGTTTCCACCTTTTGATATTAAGAATAAGGTTGCTCTAAACATTCAAATACAAGTTTTTCTACAGATATGTTTTCATTTCTCATAAGCATATACTTAGGGAGCTTTGGTCATATGGTAACTATATTTAACCGTTTTGGAGAACTGCCATACTGTTTTCCAAAGTGATGGCACCATGCAACATTCCCACAAGAAGTACACAAAGGTTCTGATTTCTTTATACCCTCATCGACGCTTGTTATTGTCTTTTCTAAAATTTAAAATAGTTGACACACAAAGTTGCATTAGTTTCAGGTGTACAACCTCGTGATTCCACAGTTCCATACATTATACATTATACATTATACATTATACTATGTTCACCGCATATGTAACTACCATCTGTTAGCTGTTAACTATATCCCCTGTGTTTTCATCCCTGTTATTTATTTATTCCATAACTGGGAACCTGTATCCCCCACTGCCCTTCACCCATTTCGCCCATCCACCACACTTCTCCCCTCTGACAACCACCAGCTTTTAGTCTCTTTATTTATGGGTCTGTTTCTGCAATGTTTGTTTATTTGTTTACTTATTTATTTAGAGGGGTTTTTTTTAGATACCATATATAAGTGAAATCTTACAGTATTTGTTTTTCTCTGTCTGACTTATTTTACTTAGCATAATATCTTCTAGGCCCACACATGTTGCAAATGACAAGATCTATTCTTTTTTATGGTGGAGTAATATTCCATTATATAAATATATTATATACTTATATACATATATATACATTGTATGTGTATGAAATGTGGTATATATACCAAATATATACCTTCTTTATTTATATATTGATGGACACTTAGGTTACTTTCATATCTTGGTTATTATAAATAATGTTGTACATAGAGGTTTTCTATCATTTTGAATTAGTATTTTTGTATTCTTTGAATAAGTACCCAGTAGTGGAATTACCAAAGAGTGTATTCTGTCTTTTTGATTGTAGTCATCCTAGTGAATGTGAAATGGTATCTCTTTGTGGTTTTGTTTGCATTTCGTCTAATAAGTAATAATGTCAAGCATCTTTTTATGTGATATTAGACACTTTCTTCTTTGGAGATATGTCTATTCAAGTCCTTTGTCCATTTTTAAATTAGATTGTCTTTTTTATAAACATTCTTTATATATTCTAGGTACAAATTCCCTATCAGATGTATGATTTGTAACTATTTTCTCCCTTTCTTCAGTTTGTCTTTTTATTTTCTTGATGAGTTTCTTTACAGGTTAATAGTCTATAATTTTGATGAAGTGTAACATCTTTTTGTTTTTTTAACCTTGTGATATTCTAGCCCAGGTTAAACACAAGGAAACCGAGGGCCTGATAGGGTAATCAACTTCCCAAAGCAATATTCCCAACAAACCATGAGGCTGAAACTAGATTCTTTAGACACTTCCACTCTTTGCTTCAAAGTCATGTGGTATGACATTCTGATTTTACTGTGGAGAATCAGGAGAATCAATGCCTATTGAAACAATCTGAAAACAATTTTTTGAGCTCCAGTCCTGTTTTTCTTTTCTCTTTCTTTCTTTCTTTCTTTCTTTCTTTCTTTCTTTCTTTCTCTTTCTTTCTTTCTTCTTTCTTTCTTTCTTTCTTTCTTTCTTTCTTTCTTTCTTTCTCTCTTTCTTCATATATATCCTTCCCTTCATGGATTTTTTTGAACATAAAATAATTAAGAGCACTTGTAATGAGAGTAAGAAAATTCCTAACACTACTTTGAATTTTAGGTTATATTATGATGTGAAAAAAGTAGATTATAAATGAATGAGATAGCATGATAAAAACTCAAGAGCAGGGAAGCTTGGGTGGCTCAGTGGTTGAGTGCTTGCCTTCCGCCCAGGCTGTGATCCTGGAGTCCTGGGATCAAGTACCACATCAGGCTACCTGCGAGGAGCCTGCTTCTCCATCTGCCTATGTCTCTGCCTCTCTGTGTGTGTGTGTCTTTCATGAATAAATAAATAAAATCTTAAAAAAAAAAAACCCAAGAGCATCACTGAAAGCTCACAAAGCTTCTTAGGCAATGGTGGGAGAGTCCCTCACTGTGGCCACCTTAAAAAGAAAGAGAGATGCAGTTGCTATAATAGTTTATTACTTTATGGACACATTTAAGTGACTCTCTCCCTCCACAAAGGTGACAAAGTACTGTACGTCAACATTTTTTGTGAGTTCTTCAACAATATTAATGCTTTAGAGAGCAATACTAATTTAAGCCAAATTAAATATCCAGAGCCTTGTTTTGAAGTAATTTTTAATGCATCTAGGGAGAAATGATTGAGATCAGCATCTTCAATAGGTAGTTTTGCCAAGGAAGCCCTGAATGGAACAGTGCATTTGTGTTCAGGGACTATTCCTCTGTCTGTTGGCTCAGCATCTACTTGAGAACCTGACCACATCTGCACTGGCACGCAGGCTTTAGGGCTTCTGCATCTTTCTACTGTAATTTTTAAGCTTCTATTGCTGTTTTGAAGGGTATGTCTTGATGTAGCTGACTCACTACCTCTCAACTTTATTAACCACTAGCTATGATCACGTGGAGAGTTTTTCCACAGATACAGCATACATCATGGCGTTTTCCCTGCAGTGTAATGGCTTTGTCTAACAGAGCTACAAAAAAGACTTTTATGTACTCTTTAAGATGCATATCAAACGGCAAAGGCTTGGCCTAGAACATGTCTCAACATCTCTGAGAATTCTTGTGTTAATTAACATTCTGAGGTCTTTTTCTCATGTCAGATTGAAAGTATTTTCTTCATTTGGCCCAGCTGGATCTTTTACTTTGAAGGTGCTCCTATATCCTTCCCTCAAAAAAAATTTTATTTAAACAAAGAATATTAGTATCTCAGTTCAGATACCATGAAATTTCTCTTGCATCACCAAATCTCATGCTCTAAAATATTTTTGTATCTCCAGTGTGACTCTTACCTCTGTTTTACCAAGGTCAGTCTGTATGAGTCTCTCTCAACAAGGATTAATTGGAACTAATTGAGAATATAGACTGGTTTCTTTTTCATCTTTGTTGTCTGCTCCAATTTTCATTCCCACCTCTGGAATTATGAGACTGGAATGGATGGGGCATATGATGAAAACCTAAAACTTTTTTTGATTTGAAGTGACACTTCAATTTCAACAAGTATAATATATTGCATAATATACATACACATAAAAAATGATATGTTTCTTAATTCTAAATTCTGTGTTATAAACTCTGTTATTCTAAATTTTGTGTTATATATTGGAAAATTTTCAGAGATTAAGGTCTTTTTGAAATCAGATTAGTATTCCCTTCCTCGAGGTCTATGGTGATCTTCTAAATGTTTGACTATGCATTCATGTCATTGGCCTCCATGGAATAGGGAAAATTCCCAACAGTGTCAGTTGCACTTCATTGCATAGATATCAATATTTGCCTCTGTTGGAAACAATTTCCCTGAAGATGTTACATTTTGGAAAAGGTTAAAAAGTTGATTTGGAAAATGGAAAGTTGGGGAATATGACAGATTACATTATTAATCAAAAAATATTTGCTGCTCTCTTGTGGGAGTGTACTAAACTGTTCTCCAGTGACATAAAGATTGACAAGAAGACTTGCTCTAGACAAGAAAATGGGAGGGGAAGTAGTGTGGCACTTCTACTACAATATCAAGCAGTGTTCCAGATCTAAGTGAATATGTAGCATAAGGAAAAATAAAATCTTTGTTTTATGCTACAGATATCTGGGGGACCTTTTGTTACTGCAACATAAGCCAACCTATCCTGTTGAATACAAATATAATTCAAAAAGTATAGTGGATATAGGGAGACATATCTGAAATAAGAGTAGCAAATTATAAGTGACATATAAAGTATGAGATTGCCATGAAATTGCAAAGTAAGATCCATTTTTTTATATATTTTTTTTAATTTTTATTTATTTATGATAGTCACAGAGAGAGAGAGAGGCAGAGACATAGGCAGAGGGAGAAGCAGGCTCCATGCACCGGGAGCCCGACGTGGGATTCGATCCTGGGTCTCCAGGATCGCGCCCTGGGCCAAAGGCAGGCGCTAAACCGCTGCGCCACCCAGGGATCCCTTATTTATTTATTTTTTTTATATTTTTTTTAATTTTGCAAAGTAAGATCCAATATTAAAGTTACTTCAATAAAGATATTGAGCTTGCTAAAGGATATGATATCTAAGATTCACTAAAGGTATTGAATGTTTTGAGTATTTAACTTGCTAGAGAGTCATATAAACCAAATACTCCTATTTTCATGCATACAGATGTATTTGTTAATAACCTGTGATAGTTTAAATATTTACATAAGCATCACAGTATATGAATAATACATCACTTTGCAAACTCTGCCTTCAGCACTGTCCAACTTACCAAGGAAGATCTTGCCTTACTAAATAGTATACTTTTAATTAAAAAAATGACTCAAGATGGTAATTAATCACTTCCATTTGGAGGAAAGAAGAAAGGATTCATGGAAAAGGTAGCATTTGACCAAGGCTTTGGAGTATGGATAAGGAAAGACCTTTAATAATGATGGAAGAGTGAATTTCCTGAAGAGACAGGAAATATGGACAATTATTTTGAGTCAGTGAGGACACTCTTTGTGCTACAAAATGATCTGCTTAATGAAGAAATATAGTGGAAAATAAAACTGAAGTTAATTTGAGAAAATATTTTGGAGAAACTAAAATTCCCAGATGCATATTTGGACCTTTATAGGAAACAGTGAGCCATAGAAAATATTGAGTATGGGCTGACAGAGAGTGTCCATGCTGTGCCTCAGGAATCTGTGGATGGAGCACAGGGCCAGGGATCTGGAGATGAGGAGGCCTACAATGAGGCTCTAACCCGGCTCTATGGCACATCATGCTAATGATCCACATATACATAAAATGTAGTATAAAACAATAATAGAATCTTTCAAACCTATGTCAAGGGAAGCTTTATTACATTGATGATGTTGGGATGATTGGTTAGCTGTTTGCAGAATAAAAATCAGTGTACATGCACACTTCATATTAAGCACTGAAATAATTATCAACCTAAAAGTAGACTTGTGGTTAAACTTCTATTGTGAACTTATGTAAGCCTAAAAAACAAGTCTTAAAAATAACAAGGACTATAAGGGAAAGTAAGGAAACTGAGTGGGGAAAAATTAGAGAGGAAGACAAACCATGAGAGACTTCTAACTCTGGGAAACAAACAAAGGGACGCAGAAGGGGAGGAGAGTGGGGGCATGGGATGACTGGGTGATGGGCACTAAGGAGGGCGCTTGATGGACTGGCACTGGGTGTTATAGTATATGTTGGCAAACTTAACTTGAATTTAAAAATAAAAATTAAAAAAATAAATATTAAAATAACAAGGAAAAATGGAATGAATAAATTCTATATACAAAAAAATTAAGTATTATATGTCCCCCACTCAAATCCATTACAGGCTTTAAAACAAACAACTGAGAAAATGCTTGAAGACAATACAAACAAGGATTAGTATCAAAAGAACTTGAATAAGTAAAAATAATAAGTGGAATAAAAAATGAGAAGAATGAATCAAATCATTTATAAGATTACATACAGAGGAAAAACAAGCATTTAGGAGGTATAAAGTTAAAGATAGTGATTGAAAAGGACAAATTTTTCCCAAAGAAATTAGAGAAAGTTATTTTTAAGAAATATTATGGAACATTGTCATGTTTACAGGGTGAGATAGTTCTATAAAGTACTTATAGTGGTGTGTACACTCTTATGATTCTTTGGCAAAGCAATTTAGCATTAAATATCAGAAGCCTAAACATTGGCCCAGCAATTCCTCTTTTGGCATATTCATCCTAAGGAAATAAGTCCAAATACAGCAAAAGGACTCTAGTCAAAGATATTCCTAAGAATATTATTTACAGTTTTATAAAAATGGAAATAACCTAAATTTGTAGCATTCAGGAAAATGTATTTATAAACTTGAGTACATATGTGTATATTTGAAGGAAAATTTGGAAGAATTTTAAATTGTGTTTATAAATAATTTGAAATAAGTATGAAAATATTTATGCTCTGATGAGAGTATGCTGTATACATTTGATCAGAGCTACATTAAAAAAATTATACACACACACAAACAACTGGAGGAAATTTCACAGATTGTCAGCCTTTAGGTGCTTAAGCCTCTTAGGTAACTTATTTTCTGCCTTATATAATTCTGGCTGAAGATGGTTGATGCCAAAGTAGAAGCTTGGAGATAAAAGTCTTTCATCTTTAACATAGAGTAGTCATATGAGTGAATCAGATTGCTAAAGAAAAGAATATAGAGATAAAATCAAAGAGGACATGGAATAAAGTCTGGAAAATGCATATATATGGGTGCAGGGGGAGAATAGGAGCTTCTCAGTCTTGGTATAGAAAACAGTCAAGAGAAGCAAGGTACAACAATCTCAGGAAGGGAGCATCATCCATCAGTGACAGTGAGAGGGAAAGAGGCAAGGAAGTTGGTGATTAGAGAAAATCATTGAGTTTTCACTATTTGACCTTCCAGCAGCTTCATTAGAATATAGATCGGGAGCTGGGAGGTTTGGGACTAATAATGTGGATAATTATCAGGGACTGATAATGTGGACAGTTGAAGTGGGTAGGAGAAAATGTAGCCTATCCTTGCTTTGCTCCAAGAAAAGCAAAAGCAAACAGAGAAGTCAAATACAAAACTAAATGTGGCATGATTAATGAGTGGGCTGTTTTCTTATATCTGTGATGGTGGGGTTCCAAAAGTGTACTAAGTGGGCTGCACACATCAGATTAGCACTGGGACTCACAAGAAAGTGGACAAGGTGCTTTCTGAGGCCCTCCTTAATGTCTTTTCTGTAGTCAGAGTAGAGTATCACAGTGTACACTGCCACCTTCTGTAAGATTGGACTGGCTTCTGTGCCTCTCCAGGGTACCTCTGAGATGTCCTTAGAAGAGGATCAGTAATTCAAATATCTGTGTACAGTGTTGCTCTAGATGGGCTGAAGGGACTAAAAGCCATTTTGCCCAATAAGACCTTGAGCCAAATCTCCCCTATTTACAAAGGAGAAGAAAACAGTCATTAATTAAACAATAACAATAAACAAGACACTTGGCATGGTTCTGTATTCTAAGCCAAAAATTTTCTCAGTATTTTCCCAGAGAGTTCTCAGGTGAGCACTTGGCTTTAGAAGAGTACCCTCATTGTTTTTCGTATAGACTGAAATGGACTCCTCGCCCAGTTCTTCTATAAATGCCATTAGGCAGACAGAAGCATATTGCATGGACCACCCCTCCGTTCATGGGCTTTTCAAATGCATGCTGTTGAACCATGGAGGTCAAAGCAAACTCTTTTGTCTGCCATGCTTTTTTTTCAGTGTAATCTTTGTCTGTTTACCATAGGTGCCTATCCTCGGCTCTCACTGAGCTTTCGGTTGAAGAGAAACATTGGATACTTCATTCTCCAGACTTACATGCCCTCTATACTAATTACAATTCTCTCATGGGTGTCCTTCTGGATCAATTATGATGCATCTGCGGCTAGAGTTGCCCTTGGTATGTGCTATTTTAAAATGATATCTAAAATGTAAAGTAACCTTATCATTACAGTATTAAGGAAGTTCAAAGGCTATAGTTCAACTATAATTTTTTGACATCATGACCAGTCTTGCCCATACAGTTTTAATCTTGAAACAGTAGTTTCATGCACAGTTCCCTTCATGTGTTAATTTAATTATAAGGCTTAAATGTGAATTTTCATGACTATGAAAGGGAAAATATGCTTGCCAAATATTTTTATAATAAAACTGTTTTTGACACTAATTTTAAAGCAAGGATTAACATCTCCTGTTCAAAATTGTTCTGTGGCCCAGAAAAAAAACTTGATCAATTGGGCATTCATCTTTTTTAAGTCAGAAAAATAATCAAATATTATAACATATAATTGGAATTACACAATTTAATGAGCATTTAAATATGTGATTAGATTCTGAGTGATTCTCAAGAGCTCTAGAGATCTATACTGGCCACTGGTCATTTGGCAACTGGATTATTAGCTGATGTACAGTATATTTTATAGGTTCCAATAATATTTCTATTTTTATATTATTAAAGGAAGGCTTATATTTTAAAAAACATTATTCTCTATTCAGCTAATTATTATAAAGCTGCATGGACAAAATAATCATTTAAGTACATTTTAGATAAGTATAGAGCTGAAGAACAATCATCCAGTATATACCTTTTCTGGTAGGCTTGAATTCAATTCCTGAAAGCAAAATTATCAATAATACTTTTAAGAATTGATGGAAAATAATTATCAATACATTCACTGGTAAATTAGCTTACAGAGAACTATAACAAATTAGGGTTCCAGTTATCCTTCTTTTTTCCTTTTTTTGTTCTTTTTTGTTTGTTTTGTTTGTTTTCCATCTTTTTATGGGACTTCAAGTTAATTGACACTTTTTTCCCCTAGAAAAATGTGTGTACATGTGTGTATGTGGATGTCTGGTTTAGACTCTTAGGTGGCTTGCAGAGTTATATTCAAGATTAGATTAACACATAGGGAATCAGGTAACTATTCCTAAAAGTGTTAGGTGAATATAAAGCTAATTTGAGAAGAAGAAAGTATAAAAAACTAAAAGTCCTAAATTGTTATATATTTTTAATGGATGTGGTAAGAAAAGCACCCCTAATAAAGATCTCCAGGATTCTTCTATGGCCTGTGGAAGTTACCCTGTAGCATTAGTCCTTTCTGTAAGTTTTGCCTCCCTTTTCTTTTTAATGCTACTAGATTACTCTTTGTTAAATTATTTTCTTTTCTTTGCACCTGGAAAAGCCCGACCTAAAGTGTATTTGAAGGGGCAGATCTAAGTTTTGCAGACCTGTTAGCTTCTACAATTTCAGAGTCTCTCTTTAAGAAAGAGAATATAAAATAAACAAATATAAAATTTATAGGACCCCACCCCACGCCTGAGTGAGGTCTATGCAGATAGAGACTTGAAGCTAAAGTTTCTTGAGTTTCACATTGAATTGGTGTTGGAAAATTTGTCATTATTGAGATAGAGAAAGATAAGCAGCAAAAAAAAACCTATAATTATCTGGCATCATCAGTAGGAGTGAGGTGTACTGAAAATGTGAATTTCTAAAATTTCAAGATATACGAGTTCTATAGCTCCTTAATTGTAAAACACTGTCTTCCATAATATTAAATAATCTATCTGAAGTGAGTTGTAGTTAACCCAACATCATTATAGTATATGAAAGTAAATTCCACTTTTTCTAACAGCACAACCTTATGATTATATACCTAAATCATTTTGTTGTGGCTTTGCGAGGACAAAGAAATGGTCTGCCCAGAGTTGCTTAGGCTTCACCACTAGAGGAATGCCAGGTTCTGACTGATGTCACAAGTCAGGGAGGCATATGTGAGTAAAGAGGCCAAAGTGAATGGGCATTTGCCAGTGTCAGGATGAACCTGAGGCCTGAGAGTCTTGAAGGCAGCTGTGACCCTAGGGCCACAGTGTCTGAGTAGACAGCAGTCCAACAGGTCCAGCTCTCAGTGTAGAATACCAGCGTGCTCACTCCCTTTCTTCCACCTTCTGCCTATGCACAACAGGATCTCCGAGCCTGTCACCAGGTCACCTCCAATTACTTAAGGAAAAGTATGTCATAGGGTCATGAACACCAGATAACAGCAGCACAGTAATCATTAAGACCGAAATTTACCAAATACTCAGATGGCAGATTCTCTGCAAGGCTGTCAGTGGGGTTACTTTATCAAATGTGCTGCAGAATATGCATAGCACAATAAGCAATGTTATTGTTCCCATTTTACAGAGCAGGAAAATTAGGTACAGAAAAGCTACATAACTGGTACAAAGTGATATACTAAGAGTCAGAAGAACGATTTTAATACAGTTAATCTGACTCCCGGGTTCTTCCCCTTAACTGCTACAGGTGATTTCTATGGTGTCAATAACAGTATATGCAAGAGTTATTTTATCTATTACATTTCAAAAAATCAAGGATTAAAAAGAAATGCTAAGCAAGAATTATTATTATTATTATTATTATCAAGGGATCCCAGAATCTTTAAAATGCTAATGTGCTCTGTACTTCTTTAAGAAGATACGGCCATGACTTGGGGGCTTTAATTGGAGAAATCCTCCTCCCCCCATCCCCGTTCCACCTGTCCTGTCTTGTACCATGCCTTTTAAAATGCTTTGAGTGCTGTTGTCAGCATCCTTCCTGAATAACTGTACCACGATGACTGCACCTCATTTCTAAATGAGATCTTAGAGGTATAGATCTGTGCAGAGGGGTGTTCAGCAAAGACATTCATGGAGTACCCTCTCTGGCTCAGGGCTCTGTTGGACCTACAGCTGTCTGAGGTTGTCTCTCTATTGAGAATGGAAACACTGGTCCTTCAGAAAGCTGTGTCGCATTGCTGTTCTCTTTGCTTCAGGGTTTTCTGCTTCTAATGATCAGGGGTTGATGCCCAGATCTGTTGAACTGTTAGTGTTACAAGCCATGAGACTGCAAAGTTCAGAGTTGTAATTAGATGGTCTTCCTCAAAACCCTGAAGTCCACTTATCAGTGAATAATAGTACTGGCCTTTTTAAAATGGAAAATTTAAACTAATTTAGGCCACATTATTTTGATCACAAACAAGAGAAATAAAGTATCTTTTGATTAAATCATGCAAATTATATTTTTATTTCATAGTCATCTTCACAAATGCAGTTTTTTCAAATATAATATTTTATTAGCATAATCTAAATAAATAATTTGATGCTAACAATTAGTAGAAATATTGAACAGATTGATCAGTGTACAAAGAACATGGAAAGCACCATTCAGTCATCTCCTGTACTGCAGTTGGATGGGTTCCCTTAGAAGGCAGAAGTTCAAAGCAAGACTGTGGCTGTAGTTCTCTTGCCAGAAAACTGGAAGCTACTAAATAATTTCTTTTTCTGTAATGATAATAATAAATATGATTATTAGTTGTTATTAGTGTTAACAATGCCAGTTACCATTTATTGAGATATCACCAGTGGTTGTCAGGCATCACATTTAGACTTCACAACAGCTCTAGACAATGGTGAGTACCCATCAAAGCTCAGATCATGCTTCTGGGAAGTGGCAGAGCTAGGCTTTTGGCTTGAGCCATGTGGCTATACCATCCAGGTCTGCGAATCACTACAATACAGCATCATTCACAATATTTAGATAGGAAGAAAAATGATACAAAGAATTAGTAAATGCACTGGCTTTTTAAACTTAATGTGAGCCCCAACAAAGCACTCACCCCAAAACCATACTGTTAAGAGAGTCCTTGAGCTGAGCTGATGGGTCTGAGCCAGGGTGCTCTCCCGTTTTTCTCGGGGCTGCTTTTACCAGGCTGAGTGCCAGTGCTGGCTCTTATCCCTGTGTTCCTTCATCCCATTTCCCTGGACATTCACTGAGGCCTGTGTCATACATATCCACTCAAAACAGTCAGCTAGAGAGCCAAAGCAATAGCTAAACCAATGCATTCAAGCTTTTCAAATATCTTTGGAAGGAAAAAAATTATGGGAGCAAAAATCACAAAATTTTTGAATAATGGTGAGAACACCTAATTTTGGAAAGTTTACATGGTGTTTTCACATTTATTTGTAAACTCTAATCCTCTCATTGCCATTTTCAAATTTTAAAAGTCCCCAGGTGCACATGAATGTTACTTTAAAAGAAAATCTTAAAATATACTGACTTATTCAATTTCCATAAATTCCATAGCTATCATGGTTTGCAGTTACACACAAAAATAGTTCCTCAGTGCCTCAATTCCTTCCTCTACTTTTAATAGCAGTTTAGAGGTGAGTGGAAGGAGAGCACATGCTAGTGACAGAAGCCTGGGCTTTACTCCCTGCCCTCCAGATAGTCCTGAGCCAGTAGAGATCTGTGGTCTGAAGGTCTCTCTGTGGGACACGCAGGATAAGGATGCCTACCTCCAGCAATAGGATAGGAATCTGGAAGGCATCAAACTAAGATGCTTAGCAAATACAAACCCTCCACTGGAGGTTGGATGAGATCTGGAGGTTCAAAGAAGTGCCTTTGGTGGGATCATATGTAGAGGCAGTATGGGCTCTGCCCTGTCTCTTGGGAACACTGACCTCTCTGGTCTGCACTGTCCCCTAGTCTCAGTGACATTGTGTTTTCAGGTTGTTATGGCTGAGGGACCATAGCTAATGCTCTTACTTTCAGAAGTCTCCATTTTGCAGGAAGGCATGACATAACAACGAAACGGAGGTGTTTCTATTGAGTCCTAGAAGACACAGCAGTAATTGCATTCAGTGGCACCAGTTGAATGGATAGAAAGGAGCTAACCCTTTGGAGCTGTCTTGCTTCCTTGAAACTTCTTAATATTTTAAGAGAGAGCAAGTCAGCTGTAGTAGTTACTGTCCCACAAAAAAAGTGAGCAATCCATATACTTCCTGCATGTGTGGCTTCGCTCAGTTCAACAAACTCTAGTCATGTCACTGGCATGTCCTCTCCTCTCTATCGCTTCAGATTATCCAATATGAAATACTCGTATAGCAAAAAACGTAGAATTGCAATATATGGTCCATGTGTGCTTTTAGCGACTAGACTTAACTTTGCTAGGAAAACAGATCATTCACACACTACTATCATCTAGACAAGTCAACATAATGACAGTTTTTTAAAAAAGGATCTGGTCAGCCCCCAGAGTATGGTGAGATTCTATAGTTTGAATAAAATCATTTGGCCTTGACTTTACCAAGCATATTTTGAGAAGCTGGTATAGACTCTTAGTTGAGGAGGGAAAGGACTCTGAGTCTGTCCTCAGGAGCTTCCCTGAAGTACTGAAGTAATAAGTTCCCTGAACTTCCCTGAAGTTTTTTTAAAAAAAAAAACAATTTTGGGATCCCTGGGTGGCGCAGCGGTTTGGCGCCTGCCTTTGGCCCGGGGCGCGATCCTGGAGACCCGGGATCGATTCCCACGTCGGGCTCCCGGTGCATGGAGCCTGCTTCTCCCTCTGCCTGTGTCTCTGCCTCTCTCTCTTTCTCTCTGTGTGACTATCATAAATAAATAAAAATTAAAAAAAAAAATTTAAGCAGAAGGTCAAAACCTTCTCTTTAAAAAAAAAAAAAAAAAAAAAAAAAAAAAAAAAAAAAAAAAAAAAACAATTTTAATTATAATTCATTGATGTATGAAGAGTGGTTTACAATTAAATAACACTTTTGATTTTCAGTTGAGTTTTTCTCATACTAATGTTGATTACTTTTCCAGTTCGTTTTTCAGAAATGAATTGTGCAACTTGATAAACATGCATACATTTTTATATTTTTGGAGGAGAGGGGAAAAAGGCAAAAACCAGTTAAAAAAAAGCAAATATACTTATTACATCTTAAAGATTTATACTTTACATGAAAGAAAATACCAAGACAATTGTTCTTTAAGAAATATACCATTCTAACATAGTTGTGCAATATATACATTTTTATTTTGACTTTATCTGCCAAAATAAACCTGGTACAGATGAAACCATCTTTTTATATTTATATATGGCTACATTTTCATTATTTAAGGTTTAAAGTTATTTTAAACTTTACCCTCATGTTTATCTTTTACCTCTAGATGTTTAGTCTCTAAAATTGTTTAAAATGGATCTGCATTAATGTATATGAAGGGCAGAGTCCTGAATAGTCATGGATGCAGGTATTTTCTGTGTGCAAACTGAAATAGCAAAGATAGGCCAGGGTGCTCAGTTTGAGGGATCTTGCTTTCTATTTAATGTCTTAACTGATGAGATTTTAAATATATTAACCTATAGCTGTATATCAGAATAGATAAATACATGAACTCAGGACTGGATCATGTTCACTAACAGTTTTAAAAATCATTGCCTCATCCCCCTTGTTCATAAAGTATTGTAGTAAGAATTGTTTTCTTGTTGATAAAGTATTGTAGTAAAAATTGTTTTCTTGTAACAAGCAGGCTTATAGAACTCTCACTAATGGCCTTAGATGATCGTCTTCTTTGATTCTTCATAGATTCATTCTTCTTGGAAGCTTCTCATCCTGACGCACAGTATTTTGTGTTAGTTTCTGGGTTCATTTTCATTTCTTCCAACTTTCCTTTTCCACCTATACATCTCCATATATCCTCAATTCCTTCTCTCTACGAGCCAGGTACCACTGGGTGGTGTTCCAAGAGGGAGCAGAGATGTCAGCTTCCTGACCTGAGGTGTGACCTGCTGCCCACGCAACACAGTTCATGCTCTATTACTTTATGATTGCCCAGTAATATTCAATCTGTCATCTCCAACTATTTCAAGCTGTTTGATAAATACAAAAGTGAAAAGTGAGGAATGGAGCTGCTAAGCTTCAGCCTCTCACCCTTTTGTTTCTTTTATAGGGATTACAACTGTGCTGACGATGACAACCATCAACACACATCTTCGGGAGACATTGCCCAAAATCCCCTATGTCAAAGCCATTGACATGTACCTCATGGGCTGCTTTGTCTTTGTATTTCTGGCCCTTCTGGAGTATGCCTTTGTCAACTACATTTTCTTTGGAAGAGGCCCTCAAAGGCAGAAGAAGCTTGCAGAAAAGACAGCCAAGGCAAAGAATGACCGTTCCAAGAGTGAAAGCAATCGGGTAGGCCCTCCACCAGCTTGACCACTCACCCATCATTCCTTTCACAGACCCATCCTGCCACCTACCACTCATCAGTCACTACAGTTACTTATGTGACCTTTAAGTAGGAGTTGTGTAGACTTTTGTTCATAACCTAAAATGTTGCCCCCTGCAAGTCACTGAATTTTATATAAAACCAAAATTAGTGCAGAAGCTGGAGAAGCCACAAGCTTCTAGTTTCCTATGAAAAGAACAGATTATGTGAATACCATGTGGGATGTTAGCCCTAAACCTGACATGTAAAAGCATGTTTCCAAAATGTTGCAATATTCCTTTAGTGATAAAATTACAAATTTGATTGTCTAGGATGCCACTGTTCTTTTACAGTGTTAGTAGACCCCTCTCTCATCCACCCTCTATCTGGCATAGTCCCCAAGGTCCTTAGGGCAAAGCAGGAGCAGTGCTCTGTCCAAGGGATCTCATAGATATGCCCTGGTCCTAGCCCTGCCAGATGTGCTCACAAAAAGTCAGAGCCTGGCAGACCCAGGCTTTAGGAAGCCTTTGGGCTCTACACTCTAAAAGAGACCGTAAATTAGGTCCAACCTCTCCAGTCTAGCTTAGCATCCTTCCATCCTTCCAGTTACAAAGTAATTTTGCAACTGCATGTCATTTCAGTTTATTTTTTAATAATATATGTCATTGCAATTAAACAGTAGTTTAATGAAAGGACATTATAGTTTCTATATAATTTCTGTCTTTATCTTTCTACCTCTTGCACTCCATCAAGTTCTCAAAAATATATTTCTCCCTGCTTATGTGCTTGCTCCTATATTTCTTTATTATTGAATTCTTCTTGCTAAATTTACTTATTTCTCAAGTCTGTGGTTTTTCCTTGCCTTCTCTCACGCTCTTAATGCATGTCATGGGTCTGTTCCTTAGAGGAATACAGCAGCTCCTTAAAGTATTTGCTGTGTCCATAGACCACTGGTGGCCCAGAATAGGTTGACAAACATTCATGAATGAATACAGGCAGTTAAATGAATGTAAATGGCTCCCCTCCTTTCAGCAAAACATAAATAGAGTTGGCAGAGAAGCCCAGGATCTGTGAAGAAAATCAGGCTTCCACAAGCAAAATTACCCTGAACTTCTTACTGGAAAATATACTTAGTACCACACTGTTATGTTCCTAAGTAAGTCTGCATCCTACTATGAATACACAATATGCTTTGGTCACACTATTTCCAAGGAAACTAGAATTCATTACATCATTATTGTTTCCATCACATAGATATACAGATACACATACAATGCTGTTTTTTTTCCAAATTCCCTCATAACTTAAACAGATTATAAATTTGTTTCCTTTCTTCTAAATGATATGATTTAGAACAAATTGTTGTGCTACAGAAATACCTTTTAGAGTGTGAAGCTTAAAATTAAAAGCAAAAACAGAAACACCTCTAACATGCACAGAGATAAGTAGGAGAATGTGAAAAATATTTTATGTCAGATATTATATTATAAATCAGGTGTAGAGGAAAATTCATTCACAAGGCCATTTTTATTGTTTCCCTGAAAAATTGTTTCTGTGTTTTCCCAACAGCTTTGTTAAAGCCTTTACATGTTCCTATTTTTAAAAATCTGTAATTGTAGATCAGCTGTTAAGGTCTGAAGTTGATATACAGGTGCATAGATACTAGTTTTAAAAGCATATTTTATATCCTTAAAGATAAGCATTAAAAATTATTTAACTGGGGGGATTCCTGGGTGGCTCAGTGGTTTAGCGCCTGCCTTTGGCCCAGGGCATGATCCTGGAGTCCCAGGATCGAGTCCCATGTCGGGGTCCTGGCATGGAGCTTGCTTCTCCCTCTGCCTGTGTCTCTGCCTCTCTCTCTCTCTCTCTCTCTCTCTCTCTCTCTCTCTCTCTCTATCATCAATAAATAAATAAAATCTTTAAAAAAAAACTAGCAGTCTGTTAAAAAAAATTATTTCTGACCCACATCTAAGAATATAGTGATAATTTTTAGATGGGAGTGAATCTCCCGAAAAGCTCATCTCATGTGATGTGTATGAGTTAAGGGAAAGTGAGAAAAGAATCACAAACTTCATGCAAAACAGAAATGGTACTATGCACTGGCCAACACCTTCAAGAATTCTTTGTAATTATAATTATTTACTCATTCACTTTCAGTGATATCTTTCAGGATTGTTAGTGTGGCCATCAACAGCCTCAGGGAATCCCATCTGCTTTATAGATGGGAGCCCTGAAGCTGGGAGGGCTCCACCTGTCCTTGGACTGATGGGGGACATTGGGCTGGTCACAGGGATTTGCTCTGCCATAATCTTCTTGAGGTCACCTTTGTTATTTTATAAGGGATGTCAGAGTGGTAACCTCAGGGGCTCTGCAGGCCAGCAAGGGGGATCTGTGCCACCAATGACTATCTTTGGGATGACGGTGTTATTGACCTTACTATAAAATCTTAAGTATATCTTTCTTATATTCAGTAGTTTTACACTATTTTAACTTAGTGGTTAATGAATGCTCAAAATGTTCACATATTCACTTAGTTTCTCCTCAGACTAGTGGTGCAATGTAAATCATGACTTTACTTATTTGTGCATGACCTCCTTTGCTTTCCTGAATTGCTTCTATACTCAAAAGTTAGCCTTTGATTATGGTTCAGGTATTATGGTTCCTATCCTTTGATAGTTTTCAACTGACTAATTGATATTTGAATTTCATGAAGTGGCAGAAAGTTGTAATTCCTGCCAAGGAATCAGAGCAGCAGATTTGACATCATTCCCTTTCTAAAGAATAAGAGTTCTTTCCTCATATGATAAATACTTTCTAAAATTTTTCTAATAGAATATTTTACTTACATAGAAGCTTGAAAGTAATTAAAGAATGAGTATTGATTAAGTGCCAATCTGGTGACAGATTCTAGAAAAAATGAAAACCTCTTTGTGACATATTCTGCATGAGATGTTTTCCACCTTTGAATATTTGTGCTTGTCAAGGTTATAGAACAGGAAGAAAGACTATGTTAAAATCATTTATTCTAATTATAGTAAATATGAGACAAACTTCAAAATATGAAGTATTCATGAAATGCCTTATTTTTTTTCATGAAATGCTTTAAAAAATGCAAGTCGTCATCTGTCATTCTATACAGGGCATTTCAGTCTTGTGTTTCACCAACATTACTTACACCTGTTTTAAGATTTAAATTTAAGATATTCAGAAGATATTAGCATCTTTTGAAGACATATTTGTTTAAAATGTTTGGTTTCTACAATTTAACACATTTTGATAATGCTTTAATTATTTTAGAAAAAATCATAATTTTGTTGGAAATTTTCTACACATTGGCTCACTTTTAAATAAAAATTATGTAACTATAGAACTATAAGTCAAAAGCATCCAAACTAATTTACACTAAGCTCTTATTAGCCAATATATGTTGAAGTTCCTTTCAACATTATTTTTTTCACCCACTCTGAAATAGAAATCATGAAAAATAGTATTGGTTCTTGAGACCTATACCTTACATGAGCTGTGTCCTGAAACAGTGGCAAGGTAGTCTTAAATGTCCAAAGTACCCAAGAGCACTATGATTTTGTAAATTACTGATGATATTGGGATTGGTTTCCCTTAAGGTTAGATGTCCTTCACTAGAGTCAAGCACACAGACTTAGATCTCTGCCCTCATGAAGTCTTTCACCAAATGCAGAGCACTGGCCGCAAGGGACTTGAGAAGACAGGATATTAATTCATACAAATTTGTCATTAATTCTTGAAAAATCAACTCAACATTCATTTGACCTTATTTCTTATATTTTCTCTATTCTCCCTCTGTGCTTCCTAAAATAACTATCATTATCATCTCTTTGCCTTGGATTCTCTTTCCAGAATCTCTTTCTTCTTTGTCCACATCTTTCCCTTCTTCAAGACTTAAACCAGATGTTCTTCTCCATGACATTGTCCCTGATTTTTTTTTCTACCTCTTGTTTCCATCATGCCTCTGTCACTCCCTTCTTCAAGCAGTTGGTTTTGTCCATGTTCTCCCAACTTGCATGGCACATGCTTTGCACTTGTGAAATGGCATGTTGCATTGCATGTGGCCACCTTCTTTGCTAAACAGCATTTGATTCTTTGCATCTACCAAAATATCCACACCATGGCTCAGATGTGGTAAATGCTCATGGAATGTGTGTCCATGAATGAGTGGTATTTGTTATCAGAACACCATGTTCTGCTGAGGTGGTGTGTTTTTTCACTTTAGAAGGGGAAGGTTCTTAAATGCATCTTTTTAAAGCCAGGTGAAGCTAAACATTAGAACCATTGACATTGATCAGAATTAGCCTGTCACAAAATATTCCCCTCCTTTTCTTTAAAAAAAGACTTGTCTTCATTTTGGTATTTCATTCTACTAGGTCATTGTTTATAATCTCTAGTTTTTAATTAAAGGAGCTTCTCAAAAAAAAAAATTAAAGGAGCTTCTCATATGGCACTTTTATAACTAAAAAAGAGACAGTATTGTTGGCATGTATATAAAAATGTGCTTAAGGTTCATTGTGCAGTAATTTTTTTAGTGTGCTTTTGATTACTTGAAACTCTCACCTGCTAGACCTCTTAAGAGTAGGGATATTTTCTTATTCCCCTACTATGGTCTCTCACCTAGCACAGGGCATGTTACAGAGCAGATATACAGTAGTTTTTTACATGAACAATCCCAAGAGTCTGGACACTTCATGTACATGTCTCCAATGATGTATCCACCTTCCTATGTGGACCACTGGGCTTTTTAACTCATGCTTTTGTTGGATATAAAATATTACATAAAATGGAGAGAACATTTTTTAGAGCTAACTGATGTTTTCTTTTTTTTACCTTTAGGAAAATAATTTCAGTCCTTTGAGATTCTAATTAATATATGGTAAATCGTTTATTATTATTTGTAAGTATGAATTCCACATGACAACTTAAAAAAATCAAGAACCTTCCACCTTTGGTTATTCTCTGACTTGACTTTAGATAAATTTTGTTTTAAATATATCAGCTTGCTATTTAAGAAAGTCTATGTAAAATATTGGTCAGTTAAATAAAATCTAATTGAGCCAATTTGCTAAATGATCTATTTGTTAAATCTCCTTATATGATAACTTAATCTATTTTTGTCACGACTCAAAAACAAATATTTAGTGGAGTATCACACCTATTCGTTGCAGTACTAAAATACTCTGATTGACTCTTTCTCTAGAAAAAGATGCCCAAGTGAGCCAGGCAGCTTATTCACCAACCTGTTCTTGCCTATGTGGCATAAAGCATGATGGAAGATGCTGGAGAGAGATAAAGACACAAAGAGAGCTCTCTCCTCTAGAACCCTGCTTTTAATTTTCCTTTGTATAAAGACCAGTTCAGGTGACCCCATAGTGCTCTCCTCTCTGCTGACTTAGGAGCTAGCTGCCCATAGCTTTCAAAGCAGGTTCAAATCGTCCCTTCCCTAGGGACAGTGACTATCAGTGCAGAAGACATGCTCCTGCCCATTCCCTTGCTGGCCTTTCCTTTGTTGCCCCCTCCCTGTTCAGCCATACCTTAATGTGTGTCTCAGGGTTCGCCTTCCACAGCCTTTTCTTACATTGAGAGGCTAACTCCCAAACCAGTGGATGCTTCACTGATCCATAAGACAGGCAAACAGACATTTTTTTTTTTTTTGGTAAGAGTTTTCCTACTAACCATTCCAGGACAAGAGAACAACAAAAGAAGAGATATAGAACACATGTTCCAAATTCTTGCAAAGGTCTAGCATTTCCTGGTACTTTTGAGACACACATCCCATTTGAATTTTTCTCTCTAGTGGATTAAGAAACAAAAACAAAAAGCAGAACTCACATTCTGTTAGTACTCTGTCGCTACCTCCAGGAATGGGACTCCATGAAGGGCCTTCTCCCCAGTATCTGTGGTGTTTTCTTAGTCCATTTGCATCTCCTAGTATCCTCAGGCTGGCTGGCTCCCAATCTAAGGAGATCATAGGTCTTCATAGTCCCTCCCCACTGTGGCACTGCATCACTGAAGAAAACTAAACACAGCCCAGGCAAATGTGTGCTTGCTACTGGTACCCCACCCACCTGAGCCCCACATGGATGGTGTCAGTGTTCTGCAGAGGGCTACGGAAGGGCCAGGAGGCCAGGTGGGAGTAGAGTGGCAGGCTACTCTCTCTCCACTCCTTTCCCACCTTCTTCATTGAGAAGATACAGAAATGTACGATGATGGCAGAGCAGCACTGCTCTGTGGACACAACAGGTTGGGAGTCCTGGGATTTTTTGCAGTGGCCAGAGGGGAGCCTTGCTTACAGCCTCTTGGCATTTTGCCTCCAGACCACCCTAAAGGAAACAGAAGGAGTGGAGTGTACTACCAACAGAGGTCTACCTCCTTACTTCCTCTTCTCAAATGCATCTTCTACTCTTTACTCTGTAGCTTGGGTTGTAGTTCAGAAGAATGTCACTTTTCTACCTAGAAATCACTGTTACTTTTTACTACCTGCAAGGTAAAATTGACATTCCTTAAATGCAACATACAGAAACCCTTACTGGCTTGACTCTTCATCAAGGAGTGTATTTTCTAATTTTAAGAAAGAGGGAAATGACAGTGATATGAATGACTATCAACCGTGAGCTTGGCACGTGCCAGGATCCCTTCTCTTCAAAATCCCACTCAGCTAGTTTGCCTTTCTCAAACACTTTAGACATTTTTCAAGCCTTTGTTTATGATGTGTTTTTCCTTCTTTTTGCTGAAAAAATGTCTACTCGTTCTTTGAGGCCCAACTCAAATGCATTTTTCCTCTGAAATCTGTCTTTCCTCTGTAGTAGTTTTAATTGCTACCACAACAAATTCTTACAAACGCAGCCACTGGAAAAAAAAAGAAAAGAAAACACCTAGTTCTGTTGGTCAGAAATCCAGTGCAATGGGGCTTAGCTGGGTTCTCTGCTGAAAGTCTCAGGATGCTGAAATCAGGGTGTCAGTGGGGCTGTGTTCCCTTCTGGAGGCTCTGGGGATAGACCTCTCTCAAGGCTGTTACAGGTTGTTGACCACAGTTTCTTGTGATTGTAGGACTGAGACCCTTGTGCCCTGTTAGCTGTCAGCTGGGGCCAGTATTTGCTCCTAGCAAATGCCCCATTTCTTCCTATACTTTACCTGCAGTGCCCTCTCTCAATAGTGAATCCAGTTCTCATGGTGCCAATTCTTCTGCTCTCACCTTCTGCCACATCTTTCACTCTTGCTTCCAGCTGAAGAGTATCTTCTACTTTCTAGGGCTCATGTGATGATATTGGGCTAGCCCACCTGAATAATCCAGGCTAACCACCCTATTGTAAAGTTCATAAGCTTAAATATATTTGCAGTGCCCTTTTTGCATGTAAGGTGACATATTCACAGGTCTGGGGAGTAAGGGGTGACATCCTAATGACCATACCTCTCCTTCCCCAAGCATAATTGAACTGTACTCCCAAATCATGGGGTAGATACCCCCAAATCTGTTTTGGTGCCTTTGTGCCAGAGCCTGAGTGGCCCCCAGATTTTTGCAGCCCTTCCTGAGTTTGGGCTACCTCAGTGTCTGGGGGTCACCCCACCTGTGATCTTGGCACTGGTTAGAGGTCTGCACAGGCACCTGCGTTTTCTGAGTTGGGAATCTTCTCTCCCCACCTCACCTTCTTCATATTCAGCATAATGCCTTTAATGAAACTAAGAAATATATAGAAGATGAACACACAAAATAATATGTTAATAAATTATTTCTCCACAAAATAACTAATTTTGTGAAAGTTTCATGGAAGAAGCCATAGGCACTTAATCTAGTTCTAGAAGAAAGGGTAGGCTCTCCACAGACAAAGAGGGCAAGGAAGATGGCCTTTTAGGCAAAGGAGGAAAGATAGGTGGGGAAGCATAAAGCATCCTGGAGAGCAATGAGACCTAGCGGAGTGTAGAATGCGCTGTGTGGCCCTGAGAGGGGTTGGCACTGCTCAGAGAGGGGATTACAGACCACTTAGAAAGGGCTCCAGGGGTGGGGGGGTTCCCTTGCCTCAGGCATGCTCCATAGAGGTTTCATGGCAGACCAACATATAAGCAAATAGACCATTGACAGCATCATGAAAGGTGTGAAGCTGTATTTAGCACAGAATAAAATGTTATTTTAAAATTTGACTCCAATGTGGGAGAGAACTGTAGTCTATCTTAAATACAATCCTTAAAAAAGAAGGCCTCACAGACCAGGATTGGGCAAGAAGATCATACTTGGGCAGGAGTCTGTATCTAACCCATCAAAGTCATCAGGAGTGTCCATTCATCACGGGAGTATTTGCTTATTTCTCCACAGTAATGTGAATATCTTTGTAGAGTCAGAAAAGGGGACAAGCTGACTTCTAAAGAAGAATGAGAGAGTATAGTTTCTATACAATGTCCAGTTGTGAAAAATGATTGAAATACCTAAGTTAACATCTTGAAAGGAATTTGTACTTTAATTTTGTCTTCTGTAAAAACTTGTATCCATAATAGGAAATTTCAATTTTAAAAAGCCCCTTTATTTAACCTAATCTCCTATGTGAGAATTTTTAAATCGGGGAAATAAAATCTCTATAAACTGTAGTTAAGCCTTCAAAATGACATTTTCCATGAAAATAATGCTGGGTTTGGTGATGTGCAATTTCTCATAATGTATGTGACATGATTGTGTGATATAATTATGTGCTGGGTCTGTATATCAAAATTAGAGTAATGGCATGCTAGCTGTGTAATGATGCATATTTTTTTCAATTAGGTGGATGCTCATGGAAATATTCTATTAACATCACTGGAGGTTCACAATGAAATGAATGAGGTCACAGGCAGTGTTGGTGATACCAGGAATTCAGCACGACCCTTTGACAACTCAGGAATCCAGTACAGGAAACAGAGCATGCCTAGGGAAGGGCATGGGCGACACATGGGGGACAGAAGCATCCCGCACAAGAAGACCCACCTACGGAGGAGGTCTTCACAGCTCAAAATTAAAATCCCTGATCTAACCGATGTGAATGCCATAGACAGATGGTCCAGGATCGTGTTTCCATTCACTTTTTCTCTTTTCAACTTAGTTTACTGGCTGTACTATGTTAACTGAGTGACTGTACTTCATTTTTCAAAGACTTCATTTAACACTGAGTGAAATATTACTCTGCCTGTCAAGTTTTTATACCTGTACACACACAGACACACACACACAGACACACATATATACATACGCAATTGTATATATATGTGAACTTTCTCAGCATATATATAAAATACACGTGTATATGAGGATGTATGTGTATATGTTTATACACACAGGTGTAAGTACCCATGTGTATGTAAAACAAATACACATACATATATACATTTTGCAGCTATGGACAACACAGGATGTATATTAAAGAAAGTCATAGTTTTTTCTTTTTTAATTGAAAGGGACAAGCATCGTCTAAATATTATGCCTTGAGAATGAGGGTGTGAAACACAATATCATCTCAAAATGTGTCGTTTATTATCATAAGTTAGATGTTTTAGTTTAAAAATCAGAAAGATACTCTTAGTTAATCTTCAAAAACTCATACAGTGATATTGCTAGTTTAAAATGAGTCACATACTTCATATCCTTTCTGTTCACTAAGCGAAGGCTTTTCAGCTTTCTTGGTGATGAGATTCGCTTTCATCGGGCATACTTTTTCTGTAGATAAGTGAGCCACTGGTGTGTGCTCACCTGTCATCTTAAGCATAGATAGATCCCACATTGATATCTGAACGCCCATCTTTTGAAAACCCATTGGGAATGGATGGCATATCATTGTAAGTACTTTGATGTACAGTGTATTTTTTTGTTCACTTGGAGTGGATCCAGCTTACCTGTCATGCAGGAACACAGTGGCATGTTCTGGCAATGTTTAGTTGACATTTCAATCACTGAAAATGTGCTCCACATCTTGGATGGATTTCTAGGCCTGATATCTAACAGAAAGCATAGACGTCTCAGGTTATTTGTTACTCTAAGGTAAAACCATCTAGGATGATTTTCCCCCTTGTCTTTATGTTATCAATCACTCTTACAACATTGTATGTTAATATAAAATATATTTGCATAACATGCATATATATGTATATTTACCAAGATTTTATTTCTTAATGCTTGCTATCATGGCAGCATGCGATGTCATATTTTCCTTTACGTGATGTAACTACTTTCTGTTATCTAGAATTAAGATTGAAGCTTAAAACACCTCTACTCTTCAATTTCAGAAACCAAGAAACATCTTCATACCTTTATTTCTGTATCTGATATATTTCATAAGCACATCCAACTACTCCTAGTTTAACTAGGATGTTGCAGGAACATGACCAGTACACACCACGCATCACCTAGTGACCCATGACCGTTCTCTTGAGGCAAAGGAGAGCAACCTGACAACAAACACAGTCACTTTTGGTTCCTTCTGATCCACAGCCTCATCAGTATTTGGACTTTTTAAAGCTCGTAGAAACAAGACAAGGTGCACCGGTTTCATAGACGCAACCTTAACTTACTATTTAGATGAGATCTTTCTAAAGAAAAAAAAAAGAGATGATATATTTTTTGTAAACAATATTTCTATCACAGGCCTCCATAAACTGAAATGACTACAGTTGTGCAAACAGATGTCACAGTGAAGTTAAGCATTTGGAGAAAAAAAAACCCTAAATATTCAGGAAAGAACTGCTAAATTAATACTTTATCCCAACATGCCACATATGCCTCACCCTCTCTGTTCTATTCTAAACCAATTACCAAAATCTCACCCAGTACTCAGCTGGCACCAGTTTTCTCCATGTAGATAGAGACACCACCTTCCCTAAGGATGCATGTAGTGTGGGCTATCACCATAAGCTGACCACTACTTGATTTTTCTTTGCCAGCCATAGCAACCTTTAATTTGTGGGAATCTGTCACAGTTCAATAACCACTGTCAGGTAAAACATAACCCACAAAATCTCATACTAGAAACAATGACCAGTTTTATACCCTTTCCCTTCCTTCATTGTGACCTTTCTTCAACATCTTCTACCCGCTGATCTCTGGTTTTATTTTTATCTGGAGACTAGCCAGTGATTTCTTAGTCTTGGGCTTTTCTCTGACAATCTTTTTTCATGGATAACAATGAGGGATCCTAAAAGTTAAACAGATTGGGAAAAACCTTGTAAGTGGCCTTATCATTGTTAACATGTTAAAGAAAAAAAAGACATTTATGAAGACCTTATCCCTTTCAATACTTCAGGTATCTTTTTCTGTATCTAGTTATTCAAGGAGTGAGCTCCACATGCAGAAGAGAGACCCCAAAATGCAAATGAACATAGATAAAAGCAGTCAATGGTTGATTTAAGTGTGCAATTTATACTATTTTGAACTGTGACATTAATTCTTTCTGGGAGAAAAATGACTCAAAACATTTTTGATGCATAGTTGAGGTACCCAACTATCAAAGGCAGAGACCCCATGGGGCTCAGAAGAGCTGCAGTCTACTTACCAAGGTTTTCTGGATATAAATTTGCATGGTATAGTCATAATAGCTTTTGAGCTTTTTATATGCATTTGGCACCAAGACTGGGATCCACCACTTTGTAGACACTGCGATGAAGTTAACATAATAGCTATACTATAAATAGTGTTTGTAACTACACACATACACACACACAAAAATACATACATATATTCTGTAAAAAAAAAGAAAACTTTTTAAGATTCTTGGGTATGTGTTTGCTTTCCTCCATTTCAGAAGAAAATTACTTTTCTTCTAATAAAATTATTTTGTAGCTTCTCCATTTTTAAAAGTTGTGAGAAATATTGAGAAGTAGAACTCTGTGCTGACAGAAGAGAGTTGAGTTTGGTTCTCTGTTCTGTTACTATGACCTCTCATTACTCCACAGTAGTTACTGGAACCAGTGAGCAAACCGTATTGATGAATTCTGAACCCGGACCTCTGACATTAATGTGAGGTAGCTGTTACCCACGTCCAGATATCTTGAGTAAGGAGAAAAACGTTGAATTTGGAATATAATGATATTTCTTTCTCAACAACTGTGCGTAATAAAAAGTTAATTTTCTATGTAGTCCTGTCTTTCCAAAATGCTTCACAGGGGCTTAAAATGTACAGAAGTACCTTGCTCTGTCAGTTTGTTATTACCCATATTCAGATATACTTGAGACAACTCAAGAATCCTACTACATAAGTCCCTACAGAGAAAGACTGAAATGACTTGAGTAATCTTTAAAACAAGTGTTATTCTTGTTCACCGACCCCAGGACTGTAGAGGGGTTTCATTGTCTATACCATGAGACATTCATTTCCCCCAAAATCATAAATGAACTAGAAAGTATGTCCTGATACTATTCCTGTTAGGTCTGAAGATTACATGTACATCTGCAATATCATGCGTTTTTAATGCCAGCATCCAGATCTTTTGACATATTTAGTCATTCACATTAAAAGCACTTTTCCCCTATGCAGCTTTGGAATTAACATTTTCACCTAGGAGATATCTCAGAAGTGATGCCACACACATTTGGGACTGGTTTTAAGGGGACAGGCACATGGCAGCTGTAGGTGTTCCTTTGAAGCATCTAGTAGATAACCCCGTTGGGTGTTAGTCCCACTATGGTATGTTCGAAAAAAAAATATGTCCAACTTTGAATCTCCTGGCTTGAAATTATAAACCACTTAATAATTCCTACTTAATGCTCTACCCAAAGACAAGTTCATATTTCTGGCCATTTTTATGTAAGCAAAAGTGAACAATTGGTGAAATATCTTTTTACTCGTGGAATTGACTCTGGCTCTAATCTTATATGAGCCATCAGTCAGAGTGACTTTGAATCATGGGGCAAAGAGCTGCCCAGGTGGACTAAATTTTCCCAGGACACTAGCTAGTGTGCCTTGGATCAATTACCTCTTCTACTGCATTGAAAGGTGCCATGTTTTCCAAAATGCTCAATTCCCAACACCTGGGTAAACAGTGACCTCCCAGAGAGTGGCTCACATAACATGCCTCTCCCTAGGGTGAGCCCCATAAACATGTTTTATCATTTTTGTCTCATATTTTTACTTCACAAGTCAGTGAGTGTGTTCAAGGTAAGTACAGGATTATTCTAGTAAGAATAGGCGATTGCTGCCATGATCAATTCCCATATTAATTTCATTTCATTGTAAAGATAAAACCCAATTTTGCTTAAGCACATTGATGTAATTTTTGGTATTATTTGACATGAAAAAAACAGCAAAATTGAGTGATAGATACAATATGAAACTTGTTGAATGAATTCAAATTTATTAAAAAAGAACTAACTGACTTAAATATGAAGACTGGTTTTTTTCTTCCTTGACTATGTTTTGATGAAGTGGTGTGCTTATTTTAATTCCAGATATTTTTAGATGCACATGCCCATTCAGGTTACTTGGAAAAGTCAAAAGAAATAAGCTCAAAGCTGACTGTATGTGAGAACAACTGAACCATGAAGTTTCTTTAAAAATCGTGATTTATTTTGAACTTCAAAAGACATCTAGACACCCAGAGATCCAGCCTGTTCCTGTCTTCAAATAAGTGTTTAAAGAGAGAAATATTTTTATATTTAAGACCAGGGGCAAAACTTACCAATAACCTCTGGCAGAGGTGGTGGTATTGGTCCTTACTCTTTAGGTTTTCAGTACTAAAAGGCAATTTCCCTTGTTTTCTCTCCAGTGAAAAAGTAGCAAGCAATGTTTGAATGAATGAATGAACGAATCCTCAGACACTTCAAGCCTGGTAGAACTTTTTTTTTTAAGATTTTATTTATTCATCAGAGACACACAGAGAGAGAGAGAGGCAGAGACACAGGCATAGAGAGAAGTAGGCTCCTTTCAGGGAGCCCGACGTGGGACTTGATCCCAAGTCTCCAGCATCACGCCCTGAGCTGGAGGCAGATGCTTAACCACTGAGCCACCCAGGCGTCCCCCAGGTAGAACATTTATCGAGAAATATATCTGTAGGCTCCCAGAAAGGCTGCTGGCTCACCTGGAAATACCTTAAAACTAAAATTCCCCACTGTGGTTATCAGTCTTACAGAATGTCCTCAGCCAGTTAGTATACCCACACATTTATCTACTCTAAGCAAAATAATAAAATTCTTCAGTAATTCTTTACAGGGCCTGTTAACATTCTTTTTTCATTTGTTTTTATATTCCTTATGAAAATACAAATCATTTTATTTTTTTTTCAGCTGATGTTGATCTATTTGGCTAAATGCAGTTATTCTTCAGAGCTCATATAACAAAACAAAGTTTCAAACTATGAAACGAGGTTCCCAGTATTTTAGAAATTGCCTGGACTGTTGACTCCCACTGCTTGTTTTTTTAATTTTTTAAAATTTTTAAAAATTTTTTAAATAATAAATTTATTTTTTATTGGTGTTCAATTTGCCAACATACAGAATAACACCCAGTGCTTATCCCGTCAAGAGCCCCCCTCAGTGCCCGTCACCCAGTCACCCCCACCCCCGCCCTCCTCCCCTTCCACCACCGCTAGTTCATTTCCCAGAGTTAGAAGTCTTCATGTTCTGTCTCCCTTTCTGATATTTCCCACACATTTCTTCTCCCTTCCCTTCTATTCCCTTTCACTATTTTTTATATTCCCCAAATGAATGAGACCATATAATGTTTGTCCTTCTCCGATTGACTTACTTCACTCAGCATAATACCCTCCAGTTCCACCCACGTTGAAGCAAATGGTGGGTATTTGTCGTTTCTAATGGCTGAGTAATATTCCATTGTATACAGAAACCACATCTTCTTTATCCATTCATCTTTCGATGGACACCGAGGCTCCTACCACAGTTTGGCTATTGTTGACCTTGCTGTTATAAACATCGGGGTGCAGGTGTCCCGGCATTTCATTGCATCTCTATCTTTAGGGTAAATCCCCAGCAGTGCAATTGCTGGGTCGTATGGCAGGTCTATTTTTAACTCTTTGAGGAACCTCCACACAGTTTTCCAGAGTGGCTGCACCAGTTCACATGTTTTAATATTCCTGATCTACTTTGGGACCCAGACTTGGACATATTTCACACTAAGGCTTCATCTAAAACTAGAACATCACTATAGGGATATTTCTCACCTACTCCATTAGGCTATAACACTATTCATTCAGAAGGCAAGTTTAAATTACCAGTAACTGCCAAAAAAAAAAAAGAAAGAAAAAGAAAATTTTCAAATTTTAACTGAGTTTTAAGTCTTCCTTCAAAAACAACCCACTTTTGATTTGGATGCTCAACCCACAGAACCACCCAGACACCCCTAGCCTACCTCCTTTTTATCAGCTTCTAAAGGGCGCATGGGAAAGATTCTTCAGGGAAGTTGGACTCAGACTCTATGGTTTTATTTTCTATATAAATAGATTCCATTTAGAATCCATGGACAAGCAATGTAAAGGGTACTTGTAAGCAAAATGCAGTTCACTGAAGTGGGGTGGAGTGGGTATAGATGTGTGTGTGTGCGTCTTGATGCCAAATAGGAAACAAGTTAGTGGCCTTGGTAGCCAGATGATCATGAGAAAATATCTTTACAACTGAAATCTTCATTTCTGATTCCCCAGGTTTTTAAGCACTTGTCTCTTAACTCCATTTTTTTAGATGAATATGTCAACACCCTTGTCTTTTCATGAGTTTCTCTTTCCCCTTCTCACCTCCCATTTTCTGTTAACTCTAACTGTACTTATACATTACCAAGGCCAGACACATTTGCATTCTGCCTACAGTCACAAAATTATATTTTATTATCTATTATGTTTATAGATTGATTCTAAACAAAAACTAATGAAACAACCCACATTACTAAGTTATTTTTGGGCATAGTTCAATGTTCAGTATTTCATTTGAAGGCATAAAGATAAATCTTAGGAGAAGAAAAAAAAAAAACAAATACTATAGCTAATAGTTTTTCTGACTGCAGTGGGTATAATTGACATGTAAGAAAAGAAGTGTCCTGGCAGCTGATGTTGCATTGTAGAGATTAAAGACTGTCCCATTCAGCACAGTAGCTATATTTCAGATTTTATGATTTTATTTATAAATTAATTCTAAAATTTCAAAAACAATGAAAAGGTTGATCATATGTATGATATACTTTTTTTAAGTGTTTTTTTAAATTTTTATTTATTTATGATAGTCACACACGCAGATAGAGAGAGAGAGGCAGAGACACAGGCAGAGGGAGAAGCAGGCTCCATGCACCGGGAGCCCGACGTGGGATTCGATCCCGGGTCTCCAGGATCGCGCCCTGGGCCAAAGGCAGGCGCCAAACCGCTGCGCCACCCAGGGATCCCTGTATGATATACTTTGATATATATATATATATTATGATATATATATGATATATATATATATATTTATTATGATAAATATATATATATATATTTCAAAGCAAAGCTAAGCAGTTGTTCTGACTTCTTTGTACAGTATCTCAGCCTTGAGCTATTTAAGGGAGAATCTTCCTTCCTAAGGTCCAGATAAAATGAATTACTTTTTCCTACACTACTTCATTTGATCCAAATCATACAACATGTATGTTTCGTTAAGACTTTCCTGGGTTTAATCCCTCCTGACCACCCACAAACATCCATTCTGGAGTTTCTAAGTTGCATTCTTTTTTCTTAACAAGGAAAGAATGGTATACTTTCTTGACTGTGTACTTAACATTATTGACCACCTTAGTCATTAAATTTATTGTTTGTTATCCTTTCTATATTTCTTCATGAAAATATTTTTCTTGGTTTTAACTGACTTCCCATACAAATTACAACTGCTTTCATTTTGGACCTGCTGCAAAATTTTCATCCTGTGATTTCCTTCCATTGAACTCCTGAATTAGTTCCATCAATTTTTTTAATAGCCCAAGTCTTCTCTTTCCTGGTTTTATTCTTCATTTGCCAAAGTTCATCCTCAGTAAATGTCCCCCAGATGAGTATGGGACAGGTTTTTGAGGCTTTGCATATCTGAATTCTTTCTTTGGTCTTTTTTGTTTACTTGGTAGTTAGCTTGGTATTGGCATGGATTCAAAGCAATCTCCCTAGAACTTTGAAATCATTGTATAATTATATTTTTTCATCCAGTAATATTGATAACAAGCTTGATGTCTGATTCTTATTTACTTATAGATACTCACCCCTAACTTCTCAACTCACCCAGGATTGAGGAAGAATTTAAGACATCCTCCTAGCATTGCATAAAGATGTATTTAGTAAAAAAAAAAAAAAAAAAAAAAAAAAAAAAAAAAAAAGATGTATTTAGTGAGAGTCCTTTTTATTGTATTGCGGATTTTTAGTGAAACTCTGGCTCTAAAGCTCTATATCTTCTGTTGCTTTTGAAGAAAATGTCCTGTGCCTATTTTCATGTGCTCCTACTAGTCAGATTTTGTATTTAACAGTTCTATACTCGACATATAATCTTTCTTATTGTAGTTTTGTGTCTGTTAGCTATGTGTTGAGAGATTGACTTTAACAATTCTATTTCATTTTCTAAATAGCTTTTTTGAGGCATTTATACCTGAATTTGTGTCATTTATAACAGACAAAAACTGCACATATTTAAATTGTATAATTTGATGAGTTTTGATATATATGAAACTATCATCACAATCAACATCACAACCAAAATTTTACTTGTGACACTTTGTAGTATCTCCGTCCCACTCTAGACACCGATTCCTGTTCAAGCAGCAAGTAATGTGCTTTAAACAATCAATGCAAACTAGAGATTAGTTTATATTTTCTAAAATTTTATACAAATGAAATAGATTGCACTCCTTTCCTCTAACTTCTTTTACATGGCATAATTACTTTGAAGTTCATTCATGTTGTTTTATGTATCAATACTTCACCACTTTTTATTGTTGGGTTGTATTCCATTGTTATGGATATCCACAATTTATCTATCCATTCACCCTTGACAGACATTTGGATTGTGTCCTCTTTTTGGCTCTTGTATATTAAGCTGCTATGAACATCCAGTTTTTGCACAGAAATATGCTTTCATTTTTCCTGGGTAAGTACCTAAGAACAAAATAGCAGGATGGTGGTATATGTTTAACTTTTAATGAAACTGCCAAACTGGTTTTCCAAAGTGGGTTTGGTGGTATTTCTTTTTGGTTTTAATGCATTTCCTTATTGGCTAATGATATTGAGCACCTTTCCATGTGTTTCTTTGCCATCTGTTTCTCCTCATTAAAAAAAGGTCTGTTTAAATCTTCTGTCCATTTTTAATTGGTTTTGTTTTTTAAATCATGTTTTCAGATCATAGTTATACATTCCAGGTACAAATTCTTTATCAGATATATGCTTTATAACTTTTTCTTCCTGCCCATGGTTTACCTTTTCATTCTCTTAATAGTTTTTTGGAAAGCCTAAGTTTTGGGACTCCTGGGTGGCTTTATAACTTTTTCTTCCTGCCCATGGTTTACCTTTTCATTCTCTTAATAGTTTTTTGGAAAGCCTAAGTTTTGGGACTCCTGGGTGGTTCAGTAGTTGAGCGTCTGCCTTCTGCTCAGGTCATGGACCCAAGGTCCTGGGATCGAATGCCATGTCCAGCTCCCCACAGGGAGCCTCCTTCTCCCTCTGCCCATATCTCTGCCTCTTTCTGTGTTTCTCATGAATAAATAAATAAAATCTTTAAAAAATTAAAGGTTTTAAAAAAAGAAAGTGTAAGCTTTAAGGTTTATTTTTTATTTTTATTTTTTTAATTGGAGTTCAATTTGCCAACATATAGCATATCACCCAGTGCTCATCCCGTCAAGTGCCCCCCTCAGTGCCTGTCACCCAGTCAACCCAACCCCCCACTCACCTCCCTTTCCACTACCTCTTGTTCATTTCCCAGAGTTAGGAGTCTCTCATGTTTGATGAGATCTAATTTATCTAACTTTTTTTTTCTAGGTTATGTATTTGGTATTTCTAAGAAATCTTTGATCTAAAAAAAAAAGAAATCTTTGATCTTACATCACAAATATTTTCTATTTCTTTTCTTCTAGAAGTTTTATATTTTTAAATATTACAATTAGACTTATGATATATTTTGAGTTAACTTTTGCATATGTTGTAAAATGTAAATGGAAGTTCATTTTCTCTTTCTGCATGTATCCTGCTGTTTTAGCACCATTTGTTAAAAAGACTATCCTTTCCCCCATTGAATCACTCTTGAATCCTTGTTGAAAATCAATTGTCCATATGTATGTGACTCGTATCTGGACTACCTATTCTGTTCTATTACTCTGCTTAGCTATGTTAAGGTCAATACCACACTGTTTTGACCACTGTAGTTTTATAAGTCTCAAAATTAAATAGTGTTAGTTTACCAAATCTTTTTCAAAGTCATTTTGGCTACGTTAGGACATTTCCATATAAATTTTAAAATCAGCTTGTCTGTGTGTGTGTGTATGTATTTCACACAAATTCTGAGAATTTGATAGAAACTGCTTTGACTCTACACACCAGTGTGTGGAGAATTAGCATCCTTATCATGCTTCTCAAGGTTTCTCAACCTCACACACTGACTTTTTGGACCACATATCTGTTTGTGGTTGAGAACTGTTCTGTGCATTGTAGGATGTTAGCAGCATCCCTGGCCTTTACTTACCAGATTCCAGTAGCACAACCTGCTTCCTCAGTTTGGCAACCATACATTTTTCCAAACACTGCTAAATGTCCCCAGGAGTGGAAAATTGGTTGAGAATCACTGCTTTAATTCTGTAATTTCTTTCAGCTATAGTTTCTTTTTATTTTAAATATAGGGACTCTGTACATCTTTTGTGAGGCTTATTCCTATTATTTCATATTTTTGGATGTTATTATAAATGGTACCCTTTTATTTCAATGGCTGATTGTTGCTAGTAAGTGGAAATGCAATTGATTTTTGTATATTGGTCTTTGTCTTAGTTCGAGCTCCTTTTTTTCCTTAACGCTGTATGAGAATAGTAAAGGTTTACTTGGATCCCCAAAGTGTTTATTTAACACTAATTTTTTGTTTTTATTTTTTGCAGTCTTTTTTTGTTTCATGCCAGTGAGTTTCTTTCTAAGACTGGTTGCCTTTTGTGAGGTATTTTGTGAGATAGGTTTTCTCAGGGTTTATCTTTATCACAGATCCCATGTGGTTCTCTTTCACAATTAGGTTTTTCATATATATATATATATATATATATATATATATATATATATATATACTAAATTAGAGGCCTGAGTATGTTTCTGGGATGTTAGCAGAAATGTTTTATTTTAGGATGAGCAAACAGATAGCTGACCTAAATGCTAGGAACCCCCAATGCCAGAACAAAAAGGGCGTCTCTTTTTTGGGCTACTTATCCCCCCTCCAGGAGGCTAGTTCTTCATTATTTTTTAATGCCTTCATTAAAGATGTTTGTGAAGACTTTTTCTTATTGCTTGTTTCTTTTATTTTGGTGATGAGATTCACAGTACATGGGGTTAGAGGGAAGAGGATAGAGCAGCAGTGAGTATGGAGTTCCATTGGGACTGGTTGTTCCAAATGGAGATTTCCAATAACCCTTCACATTTTGGGGCATCTCTTTTCATACTGCTAATATCATTTGTGTTCACTGTATAGCCAGTAAAATCTATTACTTTCTGACCTTCAGAAGAAAAAAATTTAGACCCTTGCTTTACATGTTTTAGATGAATGAGAAGTCAATGGTTTGAAACCTAGTTTTTTAGTTAAAATCACATTCTGGTCTTAGGTCCCAAAAGGTTTTTCTCTTCAAAATATTATTCTTATCTTCACCATCATGGATTGAACAAGTAAAAATTTCCAGTATACTACATCAAGTTACCAAAGGATTTATTTTTCCATCAAACCTGTTTCTGGTCATAGCCTTAGCCACCAACTTCATTTACAACACATTAGCTCATTATTTTTTTAATCTTTTAGAAGATAAGTTTAAGAGTAAAACTTAGAATAAAAATTCATATTTTATATTTTTAAATAAAACAAGTAAAAACTTATTTAAGAATAAGTTTTCTTCAGAAGTGAAATAATCTTATTAAGCTAGATAAGGATAAATATTTGCTGGACTTACACAATGATAATTCCCTACTCTCAGAAGGATAAGCCTCTCAATGGAAGGAAAAGAAAATTATCTCTGTAGGATATGTTATGTTGGGTTATTTATAAGCTTTATGTATATTATCTTCATAGAAAGATAATATTATTTTTTAAATAATAAATCTGAGCTAGAGGGAAACAAATTTCAGAGCCTTGAGTCTTTGATAGACAATGCCCTGTCTCCATGCCCCATCTATTAAAAACAAAAATGATTATTTATGAACATTTATCACAAGACATCAACTTTTACTGTAAGTATGGTTCTGGGTATTATTATAAATAATTTAAAGCTACCTCTAATAGTGAAAGAGTTTGAATACAGAAAAATCAATGACACCCAAAGCTAGTTCTTTGATAAGATTGACAAAATTGACAAAATTTTAGGCAAATTTACCAAGAAAAAGAGAGAGAGACTAGTCAAATAATTAGAATCAGAAATTAAATAGAGGACACTACTACCAACCTTATAGAAATGAAAAGAATTATAAAGGAAAACTATGAACAATTGAATGCCAACAAATTAGATAACCTAGGTAAAATAGATACATTTTTATAAAAACAGAAACTACCAAGCCTATTCAAGAAGGAATATATATCCTGAAAAAAGCTATAGCAAATGAAGTGATTGACAGTAATTTTAAAAATTACCAAAAAAATTCCAAACCCAAATGGCTTCATTGTTAAATTCTATCAGACATTTAAAGAAATAATACCAAATCTTCAAAAGCTCTTCCAAAAAGTAGAAAAGAACAATTCCCACGGTATTTTGTAATTACATTATTACCCTTCTATCAAAACCAGGCAAAGATATCACAAGAAAAGAATACTATAGACCAATGTCTTTTATGAATATAGATGTAAAAAGCCTCAACAAAATTCCAATGAACTAAACCCAGAAACATACAAAAAGAATTATACATCATGACCAAGTGGAATGTATCCCCAAAATCCAAGGTTGGCTTAGCATCCAAATTCAGTACATCATATCAATAGAATGAAAACTAAAAATAACATGACCCCTTCCATAGACGTAGGAAAAGCATTTGACAAAATCTAACAAGGATTCATGCCAAAAAGTAACAAAACAAAAAAAAAACTGGAAATAGAAGGGATCTGCCTCAACCTGATACAGGCATCTTCCAAAAATTCACATGGTGGAAAAAGAGCAGATATTTTCCTATTGAGATCAATAATAAAATTAGAATAGCTTTTCTTGTCAGCTTTATTCACAATTGTATGAAGATTTAGCCAGGGCAATTAGACAAGAGAAAGAAATAAAAGGCAACCAGATTGGAAATGAGGAAGTAAAGCTAACTCTATTTGTTGATGACAAATACATAGAAAGAATTCTAAGGAATTTACTAAAAACCTGTTGTAAATAATAAATAAGTTTAGCAAAGTTGCAGGATACAAGATCAAAACGCAAAAATTAGTAACATTGTTATATATGGGTAATGGGCAATCCAAAAATGAAACTAAAAGAATTCCTTTCATAAGAGCATCATAAAGAATAAAATAGTTAAGAATAAAAAAAAAGAATAAATTTAACAAGAATTGTAAAAGTATACCCAGAAACTATAAAACATTGTTGCAGAAAACTAAAGAAGTTCTAAATAAATGGGAAAACATCTCACATTTATGGAGTGGAAGACTTAACATTGTTAAGATGGCAATACTCCTCAACCTAATCAATAAATTCAACCAATCGCTATCAGAATCTTAGATGACTATAGAAATGGGTGAGATTACTCAAAAACTCATGTGAGATTGCAAAAGACCCAGAATGGCCAAAGAATCCTGAAAAAGAAGAACAAATTATTACTCAGCCTTCTTGATTTCAAGATTTACTACAAAACCATGGCAATCAAGATAGTGCAGTATTAGCACAAGAATATGCATCTAGATCCATGAAATATAATTGAGAATCTAGAGATAAATGTACACATCAATAGTCAACTGATTTGACAAGGGTATCAAGAAAATTCAATGGAGAAAGAACAGTCTTTTCAAAAAATGGTGCAGGAACAATTGGATAGGTAATGCAAAAGACTGAAGTTGTACCCTTACTTCACATCATATACCAAAATTAACTCAAAATGATCAAGGATCTAAATGTTGGGGCTAAACCTGTAAAATTCTTAGAAGAAAACATAGAGATAAAACATCATGACCCTGGATTTGGTAAAATATTCTTATATTTGACATTAAAAACACAAGTTACAGAAGAAAAAATAGATAAATTGTATATTAAATATTTTTGTGCATGAAAGAGTATCATTAAGAAAGTGAACAGACAACACACAAAATGCAAGAAAATATTTGCAAATTATGCAACTAAAAGGACTTATATCTTAAATATGTTAATAACAAAAAAACAACTCAATTAAAAAATAAAGAGTCCAAAAAGGCGGTTCTCCAAGGAAAAAATACAAATAGCTAATAAGCACATTAATCACCAGGAAATGAAAACCAAAATAACTATGAAATACCACTTCACACCTAGGATGACTAGGATCAAAAAGTCAAATAATAAGTGTTGGCAAGAATATGGAGAATTTGGAAATTGCCTCATATACTACTGGTGAGAATGTAAAATGGTACAACCATTTTGGAAAACACTCCAAGCTGGCAGTTCTTCAAATAAATACAGAGTTATAGTTTGATACAGAAATTCCACTCTAGGTATATGCTCAAGAGAAATGAAAACATGATGTTTATAGCAGCACTATTTATATTTATAACAGTTATACACAATATCCAATAGGTAGAAATAACTCAAATTCCAACAGTGGATGAATGGATAAACAAAATCTAGAATATCCAGACAATGGAATATTATTTGACCATAAAAGGAATGAAGTACTGATGAGTGCTACTACTTGGATGAACCTTGAAAACATTATGGTAAGTCAAAGAAGCCAGTCACAAAAGACCACTTACTCAATGATTCTGTTCATATGAAAGTCTAGAATAAGGATATCTATATATAGAGAAAATTGATTATTTGTTTCTCAGGGCTGGGATGAGGTGGGGTGGGTGCATAGCAAGGTAATAGCTAAAATGTATGGGATTTCATTTTGAGGTAATGAAAATATTATAAATTTGACTGGTGATGGTTGCACATATCCGTGAATATACTCAAAACCATTGACTTGTTCACTTTAAATGAGTGAGTTACATGTTATGTTAATTATATCTCGGTAAAGCTCTTAAAAATTGAGTTTGGGGGCAGCCCCGGTGGCCCAGGGTTTAGCACCTGCCTTCGGCCCAGGGTGTGATCCTGAAGACCCGGAATCAAGTCCCATGTTGGTGGGCTCCCTGCACGGAGCCTGCTTCTCCCTCTGCTTGTCTGTCTGACTGTCCGTCTCTCTCTCTCTCTGTCATGAATAAATAAATTGTTTTTAAAAAAATTGAGTTTGGTTGGTAACAAAACAATTAAAGTAAAATAATAGCGGTATGCGTAAGATACCTTTAATTTTTATCACATTCAAAAGACCTGGAAGTAGCCATTTGAGAGTATGTATGGCAGTCAAAAGTTTGAAACCAAGGCTCCTTCTATCATATTGTTACCAAGGTTATCTAATGGTCTACTGCCTACTGGGCTGGCAGCTATAACACCTGACTTTTAGGGATCCCTGAGTGGCGCAGCGGTTTGGCGCCTGCCTTTGGCTCAGGGCGTGATCCTGGAGACCCGGGATCGAATCCCACGTCGGGCTCCCAGTGCATGGAGCCTGCTTCTCCCTCTGCCTGTGTCTCTGCCTTTCTCTCTCTCTGTATGACTATTGTAAATAAAAAAAAAAAATTAAAAAAAAAACACCTGACTTTTAAACAACAGGAAGGTGAAAAGGGAAACAAAATTCAAGTCTCTCCTACTTTAATGACACATCTCACGATTGTACGTACCACAGTTGCCATAAGCTAGTCACATAGCTGTTTCTATATGAAAGAACAAAAGTGTAAGTTTTATTCCAGCACCACTATTATTATCAAATGAGAGGAGAGGGCAGCCCGGGTGGCTCAGAGGTTTAGTGCCACCTTTGGCCCGGGGCCTGATCCTGGAGACCCGGAATTGAGTCCCACCTTGGGCTACCTGTGTGGAGCCTGCTTCTCCCTCCGCCTGTGTCTCTGCCTCTCTCTCTCAAATAAATAAAGAAAATCTTAAAAAAAAAAATGGAAGGAGAACAGTTGTAAGTGAATATCGGCCATCTCTGGCATGTTAGCAAAATAAATCTTTGATAAGGATAGCCATAGAAAATGTAATGGTCTTGGGGTGCCTGGGTGGTTCAGTCGGTTGAGCAACCAACTCGATTTCAGCTCAGGTCATGATCTCAGGGTCATGAGATCCAGCCCCATGTCAGGCTCCATGCTTAGTGTGGAGCCTGCTTGAGATTCTCTCTCTCTCTTTCTCTCTCTCTCTTTCTCTCTCCCTTTTCCCCCTGCCCCAAAAAACATGCTCTATCTCTTTCTAAAAATAAATAAATACAATCTTTTAAGAAAAATGGAATACTCTTACTAAAATATAAAATGACTTTCTTACTGAGATAGGAGGTGAGGAAGGAGGAGGAGAGAATATTTAATTAAAAATATAAAAATAACAAAACTTTGGGATGCCTGGGTGGCTCAGTCAGTTAACTGTCTGCCTTTGGCTCAGGTCATGATCCCAGGGTCCTGGGATTTAGCCCCACTTTGGGCTTATAAATAAATAAAATCTTTAAAAATGATTAAATTTTATATCAGAAATTCTGAATGTCACATATTCATTATAATCAACTTTCAAAATAAAGATTTTTATAAACTACAGAGAAAGAATCATAAGCTTCAGGAAAACAATGGGTTTCAAGGTAGCTCTGAAGTAATAGGAAGGTAGATGAAGTTTTGTCTCTCCCCAAAAGACAAGGCAAATAAAGTGCCGGAATACAAGCTTAAAAAAAAAAAAAAGGAAGTAAAAGTTCATTTAGATCAATTAAAAGTTGATGAAACATCTATTCCTTTTGTACTCTGTCTCTGCTGTCATAAAATAGAAACATATACTAAGGAAAGCATTTCATAAGAGATGACGTTTGGGAATAAAATCTCTTTATTTCATTATTATTCTTGAAAGCCAAAATAAAGCATGTATTGGTTTGTCAAAAAGGTGGTTTAATCTACAGTCCTTATGTTTGCCTGATTTTGAACAATAACACAGTGAGAGTGTCAAAAATTCAGCAGTCATAGGTGTTTACTTTAGCTTGAATTCATAGGTCACATTGCAGGGTTGATATTGACATCACTTTGTCAACTAATGTAAATAACCCATGAGGCATAATTTAATATCCAGGAAAGGTATTGATATTTAAGTGCAGTATCATTTTTAGTTGCATACTAGACTAAGTAAAACAATAATTTATATCTTCATACATATGTTTTAAAATAAATATCATAATGAAAATAATCATAAACATTATAAATGATGGCTTCTGGTAATAAAATTTTCAAAAATAGAAGGAACTCTTTAATAAAATGTATTTGCAAATGTAGGGGAAAATAAATAATGCACAGATATTAAAAGAAAGAACCAGTTTCCCTAGCATTTCTTTAACTCTAGAAAGATGTCACAAGAATTATGTCAGACCATTGATGGACACAAAAAGAAAACCCTAGACTCAGTATCATTTTCTAGCTATGTTACCTTGGAGAAGTTAATTAGCCCATCTGAGCTTCATTTGTCTCTGGTACAGAACTGTAATAATCCCCATCTTGTAATGAGAGGTCATTGAAGTGCTTGCAATATAATAGATACTACCTTTCCCCACTTCAGGCTCCCTCTTTGCTCTTTTATGAAAATGCACCGAGATCATCCATAGAATATAAGGGACAAGAAAGTGGAAAAATCAGACAGCCCAGTCATGTAGGTCACAGACATTTATTTTTCCTTTAATTGGTTCCCAAATTGGTATTTGGTCTACAATTCGGTTGAGGACAACAGTTGATGGGAGATGCAGTGACTGAAGAGGGCTCTCAACTGACATTGGTCCTAGAGTGTCAGCTCCACCTAACACAGGATATTTGTATTTCATAGCTTTTTGTTCTGGGTACAGACAGGTCTCCTAATGGGGTCCAGGAAGTAGAGGAAACCAGATTTCCTTCCTTTACTGCCTGTTGGTTGGGTTGGCTTCTTCAGGGCCTTTCTAGCCTTTCTTTTTTCTACATGGTGCTAACTACTGCTATGGGGCTAATAAGCACATTCAGATGGATGACTAATAATTTCTCTACCATCAGCTCTTATTTATCACAGCCAGATTATTTGAATTTCAAATTATCTCCAGAAAGCCTCCCTTTTGAATATTTATTGACATTTCAACAACTCTTCTTAATTAAGTACTTTATTGGAATGAACAAGATCTTTGTTTACTCTAGTCCAACAGAAGCATGAAGAGTCAAAACAATACCATTACTGCTCTGTGGAAGACATCGAGAAGAGCTTTGCCAAAAAATTTTGTTCTGCTTTAGGATGATTATTCATTTGTCCAACTGGCAATGAGCGATGTGTAGGATGCACTCACTGCTGGATTCTAGGCACATGTAAATGAAAAAATACACTTGCTGACCTTAGGAATCTGGAATCCCTGGGTGGCGCAGCAGTTTGGCGCCTGCCTTTGGCCCGGGGCGCGATCCTGGAGACCCTGGATCGAATCCCACTTCGGGCTCCCGGTGCATGGAGCCTGCTTCTCCCTCTGCCTGTGTCTCTGCCTCTCTCTCTCTCTCTCTGTGACTATCATAAATAAATAAAAATTTAAAAAAAAAAAGGAATCTGAGAATCTCCTGGGAAAACAGACGTGAAAACACTGATAATGGAGAAAGAAATGTATCTCATGGGAGGCACAGTGAGGAATGGGAGGAGATGTCTAAATCAGCCTTACAGAATCAAAGATGGGTTAGAGGAAATAGTAGTGGAGCTCAGCCAAGTTTGGGTGGCTGTGAAACTGGAAGAATGCCATGTGTAATGGCATTGCAATGTGACAGAAGAAAGATCAGTCCTTTGTTGCAAATGTAAGTTTTCTGAGTGGTGATGTAATCCTTCTCCAATAGAGGATGGGTTACAGAAGCCGTATGCCTACAGTGGTTTCACTCTTTAATATAACATTGAATCTTTAGAATATTAGAGGCTCCTGCCTTCATACTTTGATGTTAAATAAATCAAAACAATTTCATTGTATTTATATTTTATTATTTCAGGCATTTCATTCTCTTAAGGACAGGTTTACTGCATTCACTGTTGTAACCCATTAACCTCCATTTGAATTGTTATGATGTGCAATTCTTATTCCAGGAATTGGAATTGTCATATGAGCAATCATGAAAATAGAGGCCCCATGTATTGAATAAAGGGCTGCATGTATTGAGTTTTTACATAAGTCATCTCATTAAACAGTATACACTAATAATTAATTTTAGTTATGGTTATTTTCAAATGTCTATAAATGCTATTGCCAGAAGAAGAAAAATTTAAAAATTTGATTGCTTTTCTTTATACAAACTTTAGTTTCTGGAGAAACAAAAAAAGATTTCCTTTTAATCAAATCAATAATTCTATTTAGGTTTTGTATGATCTGTAAATATACATTAATAAAAAATTATTTCCTCTTAGCATTCATTGACCATTATACTATGTACTTTTTTAATTTATTTCATGTTTTCAGTAATCAATAAAATTTTCATTTTTTCTAATGATTAATGAAAATGATTGAAGAATAAATAAATGTATATGTATAAAAGTCATTTCACGAGTCATAGAGATATTGTCTATATATAGTTCTGGAAGTCAGAGGGAACAGCTTTAAGTGATAAGAATTTAAAGTCTATCTTTTCTTGCACCTACCAAGGGCAAGTCACTTTTTTAAAGCTGATATGAGGGGTTCATGGGTATCTCAGTTGGTCAAGCACCTGACTCTTGATTTTGGCTCAGGTCATGATCTGAGGGCTGTGGAATCAAGCCTTTGATGAGCTCCACATAGGGCTCAGGATAGAGTCTGCTTGTCTCTCTCCCTCCTCCTCTCCCCCTCCTGCAGTTTGTGCTCTCTCAAATAAATAAATAAAATCTTAATGTAAAAAAAAAGCTGATTTAAACAAAAGAATAAAATAAAGCAGCCCCCTCCCTACCCCAAGGAATGGAGGAGATAGCAGTGTGGACAGAGTTATATGGAGTCTATGAAGCAGAGGACATCATAACTTGCGTATGGATGTTTCCCTTTGACTTTTTTCTGGTCTCCCTCCCATTCACTTCTCAAAATGTGGGATTGTAAACAGAAAGAGGATAATCATGCATACCACCATGGCTTGGATACATAAAATGGTTCTCACTGATGTTGGCAACTGAACAATAGGTAAATTACTTAATGTATATACTCAGGAGAAATATTAACATTGGAAACTTCGATGACAAAAATGAAATCTGTTAAGCTAGAAAACAAAGATCAAATGCTACTATCTGATTTTGCTGACAATAAATAGAGACAGAATTTTCCCCTGGCTTTAAATGTTTTAAATTTTGTTGTTTTGTAGTTATAATGTGATACCTAAATTGTATTTTAATTTATCTTGCACATAATTATCTAGTGTAAATGCTTTCCTTCAAACAGAAATTCATCTGATCAGCTCTGTTAGCAAGAAAATACATTTGTGTCTGTTTATCAGTGAATATTAAGGAATAAGAATGCAATTTTTGAAACAATGATGCAGCTCTGTGAAAATCGCAGCCCTTATTGTCTAGTTGCCTCAATTTCAGAATTAGTTAATATAAAAAGAAGGGTCACAAAACAAATGGAACAAAATCCCATAACAAATTGGAGTTATTTTCCTTTATAGATATTCTTGATCTTATCTAAGGCTGAGTGTCCCTAGAAGCAGAGCTGATACAGGGATTCAGGTTCAACTGATTTATTGGTAGTGTTCTCAAATGAAGAGAAGTTTCAGCTCAGACTGGCTTCTGTCCCATCCCACGGGGAGTGATATGCAGGACCACACAGGGAAAGGGACTGGCTTTTGCACACGTCAGTCACTGAGCCAGGTTTGGGTAAACATGGTTCCTCTTTGGAAGAGGGTAATTCTCCAGAGAATATATAAGTGTGAGAGGCAGTTGTTTCTTGTGTGCACCACACAACCAGCCCTCTAGCAATGACTCAGAATCTACCTTCAGAAGCTAAAAGTGGGAAGCAAGTGGAATTCATGGAGAGATGTGCAGAGCAGCAGCTATAGTTGGCAGCCATCTTCAAAGATGGTATCATGTCAGTATTGCTGTATTAGGTGCCCTTCCAGAAATGACCTCCAGCTGGCCCTGTGTCCTCTATAAATCACACTATTGACACTTGGGGAAATGGTGACCTTGTTGACTTGATGCTCTTGTAGATTTGCCTATACACTGTCATTTGGGTGGCAGATCACCAACAGTGCCAGAAGCTTCTGATGGGGACTTCAAGCCTTCCAAGTTTTTATATGCCACAGATGAGAAAAAAATACCATTGCTGAGCAAAAGGAGAATAATGAGAGACAGAGAGAGAGAGAGAGAGAAAGAGAGAGAGAGAGAAAAAATCGTTTAACAAAAACCACAAAACTGACTCTCTGGATCCCCTGGGTCATAGAAAACTTGCCTTATTTGCTGGGCAAAGTCTCCCACCCCCTGTGCTATGATACATCTTAATGCTTAAGTGTCTGAGGTAGGGAGGAGGCAGAGGTCTGTTGGCCCAAACTCCAGGTCTGGGAGGCCTGAGACAGTCTCCCCAGTCACCTTAGCCTGGAAGCCACATCCTCACCAACTGGAACTACTCTGCACTAATGTCCCAGAAAGCAGGCACTCACTCTACTCTTCCTGCCAACATTACCAGGAGAGGAACATTTCAATAGGAGCTTCACCAAAAATATGCTTTATAAACTTTACAAATTTTTAAACTAGTTAGCTTACACACCACAGCCCCTCTGCCCTTGGGAATGTGCATGCAGTTAAGTAATGCTTTCCATTAAGCCTTTCCTGGTGACTTACGAGGCCCAGCACTATGCTGCTTTCATGAAGCATAAATAGGAAAGCTGATTTGAATCCTGCGAGCCTCCTCAGTATAGCAAATGAGTTTCCTAGGTTTGGGGGACTATTGGAAAGGCGGACATTTCTGGGCACTGTGCAGATTGGAGGAATGAGAATGAAATGAGGGAGTCCAGTTAGAAAGTTATTGCAATGGAGCCCTGGAGATCCTTATGGAATACAGTGGTGGCTGTAGGCAGGAGCAGCCAGACAGACATCTTTCACTGATGTGGACCTCTTTTACAATGGATTTGGGTTCATTCCTCCCTGTATCATGTGAGAAGTGCAAACAAGAAGCTCCTCTAGTTCTTTGATTAGCCACCTTTCATCAGGGAAGAGCGGAGGTATGTGTCCCATCATTCTGAGAACAGCAGGCATTAAATAAAGGTCAGCATCCTAGGTAATGTAGCATTTAACATCTCCATGGGATAAATAAGCCTTGGGGAAAAAAAAAGTGAGCAGCCTAAGGAGATCCTCTCCTGTTTCCCAGCAAAAGAAGAGGAAAGGGATAACTTTACAAAGGTGATAATATGGGTCCTGACCCAGGCAGTCTCAATCCTTTCCCGCCAATCCCCAACAGTGAGAGAAGAGCCAAAAAGGAAAATAGAGATATGCTGCCTCTTCAGGACCTTTGTCCTTGCCTTCCACTTTCCATTGCTTTATAAGGTGAAGGTAGGATCCCAGAGCGAGATTTTAATGACTGCTTCCCAGTAGTCCCAACTTTATTCTCATCTGCCAATATGACAGAGAACCACTCTGCATCTTAACTGCAATTCTGATTCAGTTGCAAAGATGTCAAAAAACAATTTAAAAATAATCATTGGAGATTCTTCCATAAGTTGGATGCTGTGCCCAGTACTTTCATATGCATTTGTATTGTTTTTTCTCTCTAACTCTTAAGACAATTATAGAAAAGTAGCATTACTAGAACTATTTGACAAATGGAAAACCTGCTGCCATGCCAAAGTTACATAATAGATTGAACAGCTGAGACAACCCCTGGTCAAAATTGAGTTAGATAGTGCTAGAAAGATGAAAAGAGACTAATTTGCTAATTAATGTTTGTTCACATGTAGTTAGAAATTCCAAGATTATGGGAGCAGAGAATGATATAAGCCCATCTAAAGGAAAAAGGAAGAATTCTTTGTTTGTATTTCTTTATGTATTACTAATACTGAGGGAAAAAATTCTGTTATCTGATGTTTAATGTCTGATGGGTAACCCTACCTCATAGTTAAAGGAGTATTATGTGAATGTTCATAACAGCAGTCAGTTCACAATTGGCAGTGCCCTCACCTTGCAGCAATGATTTGAGGGAAAAAAGATATATAAAACACTTAGGATTCAACACTTTATGTGTTTGTCCATCAGTTCTCCCTGCCTCTGATTTTCAAGGAGTGAGGCCAGGTGGTTCAGGAGCTTACTGCACATGCAGTGGGTCTGTGTCGCAGCTGAGCAACCTTAAGCTCAAAAAGCCTTGACCTTATAAGGAGTCCCAAGGAGATCTACTTCATTTTACTTATCTGTTCAAAAGAAAAAATATGCCTCTGTCCTGAGGGAAATGCTATCTTTGTCTTCCATGGATATTACAAGACCTGTAGAAGCACCATGGAAACTTGCCTCCAACAGGCATTAGCTGGCACTTGTTGGACATACAAGCTCCAGGCTCCTCCCATTCCAGGACCAACAGAATGGGATCTCTGAGGAGAATTTAACAAGCCCTCAGGTGATTCTGTGAGGAGCATGATTGTCCACCAGCAATCCTTTGTTTCTGATTAAGTGCAGCTGTGTAGGTAAGCAGTGAAGGGCTTTCAGGCCAAGGAACTGGATCATGTGTCTGCAAATTGAAGCCATCCTCCAGTTGACCCACATGCAGTGGATTGCAAAGCCCTTTTCCTCACCACATAGTCCTTGGGATAACTTTATAACAGTGATCTCATTGATGTGCAATCTCTCTTTTTCTTTTAATTTCACACAATTATAACATTGAAAATGCAGATGACAGTTTTGACATTCACAAAAATGTAGTTTTAATTAGCATGTTGATTACTTGATCTAAAAAGCCAGATGCCTAAATATTATGAAAGGTCACATAGAAGAAATCTTTAGTTTTCATCTTTTAATATTCTAATTTTATCGAATTAGAAGTGATTTTTATTTAGTTGCATTAGAGGTGATTTTATTTAGCACTCCACCCTCCATTTTTAAATTATTGAGTAATTAAAATTAAAATAAAAATAAAATTTTTGAAGTAAAAATTCAAAACTCATAGAAGGAAGGAAAAAATAGAATTACCCAGTCCCGGGCAGCCCAGGTGGCTCAGCAGTTTAATGCCACCTTCAGCCCAGGGCATGATTCTGGAGACCTGGGATCCAGTCCCATGTGGGGCTCCCTGCATGGAGCCTGCCTCTCCCTTGGCCTGTATCTCTGACTCTCTCTCTGTCTCTCATGAATAAATAAATAAAATATTTTTTTAAAAGACAAAACCCCTGTAAAAAAAAAAAAAAAAAGGTTACCCAGTCCCTATCAGTTGTCTTTCCTTTGTCTTTCCTAGTAGCAAACATTTATAAAAAAAGCTCAGTGAATAGAAAATACCAATATAAGGAACAACTTTTTGCTTGATACAGATGATTGAAAAAGACAAACTTGAATAAAGTTTCCTTTAGAAAGTGCTTTTTTTTTTTTTTTTTTTTTTTTTTTTTTTATAAATTAATTTTTATTGGTGTTCAATTTACCAACATACAGAATAACACCCAGTGCTCATCCCGTCAAGTGTCCCCCTCAGTGCCCGTCACCCATTCACCCCCACCCCCCGCCCTCCTCCCCCTCCACCACCCCTAGTTCATTTCCCAGAGTTAGAAGTCTTTATGTTCTGTCTCCCTTTCTGATATTTCTCACACATTTCTTCTCCCTTCCCTTATATTCCCTTTCACTATTATTCATATTCCCCAAATGAATGAGAACATACACTGTCCTTCTCCGGTTACTGTGGCCAAGTTCAAAAAGGGTGTTGCCTGAGTTCTCCTCTGGGATTTTGATGGAATCTTGTCTCACATTTAGATCTTTCATCTATTTTGAGTTTATCTTTGTGTATGGTGCAAGAGAGTGGTCCAGTTTCATTCTTCTGCATGTGGATGTCCAATTTTCCCAGCACCATTTATTGAAGAGACTGTCTTTCTTCCAGTGGATCGTCTTTCCTCCTTTATCGTATATTAGTTGACCATAAAGTTCAGGGTCCACTTCTGGGTTCTCTATTCTGTTCCATTGATCTATGTGTCTGTTTTTGTGCCAGTACCACACTGTCTTGATGAACACAGCTTTGTAGTACAACCTGAAATCTGGCATTGTGATGCCCCCAGATACGGTTTTCTTTTTTAAAATTCCCCTGGCTGTTTGGGGTTTTTTCTGATTCCACACAAATCTTAAAATAATTTGTTCTAAGTCTCTGAAGAAAGTCCATGGTATTTTGATAGGGATTGCATTATACGTGTAAATTGCCCTGGGTAACATTGACATTTTCACAATATTAATTCTGCCAATCCATGAGCATGGAATATTTTTCCATCTCTTTGTGTCTTCCTCAATTTCTTTCAGAAGTGTTCTATAGTTTTTAGGGTATTTTTTGAGAACCATTTGAATGGTAAATGGTTCTCTAACCTTTTATTTTCAGGTTGTAGGTGTCCTTCTGTCTAAAATGAGTCTCTTGTAGACAGCAAATAGATGGGTCCTGCTTTTTTATCCAGTCTGAAACCCTGCGCCTTTTGATGGGGTCATTAAGCCCATTCACGTTCAGAGTTACTATTGACAGATATGAGTTTAGTGTCATCATGATATCTATTTAGTCCTTGTTTTTGTGGATTGTTCCACTGAACTTCTTCTTAAAGGGGAGTTTTAAGAGTCCCCCTTAAAATTTCTTGCAGAGCTGGTTTGGAGGTCACATATTCTTTCAGTTCCTGCCTGTCTTGGAAGCTCTTTATCTCTCCTTCCATTTTGAATGAGAGCCTTGCTGGATAAAGTATTCTTGGTTGCAGGTTCTTCTCATTTAGGACCCTGAATATATCCTGCCAGCCCTTTCTGGCCTGCCAGGTCTCTGTGGAGAGGTCTGCTGTTACCCTAATATTCCTCCCCATGAAAGTCAGGGACTTCTTGTCTCTTGCTGCTTTAAGGATCTTCTCTTTATCTTTGGAATTTGCAAGCTTCACTATTAGATGTCGAGGTGTTGAACGGTTTTTATTGATTTTAGGGGGGGATCTCTCTATTTCCTGGATCTGAATGCCAGTTTCCCTTCCCAGATTGGGAAAGTTTTCAGCTAGGATTTGTTCAAATACATATTCTGGCCCTCTGTCCCTTTCGGCGCCCTCGGGAACCCCAATTAAACGTAGGTTTTTCCTCCTTAGAGTGTCATTTATTTGCCTTAATCTGTCTTCATGGTTCTTTAATTGTTTATCTCTTTTTTCCTCAGTTTCCCTCCTTGCCATCAACTTGTCTTCTATGTCACTCACTCGTTCTTCCACCTCGTTAACCCTCGTCGTTAGGACTTCTAGTTTGGATTGCATCTCATTCAATTGATTTTTAATTTCTGCCTGATTGGATCTAAATTCTGCAGTCATGAAGTCTCGTGAGGCCTTAATGCTTTTTTCTAGAGCCACCAGTAGCTGTAGAATAGTGCTTCTGAATTGGCTTTCTGACATTGAAGTGTAATCCAGATTCTGTAACTCTGTGGGAGAGAGGGCTGTTTCTGATTCTTTCTTTTGAGGTGAGGTTTTCCTTCTAGTCATTTTGCTCAGTGCAGAGTGGCCAAAAACAAGTTGTATTGGAACACGGGGGAGTATCACTGGTCCGTCCAGCTGGTCTTCTGGGGGAGGGGCCTGCTGTGCTGATTTTCAGGTGTTAGCACTTGGGGGAGCTGCTCTGCCCCTGCCTGCTGCAGGGCTCAGCGGGGGTTGTTCACCCCGTGGGGCCCCGGGAGGATCAGCCGCAGTTGCTATGGCAACTCTGGAAGCCTGGATTCAGCCTCCGCAGGAACAACGGGGCTCGGGGCTCTCGGTTCTCCGTCTGCAGGGCCTGGAGGCTCCGGGTCGGGGCCGCTGATCTGCTCAGCTCGGGGCAGGAGCGTCCTCGAAAGTGCTTTTAACAAAACTATTATTCTATGGGATCCTTGGGTGGCTCAGTGGTTTAGAGCCTGCCTTTGGCCCAGGGCGTGATCCTGGAGTCCTGGGATGGAGTCCTGCATCAGGCTCACTGCATGGAGCCTACTTCTCCCTCTGCCTGTGTCTTTGCCTCTCTCTCTCTCTCTCTGTGTGTCTCTCATAAATAAATAGATAAAATAAAATAAAAAATCCTATCATTCTGTCTCTAGTTTTTCCTCAATATTTCATAGATATCAGGTGAGGTTTTTTAACTAAGGAAGAGCATCCTGGCCAATTAGGTGAACTTTCCACAATCTAACTTAAAATTAAAATACTATCAACACTCCCTATACTTCTACTTAATTAGTTTGCAATAGAATTAAATTAGATGGACACATATTCTTGCGTAAATCCAATCTAAGCTATACCCAAACTGAATTCACTAAACATTTCCTTCAGTCCTTATCTCTATCTTACTAGAAAAAAGTGATAAAACTAATGGGGCAATTAATGTGAAAACTAAGATTCAACTTAAATTCATACTGGAATAATTTCTAATTTTGTTGTGTCAAGTGACCCTGGTTGTATGTTAATTATGTAATATTCCATCTCTTTGAATGGAAACCTTAGTAGGGTTTGGGTATCTTGTAAACTTCTCTATTTACCTATAGCTTGCAGTGCTTCAGTAGCGATTTATCTTCCTTTCAGATTCATCTTGAATTAACAAGTAAAATGTTAAGTTTCTGTGATTGGATCTTATTTCCTCAACATAATATAAGAACACCCAATTGAAAAGAAATTTGCGGGTACCTGGGTAGCCCAGGCAATTAAGCATCTGACTCTTGATTTTGGCTCAGGTCATGACCTCAGGGTTGTGGGATCGAGTCCCCCACATGGCTCCATGCTGGGCATGGAATCTGCCTAAGATTCTGTCTCTCCTCTTTCCTCTTCCTCTCCCTCTCTTTTTCTATTAAATTTTAAAAAATAAATAAAATTAAAAAAAAACACAACAAAAAGTTTCCTTGAAAAGAACCCTGGATTTTATTTACTTTTTATTTTTTAGATTTTATTTATTTATTTGAGAAAGAGAGAGAGAGCCAGCAAGCATGAACAAGGGGAGAGGCAGAGAAACAGAGAAAGGGAGAAGCAGATTCTCTGCTGAATAGGGAGCCTGATGTGGGGCTAGATCCCAGGACCCTAGGATCGTGACCTTAGCTGAAGGCAGATGCTTAACTGAATGAGCCACCCAGGCGTCCCAAAACTTGGATTTTGGACATTTAATGAATTATTACAGCATGCGTAATGAAAATAATCAGATTTTTAACCAGTGATTTATTTATTAGATTCCACATATAAGTGAAATCATACACCGTTTCTCTTTCTCCATGTTATTTCACTTAGCATAATATCCATTAGGTCCTTACACGTTTTTGCAAATGGCAGCTAGCAATGGAGGGGGGCAGCAAAATGGGTGAAGGACAAAGGAGGGTCCAGGCTTCCACTTATGGCATGAATAAATCACAGGAATAAAAGGTACAGCAGAGGGGAAATGGCCAATGTTATTGTAATAGTGTTGTATGGTGACAGACGGTAGCTACACTTGCAGTGAGCATGGCATTACCTATGGAGTTGTTGATTCAAGGTGCAGTACATCTGAAACTAGCATAACATTGTGTGTTGACTGTACTGCAATAAGAAAAAAAGCATAATTTTATGTTGATTATTAATGACAGCTAGACCCACCTGCCTTGGTATTCCCACCTGCTCTGACAAAGCAAAACTACTTGGTGTTATTTGTCTAGTGTCCTGCAGTGGCATAGGCAGGGACTGAACCACAACTTTTCATTTCCTTTTGTTATATAATTTGTCAGCATACAGTTCTTTATAGTATTCTCTTATAATCTCTTATATTTCTGTGAGGTCAGTGATGTCTTCTATCGATTCAAACCTACCGCTGATCCCCTAGCAAAATTTTCATTTGTTATACTTTTTAATTCCATAAATTACATTTGATTATCTTTATAACTTCCATCTGTTTATTGGAATCATGTATTTGTTCAATTATCGTAATCATACATTTATATAATTCCATGAACATAGTTTTCTTTAGTTTCCTTGAATATTCAATAATAGTTGTTTTTATAATTTTTTTCTTTTATTTATTATTTATGATAGTCACAGAGAGAGAGAGAGAGAGAGAGAGAGAGAGGCAGAGACATAGGCAGAGGGAGAAGCAGGCTCCATGCACTGGGAGCCTGACGTGGGATTCGATCCCGGGTCTCCAGGATCGTGCCCTGGGCCAAAGGCAGGCGCCAAACCGCTGCGCCACCCAGGGATCCCTAATAGTTGTTTTTAAATCTTCATCTGCTAAGTCCAACATCCTGGTCCCTCAGAGGCAGATTCTGTTTTGTCTCGTAGGAATGGCCCAGACTTTCTTATTGATTTTCCTATTTCATAACAATTTGTCATTAAAAACTGGAAATTGTAGCAACTCTGGATCATGACACATACCCTCTCCTTTCTGAGATTTCTAGTTTGGGGTCATTTAATAGCATGTTTTGTCACTTTGTGTAGTGGTTTTCTTGGACCAAATCTGTGAAGGCCATCTTGCCCACAGCATGCAGCCTCTAATGTCTTTACTAAGAACTTCCCCTTATTTTTATCTTGCAGGTGGGCTTTCTAGGGGTCACATCCTGGTTCTGCATTAGCTACTTTTTGGTCAAAGGTTATACGTAAGCCCTTTTACCCAGTTATATTTTCACCTTTTACTGGTGGTCACATGTGTTGCTTTTCCTATTTGAGGAATGTAGAACTTTTTGTGCTCCCTTCCCCTCACATTCCTCTAGAGACTAGTACTTTTAAGGTTAACTCTCCAGGTGCTTCCGAAAGGTCTCAGCCTTGGGCATGTGCACAATCTTCCTGATCACCAGGGAAGAGTGTTTTTTTAAAGCTTTTATTTAAATTCTAGTTGGTTAGCATACAATGTAATATTCTTTCAGGTATGCAATATAGTGATTCAACATTTCCGTACATCCCCTGGTGTTCACCATAACAAGTGCATCACCTATTTAAGCCTTAATCCCCAACACTTATTTAACACCTTTCCAGCTCCCTTCTGCAACCATCAGTTTTTTCAGGGATGAGTGGGTTTTTATTTTTAAGCCTGGCTTCCTATGAGCTGCCCCGGTTTCACGTGGCTTATTTTTCTACCAGTGTTTACCACCAATTGTTTTTAAGCCTCCTAAAAATCAATGGCCTTTACTGATAGACATATGGGTGGCTTGGGGAATTTTTTCTCCTGTGAACCACATTCTGCTTTTGATTTTCCTGAGTGTGTGCAGCCCAGGGCATGTGCACATTCCATAATCTCTCATGAGGGTGACCCAAGAGCTCCTCCTGGCTATCTCTTTCTTTAGTCCTTCTGTTAAACCTCAAACTCTGGTTTCCAACAGGGGTTTTTGGATGTCCTTAAAGTGTTCTCTTTTTCCCTCTTGAATGCTGTTCAAATCCATTTCGGATTTATCAGAAGACTAGATGACATCTAGCCTGATTCCCAGTGCTTAGCAAGTTTTCCACTGATATAGCTATCCTATGCTACGGTGAAGGAAACACAGAGCATTGTTGCTAGCCTTATTCTCACCTTCACTCTACCTAGAAAATCATATATGTAAAGTTTATATTCTCCAGACTATCATGCACCATGAAGGTAAAGAAGATGACAAAACTAATGGAAGTTTTTATTACATGGTAATGATCCTGAGCCCATCTGGAGGGTTAGCATGACATTAGAAATGGATCAAAGTGGTAAAAACTGGGCTGCCCCGGTGGCCCAGTGGTTTGGCACTGCATTCAGCCCAGGGCCTGATTCTGGAGACCTGGGATCAAGTCCCATGTCAGGCTCCCTGCATGGAGCCTGCTTCTTCCTCTGCCCGTGTCTCTGCCTCTCTCTCTCTCTCTCCTCTCTCTCTCTCTGTCATGAATAAATAAATAAAATCTTAAAAAAAAACTGGTAAAAACTGGTCATGGGGGCTTGTTTGGAGTTTGCATCTAGCATCTGGCCTTAGCTTCTTCTGGCAGGGCTAGAAAACTGGGTTATAGTGGCTTGTTTAGATCTTGTTAGCAAGTCCCTGGTGACAATATTATCATTTGAAATTCTCCGGCAGGGCAGCCCAGGTGGCTCAGTGGTTTAAGCACCTGCCTTCAGCTCAGGGTGTGATCCTGGAGTCCTGGGATCGAGTCCCATGTCGGGCTCCCTGCATGGAGCCTGCTTATCCCTCTGCCTGTGTCTCTGCCTCTCTGTCTCTCTCTCTCTCTCATGAATAAATAAATAAAATCTTTTAAAAAAATGAAATTCTCTGGCAAAAGCTGAATTTGTGTCTATGGTCTTATTCAGGAGACCTTGGTGAGTTTTCTTGCTTCCTTAATCTCTGATCATTTTGTGCCTCAGCCCCCAAGCATTCAGAAAATAAGACCCTAACCACTGCCATTTGAGGAAGGGTCAACCCAGGTTCATCCACAGAGAAAGAGTAGTGTGTGCAATGATGGAACAGATTTGATTTGTTTCCTCTTCATTCATCTACTTAATACCAAGGTAGTCTGGACCCCTTGGCCTGTGTCCAAACCTGCATCTGGCTGCCGTTGGAAAGAGAGAGAAAACAGATAATGCACTTCATCAAAGCCCTGCTTCTCTTGGCACTGAAATGAATGCTACAGCATTCATTTCAATAGTGGAAGGCAGGGATCCCTGGGTGGCGCAGTGGTTTGGCGTCTGCCTTTGGCCCAGGGGGTGATCCTGGAGACCCGGGGTCGAATCCCACATCAGGCTCCCGGTGCATGGAGCCTGCTTCTCCCTCTGCCTATGTCTCTGCCTCTCTCTCTCTCTCTGTGACTGTCAAAAAAAAAAAAAAAACTTACAATAGTGGAAGGCAGGGCAAAAGGATTTAATTCCAGTACCACACTGTCTTGATGACCACAGCTTTGTAGTACAGCCTGAAATCTGGCATTGTGATGCCCCCAGATATGGTTTTCTTTTTTAAAATTCCCCTGGCTATTCGGGGTCTTTTCTGATTCCACACAAATCTTAAAATAATTTGTTCTAACTCTCTGAAGAAAGTCCATGGTATTTTGATAGGGATTGCATTAAACGTGTAAATTGCCCTGGGTAACATTGACATTTTCACAATATTAATTCTGCCAATCCATGAGCATGGAATATTTTTCCATCTCTTTGTGTCTTCCTCAATTTCTTTCAGAAGTGTTCTGTTGTTCTTAGGGTATAGATCCTTTACCTCTTTGTTTAGGTTTATTCCTAGGTATCTTATGCTTTTGGGTGCCATTGTATATGGGATTGACTCCTTAATTTCTCTTTCTTCAGTCTCATCGTTAGGGTATAGAAATGCCACCGATTTCTGGGCATTGATTTGTATCCTGTCACACTGCTGAATTGCTGTATGAGTTCTAGCAATCTTGGGGTGGAGGCTTTTGGGTTTTCTATGTAGAGTATCATGTCATCGGCAAAGAGGGAGAGTTTGACTTCTTCTTTGCCAATTTGAATGCCTTTAATGTCTTTTTGCTGCCTGATTGCTGAGGCTAGGACTTCCAGTACTATGTTGAATAGCAGTGGTGAGAGTAGACATCCCTGTCATGTTCCTGATTTTAGGGGAAAGGCTCCCAGTGCTTCCCCATTGAGAATGATATTTGCTTGGGCTTTTCATAGATGGCTTTTAAGATGTTGAGGAATGTTCCCTCTATCCCTACACTCTGCAGAGTTTTGATCAGGAATGGATGGTGTATTTTGTCAAATGCTTTCTCTGCACCTAATGAGAGGATCATATGGTTCTTGGTTTTTCTCTTATTGATATGATCTATCATATTGATTGTTTTACGAGTATTGAATCAGCCTTGTGTCCTGGGGATATATCCTACTTGATCATGGTGAATAATCTTCTTAATGTATTGTTGGATCCTATTGGCTAGTATCTTGTTGAGAATTTTTGCATCCATGTTCATCAAGAATATTAGTCTGTAATTCTCCTTTTTGGTGGGGTCTTTGTCTGGTTTTGGAATTAAGGTGATGCTGACCTCATAGAATGAATTTGGAAGTACTCCATCTCTTTCTATCTTTCCAAACAGCTTTAGTAGAATAGGTATGGTTTCTTCTTTAAACGTTTGCTAGAATTCCCCTGGGAAGCCATCTGGCCCTGGACTCTTGTGTCTTGGGAGGTTTTTGATGACTGCTTCAATTTCCTCCCTGGTTATTGGCCTGTTCAGGTTGTCTATTTCTTCCTGTTCCAATTTTGGTAGTTTGTGACTTTCCAGGAATGCGTCCATTTCTTCTAGATTGCCTAATTTGTTGGCGTAGAGCTGCTCATAATATGTTTTTTTTTAATTTTTTAAAATTTATTTATTTATGACAGTCACACACACACACACACAGAGAGAGAGAGAGAGAGAGAGAGAGAGAGAGAGAGAGGCAGAGACACAGGCAGAGGGAGAAGCAGGCTCCATGCACTGGGAGCCCGATGTGGGATTCGATCCCGGGTCTCCAGGATCGCGCCCTGGGCCAAAGGCAGGCACCAAACCGCTGCGCCACCCAGGGATCCCTCATAATATGTTTTTAAAATCGTTTGTATTTCCTTGGTGTTGGTAGTGATCTCTCCTTTCTCATTCATGATTTTATTAATTTGAGTCTTCTCTCTCTTCTTTTTAATAAGGCTGGCTAATGGTTTATCTATCTTATTAATTCTTTCAAAGAACCATCTCCTGGTTTTGTTGATCTGTTCCACAGTTCTTCTGGTCTCGATTTCGTTGAGTTCTGCTCAAATCTTAATTAATTCTCTTCTTCTGCTGGGTGTAGGATCTATTTGCTGTTTTTTCTCTAGCTCCTTTATGTGTAATGTTAGCTTTTGTATTTGAGTTCTTTCCAGTTTTTGAATGGATGCTTGTATTGCGATGTATTTCCCCCTCAGAACTGCTTTTGCTGCATCCCAAAGATTTTGAACGGTTGTATCTTCATTCTCATTAGTTTCCATGAATCTTTTTAATTCTTCCTTAATTTCCTGATTGATCCTTTCATCTTTTAGCAGGATGGTCCTTAACCTCCATGTTTTTGAAGTCCTTCCAAACTTCTTGTTGTGATTTAGTTCTAATTTCAAGGCATTATGATCTGAGAATATGCAGTGTGGTACTGGCACAAAAACACACATAGATCAATGGAACAGAATAAAGAACCCAGAAGTGGACCCTGAACTAATATTCGATAAAGGAGGAAAAACTATCCATTGGAAGAAAGACAGTCTCTTCAATAAATGGTGCTGGGAAAATTGGACATCCCTATGCAGAAGAATGAAACTTGACCACTCTCTTGCACCAGACACGAAGATAAACTCAAAATGGATGAAAGATATAAATGTGAGACAAGGTTCCATCAGAATCCTAGAGGAGAACACAGGCAACACCCTTTTTGAACTTGGCCACAGTAACTTCTTGCAAGATACATCCACGAAGGCAAAAGAAACAAAAGCAAAGATGAACTATTGGGACTTCATCAAGATAAGAAGCTTTTGCACAGCAAAGGATACAGTCAACAAAACTAAAAGACAACCTACAGAATGGGAGAAGATATTTGCAAATGATGTATCAGATAAAGGGCTAGTTTCCAATCCTGAAATGGGCAAAAGTCATGAAGAGAAATCTCACAGAGGAAGACATAGACATGGCCAACATGCACATGAGAAAATGCTCTACATCACTTGCCATCAGGGAAATACAAATCAAAACCACAATGAGATACCACCTCACACCACTGAGAATGGGGAAAATTAACAAGGCAGGAAACCACAAATGTTGGAGAGGATGCGGAGAAAAGGGAACCCTCTTACACTGTTGGTGGGAATGTGAACTGGTGCAGCCACTCTGGAAAACCGTGTGGAGGTTCCTCAAAGAGTTAAACATAGACCTGCCCTACGACCCAGCAATTGCACTCTTGGGGATTTACCCCAAAGACTCAGATGCAATGAAACGCCAAGACACCTGCACCCCGATGTTTCTAGCAGCAATATTCACAATAGCCAAACTGTGGAAGGAGCCTTGGTGTCCCTCGAAAAATGAATGGATAAAGAAGATGTGGTTTATGTATACAATAGAATATTACTCAGCCATTAGAAACGACAAATACCCACCATTTGCTTCAATGCGGATGGAACTGGAGGGTATTATGCTGAGTGAAGTAAGTCAATCGGAGAAGGACAAACATTGTATGTTCTCATTCATTTGGGGAATATAAATAATAGTGAAAGGGAATATAAGGGAAGGGAGAAGAAATGTGTGGGAAATATCAGAAAGGGAGACAGAACATAAAGACTCCTAACTCTGGGAAACGAACTAGGGGTGGTGGAAGGGGAGGAGGGTGGGGGGTAGGGGTGAATGGGTGACGGGCACTGAGGGGGGCTCTTGATGGGATAAGCACTGGGTGTTATTCTGTATGTTGGCAAATTGAACACCAATAAAAAAATTTTTTATAAAAAGAAGGATTTAATTCTCAATGTGAGCATTGAACTTCAATACACAATGCGACCCACTGTAACACATGATGCATGGCATGGACCCCATAACTGTCAGGTTCTAGCTAAGCAAGTTAACACCTTCTTCTCTGTGGCAAAGATCCAGTGGATAAAAAAGAAAGGTCGAGATTGTTTTTCCGCTCATTTTCCATTGTGGGAGAAGCTTGGGTAGAAATTCCATCTTACCTTTGGGAAAGGCAAATATACAATGAGTAAAGGAGAATTGATTGCTTATCCTTGACATTGTACTCTTCTGGTAGACATGAAATCAAAGAGTCATGCACATTTATTAAGGTTTGACTTTTTCCAAGTTACCTAACCTCACTGAATTTAAGGTTAATCTATAAAACAAGCATGCTAATACTACCACCCCCGAATTACATGTGAAAGCTCTAAATGACATTTTGCATATTGTGTGTCACATGCAGTGCTTAAAGCAACAAAAGAGCTCAATAAATATGTTAACAATTTTATTTGCTATTACATCATGGATTATAAAGATTAAGTACATTACTATATTTCATTGTTTATGTATTCAGTAAATTGTATGTCTTTGTTTCTTCTAATCATAAAATAACTTAAATAGATAAATGAGATAGAATTACTCAACTGTCTCGCAAGGTGTGTGGAAATATTTTAATACCATGTCCAGAAGAATGACTTATATCAACCAAAAATAGAAATAGTAAAAATCAACAAAATTAACTGGAGTCTAAGGGACACAACAGCTATTTTATCAGGTATTCACCTTTGAGCATTTGTTCTATAAAGTATTGTTACATACAATATGAAGTATTGCTATAGAAAAACTACCATACCTACTTTACAAATGTTTTTGAGTTGATTACCCTTACTATATCAGAAAAGAATCATTTCCATTTATCATCTAGGTCCAAAGGAAAATTTTATTTTTAATTTCAATGAAGGTCTTACAACATTTTAATATTATTAACACAAAAATAAAGTGATAGTGAGAAACAACTTTGTTCAGAATTTTAATAAGAGCTTAAATATTGTGAAAATAAAATATTCATTGCATCTTTTTGGTTTTGGAAATTATATATACACCAAATGGACAACATTTTTTAATGCAGCTAAGCCTTATCAACTGTCATGCTCAAGCCTGTAAATTCTATTAAGAAAGAATAGTCACTTTCTTTACTCCAAAGTTGCAAACACATTTACTTTCAGATTAAAAACACCAACTACAATGATCAATCCAAGAACTCTTTTTATTTTCCATTATTTATTTCCTTCCAATCACCTTTGCATACACACCTGCCTTCAGAAATTTTCTACTTAAGAACTGTATCAAGTGAACAAATTTAAATAAAATTGAATAAAAAAAGAAAATGAAAAAAGTAAACAATATTGTACAAACATCATAAAAGATGAAAGAAAACTGTCATACATCCTTTAGCAGAATAGGATGGTCCAGATTCTTATTGAAAAGTATTGTGAAGTCCTTCCAGTGAAATGACTAACTGGATGAAAATACTGTACTTTCTTTTCGTCCTTAAAAATATATTGTTCCCTCATTTTTAGGATGATGTCATCTGAAGACACATAGTTTGAGATTTTGTATATGGTCAGTGTCACCATTATCAGCAGAATTGAGGGTGTTGCTGCCTCTTGAATCCAATGTTCTAATCCATCCAATCAGTGTGAAATGTTTTCCCTTCAAGTAATTTCAATAAAGGTTTTTTTTTAAGTGATTACAATGATAATATTTCCATACTTGTTTCATACCTCCTAAAAGACAATGTGATACTTGAGAAACACAGTAAAAAATTTAAAAGATGATATAATAGGTGATTTCTCCATTGCATCATTCTTGTAGACAATACCACCTGTATTAGTTTCTTATTTCTGCTGTAACAAATTACTACCGATTTAGCATTTTAAAACTATACTTACTTATCTCATTATCTTATCTCATACTTATCTTATCTCTCATCTTATCTCATAATCCTGTAGGTCCTGTAGGTCAGAAGTCTGAGTACAGTGGGGTTCATCTTAGGGCACCTGCTTAATCTTATAATAATTAAGATGTCAGCAGGACTGTGTTCGTTTCCGGAGGCTCCAGGGTGAATTTGCTTCCAAGTTTTTTCAAACTGTTGATCCAATTCAACTCCTCGTGGTTGTAGGACTGAGGTTCCTGGTTCCTTGTTGCTTGTCAGCCATGGGCTGGTCTTGTGCCTAGAGCTGCTGAATTCTTTCTCATGCTTCCCATGTGGCCCTCTCCAGTGGTGTTTTGCTGAATTTCTCTCCTACTTAAAATCTTTCAGTTCTCGCTTCTGCCATATCTTTCTGACTTTAGCCAAAGAAAGTGCTCTGACTTTAAGCTCATGTAATTATATGGCCCCAGTTGGAAAATCAGAATTATCTCCATATCTTAAAGTTTGTAACCACTTTTGTCATATAAAGTAGAATATTTGCAAAATCCAGGGCTTCAGTTGTGAACTTCTTTCAGGGCCCATTCTGCCTACCACACCATCATTCTTCCACTTGCTTAATATTCTATATTTTTTGTAGCATAGTTGGAAGTAATTAATGGGCAATGATGAAAGAACTTGTAGGGTGCTTAAAATATAAGTAATGTTTCAAGGTACAAGAAAAATAAAATAACTTATGATCATATACTTTATCATAGATTTATTAAGGATCTAATGGATTCATATTAATTATAAAATATAATACTATTCTATGCCAGTCTCAGCCTTTTGATAACCAGTATTATGGTTGGACTGACATTTGTGGTTCTTATCATTGCAAGATACTCATCAATATCCATCAAGAAACTGAAAAAAATAACAAAGTTTATTACTCACACATACTAGAGGGTACATGGCACACCTGGAAACACACAAAGAGATCATAGGTAAAGATAGATAGATGATATTTTTATTAGGATTGAGGGCAGGAGCCTAGAATTTCTTGGGTTCATCCTTTATTGTTGAGTTTAAAATTTAAGATCCAAAAGAAAAAAGAAAAGAATAAATCGCCAGTCAGTTATCTAAATCACCCAAATTCAAATAAAAGAACTCCAAGGTGAGGTGGCCTGACTCCTGATTCAATTTCATGTCAGGCAATGTGTTTATTCAAGATAACCTTCTTTGAAGTGAATGCCTTGGCAATCAAAGTTTAAGTCAGGCATTTGCATTCAAAAGAAAGAAGAAAGAAAGAAGAAAGAAAGAAAAAGAAAGAAAGAAAGAAAGAAAGAAAGAAAGAAAGAAAGAAAGAAAGAAAGAAGAAAGAAGAAGAAGAAAGAAAGAAGAAAGAAAAGAAAGAAAGAGAAGAAAAGAGAAAGGAAAAACCAACTGCCAGGGCTTACACTATGCCAGGGTATACACTAAGCTACTTACTTAAAATGAAAAGTGTGCTGGTGTTTTTTGAAAATTCAAATTATCAAACATTCTAAGAATAGTCAAATGGAAATGGTAATTCTAAAGATTTTAATATTTTAAGGGCAAAAAGAAAGCATTTTTACCTTAATGAGATGCTCAGTATCAAACCAAAAAAAGAAGCGAGAGTTTAGCAGATGGCAATCTGGAGTATTCAAAAATGCTTGAAGTTTGTCAGAATCAAATAAACATGTATCATGTCTTCTTCCCAGGCTGGTTCTTGCTGTATAAGTAAAATGTGGAAGAAACTCTCATTTCACATCATAGGATTTATACTCAGTAGCCACATCATGATTCAAGTCTAGGCCACTGTAACTTGTAAAAGAGGAGTAGATCTCTTCTCCCCCACAATACTTGAGCCAACTTCAAGACTCAGAAAGTAAAAACTATGTGCAGTTTTTATAGTGCTTTGTCAAGCAATTAATATTTTCAGAGCCATCAAACTATATATATTGAGTTTTATTTATGTAAATGTACATATTTATAATATATATAGTTTCTAGTTCAACATTATTATATAAAGGTTTTTATATTCATAATGTATTTTCTGTCTTTACCCAAGCATTTAACTAATCCTTTGCTTAGCCACCAACTTATTCCATTTATTCATTATTTGCTGCCAAAATATCTCTTCTTCACAGTCTAATCAATCAGAAGTGCTGTCTAACATGTAAAATTATTTCGATAAATTGTCAATAACTGACTCATTTTTAGACTGCCAGTGAAAATAGATTTACCACAGTTTGATTCCCCTAAAATTTTTTCATAGAATTAATGTTTTCACATTTTTAATAAATTTATTAAAAACTTGAGAAATTCATTCAACTTCTTAATTTTGTAGATGAGAAAATATATTCATTTAACAAATAACTTATGTATCTATTTTTTAAAATGTTATTTTGAAACAATTTTAGACTTACAGAAAATTGCAAAGATAATACAGTGTGTTCCTGTATACCCTCCACAGTTTCCCTAAATGTTATCCAATATGACCAATGATAAATTTATCAAAACTAACATAGTATATTACTAATTTACCAAACTCTATACTTGACTCATGTTCCACCAGTTTTTGCACTTAATGTCCTTTTCCTGTTCCAGGATCATGTCAGGCCTTCACATCTGATCTGGGATTTAGTTGCCATGTTTCATTAGAAGCTTCTTCAGTCTGGGATAGCTCCTCATACTTTCCTTGTCTTTCATGACCTCAACAGTTTTAAAGAGTACTGGTAACAATTTGGGCTTATCTGATGTGTCTCACAGTTCAATTGAGGTTAACTTTTTCATTCAGTGCATCCTATCAGGTAATGCATGATGCCTGATATTATATTATATCTGATCATTTTGTTAAGGTTGTATCTTCTGGTTTCTTCACTGGAAAGTTACTATTTTACCCTTGTAATTAATAAATATTCTGGGAAAGACATGTTGAGATCATATAAATATCTAGTTTCTCCTTTTTCTCACTGATTTTAACATCTATTAGTGGATCTTGCCTATAGTAATTTTACTGTGGTGTTTGCTTCATGATCATTCCATGTGTCCCTCATTCTTTCTACATTCATTAATTGGAATTCTTCTGCAACAAAGAGCTGGTTATTTATTTATTTATTTATTTATTATTATTTGATCATTTGTGTATATCAGCATATTAGCATATATATTTATTTTACCTTGTGGCTTATTATTTGTATTTATTTTCTTGATCAGAATGTTTCAGCTTCGGCTACTGGATGTTCCTTTGAGTTGCTTCTATATCCTTCATAATGTCACCATCATTTAAATATATTTTTTATTGAAGTATAGTTGATATGCAATATTATCTTAGTTTCAGGTGTACAGTCACCATCATTTTGTAAGCTTTTCCTTACTTTCTGACACCACAAGATGCTCCAGTTTTATCTTGCATTTTTGCTGCCCCAGTCCATTTCAGGGATCCATGGATTCTTCTATTGGAAAACAGTATTAAAGACCAAGATATAAATGCTAGAATTGAGCACCTAGTAAGTACTCTGTTTTAGAAAGTTGATGAATAATAGCAAACAGATAAAAAATCTCTGCCCATCTGCAGTTTGTATTCCAGTTTGGGAGTATAAATAGTAATATTTTGAAAGAAGGTGCTAAATGCTAAGGGTAAAATTCAGCAGGGAGAAAGGAAACAAAAGTTCTTGCTAGAGACAGTGGGGATTTGATGGAGATCAGAATGCCACATGAAATAGAAAGATTAAAATGATCCTTATTGAAAAGGTGACATTTGAGCAAAGACTTGAGGAGGTAGTTATTTTAGTCAGCTCCAGATGCTATAACAAAACACCACAGACTGGATGGCTTAAAAACCAGACATTGACTTCCCACAGCTCTGGAGGCTGAGAAGTCCAAGAATCTGCACAGATTCAGTTCTTGGTGAGGGCCTACTTCCTGGCATGTAGAGAGTTGCCATCTTGCTATTTACCTACATGGCCTTTCTCACCTTGTACAATTGGAGGTCTATATTTCTTTTTTTTATAAGGCACTAATCCTGTCAAGAAGATTCCACCTTCCAAAGCTACCTAACCCTAATTAGTTCTCAAAGGCCCTCCCTCCAATGTTACCCATTAGAGGTCAGGGCTTCAATATATGAATTTTGGTAAGAAACAAACATTCAGTCCATAACAAAAATTGACCGCCAAATATCTGGATAAGATGCATTCAAGGAATAGAAAGTCAGTGCAAAGTTCTTAAGTATGAGGAAGACTGTGTGGTCTAAGAATACCAGAAAACCCAATATAACTAAATATAACTAAAGGGAAAGGAACAGGAGAAGAAGCCCAAGAAGAAAGCAGACAGGATTACAGAGAGCCAGATAATTTAGGGCTTTCCAGGACACTCCAGACATTTGAGCAGAGGAGTAACCATATTAGATGCTGGTCTGTTAATATCACATTGGTTGCTACATTGAGAATGAGCTGTTAAATAGTAAGGATAGAGGTATGTAAACTGTGCAGTTGCTGAGGTGAAAGGTCAAGGTGGTATCAGGGAAGGTAATCATAAGTAGCTGGATATTTTACATATTTTGATGTAGAGTCAATAGTTTCTTGTTGGGTGATATGTGAAAAAGAGAGTTCAAATTTTGGTTTTGAGCAACTAGAAAGGTAGGATCGTCATCAACTGAAATGAAGGAGACTACGTAAAGCAGGTTTGGGAAAAGATCAGAATCTCTATTTCCTTACTTTTCTTTTCTTTTTTTTTAAGTTCAAGCCCCCCTATGGGGTGAGATCAAGGAAGTGGCTTAACAGACTGAGCCACCCAGGTGTTCCTATTTCCTTACTTATGACTATTCACTTCACAATATTGTCTTCATGTTTAAATGACAAAAATGTCTCCAAGGCACATAGCACAGTGTCTGGCTTATAGTAAGAGCTAAATATATTATTAGAATTAATTTCATATGAATTGGTGATGTGTTCATCATCACCATCAAATTCATCATCTATGAGATGTCCCAAACTATGGTAGAAGAGACGTAGATGAAAAGGGCTTAGTGTTTTGGGAAACCAGTAATTAGTTTCATTCCCCTAATTTTGCAAAAGAGAAAAATTTTAACTGAAATAATGAAAAACTTTAGTTTCTCTAGTTTCTCTGTTCCCTTAGAGTAAACTTTGAGACAAAAACAAATGTGTATATGTAAAAGCCACTGAGATTATGGGATAGTTTGTTACAGCAGTGTAAGCTTAACCCATTTTGACTAACAAACACAGTAAGCCAGAAGGTGCTGTTCTCTTGATTTCTAGCTCAGAACACCTTCTACTAGTCCATGATACACATAGTCTAAAATATCCCTCAATAAATTATGGTGAAAATTAATAATACTCTGTAAATGAAAGAAGGCAGAAGCTTGGGAGAAATAGTGATTGGAACCACTCATTTATTTATGCTTGGGGGTAAAAAAAAATTGGCTGTGGCAATCATAATTCTTTACCCATGCAGTGGGTGTCCATTGTGAAAAATGATGTAAACACAGCCATTTTTAAAATAGAGCTGGAACTGCCTTGCACATCTTGTTTTCTAAACCTTTGAACTGGGTTAAACCTCCAACATTTCAGGCAGCCTGGGTGGCTCAGTGGTTTAGCGCTGCCTTCAGCGCAGGGTGTGGTCCTGGAGACCCAGGACTGAGTCCCATGTCAGGCTCCCTGCATGGAGTCTGCTTCTCCCTCTGCCTGTGTCTCTGCCTCTCTCTCTCTCTCTCTCTCTCTCTCTCTCTCTCTCTCCCTCTCTGTGTCTCTCATGAATAAATAAATAAAATCTTTTAAAAAAAAAAAACCTCTAACATTCCAAGAGGCCAGTAAGAACAAGAAAAGCAAAGTAAACTTTTGCATAGTGACCCCCTTCACCTGACCAATTAATTGGAGTACATACAAACCTAGCCTTCCTTATCAGCACCAATCAACTCTTCTCAAAAACAACTTACCTAATCTTCCTATTTTTTTTTCTATGAAAACCCTGAGTCCACCTCCAGTAATTGGGACACTACTTGGATTTCTATCTAAATCTGTGTGCCTCAAATTGCAGTTCTTTCAACTCAAATAAATGCTTTGCCTCTTAAACTAGTTTTTATCTTTAGGTTGACACCACCCAGAAGTTAGGATTTGGGATAGTGTGAAATGTAATGCCCTCACCTGGACTCCAGGTGGATTACTTCTGGGAAAAACAACTTCATCTTTCTTTGGAGGCCTGTACAATTCTGGAGTGAGCTTACCTTAAATAAGAACATTACCTAAGAAATGTTGCAAGCCAGGGGCGCCTGGGTAGCTCAGTCAGTTAAGTCTCTGACTCTTGGTTTCAGTTCAGGCCATGATCTCAGGGTCCTGAGATCAAGCCCTACATCAAGGCTCAGTGCTCAGCACAGACTCTGTTGGAGATTGTCTCTCTCTCGCTCTCCTTCCCCTTCTGCTCACCTCTGATAAATAAATAAATAGTTTTTTAAAAAAAAAAAACAGAGTCCTTAACATTTTTAAGTGTTTCTCTTGTTCTTTTATTTTTACAACTCTATATAGCATGATTATAATGCTACATCTTGATTTTTAAATTTTTTGACATTATCTGTGAGAACTCCTCCTGCTACCAACATATTCTTTCTCTCCCTCAATCACTCTCTCTCTCCATGTCCAAGCTCTAATGCTCTTAGTATGATTGTAACATATTGCAGTTTAAATCAGTATTTACTGGGATCCCTGGGTGGCGCAGCGGTTTAGCGCCTGCCTTTGGCCCAGGGCGTGATTCTGGAGACCCGGGATCGAATCCCACGTCGGGCTCCCGGTGCATGGAGCCTGCTTCTCCCTCTGCCTATGTCTCTGCCTCTCTCTCTCTTTGTGTGTGACTATCATAAAAAAATTTTAAAAAATCAGTATTTATTGTTTACATCATTACTATTATGTAAATGATATTCATAGATGTACCTGGCACAGTACAATTACTTTTTCCTTTTTTCTTAAAGATTTTATTTATTTATTCATGAGAGACACACACACACAGAGAGAGAGAGAGAGAGAGGCAGAGACACAGGCAGAGGGAGAAGCAGGCTCCATGCAGGAGTCCAACGTGGGATTCGATCCCGAGTCTCCAGGATCATGCCCTGGGCTGAAGGCAGCGCTAAACCACTGAGCCACCTAGGCTGCCCTACTTTTTCCTTTTTCTCATTTATTCTTGTTCTCATAATTGTCATTTTTTAAAGATTTGTTTATTTTAGAGAACTGAAGCAATAGGGGCAGAGGAAGAGAGAAAGAGAATCTCAAGCAGGGATGCCTGAGTGGCTCAGTGGTTGAGCTTCTGCCTTCAGCTCAGGGCCTGATGCTGGAGTCCCAGGATCGAGTCCCACATTGGGTCCCCTGCATGGAGCCTGCTTCTCCCTTTGCCTATGTCTCTGCCTTTCTGTCCCTGTGTCTCTCATGAATAAATAAATAAAATCTTTAAAAAAAAAAAAAAGAATCTCAAGCAGACACTAGACTGAGCCAGAGTCCAATGCAGGGCTTGATCTCAGGACCCTGAGATCACAACATGAATTGATACCAAGAGTCACTCAACTGACTATGCCACCCAAGCGCCTCTTCCTTGAAGATTTAAAAACAATTTTCTTCTCTCTTTTAATGGTTTTTGCCTTTTCTGAAACTCTTATTTGAGTGTTAGATCTTCTGAACCAATCTTCTAATTTTCTTCTTTTCTTTACTACTATCCATATATTTGACTTTTTGTTCCACATTCAGGGAAATTTCCTCATATTATTTTCCAACCTATATTTAATTTCCATATATTTAATTTTAATTTACAAGAATTCTTTCTTGACTTTAAAAAATAATACATTTTTCGCCAACATTCTGTTCTTATTTGATAGATGCAACATTTTCCCTTTTCTTTCTAAGGATACTATAAAAGTAGAGGATAGAGACTCTATCATAGCAGTTATATTATTAAGGCTTTATTGTCCTGTGTGGTTTCTTTGTGTAGTCTTTCCCCTATTGGTTGGTTTTCATTGTTATTTTTGGTATAAGAGTTTTCTATCAGATATCTAATCATTCTTGCTGGTGGCTTGTATTTAAGGATGGGCCACCAAGATAATTGAGATACCGGTCTGTGTAATGATCAACAGTGGGCTTTACAAAGTATAAGTGGGATGGACAACTTCACAGGGGAGCCTTTGATCTTATTGTTTATAGGTTTTTATCCTCAGGCTGTTCATAATCTGTACAGAAGAGTTTTCATCTCCTGTCTGGAGTTATTAGCCTATCTTACAAATTTTTAGGCATCCAGTAGAGAATAGGGCTGGAGAACACAATATTCAGTATATAATGTTTACTTAATGCCTCTGTTTTTAGAACAATGTCCTTCTTTCCCTGCTTCAACTATTCCAGATGCCTTAGGGCAAGCAGTGTTCTGTATTATTCTCCTGAGAGGGTGAACTGATGGAGTTCTGCTGGGATCATTTAGCTCATGTGTGTGTGTGTGTGTGTGTGTGTGTGTGCGCGTGCGCACGCTATTATGATGTATAGAAGGGATATCTAGTAATTATTTGTTTGTTTGTCTTTTTAAGTATGCTCCATGCCCAGCATGGTGCTCAATGCAGGGCTTGAACTCACAACCCTTAGATTAAGACTTGACCTGAGATCAAAAGTCACATGCTTAACCACCTGAGCCACTCAGGCTCCCCTTAAACTGGCTTTTTACCAATCCATTTTATTATCTGCTTTCATTTCCAAAACCATTTATTAGGTGATTCTGGGCAAACTTTAAGCTAGATATTCTTCTACTTTCAAATGAGAATATTTCTAATTTTGTATAAACGCTTCTTAGCACAGAATAAATACACAGTAAACACACTTAGTAAATACCCAAATGTTGCTTAATTTGGATGTAAGCCTAATACAAAGTGGTATTCATTGAAATGCATCCCAATAATCACAAAAAGCTACACGTGAAACTATGTATTTTAATTGTCTCTTTATTTTGTTGGAATCTTGATGTCAAATAAAGTCTCCTCAAACTTAGAAGAGTAGAGCAAAGTATTCTGGGCATGTTTACATGAAGACTTTCAAGAGTGTCTACATTTAAGAAAGTATTGCCATTATGCAATGAAGGTCTACCTACTGGCCCACACACCAGTCTCTTCAGTACCTGCAAGACGAACTATTCTAAACACGTTGTTTGCTTTCCATCATGCCATGCTTATAAAGATAAGCTTTTGGATAGCTATAACACCCCCATTATAATTAGTGCTTAAAAGTAACCTAAACCAGGAATACTTACTCTTCCAATGCCAGTAAATTACAATGTTCTGTATAGCTGAAGGTTTTCCCCATCAGAATCGTCAGAATAAATATAATTATACAATTACATTAAATGGATTGCCAAGAATGAACTTTAGAAGCATATAGAACAAAGGTATTCTGAGGGATGGGTAGGAAATGTTGGCCTAATGTCTGAGTTAGCAGTACTGAAAAGAGTCCATATTTTATTCCATATTTTATTTTATTTATGGTGGTCTTTTATGTACCAAACATGGAGCTATTTGATTTAAAGCAGAAAGATCAAAATTGGCTTAAAGTATATTCTAGGCTGTTCAACTTCCTCCCGTGGCCTTTCTAGGGTAGGCAAGCAAATGCATTAAACTCCACCTAACCCCCTTCCTCACTTACAAATTTATGTAACTTCCTAAAAATTGTATAAACTGGCATCAAGAAAGACCATTTAGTCTTCTCTAAAGTATTATCTGAGTCAAAATGATCAATTTATTGTATTGAGAAACTATTAGGTAGAATGGAACCCTCACGTGCTGAAGCCCCAAGATAGGGCTCAGGTAGCTTCCACATCTTGATTCCTCATGCCCTTCAGAGTTATGCCTGTGTTTGATTGCTTCAGTCAAGACTGTCTATAAATACTCTGCCCTTCAGACTCTGCCATTCCTGAATTCCTTAAAAAAAAAAAAAGGCATTTTGAGCGGCTAAACATGTAGCATATGCAACTTGCTGGTTTGCTGACCTGTGGCCCCCAGGCATCCTAACTGAGAGGTCTGAGAGAGGACCTGCGTCAGGTATCAGAAAGATGACTGACTGATCACCATCACCAAGGATCATTGACTGATCAGTGGCACCATCAGGGCAAGAACTGTTCTATGCATTTATTTCCCATTACCTGGCATAGAATGTATGCTCTATGCCACTCTAAAAATATTTGGCAATGATGATGATAATCCATTGTTATTAGCCTGGCCTAACCCCTAGAGATATGATTTTTTTTTAAAGTAATCTCCATGCCCAACACAGGGCTTGAGCTCACAGTCTGGAGATCAAGACCTGAGCTGAGATCCAGAGTCCCAGGGGAGCCCCAGTGGCTCAGCGGTTTAGCGCTGCCTTCAGCCCAGGGTGTGATCCTGGAGACCCAGGATTGAGTCCCACATTGGGCTCCCTGCATGGAGACTGCTTCTCCCTCTGCCTGTGTCTCTGCCTCTCTCTCTCTCTCTCTCGTCTCTCATGAATAAATAAATAAAATCTTTAAAAAATGCATTAAAAAAAAAGAGTCCCACACTTTGGGTGCCTTTGGCTTAGATCATGATCCCAGGGTCCTGGGATTGAGCCTTTCATCAGGCTCCTTGCTCAGGGGGGTCTGCTTCTCCCTCTCCCTCTGCTGCCACTCCCCCTGCCCTGCTCATGCGCTCACTCTCTCTCGCAAATCAATAAATAAAATCTAAAAAAAAAAAAAAAAAAGAGTGCCATGCTCAACTCACTGAGCCACGCAGGCACTCCAGAGATGATTGTATAGGACTTGGGAAGAAGAAAGTTGCCTTTCCAAGAAATGTAATGAAGTAAAACCTATTTTCCTCAGAAAGAAATTGCCCTACTGTTTTCATGTCAAATTCTTTATTACTTCATGATGTACCTTACCATAACACTAAAAAAGAAAATAGGTTAGGTGACCCAGAGAATTAAAAAATAGAGACAATGTTAGGAGGACAGAACTACTCCAAGTTCACGTGAACTGCCTTTCCTTTCTGTTAGGAATATGAGGCTTTAAGGGGACCCAAATTCTATAGTATTTTTTTTCACCCTTTAAAGTGGTATCACAGCATTCACCTACATAATGAATGTGCCACTTCTTTTTTCTTTTCATGATCCAAATGGTCACTGTTATCATTACTACAAATTGGAGAAGTGATTCTCTTATTGTTTTAGTCCTGAGAAATGATTCTCCTATCGTGTTAGTTCTCAAGTATAGATGAAACTACAAACCAAACATACCAAAACACACAACCTTCCATGTTACATGCTAGAGCTTGTTTTTTCTGTTGAAATTTACCTGCAGATTTGAAAAATCAGTTGATTAGAAATTTTCAGCACATTTAAAAAATGCAAATTGCATACTATGTCAAAATTATTTTAACATAGTATTTTTTTATTATTTATGATTAATTTAGGGCCATTTTCTACTTTGAAGAGTTGAAATAGTTAATAAAATCAAAGAAAAATTAGTCATCATAAATACATGAAAACAATTAAAACCAGGTTGCTGATTGAATGGGTAAGTGATGAACACAGCAATGGCTTTAAACCCCTTATCAGCCCACACAGCACTGGGCACACAGAGCAGGAGGAGATTAAAAACTCATCTTCTCCAACATTTCTCTAATTTGCCCCACCTGCTTCCTTGTAGGAACACCCTATTATCAGTACCTTGTCCACTTTCACTCTCTGTTTCTCTTTATAAATTAATTCGTCACTGCTCCTTCACAGAGGGTAAACTCCTTCTCCTAAGCCTTGAGGTAGGAGAAACAAAGAAAGATATCCTTGTAGTTCTCTCAAGAGCAAAGAAATCAGGCAACTCTATTAAACTGCAAAATAGCAGACCGGTGAGTGAAAAGTTTTGAAGTTTCTATTGTAGGTAGGAAAATATTTTTTTTCTTCTAACCAAATAACATCTAGCCCCATAAAGCATGGGTGTAGATGGCACTTAGGTGTGTACTGCTTGCCAATGCAAATATGACAGATTAAGAAAAACTTTCACAGGTTTGAGGATTTACAAAACACCTATCTGAAATGCTGTTGTCAACAATCTTTTTCATAAGATCATGAATAAAGACAATTGTACAAATTAGATCAAATTAGACCAGCAGCGAGGAGTTAGTTCTATATTTCACTTGAGGTTAGCAGCTAGCTATTTGTTCAGCATCTGTCAAGTCTAGTTACCACCAGCATCAAGAGTCATCTCTAATTTACTATTTTCACATCAGAACAAGAGGTTAGGTAGCATAGCTAATTGGAGCAAGATAAAAACATATGTAAAATACCAAGCAATGAATGTGGTTATACTTCAGTTCAAATCTGGTTCCTCTTATTCACACAGTAAAAATAGCACCTAGTAAATCTCTCTCATTTGAGTTTAAGAGGGCTTATAGTTTGGCAGGCTTTGGTGTTTGTATTACCTTTCAATTTGAAAACATCCTAGTGTGGTTTAGCACATTTTAACAAAAATGCATATTCTCGAACATTTTATCTTCTTTCCTTCTGCCTCAAAAAAGAAAAAGCTAATTAAAGGAATTTTGACCATGTCAATGTCAGAAAATGGAACTCAGGAGCCTAAAAAGTTACCACACATTAGTCTCACTAGAAAATTTACTGGAAATCTCATGTTCCTCAATAAAACTTAAGTGCCCAGTCCAGAAAATCTCTAAATATTGAATGAAGCCCATTTCCAAACATCATTAGAGATGATTCTTTTACTACTCCCCAGCAGATGACGATCATCTCACAGCTGCTTCTATGCAAACATAACAGACAGACAGAGTATAGGGTGAAGGGTTAGGAGTGGTGAGCAGCCTTGAGTGCAATAAAACTGGCCTCCCTTTACACTGAACAAGACAACTCTCCTTCTCACGACTGTTTCCTTCCCATGTATGGAAAATGAAAGGGAATAAGGTAGATATTTATTAGAGCTGGGTTGTTCTGTACTGGTCTTAGCCTATCTATAATGATGCGATTAGCTAGAAATCCCTGGCGCACTCACCTGGACCCAGATTCCTCTTTTAGAACCAATATTGTGTCTGTCTAGACCCTTGTGGTTCTTAGTATGATTATAGAATGCCCTCAGCAACAACCATTAGGAAACTTTAAAAGAAAAAAAGCTTGCTATTCAAAAGTCCTGGAAGTTATACAGCACAACTGGACTACATTTTGAGGTCCTGGAGAGGGAAACAGAGAGAGAGAGAAAGAGAGAACGAGCACCTGGGTCTCTGTTTTTACTGTGTTGAGGCTGGAGGCCTAGGGTTTCATCTGTTCACTCTTTACTGGTGAATTTTAAACATAAGAATGGGAATTAAAGTGTGGGAAGAAAAAAATGTGGCCAAATGATCAGATGATCAAATGACATCAACCAAGATCTCTAAAACAAAGGAGGCTGGGATTGGAGTTGTGAGGAGTTAACCTGGCTCTTTATCTGGTTATGTAGCTGGCAATGTGTTCATTTGACATAGCCATCTTTGAAGTGAATGTCTTGGCACCCAAAAGCTTAAATCAGGCCCTTTATAGAAAATATTATATATATTAATATATATATATAATTATAATATATATATATTTAATATATATATATATATTATAGAAAATAAAAATCCACTGCCAGGGCTAACATGGACACAATGAAAAGGTGGGGCATTTCACACATACTATCCACCAACACTGACGTGCTTGAAAAAAGAAGACAGCTGAGTCAATAGACTGAAGGTTTGTGTTTCCTCAAATGCATATGTTAAAATTTAATCTCTATTGTGATGATGTTATGAGGTGGGGCCCTTTGGGGGTGATTAGCTGGTGAGTGTGAAGCCCTCACAAATGGGATTACTTCTTTTATAAAAAGAGACCCTATAGAGCTCTCTTGCCTCATCCATCATGTGAGTATATAATTAGAAGTCAGCAGTCTACAACCCAGAAGAGAGACCTTATGAGAACCCAAGCATACTGGCACCCTGATCTTATACTTCCAACCTCCAAAATTGTGAGGGATAAATTGTTGTATAAACTACTGGTCTGTGGTACTTTGTTATAACAGCCTGAATAAACTAAGACAGGAGTCCAGTGAGAACTTTACTTTCAGGATAAAAAATTTTCAAACTTTATATATAACCTGGACTTGTAGTTTACAGGTTGGGAAATTTTTTATCTGGGCAGAAAGGAAATAATATACCATAACATGAAAATTCTTGAGGGTAAAGTTACATCTTGATGAGAATCATCTTTAAGGAAAGAGGACCAGTTGAAAAATAAACCATGAGGATGAAGCAAAGTTTTCTCCTGAAGCCTTTCCTTTCTTAACCACTCGACTGGCCCGTGGGTATTTTCAGGCCTTGGATTCTCTGTAGCTCCCTTCATCCTTCAGTTTGGTCTTTCTTTTGAAACATCTCCAGGTCAGTGCCAGATTGGGTAACAAAAGTCAGATTTTAAAGACTTATGCCTCAGTCCAGTCTTGACATTTAGTAAAAACAATTCTTCTTTATTGCTTTTGTAATAAAATGATAGAGAAAAATGATAGAGTATTAAGCACACTTGAAGGAAAGATGATCAACCAGCCTTCCTCAAGAGTATGTAGGTCCTGTGTTTTCCTTCAACACAAGATTCTAACATGGCCTAAAAATATTATAAAAATTCTAAGCTGCAAAATTCTTGTATACAGGGGCAACTAGTGGCTCAGTCAGTTGAGCATCTGACTCTTGATTTTGGCTCAGATCATGATTTCATGGCTGTGAGATCAAGCTCTTCATCAGGCTCTGGTTCAGCATGGAGTCTGCTTACATTTTCTCTCACCTTCTGTGTTTTTTTTTAATATTTTATTTATTTATTCATGACAGACACACACATAGAGAGAGGCAGAGACACAGGCAGAGGGAGAAGCAGGCTTCATGCAGGAAGCCTGACGTGGGACTTGATCCTGGGTCTCCAGGATCACACCCTGGGCTGAAGGCGGTGCTAAACTGCTGGGCCACCTAGGCTGCCCTCACCTTCTGTTTCTCCTGCTGCTTACTCTTGTTCTCTCTCTCCTCTCTCTTTCTCAAATAAATAAAATCTTTAAAACAATGAAAGATTCATAACTCTCAAAAGGTGGCAGAAGGGGAGGTGGGTGAGGGGATGGGGTAACTGGGTGACAGGCATTAAGGAGGGTACAAGATGGGTTGAGCACTGGGTATTATACTACATGTTGGCAAATTGAATTTAAATAAAATATTTTAAAAATAATAATAAACAAAACAAAGCAAAAAATAAACTTTCTATATACCATAAAGCTAAATTAGGCACAAAACATGTAACCAGAAACTTCTGTAGTTTATTTCTTGACATATCTTTACATGAAGGTGCTATTTACCAGTTTTTATTGTATTATGTACATTCAATTCAGGAATTGTCCCACTTTGAGTCCTCTTTGTGCAATATACAAAAAAAGTATTACCCATAATTGTTCCTAACACTGAGCCTAGGGCAGTAAAAGTGAATGATATGTAGGCACCCCTCTGACCTATCTGTAAGGGTTGGCTCACTACAGAAAACAGAAATCACTTCAGAGATTTTCATTAGGATATGGTTTACTACATGGAAGTGGATACACATACAATAAGTGAAATGGCTGAAGGAAGGGTATATAAGCTAGGCTTCCAAGAAAGACTTCTTGAATAAAATAAATCTCACTACCATAGGGAAGTTGCTCTGTCAAGGCTATTAAATGCTGCCTGTGAGTTGTTCCTGCAACTACAAGCCAAGTATTGCAAAACTGTGCAATTGCTGCTGCCTTTTCTTTTACTCAGGAATCAGGAAAAGTGCCACTGGAAGCCAGCTCTTGGAGAAAGCCTCCTATTCCCATGACCTTGCCTTCCCACAGGACAGGACTCTGGTGCCTCTGCTGTGGTCTCTTTTTCACACTGTATGCAAGTTCATCTAATTGGCTAAAACTAATTAACACTCAGAATCCTGCAAGGGAGCTTAGGAGATGTCTTTCTTTCTCCAACTTCCCAAATAGAAGTCAGGTGGTGTGCAAACTAGTCCATGGCATCTTCTATCTGCTTCTCCTGCCTGAAAAATGAAGAAGCAGCAGCAGAAAGAAATAAGTGTGAAACACTCACAAGCAAATCACACAGTTCAGGATGGGTACAGTGTTGGTAAAAGTGCAGCAATAACAACAGAGCCAAATGGAAGCCCTTGGGTGCCTGGACCCAGCATCGCCCCGAGGGCTAGAACCATGGCCTTAGAAAATGTGGGACAGGGACACTAAAATGATAGGTATAGACAAAACATACTGCCTGAAGTTTAATTGCTGCTACAAGGGCTCAGAGATGGACTAACTACAAGGTAGCTTCATATTTGCTAGTAAACAAAGACAGTAGCAATGCCAGCAAATATCTAAAAATAACTGAAAAACAGTGTTTTTCTTTCATATACTTTTAAACTCACATTTTTGGTTTAATATTTGAGATTAATTGAATTCATATTAATTCTATCATTTTTATAGCCAAATAATTTCTTTCATATAGTATATTTTAATTGAGGGTTGACTTGAGAGAAATTAATTCTATAACACGGACAACCCAAAAATAGAAATGATAGGTAGGTAAATGAGGAAAATGAGATTTCAGCCTCCTTGACTAATAAGCTCCTGTTTTCCAACTGTTCTTAAGATGCACGATGCCGTTTTCAATAGAGCAATAAATACTCAGAAAATGATTTCCCAAACAGCATAATTAAGTAAGAGCCTTGAAATTCCTGTCCAATTGAGTTATAACTAGAAAATTGTTTGATCTCTGTTCCTCCACATAATCCAGAATATTGCATAGACAACCAACCAGTGCACAGGAGCACATGTGAGCCTGCATAGGGAGGGCCCTGGGTCCCAACACAGGCTCACCTTAACTGGGGATCTATTGCTGTACTGACAAAGTATAACAAAATCCTTCCTGAAACATTTGCTTCAGAGATCAGAGTTCCTTCAGATTGAGAACTGAATATTTCTCCAGAGCCTTATTTCATCTTGGGAAAGGCACTATCATTTGTGACCTATCACCATGTATGTGTCTGTCTACCTATTAATCCCATGTCACATGGAGTAGTAGTAGTAGTAATTGTTTCCCTTGCCCTGGAGAGCACATTAATATTTGAGAAAATGGGGCCCATACATAAGCATGACTTTCATTCCAGCTTGGTCTCAGCCTGCAAATGAGGAACACAGTGCCTGGCACCTGCATAGGAACTGCAATCTGGCCAGATTAGAGGAAATTTAGCCAACAGTTGGCTATTCCTTTATATGTTATATTTTCTGTTCTTTTTTTTTCTCAAAATCTCTCTTCCAGAAAAAATAAAAAATAAAAAAAAATCCTCCACTGCGCATTCCTGACCTCCCTGATTTCCTTTGCTTTTATCTACCTCCTTACCCAATGCCCAATTTTTAGCTTCTAAAACAGGTCACAGTGGTTGCCTGGTATTTGTACATCCTTCTTATGCATGGGGAACTCCCCACCTTATGCAAGTTGATGGGAGATGGAATCTATTTCCATATATATTCTATAGAAGCTGGATGTTCTGGTGGTCTGTTTTGACATTCTTTGTAACAAGATTCAGATTCTGGTCATTTCAGACAACCAGATTCTGAATTAGGAGCAAAAAAGTAGAGCAAGTAAGCAACATCAGTGGCTGGCAAAAGATGAAGAGAGATCAAGCTTATGAGAGTATTAGTCTTTTGAAGCTGCCATGACAAAATACCATAGACTGTGTGGCTTAAGCAACAGACATTCATTTTTCACAGTTTTTGGGATATGGAAATGCAAGATCAAAGGTTCTTTGTGAGGCTGGTTCCTTGTGAGGCCTATCTTCTTGACTTGTAGATAGTCTATTTCTCTGTGTTTTCATATGCTCCTTCTCTGTATGTGTATATCTCTGATGTCTCTTATAGTCTTCTTATCTCTGATGTCTCTTGTAGTTTTCTTGTCTCTTATCTCTGATGTCTATATAGTCTTCTTATAAGGCTATTGTCCTATTAGATTAAGGCCCTACCCTATGACCTCATTTAACCTTAATTACTTCTTTAAAGACCCTATCTTTAAATACAGTCACATTGAGGGTTAGAGCTTCAGTATATACATTTTGAGAGTAAACAATTCAGTCCATAGTACTGGGCAACAATGCTGATATCTACATCCAGTGCCCAGACCAATTGGTCACAAGCCAATACAGTGTCCACTGTGCAGCCAGGTGAGTTCTATTCCCTACCTGGCCAGCTCTGCCACATGTTATGTGATATAGTCCTGGCCAACGAGCTCCAGATCTAGCTTGTAGCCCCCCTGGAGAAAATTTTTTACAACATGCTACCTAGGATGTTGAACAAGGAAGTGAGCTCTTAACTTCACCTTACTCTAAACTATAAAACATCAGCTTTCACTGAGGTTATCAACTTTAACTTTATCATAAATCATCTTCCTTCAACTAAAAAGTACTAATTGGAATTCATGATTCTGGACTAATTGTAGAAATTTATATAAACCAGATTATACCTGTTAGGAGACTGGCTTTCAAAGTGGGTCCCTAGGCAAGGCTATCAGTTTAGCATCCATTAGAAATGCAAGTTCTTGGATACCAAATGTAGGACTATGCTGTTGACTAAAAGCATGTCTATTAATCCCTTTATATATCAACCATATTTTAGCTATGTGGAGGTTCCACTCTGGGATCATTCCTTTCTGAACAAAAACCTTAAGCATCTAACCTGTGGTAAAATGAGGTTTTCAGTGTTCATCAAGGAAGCATACTTTCTTGTTGCCATTGTCATGGCCTCATGGGACAGGGTACCTTGTTCATGAAGCCCCACATTCCCTTCTGGTATCACTAATTAGTGGGAAATATTTCCTATGTGAGCATGGATAAGATGCCAACAAATTTCTTCAGCAGAAACATTTTTCCATATTGGAAATGTGTCCCTCTCTGTGCTTAGTATGGAAACCACATGCTGAGAAAAGCAAGCATTTCATACTTATAGCTGATTTGCTTGAGGGTATCACCTCTGGGGCCTAAGAGAATTACTGGGACACCCTAAGAATATTTTCTCCCAGTCTCATGTAATGCTACATAACTATGTACAGCAATAAATCTTTGTTAATTCAGACTCTGGAAAATCATTACACAGTGGTTAAGGAAGTCTCCAGGATCAAATGCCCATTCTACTGCTTTGGAGAAATCAGCTTTGGCCTGTGAAATTCTAGACTTCTGTATCCCCATGTGTAAAATGGAAGGAATCATTGTTCCTATTCCATAGGAACAACTCTTAAAATATAAAAGTCAATAGAAGTAGCATATTTAGACTCTGGCATGCCCTAACTTGCAGCCACTACCTCCCACAAAGTAGTCCCTTAAGGTCACACCTGATTAGAAGGGATGCCAAAATGAGGAGTACTGTTCTGGAGACTCTGCTAATATAGCTCTGCCTTCACACCCCTGCTTGCTGCACAATAACTTTCACCTACTGTTTTACAGAAAACAGTTAAAAAAAAAAGAGGCTGAATTAAATGAATAAAGAAAATTTGCACTAGAGGCCAAATCAGGTAGGTGGTAACCTGGAGGGGAAAAACTCTGTATGAGGAGGGCACCAGGCTGCAGCTCAAAACTTCTGATTCCTTTCACTATGAGTCCAAAATAAGCTAGTTAAATCCCTTGTGAACCTCTTTTCATTCATACACAAAATATGAAAACAGGGTAAATTTCTAAGATTATTTCCATAATATGACACTAATAATTTTAGGTATCCTAAATGGTTTCTTCTACATGCTAATTAAAAATATTTTTTCCTAAAAAGAAAGAAGCATGAAGAAACTCTTGGAGGTGAGATATGTTTTTTACTGTGATTATGGTGATGGTTTCACAGGTACATGAATATTGTCCAAAGTCATCAAATTATATACAGTAATTATGTACAGTTTTTATATGTCACGCATACCTGAATTAAACTTAAAAATACCCTTTTTTGGCATCTCCATTTAAAAAAATTTTTTTAAAGATTTTTTTTATTTATTTGCAAGAGAGAGAGACAGCAAGAGAGCACAAGTAGGGGGAATGGCCGAGGGAGAGGAGAAGTAGGCTCTCCACTGAGCAGGGAGTCTGATGCGGAACTTGATCCCAGGAGCCCAGGATCATGATCTGAGGCAAAGGCAGACATCTAACCGACTGAGCCACGCAGGTAGCCTCTCCATTTAGACAATGTCTCCACTAGCCCGACTTCACTGGGTGAGACTTCATTGTTGTAAGCATTGGAAAGTATTACTATGAAATTTTAAATAACTCATTAATTTAGAACCCCTTGTCTTTATCCTTTGTTTTACCACATTGCTTGTAGCCATGACACTTTTTAAACAGAAAGTTCCAATCATTTTGTTATATTAAGAAGAATCCATGCTGAACCAGGGTAGTTACTAATTATCTCAGTTTGGTTTAATGAAAGCTAAAGCTCTTCAAAAAGAGGAGAATGTAAATTCTCTTGTGAGCTGTTAATTATTTCAAAAAGCAAAATCTTTCACTATGAGATGTGAAGCATGGTACATGTTTTATATTTAAGTTAATAGAAAATGACTTTTTTTTCCCTGTAGAACAAGATGCTGTGGGAACCAGACATTTCTTAATATCAGAACTTCTATTTTAGCAATGTGGCTTATAAATAATAAAGCTTTATAGTGCTTCATTTATGGAACACTTTTGACAAATATAAGGGAATGCTATATATGGTGCTATGGAAAGTAATACTGCAGACTGATATAATGCTATCATCAGGGAAGACAGTGGCATTTTTAAAATGCTGACATCCTCAAAATAAACAACTTCCACTTAGGACACCAGCAGCAAGTGTTTTCTAAAGCACAAAGCAGAGTATTCTCCAGACCTAGACGGAAAAGATACTGATGTGGTCAAACAAACCAGTGATGGTAGGCAATTAGTGTTATAGACATTAGGAGAAAGGCATACAGTCTTCTCTGAGTGCTTGTTAGGATGTCATATATTTACTTTAGTCATTGGCCACAGCATTGGAAAGAATGACCTTCCGGCTCTGTTGAGGGAATGGACCACAAAAGTATACTACATCTAAGAATAGGAAATCAGGATGGTCAGCTTTCTTCCTTAGTATGGCCTTAGGAAAAGGTGGCCAGAAGTTTATGCCAAGGTTTGTGGCAATCCTCTGGTTCCACTCTTGTTTTGCCATCTACCCATTCATTCATGCTTTTATTATTCCTTTCTTCTACAAAGTGCTATTGGGCACCTCATAAATTCTAGGCTCTGGGCACCAGAGATAAGCAGGGTACAACGCAAAATCATGAGGCTTCCATGCTAGTCATTAAAAAACAGTTGATAAACAAACAAGAAAGGCATTGGAGTGGTAAGCACTCTCTCGATGATGAAGTATGGTGAATTGCCTGAGAAATGATGTGGTGACCCCTGGATTGGCCTATGGATTTTTGTGAACCCTTGGCTGCATGGCTTATCTTATGCTGCCCAGCTGCACACCAGCCATCTACCCTTCCACAGAGCTGAGCAAATCGATGCCAAGACAAGCTATTTGCTTCTGGAGAATGAAATACCAAGACTGTTCGACAAGCAATATGGAAGAGGGGATTTTGTATCTTTGAATCAAAATGAAAAAAATTAGGCCTATCAGGGGCTGACCAAACTCCTCATTTGTGAAGAAGATTTTATAGTCTATTCAACATTCCTAAAAGACTACTGGAGCTTCACAAGCTTATAAAATGCACAGGATAGCTGGGTAATTTTATAGATACTTTTAGATCCATAGTGCCTACAGGAGCCTTTTCAACCCTGCCAGCGCAAAATCTAGCCCCATTTGGAAGCTTTGTCTACATACATCTGCGAGCCTCTAAGGAGTAGCATCCCTACTGGCTTCCCTTTTCTTTTCAGAGACTATTGTCTCCTGGCACTTCACTGGCTGTCTGCACAGGTGGGCCTCCTTGACTCTCAGAATGCCAGCCTTCATTCTCCCATTGAGTAGACCTATTATGTCTAGTCTTCTCTAGGAACTCTGCCAGACTGAGTGAGTCCAGAAACTACTGACCTCCTTAACATCACTGTGTAAAAACAGCTTTAATTTTTTTTGTTTTCCATATTTAAAAGATACAAAAAACACCCCAATGGAAGAAAAGTGTTTGAACAAGATCTTTGTGATTGCGGTGTGCTCTCTTGAACTAAATTTAAGCATGCATGGGTCCCTCTCTCCTCTGTGGAACTGAAGCTATGACTGCAAATTGTCTATACTTGATACACATTGTATACAACGAGGCATTCATGAATGGTCTGTTTATCTTGCTTCAACCATGGGCTCTCCTCAGGTACTGCTAGGGGTCAGACTCAAAAGTAAGAGAAAGAGGTTATAGGGCCACAGCAGGAATTTTTAGGATCTTAAGTACAACAGATAAGAAAATACAATAATACATCAAAATCTAGTAAGGCCAGGTAATGGTACCACATAAATATATACATGCTCAGCACAAACTTCAAGTCTTTGAGAAAGAAGTTGCTTTAGAATAGCTTAATCATTGAAACAACATGGATGGACCATGAGAGCATTATGCTAAGTAAAATCAGTCAGATAAAGGAAAACAAACACTGTATGATCTCACTTATATGTGAAATTTTAAAAGAAAAACCAAACTCATAGAAAAGGAGATCAGATTAGTGGCTATCATAGGCAAGAGTGGGAGAATTGGATGAAAGTGGTTATAAACTACAAGTTATAAGAAAAAAAAGTACTGGGGATGAAATGTACAACATAATAACAATAGTTAACACTGCTATGTGGCATATTTGAAATATGTTAAGAGAGTAGACCCTAAAATTTCTGATCACAAAGAAAAAAACATTTTTCATTCTTGTTTCTTTTTTGTGTATATATGAGATGATGGATGTTAACTAAACTCATTGTGTTAATCATTTTGCAATCTATGTAAGTCAAGTCACTATGTATACCTGAAACTTCTACAATGCTCTATGTCAAGTACATTTGTATAAAATGGAAAGAAAAAAAAAGAAGACTACTTCTGGGGATCTAATGTAAACATGCTTACTGTAGTTGATAATACTGTATCATATAATTGAAATTTATTAAGAAAATAGATCTTAAACATACACACATAAGAAAGGTTAACTATTTGAGGTAATGGGTGTTTTAATCAACTTGATTGTGGGAATCCTTTCACAATGTATACCAATGTCAAATCATCACATTATACACTTTAAATATATTACAATTTTATGTGCCAAGTATACCTCGATAAAGCTTAAAAAAAAAGAATAGATTAATCATTGTGCTTGGTTTTCATCATTTGATTTCCCAAATAGATTATAAATTCCCTGAAGCAGATCTCATCTCAGGCCAGCTGGGCTCAGTCCTGGTTCTCTCTTCATACATCAGTGCCAACCAGAAAAAGGAGAATTGCAAGAAGTATAGATTCCCAAACCAGTAAAATGTAGGATTCTTTAATTCTGGTCTTAAGTTTAGATATGTGGGAATGGAAGGTATTACATGTGACATCCTTTAAAATTTGAATTTTGAGACCAATGGTATTGAGACATCAGAAAGGTCCAAGGAGCATCTGAATCAATGTGCCTGGGTAGTCATTAAAAACATTAATTCCTGAGCCATGTATATAGCTGTTGACCCAGAATGTGCAATCAGGTCTTGGAACCTCCCTGGTTTAAAGGACACCAAATGATTTTTATGCAAACTAAACTATGAGAACCCATTCCGGAACTCTGGTGGCTGCTATTTGATAAATGGGTTAAGAAGGGACTGGTTGGGTTTTCTCCTAAGTTATTGAGATTTGAAAAATACTACAATTGTACACAGGACAGAAAACCAGGGATACAAAATGATTGCCCAAGGAATGATCTGGATCCAGCCAGGAGATACTCTTTGATGCATGCAGTATCTAAGATAATTTGAATTTGTAAAGCTGTAGGTGGATCATGCTCTCTAATTTGCCACAGTCCTCAGTGTTCTTTGTTGTCTCATACTCAATCCATCTGGCTGACTCTTGTGGGCATTTAAAGCTACAATCCATGAAATGTGATCAATTGATAAAAGCACTTGAGCCCTTTGACTTAACAAAAGAAATTGAAGTATAAACCAGAATGGCAACTTATTAAACCATACTCAGAAATAGGGGTTGGCCCAGGGCACGATCCTGGAGACCCAGGATCAAATCCCACGTCGGGCTCCCGGTGCATGGAGCCTGCTTCTCCCTCTGCCTGTGTCTCTGCCTCTCTCTCTCTCTCTCTCTCTCTCTCTATCATAAATAAATAAAAATTAAAAAAAAAAGAAATAGTTCACAGACACATAAACATTTATGCAGCCAGAACCTGGATTTCTTGTCCCATAGGTAAGCCATCTATGAAGTCTTACATTCCTAGTGAGGAATGGGTTCTATAATTTAAATATTGAATGGCTGAATGAAAAAGAGTCTGCTACATTCCTTTCCACAATGTCTACCATACAGACAAGAAAACTGACCTGGGCAATCTTTTATAAAATACTCTTCATTCAATCATGCTGTTCTTTGTGAATTTAGGTATCCCTGTTTTGGTTTATTGTAAGCTGGTTCCATAATTTAAACTCTCAAAGTCAATTCTTACTTCAAATCTTGAGCTGACATTTAAAAATCTCTCTTCTATGTTTCCTATAGAAGGGAAAAGTAAAATTGACATGGAGGGTCTCTGTGTTCTATACATGATCTCACCAATGTTCATCATGTCTGCTTGATGATATATGCATCATTATACACAGTAGCATGTGAGGACACTGACCCTCAGGGTGGTTAAATAATAAACTGCCCAAGGTCACATAGTAAATGGCTGAACTGGAATTCAAAACTACATGTGTGGATTCCAAGGTCTAGGCTTCCATGAAATGATTCATGTGGCCTCAGGATCCTGCTAAATGTTTTTCCAGCATAACAAAACGGCAGTGAACACTCAAGGGCTCACACTTAATATTTACATGCCTTGGGAGAGAAGGGACTATTTAGAGCAATATCTATTGCAGCATGTAGGTACAATTAGCTGATCTATAATCATCTATTAAACAAAGAATATATAAAATGAGCTATAAATGCCATAGGGGACATGGGAGTTTACAATCTGATGTTCCAGAGTTAAACAACTGTTCCAAAGGAAGAATCCTTAGAAATGCTGTAAGATAGAACCTAACTAAATAATAAGATGTGGAAATTCGAGACACTGTCTACCTGAAATGATGAGGTAGGCTTGAAGTCACAAAGGACAAGCCCTAGGTCTTGCAGATTTTAAGAGTCCTAGGAAGGTGGGTGGCATTCTAATACATCAGGCTGAAATTCAGAGACCTTGGGATGTGGAAGGAGGGCACGGGAGGGACAATAAGCAGCTCTTCTTTTAAATCCCACTGTTGGGGGATCCCTGATCCCTGGGTGGCTCAGAGGTTTAGCACCTGTCTTTGGCCCAGGGCGCGATCCTGGGGCCCCAGGATGGGGTCCCATGTCGGGCTCCAGACATGGAGCCTGTCTTTGCCTCTCTCTATGTCTATCATAAATAAATAAAATATTTTTTAAAAAAGATTTAAAACCCACTGTTGTAGGTCATTTGCTTTTTGAATTCCCACCTGTAGAGTTCAATGCTTTTTAAGGAAAACTCCAACCTTCTGGCTCTGGCTTTAACAGAACTTTTGGTTGAAATGCAAATGGCCCCAGCCCTGCCTGCTGTCACATCATTTTCATAAGAAAGCAACTGTTTGGAATCTGCTTTAGTTCTTTGATCCCAAATGATTTTTCTGTATCTTTACCTTAAAAATAATTTTAAAAAATAATTTTAGGTCTTTAAACAGATACAGTGGTTATCTCACAATAAAAAATATGTGTAGTATTTAGTTTTTGTACAATGGTTTCCGATTTTGCCTTCTTAGATTCAGTGGGATATCTCCACAAAGAACCATTCTCACTCTGAAAACTCCCAGTAAATGGGTGATAATGCTGCTTTTTGCTCACACAGGCCAACATCGTCCCAAGTAATCAATTACTTTGGGACTTTGGAACTGGACACACTATATTATGCCACAATATGGCACCTTGGCAAATTGAATATTTTAAGCTGAAGGGATTCGAGAACATTCCGCTTCCTTCTACCCTGAAGCAGGTCATAAAACCTCCCTACACCTAGAGGAAAGTGATGTAGGAAAGATGATAGGATTCAAAGCCAATGACATGCATGTTCACATGCTGGGCATTTGCAATTGAACTGAAGTGTCTAAGTAATAGAATATGTATAAGTTCCCTAAAATATATGCATGCTCTCTGCTAGTAAAAGCTTTATGTACTAACCCCACAGGGAGATGGTGCTTTGAGAGCTAACTCCCTTCTCCTTACTTGTAGCAAGTAATGAAAAGTTCTTTGGTTTCAATATTTCCTTGGGTTGTATTCCACTTAATGCATCCTAAGCAGTGAATTCCTTGAGTTTGGTTACAATGGGACTTTGTTATAAGCAATTTCATTTTAGGCTCCCTTGTTTTCACATGGGATTGATAAAGGATGGACTTTTATTTTTCTCACTTTAAAGAACCCGGGGGGTGGTGAGTAAGGTGGCTAGGGACCTTTGGTTCCTCCAGCTCATAGTTCTGTTCATTCTTAGCTGTGTTCTCAACATGTTAGAACATGGTGGCTGCTAGGACTCCAACTATTGTAACCAAACTAACATTTGCTCCTTGGTGAGTTGCAGATATAAATTATACCAGATAGGTTTGTCCCAATGTAAATTTATTTGCAGAAAATAAAGAGATCATGGGGAATAACTTCCAAAGCCATGAGTCCTTGAGCTAGGGTGAATGGGTTCTTTTTATTTAGAGTTAGGATGAATATTTAGATAGGACAGCCTTGTTTTCACTAGCTAGACACTAAACTGACCTTTACTGCTTACCTGCTTGTACTTGCTGACCTTTATCTTACATTTTTCCTTAAGCTCTTCTTTCTGATTTATCTCTTCACTCAGGCAAATGAAACCCAACACTACCTCTCAGGTGATAGCGACTGCCCTGACAAGACCTCCTACTGGCCTAGACCATCCAGAACTTTTGAGCTAAATCCCTGTCCTGTGCTTACGCAGATGGACCATGGAGTGACCTCTGGGATGACAATCACCTTTACCTCATTATAATACTAAAATCTCTGCCCAAAGAGGAGCCACAGACTCATTTACTAACATACAACACATGTCTAGGCATGTTTCTTTAAGGCACATGAGCAATTTTATGCCTCCTCTATGTATGATGACAAGGCTTCCTTAGGTAAATATTCATCCTAACCCTCGACAAAAGAAACCCATTCATCCTCTCTCAGGGAGTCATGGCTTTGGAAGCCATTTCCTGTGATATCCTTAATTGCTACAAATAATGTTTTCTTTGTGTGACAGCTAACATGATGCGGTTTCCATGACTTACCAAGAAGAGAACTCACATTGGTTCAGTTACATTGTCATCATATGTAGAGATGGCAAAAGGTCGTGCAGGTGACTTAAGAAAATATGCCTGTACATACATTGCATGTTATATAAATGAGGCTTATATCCCTCCTTGGGTGGAGACTTTAGTATTATAATGATTTAAAGATAATTGTTGATCATTCTAGAGATAACTTCATGGTCCATCTGTGCAGGTGCAAGTCAGGCAATATGTTCAAACTGATCTGGGTGGTCTAGACTGGCTAGAGTTCTTGTCAGGGCAGTCACTATCACTTGAGGGGTGATTTCAGTTATGTTCTGAAGAGATAATCTGGAAAGAAGAGCTTAAGGAAAGGTCTATGAGTATAAGCAGTAGGCAGTGAGGGTCAGGTCTTTAGGTCTAGCTAATGACACTATCATATCCCTTTTCCAAGCAGCAGGATAGGAAAGGAACTGAGAAAGGCATCCAGCTTCTCTTAAAGGAGGCTTCCTGGAAGAAAAGATAAGACTTCTACTTACATAAACCTAGACATAAGGCCATACCAGCTTCAAGTAAGGCTGGGAAATAGAACTCTTTCCATGCTTGTTTCTAACTTAGAATGGGGAAATGGATAGGCAGCAGCTTGTGCCTCTCTGTAACAAAGAGGGCTGGGATAGAGTCGTGTGCTTCCATAGAAAAAGGAAGCTTCAGTTCTAATAAATACCTATGTTTTTGACCCCAGTGTTAGAATGCTCCAGGTCATAAAAATCTGATATTATCAAGTAACTTCAGGTAAACACATTTTTGGTAAGAGGATCCAGAAAATAAAGGAAGGCCTTTAAACCACCACATCATTTATCATATTCATTTGCTGGGTAACTATTGATTAAATATAGGGAAAGTCTAGGGGAACCCAGAAGAGGCAATTATATCAGACTTCACAGGTAAGATATATTGTTTCTTCTACCCGCAGTGTATGGAGAAGCATTACAAGAAAAGATGGGTATGAGGTTTAGGACATGCTACCTCAAAATATGGTTACTGCTGTGACATAGTCAACATCTTAAGGTGAAGGAATTTAGGAAAGTGGCAGAATCAATGAGGTCACTCTGACTCTGCCGCCTCAACCTTCTTTCCTGAAACAGGCCATAAATTTCCCATGTGAAAGTATCCTCCCTTTACCAAAAGGAGGGGAGACATTCTTATCACCACAGACAGGGAACAAGGGGGGCAGGAAATCTGTACAAACAAACCTCATTAAACTGTTATCTTTTTAGTTACTTTTTCACGATCAATAGACAAGTCCCTTTGTCTCATCAATTCTTCACAAATTTATGTTTCTTTGTCTAAAAGGTTTAAAAGCTTCCTTCTCTGGTCACATTCAGGTATTCATTCTCTTGTAAAGCCTCTCATGTACATGCAAAAAAATCTGTAGAATTTGTAGGTGTTTCTCCTATTAACCCATCTTTGTTGGTAATTTTCATATCTAGCCAGAGACCCTAATAGAGTCAAGGATAACTTTTTTTCTCCCCTACAAAGGCAACAGCTATGCAAGTGCAGAAAAGGGCTATGGCATGACATCTGAAGCCTCTGCAGACATACAGCATTGGTACACTTGCATAGATACTGGTCTTTCACCTTCCACAATACAGGCCCTCTTGGATCTGTGACCTCTGTCACCAATTATACTATATCAGGCTCCTTGTTTCCTTGAATTGAACTTTTCACTGCTTCTGGTGAGAGTGCTGGTTCTCATCCAACTTGGCCAGGCTGTTCCAGGTATGTAACTCAGCTCATGGTAACTTTGAAGGAATATTCTTCACAAATTTCTACTTCCTCTCTTCCTGCTCTCTGAAACCCTTCCAGGCAGGATTAGTCCTCACCAATCCACCAAAACTGATCTAGTCAGGTCAACATTACCTCCATGGTGCTATACCCAGCAGGTCTGTATCCTACTTGATCTTTAGGCTGCACTTAGTCCACCTGACTCCATGCCCTCCAGTATCCAATATCCGCATAGGTGTTGTTCTTTCTCTAACTGCCTTTATATCTCTACCAAATGTCACTTGATCTGAACTCTGCTCACCTTCTCTACCTTGGCACTCAAGGCCCTTTCTTCCATTGACAGCCCTTTATGACTGTTATCACCAGTGAGTATTATTTGTTTACTGTGTAGGTGAAGAAAGATTTTGCTCTGCTCTCTTAGGTTTAAAAGCTGGGTCTGTAAAATAAACTGACAATAGGCAGAATAACAGGAGAAAAGGTATATTAAGTTATTAATTTTTAATATGTGCACAGGGCATCACAGAAAAAAAAAGTGAACATCCAATAAAGTGTTGAGATTAGAGAGCTTCTATACTGTCTTAATATGGGAAAGAGAAGTGGGATATATAGACCACTTAGAGGGGAGAGTCACTGGTTTTGGAGAAAGGTGAATGGGCCCTTAGAAGGGTAGACGGGAGGAATGATCATTTGTGACAAAATTTGGGTACGGTGTCCACTTCTAGTCTCCTCTCTCTTGTGATGAGTCAATCTTCCCAAGTTAATGAAAATCCTGAGCAGTGTAGTGAGGAAGGGAATCTATAACTATTGGGTTCCTATTTGGTTATTTTTGGAAGACCTGTCTTTAGGCACAGAAGGATAGTTCTGAGAAAGCTTCTCCTTACATCTGTTGTTTTTCAAGTGCCTATAGTTCAAAATAGTCAATATATTCAAGCAGCATATTTGGGGTGGCATGTCCTGAACTCCTTCAACTCTCTTCCCTATCAGACTCTGTCTTTCCTGCTCACCGCTCTATCCCTGAACTTGCCAGCACCCAGCAAGTGTCTAAGACATATTTATTGGCTAGATGGAATCAGCTGGCTGCCACCAAGGAGACCATGGTTATGTCAGGCACTTCCAAGCTCCTGGATTCCCCTCTTCAGTACAACCATGGCATAGCAATTATCATTGTCAACTTGTTTCAGAAGCCGCTTTTTAGACACCTCACTAAATGTGATCATCTAAATGAGCATAATCCTTCCCAAGGAATCAATTTGGTAAGACATATGTGCACCAACCTCACCGAGGCAGCCATCATCATAATGTTTGAAATCCCTTTCCACAGATTATTTTAGAACACTGAACACATTTCATCAGCACAAATATCTAGACTTCTAAGAACAGAGACAGGAAAATGAGGTTTGAAATTATGCTGTTCAATCTGAATAATTTCTTTCTTTTTTTCTTTTTTGGTCTGAAACAATATATGAACACAAAATAATAAGATCAATCATTTTATATGTGCTGTATATACTAGATCAGCAGTTAATGACATGCAAAAAATGTTGTAAATATAGGGAGCAACCTCAGATTCGAAAGATATTGAAAGATAAAAAAATCAACAAGTTCAAATAAGATTCATTGTCTTATATACTTGATCTTTATCTCTATATTCTATCCTTATCTATCTCCAGTGCTGCACAATTTTTTTAACATTACATTAGAAAAAAAAACCTGACTTTTTCTGTTGATAATAAAACTATTTAGGTCCATTTTAAATATCATCTATAAAATATCTTTAAAAAGCAATCTTATTAATAATGAAAAGTTCTCAAATTAGTCTGGAAGTCAAAATTAGGTTATTTTATCACTCTTGTTTTAAAAAAATTAATAAAATGGTTTCAGAGGAGAATCTCTCATCACTTGTTCTTTCTCAAGTCAAATGAGATTTGTCCACTAGAGGAAATCCTGGTAAATCTATCAACCAGTTAATTCTCTCAGTAATTCCTCTTTGGGTTTCAGATCCTAGTACTATTTTTCCCTAGAGATGGACTGGAAAGGAGTTCTTGTGACATTTTGAATTACTAAAGCATCCTCACCTGTACAAACTGACAACACATCTGCAGATGGTCCATGAAGTATTATCATGAACAATTCACATTTTGCTACACTAAAAGTAAATGTACAAAGTACTCAGGAAGATTTGGTATCTTTCATTTCTGTTACAGTAGGAGGATTATTTGCTTTTTAAACAATTATTCTAAGTTTTAATTGAGTCTGTAATACATAATAACTGTATATGTAGACACTTTAAATGGCAATTACAATGTTAAAATGTATGAATAACAGGATATTTGATAAATGACCTGGTAGGTAGTTAGAATCTAATATCCATAATTTTTTTTAAGATTTTATTTGTTTATCTGAGAGGGAGAGACAGAGACGAGATAGTGACCAAGATAGCACAAGCAGGGAAGAGAGGTAGAAGCAGGCTTCCCGCAGAGCAGGGACCTTCCCCCTACCTCCCCGCCCCCAATGAGGGGCTTTATCCCAGGACCCTGAATCATGACCTGAGCCTAAGGCAGATGTTTAACCTACTGAGCCACCCAAGTGCCCCCTAATGTCCTTATTTTACAGACAAGACAAAAGCCTGAGGAAGTCAGATGTCCAGCTATACCGCATAAATAATTTATGTCAAAACTAGAATCACCTTCAGTTCTATTGATACATATACTAACTTGGCTGCTCACTGAAGCAATATGCGAATTTGCACGTTCCCTCACATAGAAAGACTTTTTAGGTAAAAATAAATTTTACTTCAAAAGTAGGTAAATTTCTTTATATGAAATAATATGGCAGTGATATTTTTCCTGTCAAATCATGGGAAAATCTATATTATGTTATTTATTATTTTAGCTAAAGGAAAGAAAAAATGATATTTGTGCTGTAAATCATATTTAGATGGTAATATCAATCATAACTTTGTGAAAAATATTATAAATCTCTGGTCTATGCCATCAGTATGAATTGAATTTGAATATTTTCCAGTAAAAATACTGGAAGTAATTATTTGGCATTTTTCTTTATTTCCAATCTACTCTTTGCTGTCTTATCTTTATTATGCAAGTATTTATGTTAGAGTTTACTAAAAAAACATAAAACCTCATTATTTTCAAGTTAGATCATTCAAGTCCATTTATTCAGTGACTAAGATGATCAGTTAACAAACCATTTCCTTGACATTTCTATTTTTTGTTGAGAATTAATGAATTAATTCATTATTCAATTTATATGTTCATTGTTTTATTAACTTATTTTACTCATCCTTTCAGTGTTTTTTTTTTAAATTTTTTTTATTGGAGTTCAATTTGCCAATATATAGCATAACACTCAGTGCACATCCCGCCAAGTGCCCCCATCAGTGCCCATCACCCAATCAATTTATATGTTCATTGTTTTATTAACTTATTTTACTCATCCTTTCAGTGTTTTTTTTTAAATTTTTTTATTGGAGTTCAATTTGCCAATATATAGCATAACACTCAGTGCACATCCCGCCAAGTGCCCCCATCAGTGCCCATCACCCAATCACTCCAACCCCCCGCTCACTTCCCATTCCACTACCCCATGTTCATTTCCCGAGTTAGTAGTCTCTCATGTTTTGTTACCCTCACTGATATTTTCACTCATTTTCCCTCCTTTCCCTTTATTCCCTTTCACTAATTTTTATATTCCAAAAATGAATGAGACCACATAATGTTTGTCCTTTTCCGACTGACTTATTTCACTCACCATAATACCCTCCAGTTCCATCCACATCAAAGCAAATGGTGGGTATTTGTCGTTTCTAATGGCTGAGTAATATTCCACTGTATACATAAACCACATCTTCTTTATTCATTCATCTTTTGATGGACACCAAGGCTCCTTCCACAGTTTGGCTATTGTGGACATTGCTGCTATAAACATCGGGGTGCAGGTGTCCTGCTGTTTCGCTGCATCTGTATCTTTGGGGTATTACCCAGCAGTGCAATTGCTAGGTCAGGGCAGATCTATTTTTAACTCTTTGAGGAACCTGCACACAGTTTTCCAGAGTGGCTGCGCCGGGTCACATTCCCACCAAAGGTGCAAGAGGGTTCCCCATTCTCCACATCCCTCCAACATTTGTAGTTTCCTGCCTTGTTAATTTTCCCCATTCTCACTGGTGTGAAGTGGCATCTCATTGTGATTTTGATTTGAATTTCCCTTATGGCAAGTGATGTGGAGAATTTTCTCATGTGCTTGTTGGCCATGTCTATGTCTTCCTCTGTGAGATTTCTCTTCATGTCTTTTGCCCATTTCATGATTGGATTGTTTGTTTCTTTGCTGTTGAGTTTAATAAGTTCTTTATACATCTTGGACACTAGCCCTTTATCTGATATGTCATTTGCAATATCTTCTCCCATTCTGTAGGTTGTCTTTTAGTCTTGTTGACTGTTTCTTTTGCTGTGCAGAAGCTTCTTATCTTGATGAAGTTCCAAAAATTCATTTTTGCTTTTGTTTCTCTTGCCTTCATGGATGTATCTTGCAAGAAGTTACTGTGGCCAAGTGCAAAAAGGGTGTTGCCTGTGTTCTCCTCTAGGATTTTCATGGAATCTTGTCTCATATTTAGATCTTTCATCCATTTTAATTTTATCGTTGTGTATGGTGTAAGAAAATGGTCTAGTTTCATTCTTCTGCATGTGGATGTCCAATTTTCCCAGCACCATTTATTGAAGAGACTGTCTTTCTTCCAGTGGATCGTCTTTCCTCCTTTATCGAATATTAGTTGACCATAAAGTTGAGGGTCCACTTCTAGATTCTCTATTCTGTTCCATTGATCTATGTGTCTGTTTTTGTGCCAGTACCACACTGTCCTGATGACCACAGCTTTGTAGAACAACCTGAAATCTGGCATTGTGATGCCCCCTGCTACGGTTTTCTTTTTTAATATTCCCCTGGCTATTCGGGGTCTTTTCTGATTCCACACAAATCTTAAGATGATTTTTTCCAACTCTGAAGAAAGTCCATGGTATTTTGATAGGGATTGCATTAAACGTGTACATTGCCCTGGGTAACATTGACATTTTCACAATATTAATTCTGCCAATCCATGAGCATGGAATATTTTTCGATCTTTTTATGTCTTCCTCAATTTCTTTTAGAAGTGTTCTGTTGTGGGGGGGAGGGGCAAGATGGCGGAAGAGCAGGGTCCCCAAGTCACCTGTCCCCACCAAATTACCTAGATAACCTTCAAATCATCCTGAAAATCTACGAATTCGGCCTGAGATGTAAAGAGAGACCAGCTGGAATGCTACAGTGAGAAGAGTTCGCGCTTCTATCAAGGTAGGAAGACGGGGAAAAAGAAATAAAGGAACAAAAGGCCTCCGAGGGGGAGGGGCCCCGCGAGGAGCCGGGCTGAGGCCGGGGCGAGTGTCCCCAGGACAGGAGAGCCCCGTCCCGGAGAAGCAGGAGCTGCACCAACCTTCCCGGGCGGAAAGGGGCCCGCAGGGAGGTGGAACAGGACCCAGGAGGGCGGGGATGCCCTCGGGCTCCCGGGGACACTAACAGGCACCTGCGAGCGCAGGAGAGTGCTCCGAGCTCCCTAGGGCTGCAGCGCGCACCGTGGGACCGGAGCAGCTCGGAGGGGCTTGGGAGCGGCTCCGCGGAGGGGGCTGCAGGGCGGGAGCGCAAATCCAACAGCGCAGGCCCCGGAGCACAGGGCGCCGGGACACAGCCCAGGATCCGGCCTCCCCCTGGGACAGGCAGAGGCCGGGAGGGCCCAGGACAGCAAGGACGCTTCTGCCCCGAGCTGAGCAGATCAGCGGCCCCGCCCCGGAGCCTCCAGGCCCTGCAGACGGAGAGCCCCGTAGTTACTGTGGGAGCTGAATCCAGGCTTCCAGAGTTGCCATAGCAACTGCGGCTGTTCCTCCTGGGGCCCCACGGGGTAAACAACCCCCGCTGAGCCCGGCAGCAGGCAGGGGCAGAGCAGCTCCCCCAAGTGCTAACACCTGAAAATCAGCACAGCAGGCCCCTCCCCCAGAAGACCAGCTAGACGGACCAGTGATACTCCCCCGTGTTCCAATACAACTTGTTTTTGGCCACTCTGCACTGAGCAAAATGACTAGAAGGAAAACCTCAACTCAAAAGAAAGAATCAGAAACAGCCCTCTCTCCCACAGAGCTACAAAATCTGGATTACACTTCAATGTCAGAAAGCCAATTCAGAAGCACTATTCTACAGCTACTGGTGGCTCTAGAAAAAAGCATTAAGGACTCACGAGACTTCATGACTGCAGAATTTAGATCCAATCAGGGAGAAATTAAAAATCAATTGAATGAGATGCAATCCAAACTAGAAATCCTAACGACGAGGGTTAACGAGGGGGAAGAACGAGTGAGTGACATAGAAGACAAGTTAATGGCAAAGAGGGAAACTGAGGAAAAAAGAGACAATCAATTAAGGGACCATGAAGACAGATTAAGGGAAATAAATGACAGCCTAAGGAAGAAAAACCTATGTTTAATTGGGGTTCCCGAGGGCGCCGAAAGGGACAGAGGGCCAGAATATGTGTTTGAACAAATCCTAGCTGAAAACTTTCCCAATCTGGGAAGGGAAACAGGCATTCAGATCCAGGAAATAGAGAGATCCCCCCCTAAAATCAATAAAAACCGTTCAACACCTCGACATCTAATAGTGAAGCTTGCAAATTCCAAAGATAAAGAGAAGATCCTTAAAGCAGCAAGAGACAAGAAGTCCCTGACTTTCATGGGGAGGAATATTAGGGTAACAGCAGACCTCGCCACAGAGACCTGGCAGGCCAGAAAGGGCTGGCAGGATATATTCAGGGTCCTAAATGAGAAGAACATGCAACCAAGAATACTTTATCCAGCAAGGCTCTCATTCAAAATGGAAGGAGAGATAAAGAGCTTCCAAGACAGGCAGGAACTGAAAGAATATGTGACCTCCAAACCAGCTCTGCAAGAAATTTTAAGGGGGACTCTTAAAACTCCCCTTTAAGAAGAAGTTCAGTGGAACAATCCACAAAAACAAGGACTAAATAGATATCATGATGACACTAAACTCATATCTGTCAATAGTAACTCTGAACGTGAATGGGCTTAATGACCCCATCAAAAGGCGCAGGGTTTCAGACTGGATAAAAAAGCAGGACCCATCTATTTGCTGTCTACAAGAGACTCATTTTAGACAGAAGGACACCTACAACCTGAAAATAAAAGGTTGGAGAACCATTTACCATTCAAATGGTTCTCAAAATATACCCTAAAAACTATAGAACACTTCTGAAAGAAATTGAGGAAGACACAAAGAGATGGAAAAATATTCCATGCTCATGGATTGGCAGAATTAATATTGTGAAAATGTCAATGCTACCCAGGGCAATTTACACGTATAATGCAATCCCTATCAAAATACCATGGACTTTCTTCAGAGACTTAGAACAAATTATTTTAAGATTTGTGTGGAATCAGAAAAGACCCCGAATAGCCAGGGGAATTTTAAAAAAGAAAACCATAGCTGGGGGCATCACAATGCCAGATTTCAGGTTGTACTATAAACCTGTGTTCATCAAGACAGTGTGGTACTGGCACAAAAACAGACATATAGATCAATGGAACAGAACAGAGAACCCAGAAGTGGACCCTGAACTTTATGCTCAACTAATATACGATTAAGGAGGAAAGATGATCCACTGGAAGAAAGACAGTCTCTTCAATAAATGGTGCTGGGAAAATTGGACATCCACATGCAGAAGAATGAAACTGGACCACTCTCTTGCACCATACACAAAGATAAACTCAAAATAGATGAAAGATCTAAATGTGAGACAAGATTCCATCAAAATCCCAGAGGAGAACTCAGGCAACACCCTTTTTGAACTTGGCCACAGTAACCGGAGAAGGACAAACAGTGTATGTTCTCATTCATTTGGGGAATATGAATAATAGTGAAAGGGAATATAAGGGAAGGGAGAAGAAATGTGTGAGAAATATCAGAAAGGGAGACAGAACATAAAGACTTCTAACTCTGGGAAATGAACTAGGGGTGGTGGAGGGGGAGGAGGGCGGGGGGTGGGGGTGAATGCGTGATGGGCACTGAGGGGTACACTTGACGGGATGAGCACTGGGTGTTATTCTCTATGTTGGTAAATTGAACACCAATAAAAATTAATTTATAAAATTAAAAAAAAACAATAAAAAAATATTTTCTTTAAATACAAAAAAAAAAAGAAGTGTTCTGTTGTTTTTAGGGTATAGATCCTTTACCTGTTTGGTTAGGTTTATTCCTAGGTATCTTATGCTTTTGGATGCAATTGTAAATCGTATTGACTCCTTAATTTCTCTTCCTTCAGTCTCATTGTTAGTGTATAGAAATGCCACTGACTTCTGGACATTGATTTTGTGTCCTGTCACATTGCTGAATTGATGTATGAGTTCTAGCAATCTTGGGGTGGAGTTTTTTGGGTTTTCTAAGTATAGTATCATGTCATCTGCAAAGAGGGAGAGTTTGACTTCTTCTTTGCCAATTTGAGCCCCGTGCCTTTTATTTCTTTTTGTGTTCTGATAGCTGATGCTAGGATGTCTAGTACTATGTTGAATAACAGCAGTGAGACTGGACGTCCCTGTTCATGTTCCTGATCTTAGGGGAAAGGCTCCCAGTGTTTCCCCCATTGAAAGTGATATTTGCTGTGGGCTTTTTTAGATGACTTTTAAGATGCTGAGGAATGTTACCTCTAACTCTACAATCTGAAGAGTTTTGATCAGGAATGGATACTGCATTTTGTCAAATGCTTTCTCTGCATCTATTGAAAGGATCATATGGTTCTTGTTTTTTCTCTTGCTGATATGATGAATCACATTGATTGCTTTACGAGTGTTGAACCAGCCTTGCATCCCGGGGATAAATCACACTTGGTCAGGGTGAATAATCTTCTTAATGCACTGTTGGATCCTATTGGCTAGTATCTTGTTGAGAATTTTTGCATCTGTGTTCATCAGGGATATTGGTCTATAATTCTCCTTTTCGGTGGGGTCTTTGTTTGGTTTTGGAATTAAGGTGATGCTGGCCTCATAGAAAGAATTTGGAAGTACTCCATCTCTTTCTATCTTTCCAAACAACTTTAGTAGAATAAGTATGGTTTATTCTTTAAACGTTTGACAGAATTCCCCTGAGAAGCCATCTGGCTCTGGACTTTTGTGTCTTGGGAGGTTTTTGATGACTGCTTCAATTTCCTCCCTGGTTATTGGCCTGTTCAGGTTTTCTATTTCTTCCTGTTCCAGTTTTGGTAGTTTGTGGTTTTCCAGAAATGCATCCATTACTTCTAGATTGCCTAATTTATTGGCGTATAGCTGCTCGTAATAAGTTTTTAAAATTGTTTGTATTTCCTTGGTTTGTGGTGATCTCTCCTGTCTCATTCATGATTTTATTAATTAGAATCTTCTCTCTTATTTTTGAATAAGGCTGGCTAATGGTTTATCTATCTTATTAATTCTTCCAATGAACCAACTCCTGGTTTTGTTAATCTGTTCCACAGTTCTTCTGGTCTCTATTTCATTGAGTTCTGCTTGAATCTTTATTAAGTCTATTCTTCTGCTAGGTGTAGGTTTTATTTGCTGTTTTTTTCTCCAGCTCCATTAGGTGCAAGATTAGCTTTTGTATTTGAGTTCTTTCCAGTTTTTGGATGGATGCTTGTATTGTGATATATTTCACCCTCAGGACTGCTTTTACTGTATCTCCAAGATTTTGAACGGTTGTATCTTCATTCTCATTAGTTTCCATGAATCTTTTTAATTCTTCCCTAATTTCCTAGTTTACCCTCTCTTCTTTTAGCAGGATGGTCCTTAACCTCCACGTGTTTGTGGTCCTTCCAAACTTCTTCTTGTGATTTAGTTCCAGTTTGAAAGCATTATGGTCTGAAAATATGCAGGGGACAATCCCAATCTTTTGGTATCGGTTAAGATCTGATTTGTGACCCAGGATGTGGTCTATTCTGGAGAAAGTTCCATGTGCACTTGAGAAGAATGTGTATTCAGTTGTGTTTGGATGTAAAGTTCTGTAAATACCTGTGAAATCCATCTGGTCCAGTGTATCATTTAAAGCTCTTGTTTCTTTGGAGATGTTGTGCTTAGAAGATCTATCATTTGCAGAAAGCACAGTGTTGAAGTCTCCCAGTATAAGTGTATTATTATCAAAGTATGTCTTAACTTTGGTTATTAATTGATTGATATACTTGGCAGCTCCCACATTCGGGGCATAAATATTCATGATTGTTAGGTTTCTTGTTTGATAGATCCTTTAAGTATGATATAGTGGCCCTCTTCATCTTTCACTACAGTCTTTGGGATAAACTTTAATGTATCTGATATAAGGATGGCTACCCCTGCTTTCTTTTGAGGACCATTTGAATGGTAAATGGTTTCCAACCCTTCATTTTCAGGCTGTAGGTGTCCTTATGTCTAAAATGAGTCTCTTGTAGACAGCAAAAACATGGGTCTAACTCTTTTATCCAGTCTGAAACCCTGCGCCTTTTGATGGGGTCATTTAGCCCATTAACGTTCAGAGTTACTATTGAAAGGTATGAATTTACTGTCATCATGATACATATTCAGTCCCTGTTTTTGTGGATTGCTTCCTTGGACTTCTTTCTTTTACAGGGTCCCCCTTAATATTTCTTGCAGAGCCGGCTTGGTGGTCACATATTCTTTCAGTTTCTGCCTATCTTGGAAGCTCTTTATCTCTCCTTCCATTTTGAATGAGAGCCTTGCTGGACAAAGTATTCTTGGCTGCAGGTTCTTCTCATTCAGGACCCTGAATATATTGTGCCAACCCTTTCTGGCCTGCCAGGTCTCTGTGGAGAGGTGTGCTGTTATCCTAATACTTCTCCCCATAAAGGTAATGGATTTCTTGTCTTTTGGTGCTTTAAGGATCTTGTCTTTATGTTTGGAATTTGCAAGTTTCACTATCAAATGTTGAGGTTTTGAAGGTTTTTATTGATTTGGGGGGGGATCTCTCTATCTCCTGGATATGATTGCTTTTTTCCCTTCCCAAGTTAGGGAAGTTCTCAGCATGAAAAAGTGATTTGTTCAAATATACTTTCTGGACCTCTGTCCCTTTCAGCACCCTCAGGAACGCCAATAAACATAGATTTTTTTTTCCCTCTGAGGTTGTCATTTATTTCCCTTAACCCATCCTCATGATCTTTTCATTGTTTTTCTCTTTTTTCCTCAGTTTCCTTCTTTGCCATCAACTTGTCTTCTATGTCACTCACTTGTTCTTCTACCTCGTTAACCCTCATCATTAGGACCTCCAGTTTGGATTGCATCTCATTTAAATGATTTTTAATTTCAGCCTGATTAGATCTAAATCCTGCAGTCATGAAGTCTCCTGAATCCTTTATGCTTTTTTCTTGAGCTACCAGTAGCTTTATAATTGTGCTTCTGAATTGGATTTCTGACATTGAATTATAATCAAATTTCGTAACTCTTTGGGAGAGAGGACTGCTTCTGATTACTTCTTTTGTGGTGAGTTTTTCCTTCTAGTCATTTTGCTCAATGCAGAGTGGCCACAAACAAGTTGTACTGAAAAAAGGAGAAAAAAAGAGGGGGAAAAGAGGGGGGGAAAGGGGCGAACCCCTTAAAATCCTTTAAGGGTTCTTTCCTCTTAGTGTGGGGCCCCTTATCCCTGCCTGCCTGCCTTCCAACTACCCTTCCATCAGTTGTGAGACCTCAAAGGGGTTTCTCAGGTGAAGAAGGTTTGGCCAGACATTACCTGTAGAAATTGGATCTACAGTAATATAGTATTATATATAAGGAACAAGAAGATATTCTTACAGGAGGTAAAGTAGGCTTTGATAGCACAATGGCAATGGGTGACATGAGATAAGGATCTTGTGACAAGTGACTAGTTTTTTTGACAAAATAAGGAGACAGAAGTTTAAGTAAAATTGTCTTTGGAAGATAATCTCTAATTGATCTCTGATCTCCAACTGAAAATTTTTCCATAAATGCAAAATATTTCCATTTTAATACAAAGCATTATCTAAAATCTAGACCAAAAAAAAAGTCAAACAGCAAGTACTTAGTAAACTAACATATGACAATAATTTACATTTTAATATATTGCCCTGGAACACCAGCAGGATCCTTGTGAATCTGACCAGCTGAATCTTCAAAGGGTTTAGGTGTAAGTGCATTTATCATTTTAATTTTTTGCTTACCAATGTTTCCTTTATACTCTTATTGATCAGTTAATTCCTTGTTAACAGGAACATCACATTAAGCATATCTCAATTCTTTATTTATTCATGAGTGACACAGAGGGAGGGAGAGAGAGAGAGAGAGAGGCAGAAGCAGGCTCCATGCAGGAAACCTGATGTGGGACTCGATCCCGGAACTCCAGGATCATGCCCTGAGCCAAAGGCAGATGCTAAACCGCTGAGCCACCCAGGTGTCCCCATATCTCAATTCTTAAGTTATGAATAATAATTTACTATGCCTTACTTATTCATAAAAGAATACTATGAAGGAAATATTTGTATCTTTTTTTTTTTAATTCATGAGAGACACACACACAGAGAGAGGCAGAGACACGAGCAGAGGGTGGAGCAGGCTCCAGGACTGCGAGATCATGCCCTGAAGCAAAGGCTGAAGCTTAACCACTGAGTCACCCAAGCATCCTTATGAGATATTTTTAGATCTCTTTTTACTTACACTTGAGGAAGGAAAATATATGGAATAATCAATGACTACAGAAGCCAGAGGTATAAATAACAACAGCTGATAAGAAGTCTTCCCCAATAAGTTTTGAAAATGAAGTCTCACAGCTGTTGGCTGCCATTTTTAATGAGCTTGCAGATTATTACTGGCAAAAGGGAACAATTTAAAAATAGTTGTTAGAGCTGTTGAGTTATGGAAAATAAAACCTGAATTGTGTTGAATAAGATCATTTTCTTCATGTGTCTGAGGAGAACCAGAGGTTAGCATTAACCTAGGATCTAAGGACCTAAGTAAGCAAGAAAGCAGAGGCTGACCTAGAGACTTCAGTGATGAGGCTGAAGGGGAGCAGAATATTCCACTGTAAAATATGCCTCTGGCATAAGGATTATTTAGTGGTGATATTTTTGAGAAATATCAGAGGTGGGACAAGCTTTGAAAACTGAGAACTTACTCTTTTGTTAGGAAGTTTACATTTATAAAGATAAGTCAATCAGAGAATGACAAACATTATATGGTCTCATTCATTTGGGGAATATAAAAAATAAGGAAAGGGAATAAAGGAGAAAGGAAAAAAAAATGAGTGGGAAATATCAGAAAGGGAGACAGAACATGAGAGACTCCTAACTCTGGGAAACGAACTAGGGATGGTGGAAGGGGAGGTGGGCAGGGGGTGGGGGTGACTGGGTGACGGGCCCTGAGTGGGGCACTTGATGGGATGAGCACTGGGTGTTATTCTATATGTTGGCAAATTGAACACCAATAAAAAATTAATTTATAAAAAAAAATCTCCATTTGTAAGGGTGTCTGCCTCTCTCTACTAAGAAGAGGAAGATGACTCAGTGGAGCAGGCTTGGATTTAAATCTTCATAACAAACTTATCCTTGTTTATCTTGCTCTTCCTGGTCTGCTTCTCATAACTGGCCTCCTCCTACTTTTCTTTCTTTCACTTGCAGCTTTAACCACCTCAGGGAGTGCCCTGGGGGAGGGATACCTTCTTACTTTTGAACAGAAAGAGTTCTGGCTCCCTACTTGGCTCTGCAGACACTGCCTGGCTGGGAAGGGCCCCTGGTTCGTGTCCTCCACTGTCCTTCAATGACAGGATGGTGAAAAGAATGAGGTCCTTACTAGTGCTGAAGTCACAACTTTCCTCTGCGCTTTCTTGGACTCATGCAGGGAGGGAGGGACAGTGGGGCTCCTTGGAGCCACCAGGTAAGGATGGAAGTCCAGATTCCCTACTCAGCGTTTTCTAACATAATCCTGGCAGGAGATGATGGTCATTACATCTAAGTGAGGTGGAAATACAGACTTTCCCTTGAGTCTTTCATTTTGGGGAGAGAGGAAAGGCTGCAACTTTTTTCAATGGGTATTTTCTGAAAGTTTACTTTTTTTTTTTTTTTTTTTAGGCTGCTTCTTTCCTGGTCTTTTAGCTAGGGAGAGCAGACTTTTCTTGAAGTATTTCTTATTATCTTGCCCATTGATTTTCCAGTTTGTCTGCTTCTCTAGTACACTTTCTGGTATATATAAGGAAAAAAGAAAACAGTACATTAATTGCAGTGTGGGTCCTTGAGTCTCAAAACCTCATATGGACTTTCTTTTCCCCATCTTTCAGAATCGCCTTATGTTTATACCGTATATAATGTCCAGGCATTTAAGCTACATTTCATGGAGTGTTTCAATTTCCATCTAGTCCTATTTCTCTTCTATCTGGAGAATTTCTGTTAGCACCTTTTTTTTAGAGCAGGTCTTCTGATTATGAATGCTCTTAGTTTCCCTTTATCTGAGTATGTCTCTTTCCTGAAGGATATTTTCACTGATTGTAGGATTCTGAGTTAATTTCTTTCTCTTCAGTGCTTTATGAATATTGTAGGGCTTCCTTTTGGTCTCTATAATTTCTGATGAGAATTCCATAGTTATTTGTTATTACTCTGTAGATAACACATTATTTTTTCTGTGGCTGCTTACACAACTTTTCTATTCTCTTAAGATTGCAGCAGTTTATTTATGATGTACCTGGGTGTGGATTTCCCTGGTTTTATTTTCATTGGAATTCACTTTGCCTCTTGAATCTGTAGTTTCATGCTTTTGCCCATCTTGGAAAGTTTTTATCGTTATTTCTTCAAAAAAATTTTTTGTGGCTTGTACTCCTTCTTTTCTCTTTCAGGGACCCTGAAGACAAGAACATTGTATCTTTTATTATTATTTCACATGTCTCTAAGACTCTTCATTTTTTCACCAATCTTTTTTTCTCTCTGTTGTTGAGATTGCATAATTTTTCCAATTCCTTTGTCATCACATTGTTAACATATTTTAATTGTTTTTTCCCAACTTGTAGAAGCCACTTTTAGGCAACCAACTTAAGCAATGGAAGCCTGAGAAAGGCAGTAGGGTCCACCTGGCTGAATACAAATGGGCACATTAGGCAACCTACCTCAAAATATCCATAAGCCCCAGCTGATCAATGGGTTACTTAAGCCAGGGCACAGGTACCCAAAGAGGAAAATGCCGTGTGATCCCGTATCTCCGCACCTTCCCCCTTAGCTACATCCCCCACCACTGCTTCCTTGTACAATCTCTCCCTTGCTGTTCTGCACACTGCTCCCTTCCAGTGTATTCAATAAACTTCTATCTCCTTTGTTCTGCTTGAGTGAATTCTTCTACTTGCTGGCCTCCACCCAGTTGGGTCACCCCACATTTGGTGACCTATATGGGGAGCTGTTGCTGGCTGGGATTCTCCCTGAATTCTCTGGGAATTTCTTGAGTCTTTCCCTGAGTGGACCCACTCTAGTACTCTGTACTCTTTGGGGAACTGATGATGTCTACCTGAAGTTACTCCTTGGTGAGGATAGGAAACCCCAGGGGGAACTAGCCTGATAGCTTCCCCCTGAAAGAGTAAGGGATTTCCCCTTTTGCCCTCTGAAAGGATCCTTCCTTCCTCCTCCTTTCTCTTCAGCCTTTTAGCATCCTAACCATAGTACTCTTCCGAACTGAAGATTTCAGGCCAGGGAAGCTTCCTGGTGTGGTCTAAAGGTCTGAGAGCAAACTGTTTGGACTGGTCAGTGCCAATGAGGGTGAAGGACCCCTTTTCCTCTATTCTTTCACTCTCTCCTCCCAGGGGTTTGCTCACAACGTGCTGTATAGTTAGCAGCGGAGGCTCACCCAGGGAGATTTGCATACTTTACAGTCTCAGTTGGAACCCTTTCCTGACACTAGTTGACTCCCAGCCACCTTACTTCTTTTCACCTCTTCCCCCTATTTCTTTGTTTCTATAGGTCTGGATACCACCTTGATCTATGGACATATATGTTCTTATGTATCTGAGCATCTGAGTGGTGTGTCCTCCCTCTCTTCTCTGACTCAATTTGGCCACAGAGTGTCTGGCTTTTCCTGTTGCAGGGGATGCCCCAACAAGAAATGCCATAGCTATTTGCCATGACCCTCTTCTTGGTGGGACACCCCAGTAGAGTCAGTCACCCTGTATAAGAGCCATTCCTTCTTCAGGTCAGTGGGATGTACTGACTGAAATCATAATCACAAGTGGGAACTCTATTCTCCTGGCAGGACAACCGTTTGGGAATGAGCAGCTGGTCTTTCCCACTGTGGGAAAAACTCCCTCTATTCCTCTGGACTCACACTTGGGTTGGATTCTTAAAAAATCAGAACTCCTCAAAATGATCAGAGGTCTCATATGTACAAGTCTTCATGGAGTTGTTCCCAAAGCTCCGATCTCCACAAAACCTGTAGAAAATGTCTTGCTTAGTTTCATGGTCATCTGACCCTTAGGATAGCTATCAAACCTGAAACTTTCAAGTTTTGCTAAGTTAAATGATTATGATTAGTTGAATTGAATTCATTGGCTATCGTTTGTTTGTTTGTTTTTTCCAAGTAAGATAAAACATTGACACAAATTTCTAAACATAAGGTTTATCTGCTTTTGGCTTCTTATTGAAAAGAAACTAAAGATACTTGGGTCTGTTGGAAAACATAATTTGTGCTTAATCAATTCTTAAATTTGTCATTTAAAGAATTCTAGTGTAATAGAACAGTTCACAACTGTTTACTACTGAGTTCTCATTGGAGACTAAAGTTTCTAAGGGTTAAAATTCTGCTAGATGTAATTGAGACTGATAGAAATAAGGGAAGCAAGTTTGTATGTAGGAAAGTAAGATATTTATGAGAAAGATATAAGGAATGGGAATACATTTTGTTGAGGTAAAAGAAAGTAATTTTGTCCTAAAATGAGACAATTATTTGTACAGAAAAGGCTCCAGACAAAATCTGAATGTGAAAGAAAGTTGCGGAAGGCTTGTGAAGGGAAATCTTTGGAAAAAAATTATGTGTGGTCAAGATCAACTAAGACTGAGATGAATGGCTTTTAAAAGTACACTGACAGGAGATTTATTCTCTGTTAAAAAGAAAAGTTTTCTTGGATCCTTGGTCTGTTCTGATGTAAACAAAAGTTTTTTTTTCTCTTTTGTTTGCCCAGAAAAACTAAAGTTCCTACTGTTTCACCAGGTTGCAGATAATCCATAATCCTATTTAAGCATGTGCTTTATAATGTTCTGAGGTTTTATACAAGTTTATCTGAAAGGTAAATTGTAAATAAAGCTTTTTGACTAATTAGGACTTTTTATTTGGTATGTTAAGTTACTCTGAAGCACTGTGTAACAAATAATGTTATGCTTTAGGTTATGTTGTTTGGGTAAATGCTATAACTATTCTGGAGATTATTTGCAATTTCTAAAGTCTTAATATGTTTTGGCATAAGGCCATTACTTGATATTCTTTCTGATAACTGAAGTATTATATGTCACAAAAATAACTGGATTTCCTTGTCAGCCATATTATAATGCACTCTCATATCAGGTTTTTAGCCACATCATTTTTGAGTCTTTTGTCATTTAGTTACTGTTCTTATCTCTTGCAAAATGTGTTTCATCTTTAAGGAGATTCATTTAAAAAAAGACTTTTGACAAACACAGGTTTGTGTGTTTTTTAAAAAAAGATTTTATTTACTTATTTGAGAAAGAGAGAGAGAGTGAGTGAGAGAGAAAGCATGAGCAAGGTGAAGGGCAGAGGGAGAAGCAGACTTCCCACTGAGCAGGGAACTTGATGGCAGGGCTCCACCCCGGGACCCCGAGATCATGATCTGAGCCAAAGGCAGACACTTAACCAACTGAGCCACCAGGTGCTCGAAGCACAGATTTCTGATACCTTTAAAATCATAAAGCTAAAATGGGCCAGAATTTCCAGATCTAACTAAAACAAAACAAAACAAAACAAAACTGCATTCAAACCGAATGAGAATTAGTAACATGGGACTAAATTAATTGAGGAAAATGATTAGTTTTTATGACTCTTGCTTGAAACATTGCTGTTTCTCCAATGTTTGCTTTTCCAGATTAATAAAAATTTCTCTTGGGGATCCCTGGGTGGCTCAGCAGTTTAGTGCCTGCCTTTGGCCCAGGGTGTGGTCCTGGAGTCCAGGGATCGAGTCCCATATCAGGCTCCCTGCATGGAGCCTGCTTCTCCCTCTGCCTGTTTCTCTGTCTCTCTTTCTCTCTGTCTCTCATGAATAAATAAATAAAATCTTTTTTAAAAAAAGAAAATTTTCTTTTAAGATATCCATGATACACAGAAATATGATAAAGTATTCCATTGTGCACAAATTGAAGCATTTTTTTTCTATCTACCTAAACCTTCCAGAATTCAGAAAAGTCTCAATATTCTCACTCTTATGGTAATTATAATTATTTGCATAAGTTCAATAAGAATTTGTCATTCTTATAACAGGACACCAGTGGAAACACTGAGATTTTACCAAGGCTTTGATTGGTATGTCGTATCTGGGAGAGATATGCATAGACTCATATATGAACAGAAAGCTTTAAGGACTAAAGTTGACTTTATGAAGCCAATGGAGCCCCTTGGAAATATTGGCTTGATACCTTGCTTGCTTACCGAGTTCCCAGAAGCCTCATCAGGTGAACAAAAGATGTCACTTCCTGGCAGGTACAGGAACCTCAGGAGTGGTGGGCAGGGGTGTGGGGGTAGGGGTAGGGGTAGGCGGTGGCTCTAGAAGAGGAATACACACAAATCTGTAAGTATTGAAGCATGTCTGATGGCAAATATTTGGCTTGGCTTCTGACTTTGAGAGTCCATTAAAAGTTCAATTTAGAGATTTTATAAAAAATTCAGCAAAGCAGATTTTAAGGGATATATATGATCAATCACTATTCTTGCTGAGCTTATGTAACTGTTAGGCCGTTTGTTAAAATTAGACAAAAATGAGGATGATTATAGACAGAAAATATATCTCAACATCTTTGTAGATATTAGATTTTTAATACTATTTATCATAAACTAGACTAGTTTCTGAATTTTTTGGTTTTCTTATATTTATAGCAATGGCTTTCCAGACTAAGGTTTCCAATCTTCTTCCATTCTCTTAACTTTAAGATATCTAAAACTAAAACTTTTCCTCTAAATCCCTGAAAACTGATGCTGGACAACTTGAGGTCAGCTTCAGAGAAACTGCTACAAAACTCATATATAGACAATCTTTGTGTTTGTGGCTCTAAGGGTCATTCAAAAGGATCACCAGAGACATTTGAATTACAAACCAAAAAACCAATTTGATTCCTGCTGCCTGTTCCCAATCCATCTGAGGATGCTTTAAGCCTGACATCTAAAAATCTTCTCACTGGCAGTACTCAAGACTCAAGACACTGGATTTGTTATTTGCTCCAATCATTAACTTACATTTTTCTTTTGTTTCCACAAAGGTTCCTCTTATTGACTATGTGATTGCTTGCTAAACAAAACAGAATGTATGATGGCAAACACCACCTGCTACACAATTAAGGCCTTAAATGACTCTCAAAATGGCATTACATTATTAGACACTGAAATAACTCAAATGCATAAACCAGCCTTACAAAATAGAATGGAATTAGATGTCTTGACAGCAGCACAGGGAGGAACATGTGCCATTATTAAAACAGAATGTTGCATATATATTCCGGTTTACTACAAAAATGTAACAGGATATTGCTAACAGATATAAATGAATTGGTGCTTTAAACTATCTTTCTCCTGTAGTGATTGGCTAAACTCCTAGTCTGGGGGAAAATATTGATCAACTATTAAAGGCTTTTTATTGGGCTTTTCCCCCCACAATAATATGAGCATTATTTTGTGTCTTTTCCAGTGTCTCCTTGCCTGGTGTCAAGACTCCCTCCCTGCCATAACTTCAAGCTGAGAGATAATCTTCTCTGCTCAAAGAAACTCCTATATGTTATCAACTCTAGACACAGCTGCCTCAGCCTTCCATAACTCCTATTAAAATCCCAACTCACCAACGTTGACTCAAGACAGGGATATGTCTATGCCATTCATTCAGCATGAAGCAGCTACTAAAGATGAGACCTCCACTCAGATGCCAAAGGTGTGTCATTGTTGATCAGTCAGAGAGGAATGTAGAGAACACTTTTAGGCAATTTGACAATAGAAACTTGAGTAAGGTAGAAGTGTCACAGTAACCCCCAACTCCCTGGCTGGATACAAATAGGACCTTTAGGCAATTCACCTGAAAATATCCATAAGCCCTCACTGACTAATGGTTTACTTACACTAGGACACAGGTACCAAAAATGGAAAATTCCATTTGTTCCCCTATCTCCTCATCTTCCCTCTTTAACTACAGTGCCCCACCACTGCCTTGTGGCAGAGAATCTCTGTTTTGCTGTCCTGCCCACTGCTCCTTTGCATTTTATTCAATAAATTTCTCTTTTGTTCTGCCTGAGTGAATTCTTTCACTACCCACACTGCCAGTCTTCACTCAATTGTATCACCACATACTTAGTGGCTCCCATACAATCAGAAACCCCCGCCTTTTCTGAGTTGAAATTTTCATGCTCTATGTCAAATGACTTCTGTTTGTATCCTGGACCTTTAGAGATTTAAACAATGAAATGCTGAGTCATTTTTTTAATTAATTTTTTGATTGGAGTTCAATTTGCCAACGTATAGCATAACACCCAGTGCTCATCCCAACAAGTGCCCGCCTCAGGGCCTGTCACCCAGTCACCCCCACCCCCCACCCACCTCCCCTTCCACCAACCCTTGTTTGTTTCCCAGAGTAAGGAGTCTCTCATGTTCTGTATCCCTTTCTGATATTTCCCACTCATTTTTTCTCCTTTCCCTTTATTCCCTTTCCCTATTTTTTATAATCCCCAAATGAATGAGACGATATAATGTTTGTCCTTTTCTGATTGACTTATTTCACTCAGCATAATACCCTCTGGTTCCATCCACCTTGAAGCAAATGGTGGGTATTTGTCGTTTCTAACAGCTGAGTAATATTCCATTGTATACATAAACCACATCTTCTTGATCCATTCATCTTTCGATGGACACTGAGGCTCCTTACACAGTTTGGCTATTGTGGACATTGCTGCTATAAACATTGGGGGGCAGGTGTTCCAGTGTTTCACTGCATCTATACCATTGGTGTAAATCCTCAGCAGTGCAATTGCTGGGTCATAGGACAGGCCTATTTTTAACTCTTTGAGGAACCTCCACACAGCTTTCCAGAGTGGCTGCACCAGTTCACATTCCCACCAACAGTGTAAGAGGGTTCCCTTTTCTCCACATCCTCTCCTACATTTGTGGCTTCCTGCCTTGTTAATTTTCCCCATTCTCACTGGTGTGAGGTGAGATCTCATTGTGGTTTTGATCTGTATTTCCCCGATAGCAAATGATGCGGAGCATTTTCTCATGTGCTAGTTGGCCATGTCTATGTCTTCTTTGGTGATATTTCTGTTCATGTGTCTTGCCCATTTCATGATTGGATTGTTTGTTTCTTTGCTGTTGAGTTTAATAAGTTCTTTATACATCTTGGATACTAACCCTTTATCTGATACGTCATTTGAAAATATCTTCTCCCATTCTGTAGGTTGTCTTTTAGTTCTGTTGACTGTTTCTTTTGCTGTGCAGAAGCTTCTTATCTTGATGAAGTCCCAATAGTTCATTTTTGCTTTTGCTTCTCTTGCCTTCATGGATGTATCTTGCAAGAAGTTACTGTGGCTGAGTTCAAAAAGGGTGTTGCCTGTGTTCTCCTCTAGGATTTTCATGGATTCCTGTCTCACATTTAGATCTTTCATCCATTTTGAGTTTATCTTTGTGTATGGTGCAAGAGAGTGGTCTAGTTTCATTCTTCTGCATGTGGATGTCCAATTATCCCAGCACAATTTATCGAAGAGACTGTCTCTTTTCCAGTGCATAGTCTTTCCTGCTTTGTCGAATATTAGTTGACCATAAAGCTGAGGGTCCACTTCTGGATTCTCTATTCTGTTCCATTGATCTATGTGTCTGTTTTTGTGCCAGTACCACACTGTCCTGATGACCACAGCTTTGTAGAACAACCTGAAATCTGGCATTGTGATGCCCCCAGCTATGGTTTTCTTTTTCAATATTCCCCTGGCTATTCGGGGTCTTTTCTGATTCCACACAAATATTAAGATGATTTGTACCAACTCTCTGAAGAAAGTCCATGGGATTTTGATAGGGATTGCATTGAATGTGTCAATTGCCCCGGGTAACATTGACTTTTTCACAATATTAATTCTTCCAGTCCATGAGCATGGAATATTTTTCCATCGCTTTGTGTCTTCCTCAATTTCTTTCAGAAGTGTTCTACAGTTGTTAAGTTATAGATCCTTAACCTCTTTGGTTAGGCTTCTTCCTAGGTACCTCATGTTTTTGGGTGCAATTGTAAATGGGATTGACTCCTTAATTTCGCTTTCTTCAATCTCATTGTTAGTGTATAGAAATACCACTGACTTCTGGGCATTGATTTTGTGTCCTGCCACATTGCAAACTGCTGTATGAGTTCTAGCAATCTTGGGGTGGAGTCTTTTGGATTTTCTATGTATGGTATCATGTCATCTGCGAAGAGGGAGAGTTTGACTTCTTCTTTGCCAATTTGAATGCCTTTACTTCTTTTTGTTGCCTGGTTGCAGAGACTAGGGCTTTTAGTACTATGTTGAATAGCAGTGGTGAGAGTGGACATCCCTGTCTAGTTCCTGATCTTAGGGGAAAGGCTCCCAGCATTTCCCCATTGAGAATGATATTTTCTGAGGGCTTTTCATAGATGGCTAATAAGATGCTGAGGAATGTTCCCCGTATCCCTACACTCTGAAGAGTTTTGATCAGGAATGGATGCTGTATTTTGTCAAATGCTTTCTCTGCATCTATTGAGAGGATCATAGGGGGGATAAATCCTACATGGTCATGGTGAATAATTTTCATAATGTGTTGTTGGATCCTATTGGCTAGTATCTTGTTGAGAATTTTTGCATCCATGTTCATCAGGGATATTGGTCTATAATTCTCCTTTTTGGTGGGGTCTTTGTCTGATTTTGGAATTAAGGTGATGCTGGCCTCATAGAACGAATTTGGAAGTATTCCACCTCTTTCTATCTTTCCAAACAGCTTTAGTAGAATAGGTATGGTTTCTTCTTTAAACGTTTGACAGAATTCCCCTGGGAAGCCACCTGGCCGTGGACTTTTGTGTCTTGGGACGTTTTTGATGACTGCTTCAATTTTCTCCCTGGTTTTGGCCTATTCAGGGTTTCTATTTCTTCCTGTTCCAGTTTTGCTAGTTTGTGGTTTTCCAAAAATGCATCCACTTCTTCTAGATTACCTAATTTATTGGCATATAGCTGCTCATAATAAGTTTTTAAAATCGTTTGTATATCCTTGGTGTTGGTGGTGATCTCTCCTGTCTCATTCATGATTTTATTAATTTGAGTCTTTTCTCTCTTATTTTTTAATAAGGCTGGCTAATGGTTTATCTATCTTATTAATTCTTTCAAAGAACCAACTCCAGGTTATTTTGATCTGTTCCACAGTTCTTCTGGTCTCTATTTCATTGAGTTCTGCTGGAATCTTTATTAACTCTCTTCTTCTGCTAGGTGTAGGTTTTATTTGCTGTTTTTTCTCCAGCTCTAATAGGTGCAAGGTTAGGTTTTCTATTTGAGTTCTTTCCAGTTTTTGGATGAATGCTTGTATTGTGATGTATTTCCCCCTCAGGACTGCTTTTGCTGTATCCCAAAGATTTTGAACAGTTGTATCTTCATTCTCATTAGTTTCCATGAATTTTTTTTTCTTCTCTAATTTCCTGGTTGACCTTTTCATCTTCAGGATGGTCCTTAACCTCCACGTGTTTGAAATCCTCCCAAACTTCTTCTTGTGATTTAGTTCTAATTTCAAACATTGTGGTCTGAAAATATGCAGGGGACGATCCCAATATTTTGGTATCAGTTAAGACCTGATTTGTGACCCAGGATGTGGTCTATTCTGGAGAAAGTTCCACGTGCACTTGAGAAGAATGTGTATTCAGTTGTGTTTGGTTGTAAAGTTCTGTAAATATCTGTGAAATCCACCTGGTCCAGTGTATCATTTAAAGCTCTTGTTTCTTTGGAGATGTTGTGCTTAGAAGACCTGTCGGTTGTAGATAGCACTAGATTGAAGTCACCAAGTAAAAGTGTATTATTATCTATGTCTCAACTTTGGTTATTAATTGATTGATACACTTGGCAGCTCCCACATTCGGGGCATAAATATTGATTATTGTTAAGTCCTCTTCTTGGATAGATCCTTTAAGTATGATACAGTGTCCCTCTTCATCTTTTACTACAGTCTTCGGAATAAACTTTAGTTTATCTGATATAAGGATGGCTACTCCTGCTTTCTTTTAAGGACCATTTGAATGGTAAATGGTTCTCCAACCTTTTATTTTCAGGCTGAAGGTGTCTTTATGTCTAAACTGAGTCTCGGGGATCCCTGGGTGGCGCAGCGGTTTGGCGCCTGCCTTTGGCCCAGGGCGCGATCCTGGAGACCCGGGATCGAATCCCACATCGGGCTCCCGGTGCATGGAGCCTGCTTCTCCATCTGCCTATGTCTCTGCCTCTCTCTCCTTCTCTCTCTGTGACTGTCATAAATAAAAAAAAAAAAATTAAAAAAAAAGATTCTTTTAAAAAAAAAAAATAAACTGAGTCTCTTGTAGACAGAAAATAGATGGGTCTTGCTTTTTTTTTCCAGTCTGAAACCCTGTGCCTTTCGATGGGGTCATTAAGTCCATTCACATTCAGAGTTACTATTGAAAAATATGAGTTTAGTGTCATCATGATACCTATTCAGTCCCTGTTTTTGTGGATTGTTCCCTTGGACTTCCTCTTTCTTTTACAGAGTCTCTCTTAATATTTCTTGGAGAACTGGTTTGGTGGTCACATATTACTTCAGTTTCTGCCTATCTTGGAAGCTCTTTATCACTCCTATTCTGAATGAGAGTGTTGATGGATAAAGTGTGCTTGGCTGCATGTTTTTCTCATTTAGGACCCTGAATATATCCTGCCAGCCCTTTCTGGCCTGCCAGGTCTCTGTGGAGAGGTCTGCTGTTAATCTAATATTTATTCCCATATAAGTTAGGGGAGAAGTTCTTGTCTCTTGCTGCTTTAAGGATTTTCTCTTTATCTTTGGGATTTGCAAACTTCACTATTAAATGCCGAGGTGTTGAGCGGTTTTTATTGATTTTAGGGGGGGATCTCTCTATTTCCTGGATCTGAATGCCTGTTTCCCTTCCCAGATTAGGAAAGTTTTCTGCTATGATTTGTTCAAATACATACTGTGGACCTCTGTCCCTGTCAGTACCCTCGGTAACCCCAATTAAAGGTAGATTTTTCTTTCTGAGGCTGTCATTTATTTCCCTTAACCTATCTTCATGATCTTTTAATTGTTTTTCTCTTTTTTCCTCAGATTCCCTCTTTGTCATCAACTTGTCTTCTATGTCACTCACTCGTTCGTCTACCTCATTAAGCCTCATTGTTAGGACCTCTAGTTTGGATTGCATCTCATTTAATTGATTTTTAATTTTGGCCTGATTAGATCTAAATTCTGCAGTCATGAAGTCTCTTGAATCCTTTATGCTTTTTTCTAAAGCCACCAGTGGCTTTATAATTGTGCTTCTTAATTGGCTTTCTGGCATTGAATTGTAATCCAAATTTTGTAACTCTGTGGGAGAGAGGATTGTTTCTGATTCTTTCTTTTGAGGTAAGTTTTTCCTTCTAGTCATTTTGCTTATTGCAGAGTGGCCAAAAACAAGTCGTACTGGGAAAAGGAGAAAAAGAGAGAAGAGAAAAAAGAAAAGAAAAAGAAAAAAAAGAAGAAAAAGAAGAGAAAAAAAGAGGTGGCGGAAGCAAACAGAAAACAAAAAAGAAGGGGGAGTATCCTGTGATTCTATATACTGTAAATCCCTCGACTTCCTTAGAACTTTACAGTGCTCTTTGGTCAATAACGTGTTTTTCCCCTGTCCTTCTAGCTGGTCTTCTGGGGGAGGGGCCTGCTGTGTTGATTCTCAGTTGTGAGCACCTGGGGGAGGTGCTCAGCCCCATGCCTGGTGCAGGGCTCAGTGAAAGTTGTTTATCCTGTTTATCCTGTGAGGCCAGTGTGAAGCTTAGAGGGAGTTGTTTATCCTGTGAGGCTCCAGGAGGAACGACAGCAGTGGCTGCGACCAGCTCTCCAGCCCAGGAGTCAGCTCCTACAGTAACTACCGCATCTCCCAGTCTGTAGGAGTCTGGAAGCTCCGGGGGCAGGGGCCACTGATCTGCACAGCTCGGGCAGCCCGCGCCAGGAGTGTCCTTGCTGTCCTGTGTCCTCCCGGCCTCTGCCTACCCTGGAGGGAGCGCCGGATCCTGGACTGTGTCCGCCGGCACCCTGGGCTCCGGGGCCTGCGCTGCTGGAATCGCGCTCCCAGAGCTCCGCAGCCCCCTCCCCGCAGAGCCGCCACCTGAGCCCCTCCGAGCTGCTCCCAGGCCCAGCCGGGCGGGTGCTGCAGCCCTTTAGGGAGCTCGGCCAAAGTGTGTGGCGCTCTCCCCCAGGGCTCAGGTGTCTGTTAGTGCCCCTGGGAGCCTGAGGGCATCCCTGTCCCTCCTGGGATCCTGCCAGAGCTCCCTGGGAGCGCCTTTCCGTCCGGGAAGATTGGTGAAGCTCCTGCGTCTCCGGGCCTGGGCTTTCCTGTCCTGGGGGCACTCGCCCCGCAGCCTTAACCCGGCTCCTTGCAGGGCCCCTCCGCCTTGGATGCTTTTTCTTTCTTTATATCCACCCCCCTCCCCGCCCCCGTCTTCCTACCTTGATAGAAGCGCGAACTCTTCTCACTGTAGCATTCCAGCTGTTCTCTCTTTAAATCTCAGGCCAAATTCGTAGGGTTTCAGGATGATTTCAAAGTTATCTAGGTAATTTGGTGGGGACAGGTGACTTGGGGACCCTACTCTTTCACCATCTTGCCACTCCTCCAACATTTTGGGTCTTATTTTTTGTTTTATATTTTGCCTTTGGTGGGATTTTCAAATGTCAGTTCAGTTTTCAAAGCCTTTACAGTACTTTTCAACTCTTTCCTGTATTGGGACCTGGATAGTGTTGGGACCTGGGTAAAGATTCTTTGGTATACAAATTACCATCAGATTCCTATATACCCAAGTCTTGGGTGGGCCAGAGAATTCAAAATAATTTTATGGGACCATTTTCCTGACCTCTTCCATCTCCATTATCTTTCCAGTACTTTTTGCTTCACTAAACTCTCTGTTTTGGTCCTTTGGTCAAACTATCCACTTCTTTGGTTATAACACATTCAGGCTAAGTGGAAGGAAGACAGAAAAAAGCTTCATGATCCCACACTATTGGCACCACATTTTCACCCAGTGAAGGGTCTCTTTCACTACAGTTTTTGTAGTTCTTAACTTCACCACTGGTACAGTGAGAAACCACTATAGGACTATTTAGGCACTGGAGTGTGAGACAATGAAGAAAAGGAGAAAGAACCATCCCCTTCATTGTCTCTGAATTTTAAAGGTCCCTTTTCTACCCCTTCAGCCAAAATTAGAGGATTTTTTCTGTATATCACTATATCTATACCATAGTGCTTACTTCCAAGTTTTGGCCTGTATTGAGTTCAGGCTAGGGATACTAGAACCAAAAATTGTTAAGTTTACTGTTTTTCATGGTACTTCAGATTCTTGTATTCTGGGATGCCTAGGTGGCTCAGTGGTTAAGCATCTGCCTTTGGCTCAGGACATGATCCTGGAGCCCCAGATGGAGTCCCACATTGGGCACCCTGCATGGAGCCTGCTTCTCCCTCTGCCTTTGTCTCTGCCTCTCTGTCTCTGTGTCTCTCATGAATAAATAAATAAAATCTTAAAAAAAAAAGATTCTTGTGTTCTTCCCAGGTCTGCCTACTTGTTTTGTGTTCATTTTCTAGAGTTGTCAAATCGTCCTTGTATTCTCACCACGTTTCATATCTGAGGAGGAAATAAAGGGAGGTGTATTTTCTCTATCTCTAGAAACCAGAGAATGTGTTTATATTTAAAGAAGACAAGGGGCACCTGGGTGGCTCAGTAGGTTAATCAGCTGCCTTCAGCTCAGATCATGATCTCAGAGTTCTTAAGATGGAGCCCCACCTCAGGCTCTCTGCTCAGCGGGAAGTCTGCTTCTCCCTCTCTCTTCCTCTGTGCTATCTCTCTAAAATAAGTAAATAAAATCTTTAAAAAAAAATAGAAGACAAAGGTGAGCAGTACTTGGGTGGGTCAGTTGATTAAGTATCTGCCTTTGGCTCAGGTCATGATCCCCAGGTCCTGAGATAGGGCCCTACGTCAGGCTCCTTGCTCTGCTTTTCCCTCTCTCCCTTTCCCCTCCAGCCACAGTTTGTGCTCTCTCTCTCTCAAATACATTAATTAATTTAAAACATCTTTTAAAAAAATAAAGAAGTCAAAGGAATGGAAAAGGAGATATTTAGCAGTTATATGATCAATTTATCAACGTAAGCTCACTTGATAGTTAACAAACCTAAGTGGGTTTCCTGAACACATTAACAATGAGAAGTAAGAATTTAGCAATTTTATGGTTGGTTAATGAGGTCGCTATTCTTGTAAACTGTGTAAGTTCTCTATATGTGTTCAGGGTTGGCTCTGGTACAAAGTAGATGATGCCTCTGGTAAAATATGGCTCCTTTTCAATTCCCACATGACTGCATAGATCTCAAGGATATACAAAATAGATAATCATAATTCAAAGCTGAACTTGGTGTGTTCTATTTAAAATTCTCTAATGTGTTCAGAGGGGATCTTCCCAACACTGTTTTTGTTGCTTCTGTTTTCTTACATTTAGTTTCTTTACTGATATTAAGTAAGCTAGTAGCCTCCAAAGGAATATAAACTAAGTTAAAAATATACATGAATTCAGTTGCTGAGTGTTATGGGTTTGAATTTTGTCATCCCCTACACCTCCCCTGCCCCTCCCAGATTCATATGTTGAAGTCTCAAGCCCTATTACCTAAGAATGTTGTCTTATTTGGAAAAAGGATTGTTGCAGATGCAATTGGTTAAGAGGAGGTCATACTGGACTAGGGTGGGCCCCTAATGTAATATACCGGTGTCTGTATAAAATGGGAAAATTTGGATACAGATAGCAAACAGAGACAATATCATGTGAAATGAAGGCTGATATTGGGATATGCTTCTATAAGCTACATAATGCCAAAGATTTCTAGCTAACCCCTGGGAGCTAGGAGAGAGGCATGAAGCATATTCTCTGTCATAGCCCTCAGAAGGAACCAATCCTGCTGACACCTTGATCTAGGACTTCCAAATTGCAGAACTGTAAGACAATATATTTCTGTTTTTTAAGCCAGTTTGTGATGCCTTTTTTTTTTTTTTTGTCAGCAGTCCTGGCAAACTAATACACTGAGAAATGGAATAACTGAAGAAATAAATTTTTGTATCCAAACAACTTAAAATTTTTTTTGGTCAGTGAAAAATATCTTTTGGGGATTATGCTAAATCCCACCAAAAATGATAACAATAAAGATTTTAAAAATGTAGAATTGCTATCTTAAAAGTAGATGTGGGGTGGGGGGAAGGCATAAATATAGCTGGTAGAAAAATTTAAAGGTTCCAATGCTGCACTGTGAGAAAAATAAAATAAAAGTTAGTTTTACTCACATAATATCAGCCTGTATAAAAGGAGTGCTGGCAGGGCATGATTGGCTCTGCAAATAATTACACCCTAAGTGGAGAGGAACCACAGCTGGAGCTGGAAAAGACTCAAATTACACAGGGAATATGGCACAAGAGTTTACAAATATTGAGAGAATGTGTTGTGTGTTGGGTTGAAGAAATCTTAACAATTTAGGAAATAGAATCAGTGGCCCTGATGAATGAGATAAAGGCTTTTTACAGTAACATTAAAAATGCTCTTGCAAATGCTGCTGGCTTTTATAAAGCTTAGTTTATTAAAAGATATCTTAGAGAATCTTGATGAAGGGATCCCTGGGTGGCTCAGCGGTTTAGTGCCTGCTTTTGGCCTAGGGCGGTATCCTGGAGTCCCAGGATCGAGTCCCTTGTCAGGCTCCCAGCATGGAGCCTGAGTCTCCCTCTGCCTGTGTCTCTGCCTCTCTCTCTCTCTCTGTCTATGATAAATAAATAAATAAATAAATCTTTAAAAAAAATCTTGATGAAAACAAAATATAGTCCACAATAGTGGTATGAGGGGCATAAGGAAACCTCTCCCCCGGAGAGACATATATTAAGTTGCTAAAATTAGCAAAGATAATTTTTTTTAAGATTTTATTTATTTATTTATTCATGAGAGAGAGAGAGAGAGAGCGAGAGAGAGAGAGGCTGAGACACAGGCAGAGGGAGAAGCAGGCTCCATGCAAGGAGCCTGATGTGGAACTTGATCCTGGGTCTCCAGGATCACACCCTGGGCTGCAGGCGGCGCTAAACCGCTGCACCACCGGGGCTGCCCAAAAGATAATTATTCAGTCTTTGGAAATTGGCCAAAGGGCCTACAACAAATTGAGAACCATTTACTCAATGAAATCTATGGAGACTCAGCAAGAACAGTGAGTGAGACGCTATGACATGAGCGAGTGCCTGTACTCATTCCCCTCAGCTCTGTCGTGTGGGACAACTTCTCCAGTGGCCTCACTAGCTGAGCAACAGTTCTATCCACTCAGCTGCCTGGGGTATAAAAGCTACTGTAGGTGATTTTACAGTATTGAACGTTAGCATATACCATTTTTTTCACAGCTCCACACTAAGAAAGGCCTATATTAAATAAAAACCAGCATCTGGGTGGTGCATGTTTCCCCACTTTCAACTCCTGCCATAAAGGAGGATCTGGGAGGGGCAACTGGTAAAGAACAGAGTCCCCTTTTCCCTCAAAGCTCTGTGTTACAGGACAGTTGGTCCAGTGGTCTTGGAAGTTGTAGTCTCTCCCAGCTTCTAAACACAGATCTATTCCAGGTTTATTCAGCAAACAATGAGCATTGATCCATCCCATTTTCTCTGCTCAGGATGCAGAATATCCATAATTGAGTGGTTTGGCAGAAGTTATATGATGGCACCTGTGCCTTTCTCCCTCTCAATTTCACCTCCCACCATACACAATTCTTACTATATACAGAATATCTGTGTGTGATAGCTAGTAGAGAGGAGGACCCCTCCTCCACCAGGTTTAGCACCATGCTGCAGAGGTCTTTCTTTTTTTTTTTTTTCCTTTTTGTATATTTTTTTATTGGAGTTTGATTTGTCAACATATAGTATAACACCTAGTGCTCAATCCCATCAAGTGCCCCCCTCAGTGCCTGTCACCCAGTCACCCCAACCCCCTGCCAACCTCCCCTTCCACTACCCCTTGTTCATTTCCCAGAGTTAGGAGTCTCTCATGTTCTGTCACCGTCTCTGATATTTGCCACTCATTTTATTTCCTTTCCCATTTAATCCCTTTCACTATTTTTTATATTCCCCATATGAATGAGACCATATAATGTTTGTCCTTCTCTGATTGACTTATTTCATTCAGCATAATACCCTCCAGTTCCATCCACGGTGAAGCAAATGGTGAGTATTCATCGTTTCTGATGGCTGAGGAATATTCCATTGTATACATAGACCACATATTTTTTATCCATTCATCTGTCAATGGACAGATCTGTCAATGGAGGCTTCTTCCACAGTTGGGCTACTGTGGACATTGCTGCTATAATAGTTCCGGTGAATGTGTCTCAGTCTTTCACTACATCTGTATCTTTGGAGTAAATCTCCAGCAGTGCAATTGCTGGGTCATAGAGTAGCTCTATTTTTAACTCTTTGAGGAACCTGCACATAGTTTTCCAGAGTGGCTGCACCAGTTCACATTCCCACCAACAGTGCGAGAGGGTTCCCCTTTCTTCACATCCTCTCCAACATTTACTGTTTCTTGTCTTGTGAATTTTCCCATTCTCACTTGTGCGAGGTGGTATCTCATTGTGGTTTTGATTTGTATTTCCCTGATAGCAAGTGATGTGGAGTATTCTCTCATGTCCTTGTTGGCCATGTGTATGTCTTCTTTGGTGAAATTTCTATTCATGTCTTTTGCCCATTTGATGATTCGATTGTTTGTTTCTTTGCTGTTGAGTTTAAGAAGTTCTTTATAGATCTTCGATACTAGCCCTTTATCTGATAGGTCATTGGCAAATAACTTCTCCCATTCTATAGGTTGTCTTTTAGTCTGTTGACTATTTCTTTTGCTGTGCAGAAGCTTTTTATCTTGATGAAGTCCCAATAGTTCATTTTTGCTTTAGTTTCCCTTGCCTTCATAGATGTATCTTGCAAGAAGTTGCTGTGCCCAATTCAACAAGGGTGTTGCCTGTGTTCTCCTCTAGGATTTTGATGGAATTTTGTCTCACATTTAGAACTTCCATCCATTTAGAGTTTATCTTTGCATATGGTGTAAGAGAATGGTCTAGTTTCAATTTTCTGCATGTGGCTGTCCAATTTCCCAGCACCATTTATTGGAGAGTCTGTTCTTTTTCCAGTGGATAGTCCTTCCTGCTTTGTTGAATATTAGTTGACCATAGAGCCCATTTCTGGATTCTCTATTCTGTTCAATTGATCTATGTGTCTGTTTTTGTGCCAGTACCACACTGTCTTGAAGATCACAGCTTTGCAAAACAACTTGAAATCCAGCATGTGATGCCCCGGCTCTGGTTTTCTTTTTCAGTATTCCCCTGGTTACTTGGGGTCTTTTCTGATTCCACACAAATCTTAGGATTATTTGTTCCACCTCTCTGAAGAAAGTCCATATTATTTTGATAGAGATTGCATTAAATGTGTAAATTCCCCTGGGTAACATTGAGATTTTCATAATATTAATTCTTCCAATCCATGAGCATGGAATATTTTTCAATCACTTTGTGTCTTCCTCAATTTCTTTCAGAAGTGTTCCGTAGTTTTTAGGGTATAGATCCTTTACCTCTTTGGTTAGGCTTCTTCCTAGGTATCTTATGCTTTTGGGTGCAATTGTAAATGGGATTGACTCCTTAATTTCTCTTTCTTCAGTCTTCTTGTTAGTGTATAGAAATGCCACTGACTTCTGGACATTGATTTTGTATCCTGCCACGCTACCAAATTGCTGTATGAGTTCTAGCAATCTTGGGATGGAGTCTTTTGGGTTTTCTATGTATAGTATCATGTCATCTGCAAAGAGGGAGAGTTTGACTTCTTATTTCCCAGTTTGAATGCCTTTTACTTCTTTTTGTTGCCTGATTGCTGAGGCTAGGACTTCTAGTACTATGCTGTATAGCAGTGGTGAGAGTGGACATCCCTGTCTTGTTCCTGATCTTAGGAGAAAGCCTCCCAGTGTTTCCCCATTGAGAATGATATTTGCTGTGGGCTTTTCATAGATGGCTAATAAGATGCTGAAGAATGTTCCCTCTATCCCTACACTGAAGAGTTTTGATCAGGAATGGATGCTGTATTTTGTCAAATGCTTTCTCTGCATCTAATGAGAGGATCCTATGGTTCTTGGTTTTTCTCTTGCTGATATGATCAATCACATTGATTGCTTTACGAGTGTTGAACCAGCCCTGCATCCCGGGGATAAATCCCACTTGGTCATGGTGAATAATCCTCTTAATGTACTGTTGGATCCTATTGGCTAGTATCTTGTTGAGAATTTTTGCATCCATTTTCATCAAGGATATTGGTCTATAATTCTCCTTTTTGGTGGGGTCTTTGTCTGGTTTTGGAATTAAGGTGATGCTGGCCTCATAGAACGAGTTTGGAAGTATTCCATGCCCTTCTATCCTTCGGAACAGCTTTAGTAGAATAGGTATGATTTCTTCTTTAAACGTTTGATAGAATTCCCCTGGGAAGCCATCTGGCCCTGGACTTTTGTGTCTTGGGACGTTTTTGATGACTGCTTCAATTTCCTCCCTCGTTGTTGGCCTGTTCAGGGATTCGATTTCTTCCTGTTCCAGTTTTGGTAGTTTCTGGTTTTCTAGAAAGACGTCCATTTCTTCTAGATTGCCTACTTTATTGGCGTATAGCTGCTCATAAGATGTTTTTAAAATTGTTTGTATTTCCTTTGTATTGGTTGTGATCTGTCCTTTTTCATTCGTGTTTTTATTAATTAGAATCTTTTCTCTTGTTTTTAATAAGGCTGGCTAATGGTTTATCTATCTTATTAATTCTTTCAAAGAACCAACTCCTGGGTTTGTTGATCTGTTCTACAGTTCTTCTGGCCTCTATTTCATTGAGCTCTGCTTGAATCTTTATTAACTCTTCTTCTGCTTGGTGTAAGTTTTTTTTTTTTTGCTGTTCTTACTCCAGTTTCTTTAGGTTCGAGGTTAGTTTGTGTATTTGAGTTTTTTCTAATTTTTTGAGGGACGCTTGTATTGAGATGTATTTCCCTCTCAGGACTCCTTTTGCTGAATCACAAAGATTTTGAATGGTTGCATCTTCATTTTCATTAGTTTCCATGAATCTTTTTAATGCTTCTCCAATTTCATGGTTGACCCATTCATCTCTTAGCAGGATGCTCTTTAACCTCCACGTGTTTGAGTTTCTTCTGATTTTCTCTTGTGACTGAGTTCTAGTTTCAGAGCATAATGGTCTGAAAATATGCAGGGGAGAATCCCATTCTTTCGTTATTCGTTGAGACCTGATTTGTGACCCATTTTGTGATCTATTCTGCAGAAAGTTCCATGTGCAGTTGAGAAAAATGTGTATTCAGTTGCATTTGGATTTAAAGTTCTGTAAATCCCTCTGGTCCAGGGTATCATTTAAAGCTCTTATTTCTTTGGAGGTGTTGTGCTTAGAAAATCTGTCATTACAGAAAGTGTGGTGTTGAAGCCCCCCAGTATTAGTGTATTATTATCTAAGTATGTCTTTACTTTGGTTAGTAATTGATTGATATACTTGGCGCTCCCATGTTAGGGGCATAAATATTCATGATTGTTAAGTCCTCTTTTTGGATAAATCCTTTAAGTATGATATAGTGTCCCTCTTCATCTCTTACTATAGTCTTTGGGACAAACTTTTTTCTGATATGAGGATTGCCCCCCCCCCCCCGCCCCAGCTTTCTTTTGAGGACCATAATGGTAAATGTTTCTACAACCTTTCATTATCAGGCTGGAGGTGTCCTTATGTCTAAAATGAGTCTCTTGTAGACAGCAAATAGATGGGTCTTGCTTTTTTAATCCTGTCTGAACCCCTGCGTCTTTTGATGGGATCATTTAGGCCATGCACTTTGAGAATTACTATTGAAACATATGACTTTAGTGTCATCATAATACCTATTCAGTCCCTGTTTTTGTGGATTATTTCTTTGGGCTTCCTCTTTATTTTACAGAGTCCCCCTTAATATCTCTTGCAGAGCTGGTTTGGTGGTCATGTATTCCTTCAATTTCTGCCTATCTTGGAAGCTCTTTATCTCTCCTTCTATTCTGAATGAGAACCTTGCTGGATAAAGCATTCTTGCCTACATGTCATTCTCATTTAGGACCCTGACTATATCCTGCCAGCTCTTTCTGGCCTGCCAGGTCTCTGTGGAGAGGTCTGCTGTTAAATTAGTATTTCTCCCCATATAAGTTAGAGATCTCTTGTCCTTTGCTGCTTTAAGGATTTTCTGTTTATCTTTGGAATTTGCAAGTCTCACTATTAAATGTTGAGGTGTTGAATGTTTTTTATTGATTTTAGGGGGGACCTCTCTATCTCTTGGATCTGAATGCCTGTTTCCCTCCCCAAATTTGGGAAGTTCTCAGCTATGATTTGTTCAAACATGCTTTCTGGCCCTCTGGCCCTCTTGACAACCTCTGGTACCCCAATTATATTTAGATTTTTCTTTCTGAGGCTGTCATTTATTTCCCTTAACCTTTCTTCATGGTCTTTTGTTTTTCTCTTTTCTCCTAAGCTTCTTTCCTTGCCATCAACTTGTCTTCTATGTCACTCACTCTTTTTTCTACCTCATTAACCCTCGTCATTAGGATCTACAGTTTGGATTGCATCTCATTTAATCGATTTTTAATTTCAGCCTAATTAGATATAAAGTTTGCAGTTATGAAGTCTCCTGATTCCTTTATGCTTTTTTCCAGAGCCACCAGTAGCTTTATAATTGTGCCTCTGAATTGGCTTTCTGACAATAAATTGTAATCCAAATTCTGTAACTCTGTGGGAGAGAGTAAGGTTTCTGATTCTTTCTTTTGTGATGAGTTCTTTCTAGTCATTTTACTCAGTGCAGAGTGCCTGTGTGAGCAGGCTGCATCAAGAATATCAACCATGATCTAAGTAAATTTCACCCTAGATTTTTTTGCCTAGGTCAGAGGCCAGAAATTGAAAACAAAGATCAGAACATAATAAAACAAAAGGACCACTAAAGTGAAAAACAAATTTTAAAACAAAGTAGTAAAAAAATAAAAGGCCAGGTATCCTAAAGAACAAAATTAAAAAAAAAATAGAAAAAGAAACAAAGGAAAAGATAAAAAGTGGGTGGGAACTGGGAGATGGCGGTAGTGACAAAGTTGTAGTGGAGAGCGAATGTAGTCTACCTGAGGTTTCCTAGGACATGATCTTCTTATTTCTCACTATATTAAGTTCTGTATGTTAGAAGATGCTCAGTCCCAAATTTTTTTATTAATTTATTTTTTATTGGTGTTCAATTTGCCAACGTATAGAATAACACCCAGTGCTCATCCCATCAAGTGCCCCCCTCAGTGCCCGTCACCTAGTCACCCCCCCACCCACTTCCCTTTCCACCACCCCTCGTTCATTTCCCAGAGTTAGGAGTCTCTCATGTTCTGTCTCCCTTTCTGATATTTTCCACTTATTTTTTTCTCCTTTCACCTTTATTCCCTTTCCCTATTTTTTATATTCCCCAAATGAATGAGACCATATAATGTTTGTCCTTCTCTGATTGTCAGTCCCAAATTTATATAAGCCAGAAATACTTGTAGAGGGCTCCAACATTGATCACCAAAACATAAATGGGATAAACGACGGGGGCAGATTGGAATGAGTAATCTCACAGAATGAACCAGTATGGTATACCACTTGGTTCTGGGTGCATAATGGTCATGTTTTAAAAGGTATTAACTTCCACCATTTTAAAACAAAATGAGGCAGAGAAAACAAAAAACACAAAACAGAAACCCATATCTTGTGTATCTCCCAAAATTAAATTGAGCATATTGAAGGGAACCTAGAAGTGGAAGATATATCTAGGACCTGTAATTGTAGAAACGTGAAAGTCAAAAAGGAGGAATCTTAAAAATGCAGAGGTGGTAAAATATTGTAGTTAAAGTGGGAAAAGAGAAAAAAAGTGGAAATATACAGTCTGATATAAAAATGAGTTGTACTGGAAAAAGGAAATAAAAAACAGGAGTGGTACCCTCTGGTGCTATATACTGGAAATCCCTTGACTTCCCCTGGAGCTTCCCAGCACTGCTCTGTCAAGAACTTGCTGTTCTCCTGTCTTTCCTGCTGGTCATCTGGGGGAGGGGCCTGCTGTTCTAATTTCAGGTGTGTGTACCTGGGGGATATGCCCCGCCCCCCGCCAGGTGCTGGGCTCAGTCACAACTGTTTACCCTGTGAGGCCTCTATTCCCTGGTGGCCTCGTCCCTCCCAGGCACAAGGTGACACAACGAGGAATAACAACACTGGCAGCAGCCAGGTCTCCAGCTCTGCAGCCAGCTCCCACATTAACTACCACAGTCTCCCAGTCCACACTGGCCTGGATGCTCCGGGGGCCACAGGGGTGCTGATCTCCACAGCTCAGGGGCGCCCTGCGGCAGGAGCGTCCTCGCTGTCCTGTGCCCTCCCCGCTTCCGCCTGTCCCAGGGGGAGCGCAGGGTCCTGGGCTGTGTCCCCGGGGCTCTGGGGCCCTGGTTCCTGAAGGCAGGAGGGCACAGCTCCCTCCTCCCGGAGCCTCCACCTGAGCTTCTCCCAAGGTCCCACTGGACGTACACTCTAGCCCTTCCCCGAGCTCGGCCCACGGGGGGTGGTGCGCTCTCCCCGGGCGGCTTCCTCAGTGACTCCGGGAGCCTGGAGGGAGACTGGAGTGGAGGCTCCACTAATCCCTCTTGCAATTCTGCCCAATTTCCCTGCGAAGCGCCTTTCCGTCTGGCAAGAATCCGGTCTCGATTTTTTTTTTTAAGATTGATTGATTGATTCATGATAGACAGAGAGAGAGAGAGAGAGAGAGAGAGAGAGAGAGAGGCAGAGACACAGGAGGAGGGAGAAGCAGGCTCCACGCTGGGAACCCCACACGGGACTCGATCCAGGGCCTCCAGGATTGCGCCCCCGGCCAAAGGCAGGCGCCAAACCACCAAGCCACTAGGGATCCCCTGGTTTGGATTTTTAAAGTTTCTCCTTCTCCAGGGCTGGGCTTTCCTGTTCCTGAGGCTCTCACTGTGACTTTAGCCCAGCTTCTCGTGGGGCCCCTCCCCCACTGGATTCTTTTTTATTTTGTTTTTGCCTTCCTACCTTGTTAGAAGCAAAAACTCTTCTCTCTGTAGTGTTCCAGCTGTTTTCTCTTTATTTTATTTTATTTTTTTTAATTTTTATTTATGATAGTCACATACAGAGAGAGAGAGAGGCAGAGACACAGGCAGAGGGAGAAGCAGGCTCCATGCACCGGGAGCCCGATGTGGGATTCGATCCCAGGTCTCCAGGATCGCGCCCTGGGCCAAAGGCAGGCGCCAAACCGCTGCGCCACCCAGGGATCCCTGTTTTCTCTTTAAATCCCAGGTCGAATTCATAGGTTTCAGGATGGTTTGAAAGTTATCTAGGTAAGTTGGTGAGGCCATGTGAGTTGAGGCACCTACTCCTCTGCCATCTTGCCCTCCCCCCAAAAAATATTTTTTGATTAATTTTTTTATTTAAATTCAATTAGTCAACATTTAGTACATACTTAGTTTCAGATGTAGTGTTCAATGATATTTTAGATACAAACCTCAAGACATAAATGAAACTGTTGTGCTTTAAAGAATATCATCAGGAAGTAGAAAAGAAAACCCACAGACTAGGAGAAATATGCCAATCAATATATTTATAGAGGGATTTATATTCAGAATATACAAAGAATGCTTACAATTCAATAAAGGAAAGATACAAACCCAAATAAAAAATAGGTAAAGGATTTCATTAGACATTTGTCCAAAACTATACATAAATGGGTAATAAGCATAAAGTGATGTTCAATATCACTACTAATTGAGGAAGTATTAATCAAAACCACAATGACATACCACTTCACATCCTCTAGTATGGCTAAAATAAAAAAGACAGCCTAGGAATGCCTGTGTGCCTCAGTGAGTTAAGTGCCTGCCTTTGGCTCAGGTCATGATCTCAGGGTCTTAGGATGGAGCCCCTTGTCTGGCTCCCTGCTCAGGGGGGAGTCTCCTCCTCACCTCTCCCTTTGCCCCTCCCCTGCTCATGTACTCTCTCTCAAATAAATAAAATCTTTTTTTTTTTTTTAAGAAAAAAAGAAAGACAAAGCAAATGCTAGAGAGGATCTGAAGAAATCAAAACCTTTGTGCATTAATGATAGAATTGTAAACTGGTCTGCCCAATTTGGGAGACAGTTTTTCAGAACTTCAAAATCTTAGAGTTATCATATAAAGTAGAAATTACTATCCTAAATATCTATCCAAGAGAAAGGAAAACACATGTCAACACAAAAGCCTAAACATTAATGTTTATAGTTGCGTTTTTCATAATAGCTAAAAAGTGGAAGCAAACTAAATAGATGAACAGCTAAACAGAATGTGATATATCAATAATGAAATATTGTTTGGCAATGAAAATGAAAAAAGTCCTGATAGATGCTGCAAACTGGATTAACCCAAAAGGCTTTATGCTAAGTGAAAGAAGCCAGTCACAAGTCACTGCCAGTTTTATGATCTTTTTTATGTGAAATAGCTACAACAGGAAAACCCATAGAGACAAATTATTTGTGGTTGCCTAGAGCTGGTGTAGGGAACCAAGGAGGGAGGATAGGAGTGACCAGTAGGCAGTAGGCAGTATAATTTTTCTTTCAGAAAGAATGAAAGTGTTTAAAAATTAGACTATGGAGCTGGTTACAAAACATAATAAATGCATTAAAAACTATTGTATACTTTCAATGTCTCTCTTCCTCTGCCTCTGGTCCTACTCATACTCTCACTCACTGTCTCTTAAATAAATAAATAAATAAAAATTAAAAAAAAATAAATTAGTAGAGGAGTTAAAAAGGAATCATAAAAATCATTTAAAGAAACCCAAAGAAGGTGGTAAAGGAGAAACAAAGAAACCTAAAAGGAATAGAGTTATAGGATAGAAATAGAAATGAGCTACAAGAGATACACTTTCCTTACAACAGAATTCCAAATGACATAGTAGATACTTCTATCTTCAAAAGATGAGTCTCAATACCCCCTCATTGGCTGTGAACTTTACTGTGTCTTGCTTCCAAATAATGGAGTTTGGGGGGATTAGAAACTTTCCATAGAAAAACCCACCATTAAACCACCTTACCCAAGTGATCAAGGTTGATGTCACCAATGGTGTCAAGTGGATATCAGGTACCCAAGGCACCTCACTTTGACATTCTTCTAAAAAATCCCTAACTTCACTCTAATTGTGAAAAAACATTAAACAAATCCAAATTCTTTTATATTACTATCATTCACTTTATTTATCCATATGCTATAATAACACAAATGTTACTCTCATTGTTACTATTATTTAATTGAGGTTATCTTTCAAATCATTTAGGAATAAGAAAAAAAAATATTGGAGGAGGGGCAAGATGGCGGAAGAGTAGGGTCCCCAAATCACCTGTCCCCACCAAATTACCTAGATAACCTTCAAATCATCCTGAAAATCTACGAATGCAGGCTGAGATTTAAAGAGAGACCAGCTGGAATGTTACAGTGAGAAGAGTTCCCGTTTCTATCAAGGTAGGAAGACGGGGAAAAAGAAATAAAGACACAAAAGGCCTCCGAGGGGGAGGGGCCCCGCGAGGACCCGGGCTGAGCGGCCTTAGGCGAGCGAGTGTCCCCAGGACAGGAAAGCCCCGACCCAGAGAATCAGGAGCTTCACCAATCTTCCCAGGCAGAAAGGGGCTCGCAGGGAGTTAGAGCAGGACCCAGGAGGGCGGGGATGCCCAGGGGCTCCCGGGGACACTAAAAGACACCTGCGCCCCAGGGAGAGTGCGCTGAGCTCCCTGAAGGGCTGCAGCGTGCACGGCTGGACCCGGGAGCAGCTCAGAGGGGCTCGGGCGGTGGCTCCACGGAGGGGGCTGCGGGGCGGGAGCGCGAATCCAACAGCGCAGGCCCCAGAGCACTGGGCACCGGGACACAGCCCAGGATCCGGCCTCCCCCCGGGACAGGCAGAGGCCGGGAGGGCCCAGGGCAGCAAGGACGCTCCTGCCCGGAGCTGAGCAGATGAGTGCCCCGCCCCGGAGCATCCAGGCCCTGCAGACTGAGAGCCCTGTAGTTCCTGCGGGAGCTGACTCCAGGCTTCCAGAGCTTGCCATCGACACTGAGGTTGTTCCTCCTGGGGCCTCACGGGGTAAACAACCCCCACTGAGCCCTGCACCAGGCAGGGGCAGAGCAGCTCCCCCAAGTGCTAACACCTGAAAATCAGCACAACAGGCCCCTCCCCCAGAAGACCAGCTAGACGAAGACAGTTCCAGGGGAAGTCAAGGGACTTAAAGTATACAGAATCAGAAGATACTCCCCCGTGTTTTTTTTTTTTTTTTTTTCTTTCTTTTTGATTTCTGTTTGCTTCCCCCACCCCTTTTTTTCCTTTCTTTCTTTTCTTTCTTTCTTTTTTTCTTCCTTTTTTTTTCTTTTTCTCCTTTCTTTCCTTCTTTCCCTCCTCTATTTTTCTCCTTTTCCCAATACAACTTGTTTTTGGCCACTCTGCACTGAGCAAAATGACTAGAAGGAAAGCCTCACCTCAAAAGAAAGAATCAGAAACAGTCCTCTCTCCCACAGAGTTACAAAATCTGGATTACAATTCAATGTCAGAAAGCCAATACAGAAGCACTATTATACAGCTACTGGTGGCTCTAGAAAAAAGCATTAAGGACTCACGAGACTTCATAACTGCAGAATTTAGATCCAATCAGGCAGAAATTAAAAATCAATTGAATGAGATGCAATCCAAACTAGAAGTCCTAACGACAAGGGTTAACTAGGTGGAAGAACGAGTGAGTGACATAGAAGACAAGTTGATGGCAAAGAAGGAAACTGAGGAAAAAAGTGACAAACAATTAAAAGACCATGAAGACAGATTAAGGGAAATAAATGACAGCCTAAGGAAGAAAAACCTACGTTTAATTGGGGTTCCCGAGGGCGCCGAAAGGGACAGAGGGCCAGAATATGTATTTGAACAAATCCTAGCTGAACACTTTCCTAATCTGGGAAGGGAAACAGGCATTCAGATCCGGGAAATAGAGAGATCCCCCCTAAAATCAATAAAAACCTTTCAACACCTCGACATTTGATAGTGACAGCTTGCAAATTCCAAAGATAAAGAGAAGATCCTTAAAGCAGCAAGAGACAAGAAGTCCCTGACTTTCATAGGGAGGAATATTAGGGTAACAGCAGACCTCTCCACAGAGACCTGGCAGGCCAGAAAGGGCTGGCAGGATATATTCAGGGTCCTAAATGAGAAGAACATGCAACCAAGAATACTTTATCCAGCAAGGCTCTCATTCAAAATGGAAGGAGAGATAAAGAGCTTCCAAGACAGGCAGGAACTGAAAGAATATGTGACCTCCAAACCAGCTCTGCAAGAAATTTTAAGGGGGACTCTTAAAATTCCCCTTTAAGAAGAAGTTCAATGGAACAATCCACAAAAACAAGGACTAAATAAATATCATGATGACACTAAACTCATATCTGTCAATAGTAACTCTGAACGTGAACGGGCTTAATGACCCCATCAAAAGGCACAGGGTTTCAGACTGGATAAAAAAGCAGGACCCATCTATTTGCTGTCTACAAGAGACTCATTTTAGACAGAAGGACACCTACAACCTGAAAATAAAAGGTTGGAGAACCATTTACCATTCAAATGGTTCTCAAAAGAAAGCAGGGGTAGCCATCCTTATATCAGATAAACTAAAATTTACCCCGAAGACTGTAGTGAGAGACGAAGAGGGACACTATATCATACTTAAAGGATCTATCCAACAAGAGGACTTAACAATCCTCAATATATATGCCCCGAATGTGGGAGCTGCCAAATACTTAAATCGAATTATTAACCAAAGTGAAGAAATACTTAGATAATAATACACTTATACTTGGTGACTTCAATCTAGCTCTTTCTACCCTCGATAGGTCTTCTAAGCACAACATCTCCAAAGAAACGAGAGCTTTAAATGATACACTGGACCAGATGGATTTCACAGATATCTACAGAACTTTACATCCAAACTCAACTGAATACACATTCTTCTCAAGTGCACATGGAACTTTCTCCAGAATAGACCACATACTGGGTCACAAATCGGGTCTGAACCGATACCAAAAGATTGGGATCGTCCCCTGCATATTCTCAGACCATAACGCCTTGAAATTAGAACTCAATCACAAGAAGAAGTTTGGAAGGACCTCAAACACGTGGAGGTTAAGGACCATCCTGCTAAAAGATAAAAGGGTCAACCAGGAAATTAAGGAAGAATTAAAAAGATTCATGGAAACTAATGAGAATGAAGATACAACCGTTCAAAATCTTTGGGATGCAGCAAAAGCAGTCCTGAGGGGGAAATACATCGCAATACAAGCATCCATTCAAAAACTGGAAAGAACTCAAATACAAAAGCTAACCTTACACATAAAGGAGCTAGAGAAGAAGCAGCAAATCGACCCTACCCAGCAGAAGAAGAGAGTTAATTAAAATTCGAGCAGAACTCAACGAAATTGAGACCAGAAGAACTGTGGAACAGATCAATAGAACCAGGAGTTGGTTCTTTGAAAGAATTAATAAGATAGATAAACCATTAGCCAACCTTATTAAAAAGAAGAGAGAGAAGACTCAAATTAATAAAATCATGAATGAGAAAGGAGAGATCACTACCAACACCAAGGAAATACAAACGATTTTAAAAACATATTATGAACACTCTACGCCAATAAATTAGGCAATCTAGAAGAAATGGACGCATTCCTGGAAAGCCACAAACTACCAAAACTGGAGCAGGAAGAAATAGAAAACCTGAACAGGCCAATAACCAGGGAGGAAATTGAAGCAGTCATCAAAAACCTCCCAAGACACAAGAGTCCAGGGCCAGATGGCTTCCCAGGGGAATTCTATCAAACGTTTAAAGAAGAAATCATACCTATTCTACTAAAGCTGTTTGGAAAGATAGAAAGAGATGGAGTACTTCCAAATTCATTCTATGAGGCCAGCATCACCTTAATTCCAAAACCAGACAAAGACCCCACCAAAAAGGAGAATTACAGACCAATATCCCTGATGAACATGGATGCAAAAATTCTCAACAAGATACTAGCCAATAGGATCCAACAACACATTAAGAAAATTATTCACCATGACCAAGTAGGATTTATCCCGGGACACAAGGCTGGTTCAACACTCGTAAAACAATCAATGTGATTCATCATATCAGCAAGAGAAAAACCAAGAACCATATGATCCTCTCATTAGATGCAGAGAAAGCATTTGACAAAATACAGCATCCATTCCTGATCAAAACTCTTCAGAGTGTAGGGATAGAGGGAACTTTCCTCGACATCTTAAAAGCCATCTACGAAAAGCCCACAGCAAATATCATTCTCAATGGGGAAGCACTGGGAGCCTTTCCCCTAAGATCAGGAACAAGACAGGGATGTCCACTCTCACCACTGCTATTCAACATAGTTCTGGAAGTCCTAGCCTCAGCAATCAGACAACAAAAAGACATTAAAGGCATTCAAATTGGCAAAGAAGAAGTCAAACTCTCCCTCTTCGCCGATGACATGATACTCTACATAGAAAACCCAAAAGCCTCCACCCCAAGATTGCTAGAACTCATACAGCAATTTGGTAGCGTGGCAGGATACAAAATCAATGCCCAGAAATCAATGGCATTTCTATACACTAACAATGAGACTGAAGAAAGAGAAATTAAGGAGTCAATCCCATTTACAATTGCACCCAAAAGCATAAGATACCTAGGAATAAACCTAACCAAAGAGGTAAAGGATCTATACCCTAAAAACTATAGAACACTTCTGAAAGAAATTGAGGAAGACACAAAGAGATGGAAAAATATTCCATGCTCATGGATTGGCAGAATTAATATTGTGAAAATGTCAATGTTACCCAGGGCAATTTACACGTTTAATGCAATCCCTATCAAAATACCATGGACTTTTTTCAGAGAGTTAGAACAAATTATTTTAAGATTTGTGTGGAATCAGAAAAGACCCCGAATAGCCAGGGGAATTTTAAAAAAGAAAACCATATCTGGGGGCATCACAATGCCAGATTTCAGGTTGTACTACAAAGCTGTGGTCATCAAGACAGTGTGGTACTGGCACAAAAACAGACACATAGATCAATGGAACAGAATAGAGAACCCAGAAGTGGACCCTGAACTTTATGGTCAACTAATATTCGATAAAGGAGGAAAGACTATCCACTGGAAGAAAGACAGTCTCTTCAATAAATGGTGCTGGGAAAATTGGACATCCACATGCAGAAGAATGAAACTAGACCACTCTCTTGCACCATACACAAAGATAAACTCAAAATGGATGAAAGATCTAAATGTGAGACAAGATTCCATCAAAATCCTAGAGGAGAACACAGGCAACACCCTTTTTGAACTTGGCCACAGTAACTTCTTGCAAGATACATCCACGAAAGCAAAAGAAACAAAAGCAAAAATGAACTATTGGGACTTCATCAAGATAAGAAGCTTTTGCACAGCAAAGGATACAGTCAACAAAACTCAAAGACAACCTACAGAATGGGAGAAGATATTTGCAAATGACATATCAGATAAAGGGCTAGTTTCCAAAATCTATAAAGAACTTATTAAACTCAACAGCAAAGAAACAAACAATCCAATCATGAAATGGGCAAAAGACATGAAGAGAAATCTCACAGAGGAAGACATAGACATGGCCAACATGCACATGAGAAAATGCTCTGCATCACTTGCCATCAGGGAAATACAAATCAAAACCACAATGAGATACCACCTCACACCAGTGAGAATGGGGAAAATTAACAAGGCAGGAAACAACAAATGTTGGAGAGGATGCGGAGAAAAGGGAACCCTCTTACACTGTTGGTGGGAATGTGAACTGGTGCAGCCACTCTGGAAAACTGTGTGGAGGTTCCTCAAAGAGTTAAAAATAGACCTGCCCTACGACCCAGCAATTGCACTGTTAGGGATTTACCCCAAAGATTCAGATGCAATGAAACGCCGGGACACCTGCACCCCGATGTTTCTAGCAGCCATGTCCACAATAGCCAAACTGTGGAAGGAGCCTCGGTGTCCATCGAAAGATGAATGGATAAAGAAGATGTGGTTTATGTATACAATGGAATATTACTCAGCCATTAGAAACGACAAATACCCACCATTTGCTTCAACGTGGATGGAACTGGAGGGTATTATGCTGAGTGAAGTAAGTCAATCGGAGAAGGACAAACAGTGTATGTTCTCATTCATTTGGGGAATATAAATAATAGTGAAAGGGAATATAAGGGAAGGGAGAAGAAATGTGTGGGAAATATCAGAAAGGGAGACAGAACATAAAGACTCCTAACTCTGGGAAATGAACTAGGGGTGGTGGAAGGGGAGGAGGGCGGGGGGTGGGGGTGAATGGGTGACGGGCACTGAGGGGGACACTTGACGGGATGAGCACTGGGTGTTATTCTGTATGTTGGTAAATTGAACACCAATAAAAAAATAAATTTATTTAAAAAAAGAAAAGAAAAATAAAATATTTCTTTAATTCATTTCAGTGTTCTTCCTTTCTGGAAATAGACTCAAATTTCTGATCTATATCATTTTCCTTGCTGAGGAAATTTCAACATTTTTTTTGCAAAGCATGTCTGCTGCTGTTGGATTACCTTGGTTTTAATTTGTCTAGAAAAGTCTTTGTTTCTCCCTCATTTTTAAAGAATAATTCATTTGAATGTAGAATTCTAGGTAGAACTCTCTGTCTCTGTCTCATTCTCTCTCTCTCTCTTTTTTTGCTATAGTAAGGACATGATGTCTATTTGTTTGTTTGCTTAGGTAATTGTCCCACTCTGTTCTCTGTGCTTCTTGGTTCTATGGCTTTTCGTTTGCCATTATTGTTGAAAAGTTCTTAGCCACTACAAATATTTCTTCTCCATTACATTATCTTCTGTATTCTAATTATAAATATTCACACCCTTTGAAGCCATCTCACAGTTCTTGGATATTATGTTCCCCTTTTTAAACTCTTCAGAATTTTTTTTTTGTCTTAGCTTTCATTTTGGGAAATTTCTTTTGCCATATCTCAAGCTCACTGATTCTCTTTGGCCTTATTCTTACCCAATCTACGGATAAGCCCAGCCCATCAAAGGTGTTTTTTCTTTTCTGTTAGTGTGTTTTTGATTTTAGCCTTTCTTTTTAATTCTTTCCTAGATTTTCTATCCCTGCTTACATTACTAATCTGTTCTTATACTTGTCTATTTGAATTTTCAAAAGTAATCATGATTATTTTAAATCATTTGTTTTTAAACTATTTAAATTCCCTGTCTGATAACTATTTTAAACATCTCTGTCACAGTCAAGGCTATAAGACAGTTTGAAAGTTATTCTAAATGTTAAACATAGAGTTACCATATGACCCAGAATTTCTACTACTAGATATATAACCACGAGAAATGAAAACAGATGTCCACACAAAAACTTGTGTAAGAATATTCCTGGCAGCATTTCTTGTAATATACAAAAAGTAGGAATAATACAAAAGTTCTTCAAATGATGAATTGATATGTAAAATATGGTATATTAATTGGTAACTGTGGGAGGCAGAATAATGTCCCTGCCCCAAAGATATCCATGTTTTAATTCCAAGAACCTATAAATCAAATGTCTTATGTAATAAAAGGATTTTACAAAGGACATTAAGTCATAAAATTTTATTTTATGTGAACCATATAAAGCTGTTTTTTAAAAAGTAACAGAAAGAAGGAGGCAAGGATTGACTTCATCAGTCTTTCATTCTTTTTTTTTTCATTCTTATTTTTATTAAAAAAAATACTGCTATACTCTGAGAGTACAAGTACTTTAGAATGTATTAGATTCTACTTTTCCCTAAACTCAGTGGATATCCCTTTTGGGGTCCCATGGGTATTTATTTATTTATTTATTTATTCATTTATTTATTTTTAAAAAGATTTTATTTATTTATTTATGAGACACACACACACACACACACAGAGGCAGAGACAGAGTCAAAGAGCAAAGCAGGCTCTGTGCCGGGAGCCTGATGTGGGACTCGATCCCGGGACTCCAGGATCATGGCCTGGGTGGAAGGCAGGCGCCAAACCACTGAGCCACCCAGGGATCTCCATTTCCCCATCATTTAGCTTCTTGTGATAGAGCTACTGTTTTACTTTTTGGCCTCATCCTTCAGACTGTGAATCCTTCGAAGAAGGACTGTGCTGATCTTTCTATTTGCAATGCTTTGTGTATGGTGGAGCCTCGTCAATGTTTTTTGAAGAATAGGAACAAAATGAAAAAGAGTAGAAGAGAGGTTAGGGGAAAATGGAAGAAAGGCTCTGGGAAATAAACAGGCCATTTCTTCTCTGTGGTCACAGAGAAAATGGGCTTGACCTAGAGACACAGATGAGAGAGATGAACTCTGACAGTGAATACTGGAAAAGTACACAATCTATTCTACTGTGCTCAAGGACGTGACATTTTTACTGGTACAGGGATGAGAAAAGAAAACAATAATTAGTAGAAGGCACAAGTACAGCACAGAGGAAATAATGTTGAAAAGTCTCTAATGCAGAATAAAGGATCACAAGAGAAGGGGCAGCAATAAGTTGGAAAATTGAGTTGGAGCTGGATATATGGGTGAGAAAAGGGTCTGGAAAATCACATTAAAGATTGTTTTGTGCACTATGAAGAAATATTGAAAATTTGGAGGAAGATAAAAAAAGCAACTACATCCACCTAGAGGCACTCTCATATTATCATCTTTCTGAATTCCAGGATAGAAGATTTCCTTATTTAACCCCAGATAATGGGAGGGGAAGTCTCCTAGACGGGGTCTCCACTGTCATCTTTGGGGGATGATTGCAATCTGTCCTAAAGTATAATTTGTTCCTGCAGAGAAAAATGCCAGCTTCATGTGGTCTGTCCCCACTTACAGTAGAACCTCAGGAGACTCTTTGGTTTTTCTACTCTAGAGAAATGGGACTCCTAAAGTGGCTAGGAGACATGGAACTCACTGGGTCTGGAACTGTGACTGATGCTGTTCCTGCCTAAAGTGGAAGATGTGACACTGATGTTCTGTAGGCTGGGTTGTGGTGTGGATGCTTCATATAGATACTCTGTGTGGTAAACTAGTAATAGCCACACACTTCTTCAATCCTGGTGTGCACAGAAGGTGGCTTTGTTACTCATTCCACCAAATATGGATTCCACTCCAATGCCTTTAACTGGGTGGCATAATTAACTATGTGACCTGCTTTATTCAATAGAATGTGGCAGATGTGGCATTCTAAGACTTCTGAGGCTGAGCCTTAAGAGAGCTTGTGGCTTCCATTTTCACCCTCTTGGAATGGGGTGCTTAGAGCACTGAGAAACGAAGCCAGCCTGACCTACAGGTGGTAAGAATAAGTGTGGAGGAGAACTGAGACACCATGCCAAAAGCCATTACCAAGATGATGTGTGAGTCAGGCCACTGTGGCCATTCCAGCCTAGTTGACCCTCACTGACTGCCTGCAAATGCATGAGTGATCTCAGGCATAGCCCATGGAGAAACTAGGTACCCAACCCACATAATTGTGAGAGATACTATATGGTTCTTGTTTAAAACCACTAAGTTTCAAATGAGTTATCTGTAGTTATAAGCAACTGATATACCTGGATTAGATAAAATAGCAGCACAACTTCTTTCTACACAGATGAATTTTATGGAGAGAAATGTCAATCTATTCACCCTGAAAGATCTTTTGATGTGCCGTTCTTTGGTAATCTTTTGTCTGTGGATTCTAATCACCAGCCCCTGCCTCCACCCCAGCAATATCAGACTTTAAATGGGCAAATCTATGGTAGTCTCACCACTGAGCTGGAAAAGAAAACAATATTTCTAACTTTCATTATTTTCCACTTATAAATTTAGGTAGGGTTGAGAGTACGAGTAAGATAAATCCATACAACATATATTTATGGAAATGATTCGGTGTAAAAGCCTCTTTGCTAGGAGCTATGAATAATGACAATACAGACATTTGATAAGCTTCAATATAGTGGGTAAAGTAGATATAAACATAAATGAGTATGATTCAAGGCAAAATGTGATATGTCCTATAATACATAGAGATGACTGTTGGTGGAGGTGGAGAAATATACCAGGCTTCAGTGAGTAAGAAGCTGTGGAGCAAATAGTCCAGTATACTCCAATATATTAAATCTTTTAATGTATGTGCCACTGTATAAGTGTACTTTATATATGGAGTGGAGTAAATGATGTGCTAAGGCCTGCTGTGCCCACAAACCCCTTCAGTAATTCCTTACACTTGAATCGCTTTGACATTGGCCTTTAGACTCTGCATCCCTAATCACAATTTACTGGGGCAGAGATGGGGTTGAGCCAGGGTCTGCCAACCAGGCAACAGCACCTTGGAAAGTCAACACTTGAGGAGGGATGCAAGTCTGGCTGGCACTGGCCAATCTAATTTTTCTGTGAGATGAGGGTTTCTAGGATATCTCACACATGGTCATTCTCCATGGGGCTTGCATGTATGACTGCTGTGTGAAAATAGACTCAGGTATTTTGCACTTTTGGTAAGGTGGAACTAAAAGGAAATGTCAGAGCTTCTCATAGTGCCTAGGTTGTGCTGTTGGTTTCCTATATATACTGAATAAAAGCCTGAGTAAAGCAGACCAGCTATGCCACATGAAGTGCTGGCCTATGTGGCCCTGGAGCCAGACCTTGTCAGACCTTGACTATGGTTGAGGTAAGTTTTTCCTAGAAGGAAATGATTATTATCACATCATCCATTTAGGGATCTGGAAAAACCTGAGGAAGGAAATAGACTGCAGACATTTCTTTTTGACCCTTCTGAGTTTGAAAACTGAGCTGTCCATGGTCAGCCAGGAAGGTGAGAGTGAGGCAGGAAACTGATTCATCCTAGAACCCCAAGAGGGACTGGATCTGTGCAATCATAAACATTCTGTAGAGTACAGTTGCTTTTCCCTGCTCCCAACTTTTCACTAATGTTTTATAAAAAGGACAGAGTATTCTCTGTTTTGTTTGGCAACCATGGATAAACTGCCCTATTTAGGGGAGAAAAGGATCCACATTTGATTCACTGGCTTATCTCAGACCAGAAAGCTCAGAAACACTGACTGGGCTTACATTTTATCCTTTACAGTGATGAGCAATTGTATTAATTAGAATAAGCTGGGGAGATTAACACAGTAGCAACCATTCTCAAATCACATATATAGTCTTATATGAATTGTAAGGGAGATTTGATTCACAATTTAAGTCTCATTATTTTTTATATATAATTTTTCACATGGGAAAACTAATAAACAGTATTACAAAACAGGTCTAGTGATATTTTTCTTTGAGTGCTACTAAGTTCTCATAATTTCTGTATTGTTGGATCTGTCTCCTTCCTAAATCAAAATCTTGGGCCTCACTATCAATTCATAATTTATGATTTCATCAAACTTTTTAGAAATTTATGATTTTATTATTTCATATTTTTGTGATTTCACCAAAATTTTTATTGAACACTTATCATGTGCCAGGCAATGTGTTTTGTGCTGGAAAATATAAGCAATCAGTCCTTCTTATCTCCTTGCTTCTGGGGCCTTTGTTTCAATATTAAATCATAAATTACCTTTGGTTAATTTTTCCTAATTAAAAAAAGAATTCACACTCATATTTATCTTAGATTTTAGAAAGATGATGTATGCCTTTTTTAAAAAATGAAAGGTGTTTTTAGTTTTTCTTCTCTCAAAGGTATTTATTTTGTCATCTGTTGTTATTTGTTTTATTTTAATATCTTTCCAGAAAGTCATTTCTTTGCCACTATAGTGTCTAATTATTTGAAGAGCAGAGTGTTGGAATCATGAATTAGTAGAAAGCACATGAAGTTAGGGTTAGTCTATATAATATGTAAATGAAAGAAAATAACATACTCATATTGACAAATGGAGCATAAAGTATCTCTAGAAGGATAAACAAAAAACTAGTGCAAAAGAGGGAGGGAAATAAGATGGCTGAACCCAAGGGTGGGAGACAAAGTTTTCAAAATCCATTCATACTTTCTATTTCCAAACTATGTGCAAAGTCATTTGCATAAAAATATAACATATTTCTAAAGAAATAATCCTGTGGATTCTTGGGCTTCCCATTACCAGCAGAATCAGAATCCCTGAGAAGGAAGCCCTAGAATGGGCATTTTCATTTTGTAGTAGGAGTAGTGTAGGGTAGAAGGAGATTGCTATATCCACCAACATTTGAAGCACACTGAAGAACCTGGCATGTCCTTGTTAAGCTCTTGGGCTTCTTATTGAAGCTAGTGAGATACCATATGCAGGAGACATGGCATGATCAGACTGAACTATAATCTAATGAGTTTGGACTGTGTTGATGGTAAGTTTGAGGAACATAAGTTGGATGGAAGCAAGGGGTATAACTAGGTGGCTGTTAAAGTGGCCAAAATAAAAGATTATGAAGATCTGACCTAAGACATTGGCAGCTCCTGTCTCCATAACAATTCAGGAATCTAGCAAGGAAACTGGCCATACTGATAACCCCTCTGCCACTCTCCTTCACTTCTCCCATGCTCATGATTGTGTGGCTCAGGGCTCAGCTTACTGCTCTACTGCTGTAGTCTTTATTGATTCTCCTTCTGCCATTGTCCATTACTTTTCATTTCCTGTCTTCATTTTTCTTTCTGAGGCTTCTACTGCTTCATGGATTCTTCTAGAACTTTCTCTATATTTAATACTAATTTTTAAAAACTTATGTTAAGGTGTCTGAATGGGCTAGCGGGTCTTACTCAGGATTGCAGCCCACCTCAAGTGTCGTTCTTCTACCAAGCTGATGCCTGGTTGGCAGATACTGGGTCAGCCTCATCTTTACCTCTGTAAACTGTGATTAGTGGCTTAGGAGTCTAAAGACCAAGTTAAAAGTGACTCAAGTGTAAGCAATTGCTGAAGGGATCTGTGGGTACAGCGCATGTTACCACATCATTTACTTAACTCCAAATACAAATTACATTTGTGAATTGGCACAAAAATGAAAAGACTTAACATATTTGAGAATATGTCCAATAGTGCTCACATCATTTCAGTTTTACTGGTATTGATAGAATCAAATTGGACTTTTGGGAAATGAAGTCCTCTTTGACTGTGATGATCATTGAACAAAATGTTTGATTCTTGGAAGAACCAAGTGCACATGAACCTCTCCATGTGTCTGCCTTGTTTGTTCATTCTATACTGTTTCCCTCATGCATGCTTTAGACTGTCTCTTGGAGAGAAAATAATTATATATCCTCAACAGTTAGCTCATATGAGCAAAGTGACATTTTCCAAAAGTAAAAAGTGGCTCAGTGTGTGGTATTTAATCTAGAGGGGTTTGTACATCATGACTGAAAAGTAACAAATGGTTCCCATCTTGAGAGCTGACTAACTCAATGTCCTGTTTTAGCACTGTCATAAGGTAGAGCTCTTTTGCTTAGGAATAAGTTGCTGTTACCAGGAGGGATTCATTACTCTGCTCCAATCTTACTTCTTTTTTTATTTTTTTTTTGAGTTGAAAATTTTTTGTGATAATTGCAGAATCACATGCAACTGTAGAAAAAATGCTGAGAAAGCCTTTGTATACTTTGCTTAGTTTTCTCCAATGGCAACATTTTGCAAAATTATATTATAATATCACAACCAAGATTTTTTTTTATTTTTAAAGATTTTATTTATTCATTCATGAGAGATGCAGAGAGAGAGAGGCAGAGACACAAGCAGAGGGAGAAGCAGGCTCCATGCAGGGAGCCCAACGTAGGACTTGATCCCGGGTCTCCAGGATCACGCCCTGGGCTGACGGCGGCGCTAAACCACTGAGCCACCTGGGCTGCCCCACAACTAAGATATTAAGATTGACTTAATCTATGAGTCTTATTCAGATTTCTCCAGTTTTACCTGGACTCATATGTTTGTGTTTAACAGGTTCTACACAATTCTATCACCTGCATAGGTTGGTATATTCACTGTAAGGTAAAGATAGTGAACAGTTCTAATACCACAAAGATCTCTTGTGTTGACTTTTAATAACTACATGTACTTCATTCCCCCAACTCCCTGGCAACCATTAATCTGAACTCCATTTCTATTTTTTTCTTCATTTTTTTCTTCATAACAACTGTTATGTAAATGGAAAAGTATACAGTAGGTAACCCTTTGGGGTTGGGTGGGTTTTTTTTTTAACTAAGCGTAACTCCCTGAAGATCATCCAAGTTGTTGCATTTATCAATAGATTGTTCTTTATTTTCCCAGTAATGTTCCCTGATGTATTGTGGAACAGTTTATCCATTTACTTATTGAAAGACATGTGGACTGAATCCAGTTTTTGGCAATTGCAAATAAGGCTACTGACATTCATGCACAGGTTTCTGTAAAAAGGTATTTTCATTTCTCTGTGATAAATGCCTAGGAGTACAATTACTGGTTCATATGGCAATTGTAACTTTAGTTTTATAAGAAACTGACAAACTTTTCCAGAGTAGCTGTTCCATTTTATATTCCCACTAGCAATGTATGAGAGAGCCAATTTTTCCACATCCCTGCCAGCATTTGGGGTTGTAAGTGTTTTTCTTTCAGCTCTTCAGATATGTATGCAGTAACATATCATTGCGTTTTTTAAAGGATTTTATTTATTTATTCATGAGAGATACAGAGAGAGAGAGGCATAGATATAGGCAGAGGCAGAGACAGCCTCCCCCTAAGGAGCTTGATGTGGGACTGGATCCCAGGACCCCTGGATCATGATTTAAGCTAAAGGTGGATGCTCAACTGCTGAGCCACCCAGGTGTTCCTCATTGTAGTTTTAATTTGCATTTTTCTGAGGTCATATGATGTTGAATATCATTTTATCTTCTTATTTGCCATCTGTACATGATCCTTGGTGAAACATTTCTCCATGTCTTTTGTGCATTTTCTAATTAGTTTTATTTTTGTATTTTAAGAGATCCCTATATGTCATATATATTCCAGATACTAGTCCTTTGTAAGATATGTGAACTGCAAATATTTTCTAAGTCTGTAGCTTGTCTATTCACCCTCTTCTCTTCACATGGGCTGTTTTCTATTTTAATGAGGTACAATTTATTGATTTTTTTTCCTTTTTTGAATGGTATTTTTTTGGGTTAAGTCTGAGAATCTTGACAAGTCCTATATCCCAAGAATTTTATCTTATTTTTTTTCTGAAAGTTTTGTAGGTTTGCATTTTAAAATAAAGTTACAGTCCACTATGAATTAATTTTTACATGGGGTATGAGGTTAAGGTTGAGGTTAATTTTTTGCCTATGGATGTTCAACTAATTCCATTGCTTGAAAAAGTTATTCTTTGTTCATTAATTTGCTTTTGCATCTCTGTTAAACATTAATTGAGGTTTCCTGTGTAAGTCTATTTCTGGGTTTTCCATTTCAGTGTCATTACTCTCTGTGTCTCCCTCCACACTGTTCACACTACCATGACCACTGAAACTATACTGTAATCTTGAACACTGGATACAGTAATTCCTTTCACTTTATTCTTCTTTATTGATTACATTAGCTGCTCTGGAGTCTATACCTGTCCATATAAATTTTAGAATAAGCTTACCTATACCTTGGCAAGATTTTGGTAGGTATTATGTGAAATTTCTAGATAAAGTTGGTTAGCATTGACATCCTGACTATGCCAAGTCTCTCAGTCCATGGATGCAGCATGTCATATTTATTTATATCTCTTTGATTTCTTTCAATACCATTTTGTCATTTTCATCATGCAGATCTTATACATTATTTGTTAAATGTATATCTAAGAATATAATTTAGTTTGGAGTGACTGTGAATGATATTGTGTTTTTAGTGTCAATTTCCACACATCATTATTAGGTATATAAATGTGAGATTGATTTGGGAGAGTAAATCTTGTGTCCCTTGATGTCCTGAACATACTTCTAAGTTCTGGGAGGTTTTTTGTTTGTTTTTTTCATTTTTTGGTAGACTACCAGAAATTCTCTATGTAAACAATCACATCATCTAAAATAAGGGTGGTTTTATTTCTTCCATTCTGATCTGTATGCCTTCTATTTTTTTTCTTGCCTTATTGCACTGGCTAGACACCAGCACTATGTTGAATATGAGTGGTGAAAGTAGATTCCTTGCTTTGTTCCCACTTTAGGAGAGAGTGTTCAGTCCTTCACCATTAATTACGATATTTGCTATAGGGTTTTTTTGTAAGTGTTCTTTATCAAATGGAGCTCGGTTCTTTTTATTCTTCATTTGCTGGTGATTGATTGGCATAAGTGATGTTTCTGGCAATTTTCCTTTTTAAAATTTTTTTAAAAAATTTATTTATTTATTTGACAGAGAGAGAGCGTATAAACAGGCAATGTGGGAGAGGGAGAAGCAGACTCCCCATCAAGCAGGGAACCGATTTGGGGCTCTACCCCAGGACCCTGGATAAAGACCCAAGCCAAAGGCAGAAGTCTACTGAGCAACCTAGGTGCTCCCCATCTTTTTTAATTTTTTAAGAATTTTTCTTTTCTTTTTGTGGATGGTGTTACATAAGTGCTACACAGAGTATCATACTTTGTGTGAAGTAGTTAAAGATGCATTTATAGTTTGTGAACTTTTCTGTACATGATCAAATGTAAAAACAAAACAAAACAAAACTAAGCTACCAGAGATATGAAAACAGATAACCTACAAATAGCATGATTCAATTAGCATTAGTCTTTCATTAACTAGAATTCAGGTCTAGGAAGATTAATAGAGAAACATTTTTAAAGTGTTGGTAAGAGAGTCTTTTTTAATCTAAAATTCTATATCCAGTTAACCTTAATTCAAATGTAAGAGTAAAGTGATGACTCCTACATCATCAAGAACTCAGATCTTTTACAAACCTATTAAAATGAGCAGCAATTATATTTCAGCAAGGAAATGAAAATAAAAGAATTAGAATACAAAAAAGATGATCAAAGATATATGGGAAAGATACTTTTGCATAAGTGAGTTGTTTTTCAGTTTTACTATATAAATCTTATAATAAGGTGCCAGATAATATCATAGGGAATAAGAAGGATGAGTAGGCACATTGTATCATGCTAGGACTTTTATCTTGTCTGGGAGGATACAGACGTTGATTATTTTGTTGAAGTATATGTGTTAATAACTTAAAGACAACACCAGGAACAGAAAGAGAATGTGTAGCTTCCACTTGTAGTTCAAAACTGAACAAGTAATTATGAAAAATAAAATAGGCATTTAATTGACACTCCATTTAATTCCAAACTGTACTTTCTGTGCATATTTCTATTTCTTTCAACAGATCCAATTATATGAAAACTGTACCTGATGATGAAACTACATCAAAGCAGGAGTTTTCATTATTTTGAATGCAATAGCAAGGTTCTTACCTGGGATCAGATTTGTGTTTATTGAAATATATCTCAAAGGATAAAAATGAAATTTCTGAAATATGATTCCTTTCATAAATGAAAGCTCAAATTCACAGAACTCTATTAAAATCACTGAATTTTGAATTTCTGAAATCAAAGAAGAAATTTTTATTTGCTTCTTTTTTAAAAATATTTTATTTATTTATTCATGAGAGACAGACAGAGAGAGGGGCAGAGACACAGGCAGAGGGAGAAGCAGGCTCCATGCAGGGAGCCTGATGTGGGACTTGATCCCGGGACTCCAGGATCATGCCCTGGGCCGAACACAGGCACCAAACCACTGAGCCACTCAGGGATCCCCCTTTTTGTCTCTTCTATTGGTATTGAATTCAAGGGGAAAAGAGTGCAGAGTAAACTAAACAGGAGCTATTCATATGGGCTAATGGCAGTGGTAATTAATGGCTTATTCTTACACAGCTCATACAAATAGCAAGTTGTATTAATAGCTATATTAACAACTTCTAGATGAAATTTTAAATATATTTTTATTTATATAGAGAAATAAAAGATAAAGCTTGATGAAAATACAGGGATTTTTAAAGGAACTATATATTTTTCCTTTATAAATATTCAGAAAAATGAATCAAACTTAAATGTCTAACCAAAAAGGACACATTAAATATATTTATACAGTATAGCCACTTAATAGAATGATTTGGATTTTTTGATAAGATTTTTTTCCTTTTTTAAAGATTTATTTATTTGAGAGAGAGAGAAAGCATGAGAGGGAAGGGCAGAGGGAGAGAGAGAGAGAGGGAATTCCTAGCAGACTCCATGCTGAGCGCAGAGCCTGGCATGGGGCTCCATCTCATGACCCTGAGATCACAACCTGAGCTGAAACCAAGAGTTGGCACTCAGCCCAGTGTACCACCCAGGCACCCCCAGAAAAATGTTTTTATAATATAATAAGTGATTGTAATCAGTTTACAAAGCAGGACATACACAATCTATTTTTTTTTTTGTTTTTTAAATGTATACTTTAAGTGGTGCCTGAATGGCTCAGTTGGTTAAATGTCCAACTTCTGATTTTGACTCAGGTCATGATCTCAGGGTCATAAGATTGAATCCCATCCTGGGCTCTGCTCAGTGGGGAGTCTACTTGAGATTCTCTCCCTCTACCCCTCCCCCTGCTCTCTCTCTAAGATAAATAAATAAAAATAAAATCTTTAAAAGATAAATAAAATATGTACTTTAATAAAAATGCTTATGTATATATTTATTATACAGAGATGATACAGGGGATATGAAACATGTACCTAAGTACATGCATATGGTACCTTTATCAGCATGCTGTGTTTTGTTTTTGTTTTTTCAGTTTTGCTTTTAATTTTCCAAATTGTATGCTTTAATTAAAATTTATTGTTTGTGTATGGAAAACAAAGGAAGGAAGGTAGCCATGAAAAGAATAGTAAAAGAGATCATGATAGTTACCTAATCAGTCTCTCTACAATCTTTGAAAGCATCAAAAACAAAGAAAGAAAGAAAGAAAGAAAGAAAGAAAGAAAGAAAGAAAGAAACCCAAACCAAAAATATACAATGATACAGATTAACAAGAAAAATAAAACCACACAAAATATTGTATCTTTCACAAAACTAGAAGGTTGAGAACACTAAAAGAAAGTACATGTAAGCAAAATCACCAAAGTTTATGGAGCTGTGGCTCAAGCTTCTAGTGTAAGAACTTGGAGCAAGCAAGAGGAGGCTGAATAAACTCTATAGAAGAGGAAAGAAAAAAAAAAAAGACAGCCTAAGATTGAACAAACATCACCCCTTAAAGGGAAGTCCTAGTATTTCAGAGAACTGATTTTAGGGAAGAGATTAAAAATTACACGGGGCTTACATGGAGGCGACAGTCTCCCAAATGCATTGCTTCTGGGGATAGAATGGGAGTAAATGTTGAAAAGAGAGATGAGGCCTTCGGGCACTGGATGGTGATGAGATAAAGGACCCAGAAGAGGAAATTTGGAATTTCAATAAACAAAAGCAAAAATTCAAGACTCATAGCTCATCCCAAGAGACCTGAGTTGCTCAAATCCTGCACATCTTCAATAAAGGTTTTTGGCCAGCTTCTGAGAGATGAACTCTTAGCCTTAGGAAAACTATGCCTGATAACAGTGTTTTTATATGTGTGAGGCCATGGACCTTGCTGTACGAGTTTGATTAGAATTTTTACTAACAGACATGATTTATGTAAATGTTTTTGCTCAAAGAAGGCTGGGGTCTGGGTAGCAGAGGTCGATAATGCAGTTGCTGCATCCCTATATGACCGACTCCTAATGAAAACTCAACATCAAACCTCAAGTGAGCTTTCCTTGTTGATACCCACTTTGCTCTTGTTGTCACACACATCATTACTGAGAGAATTAACTGCATTAGTTAATTAACTGCATTAAACCCTACTAGAAAGGACACTTAGAAGCTTGCATTTAATTTCTCTTGGATTTTGGCTCATGCATCTTTGCCTTTTGTTAATTTTAAACTATCATTTTTCTGTAATAAAGTAACCAGCAGTGTAGTCAGCTTTTCTGAGTCCCGTGAGTCCTTTGGAACCCCCAAACCACTCAAAAAAACAAGTCTTGTATTTCAATAAAGGCTTATTTAACATATGATAAAAGTCATCATTAAAATGCAGAATTTTCATCTTCTATATAGCAAGTAACCAACTAACTCTCACATCAATGTTCTAAGCTTTGATATGATCAATATAGTTATGTGACTAAAGTCAAAGACTCAATTCCTATTCTCAAAGAGATTAAAATTTAGTTCTGCTATCTCTCTGGAAATTATAAATCAGTTTATTCAATAAAGAAAAAATAGCTAAAGCATGGCTTTTGAAGTTCCTCCAAACTTCTATCACTTCTAGGTCCTTCTTCAGAGATATCTCTATTGCCAGTATGATATGTATCCTTTCACTTCTTTTTTTAAACATTTGCATATATAGTCCCACTGAAAATATATAGTATAATATATATGGGCATAAATTTTACAAACAATGTTCAACAAAAACACCAGTTAAAAAAATATAAAAAATAGAGCCCAAATTAAATAATAGTGTTTAAGGATACATGCTTATATGCTAAATCTTTAAAGCAATAGTAGGATGAAATTATCATAAATCAGGATAGCAGTTAATGTTAAGAAGAAATGGGTGCGGGGGAAGAGGGGACCTGGGTGGCTCAGTGGTTGAGCATCTGCCTTTGGCTCAGATCATGACCCTGGGGTCCTGGGATTAAGTCCTGCATTAGGCTCCCTGCGGGAGACCTCTGCCTACATTTCTGCCTCTTTGTGTGTCTCTCATGAATAAATAAATAAATAAAATCTTTAAAAAAAGAAGAAGAAGAAATGAGTGGGGGTAGGTAATTGAAGTAGACACAATGATGGTCTCTAGGTTTGTGGTAATGCTCGTTTTCATGATTGGGGAAAATTTGCATTAATGTTAACTGTGATAAATCAATAAAATGGATATCCTTATTTTGGACACTTTTTTGTTTATAGAATACAAAAGTGAATACAAGTGGTAAAAATAAAACAAGTATATTAATTTAGAAAATCAAATACATATTTACATTAATTTGAATGAAAGTAATAAAGAGAAGAAAAGAGCCTAAAACATGGGGATCAAACAGAAACAAATAGTAAGCCAGCAGACCTAAATTCAACTATATCCATGATTACATTACATGAAAATGTTATAAATACTCCAAGTAAAACAATAAAATTGTCAGAATCAATTTTAGAATGACATATACTGCTTATAATGAGTTGTTCTCAAATATAAAGAAGACACAATAAAGTCGAAAGTATAGAGATTTTTCAGTGCTGGCCAAGATGTGGAAAGCTATTTTCCAGGAAGGAAAGATGCACATTCGATGTACATTCTTGAAATAGAAACTTGAAAAAAAAAATAAATGGAAAATTCAGAAATGGAAACCTGAAATACCTGAAATAAAAAATTCACTGTATGGGCTGAATAGTTGAATGAGATGACAGAGGAAAGAATCATGGTACTTTATGTTAGATTATTAGAAATTAGCTAATCTTTAAAAGAAATAGAAAATATTGAAAGGAAAACAAATCTACAGATACTTATGTCAAATTAATACCAAAATATCTAATACTCATGTAACTGGATGTCCAAAAAAAAGAAAAGAAAGAAAAGATACAGACAAAGCCTGGAGTGACTGTAATAATATCAAAGTAGACTTCAAAACTAGGAATATAAACCAAAGATAAAAAAGTAAATTACAGAATAATAAGAATTGGTTAATAATAATCCTAATAATGATAATTCACCACAAAGACATGACTCAACAGCATAGCTTCTAAAGGCATGGAGCATAAACTAATAGAACTGAAAGAAGAGATAGACAAATCACAATTATAGTTGGAGACCAACACACCCCTTTCAGTATTTGAAAGAACTAGTAGAATAACAGCCAAGATATAGAAAACTTGAACAATACTGTTTAGCAACTTGATCTAAGTGCCACTCTGTCCCCATATAACTGAATTTATGTTCTTTTTAAGTAACATGGAATATTCCTAAGGGAGACCATATTCTGGGCCATAAAACAAAACTTACATTTTTTAAGAGAATTTAAATGATGTGGAATTAAACTACAAATCAGTAACAAAATGATTATCTGGAAACCCCCCAATATTTGGTAATGAGATAACACTTGCTGAAATAACACATAGGCCAAAGTAGAAGTCATACAAAATAATAAAGCATTTTGAATTGAATGAAAATGAAAACAGAGAATATCAAAATTTATGGAATGCAGCTAATGCAGTAGTTGTAGGGAAATATACATTACATGCTTATACTAAAAAAAATATTAAATTATTGATCTAGGCTTCCACCTTATGCAACTAGAAGAAGTTGAGCAAATTAAACCTAGTATAAGTAAAAAGAAAGAAAAAAATAAGGACAAAACCAGAAGTCAACAAAATTAAAAATAGGAAAACAGTAGAGAAATAAATAAAACTGGTAATTGTATTTTGGGAGCACCTGGGTAGCTCAGTCAGTTAAGCATCCAACTCTTGGTTTTGGCTCAGGTCTTGAACTAAGGGTGAGATTGAGCCCCCTGTGGAGCTCCACACCCAGCATGGAGTCTGCTTTAGACTCTGTCTCCCTCTCCTTCGTCCCCCCATTCTCTCTCTCAAAAATCATCAATCAATCTTTCAAACACATCTGAAAACTGTTTTTTTTTGAAAAGGTCAATGAGGGGCGCCTACGTTGCTCAGTCAGTTAAGTGTCTGCCTTCAGTTAGGGTATGATCCAGGGGTCCCGGGATGGAGCCCTGTCTTGGCCTCCCTGTTCAGTGGAGAGTTGCTTCTCCCTCTCCCTTAACACACCCCCCCTTCTACTCTCTCTCTCTCTCTCTCTCTCTCTGTCAAATAAATAATAAATAAATATCTTAAAGTAAAGGTCAATGAAATTGATTAACTTTAGCCAAGAAAAAAAAAGGATGCAAATTGCCAATATAAGGGATAAAAGATGACTCATCACAAGAGACTCTAGGACACATTCAGAGCATTATCAGAGAATACTAAAATATCTTTATACCTGTGAATTCAGCAACTTAGATGAAATAGACCAGTCACTTGCAAGACATAAACTCCTAATGCTCACTTAGGATTACACTGATAACTTGAATAATCTTTTATATGCTAAAGAAGTGTAATTTGCTGTTGAAAACTTCCTAAAAACCTATTAACAAAGAAAATTCGATGTTTAACTGGCAAACTCAAACTTTCAAGGAAAAAAATATAGGAACTCTACACAATCTCTTTTAGAAAATGCAATAGGATGGGTGCCTGGGTGGCTCAGTTGGTTAAGCATCTGCCTTCAGCTTAGGTCATTATCCCAAGGTCCTGGGATCAAGTTGCCCATCAGGCTCCCTCCTCCATGGGGAGTCTGCTTCTCTGTCTCCCTCTGCTCCTCTCTTTGCTTGTGCACTCTCTCTTTCTCTCAAATAAATAAATAAAATCTTAAAAAAAATACAACAGGAGAAAAAACTTGTAAAGCCATTAAATGAGACCAACATTGTCCTAATACAAAGCCACAAAGGTATTCTTTTTAAAGATTTTATTTATTTATTTATGAGAGACACAGAGAAAGGGAGAAAGGCAGAGACACAGGCAGAGGGAGAAGCAGGCTCCCTGCAGGGAGCCCAATGTGGGACTCAATCCAGGGACTGCAGGATCATGCCCTGAGCCAAAGGCAGATGCTCAACCACTGAGCCACCCAGGCATCCCAAAACCACAAAGGTGTTACTAGCAAAACTGTTTCATGAAAAAAAATTCAATCAATGTAAATCAGCAAAACAACAAAAGAAGAAAAGCATATTCAAGCATATATTGTTAAAAATCAAAATTCATTCACGATAAAAACTAGATGTCTATAAGCCTACAGATAAAAGCAACTTAAAGGTGAAAAATGGAATGTTGAGACATCCAATTAGACAAGGTGGTGTAGATATACCTCTCCCTGCATCTTCATGGAAGTACAATCAAACCTGGAGATAATGCAAGGCAGCCAAGGGAAAACTTTGAAAAGTGGCAAAAGGAAGGTGAACTGGCTAGCAACTGGAGGAAAAATAGGGTCGCAGGGCATCTTACAGCCCCACCCACTAGAAAAAGACAGTGCAGGCCTGACTTTTTCCTACCACAAGGGAAGTCTGTCTCCTCACCGATTTTGTCTTGTTAATCCAAGTCACTGACATATAATTTTTCTTCTGCTTGAAAATCTTTTGACATTTTTATATGGTAGGTCAACTGGCAATGAGCCCACTCAGATTTTCTTCACTAAAAAATAATTTTTTATAACTATTAAGTAAGGAAAAACCGGATTTGGGTATAATCAGATTGAGAATTCTAGGTTGGAAGGAGCTGTCTCTTTATACAATTTGAAGATTCTGCTATAGTCTTGTCTTCCTTGGACGGTGTCTGATGAAAAGTCATTTGTAATTAATGTCTTTGTTCCTCTATAAGCAATATATTTTGTTCCCTCTATCTTTCTTCAAGATTTTCTCACTTTTTATGTCCACAGTTTGAATATGATTTGTCTATTTTTGTAAATCTTTATATCCTCCTGGTTTCTCAGTGAGTTTTTTTTTTGAAACTTTAATTTGGTATCTGTCATTAATTTGGGGAAGTTTTCAATCATTATTTCTTCAAATATTTCCTTCATCCCATTTTCTTTCTGTTCTTTCTGCTATTCTGGTTATGTATATGTCATGCCAAGTGGTATTTTCCACAGTTCTGAGTTTTCTCAGTCATTTTTATTACATTTATGTTTCCATTTCTAGAATTTCCACTGACCTATCTTCAAGTTCACTGATTTTTTTCTTAGCTATGTTGAGTCTACTGATGAACTTGTCAAAAGTATTCATTTCTATCAATGTGCTTTTGATTCTAAGCATTTCCTTCTACTTTTTATAGTTTTTATCTCTATGTTGCCATTACCTTTTGGTTGTGTTTGTTGTCTTTTTTTTCCATTGATAGCTTTGCCATATTGATCATAGTCATTTTAAATTCCTCATGTGATAATTCCAAGATTTGTGTTATATTGGCATGTTTTTTTTTCTTAAGATTTATCTATTTATTTGACAGAGAGAGACAGCATGGGGGGGGGCACAGGGGCAGAGAGTGGGAATCTCAAGCAACTCCCTACTTGAATGTGGAGTCTAACGTGAGGCTCAATCCCATGATCCATGAGATCCTGACCTGAGCTGAAATCACAACTCAGCTGCTTAACCACCTGAACCACCCAGGTGCCCCTGGTATGTTTTTCAGTATTTGTAGAAATTCAACCATGTTTTATAGGGTAATAGGTAAACTCCTTTCATATGAGAATTTATGTTAATTTAGCAGTTGTGTTGTATTTACTGTTTGATATAGCAATAGGTAACAGAGGCTTCATATTTCTCTGGTGAACTTGTTTTTTAATTCCTTCTTGTCTTTTGGGTTTCCCTTTGTACTGTCCTTGGTGTGTGTTTTGCAGTTCTTTAAACTGTAATCCACAGTTATTAATGGATTACTTGTGAGTTGTTAATGGATTGTTCCATCTTGTGATATGGGAGGAGAGGACATTCTCTAATCTTCTAATCTTCTAATCTTCTAACTAAATGTCTGTCCGATAGTGGGCCTGTGATTCAGGAATGTTGCCCTCAGAAGTGTTTTAGGACTATCCTTCTTTGAGGTTTCAAACATCTCCCCTCCTCCAATCCCTGTTCTCTTCCCTGATTCCAGAATCCCTGGTCTATTCCTTGAAGCCCTTTCTTCTATTAGTGATGCATTGTGTGTGTGTGTGTGTGTGTGTGTGTGTGTGTGTGTGTGTGTGAAACAGAGAGAGAGAGAGAGAGAGAGAGAGAGAGAGAGAGAGAAACGTTGGAGCAGCCTGGAGTAGAGCAGAGGTTCCTTCCACCAAGAGGGATAAGGTTTCAGAATTGCTTGTTGTTTGGTAGAAGGGTTTGGAAGGGTTTCAAGATAGCTACTCTTTCCCTTCTCTTGTCAGGGCCATGTTCGGAACTTACTTGAGTCTCCTCAATGAGAATCTCATGGATTTTCTAGAGAAGAAGCCTACAAAAGTATGGAAATTCTCATTATGACTGCAGTCCCCAGGAGCTCCAGCAAGTCACCAAAATTACTATGTGAAAGTTCCTACTGGCCTGCTGTCTTGGATTTGATCACAGCTCTGCAGCTTACTGCGCAGCTAAGGATGGATGTACTGACAGATAAATGATAGTCTGCTTTTCCTAACTCTGTGAGGATAATCATGTCACTTCATTAGCTCTGTGCCACATCTGTGAACACAGAAGGATGATAGTGATAACAGATTTCATAGCCTTTCTTTTGATCTGGATAATAAGATATTTCCACAGGGAACTAGCCCTGTCCCTTTAAGTGAAATGTATGGAGAATGTCACCTGAAATTTGGACAAAGAAGAAATACTTTGAACCATACGTACATGCTCAATACTTACTGGAGTCATGTCAGAATTCCAGAGCATAATATCAGTAATGGTGATCATTGTCTAAATGCTGCAGGAAGAATATCTGTCAAGAGAAAACACTTGATTTCCAGGTACTGGTTGTATCCACATAATAATAACTATGCAGAAATCTGTGTGATACAAGGGCAGATAGAGGGAGGAATGAGGGTAAGATGTGGCTGCTGTGAGGTGAACTATTAGGTGTTCTAAGAAACTGATACCAGCTATATGTAAGGGAAAATAATGTTTAGATAACACCCAAACATAACTAGTTTGAGAGTCTACACAAAACTTTGTGTTTGAAATTTTGCTGTATTTTACGGAAGCAAAATAGTGTATAAGTATTTTACAATATACTTGTTGTACGTTTCTTTTTAAAATTATTTTATTCGAGTTCAATTTGTCAACATACACCATAACACCCAGTGCTCATCCCACCAAGTGACCCCCTCAGTGCCCATCACCCAGTCACCCCAAACCCCACACTCCTCCCCTTCCACTACCCCTTGTTCATTTCCCAGAGTTAGGTGTCTCTCATGTTTTGTCATCCTCACTGATACTTTCACTCATTTTCTCTCCTTTCCCTTTATTCCCTTTCACTAATTTTTATATTCCCCAAATGAATAAGACCATATAATATTTGTCATTTTCCGCTTGACTTATTTCACTCAACATAATACCCTCCAGGTCTATCCACATTGAAGCAAATGGTGGGTATTCATCATTTCTTTTTTTTTTTTTTGTATTCATTGTTTCTAATTCTGAGTAATATTCCATTGTATACATAAACCAGATCTTCTTTATCCATTCATCTTTCTATGGACACCGAGGCTCCTTCCACAGTTTGGCTATTGTGGACATTGCTGCTATAACATCGGGGTGCAGGTGTCCCGGCGTTTCATTGCATCTGTATCTTTGGGGTAAATCCCCAGTAGTGCAATTGCTGGGTCGTAGGAAAGATCTATTTTTAACTCTTTGAGGAACCTCCACACAGTTTTCCAGAGTGGCTGCACCAGTTCACATTCCCACCAACAGTGTAAGGGTGTTCCCTTTTCTCCGCATCCTCTCCAACATTTGTTGTTTCCTGCCTTGTTCATTTTCCCCATTCTCACTGGTGTGAGGTGGTATCTCATTGTGGTTTTGATTTGTATTTCCCTGATGGCAAGTGATGCAGAGCATTTTCTCATGTGCTTGTTGGACATGTCTATGTCTTCCTCTGTGAGATTTCTGTTCATGTCTTTTACCCATTTCATGATTGGATTGTTTGCTTCTTTGCTGTTGAGTTTATAGGTTCTTTATAGATCTTGGATACTAACCCTTTATCTGATATGCCATTGGCAAATATCTTCTCCCATTCTGTAGGTTGTCTTTGAGTTTTGTTGACTGTTTCTTTTGCTTTTCAAAAGCTTCTTATCTTGGTGAAGTCCCAATAGTTCATTTTTGCTTTTGTTTCTCTTGCCTTCATGGATGTATCTTGCAAGCAGTTACTGTGGCTGAGTTCAAAAAGGGTGTTGCCTGTGTTCTCCTCTAGGATTTTGGTGGAATCTTGTCTCACATTTAGATCTTTCATCCATTTAGAATTTATCTTTGTGTATGGTGTAAGAGAATGGTCTAGTTTCATTCTTCTGCATGTGGATGTCCAATTTTCCCAGCACCATTTATTGAAGAGACTGTCTTTCTTCCAGTGGATAGTCTTTCCTGCTTTGTCGAATATTAGTTGACCATACAGTTGAGGGTCCATTTCTGGATTCTCTATTCTGTTCCATTGATCTCTGTGTCTGTTTTTGTGCCAGTACCAGTCTGTCCTGATGACCACAGCTTTGTAGAACAACCTGCAATCTGTCATTGTGATGCCCCTAGCTTTGGTTTTCTTTTTTAATATTTTCCTGGCTATTCGGGGTCTTCTCTGATTCCACACAAATATTAAGATGATTTGTACCAACTATCTGAAGAAAGTTCATAGTATTTTGATAGGGATTGCATTAAACGTGTAAATTGCCCTGGGTAACATTGACATTTTCACAATATTAATTTTTCCAATCCCTGAGCATGGAATATTTTTCCATCTCTTTGTGTCTTCCTCAATTTCTTTCAGAAGTGTTCTGTTGTTTTTAGGGTATAGATCCTTTACCTCTTTGGTTAGGTTTATTCCTAAGTATCTTGTGCTTTTGGGTGCAATTGTAAATGGGATTGACTCCTTAATTTCTCTTTCTTCAGTCTCATTGTTAGTGTATAGAAATGCCACTGATTTCTGGGCACTGATTTTGTATCCTGCCACACTACCGAATTGCTATATGAGTTCTAGCAATCTTGGGGTGGAGTCTTTTGGGTTTTCTATGTAGAGTATCATGTCATCTGCAAAGAGGGAGAGTTTGACTTCTTCTTTGCCAATTTGAATGCCTTTTATTTCTTTTTGTTGCTGATTGCTGAGGCTAGGACTTCTAGTACCAAGTTGAATAGCAGTGGTGAGAGTGGATATCTCCTGTCTTGTTCCTGATCTTAGCGGGAAGGCTCCCAGTGTTTTCCCATTGAGAATGATATTTGCTGTGGGCTTTTCATAGATGGCTTTTAAGATGTTGAGGAATGTTATCTCTAACCCTACACTCTGAAGAGTTTTGATCAGGAATGGATGCTGTATTTTGTCAAATGCTTTCTCTGCCTCTACTGAGAGGATCAAATGGTTCCTGTTTTTTCTCTTGCTGATATGATCAATCATATTGATTGCTTTATGAGTGTTGAACCAGCCTTGCATCCCGGGGATAAATCCCACTTGGTCATGGTGAATAATCTTCTTAATGTATTGTTGGGTCCAATTGGATAGTATCCTGTTGAGAATTTTTGCATCTGTGTTCATCAGGGATATTAGTCTATAATTCTCCTTTTTGGTGGGGTCTTTGTCTGGTTTTGGAATTAAGGTGATGCTGGCCTCATAGAACAAGTTTGGAAGTACGCCATCTCTTTCTATCTTTTGGAACAGCTCTAGTAGAATAGGTATGATTTCTTCTTAAACATTTGATAGAATTCCCCTGGGAAGCCATCTGGCCCTGGACTTTTGTGTCTGGGAGTGTTTGATGACTGCTTCAATTTCCTCCCTGGTTATTGGCCTGTTCAGGTTTTCTATTTCTTCATGTTCCAGTTTTGGTAGTTTCTGGTTTTCCAGAAATGCATCCATTTCTGCTAGATTGCCTAATTTATTGGCGTATACCTGCTCATAATAAGTTTTAAAAAATATTTGTATTTCCTTGGTGTTGGTTGTGATCTGTCCTTTGTCATTCATGATTTTATTATTTAGAGTCTTTTCTCTCTTCTTTTCAATAAGTCTGACTAAGGGTTTATCTATCTTATTAATTCTTTCAAAGAACCATCTCCTGGTTTTGTTGATCTGTTCCACAGTTCTTCTGGTCTCGATTTCATTGAGTTCTGCTCGAATCTTTATTAACTTCTCTGTTCGGTGTGGAATCTATTTGCTGTTTTTTTCTCCAGTCCTTTAGGTGCAAGGTTAGCTTTGTATTTGATTTCTTTCCAGTTTTTGGATGGCTGCTTGTATTGCGATGTATTTCCCCCTCAGGACTGCTTTTGCTGTATCCAAAAAATACCTTCATTCTCATTAGTTTCCATGAATCTTTTTAATTCTTCTCTAATTTCCTGGTTGACCCTTTCATCTTTTAGCAGGATGGTCCTTAACGTTCACGTGTTTGATATTATTTCTTTATTTTTTTTCCATCTTCCTACCTTGATAGAAGCATGAACTCTTCTCACTATAACCTTTTAGCTGTTCTCTCTTTAAATCTCAGGCTGAATACATAGGTTTTCAGGATGATTTGAAAGTTATCTAGGTAAGTTAGTTGGGACAGGTGACTTGGGGACCCTAGTCTTCTGCCATCTTGCCCCCTCCTGCTGTATGTTTCTATATAGAATTTTGCTACATGCTTTGAAGGCATAGATTTAAGGCTCCCATTTGGATTTCATTCATGCTTCTACCATGGCTGGCTATATGATCTTGGGCAAGGTAAGTAATGTCTCTGAGCCTAGCTACATGTGAAATGGAGAATAATAACATACCCACCTCATACGGTTATTATGAAGAATAAATTAGGTAACACTTGTGAATAGAGTTTGTACATATTATGCACCTTAGGTATTTACATATTCTGAATCTTAGGTATTTACATCATCATCATCACTGTCTTTATTTTTACTTTTTTGTTACACATACCATTCTAACAAGTTGGGAGCATAAAGAAATCCTGTTTCATTCCTCTCTAGATGTCTACATTGGGAGCTAAACATAGCATATCACATCAGCACATCTAATGTCCAAGTTTTACTTTTATAACCTGCTCTAAGTTATACATTCTCCATTAATTCATAATGCTTTAAGAAAAAGAAAGTTAATTCTTTTATTCCTGCCACCCATATCAAATCATCTGTTGTATTAACCAATCTTTTTCTTCTTATAAGATTAATTAGGACAATATAGCATGCCAATTCTTGATGGCCAAACTTTCTATGAAGAGTACATGTTTGATCTGAATACTTTTTGGTGGATATTAATTTTAGACATTTGTACTGACATTGGAGCTATCCCAAGCCCCCTCAGATCTCCACTGCATGGCATGTCTAAGGCTAGATAAGAGAGCCAGGAATGACATGTTGCTGTTCTATACATTGTGGAGAGATGGCCCGACTCCTCATTTGAACATATTGCTTAAAAAAGAGAATAAGGGGTATCTGGCTGGCTCAGTCATAGACCATGTGACTCTTCATCTCAGGGTCATGAGTTCAAGCCCCACATTGGGTGTGGAGCCTACTTTAAAAGAAGGAATTTTTTTTTTTTAAAAAAAGAGAGAGAATAAGGAGGGCTTTAAAATCTAGTGAGAACATTTCTATTGGGTTTTAGGTACAATGATTATCTCATCATTCAAGACCAAGTAATTTTTTTCAAAGGCTAATATTTTTTCCAAGGCTGAATCTTGTCTATCTTAAGAAATTTTATTAATACTTTCTGTATAAGCCTTCCTAGCTATTAATGTTATGGGATAGAGCAGAGAAGGTGCTGGTTGGGTGTTTTTATACTTTTCTCTATATATGATGCATGTTGGAAATTCTCTTCCGTTTTCAGGTGAATCAGACTGATAAGTCTCATCAGATTATCTTTTGACAAGGTTGAAAGTCAAAGCACAAAGCTTGGTGATGTATATGAAAGCTCCTGTTATGAAAGTTGTCAGTCCTATTATTTGACAGCTTATACATGGAAAGACAGTTTTAGTTGAGTCTCATCAAATCACTGCACTTACTAATGTTCCTGTGGTTACAGTTAATGGTAATTCCATGGATTTTTGAATTAAAAATGTTTAATAAAACATATAGGCAGTAAAAGCAAAAATAATTGCTGTACATTCCCAGAAATACACTTTTTGAAGTCTTAACATTTTTAAATAACATTATATGAAGGAATTCCCATAGAGTAACTGAAAAATCCTGATACAAGCAGAACAAACTTGTTTTATAGTTGATAATAGAAACCAATAAGTGTACCAGGAAAAGAGATGTGCTGAGGAAGCAGTTCAGTCTTTTATTTTTCTCTCTTTCTCTCTCAAGGTATCTCGCTTGATTGTGCTATTTTCAGAATGACATTCTGCTTACAGCAGAGGAACTCAGATGAACCCAGACACAAGGCCTCACCCAGTGTGTCATGATACCCCTTACCTTTACTTCATTACCTTCCAGCTATTGACAACTTTAACTTCTCCATGGAAGGTAATTACTTCTCAGAGAATGCCTAGTTCCTGATCTCCATCTGTATACTAATGGAAGAGATTATGACCATGGAATTCTTGTAAAAATTTTGAAGAGCTTTGGGGTGTTAAAACTTAATCTCTTGATTCATTTCATTGAATAAAACTCAAGTGTACTATCCTGGGGGCATACATTAGAATCACCTGAGGAGCTTTTAGAAAATAGACATGGAGATCCCTGGGTGGCGCAGCGGTTTGGCGCCTGCCTTTGGCCCAGGGCGCGATCCTGGAGACCCGGGATCGAATCCCACATCCGGCTACCGGTGCATGGAGCCTGCTTCTCTCTCTGCCTGTGTCTCTGCCAATCTCTCTCTGCTGTGTGTGTGTGTGACTATCATAAATAAATAAAAATTAAAAAAATAACAAAAAAAAAAAGAAAATAGACATGGATTCCCTTCCCCACTTGAGACATTCTGATTAAGTTAGCAACTAGGCATCAATAGTTAATAAAAAAAAAAAAGCTTCCCAGGAGATCCTATGATAGTGTCAGGATTGAGAATTCTGTAGGCTGGGAAGAGATATATGTAAAACAGCACATATATGTGCTGCCTTCTGAATTCCTAGACTTTAGCTGTATGTAGCTCTTGAATCTGAGCATTTATTAAAAATTTAAAAATATTTAAATATAGATCCTTTAAAAGTATTATTTTTTTATATTTTATTTATTTATTCATGAGAGACACACACAGAGAGAGGCAGAGACATAGGCAGAGGGAGAAGCAGGCTCCATGCAGGGATCCTGATGTGGCACTTGATCCTGGCACTCCAGGATCATGCCCTGAGCCAAAGGCAAACGCTCAACTGCTGAGCCACCCAGGTGTCCCTTTAAAAGTATTCTTATACAAAACTATAGTCTGTAGGATGTGCTGTATCTAAGTAGCCTTAAGGAATTATCTCAGAAATAATATCCAACAAAAATCAAGATGTATGTCCATGGTAACCAAACACTAAAAATAAGAGACAAAGTGATTTGTTTTATTAGTCAGATGATTTTCCTTTAAAACACTTTGTATGAGATCAAGGATGGCATTTTTACTAGTCTTCCAAGAACAGATGTAAGCATGCAATATTCTGAGATTCAGATAGAACTGCGCCTCCCAGGCTACTAAGAAATATCTCGGATCTAAAGATCCATTTCAGAGAATTTTGCACGTTAATTGTATTTTTGCCAATCACATGCAAAATAAATTTTATGCCTACAAATAATGTGTTTAGCTTACCTTCTTTCCTCAATCATCTTTGCATGAATCTAACCACTGAGAAAGTAGAAAAGCATGGCAGGCACTCAGTGACCACACTGAGAGGGTATGGGCTCTATGCAATATCTCACAACCCATAGTGTGGATAACCCAGTTTTCCTGGAAAAGGAGAGCAAAAGCTGGGCTACCCTTCTAGTTCAGAAGCAGCTCATGTAGCACTAGTGAAATAATGCATAGACAGCTACTATAAAGAAAATAAAACATATACAGACAAAATGTAAAATGAAAAAAATTTCTGTCCCCTTGTAGGCTTATGTGGTGGACAGTAGCTTTGTTCAATGCAGTGATGTCTTCTTGGCTCTCTAATTGCTTTACAACTATACTGACTGAGGTGATGAGAATAGCAGATGCCAAAACATAATGGAATAAGAAATGGAACTGGGTATAATCTTTTGAAGAGCTAGAGAAAATGCAGTTTCTTTTGTCATCCAGCTTTGAGTTACCAAGGGAGGAAGACCTCTCTTCATTGTCCTTCCTCCACTCACTTATGTGCCTGGTGTTTATGAGTAGACTCTTAACATGACTGTGCAAGAATTTTGGGTACACATGTGAGAGGGCTTAGTTCTTTCTGGCACATTAGTCTTCCTGCCATAATAAAGAGAAGTCATCTACTTTACATACTCACTGACTTTTTTATATATATCTGCACCAATTATAAAAGAATTGTTAATCTCATTCTTACAATTTTAAATGGAAGAAATATTCTTCCTCTTGACAAATATTCTTTGAGAACCTATTACACACATCATAGTGTTCTAAATATCCAAAACAATTTTCTATATATAAAACCAAACATCAAAAAACAAAGCCTTATAATTACAGTTGACCCTTGAACAACATAGGATTTAGGGCCACTGTACCTCTGTGCAGTCAAAAATCTGTGTATTACTTTCTGACTCCCTAAAACATTAATTAGTAGCCTACTGTTGACTGGAAGTCTTTCAAATAATATAAAAAATAGATTAACACATATTCTGTATGCTATGTATTATATACTGTATCCTTACAATAAATTAAGCTAGGGAAAAGAAAATGTTATTAAGAAAATCGTGAGAAAACACATTTACAGTACTGTACTTATCTTTAAAAAAAATGTGTATAAGTGAACCAATGCAGTTTAAACCTGTGTTGTTCAAGAGTCATTTGTACATAAGAGTCTCCTCATGATTTAACCAAGTATGAATATGACTCTGATTAGTCTGCTTCTTTAAGGTTTCTAGGTCCCCCCACCTCATCTTATTTGAAGTTGTTCAGTTGTTAAGGCATTCTGTATTGAGTAGTCTAATTTATCCCTCATCGTTTCACAGCTATTGGTGCTCAATTCTATTATTTATTTCTTAGTTTTTGTTATTTTTATTATTCATTCTAGACCAGCATCTCTGAACTTACTTTTACAATGGAGGCATAATAGATGATTTGTCTGTTTCCAGATCCATATCCTCTTCATTCTGACTTGTGAAGCAGAGTCACTCAGCATTATATAATCACTTTCTGAAAAATACCAGAGCCCTTTACTGCCAAAACTATATTCTTTTAAGTAATTACTTAGCACACATTTGGTAAGAAAACATAAAATTGATTCCTCAAGCCAGGTAGAACCAGTAAGAGTCTGTGATCAGAGGGTTAGAAGGACAGTAAAGCTCATTTAGTTCAATGACCATTCAATGTTTGAATTCCTCTCAAGACCTCCTAGGGATGACGACCCCACTTTATTGATTTATTCAGTTCTGCACTCTGATTTGAGGTCATGTCAACTAATGTTAGTGATTAACTCCAGTGAAGAAGAAAAGTGAAGAATAAAGTGTTTTTTAATGTGATTTTTATATGATCGCTTGTATCTCCTGGTATTTTTCTGAAATTGTAGGGCTTACCATCAGTCTCCTGACAGGAAACAGGTGGCACACTGAGGAAAGCTTTAATGAAACATCCAGTCACTTAACATGACAAAGAATGGTGAGGTACCCCAAGGCCAGCAACCACAAAAACTCCAAATTTCTCAAAGGTCACAGGAAGGCCCAGTGGACAGGGGGATCACGAGACCTTAAAAAGGAAACTGCTGCTTTTTAAGAGAAAGCCACAGCACAGAAGCTTCCAGAAAAGTGCAGTAGTTGTTTCCAATCCAGGAGCCCAGAGTGGAGGGGTCCAATGGCATGATGGCACTCTCTCCCCACGTTGCATTCCCTTGAGCTCAACAGGAAGTCAGAAGATGAGGGTGTCCATGGTAGGTCTTCATAAAGCAGCGCATCCTGGGCACAGATGGATGCAGAAGGTGGACCCAGAAAAACAAAAGCAGACTTCCAGCATAGTCCTCCACTTTTCTATGTCAACATCCACTTATTTCGATGTTTATATGAAAAACAAGTGTTCTAGTCAGGGGAAAAACAAAGTCCCATCAGCTATAGGATCACCACAGGGAGATATCAATTCCACCCCAAACACCTCAGTCCTAAAGCTTGTTGAGCAGTACAGTGAACTTCCTTAGCTGCATGTAGTTTCACTGGCATGTGGAACTCCAAATGGACAGTTTCAGTTTAATGCCACCAGGGCTGGGTTCTCTAGTGGAAACATTTCTTTCTTGATCACCGAACCTCCAAATCTTTCAAGACTGAGAAAGCACAGATCAACACAAAAATACCTGATGTGCACTATTTGGGACAAAACTGACAGCTTCTCCTGCATTCTCTGTGAGGGTACATTCCACAAACATGTTTAAAAAAAAAAAAACACTTTGTACCCAGAGATAAACCAAAAATAACCTGTATAGTTTTAGTCCCCAGAATAAATAAAACCTTGAGAATTTCCTGTTAGGTACTGATTCTCTAACAAAAAGAAATTCAACCTTCATCTCTAATAACTGAATATACCTGAAGATATGTCATGCCTTAATGGATATGATAATCATGTGAGAAAATCACTCTTTCTCTATAATAAACAGATAAAGTATAAACTCATTGACAGTTTTGTAGAAGTCTTTCTCATTTTAATGCCTGCTATGATTTGACATGCTGAGTCTTCTGAAGTCTGATTTTCTCGCACTCTTCAGGGAAATTCCTATTTTTGCTTTTCTAAATACTTTTATATTTCACTCTTCTTTTCACATGCCCCTGGACACCTCAGTGACATCTCAGGTCCTTGAACTTTTGGAAGACTTATTTCTCAACCTATGCTCAGATCTCACCAGGACTGTTTACTACATTTTACTTTCAAGATCCATTTAGCATGGTGACATCATTTTAATGGACGAGTGTGATGTACTATGGATTATTAACGTAATCAGGTCTCTCCAAACAATATATTGAAAGAGAATAAGAAAGCAAATATAGCTTGGGGTTAAAACAACAACAAAAAAGGTACATTGTTGTCCTTATCATGTAAGGCAAACTGCATAAAACAATTATCTTTGCTGTTAAGAGTTAGAAAGAAAATATTAGCTCAATAGCTGCATAGCAGGTACCAGATACTACAGTGATTTACTCTAGTTAAAATACTATCCTGAGCAAAGTCATTATCTGAGTAAATGTTCAACAGAGCTTGGCCATTCTCCAACATCCTTTCAATTTTTGCACTTGTTATGAAAGAGAATTAAATGAGATACACTAAAAATCACAAACTCTTTATCTTTCAGAAGTTGTATAGAGATATTAATATCTGATATTTCCTCAGGAATATGGTTTCATGTTGTTAAGTAACTTGGAGAAAGAGCATTCTAGGGGTTTCCTTCTATCTGGATTTTCCTGCCTAAAAAAACATTATATAAATCAGGAAGCCAAAGTGGGGACTCTGCATGTTACTAAGTATAATTATTCCCAGTTATTTTTTGGGACTTAGAAAATTACCACATAGTATGTCCACATGACCACAGGATCCAATATGAATTGAATTCAAGCCAAGCATATTTCACTTATATTACATATGGCACACACTCTGAGTGATGTATCACAGTGGCTTTCCAGGAATCTGAGAGCTAGGATGTGAAATAGCTAGTGTTTTCCTTTCCTCAATGTACAATAATTCTAGCAAATAACTCTGGTAAATTCTGGCAAATAACTCAGCATGTCCTTCTAGGGAAGACTTAGATGAAGAGCCATGTGTCCAGGTCCATCCTCAAAATGACCCAGCCTACTCCTCAATCAAAGAACTTCAGTTATATGAACTGGCCTTAGGTCTACTCACCAAGAAAAAAAAGTCTATAAATCTCTATAAAGCAAGTGGCAACAAGTTTCTGCCCAGTAGGCTTAGAGCTTTACTACCTTGAAAAATTTTACTGAACATAATAGTCTGTTTTATTTTTAAGAAATACATGATCAGTTGACCATTAACACAGTTATGTGGTTCAAAATAGTGATTTCTCAGAGGCAGTTGTGTCCTTCAACACCCACCATCATTCTAACAAGTGTAGGATGAAAATAATTGGAGAACTACAAGAGATAGACTCTTTTTAGGGAGCAACACAAAGGGAAAACAAAGTGGTGAGACAAAAACAACATATCTCAAAAGGAATTGAATTTGAAGCCTCTTGAGTACTGAGAATAATCATAGTAATAACAAACTTCAAAGCCAGCCAAACCTTTAACTAAATTAATGCAAAATTCCATATTTCAATTCTATTTCTGGGTATGTATTAAAAAGAATTGAAAGCAGATTTTTAAAAAAATATTTTATTTTTTATGAGAGAGAGAGAGCTCACAAATGAGAGAGCGAGAGAGAGTATGAACAGCGGTGAGGGGGTTAGAAGGAGAAGCAGACTCCCTTAGGGAGCCCGATGTAGGTCTCGATCCCAGGACCCTGAGATCATGACCTGAACTGAAGATAGACACTTAACTGACTGAATTACCTAGGTACCCTGAAAGTAGAATCTTGAAGAAACATTTGCACACTTGTATTCATAGCAGCATTATGTGCAGTAGCCAAGAGATGGAAGCAACTCAGATGTCTATCAATAGATAAAGAAAATATACAAACAATGGATGTGTAACCAGCCTTAAAAAAGAAGGAAATTCTATCACATGCTACAACATGTATGAACCTCAAAGAGATTATGTGAAGTGAAATAGCCAGTCACAAAAGGACAAAAACTGTATGATTCCGCTTATTTGAAGTATCTAAATTAGTCAAATTCATAAATATAGAAAGTAGAATGGTGTTTATCAGAGAGTGAGGTGGGGAGGGAGTAAAGGAGAGTTGTTAATGAATACAAAGTTTCAGTGTCTGCAAGATGAAAAAGTTCTGAAAACCTGTTTCAAAATAATGTAAATATAGTTAACACTACTGCACTGGACAGTCAAAATGGTTACTATGTTAAAGTTTATGATAAGTATTTTTTATTACATTTTTTAAAGAGCTCACACTAAATGCTTAGCAGAAGAAAAGGCATACTCATTTCTAGGCATGAAAGCTATTTATCTCAATATCAAATATCCTATAAAATGTCTGACTTTCAATTAAAAAATGCAGAACAAAATGGGAAGGAAAAAAAGGGAAGAAAAAAAGTCTGATGAAACAAAGAAATCAAACAAATCCATATATGACACAGATGTGGGAACTATCAGGGAATTTAACATAATTATTATTAATGAAAAAGTAGAGAGCATTTAAGATCCAAGATATTTTCAGTGGAATGAAGAAAATATGAAAAAAATTAAAATACAGCTATAGGTATAAAGAATATCTTCCATAGGCTCATCATCACATTCAACACAGCAGAGTAAAGAATATATAAACTTTGAGATAGCACAAAAAATTACTAAAAAAAGAAAAGAAGAGTAAAAGAAACAAAACAAATAATGAGCAACTCAAAACAAACAAACATAAACCCTATTAGCCAACAAAAGCAGAACAGAGAATTTAAGAGTCATGATATATAAGTAATTCATATAAGTAACAGTAATTCCAGGAAGAAAAGAGATTGAGGGAGCAGAAATAGTTGAAAAGTAATGGCTGAAAATTTTCTAAAGTTAGTGATAGATACCAAAACACTGGAGGGAACATGCACACACACACTGCACATAACCTAAAAGGAAATAAGGATAGGAATGACAGTAAACTTCTCATCAGAAATCATACAAACAAGAAAATAGTGTTATATTTAAAGTAGAAAATGCTAAAATAAAAATAACCCATTAGCCCAGGATTTTTTTATATATTATCTTTTAGATAATCTTTGGTATTATCTTTTAGATAATGAAGAAATATGAAATGACATCACAAATGGCTACAAATTCTATGAGATTAAAAAAATGGTAGACTTGAAAACAAGTATAGACAGATGTATAATTATAGTTGATAGGATATGTAGATAAATAGTAGAGTTATGTACAGACAACCAGAAACATTATCCATCCATCAAATCTAATTGACATTATAAAACAATCCACACAATAATATCAGGGAACACATGAAAAATTCACCAAGGCATATCAAATCCCAGACCAGAACATTACAAAAAAAGTTAACAAATTTATAAATATAGAAATCATGCAAAGTATGTTTTTAACTTCTAAAAAACTTAAAATAGAAATCAACAAAAGGCGATATCTGAAAAATCTCAGTATTTATGAAATTTAAAAAGTATGCTAAAGTTAACCTATAATCTAAAAGTAAATCTCAAAAGAAAATTAAAACAATATTTTGAAATAAAAGAGTAAAAAAGCAAAAATGTCAACAAAATATTAGCAAATTGGATTCAAAAATGTTTAAAAGAATTATACATCATGACCAAGTAGGATTTACTCCAGATCTGCAAGGCTGATTTATTATCTGAAAAACATTTAATCTTCCTTCACTTCAACAGATTAAAAATGAAAAATAATATGATTATGTAATAGATGCAGAGAAAGCATTTGAAAAAATCTGAAACCCATTCATAATAAAAGTTTTCAGCAAGCTAAGGAATAGAGGGAGACTTTCTCAAAGGTATAAAATACATCTAAAAAAGCCTACAGCTAACATGCTTACTAGTGAGAAGCTAGAGGCTTTCTTGCTGAGACCAAGAATAAGGCAAGGATGTCTTCTCTCAGTTCTCCTATTTAACATCCTTATTAAAAGTCCTGGATAATGCAATAAGACAAGAAAAGTATTGCAAAATAAATAAAACCATCTTTATTCACAGATGACATGATTGCCTATGTATACAATCTCAAAGACTCAATAACAGAAAAACTCCTGGAACTAGTATGTGATTATAGCAAGCTTGAGGATATGAGGTTAATCTACAAAAATCTATTGCTTTCCTATATACCAGCAGTGAACAATTAGAATTTGAAATTAAAAACACAATACAATTTATGTTGGCACTCCCCAAAAGGAAATAGGTATGAATCTAAAAAAAAATTTGTGTAAGATCTATCAATATATGTACAAGAACTATATGAGGAAGACTACAAAAATAATGAAACAAATCAAAGGAAAGTTAAATAAGTAGATATTCCATGTGCATGAATGAGAAGAAAATCTTGTCAAGATGTTAGTTCTTCCCAACATGATCTATAGATTCAATGTAATCCTAATAAAAATCATAGCAAGTTATTTTGTGGATATCAACAAGCTGATTCTAATGTTTATACAGACAGGCAAAAGATCCAGAAAAGTCACTACAATATTGAAATAGAACAATGTTGAGATACTGCTTCTACACAACTTCAAGACTTACTATAAAGCTACCGTAATCAAAGGGTATCTGAGTGGCTCATTCAGTTAAGTGTCTGCCTTTGGTTCAGGTCATGATCCTGGAGTCCTGGGATAGAGCCCCACATTAAGCTCCCTGCTCAATGCAGAATCTACTTGTCCCTCTCCTTCTGCTTCTCCCCCCAACCCCTGTTCATGCTCTATGTCTCTCATAAATAAATAAATAAATAAATAAATAAATAGATAAATAAATAAATAAATAAATAAATAAAATATTTTAAAAATCATTACAGTAATCAAGATTATGTGCTATTAGTAAAATAATGGATAAATCAATAAGACAGAATAGAGCCCCCAAAAGACTCACATAAATACGGCCTTTGACAAAGGAGAAAAGTCCATTCAATGCAGAAAAGATAATATTTTCAACAAGTGAACATCTACACTTAAAAAGACATAGAACTTTTAAAAATAAAAACCACAGATTTAGAGAAAATATTTCAAAATACATATCTGATAAAAGACTGGATTCTAAAATAAATGGAAAACTCTTAAGACTCAACAATAAGAAAACAATCCATTTTTTAAAATGGAAAAAAAGATCTGAATAGACGTCTCACCAAAGAGGATACACAGATGGCAAGTAAGCACATAAAACACATGAAAAGATGCTCAACATCATGTAGCATTAGAGAATTGCAAATTAAAACAACAATGAGATAACACTATACACATATTAGAATGTCTGAAATCCAAAACACTGACAACACCAAATGCTGGCAAGAATATGGAGTAACAAGTACTCTCATTCAATGCTGGTGGGAATGCAAAATAGTATAGCTACTTTGGAAGACAGTTTGGAGCTTTCTTAACAAAATCAAACATATGCTTACCATATGATCCAGCAATTGCACTCCTAGGTATTTACCCAAATGAGCTGAAAACTTATGTTCACACAAAAACCTGCACATGGATATCTTTAGCGGCTTTATTCATAATTGCCAAAAATTGTAAGCAACAAAGATGTCCTTTGATAGGTGAATGGATAAACTGTGGTACATCTATACAATGGGATATTATTCAGTAATAAAAAAAAATAAGCTATAAAAACCACAAAAGAAATGAAGGAACCTTAAATGTATGTTATTAACTGAAAGAAGCCAATCTGAAAAGGCTCCAACTGTATGATTCCAATTAAATGACATTCTGAAAAGCAAAACTACAGAGACAATGAAATTTAGTAGTTGCTATGGGTTAGGAGAAAGAGAGATGTAAATAGGCAGAGCACAGAGGATTTTCACCGCAGTAAAACTACTTTGTATGATTCTGCAAAGGTGAATACGTGTCATTACACATCTGCCAAAACCCATAGAATGTATAACACAAAAGTTATTCCTATTGCAAGTTATGTATTTTAAGAATGTATCAATATTGGCTCAATTGTAACAAATGTGTCACTAATGCCAGATGTTAATAATAGAGTGAATGTATGTGTGTACAGGGAAGATGAGAGATATATTGGCATTCCCTGCACTAGCACTCAATTTTCCTGTAAACCTAAAATTGTTCTAAAAATTAACGTGTATAAATTTAAAAGAAGAAAAAAGAATGAAAAAGAAACATTAACATTTAGGAAATACAGATAAATGCTTTAGAAGGAAATTCTTTTTTAAATTTTATTTATTTATTTATTTATTTATTTATATTTTTTATTGTAGTTCAATTTGCCAACATACAGCATAACACCCAGTGCTCATCCCATCAAGAACCCCCGTCAGTGCCTGTCACCCAGTCACCCCCACCCCCACCCTGCCCACCTCCCTTTCCACCACCCCTTGTTCGTTTCCCAGAGTTAGGAGTCTCTCATGTTCTGTCTCCCTCTATGATATTAGAAGGAAATTCTTAATATTAAATGCTTGTATTAGAAAGATTTAAACTCAATAACTTCATATTCCACTTAGAAAAAACTCGAGGAGAAAATTAAAACTAAAATAAGCAGAAAGAATGAAATAAAACCAATTAGAACAGGTCAACACATTTTCTAACGGAAAAACAATAGGGAAATTTATTATAGTTTGTTTCTTGAAAGACATCAGTATAGATGATACACCTCTAGTGAGATCATAAAGAAAAAAGGAAAGAAAACACAAATCATCATGAAACAAACAGACAAAATCAATACTGATCCTACAGACATTTTAAAAAACCCAAAAAACAGACTCCCACAAGCATCACTGTGGGAGTAAATTTGAAAATGCGTGTGTATAAACCAATTCCCTGGGAGACTCAGATTACTAAAACTCACTCAAAAAGAAATAGAAAACCTATAAAGCCCTATATTTGTTAAATAAATTGAATTTATAGGTAAAAACTTTCCAAAAAACCCACAAGAAATAAGCTCCATGTCCATAGCTCCATAATTGACCAAGGTGCCCTTCAATCAATGAATGGATTTAAGAAACTATGATATATAAATACAGTGGAATATTATTCAGTAATAATAACAAATGAGCTGCTGAATCACATAATTGATATTAAATAAATTGGATCAATAAATAAATTGGATCAATAAGTATTGGATCAATATTAAATAAATTGTGAGAAGTGAAAGAAGCAAGACTCAAAAAGCTACGTGATTCCACATATATTAACTATTTTTTTTAAAAAGGAAAATCATAGGGTCAGAAAACAGATTAGTGGTTGTCAGAAGTTGATGCAAGTGGGGTTGACTCCAAAGGGAACACACATAGAAAATTTAGGGTAATAAGACTGTTTTGTATAGTACTATAATGGTAGATATATGAACCATGCATTTGCTAAAACAAATAACTATACACTTCAGAATGAACTTAACTGCATGCAAATATCAAAGAAATTATCTAGGATTGGGGAGATCCCAGGATTGGATGCATACTATAATAAAGGAATCTAATTGTATTATAAAGGTATGCATAATCTCATTTAGTTGAATGTGGCAAAAATGAGCTAATCTAAGTACCTTTGGAAAACTGTTTTGAATGAAACCATATTTCTCATTCTCAGAAGTACAGCTAATAATATGTAAGAAGAGGGAAAGCTAGAATAAATCCTGAGGTGCTGAGTTAGAAATATCATGAACTCATGTCAAGTTTTATCTGTATATCAATTGTATAGATAGAGAGGTAGGTAGGTAGGTATGTAGATGTAGATAACTATGGATATTTGTATACATGGATAATAGACATATTTTTTCTAGCTATATCCACTGAGAGAGTCTAAAAGCAGTAACAAGACAAGAACAATGACACATACAGCACCCAGATCTTAGATTCTAATTCCATTCTCCAATAAAAAGAACCAGGTTTCCTTAAAGAAAAGGTTGATTCTAGGGCTGGGGGAGGGGAAGTACAAGATAGGGTTAGTGCTTCTTGCAGTGGCAGAAAGTAATTTTGGAAGTGCTTAAAGAAATGGTTAGATATAAAAAGGATACAGAGACAATCCTGAAAGAGCTCACAATAGTCAAAGCTGGACCATTTTGAACAATAAAATAAATAATAGAAATATTGAATTATAATCCAAGGGAAAAAATCCATGAACCCATAATGGTATAAATAACGTAATAAGTAAATAAATGTGAGAAGGTACAAATCTTTCTTGCAGAAGAATTCCAAGTAATATATATACTCTCCCTTCCAAAATATGGTACTTAGTTCCCCTCCTCTTGGGTTTGGGCTAGACTTAGTGACTCTCCCAAACAAGAAAGCATGAAAAGAAGAAAAAAAATGGCTACCTTATAGTGGAGGAAATTCATCAACAGTATCTTAACCAAGTTATCTAGACTAATATCATCAGTAATGAGTCAGTTGCTCTCTTGTGTCCTCTGATAGGATGTGATGAGAAGGGCACTTCACCTTTGTGGTATACTTTTCCAAAGTCCTTGATCCTACTCTAATCATGAGTAATCATCATATAAACCCAGCTGCAGGCACACAGTACAAAATATCTGACCAAATACCCAAGTACTCCCTAAAATTGTCAAGATCATTAAAAAAAAGAGTAAGACACTGCCATAGATCAGAGGAGACAAGATGACTAAATGTAATATGGTATCCTTGGATTGGATCCTGGAGCAGGGCAAGACAATAGAGGAGAAAGTAGCTAAATTCCAATAAAGTCTGTAGTTAGTTAATTGTATTGTGTAATGTTGATTTCTTAGTTTTGGCAAGCATATACAAGAACTTTCTGTACTATCTTTGCAACTTTTCAGTAAATCTAAAATTATTCCAAACCAAATAGGTTTTTCTTTTAAAAAACACTCTAATTGCCTATCTACACCTTTTTAGTTCCATTATCTGGTCTCTACCATTCCAGAATCATATCATTCTGACTGGGAATAGGGAATCCAGTATCCAATGTAGTGCCTTTGACTGTTAATCTCCAGCTACAAAGGAGAGCCATCAATGAATTTTTCAAATATGCTAGTACCATCTATACCAATGCATTCTTTGTGTATTGGTGAAAAGATTATCTTCCAGGTCCTCCTTGAAGCTATTTAAACTCTGGCTGAGTAGGTTGCATGTAAGAGATACCCTTAAAATGCTCATCTCCTCAACTCTTATGCTCCTTCCTCAAGAGGTTACCAGGAAGCTTTCGACTTCTCAGGTTCAGTAATGTGGGCAGCAGTTGAATGCAGCTTTTAATTGCATTTTAGCAGACTGGTAATACCATTCCAGGTGGGTAAGCCAAAAAATTACATTCATGTGATTCCATCTGTATTAATAATTTCAGTCCAATCTCATCCCAAATTTTGTCCATTTTTGTCTAATATTCTTTTTTGATATTTATTTATTTATTTATTTATTTATTTATTTATTTATTTATTTATGACATAGAGAGGCAGAGAGATAGGCAGAGGGAGAAGCAGGCTCCATGCAGGGAGCCCTATGTGGGACTCGATCCCAGGACTCCAGGATCATGTCCTGGGCCAAAGGGAGGTGCTCAACCACTGAGCCACCCAGGTGTCTCCATTTTTGTCTAATATTCTTAAAACTCACTTTCATTTGTGTTTCCTCTGACTCCTACAGATAAGAATTACCAAGTTCTTGCAGCAATGTTGGTATTTCTGTTATCTCCATAAAGATGGCTAGTTCTTCTCTTTCTGGCTTTGCTGGGATCTGATACCCATATGCAACTAGATGCCATGAGGAGTGCTGAGAAAAATTTGTATCTCCTGAGGCAGTTGGCTTAGATGTGGTCACTGAAACAAGTTTTTGCAGGAGAAAATCACTCTCTCAGACTTCAGGGCAGGATTGTTGGATTAGGAGGAAAATTCATGTGGAATGTGGAGTCAAAAATCCTCAGCTCTATCTCTATTTGGCCAAATTCTACCCTTGCATTAGTTATTTATTGCCGTATAACAAGATTACCGCAAACCTACTGGCTTAACACAATACTAATCTTTTGTCTCATGTTTTTTTGTGTCAGAAGGCTGGATATGAATTAGCTAGGCCTTTCTGCTTTCAGGTCTCACAAGCTGCAAGCAAGATGTCACCTGGAGCTGCTAGCTACCTCATCTGAGGCTCTGGGAAAGGATCTGGTTCTAAGATCATGTGGATGTTGATAGTATTTCTTATAGGTTGCCAAATCAAGAACCTCAGCCTCTTGCTGGTTATATGTTAGAGGTTACTCTCAGCCTTTTTTCCACATGGCCTTCTCCGTATCGTAGCTCACAATATGGCAGCTCAATTCTTCAAAGTCACAGAAAGAGAGTCTCCTAGTAAGATAAATTACACTCCTATGAAATGTAATCACATGCATCCTGTTACCTTTACCATTTCCAATGTCTGGAAGTAAGTCACAGGTCCCACTCACACACAAAGCGAGTGGATTACATAACAGTATAGGACATAGTGATCATGAAGACAACCCTAGCATCTGTCTAGCACAATCTCCATCTTAGGCCCTTGTCTATTTTACCAGCACCCTGATCTTAACATAAGGGGCGTGTGTGTGTGGGGGTGTATATTTAAATGGAACTGGAACTCTTGTACACTGTGGATTGGATTGTATCCCCATTGGGAGTGCAGCTACTATGGAAAACAGTGTGGAGGTACTTCAAAAAATTAAAAATAGAACTACCATATGGCCCAGCAATATCACTTCCAGGTATGTATCTGAAGAAATGAAAATCACTATCTCAAAGATATATATGCACCTCATGTTCATCGCAGCATTATTTGCAATAGCCAAGATGTGAAAACAACCTAAATGCCCATCTATAGGTTAACAAAGTGTCATGTATGTATACAATGGAATATTATTCAGCCACGAGAAAGAAGGATATTCTTGTATTTACAGCAACATGGATGGAACTTGAAGATATTATGTTAAGTGAAATAAGCCAAAGAAAGACAAATACCTGATGATATCACTTATATGAAAAATCTAAAATTAAAAGAAACTTATAGATATATAGAACACATTGGTGATTGTCAGATGTGGGTGGAGAGGTAGCAGGAATGGATAAAGGTGATCGAAGCACAAATGTCTTATTATGAGATAAGTAAGTTCTGGGGATGTAAAGTACAGCATGGCAACTATAGTTAATAGTACTGTGCCATATGTTTAAAAGTTGCTAAGAGAGTAGATCTTAAAAGTTCTCATCATGGGACACCTGGGTGGCTCAGCAGTTGAGTGTCTGCCTTTGGCTCAGGGTGTGATCCTGGAGTCCTGGGATCGAGTCCCACATCGGGCTCCCAGCAAGGAGCCTGCCTCTCCTTCTGTCTATGTCTCTGCCTCTCTCTCTCTCTCTCTCTCTCTCTCTCTGTGTGTGTGTGTATGTCTCTCGTGAATAAATAAATAAAATCTTAAAAAAAAAGTTCTCATCATAAGAAAGCAATTTGTAACTATGTGAAGTGATGAGTGTTAACTAAAATTAATGTAGTGATCATTTTGGATTATATACATATATCAAATCATTATGTTGCATACCTGAAACTAATACAGTGCTATATGTCAGTTATATTTCAATAAAACCAGAGGGGAAAAGTCATCACCCACCAACAACTCCTTCCCACTATAGGTAAATAAATAAATAAATTGAACTGCAACTCTATAACTAATAGTCAGAACCTGGGCTTGGTTTCCACATCTGCCCTTCAGTAATGAAAAAAAAGTTGTCACACATAAAGACTTGTTGATTTTCTATCCATGTTCTGAGTTGGGCACATCACACATCAAATTCCCCTTTTCCTTTTGTACATTGTGTATGTCTACCTAGCACAACCACATTACTACAACATTGTAATCACCATTGCTGCCATAATAACTAAGTTTCACAGCCACTCAACTACTCATTGACTTGCCTTCATGGTTCTTGATACTCATTATTTAACACATATTGCATTGTGCAAAATCCCTTTATATTCGAAACTTTGTTTCTTTTTTCCAATAGTGAAAATTAAATGTAGACTTATCATAAAACACAACTCAAGGAAAATAGTACCTATGAAAATTTCACTTTCTTAACAAGAATAAACACCTGCAGTTTTATTGATGTGGAATGACATCCAGCCATGGTATGCTACAGTTTTTTCCAACGAACAATGGGAAAGATCTTTTAATTCTTAAAACAAGTGCTACTTCCTACATTCCAGAAGAAATCATTCCCACAACATCTCTCAGAAGCACTAGTAATCTTGTAGAGGAAAATCATCTCTGCTTTCCTCCATGGGTCATCTGGTTGTACCCAAGACATAAAAGTGTGATAAGGAAGAAAGTAATCTTGGATTTCTGTGCACTTTTGTGTACACGGCTATTGTTTGTAGTCAACTAACTGACACAGCAACAAAAGGTTGAAGTATGTGTTCAGCCTTGAGCAGAGGGAAAATGATAAAAGGCAGAATAGTGGAAGTTTGGGAGTCAGAGTGGGGAGATACCTCTGTAGGTCATAAAGGCCAAGGGATGCTGCACAGAGAAGTTGAGCATTGCACTAGAAGACTAAAAGTAAATAAAATTAAACCCTGGTTACTAAAAATTAATAAGACCAGGAATTAGGAGATCTGGGTGCAAGGCCCCCAGCACTGCACTGCTGAGCTTCAGTTTTCTGGGTGTCAAAGGGAGCCTATAATTACAGTGATGTTTTCTCATTTCCCTTCTAAGCCAGCATTTTATATCCATGACTTAATGACCTCAGTTGTATGTGTCATGGGTGCCACAATTTTTCATTTCTCTTTTTTGTCTAATAGTTTTTCCAACATTGTCAAATAAAGTGACAGCATGGCTTCCCAGCAAAGATGATATTCTCTCCTTATCACTGTGCTTCGTGTTCCATTATGGCCTCTTTTTTTATCTCGCTTTGTGTTCTGTGGAACTGAATCAATAAAACAGCTCCTTTTATTCTGAATCATTAACCTGATGGTTAATGATTCAAACTTAGCATCTGATCTATTTGTTTTTAAAATGTCTATTTTATTTATTTGAGAGAGAAAGAGAGAGAGAGAGAGGGAGAGAGAGAGAGAGAGAGGAGAGGGGTAAGAGGGAGAGGGAGAGAGAAACACAATGGCTGAGTGCAGAGCCTGAAGTGGGGCTCAATCTCATGACTCTGAGATGAGATCTGAACCAACACCAAAAGTTGGATGCTCAATCAACTGCACCATCCAGATGCCTCAGCATCTGATTCATTTTAAACACTTTAAACAAAATAGTTAAGTGTGCTGTTAGATTATCCAACCTCAGAACTAGGATGTGTTTATAAAAATAATTTCCCTAGATGGTAGCTGTTTTATTCTGAAACAAGTCAGTACTTATTTTGTTCACCACCCCACCCCATTTCAGGCATGTGCTCTGAGTTAGTAGGATGTCCCCACCCCATGCTCCTGGGTATTTCAGGTAGTAATGGTAGCACTCTCAAGGAACATAAAACCCTGTTTCCAGCTTCAGAATTTGTTTCTGAAATTCTAGGTCACAAGTAAGTTGCCTTTATCACTAAGTTATTTTGCTATTGTTTAGTTCATAAGACTGACAGATATTGGAAGAATCAGTCTGTCCTAAAGCAAGTAATATCTAAAACCTCTACATAAGGAAAGCTCTAAAATTTAGGGAGTGCCACTAAGGTCTTATGTGGTAGACTGCCCATCTCCCTGAAAGAGGCATACCCACCAATGGCTTTTTGGGACTCTGACTAGGAGCTGTGTCCTTGTGGGGTCTACATAGCAATGCTCAGGCCTATAGTATCATCTACAGTTTATTGGATCGTATCAAATGACTCTATGAAGCAGGAATTACCATCATTCCCATATAGGCGAGAATATAATGGTCCCAATATTAAATAACTTACATAGGCCACAGGCCAAGAGGGCCAGGGCTGGGGCCCAGATACTGACTTTCCAAGATACAAGCTGAGCAACTATGGTCCATCTAGCTGTCCTTGGGCACCATCTATCTGGCAGTCCCAAACTTAGCACACAGCCTATTGTCCTGTGACCCTGCCTTTTTAGCATTTTGCAAGTACCAGGAGGTTCAATCTAAATCAGAAACTTGGGAATCATTCTTTATTGCCTTTCACCCTCACTCCTTAACAATCAAGGAATTAGCATGTTCTGCTGATTTTCTTCCCTTAGCAGTACCATTACATTATCTGCTCCTTTAATATTTCATTGAAAAGTGTTGAGGGGGGCTCCTGGGTGGCTCAGTTGATTGAGTGCTGACTCTTGATTTTGGCTCAGGTCATGATCTCAAGGTCATGAGATCAAGCCTTGAATAGGCTTTGCACTGGGCATGAAGCCTACTTAACCTTAAGATTCTCTTTCTCCCTTTCTACCTACCCCTATCTCTACACCCCTACTCATGGGTACACTATCTCTAAAAAATAAATTAATAAAGGCAGTGTTGAGCACAGACTTTGGATTGAGGTTATCTTTTTTTTTAATTGAAAGTAAATTTTATTCAAACTATTCATCCAGAAAATATATTCAGTAAATATTACAACATAGCAACATATTTGGGTTCATAAGCCTTTGAAATATTCAAGTAATCTTCAATGATGTTGATCAGGAAATTCTTCCATTGGTGGTAAGAAATTACTTGTCCTGTCTCCAGAATTGTGTCACTTGGAAATATTGAAAGGAATATTTCCTTTCAATAATGCCTCTAAATGTGTGATACTGAGTGAGGCACTTTACCTCTCTGTGGTTCAATTTTCTCACCTTAAAAAGGGTAATAACAGTAGCTACTCCACAGAGTTGTAGGAAGATTGATACATGTAAAATTCTTAGAATAGTACACACAAAAAGTAAGCATTATATACATATTTGCTGCTATTACTATGCAGTTGTGGCTGACTTCTGGAAGGTGTGTTCTCAAAGGTTGGACTCAAAAGCTTCTAACTAGGATAAAGTTCTGAAGAACTGGGGTTTACTTTGATCACGGCAGCTGGCCCCAGTTTTTCTAAAAAGGAATTTGACAGTAATTGTCCAGTAGGTATCAGGAGCCTGCTCCTTCAGAAAAGGGCCACCACCTTAGGAGGACACCAGATGTTGAAAAGAACAGAAAAATCTGGCAAGAAGTGTAAGACTTGGAGGACATGTAGGGGCCAGAGCTCATCCATAGGACATCAGGACAATGGCTACAAGGGTATTAGTGGACCACTGAGATATATCTTTGCCTGGTTAGGATGAGCTCTGGAGTCAGGTTTTTCTTCCTGGCCCCCCTCTCCATCCTCCCCTGCCTGGGACATGATCCCTGGGCCCAGTTTGTTGAACTGCCCTAAGCACCAGCTGCTGTCTCCCGGATGTCTCCATTCACTCCACTGCACTGAGCTCCCTCAGCTCTATGGCCTATCATGGCCACGCAACCACAAAAAGGCCTAAGATTTCAAGCCTCTGTAAACCATGACCTTACACAATTTCATTTGTCCCTATGATGTGAGTAAAATGAGAGTCATCCCTTCATGCAGAGCAGTAAAGTCAAAGTTAAGCTTTAAAGAAGATATTACCTGGTTTAATATCCATAGATGGACTGCCTGCCAGGATCTACTAAGGTAAGAGTTAGTTGCACATCCAGATTTTCTGAGCCCAGGCTTAGAGTGAAAGCAGTTTTTTGAAGGTTGGGGAATAGAGAAGAAGTAAGCTGGAAAGAGAAAGCATCATAAATTTCCTCTTTCTTTCTTTATAAATATACAGTAGGGAGAAGGCAATTTGATGACATTTACTAAAACTTAAAAAATGCATAACACATGCATAACATAAGCATCCTGACACTGGGAACATGATTTTCTTCATTGCTATACACTGCTTTGAACCCCAGAATCCAGAACAATAGGTTCAAAATATTTTACTTCAAAATATTTGTGGAATTGACTTAAAGTTATGACTCAACCTTTCTACTTCTCAGAATTTAGTTGTACTTTTCAGCTTTTGCCGTGGTATTGAATGACCCTAATATCCCAATGTGGTATAATAAGAAATATCTCTCCATTACACCACATGGGGGCTATGGGTCAGCTCTGGTCCTCTCTGCATGTGCTTCCATTCTGGAGCTATGTGTGGAGGAGAAGCAGCCCTTATCTCAGATATGCTGTTCCTGAGGCAAAGAGAGAAAGAGCAGCAGGTGGAGCTGAACCACACCACCACCAGCAGAGCATCCCTTCTGATGTGGTTCTCACCACATGTCCAAGGCCAATAATGGATGGAATATGCTTTACTTGCTGGGAGACATGACAAGGGGAGGATGGACATGATGCAGTGTGAATCATTGAAACACAATCTGCTACACTATTGTAGAGAAACCCAACACAAACAGGTAGGCATGTCTCACAGTGTTTTTTAGTCTCTTGTCTGTAAACTGTAAAAAATTATAAAATACTCTCAGTGACAGAATGGATGGTGCATACTCAAGAATACACTGGTACAGTTGGACATGATAAGGCAGACTTTTATGGGATGAATAAACCCCTAAAATGTCCCATGTAGTGGGAAAAAAACCCACTGCCAAATAACAATAAAATAACAAACAGTACAAAACACTAATTTTAGTGGTGCATCTATATGTCTACATACCTTTCAGAAGTATGGAAGTATGGTAGATTTATTTTTAACTTTTTGAGGCACTGCCATACTATTTTCCATAGTGGATGAACCAATTTTCATTCCCACCAATAGTGCACAAGGGTTCCCTTTCCTTTGCATCCTGACCAGCATTTGTTATCTCTTGCCTTCTGGATGATAACCATTCTAACAGATATGAAGTAATACATTATTGTGGTTTTGATTTGCATTTCCCTGATGATTAGTGATGATGAACATCTTTTCATAGGCCTGTTGGACAAATGAAATATTATTCAGCCATGAGAAAGAAAGGACATCTTATTGTTTGTGATAACATGGACAGAATGTGAGAACTATGCTAAGTGAGATAAGTCACAAGGAAAAAGACAAGTACTAGATAATATCACTTATGTGTGGAATTTTAAAAACCTAAACTTGCAAAAGTAGAGAAAGTAAACTGGTGACTATCAGGACATGTGGGAGGGTAGGACAGATGTTGAAGTGTACAAACTTGCAACAAGTAGTAAATGAGCCCTGGAGATTTAATGTACAGTATAGTGAATGTAGAAAACAATATTGTATTATAATCATCAAACTTAATTATTCCAACCACTAAAAAAATGATAATTAATGTAACATAGTAGGTGGTAATTATGGCTACAGTGGCAGTCACATTAAAATATATTACTGTATCAATTAATATGTTGTGCACCTTAAATTTACAAATGTTGTATGTCAAATATATTTCAATTTAAAAAAAAGTATGGAAGATATTACCAAACTGATAGTAGATGTTGGCAGAGTAAAAAGTGAGTGGGGGAGGGAACAGACTTCAATAAACACCAGGATAAACTACTATTCTTTTCATGTGAGGGAGTTTGTTTAAATTAAACTGTTTTGCCCAAGAAGATAAGAAAACTGACCTTGATAGTGACTACCTCTTCATCTAGTTAGACAAGAACAGCAAATTAAAAAATGACCCCATGGCTCTGGCTATTAAAACCAACTCCTATGTTAACAGTTCTTTAAAACCAAGCCTGCATTGGCTAAATTTAGTTTAAAGAAATGTTAAAATTTCTGGTGATGGTTTTCGTTTTTCATGAAAATAGTCCTGATTTGATCCCTAGAGGCTGTGTAGGCCCACTGGGTCACTCCACTAAGCTCCCAGGACCCTAGTGGGAGCTTTGAACCACTGGGAGCTTTGAATCACTGGGGTCCAGACACTAGATGATCTGTGTTCATTCTGCTTTGAGTCTAAGGGAAATAAAAGCAAAGCAAGTAACATTTTCTATCCTCAATGAACTCTGGCTGAACCTGACAGATGTTAGAGCTTTTCATTTTTTCCTCAAGCAAGGCTTAATGGAGATTTTGTTACCAGGGTAATCACCATCACACTGTTTGCTCTATTAATCTATGCCCTCTAAATGTTGACTGTAGATATATAAATGTGGCCTAAGTATCCATTTTTCAACAGACTTACCAGCTTGGATTTCCATTTTGCAATTTTACAAATATCAGTCTTCTAATTAAAAGAGAAAGGAAAATCTTCAACTGCCTTGGCTGTAAATCACAAACTTGGAAAAAGGAATTTTACTTGTTTTTTGGGCTGTTTCAACAGGAGGATATTACTCTAACTAAACACTTCTCGGAATGTCTGGGATTTGGAATCACACAGACCTGTGTTTATTCACTTCCTAACTGGGAAAAAAAAATCTCTGGACTTGCGTGAGCCTCAGTTTCCTCCCTTGTAGTGCAGAGATAATTACTACCTTACACAACATCATTAGGATTAAATAAAATAGGGATCCCTGGGTGGCGCAGCGGTTTGGCACCTGTCTTTGGCCCAGTGCGCGATCCTGGAGACCCGGGATCAAATCCCACATCGGGCTCCCGGTGCATGGAGCCTGCTTCTCCCTCTGCCTGTGTCTCTGCCTCTCTCTCTCTCTCTGTGACTATCATAAATAAATAAAAATTAAAAAAAGGATTAAATAAAATATTATGTGTTAAGTACTAAGCTACTGTCTTGAATATAAGATATGTTCCCTGGAAATGTAATCAATGTTATTGTGGTTACATTATATGGTGACAGTTGGTAGCTACACTTGTAGTGAGCATAGCATCAGCATAGATATGTTGGATTAATATGTTGTACACCTGAAATTAATGTAACATTGTGTGTCAATTACACTTCAAAAAAAAAGACATGTTCCCTGAATGTTCTTTTTTTTAATTTTTATTTTTATTACATATTTTTTAATTGGAGTTCAATTTGCCAACATATAGCATAACACCCAGTGTTCATCCCATCAAGTGCCCCCCTCAGTGCCTGTCACCCAGTCACCTCCACCCCCTGCCCACCTCCCTTTCCCCCACCCCTTGTTTGTTTCCCAGAGTTAGGAGTCTCTCATGTTCTGTCTCCCTTTCTGATATTCCCCACTCATTTTTTTCTCCTTTCCCCTTTATTCCCTTTCACTGTTTTTATACTGAATGTTCTTTTCCAAGATTCTGTCTCTGATGCTGTGTGAAAAGACTGGTTATACTGACTCAGAGTATATCACTCTGATAACATGGCACTGCACAATGTCCACAATAGCCAAAGTATGGAAAGATCCCAGTTGTCCATTGACAGATGAATGGATAAAGAAGATGTGATATATACACAGTGTCACATTACTCCCTCTCAGTTGCTACAACGTGAGTGCAGGAGTATTCCCCAAGAGGGTGTAGAGGAATAGCTGCTCCACCCAGGGGGAGGGAAGGGTTCTGTAAGGGAAGCCGACCTTCTCAGACCAGCCCTACTCCACATACTGTAGTCTGATTTCATTCACCACAGGCCTCAGGGCAGCCATCTATGTAGATGGACCTTCAGTGCTGGCCAGCCCCTGGACTTCAGGCTGAAAATTGGCCATAATATAGGACAAGAGGAATTCAAAACACATTTTACCTTTTAGGGTCTTAAGGTTTCAGGTTTCTTGTCCCCTGAGTGCCCAAGGTTCTTGGTCATGTTGCTTCAAAGAATGGAGAGGTAGACCAGATGAAGAGTGGTGGGCAGCAAAGCAAAGTTTATTGACCAATAGTACAAAGCTCCCAGAGAGGGAGGGGACCAGAGAGGGGTGATGTTTTCTTGTTCACATCTGGGGATTTTATAAGCTGTTTGCAGAACTATCCTGAGCATCCTGAGTGTGGATTGGCTGCTCAGGTGTGCCAATCAGAGCTTCGATCATGCACCTGTCTGTCAGATTAATGTTCATGTGTTGATGGTCTTTTGGGCGAAATTTGCAGACTAAGCGCCTCAGCTTGTGATAGGACCAATGTTTTATGGTTAATTGTTCTGTTTCAAGATATTATTCAAAAATCACTTCAGCAGAGGCTGCTAGACAGGATGCTATTGTGGTCTTGTCTAAGCTGTAAAACAGGAGGCTAGTGCTTCTCTGTTATAGCTGACCTAGCTTTTTTGCTTTCTTATTGGGGACCCTGGCCCTGACTACCTAAGTGTCCAATTAGCTCCTAACATTAATGCTCTCATGAGGAAAATTAGGGGGTAAGTTTTATTGTCTCTGAGATTCCTTCAACACTACACCCAGAAAAATCATGACTCTGAGGTTCTAATCTGCTGGTACTTGTTAGGTGCAATGTAACTGGATGGCAACTCATCAGTGGTGGATTCTCAGCTTCCTATAGCCATTTCTTTGTGGCATCTTATCTTCCAGGAAATCATAGCTCCTTGGCTGATCCCCAAGTACTCTCCTGCAGACACTTGCTTCCTGGTATACAAAAAAAAAAAAAAAAAAAAATAGAGTGAGTTATACTGATTAGGTTTACGTGTTAGAACTCTGACAGGCAAACTGACAAGGAATGGCAGATTTTCCATGCTTAATTAAATGTTTAGTGACCACTGTTGTGTTATTGTTGTTGTCCTTTGGCTAGCTCTAGACAGAGTGCCAGATTTTCGTGACCAACTTGTTTAAGACCAGGCAGAAAGGAGTACCTATATGTGTTGAGTATCCACAATGGACCTAGTTATATATGGGAAGCTTCAGATATAATATATATAATGTAATATATAATGATATTAGTATGTTAAAAATAAATAAGATTCCTAAAAATTAATAAAGGGAAATCTCACTAAAGTGAACTCAAGATGCTAACACTGGGAACTGATAGCTGGAGCCGCACCACTTAATGCCAATCACAGGAAGACCTGTCAATTACAGACCCAAGAGAAGAATCCTCAACAGGGAAGAATCATCGACAGATGCAATGAAACGCCGGGACACCTGCACCCCGATGTTTCTAGCAGCAATGTCCACAATAGCCAAACTGTGGAAGGAGCCTCTGTGTCCATCGAAAGATGAATGGATAAAGAAGATGTGGTCTATGTATACAATGGAATATTGCTCAGCCATTGGAAATGACAAATACCCACCATTTGCTTCAACATGGATGGAACTGGAGGGTATTATGCTGAGTGAAATAAGTCAATTGGAGAAGGACAAACATTATATGGTCTCATTCATTTGGGGAATATAAAAAATAGGGAAAGGGAATAAAGGGGAAAGGAGAAAAAATAAGTGGGAAATATCAGACAGGGAGACAGAACATGAAAGACTCCTAACTCTGGGAAATGAACTAGGGGTGGTGGAAGGGGAGGTGGGCAGTGGGTGAGCGTGACTCTGTGGGGGGCACTGAGGTGTGCACTTGACGGGACGAGCACTGGGTGTTATTCTGTATGTTGGAAAATTGAACACCAATAAAAAATAAATTTATTTTAAAAAATAAAATAAAATAAATAATAAAAAGGAAAGAATCATCGATTATAGGTCCCAAAAGGGAAAGATGTACATCACATCTTCTACAATAAATTGACTACCCCTGTAACTCAGTCAATGAGAAACTGTCACCACCCTGAACTCTTGCTTTTTTCCAATGGACTTCTCTTCAAACTAACCCCTTCCTCCTTCTCTGTAAAATGTTCCTCTCTTTCATTTTTTTGGAATTGCTTATGATTTTGCTATGTCTTGCTAACCCTGGATTGCAATTTACCACTATTCCCAAATAAACCTATCTTTTGCTGGTAAAATAACTGGCAGTTTTATTTTTAAGGCTGACATCACACATTCTGAAGTCTAGTTATTTGTGTTCAGATACTAACTTTTCTACTTATGGTGTCACTCTTAAGCTATTCCACTTACTGGGATTCAAATTTCTTATCAGTAAAGTAATAATAACCATCTGCTATACAAAGTTCTGTGTGAATTAAAAATAATATCTGTAAACCATAGCACACAGAGTAATTTTCTTCATCAGTGGGCATTAGAACATTACTGAGTGTCTCATGGAATATAAGGGATGCCCTATGTCACACCTCTACTTTCTGTACTCTTTATGTGATAATTGAGGGGTTAATTTCTCAAAGCCTATTTCCTCATGTTCAAAAAGGATTAAAGGAACATACACTTCTCAGGCTTGATGTGAAATGCATTTGGCAGAGTCCTGGCAAATAATGAGTACTCAGTAAATAACTGCTACTTTCCTCTACACCTTCTATCATGTGCGGTAGTGATTCATTTAGAAGAATGTCTTTCAGCTGATCCATATCATTCTCTGAATATTTTTTTGTTCAATTCAACGCCTGATATAGGCCTAAAGTTAGAAAGCATTCTATGATATCAGAGGTTTTGCTGGGAGTTATAAACACCTTTTCCCATGCTGCTAACATTTCATGTTCAACAGAAAAAAAATGCCACACATGTTTTTCTCTATGGAAAAACAGAAAAGGGATGCATGGGTGGTTCAGTGGTTGAACATCTTTTTAGGCTCAGGGCGTGATCCCAGGGTCCCAGGATCAAGTCCCCCACGGGCTCCCTGTGAGGAGCCTGCTTCTCCCACTGCCTGTGTCTCTGCCTCTCTCTCTCTCTCTCTCTCTCTGTGTGTGTCTGTCATGAATAAATAAATAAACCTTAAAAAAAAAAGGGAAGAAAAACAGCAAACTTACATTTGCCTCTGATTTCTTCCAGGCAGGACTCAGTAGATCTCATTTGCCACACACGGGACCAAGTATCAGAGGAAAACATAAAAAGCCAGGTGTATGACAAGATGAGATCTAAACAGAAAGTTGCATTTCAAAGGTGGCTAAAAGATGGAAGGACTTTTTAAAGAACCAGTGTTGGAATTTTTTCCCCCATATTTCTACTATATGCTTTTCCTCTGAGATTAAAACGCAGTCATCTTGTAAGAGGCTTTTCTTTCAATATTCTGTGCTATTTTTATGCTATTTTTCTAGTATTCAGCCCTGCAGTTTTTTCCTCCCAGTCGTCTTCACGCTTTTTTAACTGCACATTATTATCACTCTTCTGTGTTTGGAACTGGTCCCTAGGAAGCTTAGATTCTCGCATTTTCATTTCTAATCTAGGCTATGTGTTCTCACCTTTCAACTCTCTGCCTCTGACTTTAATTTTCACTTACATCTACTTGGGACAGTTGGCTTTTATTTTTTTAATCAGCGGACTTTATTTTGTTAAGGCAGTTTTAGTTTATATAAAAATTGAGCAAATACTGCATAGAGATTTCATTTATCCCCTCTATTATTATTTTTAACAGATTTATTGAGGTATAATTGAAATACAAAAATCTGCATATATTTAATGTACACAATTTATGAATTGTATACATTAAATATATGCAGATTTTTGGACATATGTACATGCATATGCATGAAACCATCACCACAATCAAGTTAATAAACATATCCATCACCCAAAAAAAGTTTCTTTGTGCCCCTTTGTGTTTGTGTATGTGTGGGTGGTTATAAGGACACTTAACATGAAACCTACTCTCATAATCAATTTGTAAGTGCTCAACACAGCACTGTCAACTATCAACATTATGTTGTATAGCAGATCTTTAGAACTTACATATCTTGCATAACTAGCTCTTTTTAATCGAGTGCATTTTATTTTAAAACGTTCTTCCACTGCTCTGTCAGTGATAAAAGCTAAAATACTTGGGCCCCATTCCCATAAGGTACATTTTAGATCTTGGCTTCCTTGAGATGCTTCCTACAGGGACTATTTAAGAATGAGACGATGCTTTATGAGTGACAAACCCTAGAAGGGCAGAGATTGTAGATGCTACACTTCTTATTAAGATGTTTTGTTTAATCTTTTCTTCCTAGCATTGCCTTTGGTGTCATCTTACCTTTATAAGTTTATATTTGTTAAGGGAAGAATGACATCTTATCTAGAGTTCCCTGGAAAGCAAAGCCCAAGGCAAAAGTTATTCATTACTACTTAGTGCAATTCCAGGAAAGACTGAGTGAGGGCAAAAGACAGCAAGACAAGGAAGGAGGGAGAACTAGCCACTTCATTTATGCAGTATGTTTGTTCAACCTTGTGGGCTCATCTTCTGAAAAGCAATATGGAATGCCAACATCTTAGGGCAGCTGAAACAGCAAAAGGAAGGAATAAGAATGTACTGACTGATCTTCACTTCTTACTAGTTGGAGGATCATCCTAATAGTACTTAGGTGTTCCAGTATTTCCAGTTGCACAGAGATGAGCACAGAGCATTTCCTGTGGAATTTTATGGCTCAACACCAATAGGCAAACCCAATAGGCAAACCTATAACAGATGATGAAAAGTGACTAGTGAAGGCAGGAGGCAAGGTGCTATTGCGTTATGCCTACCTGGAGTAGGCTGCCTGTGGAACTGAGGCTGGAACAATGCAGAAGGGAACTAGAAGCAAAAGGGCTGAGAGGATCTGAAGTAGCAGAGTAGGTGGTGATATTTGGGCTGTTGATGTGGGAGACTAAATCACAGAAAGGAATAATATCTTCACACAAATAGTATGGCTGAAACGGTGCCATACTGAAATTCAATATTTTGACAGCCACAAATAAGCTACATAACTAAGTATGCAGTCTCCCTAATAACGAATGCTCTCATTCAATAGAAAGTGAATGAAGTTCTGGTTCAAGATGGAGACCAAGAGTCTCCTGAACTCATTTCCTCACTCTGACAATTGAATCTGCAGCTACATACTAAAGAATTCCCTCTGAAAGAAATCCAGAAATTAGCTGATTGACTCCTACACATCAAGTGAACAAGGAAAAAACCCATACTGAACTGAGTAGGAGAGGCAGATACAATCTCACTATTAACCCCACCCTGGGGATGGAAACATGATGGGGTGGAAAATCACAACTCCCAGCTCCTCCCTGAAGAGCAAAGGGTTTAGACCCAACATCCAGCGCCCCATTTTAAAGACTTTTTTTTTTTTTGTTAAAGATTTTATTTATTTATTCATGAGAGACACACAGAGAGAGGCAGAGATACAGGCAGAGGGAGAAACAGGCTCCCCGCAGGGACCCTGATGCAGGACTCGATTCTAGGACCCTGGGATCACAGCCTAAGCCAAAGGCAGATGCTCAGTCACTGAGCCACCCAGGTGTCCCCACTTTAAAGACTTCCACTTGAGGGACAAACCCCCAAAACATCTAGCTCTGAAAGCCAATGGAGCTTGTGTCCATGAGACCCACTTACTACAGCAAACAAAAAAAATAGTTCTTAAGGGCCATTAAGGACTCATTGTTTTAATTTAACACAAATCAAGAGGCCAATTACAATTCTTTCCAGAGACTAGAGAGGCAACATATACTATCTTTGTTTTCCCTCTGCTCAGCTCCAGATCACTGATATCTCCTTGATAAGAGTTTGTGTGCATGTCTGGCTGGTGCCTGGCTTTGGCAGCCGAAACCTCTTAATCTCCGGGCCCTGGTGGCCAGCAAGACTTTAGTTTATAGGTGCCACAAGACTGTATCAAACAAACAGTTCTTAACCAGAGCTCAGTGTAGAGACGATAGTCACAAATCTTCAACTCCTTGTCTTTTCCTGAAAGAGGCCTATTTACATATTCCAATAAAAAGTGCTTATAAAAGTTCAATAAAAATCACAAGCAGATTCTTCTAATAATTGCCATCATAACTCTGCAAATGAAGGAGGAAAGTGCACCATTTGTGGAGGTTCCATCTGACTTCAATGATGAAATTGAACCACAGTCTGAGGGCAATGAATAGAACACACTCTGAGGGCAGAAGTTTTCTTCTTCTTTTTTATTCATGACAGTATTCTTGCCCTGGCATATAGTAGCGACTTAATAAATATTTGTTGAATGACCAAATGACTAAAATGTATGAATAATATGTATACATGATAGCTAGGTTCCTCTGTGGAAAGGATTGAACTTTGCTAGGCAAGGAGAAAAGAAAGCTCTGCTGATAAGAAGCCAAACAATTACTAGGAGACCTGGAAAACTGGCACACTCTGCCAGAGTTGACAGCATAAGCAAGACTCCTAAACTCTGGAGGCAGGAGTAATTTCCTTAAAAATTTCTTCCTTCGGCAAGAGGACTGGAAGGGAAGATCTGATGTAAGGTTATGCAAACACCTTAAGCTAGTAGATCTTATTACACATGCCAACAGCTGAAAATACTCTCAATCACACAGATCATTCACTAAGAGAGACGATGTTCTGGGATACAAAACAAATTGTGACAAAATTAAAAGAAAAGAGATTATATAAAGTATGTGTCAGATCATAATAGAATTAAACGAGAAATCAATAAGACTATCTGAAAAAAAACCTTCAAATATTTAAACAGCAAACTTCTCAGTAGCTCAAGAATCAGAGAAAGTCTTAAGGGATTTTCTTAAATAAAGAAAAATGAAAATACATCCTGTCAAAATTTGTGGACTGTACCTAAAACATTGATAACAAGGGAATTTATGGTATTAAATGAACATAATAGAAGTTAAAGAAGTTCTCAAATATTTTTTTAAAAGATTTTATTTATTTATTCATGAGAGACAGAGAGAGAGAGAGAGAGAGAGAGATTGAGGCAGAGACATAAGCAGAGGTAGAAGCAGGGCTCCATGCAGGGAGCCTGATGTGGGATTCAATCCCTGGACTCCAGGATAACGCCCTGAGCTAAAGGCAGATACTTAACCGCTGAGCCACCCAGGCATCCCAGGAAGTTGTCAAATCTATTATCTAATACACACTTTAAGAAACTAGTGGGGAAAAAAGCAAAATAATTCAAAAGCTAGCAGAAGGAAGCAAATTAAAAATATGTGAGCAGAAATCAGTAAAAGTGAAAACAGAAATACAGAAAATCAATGAAACTAAAAGCTGGTTCTTTGAAAAGATTTTTTAAAAAATTGATAAAACTCTAGCCAGACTGATAGGAAAAAAGGAGAAAAAACACAGTATTAGAAATGAAGAAGAGAAAAAATAAATAAATAAGTAAAAAATAAAAAAAATGAAAAAGAGGTTAAAAATACTAATCTCAAATATTTTAACAGGATAAATAGGTAATGCTATGAATAGCTCTATGGCCCTAAATTCAATATATAATACAAAATGTACTAATTCTTCAAAGATAAAAATCTATCAAAATTTACTAAAAAAAGATAATATGAATAGTGGTATATCTATTTCTTAACTGAATTTCCAGTTAAATATGTGCTCTCTCACTAAAGAAAAAGAAAGAAAACTTCAGGTCCATTTGGATTCACTAACAAATTCTTCCAAGCATTCAAGAAATACTATAAAATTTACATAATCTTTTCTAGAACATAGAAAACACTTTCCAACCTGTTTTATAAGGTTAATATTACCCTAATACCAAAGCCAAACAAATATATCACAAGAAGAAAAACTAAAGACCCAAATTCCTCATTATCATAGATTTAAAAACCTACAATAGAGTATTATTTACAGATTGAATACAGAATATATAAAAAAGATAATATATCACTACCAAGTACGGTTTATGCAAGAATGTAAGACTGGCTCAATATTTGAAAATCAATCAATATAATTCACTATATTAATGGATGAATCAGAAAAACCATATGATCCTCTTAATTGATGTAGAAACAGCATTCAATAAAATCCAATATCCTTTTATGGATAAAAACTCTATGCAAATGGAATTTAAAAAAAATTTTCTTAACCTAATAAAGATTATTCACAGAAGAAATTCTACGGCTAATATGCTTGATAGCAAAGGAGGCACTATCTCCCTCCACCCTTCAGAATGTGGTAAAATCTTATATTGGAAGTCCCAGCTAGTGAGGTCAGGGGGATGAAGGGAAAAGAAGAAAAGAAAAAGAAATAAAATTATCCCAATTCCCAGGTCACATGATTTACATTAGAAAATTCAAAAGAATCTAAAAAATAAGCTAATAAATAATAAATTATTAAGTTCATCTTCATACATGATCAATATACACAAGTTATTTGTATTCTGAAGTAGGTAAGTGCCAGCAATGAATGATTGGGATTTGAAATGATAAAAAACAAAAAGCCATTTCCAGTAGTAATTTCCAGTGCATGCATACACATACATATATACACACACACAAAAGCACCTAAGTACAAATCAAACAGAATAAGTGCAAAATCTGTATGCTGAAAGCTGCAAAACAATGACAAAAGAAAATATTTTTTAATGCACTAAATGAAGAGGCATACTATGTTTATGGATTAAAGATTTCAGGTCTTTAAGATATTAATTGTTCACCGCATGATCTATAGACACATCACTGTCTAAAGTAAAATCTCAGTAAGCTGTCAGATATTGACAATTTAATTCTAAAATACATATGAAAAGTCAAAGAAATTAGAGTAGCCCAAACAAATCTGATCAAGAACCAAATAGGAAGATTCAGACAATCCAATGTTTATAAAGAAAGATAGATGCGAATCAATGGAACATAAGACAGAGTCCAAAACTGGACACACACAAATCTAATTAAGTAATTTTTCACAAAGATGCTAAGGCAATTCAATGGACAAAGAACAGTCTTTTCAATAAATGGTGCTGGGATAATCATTCACACACACACAAAAATAAAGTAACAGATACATCTCACTTTATACAAGTGGATTGTAGACCTAACTTAAACATAAAAACTTAAATTATAAAACATCCAAAAGAAAATATAGAAAAAAAATATGACACAATAACAAAAGGATCATTCGTAAAATAAAAAAACTGAAAAACTGGACTTTGTTAAAACTAAGATCTTAGTTCTGGGAACTACATTGTTAAAAAAGATAGCAAGACAAGCTTCAGACTGGAAGAAAATATTTTAAAAGTCACACATATGACAAAGGACTTGTATCTAGAATTTACAAAAGATTCTTAAAAGTCAACAATAGGGGGCACCTGGGTGACTCAATGGTTGAGTGCCTTTAGCTCAGGTGGTGATCCCGGGGTCCTGCAATCAAGTCCCACATTAGGCTCCCTGCAGGGAGTCTTGCTTCTCCCTCTGCCCGTGTCTTTGTCTCTCTCTCTCTGTGTGTCTCTCATGAATTTAAAAAAAAAAAAAAAGTGAAGCACACAATTCTGAAAATTGGGCAAAATATCTGAATAAACACTTCACCAAATAAAATATAAAGATGACCAATAAGTATATAACAAGAAACTTATTTGACCGTGTTGACAGTTATTTGCCATTAGGGAAATGAAAAATTAATATCACAGTGAGATACCACTACACATCTATGAGAATGGCAAAACAAACAAACAAGGGCAATGCCAAACATTAGCAATGGTTCAGGACACCAGGAAAACTCATTTATCACTGGTAGAAATGCAAAATGACACTGTCATTTTGGAAAACAGCTTATTATAAAATTAGCCATACACTTGTTACAAAATCAAGCAATCCCACTTCTGGGTGTTTATCCAAATGAATTGAAAGCCTTTGCTCATCCAAATACTTGTATGTAAATGTTTACAGCATCTTTTTTCATAATAGCTGGAATTGTAATGAGCAAGATGTCCTTCAACCTATAATGGATAAAACAAATTGTGGCATATTCATAAAATGTAGTAATATTCAGCAATAAATAATAATGGGTCACTGATTCACTAAAGAACATGAATGAATCTTAAATGCATTTTGCTGGTGAAAGAAGGCAGACCCAAAAGTTACCTCATCCCTCATCTTCATTTTGAATGAGTATCCCTGGGAAGGGTCTGGGAATTTGTATTTTCTAGTCAGTTTCCAAGTGATGCTGATGCTTCCAACTTCAGGCACAAGTGAGTAGCTCTGCTCTAACATATATCTACCCCAGACCTCATTGGTCTGTTGACAGATAGATGTTCCCATGGACAGGTCTATAGGGGAAGGAACCAAATTGCTACAAAATGTGCCAAAAAACATTGTGAAAAACAAATGTGAATGGGAGTAGGGGATGTAACTGCAAAAATGTAACTACTTATTTTACAATATGTTTTATCTTTCAGTTTACTTATCTCTCTGAATAGACAGGAGAAAAATGTTTTCTTCAGTTTTACATTCTCATGGCTTAGTATGGTTATAATCAGATTGTGGAAACTAAATATATATGTTAACATGTGAACAAAACGACAAAAATAGAAACCTCTTTCTTTACTGCTTTGTAACCTTGGGAAACTCACCCAACTTCTCTATCCAACTAGAAAATGTGAATAATAACAGTAATAAGGATAAAAGGAGTTAATACATGTAAATTTCAAAGAATAGTGCCTGATACTTAGCAAGTCTCAATAAATGTTAGTTGTTGTTATTTCACTACATGTGTAGAATAACATAAAATGTGGTTTTGTTCAGTACATGCCTAATTACCTTGGAAAGAAAAGTCTATCTGCTGCTTTGTTGCTAGGGAAATAAAAATTTCAACAACAGCCTGGTTGAATAAAACATTTTCAGGGATTTAGAGACTTGCATTCTTAACTTACATGCTACTAGAAATAACTGTAATTGAATAATTTTTTTCTCCGCCCCAAGTTTCTATTTTTGAAATGCTACACAAACGTAACGTTTTTAAAAAGCTTTTCCTTCTCTTTATTATTGCAATAAAAATCTTCTCAAATAAATGTAAGATAATATAGTGTTTAATTAACCTCATGTATGGAGAAAGAATGATTTTATTTCCATTGGAAGTTATACTAGCTTAAAATACAGTTTACAGCTATAATCTTCTTTACTTATCCAAATATAAGCACAAAGTGAAAAGCATTTGATTGAAGTTGCAAAATTTATCAAGTCCCATCACACTCCTGTTTTGATTAGAAATAATACATCCCAAATATATAGCAGATTAACAAGAGGATTATTCTTAAGTAATTACATTCATTTCTATAGCTATTAGCATAGAGTTTATTGCCATAACCCAAACCACACTACCCTTACACTCTACAATATAATAGCCACCAGCCACATCTGGCTATCTAAATTAAAAATAATTAAAATAAAACAAAAAAATTCAGTTCCCCAGTCACACAAGTCACATTTCAAGTGCTCAATAACAAGAGATATAGAACATTTCCATCACCACAGAAAGTTCTATTGCAGAGTGCAATTGTTGCATTAACCAATTGTTAGCCGGAAACATTGAATTTTATATCTGTGCTCTTTTGAGAGCTGTTTCAGAGTGGCTAGTACTTTTCTTTATAATGCTTTCCATCTTTGTAGATGACATAGTTGATGAACTGAAAAGTGTCCTCATGGGGTCCATGAGTAGCTCTCAATCTGCAGAAAGCTGGTCACAACAGATAGCTTCAGTTCAGTGTTGGCCCCTGGGGTAGAACTCAATTAAAAATAACTTTGCACCTGCTTATTTGCTGAACACAACTAAGTGAGAGAAATGAGCTTCTGCACCATTCCCAGAGTCCACTCACCCAGACACTCAACTATCTCTCCTCTGCCCATCTCACACACCTGGGCTGCTTTCCCAAAAAAGGCTTGGGAGATAAATTGTGCCATATTGTTGAAATGTCAAATTTTTGAGTTATACAGGATGCTTCTTCAAGTCAGCCAGTTTCTTTTTCAAGAAATTAAAACACCAGCTTAGTACATGTCAGTTCATTTTCAGAAATGAGCTACCTTGATCAGGCCCTAGGTGCTGCAGGTATGTTGAGGACACAGGACTGGATGAGGCTGTGGACATTTTGCAATTGAAATACAAGCCTGGGGGATCCCTGGGTGGCTCAGCGGGCCCCTGCTTTCATCAGAGGGTATGATCCTGGAGACCTGGGATTGAGTCCCTCATAGGGCTCCCTGCACGAAGCCTGCTTCTTCCTCTGCCTGTGTCTCTGCCTCTCTCTCTGTCTCTGTGTCTCAAATAAATAAATAAATAAATAAATAAATAAATAAAATCTTTTTAAAAAATGAAATACAAGCCTGGATCAGAAAAGGTGGGGATTTTGAACCTCCAAAATGTAACATGAGCATATGAGATAACAGAGGGAGGGATTAGAGGCAAAGTGGTTTCTAAAGGGCCATGCAAGTCCACCAAGATAAATTTCCCACAGGGCCAAGGCAGCTGCAGACATTATGCTCCTTGGCAAGCTTCAGCATTGGCCTTTTATCTATGGGGAGGAATTCAGCAAAGTGATGTATAGATAAGCCTGTGGGTGATGATATTCAGTATGACAGGTGGGGAAACCATCAGGTAACAATGGTCTGTGTGGGATTCAACCAGATACCACTGGACTCAGCAGCTGCTTCATTGCTCTGCTGTAGGATACTGAGACATCCAGTTCAGCTTTTGGAATACCCTGGGACTTTGACAGGCTATGCATTAATAAGAAACATTTGGTTAGTTAGGGGGAATTTCCCTGTTCTTTTTTCCACAAAAGTGTTTCTGCAGGTATGAATAAAAATGAGGATTATTTTAATAAATGTGTAAAAACAGGAAAAAAAACTTGCATTGCTCAGAGGTGAGCACACAGCAGCACTGACCAAAGGATACCCTCACTCTCCCAGGCTTAGCCTGCCAAGCCTGGGAATATCCTGGGCTTTAACCCAAGCTTGCAGGACTGCTTATTTCATGACATACAGTAAAATCAAAGCCATTATGTGTACAGGACTATTTCAGGAACAATTAATTCCAAGGGAGATGTAGTTGGAGGCTGCTGAGTGTGAATTCAGAATAGGACTAGTATGTTACAGGGTTCAATGCCATAATGGAGTCCAGATCTGATAATTCACAGGGCTTTGTTCTTTTAGAGAAAGAGTCTGACTTTGGACCTATTGCATAGGTACCTGTAATAATGCTGTCTTACCCAGAAAAACTCGTGTCTTCATATCTTAAAGGATATTTATATTCCACTTCATTTATTTGACTTTCTGTTCACCATGGTAAAAGACTCTTAATCTAGCCTGTAGGAATTCCCTGACCTGCTATCCATTTGGGGACAGACTACTACCTGTGATTCTACTGGGGAAATGAATTTATATATCTGAAGTTACTCAACAATACTTTGGATAAACATAATCCTGCTCACAAATGCCTACTTAGTATGAGGACACATTCAAGACATCCCCCCCACAACCACCGAAGAGAGATTTTATTCTTGTCCTTGTGTTTTGATTGTATATCAATCAGGGAAGCGTAAGGAAGATTAAGGGTGCCTAAGCCTGCCCCCTACTTCAGCTGCAGGCTAACCCTGTGGAGGATATCCTTAGCAGTTCTCCCAACCCACCTGGGCAGTGTTGACGGCACATGTGTCTACTTGCATGAACAACCTGAAGACCATAGCCTACTTTAACTGTGGCTATCTGAGAGTAAAATTTCTGCTACAATAATAAAATAATGAGACATGAAAAAAGAGAAGGAGTGGTCAGTGATGAAAAGAAAGCAACAGGAAAGGCTTCCTTTATCTTTTGAGATAATAACCTCATAGCAAATCCGTCCTTCTCCAGATAGTTCTCTTCCATTGCCCTCCTGTCCCTCAACTTCATGAGAAATATGTTATCATTCTCCTTAGTTTACCACAAAAACCCAGAAAACAGATCTTCAGCTTCTCTAGATGCCTCCTCTGTAAAAGAACTCTCTCTCTACACATTCCTGTCTCCCTTGAAAACCTCCAGTAAAAACCACACCCAACAGCTTTGTAGGTTTGGGATCAGATGAATCAGGAAAATGGAGGATTCTCAATACCTGAGTGTTCTTCATGAGATCTTCCTCTTAAGGTCTGGGTTACATATCTAGGAACTTCTGAGAAATATTGGGGCTGCTTCTCATTTTTCAGATTTCTCTATTCCTAGACGACCTTTGTGATATGCAAAATAATGGTTCCCAAAGATGTCCAATTACTAATGTCTGGAACTTGTAACTGTCTTACCTTACAAGGAAAGGATCTTTATAGATACGGTTAAGTTAAGGATCTTGTGATGGTTATCCTGGATTTTCTGGAACCAATCTAATCACAGAAGTCCTTATAAATTACAGAAAGAAGTAAGGGAATCCATATCACAGAAGGAGATGTACTGCAGCATAAATTGGAGTGATTTGGGGCCATAATGTAAAAATGTGGGTGACCTCTAGAAATTGGAAAAGGCAAGGAATGGATTCTTTCCTGGAGCCTCCAGAAAGAAGACAGCCTCAATAATACCTTTATTTTAGGGTTTCTAACCTCCAGAACTGAAAGATAACAGACTCATGTTGTTTTAAGCCACTAATTTTGTGGTAATTTGTTACAACAGCAATAGGAAGTTAATATGAAATTAGAAATGTTTGGTTTGGCAACATAGCAATATTATGAATAAGAATCTATATAAAATTTTTATTCTTGGGCAGCCCCAGTGGCGCAGCGATTTAGCCGCCTGCAACCCAGGGTGTGATCCTGGAGATCCGGGATCGAGTTCCGCATCAGGTTCCCTGCATGGAGCCTGCTTCCCTCTGCCTGTGTCTCTGCCTCTCACTCTCTCTGTGTCTCAATAAATGGGTAAAATCTTAAAAAAAAACTTATTCTTTGTGTCCATTTACCACATAATGAAATTATTATATACATCATTAAATATTTAGTATATAGACTCGTTTTAGTTTTTAAAATTATAATGCTAAACTTTGCATGGATAAGATACAAGTCTCCATGATACAGCAAAGCTGTACATGACCCTGAATTGAGAACCAGAAGATCCTGATTCTAGTGCTGTCACTGTCACTTAAGTGTGACCTGTGAAGTATTTCTGAGCCTTCTAGCTTTAACAGTTCTTAACTAAACTGGAAATATTAATTAAGTCTGAGTAGAGAATAAAAAAAAACAAAACAAAACAACAACAACAACAACAAAACCCTCAGTTTTTGATTCTTGTGATTCATACAAGAGGTAATCAAGTAGCAGCTTTTGCTTTTAAATACCAAATTATAATTATGGTCATTGGGAGAAATAAATGTACAGCAAGGTGTGCTGATCAAAGCATACTAGTGAGGATGCCTGGGTGGCTCAGGAGTTGAGCACCTGCCTTCGGCTCAGGTGGTGATCCCAGGATCCGGGATCAAGTCCCACATCAGGCTACTTGTGAAGAGCCTGCCTCTCCCACTGCCTGTGTCTCTGCCTCTCACTCTCAGTCTGTGCCTCTCATAAATAAATAAATAAATCTTTTTTTTTTAAAGCATACTAGTGAAACTTCAGGATGTGCTATCAGAACCAGTAAAGCAAAGAGCTAAAAGGAAAACTCAGTGTTGCCTTATTTCCAGACCTCTTCACACCTCAAATATGCTCTTAAAATCTCTGCCAAAGACAATTAGAAATATGTAAATTTTTTCCTATTAAAAAAAAAAGAAGGAAGAAAGGAAAAGAGGAAGAAAGAAAAGAGACATGATTTATTTTGAGTCTCCTCTCACTACACTAAATTCATCCAAGGCAAAAAAGAGAGATCTAATTCAGCATATTATGAATAGTGACTGTAAACAGAGGTGATGCCAACCCACCACCAACAATTGCTCTCAGTATAGCATCCACCCCCTAAGCCCATGTGCACACTGGCAGCAGACCTTGACCCCTGGATGTGACAATGTCAAAAATCAGGCTGAGCCATCACTGCCTTTCATCTCCCTGCCAGAATAATTGCTGCAAGGACTCAAGTTGGCCCTATTAAAAGTGTCCCCTAGGGTTTCAAAATGGAAGCCAGGAAACATGTACATCCTTTCCACTTTGGCGGTGACTTGTGAGGAAGTGAACCCACTGTGTGAGTATTCTGCTTCAGTCTCAAGGAAAAGGCAAGAGCAGATGAAGCAGTCAAAAGGTATGGAGCCTCTACTTTCAGTTACTGCCAACTGTTTTTCCCCTACCCATAGTCAGTAAAACTGTATTTTGACAGGCTGCACTCTGTCTTCACCACTGGTAGTCCAAGGAATTGAAATTATTACTGAATCAGCCCCAGTGGATGAAACATATCAGGTTATAAGGTATCAGTGTGGTATTCTTCCTCACCAAGTTCTTCCTTTTTTCCCACCTGCAGTGGCAACAACACACCACCTGCAATCAGCTCCCAGTGCTTGTGGCTTTGGAATAAATGACTCATCAGAAGGTTCAGCTATGGTATTAGGGGAGTAATAACTTCTCAAGCCCACCAGCATTGAGGTACAATGGTGTCCTCAAGAGCCAGCTTAGTTTTTAAGAATCCACGGGATTGCGGTCAAAGACCCACATGTTATTTGGTGAATATATTCTGTGTATTCACTTCTTACTGGAGATAAGGAAGGTACAAGTGGTTGATCTAGAAGATTCAGGTATTGCTTCTTCTTTTTTTTTTAAGATTTTATTTATTTATTTATTTATTTATTTACTCACTCATGAATGACGCACAGAGAGAGAGGCAGAGACACAGGCAGAGGGAAAAGCAGGCTTCATGCAGGGAGCCCGATGTGGGACTTGATCCCAGGACCCCGAGATCATGACCTGAGCCAAAGGCAATCCCTCAACCACTGAGCCACCCAAGAATCCCAGGTATTGCCAACTTCTTTAGAAGAAAATATTGTAATAATCCATTAATATATCTAAGACCAACTCATTTCATTATGCTTTTCTAGAAGATTGGGAATTTAGCATGCACTTATTTTTTTTTCTCCCTATCCCTCATCTTTCCAGGTTTTTGTCATTAAAATAGACATGATTAAGATTGGAGACGATTATTTATATTTGAAAGAAAACCTTAATGTAAGTGTATGGAAAAATTTCCAACCTAGGTGTTCCTATTTCACAAAATAGATTTACAACTGAGGACATGTCATCTAAAGATATTTTAGAGCAGAAACGCTATGACATCTTGCGTTATTTTGATGCCTCTCTACCTGGAGCACAAAGATAGAACCAGAGGAGTAGTGGAGGCCTTTTCTCAGTAAACTTGTTATAAAGACAAAATTCACCATCACATAAATCCATGAATCAAGGGTCACCTACTGGGACTTTTCTTGACTTAGTTTTCAGAATGCTTAGAGTTTCTGTGTTTGGAAAGTCCCCAGAGGTACTTCTAGAATGAAACAATAAATGTGAACTCACTTAAAATGACTAGGAAACTTGTGTTGATTTAAGGATCATATAGACATGCTTGCACGAGTTCAGAGGTAATTCAGATCACTTCCTTGTACTTCACCATCTCTCTGCTCTGGCTACTTGCTCTGACTCAGGGGTAAGAGGTTAAGAGGGCAGTCAGAGCCTATCCTTGTGCTTCTCTCCTCTCCTCTGGGGACCTGCCATGCTGGACCATCAGAGGGTACACTCAGGGAATTCTTGTTTGAATGTGTACTTCTGCTTCATGCTGTGTTCTTCCAGTGAGATTCAGCTGTTCCACCATTAGCCAAACCAAGCAGACAGAGCCTCAGCGCACAACATAGCTAGCACGCAAAAGAGCTCAGCTGAAAAGGAAGATGCATATTGTCCACTCCAATAAACAAAGTCACACACCAATGACAGGGGGCTAGGGCGAGGTGGGAGGGGAAATGCCAGGGACATAAGCACAGGCTATTATACCAATCGGTCCTTAAAGAAATGACTTTTCCCTGATTTCTCATTTTTAAGGACTGCTTTCAATTTGGAAGAAAAGGCTCCAGAGGAGCCTGAGAAAATGGCACAGCAAGGAGCAGAAAAAGTGTCACCTTAGTCAGTGAGTCATGGCTTCCACTGCTGTGGCTCATCTTCTAAGCAGGATCTGAAACTTTCTACAGATCTCCCTTGCAATTCATGATTTAAAAAAAATACATATCTTGAGAAAATAGGAGCTTGAACCCCATCAGATTTCAGGTTTTCTTGCATCCTCTTATAATATGGATGCAGGCAGAAGACCTTCCTTTCATGTGAAAGGAGTGGGTTCCTGGGAAAAATTTCCTCCCCTGGACCAGCTTTTCTGGGCACTGCAATGTTTAAAGGAACAAGGCTACAATCCATTTAAAGAGGACTTGTATCATCTGGTGGGGTACAAAGGACATCATCATCTCTAGGCAAGAAGATAATGTGATTTATTTTGAAAAGACAAAATGAGGTCCTGTTAGAGAATGAAAAATAACCTACATTTCAGAACAACTCCATTCTATCTAAAATTTCCATATGACTGTCAATTTATTTGCTGTCTCTTCATATACCCACCACTCTTTCAGCCAGGACTTGTGAAAAATTTTCTGGCATTAGGTCATGTGAGACTGAGACTCAGAAAGTGTGATAAATGGTGATATTGTGGCAAAAAAAAAGCGCTTTTTTTACAGGTGTGTTAATTTTTGTTTTCATGGCTTTGTAACCCACAAGTGTTGTCTAGGTGACCCATCACAATGTTTTAAGGCTGACAGATTTGGACCATCTTCAAATCCACTGTTTTTTTCTACACCCATTAAGCTAAAGTTGTCTGAGTCTAGTTGGCATGCCAGGTTGCTAATTAGTATTAACATTGTCCCAGAACAGTCTGTATATAGGTGTAACTCAGACACTGTCCCTTGCAAAGGAGATGACCAGCATTTCAACAGTATGTCTTCCTGACTCTTACTTCACCTGGGTCACTGGGAGCCAAGACTCTTCTGCATCTACTACTCTATAGTGATAAATATAGGCCACATTCAATTTAAGGTGATTTATTATATCCTGGTAAATGACAATGATAAGTTTTAAAATAAAAATTCTTTTTCTTTTGAAAAAAAAAACTTGGATTCCAGAGTTTCCCCTTCATGATCTGATTTTGCTATTCATTATGCGAAAAGGAAATGCATCGACCATCATTGCATTTGCAATGATATCTCAGTAATACTGTACAACTTCATAAATGTGTGAGAAACTGATAAAATATAAAGTGCTTTTCAATTATTTATGTTTCCAGGAGCTATAAGTTGTCTAACTTAAAAATGAGGTATGATATGTTTGGGCCGAATATTGTTAGGCAATGAAAAATATCCATTGAACAAAAGAAATAAATGGGATCCTGATCTCCTCAGTAAGAACCACTGAGAAGCAGCCTCCTGCTGGGGGCAAAATTTACTTGGCTGCATTATTAGTAGGAAACAAAACCCAATGTGGCAACACTAAAATGTTAAAACTTGGCCCAGTTGCCTGTTCCTGAACCATCTGTGGTTCCTCAGTGTTCTCTCCAATAGGAGAAATGATCCTTATGTTAGAATGAGGTTTCCAAATACCTTGGAATTCATCTGCAGTACTTCATTTGCTCTTGGGCAAGAACAGGGGATGGGGATATTCTTGTTACCCAGCCTGAAGAAATTGATAAACCACGGGAGAAAAACATTGAGGGCTGAGTTTATGAAGCTGGCTCCAGTAACCAATTGATTCTGTTTTTGTACATTTAGGAATAATACAGAAGATAGGCTTTGAAACATGATTCATACCAAATGAATATTTAAAGGTTTAAAACCTATGCTAGCAAGTTGTTTATAGATTTAAGCTGCCCCTTCTGTTAACAACATGAGATAATTTCAGTTTCTCTAGATCACTTCATGAAATGCAGACTAAAGTGAATTTAATAGTCCAGTAAATTGACAATCAACAAAAAATATAACATGTAAAGATTTAATAGGCAAAGTTTTTTTTAAGGACTGTAAGATATGTGACTAACAATATAAATCCCTGCAGTGTAAATGAGAAAGACATTTATATTCAAGGTCGTGAAACTTGGGAGAAAATATCATGTATTTCTTGATATCTCTTCTCTGTGTGGCTTGTGACATTCAAATGTGAGTCTAATTTAGGCTCTGAACCAAGTGGAGAAGAATTCTATGGTCTATCTTTGAAATAAATGGTCAATATATTAATTAACCCATCAAATAACAATCAGAATATGCCATGATCTTTGCTATTTTGGTTGGCACCTGAGTAAATACATTGGTAAACCAAGGACAAGATGATGTAAAATGATTTTTCTATAAGCACACTGTCTTCTTAGACTCTCAGATTCAGTCTGTTTCATGTGCCCATATGTGTACTTGGGCACAGATGATGTGAAGAATTATGAGTGGTGAGTATTTTTATAAGTAGATATCATCATAAGCCTTGAGAATAAGCATAAGATGGGAATTATTTCTGGAAAAACAGCCAATTAAAAGGGTGGAAAATTAAGTAAGAAATTCATTCCATTCAGCAAAGAGAACTGTATTTATATAAGCTGTTTCTTCTGGTGCCATAGGCTGAACTAAAGTAGTTTATCAAACTCTTATCATTTGATCAAAGAATTAATTAATTTTGTCCTAAGAACAATAATACTTAGTTAATTATTCCTCTTAATATAAAATATAACTTTTTTAAAATTAAAGGACATAATAGATAGCAGTGGTAAACAGAGGTGTATGCCTAAAGGTGGTGGCAGCAACACCCTTGAATCTGTCTTAATCCATTCAGGTGAGTGGCTTATAAATAGCAGACATTTATATCTCACAGTCCTGGAGTCAGGGAATTGTAAGATCAAGGCACTGACAGACTCAGTGTCTGCTGAGAGCCTGCTTCCTGGTTTATAGACAACTATCTTCTCATTATGACCTCACATGTTGGAAGGAGCCAGCTAGCTTTCTGGGATCTCTTTGATAAGGGTACAAATCCTGTTCATGAGGGTTCCACTTTCATGAACTAAGCAGTTCTCAAAGAGCTCACTTTCAAATACCATGACCCTGGAGATTAGGATTTAACATACACATTTTGGGGGGACACATGCATTCAGTCTATAGCAGGCTCCTCATCCTGCTGTGCTTGATGACCTGAAACACCTTTAAAGGACTGATGCAGGGCACATCTGTGATTCAGTGTCACCTCTTCTCTGTTCCCAGGCAAAGCCTGTAAACCCTCTCTCTGTCAAAGATAACTGAGGATGACAGAGATTTTCTCTGATTTTAAACATTTACCACTGTCATTTTCAGCCTCTTATTTGAGCCTCTTTTCTTCTTCAGAGTGACCTCAATTATTCAGAATCAGAAACCTTCTAAGTCACTTAAGCTTTTCCTTTTATGGAAATAGGAAGGCATCTGATAACAGCTATCTAAATTTATTGCTTGATCACTTCACTAGAAATTAGATTAGATTAGATTCAATTAGATTAAATATAAATGTGCTGAACTACTGGGTATTTACCCTAAAGATACTGATGTAGTGAAACCCCAGGATATCTGCACCCCAATGTTCACAGCAGCAATGTCCACAAGAGCCAAACTGTGGGATTATCCATGATGTCCTTCCACAGATGAATGCATAAAGAAGGTGTTGTCTACATATACAATGGAATATTACTCAGCCATCAGAAAGGACAAATACCCGCCATTTGCTTCGATGTGGGTGGAACTGGAGGGTATCATGCTGAGTGAAGTAATCAGTCAGAGAAGGACAATCATCATATGGTTTCCTCATGTGTGGAATATATGAAATAGTGAATGGGATTATAAGGGAAAGGAGGCGAACTGAGTGGGAAAAATTAGAGAAGGACACAAACTATGAGAGACTCCTAAATATGGGAAATGAACAAAGAGTTGCAGAAGGAGAGGTGAGTAGGGGTTGGGATAACTAGGTGATGGGCAACAAGGAGGGCACTTGATGGGATGAGCACTGGATGTTATACTATATTCTGGTAAATAGAATTTAACTTAAAAAATGTAAAAGAGAAAAAGCATTTAGATTTGGGCTCTCTCAACTGTGGAATAATGAATTTTGTAATTGCTGGTGAAAGGAGTCTCATGTATTTATAAGAAGGAGTAGAAATATCCAAGGACACATGACAATGATTGCCTTCTTACCGAAGAAGGACTAAAAATAAATTTTTATTCTTTTTTTTTTATAAATTTTTATTCTTAATTTTTTTTACTTATTTTTATTGTGGTATAGTTGACATATAACCCTATGTTTTAGGTATACAACATAATGATTTGTTATTTGTATATATGGTGAAATGATCACCACAATAAGTCAGTATCCATCACCATACATAGAAGCTACTTGATTCTTATGAAGAGAACTTTTAAGAACTACTCTTTTAGTGACTTTCAAGGATGCAATGCAGTATCATTAACTGTACAACCATGTTGGGCAATACAATGAGATAATAGAAAATATATATTGGTTCATCCCTAGTACCTGGCACAAAGCTCCAGAATTCTTGTATTTCTTGTAATTTCCTAAGTGATTAGAATAACAGGAGCATCTCTTGTTTTATTTATTTATTTTTTATTAATTATTTTATGTTTTTTAAGATTTTATTTATTTATTCATGAGAGACACACACAGAGAGAGAAGCAGAGACACAGGCAGAGGGAGAAAGAGGCTCCGTGCAGGGAGCCTGATGTGGGACTCGATCCCGGGTCTCTATGATCAGGCCCTGGGCTGAAGGTGGCACTAAACCACTGAGCCACCTGGGCTGCCCTTTATTAATTGTTTTTTAAATTTCTATATATGTATATTTTTTATTGGAGTTCAATTTGCCAAATCTTCTTTATCCATTCATCTTTCGATGGACACCAAAGCTCCTTCCAGTTTGGCTATTGTGGACATTGCTGCTATAAACATTGGTGTGCAGGTGTCTAGGGTTTTCACTTCATCTGTATCTCTGGGGTAAATCCCCAGCAGTGCAATTGCTGGGTCATAGGGTAGCTCGATTTTTAACTCCTTGAGGAACCTCCACACAGTTTTCCAGAGTGGCTGTACCAGTCCACATTCCCATTCCCACCAACAGTGCAAGAGGGTTCCCCTTTTTCCTCATCCTCTCCAACATTTTTTGTTTCCTCATTGTTGTTAATTTTCCCCATTCTCACTGGTGTGACGTGGTATCTCATTGTGGTTTTGATTTGTATTTCCCTGATGGCAAGTGATGCAGAGCATTTTCTCCTGCGCTTGTTGGCCATGTGTATGTTTTCTTTGGTGAAATTTCTGTTCATGTCTTCTCCCCATTTCATGATTGGATTGTTTCTTTGCTGTTGAGTTTAATACATTCTTTATAGATCTTGGAAACTAGCCCTTTATCTGATAGGTCATTTGCAAATATCTTCTCCCATTCTGTAGGTTGTCTTTTAGTTTTGTTGACTATTTCTGTTGCTGTGCAGAAGCTTTTTACCGTGATGAAGTCCCAATAATTCATTTTTGCTTTTTTTGCTTTTGTTTCCCTTGCCTTCATAGATGTATCATGCAAGAAGTTACTGTGGCCAAGTTGAAAAAGGGTATTTATCATCTGTGTTCTCCTCTAGGATTCTGAGGGATTCCTGTCTCACATTTAGATCTTTCATCCATTTTGACTTTATCTTTATGTATGGTGTAAGACAATGATCTAGTTTCATTCTTCTGCACATGCAATTTCCCCAGCACCATTTATTGAAGAGACTGTCATTTCTCCAGTAAATAGCCTTTCCTGCTTTGTTAAATATTACTTGAACGTAGAGTTGAGGGCCCATTTCTGGATTCTCTATTTTATTCCATTGATCTATGTGTCTGTTTTTGTGCCAGTACCAGACTCTCTTGATGATCACAGCTTTGTAGTACAACCTGAAATCTGGCATTGTGATGCCCCCAGATATGGTTTTCTTTTTTAAAATTCCCCTGGCTATTCGGGGTCTTTTCTGATTCCACACAAATCTTAGAATAATTTGTTCTAACTCTCTGAAGAAAGTCCATGATATTTTGATAGGGATTGCATTAAATGTGTAAATTGCCCTGGGTGACATTGACATTTTCACAATATTAATTCTGCCAATCCATGAGCATGGAATATTTTTCTATCATTTCCCATTTCTTTCAGAAGTATTCTGTAGGTTTTAGGATATAGATCCTTTACCTCTTTGGTTAGGTTTATTCCTAGGTATCTTACGTTTTTGGGGCAATAGTAAATGGGATTGACTCCTTAATTTCTCTTTCTTCCGTCTCATTCTTAGTGTATTGAAATGCCACTGATTTATGGGCATTGATTTTGTATCCTATCACATTGCTAAATTGCTGTATGAGTTCTAGCAATCTTGGGGTGGAGTCGTTTGAGTTTTCTAAGTACAGTATCATGTCATCTGCAAAGAGGGAGAGTTTGACTTCTTCTTTGCCAATTTGAGCCCCGTGCCTTTTATTTCTTTTTGTGTTCTGATAGCTGATGCTAGGATGTCTAGTACTATGTTGAATAACAGCAGTGAGACTGGACGTCCCTGTTCATGTTCCTGATCTTAGGGGAAAGGCTCCCAGTGTTTCCCCATTGAGAATGATATTTGCTGTGGGCTTTTTGTAGATGGCTTTTAAGATGCTGAGGAATGTTACCTCTAACTCTACAATCTGAAGAGTTTTGATCAGGAATGGATGCTGTATTTTGTCAAAGGCTTTCTTTGCATCTATTGAGAGGATCATATGGTTCTTGTTTTTCCTTCTGTTGATGTGATCTATCCTGTTGATTGTTTTATGAGTGTTGAACCAGCCTTGCATCCCGGGGATAAATCCCATTTGGTCATGGTGAGTAATCTTAATGTACTGTTGGATCCTATTGGCTAGTATCTTGTTGAGATATTTTGCATCTGTGCTCATCAGGGATATTGGTCTATAATTTTCCTTTTTGGTGAGGTCTTTGTCTGGTTTTCGAATTAAGGTGATGCTGACCTCACAGAACGAGTTTTGAAGTATTCCATCCCTTTCTATCCTTCAGACCACCTTTAGTAGAATAAGTATTATTTCTTCTTTAAACGTTTGATAGAATTCCCCTGGGAAGGCATCCAACCCAGGACTTTTGTGTCTTGGGAGGTTTTTGATGACTGCTTCAATGTCCTCCCTGGTTATTGTCCTGTTCAGATTTTCTATTTCTTCTTGTTCCAGTTATCGATTTTGTGGTTTTCCAGAAATGCATCCATTTCTTCTAGATTGCCTAATTCATTGGCGTATAACACTTCATAATACATTTCTAAAATTGTTTGTATTTCCTGGTATTGGTTGTGATCTCTCCTCTTTCATTCATGATTTTATTAATTTGAGTGTTTTTTCTTTTTGATAATTCTGGCTAAGGGTTTATCTACCTTATTAATTCTTTCAAAGAACCAACTCCTGGGTTTTTTGATCTGTTCTACAGTTCTTCATTGAGTTTCTGCTCGAATCTTTATTATCTCTCCTCTTCTGCTTGATATGGGTTTTACTTTCTGTTCTTTCTCCAGTTCCTTTAGGTGAGAGGTTAGCTTGTGTAATGAGTTTTTTCCAATTTTTTGAGGGATGCTTGTATTGTGATGTATTTCCCTCTTAGGACTGCTTTTGCTGTATCCCAAAGATTTTGAATGGTTGTATCTTCATTTTCATTAGTTTCCATGAATCTTTTTAATGCTTCTCTAATTTCCTGGTTGACCCTCTCATCTTTTAGCAGGATGCTCTTTAACCTCCACGTGTTTGAGTTTCTTCCAAATTTCTTCTTGTGATTGAGTTCTAATTTCAAAGCATTGTGGTCTGAAAATATGCAGGGGAGAATCACAATCTTTTGGTATTGGTTGAGACCTGATTTGTGATCCAGTATGTGATCTATTCTGGAGAAAGTTCCATGTGCACTTGAGAAGAATGTGTATTCAGTTGCATTCAAATGCAAAGTTCTGTATATATCTGTGAAATCCCTCTGGTCCAGTGTATCATGTAAAGTCCTTGTTTCTTTGGTGATGATGTTGTGCTTCAAAAATCTGTCATTTGCTGAAAGTGCCATGTTGAAGTCTCCTACTATTAGTGTATTATTAACTAAATAACTCTTTAGTTTGGTTATTAATTGATTGATATCCTTTGCAGCTCCCTTATTAAGGGCATACCTATTCATGATTGTTAGGTCTTCTTGTTTCATAGACACTTTAAGTATGATATAGAGTCCCTCTTCATCTCTTACTACAGTCTTAGGGATAAACTTTAATAACTTTAATGCATCTGATATGAGGATTGCTACCCCAGCTTTTTTTTTTTTTTTTTGAGGACCATTTAATGGTAGGTATATATTTCTCCACTCTTTTATTTTCAGGCTGGAGGTGTCCTTAGGTCTAAAATGAGTCTTTTGTATACAGCAAATTGATGGATCTTGCTTTTTTATCCAGTGTGAATCCCTGCATCTTTTGATGGCATCATTTAGCCCATTCACATGAGTGCAACTATTGAAAGATACGAATTTAGTATTATCATAATACCTATTCACTCCCTGGTTTTGTGGATTATTTCTTTGGGCTTCCTCTTTCCTTTACAGGGTTCCCCTTAGTATGTCTTGCAGAGATGGTGTGGTGGTCACATATTCCTTCAATTTCTACCTATCTTGCAAGCTCTTTATCTCTCCTCTTATTCTGAATGACAGCCTTACTGGATAAAATATCCTTGGCTTCATGTTCTTCTCATTTAGGACCCTGAATATATTCTGCCAGCCCTTTCTGGCCTGCCAGGTCTCTGTGGAGAGGTCTGCTGTTAATCTAATATTTCTCCCCATATAAGTTAGGGAACTCTTGTCTCCTGCTGCTTTAAGGATTTTCTCTTTATCTTTGGAATTTGCAAGTTTCATTATTAAATGTTGAGGTGTTGAATTGTTTTTATTGATTTTAGGAGGAGACCTTTCTATCTCCTGGGTCTGAATGCCTGTTTCCCTCCCCAAATTAGGGAGGTTCTCAGCTATGATTTGTTCCAATGTGCTTTCTGATCCTCTGTCCCTTTTGGCACCCTCTAGAACCCCAATGAAATGTAGATTTTTCCTTCTGAGGCTGTCATTTATTTCCCTTAACCTTTCCTCAGGGTCTTTTAATTGTTTTTATCTTTTTTTTCTCAGCTCCATTCCTTGCCATCAACTTTGTCTTCTATGTCACTCACTCTTTCTTCTACCTCATTAACCCTCATCTTTAGGACCTCCCGTTTGGATTGCATCTCATTTAATTATTTTTTATTTCAGCCTGATTAGATATAAATTATGCAGTCATGAAGTCTCTTGAATCCTTTATGTTTTTTTCCAGAGCCACCAGTAGCTTTATAATTGTGCTTCTGAATTGGCTTTCTGACATCGAATTATAATCCAAATTCTGTAACTCTGTGGCAGAGAGTACTGTTTCTGATTCTTTCTTTTGTGGTGAATTCTTCCTTCTAGTCATTTTGCTCAGTGCACAGTGGCTGTATGAGGTGGGCTGAGTCAAGAATATAACCATGACCTAAGTAAATTTCACCCTACATGATTCTGATGAAGTTAGAGACCAGAAAATGAAAACAAAGAGCAAAACAAAATAAATCAAAAGGACCACTAAAGTGAAAAACAAATTTTAAAACAAAGTAGTACAAAATAAAAGGCCAAGAATCCCAAAGAAGAAGAGAAAAAAGAAAAAAGAAAAAAAGAAGAGAAAAGTAATTTAATGTAGGTATTTTCTCCCAAAGTTGTTGCCCAGGACATGTGATTCCAGGGGCACCCTTTGAACCATCACAGCCCCCAGTCATTGAGGGCTTTAGCCCCAGTATCTACAGCACTCCAGAAAGCTTCAAGGAAAAATTCCTTCAGAAGACCCGCGAGAACCCAATGGTGCCCATAGGCTACCTGGGCACCACGCTGCCCTAACCTATGGCCTCTACTGCTTCTACTGGAGTCAGAGCCACCACTCCCACCTATGATGCACACCTGGATTGCTGCCCAGGGCTTCACGGTCGCAGCCATCTTGCTGGGTCTGGCTGTTTCTGTGATGAAGTCCTGATCCTGAGTCTGAGACCACCTGGCCTTGAAAGTTATGCAGAGATCACACCCAGTCCCAAGAGCAATCACCAGTCCTGCCACCTGACTTATTCTCTGGTCTCTCCTGACAAGCCCCTGTTTCAGCGGGGGACAAAGTGGCCAATTGTGTAACTGACAGGTTTTTCCAGGAATCTCAAATTCGGTTGAGTTTGGGTGTTGCAGACTTTATTTGTGCCCCACTTTTCCACTTCCTACTTAATAAACTGATCCACTTGTTAAAGAAGAAGAAGAAGAAGAAGAACAAGAAGAACAAGAAGAACAAGAAGAAGAGAAAAAAGCAAAAGTAAAGAAGAAAAAAAGAGAAGAAAAAAAGGGGGACTGGGAGATGCTGGTGGTGACGAAGTTGTAATGAAGTGAAAATATAGCCTCCCTGAGGGGTCCTAGAGGGTGATCCTCTTGGTTTTGAGTGTATTAAGTTCTGTATGTTAGAAGATCCTCAGTCCTAAATTTATATAAACCAGAAATACTTATAAAGGGCCCCCAAATTGATCACCAAAACATAAATGGGATAAAAGCGGGGGGGGGGGGGATGAACCAGCAGAGTATTTCCACTGGGTTCTGGGTGCATGCTGGCATGTTTTAGAAGTTATTAACTTCTGCCATTGTAGAACAAAATGAGGAAGATAAAACAAAAAACAAAAACCATATCTCATATATCTCCCAAAATTAAATTGAGTATGTTGAGGGAATCTAGAAGTGGAAAATATATCCAAGACATGTAATTGTAGAAATATGAAAGTCAGAAAGGAAGAAACTTAGAAATGAAGAGATGGTAAAATATTGTAGTTATGGTGGAAAAAGAGAAAAAATATTGGAAATTTTTAGTCTGTTATAAAAAGTTTTACTGGAAAAGGGGAAAAATAATTTTAAAAAAGGAGGGGACCGGGCAGCCTGGGTGGCTCAGTGGTTTAGCGCCATCTTCAGGCCTGATCCTGGAGACTCGGGATCAAGTCCCACATCAGGCTCCTTGCATGGAGCCTGCTTCTCCTTCTGCCTGTGTCTCTGCCTCTCTCTCTCTCTCTCTCTCTCTCTCTCTCTCTCTCTCTGTCTCTCATGAATAAATAAGTAAAGTCTTTAAAAAAAAAAAAGGAGGGGACCCTCTAGTTCTATATACTATACATACTTCGACTTCCCTGGAGCTTTCCAGCGCTGCCTGGTCAAGAACTTCCTCTTCCCCTGTCCTTCCAGCTGGTTTTCTGGAAGAGGTGCCTGCTGTGCTGATTCTCAGGTGTGTGTACCTGGGGGAGATGCCCCGCTGCCTCCCAGGTGCTGGGCTCAGTGGGAGGTGTTTACCCCCTCCCAGACACAAGGTGACACAAGGAGGAACAACATCACTGGTGGCGGCTGGCTCCCCAGTTCTGGAGTCAGCTCCATGCAGTAACTACCGCAGACTCCTAGTCCATACTGCCCTAGATGCTCCTGGAGTGGGAGCGCTGACCTGCACAGCTTGGGGGCACCTGACGGCAGGGGAGTCCTTGCTGTTCTGTGCCCTCCCCACTTCCGCCCATCCTGAGGGGAATGCAGGATCCTGGGCTATGTCTGCTCGGCGCCCTGGGTTCTGGGGCCTGTGCTGCTGGAATCTCGCTCCTGGGAGGCAGCAGGTGTGGCTGCTGAAGGCAGCAGGTCGCAGAACCCTTTCCCTGGAGCCGCTGCCTGACCCACCAGCTTCTCCCCAAGCCCCGACAGCTATGCGCTCCAGCCCTTTACCAAGATTGGCTGTGGTGTGCGGTGTGCTCTCCTCCCAGCACCCATCCTCTATTAGTGACCCTAGGAGACTGGAGGCCTCCTTGCCCCTTCTGCGGATCTGCCCAATTTCCCGGCTGAGCACTTCTCTGTCCGGGAAGAACCCATGTGGATTTTTTAAGGTATTTGCTTCTCCAGGGCTGGGCTTTACTGTCCTGAGACTCCCACTGCCCCCACTTAGCCCAGCTCATCCCGCCCCCCCCCACTTGATTCTTTTCTATTTATTTTATTCCCGCCTTCCTACCTCGTTAGAAGTGAAAACCCTTCTCTCTGTAGCGTTCCAACCATTTTCTCTTTAAATCTCAGGTCAGATTCGTAGGTGTTCAAGAAGGTTTGAAAGTTATCCAGGTAAGTTAGGGGGACCAGGTGAGTTGAGGACCCTACTCTTCTACCATCTTGCCCACCTTCCCTTAAAAATAAATCTTTAAAAGATAGTAGAAAATTCTGATTTTCTAAGTTTCTTCTCCAAAAATTCCTCTGCTTTCCATTTGAGGTTGAGTGAGAGATTGGCTCCTGGGTATGTAGTGCCAGGAGCTACATGGAGTAAAGGTGGGAACCAGCAGGTTGAGCCTTTCCATGAGTGTGACAGTAGCATTGTACCTACCCTCTCTTCATTCCAAGATTTCTGACTGCTATTCTTTCTGATACATTTCAAAACTGTACTATGTCTTGGAATTCATTCATTCATTCGGTGGATGCTAATTAAGTGTCCACCATATGCCAGACAATATTCTGGGTGTTTGTGAAACATCATTGAATAAAACAGACAAAAACCACTTCTGCTCTTATGAAGGTTATATCTTAACATGGAATAAGCAAACAGTAACAGCAAACATCACAATAGGCAAATTGTAGAGTATGTTAGGTGACAAGAGCTAAGGAAAAATGTATCAGTGTAATGTGCTCAGGGTTATCAGGACAAGGGGACAGGCATCTTTAAATAGGTGGTCCAGGAGCACCTGAATGGCTCAGTGGTTGAGTGTCTGTCTTTAGCTCAGGGTCCCGAGATTGAGTCCCACATTGGGCTCCCTGGAGGGAGCCTGCATCTCCCTCTGCCTATGTCTCTGCCTCTCGTGAATTAATAAATAAAATATTTAAAATATAAATAAATAAATAGGTGGGTCAAAAAAAAAAAAAGACTGGTACAGGATGGGCCTCATTGGAAGGGGGAATCGAGGAAGGACTTGATGAAGTCGAGGGGTTTGGCCATAGGAACATCTGCAAGATGGGTGTCCAAGTCTAGGGAAGAGCAGTGAAAAGCCTCTGGGAACAAGAATGCCCAGTGTAATTAAGAAACATCAAGGAGGCTCATATGGCTGGAGACCAGGCAGTCAGGTAAAGACACACTGAAGGGTTTGGAGAGCTACGAGAGGCTAAGGTAGGGCCTTGTCAGGTACTCTAAGGACTTTAGCTATTACTCTGAATGGAATCAAGAGGTATTAGAGGGTTTTGAGTAGGGGAGTCAGTCATATGCTCTAGCTTTTTTTTAAATCATCACCCTGGCTACTGGATCTGGGTCTTAGGAGAGAGCCCTGAGCAGGAGGTTTGATTCAAAGAGTCGTTAGCACATCTATGGCAATTAACACCAGAACAGTGGATGAGATCATGTCAAGAGTGAAAGAGAGAAGAGGACCAAGGATTGAGTTTGGAAATCTCCAGTTTTAAAAGGTCAGGAGGAAGAAGAGGAAATTAATAGAGAAGCCTGAGAAGCTACAGCTAGTAAACTCAGAAGAAAACTGGGCAGGTATGGTCTCCTAGAAAATAAATGAAAATCTTTCCAATGACAAGAGGAAACAAGACAACAAGACAATGTGTGATTACATTTACAGCTCAACTGCTTACTTTTTTCATATAGACACCATGCTTTTTTTATACTGCTTTGAAGTTTACATAACTTCCACATCCTGTCTAATTTTATATTCAAACAATACTAGGTAGGTTGTCAAATATTAGGTTCACTGTTTTCCAGATGTAACCTCCAAGGTGCAGAAAGTGTGAGTGTTTGGCTTTCAAGTCCCCAAAACCCCTACTGGAGTAAGATAAAGAGCCAGAATTAAGACAAAGTCTTCCAAGTCTAGTCCAGTCTAGTGTTCTTTCTTCTACCATATGGTGCTGGAAAACCTGACTGTTTGGGTTTTTTAATCCTTAGGATTGACCTAGGAGTTGATGTGGATTGAGATGCAGAAAAGCTTTTTGACCCTCAGGTCATTTGCCCTAAACTCCTATTGCAGGTCCTAACCCACGGAGCCATCCAGGGATCCCCTCCAGGAAAAAAAAAAATTCTGCCCTCTATTCTGTACATATAATGAGTACAAAAGTAGGAAAGTAGTAAAACTAGCAAATAAAAAACTCACCAAAGTGGGATATTTATCAGTGAGATAAGGGGAGAAAAATGTGCTTAGGTATTACATAAATTAGATAATCACTCCTAAAAACTCCAAGGGTGACTATTTCTCAGTAAGTAGCAATGCCATTCTTACTTCTGATAAGATTCTTATCTCACTCTTGGTATATTTCTACACCCAAAGCATAGTTTTGGAGAAATAGCAACCTATATTTCAATTCAAGCTCTATCATTTCTTACTAAATAATTTTAATCTTTAAAAAATAAATCTCCATGGGTCTCTGTTTTCTTATCTACAAAATGGAATAGTATCCCAATTGAGAGAATTGCTTTAAGGATATAAATCTTATGAAGCCTTATGAAACAACTCAGAAAAATGTACCTGCTCACTTAAAATCATGGTGTCAAGATTTCTTTCACTTTCTACAATAGCAAACCTGATTTTATATTTTAAGCCTGAGTCCAAATATAAACAAAACAAAACAAAACTTTCTGAACTTGTCTAATTGAGTTCAGTTTTATCTTCTATGTACTGAACACATTTGATTTTTTCCTTTATTATAACACCTGTTAAGTTGAATTCAAGATTATTTGTGTCTGTATAAAAGTAGGAGTATATAGGGCAGCCCTGGTGGCTTAGCGGTTTAGCGCTGCCTTCATCCCAGTGTGTGAGCCTGGAGATCCGGGATCAAGTCCCACTTCAGGCTCCCTGCATGGAAACTGCTTCTCCCTCTGCCTCTCTCTCTCTCTCTCTCTCTCTCTGCCTCTAATAAATAAATAAAAATCTTTTTTAAAAAAGTAGGAGTATATAAGTGTAAGCTATAGAGCCTAAGAGTGGATGATTAAGTGAAAAAAGGTGAAGAATTAATTTATAGAATCTTGTTTCTCTACTTGAAGCTCTACTAAAAGGAAGATTTTTTTAAAGCAATAAACTAATAAATCCAAAGGAATAAAATAAGAGAATCATCAATAAAATTTTGAAGCCAAAAGAGTAATAATTGACTTATAAGACTTATGAAATGTTAATTATAAACCAGCATAGGGATTCTGTAAAACCCCCAGACCCCTTACCTTGTCAACATATAAAAAATAGGCTTTGGAGGAGGTTAAAAGATTCTTCTCAAAAAAAAAAAAAAAAGATTCTTCTCTGGAGAAGATGACAACCCTCAAAAGGAGGTAGGGAGATTTTGTCTCCCTAAAGATACTGGTAATTAGGGACTTCTCTCTATAATGCCCAAGCCATATTACTACAAAATGAAATTTATAATCGAAAGCTCCAATGTGTGTAGAGAACTTCCAACCAGCTTTTTAGTGCCCCAGGCTTAAAGACAAGTTGGCAGTCAAGAATCATCATGTATCTGTGAAAGCCTCTCATATGAAAGAGATCAAAACAAAGAGAAAAAGCAACTCGGATAATATAGATACTACACATAGCATAGAGATTAAAACTTCTAAAAATGAGTTAGCAACAATACCCTCAGAGGAATAAGAAAAAACATTACATTTGTGAAAATAAGAACAGAGTGCTATAAATAAAAGAGGAACAGGACTTTTAGAGGGGAAATATTCCTCTAAGAAATTAAAAATGTGTTGCCAATATTAAAAATTAAGTGGATGGACAGAAAGATAAAGTGGAGAAAATCTCCCAAAAATTAAAGTCAAAGACTTCTAATGGAAAGTAAAAGAAAAGAAATACAAGAATATTAAAGTCAATCTAGAAAAGTTTAACAACCAAATTAAAGCAATTCCAAAAATAGAAAAAAAGGGGGGGGAATACAATGAGGATATATCATTTAAGATATATTTAAAGATCTCTTTTAGGAATTGAAGAATATAAATTTTCAGACTGAAGGACTCCATGACTCTGCAAAATGGAGCAAAAATAGATCTGCCTCAAGATACATTCTAAGAATACTAGTATAAGTTACATAATAGAAAATATATTGAGGCACCTGGGAGGCTCACTCAGTTAAGTATCTGACTTTGGCTCAGATCATGATCCTGGGTCCTGGGGATACCAGCTGAGCGGAGAGTCTCCTTCTCCCTCTCCCTCTGCCTTGCTTATGCTCTCTGTCTCAAATAATTAAATAAAATCTTAATATATATACATATGTCTCTGCCCCAGGCTCCAGGCAAAGCATTCCTAAAGCCTTTGTAATTTCTTAAGTTAAGAACACTAGGTCTGTCTTTCATTTTAATGAAGGGACTTTGGGTGCAGTTCTGGATGGCTCCTGGATGGGGGCTTGTCACTAGAAAAGTCAAGCCATGATTAGAAACTTCGAATTTAAGGTCTCCCACTCCCCTTTTCTAGAGAAGGAATAGGGGCTGGAAATGGGGTTAATAATTGGTTATGCCTACATAATGATAAAAATTTAAAAACTATGTTCAGTGTGAACACATCCATGTGTGGGGAGGGTGTTGTAAATCCACAGGGACAGAAGCTCCTGTATTTGGGACCCTCCCAGGCATTACCCTATGTATCTCTTCATCTGGCTGTTCTTCTGTGTTCTTTATCATATCTTTTAATAAACTGGTAAACATAAGTAAGTGTTTTCCTGAGTTCTGCAAGCCACTAGCAAATTAGGTGAACCAGAGTAGAGGATCATGAGAAACTCATATTTGTAACATCATTTAGTCAGAAGCAACAGTGACAAACTGGACTCGATTGACATTTGAAGTTGGGGGCAATCTTGTGGGACTGAGCAATTAATCTGTGGGATCTGATGTTACCTCCAGGTAGACAGTGTCAGGGTTGATTTAAATTGTAGGACCCCTAGCTAGTATCACAGGATTGCTTGTCAGGGGAAAAACCCCACACGTTTGATGACAAGAAGTGTCAGAAGTGAAGTGTTCTGTATGAGTAGTAAAAGAAGAGACAGGTCTTCTAATATCTCTGGGGATAAGGAGAAGATTCCAAAAGCTTCTAGAGGAAGGCAAGGCGAAAACAAGATTAAAAATCAAAATGTCTTCAGTCTTCTAAACATTAACACTACAAATGATCGAACATTACCTTGAAACTTCTGAAAGAGGACTAATCCTAATAAAAAAAATTCTATTCTATATGAGTGAAAATAAACTTAATTTCAAGTATTCAAACTTTCAAAAAATTATCTATGAATCCTCTCTCAGAAGGTTATTGAAGGATATGACTCCTTCAAATGGAAAAGTGGAATCCAAGATGAGAAGGACAATGAAATCCAAGGAACAGGGAATCCCGAGGATGATGGTCAAAGGCAACTGTAAATGGGTACTAGGCCCCTTGAAAAAGGAACAAGCCTAGATGGCAACATTCAGGAAGCTCAAGAAGAAAAGTTTTCAAAAAGGGAAAATTGTTATAATACATTATATTTAAGGATATTTGATAACTAGGGGAGAGGTTAGGAATGAATTAGTGATACGGGAACTAAGCAACAATAACAAAAATATGACTATTAATCAGAAAAAGAACAAAATCGGGATCCCTGGGTGGCGCAGCGGTTTGGCGCCTGCCTTTGGCCCAGGGCGCGATCCTGGAGACCCGGGATCGAATCCCACGTCGGGCTCCCGGTGCTTGGAGCCTGCTTATCCCTCTGCCTGTGTCTCTGCCTCTCTCTCTCTCTCTCTCTCTCTCTCTCTCTCTCACTGTGTGCCTATCATAAATAAATAAAATAAAATAAATTAAAAAAAAGAAAAAGAACAAAACCAAGAAAGTATAGGTTAGAATGTACTACAAGTTCCAGCTCTGAAAACACTGCATATCAATCTAATCCAAAATATGGTTATATATTAGATATCTTTAACTATAGTGAAATGATAGATGAATGAGATCCAGGTATATGTATATGGAGGTGATGAAAGGGAAATTAAGTCAGTAGTTAATTTCAAAAACCAAAAAATTAAGAAGTAGCAAACATCATGTCAGGTTTAATCCGATCAATAGTGAAATGGACTAGAGAGGCCAGGCAAAAGGTCGAAACATGCTTTTAATGGGATATGCCCTCGGTGAAGTTCGGCGTTGGGCAGGGGAGGGAGAGAGCAGGGAAGTCGGGCCCAGGCAAACCGCAGGGAGGTCTATAAAGGGTTTTTGGCAGGAAGATGGGGGCAGGGCAGCATTCCAATTAGGGCAAGGGTTACAGGTCTTGTAAAATAAGTTAGGGTAGGGCGGCAAGGCCAGGTTATTGGGAGGTTGATGGCCTGGGGTCGTCTGTTTTGAGGTCCCCAGTCTCACCAGCCCAACATATAGTACTTAGATTTATAGAAGTAAATGCTACAATAATGATGATAACTAAAAATATTGGAAGTCTCTGGCCATCTGAAAATTGGGATGGATTATCAACTGGTTAGGGGGATAACCAATGCTCTCAAATGTAGCAATATAGAATAATTTGACTCTAAATTATGTGCACACATACTTTTGATTAAAATTGAAGCTAAATTGAGAAAAGGAGGCTATTCAATCATTTGGAATGCTAAAGAACCAGGAACTATCTGGAACTGAACCACCAGGGCCAGTGCCTCAAATCAAACATAAGGAGGATACAACAAACAGTGCCACCACACCCAGGCAATAGATAACACTTCCATCCCTGATGCTGTGGGGGGAAAGACCATCAGCCTAGACTGTGGAGAAAGACTGCCATTTACTGAAGATTTACATACAGAAAGAGGAACAATTAACCATAAGCTATAGGAAATTCACTGACTTTTCTAGACAAACGCTTATATATTTAAAGAGAAAAATGAACGAAAGGGAATACTAAAACATGAGGGTTTAAATGTCTAGAATAAGCAAATCTAGAGATGGGAAGTAGATTAGTGGCTGCCTAGAGCTGAGAGGCCCTAGAGAATGAGTGTTAATGGGTGTGAGGTTTCTTTGCTGCTGATGAAAATATTCTAAAGTTTGATTATAGTAATAGCTATTTAACTATGGTTATACAACTCTGAGATATACTAAGAAGCATTGAATTTTACGGTTTAAATCAGTGAATTTTTTTGACATGTAAATTATATCTCAGTAAATCTATTAAATATAATGATTTTCTTTGGTTACAGTATATCATTAGGTAAGTCAATATGGATAAAGAATATAAAAGTGCAAAATATTTGCCAATGGACGTATGATTAAATCTCAGGATGACAATCTCAAAAGGCTATCTGCATGGAGCACTTCAACATATACTTGAAAATAATCACAGAAATGTGGTCAGTAAAACTTAAAGTAAATATACATACACACATGTAAACATATAAATACATGGTTCTTGGTAGCATCCATGCTCCTCTAGGGGCCCCTTTGTTTGTTGGCCTATTGTACTTTAATATTCCTAACATGAACTCAAATTTTTTGTGGGGCTGCTTTGCTTCATCGATAGTAACATTCTACTGTTTCCACTACCAGCACTACCTTTGAGATTTACTCTTCTTAAAACTTCTGCCATCATGGCCAGAGAAGGAACACTGCACCAGCCCTAGGTCAGGACCATGCACTTGCTCAGCTGGCCCTGAGCCAGACCCAAAGTAGGTGCATAAATCCCATGCTTGACCATCTGAACTACATTTTAATGGGTCTTCTCAATCCCCTGATGTTCCTAGCCTTCTGCTCCACCCCACCTCACCCCACCAAAAGTCCAATCTAAGATCTATATTGCTACCTGCTTTCACTCATTTCTATAGCCAGAGTGGGATTAGAGAAAGAATTCATGGTCTGAGGTCATCCTCAGGATTACTGTCTGTGTTCCTTGGTCCTTGCTCAGCTCCTATTCCCATTCTCTTCGTCAACTATACAGAACACTTACTGCTCCCAGAAGTCCTATATTTGATTGCTAATCTCAAATACTGCTTCCCATCAATTACCTGATTCCCATCAACTCTTACAAGAGGACCACTCCTAACTACGCCAAATTTAGAAGACGAATCATTAGCTTCCTCAACAGCCTTATTGCTGCTCCGTCTCCACCCCCTTTGATCCCACCAGCTGGTAACTTCTCTACATCCACATTCATCCTTATTAGCCTGTCTCCAGGACTCCTACAGAAGTGCATTCTTGTTTAAAGTCAGCCCATATGTGATCTCTCCTGCCTCTCCTCTGGGACCTTGCTTCATCATTCCTCCTTCTAGATCTAAAACTAACTACATAAGGCTAACCACATCAGAGGACATGCTGTAATTAGATCTGGTGCTGGAAACTCTTCCTTTCCAATGGTATCTACCCCAAGTATTTTTGATCATTTTTGATCTCCAGTCCTTCACATGCTAAAGAGACTTTCCACAGTCCCACAGCCTCCTTTGGAGGTCTGTCTCTTCTTATCATATCCAAACTTCTCAAACAACAGCATAAACCCTAGTGTCAGTTATTTCATGCCCCATTTATCTTTCATCTTATTCCATATTTGTTTCTTCCCATTCTACTCAACTGATGCTACCTTTGTGAAGACTCAGAAATAACTATCAACAAGCTGAGTCTAACAGTTGTATTTCAGGTCCCATGTTATTAGCCTTTAGTTTCTATCCAGTAGTCAACCACTCTTGCTTTTAGGTTCTCCATTCCCTTAGTTTTTTATGCACTCCTAATTTTCCCTATCCACCTCTGATTTCCTGTTTTTTTGCCTATCCAGTGGTTCCTCCCTTATTCTTCATCAGTCCCTAAAAAAAAAAACACTTCCCACCACTATTTGGGGGCCACTTTCTTTAATTCTTTATCAATAATCTCATATGCTTTTATTATTTCAACTATCAACCAAAAGCCAATGACTCTAAAATTTGCATATGCACCCAAGACTCTACATTTACCTTCAGATTTGCATAAACCACTGCCTCATGGATACCCCTACCTGGGTAAACTAGTAGTCTTATACAGCAAAAACTGAATTAAAAAAAACAATCCTACTTCCTTGCTGGCACCACCACATTACCCCATATAAATACAGGGTGTTATCTCTTATTCTCCCCTCTTTCTCAATTTCCACGTCTATCCATTAAGCTTATGAATTCAAATTATTTTCTTTCCTGTCCATTTCCTCTCCATTCTCATGACCATGTTCCTATTTCAAGTCTTGATAATTATTCCCTTAGATAGCTGAGATAACTGCTTAGCCCCACTCACCTCCATTCTTTCCACTTCAAATCTATCTACAACACAATTATTGGCTACAGTGCCAGATATCAATTTGGTCATATCTAGTAATTATTTTTATTTATTTGTTTATTTTTTCTATTTTATTGAAATATAATTGGCACATACATTTTATTAGTTTCAGGTGTACAACATGATTCAATTCACATAGTCACAACTTTTTTTCTTGTGATGAGAACTTTTAATATTTACTCTCTCAGCAACTTTCAAGTATATGATACAGTATTGTAAACTATATATATATATATATGTATATATAGCTTTGGTTGATATATATATATATATATATATATGCCATATTATAAGACCCAAAACTTATTTACTTTTTAACTAGAAGTTTGTCTTTTTTTTACTTTTTTTGCCCATTTCACCAACTTCCAAACTTCCACCTCTCCCCAACCACCAATTTCTTTTCTATATCTGTGAGCTGCTGTGTGTGTGTGCGTGCGTGCGTGCGTGTGTGTGTGTATGTGTGTGTTTTAAGATTTCACATATAGGTGAGATCATAAGGTATTTGTCTTTCTCTCTGGCTTATTTCACTTAGTGTAATGCCCTCAAAGTCCATTAGTTATTTTTACAAGATAGTTACTATTAATTACTTTCAAAAGATAACTTCTACCTACAGGATAATGTATGTACTTCACCTCTGGGCATAAAAAAAATCCTATGTAAACTGAACTCTGGTTAGTTATCCACTCTTGCTACTTAGTTCTATATATTTCTACACACATGCCATATCTTTCTTGCCTCTATCTCTGTGCTTCTTTGTACCTTCTCATTAGACTTTATCTCATTCATCTGTGGTACACCTGGCACATAAAGAGTTTCAACTGATATTTATTGGAAAAGGAGGAAAAAAGGAAAGGAAATAGTAAGGACATGTCTCCACTTCTTGCCTCCTATAGGGTTCCCCTCAAATCTAGATGACTCATAACTTTCACTTACTAATGAATTCTTGAATCACCCCTTCTGAAAGTTTTCTTTGATCCCTCTTTCTTCTCAAGGTCAGTTAGAAATTTTTCTTTTTGCTAGTAAAAATTAATGTTCATGACTCCACCATTTTATTTAACATATTATATTACCATTCTATCAGACTGTGAACTCTTTGGAGGCAAGAATCCACTACTTGAATGTTTTTAATATACTTTACACATAACAAGAACACAGCAAATATTTTTAGAATCAATGAATTATTAAATTTTACAAGTAGTACCAGGACAAATAACAAATGAAAGGACTGAAAGGATCTTTGAGGCATGTTCAAAGGAAAGTCAAGTAAGACATGGGTAAGGAAATTATGCATCAGGAATGCATCTAGAAAACCTGTGTTTATTTCAAGGTTTCTAAAGTTCCAGAGTGTGTGTGTGTGTGTGTGTGTATGTATGTGTATAGTATATATATATATATATTATGATAGTCACAGAGAGAGAGAGAGAGAGAGGCAGAGACACAGGCAGAGGGAGAAGCAGGCTCCATGCACCGGGAGCCCAATGTGGGACTCGATCCCGGGTCTCCAGGATCGCGCCCTGGGCCAAAGGCAGGCGCCAAACCGCTGCACCACCCAGGGATCCCCAGAGTATATTTTTAATGAAGACTTTTAGGAAATAAAAACAATTGAAATGACATAATATTAAGAATTTATTAGACTCAGAAAATACAATTTATGACAATGCTTATTAGTCATGACATAGCACAGAGATAATAAACTAATGCATTCTTCAAAAGATGGAATGTCTTCAGGGCTCAATGTAAGTCATTTAAGATAACATTATGACCATTGATTTTATTATTATTGCACCTCTATCATCAAAGGGAATTCCTGTTACTTGCTGGTTATACAAACTCAACACTTCCTCCGTAGTTTCATTGCAAGTGAGCATTAAATAATGTAATATGTTTTGTTCTCAAAACATATTAAAATTGTAGTTGTTTTTTATTATTTACTCCAACATTTTAGCATGGTTGTTATCATTTCCCCAGTTAGTTACTATAGGAAAAACAATTTATAATGCAATAAAAAAGTACTAGTAAGGGAAATTTCCAATGCTTTATTATTTCAGCTGCCAAACTGTACAGAACAGAGCTAAACTTTGCCGTCTTTTAAAGATAATCAGAAGTAGTGCAAGCAGTCTATACACACTGTGCTTGAAACAGTCAGTTCATGTTCTATTAATAGATGCTCCCTATTTTTGTTGTGGTCTAGTAGCCATCTTTAGGCTGGTAAAGTTTTCTAATAGTGTTCTCCTTCCCCAGCCTTTTTCCTTTGCTAGTTGTTGTCTGCCCATGTTTACCACACAGTAGCTATCTATGTTGGGAATTCAATGCCAGTGCTATCATAGTAAATTGGAAGGAATAAATAGTTGTTAGATAAATGCCAACTTTTGAAGTAGGAACTACAATTTGTTTAGATGGTTCACTAAGCATAGTGTGGTCAGAATATGGATTGGCATGTGCTACCTGTGTGAAAGTGAGTTCTTGACTTCATTACTTCTTTCCATATAATTGCCCTTTTAAAGTAAACTTTATCAAACAATAGAGATCAGGCACTCATGAGTCTATTTAACCAGTAAGTCAGTCCATCCCCATCCTAGGCCCTGAGATGAGTCTGTCACAGATGCAAAGTCTCATTATCCAGTCATTTTCCCCTCTTAAACCAGGTCCTCATATCTGACTGTATCACTGAATATGCTTTAAACTCCTGACTAGCACTATATAATATCAATTACCCCTATTTTAAGTAACACAAGACAAATTGCTTAAAATGGAATAAAAAAACAAACCTAGAACCTGCTAAGAAAACAGTGTTTATTACTGGCTAAGTAGTTTAAACTCAAGTATTTACATCAGAAACTATGAAAAAAATGTCTTTTTTCCACTCTAAAAGTGTATACATTTACTGTATGGTTGCTAAAACTCAAGTATTGCACTAACAGCTAGAACTAGAGCTATAAGTAATACTAACATGAGCCCCATTCTCATGGTTAAATACACAATTTCATTTCATTGATGAGTTCTATAAAAGGAAAAATAAAGAGTATGTGACAATTCTAAGGAAGATCATCTAACTCGAGACTATGGGGAGGCTGGTCAGAATAGGCTTCCCAGAAAGGTAAGAATGATTAATGTTAATATATTAATTAGTTTAGTGAGAGAAAGTTAGGTGGCATATGATAGTACTGAAGTATTCCAGGTAGTGCCCAAGTAACAACCTGAAAAAAAAAAGCTATGATTAAAGTGCTCTGTTTTAGGAAAGAGCTCAGCATATGTGAACAGTAAGGTACATGGGCTGAACAGTAAGAGAGAAGTAAGTTGAATCTCTTAAACAAAACCATGGAGTTAAGACTTTATTATAAAAGTAATGAAAAGTGAACAGGGGTTTATGAAAGAAAATTATATGCCATATTCATACTTTATTAAGATGTCTCTAGATATAAGTGGAATATAAACTGGAAAGGAACAAAACTGTTGCTATAATGCAGTTAAGAGAAATGAAGGCTTAATCTTGAGTACAGTTGGTGGAGATAGAAAAAAAAGTAGATGTAATTGAGAGTATTTAGGAAGTAACATTGGCAAGGGAAAGAAGAATAATGTCTGAGCTTTTGGGTTGGGCGCATGAATTGGCAATAATATTAACTTAGATATAGAACTCAAGTAGATCAGGGCACCTGGGTGGCTCAGTCAGCGGGTAAGCATCTGCCTTTGGCTCAGGTCATTAATCCCCGGGGTCCTGGGATCCAGCCCATGCTAGGCTTGTGGGACCCAGGAAATCTAACAAAAATCCCCTACCCCTGGACAAGCAGAGCAGGACTAACTCCATTTTGTGCTATACCCGCCATCTCATGTAAAACCCCCCACATGACCTGCCTATTGTTTAAGGCACTCCCTCACCCTAGTTTAACTATTAAGCACATCCTTATCAGAAACCAGCACACTTAGGAATGCAGGACCTCTGACCTTTAACCAGCCAAGGAATGCAAACCCCTCTTGTGCCCGCCAAACCTGCGTGCCAATTCTAACCAGAATAATAGGCTAGTTCAAATGGTCACTATAGGGTGAATTGTGATTCGATTGGCCACCTGCGTGTGGACCAACATGACTGTGCAAAAGAAGCGTATGTTACAATCTCATTGGCCACTGGCCCCTATAACATTGCTGTGCTTCTTAGTCTTGGGGTCCAAGTCCCTGCTCTGCTGTGTGGAGTATACTTGGACCCAAGCTTGAGCTTGTAAATAAACCCTCCTGTGTTTGCATCGGTGTCGGCTCCTTGGTGGTTTCTCAGATTCGCAATCCTGGGCACAACAGTGCTCAGTGGAGAGTCTGCTTCATCTATTCCCTCTGCTCCTCCTCACCTGACTCCTGTTCTCTCTCTCTCAAGTAAATAAATAAATCTTTAAAAAATTTAAAAAAAAAAGAACTCAGGTAGATCAGCAGTAAAAGGAGTATCTTGGGGCATGTGAGTGGTGAAATCCAGTAGACAGTGTAAAGGTCACAAGAACAATTGGGTTTGAAAATAAGCTTTCTGGGTCACTATAGTCATGGTGAACGTATACCTCTGCAGTAAGCAAAAATGTGTACAGAGTCAGAAGAAAAAAGAGCTTGAAATAGAACCTGGTGATGACATCAAAATATTAGAAAAGCAGAGTAAGAGAAACATACAAAGGAGGCTGGGTAGATATGGCCAAAAGGTGAGAGGACAAGGCTGTAGTGTCCTGAACGTAAAAAGAATATATATATATATATATATATATATATATATATATATATATATATTTTTTTTTTTTACCTTCTCAAGAGAAGAGCAATCAGCAATGTCAAATATAATAAAAGAACAAGAAAGATAACGAATGGAAGTGCAGAGTTAGTAATATCATTATGCATTCATAGTAGTTTAGCTAGGTTTTTTTCATTTCCTTAGCACATTAATCATCATCGTCTGCCCCACCTGTCATCATAATCATCTGCTCTATAAGAACAGTACTTCTTGGTCTTGTGTTCAGACCCATAGCCACATTCTCCAACCCATAACATCTCAATCAATGTCAGATATGTGTTCCAGAAATTCTCTTCCTCAGGCTTAACCCTTCATTTTTATAGTTTCAGAAAACTAGTTCTAGTTTCTGGATGAAGAACAAAATGAGCTTAGTTTAGTGGAAAACGTGTTTCCTTAGGTATTTGTGGAATTTAGTTTAAATATGGTTGCCCATTCCCATGAGTTCTGGAATAACTGTTCTCACCTATCTTGATAATTTCTAAGGCAGTCAATCAGAACATTCATGCTATCCAGAAGATAGCCCCAAATAGGGAAAAATTTTTCTTAAGCCAGCATATTTTATTATTTTGGTGCAACCAGTTTTAATAGAAGTATACATGTTAGAGTCTATTCTCTAATATGTAATGTTTCTGAAATGTTGTACAAAGCCTGCATGTGATCCATAATTGTCTTCTCAATGGTTTTAACATACTATGATCAATACCACTATTTCTGTACTGTATACGTTAGTATATTGGGGAGGAGAAAAATAAAGATTACAACATTTTAATAGTTTTACCATGACTCTAGGGAATAATGATGAGTAGTCCTTTGCAAAGACATGAGTTATGAAAGAATCCTTGTATATTAGCAAGAAATGCAGACTATAATGCTAGATTCCATTTAGTGATAAAGAATTCCAGATATACAACAAGACTATAAATATGTTAATGCATTGAAGACTCACTTAAAATTTTAGAATTGCACTTATTCATGAAACAAAATATTCTCATGTATTTTTTTTATTAATGTCTCTAGCTATATTTGCACATCCAGCTACATGCCAGACATTTATTACTTGATGATAGGAGATACACTTAACACATAAAGCACAAAAGTTCTTCCTTTGGCTGCAGAAATCACTTGCCAAAATGTGGTATTAATTTTCATAGTGAACATCAATGAGAAGCAACAACAAAATGTCTGTGATGCAGCTAAGAAAAAAAAATCCCGACAGATCTACTGTCAATGTTAATAAAATCCCCTTTGAATCCCTGTAGGCATTGCCTTTTTTTGGTAAACTTTAATCATTTTCTGAGCTTTATTCAACTCTGACAGGAAGAGGAGCTGGAGATGTAAAAGGGTATAGGGGAAATCAAAGTTTTGCCCTTAAAAAAAAGTTCTGATGTCATCTCAGGAGATTGGGGCAGCACGTATAAAAATGACTTATATTATTTAGGATGAGAATTAAGTAAAGGCTAGATGAGACTTCCAACTATTCCAGAGTAATATTACTATCTCTTTCAGGCACAAAGAGATGATATAATAGAATACAACCATGTCTGTAACACTAAAATTTGGTGATTAATTTAACTGGTGAAATATGGTAGTTAAAAAAGCTGCTTGATACTTGTCTGTCACTTTTCTGCCTCTTATCCTTTCTGCATTTTTTCTTATGTTTGTATGCAAAGTGTTTTGCCATGGATGTTTATGTGAGTGGCAAGGGTGTGTAAAACAATTCAATTATGTGTTTTCACGAGACTATTATTGCTTGATATTTCTTGAAAATGTTTAAGATTTTCCACTGACTTGTTCTATGAGCTGAAGTTGCCATGAATTCACAAAACCATCCTTATTGTATTTTTCTTTCAGAAAAAAGTCACTGGAAATGTTTCAAATCAAAGCCAAGCGGAGTGTCCCTCCTTCCTTCCTTCTTTTTTTTTTCCTGCTCTTATTTTTTAATGACGATATGAATTAAATACAGGTTAAAAAGTAATATGGAAATAGTACTGGTTAGCATAAAATGAATGTTTTCATTTGCTTAATATTCAATTATTCATCATATGATCTCGAAAAAAAAAAAGAGTGGGATGATATCTCTTGTTTCCCATATGCTAAGTATCCTGCTGTAGGTAATGTTGTCATGGATACTGCTTGCAAAGCTCATGCAGACCTTGACTCGCCAGTGTTTACAAGGAATTGATAGACTGAAACTAAATGTTACACAACAGCATGTTGTGCTTGCTGAAAACCTGGCAGGGCAGGCATGACAGAAGAACTCCTTGTCCCCTTCTGGGTGTGCTCTGATAAGATTAGAAAAAGCCACCATCAGTCCATTTACTTTTCACTGCATTTTTTTGGGCAGAAAGAGTGGGGGGAGAGGGAGAATCATGCAGGGAATAGACAGGTAAAATACATCCATAAACCTAAATAGATCAATCTAAGAAGATAGATCGTAATCAGAATAATCTAAGAAAGCAAATATGTTTATGAAATCCCAATTCTGTTACTTTAACAACCACAGTAAGAAAAGATGCTGTCTGTAGGTAAGGAGGAGAAGCTGGGACCTACAGAATTGAGTCAGAGTGCTGTGCTATAATGCAGACAGAATGTGCTAAACTGTCCCAAGGGTTGATCAGTTAGCTTCAGCTCTGAGCACCCTTAGAAAAGAACTTATGCTTCTGTAGAAAAGTCCTTTGGTGTTAAAGTAAGGCAATGTCTAGAAATTTATGCAAAACCGGGATAATTGTATAGGCTAGCTAAAGACCCTCTTTTCATATTGGTGCATACTTTTTCTGTCATGCAAATACACATGACCCAAACAACTGGGTAGTTAATCATTAGAATTGAATGCTGCCTCCATTCTCTTAAAGGAACATTTTGTCAACTTTCCTTCATTGCTGTCTATAGGAAGCAGGCTATAGAGAACATCTTGGAATTTATGGACTTTCCTTACAGTTTATATCTTATTCATATTTGTCAAGGCCCCTCTTGTGTTATGAGTTGAATTGTACCCCCCCCCCGCAAATTCATACATTGAAGTCCTAACCCCAGTACTTCAGAATATGACTATATTTGGAGACAGGGTCTTTAAAGAGATAAGTAAGGTAAAATGAGACCGATAGGGTGGGTCTTATCCAATCTGACTGCGTCTTTAGAAGAGGAGATCAGGACATAGGCACTTGTAGGGAAAACCATGTGAAGATACAGTGAGAAGACAGCTATCTACAAGCCAAGGAGAAAGATCTTAGGAGAAATCAACCCTGCCAGCACCTAAATCTCAGACTTCCAGCCTCCATAACTGTGAGAAAATAAATGTCTTTAGTTTAAATCACCCAGTCAGTGGTATTTTGCCATGGCAGCCCTAACAGACTTGTACACTGTAAGCTATCATGCTTGTCCCAGAAAAGTGCAACAGGTGGAGTAAAAGGGTCAAAGTATCTAGATTTCCACTTTCTAAAACTGTGCCTCTGTTTCAATCTCATGTCCAATCAACACCCTTGTCATTTTCCTGTTTTCTATGGCTTTGGCCTCTGTGCTCTCCCACTTATTCCAGCCTTGCATCTGTCTTTAACATCCCAGTTTAGGATCTGACTGACATCCTATAGTCTCTCCCCTTCTCCTCTATCCTAGCTCAGCCCGATCAATCTCTGCTTCCATTACTTGGCTTCTCTCAGGCTTACTCGACTCTTTCTTCCAGAGCCATATTTGTATCAGTATACCTTTTCATGGCCTCTCCCTCCTTCCTGGTCCTTCTCTTAGAAATGTGGACTGAAACTTCTTAGCCTACACCTTCTGGCGTGGAGCTTGAGGAGGAAAGTGAAAGTTAGAGGGGAGCTATTAGCTCCTTGTGTCTTGATTAATAGCAAGAAATATCTGAGGGAGTAATTTTGCCTTCTAACTTGATTTTATATTTTCTTTGCTTAGAAAGTGTTATTCTTCATAGTAAAACCAGAGTTTGCCCATTGTAAAAATGTGTATATTTAAGTGTATGATTTTTAAAGCATTCATCAAACATCTCATAGATATGCACAGCTATCTACAGTACTTACAAACATGAATATTAGGATGATTCATTTCATTTTATTCTCATAACATCTTATCGGATGACCAAGAAGAAAAACGAAGCCAGGAAAAACTGACCTAGGGATGGGGGCATGAGTCCCATTTTTGAAGTTAGAATTACCTCATTCATTGCAAGAGGCTCCTTTAAAAATCACTGTTGTGAAATAAGTCAATCAGAGAAGGACAAACATTGTATGGTCTCATTCATTTGGGGAATATAAAAAAATAGTGAAAGGGAATAAAGGGGAAAGGAGAGAAAAATGAGTGAAAATATCAGTGAGGGTGACAGAACATGAGAGACTCCTAACTCTGGGAAATGAACAAGGGGTGGTGGAAAGGGAGGTGGGCGGGCAGATGGAGTGACTGGGTGATGGGCACTGAGGGGAGCACTTGATGGGATGAGCACTGGGTGATATTGTTGTGCCCAATACTGCGAATCCGAGAAACCACCAAGGAGCCGACACCGATGCAAACACAGGAGGGTTTATTTACAAGCTCGAGCTTGGGTCCAAGTATACCCGACACAGTGGAACAGGGACTTGGACCCCGAGGTGGATTTCAGTTTAGTTTTATGGGCTGGTCTAGGGGACCTCCAGAAGTGGGGGAGGAATTTCTCAAGTTCTGTTTACATTCTGATATGGGGCTTTCAAGGGCATTGAGCTCTGTTCTTATTCTAATATGGGGCTTCCTGCCACTGGCTTGGGCTCTGTTCTCATTCTAATATGGGGCTTCCTGCCCTTGGCTTGAACTCTTATTTCAGCTCTTATTCACAGGGGCCTGAGATGGCTGTGCTTGTGCTAACGCTGAACTTAAAGTGGAATGGCCTTAATTTTCTCGGCCTCCACAATATGCTATATGTTGGCAAATTGAACTCCAATAAAAAATAATAAAAAAATAAAAAAACAAACAAGATAATTTAAAAAAAAAAATAACTGTTGTTTTTAAAGACACAGACACGATTTAGAATCCTGAATAGACATGAAAGGTTCACAGAGTGACACGAGGAAATTCAGGTGAGGTTGGTTTGTCATATTTTGAACTTGTGAGTGTTGTGCCAGGCAGAGCAGGTGCTGACTGCCTTTAATGAGGCACTATTTATATGACTGCACTTTGAGGAAAAAATACATTGGGATGGAAGGAAATAGGACACAAACTGATGCTGCTCTTTCCAAAATCAAATGCTGAGATTTTTAAAATGGGATGGCAAAAGGAGAAATCTGGAGTTAAATGGCTATTTGCTCTGATTATGAAATCAGTTAAAACTCTATACCACACTGGCAGAAACCTAAATAAGAATATTTTTAACATTTTATGGAGTTGCAAGTTGAACCAGAAATAATGAAAGCAGATGCTAAAAAGATTGTCATCTAGACAGAATCTTCTTACTAGAACTAGGAAATGGATTTATTTACATGACTCTTCAAACAACTTTTTAAGAGGATATTAGTTCATACGGCTAGTGTCATTAAAACAAGAAAAGAGTAAACAGAAATGTAAGAAGCAAAGGAATGGAAAAGTAAAAACAAAGTGTTATTCTTAATAACATGTGTTTTTGGTTGTGGAAGATAAAAATCCTGCTAAAGTTAGAAATAGTAAATCTTGTGACAAATATACATGAAAATATCTGAATGTTGATAATTTGTTATATCATATGTGATTTTTAAAAATTAGAATATTGTTCCCATTTTTTTAACAAATTTATTTTGTATTGGTGTTCAATTTGCCAACATACAGAATAACACCCAATGCTCATTCCATTAAGTGCCCCCCTCAGTGCCCATCACCCAGTTTCCATGTTTTTAAAAAATATTGAAACAGGGCAGCCTGGGTGGCTCAGCGGTTTAGCGCCATTTTCAGCCCAGGGTGAGAACCTGGAGACCCTGGATGGAGTGCCGCGTTCAGGTTCCCTACATGGAGCGGGCTTCTCCCTCTGCCTGTGCCTGTGTCTCTTTCTCTCTGTGTCTCTCATGAATGAATACATAAAATCTTTAAAAATATATATATATATTGAAACAACAAAAATTCACAATCATATTCCTCTTACTTAAAAGACAGAAAACCTAGTGAAACCAAAGAGTAAAGACATAAAACTGTTATGAAAAGTGCCTTAAGTAAAAAATTCCATTGACAGCTTCCCTTCCCTTGGAGATGATGTAGTTTATTCTTCGTGGGAATGAAAATTAAAGAGCGAAATTTTTCCCTTTATGATTTGGCTGCTAGGGAGCTTAGAGCCAAACTTCTGATTCAGTTTAACAACTGTCATATTTCTTCCTGGTAGTTAATTCACATCTATATATTTGAAATCCCCTGGTACCAGTTTTTAATTTTTTAAGGTGTTAACTTTTATTTTGCAAAACAAATACATGGTTCTAAAACATACAGTAGAAATAAATACACAAGTAAGAATTACTCAGAAATCTATGTCTCATCACCCAAGACAGTCATCCAAAATGCATTGCAATATAGCCTTCTGGATGAGCACATATGTACATATAAATGTACGCATAAACACATACACGCACAAATATAAACATACATACATAAACACATAAATGTATGCATAATCAAATACATGAGATCATGTCATAAATACTGATATAGATTCTTTGGTTTGCTTTATCATAAATTGATGTCAATAAATAACCACATATGCTATGTTAATATCTCTTTTAGCATTTTATTATATGGAGATAGAATGTTTTATTTAACCTATCAAGTTGTTTCCAACTTTTTTGATATTCAAATCAATGCTAAAATATACCTTCTTGCTAAATCTTGCAATGTTCTTACAAATAAGCTTACAGTAAGTTTCTAGGAATGAAACTGCTGGGTCAAAACATAAGCAAATTTTTTAGATTTTTAACAGTGATTACCAACATTATTTGTCATTCAGGATGGTGGTATCAGTTTATACTCATACTAAGTATGCACATATTTAAAACATTTATCTTTACATCATCACCACTGAAAATATTTTTTTCTAGTTTGATAAATTGGATACGTAGGAAAAAATTCATATTCTAAAAATTAAAGTGCCCTAGATCACTATGAAGTTTGAAAACAAGAGTTTTCTGGCTTCCCCACTCGGTGACAATGCAATGCCTTGAGAGGGCCTTCTTTCTGCTCTCCTTTTACTCTTCCATCTCAGCCAGAGTCCCCTGGTGATTTTCTGTCTAAAAAATTCTGCAGTGTTTACCTCGACAGTCTTGAACTTCATCATGCCTCAAATGAGATATTGAGTTTTCAGTTCCTAAGAATGATCAGCAGCATGTCTTCAGCTGTCATTTTTAAAGGCCCATTTCCAACCCCACATTTGTCTAAAGCCATCATTTCACCAGCTTAGCTCACTATTATGTATACTGGCATGTTTCTAATTCACAATCAGCCAGACTTTGAGACAAGCTAAACATGCTGGGATGAGAAAGCATGACTTGAAACTCTAGGCAGAGCAAGAAGCTCCATAAGAATATATAGCTGTTTTTGTCTTTTTCTTTTGGACTTGTATATATAAATTATCATTAGAAAGACTCTCCCTGCTCTAAAGTTATAATGGATTTTGCTGTGTTTTCTATTAGCCATTTTATAGTTTTATTTTCTGTAAGTTCTTAAATTCACTTGAAATCTTTCCTGGTGTATGTCAATCTCCATTTGGTATCCATTTGTCCCCAAACTTTTTTCCCCGAATAGTTGTATTTTTTCATGAGGTATAGCTTACATGCAGTAAAATACACAAACCAAATATTCAATTCTGTGAAGTTATAAAATATTTCCATTATCCCAGAAAGTATCCTTGTGACCCTTTTCAGTTAACTCCCCATTCACACCTATTAGAGAGAACTACTTTCGGATTTTTCTCATCATAGATTACTTGAGCCTGTTCTTGAACGTAATAAAGTTGGAGTCGTACAGTATCTACTTTTTTTGGTGTGATATAGATGATATAGATACAGATATAAATGTACATAAATAGAGAAGTTCCCATGCAGGACTGGAACAGGCTTCCCTGCCAGCTTGACTGGGATGGAGATGTGTCAGCATTTCAAATTAGAAAAGAGCACAGTAGTTTATTTTTTATTGCACCTGAAAGTTGTAGGGCAAATTTATTCCCTCAGTAGGGAATTAATTTTCCAGATTAATTTTGTTTATATTTAGACCAGTAGTCCTCGGATTTATTTGCACACTGGATTCACAGGAAACTTAAAACATTACTGATCTCTGAGTCTCACCTCTTCCCACATATCCCTACAGAGATTGTGATGAATGTATCTAAAGTATGATGTGGTATTTAAGTTCATTTAATTCTCTGGTGAATATAACTTACAGTCAAGGTGGAGAAACAAGGATTTGTTTCAAGTGCTGCTTCAAGTGTGTTAACATTCTCATAAATTACAAAGGATTTCTGTTAAAATTCAGATTTAGATTCTCTAGAGGCTGAGAGTACACATCTCAAACAAGCTCTGAGGTGATGTCAATGCTACTCTTTGACTATACTTTGAGAAGTGAGGGATGTGAATGTTCTTCTTGACACTTTCCTTAGACCCAAAACTTTCCTAAACTTTCTTACAACCCTGAAATCCATCACAAAATTCATCCTGTTGAAGACAGGGTTGGTTTCCTGGTCATACCTGCTGTATATTCTCTTTCATTCACATATTAGAGTTTCTTGGGTCTGCATACTGAATCCTTTTGTTCTTTTGCTTAATAATTTTTCTTTAGATTAAGTCATCTTCTCTATGCCAATAATTCACAAAAATTTCTTAAGCGTAAATCTTGCTCCTGAGTTCCAGACCTGCACTCCCAAGCATTTAATTTGTTATCTCCTCTTGAATGTCTCACAGAATTCTCAGCATAAGTAGGTTCAAATAGAATTTATGTTTGTTTTCCAACCAAATAGAACATCTCCACAAATCTTTAAAATATATATAAAATATAAGATACAACAATTTCATATATAAATAAAATATAATATATAAGAATACATATATTACATAATAAATGGTATCACCCAGATAATTGCTTATGTAAAAAAACTGGGACTATCCTTCATCCTTTGTACCTCTACACCTTCACATCCAACCCACAATATTTTTATAAATCTCCAAAACATATTTTGACTCTTTTTTGCTTCTTTCCGTGTCCACTATTACCAACCTGGCCACACCTAGACAAAGCTCTTATCATTTCCTATCTGTTCTACTTGTCTATTTTTACCCTGGCTCTTTCATAATACATTCTCTGCAAATCCATTGTTATTTTCTTAACATGTAAATTAGATTATGCCCTAACCATGTTTCAGACTGTTGTATGTTCTCAATGCATTAGAATAAAATTCAAAATCTTGTTTAATAATGTTTCTGGTTCTCTTTGTTTCCAAAAATAGTGGCAATGGCATGTTATATTGATGTTGACATGTGCTTCACTGTAAGGTAACAAAGTCACCATGAGGCAGATGCTCTGAAGACTCAAGTTGAGTCCTCATGCTTACATAGAATAAGTCAATGGAGAGGAAGTGCATTCCATAAGGAGGCAAAAGTCTTTTGGGTAAAAAGGCTCCTGTAAAACTCCATATCATTTCTCTAAACATTTAGAGATTTTGGGGACCATCAAAATGGACTAGGGTTTCCTATTCCAAAGCTCAATGGCAGAAAGAGAAATAACAGGTGCAAAGGCCCTGTAGTGGCATGTGTCCAGTATTCAACGAGTGGCTAAAAAGACAGTGTACTGGAACAAAGTAAGAATGGGTAGGGGAGGCAGGAGATGAGATCAGGCAGTTAAAGAGAAGATAGATCTTATAGATCCTTGTAAGCCATTTTAAGAATGTTGACGCTGAGTAATATGAGAAGTCACTGGAAGATTTTGAGCAATGAAGTGTCATAATTTGTCTTATTTATTTACAGGATTATATTGACTGCTGTATTGAAAATTGACTATGGGGAGGCATGAGAGAAAACAGACCAGTTAATAGAACACAGCGATAATCAGAGTGAGAGATGGAGCAGGCCAATGATCAGATGCTGGTTATATTTGTAAAGTGGAGGTCACAGGGATTTGTCTATGAATTGGAGATGAGGTGCAAAAGAAAATTAAAAAATTAAGAATGCCTCTAAGGTTTTTGACTTAAGCAACTTTAATTAACTGAGATGAAAAGGGATTTGGTTGGAACAAGTTTATGAAGGAAGAGCATATTGAGGTAGATGTTACATTCATCTGTAGAATTTACATAGGCTGCTGGAGCTATAAGATGGAAATTGGCAGAGGGGTGTGTGTGCAAGATTCCAGCTGAAGACATACATTTGAGGGTGAAATATGGTCAACATGGTATAAATACTGTCTAAAGCCAAGAAACCAGATGGGATCACCAAAAGAGACTCAGAAGAGGTACAAGCCTGGAGGCATTTCAATCTTGAGAGATTGGAGATGTGTGTACAAACCACAGAGAGATAAAAATAAAGTATGTGTGACATCCTAGGAGGAAATAGCCACTGTTAAGGTAAAACACTGCTGACAGGTCAAATATGATGAAAAATGAAAATTGGTCATTGGATATAGCAATGTAGAAGTCAAATTGATGTTTCAAAGCCATGATCAAGAAGTCTAGTACACAATGATGGGTGTGGACCCTTCCTAGATAGACATGAACTATAAAATGTTTGGAGCAAAAGGGTCCTTTAAAATACTCTAAACCCTTGCTCCTCAAAGTCTGGTTAGCAGACCAGCAATATTGGCATCACCTGGGAGCTTAATAGAAATACAGAATCTCAGACTCCACCCCAGATTTGCTTCATCAGAATCTGCACTAGAACAAGATCTCTGACCAATTTAGTATGTGTTAGAATTTGAGACACACCGCTTTAACACACCTGGGCCAGGGGGCTTAACATATGCTGTGTACTGCTCCAATGGCATGTGGACTGATGCTACCATAGTCTGTTTATGAGGACACCCCTGAATGCGGGACTTTTCCTGCTGCCTCTTCTATGAGCTTTAAGGGCATAGGGAGCAAGGAGCTCAACTTGGGTATCAGAACCAGGGGTGGGGTGGGGGTGAATGGGTGACGGGCACTGAGGGGGGCACTTGACGGGATGAGCACTGGGTGTTATTCTGTATGTTGGTAAATTGAACACCAATAAAAAATTAATTTATTTAAAAAAAAAAAAAGAACCAGGAGGGGCTGAGGTTCACCTATTGTGCTTGGGATTTAGTGTTACCGGGTTTTTAGCAAAGAAGACAAAATCCTCCTATTTTGTTTCCTGTTATGTTTGTGATCTTTCTAGATCTGAGTATCAATTTGTTTGTCTCAGCACACAGTGCTCACTAGGGCTTTCCTACTTAAGTAGACACTGGCTTTTAGTTAATCATTTTCATCAGGTACAAAGGCTTGCAATCACTTGGCCTGCACTCCTAAAGCCCCGGGCTCCATTACTTGCATTCAGGTGTGTTGTTGCCTGTCCTTCCTCGTGCAAGGCTCCAGGTCATCTGCCCTAGGATAACTGTGCCCTAGTATGGGGTTTAACTTGTTCTGTAGAATGTTAGTCATACATGAGGTCTTTGTAAAGGGTTCTAGGAAGAAATATATTCAAGAAACATTGAGAGTTTTTGTTCCCTTAAAGAGTTACACTGCACACTGAAAGGCCTTGAGAAGATCTGTACTTAGAAACCTACCTCTACACCATGCCAATCAGGACCTTAAATCTTGTGGAACTAAATGTTGTATGAACTATTTTGGGAAATAATAAACTACCAACAGATTCACCCTTAACCAAATTCCTGCCTCAACCTTATTACTATTCATATGAAAGAAAGAGCAATTTTAAGTAACTGAAATTAAAAATTGTGTGTATGTATCATACAAATTATAACATAGTTTAAGTGTCATATTTTAAGTGAAGACTCATTCTTTTATTAGAGCTATTATCACTTAAAAATTTTCTCTGAATCTGTTATTTCAAGGTGAGTATAAAACACACTGCAAAATCAGGGAAAAGGTTCTAAACTAATTCACAAAAATTTAAACAAAAATTTAGTTTGGGATACAGCACGATGTATAGATAAGCTCCTTTTTTGCTATAGTAATGACATATATCCTTTAATAAAGTTTCAGGAATATTATATGAAAATTTAAAATTCTGAATGTGAATACATATATATGCATTAAATAAAATGACTATGTTTAAGCAAAGTGAAGAATAAAGAACATTTTTTAACTAAAATACACTTATTACACTCAAGATACCATCCAAAAGAATTCCATTTCTACATATAAATACATCTAGAATTTGAGAATTATAAGAAACAATTACAATAAAACTGGTGATAATTTTTTCTTTCTTTTTCCATCTTAGACTTTATTTTAAATTGCTCTTTCCCTCAGTTATATTTTATTTTATTTCATTTAAAAAAGAGCACCAAACAACCTCTTAACAATTTTTTAAATGTACAATATATTAATGTTGACTGTAGATATAATGTTATACAGCAGATCTCTAGAGCTTATTCATCTTGCTTGACTGAAACTATATGCCTGTTGATTTGTAACTACCCATTTCCCCCTCAAGTCCTTGGCAAAAAATGCTTCCACATTTTGATTCTATGAATCTGATTCTTTTAGAACTACATAAAAATGGAATCATGTGGTATTTGGTTTTCTGTGATTGACCTTTTTAACTTAGCATAATGTTCTCCCTCAAGGTTCATCTGTAATGTTGCATATGGTAGAGTTAACTTTTTTAGGGCTGAATAATATTCCATTCATGTATATACCACATTTTCTTCATCCATTCATGACACTTGGGTTGTTTCCCTATCTTGGCCATTGAGAATAGTGCTGAGATTAACACAGGATTGCTAATATTAATATCTCTTTCAGATCCTGATTTCCATTTTCTTTCAAAAAAATTTTTTTGTAGTTGAAACAGAATGCTGAATTAGTTTCAGGTATACAACATAGTGATTCAACAAGATTATACATTACTATGTTCACCACAAGTATAGCTACCATCTGTCATGATACAATGCTACTATAACATCATTGACTATGTTCCTTATGTCGTGCATTTTACCCCATATGTATTCATTCCACAGCTGGAATGCTGTATCTCCCATTCTCCTTCACCCATTTTGCCCATCCCCTAACATTCCCCCCTCTAGCAACTATTAGTTTCCTCTCTGTATTTATAATTCTGAATCTTACTTTTTATTTATTCATTTTGTTCATTCATTAATTAAATGAATATTCACATATTCATTTTTTAGATTCCACATATGTATGAAATCACATGGTATTTGTCTTTCTCAGTCTTACTTATTTCACTTAGTGCAGTATACCCAAGATCCATCCATATTGTTGCAAGTTGCAAGATCTCCTTCTTTTTTATGGCCGTGTAATATCATTGTGTATATATACCACATTTTCCTTATCCATTCATCTATTGATGGACACTTCAATTGCTTCCACATCTTGGCTGTTGTAAATAATGTTGCAGTAGACATAGGGGCACATATGTCTTTTTGAATTAGTGTTATTGTTTGCTTTGGCTATTTACCCAGTAGTGGAATCATTGAATCATATAGTATTTATAATTTTAATTTTTTGAGGAGCCTCTATACTGTTTTCCACAGTTGCTATGCTAAATATAAATTGGTACCTTCCCACCAACAGTGTACCAGGGTTCCTTTTACTCCAGATCCTTACCAACAATTGTTATTTCTTATATTTTTTATTTTAGCCCTCTGACAGGTGTGAGGTGATATCTCATTGTGGTTTTGATTTATATTTCCCTGGTGGTGAGTGATGTTGGGCATATTTTCATATGCCTGTTGTCCATCTTATGTCTTCTTTGGAAACATGTCTATTCAGGTCCTCTGCCCATTTCTTTTTCTTTTTCTTCCCCCCCCCCCCCATTTCTTAATTGGGTTATTTTTCAGTGTTGAGTTGTATAAGTTCTTTATAAATTTTTAATATTAACCATCAGATATATCATTTGAAAATATCTTCTCCTATTCAGTAGGTTGCCTTTTTGTTTTGTTTATTGTTTCCTTTGCTGTTAAAAAGCTTTTTATTTTGATGTAGCCCCAATACTTTATTTTTGTTTCTGGTTCTCTTGTTTCAGGAGATGTAACTAAAAAAGCTATGCCCAATATCAGAGAAATTACTACCTTTTTTCTCTTCTAGGATTATCATGGTTTCAGGTCTTATAGTTAGGTCGTTAATCCATTTTGAGCTTATTTTTGTGTAATACATAAGAAAGTGGTCCAGTTTCATTCTTTTTACATGCAGCTATCCAGTTTTCACAGCATCATTTGAAGAGCCTTTTCCCATTGTACATTCTTGCCTCCTTTATCATAGACCAATTAACCATTAAAGCAGAATTTTATTTCTGGGCTATATTCTGTTTCATTGATCTATGTGTCTATTTTTGTGCCAGTACCATGCTGTTTTATTGAGATACTGATTTTAATTCTTTTGGAAATAGGATTGCTGGATCCTATGGTAGTTCTGTTTTTAATATTTTGAAGAACCTGTTTTCAATGGCAGCTGAATTTTGCATTTCCATCAACAGTATGCATGTTTTTTAAGTTTTTTGTTGAAGGCTGATGTTGTATATAGGACAGTAGATACTGGAGTATATATATTTTATGCTTGGAAATAAGCATGCCTTTCCTTCTGCAAGGTTTTTAGCATGGCATGTTATGTTCATCTCCTTAGGAATTGGGTTGGATTTGTAGTTTGTTGTTGCTATGGTTACCATCAGCTCACCATTCCTCTAGTGCCTATGTCTCTCAGCTTAGTTTTGGGTCTTCCCTTTATGCTTCCTCACAGATACATCTGTCTCTTACAGATCTGTCAGGCTTTTTTTTTAAGATTTATTTATTTACTCATGAGAGACACCGAGAAAGGCAGAGACCCAGGCAAAGGGAGAAGCAGGCTCCTTGTAAGGAGCCCAGTGAGGGACTCGATCCTGGACTCTGGGATCACACCCTAAGCCAAAAACAGATGCTCAACCACTGAGCTACCCAGGCGTCTCATGATCTGTCAGATGTTTTAACTGCCGATTTTTCTTCCACTGCTTGTTAGCCTAGTGGTAAGTGAGGGAAGAGGAGGGTTCCCTCTGATGTTCTGATTGATCCTCAGCCCTGGGCAGACACTTGAATCTGACCTTGGAAGTGTGGACTTCCCAGGTACTCCTGCTTCATCTCCAGATAAAACGTTATCTTCACGCTTATTCTTGCCCCTTCCCCAGTGTTTAAGCTTCTCTTTTACTTCTGTTTCCTCCTGTAGTTTCAGTGGGTGGCCAGCAGCACCCTTAGGCTATGGTGTTGGTGCCTTCCCCCTGCAGGGCAGTCTTTTGTTTCTTAAAGGAGATGGACCTTGGTGGATTCTGTTCTACTCTCACCTGCAATAAAGTTCCACAGGAGCCCTTAGATGGCTACAATTTCCCCAACCCCGGCCAACATCATCTCTGAGCTTTCTTGACTCCCCCCATTTCCCCAGTGAACACTTGATGGACTCCTGGAGGGAAAGCCTCCAAGATGTTATTAAACCCAAGTCTGCTGCCCATAGGGGCTTCACACATTCTCATTAGCCCACATTCAGCCTTCAGCAATTTATTAAAAATGTTAGTTTACTCTTCTTTACCAGATGTTCACTAGTGTTTAATGGTATCTGTCTCAGGTAAGCAAATATCTAAGACCTGTTTCTCCCTACTGGTTCCTGTCCTTCTTTAGATTTTGTGCTATTTACTCTATAATTAGAAATAGGTTTTTTAAAAGTCATTAATTTGAAGTCTTACAATTTTTGTCGTTGTTGTTACATGAATGAGAGAAATACTCTTTCTACCTCTGTGTTTCTGAATTGAGATCAGAAAACTCTATGCCCTTTTAAATATCAGGTCTGTAATTTAAGTAGTACCTGAGATAACACATTCAATCTATCATTTCTTTAAATGATCTGACCCTAGGTTTCAAAACATTTGTTTGGAAAAAGTCATCTTCATTTTCCCCTTTCATTTTATCCAAACCAATTTTTAAAATTCGCTTAATAATTACTGAAAAACATAGCCTATGTCACATAACCAGAAATATTTCTGGTCAGTGACCAGAGTAGCATTCAGTTACATTTTCCATATATAGTTTATCACTACTTAGCAAATCATAAATTCACCATCCACTAGCGATTTAATAAATGCAAACATTTAAGCTGTCTTCTTCCTTCCCTCCAGTCCAATGATATATGTTGACTTAACAGAAGAGCATGTTACTATGACTGTTCAAGAATTATGTTTTTAATTAGGAGGAAGCAAATTGCAAAGGACTTGTAGGTCCAGCTTATATACTTATCATATTTAATCAAAACTTACCAACCACACTGGGTCTTATCACAGAATTTGATTAAAATATTTCTCTTGCAAGTTTGCAAATATCATTTTTGTTTCATTTCCTTTGTAGGTCAACCCAGAAATAGTAAGTAATTCAATAATAATCTATTTTGTAAAGTTTTATAAGTTCACTTCCATTCAAAGCCTCAGTCTCTGGTTCACTCCGAATGATTAAGACCAGTCTTTAGTAGATGCACATACTCCCATGCATAGGGCTGTAGGCACATGCCCTTATGGTCAATTCCCAGACCAATGAAATCAGCTATAATGTTACTTCTAATCTCCTTTTGAGACCCAAATCTTGAGTTGTTTTTCTCTTTGACCCAAGTCCCTTGCTCCAAGTTGGGCTGAGCTCATTATCATGTGCCTCTAGATTTCTTTTTTGTTTTTTTTTTTATACATTAATTTTTATTGGTGTTACAATTTACCAACATACAAATAACACCAGTGCTCAATCCCGTCAAGTGTACCCCTCAGTGCCCTCACCCATTCACCCCCACCCCCCGCCCACCTCCCCCTCCACCACCCCTAGTTCATTCCCAGAGTTAGAAGTCTTTATGTTCGGTCTCCCTTTCTGATATTTCTCACACATTTCTTCTCCCTTCCCTTATATTCCCTTTCACTATTATTCATATTCCCCCAGATGAATGAGAACATACACTGTTTTGTTCCTCTCCGGTTACTGTGGCCAAGTTCAAAAAGGGTGTTGCCTGAGTCTCCTCAGGATTTTGATGGAATCCTTGTCTCACATTTTAGATCCTTCAACTATTGATTATCTTGTGTATGGTGCAAGAGAGTGGTCCAGTTTCATTCTTCTGCATGTGGCGTCCAATTTTTCCCACACCATTTATTGAAGGACTGTCTTTCTCAGTGATCGTCTTTCCTCCTATATCGTATATTAGTTGAGCATAAAGGTTCCAGGGTCCACTTCTGGTTCTTCTGTTCTGTTCCACTGATCTATATTAGTTTTGTGCAGTACCACACTGTCTAGATGAACACAGCATGTAGACAACCTGAAATCTGCATTGTGATGCCCCCAGATATGGTTTTCTTTTTAAAAATTCCCTGCTGTTTGGGTTCCGTTTTCTGATTCCACACAATCTTAAAATAATTTGTTGTTGTAGGTGTCCTCTGTCTAAAATGAGTCCTCTTGTAGACAGCAAATAGATGGGTCGCTGCATTTTTTATCCAGTCTGAAACCTGCACCTTGATGGGGTCATTAAGCCCATTCACATCAGAGTTACTATTTGAACAGATATGAGTTTTAGTGTCATCATGATATCTTACTTTAGTCCTTGTTTGTGATTGTTCCACTGAACTTCTTCTTAAAGGGAGTTTAAGAAGTCCCCTTAAAATTTCTGGCAGAGCTGGTTTGGAGGTCACATAGTCTTTCAGTTTCCTGCCTGTCATGAAGCTCTTTATCTTCCTTCCATTCTGAATGAGAGCCTTGCGGATAAGTATTCTTGGTTCATGTTCTTCTCATTTAGACCCTGAATATATCCTGCCATCCCTTTCTGCCTGCCACGTCTCTGTGGAGAGTCTGCTGTTACCCTAATATTCCTCCCATGAAGTCAGGACTTCTTGTCTCTTGCTGCTTTTAAGATCTTCTCTTATCTTTGAATATGCAAGCTTTCACTATTAAGATTCGAGGAGTTGAACGTTTTTATTGATTTTAGGGGGGATCCTCTATTTCCTGATCTGAATGCCTGTTTCCCCTTCCCATATTGGAAGTTTTTCAGCTTAGGAATTGTTCAAATACATATACTGGCCCTCTGGCCCTTTCGCGCCCTTGGAACCCAATAACGTAGGTTTTTCTCCTCAGACCTTCATTTATTTGCCTAATCTGTCTTCATGGTCCCTTAATTGATTGTCTCTTTTTCCTCAGTTTCCCTCTTTTGCCATTAACTTGTCTCTATGTCACTCACGCGTTTCATCCTGAACCTCGTAACCCTCTCGTTAGGACCTTCTAGTTGTGATGCATCTCATCAATTGATTTTTAATTTTCTGTCTGATTGGATCTAAATTCGCAGTCATGAAGTCTCGTGATCCTTAATGCTTTTTTCTAGAGCCACCAGTACGTAGAATAGGCTTCTGAATTGCCTTACTGACATTGAAAGAGTAATCCAGATTTTGCAGCTCTGTGGAGAGAGGCTGTTTCTGATTCCTTTCTTTTGAGGTGAGTTTTCCTTCTAGTCATTTGCTCAGTGGCAGAGTGCCAAAAACAAGTTGTGTTTGGAACACGGGGGAGTATCACTGGTCCTCCAGCTGGTCTTCTGGGGGAGTCCTGCTGTGATGATTTTCAGGTGTTGCACTTGGGAGGAGCTGCTCTGCCCCTGCCTGCGCAGGCTCAGCGGGGGTTGTTTACCCGTTGGGCCCCAGGAGGAACAGCCGCAGTTGCTATGCAACTCTGGAAAGCCTGGATTTCAGCCTCCGCAGAACTACGGGCTCGGGGCTCCTCGTTCTCCGTCCCAGCCTGGAGCGTCCGGGCGGGGCCGCTGATCTGCTCAGCTCGGGGCAGGAGCGTCCTCGCTGTCCTGGGCCCTCCCGGCTCCTGCCTGTCCTGGGAGGCCGATCCTGGGCTGTGTCCCGGCGCCCTGTGCTCCGGGGCCTGCCTGTGGATTTCGCACTCCCGCCCGAACCCCCTCCCGGAGCCGCCACTGAGCCCGTCAGAGCTGCTCACGCCCCGCCGTGCGCCGCTGCAGCCTTAGGAGCTCGGAGCACTCTCCCGTGCGCAGGTGCCTGTTAGTGTCCCCGGGAGCCCGAGGCATCCCCGCCCTCACTGGGTCCTGCCCCAGCTCCCTCGAGCCCCTTTCCGCCCGCCCGGGAAGGTTGGTGCAGCTCCTGCTCCTCCGGACGGACGGGGCCTCTCCGTCCTGGGACACTCGCCCCGCCTCAGCCCGCTCCTCGCGGCCCCTCCCCTCGGAGGCCTTTTGTTCCTTTATTTCTTTTTCCCCGTCTTTCCTACTTTGATAGAAGCGCGACACTTCTCACTGTAGCATTCCAGCTGGTCTCTCTTTACATCTCAGGCCGGAATTCGTAGATTTTCGGGATGGTTGAAGGTTATCTAGGTAATATGGTGGGGACATGTGACTTGGGACCCTGCTCTTCCGCCATCTGCCCCTCCCCCTTGCCTCTAGATTTCGTGTACCACTAGAGCAAGTGTCTATGGGACTCATGGACCACTGACATTATGATTGCTTCTTGGGTGAAAAAAAAAGTATATACCAGAAAATCTACTGCTTTAATGGCGTGTTTTTCTGGGTGACATCTGTTACTTGGGTTTACATCTTTAGGTATAAGAAGTGATGATAACTATTTCTTGGTATGAAAGAAAACATCCTCTAATGCAGGGACTGTCCTCTGATACTGGCTGTCCTGCCGGCATGATTGTGTATTTCCCTGCATGGTCATTATCTCTCCTTCCCAAGTTAATCAGAACCTTAAATTGCTGGCAAACTTTGAAAACTTGGAATATAAGAGAAGATAGTCTGTTTCTTGAAAGCTGAATCTTTATTTCAACTTCCTCACTACTTCCACAGTAGGACCTCTTTTTATGACAAAGCCTAGTGGTACTTATGATTTTTGTTTTCAGTGGTAATTCTTAGCCTGCCTGTCTTCTTCAATGCATTTTCCACACAGCAGCCAGAGTGATTGATTTACTTAGTAAATAATGTCTGGCCACAAGATACATGTGTACAAATCTCTTCAATATTGTTTCTGCTTCTTCCTGTGTGACCTTGAGCAAGTTACTAAACTTCTCTGTAGCTCTGTTCTCTTCTATGTAAAATGAATTTCTGCCAGATAGGATTGTTATGGGAATTAAATGCAAAACACTTAGAATAGTGCCTGGCACATTCAAAGGACACAGTAAATACTACTGTTGCTGCTGTTACATTAACACTCTTAGTACTGATGTTACTCAGTAGAAAGTCCCTTGACAATTTTTCCTTGTGCTTTATTAAAGCCAAACTCCTGCTAGGGCTGTGAGGCCCTGTGCGGTCCCCCTCTCCTCTCTTCTGATTTCATATCGTTTCTGCACTGTAGCTACAGGATCTGGCCTTCTGTCCCAGCTTTCATGTTTCTGTACATGTCAGTCAGGGACTGTCCCTCCACACTGCTCTCATTTCTGACCTGGGGCCCCAAGTCACACTTCTGCCCCTGGCTGATCCTGGAGGCTCACCATGGGGGTGGGAGTCTGTTACTCCCCTACTTTCTGTTCCTGTTCCTGTTGCATAGATAAAGGCCCTTCACTCCATTTGCAGTGGTGGAGGCAGCTTCTGTCTGTTCTGGTGCTTCCAGAACTAGCTTCAGATATCCAGTCAGAGGCCCCTGAAACCAGCACCACCAGCTATGCTGTCTTCGGAGATCTGGCCTCAGAGCTGTAGGCTCAGGTTTGGATCACTCCAACCTGTCCCATTTTTCCCTCCCACCTGCCTCCTCTCTTTGTGCAGCTACTGGCTCTGTGTCTCCTTGGCATGCCTGGTTCATGTTGTCCAACCTCCAAAAAACCATGTGTCCTATTCCTCCCACATTCTATCACCTCTGCTCTTTAACTGGCTAATATTGAGTTGAGTCTTTCAAGTCTTGGCTTAAAGCCCTCCTCTGTCCTCCCCATCTAAAGGAGACTCTTACTTCTTTGTATTTAGTGCATTAGCCATTAGTTTCATTCCTACATTTCTCCCAGTTTGTAATTACTATTTGCATTCTGCTTAAGCTTTATGAGGGCAACAATCACATTTCTTTATCTTTAACACATCTTTAATTTCATGATCAACACAGTGCCTAGAACATAGTATGTAATCACTAGATACATCTCTATGAGTGAATGCATTCCTACTACCTTGGGACACTTGCAGCAATGAAACTTCTTCCTAGCACCCATGTTTTAAGGTTTGTGTCTGTTACTCCTTCTGGTAAACGAAAAAGAAAGTATACTGCATTTGTTATAAATGTTATTTCCTCTGGGTAATTGAAATACATTTTTCCTCACCAAATATTAAGACTAGATCTTATAAAATTACATAGCATCATTAAAATAACCTTTTTAGGAAGTCTAGAGAAGTATTTTTTTTCCTTTTGCTCTTTTTAAAATGGGATTAATATCAGTAAAGCCAGTTAACCTACTGCATTGTATCAATCAGTTTTGGCAAGCATAGACACTAAGGTCCAGAGAAAACTGTATTTCATTGAGCCTTGTTTCACATCATAGTTCTACTTGCCCTGAATGTTTCTCTAAGCAGCATGAAGTTGGGGAGGGATATTTTAATCAATTACCTCAGTAAGTAATTGGATGAGTGTATCAGTGCTTTTCAAAATTCCCTGTTTTTAAAGTCAGAGTATTTCCCTTTGTAATATTTGCTTCTTTATGAGGCCTGGCTTCACAGGCAATAATTCTGATTTTCATCTCATAATATCATTTATTTCCTGGTAGGCTATTTTTATGTAGCCCACCTTCTAGGCAACCTGCTCTGAAATACAACTAAATGTGAAATATCATGGAATCAAGCAAATGTGTAGAATGGACCACATTAAGAACACATTTAATAAGAAAGAATGTATTCTCACAACTAGAGGGGATGCTGTGAGCAGTTCACAGAGTCCTCTAACACTCCTGTTTGGTCTAATGGAGTAGAGGGAGGCAGCTTCATGATCCATTGTCCCATTATCCATAAGAAGCAGTGTACCTACAACTGATCTTATTTCAGTTTTTATTCTTGCCAAAGCTTTCCAGTTTTAATTTCTCAATCTCTACCCTTTCATCCTAAGATACCTCAACAAATCTCATTAATATGAAGGTTTGAATATACCTCAAATGTTAATTACTCCTAAACATATATCTCTAATCCTATAACTTGTATCTTCCTTTCTAGTTATTCTCTTATTGGGAGTACTCCCAGTGCCCTCAACAGTCTTGTCAACAAAGGACTCACCTGAGATGCACCCCTCAAGGCCACTCCCATCATTTTTCCACATTGACTTCTCCTGTCCTAATCCCACAGACTATACCTATCCTCATACATACACACTGCTCATTTCATTCTTCCTGTTATGTAAGTGTCCTTGACATGTATCTTCAAACATTTCCAGCTTACTACTGTTTGGACCCATGATTATAATTGTTTTCCCTTGGTACCGTAAAGATTGGGAGGGCCAATGGAAGATTTAATTTCTCACGTGAGATGTTCTAAGACTGTGCACAGTACTGAGCAACATTTGCAATGGTGACTGCTCTATCAAGCAGAGGGCTTGAGTAACCAAACATCTGACTTCCCTGCCAAGCAGTGATGGGTGGGGAGCATTTGCAAGGAACAGAACTTTGTTGTTAGGCAACTAGATAGGGATGTTGTTTATTACCTCAACACACCACTAGGTTCTCATGGATAAGATTCACTTACGTAAATGAACTTCAGCTCCTCTAAGCAACATGTAATTTAAGAACAGAGACAGTAGCCTTTACATTTTAAATCACACACATGGTTATTTCATCCAGTTGTTGCTCTACGTTGTGTTTTTTTAAATTGAGATATATTCAGTAAAACCACACATAAAAGTAAAGAAAAATGTGTGTGGTTATAGGGAGGTGGAAAATTTTCCCTTCTCAACTCAGTGAAATGAAACATGCAGTATGGGTACACTGGTGATTTTTGGAAATGTTCAGGATGGAACTAAGCAAATACAGTGTTGGGTACAATTTCAAAAATGAAAAATAAATTGTGCTGATTTTACATAAAGGAAGCTTTTATTTTCCTGACACAGCTATTTCTCAGGACAATACAAAAATATTTGCTTTACTTTAAAAGCAAATATTATTTACTTTAAAAGTAAAGCAAAATTTGCTTTTAAAACTGAGACAGTTGTCATTTATTAAAACCTCCTATAAGCTCAGCATTTAATTTACAGAGTCAACTTCTGAAAACAAAATATCTAGGAAATGAGCAGCAGTTTTTACCCAAGCACATCAAAGCTTCTATTCAAGATGAGTTTATGTTTCTATGCTGAAGAGCTCAACCTCATCCAATTGAACAAGGAAAGTCTGAAGTCCCAGTCAAGGTAAGGCTTGGACCACCACAGGCTAGTTAGAGTCAGAGAGGTGACTTCTGGCATAGGAACACACCCTGAAAGAGAAATCTCATAGATTCACCTCCAGTGGAATTTCTGTTAGAGCAAGATAGCCAGGGCACCCATCAGGTCTGTATATTTTTTTGGATTTTCTGGGTACAAATCTCTGTGGAGACTCAATGTCAAGAGAGAGGAAGTAGGCATCAAAGTCATTATATGGAGTCATAGAGTGAGAATCAAGAGTGAAATATGAGGTCCAGAGTTTGCAACTGGAAAGCTGGTTTCTCTGGCTTGCTCTTGTATCTCCTTTTGTCTCCTGATAGTCTGCCAGGGCATGCCCCAGGCAGCTTAGAAAGAAAAGAATATTTCTTATTCTGCAAAAATATCAAAAATAAGATCCTTATTTTTAGTATCACAGTATACCTTCATAAAAGCAAAACAATTTGAAAGGTAATGACTATACACATCTTGTGACATAATAAGAAATATATATTTGGTCTGTATCCCCAGTTCCTGGCACAGAGCTCCTAAAACCTTTGTGATTTCCTGTGTGATAGGTGTGTGGTGTTTCTTTTTTCTTTTTTTTTTTTTTTTCTTTTTGGCAGGAGGGTGATAGCAATATCTTACAAAGAGCTCCTTCCAATAGAATTTCCTGGGGGATAGGAGCACATTTGTGCTAATGAGATGATTCTAGGTGAGCTCCTGGATAGCTTCAAGATTGGTCTGGTCACCAGAAAGACCAAGCCATGATTAGGAGCTTTGAAAATTCATTCCCACCCCACCATCCTCTGGAGAGGGGAGGTTAATAATTTATCTTGAGTTAATGATTTATTTTGTCCTGAATCCCTAAACTACAGAGTTTGGGGAGCTTTCAGGATGGTGAACACATCTGTGTGCTGGAGGGTGGCCCAGCCCAACACCATGAGAATAGAAGATCCTGCACTACAGATCCATTAGGACCTCATTTTCTGTATCTCTTCATCTGTCTGTTCATCCATTCTTTATAATAAATCAGTAAACATAAGTAAATGTTCCCTGGAGTTTTGTAAACAATTATAACACATTATCAAACTTGGGGAGGGGGTTGTGGAAATCTCAGACTTACGGCCAGCTGGTCAGAAACACAGGAAACATCCTGAGATTTGTGACTGCAATCTAAAGTGGAGATAGTCTAGTGGAACTGAGCTCTTAACTTGTGGAGCCTGTAGCAACTTCAGGTAGTTAGTGTCAGAACTGAGTTGTAAGCCACCCAGCTGGTGTCTAGAGAGTTGGAGAATTGGTGGATGTAGGAATACACCCCTCACACACATATTTGGTGTCAAAAGTGTTGTGAGCAGAGGAAACAAGTTTTCTTCTACAATTCTAACAAATCAAGCAAAGCATCATAAAAGCTGAGCTCTTCAGGCATGACACAACCTCAGATTTTCTTCTAAGTTAGGAAATGCAAGTGACCATGTTCCCAAAATAGCATTCTTTTTAAAGGAGCAGCATATCCCTGGAGTAATGCAGGCATTAACTGTAATTTAATTTTGAGATCTTCTTTCACGGTTGTTGTTACCACCTTTGGAAATCAATGACCGTGTTTTACTCGGCTATTGGGACTTCTCTTCTGATTTACCGATCTCCCATCGTATTCCAGATGGCCAAAGGGGGAGGGACATTGGATGATGTCTCTATCAACCTTTCTGACAAATTCTGGGAATACTAGAGACTTTAAATTTGCTGATTTTTCCTCAGATGCAGCATCTTTGTGTCCAGATTAAATGACCAAGGTTTTTGTTGTTATTTTTTATTATTATAATTTTTAATCCTCTGTGGGTATGTGGTGCGGAGCGTTACAAACTAAAATCTTACTAGAAAATACTATGGTTTTTACTAATGCTGAATTGCAAAGAAGGTTTATATTTATTCACTTTGTTTAACAGCTCCTCTTTTTATACTCAGAGAAAGAGAGGCGAGGTGTTGCCTAAATCTTATAATTACCATCACTGCTAGGTAAAAAAAAAAAAAAAATCTAGATTATGAGGTGTTTGCCATGTTGTCATAAGTAGCAAATTGATATGATACTGTTCTTAAAAAATATGTGCTAGGATTTTTTAAATTTTATTTATGAAGGTTTATACATTATAATAAAATAATTTTTAAAATTTTATTTATTTGTTTGTTTGTTTGTTTGTTTATTTATTTATTTATTTATTTATTATTTATGAGAGAGAATGGGTACACACAAATATAAGTGGGAGGAGGGGCAGAGGGAGAGAGAGAGAGGAAGAGAGAGAGAATTCCAAGCAGACTCCATGCTGAACAGGGAACCAAATGCGGGGCTCAATCCCATGATCCTGAGATGATCTGAGCTGAAATCAAGAGTCTGCAATTCAACTGACTGAGACACCGGGCACCCCAGTCAAATAATTTTTTTAAGACATACCATGAAAAATGGCTGTCAAGATGCTTAGAATTTAGGCAATCTGAAAGAATTTAGAGGAGGAAGGAGGTCAAGACAGATATGTATATTTTTCATCTTAACCAAAGGAAAGATCTTAAACACTGCTATAATGTTATTCACGAGATGTTCTATTTTCTGTGTTCCTAATTACTTAATTTTCCTCCCACCACCCATTTGCTATACTTAATGGGATTGCCTGTTGATTGTTTAGTACGTGAGTTGAAGGAGATAAGAAGGGTGCTCAGAACTAGGCACATCAAACAGCCTCAGGCTCCTAAGCCAGGTCACCATTGTTCTTGTCACCTGACTTTGCCCCAGCCACAGTAAGTATTTTCCACATTTCATCAGCAGAATGACTACATTTATCTTTTCCAACAAATGCATAATTACCTGTTTACCTATTGTGTGCCTGTCAGAACAAACCTGTTGAAGACAGTGCCATGGAGTCTCACCCTTGAATCCCTACCTTCTAGCAGTACAGGTGGATCAAAGCAAATTATTGATATGTATTTGCAAAGTGACAGGATAACTTATTAAAAATTGAAAAATTAATATGGAGTCTTATAGACTAAAACAGGATACTAAGAGCTACAAACTTTTAAAATGTATACACTATGGACACTTGGGTGGCTCCACCAGTTGAGCATCCAACTTTTGACTTTGTCTCAGGCCATGATCTCAGAGTAGTGAGATCAAGCCCTGTGTCAGGGCTGGGCATGGAGCTGTGCATGGAGCCAGCTTAAGACTCTCTCTCTTGCTTTCCTTCTGCCCCTCCCTCTTCTCTAAAACAATGTATATACTAATGCAGCTTCCATAGAAATATAAGGGTAGCATTGGACTACCAACTTCTATTTTGCAAAGTGAAGGTATTTTTTAAAGTTACAATTAAAACATTCAATGTATTACTTTTATAACATTTTTGTGCAAGCACATGCAGAAAACAAGCTTAGAGTTTGAGAAGGCACTCTGTATTTTTCTTTTTGTTTCCCAGTCTTCTACTGTTTTAATTGAAGTGTTATTTACATACACTGTTCTATTAGTTTTGGGGTGCATCATTGTAATTCAATATTTTTAAACATTATGAAGCAATCCCCTTAATAAGTCTAGTTACCATCTGTACCCATATGAAGTTGTTACACTATTATTAACTATAATCCCCATGCTGTACATGACATCCCCATGACCTATGTTTCCATAACTGGAAGTTTGTATCTTTTAGTCCTCCTCACTTGTTTCACCTGTCCATCATCAACTGCCCACAGTAACCAATAGTTTGTTTTCTGTATCTATGCTTTTATTTCAAGTTTTTTTTTTTGTCATTTGTCTTAAGATTCTACGTAGAAGTGAAATGCTATGGTATTTATCTTCCTCTGTCTAGCTTACTTCACTTAGTGTAATACCTTCTTGTCACAAAGGGCAAGATCTCATTCCTTTTTATGGCTGGGTAATATTATAGTGTGTGTGTGTATATACCATATCTTCTTTATCTGTTCATCTATTTTTTAAAATATTTATTTATTTATTTATGATAGACATAGAGAGAGAGAGAGAGAGAGAGAGAGAGAGAAGCAGAGACACAGGAGGAGGGAGAAGCAGGCTCCATGCTGGGACCCTGATGTGGGACTCAATCCCAGGACTCCAGGATCACGCCCTGAGCCAAAGGCAGGTGCTAAACTGCTGAGCCACCCAGGGATCCCCGATCTGTTCATCTATTGATAAACATTTCTCTATTGGTTCTTGCATACTTTATCCATTCATCTATTGATGGACACTTAAGTTGCTCCTCTATTGGTTCTTGCATACTATGGATCTGTGAAAACTGCTGTATATTTATTATTGTTGCTGTAAGAAATTATTGCAAATGTGGAAATTAAACAAATTTATTGTCTTATAGTTCTGTAGGTCAGAGGTTCAAAATGGTCTACATGGGCCAAAGTCAAGGTCTCAGTTAAAGTCAAGGTGAGGATATGGGTTTCCTTCTTTTCCAGCTTCCCAAGGCCACCTCATTTTTTGGCTCATGGCCCTTCCTTTCCCTATAGGGCCAGCACCATAACATCTTTCCAACTCTTCTTCCACTGTCTCATCTCTGACTAACCAAGAAAAGTTCTCCACTTTTAGAAACTCATGTGGTTTCTGTTGGTAAGAATATAAACTGTGATAGCCACTCTGGAAAGAAGTATGGAGTTTCCTCAAAGCTAAAAATAGAACTACCCTACCATACAGCAATTGCACTTTTATCTAAAAGATTAAAAAAATAAAGAATTCAAGGGGGGTACATACACCCCAATGTTTATAGTGGCATTATCAATTATCAATAATAGCCAAACTAAGGAGAAAGCCCTAATGTCCGTTAACTGATGAATGGAGAAGATGTGGTATATATATATCCCATTACTATATATTTCTGTAACATATAGTAAAACATAGTAATATTTCATTCCCATATGTGGCATATAGTATTGAAATATTACTAAGCCATCAAAAAGAATGAAATCTTGCCATTTACAATGACATAGATGGAGGTAGAGAGTATTATATAAGTGAAATAAGTCAGATAGAGAAAGATAAATACCATATGATCTCACTCATCCCCCAACCCGCGGGGAAGAAAGCCGGAGGCGGCCAATTGGGGGCCGGGGTAGGGGACCCCCCCCTGCCCCCCGGCCCAGCACAAGATACAACGCTTCATCTAGCAGCTCAGTGCTAAAAGATCCAGACAGTAACCCCTACAGCCTACTGGACACATCTGAACCGGAGCCCCCAGTTGATTCTGAGCCTGGGGAAGCCCCCCCCCCCCCAGCAAGTACCAGGCGCCGCCGCTCCCGCACAGATGAGGACAGGACCGTCACGGATGGGGGCCTGGAGTCCGATGGGCCCAGTATGACTGAGAATGGCCTGGAAGATGAATCGAGACCCCAGCGTCGGAACCGGAGCCGCCACCGCCGTAACCGTGGGAACCGGACCGATGGCTCCATCAGTGGAGACCGTCAGCCAGGGACCGAGGCCGACTATATCTCCCGAGCAGAGTCTCAGAGCCGCCAGCGGCCCCCCCTGGAACACACTAAACCCTCAGAGGACTCTCTTTCAGGACAGAAGGGTGACTCTGTCAGCAAGCTTCCTAAGGGCCCCTCAGAGAATGGGGAGCTCTCAGCCCCCCTGGAGTTGGGTAGTTTGGTGAATGGGGTTTCATAAACCCTTCAGCCCGCATCCCTCCCTTCTCCATCTCGCTTGCTGCCCAACACCATGGCCCTCACAGGCCCGACTGACCTGCGCTGGAGCTGCTCTTTATCTAGGGGGGAGGGGGGTGGCACAGCAGCTTGGGTCCCCCCCTCAGCCTCCAGGAGCTCGTGGAGGGGTGTGTAACAGGGTCATACCCCCTTCCTCTTGTCCGCCCTACCCCCAGGGTGAGGGGAGCCTCTCTCCTTCCCCATCAGACTGGATGTGCCTTTATCCTCTAATGCCCCAATCTCTCTGAACACCCCCGTTCTCTGCCTGCTGGTGCGGGGTGCTCCTTGACCCACCCAGATTTGACAGTTCAGGGGGGCTCCCCTGCTATCCCTCCTCCCATCCTGTACCCCCCATTTCTGGGGCCTCATCACTGTGGAAGACGGGGATAGTAAGGGTCTAAGTGGGTGGGAGGCATGGGGAAGGTTTTGGAGTAGAACCAGGGGTGTGTGTAAAGGGGGGTGACAAGGTCCTCCGGGGGAGGGGGACCAAACTTGTCTGGTGGATGAGAAGGCGTATTTATGTGTAATTTAAGGAAGAAAACAGATGAATACATGGAGAAAGTAAGGGGGAAAAGAGAGAGGGAAATAAACTGTAAGAGACTTTTAATGATAGAGAACGAACTGAGGGTTGAAGGAGTTGAGGGGGTGGGTGGATTGGCTAGATGGGTGAAGAGTATTAAGAAGGGCACCTGTTGGGATCCCTGGGTGGCACAGCGGTTTGGCGCCTGCCTTTGGCCCAGGGCGCGATCCTGGAGACCCTGGATCGAATCCCACGTCGGGCTCCGGGTGCATGGAACCTGCTTCTCCCTCTGCCTGTCTCTCTCTCTCTCTCTCTCTCTCTCTCTCTGTGACTATCATAAATAAAAAAAAAAAAAAGAAGGGCACCTGTTGTGATATGAGCACTGGGTGTTGTATGTAAGTGATCAATCACTGAATTCTACTTCAGAAACCAATATAGCACTGAATGTTAACTAAGTAATGTATAAACAAATAAATGAGACTATTAGTTTTTTTAAAATAAGAATTTATGTGATTAAATTGGTCCCCCATGGTTATCTCCCCATCTTATGAATCTTAACTTAATCACACATGCAAGTTCTTTTTGCCATGAAAGGCCACATAGTTACAGTTTAGGAGATTAGGACATGAACATTTTAGGAGAGGAGCACTATTCTACTGACCATAATTCCTTACTCATGGACTCTGCTGCTCAGAATTCTAGATTAGATTTCCCAAGAAGAGAAGGTGATTGATGGGCATGCTCTGAAGAGTGGAGAAAAAGAAAGCTTAAGAACAGAAAATCTTGGGATCCCTGGGTGGTGCAGCGGTTTAGCGCCTGCCTTTGGCCCAGGGCGCGATCCTGGAGACCCGGGATCGAATCCCACGTCGGGCTCCCGGTGCATGGAGCCTGCTTCTCCCTCTGCCTCTCTCTCTGTCTCTCTCTCTGTGTGATTATCATAAATTAAAAAAAAAAAAAAGAACAGAAAATCTTGATGGCCAAATTCTTCTGAAAATATTGCTTAGTGACTCCTGGGAATTAATCTGGCCTAATTTATGGAACCGGCCCATTACATAGAATTAGGATTTGCACCAAGCTCCTTTGAAATCTATCTTTATACCACCAGGTCCACAAATTGACATGGTAATTGCGGCAAAAGCAGAAACAAGGTTTAGGCTACTGTTTCTCCTTATTGGTGTGTCTGTGGCAATTGTCATCCATGTTGAGGTGAGCACATCTGCACAGCTTTGCAGGACTTGATATCACACACAGATATGCCCTGCCTGAACACACTAGCACTAAACGGCCTTGTTGCTATGGAGGTTCTGAGGTTAAATGCAATATTTGTGTTCCTCACTCAAAACTCTTCATTTTTGGTACTTTTTCTTCCCGTTAATTTTGATGATCCAAAGACCAGAGAGAATTGCTTAATTTTCTTAATTATAAAAGAATGTCTCCCAGATTTTAATAACTTTTAAGAAGTACATAATTGTCATGTAAGAAAAGTGTCACTGATATGCATATTGCACTGAAATGTAATTATGTACATTTTGAAATACAAGCTTCTATACCAACCATTATATATAAATGAAACACTGCAATAATTGCATTATTTTTCTCTTACATTTTTATTATTCAATTTGTAAAAAAAAATGGTACTGAATGTACTGTGTAAGATTTTGAGGTTTTTTTTTAATTGCAGCTTTGCAAAGATTTAGTTGCATATTCATAACCACTGGTGACATGGTGCCAAGTGCTGAAACAATTATTCAGTGAATTCTTTGCATGGCACTTCAGGGGAAACGATAAAAATGCTGAAGCTGAGTTCTATTTTAAGATCTTTGGCTGATGATTGTTAGAACTGCATAAAAGGATATTGCAGAGCTAAAGAAAGGTTCACGAGGAAGAGAAACAAAGCTTATATGATTAGTTAGAAGGAAAAATTAATGTAGAGTATGGCACATACTGAATTGCTTAAATATTAATTGAATAATTGAAACCATTCTAGTTTTAAAATAAATGCTGCAATTTATATTTTAAAAGTTAGTATTTGTATCTATTTTGTGATAATAAATATATAACCCCTAAATATCTCATCTATTAAATAATATAGGAAAAAATATCCCATCATGTTGAAATGATATTGTAACTGATCAAAAATGATCAAGAATAATTTATCCCCTTTTTACAAAAGAATAAACTAAGACAAATGGGTTTATTTTTATTTTATTTTATTTTATTTATTTTATTTTAAAAATTTTTTTATTGGAATCCAATTTGCCAACATATAGCATAACACCCAGTGCTAATCCCGCCAAATGCCCCCCTCAGTGCCCATCACCCAGTCACCCCAATCTCCACCCCCCTCCCCTTCCACTACCTCTTGTTCATTTCCCAGAGTTAGGTGTCTCTCATGTTTTGTCACCCTCACTGATATTTCCACTCATTTATTCTCCTTTCCCTTTATTCCCTTTCATTAATTTTTATATTCCCCAAAGAATGAGACCATATAATGTTTGTCCTTTTCCAATTGACTTATTTCATTCAGCATAATACCCTCCAGTTCCATCCACATTGAAGCAAATGGCGGTTATTTATTGTTTCTAATGGCTGAGTAATATACCGCATCTTCTTTATCCATTTATCATTTTATGGACACCGAGGCTCCTTCCACATTTTGGCTATTGTGGACATTGCTGCTAGAAACATTGGGGTGCAGGTGTTCAGGCATTTCACTGCATCTGTATCTTTGGGGTAAATTGCCAGCAGTGCAATTGCTGGGTCGTAGGGCAGGTCTATTTTTAACCCTTTGAGGAACCTGCACACAGTTTTCCAGAGTGGCTGCACCAGTTCACATTCCCAACAACAGTGCAAGAGGGTTCCCCTTTCTCCACATCCTCTCCAACATCTGTGGTTTCCTGTTTTGTTAATTTTCCCCATTCTCACTGGTGTGAGGTGGTATCTCATTGTGGTTGTTTTTTTTTTTTTTTTCTCATTGTGGTTTTGATTTGTATTTCCCTGATGGCCAGTGATGGGGAGCATTTTCTCATGTGCTTGTTGGCCATGTCTATGTCTTCCTCTGTGAAATTTCTGTTCATGTCTTTTGCCCATTTCATGATTGGATTGTTGCTTCTTTGCTGCTGAGTTTAATAAGTTCTTTATAGATCTTGGATCACTAGTCCTTTATCTGATGGCAATTTATCATTTATCATTGGCAATGGCAATTATCTTCTCCCATTCTGTAGGGTGTCTTTGAGTTTTGTTGACTGCTTCTTTTCTGTGCAGAAGTTTCTTATCTTGATGAAGTCCCAATAATTCATTTTTGCTTTTGTTTCTCTTGCCTTCCTGGATGTATCTTGCAAGAAGTTGCTGTGTCCAAGTTCAAAAAGGGTGCTGTGTTTTCCTCTAGGATTTTGATGGAATCTTGGCTCACATTTAGATCTTTCATCCATTTTGAGTTTATCTTTGTGTATGGTGTAAGACAATGGTCTAGTTTCATTCTTCTGCATGTGGATGTCCAATTTTCCCAGTACCATTTATTGAAGAGACTGTCTTTTTTCCAGTGGATAGTCTTTCCTCCTTTATCGAATATTAGTTGACCATAAAGTTCAGGGACCACTTCTGGGTTCTCTATTCTGTTCCATTCATCTCTGTGTCTGTTTTTGTGCCAGTACCACACAGTCCTGATGACCACAGCTTTGTAGTACAACCTGAAATCTGGCATTGTGATGCCCCCAGTTATGGTTTTCCTTTTTAATATTCCCCTGGCTATTTGGGGTCTTTTCTGACTCCCTCAAATCTTTAAATAATTTGTTCCAACTCTCTGAAGAAAGTCCATGGTATTTTGATAGGGATTGCATTAAACGTGTAAATTGCCCTGGGTAACATTGACATTTTCACAATATTAATTCTTCCAATCCATGAGCATGGAATATTTTTCCATCTCTTTGTGTCTTCTTCAATTTCTTTCAAAAGTGTTCTGTTGTTTTTAGGGTATAGATCCTTTACCTCTTTGGTTAGGTTTATTCCTAGGTATCTTATGCTTTTGGGTGCCATTGTAAATGGGATTGACTCCTTAATTTCTCTTTCTTCAGTCTCATTGTTAGTGTATAGAAATGCCACTGATTTTAGTGCATTTATTTTGTATCCTACCGCACTGCCGAATTGTTTGTATGAGTTCTAGCAATCTTGGGGTGGAGGCTTTTGGGTTTTCTATGTACAGTATCATGTCATCTGTGAAGAGGGAGAGTTTGACTTCTTCTTTGCCGATTTGAATGCCTTTTATTTCTTTTTGTTGTCTGATTGCTGAGGCTAGGATTTCCAGTACTAAGTTGAATAGCAGTGGTGAGAGTGGACATCCCTGGTGTGTTCCTGATCTTAGGGGAAAGGCTCCTAGTATTTTTCCATTGAGAATATTTGCTGTAGGCTTTTCAAAGATGGCTTTTAAGATATTGAGGAATATTTCTTCTTACCCTACACTCTGAAGAGTTTTGATCAGGAATCCATTCCTATTGCTATTTTGGATAGCAATAGGAAAGATATCTTTGGATGCTATTTTGTCAAATGCTTTCTCTGCATCTATTGAGAGGATCATATGGTTCTTCTTTTTTCTCTTATTGATGTCATTTATCACGTTGAGTATTTTAGGAGCGTTGAACCAACCTTGCATCCTGGGGATAAATTCCACTTGATCATGTTGAATATTTTTCTTAATGTACTGTTGGATCCTATTGGCTAGTATCTTGTTGAGAATTTTTGCGTCCGTGTTCACCAGGGATATTGGTCTATATTTCTCCTTTTTGGTGGGAACTTTGTCTGATTTTGGAATCAACGTAATGCTGGCCTCATAAAATGAGTTTAAAAGCATCCCACCACTTTCTATTCGTAGGAACAGTTTTAGTAGAATAGGTATTATGTCTTTTAAACCTTTGATAGAATTCCCCTGGAGGCCGTTTGATCCTGGAGTTTCAAGTCTTGGGAGGTTTTTGATGACTGCTTCACTGCTTCAATTAACTTGCTGGTTATTGGCCTGTTCAGGTTTGCTATATCTTCCTGTTCCAGTCTTGGTAATTTGCAGTGTTCCAGAAATGCATCCATTTCTTCCACATTGTCTAATGTGTTGGCATATAGCTGTTCATAATACAGTTTTTAAATTGTTTGTATTTCCTTGGTATTGGTTGCGATCTCCCCTCTTTTGTGATTTTATTAATTTGAGTCTTTTCTTTTTTCTCCTTAATAAAACTGGCTAATGGTTTTTCTATCGATTAATTCTTTCAAAGAACCAACTCCAGGAATGCCTGGGTGGCTCAGCAGTTGAGCATATGCCTTTGGGTCAGGGCATGATCCCATGGTCCCAGGATCGAGTCCCACATCGGGCTCCCTGCATGGAGCCTTCTTCTCTCTCTGTGTCTCTGCCTCTCTCATGAATAAATAAGTAAATTATAAAAAAAAGAGCCAACTGCTGGTTTTCTTGATCTGTTCTACAGTTCTTCTGCTCTCAATTTCACTGAGTTTTGCTCGAATCTTTGGTAACTCTCTCTTCTTCTTGGTGTAGGTTTTACTTGCTATTCTTTCTCAATTCCTTTAGGTGTCAGGTTAGCTTGTGTATTTGAGTTTTTTCCAATTTTTTTGAGGGACGCTTGTATTGCAATGTATTTCCCTCTTAGGACTACTTTTGCTGTATCCCAAAGATTTTGAATGGTTGTATCTTCATTTTCATTAGTTTCCATGAATCTTTTTAATGCTTCTCTAATTTAATGGTTGACCCATTCATCTCTTAGCAGGATGGTCTTTAACCTCCACGTGTTTGAGTTTCTTCTAAATTTCTCTTGTGATTGAGTTCTAGTTTCAGAGCATTATGGTCTGAAAATAAGCAGGGGAAAATCCCAATCTTTTGGTATTGGTTGATACCTGATTTGTGACCCAGTAAGTGATCTATTTTGGAGAAAGTTCCATGTGCACTTGAGAAGAATGTGTATTCAGTTGCATTCGGATGCAGTTCTGTATATATCTGTAAAATCCCTCTGGTCCAGGGTATCATTTAAAGCCCTTTTTCCTTTGGTGATGTTGTGCTTTGAATATCTGTCATTTGCTGGAAGTGCCATGCTGAAGTCTCCTACTATTAGTATATTATTATCTAAGTATGTCTTTATTTTGGCTATTAGTTGATTGATATACTTGGCAGCTCCCACATTAGGGGCATAAATATTCATGATTGTTAGGTATTCTTGTTGGATAGACACTTTAAGTATGATACAATGTCACTCTTCATCTCCTACTACAGTCTTTGGGATAAACTTTAATTTATCTGATATGAGGATTGATATCCCAGCTTTTTTTTGAGGACCATTTGAAGCGTAAATTGTTCTAGAACCTTTCATTTTCAGGTGGTAGATATCCTTAGGTCTCAAATGAGTCCCTTGTAGACAGCAAATAAATGGGTCTTGCTTTTATATCCAGTCTGAAACACTGCATCTTTTGATGGGATCATTTAGCCCATTCACATTCAGAGTAACTATTGAAGGATATGGATTTAGTGTCATTGTGTTATTTGTTCAGTCCCTGGTTTTGTGGATTGTTCCCTTGGACTTCCTCTTTTACAGAGTCTTCCTTAATATTTCTTGCAGAGCCAGTTTGGTGGTCATGTATTCTTTCAGTTTCTGCTTATCTTGGAAGCTCTTTATTTCTCCTTCTATTCTGAATGTGAGCCTTGCTGGATAAAGTATTCTTGGCTGTGTGTTCTTCTCATTTAGGACCCTGAATATATCCAGCCAGCCTTTTCTGGCCTGCCAGGTCTCTGTGGAGAGGTCTGCTGTGAACCTAATATTTCTCCCCATATAAGTTAGGGATCTCTTATCTCTTGCTGCTTTAAGAATTTTCTTTTTATCTTTGAAATTTGCACATTTTGCTATTAAATGTCGAGGTGTTGAACAGTTTTTATTGATTTTTGCATGGGGGGGTTCCTCTCTATCTCTTCCATCTGAATGCCTGCTTCCTTCCCCAAATTAGGGATGTTCTCAGCTATGATTTGTTCAAATATACTTTGTGGTTTTATGTCTCCCTTTCAACCTCTTCTGGAATCCCAATCATATGTAAATTGTTCCTTCTTAGGCTATCCTTCATTTCCCTAAGCTTTTCCTCATAGTGTCTTACTTATTTTTCTCTTTTTTCCTCAGCTTCCTTCCTTACCATCAACTTGTCTTCTATGTCACTCACTCTCTCTTCCACCTCATTAACCCTAGCAGTTAAGACATCCAGTTTGGATTTCATCTTATTTAATATATTTTTATTTTCAGCCTGATTAGATCCCAATTCTGCAGTAATGAAGTCTCTAGAGTCCTTTATCTTTTTTTCCAGAGACCAGTAGCTTTATAATTGTGGTTCTGAATTGAATCTGACATCATATATGAATCCAAATTCTGTAACTCTGTGGCATAGAGTACTGTTCCAGCTCTTTCTTTTGTGGTGAATTCTTCCTTCTAGTCATTTTGTCCAGGGCAGAGTGGCTATATGAGTGTGGTTGAGGCAAAAATATCAACCCACAACCTAAACAAAATACACCCTAAATGATTCCAAAGAGCTCAGAGACCAGAAAATTAGAGAAAAAGGAAGAACAGAAGAAAATTTTAAAAAAGAATTAGTAAATTGAAAAACAAATTTTAAAATAAAGTGGTAAAAATAAAAAGCCAAAAACCATAAAGAAGAAGAAAAATGAAAAAGAAAAGAAAGAAAAAAGTAAAGAAAAGAGGAAAAAGTGAAAGAAAGAAGAAAATGGGGAACTGGGGTATGGTAGTGGAGAGAGAATGTAGTCTTCCTTAGGGGTTCTCAAGGGTGATCCTCTTGGTCCTGAGTGTATTAAGTTCTGTATGTTAGAAGATGCTCAGTCCTAAATTTATATAAACCAGCAATACTTGTAGAAAGCCCCAACACTGACCAGAAAAGCATAAACAACTTAAAAGAGGGGGGCAGAATGGGAAGGAAGAGAGAATATAATCTCACAGAATAAACCAGCACAGTATACCACTTGGTTCTGGATGTAAGTTGGTCATGTGTTAGAAGGTATTAAATTCTGCCATTGTAGAACAAAACGAAGCAGAAAAAACAAAAAACCCCAAACAAAAACCCATATTTCATATATCTCCCAAAATTAAATTGAATATGTTGAAGGGAATCCAGAAGTGAAAAATATATCTAAGACACATAATTGTAGAAATATGAAAGTCAAAAAGGAGGAAACTCAAAACTGAAGAGCTGGTAAAAATATTGTAGTTAAGGTGGAGAAAGAGAAAAAATATTGGAAATTTTTAGTCTTATATAAAAATGAGTTGTACTGGAAAAAGAAAAGAGGGACCCTCTTGGTCTATATACTATTTTCTCTTGGTCCTGGAGCTTTCCAGGGCGGCCTGGTAAGGAAACTTGCTCTTCCCCTGTCATTCCAGCTGGTCTTCTGGGAGAGGAGCCTGCTGCTCTGACTCTCAGGTGTGTGTACCTGGGGGAGATGTTCCACCCCCTGCCAGGTTTACCTCTGTGGGAGCCGTTTACCCTGTGAGGCCTCTGTTCCCTGGCAGCCCGGCCTCTCCCAGGCGCAAGGTGACACCAGGAAGAACAAGAACACTGGCGGTGACCAGGTCTCCAGCTCTGGAGTCAACTCTCCACAGTAACTAATTCAGTCTCCCAATCCGCACTGACCTAGATGCTCCCAGGGCAGTGGGGCACTGATCTGCACAGCTTGGGGGGCGCCTGGCGACAGGAGACTCCTTGCTGTCCTGTGCCCTCCCCACTTCAGCCAGTGCCAGGGGGAGTGCAGGATCGTTGGCTTTGTCCACCTGGGTACCCTGGAATCTGGAGCCCTGTGCCACTGGAACTTCGCTCCAGGGGACCACCTCTTCTGAAGGGAATGAGGCTCAGCCACCTCTGTCCAGAGCTAGCCTGCCTAACTGACTGGCTTCTCCCAAATGACCCAGAGGGCTGCAGAGATCCAGCCCTTTACCATATTGGAGCACAATTTGTGGTGAGCTTCCCCTTGGTGCCCCTTTCTTATAGTGACTCTGGGAATCTTGAGGCTTCATGCCCCTCCTGGAATTTTGCCCAATTTCTGTGCTAAACACTTCCATCGGGGAAAACTCCAGCCCAGATTTTTAAAGTTCCCACTTCTCCAAGGCTGTGCTTTAGACACCAGCTTTAGCCGGGCTCCTCATGGTGCCCCTCCTCCACTTGATTCTGATTGATTGATTGATTGATTGATTGATTGATTTTTCACCTGCCTACCTTGTTAGAAGTGAAAACCCTTCTCTCTGTAGTGTTCCAGTTGTTCTCTCTTTACGTCTCAGGTCAAATTAGTAGGTAGGTGTTCAGGATGTTTTGAAAGTTATCCAGGTAGCTTTGTGGGGCCAAATGAGTAGAGGACCCCTACTCTTCCACCATCTTGCTCCTCTTCCTATGGTGCCCCTCTGTAAATCTCTCTACCTACCACACTTCATCTGATGTTTCCAAAGCCCTAGTCCTTGGAAAATTGCTGCTTTCTGTCACTAGGTAGTAGTTTGACTTTTATAAAATTTCATGTAAATGGAATAAAAATCTGCCTGGTCTTTTCTTCTTTTCTCATTTCTTTTACTCACTATAGCCACTATGAGATTCATCCACATTGTGTCATGTACTGTTATTAATGAATAGTATTGTATTGTATGAATATATCACAGTTTGTTTATCTATTCACCTTTTAATGGATATTTGGGTTGTTTCCACTTTGGAGCTTGAAAATAAAGTTGCTATAAACAAGTCTTTACATGGCCATATTCTTTAATTTCTCTTGTTAAATACCTGGAGTGGAACAGCTGGTATATATGGCAAGTATATGTTTAACATTTCAAGACACTGCCAAACTATTTTCTAAAGTAAATGAGATTCAGGAAGTAAAAAATGTTTAAAAGGGGGCAGCTGGGTGGCTCAGCCAGTTTAGCATCCAACTCTTGATTTTGGTTCAGGTCATGATTTCCGTATGGTGGGACTGAGCCCTGCATTGGGCTCCACACTCAGCATAGTGTCTGCTTCTCACTCTCGCTCCAATTATGCTCTCTCTCTCATAAATAAATAAATAAATAAATAAATAAATAAATAAATAAGATCTTTTAAAAAAAATGTGTAAAGTAATCCAAGAGCCCAAGGGCGATAATACATTTCCTGTTTATTTAGTGAGTTAGTACGTAAGAATTTCAGTTCCTATCTTCATCAACACTTGGCAGTCAGTCTTTCAAGTTTTAGATGCTTTATTGGTGTGCAGGGGGTGTTTTAATTTGCATTTCCTTAATGAGTAATGATGATAAGCATCTTTTTATGGACTTATTTGCCATCCACATATTTTTAAAAGCTTAATTATGACATAATTCATATACCATGCAATTCACCTATTTGAAGTATACAACTCAACGTTTTTAGTGCATTCACAGATATGTGCAACCATCACCACAGTTAATTTAAAACATTTTCATCACTTCATAAAGAAACTCCATATTTTTTACCTATCACTTCTCAATCATCTATACTCCTGACCCGCACTCTCAGCCCTAAGAAACCATTTTCTGTTTTGATAGATTTCTGTATGATAAGAATAGAATCATGGAATATGTGGCCTTTTGTGACTGTTTCTTTCATTGAGCATAACATTTTCAAGGTCCTTACTTGTACTGCATATCAGTACTTCATTCCTTTCTGTGCTTGAATATTATTCCACTCTTTGAATATGCCAGTTTTGTTTATTTATCCATCAATTAATAGACATTTGGATTGTTTCCATTTTTTTGGCTTTAAGCATGATGTGGCTATAAACATTCATGTAGAAGATTCTATGTGAATGTTATTTCATTTTTCTTGGTTATGTAGGAATGGAAATGCTGAATAATATGATAGTCTTCCAGACTGTTTTTCAGAGTTGCTATACCATTTTACATTCCTATTCACAGTATAGAAGAGTTCACATTTTTCTACATCTTCACCAATACTTGTTATTATCTGACTTTTAAAATACTAGCCATCCCAGTGGGTATGGAGTGGTATCTCATTGTAATATTTAATTGCATCTCCTTGATAACTAATCATGTTAAGCATCTTTTTATATGTGTATTGGCCATTTATATATCTTTATTGGAAAAATATCTATTCAGATCTTTTGTTTACTTTTTAATTGGGTTATTTTTCTTTATATTGATGAGGCATAAGAATTCTTTATATATATTCTAAATACAGGCACCTCATCAGGTGTGAGGTTTGCAACACCATCTTCCTTTCTGTGGGTTGTCTCTTTACTTTCTTTATCATGTCTTCTGATGCATAAAGTTTTCTATTTTGATGAAGTCCTGTTTAGTTAGTTTTTTTTCTTTTGTTCTCTGTGCTTTTGATGTACATTTAAGAATTAATTGCCACATAGAGGTCATTAAGATTCATCCCTGTTTTCTTTTAAGAAATTTATAGTTTATCCTTTCTATTTTCCTCATTAATTTATTTGTAATCAATTTTAGATATGGTGTGAGATAAGGATCCAAATTCATTCTTTGATTATTATTAGACAGTTTTCCCAGCAACATTTGTTGAAAAACTGTTCTTTCCCTTTTATTTTTTTAAATGAATTAATTTTTATTGGTGTTCAATTTACCAACATACAGAATAACACCCAGTGCTCATCCCGTCAAGTGCCCCCTCAGTGCCCGTCACCCATTCACCCCCACCCCCCGCCCTCCTTCTCATCTACCACCCCTAGTTCGTTTCCCCCAGTTAGGAGTCTTTTTTTTCTCCCTTCCTTATATTCCCTTTCACTGTTATTTATATTCCCCAAATGAATGAGAACATAGACTGTTTGTCCTTCTCCGATTGACATACTTCACTCAGCATAATACCCTCCAGTTCCATCCACGTTGAAGCAAATGGTGGGTATTTGTCATTCCTAATGGCTGAGTAATATTCCATTGTATACATAAACCACATCTTCTTTATCCAGTCATCTTTCGATGGACACCGAGGCTCCTTCCACAGTTTGGCTATTATGGACATTGCTGCTATAAACATCGGGGTGCAGGTGTCCTGGCATTTCATTGCATCTGAATCTGTGGGGTAAATCCCCAACAGTGCAATTGCTGGGTCATAGGGCAGGTCTATTTTTAACTCTTTGAGGAACCTCCATACAGTTTTCCAGAGTGGCTGCACCAGTTCACATTCCCACCAACAGTGTAAGAGGGTTCCCTTTTCTCCACATCCTCTCCAACATTTGTGGTTTCCTGCCTTGTTGATTTTCCCCATTCTCACTGGTGTGAGGTGGTATCTCATTGTGGTTTTGATTTGTATTTCCCTGATGGCAAGTGATGTGGAAAATTTACTCATGTGCTTGTTGGCCATGTCTATGTATTCCTCTGTGAGATTTCTGTTCATGTCTTTTGCCCATTTCATGATTCGATTGTTTGCTTCTTTGGTGTTGAGTTTAATAAGTTCTTTATAGATCTTGGAAACTAGCTCTTTATCTGATACGTCATTTGCAAATATCTTCTCCCATTCTGTAGGTTGTCTTTTAGTTTTGTTGACTGTATCCTTTGCTGTGCAAAAGCTTCTTACCTTGATGAAGTCCCAATAGTTCATTTTTGCTTTTGTTTCTTTTGCCTTTGTGGGTGTATCTTGCAAGAAGTTACTGTGGCCAAGTTCAAAAAGGGTGTTGCCTGTGTTCTCATCTAGGATTTTGATGGAATCTTGGCTCACATTTAGATCTTTCATCCATTTTGAGTTTATCTTTGTGTATGGTGCAAGAGAGTGGTCTAGTTTCATTCTTCTGCATGTGGATGTCCAATTTTCCCAGCACCATCTATTGAAGAGACTGTCTTTTTTCCAGTGGAGAGTCTTTCCTACTTTATCAAATATTAGTTGACCATAAAGTTCAGGGTCCACTTCTGGGTTCTCTATTCTGTTCCATTGATCTATGTGTCTGTTTTTGTGCCAGTACCACACTGTCTTGATGACCACAGCTTTGTAGTACAACCTGAAATCTGGCATTGTGATGCCCCCAGCTATGGTTTTCTCTTTAAAATTCCCCTGGCTATTCGGGGTCTTTTCTGATTCCACACAAATCTTAAAATAATTTGTTCTAACTCTCTGAAGAAAGTCCATGGTATTTTGATAGGGATTGCATTAAACGTGTAAATTGCCCTGGGTAACATTGACATTTTCACAATATTAATTCTGCCAATCCATGAACATGGAATATTTTTCCATCTCTTTGTGTCATCCTCAATTTCTTTCAGAAGTGTTCTATAGTTTTTAGGGTATAGATCCTTTACCTCTTTGGTTAGGTTTATTCCTAGGTATCTTATGCTTTTGGGTGCAATTGTAAATGGGATTGACTCCTTAATTTCTCTTTCTTCAGTCTGTTAGTGTATAGAAATGCCATTGATTTCTGGGCATTGATTTTGTATCCTGCCATGCTACCAAATTGCTGTATGAGTTCTAGCATCTTGGGGTGGAGGCTTTTGGGTTTTCTATGTAGAGTATCATGTCATCAGCGAAGAGGGAGAGTTTGACTTCTTCTTTGCCAATTTGAATGCCTTTAATGTCTTTTTGTTGTCTGATTGCTGAGGCTAGGACTTCCAGTACTATGTTGAATAGCAGTGGTGAGAGTGGACATCCCTGTCTTGTTCCTGATCTTAGGGGAAAGGCTCCCAGTGTTTTCCCATTGAGAATGATATTTGCTGTGGCCTTTTCGTAGATGGCTTTTAAGATGTCGAGGAATGTTCCCTCTATCCCTACACTCTGAAGAGTTTTGGTCAGGAATGGATGCTGTATTTTGTCAAATGCTTTCTCTGCATCTAATGAGAGGATCATATGGTTCTTGGTTTTTCTCTTGCTGACATGATCAATCACATTGATTGTTTTACAAGTGTTGAACCAGCCTTGTGTCCCGGGGATAAATCCTACTTGGTCATGGTGAATAATTTTCTATGTGTTGTTGGATCCTATTGGCTAGTATCTTGTTGAGAATTTTTGCATCCATGTTCATCAGGGATATTGGTCTGTAATTCTCCTTTTTGGTGGGGTCTTTGTCTGGTTTTGGAATTAAGGTGATGCTGGCCTCATAGAACAAATTTGGAAGTACTCCATCTCTATCTTTCCAAACAGCTTTCGTAGAATAGGTATGATTTCTTTTTTAAACATTTGATAGAATTCCCCTGGGAAGCCATCTGGCCCTGGACTCTTGTGTCTTGGGAGGTTTTTGATGACTGCTTCAATTTCCTCCCTGGTTATTGGCCTGTTCAGGTTTTCTATTTCTTCCTGTTCCAGTTTCGGTAGTTTGTGGCTTTGCAGGAATGCGTCCATTTCTTCTAGATTGCCTAATTTATTGGTGTATAGCTGTTCATAATATGTTTTTAAAATCGTTTGTATTTCCTTGGTGTTGGTAGTGATCTCTCCTTTCTCATTCATGATTTTATTAATTTGAGTCTTCTCTCTCTTCTTTGTAATAAGATTGGCTAATGGTTTATCTATCTTATTAATTCTTTCAAAGAACCAACTCCTGGTTCTGTTGATATGATCCACAGAGTGGCCAAAAACAAGTTGTATTGGGAAAAGGAGTAAAAGAGTGGAGAGAAAGAAGGAAAGAAAAGAGAAAAAGAAAAAAAAGAAAAAAGGAAAAAATGAAGAAAAAGAAAGAAAGGGAAAAAAAGGGGCAGGGGAAGCAATCAGAAATCAAACAAAGAAACAAACAAACAAAAAAACCACGGGGGAGTATCTTCTGATTCTGTAGACTTTAAGTCCCTTCACTTCCCCTGGAACTGGTCCGTCTAGCTGGTCTATTGGGGGAGGGGCCTGTTGTGCTGATTTTCAGGTGTTAGCACTTGGGGGAGCTGCTCTGCCCCCTGCCTGGTGCAGGGCTCAGTGGGAGTTGTTTACCCCGTGAGGCCCCAGGAGAAACAACCCCAGTGGCTGCGGCACCTCTGGAAACCTGGATTCAGCCCCCGCAGGAACTACTGAGCTCTCTGTCCGCAGGGCCTGGAGGCTCCGGGGCGGGGCCGCTGATCTGCTCAGCTCCGGGCAGGAGCGTCCTTGCTGTCCTGGGCCCTCCCGGCCTCTGCCTGTCCTGGGGGAGGTGTCCCGGCGCCCTGTGCTCCCGGGCCTGCGCCGTTGGATTCGCGCTCCCGCCCCGCAGCCCCCTCCGCGGAGCCGCCGCCCGAGCCCCTCCGAGCTGCTCCGGCCCCGCCGTGCGCGCTGCAGCCCTTAGGGAGCTCGGCGCTCTCCCCCGGGGCGCAGGCGTCTGTTAGTGTCCCCGGGAGCCCGAGGGCATCCCCGCCCTCCTGGGTCCTGCTCCAACTCCCTGCGAGCCCCTTTCCGCCCGGGAAGGTTGGTACAGCTCCTGCTTCTCCGGGACGGGGCTCTCCTGTCCTGGGGACACTCGCCCCGGCCTCAGCCCGGCTCCTCGCGGGGTCCCTCCCCCTCGGAGGCCTTTTGTTTCTTTATTTCTTTTTCCCCGTCTTCCTACCTTGATAGAAGCGCGAACTCTTCTCACTGTAGCCTTCCAGCTGTTCTCTCTTTAAATCTCAGGCCGAATTCGCAGATTTTCAGGATGATTTGAAGGTTATCTAGGTAATTTGGTGGGGACCGGTGATTTGGGGACCCTGCTCTTCCGCCATCTTGCCCCTCCTCCTGTTCTTTCCCTTTTAGCAGTCTTGAAAATCAGTTGATCATAGATTTATAGATAGTTGAGAATGTTTTAAATAAATAAATAAATAATAATAAAAGAATCCAAGTATTGGGAAGCTAAAAAGGTAGATTTTACAACTTATTTTAAATTTGGATAAAAGTTCAGCTGGATTCAAGTGCTCAGCAGTCAGTTAGAATTTACTTTATCAGTTACATATTTTTTTGCTATCCCTATGGCAAATACTTAAATAATTCTGATAAACTGCTTTATTTGCATGGAATGCCTGACTGTGGGAGTTTGCTGAAATTAGTATTGACTGGTAGGTACTGAATATGGCTGCAAATTTTCTCTAGGGATGATATTGAACCATAACTAGAGAGGCAGTTGAGGATTGATTGATAGATCCAAACATCCATTCCAACAAGTCAATGGAACTAATTGGGCAGTTGGAGATAGTTATATTTGGTACCCGATTAGATTGGATTCAGCTGAAAGAAACAGAGGTCCTCCTAATTAATTTTGGATTAAAGAAAACAAGTCTATTTCTCCTTTACGTGAATGTAATTGGGGTCAGCAATTCTAGACTAGTATTGCTATTAGAGTCCAGATTCCTTTTAGCTCACTGTTTCACTGTCCTCTGGGGAAAGCTATCATCTTCAATTCTCTAAAATGGTCAATCATGCTCCAACCATCACATATGTATTCCATACAACAGATTGTGAGATGAAGTATGGAGAAGGAAGTGGGCAAAGGGTACTCATCAGATGTTCTTAAGGAGCTTTCCTCGTAGCTGACATATATCCTTTCCTTATACAGCTCAATCAGTAAAATTCAGTCATAGAGCCACCTACTGGCTATGGCACAAAGCATGGGGGGCCAGGACATACAGCTTTTATTTGGTGCCTTTACAGAGATGAGTTTTATTACAAAGGATATTAGGATGGGCAACTATAGTGTTATGCCAGATGCAGGCCAGTGGTAAACAGCATCCCTGCTTCAGGCAATAACTTGAAAACAATAATAAAACTGACTACAAGTTTGTCTTTATTAACCATGTGCCAGTAAATCTACACAATGCCAATAGTAGCATACTTTTCTTTGAAAATATCTTTTGGTGATATATTGTCTAAATCAAGATTTCTCAATCTTGGAACTATTGATATTTTGAATTGGGTGATTCTTTCTTGTCAGAGGAGGACAGCTGTCCTATGCATTGTAGGACTTCTAGTATCTGCCCACTCACTCTCAGTGGAGCAACTCTCACTCCATTGTGGCAACAAATATAAATCCAGCTGTTGCCAAAACTTTCTTGAGGGTCAAAATTGTATCTTGTCAAGAACTAGGGATCTCAAGATTTACTACAGTTATTGCTGAATTGTAACACTATCTATAAAATATTCAAGTTAGCACATTTGAATAATTTATCCTTTAATAAGCATGATGGTTTTTCTGTGGAAGTAAATTTGGAAAACTCCAATGATGCTGTTGGCCCAAACACATGCCTTTAGCTAGATGTATCCCTTTTGAAGTTAAGTTTGAATGATTCAGAATAATTTGAGTTTGCTTTGTCTCCAACCACTATGGGTATGGATTACACACTCCTGCCTTTAACAATAGATTAGAAAATAAGCAATAAACAGGGTGCCTGGGGGCTCAGTGGGCTTAGTGCCCAACTCTTGATTTAAGCTCAGGTTGTGATCTAAGGGTTGTGAGATCGACCTCTGTGTCAAGCTGACATGCTGAGCATGGAGCCTGCTTGGGATTCTCTGTCTTCCTTTTGCTCTGCCCTCTCCACCCCTCAAAATAAATAAAATGGAAAAAAGATAAGCAACAAGAGCACAGTGAATATAAGATGAAAGAAGAGAATTTGAGTTATTTAAATTCTATCATTCTTCATGAAAGATAAAACCTTACATTTTTGCATTTGAAACAAATTTCATTTAAGTGCAAATTTTAGATCACTTTAGATCACGTGTGAAACATTTTAGTGATTTTGTATAATAAATTTAAAATTGAAATTTATTGTACAGAAAATTCAAAAGACTCCACCAAAAAAACTGATAGACTTGATAAAGGGATTCAGTAAAGTTGCAGTATACAAAATCAATGTACAGAAGTCTCTAGCATTTCTATACACCTGTAATGAAGCTGCAGAAAGAGAAAATAAGAAAACAATTCCATTCACAATTGCCCCCAAAATAAGATGATACCTAAGAATTAACCTTGCTGAAGAAGTGAAAGACCATAAAATACAGTTTTTCTGAAAACCATAAAACACTGGTGAAAGAAATTAAAGGTGACAAAAAGAAATGGAAAGACATTCCATGTTCATGGATTGGAAGAACAAATACTGTTAAGATGTCTATACTATACAAAGTAATCTACACATTTAATACAATCCCTATCAAAATACCATCAGTTTTTTCCACAGAGCTAATCAAACAATCCTAAAATTTGTATGGAAACACAAAGCCTTGAATCTTGAATTGCCAAATCAGTCTTGAAAAAGAAAAGCAAAGCTGGAGGCATCACAATTCCAGACTTCAAGCTATATTACAAAGCTGTAGTCAACAAGACAGTATGGTACTGGCACAAAAACAGACACATATATCAATGAAACAGAATAGAAAACTCAGAAATGAATCCACAATTATATGGTCGATTTATCTTCAAAAAAGCAGGGAAGAATATTAATCAGGAAAAAGACTGTCTTTTCAGTAAATAGTGTTGGTAAAACTGAATAGCAACATGCATAACAATGAAACTGGACCATTTTCTTTTCCCATACACAAAAATAAATGCAAAATTGATTAAAGATCTAAATATAAGACCTGAAACCATAAAAGCCCTTGAAGAAAGCACAAGCTGTAATTTCTCTGATATGGGTCATAACAACTATTTTTCTAGATAGGTCCCTTGAGGCAAGGGAAACAAAAGCAAAAATTAACTACTGGGACTAATCAAAATAAAAAGCTTCTGCACAGCAAAACAAATAAGTCAACAAAACTAAAAGCAACCTACAGAATGGGAGACAATATTTGCAAATGATATATCTGATAAAGGGTTAGTACCCAAGATCTATAAAGAACTTATCAAGTTCAACACCCAAAAACCAAACAATCCAATTAAAAAATGGGTAGAAGACATGAATAGACATTTTTCCAAGGAAGACATACGGATGTCCAGCAGACATGAAAAGATGCTCAATATCACTCAATATCAGGAAAATGCAAATCAAATTTTATAATGAGATATCACCTCACACCTGTCAGAATGACTTAAACCCAAAATACAAGAAACAATGGTGTTGGCGAGGGTGTGGAGAGAGGGGAACCCTCTTGAACTGTTTGTGGGAATGCAAACTAGTGCAGCCACTCTGGAAAACAGTATGGAAGTTTCTCAAAAAGTTAAAAATAAACTACCCTGGGGTGTCTGGGTGTCTCAGTCAGTTAAGCAATTGCCTTCAGCTCAGGTCATGATCTTGGGATCCTGGGATAAAGCCCCATGATGGGGCTCCCTGTTCAGTGTTCTCCTTCTCTCTCTGTTCTGCCCCTCACTCCATTCATGCTTGCACTCTCTCACAGAAATAAAGCCTTTAAAAAAATAGAACTATCTTATGATCCAGAAATTGTAGTACTAGGTATTTACCCAAAGAATACAAAAATATTAATTCAAAGTGTACCCAGATGTTTAGAGCAGCATTATCAATAACAGCAAAATTATGGAAGGAGCCCAGTGTCCATCAACAGATAAATGAATAAAGAAAAAAATATATAATGGAATATTACTCAGCCATGAAAAAGGATGGAATCTTGCCATTTGCAACAACACAGATGGAGCTAGAGAGTATTACGTGAATCAAAATAAGTCAGTGAAAGAAAGACGATACCATATGATTTCACTCATATGTAGAATTTGAGAAACAAAACTAATAATCAAAGGGAGATAAAAGAGAGACAGAGACAAATAAAAAAAACCAACTCTTAACTATAAAGAACAAATTGATGGATACCAGAGGGATAGAGATGCGGAGATGTATGAAATAGGGGATGAGGATTAAGGACTGAGCTTGATGCGATAAGCCCCGGATAATGTATGGAATCCTGTAAAACACCAGCACCTGGAATAGGTAAAGAGTAGATTCTTCCCCCAGGGCCCCTGGAGTGAGTACAGCTCTGCTGTGATTTATATTTTGGTCCAATGATATTGACTGCTGAATTTTGGCCCCTAGAATTGCAAGAGAATAAATTCCTATTGTGTTAAGCCTTCAAGTGTATGCTACTGTGATACAACAGCTATAGGAAACTAATAAACAGATATAACCAGAAATGAGGAAAATATTGCTGTGGATTGGTTATCCAGTATACAGATATCAACAAACTTTTTTTTGTAAGAGGCCAGATAGTTAATATTTTTGTCTTTGTGTGCCATACATTAACTCAACTCTGCTATTGTAGCCATCAACAATATGTAAATTAATGGGTGTAGTTGTGTTCCAATAAAACTTTATTTATAAAAAAATAGGCAATGAGCCAGACTTGGCTTGCAGACCATATATAGCTTGCAACTCCTGATGTAGAATTAAGTAAAAAAATAAAAAATAAAAAAAGCAAGATTAAGAAAAAAAGGGATGATGGCATAATGTGTTACCATTTATTTAAGAAAGGGAAAAAAGTACATATAGAAAACAATGGAAAGGAAAATCAAAAAATATTTTAAGTGGTTACATTTAGAGAAGGAAGGCTATAAGGTGAAGGGAGTAGAGGTATAAACTAGACTTCTTATACTGTATTTTATTTTATAGATTTAACTTTTTAATCATAAAAATATTTCATGTAAACATAAATCAAAATTAACTTTATAAAGCAGTACCTATACACTGAAAGCAAAAAGAAATAAATGAACTTGTCTCATTGGTGACATAACTATACAGAGACTTCAAAATATACTTATTTGACCACATATCCAAAGCTGGGGCAATTCAAAAGGACAAAAAAAAAGAAGAGATTGAGAAGCAACTTAAAATTTTTTCAGTAATAATGTTGTGACTGATTGTGTTGTATAGTTATTCTAATACTGGTAGCTGTATGTTGTAAGATGAAGCAAATAGTTAATTTATTTGGAGTATTTGAGAACATGATTTTTAATATGAAAAAAAGAAGATGAAAGTGTGCAAAATAGATTACATATAGCCTGAATTCAAATTGTAAGACGATATATTTCATGAACTAATTAAAAATGTGTGTGTATTTCCCACCACTGTCCACTGAAAAGTCTAAAAACAAAGACCAGCTCAGGAATGACATTTCTTTCCAGCGTCCAAATGTGACCTTTGAGCAACATTTCCCAGCAAATGATACCAGCGTTCCTGGGTTAAATGGTAGGTTCCAGCAAATAAGAATTGCTAATATGAGCCTGAAACATGAAAATATATTTCATGTATAGTCTCTCAATGGCCAAATATGGAACAATTTGAGCATCAATAAAGGTAAACTAGAAATGGACTGAAAGGCATTCATGTTGTATAAACCATCAAAGCATACTAATACATTAGCAATACTGAATAACCATATCTAATGTGGAAGATGCTATGGAACCACCTAATTATTTTTTATTTTTTTAAAGATTTTATTTATTTATTCATGAGAGACAGGGAGAGTGGCAGAGACAGAGGCAGAGCGAGAAGCAGGCTCCATGGAGGGAGCCCGATGTGGGACTTGATCCTGGGACCATGGGATCACGCCTTGAGCTGAAGGCAGACGCTCAACCGCTGAGCCACCCAGGCACCCCACCACCTAATTATTTTTAAAGCTGGTAGGAAACCACAATTCATGAATTTGTTTTGACAAAGAAAAGAAAAGAAAGTCAAATGTGAATCTCATCAATTCTTGTAGATATAACTATTTCTTTCCATGAAGGATGGGGAACAAAGAAACACTTAAAGAGCTAACAAATGGAAAAGGAAGCCCTGCAAGACAAAATAATTCATCTTCAATAAAAAATTGCAAGAAGAACAGAGGAAGGACATTCCATTGATTGAAAGAGACTTAAAACACACGTAAAAAATGACAAGATTTTTCAATTGTTAAAAGAAAGTATAAAAAAAAATCATGAGACAATCAGGGACATGGACACTGATTATATTTGAAGATAATAAAGAACTATCATTCATCATTTTTGGACATGAATATCTACAGGTAAAATTGTGTGATGCTTAGGATTTGCATCAAAATAATATGTAATAGAGAAGTGAGGAATATATAGGTAAATCAAAATTGGTCATGGGGTGATATTTGTTAAAGCCAAGCAATGAATAAATGGAGTTCTTTACAGCATTCTATTTTTTGTTTGGAATTTTTCATAACAAATTTTTCTAAGTAAAGCAAATTTTAAAAAAGCAAAAAAAAAAGGATATCTTCTCCAAATACTAAAAATATAAATGACTGTAATAAATGAAATACATAAATGCATCAAATATATATTCAATACATAAAACCCATGAGTTAATAATGATACTTTTAAGATAAGTAAATTATTTGCTCACCACTGAGGTGGTTAGGACACAAGGTCATTGTTTCTGAAAATTTATAAATACTGGGAGAAAATAAAGTCTTTCTTGAGCAGGCTATATTTGATGAGAAAATGTTATTCTTATAAAAGAATGAGAGCTAATAAAAGTAGAAGGAAAGACAACATTTTTAAATTGCATTTTGCAATTTCTAGTGAAATAATGGAACCAGGCAAAATCAACAGCTGATAAGTGAAAGGCTGAAAAAACTTTATAATGGATGAAATAAGCTAACATCACTTGACCCTGTTGCTTATTCTTAATATTAGCAAACAAGGGACAACCTGGCACAACCTGCCTCTGATATGCTGCAATGGGAAGCACTCATATCACTTACAAAGTTTTTTTTTCTTTTTACCAAAAAATTGAATTTCAATCTAAAGAGGCCTCTCTATATATCTATCCAATTCAGAATATACAGGAGCAGAGGAACTTAACACCACCAGAAAGAAGCAATATGTCAAATCCAAAGTGCCAGAAAAAAAACTCAGGACAACTGATGCAATTTCTTTAGCTATGAGGGATATTCTAGAGGAAAAAAGACCCAGGAGATGATATGCCTGCATCCTGATTCAAACCAATCAATTGTTAAAGTCTTTTTTTTTTTTTTTGAGACAATCAGGGATTGGGTATTAGATGATGAAGGAGGAATTAATGATATATTGTCAGTTGTGATAATGATACTTCTGTTAAACAAAGAAAACACCTTGTTCCATAAAGACATCTACTAAAATATTTACAAGTGAAATGAAATGAGGTTTCTCTTAAAATATACCTTTTAAGGATTATAAAATAGTCCTTGCCCAGAAAAAGTGGTAGAACATAGTATTAAAGATGAAATAGCAAAGCTAAACACAAGAAGAGCAGAATGGAAATGGTTGTTGGAGTTGTATGGGTTCCTGGTGGCGTGGTTCATTGTTCTGTGCAATCTGGTTTCATACATGTTTGAAATTTTCCACTAAAATCTAAAGAAAAGAAAAGAGAAAAGAAAACAGAAAAGAAAACAAAAGCTTCCACTGCTTCCTTCCTCATTGTTAAATATATCAGTTACCAACTGGTTACAGGAAGAGAATCAATGTTCAATTTTTTGCTTTTGGAAAACATATAAGTCAAATCCTGAAATTAATTTTTCTCTTTTCTTCATCCATATGCAGCTTAGAATCACATTTTAATTTAATCACACAAAAGTTATTAGAATCACAAGAAGCAAAGAGTATAGGTTACTTCTGGCAAATGCCTCATTTATAAGGATATGATTGAAAGGCATTTAGGTACAAACTAATATACTGGAAGCTAGGAAGCATGTTGGAGCAGTTAATGAAAACAGCCTTCACAGCCTTTTATATCTAAAAGAAAGAGAAAAAGAAATCCCTCATTCCACACTTTCACCTTGCCAATAGAAAACCCTTGCGGTGATTGATTCTATGTTCAGATTACTTATTCACAGAAAAGTCCTGAAATACAGTCTCACCAAGTGCCTGCTTATGTATTAATCACCATGTGCTCTTTGCTGTCTTGGCTGCAGGCTTTGATCCAGACCTGACCCTGGGCAAGACTGGAAAAGACAGCCTGCATTAAATAAAGACGAACAAAGCCCAAAGATCTTGTGTTGCCCAGGACCATTGTTTTGAGAGATAAGAAGCTGAGGTCTTGAAGGGCTAACTCTGTCAGTCGCAGCCCTGCTGGGTGGAAACAAAGATGGATGCAGTCTGGATTTCCTCTTTTTTTTTTTTTCAGTCTGGATTTCCTGACTCAAGCCTGTGATCTGCCATCCTGGTCAAAGATGCAAAATATGTAGTACCTAACACTATGGGCTAGCAATGGTGTGGATGAATCCTTAAACGTTTCATCTGTGAGATTTTAAAGAAATTATGATTACATTTAAATTTACATATAGTAAAATGGATGTTTTTGTGGGTATACAGTTCTGAGTTTAAGCCCATGTGTAAAGTCATGCAACCAGTACCTTCCCATCACTTCCAGAAAACTCCCTCATGCTACCCCTTTTGTTGTCACACTCCCAACCCCCATCCCTGGCAATCACCCATCTCTGAATCTTTAAATTTCTTATCAAAGTTGTTTGCCCTGAGATTACATAAATGCTTCCTGCCTACTTCCAGTCAGCTTTGCCAAATACTCCTAATGTTTCCTGAACAACTCTTGTGTTTCAGTTGCCAAGTGTGGGAAGGACTCATGCACATGTTCAGGAATAGTTTCCATCATTGTTAAATTATCCTTTGCCTTTAAAACAAATAAACTGCTATGGTCAGTCCCTCACATAATTTCACCCAAAACAGGATCCAGCTTTATTTCTCTAAATTGTAGGCCACAGAGAAAGAAAGGCTGAGATGAGTACCTGAACAGCATCAGAGTTAGAACTGTCCAAGCTGGCTGGGTAAACAAGACCTGCAGCAGCAGGAGCAGATGGACTTGAGAAATCATGGAGAAACACACAAGTCCCTACCCAAGGGCCTGGTCATCCACTCAAGGATGGTAAAATAACAGAAGTAAATACTATGGAAGGCCACTTTTATAATCAGTAGCAATTTTGCAACTTTAAGCAAGATTTTGGTCTATCAGACACTGGGTCTGATTGCAAGATCATGGAATTAGAAAGTGCTGGAAATTATAAAAAAAGACAATTTGCATGGAATGTGTATCTACATGCCAGGTGTCTCTCCCTTCCTGAACTCCTTTTCTTTTTCACAGCATTTCTTCAAGAGGAACAAGGTTAACTGCTGCTTTTTAGAGATGATGGTTAGCAGTCCATGAGCCACAGTGGGCCTAGGATCCAGGTTCCTCCATTTCCAGCTTGTGAAGATACCAGTGAAGAGACAATTTGTTAATGGAAATTCTCTTCATTTAAAAATAGATCTGGGAGGAGGGGCAAGATGGCGGAAGTGTAGGGTCTCCAAATCACCTGTCCCCACCAAATTACCTAGATAACCTTCAAATCATTCTGAAAATCTATGAATTCGGCCTGAGATTTAAAGAGAGACCAGCTGGAATGCTACAGTGAGAAGAGTTCGCGCTTCTATCAAGGTAGGAAGACGGGGAAAAAGAAATAAAGAAACAAAAGGCAACCAAGAGGGAGGGGCCCCGCGAGGAGCCGGGCTGAGGCCGGGGCGAGTGTCCCCAGGACAGGAGAGCCCCGTCCCGGAGAAGCAGGAGCTGCACCAATCTTCCCGGGCGAAAAGGGGCTCACAGGGAGGTGGAGCAGGACCCAGGAGGGCGGGGATGCCCTCAGGCTCCCTGGGACACTAACAGACACCTGTGCCCCGGGAGAGTGCGCCCAGCTCTCTAAAGGACTGCACGGCGCGCAGGCATTGACCCGGGAGTAGCTCGGAGGGGCTCGGGCGGTGGCTCCGCGGAGGGGGCTGCGCCACCAGGAGCACGAATCCAATAGCGCAGGCCCAGAAGCACTGGGCTCCGGGACACAGCCCAGGATCTGACCTCCCCCCGGGACAGGCAGAGGCCAGGAGGGCCCAGGACAGCAAGGACACTCCTGCCCCGAGCTGAGCAGATCAGCGGCCCCGCCCCTGGAGCATCCAGGCCCCTGCAGACGGAGAGCTCTGGAGCTACTGCAGGAGCTTACTCTAGGGCTCCAGAGCTGGCCACCGCCACTGTGGTTGTTCCTCCTGGGGCCTCACGGGGTAAACAGCCCCCACTGAGCCCTGCACCAGGCAGGTGGCAGAGCAGCTCCCCCAAGTGCTAACACCTGAAAATCAGCACAACAGGCCCCTCCCCCAAGACCAACTAGACGGACCAATTCCAGGGGAAGTCAAGGGACTTAAAGTATACAGAATCAGAAGATACTCCCCGTGGTTTTTTTTTTTTTGTTTTTTGCTTTTTTTTTTTTTTTTGCTTTTTGATTTCTGTTTGCTTCCCCCCTTTTTTCCTTTCTTTCTTTTTCTTTCTCTTTTTCTTCTTTTTTCTTTTTTCTTCCTTTTTTATTTTTTCTTTTTCTCTTTTCTTTCCTTCTTTCTCTCCTCTCTTTTTTCCTTTTCCCAATACAACTTGCTTTTGGCCACTCTGCACTGAGCAAAATGACTAGAAGGAAAACCTCACATCAAAAGAAAGAATCAGAAACAGTCCTCTCTCCCACAGAGTTACAAAATCTGGATTACAATTCAGTGTCAGAAAGCCAATTCAGAAGCACTATTATACAGCTACTGGTGGCTCTAGAAAAAAGCATAAAGGACTCAAGAGACTTCATGACTGCAGAATTTAGATCCCATCAGGCAGAAATTAAAAATCAATTGAATGAGATGCAATCCAAAAATAGAAGTCCTAACAACGAGGGTTAACGAAGTGGAAGAACGAGTGAGTGACATAGAAGACAAGTTGATGGCAAAGAGGGAAACTGAGGAAAAAAGAGACAGACATTAAAAGACCATTAAGACAGATTAAGGGAAATAAACGACAGCCTGAGGATGAAAACCTACGTTTAATTGGGGTTCCCGAGGGCGCCAAAAGGGACAGAGGGCCAGAATATGTATTTGAACAAATCCTAGCTGAAACTTTCCTAATCGGGAAGGGAAACAGGCATTCAGATCCAGGAAATAGAGAGATCCCCCCCCCCTAAAATCAATAAAAACCATTCAACACCTCGACATTTGATAATTACGCTTGCAAATTCCAAAGATAAAGAGAAGATCCTTAAAGCAGCAAGAGACAAGAAATCCCTGACTTTATGAGGAGGAATATTAGGGTAACAGCAGACCTCTCCACAGAGACTGGCCAGAAGGCTGGCAGGATATATTCAGGGTCCTAAATGAGAAGGACATGCAACCAAGAATACTTTATCCAGCAAGGCTCTCATTCAAAATGGAAGGAGAGATAAAGAGCTTCCAAGACAGGCAGGAACTGAAAGAATATGTGACCTCCAAACCAGCTCTGCAAGAAATTTTAAGGGGGACTCTTAAAATTCCCCTTTAAGAAGAAGTTCAGTGGAACAATCCACAAAAAACAAGGACTGAATAGATATCATGCTGACACTAAACTCATATCTCTCAATAGTAACTCTGAACGTGAACGGGCTTAAGGCCCCATCAAAAGGCACAGGGTTTCAGACTGGATAAAAAAGCAGGACCCATCTATTTGTTGTCTACAAGAGACTCATTTTAGACAGAAGGACACCTACAGCCTGAAAATAAAAGGTTGGAGAACCATTTACCGTTCAAATGGTTCTCAAAAGAAAGCAGGGGTAGCCATCCTTATATCAGATAAACTAAAATTTACCCCGAAGACTGTAGTGAGAGATGAAGAGGGACACTATATCATACTTAAAGGATCTATCCAACAAGAGGACTTAACAATCCTCAATATATATGCTCCGAATGTGGGAGCTGCCAAATATTTAAATCAATTAATAACCAAAGTGAAGAAATACTTAGATAATAATACACTTATACTTGGTGACTTCAATCTAGCTCTTTCTACCCTTGATAGGTCTTCTAAGCACAACATCTCCAAAGAAACGAGAGCTTTAAATGACACACTGGACCAGATGGATTTCACAGATATCTACAGAACTTTACATCCAAACTCAACTGAATACACATTCTTCTCAAGTGCACATGGAACTTTCTCCAGAATAGACCACATACTGGGTCACAAATCGGGTCTGAACCGATACCAAAAGATTGGGATCGTCCCCTGCATATTCTCAGACCATAATGCCTTGAAATTAGAACTAAATCACAACAAGAAGTTTGGAAGGACTTCAAACACGTGGAGGTTAAGGACCCTCCTGCTAAAAGATGAAAGGGTCAACCAGGAAATTAAGGAAGAATTAAAAAGATTCATGGAAACTAATGAGAATGAAGATACAACCGTTCAAAATCTTTGGGATGCAGCAAAAGCAGTCCTGAGGGGGAAATACATCGCAATACAAGCATCCATTCAAAAACTGGAAAGAATCAAATACAAAAGCTAACCTTACACATAAAGGAGCTAGAGAAAAACAGCAAATAGATCCTACACCCAGCAGAAGAAGAGAGTTAATTAAAGATTCGAGCAGAACTCAACGATATTGAGACCAGAAGAACTGTGGAACAGATCAATAGAACCAGGAGTTGGTTCTTTGAAAGAATTAATAAGATAGATAAACCATTAGCCAACCTTATTAAAAAGAAGAGAGAGAAGACTCAAATAACTAAAATCATGAATGAGAAAGGAGAGATCACTACCAACACCAAGGAAATACAAACGATTTTAAAAACATATTATGAACAGCTCTACGCCAATAAATTAGGCAATCTAGAAGAAATGGACGCATTCCTGGAAAGCCACAAACTACCAAAACTGGAACAGGAAGAAATAGAAAACCTGAACAGGCCAATAACCAGGGAGGAAATTGAAGCAGTCATCAAGAACCTCCCAAGACACAAGAGTCCAGGGCCAGATGGCTTCCCAGGGGAATTCTATCAAACGTTTAAAGAAGAAATCATACCTATTCTACTAAAGCTGTTTGGAAAGATAGAAAGATGTGGAGTACTTCCAAATTCATTCTATGAGGCCAGCATCACCTTAATTCCAAAACCAGACAAAGACACCACCAAAAGGAGAATTACAGACCAATATCCCTGATGAACATGGATGCAAAAATTCTCAACAAGTTACTAGCCAATAGGATCCAACAACACATTAAGAAAATTATTCACCATGACCAAGTAGGATTTATCCCCGGGACACAAGGCTGGTTCAACACTCGTAAAACAATCAATGTGATTCATCATATCAGCAAGAGAAAAACCAAGAACCATATGATCCTCTCATTAGATGCAGAGAAAGCATTTGACAAAATACAGCATCCATTCCTGATCAAAACTCTTCAGAGTGTAGGGATAGAGGGAACTTTCCTCGACATCTTCAAAGCCATCTACGAAAAGCCCACAGCAAATATCATTCTCAATGGGTAAGCACTGGGAGCCTTTCCCCTAAGATCAGGAACACACAGGGATGTCCACTCTCACCACTGCTATTCAACATAGTACTGGAAGTCCTAGCCTCAGCAATCAGACAACAAAAAGACATTAAAGGCATTCAAATTGGCAAAGAAGAAGTCAAACTCTCCCTCTTCGCTGATGACATGATACTCTACATAGAGAACCCAAAAGCCTCCACCCCAAGATTGCTAGAACTCATACAGCGATTTGGTAGCATGGCAGGATACAAAATCAATGCCCAGAAATCAATAGCATTTCTATACACTAACAATGAGACTGAAGAAAGAGAAATTAAGGAGTCAATCCCATTTACAATTGCACCCAAAAGCATAAGATACCTAGGAATAAACCTAACCAAAGAGGTAAAGGATCTATATCCTAAAAACTATAGAACACTTCTGAAAGAAATTGAGGAAGACACAAAGAGATGGAAAAATATTCCATGCTCATGGATTGGCAGAATTAATATTGTGAAAATGTCAATGTTACCCAGGGCAATTTACACATTCAATGCAATCCCTATCAAAATACCATGGACTTTCTTCAGAGAGTTAGAACAAATTATTTTAAGATTTGTGTGGAATCAGAAAAGACCCCGAATAGCCAGGGGAATTTTAAAAAAGAAAACCATAGCTGGGGGCATCACAATGCCAGATTTCAGGTTGTACTACAAAGCTGTGGTCATCAAGACAGTGTGGTACTGGCACAAAAACAGACACATAGATCAATGGAACAGAATAGAGAACCCAGAAGTGGACCCTGAACTTTATGGTCAACTAATATTCGACAAAGGAGGAAAGACTATCCACTGGAAGAAAGCCAGTCTCTTCAATAAATGGTGCTGGGAAAATTGGACATCCACATGCAGAAGAATGAAACTAGACCACTCTCTTTCACCATACACAAAGATAAACTCAAAATGGATGAAAGATCTAAATGTGAGACAAGATTCCATCAAAATCCTAGAGGAGAACACAGGCAACACCCTTTTTGAACTTGGCCACAGCAACTTCTTGCAAGATATATCCATGAAGGCAAGAGAAACAAAAGCAAAAATGAACTATTGGGACTTCATCAAGATAAGAAGCTTTTGCACAGCAAAGGATACAGTCAACAAAACTAAAAGACAACCTACAGAATGGGAGAAGATATTTGCAAATGACGTATCAGATAAAGGGCTAGTTTCCAAAATCTATAAAGAACTTATTAAACTCAACACCAAAGAAGCAAACAATCGAATCATGAAATGGGCAAAGACATGAAGAGAAATCTCACAGAGGAATACATAGACATGGCCAACAGGCACATGAGAAAATGCTCTGCATCACTTGCCATCAGGGAAATACAAATCAAAACCACAATGAGATACCACCTCACACCAGTGAGAATGGGGAAAATTAACAAGGCAGGAAACCACAAATGTTGGAGAGGATGTGGAGAAAAGGGAACCCTCTTACACTGTTGGTGGGAATGTGAACTGGTGCAGCCACTCTGGAAAACTGTGTGGAGGTTCCTCAAAAAGTTAAAAATAGACCTGCCCTATGACCCAGCAATTGCACTGCTGGGGATTTACCCCAAAGATACAGATGCAATGAAACGCCGGGACACCTGCACCCCAATGTTTATAGCAGCAATGTCCACAATAGCCAAACTGTGGAAGGAGCCTCGGTGTGCATCGAAAGATGAATGGATAAAGATGTGGTTTATGTATACAATGGAATATTCCTCAGCCATTAGAAACGACAAATACCCACCATTTGCTTCAACGTGGATGGAACTGGAGGGTATTATGCTGAGTGAAGTAAGTCAATCGGGAAGGACAAACATTATATGGTCTCATTCATTTGGGGAATATAAAAATATTGAAAGGGAATAAAGGGAAAGGAGAAAAAATGAGTGGGAAATATCAGGAAGGGAGACAGAACATGAAGACTCCTAACTCTGGGAAACAAACTAGGGGTGGTGGAAGGGGAGGTGGGTGGGGGTTGGGGGTGCCTGGGTGACAGTCACTGAGGTGGGCACTTGACGGGATGAGCACTGAGTGTTATTCTATATGTTGGCAAATTGAACACCAATATAAAATAAATTTATTAATAAAAAGGAAATTCTCTTCATTTTTAACTTCTATTTAGTTTTTGATATGATTTAAGTCTTTAATCCTTATCCATTTCCTTATCCATATTCTATATCCTATAGAGATAATGTAGCACTTGGTAATTGCTGTAGCTATACAAATACAATCTTTACCATATATATGTTTATCAATTCTTAGTATTGAGATTATCTCAAACTCCCAAGAATTTAACATAGAAATAATTCTCACTTTGTATTTTATCTGACTGTTTAACTAATTTATCCAGGGAAAATTTTGCAATGATTGTTTTCCTCCATTTTGATGTTTCCATGTCTTAGAACACAGGAATATGAATTCCACAAAGAAGCTTCTCTCTATTTGTTCTTCCTACATTTGTATCTTACAGGATAATCAATATTGAGCCTTCCAAAGTGGCTCCTTGTCCAATGTGATGGAGATAACAGAAGCGATTGGCATGTGAGCCAGAAAAATATAACACAAAACCAGCGACATGCACATTACTGCTTGGCACCTGAAACAGGCCTAATTTGCTCTGGAGAAACCCAGGCCTCTTCAGCCATATTTCTACTCTCCTCCCTTCCTTTTTAAAAATCAGTTCTGTAGAGCTGCTACAAACAACTGTAGAGCACTCACCTATGTATAAATTGTGTGACTACTGCTGCTGAAAAAAGCTATTTTTCCCTTTCAAAAGTTACAAACCAAAACAATGAATCCAGCTTATCAGAAGTGAACTCCTAATAAAAGGGAGAGGAGAGGAAAGCTGTTCTAGTAACAAATATATCCAAGGAGCTCATATAAACCATTCTCTTTACCCCAACAGTTAGATATGAACTGTGACACCAATGAGAAGCCGGAATGTCAGCACCCTTGAATCAGTATTGACCATAAATTTTCTTCTGCAGTTATGGCTACTGTGTTCCTTGTCTCCTTGTCATTTACAAAGATGCTACAGTGGAGCCTCTGCTTCTTATATTCTAGGTATAAAACCAGCAAACATGTATTTCATTTAACCTCTCTGCAGTGTCTTCCTTGGGCTCATCACCATTTAGAGGTAAAGGTAGCCATTATTCTGCTTTGGCTCGCCAGTTCCTCAGGATGGTGTTTGGAAGAAAACATCTGGTTAACAAAGGGTGTTGAGTGTTGTTTCCTGGAAGAACTACTTGTGGAATAAGTAAAGGTAATGGGACTATATAGATTAAAGAAAAATGTTAGGTGCATGACAATTAATACAAATATATCTACTGATGGATTTCTCAAGGGGTTGAGAAGATATGGAATCCACAAAGGAAGTAAAAGGGTCAGAAGAAAAGAAAATACCTGCCTACAGGTAATTTTAAAATCACATACAAAAAGGAAATACAGATAAAACTATTTTTTGAGTTGGATTTTATTCTTGATAACTTGCCATATCAACACAGGCATTCATAACAAAGCACTTCCAGGTCTGATCATCTTCTCCCAAAATACCACTAGTCTCCAATCATTCTTTTACAGGACCTTGGTCATGACTATTCCTCTCCACAAAGGAACAAAGAGAAGTATACAGTTTAAATGATCCCTTACTGAAACAAGTCCCCAACCCTTGCAAAACTGGTTTGCTTAACAGAGCACCAAAAGCAGATGTGCACCATTATTGAAACTCTCTGCCTTGCTCTGCCATCTAATGTCCACACTCTCTCCAGTATGCTGGCTGCTTACTGCAGGAGTCAGGAAAGGCATGTTACAGAGTAAGGGATCCCTAGGGGAAAGACAGAGATCATCTCCTGAACCAGGGGCACCCCCAGCTAGGTGGAGGAAGAGAGGCAGCCCTTTTGATGCAGCTTGAGATACGGGACAGCTTGTTCTGCTGATTCTCCTTTTACCCACATGTTTATTTCCTTCTTTAAACAAATGGTAGAGAGACTTGCTGTGGGTTCCAAAGACTATGGAATTTTCCTGACTTTTTATTTCCCTAGAGCTATCCACTTACCCCTGAGTTTCTCTTTGGAGACCCGAGTTCTGAGTCCACCACAGGCCTTTTTCCGGTGCTGAGTTTAACCATAGATGACCATCCTGAGGGAATCCTTGATTCAGAGCTCTCTGTCTACCATCTGCTCCACATTTCTCAGTCATGGTCACCTGGCCCTCACTGCCTCCCTAGAGGCTCCTGGGGTGATTGTAAGGCATTGTTTATTTGAAAGTACCCAGCCTTATTTGGAACCTAGTAGACAAAGATTTAAAAGTAGTTATTACAAGTATGACAAAACTAAAGGAAGCCATGTTTAAAGGACTAAAGACAGACATGAAACAACTTATCAAGTAGAGAATATCAACAGAGAGAAATTATTTTTTTAGAAAAACAAATGAAAATGTTGGAATAAATATAATACAATAAATGAAATGAAAAAAATCACTAGGGATGCTCTATCGGTGAATTGAGTTGGCAGAAGAATCAGCAAACTTGAAGCTAGATCAATAGATATTTTGTAGATTGAAGAACACACACACAAAAGAAAAATGAACAGAGCCTTAGACAAAAGTGGGACAGCATAAGTACATCAATATAAACATAAGAGGAATACCAGGAGATGAGAGAGAAAGGAGCAGAAAGAAATATTTAAAAAAGGAACGGCTGTAAACCCTCTGGATTTGATGAAAAACACTAGTCAACTTACCCAAGAGACTAAATAAACTCCAAGTTTGAAATTTTATTTTTAAACACAAAGAGATACTGACTCTGACACATAAGAATAAAAATGTTGAAAGTCAAAGATGAAGAGAAAATCTAAAGCAGCAACTCATGTATATGACTTTAGGTACAAGACTAAAGTACATGATTCATCATAGACAAAAAAGAACCACGAGAGGATCAACACTGACTCCTCATCAGAAGCCATGGATGATAAAGGACAATGGGAGGAAATATTCAAAGTATTGGAAGGAAAAAGAAATATTTTAAAAATGAAGGTGACATAAGACATTAACAGAAACTGAGAGAGCTATTATTAGCAGGTCTGTCTTATAAGATATACTAAAAGAAGTTCTTCAGCCTAAAAGAAAGGGATACCAGAAAATAATTTGAATCCAAATGAAAAAGCAAAGAGTATTGGTAAAGATAATTAATGTAGGTAGTAATAAAATATACTATGATTATATATTTTTCTTTCTTCCCTAATTGATTTAAAGATCAATTACATAAAGCCTCATTCATTAACTGTATTATTTTACTTATATAAAAATGCAGTATATTTGACAATCACAATATAAGGTAGAGTGGGAATGAAACTATGTTGTAGTATCTAAATGACAGCAGAAGATAACTTGACTCCACAATAAAAAAAAAATGAAGCAAACTAAAAATAGTAAGAAGCTAGTATTTATATAAAAATGTAAAACTTCTTACTTCACATAGTACACTGTATTTACATATTTAAACTCTATTGGGGCATGTAGGTGGCTCAGTCAGTTAAGCATCCAACTCTTGGTTTCACCTTGGGTCGTGATCTCAGGATCATGAGATAGAACACTGCATCAAGCTCTATGTTCAGCATGGAGTCTGGGATTCTCCCTCTCTCTCTCTCTCTCTCTCTTTTTCTCCCCACTCTCTCTCTAAAAGTAAATAAAAATAAATAAATAAATAAATAAATAAATAAATAAATAAATAAATCTTTTAAAAAATAAACTCTATAAATATATTCTGCTCTCTTTCTTCTTCTCTTTTCCTCTTTAAAGGACATAAGACTCTACAAAGTAATAATTATAGCAATATATTGTTGGGTTTGTAATGTACATGAGCATAATTTGTATAATAATAAAATAATAAAATAATAGTACAAAACAAGTAAATGGAACTTATGAAAGTACTTATTAATTATTATAATTAATTACTATAAATCTAATGTAGATTCTATATGGTAAAACCTACAATAATTACTAAGAATGTAACAAAAAATTTAATACAAAAATAGAGGTCTTAAAATGGTACCCTGGAGAATATCTAATTACGACAAAAAAAGGTAATAAAAAATTGGATAAAAGTGGTCAAAATGTACAAACGTCCCAAAACGTCCCATTATAAGATCAATAAGTACTGGCAATGTAATGTACAACATGATGACAATAGCTAACAACAGCTGTATGACATACTGAAGAGCTGCTAAGAGAGTAGATCCTAGACGTTCTCATCACAATGGAAAAAACATTTTCTCTTTTTCTTTTTTTGTACAATATGAGGTGATGGATGTTAAGTAAATTTGTTGCAATAATTATGTTGCAATATATATAAGTCACATCATTATGCTATGTACCTTTAACTTATACAGTGATGTATAATAATTATATCTCAGTAAAATGGAAAAAAAGAGGTAGTCAAGGAGGAACAAATGTATGACTTGCAAATATTTTCTCCCTGAGAGTTATCTTTTCACTTCATGACAGTTTCAGCCCAAAGGTGCTAAATTTTGATGAAGTCCAATTGTCAACTTCCTCTATTGTTGTGTTTCTGATGTCATATGTAAGAAATCATGGCCTAATCCAAGATCATGAAGATGTGCTTCTGTGTTTACTTCTAAGTGTTTTGTATAGCTTTGTGCCTGGTGAGAGGTAGGGGTCTGACTTCAATAGTTTGCATTTGTCTCAGTGCTATTTGTTAAACAGATTATTCTTTTCAAAAACACCAAACGCCAAAATATTTCGAAAATGTTAGATTCATAAAGAGAAATAAAATTAAATTAAGTCACCTGGCAACTCATATCCTTGTATATTGCATGAACAAAGCAAAAGTAATTTGAAGTCTGGAGCTAAGACTTATATTGGTACCATCAGAAGAAAGAACCAATGTACTGAAAGGGGCAGCAGGAAAGCCCAAGGGCCAAAGCAATTTTGTGTGAAAGGAGGTAGTGATGCTACCCTAGTTGTCAGGGGAATGCATGAAATGCAAATGAAGTGTTCAGAGCAGAGTCTGGCTTGTGTGAGGACTCAATAAATGTTAATATTTTTAAAGTAGGTATTGTTCCAAATTTACATATGAGAAACTTAACATTTAGAAAGCTTAGGAAAATTTTTCAGCTAGAAAGGGACACAGCTGAGATTTGAATCAGTCAAGTCTGCTCAGCTTCAAGTACATTTCTTGTTATTGCCCACCGGTGTCCAGATTATTACTCTCCCCCTGGAGAAACTACCACCTCTCAGGAAATATGAAACTACTTGCACACATTTTTCCACTAGGAATTATTCTCGTTGGGAACATAAGCACTGCAAAATTTTTCTTCCTTCCTTCCTTTCCTTTCTTCTTTTCCTCCCTTCCTATAAACATTAAGAATTTATCTTTTAAAAAATTCTGACATAGAATAAGTTTTCTTGGCTAGATATTTCAAAACTGCTGAACAAATATGTTAGGGCTTCTGAGGAATTTAGTTACAGAAATGGGTTTCAGTCATCCCTACCTCTGATGCAATTTGCTCAGGAATGGCAAGTACCTGTTAGAAAAGACAAATGAAAATCCTGGATGAATATTCTGAAGTTAAACCTCACAATGTAGAGGTAAGCCAGAAATAAGAAGCTGACTGTATTTAGTTTTTAAAAAAAAAAGAATCATTGTTCATAAAGCTGCCAAACAATAATCCCCTGGAGAAAGTTTAATAATGCGATCGCTGACCAGCATCCATTCCTCCCCACCCCATACAAGTCGCAGTGCTGACAAAATTTAACAATATTGGTTCTGCCTGCCAAATTTAGCATTGGCAGGTGCAAGTGATTCCAGCTCAGTGATTTGGAGAAGGCAAACAATCAAACAAACATGAGAGACTTCTTATTTGAAAGCAGTTTTTTTAGGTGTGTTCCACAGTTTTCATTCTGTTCTCCCACAGTTGAGGACAAATCCAAGCTCACAAGGGTCATGGTCTTTCACTTTAGGAGGCATTCAACAATTTGCATGGGAATATCTTTAGCTCTACAACCAAGTTCACCACTTACAAGTTCTACTTTCCACAGCACGGAAATTTTGCTAATATTTCTGCTGTGAAGTAACAAAGATTTCCCTTCCCCCAGATCCAAAAATGCATTGCTCACTACCTTCTGAACCTTCACTCACTGTATCCAAATTTCTACCAATGGTCTCTACAAGGTAATTCAGTGAGACAAGTGGTAGAAGGACCTGGATATTGTGGGGTTCCAGAGGGAGGCTTCACAAGGAGGGAGAGTTTCTTGGGAACAGGAAAATACTTTAGGAATGAGGAGTTTGTTTCTTGGGCACTTATTGATTAGCAAAATATGGAAGCAATGGAAGATATATGGGAGATGTTGCTAAAACTGGATAGTCATTTGGGAAATAATAGATGCATATTTTTACCAAAACTTATGCACCAAAATAAAATCCAGATGGATTAGAAATACAGATTTAGGAGGGGCAAGATGGCGGAAGAGCAGGGTCCCCGAGTCACCTGTCCCCACCAAATTACCTAGATAACCTTCAAACCATCCTGAAAATCTACGAATTCGGCCTGAGATGTAAAGAGAGACCAGCTGGAATGCTACAGTGAGAAGAGTTCGCGCTTCTATCAAGGTAGGAAGACGGGGAAAAAGAAATAAAGGAACAAAAGGCCTCCGAGGGGGAGGGGCCCCGCGAGGAGCCGGGCTGAGGCCGGGGCGAGTGTCCCCAGGACAGGAGAGCCCCGTCCCGGAGGAGCAGGAGCTGCACCAACCTTCCCGGGCGGGAGGAAAGGGGCTCGCAGGGAGTTGGAGCAGGACCCAGGAGGGCGGGGATGCCCTCGGGCTCCCGGGGACACTAACAGACACCTGCGCCGCGGGAGAGTGCTCCGAGCTCCCTAAGGGCTGCAGCGCGCACGGCGGGACCGACCGGAGCAGCTCGGAGGGGCTCGGGCGGCGGCTCCAGGGAGGGAGCTGCAGGGCGGGAGCGCGAATCCAACAGCGCAGGCCCCGGAGCACAGGGCGCCGGGACACAGCCCAGGATCCGGCCTCCCCCGGGACAGGCAGAGGCCGGGAGGGCCCAGGACAGCGAGGACGCTCCTGCCCCGAGCTGAGCAGATCAGCGGCCCCGCCCCGGAGCCTCCAGGCCCTGCAGACGGAGAACCGAGAGCCCCGAGCCCCGTAGTTCCTGCGGAGGCTGAATCCAGGCTTCCAGAGTTGCCATAGCAACTGCGACTGTTCCTCCTGGGGCCTGACGGGGTAAACAACCCCCGCTGAGCCCTGCAGCAGGCAGGGGCAGAGCAGCTCCCCCAAGTGCTAACACCTGAAAATCAGCGCAACAGGCCCCTCCCCCAGAAGACCAGCTAGACGGACCAGTGATACTCCCCCGTGTTCCAATACAACTTGTTTTTGGCCACTCTGCACTGAGCAAAATGACTAGAAGGAAAACCTCACTTCAAAAGAAAGAATCAGAAACAGCCCTCTCTCCCACAGAGTTACAAAATCTGGATTACACTTCAATGTCAGAAAGCCAATTCAGAAGCACTATTATACAGCTACTGGTGGCTCTAGAAAAAAGCATTAAGGCCTCACGAGACTTCATGACTGCAGAATTTAGATCCAATCAGGCAGAAATTAAAAATCAATTGAATGAGATGCAATCCAAACTAGAAGTCCTAACGACGAGGGTTAACGAGGTGGAAGAACGAGTGAGTGACATAGAAGACAAGTTAATGGCAAAGAGGGAAACTGAGGAAAAAAGAGACAATCAATTAAAGAACCATGAAGACAGATTAAGGCAAATAAATGACACTCTAAGGAAGAAAAACCTACGTTTAATTGGGGTTCCCGAGGGCGCCGAAAGGGACAGAGGGCCAGAATATGTATTTGAACAAATCCTAGCTGAAAACTTTCCCAATCTGGGAAGGGAAACAGGCATTCAGATCCAGGAAATAGAGAGATCCCCCCCTAAAATCAATAAAAACCGTTCAACACCTCGACATCTAATAGTGAAGCTTGCAAATTCCAAAGATAAAGAGAAGATCCTTAAAGCAGCAAGAGACAAGAAGTCCCTGACTTTCATGGGGAGGAATATTAGGGTAACAGCAGACCTCTCCACAGAGACTGGCAGGCCAGAAAGGGCTGGCAGGATATATTCAGGGTCCTAAATGAGAAGAACATGCAACCAAGAATACTTTATCCAGCAAGGCTCTCATTCAAAATGGAAGGAGAGATAAAGAGCTTCCAAGACAGGCAGGAACTGAAAGAATATGTGACCTCCAAACCAGCTCTGCAAGAAATTTTAAGGGGGACTCTTAAAACTCCCCTTTAAGAAGAAGTTCAGTGGAACAATCCACAAAAACAAGGACTAAATAGATATCATGATGACACTAAACTCATATCTGTCAATAGTAACTCTGAACGTGAATGGGCTTAATGACCCCATCAAAAGGCGCAGGGTTTCAGACTGGATAAAAAAACAGGACCCATCTATTTGCTGTCTACAAGAGACTCATTTTAGACAGAAGGACACCTACAACCTGAAAATAAAAGGTTGGAGAACCATTTACCATTCAAATGGTTCTCAAAATATACCCTAAAAACTATAGAACACTTCTGAAAGAAATTGAGGAAGACACAAAGAGATGGAAAAATATTCCATGCTCATGGATTGGCAGAATTAATATTGTGAAAATGTCAATTTTACCCAGGGCAATTTACACGTATAATGCAATCCCTATCAAAATACCATGGACTTTCTTCAGAGACTTAGAACAAGTTATTTTAAGATTTGTGTGGAATCAGAAAAGACCCCGAACAGCCAGGGGAATTTTAAAAAAGAAAACCATATCTGGGGGCATCACAATGCCAGATTTCAGGTTGTACTACAAAGCTGTGTTCATCAAGACAGTGTGGTACTGGCACAAAAACAGACATATAGATCAATGGAACAGAATAGAGAACCCAGAAGTGGACCCTGAACTTTATGGTCAACTAATATACGATAAAGGAGGAAAGACGATCCACTGGAAGAAAGACAGTCTCTTCAATAAATGGTGCTGGGAAAATTGGACATCCACATGCAGAAGAATGAAACTGGACCACTCTCTTGCACCATACACAAAGATAAACTCAAAATAGATGAAAGATCTAAATGTGAGACAAGATTCCATCAAAATCCCAGAGGAGAACTCAGGCAACACCCTTTTTGAACTTGGCCACAGTAACCGGAGAAGGACAAACAGTGTATGTTCTCATTCATTTGGGGAATATGAATAATAGTGAAAGGGAATATAAGGGAAGGGAGAAGAAATGTGTGAGAAATATCAGAAAGGGAGACAGAACATAAAGACTTCTAACTCTGGGAAATGAACTAGGGGTGGTGGAGGGGGAGGAGGGCGGGGGGTGGGGGTGAATGGGTGACGGGCACTGAGGGGGACACTTGACGGGATGAGCACTGGGTGTTATTCTGTATGTTGGTAAATTGAACACCAATAAAAATTAATTTATATAAAAAAAAAAAAAAAAAAATTGAATGATTGTATGAAAATAAAAGTTATGTTTAAAAGGCATAAGATTTATTTTTTTTTTTATAATTTGATTATTTTCATTATGAAAAAAAAATTAATTTTTCAAATAAAATTTTTACTGTGAAATAAAAAATATTAATAGTATAAAAAATCAATTGAATTTTTTTAAAAATAAAAATCTATAGATTTTTTTCTTGTATAAAGTACAATATTAAATTATTAGTAATTTTAGAATAATTGATGAAAGAAGTCTTTTTTTCAGTCTCAAAACATTATAACTTAAAATTTTTCTTTATTGATGAAACTTAAATTTTAAAAAGGACAGATCTAAGAATCAATATTGTTGATTCTTGTGAAAATTTTTTTGCTTAGAAATAAAAATATTTAGAATATTTTAAGATTGATTGATGAATGATAGAAATTTATTTAAGATATAATAGATATGATATTAAATATGATTACTCTTCTTAAATTAAATTAATTTTAAATTTAAATGTTCATATTTAAGTAAGTGTTGCATTTTAGTATTATATGAAAATGTTTAGTCATTGTGATGAAATGATTTGAAAAATCTATAAATTTTCATTTTTCATTAAAAAATTTAAAAAAAAAAATAAATTTTTAATTATTTATTTTTTTTTTTTTTTTATTTATTTTCATAATGATTATAGACAGAGAGAGAGAGAGAGAGGTAGAGAGAGAGAGAGAGTCAGGCACAGGGAGAAGCAGAAGCATGCAATGACATGAACAGGAGCCCAATGTGGGATTTCGATCCTCTGTCTCTCCAGGACTGGAAATTGGGCCAATCAATCAGCAGAGCACAGCTGTGCCTTTATTTACATCTGAGTGGATACTTAATTAAATATTGATTTAATCACATATTATTTATTTTTTCTATATTTTTTATTTTGTTTGATTTATAATAATTTTTTTTTTTGGTTAAAAATCCATAAATACTTTAAAATAAAATTATAAAACAAAATAAAAAAAAAAAATAAAAGAAAGATTGATATTCAAAAAAATGATTAATGTAATAATGTATAAAATGAAAATTTTTATTTAATATATTAAAAAATTTTTTTTTCAATTTATATTAAAAAAATAATATAAAAAAAAAAAAATTTAGAAAAATATGGAAAGTAGGATGCAAATTTAATTGTTTTTAATGATTGGAGATGATGATGAAAAGGTGAGTTTGATTTATGTTTTTTTTTATAATATAATTATTCACAAAAAATCATTTTTTCAGAAATATCTTGGTTTCAATATTTAAAAAATGATGTTTGAAGTAAGGAAAAAATGATTTTACTAACATAATAGTTTAACTTTAACCTGGTCATTTAATCATGAATCATTTTACATTTGTCAAATGATCATATTGTATCATTTAGAAAAAAAAATAATGGTTTTTTTTCTCTATTGTCAAATAATTATTTTTATTCATTAAATTTTAAAAATTATTATTTAAGAAACATGATAAATTGAATTATGGATTTTTTGAATGAGTCAAATAATTTCACTCAAACAAAATATATTTCTTTTACTTTGAAATTTTTCTTCTTAAATTGAGGTTTTTCCTTACATTCATTTGAATTGTTTGGGATTATGCTTATTTAATTTTAAAATAAAATGATTATTTTAAAAAATATTTTGATTTTAAAGTTTTTTTTGTGTTGTTCAATGTTTTTTTAAAAGTTTTGTGAATTTCTTTTGAAATGATGGAAAAGTGCAAAAAATAAAAAATATGGGTTTAGTTTTTCATCCATTTCTAATAAAAAAAAACTAATGCTCAAAATGTGTCAAAAAATCCATCTCCCAAGAGGTCCAAATCCCTGAATCTCTAAATGATGTTTTTTTTTTTTTATTAAATTTGTGTTCTAGAATAAAAATTTTATAGAGATTGTCAATCAGAATGGGGGTTTATTTTTCAAATATAAAAAATATTTAATATTAAGAAATTGAATAAAATCAAATGAATAAAAAAAGAAATAGAGAGAAATATCATATAGGAAAAAATGAAATAGGTTAAATATAGAAGTGACCAATTGATTTATATTTAGGCAAAATTTTTTTTTTTGAATATTTTTTTTTTAATATTTTTTAAATAAAATTAAAAAGTTTTTTTTTTTATCCATTTTTTATTTTTTTTTACATATATTTGATAAAAAAATTGGTTTACAGAACATACACAAATGAGATGAGTTTCCACCATCATGCCCATCCATCCATTCAGTTCCACAGTGTAGTTTTGTCTCCCTTCCCCTTCCACCACCACTACACCCCTTCCCAGAATTTTAGATCAGATTCAGAATGTCTCTCTCATTAGTTGTTCTGTCTGGTGTTTTCTCTTTTTTCCTTCTCTTCTTTCTCTTTCACTCTTATTTCATTTTTTTATATTTTTATGAATGAAATTATTTAAATTTTTTTTTCATTTGAGAATTTTTTTTTTTTTTTTTTTTTTTTTTTTTTTTTTTTTTTTTTTCTTGTTTTCTTTCTTTTCTTTTTTTTTTCTTTAGTTTTTTTAAGTCTTTTTTTTTTTTTTTTTTTATTGAAAGAATAGGTAAGATGAAATTCATGAGAGAGAGCTAGAATAAGACATAGGAGAAGAGAGTTGAAAATGAGATGAAAATGAGGTTGTTCAAATTGTGTTTTGAATTTTTTTTGTAACTATGATTTTTTTTTTAAAATGATCAACAATAATATGATATGATTTGAATGAATTTATATAGATTTGAAATTTAATAAATATTTCAAAAAAAAAAAAATCCAAAATGTAAAATTTTGAACTTGAACAGTTTTTATTACTTTTCCACTTTTATATCTTTTATTTGTTTTTATTTTTTTTCATCTCCAGAAGAAAAAAAATTTGTTATCAATTTATTGGGAGTACAAAATATGGAGTATGATAACAAAAATTTAAGAATCATAAGCTGTGGAATGAAAAAAAAAATTTATGAATTTGATATTTCATGTGATTCTAAAATTTCTGAAAAGTCAAATAAATATGATGATATCAGATATGCTCAGAGCCAAAGTAGAGAATTAAAAATTGGAGTTCACCCTCATTAAAAAATAATTAGGAAAAAGCATCTTTTTTCTGCATTAATGCAGTAGCTTGTTTATTTTTGTATTTGATTTGATTAAAAATGATTGATGTTATGAAATCCAATTTCCACATCTTTTCTTAAAATAATTTCTAGAATTAAAATATTTCCAAAATCTGAATGATTAATGATGAAGTTATTATCAAATACCTTTTATGATTGATAACAATATAATTTTTAGTGTAAAATTATTGCAATTATGTGCTTTTTGTAATTTGTTAGTTTATTAGTTTCAATTTTTGTGTTGGGGTTCTAAAAAATTAAAGAAATTATTGACTTATTTTAATATTCATTAAAAAGTTGAACTACTTTTTTTTATTAGTGAATAGATTGAAAGATGAATTTATGATGTAAAAATCAATTTAGATAATAAAGTAGACAAGATAGCAGCAAAATTTTTTTTGGATATTTAGGGCATTTTGGTTGTTTTTTTCTTTTTATGATATATTAATTTATTATTGATAAAAAAAACCACAACCTTCAGGACCAGCCCATGGATACAATTTTTAGTGAGACCTTCTCTCTGGGATGGATTGTTAGATTTCTTAAGGGAAGAATGAGGAAGTAAAGAATGGAAGGGAATGAGAAAGGAATGATTTAATATGATAAATTTTAAAAATGTAAATGAGAATTAATTTTTCATAAAAAAGTATTTTTTTTTTTAAATACATTTTTAAATATACATTTATATATAAAGTATAGTAATTTGAACCATTCAAATTTCTGATTTCTTTGATTAATAAGGATTGCAATAGTATATTAAATTTTTTGAAAAACATTTATCTTTCCATTATAATGTCTTTCAAAATGCATGGAAAAAAGAATTAGTATATAAAAAAAAGTAAAAGTTTTTTTTTTTTGTAGTTAAGCTGAAATATTTAAATAAAGGGTTAGAAATTGAAAAATTGATGGATGAATATATTTTGCCATGTTTTTTGTTTAGATGAAAATTATATAAGTTCATTGAGTATGAAAAAAAATCCAACCATTTGGAAAACATTGGAAATATTTTATATCTATTAAAATTTCACAAAATTTATCTCTGTCTGAAATCTCTCTTTTAATAATTGAAATTTAGAGAAGAAAAATTAGATAAGAGAGAAATTTAGTAATTTAAAATGGAAAAAAAATCAAAAAAGGGATATATGAGAAAAAAATTTTTGTCATTATCAATTTATTTTGATGTGAGAACTGCATGCATTTGAAGCATCCATTTGAGTGCTGTGAAGGAGATTCCAAGTGTTCTCAAAAATCTTAAGAATTTCTTAGAAAAAATTTTTGAATAATAAATTCTTATTTCAAAAATAAAGATTTGTCATAATTGAGATAATTTTAATTGATATTTGAAATTATGAATTTGAATACTAATTATTGTTTTTTTAAGATTTGTAAATTTTTTAAAAATAATTATATTAAATCAAGTTAAAATATTTAAAATATATTGAATTTTTTTTGAATTGATTTTCCTTGCTTTATTTTTCTCTTTATTTATACTTATTACACATTTTTTTTTTATTGATATAAAAAATAATAAAAAATATTTAAAAATTTTTTGATTATATTATACTAATTCAAATTTTTTTTATTTTTTTTTTTTAAAATAAATTTATTGAAAAATTTAATAATCAGATAATAGAGAGAAAACAGAATCAGGTGTGTTTGGAGGAACTGAGCTTTGGCCCAGGGCGTGATCCTGGGATTTGACCTGGGATCCCAGGGCAATCAGTCTGGAATCCCTAGTGATGCCTGAGCTGCTTCATGAGCTATGATCTGTCTCTGCTGATCTCTCTTCTCTCTCTCTCTTTGAATCATGAATTTTTAAATGAAAAAAAAAAAAAATTTAAAATAATAAATAAAATAAATAAATAAAAAAAAAAAATTGTTAAATGATTTGAAAATTAAAGATAGATGATTTGGAGATTTAAAATTCCAATGAAAAAATTAAGAGGTTTAAATTTAGATCTTTGAATTTTTCATAGTTATATTAAATTTCAAAGCATTTTTTATTTTTTGCCTTGAGTAAAGTGGTTTTGTGGGTTCTAGAAATATGTGCTTTTTGCTAGGCAAGTTTTAATTTTTTTAGGGGCTATTAAACTCATTATATAGAATGTATGTGTAAAATTTATTCTCATGAAATGAATTCACAAAGTGGAAAGAAAATGGAAAATTTAAAGTCTTCAATCTTTTCCTAAATGAGAGAATTTTAAGAGAAAATAAGATAAAACAAAAGAATAATAATAAAGAGATGAATTTGGAAGAAAAAAGAGGGATATAGAGGTCTAGAGAAAAGAGGCTTTGGAGATTAGTTTGGAGAGACAGTGAAAAAAGTCAGGAAAAATAATCAATATTATAAAGAATATTAACATTGAAGCACCCCACAATTTTAATTCTATATTTTTTTTTCATTTCTCAGTGATATCACACTTCCTAATTAAAATCAGTTTTTGAGAAAAATCCACAAATTTTTTGGTCATATGATGTGCAATAAAAATTTTTTTCACATTTTGTTGAATCATCTTCAATTTAATTATTTAAGGGATATCATATTTTTTCAATGGGGACAAACAGAGGTATGTAACTGAGCAGGGGCTATCCCTTTATTTAAATGATACTCTATCATCAGCAGATTTCTGCTTCTCTCATGAATCTGCTGAACTGAGATTCTCTCTGGATTACTTGTTAGTGATGTTTTTTAAAAAAAGATTTTCTTCCTAAAAAAAAAAAAAAAATTAAATGAAATTAATTTTTGAAAAAAAAGTGAAAGAAAAAATTGACATTTTATAGTATGAAATTTTTTTTGGAAGCTATTTTTTTATTAATACTATTTTGAAAAGTTATAGAGAAGATATTAAATAGTATACTCATTTTTTTTTTGAAATGAATCTTAAAAGTGTTTTGTTGACTTTTTTGAATAAAAATTTGATAAAGTCATATTTGATTTTAGCAGCTTGATGATTTTTTCCTTTATAAATTAAAGCTTTGAAACAAAAACCATTAAACAGTGAGCTCAAAATAAAATGATTATGATTCATGATTAAGCAAAAATCTTCTGAAAATTTGAATTCAAAGATGAAATCATCATCATGAATGTAAAGTATGAAAATTTCCTTTTTTTTTTGAAATATCTATTTGTTAGTTACTTTTTCTCACACTCATAATTCTTATTTTTTTTTTGTTCATGACATTAATTGAGATAGGAAATTAAGAAAGAAAAGATGAAGCTATAGTGATAATTTTAAAATATCATTTATTTTCTTTTTTTTAAAAAAAGAAATATTTAAGTTGAAATCAAATTTGGCTAAAGCATAAAATGTTATCTATTGAAATTTTCATGTTGAATGAAAAATTGGAGCCAGAATCATCTTTTGCTGCTGTTGCCTTATAAAGTCCTCTTAAAATTTCTTAAATGTTCTAAGAAGTTTTTGATATTTTTGCTTTCAAAAATTAATTTTTTTCAATTTATTTAAAAAAAAAAGATTTTTTTTTTTTTGCCTTTTAGCATTTTAATTTTCTTAAGAAACCAGAAATTACCTAAAATCTCCATGCTACATCCTCTTTTTGGTGATTCACATTAAAGTTCTATATTTCATTTTTTCTTTGTCTATGATATCATGAATATATTTGTCTATTTGCTTTTTGAAGAATTCATGTTATCATTCTTTGCATTTTTAAAAATAATATTTTCATATAGTTTGCAGTTCAGCTGTTAAAAAATAAACAAATATCTCAGTGGTTATAAAGTATTTTGAATACAACTAAGATTTCCCCTCTCTTTCTCCCTTTATTTCATTTTTTTATTTAAATTTTCAATTTCAAATTTCTCTTCAATGTTTATGTTTTTGAAACTTTTTTTTTTTTTTTTTTTTTTTTTTTTTTTTTTTTTTAAATTTTTTTTTTTTTTTTTTTTTTTTTTTTTTTATATTTTAATAACACCCAGTGCTCATCCCGTCAAGTGCCCCCCCAGTGCCCATCACCCATTCCCCCCCCCCACCCCCCCCTCCTCCCCTTCACCACCCCCAGTTCGTTTCCCAGAGTTAGGAGTCTTTTGTTCTGTCTCCCTTTCTGATATTTCCCTGATCATTTCTTCTCCCTTCCCTTCTATTTTCCTTTCACTATTATTTTATATTTATTTTTTTTATATATGAATGAGATAATATTCCATAATGTTTGTCCTTCTTCTTGATTGACTTATTTTTTCAGCACAGCATAATACCCTCCAGTCCATCATGTCCAAGCAAATGGTGGGTATTTGTTCATATTCATTTAAATGGCTTGGCTGAGTAATATTCCATTGTATACATAAACCACATTTTCTCCATCCATTCATTTTTTTTTTTTTTTTTTTTTTTTTTATTTTGAGATTACAGAATTGAGAAGAGAGAGAGAGAGAGAGAGAGGAGAAGCAAGCAGCTCATGCAGGAAATCCCATGTTGGACTGGATCCATTCTCCAGTCTCAGGCCCTGGGCTGCATGTGGCGCTTCTAAACTGCTGCGCCACCGGATCTGCCCTCCATTCATCTTTCGAGGGACACTGAGGTCCTTCCATAGTTTGGCTTTGTGGATATTGCTGCTAGAAGCATTTAATTTGCAGAGTCATAGCCTTTCACTGCATACATTATCTTTGTGGTTATAAATTCCCAACAATATTCAATAATTGCTGGGTTTCATAGGGCAGGTAGTTATTTTGTTGGGAATGTGAAATGGTGCAGCCTCTGCTCATCATTCAGAAAAATGTATTAATTTTTTGGTAAAATCACATTGAAAATGTCTACATTCTACTCCACTATTAAAGCACAATTATAAGAGAGTAAATTTTTTTTTTGAAATCCAAATTTGGTTTATTTTCTTTTTTTCAAGGTTGGTCTTTTTTTAAGGTCAAAAGCATAGGGAAATGTCAATCAAGCAAAGAATGAATGGGATAGGGTGCCAAATTATAAATAAAATTGAGTGAAAGAATTCATACATGAATAACACCCAGGCTGAATTTTTAAATAAAATAATTGACAAACTAAAATTAAAAAAAAAAAAAAAACAAAAAAAAAAAAAAAAAAAACCAAAAAAAAAAACTGTGAATCATAAATTCATGTTTGCCTTTTGGAATTCCAGATAAAATACTTGGTTAAAATGATAAAATAATTGTTTCTTTTGTTTTGTTTGTTTTTTTTTTTTTTATAAATTCTATTACTTTTTATATTGAACATTTTTGGCTTTAAAATTTTTGCTTATTATTTATTTTAAAAGAAGTGAGATCTTTGGGATATGAAAAACTGGATATTTCATGAAATGTTTAAAATTCTTATATTGAATTCAATAAGAGGAAATTTCTCAAGTTTAGGACTAATTATTTTTTCCGAATATGTCATATTTTATATTTTAGTGTCATATTAGAATATATATATCTCATTGACCCCTGTATATATATTAATTATATATATAATTATAATTATCTCAATAAAATAATATATTTAATTAATTTTTAATTTTCTTAGATTCTGAAAATTGCTGTGAATGATATCTATTCAAAGCTTGATTCCTTGATAAAAAAAATGCAGTTCAGAGATTTTTTTTATAAGATAACTCAATTTAAATAAAAAAATATAGTTCTAACTTTCATGTCATATATCTTCAATGGCTTATTGGAATCAACTTAAATTTGTCCATAGATCATGAAAACTAGGTTAGTGATTTAGATGATAAAATGCCAAAAAAATTCTGATTTCAAAAAATTGTTTTTGAACCTTAGTAGCAATTTTTAATTCAAACTTACTTTACAAGATTCGAGTTCCAAAACAGAGGCAATTTCTTTATTTTGAACATATCAAGTCATATTTTTTTTTTTTTATTCCAGTAGCCTTTTTTTATCTTGCAAAATCATCAAAAAATAATTGGTAACCCCAGCATCTTACATGCAAGATTATGTTAGCTTAAGTTTCCAAGATATAAAGAACTTATTAAACTCAACACCAAAGAAACAAACAATCCAATCATTAAATGGGCAAAAGACATGAACAGAAATCTCACACAGAATGAAGAGACATAGACATGGAAGGGCAGCCAACAAGCACATGAGAAAATGTTCATTGTTGCAAGCATTTAGTAATGCATCTAAGTGTCAATTACTATGTTGGGCACCTAAAAACTAATATAATATTGTATGTGTCAAATTATACCTCAAATGTTAAATGTGTTGCATAATGTAAAAAATTCAATATTCTTTGTTTCAGGTAAAGGGAATTAAGCAGCTATGCCCTGCAGTAGATGTCTTTTAGTTTTGTGACTCAAATAATTTTGGCAAACTCTTCCTTTTTTTTTCTCTTTTTCTCAGCTCTAACAGTTTCTTTCTTTTTTTTTTTTTTTTTTTTTTTTCAGCCCTTTTGGAATTCATTGCTTTCAAGGCCTGATGCACAACTTTGTGTATTGAAATGAAATTGTTTTTTCCAATATGGCAACATGGAGATTTAATTTTACCTTTTTCTATATTCCCAAGTGGATAGATTTGAAGATATTTAAGTTTCTTCACACATTGCAGTGCTCTTTTTTAAAAAAAATCCTCCCAAATTATGAATGCACATGTATAAACATAGAATTAGGAATAAACATGAGATTTATTTTAGGATTAGACAATGATAACCAGTCATGCATTTAAATATTAATAATTAAAATCATAAAGTCCAGAAAAAAAAAATTTGCAATTAAACTATGTGATGATAATTCTTTAATACTCTCTTTCCTTAAAAATTTTTATTTGTTTTTTTTGAGATGTTGAATGGTTTTTTTTTTAGTAGATTTTTTTTTAGTGTACAGTTTAGTATGTTTTTTTAGTAGTTCCACACTGTTCAACAACCACCACTCTGTTATAGTTCAATGTTGACATTTTGCTCACTCAAAAAAAAAACTCTAAAAAAAAAAAAGAAACTATTTAGCAGTCATTTCCCATCTCTTCTTTCCTGAGACCCTGAACAAATACCAATCTGTTTTCTATCCCTGTGGATTTACCAATTTTGGAAATTTTCATGTAAGTGAAATCATACCATGTGTGACCTCTTATGTTTGGCTTTTTTCACTTAGGATTATGATATCAGGGTTCATCCATATTGAAGCATGTATTAATACTTCATTGGTTGGATAATATTCCATTATGAATATATACCACATTTTCTGTATCCATCCGTCAATGGAATGGACATTTGAGTTGTCCCACTTTATTTTTTGGCTATTGCAAATAATGATGTTATAAAACAATTATAATACAAGCATTTGCAAACCTCCTTTCAGTTATTTGGGTCAATACCTAGAAATGGTGTTATTGAATCATGGCAATTTTATTTTAATTTTTTTTTTTTTTTTTAAATGGATCTCTGGAACTTTCCACAGTGGCTAATTCATTTTACATTCCCCCTAATGTACTGGGTTTCCCAATTTTTTTCTTTCTATAGCCACATCTGCCATAATTGAAGTGTAATTCACTATGGTTTTAATATGCATTTTTATGATAACTAATGATGTGTAACATCATTGCATGTCCTAGTTGGCCATTTGGAGAAAAATCTGTTCAAAAATCTTTTTGCACATTTTAAAATTTTTTTATTTGTGATTGTTTTCATGTTTTTTGTTGTGGCTGATTTGTAACAGTCTTTATATAGTCTGGATACTAGAATCTTATCAGATATGTGATTTGAAAATATTTTTTCCAGATTTTCTCTGTAGTCATTGTAACCTATTTGAAAAATTAATTGGCCATAGATGTATGGGATTCTAGAGACTTAACAATTCCATGCATTTTTTTTTTTAAAGAACTGAGAGTTCTTTTTTTTTCAAGTGTCTTTTCTTTTTTATTTTTTTTTTGTCTAACCTTTGGCTAGAACTTCAAGAACAATGAAGAATAGCAGTTGGGAAAACTGGACATTGGGAAACTGTCATTTCCTTGTAATGTTTAGGGGAGAGTGGAGAGTGATTTAGCTGTGGGGTTCTCATGAACATTTGTTAGCAGTTAGGAAGTTCCTTTCTACTCTGAGTTTGCTGTATTTTATCATGAAAGGGTTTTGAATTTTGTCAAAGGTTGACTTTTCCTGCATTTTTGCAATAATCAAGTTTTTTTTTTTCCTTTATTTCATCTTCCATCTTTGATGTATTATGTAATGTTGATTTTTTTTGTTGTTTGATCACCTTACATTCTATCCCACTTTATCATGGAATCTTACTTTTAAATGCAGCTAAATTTGCTTTCCTAGTATTTTTTTTGAGGATTTTTTGCATCTATATTCATAAGGGATATAGATCTGTATTATTCTTTTTTTTTGTGATGTGTTTTGTTCTGGTTTTTAGTATCAGAGTAATGCTGTCCATCATAAATAATAGGGTATCATAATTTCCATATTTAGAAGAGTTTGAAAGGAGATTAGTCTTAACTCTTTAAAGCTTTGGGAAAATTCATCTGGCCTTAGTCTTATTCAGAGATTTTTGGATTACTGATTCAATTTTCTTTAATAACCATAGGTCTATTAGATATTCTATTTCACCAAGTAAGTGGTAATTTGTGTCATCTAATTTGTTGATACACAATTTCTCATAATTTATTTTGGTATCCATTTTTATTTCTACAAGGAGGTCAATAGTCATGAACGAACTCTGATTCCTGATTTTGCAATTTGAGCCCTCTCTCTTTTTTTTTTGGTTAATCTAGCTAAGGGTTTGTCAACTTTTTTTGACCTTTCAAAAGAACCAACTTTGGGTTTTATTGATTTTCTTTTTTTTTTCTTCCTCTATTTTATTTATCTTTCATAGTATTTATTATTTATTTTTTTTTTTTTGGCTTTGGGTTTCTTTTTGCTCTTTTTCTCTCTATCTCTTTAAGTTTGAAGTTATATTTTTCATATTCATAATCTATTATTTTTTTTTTAAGCAGATATATTTAAAATAATAAATTTTTTTTTTGAAACTGTGATTTCACTGTATTTCATAAGTTTTTTTCTTATGTGTCTGTTTTCTGTTTTTGTGTGTCCAGTGTTTTTTATTTTTTTTTTGTGATTTATTTCTTTGACCCATTAGTTGTTTGGGTGTGTGTTTTTAACTACCACATTTTTTTTTTAATACAATGAATTTTTGTCCAAAGCCACTGAGAAGGCATGAAATTCTTAAAAACCGCAAATAGTTTATTTTTGTTAGTAACTATGTTATATGTTTACATTAAAATTACAATTTGGTAAGCCACTAAAAAATTGAAATGTGGTTAGTCAACACTGAGATGTGCTGTAAATATAAAATTATGCATATGTCATATTTCAAAGACAGTACAAAATAGTTAAAAGTCTCATTAATTTTTAAAAATATTTATTATGTAGTTTTAATTGAATGAAATATTTTGATTTGGGATGGAAACTATCTTATTTTAATTAAATTATTACATTTTTTCTTTCACTTTTTTTCAAACTAAAAAAAAAAAAATACTAAAAATGAAGTTAACAAATGTGTCTTACATTTGTATTTTTGCATTTGATATATTTCTATTGGACAATGCTGATTTATATCCTCTGCTTTTTAAAATTCATTATTATGTATCTGTATGTGTGTTTTAAAGTAATAATATATATATTAGAAGACTTTGATTTTTGTTCCTAATAGGTCATATAGACTCTGTTTATTAAATAAATATAATTTATTTAATTTTTTTTTTTTTTCAAAATGAGTGGTCTCTATTAATCATTAGGTTCACTGACTCTTTTGTTTCATAAATTTTTTTCTGCTGTTCAGCCCATCCACTTTTCTTTTTTCTACAAAGCATTTTTGTTTTATTTTTAAATTTTAAATTTATTTTAATGTATTCATATTTATTTAATTTTTTTTTTTTTATTTAATTTTTTTTTTATTTCATTTTTTTGAAAAAAATTTTTTTTTTTTGAAATTTTAGTCTTCTTAATTTTTATTTGATTTTTTATTTACAATGTAATGGTATTTTAATGTTCCTCCCTCCAATTCCAGTTTTTCCAGCTGGAGCTGGGATGAGCTGTCATTTTTAGCTAAAAAACTTCCTGCAGCATTTCTTTGTATACCTCCCCTTCCACCACCCCCCTAGTTCGTTTCCCAGAGTTAGGAGTCTTTATTCTGTCTCCCTTTCTGATATTTCCTACCCATTTTCTTCTCCCTTCCCTTCTATTCCCTTTCACTATTATTTTATTTATATTTTGAATGAATGATATTTTTATATATTTCATGAATCCTTATCCCTATTTGACTTATTTTACTCAGCAATAACATCCAGTTTTTTCCACATTCATCAAATTTAATTCCAAGGTATTCATGTTTATTTTTGGTAAATTCCATTCTCTGATTTTGTATTCTGGTCCTGCCTCCAAATTGTTTGAAATTAATATCTTCTTTTTTCATTCATCATTCATGGACATGATGTAGGTAGCTCTTCTCTAGTTTGGCTATTGTGGACATTTTTTTTTTTTTTTCATGGTTAGTTTTTGTCACAGTTTTGATTGCATGTGTTCTTTGGGGGTATCATGCTGAAAGATGCAATATCTGATGTAATTGGGGTAAGTCATATTTTTAATAGATTTTTAACTTCACACAGGGAAAAAAGAGTAGGGGAGCACTTCAGGACACATTCCCAGGATGCTGTGCATTGTTACATTTTCACATGCATCATCTCCATGGTATTTTTTGTTTTTTTTTTTTGAATTTTCATTTTTTTCAATATGGTTTTTTTTAATTAATAATTTGATAAAAATATTTAGTACATTTGGCTGATGAAATTTATTTTTGAAATCTGATTGGATAGATGAGTTATTTGGATAAGTCATCCTTTGTGATTTGGCTCTAGGAGAAATCATAGTATTTTTTTGTGCAGGGAAATATTGATTTCAGAAAGATTTTCATAAATCTTTGATAATTTTTATGCTGAATGAAAATGTTTTGAGGCATGCATCACATAGTTTTTTTTTATATTTCATTTTAATATTTCTTCAATTTCATTTTTTTAAAATAAATTTTAAATTTTTGTTTATATTATAGTAGCTTATTTTTATTTTTATAATTCTTGAAATGTTTAAATGATGATAAAATTAAAAAGGGATTTCATAATTATGTTTCTGTCTGATTTCTTTAATAAAAAAAAAAAAACTAAACTAATTGAATTCTCAAGTTTAAAAAAAATTTTTTAAAGTTTTTGATTAAATGAAAAATTTTTGATTTTAATTGTTTGAATTTTGTAGAGAAAAAAATCTAGTTAAAGTTTTTTTATTTTGTAAATTACAATTTTAGGCTTTCACATTTGAATCCAAAAAAAAATTTCTAAAAAATTATTTAAAGTATAATTAATAAAAAAATGATCATTATTTTTTTAATTAGTTAAAATTTTTATTTCTTGAAAATTTTTTTGTTTTTTTATTTTTATAATTGTAAAAAGTGTGATAAGTTTTTGAGAATTGTTTTTTTTTATTTAATTCTTTATTTTTTTTTAATTTCTTTTAAATAAAATTTTTGATAAAAGTCATGAAATTAAAATTTTCTTCATTTTTATTGTAAACATACAAAAAAGGCTTGCTAAACATATACACTGTTCCAGTATATCTAGGGAACTGGGGAGCAGGAGTGAAAACTAGGAGAAAAAAAAATGATTTTATTATTTTTATCAAATGGATGGATGATGTGTCTGATTGATTGATTTTGTATGCCATTGTAATATTTGTAGTCAATTATTTTTAAATTTTGTATTTTTTTTTTGATTTTTTGAGAAAATGTTGATTGAGTAAAGTTTTTATATTTTATATTATTTTTTTTATTACTCTGATTCCAGAATCTCTCATATCTAACTTTCAATGAAAAATGTTTGATGTATTGTTATTTTTTTAAGTTAATTTTTTGTTTTTTTTTTTTGTTGATTATGAATTTCAGTATTTTACATTTTTGTTTTCTTTATTCCTTAAAAAAATGAATTTCTCTGCTTATGCTTTGTTGCTTTGATTTTTTTCCATCAGATGAAATTAAAAAAAAAAAAAAAAAAAAAAAAAATAATTAATCTGTTCCATATTAATTCCTTCCATCCATAGTATGCATGTGAAGTACAGTGAATTGATTTTTTTATTTTTAATTTTGGTTTTTGTTGATTAAAATTGCTGTATTCAAGCACAGATTTTGTTAAACTCAATAGGATTAGTAAGCTAGAAAAGGCAATTGATGATGAGGGAATATTTAGATTTCAATCCTTGATATGATGTGTTTATGTTCAGATCTTCATGGAACTATTGTAATCAAAAAAAAAATGCTGGAAATGGACAGCCATTTTGATTTGTAAAAAACAAGCATTTTGAAAAAAGAAAATAATTTTGTGATAGAAAATAATGAAATTGAAAGGCACTGCACTACTAATTTTTATTTAAATTATTGGTTTTTTTTTTTTTTTTTTTTATTTGATTTTATGCATTATTAATTGCATTTTATTATCAGAGTAGTTTAGTGTTTGATGCCAGGGAATTGAGGATGAAGATAATTTGATTTATGGATTATACATTTTGGAAATTATTGAATATGAAAATTAATCATATTATTTTTTTCAAAAAAATTGGGAAGAGAAGGGGGGAGGAAAAAGAGTCCTGTCTCCACCTTGGTCTTTACCTAGATAACCTTCAAATTCATCCTGAAAATCTACGAATTCGGCCTGAGATTTAAAGAGAGACCAGCTGGAATGCTACAGTGAAGAGTTTTTTTTTTCTTCAGTCAAGGTAGGAAGATCAGGTATTAAAAAGAGAAATAAAGGAAAAAAAAAAAAAAAAATTGGGGGCCCTAAGGAGCCGGGCTGAGGCCGGGGCAGCAGTGTGTCCCCAATACAGGAAAAAAGGTCCTAGCCCCGGAGGAGCAGGAGCTGCACAGCAATTTTCCAGCCAGCAAAATGAATCAGGGGATGGGCAAAAATCAGGATGAGCTTTTGAGCTTTGAAATAGGGGTATATAGCATAAGTGGGATGGAATTTGAGCTGCTGGGGATATACTAAATGCATATACACCTGCGGAGCACCCAGAGAGTGCTTTAGAGCTCCCTAAGGGCTGAAGCTCAGCAGCTGCTGATCAATTTTAAGGGAGCTTTAGGGGACTTGACAGCCTTGAGGCTATCAGGGGCGGCTCTCCTAGATGAAAGGGCTCCGGGGAGGGGGGGGGGGGAAGGGAATCAAAAAAAAAGCAGCAGGCCCGGAGCACAGGGCGCCGGGGACACAGCCCAGGATCCCGCCTCCCCCTTCAGGACAGGCAGAGGCCATGGAGGGCCCAGGAGAGAGAGCAGGACGCTCCTGCCCCGAGCTGAGCAGATCAGCCATGCCCCGGAGCCTCCAGGCCCTCCTGATAGAGAGCAATGAAGCAGAAATTCTTTTTTAAGAATTTGGAGAGGGATGCTAATGCTGGGTGCCAGGCAGAAGCAAATCAGCACCTTTGGTGGTTGTCATGTTCCCATGGGGCCTCACTTCAGGGTTTTTGAACCCCACCCTGCCTAAAATGCAGCCCAATTGCAGCAGGCAGAGCAGCATGGGAAGATGGCAGCAACAAAAAAAAGCAATAAGAGCCCCCCTCAAGCAGAAGACAAAGCTTGAAGGACAAGTTTTTGAGGGGATTTTCAGGAGAACAAATAAAAAAGATAGTAAGAAATAAAAAGATATAAATTTACAATGAAAAATAGTTTTGTTTTTTTTTTTGTTTTTGTTTTTTTGATTTTTGATTCTTCCCCCCACCCTTTTGTTTTTTTTTTTTTTTTCTCTTTCTCTTCTCTTTTTTTTTTTTTTTTTTTTTTTTTTTTTTTTTTTTTTTTTTTTTTCTTTTCTTTCATCTTTTTTTTTTTTTTTTTCTTCTTTTTTTTTTGATTTTTTTTTTGCACTGACTTTCAAAAACTTGAAGAATTGACTCAGAAAAATCAAAAAGAAATGGGAAACAATCTTTCTCTCTGAGCAAAAAAAAAAAATCAAAATCAAGATTAGAAAGCCAATTAGAAAGACTGATGATTATCTTTGGTGGCTCTAGAAAAAAGCATAGGACTCAAGAGACAGATTTTGACTGCAGAAATGCTAGATCAATCAGGTAAGAAATTCATAAATCAATTGAATGATGCAAATCAAAACTAGAAGTGATTGCAAAAGGGTTAACAGAATGAGTTTAAAATTGAATGAGAAAAGAAGAAGAATGAAAGAGAAAACTGAGGAGAAAAAAAAAAAAAAAAAAAAGAAAATTTTGAATGAAGGATAAAATGAAAATAAGATTGTAAAAAGTGAGAAAGAAAAAAACTACATTTAATTTAATTTCCCCAGGGGTAACACGAAAGGGACAGAGGCCAGATCCAATATTATTTTGAAATTTGATCATAGAGAGAAAACTTTCAATCTAATATGAGAAAGGGGACTTAGAGAAACAGGAAATAGAGATCAGATCCCTTTATTAAAATCTTAAAAAAAAATGTTTAAAATCTCAACATTTTATTCAAAAAAATCAAAATTGAAAATTTGAAAATCATCTTAGAAATAAAAAAAGAAAGAAAATTATGATTTAATTTAAAAAGAGAAAAGGAGAGAGCAAGATTTGAATTTAAGGAATCAAGTATAGAAGAAAAGGCTTAAGGAAAGAAAGGAAATTAGAGGCAAGAAAGAGATTGATTGAATGAAATGATATAGGGTCCAATATAAGAAATGAGAAAATTGAACATGATTTATCAGATTGACATTGAAATGGCATCATTCAGAAAAAAAGCATTGGAAGAAAAGAAAAATTTCTTCCAGGACAAGAAAGAAAAAAGAAAAATCAGAAAAAAGCAAGAAAAAAATTTTAAAGGGAGGAAAAAATTTCCCCTTTTAAATAAATTCAGTGGAACAATCCACAAAAAAAAATGAAAGATATGATGATGAATTAACTCTGATAACTTTTCAAAAAACTTTAATTTAAAATTGATATTAATACAGCAAAAAAGGAAAATGGGGAAAATAAATTAATATTTAAAGGATGCAATTCAAAATGGGACACCTTAGCACCCGAGATGTTTCTAGATAGCCATGTCCACAGTAGACTAAACTGAAGGAGAAAAATTATGAAAGAAAAGATGAATGGATAAAGAAGATGTGGTTTATGTATATATTATGGAATATTACTCAGCCATTAGAAACGACAAATAACCCACCATTTGCTTCAACATGGAAAGAAACTGGAGATGGAATGGATCTGAGTGAAGTATGTGAGAATCGGAGAAGGAATCAGTGTATGTTCTCATCATTTTTGGAATATATAATTCATAGGAAAATAAAAGAATGATAGGAGAAAAATGGAAGAAGAGAAAGATGAAAAAGGGAGAATGTGAGATCAGAAAAGGGAGAGAAGACATCTAACTCTGGGAAATGAACTAGGGGTGGTGGAAGGGGAGGAGGGGGGGGGGGTGGGGGTGAATGGGTGAATGGGGCACTGAGGGGGGCACTTGACACTATGAGCACTGGGTGTTATTCTGTATGTTGGTAAATTGAACACAATAAAAAAAAAATTTGAAAAAAAAAAAAAAAAAAAAAAAAATTAAAGAAAAATTAAAGGAAAAAGCAAATGCAGGAAAATCTAAATTCTGAGAGAAAGAGTCAAAAAGATTCAGAAATGAAGTTGAATAGAGAAGCTTGAAAATTTAAAGGAAAAAGGATTTTTGATTTCCAATTTAAGAGTTCTGAAAAAAAGAATCATTCAAAATTGATTTCTATCAGATATCTAATAAAAAAAACATTTTTTTAGAAAGAATGATGTGAGAGATGAAGAGATCTGATGAGAAGATCATACATTAAATCATCTATTGAAGCAATTGGAACTTAAAAATCCTCAAAATCATCTATGCAATAAAATTACACCTGATGATGATGAAAGTATAGTCAAGCAATTAATAAATGAAAGAATTAAAATCATAATGAATATACTATGATAATAATACACTTATACTTGGTGACTTCAATCTACACTTTTTTTTTTTACTTTTCAAAACTAGGAGAATCTAAACAAAACAAAACAAAAAAAAAACAAAATTTTAAAAATAACTGGACAAGATGGATTTTTAGATATTAAAAAGAAATCACTAAGAAGAAAACTCATTTTTTAAACTGAACACTCTCAAGTTCTTCATGACTTTCTCTTAATAGACCACATAATGAGTTCAATGTATCACATGTCTAAAAACTGATTAAAAAAAGATAAGGGGAAGTCAGAGCCTGCATAAATCTTTAAATTTAATGCCTTTAATTTTTTGATAGAAATCATTACAAGAAGTTTTTTTTTAAGGAAAAAGTGGAGGTTAAGGAAATTCAAAAGCTAAAAGATGAAAATAAAAAACCAGATTTGGAGACCAGAGATGATTTAAAAAGAAAAGAATGGAAACTAGAAAAAATTGAAAATACAATGACTGATTTTCAATCTTTTTTCTTTGCAGCAAAGCAAGTCTGAGGAGGGGGAAATAATCACATCAAAAGATCCATTCAAAAAAAAAAGAAAAAAAACTCAAAAAAAAGCTAACCTTACACTTAAAGAGAGCTAGAGAAAAAAAGCAAATCTGAACCTACACCTGCAGAGAAGAGAGTTAATTTTCAGAGCAGAAATCTCAAAGAAATCTTTGAAAAAGAAGAAATTTCAAACAGAGATTTTTAACCAGGAGAAGTGGTTCTTTGAAAGAATTTGTTTAAGAAGATTTTTTTATTTTTAAAATTTTTATTAAAAAGAAAAAGAAAGACTCAAAAGAAAAAAAAAAAAAAAATGAAAAAAAAAAAAAGAATGATCACTGAAACACAAGAAAAAATTTTGACTATTTTTTAAAAGATTATTTTAAAAATTATAAAATCTAATTGCAATCAAATTATAAAATTTTTCTCTCAGAAATTTTCTTGCAGAATCAAAAAAAACTAAAAAAAAACCACAGGAAAATTCAAATAGAAAAAGAAAACCTGAAGAACAGGCCAATAACCAGGGAGGAAATTTTTTTGAGTCATCAAAAAAAAAAGAAGACAAAATTCCAGGGCCAGAATGAGAAAAGGGGAAAAATAAAACTATTTGTTTAAAAAGAAAAGAATAAATAATGGACTGAAAGAGAAAGAAAAATAAAAGATGATGTCCAAATTCCAAAAATAATTCTAATGATGCCAAAAATCAAATTAAAAATTAAAAAAAAAGATTTAAGTAAAAAGGAGAATTAAGAAATAAAAATATAGTGAGAAAAAAATTTTAAAAAATTTCATCAAGATGGAGCAAATAGGATCCAAAAATTCATAAAAAAAAAAAGGAAAATAAATAGAAGGATTGAATAATATTCAAAAGGGAAGGAGGCTGATGTCAAAAGACAAAAAAAATCAATTGATTCAAGAATGGATATTTAACAAAAAAAAAAAAAAAAAGAAAAGACAAATATGATCAATTCCAGGGAGGAAATGCAGAGAAAGAGAGCAGGAATTCTAAATTCAAATAATCAAGATCAAAATTCTTTAAGTGTTAGGGATATGAGGGAACATTCCTTCCAAGATCAAGGAAAAAAAAGAAAAGCTCAAGCAAAAAGCAGATCTCAATTCAGCCTAAGGGCAAGCAAATAAAAATTAAGGAAGGAGATGGAAGAATTTATTTCTCTAGGGATTGAATGACCCTCAAGAAAAATATGGCAGAGAAATTAGGGATTAAATTTCTTTTGAAAAAAAAAAAAGGAGAGAGAAATCTAAAGAAAGGAGAATCAAAAAAAACAATGATTTAATAGAATCAATTCCTCAGAAATTTTCAATGAAATTTTTCAAAAAAAGAATGCACAGAAAACTTGAAAAGAATGGAAAAAAAAAAAAAAATAAATGAGCAGCAAAAGCAGAGAAGAACATGAAAAACAATGAATCATATTTGTGGACTACAAGGCAGAAAGAGAGAAGAGAGCAAAGAATGAATTACAAAAGAAAAAAAAAAAAATCAAATGAAATCCATTTGCTATTGAAATGGTCCTGAGAAAGAAAGCAGGGGTAGATAATCCTCAAATCAGATAAACAAAAAAAAAAAATTTGTCAAGAATCTAAGAGAGAAATGAATGAGTCATAAATATGATTCATACTTAAAAGGGGCTAGAGCTTCCAACAAGAGGATCATAAAAATAAATCAAATTGATATATGCATCAGGGAGATGAGCAGATTTTGTATAAAAGCAAAAAAAACAAGTTAAAGAAAATTCAATGATAAGACAGAAAACAAATGAAATAATGTATTACAAGTTAATTAACTTGCAATTAATTCAATACTTATAGGTCAATCAAAGGAACATCATCAAAGAAATTTTCCATTTTTTTTTTTTTTTTGGGACCTTCTGATTGATTTCACAGATATCTATTTAGAAACTTTTAAATCTAAACTCAATGACTTTTCTTTTTCCTTTGATTCTTCATTTTTTTTTTTTCTTTTTTTTTTTTTTGACTCTCTTTTTTTTTTTTGATTGAAATCAAAATCTCAACATCATTCACTGAATCATGGGACAATCAAAAATATTACAAATGGAACAATTCAATGTCTGAAAAAATTTTAAAAACTATTTCCAGATCAGTGCAATTTCATAAAAATAATTTTACTCATTACTTAAAAAAACAGATCAATCAGAGAGAGTTTGGAAGGACCTCAAACACGTGGAGGTTTAAAAACCATCTGCTAAAAATGAAAAAAGGTCAACCAGGAAATTAAGGAAGAATTAAAAAAAAAAGATTCATGGAAAAAAAAAAAAATGAAATGAAAATAAAACCACATCAAAATCTTTGGGATGCAGCAAAAGCAGTCCTGAGGGGGAAATACATCGCAATACAAGCAAAAATCAAAAACTGGAAAAAAACTCAAATAAAAAGCTAAAAAAACATAAAGGAGCTAGAGAAAAAAAAGCAGATAGAAAAAATACACCCAGCAGAAGAAGAGAGAATAAAGAAATAGCAGAACTCAATTCAAATCAGACCAGAAACTGTGAAATAAGAAAAAAAAACCAGAAGTTGGTTCTTTGAAAGAAAAAAGAAGAAAATTAACAATTAGGAAGATTATTAAAAAATTAAGAGAGAGAAGAACTCAAAAGAGAAAAGAAAAAAAAAAATGAATGAAAAGAGAATCAATATGAAAGACCATTAACAAAGAAATACAAAACAAAATTTAAAAAAAAATATTTTTATGAAAAAATTTATAAAAACAATATTATTAATATAAATTAGAAGAAGGCAATGAGAAGGAATTGCTGATGCATTCCTGGAAAGCCACAAAACTACTACCAAAACTGGAACAGGAAGAAATAGAAAACCTGAAAGGGCAATAACCAGGGAGGAAATTGAAGCAGTCATCAAAAACCTCCCAAGACACAAAAGTCCAGGGCCAGATGGCTTCCCAGGGGAATTTCTATCAAACATTTAAAAGAAGAAATCATACCTATTCTACTAAAAGCTGTTTGAAAAGATAGAAAGAAGATGGATGTAATTCCAAAATTCATTCTATGAGGCCAGCATCACCTTAATTCCAAAAACCAGACAAAGACCCCACCAAAAAGGAGAAAATTAAAGACCAATATCCCTGATGAACAATGAATGCAAAAAATTCAAAATTTATTGATAGCCAAAAGATAGGATCCAACAAATATTAAGAAAAACAAAAAAAACAATGAATAAAGTAGGATTTTTATTCCCAAATTGATTTTTCCATAGGTTCAACACTCAATAAAAACAATCAATGTGATTCATCATTCATCATCAGCAACTCATCATCAAAAAGAAGAAAATATCATAAGAAAAAACCAAGAACCATATGATCCTCATAGATGCAGAGAAAGCATTTGACAAAACAAAATAATACAGCATCCATTCCTGATCAAAAAAACTCTTCAGAGTGTAGGGATAGAGGGAACATTCCTCAACATCTTAAAAGCCATCTACGAAAAGCCCACAGCAAATATCATTCTCAATGGGGAAGCACTGGGAGCCTTTCCCCTAAGATCAGGAACAAGACAGGGATGTCCACTCTCACACACTGCTTCAACATAGTATTACTGAAGTCCTAGCCTCAGCAATCAGACAATCAAAAAAACAAAAAAAGCAAAGGCAAAAATTGGCAAAGAAGAAGTCAAACTCTCCCTCTTCTCCGATGACATGATACTCTACATACAAAAAAAAAAAGCCTCCAAACCCAAGATTGCTAGAACTCATACAGCAATTTGGGTAGCAATATAGGATACAAAATCAATGGCAATACAAAGAAAATCAATGGCATTTCTATACACTAACAATGAGACTGAAGAAAGAGAAAGAGAAGAAAAGGAGTCAATCCCATTTACATTTACAATTGCACCCCAAAAGCATAAGATACCTAGGAATAAACCTAACCAAAGAGGTAAAGGATCTATACCCTAAAAACTATAGAACACTTCTGAAAGAAATTGAGGAAGAAAGACAAAAGAGATGGAAAAATATTCCATGCTCATGGATTGGCAGAATTAATATTGTGAAAATGTCAATGTTACCCAGGGCAATTTACACATTTAATGCAATCCCTATCAAAATACATGGACTTTCTTCAGAGAGTTAGAACAAAATATTTTTTAGATTTGTGTGGAAAATCAGAAAAGACCCCCAATAGCCAGGGGAATTTTAAAAAAGAAAACCATAGCTGGGGGCATCAAATGCCAGATTTCAGGTTGTACTACAAAGCTGTGGTCATCAAGACAGTGTGGTACTGGCACAAAAAAGACAGACACACAAGATCAATGGAACAGAATAGAGAACCCAGAAGAAGACCCTGAACTTTATGGTCAACTAATATTCAACATGGACAACTTTATGGAGGAAAGAGGAAAGACTATCCTGGAAGAAAGACAAGACAGTCTCTTCAATAAATGGTGCTGGGAAAATTGGACATCCACATGCAGAAGAATGAAACTAGACCACTCTCTGCACCATACACAAAAATAAACTCAAAATGGATGAAAGATCTAAATGTGAGACAAGATTCCATCAAAATCCTAGAGGAGAACACAGGCAACACCCACCTTTTTTGAACCCCCACAGTAACTTCTTGCAAGATACATCCACGAAAGCAAAAGAAACAAAAGCAAAAATGAAAAAAAAAAAAAAATGAACTTTCAAATAAGAAGCTTTTGCACAGCAAAGGATAAGTCAAAAAAAACTAAAAGACAACACAGAATGGGAGAAGATATTTGCAAATGAACATATCAGATAAAGGGCTAGTTTCCAGATCTCTATAAAGAACTTATTAAACTCAAACAAAAGAAAAAAAACAATCCAATCATGAAAATGGCAAAAGACATGAACAGAAATCTCACAGAGAGAGAATAGACATGGCCAACATGCACATGAGAAAATGCTCATGATCACTTGCCATCAGGGAATGCTACAAATCAAAATACAAATCAAAACCACAATGACCTCCACACCACACCAGTGAGAATGGGGGAAAATTAACAAGGCAGGAAACACAAAATGTTGGAGAGGATGCGGAGAAAAGGGGAACCCTCTTACACTGTTGGTGGGAATGTGAACTGGTGCAGCCACTCTGGAAAACTGTGTGGAGGTTCCTCAAAGAGTTAAAAAATAGACCTGCCCTACGACCCAGCAATTGCACTGTTGGGGATTTACCCCAAAGATTCAGATGCAATGAAACGCCGGGACACCTGCACCCCGATGTTTCTAGCAGCAATGTCCACAATAGCCAAAAACAATAGGAAGGAGCCTCGTGTCCATCGAAAGATGAATGGATAAAGAAGATGTGGTTTATGTATACAATGGAATATTACTCAGCCATTAGAAACGACAAATACCCACCATTTGCTTCAACGTGGATGGAACTGGAGGGTATTATGCTGAGTGAAGTAAGTCAATCGGAGAAGGACAAACATTATATGTTCTCATTCATTTGGGGAATATAAATAATAAATAATAATAGTGAAAGGAATATAAGGGGAAGGAGAAAAATGTGGGGAAATATCAGAAAGGGAGACAGAACATAAAGACTCCTAACTCTGGGAAATCTGGGAAACTAACTAAACTGGGGGAGTGGAAGGGGGGAGGGGGGGGGGGGGGGGGGGGGTGACGGGGTGACTGAGGGGGGACTTGACGGGATGAGCACTGGGTGTTATTCTGTATGTTGGTTTAATTGAAAAATGTTGGAAAAAATTGAGGATGTGCACTAAAAAGGGCATTTTTTATGTTAATGAGCATCAAATGCTTATGCAGCAGACTAAAAACTGTATTCAAAACAGATAAAATGAAAAAAAAAAAAATTTTATCTAAAAAAATTTTGTAAAAACTGAAAAAAAGAAAAGGAAATATTAAAAAAGAAATCAAAAAAAAAAAAATGAATTTAAAAAATGATATGAAAATACATCTAGATAAGTTTTTTTTTCCATAGGTTTTATTATGATTTTTTATTATGTAATGGTTCAACAGCAATATTCAACTCCAAATAGCTAACATTTTGCATTATGGGTGATTTTATTTGGCATTATTAATGATCTTAAAGCTTAAAATGCAAAATTCTAAAAAAAATTGCATAAGTTTTTTTTTATTTTGAGATAAATAAATGAGTTTTAGATTAGCAAATTGTTTTTTAGTTCTTGTTGAGATGTAAAAATTTTTTGAAATTATCATTTATATGTATGCAGAGTTAAGGCAAAGTGCTCAAAAATGGAATAGGTTAAAAAAGGGTCAATCAAAAAAATGAAAGAAAAAATCATAATTTTTAATATTTTTTTTCAAAGTTTTTTTTTTTAGTTTTAATTATTCTTTTTTAAAAAAAGTTTTTTTTTATTTTTTTCTTTTTTTTTTTTTTTCTTTTTTCATTATCTTTTTTATCTTTGAATACTGTATTTCAATCCTTTTTTTCTTTTCTTCTTTTATTTTTTTATTTTCTGAATCAGAAACTAAAAAAAGTTTGAAAGTAATTCATTTATTCATTTATAATTTTTTTTATATATATGTTTTTAATGTCAATTTAGAAATAAGAATAATTGTTTATGAAAAAATGCTTGATAAGTGAAATAAATGAAAGAATGGAAATATATAAAAATATGATTTATAAATAAAAAAAAAAAGCAGAAAAGAAGAAATGTTCATTATCAAATAAGTGGGATAGAAAAGATAAAGGAAGTTCTCATAAAATGTGTTATACTTAATGCAATTTTCATTTCTATTTACTAAAAAAAAAAAAAAAATCTATTTTGAAAAATATATAATATTTAAATTTATATTTTTAGTTTCTCTCTGTTGCATCATTGTTCAGTCATCATTGCTTGAATTAATGATTTTTTTTAATCATTTTTATTTGAACTTTTAAAATCTGTGAATGAAAATGAAATTCATAAAAAAAATAGTAATGAAAAATTTCAATATTTTCATTTGATCTTTATCATTTTTTATTAATATTAATAAATAATCTTATTTTTTAATGATGGATTTTGCAAAGATAGATGATATGTATTCATTTGAATTTAGAAAATTATTTGTTTTTAAAAATTAAAAATAAAAATAATACAAATAATAATAAAATGTTATAATAAAAATTAACTACAGAGAAATTTTAATTAAACAATTAGATTATTCAGGTAGTTGTTATTATTGTTGAAATGAATTTATTACATAAAAATAAAAATTTAATAATCATTATTTCTCATTTATTAATTTTAATTTTTTTTTAAATATTATAGATTTTTTTTTTATTTTTAAAAAAAAAAAAGAGAATCATAGGTAAACCTAAAATTTAAAAAAAGACAAAAATGTGACAGTATTTATCTTTCTTAGCTAGGCCATTGTGGGGGACCCAAAAAAGATGAAGATTTTGTTTTTGCTCCTCATCTCTACTTGCTGAGAAATTAATAAGGGAATCTTATTTTATTATTTTTAGCTCAGCATTGGATAACTGACATTTCATGACAAGTATGATATTTCATAAAATATTTTGAATTTTTTTTTTGTTTTTCTTTAAATTCTTGAAAAACATGGGTTTCAGAGGAATCCAAAGGCAAATGATAATTTTTGTAAAATGGCAAAAAAAATTTAAACCATTTAAGTTATGATGATGAATTTTGTGTAATCAGTAGGCTTTGCCTTCCTGATATTGTGAATTGATCTGAAATTTTTTCCTGGCTCTAATGTCAATTTACATCAGTATGTCAAAATTTTAGCTTTTGATCAAATAAATACATTACAATTTAGCTACCATTGTTGAGTTTAGAATCAAAGAATTCATTAGTTTAGCAGAACAAAAATCTTTTTTCATCAATTTCATTTCCTAATCATATCTTTTTAGGACTCAAAAAAAACTTTTAGAGTACTAGGACTTAAGTGGATTCTAATTAATGTATTTTTAATTCTTTCTGACACTGTTGACAGATGCTGATTCTGGCCTTACTCATTAGTAGAAGTGTAATGAGATTTTGTTGAGACTTTTAAGAAATGTGTCTCATTTTTTGATTCTTTTACTAATTCCTTTTCATCTTTGTCATTTCTATTTTTGATAAAAATCAATTTTTTAAAAATTTATTTTTTTAAGTAAAAATGATAATAAAATATTCTTCATTTGCTGAAATTCAACTGAAAAATTAATCTCATTTTCATTTCATCTTTTATCATGCTTAAAGCTTTAAATCTTTATGTGATGAACCTTGAAAAAAAAAAAAAAATTAGGATGATTGATTAGTATCCAGAATGTTCAAGTTAAACATTTGTTGGAAAGGTAGATTTGAAAATTATTATTTAATTGGATATGTGACAGGAAAATTATAATGAATTATCTATTCTGTTTTTTGAATTTCTTTTCAAAAAAGTTTTTCTTTTTTTTTAAATTTTTATTATAAAATTTTTAAATTTTTTTATTTTTATTTATTTTAAGAGATTTTTTTTATGAGATGAGACATAGGAAAGAGAGAGAAGCAGGCTCTCCTTTGGGAAGTCTGATTCTGGACTAGATCCCAGGACCCCAGGATCATGCCCTGAGCTGAACTGAGCTAGATAAAAGAAACAAAAGAGATGACAAAAGGCATCCAAATTTCTCAAATTCTAAATGAATTTCTTCTCTTTTTTTATTCTTTCTTTTTATAGATTCAATAAAAAAGTTTAAATTTTGTAGTAAATTTTTATATATATTAATCTAAATTTTACTTAATTATTTTATAAATCTATGAGTATATTTATTTTATTTATATTTTATTTTCATGTTCAAATCTTTTGTAAGTTCCAAAAAAATTGATATATCAATCCTTGGGATTTTATCTTTTAATTTGGCTTTTATGGCCTGATTATATAATTTTTAAATATCAATTTTAAATAAAAAATATTTATTTAAAAAGGAAAAGTAAGATTAAATGAAAATTTAAAATATCATCTTTTTTATCTATTAAAATTGAAAAAAAAAAAAATAAAACTGTTGCAGAATAAAAATATTAAAAAAATATATTATTTTTTATTTTTTTATTACATTTTATGCCATATATAATAAAAAGTATATACTATATGACTATGATGAGTTTTTGAAATTGTAATTTTAGATTTTCAGTAATTTGATTAATTGATAAAATGCATCCAATAGAGAGATATGATTATCATTTTAATGAGCTTTCAGCTATTATTTCAAAATTTTTTGGAACTAAACTGTGTTCTTTAATTTCTACATCATTAAACATACAACAACAAGTTTTTTTTTTTGAGATATTTTTATTTTTTTTTGATATCTATAAAATCAATTATGAGAATGATTAAATTTAAAAAATTAAATGAAAAATTGTAAAAAAATGTAATTCTTTTATTTATCTTAATAAAAAACTGAAAATGCACTTTGGAATGTAGGTAGATTAGATTAAGTTACTCTCATCAAGATAGTTAGTCATGAAATCTAAGAAAATTCAAATTCATTTCTGCTTGATTTCAGAGGCTATGTCTATCCAGTATGTAGCAATTTTTAGTCAATCAGTTTGTAGCAAAGACTCAAAACATTTATTCTGAAATGATGATGATTCAGTTTCAGTGGGGTTGTGAGTGTAGAGATGCAATTTAATTAGATTCTTGATGCTGATTTGAATCATATTGCCTGTGCTAATGTAATTTATTTAATGCTTTTCATTTTATATATGTGATATTTCTACTTAAAAATTTAATAAAAATTCTTAATGTAGTAGAATTTGTACTTATGAGGATGCTTCAGACAGTTTTATGCATTGGTTGGTATAGAGTTTTGGGATCAATGATTGAAGTAGATAATTGCTTTTATATTTTGATAAATGCATTTCATTTCTCATAAAATGTCTCTTTCTGACTTTTCTCTCTTTCTCCTCTTTTCTCATCTACACAAATAAACCTTTCTCTTTTTACAATAAATTTTTTCTTTTTAATTATTCTTTTTTTTCTTTTTCTTTTTTTTTTTTTTCTTTCAATTTTTTTCTTTTTATTTTAAATTAGGTTTTGATGAATGACTTCTGTAAGTCATATATGCGTATCTATAAACCATTGTTTTCAGCTAATTTTTTTTTTGGACTTCCATGATTTTACATTCAAGACTTAGTAAGACACTTCTTATGGGGGCTTTACAATGATTGAATTATCATATTCTAATTCAAATTAATTCAATTAGTGTTGGGCATGTTTAGAAAGTCAAAAAAGGTAAATAATTTAAGTGAAAAAAAATTTTGTTTTACTTTTTAAAATTGTAATTTTTGTTTTATAATTATAGTCTTATAAAAATTTTTAAATCCACTTTAAATGAGTTCTTTAAATAGAGAGTTTAAAAAACAATCAGATAAATTAGAAATAAAAAAAAGAAATGAAAAAATAAGAAAAAGAAAGAAAAAAAAAAAAAAAAATGAAATTAATAAAATCATTTGTTTTTTGTTTATTGTTAATGAATCAAATAATCCTGAAATTTTTCATTGTTTTTTTCAATAACTTTTAATGAATCATATCAAATTAATATATTGAATAAAAAATTAATATGAAGAAAATATTTTTTCTTGGATTTAGATTTGAAAATAGTTGGTTTTAAGGGCCTTGGCCTTTGGGTATTTGGTTTGCTGTTTTAGAGAAAAAAGAAAGAAAAAAAAACTTTAACTTTTACTCAAGTTTTTTTTTTTTTTTTTTGTCTACTACATTTTACTTAATGTTTAAAATGAAATACCATCAGGCCAGATAGTGCTAGAAATCTTAAGATTCAGAAAGGACAATATTTAAGGTGCTAATTTTAGAGCACACTTTAGGTATACAAACAATATTGAAAAAAGGTACAGAGATTTCCTATATACCCATGTTTTCATACACACACACAGCCTTCCCTATTTAGACATTGGTTAAAACATCCTTCAGCAGAGGTATGTTTGTTACAATGATTTGATGAACCTTATATTGATACATCATAATTACCCAAAATCCATATTTTTGCATTGGTTCACTCTCAGTGAGTGTTCATTCTATAGATTTGAAAAAAAAATGTAAAAGATTGATATACATATAAAGATATAGCTAGGTAGATGATATATATAATTGTGAATAATAATACAGATATTGATGATATATAGACATAAATCCTCTGTGGCCTGCCTACTCATCATCTCCCTATCGCTCAGCCACTGAAAACCAAGAAATTGATTTTACTGTCTTCATTGTTTTTCCTTTTCCAGAATGCCATGTAGTTGGAATCATAAAAATTTCAGATTGTTTTTTTTTTTTCACTTAGTGATGTGCACTTAAAGTTTCCTCTGTGTATTTTCATGACTTGATAGCTCATTTATTTTTAGCACTGAATAATATTTATTTTTTCTAGAAGTAGATATAAGATTATCCATTTTACCTACTAACAGGTATCTTAGCTGCTTCTAAGTTTGGGCAAAATATGAATAAAGCTGCTATAAAGATCCTGTGTGCAGAATGGTTTTTTGTTGTGGACATGTTTTCATCTCATTTGGGTAAATATCAAAAATGAGTGATTGCTGGATCCTATGGTAAGAATGTGTTTAATTTTAAGATTTTAAGAAACCGCCAAACAAATAAGTTCCAAAAGTTGCTAGAATCATCTCACATTCTACCAGCAAAAGATGAGAGTTCATTTTTTTTCCACATCAATTCAGCAATTGGGTGTTGTCAAGTTTGTAGGATTGTGTGTAGTGGTGTGAGAGTGGTTTCTCCTTACTTATATTTTTAAATTTACATTTTCCTGATTACACATGATGTGGATCATCTTTTTTGTGTGCTTATTTGCCATCTCTCTTGTAGTATCTTGTAGTGAGGTCTTGTCTGTGAAAATCTTGTCCCATTTTTTATAATTGTTGTTCTTTTTCAGATTGTTGAATTCTAAGTTTTTTTTGTATTTGAGTTTTTAAACTTTTTTTTTTTTTTTTTTTTATTTTTTTTTTTTTTTTTTTTTTATGATAGTCACAGAGAGAGAGAGAGAGAGAGAGAGAGAGAGGAGAGAGAGCAGGAGAGAGAGAAGAGCACCAAGGAGCCAGACGTGGGATTTGATCCCCGGTTCTCCAGGATCGCACCCTGGGCCAAAGGCAGGCGCTAAAACCGCTGCGCCACCCAGGGATTCCCGACAACAACCGCTGCGCCACCCCAAATCTTGTTCTCCTGTAATAGAATGCCTTGTTTCTCATTTTCTTGACACTATCTTTTTAGAGCAGAGGTTTTTAAAGCTTTGATGAATTTTTAGAAATAGAACTTTTTCCATATTTTTTTCATGGATTATGTTTAATGTTGTATCTAAAATATCATTACTAAACCCCAAGTCATAGTCATCTAGATTTTTTCTGTTACTTTTTTTAGTTTTTAAAGTTTTGCCATGTACATATAGGTCCACTCTCAATTTTGAGTTCATGTATGTGATGAATGTAAAGCCAGTGTCTAACATTTTTTGAGGAAGAATTGAAAAATGTGTTAGCTGTTGTCGCCTTTTAGCTCAGGTTTACTGGTGTCCTATAAAAGCTTGGACATTTTGCCACAGAGCTAAAATTGATAACCAGATTTGGAGTTGGAGAAGATGAAAAAAAAATCCAGGTGAAAATGAAACAATTACCAACAAAATAAAAACCACCCATCTCCTACCAACAAGGTAAACCAGCAGATAAACACAACCTGTGTGAGCTACCAAATGGCTTCTGCTTTATTCTATTCTCCAAATATCCCAAATAATCTCTCTGGTGGTTCACCATAACAGGAAACAAAACAAAAGGAAAAGGGACATCCTAGACAAATAGTTCAGCCTAGCCAATTGAAAAACATTACAACGCCTCCAGGGATATATTGCCAGAGTGCCTAAGGAAAATTTTTGAAGTTCATTATCTTGATTTTGGTAATGGCTTCACAGGTATATACAGGTATCAAATCTCAAGTTCTAAAAATTTATTTTTGAGGGGCAAGATGGCGGAAGAGCAGGGTCCCCGAGTCACCTGTCCCCACCAAATTACCTAGATAACCTTCAAACCATCCTGAAAATCTACGAATTCGGCCTGAGATGTAAAGAGAGACCAGCTGGAACGCTACAGTGAGAAGAGTTCGCGCTTCTATCAAGGTAGGAAGACGGGGAAAAAGAAATAAAGGAACAAAAGGCCTCCGAGGGGGAGGGGCCCCGCGAGGAGCCGGGCTGAGGCCGGGGCGAGTGTCCCCAGGACAGGAGAGCCCCGTCCCGGAGGAGCAGGAGCTGCACCAACCTTCCCGGGCGGGCGGAAAGGGGCTCGCAGGGAGTTGGAGCAGGACCCAGGAGGGCGGGGATGCCCTCGGGCTCCCGGGGACACTAACAGACACCTGCGCCGCGGGAGAGTGCTCCGAGCTCCCTAAGGGCTGCAGCGCGCACGGCGGGACCGACCGGAGCAGCTCGGAGGGGCTCGGGCGGCGGCTCCAGGGAGGGGGCTGCGGGGCGGGAGCGCGAATCCAACAGCGCAGGCCCCGGAGCACAGGGCGCCGGGACACAGCCCAGGATCCGGCCTCCCCCGGGACAGGCAGAGGCCGGGAGGGCCCAGGACAGCGAGGACGCTCCTGCCCCGAGCTGAGCAGATCAGCGGCCCCGCCCCGGAGCCTCCAGGCCCTGCGACGGAGAACCGAGAGCCCCGAGCCCCGTAGTTCCTGCGGAGGCTGAATCCAGGCTTCCAGAGTTGCCATAGCAACTGCGACTGTTCCTCCTGGGGCCTGACGGGGTAAACAACCCCCGCTGAGCCCTGCAGCAGGCAGGGGCAGAGCAGCTCCCCCAAGTGCTAACACCTGAAAATCAGCGCAACAGGCCCCTCCCCCAGAAGACCAGCTAGACGGACCAGTGATACTCCCCCGTGTTCCAATACAACTTGTTTTTGGCCACTCTGCACTGAGCAAAATGACTAGAAGGAAAACCTCACCTCAAAAGAAAGAATCAGAAACAGCCCTCTCTCCCACAGAGTTACAAAATCTGGATTACACTTCAATGTCAGAAAGCCAATTCAGAAGCACTATTATACAGCTACTGGTGGCTCTAGAAAAAAGCATTAAGGCCTCACGAGACTTCATGACTGCAGAATTTAGATCCAATCAGGCAGAAATTAAAAATCAATTGAATGAGATGCAATCCAAACTAGAAGTCCTAACGACGAGGGTTAACGAGGTGGAAGAACGAGTGAGTGACATAGAAGACAAGTTAATGGCAAAGAGGGAAACTGAGGAAAAAAGAGACAAACAATTAAAGGACCATGAAGACAGATTAAGGCAAATAAATGACACTCTAAGGAAGAAAAACCTACGTTTAATTGGGGTTCCCGAGGGCGCCGAAAGGGACAGAGGGCCAGAATATGTATTTGAACAAATCCTAGCTGAAAACTTTCCCAATCTGGGAAGGGAAACAGGCATTCAGATCCAGGAAATAGAGAGATCCCCCCCTAAAATCAATAAAAACCGTTCAACACCTCGACATCTAATAGTGAAGCTTGCAAATTCCAAAGATAAAGAGAAGATCCTTAAAGCAGCAAGAGACAAGAAGTCCCTGACTTTCATGGGGAGGAATATTAGGGTAACAGCAGACCTCTCCACAGAGACTGGCAGGCCAGAAAGGGCTGGCAGGATATATTCAGGGTCCTAAATGAGAAGAACATGCAACCAAGAATACTTTATCCAGCAAGGCTCTCATTCAAAATGGAAGGAGAGATAAAGAGCTTCCAAGACAGGCAGGAACTGAAAGAATATGTGACCTCCAAACCAGCTCTGCAAGAAATTTTAAGGGGGACTCTTAAAACTCCCCTTTAAGAAGAAGTTCAGTGGAACAATCCACAAAAACAAGGACTAAATAGATATCATGATGACACTAAACTCATATCTGTCAATAGTAACTCTGAACGTGAATGGGCTTAATGACCCCATCAAAAGGCGCAGGGTTTCAGACTGGATAAAAAAACAGGACCCATCTATTTGCTGTCTACAAGAGACTCATTTTAGACAGAAGGACACCTACAACCTGAAAATAAAAGGTTGGAGAACCATTTACCATTCAAATGGTTCTCAAAATATACCCTAAAAACTATAGAACACTTCTGAAAGAAATTGAGGAAGACACAAAGAGATGGAAAAATATTCCATGCTCATGGATTGGCAGAATTAATATTGTGAAAATGTCAATGTTACCCAGGGCAATTTACACGTATAATGCAATCCCTATCAAAATACCATGGACTTTCTTCAGAGACTTAGAACAAGTTATTTTAAGATTTGTGTGGAATCAGAAAAGACCCCGAACAGCCAGGGGAATTTTAAAAAAGAAAACCATATCTGGGGGCATCACAATGCCAGATTTCAGGTTGTACTACAAAGCTGTGTTCATCAAGACAGTGTGGTACTGGCACAAAAACAGACATATAGATCAATGGAACAGAACAGAGAACCCAGAAGTGGACCCTGAACTTTATGGTCAACTAATATACGATAAAGGAGGAAAGACGATCCACTGGAAGAAAGACAGTCTCTTCAATAAATGGTGCTGGGAAAATTGGACATCCACATGCAGAAGAATGAAACTGGACCACTCTCTTGCACCATACACAAAGATAAACTCAAAATAGATGAAAGATCTAAATGTGAGACAAGATTCCATCAAAATCCCAGAGGAGAACTCAGGCAACACCCTTTTTGAACTTGGCCACAGTAACCGGAGAAGGACAAACAGTGTATGTTCTCATTCATTTGGGGAATATGAATAATAGTGAAAGGGAATATAAGGGAAGGGAGAAGAAATGTGTGAGAAATATCAGAAAGGGAGACAGAACATAAAGACTTCTAACTCTGGGAAATGAACTAGGGGTGGTGGAGGGGGAGGAGGGCGGGGGGTGGGGGTGAATGGGTGACGGGCACTGAGGGGGACACTTGACGGGATGAGCACTGGGTGTTATTCTGTATGTTGGTAAATTGAACACCAATAAAAATTAATTTATATTAAAAAAAAAAAAAAAAAAAAAGAAATACAGATTTAAAAGCAAAAGTATTCAAGTACTAGAAGGCATGGATGCATGTCTGTATAATGTAGAAATGAAAAAGCCTTTTAAATATAAATCAAATTTGAGAAGACTGGTAATTGAACTACATTAAGAAAAGCATAACAAAAAATCATAAGGAAATAATCAAAAGACAAATAATCTTGAAGAAAATATTTGCAATTCATATCATAGAGAAAGAGATCCATTTCCTTATAATATAAAAAATTAAGAACTTTTTAAGACCAAAAAATTAGCACAAGCCATGGGCAAGATACATGAACATGCAAAGATACTCATAGTAAAAGTAATGCACATTGAAACTGGATGAGATGCCCATTCCTCACCCACCAGGTTGGCCAAATATGAAATTTAATAACCCACTCTGTTATTGGCAGGGCTATGGAGAATCACACACTAAATGGAAGGGAATTTGGCAAAACCTTACAAAATTGAAGATGCATTTACCTTTCTATCCAGCTACCTCACTTTTGGGACTGTCACATCAAGATTCATACCAACAAATACAAAACAACATATTTCCATGCTTATTCATTATATCATTAAGATAAAAAATAACCCAAAATACAGTAATTGGGTTGACTAAACTATGATTAGAAACTGACTAAACTATGAAGTAAAAGAAAAAGGAACATTGACACAGATTTGGAGTGAACTGCAAAATATATTAAGTACAAAAAGCGAGGTACAGATAGTGTATATAATGTGCTTTTTTGTGCTCAGAAAAGGACCTTTTGCATACTATTTTTGCAACTTGCAAAAGTTTTGTATAGTATTTTTGTTTACATTAGATTGAGGATTCTTGAAGCAGAGGTTTTCTTATTTGTTTTTGTTTTATTTTGTTTCGCCACCCCAGTGCTGGGGTACATTAGATATTTTCAATAGATGTAAACCGACTATTTCTTCTCTCTCTCTTTCTCCCCTTTTGAGGATTTCATATAGACCTTTTGGGGTGACTGATCTCTAATTGACTTTAATAATAGAATTGGGCCCTCACCTTGTGTTTCATTCAAACATCTTCATTGAGTTATGTCTGGGTCTGCAGTTCTCAGATGCTGATTGAAGGATCTCCCATCTTTCTTGGTTGCTTGGTAACACCATTCAGTGATTACATTTACTGCTCCCATGTGAATTGCGTATCACAGCTCTAATTAATGTTTCAAACAAACATTCCTGGAACTCCAGAAAAACACTTAATCCTTTCCACTTACCCTTCTGTAGAGGAACTCCTGCTCTTGCCTTTGAAGATGTATAACAATGGGCAATATTTTTATTACATAGCTTACATGCATTGGGTCACAATGCTCAGAAAGAAATGTTTCTTCAAATTCTCTCCAACCTTCAAAGTTTCATTTTCTTTGTTTTTACAAAAGGTTAGCTATAACTTAAAATTAATGCAATAGAAACCTGATATCTCACCTCTTCCAAGACATCACTCTATTTTTTGGTATGCACCTTCATGGAAATTGCTGTGATGTAGAAATGTATTCAACCCACCTGTATGTTTCTATCAAGCCAGTTTTCATTCTTTTTCACAACTAAGTATACTGAAGGCATATGTGCACTTCTTTTTTACATCTTTTCTTCTCAAGTACATATATGTATTGTCTGTGATAATCTATTTCTTTTCAAAATTACCCAGGTAACAAATAGAATATTTTAAGAATGTACAGGGATGCAACAATATTCTTCTCCAAAGTCAACTGCAAGAAAGAAGACAACAATAATAACAAAACCCATAGAGAAAACTGAGAGGGGTCAGTGGAGTATTAAGAAACATGTTTGCTTATATATATATATATATATATATATATATATATATATATATAAAAGAATTATTGCCAAGATACATAAGAAACAACTGATAATAATTACTCATAACAGGTAACAATGGAGGGCAGGGCTCAAAGCAAGACCTTCCCTAGTCTACCTTTTTATGTGATCATGAGTTCTGCACTTATTTTCAAATGGTCCAGAAAAAAAAATTAAGATGGGTAGACAAGAGATGGTTGATAGATAGGTTATAGATACATAAATAGAGTATAGATAAGATACAAATGGAAGATGGATATGTAATAAATAGATTGAAAGGAGATTTAAATTTAATGAGGCAAAATTCAGTAGAATGAGGGAGTACTTGACATGGGAAGATGGTAAAACTGCAGATAAAAGAAAATCTCTTTAATTCTCAAGTGCCATAATTTCCCAAACCACAAGGGTTTATTGAGAGAGGCTTCAAGTTTATATGGTAGAAATAAGGTATTGCTAACATAGTCTTTACCTTTAACAAAATGAAAATAACAGAAAGAATGACAAGCACAATAGAATGACTTCCTGTCCAGCGAGCTGGGACTCATATAATGAGAAAAAGCCTAAATTCATAAGGAAAATTTCAAAGGAGAAGTCATACAAAGCCTGGGGTTGAAGAATTTACAGGAATTCCCCAGTAGACAAATAATAAGGAATATTGCTGGCAGGTAGTACAGAATGTAGGCTGTGAAAGGGATGGTGTGTTTGGGACTAAAGTCCAAACTTTAGTCCCAAACACAGCCCCATGGAGGGCTATAAGTCATGATGGGTTAAGATTGTACATTTTCTTTCAATGACAAAAGAATAAGTATTGAGAGGAAAGAACATGATCGAATTTATCTTCTGGAGAGAGTTCATTGGTTGCATGTCAAGCTGAGTTGGAAGATGAGACAGAAGGCCATCTACGTGGGATTCTTCATGTGGCAGTAACATGCAATGTTCTGGAGGCTTCTGAGTCAGCAATGGCCTGTTTGAGTTTGATTCTTAAAAGTCATTTTGAGTAATAATTGAATTAGAGTTAAAGACATGAATCTTGGCTCAGTTCATGGTTCAATCAAAGGGAGCTTCATTGCATCTGGCAGCCAATTAGACATAATATGCCTAGGTGTTAATACAACTTGTATAATCTCCAATGACTTTTTACTGGACCTCAAATTCATTATTGGAAAAAAATAAGGTGTGTAGTAAGATGTCCAGATGCTTTTTTAACTTCAAAGTATGTGATTTCCCTTATGAACTCTTAATTTGAAAGGAAAATTTGAGTCATATATTTTTCATTCATTCCATTCATATTTGCATTTCTCAGAGTAAAGTTGCTATATAAATTCATAATAAAAAATAGTAATGTTGAAATGTTCATTTTAAAAACTATCCATAATTTAAGAAAGACCGGTGCCATTTTGATACCATGTTTTATACATTATTCTTAGAAAACATATTTCTGTCTTAAAGCATCGGAGGTGTTTCTCTTTGACAAAGTTGATGATTCATATTACAATTCTCATATATTACAATTTAGTTTATATGTCAAGCTTGGGGAGTTATGAGATACTGGGGTTTATTCTTGGGACTCAATTTGTATAAAACTAAGGTCTGCATATTAAACTTTTCAAAATATTTCTATTATCTAGCCCTCACTCCACATCTCCACATCTGGCTTACCTTAGTTTAGGCCTCACATCTGAGGTTTTAACTTCTTATTCCTCTCTATCTGCCTCTATTTTAGAGACCTGAGGAAATATAAAAGCAGGAGGAAAGTTGCCAGTAAATATTAACAATGGGTCTATATCACTATCACCAATTTTAAAAGGTGATTTAAAATTTAAAAGTATGATTTAGACTAACACATGAGGATCCAGAATCCACATTATAACTATTCCAAAGATAGATAGGTTGGCTTAAGTCTACTTCTACTCTTAAAAGTAAGGCACAGCCCAGAAGGAGCCAGGGCCTGCTCTATTTGCCAGACACAGCCCTCCATCCAGATGTGTGTCCTCTGTGCTGACTCTTCAGGTGAACATGGTCCTGCAGCCTTCCATAGCAGGACCCTACTTTACAGGTTCACAAGATCAGCCTCAGGGAGAACAATTTTCATCCACCAGTGAATGTCTCATGGGGTCTATGAATGGTTCCACCACTGGCCATTACTCTGCAAACACAGGGGTGTGCAGTCTGAAGGAAGAAAGTGGGAGAAGAGTTGAGCATGGTACCAAGATTAGCACACAGGGTCTGGGGGCTTTTGGCTGACATATATAAATTTTCAATGAGTTCTACACTCACTGTTTTTAATAAGAGACACCTAATGAAAGATGAATTCCCATTTGAACCCAATAAAGTGCATTTTTTTTCACATGGATTCTACCCTTGTGTTTATCTTTTTATCTTGAACTCATGTACATTTCATCCTTGCAAGTTCCTTGACCCCTCTGCAATGATGCCATTAGGCCTAAAGACTACAAATGATGTAATGCATATTATGCACTTAAAATTGAAAGTATGGTAATGACTAGAAAGCAAACAATGTAAAACATGAATGCAAGAGTATTTATTGTCCACTTAATGAATCACTTTGACTTTCCCTTTCATCGTATATAGTAGTGTCTCCTCTATCAACAAGACTTTATCCTTTCCTAACATTTGATGCTGAACTTTAATTCCACTGTGGTGGATTTAAAAGTGCCCCCCCCCACCCCACCAAATTCACATCATCCTGGAACTTCATAATGTAATCTTATTTGGAGTAAGGTCTTTGTAGATGGATCTTGAGATGAAATTATGGATTTAGAGTGGATCCTAAATCCAATGATTGGTATCTTTACAAGAGAAAAGGGAGATATAAGAGTCACACAGAAAATAAAGCTAAGTGAAGATGAAGATGAAGACAATATTGGAGTTATAATTCAGAGAATGCCAAGGATTGCCAGCAAACACCTGAAAATAGGAGAGATGCTTGGGACAGTTTGTTCTCAGAGCCTCCAGAAGGAACCAACCCTGCTGATATCTTGATTTCAGACTTCTGGCTGCCTGACCTGTAAAAGAATTGATTTCTGTTGTTCTAAGGCACCTGGGTTGTGGTAATTTATACAATACTTCCAGGAAACAAATGCACCCACCTCTGAGGCTCAGTATCAGGATACTTGTATGTGGAGTCTTACCTGCTGTGCTGGGTGGGCTGTTAGGTGTTCCCTCACCACTCTGACCTTTGAGTGACCCTTTGAGATTCTCTATTTCTGTATTTAAGGTACTTAAAAGACACAGACCTACCTATAGGTGAATATATGTTTTTTATTCCTGTGTAAAAACTTACTTTTTTAAAGTTTCTATTTATATTCCAGTTAGTTAACATACAGGTAATATTAGTTTCAGGTGTACATATAGTGATTCAACACTCCCATACAATACCCAGTGCTTATCACAAGTGAACTCTTTAATCCCCATCTCCCATCTAGCCTAACCCCCTGCCCACCTCCCCTCTGGTAACCATCAGGTTGCTTTCTATGGTTTAGGGCCTGTTTCCAGGTTTTTCTCTCTTTCCCACACCATGTTTGTTTCTTTTCTTAAATTCCACATGTGAGTGAAATCATATGGTATTTGTCTTTCTCTGACTTATTTCACTTAGCATAATACTCTCTAGCTCCATCTATGTTGTTGCAAATAGCAAATTATAATGAAATCTGTATATTATTCAATCATCATATATATATATATATATATATATATATATGATATGATATATATTCCATTCTTCAGTAAATGGACATTCAGGCTCTTTCCATAATTTGGTTATTGTCAATAATGTTGCCAAAAAAATCAGGGTATATATATCCCTTTGATTGACTATTTTTGTATTTGGGGGGTAAGTACCTAGTAGTGCAATTGCCAGATTATAAGGTAGTTTTATTTTTAACTTTTTAAGGAACCTCCATACTGTTTTCCAGAGTGGCTCCACCCGTTTGCATTCCTACCAACAGTGTAAGAGGGTTCCCTTTTCTCCACATCCTAAAACCTGGTGTAAAATCTCTACTTCCTATAGCCATGCTTCTATGCCCTGCCCCATCCTCCATCTCCTCCCCCCTCTGAACTCCCCTTTCTGAATGTTTATGCTGAACTGGCACCACCCCCAATGTTCTCAGGTTTCCCAAAACTGTCTGGATGTTACCACCACCACCAAGGACAATTGTGTCTGCATTTCTCTCTCTCTTCATGCATCTTCTCACACAAAAATTCGGGTCAGGTAGGAATTCTCAAATCTTAGGTCTGTCATGCACTATGGCTCATAGTGAAGCTCATCTCAGATTTTCAAATTTGTCTCTGGATCTGTGAAAGCCAGGATTTCAACATTATGGACTCCGAGAAGTGTAGTTGAAACTAAACATTGAACAATGGCAATTCTGTTCTCTAGGAAGCAATAAATGCTGTTGATTCAATGGATGGGAAAACATGGGGCAACCCGCTTTACCGCAAATTAAAATGTATTAACTACTCATTTTTCAAGATAATAACTACATACACGGTCTTCCATCCATTCACTGATTCGGTTTTCAAATATTTACTGTGTTCTGGACCCAAGAGATGACAAGAGTGTTCTTGACCTTGGGTACCTGCAGTATACAAATGTGATCACACACACAAGGTAACAAGTCTCCTGTAGGTATAAGTACTGCCTCATGTAGAGAACCTGCAGGGGAGCTGAGGACCAAATGTCACGCCTTACTGCCTTTCATTCCAGGACTGCTGCATGCCTAACCCAGTCACCTTTATAAGGCTGGCCCCACTAACCAGCAGCGATATTACAACTGCTTAACCAGGCATATGGCACAAATACTGAGTATGTAATGGCCAGTCAGCATGGATGCAGATGTAAATAACCGATGCCAGATCTGCCCTTCAGTTGCTAAGTCTCCTGATATCTAATATTTGAACGCTTTAAAATTGCTTTGTAAGGTGGGAGATTATTCAGTGAACACCTCTTTTTCAGCTGGAGATGAAACAATGAGTGATGATGCGGTCTAGTACAAGAACTGTTTCCCTTTCGGCCTCTAGGGGGAGCCCGAAGCTCTTTGCTGTCCCCATCTCTAGTACCCAAGGAATTCGAATCTAAGGACTGATGATCAGGTGTTCCAGGAGTTTGGCCTCCTTATCTGAAGTTACATCTTTCAGAGAAAATAAAGAACATAGACATTCTCTGCTCTCTCCATTTCCTGCAGCCCAAGGAGGCGGTTCTCTTTGGACAGGTTTTGTCTCTCTTAGTAGTCTCTCAGGCCCTTGTTCCAGGGTGATAGAACATATTCTCCTGCCAGTTTTGTTTCTTGATCTTCCCTCTGCTGCTAGCTGGGAGGTGTCTCACTAGGGATGCCAGATAGAACACAAGACATACAGTGAAATTTGAGTTTAAGACAAAGTGTGTCCCAAATGAGACATGGTCATGCTATCTCTGGGAGCCAAAAGGGCAGGGCTGGGTCCTATTATTGCCCTCACTGAGCATCCTAGAATTCTGCTTTGGGCTCAGAGTCAGAGCTTATCTAGATACCTTGCTTGTTGTGACCAAGTAGGTACTAGCATGTTTCTGAACATCAACCTGATATCTGGTGAAACTCTCTGATTAAATATGACTTTTGCTAGTACTCTGAGCTCACTTTGCAAGAAGGCCTATCCAATCCCAGTAGGTCCAAGTTAATGCACAACACAGACCCAAGACTCATCTCCATCTTGTTTAGAATCCGCTCTAGAGGACTGAGAATCAGGGTATTTTTTTAATGCCTGAAATATAGCAGGTTTAATTTAACAATTAAAAATATGGTTATATTTTACATTCCTAAATTTTTTTGAATAGAGATGTGCCCTACCCAAATCACTTTCAGCTATGCCTGCAAGCAGTGACATTCTGCTTGTGGCATTCAGAGTTCTATCTTTGAATGCCATGGTAATCACTTGCTTCCCTTTGAGGCTGTCGTGTCTGGCATGAAATATAAGAATTTAAAATACCACCTTAGCAGGCTCATGCCCAACAGAGATGGCACATTTAAATGTGCAGATAATGATTGCACATAGGGTGTATTTCAATTTTAAAACTGAGGCGAGTGGTGATGGACAGTTAAAAAACAAACAAAAATCCCACCAAATAAATTAAAAATAAATACTTCATACACAATTGCAGTGATGTTCAAGGTTATAAATAAGAAATTTGAGATTCTTTCACTTATGAAGTAGCCAGGCTGGATAAGAGCTTTTGGCTTGCTCAGAGCCCCAAACCAGGTGAACATTCTCAAGTTGGCACTTAGCTCTGAGGATGCAGGGGGACAAACATCAGGGATAAGCATCAGGGGAAGGAGTTCTGCTCCTTTTGCTCAGTATTCTGCCTAAACTCAAATATGCATGTAGCACAGAGTAGATGCTCAATTAGTATTTGTTTAATTAATCTCTTGACTTAAAATTCTAAGGGAAGGAAGATATATGCCTGGAAAAATTTTCCCCAGTGTCGATGATTATAAACTAAAAAAAAAAAAAAAAATTAGTGTAAGTGCATTTGGTGTCCTTCCCTTCTGTAACTTTCTCCTCTTCATTGACCTCATGCATGCTGAATAAAATATAATATACCTTCACTATAGACACAGCCAAAAATTCATCCTGAGAAACTGCTAGTACTTTCAGTATTTTGCACAATCATTATGAGCTTAAGAATCAGGGTAGGCCTATTTTCTTATGGCATTTCAACCTTATCCCATAGTTAAATGTATAAATATAAAGTGATTCTCTAATTTAGAAAGAGCAAAGTCTCGTATTTAGCAGATCTATTTCTGATACTGCACACATAGCATCACTTCAGGTATAGCCAGTGATTAAATACAATCTTGGAAGTAATTTAGTCTAGCAAGGCTGAGGAAAGTGGCAGATGAAAAATAATGTGAGCAAGAGCAAAATAACACCTCTAGAAAAAGAAAAAAGAAGCTTAAGCTATTTTTTAAAGATTCTTAGCTCTGAACTTTCAGCTAGGATCCAGGAAATGGACCTCAGACTCACTATAAACCATTTACTGAAGACATTACTTAAATGTGCTACTGCTGCTACCAGAAAGGTCAGCCAAATGTTCTGATTCACCAGGAAGGACTAGAAATGATTCAGAAAGAAAAACCTTACCTACTTGCAAAATCATGATGCATCTTACACCCTCAGTGTGCAATTGCCTGACATTCTAGTTACTGGACAACAAGAAAGTCCTAGCAAAACTGAATCAACTCAAATAAAGGAAATGAAATAATCACTATGATGAAGACACTTGTTAGAAGAGAGATGCTGAATCTCTTTCAGATTGAGTAATGGATAAGGTAAGACTAAATATTGTAAAACATTGTAAAAACAAATATCAGATTTCAAGTATGCTTTTGGAATTTTATATGTGGTTAGGAGAAATGAAGAGCAGAATTAGTTTGCAAAAGAAGAGGAAAAATTATCTTATTAAAGAGGTACTAATGTTGGAAAACCTAAATAGGTTCTAAGAGACTTGAGCTACATCTTTTATAATTTGAGTTTATTGAGAACAAATACTATTTGGGAGAGTATTCTTAATATTTTGAATAGAACATTACTACAAAATGCTGCACCCCAGGAGAAGTGAGCAGATCCAGCACTTACATATTGGTTTCTCTTATTCTCTGACTAAAAGAATTAGGGTTCTTTGGAGTGGCTGATTCTAGAGTTGGAGCAGGGAATATATAAGATAAGCTTGGAATATCTTGTAGTGCTCAAAAAAAACAAATGATGGGCTTGAGGAAGGAACATAGGAGCCAACTGTAAGAGTTCTCAATGGTCGAAGCTGGCAGAATTTGGGCAACAAAATAAGTGACATCATACTAGACTATAAACCAGAGCACAAAATAAATATCCATGAGTCCATACTGATATAAATAAATGAATACACAAGAAAGTATGAGAGAATAGATGAATCTCCATGCAAAAGAATACTGATTTCCTTCCAAAATGTACAGTATGAGAAAGGGGTAGAAAGAATAACTTCACGGTTGGGAAATCTGACTAGTATTCCCTTAACCAAATGCTCAAGACCAACATCAATAATGATTAGTCATGTAGGTAGCATATGCCCTTGTTATTATGTGATGAGAATGGCACCTTACCTTGGTTTTCCTCCCAATAATCCATAAATTCAGTATAACAATGAGAAAAATAACAGACAAATCCAAACTGGGACCTTCTTAAAAATGGTCAAGATCATCAAAAACAAGGAAGGTTTGAGAATTGGCCACAGATAAAAGAAACCTAGGGAACATGATAACCAAATGTAATGTGGGATCCTGGTGGGCTCCTGGAACAGAGAAAGAACAAAAAGTAAAAACTCAGAATATGTGAATGACCTATGACCTTCATTTAATTTTAAAAAATGCCTTATAGTACCAGAATAAGACCCTGGCTCTAGAATGGACATTCTTCAAATTATTTTTAAAATAAGAGAAAGAATGTAAATAGATGTATGAGAGGAGATGGGATGAATTGGGGAGTCTGTAATGAACTGATACACTTGAAAATTTGGACTTCTGGGTCCTGAGATTCTGTCTGGAGGTAAATTAAGATGCTCTTGACACAGCAAGTGAATCAGCACCTTGACTTCAAAGTAAACAACCAGGAAGATGTTAATTTTTCCCCACATTACACACATAGACACGAACTGAGGGGAAACACTGTGCTTGTACATATGGCCTTCTGTAAAAATATGCCTTTCAGGAAGACAGGAGAAGATGGCAGCAGAATAGCAGGACCCAAAGCTTACCTTATTCCATGAATAAAACTAGGTAACTATCTCAAATACCCCAGAAATAGATCTCAAGACTGACAACAATCTCTACAACTAAAGGTAGAGAAGAGGCCACACTGAAAAAGGTAAAAGTATGGAGACATGGCTTGGGAGAGAAATGAAACGCAGCACCTGTGGTGAGGAGGGTGACAGGCAGACTAACAGAAGAGGAATGCATTGCTGAAACAAATCCCCACAGCAACTGGTTTGGAAAGTGAGAGGGCCTGAATTTCATGAGTTCTTGCAACCAGTGGGGCTTAAGGCCTAGAGTTTGAAAGGTCATTGTTCTTGGCTCTGGAAGAGCTCAGAGGACATTGGGGCTGCTCATGGGAAAAAGGCAGACAAACAGTCCATGGACATACAGCATTGAAAAAGGGATCTGAAGGTACACAGTGGGGACATTAGTTGTTCCTCTTGGAGCATGTGCCAGAGAGGCAGTGTTCATGGAGAGACTTCTCTGGGAGAAAAGCAACTGGCCAGCACTATTTGCCCCCCTGTGCCTTAACCTAAGCACAGAGCCACCTAAAGGAACCAGCACAACTTGACACATTCTACTTTGCTTACACCAAGTTCCCCTCCTCCCCATGCTCTGGTAGAACTGCCCTTTCCAGTCATGTTTGCCTCAGTACCATTGCAGCAAGCCCCCTCTCCAAGAAGACTGGCCCAAATCCCTGCCAACACCCCATCTTCCGACCCAGGATTTTTGTGAGGCTTCAGTTCCAGTGGCAGGGGTGACAAGATCAAATTCACAAGCAGATCACAGCACTCCTAGTTAAAACATGCCACATTCAGGCCAGGCACCAAACACTGTCCATAACAGAAAAGGAAGCCTCTGCAAATGACTGGCCAGCAGGATAAGGTGGCCAGGACACAACAGCACAGTGAATGCAGCACACATTGAAGACACTCCCAGAAGCACAAGGCCTGAGGAACAGGAGATACCTCTAGACAACAGGACACTTATAGGATCTCTTCTTCATAAAGACACTACTCTTGATGGCTTTGGTTGTAATGAGCTGACTTTCCTATCACAGAGAAATAGGCACAGGTACTTAAACAAAATGAGAAGACAGAGGAATTTGTCCTAAATGAAAGACAAAACATGACTATTGTCAGAGATCTAACTGAAACAGATGAAGGTATATGTTTGATGGATATTAAAAGAATGATCATAAGGACACTCACTGTACTTGAGAAAAGAGTGGAAGACATGAGTGAGACCCTTAACATAGAAATAAGGAATAACATAGTAGAGAAAAAGAGCACAATAAATGAAATGAGAAATATCCATCATAGAATGAACAGCAGATGGAAGAAACAGAAGAATGAATTAGTGACTAGATGACAAAGTAATAGAAAGTAATCAAGTTGAACAAAAAAGAGAAAAAGAATCATGCAAAACAAGAATAGATTTAGGGAACTTGGAGCACGCATCAAATGCAATAATAGTCATGTTATAGGAGTCCCAGAAGAGAGAGAAAAGGAGGCAAACACTTCAAGGAACCCACAAAATAAAAGGATGTTAAATATGACACCACTTAACTAAAATATGGGGAGGAGAAGAGTTAAAGAACTTAAATGATCAACTTAAATGATCAAGTTAAAATAGATTACAATATGCAGAAGAGGTTATATACAGATCTAATCATAACCACAAATCAAAACCACTAATAAATATGCAAAGAATAAAGATAGAGAAATCCAAATCCAAAGCAAGAAAAAGAAAAAGACAAAAAGGGATCAAAGAAAATCTTTAGAAACTACAAAACAAGTAATAAAATGGCAATAAATATAACTCTACCAATAATTACTTTGAATTTTTTTTTTTATTTACGATAGTCATACAGAGAGAGAGAGAGAGAGAGAGAGAGAGAGGCAGAGACACAGGCAGAGGGAGAAGCAGGCTCCATGCACCGGGAGCCCGATGTGGGATTCGATCCGGGGTCTCCAGGATCGCGCCCTGGGCCAAAGGCAGGCGCCAAACCGCTGCGCCACCCAGGGATCCCCTACTTTGAATGTAAATAGACTAAATGTCCCAATCAGAAGACATGGGATGACAAAATGGATAAAAAAGACAAGACCCGTCTATCGGCTGTCTAAAAGAGACCCATTTTAAACCTAATGACACCTGCATGTTGAAAGTGAGGGGATGAAGAAACTATTTATCATGCAAACGAATGTCAAAAGAAAGTCAGAGTAGCAGTACTTCTATCAGACAAAATAGACTTCAAAACAAAGACTATACCAAGAGACAAAGAAGGACTCTATATAATAATAAAGTGGACACTCCAACAAGAAGATATAACAATTGTAAATATTTAAGCACCTAACATGGGACCACCAATATAGATAAAACTATAAATAGTAAACATAAAGCAAGTTATCAATAATTATGCAAAACATACAAAAATATAAAAATAATGCCTACATCAAGAGACAAATTATCTAAGCAGAAAATTAACAAGGAAACAATGGCTTTGAATGACACACTGGATCAGGTGGACTTAACAAATATATTCAGAATGTTCCAGTCTAAAATAACAGAATACACATTCTTTTCAAGTGCGTATGAAATATTCTCCAGAATAAATCAAATTTTAGAAGATTGAAATCATATTATGCATCTTTTTTGACCATATTGTTATGAAACTAGACGTCAATCATGAGAAAAAAAGTTTGGAAAGACCACAAATACATGGAGGTTAAATAACATGCTACTAAAGGAATGAATGAGTCACCAGGAAATAAAAGAAGACATTTTTAAAAAGTAATGGAAAAAAAATAAAAATAAATAAAAATAAAAATAAAAAGTAATGGAAAAAAACAAAAACACAATGGTTCAAAATCTTTGGGATGTAGCAAAAGTGGTTCTAAAGAGGTTTATAGTGATAAAAGCCTACCTCAAGATGCAAGGAAAATCTCAAATAAACAACCTAACCTTGCAACTAAAGGAGTTATAAAAAGAAAAACAAAACCTAAAACCAGCAGAAGGAAGGAAATAAAAGATTAGAGCATAAATAAATGATATAGAAACTAAAAGAAAAACCCCAAAAGAACAGATCCATGAAACCAAGAGGTAGTTCCTTGAAAAAAATCAATAAAATTGATAAGCCTCTAACCAGACATAACAAGGGAAAAAAAGAAAAAAAAAAAAAAAAAAAAAAAGGAAGGGAGAGAAAAGACCCGAGTAAATAAAATCACAAAATAGAGAGGACAAATATCAACAAACATCTCAGAAACACCAACAGTTATGAGAATATTATGAAAAACTATGCCAACAAATTGGACAACCTAGAAGAAATAAATTCCTAGAAACATATAACTTCCCAAAAGTGAGCCAAGAAAAAATAGAAAATTTGAATATTTACTAGCAAAGAAATTGAATCAGTAATAAAAAAACTCCCAATGAAGAAAACTCCAGGACCAGATGGCTTTACAGACAAAATCTACCAAATATTTAAATAGGAGTTAATACCCATTCCTCTAAAACTATTAAAAAAAAATAGAAGAGGAAGGAAAACTTCCAAATTCATTCTATGAGGCCATCATTACCCTGATGCCAAAATTAGATAAAGACAGCAAACACAAAAAAGAGAGAGCTTACAGGGCAATATCTCTGATGAACACAGATGCAAAGATCCTCAGCAAAGTACTAGCAAACTGGATCCCACAGCACATTAAAAAAAAAAAATCATTCACTATGATCAAATGAGATTTAATCCTGGGCTGCAAGGATGGTTCAATATTTGCAAATTAATCAATGCATTACATAACATTAATAAGAGAAAAAGTAAGAACTATATGATCAGTTTAATAGATGCGGAAAAAGCATTTGACAAAGTACAATGTCCATTCATTATAAAATAAAAAACAACCTCAACAAAATAAGTTAAGGAGGAATATATCTCAAAGTAATAAAGGTGTATATAAAAAATTCATAACTAACATTATCCTAAGTGGGGAAAAACTGAGAGCTTTTCCCCTAAGCTCAGCAACAAGACAAGGATATTTCACTCTCACCACTTTTTTTTTAATTTAAATTCAATTTGCCAAACTAATACCCAGTGTTCATCCCATCATGTGCCCTCCTTAATGCCCATCACCCACTTACCCCATCCCCTACCAACTTCCCTTCTGCAACCCTTTGTATACCAGAGCTAGGAATCTCTTTTTTTTTTCTTTCAAATTTTATGTAATCAATTTATTGTTTTTCGACCCTCTGTGGTTTCTGAGCTCAGACACATTTTCAACACTCTCAGAAGATAAAATAATCATCTGTGTATTTTTCTTTTTTTCTACATATTTTATTTTTTAATTAAAATCAAGAGGCAGACAAATACCACTTCTCAGTTTCATGAGGAGCATTCAATAATTCATCAGATGCATAAACACCCAGTGCTCATCATATCACGTGCCCTTTTTTTTTTTAATTTTTTAAATTGGAGTTCAATTTGCCAACATATAGCATAACAACCAGTGCTCATCCCGCCAAGTGCTCCCCTCAGTCCCCATCACCCAGTCACCCCAACCTCCCGCCCACTTCCCCTTCCACTACCCCTTGTTCATTTCCCAAAGTTAGGTGTCTCTCATGTTTTGTCACCCTCACTGATATTTTCACTCATTTTCGCTCATTTTCCTTTATTCCCCTTCACTAATTTTTATATTCCCCAAGTAAATGAGACCATATAATGTTTGTCCTTCTCCAATTGAGTTATTTCATTCAGCATAATACCCTCTAGGTCACTCCACATCGAAGCAAGTAGTGGGTATTTGTCACTTCTAATGGCTGAGTAATATTCCATTTTATACATAGACCACATCTTCTTTATCCATTCATCTTTCGATAGACACTGAGGCTCCTTCCACAGTTTGGCTATTGTGGACATTGCTGCTTATAAACATTGGGACACAGTTGTCCTGCTGTTTCACTGCATCTGTATCTCTGGGGTAAATCCCCAGCAGTGCAATTGCTGGGTCATAGGGTAGCTTTATTTTTAACTCTTTGAGGAACTTCCACACAGTTTTCCAGAGTGGCTGCACCGGTTCACATTCCCACCATCAGAGCAAGAGGGTTCCCCTTTCTCCACATCCTCACCAACATTTGTTGTTTCCTATCTTGTTAATGTTCCCCATTCTCACTGGTGTGAGGTGGTATCTCATGGTGGTTTTGATTTGTATTTCCCTAATGGCCAGTGATGAGGAGCATTTTCTCATGTGCTTGTTCTTGTTGGCCATGTGTAGGTCTTTTTTTTTTTTTTTTTTTTTTTTGGTGAAATGTCTGTTCATGTCTTCTGCTCATTTCTTGGCTGGATTGTATGTTTTTTGGGTGTTGAGTTTGACAAATTCTTTACAGATCTTGGATACTGGCTCTTTATCTGATATGTCATTTGCAAATATCGTCTCCCATTCTGTAGGTTATCTTTTAGTTTTGTTGAGTGTTTTCTTCACTTTGCAGAAGCTTTTATCTTGATGAAGTCCCAATAGTACATTATTGCTTTTGTTTCCCTTGCCTTTGGAGACCTGTCTGCAAGAGTTTCCTGCCTTGGAGACCTGTCTTGCAAGAAGTTACTGCAGCTGAGTTCAAAAAGGTTGCTGCCTGTGTTCTCATCTAGGATTTTAATGGATTACTGTCTCACATTTAGATCTTTCATCCACTTTGGGTTTATCTTTGTTTATGGTGTAAGAAAGTAGTCCAGTTTCATACATCTGCATGTGGCTGTCCAATTTTCCCAACACTATTTACTGAAAATACAGCCTTTTTCCCAGTAGATATTATTTCCTGCTTTTTTTGAAGATTAATTGACCATAAGGTTGAAGGTCCATTTCTGGGTTGTCTATTCTGTTCCACTGATCTGTGTGTCTGTTTTTGTGCCAGTATCACACTGTCTTGGTGATCACATATTTGTAACATAGCTTGAAATCCGGCATTGTGGTGCTCCCAGCATTGGTTTTCTTTTTCAATATTCCCCTGGCTATTCGGGGTCTTTTCTGGTTCCATACAAATCTTAGGATTATTTGTTCCAACTCTCTGAAGAAAGTCCATGGTGTTTTGATAGGGATTGCATTGAATGTGTAAATTGCCCTGGGTACAAAAAAAAAAAAAAATTGCCCTGGGTAGCATAGACATTTTCACAATATTTATTCTTCCAATCCATGGGCATGGAATGTTTTTCCATCTCTTTGTGTCTTCCTCGATTTTTTCAGAAGTGTTCTGTAATTTTTTAGGGTACAGATCATTTACATCTTTGGTTAGGTTTATTCCTATGTATCTTATGGTTTTGGGTGCAATTATAAATGGGATTGATTTCTTAATTTCTCTTTCTTCAGTCTCATTGTTAATGTATGGAAATGCACTGAAATACTGATTTATGGGCATTGATTTTGTATCCTGCCACATTGCTGAATTGCTGTATGAGTTCTACCAATTTTGAGATGGAGTCTTTTATGTTCTTCTTATATAGTATCATGTCATCTGTGAAGCTACTCTCACCACTTGTATTCAGTATAGAAATGGAAGTCCTAGCCACAGCAGACAAAAGTAAAGAAGGAAAAAAAAGAAGGTAGGAAGGGGAAAGAAGAAAGAAAAGAAAGAAAGAGAAAGAAAGAAAGAAAGAAAGAAAGAAAGAAAGAAAGAAAGAGCATCCAAATTGGTATGAAATAAGTAAGTAACACTTTAGTTATTTGCAGATGACATGATACTATATAATGTGAAAAGACTCCATCAAAAAACTTCTAGAACTGATAAACAAATTCAGTAGTCCCAGAATATGAAATCAATGTGCAGAAATCTGTTGCATTTCTATACACCAATAATGAAACAGCAGAAAGAGAAATTAAGTAAATAATCCTATTTACACTGTTGCCAAAAATAATAAGATACCTAGGAATAAACCTAACCAAAGAGGTGAAAGACCTGCACTCTGAACACTATAAAAACACTGATGAGAGAAATTCAAGATGACACAAAGAAATGGAAAGACATTCCATGCTCATGAATTGAAAGAACATTATTAAAATGTCTATACTACTCAAGGCAACCTATGTATTTAATGCAATCCTTATCAAAATACCAACAACATTTCTCATAGAACTAAAACAAACAATCCTAAAATTTGTATGGAACCACAAAAGACCTTGAATACCCCAAGCAATCTTAAAAAAGCAAAGCAAAGCTGGTGGCATCACAATTCTGACTTCAAGTCGTATTATAATGCTGTAATGATAAAAACAGTATGACACAGGCATAAAAACAGACCAGAGATCAATGGAACAGAATAGAAAATCCAGAAATAAACTCACAATTATATGATTAATTAATCTTCAAAAAAAGCAGGAAAGAATATACAATGGGAAAGATAGTTTCTTCAACACAAATAGTGTTGGGAAAACCATTTGGATATGGGTATTGGACAGTAACATGCAAAAGAATGAAACTGGATCAGATCCTATATCACACACAAAACTAAATTAAAACTGGATTAAAAACCTATGAGACCTGAAAGCACAAAGATTCTAGGAGAGAACACAAGCAGTTACTTCTCTGACATTGGCTGGAGCAATTTTATTTTAGATATGTCTCCTGAGGCAGGGGAAACAAAAGCAAAAATGAACTACTGGGACTTTATGAAAAATAAAAACCTTCACAGGAAAGGAAACAACCAACAAAACTAAAAGGCAACCTATGGAATGGAAGAAGATATTTGAAAGTGATGTGTCTGATACAGCGTTAATATAATATATAAAATATATAAAGAACTTATAAAACTTAACCCTCAAAAAAATAATATAATTTAAAAATGGACAGAAAGCATGAACAGACATTTCTTCAGAGAAGACATCCAGATGGCCAATGGACACATGAACTGATGCCCAACAACAAATTGCAGAACTATAATGAGGTATACCTCACTCTATCAGAATGGCTAAAATAAAAAACACAAGAACAAATGATACTGGTGAGGATGAGGAGAAAAAGGAACACTCAGGTAAGAATACAAACTGGTGCAGCCACTGTGGAAAACATCATGGAGTTTCCTCAAAAAGTTAAAAAGTAGAACTACCCTATGGTCCAGCAATTGCACTACTATAGCAGCATTATCTACAGTAGCCAAATTATAGAAGCAGCCCAAGTGTCCATCAGTAGATGAATGAATAAAGAAGAGGTGATCATTTGTGTATGTATATATGCACATATATGTACACATGTGTACATATATATGTATATATACACACAATGAAATATTATTCAGCCTTTAAAAAGAAGGAAACTGCCATTTAAAACAACATGGATAGAGCTAAAGAATATAATGCTTAGTGAATTAAGTCATAGAAAAACAAACACCATATTTTATTCATGTGGAATTTAAGAAACAAACAAAATAACAAGCAAAATAAATGAGCAAACAGAAAAAAAGAGAGAGGCAAACCAAGAAACAGACTCTTAACTACAGAGAACAAACTGGTGGCCACCAGAGGGGAGGTGGGTAGGGGGGTGGGTGAAATAGATAATGGGGATTAAGGAGTACACTTTTCTTCATCACGAGCACTGCGTGATTATAATAAAAAGTTTAAAAATATATGCCTTTCAGTGAGTGACTTTGACTTTGAAATCAGGGAGGTTGTGCCCCTCTGTGGCTATCAAGAAGCTTAGCTTTGTGAAAGTCACACCACAAGGGTGAAACACAGGATATATTTTGAAAGGATAAAATATGAGCTTCTTGCTTTGTTTTAAGGAGCCATGGCTAGTTCCATGTACACAATTCTCATCTTTTATGGCAGCTAGTCAACAACTTGCATTGAGCATCTATTCTGTGCCTGTTACTGCACCCAGCTGGGGCATAAGACACTTAAAGGAGGATTCTTGCCTCAGACCAGCAAGTGTGCCCCAAGGTGATGTCTGGGTACTGGGGCACACCAGGGAGGGGTCTCTGACCAGACTCTGAAGACTGATGGTGCATCCTGGAGGAGATGATGCCTGAAGATATGAGAAAGGAATTGCCAAAGTGAGGGTTAAGTTGAGACACTGGATTGTGGGTGTTGAGTGCTGTGACCTGAACAGTGCAAAGGAACATGCTAAGGGGACAACAGGCAGACCTGGTCACCTAGCTTTCTGCTGGTATGCCCAAGAATTGTGTTTCTCATTATACAATATTTTAGAAGAGGAATAACAATCAATTTTGTACTTTGGAATTATGGAGACCATGTGGGAAATGGTCTGGATGGCAAAACGATTGAAGGCTTAAAGGCAACTATCAACCTGATGCAAAATCCAAGAGGGCCTGACCCAAGGGAAGAGCTCCTGACAACAAAAGGGGAATGGATTAGAGAAGTCATGACTTTGACATGGGGACAGTTCTAAGGGCTGGCACCGAATGTGTACAGGACAGTCTCCACCTTCCAGATATCAGACATGTCATAAGCAATAAGAGCTGTGACAAGTGTTATAAAAGGGAAGATGTGGGTATTGCTGGACACTGTAGCCAGGATTTTCTATGACCTGGGGGAAGAGAGGAAGGTATCCTGAGTGAGTAGCATTTAGGTTGAGAATGAAGAATGACAGGTGTCCATCTGGTGAAAGGGTATGGAAGCAGATGTGGAGAACAGGGCTCTGGCCAGAGGCAGCTCCCTGCATAGGGCCTGGCAAGATGGACTCTGCTGGGGAGAGAGGAAAGGGGTTGCTGCTGACCAGCTAGATAGGGAGCCATGGAAAGCTGCCAAGGACTTCTCATTGAGAAGACTATGAGAAGCCACCGGAAGAGTTTAAGCAGGAGGACAATGATTTGCACTGTCAAACATGTCATCTTTCTACCACATAGTAAAACAATGGTGGGGGTGTTAAGAGTGGATATGAAAGGACTTGGCAGGAGGCTGGTGTGGAGGGAGGGATGATGCTGATTTGAACTTGGTCATTGCAGGTTTCAAGAGAGATTCAAGAGCTCTTCAGGAACTAGGAATGGTAGAGGGCTGGATGTTAACCAGAGAGGGGCAGGTGGAGGGAATGCCCTCCTGGCTTTCAGCAGATATGGCATCATCCCTCACGGCAAACAAGCAGGGGCCTGTTCATGCTTGCATACGTGGATGTGTAAGTTGAGTTTGGATGTTCAGCACTCAGAGAATAACTGGACAATAGTTGGTTTTATAAGTCTGGACGTAAGAGAAAAGAAAGGTAAGTATGGGAATCATTCACACACAGACATGTGCAGAAGGGAAGTGCAGAAAGAATCAGTCGTGGGACAGGGTATAAACAGAAGACACCTGATGCCAGAAACGTACTGAATCCCAGTATTTAAGAAGTGGGCTGAGGAAGATGAGCTTTGAGCAGAGTGGTATGCTGGCAGTGGTTTAACACTAGCTCTATGGGAAAGGGGAAAAAAAGGCCCTGAGTCATACACTTGCCAATTTCAAACACCGACGCAACATTAAATGACTAGCAAAATGCCTGAAAATGGAACAATTGAATTTGAGCCTGCCCCAGCACATCCCTGGCCTCCTGGAGCAGAGGAGGGGAGAAAAGCCAGAAGAATGTTCTGGCAAGAGGCGAGAGAAGAGAAGGCTTTACAGACCAAATACCACCGAGAAGTCACAGAGAGATTGTAAAGTAAATTTTGGTTTTGCAGCTCAGAATGTCATTGATTTGTGAGAGCGACTTCTGTGCAATACCAAGGGCTAAAGTTTGACTGCAAGTAGTTAGGAACTGCCTAAAGAGGAAGGAAAGTGCTAAATGCCATTCTTTTAGGATCACACTTAAAGTCAGACATCCTGTCTTGCTTTTAAAACCCCTGATTTAAATAAAAGCCAAGGAGGTAATAAACTGACAATATGAAAGTCCACACTGAAAGAAACCCTTCTTCTTCTGCTTTCAGAACGTTCGCAGTTTTTAGAAACTTGCCACCTCCCTTCATGTTATGCATGCCAAAGTAAGTAAAACAAAACAAAACAAAACAAAAAAAACAAAAACAAAGTCCTCTAGCTCAGAAGCCATGCAGTGTTTAACCTTCACTGACATGTTGTGACCTCAGACAGGTCCCTCGCTTCCTCTGTACAGGCAAAGAGGATGCATCTGAAAGGAGGATGCACTGGCAAACCTCTCTTGGAGTGGCCCTCTGCAAGGGTAAAGTTTGCTTTCATGGGCATTGTGGGAGCTACAGGTCTACTATGCTTGATCTGGGGACAGAGAGAACCAGAGAAGGAGAGTCAGGGAGTCCCCTAGGCACACAAATAACAAAAGACAGTGCAGAGGCTTCATTCTATCATTTTTGACTTATGCCCAGGGGTCCTTGCATCATGACTCTCGAAATAGTCCAAATAAAATGAGACAAAAAAGCGACAATGATTGAGGAAAAAAAATATTTTAGACATTTGCATAATAAAGTCACATTATTTTTTTTGAAGTCACACTTTTTTATGTGACATATTTAATAGTTAAAATAGCTAATGTTTGCTAATAGCTAATGTTTTAATTTAATAGTTAAAATAGCTACTTACCATATACCCATCATAAAATATGATGATCAAATTACTTGTATTGCTTTGTCAATCTCTCACAATAAGTCTGTGAAATGGGTGCTAGTATTATCCTAATCTTAAGGGTGAATAACTCGATGTTAAAAACAGGGAAAGCGTCAACTTGCTCAAGGTGGCATTCTGGGCAAGGGTAGGCCTATGTTACACACATTCATTGGTGGGGCATGTCTCACCAGTTGGTGGCTGGGATTTGCTCTCACAGGCTCCTCCATCTCACTTGCCATTTTTTCTCCCAGCCTACTGAGCAGAAACAAGCAAAGAAATTTTGAGCCCATATTCTCAGAAGCATGCCTACAGAGACAGGTACGTTTATTTATTTTTTAAAAAAAGATTATTTATTTATTTATTCATGACAGAGAGAGAGAGAGAGAGAGAGAGGCAGAGGGAGAAGCAGGCTCCAAGCAGGGAGCCCAATGTGGAACTCGATCCCAGGTCTCCAGGATCACACCCTGGGCTGAAGGTGGCGCTAAACCACTGGGCCACCAGGGCTGCCCAGACAGGTATGTTTAAAAAGCACCAAGGAGAGCAGAGTAAGTAAAAAGATGCTAAAAGGAGGGTAAGGCAGGGAGACCAGCCATCAGGAGTAAAAGCAGGGTACACAGGACTCAGAGGATGAGCACCTCTCAAGTCTGGATTTAGCAATGCATCCCTTGGAACCCCTCACCTATAGTCGCCAATCTGCAGCTCTAAATATGAATGCCCCTCAGTAGAGGGTGGGAAGCTTGGATCAGGCCAGGGAGATAGAGCCTCAGTTCCTGATCAGGTGGGGGGTGGAATGAATTAGTTGAGTTTTCCACTGGTGTCCATGTCAAAGCAGTAGCACGCTTATCTTCTGGGAGGGAACTTACAGCTGTATAAAAATCAGCAGATGAGGGATCCCTGGGTGGCGCAGCGGTTTGGCGCCTGCCTTTGGCCCAGGGCGCGATCCTGGAGACCCGGGATCGGGTCCCACGTCGGGCTCCCGGTGCATGGAGCCTGCTTCTCCCTCTGCCTGTGTCTCTGCCTCTCTCTCTCTCTGTGTGTGTGACTATCATAAATAAATAAAAATTAAAAAAAAATTTTAAAAAAATCAGCAGATGAGCTTTGATTTTAGCAGCAGCAAGGTGATTTTCTTTAGTTATTATTTTTCTTCCACTCATTATTTTGACATCCAAGAATTGATGTTAATTAGTCAAGTCATTAATTTGACTACAGTTGAACTATTTTCAAATTATATATATTCACAGGGTCTCACTTATTTTCAACTGATAGGAGACCTTGTTACAGAAAGCATCGTGAGTATCTGTGTGGTAGGTTTTCAACAGCAAGCACAGGAAAACCATAGCAACCATTAGGACACAGCAAAACACGTGATCACTGAAGCTCCATCAGTCTGTGGAAAGGTCCTGTGTGGAGTGCAGTGCCTTGTCTGCTCTGTTGTGGAGAAGGTGGGAGGACATGCCCTCTGAGGCTTTGTCAGTTTGGAAAGTGTATTTGTTATTGATTGCTGTATAACAAATTTACACAAATGAAGCAACATAAAAAAACAACCATTCGTTATCTCAGAGTTCTATAGGGCAGAAGTTCAAGTGGGGTCATCTGGGTTCTCTGCTCTGAGTCTTGCAGATCTAAATCAAAGTGTTTTCTGGATGGGGCTCTTATCTGGAAACTAGGGACAATCTGTTTCGAAGTTCATCCAAGTGCATGGATTTAGTTTATTTCTTTTTTTTAATAAATTTATTTTTTATTGGTGTTCAATTTTCCAACATATAGAATAACACCCAGTGCTCATCCCATCAAGTATCCCTCTCAGTGCCCATCACCCAGTCACCCCCACTCCCTGCCCACCTCCCCTTCCACCACCCCTGGTTCGTTTCTCAGAGTTAAGAGTCTCTCATGTTCTGTCTCCCTTTCTGATATTTCCCACTTGCACCATACACAAAGATAAACTCAAAATGGATGAAAGATCTAAATGTGAGACAAGATTCCATCAAAATCCTAGAGGAGAACACAGGCAACACCCTTTTTGAACGGCCACAGTAACTTCTTGCAAGATACATCCACGAAGGCAAGAGAAACAGAAGCAAAAATGAACTATTGGGACTTCATCAAGATAAAAGGCTTTTGGATTTAGTTTCTTGTGGGTGTAGTACTGAGGTCCCTATTCCCTTGAGGGCTGCCAGTCAGGGGCTGCTAGAGGCCATCTGCATTCTTTGACAAGTACACCACCCTCCTGCCTCCCAAATTTTCCAGCCAGCAACAGTATGTCAAATCCTTCTCACGCTTACAGGCTAATTTCCTTTTCTGCTGCAGCTTGAGAAAACACCTCTACCTTTAAAGGGCTTTCCTGATTGGTTCAAGACCACATATAAGGGGATCCCTGGGTGGCGCAGCGGTTTGGCGCCTGCCTTTGGCCCAGGGCGGGATCCTGGAGACCTGGGATCGAGTCCCACGTCGGGCTCCCAGTGCATGGAGCCTGCTTCTCCCTCTCCCTCTGCCTATGTCTCTGCCTCCCTCTCTCTCTGTGACTATCATAAAAAAAAAAAAAAAGACCACGTATAACATTTGTATCAATTACATCTAGAAAATCTCTCCACAGCAGCCCCTACATTAGCATCTGATTGAATAATCAAGGGACAGAATCTTGGGGTCATCCTCAGAATTGTGTCTATCAAAGAGATGTAGGACAGCCACCACGAGATTATGATGAACACAAGAGAGCATAAACCAAGAGTGTAAACATACATACACACATAGACACAGAAACACAGCTAGCCAAAAAAGCCTGCATGGGGGAGAAGGCTTTAGTGGGGAGCACAGGGAGGCTTTGGTGTGCAGGTAAGGAAAGGTACAGAAAGAAGAGCAAGCAGGTACTGCAAGCCCATGATCATGTTGCTGTTGTCCATGAACAGAAATGATGGTGATGCTGTAAGGGAACAGACCCAAGTAAAATGAATGAAAAGAAAGGTGATGAGGCAAGTATTAATTAAGGAATAGTGAGTGATCCTCCCAATACTACCTGCGATTTAAAAGATACAAAATGAGGTAGGGAGCTCCAAGACCTTCTCATAGGGAATTTTGTAATGTTGTTGGAATGTAAAAATGCAACACACTTGTGTGAGTTTCTTAGCGTTGACATAACAAAGTAGAAACTGCATTATTTCTGGGGACTGCGAGTGGGAATCTGTTCCAGGCCTCACCCATAGCTTCTGGTGGTTTGCTGGCCAGCGTTAGTGCTCTTTGATTCTAGCAGCAATACCCCAATCTTGTCTTCACTTTCACAGGATATTCTCTTGTTTGCATATCTGTGTTCAATTTCCCCCTTTCTATAAAAATATCAATCATACAGGGTAGGGCCCATCATATTCCAGTTTGATCTTAACTAATTATATCTATAGTGAAAATATTGCTCAAAAGGTCACATTCTGAGGTACTGGGGGGTAAGACTTCAATATATGAATTATTGGGGGGCAGAATTCAATTCATAGTGTTTACCCCAAAAATATAAAAGCATTAATTTAAAGGCATACATTCATCCTTATGTTTATTGCAGCATTATCTCTAGAATAGCCAAAATATAGAAGCAGCACAAGTATCCATCAATTGATGAATGTATATACATGTATACAAACATGTATATACACACACGCACATGATAGAATATTATTTAGCCATAAAAATAAATGAAATTTTGCCATTTGCAAGAACATGAATGGAGATAGAGAGTATAATTGTAAGCAAAATATGTCAGAGATAGACAAATACCATATGATTTCACTCACATGTAGAATTTAAGAAACAAAATCAAACAAACAAACAAACAAAAAACAAAGAAAAAAAGAGAGAGAGACAGACCAAGAAAGAGGCTCTAAACTACAGAGACCAAACTGATAGTTACCAGAGGAGAGGTGGGTATGGGGAGTGGGGGTAGGTAAAATAGGTGATAAGATTAAGGAGTGAACTTGTGATGAGCACCAGGTAATTGGAATTGTTTAATCATTAAATTGTATATCTGAAACTAATATAACATGGTATATTAATTATACTGTAATTAAATTTGAAAATTTAACCCATAATAGTCCTCTTTGTCTAGGAAAAGATAATATCTGTAAGAGTAAGGATAGTATAACTTACACGTTATTTTGAGTTGAACTGTAGGTAGAATTCAGTCTCTTGCTTCTCAAAGAGTATTCCTCAGACCAACAGCATTGGTATTCCCTGGGGGCTTGCAAAACATGCCAAATTTTAGACCCCACCCTTGACTCACTGAGTCAGTATCTGCATTTTTATTTTTATTTTTTTTTTTAGTATCTACATTTTTTAAACAAGATCCCCTAAGAGATTTTTTTTTGCACATCAAAATTTGAAAGACAGTGTTTAATTCACCTCTTCAGAAATGAATAGAAAGTTCTTTAAGGCAAAACTATAATATCAACCTCAAACTAGCAATTTAAAGAAATCATAACTAATTTTTAAAAGAGATGGTATAATAACCTTAATTTAGTTTATTTCTGATAAAGCAATAGATGAAGTTCAAAATAAATTTGAGTGGTTGCTTATTTTTTAAAAGGATACAACCAAACTTTGTCCTAGAAAAGACTTTAGCATGTTCACTTAATTAGTGTAGATGAGAAGCCAGAGGAGGGGGCAAGATGGCGGAAGAGTAGGGTCCCCAGGTCACCTGTCCCCACAAAATTACCCAGATAACTTTCAAATCATCCTGAAAAACTATGGATTCGGCCTGAGATTTAAAGAGAGAACAGCTGGAAGTTGTTCTATCAAGGTAGGAAGATGGAAAAAAGAAAGAAAAAAAAAAGAAAAGAAAGAAAAAGAAAGAGAAAGAAAGAAAGAAAGAAAGAAAGAAAGAAAGAAAGAAAGAAAGAGAAAGAAAAAGCATCCAAGGGGGAGGGGCCCCAGCGAGGCAGGGCTAAGGCTGGGGCAAGTGTCCCCAGGACAGGAGAGCCCCGTCCTGGAGAAGCAGGAGCTGCACCAATCTTCCCGGGCCGAAAGGCGCTCGCAGGGAGTTGGAGCAGAACCCCAGTAAGGGCGGGGATGCCCTCAGGCTCCTGGGGACACTAACAGACACCTGCCTCCCGGGGAGAGCGCGCCGAGCTCCCTAAGGGCTGCAGCACGCAGGCTGGACCCGGGAGCAGCTCGGAGGGGCTCGGCCGGCGGCTTGCGGAGGGAGCTGCACGGCCGGAGCACGAATCCAACAGCGCAGGCCTGGGAGCACAGGGCGCCGAGACACAGCCCAGGATCCGGCCTCCCCCCGGGACAGGCAGAGACCGGGAGGGCCCAGGACAGCGATGACTCTCCTGCCCCGAGCTGACCAGATCAGCGGCCCGCCCCAGAGCATCCAGGCCCCTGCAGACGGAGAGCTCTGTAGTTACTGCGGGAGCTGACTCCAGTGCTCCAGAGCTGGCCGCCACCACTGGGGTTGTTCCTCCTGCAGCCTCACGAGGTAAACAACCCCCACTGAGCCCTGCACCAGGCAGGGGGCAGAGCTGCTCCCCCAAGTGCTAACACCTGAAAATCAGCACAGCAGGCCCCCTCCCCCAGAAGATCAGCTAGACGGACAAGGGAAAAACAGTTCTTGGGCAGCCCAGGTAGCTCAGCGGTTTAGTGCCGCCTTTGGCCCAGGGAGTGATCCTGGAGACCGATGATTGAGTTCCACGTCAGGCTCCTTGCATGGAGCCTACTTCTCCCTCTGCCTGTCTCTCTCTCTCTGTCTCCCATGAATAAATAAATAAATAAATAAATAAATAAATAAATAAATAAATAAAGCAAGTTCTTGACCAAGCAGCACTGGAAAGTTCCAGGGGAAGAAGAGGGATTTACAGTATATAGAATCAGACGATACTCCCCTTTGCTTTTTGTTTTCGGTTTGCTTCCCCCCCTTTTTTTTTCTTTTATTTTCCCTTTTCTCTTCTCTCTTTTTCTCCTTTTCCCAGCACAACTTGTTTTTAGCCACTCTGCACTGAGCAAAATGACTAGAAGTAAAAATTCACCTCAAAGGAAAGAATCAGAAACAGTCCTCTCTCCCACAGAGTTACAAAATTTGGATTATAATTCAATGCCAGAAAGACAATTCAGAAGCACAATTATAAAGCTACTGGTGGCTCTAGAAAAAAGCATAAAGGATTCAAGAGACTTCATGACTGCAGAATTTAGATCTAATCAGGCAGAAATTAAAAATCAATTAAATGAGGGATCCCTGGGTGGCGCAGCGGTTTGGCGCCTGCCTTTGGCCCAGGACGTGATCCTGGAGACCCGGGATCGAATCCCACGTCGGGCTCCCGGTGCATGGAGCCTGCTTCTCCCTCTGCCTGTGTCTCTGCCTCTCTCTCTCTCTCTGTGACTATCATAAATAAATAAAAATTAAAAAAAATTAAAAAAATTTAAAAAAAAATCAATTAAATGAGATGGAATCCAAATGAGAGGTCCTAACGATGAGGGTTAATGAGGTAGAAAAAAGAGTGAGTGACATAGAAGACAAGTTGATTGCAAGGAGGGAAACTGAGGAAAAAAAGAGAAAAACAATGAAAAGATCATGACAATAGGTTAAGGGAAATAAATTGACAGTCTCAGAAGGAAAAATCTGTATTTAATTGGGGTTCCCCAGGGCGCTGAAAGGGACAGAGGTCCAGAATATGTATTTGAATAAATCATAGCTGAGAACTTCCCTAATTTGGGGAGGGAGACAGGCATTCATTTCCAGGAAATAGAGAGATTCCCCCCACCCCAAATCAATAAAAACCGCTCAACATCTCGACATTTAATAGTGAAACTTGCAAATTCCAAAGATAAAGAGAAGATCCTTAAAGCAGCCAGAGACAAGAAATCTCTAACTTTTATGGGGAGAAATATCAGATTAACAGCAGACCTCTCCACAGAGACCTGGCAGGCCAGAAAGGGCTGGCAGGATATATTCAGGGTCCTAAATGAGAAGAACATGCAGCCAAGAATATTTTATCCAGCAAGACTCTCATTCAAAATGGAAGGAGAGATAAAGAGCTTCCAAGATAGGAAGAAACTGAAAGAATATGTGACCATGAAGCCAGCTCTGCAAAAAATAATAAGGGGGATTCTGTAATAGAGGAAGTCCAAGAGAATAATCCACAAAAACAGGGACTGAATAGGTATCATGATGACACTAAATCCATATCTTTCAATAGTAACTCTGAACATGAATGGGCTTAATCACCCCATAAAAAAGGCGCAGGTTTCAGACTGGATAAAAAAGCAAGACCCATCTATTTGCTGTCTACAAGAGACTCATTTTAGATATAAGGACACCGACAGCCTAAAAATAATAGGTTGGAGAACCATGTACCATTCAAATGGTCCTCTAAAGAAAGCAGGGGTAGCCATCCTTATATCAGACAAACTAAAGTTTATCCTGAAGACTGCAGTGAGAGATGAACACGGACACTATATCATACTGAAAGGATCTATCCAACAAGAGGACCTAACAATCATCAATATTTATGCCCAGAATGTGGAAGCTGCCAAGTATATAAATCAATTAATAACCAAAGTTAAGACATACTTAGATAATAATACACTTATACTTGGTGACATGAACACAATGCTTTCTACAATTGACAGGTCTTCTAAGCACAACATCTCCAAAGAAACAAGAGCTTTAAATGATACACTGGACCAGATGGATTTCACAGATATTTACAGACTTTTACATCCAAATGCAACTGAATACACATTCTTCTCAAGCGCACATGGAACTTTCTCCAGAATAGACCACATACTGGGTCACAAATCAGGTATCAACTAATACCAAAAGATTGGGATTCTCCCCTGCATATGTTCAGACCACAATGCTTTCAAATTAGAACTCAATCACAAGAAGAAATTTGGAAGGACTTCAAACACGTGGAGGTTAAGGACCATCCTGCTAAAAGACGAAAGGGTCAACCAGGAAATTAAAGAAGAATTAAAAAGATTTATGGAAACTAATAAGAATGAAGATACAACCATTCAAAATCTTTGGGATACAGCAAAAGCAGTCTTGAGGGGGAAATACATCACAATACAAGCATCCATCCTAAAACTGGAAAGACCTCAAATACACAAGCTAACCTTGCACCTAAAGGAGCTGGAGAAAAAACAGCAAATAGATCCTACACCCAGGAGAAGAGAGTTAACAAAGATTTGAGCAGAACCCAATGAAATAGAGACCAGAAGAACTGTGGAACAGATCAACAAAACCAGGAGTTGGTTCTTTGAAAGAATTAATAAGATAGATAAACCATTAGCCAGCCTTATTAAAAAGAAGAGAGAGAAGACTGAAATTAATAAAATCATGAATGAAAAAGGAGAGATCACCACCAACATGAAGGAAATACAAACGATTTTAAAAACATATTATGAGCAGCTATATGCCAATAAATTAGGCAATCTAGGAGAAATGGACGCATTTCTGGAAAACCACAAACTAGCAAAACTGGAACAGGAAGAAATAGAAAACGTGAACAGGCAGGCCAATAATCAGGGAGGAAATTGAAACAGTCATCAAAAACTTCCCAGGACGAAAAAGTCCAGGGCCAGATGGCTTCCCAGGGGAATTCTATCAAACGTTTAAAGAAGAAATCATACCTATTCTACTAAAGCTCTTCAGAAAGATAGAAAGAGATGGAAGACTTCCAAACTCATTCTATGAGGCCAGCATCACTTTAATTCTAAAACCAGACAAAGACCCCACCAAAAAGGTGAATTATAGACCAATATCTCTGATGAACATGGATGCAGAAATTCTCAAAAAGATACCAGCCAATAGGATCCAACGATACAGTAAGAAGATTATTCACCATGACCAAGTGGGATTTATCTCTGGGATGCAAGGCTGGTTCAACACTCATAAAGCAATCAATGTGATTGATCATATCAGCAAGAGAAAAACCAAGAACCATATGATCCTCTCAACAGATGCAGAGACAGCATTTGACAAAATACCGCATCCATTCCTGATCAAAACTCTTCAGAGTGTAGGGATAGAGGGAACATTCTTCAGCATCTTAAAAATCATCAACAAAAAGCCCAAAGCAAATATCATTCTCAATGGGGAAACACTGGGAGTCTTTCCTCTAAGATCAGAAACAAGACAGGGATGTCCACTCTCACCCCTGCTATTCAACATAGTACAAGAAGCCCTAGCCTCAGCAATCAGGAAAAAAAAAACAAATAAAAGGCATTTAAATTGACAAAGAAGAAGTCAAAATCTCCCTCTTCGCAGATGACATGATACTATATGTAAAAAACCCAAAAGACTCCACCCCAAGATTGCTAGAACTCAAACAACAATTTGGCAGTGCGGCAGGATTCAAAATCAATGCCCAGAAGTCAGTGGCATTTCTATACACTAACAATGAGACTGAAGAAAGAGAAATTAAGGAGTCAGCCTGATTTACAATTGCACCCAAAAGCATAAGATACCTAGGAATAAACCTAACCAAAGAAGTAAAGGATTTATACCCTAAAAACAACAGAACACTTCTGAAAGAAATTGAAGAAGACACAAAGAGATGGAAAAACACTCCATGCTCATGGATTGGCAGAATTAATATTGTGAAAATGTCAATGTTACCCAGGGCAATTTACACATTTAATGCAATCCCTATCAAAACACCATGGACTTTCTTCAGAGAGTTGGAACAAATCATCTTGAGATTTGTGTGGAATCAGAAAGACCCCGAATAGCCAGTGGAATATTGAAAAAGAAAACCATATCTGGGGGCATCACAATGCAGATTTCAGGTTGTACTACAAAGCTGTGGTCATCAAGACAGTGTGGTACTGGCACAAAAACAGACCCATAGATCAATGGAACAGAATGGGGAATCCAGGAGTGGACCCTCAACTTTATGGTCAACTAATATTCGACAAAGGAGGAAAGACTAGGCACTGGGAAAAAAACAGTCTCTTCAATAAATGGTACTGGGAAAATTGGACATCCACATGCAGAAGAATGAAACTGGATAATTCTCTTGCACCATACACAAAGATAAACTCAAAATGAATGAAAGATCTAAATGTGAGACAAGAATCCATCAAAATCCTAGAGGAGAACACAGGCAACAGCCTTTTTGAACTCGGCCACAGGAACTTCTTGCAAGATACATCCATGAAGGCAAGAGGAACAAAAGCAAAAATGAACTATTGGGACTTCATCAAGATAAGAAGCTTTTGCAACGCAAGATACATTCAACAAAACTCAAAGACGCCCTACAGAATGGGAGAAGATATTTGCCAATGACGTATCAGATAAAGGGCTAGTATCTAAGATCTATAAAGAACTTATTAAACTCTACAGCAAAGAAACAAACAATCCAATCATGAAATGGGCAAAAGTCATGAACAGAAATCTTGTAGAGGAAGACATAGACATGGCCAATAAGCCTATGAGAAAATGCTCCGCATCACTGGCCATCAGGGAAATACAAATCAAAGCCACAATGAGATACCACCTCATACCAGTGAGAATGGGGAACATTAACAAGGCAGGAAACCACATATTTTGAAGAAGATGTGGAGAAAGGGGAACCCTCTTGCACTGTTGGGAATGTGAACTGGTGCAGCCACTCTGGAAAACTGTGTGCAGGTTCCTCAAAGAGTTAAAAATAGATCTGCCCTACGACCCAGCAATTGCACTGCTGGGGATTTACCCCAAAGATATAGATGCAGTGAAACACCGGGACACCTGCACCCTGATGCTTATAGCAGCAATGTCCACAATAGCCAAACTGTGGAAGGAGCCTCAGTGCCCATCGAAAGATGAATGGATAAAGAAGATGTGGTTTATGTCTACAATGGAATATTACTCAGCCATTAGAAATGACAAATACCCACCATTTGCTTCAACGTGGATGGAACTGGAGGGTATTATGCTGAGTGAAATAGGTCAATCAGAGAAGGAGAAACATCATATGGTCTCATTCATTTGGGGAATATAAAAAATAGTGAAAGGGAATAAAGGGGAAAGGAGAAAAAATAAGTGGGAAATATCAGAAAGGGAGACAGAACATGAGAGACTCTTAACTCTGGGAAAGGAACAATGGGTGGTGGAAAGGGAGGTAGGCGGTGTGGGGGGAGGGTAACTGGGTGATGGTCAGTGAAGGAGACACTTGATGGGATGAGCACTGGGTGTTATGCTATACGTTGGCAAATTGAACTCCAATAAAAAAATATATATATATGTATATATATATGACATTCTGCTTGATTATAATTTTCTACCAGAAAAAAAAAAGATGAGAAGTCAGACAAAATTTATTCACTCAACAAAACTCTACAGAGTTTAATATGCCAGGAACTCCATTAAACACAATATCCATTGGAATCCTAGCCGTGCTACCTCCTGGGGTCATTGCCCTCTGTAAGCCTCAGCCTTTGCATGGCTATTATTATTATTAAAATGGCTATAATAAGAGCTGACCTCATAGTGCCGAGTGCAGGATAGGCGCCAAACAAATGCAAGCATGATGCTGTTCCAGCAGGTCAGTGCTGTAGTCTCTGTCTAGACTGGAGGGTGGCAGGGGAAATAATATGTGCATACTGACATATATAACAGGTAGGATACGAGTGCCAAATAAAAAAGGTAAAAATGTAAAAACCCTTTGAGGAGGGAAAAGCAATGAAGCAAGGCTTGGTGACAAAGAAGAGAGCCTTATGAAGGTGCTGGCATTGACATGGTGGCCTCACATCCCTAGTACTTGAGAGACAAACAGGGAGAAAGCATTATTGTCCTTTTGAGATATATCCAGTGGCGGGAGCCCCTTTCTGAATCAACATGAGAAGCTGGGCTAGTTTCTCTTTTTAAAAAGATTTTATTTATTTATTCATGAAAGACAGAGAGAGGGAGGCAGAGGCAGAAGCAGGCTTCCTTCTCCCTCCGCAAAGCAGGGAGCCTGATGTGGTACCGGATCCCAGGACTCTGAGATCATGACCTGAACTGAAGGCAGATGCTTAACTGACTGAACCACCCAGGCACCTGCTGGGCTAGTTTTTGACTTGACTTCACCATCCCAGGTGGTAGCAGTCCTGCCTAGGAGGCACTTGTCAGGACTTCAAACTGCAGCTGAAGCCTGCAGCTGGCAAGACCTTTTTCCTCTCTTTAGCTGTCACTAGGCCCTAGTGGGGGAAATGGAATCTGGAAGACAATATGAAGAGATCTAGGAATTGTGCCTTTGCTCTCCAGTCCCCTTCCCTCCCTCTTCTCTCTTCTCTCTTCTCCTCTCCTCTCCTCTCCTCTCCTCTCCTCTCCTCTCCTCTCCTCTCCTCTCCTCTCCTCCTCTCCTCTCCTCTTCCCCTCCACTTCCCTTCGTTTCATCTCCTTTCTTCTCTTTTCCTTTCTCATCCCTTCTCTTCTCTTCTTTTCTCTTCAACTTTCACTTTTGATGACTGGTCTCTTCTGTTTAATTTCATACTGTTTGCGGTTTGGGGAAATCTGTTTTTCTTACCCTAGTAAAGGACTTTGGAGAGAATACTAGCCTGGCCAGCTGTCACTGCAGCCAGAACCAGGAAGGGGACCTGCTCAGGGAGGATCTGCCCTCCCATTGTGCCAGCTGGCCACAGAGTACAGTTCTACGTGCCTGAAGACCTACAAATGATGGAGGCTAGCTCTTCCAGGGGTTTTCTTGGGAGATTCTCATGCCTAGGGACCCGTTTAGTTGCAATTCCTATGACAGGCACATTATCATGTTCCCCAGGAGGGGATATTTCTTGATCTCTGTGATGACTCTCCCAATCACCCCTGGAGTAGCTCCTGCTCTCCACTGTGGTCCATGGGAAACATAGGCATCTGGACACTGACATGCTGGCCAGGCCACTCACCTTCCTACCCCTGCCACCAAAGCTATTAGCAGCCATCCCAGCCTCTAGGATTCCCAGGGCCATCAGACCCAGGTGGAGATATCTCCAAAGACATCTTAGAAAGACTCTCCCTAATTCTGTGAGAGGAAGCAGAGAGCTACACACACCTCTGGGTGTGCGGGAGGAATGGGGATCCATTGCACTGCAGTCATGCTCACCCCAGGAAGATCACCCCTCCAGTCCTCTCTGTTCCTGCTCTCTCTCTCTTTTCCAGATTTTATTCTCAACTCTCAGAATGAATCTCTAAGATTTTTCTTTTGTATATTCTGCATGTGATGGTCTGACATATCACTTTGCCATCACACTTCAATTGTATCTCAATGCTTATAGGAAACTTGCATTTTAGCAGACTGTTAAAAGTATTTTCATGTGGTAGACTCAGCTAAGAGACCTGAAAGGAGACAAGGTGGGAGCAGTGTCAGATGGGGGGGAATAAAGGCTGCAGGTTGGACTGCAATGCAGACAGTGTCCAAGGGGGTATAACACACTAGAGCCCAGCATGGGCAGAGCAAAGTGCACAGTGGTGGGCAGGACTAGACAAATCCAGGAATGAGGGAAGCAGGATGTCAAGTCCCACCTGTGGGACAGAGTTAAAGGGAAGATGTAAGTCATAAAAGGTGAGCACACAAAGCCCCAATCATGGTGATGATGGATGGACAGGGATGTGTTTCAGGCTATGGCTGAAAGACATACTACTCAAACACCTGGGTTCAACTCTTTCTAAACTTCCTGCCTGTGCCAGCATTGGCTTCCTACAGTGGTCCTCCAACCTAACTGGGCAGTGGAATCCCCTGGATAGCTTTTAGCAACTACCAATCTTTCTCTGCACCTTAAGATTCTTTATTGTTCTGGGTGCAGTTTTTTTTTTTTTTTAAAGCTCCCATGGACATTATATGAACATGCTAGAGGTAAAAGGTAGGATTAGGGGAACCTAAGTGGGGGAATCCTGTCAGTAGGCTGTGGAAGGCAGGGGCTGGCAAAAGGCTGGAAAAGTGGGCTTGGATTCCTTTATATAAAGCACTGAGGGCCAGACTGTAATTTATGTGCAGCACCAGCATCATGCTGACAAATTTGGGGTAGGAAAATTATATGATTGGAGCTGTGTTTTAGTAGGACAAGTTTGGCTGTTTTGTGTAAGATGTGTTGGCTAGAATTCAGAGACCAGTTTGGAAGCTATTGCAGAAGATGTGTAATGAAGACATCAAAAGAAAGATAAGGGTCAGGGGAAAATTCCAAATCCTAAAAATATTTCAGCTCCAAAGGGCAGGTGTTGCAGCCTGAGCCACCCACTGTGAGGAGGCAGCCAGCTTGTAATTAGCCTGCACACGCTTCATTGTCGCCTGAGATCAGGGTGGCTGCTGGCTAATTAGTGCTTCCTGGAGGACAAAAACAGCTGGTATTTAACTTTCTGATTCCAGTAATGACGTCCTATTTTAACATAATAAAAGGATTCACTGGCAAGGGAGGGAGGCTGAGATGAAAGGCCTAGGTGACTAGGGGCCCTTCAGACACTGTTCAGACACTGCTCAGAGGTCCAAGGATCATTGCAGGTCTCACCAAAGGAACAGCCAGCATTCGGCTGCAGTGTCAGAATGTCGAGCTTGTTCTAAATTTACATAGCAGGATGATTGAAGCTCATAGGAAGCTCAGAATTGTCTGTTTTATGTTTGATCCTTCAATCCTAAATCTTGCTGTTTATGGTTAAGAAGCAGACACACCCACATGCTCAGCAGCAGCGCTGACCCATCAGTCACCCTTAGTTCCCGCTACCCCCTTACATGAGAGAAAGGCAGTTGGAGCCCTCTCCCACATCAGATAAGGCTCTAGGCTCTAGTAAAATCTTTTCCCCTAGAGAGTAAGCTTTTTATATGAAGAATACTCCACCCTGGGTATACATCCTAAAGCTTACTTCTCCCCTTAAGCTAGAGCATTGAAGGATCTTACTTGATCCTTCACAGTGAGAACCTGGGGCTACTTCCTAAAGGTAAAATACACAAATAGATAGGTGGTAGCTACCCTAAGCCTAGGACCTATGAACTTTCCCTCTTGCAGGATATTTCACACAGGATATGATGCTCCATTTTATGTCTCAACTTGGCTAGGCTGTGGTGCCCAGTTGTTTTGTTAAACACCCATCTAGATGTTGCTATAAAGGTATTTTTAGATGATAGTAACACTTAAGTTGACAGATTTCCAGTAATGCAAATTACCTTCCATGATGTGAGTGGGCCTAGTTCAATCAGCTGGAGGCCTTAAAAGAAGACTGACCTCCCTTGAGTAAGAAGGAATTGTGCCTTCGCACTATCGTTCAGCTTGAGCTTCACCATCAACTCTTCCCTCTACTTCCACTTCCACTTGGCATTCTTGCCCTACAGAGTTTGGATTTGCCAGCCTCCACAATTGTGTGAATTGATTCTTTAAAGCCTCTCTCACCCTCTTCATGTATATGTATGCTTATGTATATGTACACATATACACTCTATTGGTTTTGTTTCTTTGGAAACCAATACACTCAGCCTCTAGTAATTAATCAAAGTTACCTTTTGAATAAAGGAACCCTTCTGCACTGTTGGTGGCAATGCAAAATAGTGCAGCTACTGTGGAAGATAGTATGGCATAGTTCCTCAAAAAGTTAAAAACAGAACTACCCTATGATCCAGTAACTGCACTATTGGTATTTACCAAAAGAATACAAATATACTAATTTGAAGAAATACATGCAACCCAATGTTTATAGCAGCATTATCAACAATAGCCAAATTATAGAAAGAGCCTGAATGTCCATTGACTGATGAATGGCAGAATAAGTGATATATATATATATATATATATATATATATATATATCAGATATTAACCTGAGCCAAAGGCAGCCACTTAGGTGCCCTTAAGTAGATCTACCCTTAATGATATTTGTGGCTAATTTGTTGAATGCTGAAACTGAAAACTCAAAGTTTTGTTTTTTTTTAAACTCAAAGTTTTTACATGCATTATCTCATTTAATCCCTATAAGGAGGGATTAAAACACCCCTCCTATGGAAATACCATGAGGAAAGTTTTATTATTATGCTCAACTTTTAAATGAGGAAAGATATTTAGGGAAGTTAAGGTCTTCAAAATTCGAATTCAAAATCCTGTAGGAAAATGGCAAAGACTGGATTAGAGAAAAAGAAAAGGCTCTAAAGCAGGAAATATATAATGAATATTCAATGGAAATATAATGATAAAAATATAATGCAGATTGTGGTGTAATTAAAAATGTTTAATGTCATGTTAAAAGAAAGGTAAACAGGTAAAATTAATTTTAGTAATATTTTTAATACAATATTTTCAAAAAACTATCATTTCAACGTACATTCAATGTAAAGTTATTAGTGAGATTCTTTACTTTCTTTTTTTTCTACCAAGTTATTGAGGTCTGGTGTGTAGTTTGCACTTATTGTGCATCTCTGTTTAGACTAGCCATCTCTGAAGTATGAGGTAGCAGCCCTAGACTAAATGGTTGATATTTTTATATTTAATATATTTATATATAAATATATTTATATTTAATGGTTTATATTTTTATATTTATTCAAAATATCACTTGTGCCAGTTGCTGTACACGGAGGAAAAGTCTTACACAGACTTCAGGAAGATCATCAAGGAGGCAGTATGGGGGGGGGGTGGATGAGGAGGAACAAGACAGAAGGCTCAGAGATTAGAAGCAGGCATTGGCATTTACCAGGAAAGAAATTGTAAAACGCAAGCAAAGGAGAATAGAAAAGAGAGAACAGAAAATAGATACGAAAGAAAAATATTACATCCATATGTTTATGATAAAATTTAATAAGACTTGGTGACAGGTTGTATGTTGGTGATAAGAAAAAAAGATGTCTAGCATAATTTGTAGTTTCTTTCAATAGGATGAGTATTTTCACTTAAGTCTCAGAGAGATATTGGACAACAAAGAAAAGATTTGGGAGAAAAGATTAACTTTGATCACTCTGTGGGCCTCCCAAAAGAGATGTGTGCTGGCTAATTTGTGTGAGTGTGGCAAGAACTTTTGTTTTCTGTTTTTAATCCATTTGTTGTTAATGTATCATGGAAAATCTAAGAGGTTTGTTTTGTTTGTTTCTTTGTTTTACTGTGTTTTGTGCCTTGAAGTATTTTTCCTTCAGTTGTAAGTAAGTGATTTCTCTGTTGTACGATTAGCCAGAGAAAATTCGCCTCCTAATCCATTCAGTAGTGCTAGGTACAATTTCTTTCACTTTGGGATATAATAGCAGACAAACAAGGCACAAGTTCCTTCCCTCATGGAGCTTATATTTTTTGGGGGTTAGGGGTAGGGTATAGGAATAAATAAGATAAACAGTCTGGACAAGTTGATGTAACTCTTTTCTCACTGCTGCTCTAAGAACAACTATAAAACTTGGAGATAACACAAGAGACAACCAAAGAAGAACTCTGAAAGGTAGTTAGAAAAAGGTGATCTTGTTTGGAACTCCAGGACTGCAGGAACAGCACAGCAGCAGAATGTCTTATATCCCCCACCCAACAGAATGTGGCTACTGAGACCTGGCATTACTCAACACTCTGCCTAGCAAAGGGAATCTGCCCAAGCAGGCTTACTGCACACCGCCAGCCTGGTCTGGGAACTCCTTTTTCCTAGTGAGCCCCAGACCCATTTCCCTACTGGGTGATTCCAGATGGAACCTATAAGAAAGAGACAGCCACAACAAGCAGCCCAACCTGAAAATCTTCTTTGACTCCAGAGACCCTACCACACTGACAGACACTCAGTGGCCCAGCTTGGGGAAAATCATAGACACCATGTCAGCAGTACCAGCAGGGATTAGTGGTGCCACCTGGGGTACCATATAAACCAAGCAGACAAAAACAGCACTGCAGAGGCTCTGAAAATTAAACCATCATTGGAACCATAGCTCACAAAAGTAGGCTAGGGCCTCAGTACTAAACCTAAACTCAAAACCTAAACAGGGTGACTTCCCACTAGAATAAAAGATTCAGGTAGGACTCAGTATATCCTGGACAAAAGTCCTGGATGTAGCAAAATATCACTTGTGCCAAGAACCAAGAAAATCATGATTTGAATTAAAAAATACAATCAGTTGCCACCAACACCAAGATGAACCAGATGTTGAAATTATTTCACAAGAAGTTTAAGGCATTCATCCATCCGTTCATCCATTCATATATCCTAATCTACAGATTTAATAAGTGGAAAACAGAGTAAACCCAAAGTAATTCATGCCAAGTATACTAATTAAAATAATGAAAACTTAAGAAAAAATATTGAAAGCAACTAGAGAGAAGCATGATGCATTACCTATAGGAAAGTATCAATTCAAATGCCAGTGGATTTCTCATGTAAAACCATGGAAGCCAGAAGGACATGACTCAACACTTTTCTAGTGCTGAAAAAAAAGAGCTTTAAGAGTGATATGTCTAGCAAAACCATCTTTAAGAATGACAAGGAAATAGGAACACCTGGGTGGCTCAGTCAGTTGGATGTCTGCCTTGGCTCAGGTCATGATCCCAGGGCCCTGAGATCTGCCCTGTGACACACTCCCTGCTCAGTGAGGAGTCTAGTTGTCCCTCTGCTCCTCCCCCCCCTCATGTGTGCTCTCTCTCTCTCTCTCTCTCTCTCTCACTCAAAGAAATAAATAAAATCTTTAAATAAAAAAGAATGAGAAAGAAATAAAGGCATCTTTAGAAGTAAACTAAAATGATTTGTTATTCAAATGCCTGCCCTTGAAAATAAGCTAAAGGAGCTCTTCAGTAGAAAGAAATGATAAAAGAAGGGATCTTGGAGCACCCAAAAGGAAGAAGGATCAGAAGGAAAAGCAGAAATATGGATACATATGGTAGGTTATCCTGTTTTTCATGAAATTTACAAATCATATTTGATGATTGAAACAAAACTTATAGCACAATGTGATACTCAAAACAATATTCAAAAATGAGGAAAATAAAGGATACTAAATGGAAGTTAGTTTTCCACACTTCTTCTGAAGAGGTAAAAGAGGTGATACCAGTAAAATGTGTGATAATTCACATATGTATGTGGTAATACCCAAAGCAGCCACTATGGAAACAATGCAAAGAGGTACATTCAAAAACCCTATAAGTAAATCAGGTAAAATCCTTAAAAATATATATTCAATAGACCACAGGAATACAAGGAAAAAGAAACAGGAATGAGAAACAGAATAAACATACATAACATAAATAGTACAAAGGCAGGCTTAAGTCCTAACACTGCAATATTTTAAATGTAGCTTAATTCAACAATCAAAAGACAGAAATTGACACAATGTATAATGAAACATGACTAACGAAACATAACTCAACTACATGATATAAAGAGAAACTCATTTCTAATTCAATGACATATATGTTGAAAATAAAAGGATGGAAAAAGATATACTATTGTTGGACCCTGGCTCACGGGTGCCAACGTGGCCCGGTGGACGCCCCAGAGACCCAGACCCCAGACAGGCAGATGCAACTAGCAAGAGGGTTTATTGAACGTTTGCGCAAACGGGCTCTCCGCCTCCGAGGAGGAAAAGAGCCCCGATTAGCAATTACAGGGATCTTTTAAAAGGCAAAAGGAAAGAAACTGCCTAAAGACAAAAGAACCGCGGGAGTCACATGGCATCCAGGTTGATTTCACGGAGGGTCAACATGAACCTATTCAGGGACATTCCAATCAGGGTGTGGGGGGGGAATGGTTTTCTTATTGTGAACAGAATGCTTTTAGTTGCTAAAATTTCAGGAAGGCGCCTGGATGGGCTGCCTCTGGGTTAGGGCTGGCCCTACTTACAAGGGGGGAGGTTTCTTCATTCCCTCCTCTTGTTTGGGCTGATTTTAACCTTAAAATCTTAGGGAACATTTATTTTTTCAGTTTGGAGGGCCCGACATTGCTGAGTTAATACCAGAGCTTGGGTAATAGACAATCTTTCTCGGATGAACTGGAGCTGCCGGTTGAGGACGCAGGGGCCGAAAGTTAGCAGCAGGAGCAGGACAACTAGAGGGCCCATAATGGTAGAGATTAGGGTGGTCAACCAGGGAGACTGATTAAACCAGCTTTCAAACCAGCCCTGCTGGGCCTCCCGGTCCCTTTGTCTTTTATTTGACCTTTCCCTGAGTTTGGCCATGGAGTCTCTGATGACTCCAGAATGGTCTGCATAGAAACAGCATTCCTCTCCCAGGGCCGCACACAGTCCTCCCTCTTTCAGGAATAGTCAATCCAAGCCTCTCCTGTTGTGAAGTGCTACTTCTGAAAGTGAGGGGAGGGACTGTTCTAACTTAGAAACGGACTGCTCTAGTGTCCGTAGATCCTCATCTACAGCTGTTTGGAGTTCTATATAACGCCGTGAGCCCTGGATCAGAGCAGCTGCGCCAGTACCCACCCCAGCAGCGACCCCTAGTCCCAACATAACGGCTAAGGCTAGGGAGATAGGTTCGCGCCGAAAACGGGTGGGATGTTTATCATACTGATTTTCTAGAGTTTCAGCAGGGTGATAGAACACCCTGGGTATGATCTGCACCATGACACAGAAGTCATTTGAGCTATTTAGAACCTTAGCCGACACACAGGGGGTGAGGCCTTTGTTGCATGCCCACCAAGTTCCCGGCTGGGGCTCCAGGTAAGAATCAGTCCCCAAAATCGGGGTGGTAGTGTTGCAGAGTCTCTGGTAGCCCCGGGGGGGTGTTCCTATGCAGGTTCCCTGTCCTGAAACTTCTGTAAGGGTGAATTGTGGTTGGGAGTCGGGTGTGCATCCCTGAGTGCTAGTGATGTTATTATAGGTCCCTGAAGTAGCAATTCCCTCATAATAAGGGGGGGGGAAGCAAGGCAGAGCCAGCAGGATTTAGTTACATCGGGGCTGGTTCGATTAAGGGCCAGGAATGCCCCTATGATAAGATTAAACAGTCGTTGTCCGGTCTCGGGTGACGACCGAGGGGTTGGAGTGACCGCGAAGTTAGTGGGTGCGGCACTCCCTGCGGCTAGGGCCGGGGCAGCTCTTTGTTCCCCGAGGACCGCGTTAGGCCCGATCGCCACGGGGTCTGGGGATTCTATTTTTAGTTTAATTCTGAATATAAAACCATCATCTGTTCTTTCTTTGTATAACCTGAGTCCCCACGTATATCCATTGGCCCAGTAAGTAGCCCTTTTTCCGGGCTCCGTGAAGGATATCCGTAGGGGATGACACCACCCTTGGCAGGGCCCATAATTAAGGGTTTTCCATTTGCTAAATGTCGGGTGAGTATAGTTAGCCTTGACAGTGATATAATCCCAAGAGGAGGAGGGCCTCCATTCTGTATCCCCAGTAGTTTCGCACCCCCAATTTTTACAATAGAAGTATTCCCCTCCTCCACAGGTGGGATTTAGCCTGCGATCTCTGTGGTGCCCGGGACAGACATAAAAGGGAAGAGTGCTTAGCATGGCCCTTCTGTCAGGCGTGCCACATCCTCCCCATGGGTCTAATCCCAGTCGCCCTGGAGGGCTTTCTTGGTTAGGGGCTCTAGAGGTGTCGAAGTATCCCTCTAGGTCCCATGGGCTAGGGGCCCCTATGGTTAGCTTGCATAGGTCAGGATATAGGTCAGGCCACCAGGTTCCCACGGGGGCGGTCTTAGTTATAGACCAGACCTCGTCACCCCCAGACGTTAGTACCTGCCAGGTTAACCTTTTGAGGGCATGAGGGTCACCTTTGGCGGAGGTGAAGAGCGCTAGGAGAGGTAGGAATATAACAACTGTCATTGAACAATTTTTGAAAGTCTTATCTTGAGCGGGTTTTGGGTGCGGTGGAGCTTCCATTGGAGTGGCTCGTCCGGTCCGTCCTGGCTGGCGTCAGCGGTGCTCGTTGATGGGGCGCGCTGGACGTGTGAGGCGTGGACCCAAGCAGCAATGCCGTCTACCTTTAAGGCGGTTGGGGTGGTCAGTAGTACAGTATATGGGCCCTTCCAGCGGGGCTCAAGCGTCCTGGACTGATGTCTCCTGACGTAGACGGAGTCCCCGATCTGGAACGGGTGTGGGCCGGTTGTGTCTCCGGGGCGGTAGACAGCCGCAAGGGGTTTCCAGATCTGGTGCTGGATAATCTGGAGCGCCTTTAGCCTGTCCTGTAAACCGGGAGTGTTAGCAAGAGGGTCAATAGCAGAATCTAGTAAGTCCGTTACTGGTGGGGGACCTCCATAGAGAATCTCGTAAGGAGTTAGCCCATGGCGCGCGGGAGTGTTCCGGACTCGGAACAGAACCATAGGGAGGAGTTGGACCCAGTCTCTAGTGCCAGTCTCCAATGTCAATTTAGTTAGGGTCTCTTTAATTGTTCTATTCATTCTTTCTACCTGACCTGAGCTCTGGGGTCTGTATGCACAATGTAATTTCCAATTTATCCCCAGTAATCTGGCCACCAACTGACTTACCTGGGAGACGAAGGCGGGGCCGTTGTCCGACCCTATTACCTTGGGCAGTCCAAACCGGGGGAAAATTTCTTCCAGGATTTTCTTGACAACCACCTGGGCGGTTTCTCGCTTGGTGGGGAAAGCTTCTGTCCAGCCTGAAAAGGTATCTATAAACACTAGGAGGTACTTGTTACCATATTTACCTGGCTTGATTTCGGTGAAGTCTACTTCCCAATTAGTTCCGGGTCTTTCTCCCCTCATCCTGGTTCCCTCAGGCATCTTGAGGTGTTTGGTATTTACCTTAGCACAAGGTACACAAGCGTCGGTTACCTGTTGGATCAGGGAGGGGAGTTTGGGAATGTAATAGGTCTGACCTTCTCTCCGGAGGAGTGCTTTTAATTTTTTTGTGTCCGAGGTGAGTCCATCGGTGGAGGTGAGTCACCAGTTCTTTGGCCCTTTTCTGGGGCAGGACCGTCTTCCCTTGGTGTTTCCAGACCTTCATTTGCTCGTCATATTTTGCCCCTATTTGCTGGACGATATCTAGGTCGCTGTCTGAGTACTCGAGAGAGAGTTGCCCCGGTGTCCGGACAGCCTCTGGTACTTGTAGGGAGAGGGCCTGTGGGCCTAGTGCAGCGGCCCGTGCTGTCTCATCGGCCATCCTGTTCCCCTCTGCTACTGGGTCATTGCCTCGCTGATGCCCAGGACAGTGAATTATACTCAGTTTTCTCGGCAGAAAGAGGGAATGGAGAAGATCTTGTATTTCTTCTCTGTTTTTGATGTTTTTACCTGCTGAGGTTAGGAGACCCCTTCTACGGTATATTTCTCCATGAACATGGGCAGTTGCAAAAGCATATCTGCTGTCAGTATAAATGTTGACCTTTTTGTCCTTAGCCTTTCTTAGGGCCTGAGTTAGGGCTATAAGCTCTGCCCTTTGAGCTGAAGTCCCAGGCTCTAAGGCACTGGCCCAAATGACAGCTTTCCCATCTACCACGGCTGCCCCGGCTTTACGCTCACCATTTCGTAGAAAGCTACTCCCATCGGTGTACCAGGTTGCTTCAGCATCTGGCAAAGGCTGGTCCGTCAAGTCCCCTCTGGTGCCATGGACTTCAGCTAGGATCTGGTGGCAATCATGCATTACTAGGGAGGGGGACTCGGTTTCTGGAAGCAAGGTGGCCGGGTTTAGAGATGTAGCCGTTCCAAACTGTATCCGCTCAGAATTCAGTAACATGGCCTGATAATGGGTGACCCGGGCGTTTGAGAGCCATCGATCAGGGGGCTGGCGGATGACTGTCTCTACGGCGTGGGGGGCCACCACAGTGAGGGGTTGGCCAAAAGTCAACTTGTCTGAGTCTTTTACCAGGACTGCCACAGCCGCTATTATTCGGAGACATGGGGGCCATCCTGCAGCCACGCTGTCTAATTTTTTTGAAAAGTATGCCACGGGCCTCTTCCAGGGTCCCAGTTTTTGAGTTAGGACCCCTTTGGCTATTCCATTATGTTCATCAACATATAGCGTAAAAGGCTTGGTTACATCTGGGAGGCTCAGGGCAGGGGCGGTCAATAAGGCCCTTTTTATTTTGTCAAAAGCCAATTGCTGCTCCTTTCCCCAGTGGTAGGGGGTGTTGGATTTCGTGAGAGGATATAGGGGAGCCACCATCTCCGCAAACCCAGGTATCCAGAGGCGGCAGAACCCAGCACTGCCGAGGAACTCTCGTAGTCCTTTGGCATTAGTGGATGCTGGGATCAGGGCTACAGCCTTTTTGCGGCTCTCCGTCAGCCACCTCTGGCCTCCTTCCAGGAGATATCCCAGATAGGTCACTTGTCTCTGGCCTATTTGGGCCTTTTTGGCGGAGGCCCTATACTCCAGTTCTCCCAGTCTCTCAAGCAGGGCCCCCGTACCTTTTACACAATCCTGTTCTGTCCTAGCCGCCAGGAGCAAATCATCCACGTACTGCAGGAGGACGAGGTCCGGATGGCCAACTCGGAAATCTGCCAAATCCCGATGCAAGGCTTCATCGAACAAAGTGGGGGAGTTTTTGAATCCCTGTGGCAGCCTTGTCCAAGTGAGTTGTCCTGAGAATCCCGTCTCAGGATCTTTCCATTCAAAGGCAAAAATAGGCTGGCTTTGAGAGCTTAACCTTAGGCGAAAGAATGCATCTTTTAGATCTAACACCGTATACCAGACATGGCTTGGGGGTAAGGTGCTGAGCAAATTGTAGGGATTTGGCACCGTGGGATGTATGTCCTCTGTCCTCCAGGTAACGTCTCGTAAATCTTGTACCGGCCGGTAATCTCCTGTGCCGGGTTTTTTTTACGGGTAATAGAGGAGTATTCCAGGGCGACTGGCAAGGTATTAAAATGCCCAATTGTAATAGTCTCTGTATATGTGGCCGAATGCCTTCTTTGGCCTCTTTGCTCATTGAATATTGCCGGATCGATATGGGGGTGGCCGAGGGGTTTAAGTTTATAATTATGGGCGGCTGGTTTACAGCTAGTCCCATTCCGGCCGTTTCCACCCAGGCCTGAGGGTAGTTAGTGAGCCATTCAGAATCTAGGGGCTGCACGGACGGTGGAGAGTCCTCGTGCAGCCGGTGTTCATCCTCTAGGCGCAAGGTCAGTACCTGGAGGGGCTGCCCTCCCGCGCCAGTAATAGTGGCCCCTTTTTGCTGAAAATGTATCTGGGCCCCTACTTTTGAAAGAAGGTCTCTGCCTAGGAGAGGGTAAGGGCAGTCTGGGACCAGTAAGAAGGAATGCGTTACTTGCCCAGTGCTCAGGTGGACCTTCCGTTCGGTTGTCCATCGATAAAACTTGCCTCCAGTTGCCCCCTGAACCCAAGACGTTTTAGAGCTCAAGGGTCCTTTTGCCTCAGTTAAAACTGAATGTTGAGCCCCCGTATCGACCAGGAAGGTCACCGGCTGTCCCCCCACTTTAAGGGTTACCCGAGGCTCAGGGGGGGTTCCTGGCCCTGACATCCCTAATCTTCATCTTCTAGGGACAAAACAGGAATGGGCTTCTTTTTAGGTCCCTGCGTTTGGCCCTTCCTTGGGCAATCTTTAACCCAATGTCCTTTTTCCTTGCAGTAGGCACACTGGTCTCGTTCAACCCGTGGTCCTCTTTTGTCTCCCAGGTCCCTACTCTGTCCTGACTTACTCTGCCCTGAGCCCTGTACTACGGTGGCCAGTATCCTAGTCAGCTCTTTATTACGTCTTTTATCTCTCTTATCCTCCCGTTCCTCTTGCTCTTTACGGATCCTTTCCTCCCTTTCCTCTAGAGTTTCTCGCTTGTTAAAAACCTTCTCTGCCTCTTTCACTAAGTCCTGTAAGGTGTACCCCTGAAGTCCCTCCAACCGTTGTAACTTATTACGAATATCCGAGGCCGACTGTCCAATGAAGGACATAATTACATCTGGTTGGCGGTCTTCAGCCAAGGGGTCAAAGGGAGTATACATGCGGTAGCCTTCTATTAACCTCTCCAGAAAACCTGCCGGCGTCTCCTCTTTTCCCTGCACTATAGCACGTACCTTTGCCAAATTGGTGGGGCGACGCCCTGCCCCTTTGAGACCCGCTAGGAGTACCTGGCGATAGAGACGGAGCCGCTCCCTACCAGCAACAGTGTCGTAGTCCCAGGTCGGGCGAACCAAGGGGAAAACATCCTCAATCTCATTAGGCAGCTGGGTCGGCCTCCCGTCCGCCCCCGGGACGTTTTTGCGAGCTTCGAGGTACACGCGCTGTCTCTCCTCCGTGGTGAGGAGAGTCTGCAGGAGCTGTTGGCGGTCATCCCAGGTCGGCTGGTGGGTCAACAGAATTGACTCAATTAATCCGGTTAGCGCCTGGGGGTCTTGGGAGAAGGAGGGGTTATGAGTTTTCCAGTTGTAAAGGTCAGAGGCAGAGAACGGCCAGTATTGCATCTGGCCGCCTACTGATCGGAGGGGAAATGCCTGGGAGGTCCAGACGTCTTCCGACTCTCCCCCGCGCTCTCGCCGAAAGCGGAGGCGACTGGCGAGCGGGGGTGAAGCGAGGGGTTGCCCCTCTGCCCCCGTAGAGTCGGGGGACGGAGCTGAGGGAGCGGAGGGAGAGGTAGGGGCCTCCGAGCGGGGCGTTGGGGGTTGGGCATAAGGGGGAGGGGAGGAGTCCAAGAGAAGGAGACTGTCCTGGTCCCCTGGGAGCACAGGCGGCTCCTTAGGTTTTGATTCAGGAAATTTTAGGGGGCAAAGGGTGGAGGGAGAGGAGGGACGGGGAATTGGGGGAGTGTGGCAGGGAGGGAGTGAGGGTCTCGGGCCCGGTCCCCCTTGAGAAGGGATAAAGCATTTTATCCAGGGGGGTGGATTCTTAGCGAGATCCTCCCATACTATGATGTACGGCACCTGATCGAGGTGTCCATTGGGTCCTGGCTGGAAGACCAGGGCCTTCACCTGCAAGATAATATCAATATTAAAAGTTCCGTTCCTGGGCCACCCGACGTTGAAAGCCGGCCACTCTGAGGAGCAGAAGGTGACCCATCTTCATCTTCTGACTTTGACCGGAAGATTGTGTGCCCGGCTGGCGACTTCTTTCCAGTGATCTAGAGTGAGGCTTAAAGGGGTGGTTACAGTCTGCCCCATGGGTGTAGAGAAGGGGTGAGCGGTGAGGAGGAGGACAGGAGAGGGAGAAAAACACGGAACGAACAGACGCACACGAACGACAGGACTGGTGCGGCAGATTCAGATGGGAGCGGTCGCGAACAACGACCTTCCCCGAAGAGGAGGGAGTGCCAGGGCTCTGTTCCTCTTCCAGACCACTCCGGAGTCCGACTCCCGAGGGGGACCAGGGGTCTCGGGCACGTCTGCCTCCCCCGCTGGTCCAAATACAGAATACAGAGTACAGCGTCCTGCAGGCACAATACAGACCCGGCACAAAACAGACCCGGCCAGTCAGACAAACGGACGAGACAGATATGACATTTAGCGAGCTCGGTCTTACCTCCTACCGGTCTTAGGATTGAGTCTGGGGCGTCTCAGATCCCGGACGAGCCCCCAAATGTTGGACCCTGGCTCACGGGTGCCAACGTGGCCCGGTGGACGCCCCAGAGACCCAGACCCCAGACAGGCAGATGCAATTAGCAAGAGGGTTTATTGAACGTTTGCGCAAACGGGCTCTCCGCCTCCGAGGAGGAAAAGAGCCCCGATTAGCAATTACAGGGATCTTTTAAAAGGCAAAAGGAAAGAAACTGCCTAAAGACAAAAGAACCGCGGGAGTAGCATGGCATCCAGGTTGATTTCGGGGAGGGTCAACATGAACCTATTCAGGGACATTCCAATCAGGGTGTTGGGGGGGAAATGGTTTTCTTATTGTAAACAGAATGCTTTTAGTTGCTAAAATTTCAGGAAGACGCCTGGATGGGCTGCCTCTGGGTTAGGGCTGGCCCTACTTACAAGGGGGGAGGTTTCTTCACTATGAACACTTTAGTTTCAAAAAATCAAGAGTGACTCTACTAATGTCAGATAAAATAGACTTCAGAATAAAGATGCATACCAAAGAAAGAGGGATATTACTGATAATAATAAAATGATCACTCATTTTAGGAAGGCATAGTAATCCTAAATGTATATGCACCACAGGCAACAGAATATAACAAACAGAAAATACAAACTATGGAAGAAAAAAACTAATAGAGCTAAAAGGGAGACAGAGCAATCTACAATTATAGTGTGGACTTCAACACTCCCTTCTCACCAACTGATAGAACCATTGGACCACAAATCACCAAGAATAGGGAAGACCTAAACAACACAATCAATCAACAGGACCCAAATGAAATCTAAGGAATACTTCCCCAACTACAGCATAATTCATATTTTATTCAAGTGTTCACACAACATTAAACAAGTTCTTAACTGGCATCAAAGTAGAAATTAATAACCGAAAGATAATAGGAAAATCTTTATACACGTGGAAATTAAACAACATACCTGTAAATAATGCATGGATCAAAGAGGAAATCTCAGAGGAAATACAAATGCATAGAATAGAATGAAAATAAAACATGTTGAAATATGTGGAATGCAGCTAAAATAGTGCTGAGCAGAGTTTGTAAGCCTAGGAGTTTGCACTAGACACAGGAAAAAGTCTCAAAAAGTCTCAAATCTACAATGCAAATTCCTCCAAGAATTTTTTTTTTTTTTTTTTTTTAGGTACGCCTGGGTGGCTCAGTGGTCAAGCATCTGCCTTTGGCTCAGGTCATGATCCTGGGGTCCTGGGATCAAGTCCCACATCGGGCTTCCTGAGAGGAGCCTGCTTCTCCCTCTGCCTGTGTCTCCGCCTCTCTCTGTGTGTCTCTCATAAATAAATTTAAAAAAAAAAGTTGTGTTTTTTTAAGGGGAAGGAAATAAACTCAAAGAAGCAAAAGAAATAAAGAGTAGGGATCCCTGGGTGGCGCAGCGGTTTGGCACCTGCCTTTGGCCCAGGGCGCGATCCTGGAGACCCGGGATCAAATCCCACATCGGGCTCCCGGTGCATGGAGCCTGCTTCTCCCTCTGCCTGTGTCTCTGCCTCTCTCTCTCTCTCTCTCTCTCTCTCTCTCTCTGTGACTATCATGAATAAATAAAATTAAAAAAATTAAAAAAAAAGAAATAAAGAGTAAAGATAAGTGTAGAAACCAAGGATGTGCAAAATGGAAAAAGAAAAGAAAAAAGAAACAAAAGCTGCTTCTTCCAAAAATCAGTAAAATCAGTAAGTCTCTAGAAACCAGAAAATGTAAAAAATATACATATTACCAATTTTAAAAGTAATAGGGTATACAACCACAGATTTTATAGCCTTTAAAAAGATAATAAGGGAATACTACAGACAAATTTATACTCATAAATCTGACAATTTAGAAGAAATGGACTGGCTCCTCAAAACCTACAAACTACCAAAACTCAGTTAAGATGTTATAGAATCTGAAGAGTCCTGCTACCTTTAAAGAAATTGAATTTGTAATTTAAAATCTCCTGAAAAAAAGAAATCGGGAGAGGCCCACTTGATTTCATTTTAAAATTACATTAAACATTATAAAAGAATTACTAATTTTGCACAATCTCTTCCAGATGATAGAAGAGAAAATTTCCAAATCTTTATCTCAAGACAGTATTACCTGATAGCAAAGCTAGAAAAGGTTTTGAGATAGACAGACAGAGATATACAGAAAAAAAAAGAAAACTAGAGATCAACATTTATTAACTTTGGTGCAAAAATTCTCAACAAAACATTAGTGGTAAAATCCAACTGTGTATAAAAAGGATTATACACCTTGACCCAGTGGGAATTATTCTAGTTCTAAAAGACTAGCTCAGCATTCAAAAATCAATTGCATCCATCACATCAACAAATTAAAAAAGAGAAATCATGTAATCATATCAATTGACACAGAATAGTATTTGACAAAATCCAACACCCATTCATTGTAAAAACTCTTAGCAAATTGGGAATGGAGGAATATTACCTCAACTTGGTAAAAAGTGAATTAAAGAAAAAAACACTACAGTTCATAATAGTTCATATCTTACTTATTGCTGAAAGACTGTTTTCTCCTAAGATCAAAAACTTAGCAAGGATATATCTCCTCTCATCACTTTTAATACAGTACTGGAAGTTCTAGCTAGTGCAATACGGTAAGAAAGGGGGAAAAAAAAGTCAAACAGGTCAGAAAGAAAGAAATACAATGTCTTATTTACAGAGATGATACAATATTATCTAAGTAGAGAATTCGGGAATCTAACCAGAAAAGGCAAAGCAAACTCCTAGAACTAAGGATTCCATTAAGTTCTCAAAGTATAGGATAACTTAGAAAAACCAATTGTATTTCTCTATACTAGAAATGAACACATGGACACTGACATTAAAAGTACAATTCCATTTTCAATCTCTCAAAAATGAAATACATAAGTGTAAATCAAATAAATCATGCTGAAAACTACAAAATTCTGATGAAAAGAAATCAAAGCACTTAAATAAATGGAGAGACATACCATTTTTATAAATCGGAAGATTCAACAAAGCAAAGATATCAATTCTCTCCCAATTGATTTATGGTTTAATGCAATTTTTGTCAAAGGCCTAGAATTTTTTTGTGTGTGTGGACATAGACAAGCTTATCTAAAATAATATCGAAATGCATAGGTCCTGGAATAGCTAAAGTAATTTTTCTTAAGATTTTTTTTTTTATTTATTCATGAGAGACAGAGAGAGAGGCAGAGACACAGGCAGAGGGAGAAGCAGGCTCCATGCAGGGAGCCCAACGTGGGACTGGATCCCAGGTCTCCAAGATCACACCCTGGGCTGAAGGTGGCATTAAACTGCTGAGCCACCCAGGCTGCCCTGAAGTAAGCTTTACAAAAAATAATCAAGTGGAAGTAATCACTATTCCTGATACCACTGAGATTTCAGGATTTGTTTGTTATTACAACATACTTAACCTGACTAAAGAAAGGGTTTGAGTAGGGAGTAAACATACTTGATTTACATGTCAATAAGTTATCTCCAGGCTGTTCTGAGAATAGGCTAAAAAGAGGAGGGGAGTGGTTAGGAAGCTATTTCAACAACCTAGACAGGGTAACAGCTCTTAGCACAATGGTAATATTGGAGGTAGTGGTTTCTGAATATATTTTGATGTTAGATTCCAGAGCATGAGTTCAGTTTTGTGGATTCTAATTTGAAATGGATATGGGAAATTTAAGTTTAGGGGAGTGGTCTAGATTAGGAATTATAGGGTGTGGAGAGGATTAAATTATGCTTTTCAGATTTCTAATTGCACCCTGCTGCTAGGGGGATGGCATGGTTGTAAAGGTGGTTTATTGTTCTTTCCCTAAGTGCCTTTCACCTAAGCCAGTACAATTCAGATTGGAGTCATCATCATATTTGAAATGTACACTCCTCAGGTTTCAGCTGGAGGCTGCATGAAAGTTTCCTCCTTGTGCCACATTTTGGTCTCCCAAAGAGTAAGAACTATAGCTATTGAAAAGTAAACTAAGAAGCTGGCACATAACCCCAAGATATGCTTTGTCTCAGAAACATAGTCTCATGAAGAAAAAATATTCCTTCTGTGAGTATGACCTAGACTTTGCTCTGTAATGCAAGAATAAACCCCTGCTTTTCGTGGCAATTAGCATTTAACACATTCCTGAGTTGCAAGAGACACCAGACATTAGGGGGTTTCCCTTTGCCATGCAGCAGAGGAATGAGTCCAGATCCAATTAAATTATTTTGTGTTTTAAATTTTCCTCTTTGGCTGAAAGTTAGGGAGGTGGAAGGTGGATTGAGGAAAGTATTTCTTTTTCTTTTTTTTTTTTTTTATAAATTAATTTTTATTGGTGTTCAATTTACCAAGATACAGAATAACACCCAGTGCTCATGCCGTCAAGTGTCCCCCTCCGTGCCCGTCACCCATTCACCCCCACCCCCCGCCCTCCTCCCCTTCCACCACCCCTAGTTCATTTCCCAGAGTTAGAAGTCTTTATGTTCTGTGTCCCTTTCTGATATCTCCCACACATTTCTTCTCCCTTCCCTTATATTCCCCTTCACTATTATTCATATTCCCCAAATGAGTGAGAACATACAGTGTTTGTCCTTCTCCGATTGACTTACTTCACTCAGCATAATACCCTCCAGTTCCATCCACGTTGAAGCAAATGGTGGGTATTTGTCGTTTCTAATGGCTGAGTAATATTCCATTGTATACATAAACCACATCTTCTTTATCCATTCATCTTTCGATGGACACCGAGGCTCCTTCCACAGTTTGGCTATTGTGGACATGGCTGCTAGAAAGTATTTCTAATGCCTCCTGCTGTGGCTATATGGAGATAGAATTCAGAAGAAAGGAAGAGCTGCAAATGTATATATTCTTGTCCGTGAGCCTCTTGGGGAAAATAATTTCCCCTCCTCACTCTCTTTACCTGAACCCACCTCTTTTACCACCAGGAAAAGGAATCTTTCATCCAAGTGGGTCAGATGGAGGAATCAGAGACATAGCTTACTATTAAAAAGTTCACATGGCTGAGTGTGGTTGTTTCTTCCTCTTCTTTCCACACAGCTAGACTTTACACCCACTAAGCAATTGTACTGCCATCTACCCATCTCATACTCTTTCTATGGTGAGTCCCTATTTTTTCTTTCTGTGCCTAAAATAAGATTATAGTAAGGCGAGGGTTGCAGTTACTTAGTTTTACTTTTCTTTAATGTTTCTCATAAACACAAGTGGGCATCTCTTTTCAATAAGGGGAGCAACTGCTGGCAAGATTTTGAGTGTGGTCTTTGGACTGAAAGAGCTGTGGTTGGGCCTAGGGCTTCTGGTTTGCACTTCAATCCATTTTGACAGTTTTGTTTCGAGTTTGGAGGACAAGCTTAGTACTACATATGTAGTAGAAGTTGTATTTCCTATTTCCTGTTGCCTCTGTTCACATTTCTACTTGGGAACTTTTAGGGGTGGGAAGGGACCATGTTTGGGGGTAGGTTTGAAATATTAATTACTCCCTCTGGTATAATGGGTTGGAAATCCATTCCATCCTTCCCTAACAGAGATGTCTACCAGTGGTGGGTTTGGGGAACTTAATTCAATCACTAATTGTTGGGAAAGTTCTTTCCCCTCTCTGTACCTGTTTGCTTATCTGTAACATGGAAATTACAATAGCTCCCACTTTATAGAGTTGTACGGATTAAATGTATTAAATATAAACTATTTATATGTAGGAAACCATGTTCTTAGCATGGCTATGTGATTGTTTCCGATCATTATTTTCTGCATGTAGGGTTAAAATCATGGGTGTGATGAGATAAATCAGGAAAAATAAAACTGTCTAGATAACTTTTTTTTTAATCCTTTCTAACCCTGAAAATGTTTGAAACCTGGCTACATTTTTTAGGACTGAGACAAATTTACCTACCCACATTTTGCAGATGTCGTTTCTTGTATGGGAGGTGTCAAAGGGGTTCCTTTTTTTTTTTTTTTTTTTTTTTTTTTTATAAATTAATTTTTATTGGTGTTCAATTTACCAACATACAGAATAACACCCAGTGCTCATCCCGTCAAGTGTACCCCCCAGTGCCCGTCACCCATTCACCCCCACCCCCCACCCTCCTCCCCCTCCACCACCCCTAGTTCATTTCCCAGAGTTAGAAGTCTTTATGTTCTGTCTCCCTTTCTGATATTTCTCACGCATTTCTTCTCCCTTCCCTTATATTCCCTTTCGCTATTATTCATATTCCCCAAATGAATGAGAACATACACCGTTTGTCCTTCTCCGGTTACTGTGGCCAAGTTCAAAAAGGGTGTTGCCTGAGTTCTCCTCTGGGATTTTGATGGAATCTTGTCTCACATTTAGATCTTTCATCTATTTTGAGTTTATCTTTGTGTATGGTGCAAGAGAGTGGTCCAGTTTCATTCTTCTGCATGTGGATGTCCAATTTTCCCAGCACCATTTATTGAAGAGACTGTCTTTCTTCTAGTGGATCGTCTTTCCTCCTTTATCGCATATTAGTTGAGCATAAAGTTCAGGGTCCACTTCTGGGTTCTCTGTTCTGTTCCATTGATCTATATGTCTGTTTTTGTGCCAGTACCACACTGCCTTGATGAACACAGCTTTGTAGTACAACCTGAAATCTGGCATTGCGATGCCCCCAGATATGGTTTTCTTTTTTTTAAAATTCCCCTGGCTGTTTGGGGTCTTTTCTGATTCCACACAAATCTTAAAATAATTTGTTCTAAGTCTCTGAAGAAAGTCCATGGTATTTTGATAGGGATTGCATTATACGTGTAAATTGCCCTGGGTAACATTGACATTTTCACAATATTAATTCTGCCAATCCATGAGCATGGAATATTTTTCCATCTCTTTGTGTCTTCCTCAATTTCTTTCAGAAGTGTTCTGTAGTTTTTAGGGTATATTTTGAGAACCATTTGAATGGTAAATGGTTCTCCAACCTTTTATTTTCAGGTTGTAGGTGTCCTTCTGTCTAAAATGAGTCTCTTGTAGACAGCAAATAGATGGGTCCTGTTTTTTTATCCAGTCTGAAACTCTGCGCCTTTTGATGGGGTCATTAAGCCCATTCACGTTCAGAGTTACTTGAACTTCTTCTTAAAGGGGAGTTTTAAGAGTCCCCCTTAAAATTTCTTGCAGAGCTGGTTTGGAGGTCACATATTCTTTCAGTTCCTGCCTGTCTTGGAAGCTCTTTATCTCTCCTTCCATTTTGAATGAGAGCCTTGCTGGATAAAGTATTCTTGGTTGCATGTTCTTCTCATTTAGGACCCTGAATATATCCTGCCAGCCCTTTCTGGCCTGCCACGTCTCTGTGGAGAGGTCTGCTGTTACCCTAATATTCCTCCCCATGAAAGTCAGGGACTTCTTGTCTCTTGCTGCTTTAAGGATCTTCTCTTTATCTTTGGAATTTGGAAGCTTCACTATTAGATGTCGAGGTGTTGAACGGTTTTTATTGATTTTAGGGGGGGATCTCTCTATTTCCTGGATCTGAATGCCTGTTTCCCTTCCCAGATTGGGAAAGTTTTCAGCTAGGATTTGTTCAAATACATATTCTGGCCCTCTGTCCCTTTCGGCGCCCTCGGGAACCCCAATTAAACGTAGGTTTTTCTGCCTCAGGCTGTCGTTTATTTGCCTTAATCTGTCTTCATGGTCCTTCAATTGTTTATCTCTTTTTTCCTCAGTTTCCCTCTTTGCCATTAACTTGTCTTCTATGTCACTCACTCGTTCTTCCACCTCGTTAACCCTCCCGGGGACACTAACAGACACCTGCGAGAGCAGGAGAGTGCTCCGAGCTCCCTAAGGGCTGCAGCGCGCACGGAGGGACCGACCGGAGCAGCTCGGAGGGGCTCGGGAGCGGCTCCAGGGAGGGAGCTGCAGGGCGGGAGCGCGAATCCAACAGCGCAGGCCCCAGAGCACAGGGCGCCGGGACACAGCCCAGGATCCGGCCTCCCCCGGGACAGGCAGAGGCCGGGAGGGCCCGAGACAGCGAGGACGCTCCTGCCCCGAGCTGAGCAGATCAGCGGCCCCGCCCCGGAGCCTCCAGGCCCTGCGGACGGAGAGCCGAGAGCCCCGAGCCCCATAGTTCCTGCGGAGGCTGAATCCAGGCTTCCAGAGTTGCAATAGCAACTGCGGCTGTTCCTCCTGGGGCCTGGCGGGGTAAACAACCCCCGCAGAGCCCTGCAGCAGGCAGGGGCAGAGCAGCTCCCCCAAGTGCTAACACCTGAAAATCAACGCAACAGGCCCCTCCCCCAGAAGACCAGCTAGAGGGGCCAGTGATACTCCCCCGTGTTCCAATACAACTTGTTTTTGGCCACTCTGCACTGAGCAAAATGACTAGAAGGAAAACCTCACCTCAAAAGAAAGAATCAGAAACAGCCCTCTCTCCCACAGAGTTACAAAATCTGGATTACACTTCAATGTCAGAAAGCCAATTCAGAAGCACTATTCTACAGCTACTGGTGGCTCTAGAAAAAAGCATTAAGGCCTCACGAGACTTCATGACTGCAGAATTTAGATCCAATCAGGCAGAAATTAAAAATCAATTGAATGAGATGCAATCCAAACTAGAAGTCAAAGGGGTTCCTGATGGTTTCAAACACCACCTGACCACAAGATGGCATTAGAAGTCAAGAGCAGTCCACGGGGCTGAGAAACCTGCCTCAGACCGAGGAAGGTATCTGGAATTCAAGAACTAAAAAACAAAAAATCAAACCAAACCAAGACAACAACAACACAATTCTCTGTTCAGGAAGCATAACTCTCAGGTAATGGCAAAAGCAATCATAAGAGTGTATGCAACAGCCATTATTATTATTTTTTGAAATGCTGGTGGGAAGCAGAGAGCTTAAACATTGCTTAAAATTAAGGAGTCTAAATAAAGACAAAAAGAGAAAAGGGAAGAATGACTAGATCATTTGAATATCATTCCAGTGACCTAAGGAAAAAGCAAGTCAGAAAACTGAGTAAGTGAGAGAATAAGACGTGACTGCTGAGTTTTTAATTTTAGGTGGAGATTCCTGATGACAAATACATCTCAGGCAATGTTTGAGGTCAGGACCTCTGTGTGTACTTAGCTGCAACCTGACAGGTTAGAGCCCAGTAGGAATTCTCAATTCATAAGTGGCAGAATAAAAGGGTACATTCAGTCCCACTCTGGCCCTGAAAATTGTTGACTCATTCATCAGCGGCAGTCAACCAGACAGCAACAATATGAACATTAGGGATCAACTCTTCAAAGACTGAAATTAGAAGTAATCTTTCACTAAACCTTGCTTCAATAATGTCTCGCTTCTGTAATTGAGTAGTGTTTTTCAGGACACTTTCATCCCATAGAATTAATCATTCTGACTCTGACAAGATAAAAGTAGAAAGAAACTGTATTTCCTTCCTTCTGATTTTTTTTGACTTATTTGCTTTTCTGTTTCTAGTTTCATAAAGTGGAACTAAGTTCAATAAAGTTGTTTTTTTTTAAATAGGTGTTCAATGCTAAGAATTTCTTCCCAAAAATACTTTAACTGCATCACACAAGATTTGATGTGCTGTGTTTTCATTTTTGTTTAATTCAAAAAGATATTCTAATTTCACTTTTTATTTCTTCTTTGACACATATTTTACTTAGAAATATGTTAGGTTTTTAGTTTTTAGTATTTGAGAGTTTTTTCAGCTATCCTTCTGTTAGTGATTTCCAATTTAATTCCATTGTAGTCAGAGGATGTACTCTGTATGATTTGAATGCTTTTAAATTTACTGAACTTGTTTTATGGTCTATGATGGTAAATCTTCTAAATAGAAATGTTGTCTGTGCATTTGAAAAGAATATGCATTGTGCTATTCTCCGTCTAATTGTTCTAAAAATTATTGGGAGAGGAGTGTTGAAATTCACAATTGCAATTATGGATTTGTCTATTTCTTTCTTGCAGTTCTACAGATTATACTTGAGTGTACTTGGAAGTTTTGTCATTCAGTATATAAAAACCCTTAATATTGTTGTGTTCTCTTCAAAAATTGACCACTTTATCATTATAAAATGATCCTTTTTGTCTCTGATAGTATTCTTGGCACTGAAAACTACTTTGAGTAATATTAAAATACCTGTTCATGGTATTAACATGAAATATCTTTTTCCATCTTTTCACTTTTCACTTTTTGGTATATTTGTATTTAAAGTGAATTTTTGTACACAGCACATAGCTAGGTTTTGTTTATTCTAAAAAACTCTTTGATAATTGGGTTGTTCAGATCATTTACATTTAATGGGATCATTGATGGGGTAAAGTTTAAGTATACCTTGTTCCTATATATGTCCTGTTTTTTTTTTTCTATCTCTTCTTTATTCCTGTTTTCTGTTTTTTCTACTTTCCTTTGTATTAACTTAGTTTTTTATTTGCATGTAAATTAAGTTTTTTGTTTGTTTAGATTTTGTGTGTGATTCCATTCCATCTCCTTTGTTGGCTTTCTAGCTATAACTTTTTAACAGTAGTTGCTTTAGGATTTATAATGCATATATCTTAAACTTAACATGGTCCACATTACTGTAATATCATACTATTTCAGAAAGAGTATAAGAAACTTATGCTTCCTTTTCTATTCCTTTTTTTTTTTTTTTTGGTGTTGAAACTGTTTTGTATCATTTAATTTTTATTTCTGTTATTAAAGTCCGATTAGCCAACATATTGTATAACACTCATTATTCATCCTGTCAAGTGCCCCCCCTTAGTGCCTATCACCCAGTTACCCAAACCCCACATCCTCCTCCCTTTCCACAACCCTTTGTTCATTTCCCAGAGTTAGGAGTCTCTCACGATTTGTCTCCCTCTCTAATTTTGGCACTCAGTTCCACTCCTTTCCCCTATAATACCTTTACTATTTGTTATATTCCCTGTATGAGTAAAACCATAAGATAATTGTCCTTCTTCAATTGACTTACTTCACTCAGCATAATACCCTCCAGTTCGATCCACATTGAAGCAAATGGTATCTGTCGTTTCTAATGGCTGAGTAACATTCCATTCTATATATAGACCACATCTTCTTTATCTATTCATCTTTCGAAGGACACCAAGGCTGCCTCCACAGTTTGGCTATTGTGGACATTGCTGCTAGAAACATTGGGGTGCAGGTGTCTCAGCTCTTCACTGCATCTGTATCATTGAGGTAAATCCCCAGCAGTGTAATTGCTGGGTCATAGGTAAGTTCTATTTTTGACTCTTTAAGGAACCTCCACACAGTTTTCCAGAGTGGCTGCACCAGTTCACATTCCCACCAACAGTGCAAGAGGGTTCCCCTTTCTCCACATCCTCTTCAACATTTGTTGTTTCCTGCCTTGTTAATTTTCCCCATTCTCACTGGTGTGAGGTGGTATCTCATTGTGGCTTTGATTTGTATTTCCCTGATGGCAAGTGATGAGGAGCATTTTCTCATGTGCTTGTTGGCCATGTCTATGTCGTCCTCTGTGAGATTTCTGTTCATGTCTTTTACCCATTTCATGATTGGATTGTTTGCTTCTTTGCTGTTGAGTTTAATAAGTTCTTCAGAGATCTTGGATACTAGCCCTCTGATACGTCATTGGCAAATATCTTCTCCCATTCTGTAGGGTGTCTTTGAGTTTTGTTGAATGAATCTTTTGCTGTGCAAAAGCTTCTTATCTTGGTGAAGTCACAATAGTTCATTTTTGCTTTTGTTTCTTCTGCCTTCGTGGATGTATCTTGCAAGAAGTTGCTGTGGCCGAGTTAAAAAGGGTATTGCCTGTGTTCACCCCTAGAATTTGATGGAATCTTGTCTCACATTAAGATCTTTCATCCATTTACGTTTATCTTTGTGTATGGGGTCAGAGAATGGTCTAGTTTCTTTCTTCTGCATGTGGATATCCAATTTTCCCAGTACCATTTATTGAAGAGACTGTCTTTTTTCCAGTGGATAGTCTTTCCTCCTTTGTCGAATATTAGTTGACCATAAGGTTGAGGGTCCACTCCTGGATTTTCTATTCTGTTCCACTGATCTATGGGTCTGTTTTTGTGCCAGTACCACACTGTCTTGATGACCACAGCTATGTAGTACAACCTGAAATCTGGCATTGTGATGCCCCCAGCTATGGTTTTCTTTTTTAATATTCCCCTGGCTATTCGGGGTCTTTTCTGATTCCACACAAATCTTAAGATGATTTGTTCCAACTCTCTGAAGAAAGTCCATGGTATTTTGATAGGGATTGCATTAAACATGTAAATTGCCCTGGGTAACATTGACATTTTCACAATATTAATTCTGCCAATCCATGAGCATGGAATATTTTTCCATCTCTTTGTGTCCTCCTCAATTTCTTTCAGAAGTGTTCTATTGTTTTGAGGGTATAGATCCTTTACCTCTTTGGTTAGGTTTATTCCTAGGTAATATGCTTTTGGGTGCAGTTGTAAATGGGATTGACTCCTTAATTTCTCTTTCTTCAATCTCATTGTTAGTGTATAGAAATGCCACTGACTTCTGGGCATTGATTTTGTATCCTGCCACACTGCCGAATTGCTGTATGAGTTCTAGCAATCTTGGGGTGGAGTCTTTTGTGTTTTCTATGTAGAGTATCATGTCATCTGCAAAGAGGGAGAGTTTGACTTCTTCTCTGCTAATTTGAATGCCTTTTCTTTCTTTTTGTTGTCTGATTGCTGAGGCTTGGACTTCTAGTAATATGTTGAATAGCAGTGCTGAGAGTGGGCATCCCTGACTTGTTCCTGATCTTAGGGGAAAGGCTCCCAGTGTTTTCCCATTGAGATTGATGTTTTCTGTGGGCTTTTCATAGATGGCTTTTAAGATGCTAAGGAATGTTCCCTGTATCCCTAAACTCTGAAGAGTTTTGATCAGGAATGGATGCTGTATTTTGTCAAATGCTGTCTCTGAATCTATTGAAAGGATCATATGTTTCTTGTTGTTCCTTCTGTTGATGTGATCTATCCTGTTGATTGTTTTATGAGTGTTGAACCAGCCTTGCATCTTGGGGATAAATCCCACTTGGTCATGGTGAATAATCTTCTTAATGTATTGTTGCATCCTATTGACTAGTATCTTTTTGAGAATGTTTGCATCTGTGTTCATCAGGGATATTGGTCTATAATTCTCCTTTCTGAGTGGTCTTTGTCTGTTTGGGAATTAAGGTGATGCTGGCCTCATAGTTCGAGTTTGGAAGTACTCCATCTCTTTCTATCTTTTGGAACAGCTTTAGTAGAATAAGTATTGTTTCTTCTTTAAACGTTTGATAGAACTCCCCTGGGAAGCCATCTGGCCCTGGACTGTCATGTCTTGGGAGGTGTTTGATGACTGCTTCAATTTCCTCCCTGGTTATTGTCCTGTCCAGGTTTTCTATTTCTTCCTGTTCCAGTTTTGGTAGTTTGTGGTTTTCCAGAAATGCGTCCATTTCTTCTAGATTGCCTAACTTATTGCTGTATAGCTGCTTATAATATGTTTTTAAAATCATCTGTATTTCCTTGGTATTGGTGGTGATCTCTCCTTTTTCATTCATGATTTTATTAATTAGAGTCTTTTCTCTTTGTTTTTTATAAGACTGGCTAATGGTTTATCTATCTTATTAATTCTTTCAAATAACTAACTCCTGGTTTTGTTTTCTGTTCTATAGTTCTTCTGGTCTCTATTTCATTGAGTTCTGCTCAAATCTTTATTAACTCTCTTCTTCTGTTTGGTGTAGGTTTTATTCGTTGTTCTTTCTCCAGTTCCTTTAGGTTCATGGTTAGCTTGTGTATTTGAGGTTTTTTTTCCATTTTTTTGAGGGATGCCTGTATTGCTTTTGCTGTATCCCAAAGATTTTTCACAGTTGTATCTTCATTCTCATTAGTTTCCATGAATCTTTCTAATGCTTCTCTAATTTCCTGGTTGACCCTTTCATCTTTTAGCAGGATGCTCTTTAACCTCCACGAATTTGAATTTCTTCCAAATTTCTTCCTTTGATTGAGTTCAAGTTTCAAAGCATTGTGGTCTGAGAATATGCAGTGGACAATCCAAATCTTTTAGTATCAGTTGAGAACGGATTTGTGACCCAGTATGTGGTCTATTCTGGAGAAAGTTCCATGTGCACTTGAGAAGAATGTGTACTCAGTTTCGTTTGGATGCAAAGTACTATAAATATCTATGAAATCCATCTGGTTCAGTGTATCTTTTAAAGGTCTTTTTTCTTTGAAGATATTATGCTTAAAAGATTTCTCATTTGCAGAAAGTGCCGTGTTGATGTCTCCTAATAATAGTGTATTATTATCTAATTATGTCTTAACTTTGGTTTTTAATTGATGGCTATACTTGGCAGCTCCCACATTAGGGGCATAAATATTGTTGATTGTTATGTCCTCTTGTTGGATAGATCCTTTAAGTATGATATAGTGTTCCTCTTCATCTCTTACTGCAGTCTTTGGGATAAACTTACATTATCTGATATGAGGATTGCTACCCCTGCTTTCTTTTGAGGACCATTTGAATGGTAAATTGTTTACCCTTTTGTGTTTAGGCTGGAGGTGTCCTTAGGTCCAAAATGAGTCCCTTGTAGACAGCAAAAAGATGGGTCCTGCTTTTTTTGTCTGAAACCCATGTCTTTTGATGGGATCATTAAGCCCATTCACGTTCAGAGTTACTACTAAAAGATATGAATTTAGTGTCATCCTAATACCTATTCAGTCCCTGTTTTTGTGGATTATTTCTTTGGGCGTCATCTTTTTTTACAGAGTTCCCCTTAACATTTCTTGCAGAGCTGGTTTGGTGGTCACATATTCTTTCAGTTTCTGCCTATCTTGGAAGCTCTTTATTTCTCCTTATATTTTGAATGTGAGCCTTGCTGGATAAAGTATTCTTGGTTGCATGTTCTTCTCATTTAGGACCCTGAATATATCCTGCCAGTCCTTTCTGGCCTGCTAGGTCTCTGTGGAGAGGTCTGCTGTTAATCTAATACTTCTCCCCATGTAAGTTAGGGATCTCTTGTCTCTTGCTGCTTTAAGGATTTTCTCTTTATCTTTGGAATTTGCAAGTTTCACTATTAAATGTCGAGATGTTGAGCGGTTTTTATTGATTTGGGGGGCGGGGGATCTCTCTATCTCCTGGATCTGAATGCCTGTTTCCTCACCACATTAGGGAAGTTCTCAGCTATGATTGTTCAAAAATGCTTTCTGGTCCTCTGTCCCTCTCAGTGCCCTCTGGAACCCCAATTAAATGTAGATTTTTCTTCTGAGGCTGTCATTTATTTCCCTTAACCTTTCCTCATGGTCTTTTGTTTTTCTCTTTTTTCCTCAGCTTCCTTCCTTGCCATCAACTTGTCTTCTATGTCACTCACTCTTTCTTCTACCTCATTAACCCTCATCATTAGGACCTCCAGTTTGGATTGCATCTCATTTAATTGATTTTTAATTTCTGCCTGATTAGATCTAAATTCTGCAGTTATGAAGTCTCTTGAATCCTTTATGCTTTTTTTTCCAGAGACACCAGTAGCTTTATAATTGTGCTTCTTAATTGGCTTTCTGACATTGAATTGTAATCCAAATTCTGTAACTTTGTGGGAGAGAGTACTGTTTCTGATTCTCTCTTTTGTGGTGAGTTCTTTCTAGTCATTTTGCTCAGTGCAGAGTAACTAAAAATGAGTTGTACTGGAAAAAGGAAGAAAAAAAAAAGAAAAAGAAAGAAAAACAATGGAGGGGTATCCTCTGGTTCTATATATAGGAAATCCTTCAACTTCCTCTGGAACTTTCTGGTAATGCTCAGTCAAGAACTTGCTCTTCCCCTGTCCTTCCAGCTGGTCTGGGGGAGGGGCCTGCTGTGCTGATTATCAGGTATGCGTACCCTGGGGAGCTGCCCCACCTCTACTGGGTGCTTATCTCAGTGGGAGCTATTTATCCTATAAGACTCTACTCCCTGGTGGCCCTGCTCCATCCCAGGCACAGGGTGACATAAGGAGGAACAACAACACTGGCGGAAGCCATCTTTCCACCTCCAGAGTCAGCTCCTGCAGTAACTACTGCAGTCTCCCAGTCCACACTGGCCTGGATGCTCCAGGGGTGGGGGTGTACTGATTTGTACAGCTTGGCAGGCATCTGGTGGCAGGAAATTCTTCACTGTCCTGTGGCCTCGCCACCTCTGCCTGTCCCGTGGGGAGTGCAGGATCCTGGGCTGCACCCTAGGATCCGAGACCTGTGCTGCCTGAATCAGCAGGGCACAACCTCCTCTGACTGGAGCCACCGCCTGAGCTTCCCCATTCATCTTTTAGTAGGATGCTCTTTAACCTCCAAGTGTTTGGGTTCCTTCCAAATTTCTTCTTGTGGTTGAGTTCAAATTTCAAAGCATTGTGGTCTGAAAATATGCAGGGGACAATCCCAATCTTTTGGTATTGGTTGAGACTTGATTTGTGACCCAGTATGTGGTCTATTCTGGAGAAAGTTCCATGTGCACTTGAGAAGAATGTGTACTCAGTTGCATTTGGATGCAAAGTTCTGTAAATATCTGTGAAATCCATCTGGTCCGGTGTATCATTTAAAGCCCTTGTTTCTTTGGAGATGTTATTCTTAGAAAATCTGTCATTTGCAGAAAGTGCCGTGTTGATGTCTCCTAATAATAGTGTATTATTATCTAATTATGTCTTTACTTTGGTTTTTAATTGATTGATATACTTGGCAGCTCCCACATTAGGGGTATAAATATTGTTGATTGTTATGTCCTCTTGTTGGATAGATCCTTTAAGTATGATATAGTGTTCCTCTTCATCTCTTACTGCAGTCTTTAGGATAAACTTACATTATCTGATATGAGGATTGCTACCCCTGCTTTCTTTTGAGGACCATTTGAATGGTAAATTGTTTACCTTTTTGTGTTTAGGCTGGAGGTGTCCTTAGGTCCAAAATGAGTCCCTTGTAGACAGCAAATAGATGGGTCTTGCTTTTTTATCCAGTCTGAAACCCTGCATCTTTTGATGGGATCATTTAGCCCATTCATGTTCAGAATAACCATTGAAGGATATGGATATGTGTCATTGTAATACCTATTCAGTCCCTTGTTTTGTGGATTGTTTCTTTGGCTTCCTCTTCTTTTACAGAATTCCCCTTAGTATTTCTTGCAGAGCTGGCTTCGTGGTCACATATTCTTTCAGTTTCTGCCTATCCTGGAAGCTCTTTATCTCTCCTTCTATTCTTAATGAGAGCCTTGCTACATAAAGTATTCTTGGTTGCATGTTCTTCTCATTTAGGACCCTGAATATATCCTGCCAGCCCTTTCTGGCCTGCCAAGTCTCTGTCATGAGGTCTTCTGTTAATATGATATTTCTCCCCATATAAATTAAGAAACTCTTGTCTCTTGCTGCTTTAAGCATTTTCTCTTTATCTTTGGAATTTGCAAGTTTCACTATTAAATGTTAAGGTGTTGAATGGTTTTTATTGATTTGGGGGACCTCTCTATCTCTTGTATCTGAATGCCTGTTTCCTTCCATAGATTAAGGAAATTCTCCTCTATGGTTTGTGGTCCTCTCTCCCTCTCAGTCTCTTCTGCTATCCCAATTATATGTAAATCATTCTCAGACTATCATTTATTTCCCTAAGCCTTTCCTCATGGTCTCTTAATTGTTTTTCTCTTTTTTCCTCAGCTCCCTTCATTACCAACAATTTGTCTTCTATGTCACTCACTCTCTCTTCCACCTCATTAACCCTAGAAGTAAGACATCCAGTTTGGATTACATCTCAGTTAATCTATTTTTAATTTCGGCCTGATTAGATCTCAATTCTGCAGTAACAAAGTCTCTAGAGTCTGGGTGTGCAAGTGATGAATTGTCTCAGCTTTTGTATATAAAAAAAACTGCAACTATTTCCTCTATTCCTGTTGAGTAGTTATTTCCTCAATTTCAGATATGTTCCTCATGTACCTGTGCTTTATTCAGCTGGAGACTGAAGAGGGATCTACTTTGGATCTGCAGAGCTCTCTCTCTCTGCATTCTCTCATCTCTCTTCCTCTCTTCTGGGAATAGTGGCTGCTGTGGCCTTCTCAGATTCCCAATTCCATCTTTTCAACTCAAAGAGGCTGTTGGAGATGTCCTGGGCTTCCCATCCTGTCTTGAAGCCTAGAAACTTTCTCCAGGCAGTAAGCAGGGTGGTCGTGGTAAACCCATTTGTTTTTGTTTTTAGGGAACAATATACATATTGCACAATGTCCATATCTGAAAACTATTGTTCTATGTGTTTCGTCAGGTTTCGTTGTGTTTGGCAGGCAGTTAAATCCAATGTCTTTCCTCCATCTTGATCAGAAACAAAAGCAAATGACTCATTTAATGTATAAAATACATGTATTATAATTATACATCTAACATGGATATTTGGCTTTTGGATTTATAATAGACCAAATGTACAGAAATGATAACCAGTTAGTTCCATTATACCAAAATCTCATTATCAGACATCCAAAGTACTTTCTAAGTCATTTTTCCCTCTGAATTATGCTATGGTCTCCCTCTTACTCTTGTTCTCTCACTTTCTCTCTCTTAGAACTGAAACAAATTGATTATTATGGGTTTTGGTTGCTTCATTAGTAAATGGGATGATGATACCAATTTCTCAAGGTCATTGCTAATATTAATGAGATAATATTTATAAAACATTTGGCGCCTGATACATAGTGAACCTTTAGGAAATGGGCATCATTGAAGGTAAATTTCTGTCTATTAAGTGGGATATAGACATGAAAGAGAAGAGAATGACTCTTTTGACTTGTGACTTGTGACTCTCTTGACTCTCAATTACCAATTTATAGCCTTTATAAACTTTCTAATTCCTTTCAGGATATTTCCCCCCAGTGTTTTTATTTTTATTATTTGTTTAAGATTTTATTTATTTATTTGACAGAGTGAAAGAAAGAGAGAGAGCCCAAGGAGGAATAATGGCAGATGTGGAGGGAGAGGCAGGCACCCCACTGAGCAGAGAGCCTGATGTGGGGCTTGACCACAGGACCTGGATCATGACCTGAGCTGAAAGCAGACACTTAAGAGCCACCCAGGTGACCCCACCCCAGTGTTTTTAAATCTAAAATATAATAATAAAAATGCCTTCAAAAAAAGCTCAGGTAGAGAGAGCTGAGGACCACATATCTCCCTCACTAAGAGAACCATGTGTATATTGTCTGGCATTGTGTGTGGCATTGTGTTTAAAAACCTGACTCTCTGGAGCATGACATGGTAAAATCCCAACTCAGCCACCTCCTAGCTGAATGTTCTTGAACAACTTATTTAATTTCTCTGTTTCTTCATTTGAGGGGATGAAAAAATAAAAATGAACCTAATTCATAGAGTTGTAGTAACTTAGATGAACTTAATAAAGTACTTAGCACTGCGCATAATACATAATACCTGAATTCATATTAACTAATATTCATTTATTATGGAAAGTAGCATTCTCTCACAGGAGACATTATATATACCCACCTCTTATTCTTTAAAATTAGAACAAAACACCAAGCACCTTACTAACATGAGAGCCATGGCTTCCTTGGAGAAATAGCTAACAGAGAATACAGCTGAGGGGGGAGGGGCTGCAAATGGTGGATCCATGTCACACAAGTTAAAAGGCCACTCAACACACACAAAATAATAGAAATCCCACAAATGTAATCATCATCACAACCCATTGTTGCTTCTTACAGACAGCCACCTTATAAGCAACTATTAGAGCACAATTTAATTGGAGTGGTTTATATAGGAATATGATGTATTATACGGGCACAGCCCATGCTGTTCTTCAAATGATTACATGCTGCATGGCTAAGGGATGAGGCTTTAACAGTTGTTCAACTTCTTCTTCTTTTTTTTTTTTTAGTTGTTCAACTTCTATCACTAGTTTCTTATTACCTCCACTTCCAGACAAAGCTAGAGTTACTAATATTGATTATTAGAAATGCAAGTTCTTTCTTGGCACTTCCCTGTGACACATTGAAAATACACTCCCTTAGTCACTGATCCCTGTCAATGCCAGTCTAGGATCCATCCCACATAGCTCCCTTGTTATCAACTCCTCTTTGCCTAAGCAACAAGCCAGTAGAGCTGCCTGCCTTAGCAGCTCTTAGTGTAGAGATTTATGTCAGTTGCATGGAAAAGCAAAGGAGTAAGCATCCCTCATCATTTCAGAGGGTTTATTTTCAATGCTGGAGTTTTTGCAAAAGGCTGAATCTAGCTCCAAAACCTATGTTTTGGGGCTTCCAACATATTTCTCAAAGTTACCATGTCTCAGATAAGTCTTCCTCTGGTGCTCTATCTTATTTACACCAATATTAGTAAGAACTATTATTTTGACTACAACTCAGTTATACTTTATTTCATCACAAACATAATATGGGCCCTGAAAGTATGCTGTAATGATAAGGAATGAAAACATCTTGTTTTCTTCCAACATGCAGCACTTAGTTTTACTGTTTCCTGGTGATGTATCCTTGCTTATGCATGCTTTCTCACTTATTCTGAGGTGATTGTTACTTACTCAAGAGGAAAGAGGAGAAATATTGATATTTAAGCAATAATAGACTGCTAGGCTGAAAATTATGATTGTAGGCTTTTCTTGGGGGAGTCTTTAAATAGAGAGTGTACCTGCTGGCTGAAAGGATTCTTCGTGAAAATGAATGGAGTATATTGAAAGGGAAGGGTTTCAGTGACTGTTGGCCATCATATATAATGACAGAAAAAAATGCCTCACACTTACTTTTTCTCTTTAGACACACATTCTGCTATATTTATTATAGAATTTGCCCATTATATAAGAATAGTAATCTTTAAAAATGAATTTTGTGCATCTAAAGAACAAACTTTTTTTGAAGAAAAATACAGCAAGATTGTATGGCATAGCCAAGACTAGACCAAGTTAACTTAACCTTCAGAGAATTATCACCTCAGGATATTTCAGACATAAATCTGTTCAATACTAAAAGTTTAGGTTCTTCTATGGATTCCCAGGGTTGTTTGAAAGATTCCATTTTTGAGAAACTTGTAAAGCAATTTCTGTAGGGAATACTGCATTTCCTGAAGGATTTTGAAAAATGTTTTAAATAGAGATGGAAATTGAAACTATGCTGCCAGCAACTCAGGAGGCCTAGGGCTAGGGATTTGCAAGGAGAAAATTCTCATCTATGTGCAGCTTGGGAGATTTCACAGTTTGGCTTCCCTGAAAGAATTACTGCCTGAAGCAAATGGCTTCCTTCTTCTTGCTGGTCTTATTGCTTATGCTCTTCTTTATCTGTGGCCTTGCTGAACCACATCTGTGCCAGTGGCCTAGAAATTTCTTCTGCCAGCTATAAAAAAGGTTTAGAAAACTCCATTTACACAAAAAACCTTCCAGTAATTATTTCAAGTGAAATAGGGCTCCACCTGGGGCCTATGACATCAGCACTGCCTTTGAGGTGAGCTATGCTTGGTCTGGATGTTGGCAGAGGAGCTGTGACTTGAATACTCTAAATTTGACGTCCCCTTTTTACCTCTTGTTATCAAATCATCTTCCAGAGAGAGTTTCATACATCTGAAACTAATATAACACTGTATGTTAACTACACTGGAATGAACATATAATTTAAAAAAAGGAAAAAGGACTTCTGAGGATGTGATGTACAATATGACTACAGTTAACAATATTGTACACTTTAAAGTTACTAAGAGAGTAAATCTTTAAAACTTTAATCTGTGGAAAAATTTTATAATTATTTGTGATAACTATATTTATTATGATAATCTTTTAGTAATATACACAATTGTCAAATATATTGTACACTTGAAACTAATGAAAATTTTTTAAGTCAATTAAGAAAAATAAAATTATTATTGCTATTTTTTTAAGTAACCTCCATGACCAACTTGGGGTGCAAACTCAGACCTAGATATCAAGAGTTGCATACTCTACCAATTGAACCAGGCAAGCACCCCAGTTATTGCTATTTTGGATTAGTATTTACCATAAAAAATAAGGGTGTTGAGGGATTCTGAAGAGAAAAAAATGGAAGGATGCATCCAACATTGCAAAGAGACCAAGAATGCAGGCTTGTGTTTAGACAGCTTTGTGAAGTCATATGACAGGATGCTGTATATTTGTTTGATCAATTAGTGATCCTAGACTAGACTTCTATTTTGTCATTTGAAACCTGGTAAACCAACACCATTAAAATCCCTTTCTGGGACTCCTGGGTAGCGCAGTGGTTGAGCATCTGCCTTTGGTTCAGGGAGTAGTCCTGGGAACTGGGAACCTGGGATTGAGTCCTATATCAGGATCCCCACAGGGAACTTGCTCCTCTGTCTGCCTGTGTCTCTGCCTCTCTCTCTGTGAGTAAATAAATAAATCATGAGTAAATAAATAAAATCTTTAAAAAAATAAATCTCTTTCTATTCCCTCATGTTTATGAAGAAATTACATTGTCTTACTAAGTAGGTTTCCAACACACAGGGTCCAGAATGAGGGAAGAATAAAACAATGAAGGGACCCACACATTGTTATGTTACAGTAGCCACAGGATGAGTTGCACAGCTACAGGAGTATTTATGAAACATTCAGGTATCAGGTATTTTACTTCAAAGGAGAGAAAGATACTTGTCACTCTCAGTTCTCCCCTGGGAATTTGTTATATACATTTCACAGCTGTAATGTGGCAGTTATATTTGCTCCAGTTACAAGAGGCATAAATGATACAGCAAATGCTGGATATTTCCAGTAGGCACTGCAAAGTCCAGTGCGCTTGTGTTTTGTTTTGTGTTCCCCTGGAACTATGGTCACTATATGGTTATTTCTTCTTCTTCTTCTTCTTCTTCTTCTTCTTCTTCTTCTTCTTCTTCTTCTTCTTCTTCTTCTTCCTCCTCCTCCTCCTCCTCCTCCTCCTCCTCCTCCTCCTCCTTCTTCTTCTTCTTCTTCTTCTTCTTCTTCTTCTTCTTCTTCTTCTTCTTCTTCTTCTTTCTTCCCTGATGCTTAGGAAATTCTCCTGAAAATATATTTTGCTCATAAAAAAATGCCACACTCCTAACTGTGTAATGTAATATTGTGGGGAATGCAATTCTCATGTAAACACTTTCTCTGAAACATTGTGTTTTCATAGCATAAGAAATATCTCACACAATTCTTCTTTGTACTTGTGCACTTCTGTGTGGGTGTTGCTCACTGGAGGAAAACAATCTTGGGTCTCCCAGGGCATTGAATGTCTCTAACTGGCATTGTCTGCTCTTCCCTCTACATGCAGCATATGGGAAAGGCATAACAAATGTTTATTGAAACAAGTCTACATATTGGGGGGAAACGTTCTTTTCTTTTGACAATTTTTTTTGAAGCTAAGAATTCTCTTACGGTTTAAAAATATCCCTCTGTAAGCAGCATTTGTTATAAATCACCCTTCGCCTTGTCTGACCACAGACCAAGCTTCAAGGGAGATTTCAGGGGTAACAGAAGGTTGACTGTAAAAGTCAATGGAGCCCACTTAGTCCATGGGGCAGTCAAGGGAATCATTGGGAATGATGTATTCATCCTGTGAAATGAGAACTAGGTATCATTTTCTAGATTAAAGAAAAAATTATTACATTCTAGTGTAAAGGGGTGTAATACTTTGGTATTTATTTCTGCTTTTCTCATTAAAAATAGTAGAAACAACAAAAACCTGTTAGCTCAAGAGTAGCTGGGGAATGGTCTCTCTCCTGAAACCAGGCATATCCTCCTCATTATCTGTTTCTGTGGTTGTCTCTGTAAGTCCCACAATGCTTGTTCTTTTCCAGAATGCTCTTCAAACTGCAGGCAGCCAATGCATTGATACTTGAGCTGGCTTCTCCATCTACAGGACCTGGTGATGTACATATTTCCTGGCCCTTTTTGTATGCCTTCTGGAGAGGCTAAGACACAAGCTCTAGTTTGGGCCTGCATGGCTTTGATACATCATGGATTTCAGTGTATCAACAGCTTGTCTGCAATGATAGTCCTAGTCAAAAAAGGGCAGTACCCCTGAAAGAGACAAGTGCCCATGGGATATCATATTACTAGGGCACACATTTTTTATGAACACAAAGCTCCCCCAAAAATATAATGAAAAATCAACTCACTCTTCCCTTGTCAGTGGTCCATCTCTCCAAGCTCTCCTGAGTCACAGAGGATCCCTGCACACATTCTGGAAAAGCAATACTTCTCTCTCTCTCAGGGTCAAAGGAAGCTCTTGGGCAAAGACCCTGGCATGTTCAGTATATAAGCTCGATGTAAAAGTATATGAATGGCTGTGTGTCACTCAAAGGTACTGGGTAGTTTAGAAAGAGATCTCCTGAGTGTGGTATGCACTAGCTGGTGTTTTTTTCCTTCACTCTGACTCTCTCCTGTTTCACTGTCTCCTTACATGTAGATTACTAGTAAATGACAGCATCTTAATCTAAAATTTTGAGTGTTTGATCATATTTTGAGAGATTTGGGCAAGGAATAAAGTCCTAAAATGGTAAATTTAAGGACAACACAAAAAGTACTGGTTTCACAATAAAGGACACCATTTTATTGCTGAGAACTTTGTGAACCCAAGCCCTCTACTTCCTGCATGATGCTGCTAGAGATTCTGGCTCTGAATTAGTCCAATATATACAGACCCTCAACCAAACTCATGAGAATGTGCTGGCAGCTAGATATAAACAAAGTAATCCAAACCAGATTGTATGAGCACTAACTCTAACCCTGAAACCAAGAGGGTGGAGTCCACAAAGTTCCCACAGATCCTTATGGTGGACCACTACAGGTGCAGAAACCCATTTGTTTTATGTGATGGTAAAGAGCTAAATCAAGCAAGCTATTTGTCTCCTTTGTCAGCCCAGTCATACTTCCTCACCTGTAGCCATTTCCTAATTACACCTTGGAGTCTTTCTTGCATTGCTATTCTTTTTTTTTATATATATATAAATTAATTTTTATTGGTGTTCAATTTACCAACATACAGAATAACACCCAGTGCTCATCCCGTCAAGTGTCCCCCTCAGTGCCCGTCACCCATTCACCCCCACCCCCCGCCCTCCTCCCCCTCCACCACCCCTAGTTCATTTCCCAGAGTTAGAAGTCTTTATGTTTTGTCTCCCTTTCTGATATTTCTCACACATTTCTTCTCCCTTCCCTTATATTCCCTTTCACTATTATTCATATTCCCCAAATGAATGAGAACATACACTGTTTGTCCTTCTCTGGTTACTGTGGCCAAGTTCAAAAAGGGTGTTGCCTGAGTTCTCCTCTGGGATTTTGATGGAATCTTGTCTCACATTTAGATCTTTCATCTATTTTGAGTTTATCTTTGTGTATGGTGCAAGAGAGTGGTCCAGTTTCATTCTTCTGCATGTGGATGTCCAATTTTCCCAGCACCATTTATTGAAGAGACTGTCTTTCTTCCAGTGGATCGTCTTTCCTCCTTTATCGTATATTAGTTGACCATAAAGTTCAGGGTCCACTTCTGGGTTCTCTGTTCTGTTCCATTGATCTATATGTCTGTTTTTGTGCCAGTACCACACTGTCTTGATGACCACAGCTTTGTAGTACAACCTGAAATCTGGCATTGTGATGCCCCCAGATACGGTTTTCTTTTTTAAAATTCCCCTGGCTGTTCGGGGTCTTTTCTGATTCCACACAAATCTTAAAATAACTTGTTCTAAGTCTCTGAAGAAAGTCCATGATATTTTGATAGGGATTGCATTATACGTGTAAATTGCCCTGGGTAACATTGACATTTTCACAATATTAATTCTGCCAATCCATGAGCATGGAATATTTTTCCATCTCTTTGTGTCTTCCTCAATTTCTTTCAGAAGTGTTCTATAGTTTTTAGGATATATTTTGAGAACCATTTGAATGGTAAATGGTTCTCCAACCTTTTATTTTCAGGTTGTAGGTGTCTTTCTGTCTAAAATGAGTCTCTTGTAGACAGCAAATAGATGGGTCCTGTTTTTTTATCCAGTCTGAAACCCTGCGCCTTTTGATGGGGTCATTAAGCCCATTCACGTTCAGAGTTACTATTGACAGATATGAGTTTAGTGTCATCATGATATCTATTTAGTCCTTGTTTTTGTGGATTGTTCCACTGAACTTCTTCTTAAAGGGGAATTTTAAGAGTCCCCCTTAAAATTTCTTGCAGAGCTGGTTTGGAGGTCACATATTCTTTCAGTTCCTGCCTGTCTTGGAAGCTCTTTATCTCCCCTTCCATTTTGAATGAGAGCCTTGCTGGATAAAGTATTCTTGGTTGCATGTTCTTCTCATTTAGGACCCTGAATATATCCTGCCAGCCCTTTCTGGCCTGCCACGTCTCTGTGGAGAGGTCTGCTGTTACCCTAATATTCCTCCCCATGAAAGTCAGGGACTTCTTGTCTCTTGCTGCTTTAAGGATCTTCTCTTTATCTTTGGAATTTGCAAGCTTCACTATTAGATGTCGAGGTGTTGAACGGTTTTTATTGATTTTAGGGGGGGATCTCTCTATTTCCTGGATCTGAATGTCTGTTTCCCTTCCCAGATTGGGAAAGTTTTCAGCTAGGATTTGTTCAAATACATATTCTGGCCCTCTGTCCCTTTCGGCGCCCTCGGGAACCCCAATTAAACGTAGGTTTTTCTTCCTTAGAGTGTCATTTATTTCCCTTAATCTGTCTTCATGGTTCTTTAATTGTTTATCTCTTTTTTCCTCAGTTTCCCTCTTTGCCATTAACTTGTCTTCTATGTCACTCACTCATTCTTCCACCTCGTTAACCCTTGTCGTTAGGACTTCTAGTTTGGATTGCATCTCATTCAATTGATTTTTAATTTCTGCCTGATTGGATCTAAATTCTGCAGTCATGAAGTCTCGTGAGGCCTTAATGCTTTTTTCTAGAGCCACCAGTAGCTGTAGAATAGTGCTTCTGAATTGGCTTTCTGACATTGAAGTGTAATCCAGATTTTGTAACTCTGTGGGAGAGAGGGCTGTTTCTGATTCTTTCTTTTGAAGTGAGGTTTTCCTTCTAGTCATTTTGCTCAGTGCAGAGTGGCCAAAAACAAGTTGTATTGGAACACGGGGGAGTATCACTGGTCCGTCTAGCTGGTCTTCTGGGGGAGGGGCCTGTTGCGCTGATTTTCAGGTGTTAGCACTTGGGGGAGCTGCTCTGCCCCTGCCTGCTGCAGGGCTCAGCGGGGGTTGTTTACCCCGTGGGGCCCCAGGAGGAACAGTCGCAGTTGCTATGGCAACTCTGGAAGCCTGGATTCAGCCTCCGCAGGAACTAAGGGGCTCGGGGCTCTCGGTTCTCCGTCTGCAGGGCCTGGGGGCTCCGGGCGGGGCCGCTGATCTGTTCAGCTCGGGGCAGGAGCGTCCTTGCTGTCCTGGGCCCTCCCGGCCTCTGCCTGTCCCGGGGGAGGCTGGATCCTGGGCTGTGTCCCGGCGCCCTGTGCTCCGGGGCCTGCGCTGTTGGATTCGCGCTCCCGCCCCGCAGCCCCCTCCGCGGAGCCGCCGCCCGAGCCCCTCCGAGCTGCTCCGGTCCCGCCGTGCGCGCTGCAGCCCTTAGGGAGCTCGGCGCACTCTCCCGGGGCGCAGGTGTCTGTTAGTGTCCCCGAGAGCCCGAGGGCCTCCCCGCCCTCCTGGGTCCTGCCCCAACTCCCTGCAAGCCCCTTTCCGCCCCGGAAGGTTGGTGCAGCTCCTGCTTCTCCGGGACGGGGCTCTCCTGTCCTGGGGACACTCGCCCCGGCCTCAGCCCGGCTCCTCGCGGGGCCCCTCCCCCTCGGAGGCCTTTTGTTCCTTTATTTCTTTTTCCCCGTCTTCCTACCTTGATAGAAGCGCGGACTCTTCTCACTGTAGCGTTCCAACTGGTCTCTCTTTACATCTCAGGCCGAATTTGTAGATTTTCAGGATGGTTTGAAGGTTATCTAGGTAATTTGGTGGGGACAGGCGATTTGGGGACCCTACTCTTCCGCCATCTTGCCCCTCCTCCCCGCATTGCTATTCTCTAACACTCTTCTGCTTGTCTTTTCAGTTTTTATATGTTTACATTCTTTGAGGAAAGAAGTTAACACTGAACACTCTTCTATAATTCCTACTATATTTAATGCAGTGCATTTGAATGTTTATTACTGTTTCTTCAATCTATGAAGAGAGTTGAAACATGCACACAATCAAATAGTCCACATCTCTATGGAGGGCTCACTGTGTGACTCGATGTGAAGCCATTGAAGTGCAGAAGACACAGTCCATGGTTTCATGCTGTGTCACTGAATATCCTCCTCTGGTCCTACCTGATTCTGAGAAAGGCACTTAAAATCATATTTTAACTTTGGAACTGCTTTTGAAAAAAAAAAAAAGAAACAAAATCTTTACTTCTAACCTAATGGATTTGACTAAAATAACTTTATGAACAAAGGAATATACTTGATGCTTATACAGTGAATTAAAATGTTCTGTACTTGATTTGTTTTTGATTCAAATTTCCCCTTTTATCCATATTCAGATTCATTAACTCTGTTACTAAGGGCAATACTACAGGCCATTTGTCAAGACTGGAATGCTGGAAGTCTTGGAAGCCTTTCCAAGTTAATCAGCCCTGGGTTTTTGGTGATTTTTGCAGTCCTGACTCAACTACCATCATTAGAACTAAACAAGCCCAAGGCTTAAGAAAGGTATCTATCTTCTTGGAATAAATAGCACCTTCTCAAACCTCAAAATGATTAAACTCTCTTGTTCTGTAACTCTTTCCTAGAAAACCCCCTCCCCCAGCATCAAACATTTCTTTTGTTCCTAACAACATCAGTCAACCTTCTCAACACATGAATAACCAGTGTCACTGACACCCCCATCTAAATATATAGATGTGATAACCAGGCTTAACTTTTTTCACTGGTGTACCCTTGAAGAAATGTGAGGGTACTAGGGAAGGAATAGTTTTGACACTGCATGGATATGAAAAGTAGGTCATATTTATATATTTTTTACTAGGTACCATGAGAAAAAAAAACTTTCTTTTCATACATTCTCTCTTTTTCACTGTAATGATTTAGACCTTTGGCAAGGGAGAAAGAAAGGTCAGGAATGGAGACAGAGGGACCAGACAATGAAGAACGCTGTGATCAGCCTCAGAACTCCAGCTGGCCAAAGTTTCTGATGGTTGCTGCCTCTACCTCTCCAGGTCTGCTAGCCAACAAACATAGAGACACTATCCTAGCCCTCAATTTGGGTGCTACAGCATTGCTAGAATAACTTCTGCCTTCAAGAGAATAGTTGGATGCAGTTGTCCTTGGTAAGTGACTAGAGGTTTCAAATAAAAATGAACATATAATTCTACATTTTCCGTGATTCTTAATTTGTACAAAATTTTTCATGAAGAAATCGGCTAATACTTAAATAAAAAAGTTGTATTGGCAAATGGACTAGAAATTGTGTGGATTAGATGCAGTTGAAGAAGCTGAAGATACTCAAACATAGAGGATACTAGGAGACTGCCCTATGTATTTTTATTTTTTATTTTTTGCTTTTTTTTTGCCCATATGTATTTTTAAAGGCCACTTGGAAAAATTATACATGATAGATATATAAATCTAAGTTTTCAACACTCAAAACTTTACAAACTTTTAATATATTCATATTCATATATATTAACTCATTTAATCCTTTGAACCACCCTGTGAGGTTCAATGGTTATCACCTCATTTTACAGAAAAGAAAACTGAAATATAGTCACTTAGCCAGTTACCCAGACAACAGCTGCTGAAAATAAACTAAGATATAGAGTTTAACACACACACACAAAAACCCCACCTCTTCTAATCGAAAATCTACAACTTTTCACTGCACCACATTGAGAAAGGAAATTGTATTAATTTTGTATTATGCCAGAAGACATGAAAATTTGAGGAGGAGGAGGGGAAATAAGATTTCCAAAGGAAAGAGCCATCCAACAATGGGAAGGGTTGCCTGTGTGGAAATGAGTCCGTCCCCTCCACTAAAATTCACCCCCCCTTCTCGTAAATAATAACAAGCCTTGGGGGACAGATTGGGAGGTGTGTATCAATCACCATAAACCTAATGGTTTGAAACAATACAAATTTATTATCTTATAGGTCTGGAGGTCAGAAATCTGAAGTTGGTTTTCAATAGGCTAGAATCAAGATGTTGGCAGGACACTATTTTTGGAGACTCTAGGAGAGGAGCTGTCCCCTTACCTTTCCCAGCTTCCAAAGGCTGACCACATTTCATGCCTCTTGACTTCATGCCTCTCCATCTTCAAAAGCAAAAGTGTGCTGCCTCTCAAACCCTACTGTCACCACATACACATATTTAACCATCCAGGAAAGGTCGTGTATTTTTGGCACCCTTGTAATTACCTTGGGGCATTCTGGATAATCCAAGATAATTTCTTCATCTCAAGGTCTTTAACTTAATCATACCTGCTAAAGTCCTTTTGTCATGTAAGCTAAAATTTACAGGTTTCAGGCATTAAGACATCTACATCTTTGGATTGATATTATCCTGCCCTCCACAGAAGGGATTTTAAAACCTTGTTTTAAGTAAGGTAAAGTCTTTTTACTTTCTGAGATTCTTGGGGAAATCTCTGATTTATGCTTCCTGCCACTTGAATAATTCTTTTATTGGGGTTGATCATGCTTCTGCAATAATATAACTTTTATTATATTAAGTATATTATTCAGCTCAGGCTCCCATAACAAAATACCACAAACCAGGTGGCTTAAACAACAGAAATTTATTTTCTAACGGTTCTGGAGCCTAGAATCCAAGATCAAGGTGCAGACAGGTCTGATTTCTCTTAATCTTGCAAATGTCTTCTCATTGTGCCACAGGGTCTTTCCCCGGTGTACACATCCCTGCTGTCTTTATCCAATTTTCTTATTTTTATAAGGACACTGGTCATATTGGTTTACAGTCCACCCTAGTGGCCTCATTGTAACTTAATAAGCTCTTTAAAGGCCCTATCTCCAGATACAGTCACATTTTAGAGAATTTAGCGATTAGGACTTCAATGTATGAATTTTGGGGAACATAATTCAGCCCATCACACTAAGGTTTTAAGGTACAGAATACACAGGGCTTTTCACTCAAAAGCATATGCTTCAAGGCCTGACCTGAGTAAATACAAGGCAGATTCACTACCCATTCAATGCCAGAGCAAATCATGCTTTATGCTTCATCTCCTGTATCATCCCTGTCTCTGCAGAAACACAGATGTCTCCCTGAGGAGGACCCCTACTCCAAAGACCCCCACAGGATCAGAGGTCCTGGGATCTTTCTCCTCTCCCATCCAGGCTCTTACCTTCATGTGGGGACATGGAGATTTTGGAGGAGAACAGAGGAGAAATACCTCCCACTCCACCTGCTCCCTGCGTGGAAGATAGTCACCTTTTCCCCAATAAACTCCATAAACTTATCTATTCATTCTTTGTCCTATTTCTAGGTTCCTGTGGGGTCCTACTCTTCTCTTTCCTTTGTCCCATGTAGGAAGTCAAGGCTGAAATTAGTGAAATACAATGCAGTGATAATCTTGTCAATAGGTTACTCTTGGGAAAATAATTCCTTTTATATTTCTTGTTTCAGGGAATTATATGACTCAGTTTTAACTCTCTCTAAAAGTGGCATATGTTTACATAATTTGAATCTCAGTGAGTGAATCTATTTGTCTCATGTGGCAAACTCTTATACTGATTCAGCTCCCAATGACCAGTATAATATCTATGATATTTACTTAAAATATAACTATCTGCACTCTCTTTAAATGTTATTTTATTCTTCAAAGAATTCTTCAATTCTTCAATTGGAAGCCATTGTTTAAGGCAGTAATTCATTTTAATTAATAATGGCAAAATGGTCTATTTACTCGTGGAATAGTCATTTATTCCCAAATGGCAGTGAAATATGACAATTGGCATATTGGCCTGGCCAGAGACCTGTCCAGCTCTGCCTCAATACGAGGTTGTCTGTTAGAGGCCAGAAGCAGTTATGGTTGCCTACAAGATTCTACCACCCAGAATTTATCTGTGCTCGATTGAGTCCTTTGGTCAGAATCTGCACTAATCACTATCTCTCTGAGCCTTCTCAAGAAATAATACGCAAAAATTAAGTCTGAAAAAATCTGTTTATTATTAAGGCAATTACATATTTAAAACATGTCCTAAAACAATTTTGTGTAAGCACTGAAATATAGTATATTTTAGCCTGAAAAGGGAGGGAATATAAACTGCTTTAAAAGAGATTATTGATTAATGGTGCTAGTCCATGATACCAGTACTTATTAGCATTTGAACAATCCTCAAAGCTCTGAAAACCCAAATCCGTATTAAATTTGGCACCAAAACTCATCAGCCAGCATGACCTTATCCAAAATGATGGAAAGATACTGATAGATCTTATTTATTCCACTTTGGGATATTTCAATATTTCACTGAAGAGTATTAAAGTCTTTGATTCCACGGTGCTCTCAGATGCTGGTAAGGTGCAATATGCATGCTAATATGCACCAAATGACTTTTTAGGTCCCAAATTTTTAAATTCCTAAACTTATCTGGCTATAGTACTTCTGTGTAAGGCACTCTGGACATATAACTAATAAGAATACTTTAAGACTTACTTGCAAGTACATTTAAATGCTATCTACACGGTACCAAAAGAAGTACTCAATACAGTAAGTCAATAAATAAATAAATAAAACTCAATGAATCAATAAAAAAGTAAAAGTAGTTCTGAGTGGTTTTCAGACATGAGCACTGCCTAACTACACTTTTTTTTCCCCATTTTCAAACAGTTGGGTAAAACAGCTTTAATATGCACCATGGAAAATTCTCCTTGTTCAGTTGAAGGAAATGCATATATCTATTTAATATGTGTTGAGTGTATCATCCCCTGTACAGCTCTGTGCTAGGTACTGCTGGAAAAACAAAACTACTTGTTACAAAGATGCTAGAAAAAATTATTACCTCCTGTGAAAATTTTTATATAAATCTTAGAGCTATAATTCTTCCACGTCTCTGAATTAATTCAGGTGGGTTTTTTGCCTCAGAGTCCCCTTATTGTTAAACATATTACTGAAGTTCATTAAGGTTTTAATAATTTTACTAATGTTATTAGTGTTACTGTTAAGCTTGTCTTTTATTCCTTTTCCTGAAGCTTGTGTTATAGTTATGTAAAAGCTTCAAAAACTTCTTTAGAAGTTTAAATTAGGAATTTATCTTGAACTTGAAACTTATTTCTTCAATGTTTATCTGAATTTCTTTGATCTAACATCAGACTGAATTTGTAAAAAGAAGCAGTAGGCTTCTCTTTACAAATATTGCTTCTGGTAGGATCAAAGTTCAGTGAAAATAGTTTTCTCAAGGGATTTAGAAAGGATTTCTTCCAGGCTAGGTTGCAAAACCATGTGAAATCAAAAGGAGGAGAAACATGTTATTTGAGCTATTCAGAAACTCCTAGTAGAATGCATTCTGTTTAAACCCTAAGTCAAAGTTCTAGAAAGCAAAATCCATTAATTAACCCTTTTTCAAAATGTGGGTATATGTATTATTTATCAAGAATATTTATTTTAATTAAAAATAAATTTTTGTCATTTCAAAAGCTGTTACTGCCAATATAAATTTAGAAAATAGAGATCAATAAAGTAAGACAGTGATGATATACTCTGCCACCCAGAAGTGGCTCTACCTACACTAGCGGATTTCTCTAGATCTTTTTCTTTGTACATGTTCTTCTACCATTATAGTTTTACCAAAATGAGATCATACCATAGATTATATTTTTAAACTAACAGTGTATGTCTTGTTATGTCAAAAGTTTTATTCTATGCAATATCAAATTTCCTCAGTTGTCTGAAAAATGTCCTCTACAGTTGCTTGGTCCAAATCAGGATTCAAATCCATGACTATGCACTGAATTCTGTGGTAATGACTTTTACATCCTTATTACTTTGGTACAGTGCACCTCCTTTGCCTGTCTTTATTCATGACACCAACTTACAGAAAAAAATTCACAAGCTAGATATCCTGAGAAAAACATCCAGCCTGTGGGATTTGTCTGGTTATGTCCCTGCAGTCTTTCTCAGTTTAGTGCTCTAGCTCCTATAGTTTCTGCACATTGGCAGCTAGGTCTAAATACTTGATAAATTCAGGCAAAACATTATTCGCCAGCATTCATTCTGTGTGATATTGTATACTTTGTGCTGCAGGACATCAGGGTGCAGGACATCTGGTTGACTAGTGGTCAGTGATAGGAAGTCAACAACTGAATGAAGGTGATGACAAGATGACCCTTCCTGTACAAGTGGGTTGACACTAGTCAATGGGAGATTATGCTAGCACTCTGTGAAAACCCAGTTCCCCATGAACAATACATGGTGCCATAATGATGATTTTTCTAATCTATGACTTCTCTCATTCCTATCATTATTAATTGCTTTCTCATATAACAAAGAATTTTCTTCATCACCCAGGCTTATTGTTGACTTCATCTGTAGTCAGATGACTACTAAAAAAGCAAAATGACACCAATTTTCAAAGCAATAGTATGAGTTTTAAAGATTTGTTCTGGCACTCTCTTTTCTGAGTTGCATGAACCTATGTAGTCATTGCTTAAATGTATTTCCATCTACTATAATAAAACATTTGGATCCATTTTATGTGATCTCATTAGTCTTTAAATGCTTTCTTGTTTTGTGGCACTAGATCCCTTATTCACCTTGTTCTTTCTGTGTTCCTTTTACCACCATTTCTCCATTGAGCCAATGATTTATCAATGACTGAAGGAGGTTAAAGTTAGATTCCTTAGAGCTTTGAAGATGGCAATTTTAATGCTAAATCAATAGAAAGTTCAAACCCATTTCTGTCAATTTCTTTTGATTAAAGAGACCTCAAGTTTAAAAGGTTAAACTACTATTATAATAAAAAGTACATCACTCAACGTAACTGTTTCATACTTACACATTGAAAATTCAGGACAAAGATTAATCAAATGAATTTTTAGGATTTTTTTAGAATTACAAAAATTTGTCTTAGGAAATTTTAGACATGCAGCCAGATCTGATTTAAGCTTAGATTCAGACTTCCTTTCACTGGGAAATTGAATCGAGACTCCCTGAATCTAAGTGTTCAAGGCCATCTGTTACTAGCAACATTCCTAAATTATTTCAGTTGATTGAATGGGAGTCAACTGGGTGATGGTACAACCAGCTGGACATGGGACATATAAGAAGAGGAAAGGTATTCTCTGCAAGAAGGAATTGGTCATTAGGAGTGAATTAGATGAATAGTTTATTTTGTCCCAGAAGCTCCCAAAACCTGGCAGCAGATCCCATGCAATATTTGGGACATACTTATACTAAAAATTGTGCTGTTTATATGAAATTCAAATTTAATTAGGTGTCCTGTAATTGATCTAGTAACCCTACACATAAAGCCAATTTTTGCATGGTTGGAGGGAGTCATATCTTTTATTGCTGCCCCATTTCTTACCTGAACATAAGTTTCCTCCTTGCTGGAATCTTAGCCTCACCTGCTACTAGGCTACTCCTAGGTCTCAGGTTGCATCAGGGTCTTATGATATTGGTCTCTATGCCTTACTTTTCCTTCCCACCCTAGGTGATCATCCAGTTTCTGCTGGTTATAGCCCTTCCCACAATCCCATGCACCCTTCTAAGGTCCAGATATACAGTTTTGTAGCTCAGATGACCTTTATATATGAAAAGAATCCTAATCTGTCATTGTAAAGGCTTTATGTTATGTTTATTACAGGGATGGTAACAAATTGTGTTGCATGAGCCTATTCTGCTTTGTGACAAGTAATCATTTTTGATTACATTGTAAGAGTTTTTAAGAAGCAGTTGGTTAGATTGTCTCTTTTCAAAGTTAACTGGGTGACATGGGTGTTGGCATTAGTCCTAATAACATTTTGAATGAACTATCCTGATCCTGGAATCGTGTTACAATGTTGCATATATTACAAGGTATACATGTCACTCAGGGAGGTTATCTAGCATTGTTTTGTTTTGTTTTGTTTTCAGTATTGCTGCCTTGTCCCTACTTCCAGAAAATCTGATTAATTTGATCTTGGGTTTGACCCCAACAATTGTATATTTTAAAGTTTTCCTGGTCATTCTAATGTGCATCACAATTAAGAATAACCTAAAATGAGACAGAAATGGATCAAAGTACCATAGTTAATACTTACTATATGTTACTATTGCTCCACTAAAAGTAAAATGAAACCAATTATGAAGGGGTAGGTTTTTGGATAATACCACTCTAAGAAAGAAGAGGATTCTAGATAGATGGAAGAGCAATCAAAGCACTACTAATGAAAGAATGTATGGCATGTTTTGGAAATGAAAGGTTGATTGATAGGACCAGAGATACCCCTAGAAGAGGCATATGTATTTAAGCATGAGATTCTTATCTGCTTATAAGTCTTCTTCAAACAGTTTATGGAATCAGCATTGAAGTATTAAATACTACTGAATGTACCCAGAATATATAATGTTCATTAGGCTTTAAAAGTTAATTAAATGCCCAAGTTCTCTGTGAACTAAAATCAAGAATGATACTAGAGAAGACCTGGATTAGAGTATTGACAAATATTCAGGAGCCAGTACCAATGGAAGGATGAGGAAAAGAACACTGGTTTGCATGTGAGATTGTTTCCAATTGGATATTATGCTTAAATTGGATGGCACATTCCAGCTTCTGGATAATGCAGCTTGATAATGGAGTTGCTTCCATGCAGGTGTGCTTGTGTGTGCATATAGACACAATACATCTTCTCAATCTCACCCACACTTCCTAAAATATTCTTTCCACTGTTCACCCTAGCCTTTTCTTACCTTTACCTGTGGAAGAATTCAGTCTTTCTCTCTGAATATTTTAGAGGAACCCACATCATAAATTATTGTAATAATTTTCTCATGTTTAATAAAAAGTGAAAAACTAATCTTTCTGAAAATTTCTCCCCAGAGAGAAATGACTTAAAGTGAATACAGATCTTTCCTCCCTATTTGTATCATCACAATCATCATCATTCTTAAAAGACTTTCAGTAAACAAGGAAGATCTGATTACTGTTGTTTTCTGGAAGGCCTTAATAAAGAGAAGCGTGACTTCAGCCTATACACATGTGGATTAGAAGACCCATGAAGCCTCTCCTCATTCTTTCAATTATGTGACAATGATTCTGGGGGATAAATGATCACCATAGTGCTCTCTAGAGATGGGTTTGTGGAAGTGGATGGGAACAGTGAGTGTGGTTAAATTGCTAACTTCACAGAGAACAAGGTGTCAGAGATGTAGCCACTCAGCTTGCCTCCTTCCGTACAGGCTCACTTCCAAAAACTTGGTGCTGCACATCTTTTTTCTTTCTTTTCTTTCCTTTTCCTTTCTTTTCTTTCCTTTCTTTTCCTTTCTTTTCTTTCTTTTCTTTCTTTCTTTCTTTCTTTTTTTAAGATTTATTTCTTTGAGAGAGAGAGCAAGTAGGTGAGGGGCAGAGAGAAAGAAAGAGACTCTCAAGCAGACTCCCCACTGACTGCGGAGCTCCACATGGGGCTCAGTCTCACAACCCAGAGATCATGACCTGAACCAAAATCAAAATTCAGACATTCAACTGATGAGCCACCCAGGGTCCCTGGTGCTGCACATCTTGTACCAGATGCTTAGCCATCCTCATAAAGTGTAGACCCCATGCTCACTTAGGCACCAAAACATTTTGGTTTTAGTAACACCTCGAGGAGGAAATTTAACTGTGCTTCATCCTAGAAAGGTAAGTGGGGGCTTTCTCCCTATATATTTCCCCTTGTTATATTTTTAAGAATGTATAATCCTGAATCATCCATAAGAGCAGGAATGGATCTGTGTCATTTATGACTATAGTAACCTCAATGCCAGTACCATACCTGTCCCAAAGCAAGAGTTCAATGAAAGTTTGCCAATAAATATATGAATGAATGAAGGAAACTGAAAAGGAAAACTGACTTTTTAAAAAGATTTTATTTATTCATTTGAGACAGAGAGATACCAAGAGAGAACATGAGCAGAGTGAGGGGTTAAGGGAGAGAGAGAAGCAGACTCCCCACTGAGCAGGGAGCCTGAAGTGGGGCTCCATCCCAGGACCCCAGGATCATGACCTAAGCTGAAGTCAGACAATTATTTGAGCCACCTAGGTGCATTTCTTTTCTTTACAGGAAAAGAAAATGTAATGTATTACCTAATGTAAAACTTCACGAAAGCAATGATTTAAATGTGAATTCTGAATAGAAAATAAACTGGCTAATAAACCACATTTTTTCCACAAAAGCTTAGGAAGACTCTGTTCCAAGAAACAGAATTTATCCATCTCATAGATGCAAAGATTGATAAAGCATGCAGTATGAAAAGAGAAAAATAAAGTCAACATCTTAGGTGAATATACTAGTTTCTCAGAAAAAAACAATTTAAATCTATCCAGTGAAAGGTAAATACCCCTTACATAATCTGTGACCATAACAAATTGAGATAATGATGATGGAAATTAATATATAGCTGAATTTTTTTTGCATTCTCATTTTTTTGAATAAACACATGACTCATTTTGTGATAAAATCATTCATGAAAAGTAGAGATGTAATTGGTATGAGTTGAAACTGGACATTCTTCTCTTGCATTATACATGAGCAATTTGCCAAATTGTCCAGAGGCCCATTTTAAAACACATGGATGAGCTAATGTAGCCATGCAGATAGTGGTAAAAGGAGTTCACCTTGCATTAGCCTTGACTCATCCCAATAAATTAAAAATGTTACCAGAAATAGTTGTCATCTTTTTGTGAGTGACCTACATGCCGTGATTTAAACATTTGCACATCCAAATTCCTTGATGGAGGGCATTTTGCTTACCTAAAAAGATATGTCTCTTGAGGGAAGAATGCTCAGTGAGGACCCAGAGGCAAAGTTAGTAGCTGGTGATGTCACGAGGAGGATGCCACTTGAAAGTGGTGGTCTAGTGCTCTGCCTGCACTGAGAGACTCCATAATGAAGAAGTCAAATTATGAAGGAATTGATATTAATGGGAATATTCTTTAAGCTAATTTTCAACCAAAGAGCCTCCTTTTTAAAATCTTTATAGTAGAGAGATTGTATCCTAGTTTTTCCATGCTATCCTATAGATTGAAATATATTTTATAATTATAGTAATCATTTATACAATTATGTTGAATCATAGATGAATAAATGATATGAATTTAAAGTGAGATATTCCTAAGAGTCTTGGCTCTGTCACTTTATTATGTGTAAATCTGGATGAATGCCCCAGTTTACTAGAGCCCAAGTTTCTGTATTTATGATGTGTGGATAACAGTTCCTACATAATGAGGTGAGGGTAAGGAGCAAGTTATTAATACATGTAACTTTCTGTTGTAGTAATGGCAGCCTGTGATGTATGAAGAATGCAGTACATGATGGAAACACACAGAAGAATGAACACTCTCCCATCCCTCAAAAATCCCAGAGTCTTGTGGGGAAGTTATACATGAAATAATATTTAAAGCATGACCCATATGTCCAATAACCTCAATATCTAGAAAACTATGAAATACAGTAGAGGAATTTTCCCTCTCAGTTCTATTTCTGTCATTTTCAAATACTTGTTTTGTTTCTATCTCTATTTCAAAGATCTGAAAAAAAAGTGTGATTTCTTTGGAAATTTAATTCTCCTGATTCCTTTCTCTTCTTCAGGATGACGCTTACATCTTTGGGTATTGAGGTTTTTCTTAAGCACACTGTAAAAAATCCTCTCAAGACACATACACGATGATCAAGAGGATGGAGTATATAATAAACAATTCAATTTAAAATCAAAACTGTATGAGATCAATACCAAATAAATGTCACAGATCACGAAGACCTACAGAAGTAAATATCTGATTCTGACATTTCATATTTTAAGTTACATTCCTAGGGATTTAGTGTGTGCATTGACAATTTATTATGATACCACAATGAATAAGTTATGTATTGATTAAGATGGGAGGTCATGCTGCAGTAGTAAACAACTCAAAATCGAAATAACTTACAACAAATATTATATATATGTATAATGTTTGTATATATGTATATGTATATGTATATGTATAATATGTATATACATATACATATAATATTTATTTTGTTTTTCACAGGAAGTCTTTGCTCATTTCATGGTCACCTGGGTGCTCAGGCTAACAGAGGTTCCATTGTTATCTCAACTCAAACTTCAGGGTATGCTGGGGTTGGGGGAGAGAGCTTAGAAAGAAGAAGTCAAACTCTCCCTCTTTGCCAATGACATGATACTCTACATAGAAAAACACAAAAGACTCCACCCCAAGGTTGCTAGAACTCATACAGCAATTTGGCAGTGTGGCAGGATACAAACTCAATGCCCAGAAGTCAGTGGCATTTCTATACACTAACAATGAGACTGAAGGAAGTGAAATTAAGGAGTCAATCCCATTTACAATTGCACCCAAAAGCATAAGATACCTAGGAATAAACCTAACCAAAGAGGTAAAGGATCTATACCCTAAAAACTACAGAACACTTCTGAAAGAAATTGAAGAAGACACAAAGAGATGGAAAAATATTCCATGCTCATGGATTGGCAGAATTAATATTGTGAAAATGTCAATGTTACCCAGGGCAATTTACACGTTCAATGCAATCCCTATCAAAATACCATGGACTTTCTTCAGAGACTTAGAACAAATTATTTTAAGATTTGTGTGGAATCAGAAAAGACCCTGAATAGCCAGGGGAATTTTAAAAAAGAAAACCATAGCTGGTGGCATCACAATGCCAGATTTCAGGTTGTACTACAAAGCTGTGGTCATCAAGACAGTGTGGTACTGGCACAAAAACAGACCCATAGAACAATGGAACAGAATAGAGAATCCAGAAGTGGACCCTCAACTTTATGGTCAACTAATATTCGACAAAGGAGGAAAGACTATCCACTGGTGAAAGACAGTCTCTTCAATAAATGGTGCTGGGAAAAGTGAACATCTACATGCAGAAGAATGAAACTCGACCACTCTCTTGCACCATACACAAAGATAAACTTTAAATGGATGAAAGATCTAAATGTGAGACAAGAATCCATCAAAATCCTAGAGGAGAACACAGGCAACACCCTTTTTAACTCGGCCACAGCAACTTCTTGCAAGATACATGCACGAAGGCAAAAGAAACAAAAGCAAAAATGAACTATTGGGACTTCATCAAGATAAGAAGCTTTTGCACAGCAAAGGATACAGTCAACAGAGCTAAAAGCAACCTACAGAACGGGAGAAGATATTTGCAAATTATGTATCAGATAAAGGGCTAGTATCCAAGATCTATAAAGAATTTATGAAACTCAACAGCAAAGAAGCAAACAATCCAATCATGAAATGGGCAAAAGACATGAAGAGAAATCTCACAGAGGAAGACATAGACATGGCCAACATGCACATGAGAAAATGCTCCTCATCCTTGCCATCAGGGAAATACAAATCAAAGCCACAATGAGATACCACCTCACACCAGTGAGAATGGGGAAAATTAACAAGGCAGGAAACCACAAATGTTGGAGAGGATGCGGAGAAAAGGGAACCCTCTTACACTGTTGGTGGGAATGTGAACTGGTGCAGCCACTCTGGAAAACTGTGGAGGTTCCTCAAAGAGTTAAAAATAGATCTGCCCTACAACCCAGCAATTGCACTGCTGGGGATTTACCTCAAAGATACAGATGCAATGAAACGCCGGGACACCTGCACCCCGATGTTTCTAGCAGCAATGTCCACAATAGCCAAACTGTGGAAGGAGCCTCGGTGTCCATCGAAAGATGAATGGATAAAGAAGATGTGGTTTATGTATACAATGGAATATTACTCAGCCATCAGAAATGACAAGTACCCACCATTTGCTTCGATGTGGATGGAACTGGAGGGTATTATGCTGAGTGAAATAAGTCAATCGCAGGAGGACAAACATTATATGGTCTCATTCATTTGGGGAATATAAATAATAGCGAAAGGGAATAGAGGGGAAGGGAGAAGAAATGGGTAGGAAATATCAGAAAGGGAGACAGAACATGGAAGACTCCTAACTCTGGGAAATGAACTAGGGGTGGTGGAAGGGGAGGAGGGCGGGGGGTGGGGGTGACTGGGTGGCGGGCACTGAGGGGGTACTTGACGGGATGATCACTGGGTGTTATTCTGTATGTTGACAAATTGAACATCAATAAAAAATAAATTTATTATTAAAAGAAGAAAGTTGGTTGCCAGTTCTTAACTATATTCACTCAAAAGGAATACATTTCTTCACTTCGCATTTCCTTAATAAGAACAAGCTATAAGGTCACCCCTAAAATCAAGAGGATTGGAGTATGCTTTGGGAGAAGGAAGACTCAGTAATGAATGACACCTACTAATGTCTGCTATAATCAACCCTTTCTTTTCCAAATAAAACTAGCCAACACTCATCTCCTTTCCATAAAGTACCCCAAATCCGACCTAGTATATCATCAAGCTCTCAAGGATTCATAGAAATGTCTTCAATGGGTGCCAATACGGCTCCTTTTAATCCTTTTGACCAATGAACTAAAACAAACAAACAAAAAACTGGGTATTTTCCCCCATTGAATTACTCTACAGTGGCAGAACAGGGATAGGATCTCTGCATCAAACATTACCCTCTGGAGAGGGAAACAATAGGTGCACATAGTCACTGGTACAGAGCAGCACTGAAACACCACTAACCGGAGAAGGACAAACAGTGTATGTTCTCACTCATTTGGGGAATATGAATAATAGTGAAGGGGAATATAAGGGAAGGGAGAAGAAATGTGTGGGAGATATCAGAAAGGGACACAGAACATAAAGACTTCTAACTCTGGGAAATGAACTAGGGGTGGTGGAAGGGGAGGAGGGTGGGGGGTGGGGGTGAATGGGTGACGGGCACGGAGGGGGACACTTGACGGGATGAGCACTGGGTGTTATTCTGTATGTTGGTAAATTGAACACCAATAAAAATTAATTTATTAAAAAAAAAAAAAAAAGAAACACCACTAACCAGATGACATGAGAGTCCCTGAGCTGTGAAAGGAGAGTATATCTTAATTCCCTTTCTTGGAAAGAATTCTTAATTCCACTTTCCAAAAAAGATTGTTCATATTTCTTCATTTTCTGCCTTCAGCTTGTAGAGTCTTCTGTTTCCATTTTCTTCTTCAACCACAGTAAAGAAGTTGCTGAGGATGAACTCCGTCCAGCGGGGGAGGGAGTGTAAGGAAGAGCAGTGAGAACTTCTACATGTTCTATCTAGATGGTTAGGCACTCAAGGGACATTTTACACCTAAAATAATCTCAGCCTCCTGGTTCCCTCATCAAAAATTTAGCCAGTTTCTTATCAGTTTGATTCTAGTGAGTGGTGTTTGCAAGTAGTCAGAACTTCTTTTTGTTTTGTTTGTTTCTTGGCTTCAAGGAGAGTTTTATCCAATTCAGTGACTAGGACCTTGAACTTATTTAACATGTATTGGGAAGGCCACAACAGTTCTGATTTATCCTCTACCTTGATTTTAATCCAATTGAAAATTTTCCTAGGTGCTAACTCTACTTCTGATCCATTCTCTGATGCATTTTAAATGGTTAAAATGTTATACTGAGTATTTGGACCTGGAAGCCTTTCTAAATTTTATCTTTTACTGTTTGGAATCAAAAATATTATTGTCTATCTTTCCAGGTTCTGAGTTTGTGGATGTTTTACATTTCTTTTTACTTCTGTTTTGCATACAGGTCAATTCTTTCTAAATCTAATCTTTATCTTGTAATATCTTGCCAAATAAAGCTGACAGCAATCAACAACACTACTAATGTTATATGTATTAGCTTTTAGAGCTATAAATCTATTAGGTACATGGTTCACAAGGGTCACTAGGCACAACTTACTCTGAAGTCAGATGAGAACTTCAAAACATGCTTTGCCACTGCATTATAAGGAAAGCCTTGTCTTAAAACTCTTATTCAATATCCTCACTGTTTTCCACATAATTATATTTTGTTTATTGCTATACTCTTTTTCCATGTGGCAATCACTGTATTTGTCAGGATAGATTAGATAATGCTATGTAACAAATAAGACCCAAATCTCAGTGGGTTTAAGCAACAAGAATTTAATTCTTGATTATGCCTCATGTCCAGTGGAGGTTGTGAGAAGCAAGGATGGGAGAAAATGTTGGGGGAAAGCTCTATTTATCTGGGATCCACGCTGACAGGGGCTGCATCTGCTCATAGTGCCCTCTACAGCCAAAAATGAAGCTGTGTGATGTAAAACCACTTAACCAGTTCAATTAAGGCAAAATATCTAACTTACAACTTTGTGAATTGAAATACAAACTGAAATATTTTTATGATGTTTAAAACAAGTGTATATTTGTAGACCCCACATATAGTATGCCTGATATCAGAGAATGAACACTTGAAACATTTCTCACTTTTTAACATTGATAAATATCAGAGGTTATTGACCGGGTTAAAGTACCTATTCTTTCATTTCAATTAATTGCTGAATGAAATGTTTTCAAAACTTCTTTTCAAAGTTGAGTAGTCATTGTAAAAATATAGATAAATGACCAAAGCAAATAAAAACAAATATCCTACACTGAAGCAGTTAAATTGGTCCTAACAGAAAGACATTGTAAAAGTATGAAGTACACAGCTTACAAAATAATAGCTAACCTAATTTTGACTAAGTCTTTTCATCCTCATACTTTCAGAAAGAATTTCCACTGATGCAGAAACAGACCGTGGCCCATGACTGGGAACTTGCTGCTCAAATGTGGACCAGTAGCATCAGCATCACCTGGGAAATGTGTTAGAAATGTAGAATCTTGGCCCACAAGGCTTGAGTTAGAATTTGTGTTTTAGCAAGATGCAGGTATTTTCTGTACATGTTTAAAGTTTGAGAAATGCTCATCAGAAGATTGTAAAATCATTTCAACCTTGTTAAAGAAAGCCCTTGACAGTCTGTACTGCCCCCACGAAAACCTGTAGGCATAAAGAAATTGAAAGTACCTTTCTTCTAGTCAGTTTTGAAATTAGAAAATTCCTGAGAAGATAGACATAAACAATTTGTCTCCTCCTTCCCCTGCCTTCCAGATCACATAAACCAATAAGTAATCTATGGGCCTTGCAGAAGCCTTATCTGAAGAAGACAATTATATCTTCAAATGTCAAGTCTACAAGACTTTGATGTTGCCTGTGTGTTAAAGCCTACAGATTTGTGTCAGACCCTCTGACTTGGCAGGGCACATTTGGTAGCATAGGTTGTAGAGGAGAGAGAACCTTCTATTTTCTTCCAAACCAGTAGAGAAGAGAATTTACCCTCAGAGAAGAAAGTGACTCCATCCTGTAAGACAGACTCTGGGGTGGGAGAAGAAATATCAGGGGCTGTAGAGGAACAAATACCACAGCCACCTACAGTGATATGTCAGGACTAAGCAGGAATCACTGACATGTGTGGCAGCTACACGTGCCCTTCTCACCCTTTCAAAACAGCTATCAGATATGGTACTCTGCTGCAAATCCTGCCTGTAGAGACAAGACTCAGGCTCTGTCATGTATTTCAAGCCCTGCAGGATTTAGTCTTGGTGATCTCTCCATCTTCCAGCTACCTTCCATCCTCCTCACTTGACGTGTTCAAGATGCACTAGGGGTCACATATATGCCAGCCTCAGGTCCTTTGCATTTACCTTCACCTCTTTCTGGAATGTTCTCTCTCAAACACACACGGGCTAAATCCCTTGTCACTGAATTGATGTTTCCTTATCCAATACTCCTTACCCTAGTCCCACTGTGAATGCCCATTGGATACCAGCACCCACTCCACCCCAGATCCCTCTATTCTTTCCCTCTTTTATCCTTTATAACACCTATCCTTATCTAACATATTTATGATTAATTGTTTAATTAATTGCCCCTGACAACCAGAACGCAAACTCCATGAGAGCAGTGACTTTGCCCACTGCAGTGATCTGTGTCCAGTGTCCTGAGTAGGGACCAGCCCTGTAACAGATGTTTAGTGAGTAGCATGAATGACAAAATCAGTGCCTGAGCCAAGGTGGCTGTGATGTTTCTGTAAGTCCCAGGAAGCACTCTTACTCCCTCAAGACCTGTCACCAGCCCCTGAGACCTCAGTCCACTGACTTCTCCCAAACTCAAAACCTCTGGTTTATAAATGAGCCCACCTTGTACTGTCATTTAAGAGGAGCACTACAGGAGATAGCAAGGTGTCCACTAAGTGTATCCTTAATTTCCAAGGAGAACTTGCTTATAAGTTTTAGCCTTTCCCATATATAGTTTCTGGTGGTTTCTATAGCAAACTACCACAAACTTTGTGGTTCAAGACAACAGAAATGTATTTTCTCATCCTTCTGGAGGCTAGAAATCCAAAATCAGCACTAATCAGCCAAAATCAAGGTGGCAGCTGGCATTCCCTGGCTTTTGGCTGCATCACTCCAATCTTTAAGACCAGAATATTCAAATCTCTGTTTCATCTTCTTTTCACCTTCTCTTCTGTGTATTTGCCAAGTTTCCCTCCTCCTCTCTTCTAAAGATGATTGCCTTTAGGAACAACTAAAAAAACCCAGAATAATAATTTCTCCATCACAAGATCCTTAATTGATCATATTAGGAAAGACCTTTCTCTTTCTTTTTTTTTCTCTTCCCTTCCTTTCCCTTCCCTCCTTCCTTTCCCTTCTCTTTCTCTTCCTTCCTCCTTCCTTCCTCTTTCTTTCCTTCTTTCTTTCTTTCTTTCTTTCTTTCTTCTTTCTTTCTTTCTTCTTTTTTTCCTTTCCTTCTCCTGCTCCTTCCTCCTCCAACTTCTCCTTCTAACAAGTCCCAGGGATTAGGGGATTAGGACATATATGTTTTTCAGGGAACCCTTTTTCCATTTACACACTACAGATTCTGTAATTTCTATTAGAAGGCATTCATAAAATATTTTATCAACATTTCAAGGAGAAAAAAAATAAGGCTCAAAGAACTAATTTTTAGTATTCACATGTAAAGTTGTATCATTTTTCTTCTCTTTTCCCCCCAAACAGTATGTGCTTCTTGGAACCACTTTGGTTTTGGTGGCATTCAATACAGGAAAATTAATTATAGTTGCTTCTGATGAAATGGAGTATTGGCTTAAAAAATGCCAAATGAAATTAAATCTTACTATAAAAATGAAAAGTACTGTTAAGGAGGAACAGTGTTTGGTGCTCTGGTTTTATAATGTATATGTTTACACATAAAAGAAACAATATATCTGTGTAGTTTTTGATAATATGAAGCTCTTTTGTTATTTATATGTAACTGGTACACAGAAAGCATATTGTATAAGGCATGGATAATATTTGAATGGTGATATAAATATATTTTTAGGCATGAATTTTATCTGTTGCACTTTAAAGAAAATACTATTTGCATATATTCATGGGTTATGTATACATGAGAGACACTGTTTTTCTTCATCTAGTACTTTTATGTTGGTGGAGAACAGAATCATCAAGTTATTAACAGATTTAGTTCTCTGGCAAAATCCTATAAAAGGAAATTGAGAATGCCATGAATAATACTGAAGACACATAGATCCAGAAAATGTTCAACTGGCCTGGATTTTAAATGCTCTTAGAATCTTTTCAAAACCTAAAACAACATGTGGTTATTTGAAATGCCATGATATGTTATGTTGGCTAAAAATGTATTTTTTAAAACGTATTTATAATGCGGGTTGTGTAAAGAAAAGAAAATAGTGTCAAGTTATGTTTGGTTGAGATGATTTAAATTCCCTTTCACCTTTGAAATCTTAAGGTCCCATTGTTTTCTGAACAATAGGCTTCTAATAATCACACATTCCACATTTCCTCCAATTCTAGGTTGCATGTTTTTATTTTTATGTTTTAGTTTCTTTTTTTTAATAAATTTATTTTTTATTGGTGTTCAATTTACCAACATACAGAATAACACCCAGTGCTCATCCCGTCAAGTGCCCCCTCAGTGCCCGTCACCCATTCACCCCCACCCCCCTCCCTCCTCCCCTTCCACCACCCCTAGTTCGTTTCCCAGAGTTAGGAGTATTTATGTTCTGTCTCCTTTTCTGATATTTCCCACACATTTCTTCTTCCTTCCCTTAAATACCCACCATTTGCTTCAACGTGGATGGAACTGGAGGGTATTATGCTGAGTGAAGTAAGTCAATCGGAGAAGGACAAACAGTGTATGTTCTCATTCATTTGGGGAATATAAATAATAGTGAAAGGGAATGTTTTAGTATTTCTGATGTTGAGAGACACTTCTGCTGTAAAGGGAGGAATAAGTTGTGATACCTCTGGACACGTACTTCTTTATCCAAGTGGAAACAGCCACTGGGGTAAGGCTTGTTTTCATTTGATTTTCACTGGTAATTCCATAAGGAGTTAACTCATAGAGATTTTAAAACTCTTGCTGTTGTTTGAAATGCTTTCCATGAGATGACATTATCATTCCTTATTGAAACAAAAAGCTGGACATGCATAATATAGCCAGCGCTGAAACTTGGAGCACTGTACATTTCCAAGGCTCTTGGAATAAATTGTAGAAATTTCACAGTTAGTTGAGGTTGGTATCTTCAAGTATCATTGTGTTAACATTGAAAAGCTCACACTAAAAATTTTAAATAAAATAAAAATAAAAAATAATTAAAAAAAAAAACACACTGTGATTCTATATAGTATTGGATAACAATTCTCTATGACCTCTAAGTCCTGGAAAGCATTCAGCTCAGGCTTAACTCAAGGGCCATGGTTACTATGGTAGAATTACCACCCCCTCCCCCCAGACTTCCTTCTTATAGGCTAAAGTGGAGTCTGCACTTGGTACTACATCCTGCCTTATCTGAACTAATGTTTCTGCTGAGGAGAAAGATCAATACAGAAACTTAAGGAGAAAGACATCTAGCTTTCTAAGGCATCCCTGATAGTTTATGAGACTTATACACCTCTTAGCTGTGGGATCTGGGGTGTGGGGGACATGGCTGAGACAAATACTGCAGGTTGTTATCATCCTGCTACTTGGAGTCCTAGCGGGTGTAACTTTAAATGCTATATGAGACAAATTGAACAAATTTGGTCCCAGTCTCTGCCAATCAGGTTAACCAGAGTGGCTGACAGAGTGATGTAGTCATGGGAAAATTTGCCAAGAGTCACAGTCATGTAGAAATGATGGGTGGATTTTGTTAGGTGCAAATCTCTGTAGGTTGCTTATGTTTCTTCTTGTGAGCAAGGTGCTGACTGCCCTGATGGCCTTCACTCTGGACTACTTTTTTAAGCATGTTTATACAGTCAACAGCCTTGGAAGACAGAGATAGTCTCTCTTTTTCTCTGGAAAAAAGGGCAGTCATGTTTACTGTCCATTATAAATAGTTTGAGTTTTTAAGATCAGAATTCCTTTCCTGTAAGGCCATCCACTGCATGGTCAGGTGTAATGTGGCTCTCTTGATGCTATACAGTAGGCACAGGTCTCAAGGAATTATCACAAAAATGCTAACATCTTGGTTATTGCTATTGTTGTGAGTAGCTTGCAAGTATGATAGAATTGCAGACTCTTTACAGTTCTTTTTTTTTAAGAGTTTATTTATTTATTCATGAAAGACACACACACACACACACACACACACAGAGGCAGAGACACAGACAGAGGGAGAAGTAGGCTCCCTGGAGGGAGCCCGATGTGGGACTCCATCCTGGACCAGGTATCACACCCTGAGCCAAAGGCAATCACTCAACCACTGAGCCACCCAGGCATGTCCCCTTCACAGTCCTTGACATATAAGAGAAACTGTCTAACTTGTAGCAATACATTATTCAGTTAAGAAAAAAATGAAAAAGCAATAAGCTTGACAGAAATGTGCACAGAATTTTCTCTGATATTCTTTGATTTCCCTTTGAAAATTATACAGTCAAACCTAAAGGTTATAAATAAGTCAAAAATCTCAAGCACTAGATAAGGAAAGGAAGTTGTATATACAATACCCTTTATAACTGCTAATGGCCAAAAGAAATTCAGAAAAACCTAAAGTCTGCAAATACAAGCGCAATTTAGAATCAAACTTTGATTATGGAAATGAGGAAATGAGAGGTAATTGTATGCACAAGTGTGTACTATTGTTACACAGGCTTTTAAATTATATTTAATGTAAGATACCTTTTTTCTCCCAAAGTTTTATCACCTTCACTGTATATCAAATAATTGATGGAGACCCCACCAAAAAGGAGAATTATAGACCAATATCCCTGATGAACACAGATGAAAAAATTCTCAACTAGATACTAGCCAATAGGATCGAACAATACATTAAGAAAAATATTTACCATGACCAAGTGGGATTTATCCCTGGGATGCAAGGCTGGTTCAACATTCGTAAAGCAATAAATGTGATTGATCATATCAGCAAGAGAAAACCAAGAACCATATGATCCTCTCATTAGATGCAGAGAAAGCATTTGACAAAATACAGCATCCATTCCTGATCAAAACTCTTCAGAGTGTAGGGATAGAGGGAACATTCCTCAGCACCTTAAAAGCCATCTATGAAAAGCCCACAGCAAATATCATTCTTAATGGGGAAACACTGGGAGCCTTTCCCCTAAGATCGGGAACATGACAGGGATGTCCACTCTCACCACTGCTATTCAACATAGTACTGGAAGTCCTAGCCTCAGCAATCAGACAACAAAAGGAAATAAAAGGCATTGGCAAAGAAGTCAAACTCTCCCTCTTTGCAGATGACATGATACTATATGTAGAAAGCCCAAAAGACTCCACCCCAAGATTACTAGAACTCATACAAGCAATTCGGCAGTGTGGCAGGATACACAATCAATGCCCAGAAATCATTGGCATTTCTCTACACTAACAATGAAACTGAAAAAAGAGAAATTAAGGAATCAATCCTATTTACAATTGCACCAAATAGCACAAGATACCTAGGAATAAACCTAACCAAAGAGGTAAAGGATCTGTACCCTAAAAACAACAGAACACTTCTGAAAGAAATTGAGGAAGACACAAAGAGATGGAAAAACACTCCATGCTCATGGATTGGAAGAATTAATATTGTGAAAACATCAATGCTACCCAGGGAAATTTATACATTTAATCCAATCCCTATCAAAATACCATGAACTTTCTTTAGAGAGTTGGAACAAATCATCTTAAGATTTGTGTCGAATCAGAGAAGACCCCGAATAACCAGGGGAATATTAAAAAAGAAAACCAGAGCCAGGGCATCACAATTCCAGATTTCAGGTTGGACTACAAAGCTGTGGTCATCAAGACAGTGTGGTACTGGCACAAAAACAGACACATAGATCAATGGAACAGAATAGAGAATCCAGAAGTGGACCCTCAAATTTATGGTCAACTTTATGGTCAACTAATATTCGACAAAGCAGCAAAGACAATCCACTGGAAGAAAGACAGTCCCTTCAATAAATGGTGCTGGGAAAATTGGACAGCCACGTGCAGAAGAATGAAACTGGACCATTCTCTGACCCCATACACAAAGATAAACTCAAAATGGATGAAAGATCTAAATGTGAGACAAGAGTCCATCAAAATCCTAGAGGAGAACACAGGCAACACCCTTCTTGAACTTGGCCACAGGAACTTCTTGCAAGATACATCCATGAAGGCAAGAGAAACAAAAGCAAAAATTAATTGTTGGGACGTCCTCCAGATAAAAAGCTTCCGCACAGCAAAAGAAACAGACAAGAAGACTAAAAGTCACCTACAGAATGGGAGAAGATATTTTCAAATGACGTATCAGATAAAGGGCTAGTATCCAAGATCTATAAAGAACTTATTAAACTCAACAGCAAGGAAACAAACAATCCAATCATGAAATGGGCAAAAGTCATGAAGAGAAATCTCACAGAGGAAGACATAGACATGGCCCACAAGCACATGAGAAAATGCTCCGCATCACTGGCCATCAGGGAAATACAAATCAAAACCACAATGAGATACCACCTCACACCAGTGAGAATGGGGAAAATTAACAAGGCAGGAAACAACAAATGATGGAGGGGATGTGGAGAAAGGGGGACCCTCTTGCACTGTTGGTGGGAATGTGAACTGGTGCAGCCACTCTGGAAAACTGTGTGGAGGTTCCTCAAAGAGTTAAAAATAGACCCGCCCTAGACCCAACAATTGCACTGTTGGGAATTTACTCCAAAGATACAGAGGCAGTGAAACACCAGAACACCTGCACCCCGATGTTTCTAGCAGCCATGTCCACAATAGCCAAACTGTGGAAGGAGCCTCGGTGCCCATCGAAAGATGAATGGATAAAGAAGATGTGGTTTATGTATACAATGGGATATTCCTCAGCTATTAGAAACGACAAATACCCACCATTTGCTTTGACGCGGATGGAGCTAGAGGGTATTATGCTGAGAGAAATAAATCAATCGGAGAAAGAGAAACATTATATGGTCTCATTCATTTGGGGAATATAAAAACTAATAAAGGGAATAAAGGGAAAGGAGAGAAAAATGAGTGAAAATATAAGTGAGGTTGACAAAACATGAGAGACTCCTAACTCTGGGAAACGAACAAGGGGTAGTGGAAAGGGAGGTGGGCAGGGGTTGGGGTGACTGGGTGATGGGCGCTGAGGGGGGGGCACTTGGTGGGACGAGTACTGTGTGTTATGTTATATGTTGGCAAATTGAACTCCAATAAAAAATAAAACAAATAATTGATGGAATTTTGTACTCAAACGTTTTTAATTATTTCTCTCAAAGATAATTTATTGTATCTACAAAAAAATACTAAAAAAAGCCCAATACTCATAACTTTAGACTCTTCAAATTGTGAGAGAGATTGAGAGAGAGAGAGAGAGAGCTGATGGATGTACCTGAAAAAGTAACAAAAGAGAATTGCTTTAGATCAAGATGAAGTTTGGAAAGTGAGAAATTATTTTTCTTATAATTTGCATATTTCCATTTTGCTACCTTAAACTATAACACTAAGAATTTTTTTATGATTTGTCTTACAATTTTTGGAAGCAGAGTCACTCTCTGTTTCCATTTCTCTTTTTACTGTGTACATACTTGAAGTGATAAAGGAGAAGCCCATCATTCTTGGGCTCTCCCTGCGGGGAGCCCAATGTGGGACTCAATCCTGGACCAGGGATCACGCTCTGAGCCAAAGGCAGATGTTCAACCGCTGAGCTACCCAGGCGTCCCAACACAACATTTTTGTTAATGATCATATATGTAACAGATAGTGTTTGTATCTGTTTAAAGACACTTTATTGGGGGATCCCTGGGTGGCAGCGGTTTGGCGCCTGCCTTTGGCCCAGGGCGCGATCCTGGAGACCCTGAATCGAATCCCACGTCGGGCTCCCGGTGCATGGAGCCTGCTTCTCCCTCTGCCTGTGTCTCTGCCTCTCTGTGTGTGTGTGTGTGTGTGTGACTATCATAAATAAAAATTTAAAAAAAGACACTTTATTGGAACGCCTGGGTGGCTCAGCAGTTGAGCGTCTGTCTGCCTCCGGCTCAGGATGTGGTCCCGGAGTTCCCGGATCAAGTCCTGCATCGGGCTCCTACATGAAGCCTGCTTCTCCCTCTGCCTGTGTCTCTGTCTCTCTCTCTCTCTCTCTCTCTCTCTCTGTATCTCTCATTAATAAATAAATAAAATCTTTTTTAAAAAGAAACTTTATTAAATACATATTATTGATTCATTAACATTGAACTCACGGCCAACAACACTATAACTCATGCCTGAAGGAAGCTTATCTAGATTTTTTTTCTGTAACACATCACAGCATTCTTGTACTTGGAAAAATTAAACAGTACTTCAGCATTACACTTGGGGACCATTTTAAACAGTGAAATTACTAAAAAGGACAAAAGTACAAAAAATTACACTAAATACAAAAGGGACACTGGTTTGCAGTATGAGAGCTGAAACAAGAAAACAGATTAACTACTCCAACCTCAGTTGGGGACATGTACATGGGCAGACTCAAGCTTTTCACTGCTCTGTGCATGTCTGCAAATGACAATGAAAGCACTGAGGGTGTAGATTTGGGGATGACAAATTTCAGCGGCTAAGGAAGTTTGCAAATATGGAACTTGTGAATAATAAAGACTGACTATACACATATTAATTGCCCTTCTGGTCACACTTAGTTTCCCAAAGGAAGATTTGAACTTAAATTGCTTCTGAGACACAGGTATTGGCACTGAAAATACTGCATTTAGGACCTTGTTATCAAGTATACATTTTTTAAAATCCCAGCATATATTTTCCAGATTCTGTTTTCTCTATTATGCTTACATAGCTTTACAGACTTTAGACACATATTTCTCTATAGACAGCTTTGTTCTTTTCTTTTTTTTTCCTATGGAATAAATGTTTAAAGTATATTTGTTTTTCACTATCTGCATAGACAAGAATCACCCTTTAGTTTTATTTCCAAAGAAGAACACAGGATTAACCATAAGCCAGACATATAAATACAAAAAAAAATAGGAATTATAGCAGACAAGAAGAGTCAATCAGCACAAGTGATCATTCCTCATAGCTTGATGGAAAGAAAAGCAGCAGATATGAGAGATAATAGAGATCACAGATTAACCAATGTTCCAAGAGAACAAGTATCCCTGCAGATTCACTGCAACATCTGAATTAGTAATTTAGATAAAAGCCTCTGAATTACTCAATTACAGAAAACCTCTGAATTACTAATAGTTTACACTATGAAACAAGCTTTTCATAGGTCAAAAAATAGGCAATTTTACATGGTTCCAGGCAATAATTAGAATGGGTTATAATAAGGCATAATAGAGAAAATAGTAAATGGGTGTGAGGCTTCCAATGGCTGGCACTTCATTGTCAGATATCCACAGAAGTGGCTTGCAGGAAGATGTTGAAAGTGGCAAAGAGGTGCAATGAGGGAGGGTGTTGTGTTTTTGTACAACATGTAAACCAGGCTCATAATTGTACTACTGAATCTTTGGTACAACTATAATTTCTGCTGTGATGACTCTGAATTGTTGGTGGGGAAGACAGTGAACTACCTGAGGGATGTCTGCCAACAGTTATCTTGGTGACTGTGATTTGATAATGGTAACATGCACCGTTTAACAGGAGATGGCTGTAAATTTGTAAGTAAATTTAGAAATTTACTTTGTGAATTGGGAGATAGATGACACATATCTAAATATAATTTCATTTATTAATAGCTCATCATACACCTACACTTGTAACCTCAAGTGGCAAGTCATTGCCAACATTGAACAAATGTCTGCTGTGGTTAAAGTACCATTTTAAGATCTGGGGAGAACACAAAGTGGCATAAGACATAATCGCAATCCTTTGGGATTTTAAATTCTGGTTGGAAACATGATATATATTACAAAAACCAGAGAGAAAAGTACACTTTTTAATTGTTTTTGGATTATGATATGAAAAAACAATCATTATTGTTATTAGTTCAAAGTTTTGCTGTGGATCTAGGTGCGTGGCTGACTTGCAGTGGTTACACACAGTAGGGACTGCTCTGGTGTTCTGTTTGCACACAGTCTCCAATGCTGACTAGCCAGTGGAAGAAACTGGGCTTGGGCATCCAAGATGTCCTTCTAAGCCACCCAGTATCTAAACCACCTGAGAATTAAGCAAAGACATCAGATGGAGAACCAAAGCACCATCCTTTTACAGAACAACACTAAGTGTAGAAGAATACTGGAAGTATTCTTAAATCAGTGGGCATGAGGACTTTTCAAACTGTATCCTAGAATAGACATCATGTTCTCAGTCATCCTCATGGTGAGAGGACTAGAGAGGAGGTGCTCCTTTTCTCAGAGGAGGGAAGAAGATAGATCCAAACTGAGCATTCTGGGTTTGTCCTTCTGCAACTCAGAGTCAGCGGCACACCGTCACTCCTGCTGTCAGGTCATCCTCAGTGCACATTTTATCAGTGAAAGCAGAAGGGTAATACAAGGCACATGGTACCTGAAACCTTTAACATTGTCAGTTTCTATACACTTCAAATAGTCATAAGCAGAGGGACAAACGTATAGATTCAGGATCAAAATTCAGGGGCAATAATTAGAGTGCTGGTTTGGACACCACTGATCATGTAGGTCTTTCAAGTTACCAAAATAAAAATCTAGGACCAAGCTTTCAAGGATGCAAGTTCCACTCTCTCACTTGCCCTTTAATGAAATGCAATCTTCAATTATCTCAAAGACACTGAGTTCTCAATAAAGAAACAGAACTTGATGTTAAAATGCTAATTTCCACATGTAAGTCATGAAGGTGGGGGCAGAAGAACTATGAGCTCCATTATTGCTGCTTACAGGATAATTAAGAGATTAATATTATGAAAGTTAATTATAAAATTATATTAATTAATTTTAATGGCCCAATGATCCTTCTGGAATTGATGTCTGAGAAGAATGCAGTCCCTAGAGAGGCCCAAAAGGAAAAAGCTAAGTCAGACTGACATTTTCAGGCCCAAATGATGCCCTCTTTGGTCTGAACTATAGTTCAGGCTACACAGGATACATATAGATGTAAATGTCTCAGATTCTTAGGCTCTTGTGGTGGAATGGGTGGTGAAGGAGTAACAGCTGTTCCCAAAGGTGAGTTAGTGGCAAGAAAATCCTTTCAAGGACTAAGAACTAAGCCCTATGACGACTTTATAAGCTTTATCAGCCTTCCATTACACAAGTGGCATTTTTTTAAATATCATGATGATCTTTCCTAAATGTAAGATTTGATGATACATTCGCTATCCAAATTACTGCAATAATGAACTGTCTTCTGGTCCATTTCTAATATAATTTTGAGATCTATGGCATGGAGAATTAGTTTAATGCTGAAACTCAACACTCTGAAAGGCCACAAGACTTGGGTTTGTCCTGGTGATTCAAAGCATTCTCATTGTGATATCATCTGCAGTCTGTCTTCCTCCCTAAAATTCATAAATGATGTTCTTTTTCAGGTTTGTTCTGCTTCCAAATTAAGAAAAATCTTCAATTTTTCATATTTCAAGGGAAAAGAGACACATGGAAGCAAGAATAATAAGTTTCAAACATCATTGTGAAGGAAAAAGGATTTGTTTGTATGAAGCCAGTGATTTTGGTCTGTCACACATTACATGTCAGACGTCATCTGAAAGAAGTGATGGTAGATGTAATGATTTAGCCCTGAGCTCATTAATTGAAGAAGTGAGCACACTGTAAGGGGCATGGGCTCTGGAGAAAGATTAATCTTTACTTTCTCCCTACCAGATCTTGAATTGGTATGCTGGTGGCCCCCAAGACCACTTTCAACAATTTGATAGATGGACTCAGGACTCAGAAGAATACGCAAGCTATGGTTTATTACCATGGAAGGACATGATTAAAACCAATAAAAAGAAAATACACATAGGATGAGGTCCAGAAAAAAAGGCACAAGTTTCCAGAGGGAAATAGTTGTCTTTTCCATGTGGAGTCTTAATTCTACTAGCAATGATGTATGATAGCACCTACTAAGTGTTACCAACCAAGGAAGTGCACCCAAGCCTTGGTGTCCAGGGCTTTTATTGGAGGTCAGTCATAAAGGCATGCATCAACCACAAGACTGACAGCCACTCAGTCTTTAGCACCCCTATAGGTGAAACTGACACAGCATGTCTAATGCCTCAGGCATACAACAATAGATGGTCATGTAAGTCACATTCTTAGTGTAAACCCTCTGGTCATATTGACACAACCTGTTCCAGGGCCTGAGCCATACAAAACCCTTCTCCTCAGGCCCCAGAGGGCATCTCTAAAGAGATGGTTGCAAGACCACTCCTTTTTTTTGGAGTGTGCAGAGTGTAACTACCCAAGCCTGCTTAACCAACCCTTCATTGCAGAGTTACTCAGCTTCCCTGAGGCTTAGTGTCTTTTTGGGAAAACTGGGCTGAAAAAAATAGCTGCTTCAAAAGCTTATCATGAGGATAAGATATATACATATACATAAAATATTCATGTGTTCGTAAGCATGCCTGGCTCATAATAAGAACTTCATGTGATCATTTTTAGACTTAAAAAAAAATCATACCAATTACTTCCACTTCCAAGAAGATGGAGTATCCATGCATTTTCCTATTCCTTCCATCAACTAAAACCTTGGAGATTATATATGAGATAATCACAAAAAGACTCTGAAAGGTGGAGAGCAAAAGGTAGAGTTAGGAACCAGGTTACCCAAGGAACAACACAACAGTGAGTTCTCTAGGCCAGGACATTTTGCCTCATATATCCCCAACTAAGAGCTGAAGAAGCCAGTAAGCCAGAAATGTCAATAGGAGCAGACAAATTCCCAGGGAAGCCTCTCTAATCAAAGTGGCAGGAAAGTGGGAGCCTAGTAAGACAGATAACTCTTAGACAATAACCTCTCTACTGCAGCTAAAGACTATAGACCTACATGCACTCAGGCCAGCAAAGGCCAAGTGGAGATCCTAAACCTCCACTCTCACTAGGTATAACAAAGGGCCCTGTATCCTATCCCCACTGAGGTAGTGTCAGAGAAGGCTGATGGGGAGCAGGGATGTTGATCCCTGATGAATAGTAATGAGCTTCTTCCATCTCCTCCCCACCCAACCATTGTGTCAGTGGAACCATATAAGAAGTCTGGACTTTGATCACTGCCCTGTAGTAATAAGACCAAACTACACTTCTCTCATCCCTATGGAAGCCTTATGGACAGCAGTAAAGGCAGTTATATTAATCCTAGCCAGGGTGACATCAGCAGGGTCTACTGTAGAGCTGAAACTCCTATCCCATCCATTCATTACAAAGAGGCAGTCTCTTCCTCAAGTGTCAGTGATGGCTGGATGGGGAGAGAGGAGTTAAAAATATGCTCAAAGACATATGGGGTGAAAACATCTCAAATTTTGCAAAAGCCATTAACCTGGAGAAACATGAGGCTGCACAAATCAGAAACAGGATGAACCTAAAATAATCCACTCCATGACCTATAATAGATCTCTGCCAACTAAGGACAATGAAAAAAAAAAGGAAAAATGTGAGAAATAGCAACTTACTTATAGGAAAAAAAAAAACAATTTGAGTGACAACAGATTCCTTATGAGAAATTGTGGGAGCCAGAAAAAAAGTAGTATGACATATTTTTATATGCCATATCCAGTAAAAGAGAACAGAGTCCAAAAATAATCTTCATTCCAAAGACAATAAAAAATTTGGAATTTTTTTCCTTCCTTACCTAAATTAAAGTACTTATTTGCTGTTTCAGGATTAATCTCTTACTAGAATGAATATAAGAAATCTAGACACTAGAGGAAACCAACTACTAGCCAAAGTAGTATATTTACTCAAGTCCTGTGGCTCAACATGGCAATCACAGAACAGCTTGACATTGGTACATTTCTCAAATTTGTAGATGACTTTTAACTGCATTGTGTAAAATTGTGCTACATTTAGTTTATATGATGTTAAATTTTCTTTTGTGAAAATTTGTTTAGGAAACTACTTTTTACACCACTGATTTCTAACCTTCTTACATACGTACTTTTAAAACAATATCATGCTGTAAGGGAGAAACACCTTAAACATCTGGACAATCTACTTGGACAAGTCTATACTGGAGAGCTGCGCCTGCCAAAGCAGCCATGACTAGCCACATAAGGTCATTTCAATTCACATTAAGTAAAATTAAAATTCAGTCCCTCTGTTGCATTAGGTACACATTAAGTGCTAAATCTTACTAGTGGCTCCCATATCGGCAGCACAGATCCAGATCATTTCCAACATTGAAGAAAGTTCCAAAAACAGTCCTACTTCACAAATGTATCTAGTTACTATTACTTAGGATGTAGTTTAAATGAATTGTGAATTGTAGAATTAAGTATCTAAAATGTATATCAAAGTATATCAAAGTTACCACATGGAAAAAAATCTAGTTTTACTTTAATGTTCTCCATTTTTTCTTAATATTTGCATCTCTTTGTCAGAAACATCCAGCTGCCCAGTGGAAACATTAACTGCCCAGAAATGCAGATCATTGTACTTGAAGGAGGAAACCAAAATAAAGCCTTAAAAAACTTAAAATATAAAGTACACAGATTTATTTAAATTGTCCCTCTCCCAAAACCCCACCACACATACCTATGCACACACACACACACACACACACATAAATAACATTAAGCAAAATTCAAGGTCCCCAAGTTGTTTGTGGACCTTGTTTAAATGTTAATAACATTTAATTGGAAGGTTTGAATGTTTCTCTTGCTATCTAAAATGCCTTCATGGTGCTCTCATGCAACTATTTTAGAACTGGGACTGTATTTAACACACAAATTTAATTGAATAATTGTATACAATGCCCTAAACAAGTATACTTGTTATTAACATTAATTTAAATAATTAGTTGTGACTATTTCTGCTATATGGAGGAATCATTTGCTTAAGTGACAACATAAAATATTCACATAGAAGTGGTGATACTGGGTTACTGGCATTTACTGTAGGCCCAGAGTTAGGAAACAGCCCCAAATGCAGGAGATCTTCAGGCAGAGTAATAATACATGTCTCATTATAAAGGAGAAAATCTAAAAACTGGTGAAGCTATAGAATCAAATCCAAGAATGTACCCTTGATAAGAATAGGTCAGGGCACTTGAATGGCTCAGTGGTTAAGATCTGACTCTTGTTTTTGGTTCAGGCCATGATCTCAGGGTCCTGAGTTCACTTAGTGGGGAGTCTGCTTGAGATTCTCTGACTCCCTCTCCCTCTCCCCCTTCCTTGGAGAGGCCACATTGACTGTCCCTCCCTATTCTTCCTTGGTGTACCACTGCTCACCTTTAGTATAATGGATTCTCAGCACTTCTTTATTTTTGGTTAGGTCAGTGGTTCCCAAACTTTAGTGTGCTTATACATCAAGTGAAGAACTTGTTAAAATGCAGTTTCCTGAGTTCTGTCAACAGGGATTCTGATTCATTGGCTTGACATTAGACACAAGAATCTGTAGCTTGAAAAATACTCCATCTTAACAGATGTAGATATTCCAAACACACATAGATCAGACATGCATGGTTCTTGTTTTTGAAAAACATGAACCAAAGTCCTATTTTCTTCATAGATTCTCTAACCTAAATTATGAACTATTTTTATACAATGGATAATAATGGGAATTAGAGAATCAGGGAGTCTGAGATTAATCTACATCTCTATTTGGTCTTATTAACTGGACAAGTTACTTACTGTTTTTAATATTGAGTTAACTCTCAATATTATTGTAGTTGTTCTTGTTATTACAACGTACCTTCAGTGGTCATCACCAGCTTAGAAACACATACATAGTTTTTATCATGACCTTGCATGTGGCAAAAGAATATCTTCCAGACAGCTATGTAACATCCTATTAGACTTATAGCCCACTAAACACCAGAGTGTTTAGAGTTATTTTCACAGAGTTATTTTCATCTTTTCTGTAGTTTTAGAATCATTACTCTTTTTCTCTTCACTCATTCCTTTTTCTTTCCTTCCTCCTTTCTCTTCTTCCTTCATTCCTTCCTCCTTCCTCCCTTCCTGATAGTTCTAATTCTGATGTTTATTCTTAAAACTATAATTTCTCCCATGTTCCCCCAAGATACCACAAAAATATATATGCAATCTGTTAAATTCAAATGAGAAATTTTATTTCTGGAGGTTTTCATTCTAACTTTGGGTTTATTGAACTAGGATCATTTTATTGACACAAAATTTTAAAGATTGGTTAAAGTTCTTAGCAGTGACTTTTCTGGTAATTGCACGAAAGGAAAACTATCCTAAATGCCCAACCACAACTCACAAATATTGTGTCTGCATCATCACTATGTTAATTTTTATTCAAGTTGAATACTATGAAATTGGTCTGCTTTATATTTATTGAAAAAATGTTTTTACTTAAATTTTGCTTTGGTCCAACAGTTTGGTCTTTTTTAAAAGATTTTATTATGTATTCATGAGAGACACACAGAGAGAGGCAGAGACACAGGCAGAGGGAGAAGCAGGCTCCATGCAGGGGGCCCAATATGGGACTCGATCCTGCAATTCCAGAATCATGCCCTGGGCCAAAGGCAGGCATTAAACCCCTGAGCCACTCAGGCGTCTCTTTGATCCAACAGTTAAATCATTTTTTTTTAATTTACTCCATTTGTGTATGGGTTGATGTGCTAGAATATTGGATAATCCAGCTAATTAAATAGTCTAAGCATCATCTCAGGTAATCTATTCACTACAGAAAATGGCAGAAAGATGTGATGTAAATAGCAGTGCATTCTCGATACTCTTTGGGTTCCCTTTTAATTGACATCAGCATGTAATCAGCCAAAGCAGCATGGCATAATGGGTTCTTCCTGTGGGTGTGTGCATGTGTTCATGGATCACGTGAATATATTACCACAGTGATATAAGTTCCCCTAATTGAATTTCAACTAAAAAGCAGTTATAGTGGTCAAGCAACACACACTTGGTCACTCTATTTCCTATTAAATAAACAAACAAGGGAAAATACTGCGAAAATGGCTAGCCAGCCCTGAGGTGTAATTGGTTCATGACCCAATTTTTTTTCATATGCTAAATAACAGGCTCAATAATAAAAAAAGCCTGGAGCCCTGTGTCCTGATCTATTGAAACTAATGACCAACTTAAAATCAACAAATGAAATTTCTTATTTTTTTCATGAATTATATTGGCATTTATTTATTCGTTATTTCATTTCTTTATTCAATATATTTGAATATATTTTATGTGCCAGTCAAAGGTGATTAAACAAAAGCCTTCTGGGAGCTCATAGTCTAGTACAAGAGACAGACTACTAGAAATCTAATGCCATGTAGGAAGAAATAGTGCAACCCAGGGCACGGCGTGGATTTCAGATATCCAGATACTCGATTTATCATGCCAGACATTTAGGCACCACTGTGCCTTTGCTCAGTCTGATCAATTCCTATAGCCACCTTCCTCGACTTATGTAATAGATGAATTTAAACCTGTTATTTGACAACTAGTTCAAATATGAGCCTTTCTCTGAGGCTTTCCTTTATCCTTCTTCCTTCATCAGACTTTCCACACGACCCCCAGCCTCCTTTCAGGTAAAATCCGTCATTCCCTTTTCTGAGTTTCCCAAATGTTTAGAATATGCCTTTGTAGAGCAGTCACCCTATTTTATTACATTTGTGGCTTTGATATGTTTCTCTGAATAGAAGAAGACTTTCTGGAAAGAAGAGAACTGTCATTCTCTGTCCTTGCAAAGCCTCTGGTCCGCTGTAGGCATTAAAAATTATGTTCTGGATTGTATTGGCTCAAACAGAAGAGCCGTTGACTGTGAACTGCTATCCACTCTCCAAATCAGCCCCAGCACTACCTGTCTTCTTGTCTTTCTAAAATGCAGCAGGGTGATTTTGCAGCAAGGAATAATAACAGGTAGCCCTCTTGTGGATGAATGTGAGATGAACCAGATCTTATTTTTGTGAAAAACAGAAAAGGCTTCCGGATCAGACACACATGGTACTTTGCCACCACCATTCCAGGGACTGCCCCACCTTTACGGTTCAGTGCTGAACCCTTATAGGAATCCTGGGGCGTCACCTTGTGAGACCTGTGTCTATAGTTTGGCTGGTGTCAGGACTTTCAGATAAATGGAGTTTTTTGGCCATAAGGACATTTTTCTGTGCTTTGGCCAAGAAATTTCAAGGCTATGAAACTGGAAAAGCAGCAACTCCAGTGGTGATTAGCAAATTTAGTCTGTCAATTAGCACTGTGTATGAAATCTCTCATGTTCTAAAACCCAGTCACAATCAGAGCTGTGTGTTATAAATTAGATCAGATTGAAGTAAATAACAAATTTAAGTAGAGAACCTAATTTACTGGACCAAACTGTCCCTAAAATTTAACAGAGATACCTCACCTTGGGCTCATTATTTCCTCTTTCAGGTTATTTATAATACAATGCAAGAAACAGTATGTTTTTTCTTACCTTTAAGGCCTCTCTTTACCGTTTGGAATATTCATCCTTTTTACGCCATGGGAAAAAAATTGTTGGAAAAAATTAAATTTTAACTTACAAATTCTGGGCATGTTTCAGTGTAAAAGGAAAATCACTGCACATTTTGGGCAGTATAATGAATCTGAAGTCTGTCACACATGTAATTGTCTCCTAGGAGACCCAAGCGGAAATCATCACCATGGAGACCACTTCAGCCTTCACTGCTTGAAATTATTAGCATGGATAATCAGCTGGGCTTTGTTTTGGGGGAAGAAAGACTATAAATATCTGGCCAAGCCTTACACACTATTACAGAGGCTGTGTGCCTGAAGGTGAGCTGTGGGATGCAGTGATTCCAAGTCTCTCCAGGATTATGGGTAGGAAATATCATGGGCTGTGCTCTTAAAACACCTCTTGCACCCAACAACAGATGGGGACAGACACAGAAATGCAACAGCACCAAGGAGAGATAGCAGGTAGACAACGATTGCAGGAGAAATACTTCACTTGAAAGCAAAATTGGAAAGATGCCTACCCAGATTTAGCCTTTCTTTTATTTGCCTTGTCTGACCTTCCCCCTTCTCTGAATGTGTTCAAGGTGGGGTGGTCCTAATTAGAGGGAGGGGCCCACCATAATGCAGTAATGCTTTAGGACTGTCTAAAAAGAAGGAAAGAACACATGATGTTCTGTTTCTTGTTAGATTTCCTGAAACTCAATTTGTACATAACAAAAATAATAATATGAACAATTCTAATAATCATAATAATTAAAGCAACTGTTTACTGAGACCCTCCCTTATCAGAGCTAGACATGGAGCTAGGAGTTCTAGATGTTCTTTCACCAGCCTGTGGAGACCCGGAAATGGGCCTCTGCTGCAGCCCTACCCTCTACAGCCTGCTCTACCTTTATTGGTCACAGTGCTTGCAGTACACCAGCCATATGCAGAGAACGGTAACCACGTCAAGAAAATATTTTGACAATATTTCCTAGTGGGAATAGTGGCAATGTTGCCTGGTAAGCCACTCCTGGGGGCTGATTTGGTGAAAGCTAGAAGATGAGAAGGAAAGGGAAAATGTGAATTTACCTTAATAAATAAATAAATAAACAAACAGCTCTCAAAATAAGTGCCTTTAGCAAGATCACAGAATACAAGTCAATATGCAAAAATCAATGAAGGGATAAATATGATGGAAGAGGTTAAAACATGCACATTAAACCGATAAAATATGACTGATAGAAATGATTGAAGACAAGGAAATCAAGAGATATTGTTTACAGATTGTAAGATGAAATATGGTTAACATGTCAGTTCTCTACATATGAATCTACACATTGACCTCAAAGCTAAACAAAATACTAGATATATTTTTATAAAAATTGATTAAGCTGATCCTAGAATACATATAAAAATGAAAAGAACTTAGAATAGCCAATTTTGATGGAGAACAAAATTAGAGAAGGTACACTACCAGATTTTACACTAACAGATTTCAAGATTTACTAATCAAGAGAGTGTGTTATTGGCATCAGAATAGGCATGTAGATTAATGCAGCATGATGGACTGCCCAAAATATAATTACATGTGTAGGGTCAGTTGATTTTTCAACAATGGTGCTAACATAATTCAGTAAGAAGTAAATGGTTTGGTGGGTTTTTTGTTGTTGTTGTTGTTTTAGGAATAAATAGCTTTTTAAGAAGGGAGGGAAGGAAGGAAGGAAGGAAGGAAGGAAGGAAGGAAGGAAGGAAGGAAGGGGAGGAGAGAGGGAAGGGAAAATGGCTTAAAAAGATAAATATTGAAGTATTGGTCATTGTGTAGCAGGCAGGCATAACATTCTCTTCAGATTCAGGGCAGTTGACATTCAAGTTATATACATGGTAGGAAATGTGTTTTCTGATAATTTATTTTTACTCATATAAGTTTGGATGCTGATAATATTTAAACATATTTCTAACCCTTTATTTATTAAGTGAAGACTTAGTATGTCTTCAACTTTTCTTGAATCCCTAAGAGCACTTTTCCAGATGTACAGTTCTCTTTGAGAACTCATGTGTACCTCCTCCTGCATGATGCTTTCCAGACTTCACAGTCATTTCTGCCCACCCCTCCAACTACCATGCTTTTGTGGTATTTAGCATGCTTTAGTTTCATTTGCCCAGGCCTGACTTCTCATGTGACAGTTATACACATAGCTGCTTTCCCAGCTGTACTGGAACTCCTAGTAGGAAATGCGTTTGTGTAATTTATCTTCCAGTACCTCATTCATTTGTTCATTCATTCATTTATTCATCATTCACCCATTTAAAAAAAAAATGTTTATCAAGCACCAAAGACCCAAGCACTAACAATACAATGCTGAAAGAGACTAATGGGATCCCTGGGAGAGAGGCAATAAAGTTGACAAACAAGGGGTTCAAAAGAACAATGACCTGGCTCCTGCTCTGAGGAGCAGAGGCTTGCTGCAGCCAATAGTTAGGGAGAGCCACCCTGAAGGACAAAAGATTAGCCCTGCAAAGAGACAAGGAAAAGAGGCAAAGCATCTAGTCTGAGGGAAGAGTGAATGCAAAAGCCCAGAGTGGGTGAATAGATAGGGAATGTTCTAGAAACTTGGAATAGACCAATATGGCAGATGTTAATATGGGAGAGTAAGAGGTTTCTAAGAGCAAATAAGCTCAGGAACATTTGGATGCTGCATCCTACACTCACCTTTTGGAGATTTACAATATATTATCAAACCAGAGATGCAGAAAACATTTAGTAAAAGGTTCTTTCTTAACTTTCTTTAGCATGGAATGTCAGACATATTTGACCATGGGATCAATTTTTAATTTTGTTATACATGTTAATATTCCATGGTGTATATACATTAGGGAATGCTGTTTTAATTGAGATGAGTAGGAGGCTTTTGGAGGAATAGAACAGAGAAACCTGGAGAACAGAAACAGAATCACCAGGAAATATAAACAAAAACAACCAGAATGAATGCTTATATAAAATATGCATATATAAGTACACTATAAAGTACACATTTTTAAAGTATGTTCCCTACTAAAGTCTTTTGTTCTAACAACTATTGTGAGATAGGCAAAGCAAGAGTTATCACAGATAATTTATGAAAGGGCAAGCCTCAGGAAAGAAGTGGCTTATGTAGGGTGAGGTTCTTAGTAAAAGAAGATGAACCTTGAATCTGACTCCAAACCCAAAGCGCTTCCTACAATCGCAGACTGCTTCCACATGCCATTGAAGCACTTATGGATTTCTAGAGAAATTGTCAGAAATAGCATTGAACAGGTTCCTTGAACCCACATCTCATACGGATCAATAAAGTGAAGCCTCTCCAGCCACATAAAAAGCTGATCAGGAAAAGAGCTGGTAATCAGATATAATTTGCCATCTGTTGGGGCAGGACGTCTCCTGATGAAACTCCCATGAATTATTGGTGTGGTGACATAACCTAAAATCTACTCTCCTTGAAGTTCTTAGAGGGCTCAAGGTTAGAAAAGAACTCATCAAGCACCTGAATAGGAGAAACCAAGCAATTTTGATGTTCATGTACAGATATTCTCAATGGAAATGCATAAAATGAATAAAATAATGTAAGAAGGCAATAAAGTAAATGTTCCCCTTAACTCAAAGGACGATACTGTGTTCTAAGAGCTGAGGGTACAAGATCTACATCTCAGGAGTGGTATTGGGACTGTAGAAAGTATTTTTCTTTCAGACAAAAGTTATATGACCTTGGTTTCAAACATTCCACTTGCCTTGTTGACTATTGGATCTTTCTCTTTTAAACAAAATTGTGGTTCATTGTTCTCCCATAATATTCTAACAATCAATTTGACATTTTCTCTCTTCTAACTTGACATTACTGCTAGAGAACTTTAAATGTGGAAGTTTCCATATTAGTGACTATTAATCTGATTTTTTTCTACCTGCTTTGGAACATCTGTTTTATTCAATTCTTGTGCCCTGCAATTTTTGACTCCTGAAACTGTTCTTGTTCTAATTAGAAATTTGGTGCCCTTGGTTCTTCAAAGCATCTCACTTCTTCCTCTGGCCTCTATGGATAATAAAAATAATCCTAATATATATGTATGTCTTCTCTGGAAAGTATTTCTAACCACTTACAAATGGGCATGAATAACAAAAGATGTTGCAATGTTTGAAATACATTTACGTAGGAAAATCCATCCATAAGACAGGGATGTAAGCAGATATAAGAATGAAGTTCAAATGCGGGAAATTGAATGCAACTGAAAAAAATCCACAATTCTAAGCCTCCAGATGCTCATTAAAGTGTACCAGACTCAGTCTGTGTGGGCTGATGGGAAATAGCATGGCTTGGCTATGCATAAGGAAATATCCCCACCCCTAATGATGGTATTTGGTTCCTGTATGTCTTACATATCATGGCAGAGGTGGAGAAGACAGGGAGGAACATGTTGTTTGAAATAGCACGTTTGCCCTTTTTCTGATTTGGTCCTTCCTATTGTACAGGTGGCAAACAATGGAGTGGATGGTTAAGTGTTCCTCATGTTGGGAAAAAAATATGATCTGGTTAATTTAACTCTCCCTGCTTCACCATTCCATATAATACATTATTTCTGCCAAATTCACTATTAAACTGTTAATCACAACCACTACAACAAGTATCAAACTAATATTTTCTATGCCATAAAATCCACATGAACCTCTTTGACCTACAAGTATTTAGCATTTGTTTGAATGAACAGCATAAATCTCACCCCAAAAGACAATCTCACAGAAGGTCTTCAGAAAAGAGGATGGGGAAGGTTACAAAGAAAATGCTGCATCAAATGGAGGTGTTAAAATCAAATAGAAAACATTCACAGATGCCAGCTTTATGCAATGAATGCTGAATAATAATGGTCTAATTTAAACTTATTTATTAGATAATCACGTAGAATACCCACAATATTTACAAAGGGAATTTATAGAAGTCACTTTCTTGGTTATTTCATATCCTATGCTCTAGTGTTCATCTGGTGTATAAATTGTGTCTCATTTGTAGCCTTGGGTGTCACTGTGTGCCTTCCACATCTCTTACACTGTCATTGCCATAGTAACTAATGTGCTTTGATGACAGCAAAGCACAGGGAGACTAAAATGAAGTAATAAAAGTAAAAAGGATACAGTATTGTTAAGTTGCATATCAAACTAAAAATATACTTATGTATATTAATTTTATTAATATAGATTTACAAAGACATGTCCGATTCCTGTTTGAGCTGCCTATAAATAATGGCAATATTGAAACATCAAGATATCACTTGTATTTTTTCTTTAGGATCCAACTTTTCAAATTAATAACTGTTTTTATTTATTTTCTCAAATGAAGCAACTGAAAATTAGGAATATGTCCTTCATTTGGTCCCCATTTATTTTTCACACACAGACTTAAATGAAGTCAACATATTCTTAACATTGTTATATGATCAGATTTATCTGTCTGGCAAGGCTAGAGTTTGGGGGCAACTTTTATATTAAGGGTATAAGAATGGAAGTAAAAATTAGTTTCAGCGGAGTAAGTAGCAGAGAGGTGCAAAAGGAGTCCAAATGAGTCTGTCTGAAAGGGAATAAAATAATTAAGAATAAAACAGGAGGGGAGGAAAATGTGAAATGAGAGACCAGTGTAGAGAGTCTTGAAACACTTTTCATTCTGTTGACTTTAACCAGCTCACAGGTCATTGCACTGAGAACCTGTTGCATGACAAGCATCCTACAAGATGCTCCTGGGAGGCTCAGAAGAGGGCATGGGCAGCTTATAGGAGCCTTGCATTTCGTAGACATGATGGAAACACCAGGCAGATATGCAAGTTTCTCTTAACATTGAATACTATTTTCAAAGAATTGCTAGATACCAAACTTGCCAGTATGGTTTTATTTCCACTTTAGTCTCAGTTTTAAAACGATAAAGAAAGAATCAAAGGGAAAGATTACCTTGTTCTGCACCCCTTCTGCCATTATCACCAGATTTCCTAACTACATAAGAGTAATAATTATTATTTACTGAATATTTAAAATATGCCAAGAATAATACCAAGGCTTCATAAGCATTGTCTTATTTTATCTTCACAATGACAATGTGAAGGAGGTATGATACTTGTTCCTGTTTTCAAATGAGTAAACCAAAGGACACAGATCGATCTGGGTCCTAACAACTAGGTACAAGTGCCTTGTAAACACACATCCTAGCTTTACAGTTTCCAATGGCTTCTACTCTGTAATAACATGGCACAGTGGGAACTGCTAGTGAATGGAAAACCCATTACTTGTTATAACCCTGAAATTGTTATTGAACTATATTTATAAGTGAGAAAAAAAATAACATCCAACTAGTTGTTATTTAGGGCTTAAAGAAAAATTGTTTGTGAAAGCATCTCTCCCAAATGGACTCAAATTGAAGAGAGTTTCCTTTTCTTCTTGAATAAAAATGATCTCCACTCTGCCTCAACAACTGCATTATGGGCACTGAACATTGCCCAAAACCAAGCAATATATTTTGAAAATCCCTTCTCTAGCCATCGGCTATGTTTATCCAACAATGGCCCAAATTCACTCATCATTCTCACGGCAAAACTTCCTGACCAACAGTGCTATGTCTTGTACTCGTCTCCCTGGCTTCATGGGCTTCAACCCTCACCATGGACCTTGTGAGTCAGCTTATCAGCATAGACCTTCTTTAGGATTTTCCTCTGTGTCATGGACTCTCTCTCAAAACTAAAATATTTTAGTGCTTTTCAAAGTGCAGGAGGATTACCTGACTCCTGGTTAAAAATGCAGACCTCAGAACTCGAGCCCAGACCTATCAAACCAGATCTTTGGATGTACAACACAGAATTTGAATTTTAGTAAGTCTTCCCAAATGAATCTTAGGTTTATGAAAGTATAGGGAAAATAAAAAAACCCAATTGATCTTAAAACCAAGAAACTTGAATTCAATCCTTAGGATTAGATGTTAACAGCAATTTCTAGTGATTGTACTTTACTGTTATACAGATGTTGTTCTGTGATATTAAGTATCATAATTAGAACAATGTACACTATACAAAAAATAATTACAGTGATGCTTTTATTGTTGTAGAGAGAAAATAAACAGAAAGCAGGCTGAATGTGGAAATTACCAGATAATAGGGTCAGATGAAAAGAAATCCAACCAAATGTTTCCCAAGACTCTCCTTCAGAGAGCAAGAGAAAGAGAACTACTATAAAATCCTAGCTCCTAAAAAGTCTGATACAGAGTACTAGTGTCTAAGACAAATGTATAGTGGGTCATCTAACAAGATTCAGAAAACCTCTATTCAAATAAACATCAGTATGAAAAGAAGGTCTCGGATACACCAAATAAATAAAACTCTACACACAAGTTGGAGAGTTCAAACCCATTGTTCAAAACCCCTGAATTTAGTTATTATTTCTTCAGTATTTCATTATACAATTGTTCAAATATACAAAAGAGTTGAAAGAAGAGTATAATAAACACCAAAGTACTCTTCATCTAGATTCAACACTTGTTAACATCTTGCCATATTTGCTTTATTGCTAAATAAATGTACATTTTTTGTATGTGTTCAAACTCATTTGAAATTATATTATAGGTATTCCAACATTTGAGCTCCATATAGCCTAGGATGTAAGAATAAGGTAATTCTCTAATATTATCTATACACATTCCATATTTAAATTTTATAAATTATACACAAAATTCATTTTATAGTTTTTTCCTCCCAATTCCCAGAAAAGATTCAATCAAAGGTCATGTGTTTTTTAGAACCTAGAACCTAGAACATTCCTCTACTTATCCAGTCATTGACTTTCTCAAAGTCCAGGATGGTTGTCTTTTTTTTTTTTTAAAGACACATGTATTCAGCGTCATGAACAGACTATTACATTTAGCAATCAACAGCATGGGTGCAAAAAAAAAAAATCTACATTACTACAAACTTTTTGTTGGAATGCTTTACACTTTCCACAGAACAGAAACTAAAATAACCTGTTATACAATTAGTCACAATACAGTCCTCGAGTTTTTTGCCCATACACATGAGTATTGTCTAAAACATGTCTTCTTTGTAGCAGCTAGGCCCTGCCACCACTGTGCTTGGCTGAGTTCACAAATCTATTGTAACCTGTAGCTTCCCTGTCACTTCTCTGGCTCTCCTCTCCTGCTAAGCTTTGTTTCCTGGCAGTAATTAAAACCTTCTGCCACTTCCATAGCTGCTGCTGCTGGAACCTTTATAGCCACCGTGGTTTCCTGGTTTGGCAAAGTATTGGCCTCCACCACCATAGGGGCCAGAGCTTCTGCCTCCAAAATCTCCTCCTTTCATGGGTCCAAAATTCAAGGATTGATTGTTGTAATTGCCAAAATTGTTACAGCTTCACCACCTCCAAAGTTGCTTCCACCATTACCAAATCTGTTATAGCCATCCCCACTGCCATCGTATCCACCACCACCTCGACTGCCACCAAAGCCACCTCGACCACTGAAGTTCCCTCCACGACCAAAGTTGTTATTCTCACCAAAACCACCTCCACGACCACCACCAAAGTTTCCAGAACCACTTCGGCCTCTTTGGCCTCTTCGATAGGGCTTTCCTTACTTCACAGTTGTGGCCATTCACAGTGTGGTATTTTTGAATGACAATCTTGTCTACAGAGTCGTGGTCATCAAAGGTCACAGAAACAAAACCTCTCTTTTTGCCACTGCCTCGGTCAGTCATGATCTCAATCACTTCAATTTTCCCATAGTGTTCAAAATAATCTCTTAGATGATGTTCTTCGTTGTCTTCTTTAATGCCACCAACAAAAATCTTTTTCACAGTAAAGTAGGCACCTGGTCTTTGAGAATCTTCTCTGGAGACAGCCCTCTTTGGTTCCACGACTCTCCTGTCCACCTTGTGCGGCCCAGCGATCCGTGGCCGGGTCCACCTCCTCCACGGTGGCCTACGTGACCAACCCAAAGCCTCTGGAGCCCTTGGTGTTGGGGTCTCTCATTACCACACAGTCCGGAAGCGTCCCCCATTGCTCAAAATGGCTCCTCAGACTCTCATCGGCTGTTTCGAAGCTCAAACCTCCTATGAAAAGCTCCCGCAGCTGCTCGGGCTCTTTGGGAGACTCTGACTTAGACATGGTGGTCGTGGGAGGGGAGACTGAAACGATGCTTACTCGGCGGCGTCCAGGGGCAGAAAGGAATATCTAACGACCGTTATCTCCAGGATGATTGTCTTGTAGACTGTTCCACATTCTGAATTTGCCAGTTTCCTCATGGTGTCATCTAGTATATTTCTGTCTCCTTTATTTTCTCTGTGAACTCTAAGTTATATCTAGATATGTGATACTTCTGGAGTGAGCATTTTGGCAAAAATACTACACAGGTGACACAGGTACCTCAGAAGATACATGTCAGTTTGCCCACCATTGGTGATGCTAACTGATCTTTTAGTAAAGGTGGTAACTACTTGATCTCTCAGTCTTAGCACTGCATCTTCTTTGAAATCCATATGGATTTGAAGGGGTGATACTTTGCATTGGATGAACACTGCTCCCCCAAAATCTTTCACATAACAATCTCAGCATCTATTTGATAATTCTTGCCAGAATCAGTTTTTGTATTTGTATTTGCAAAATGTTTTTTTTCACATTCTATGTTTTTTTTGGCATTGATTAGGTGATATTCTTTTATCAAGAAGAGCTTTCATTTTTTTCTCTTTCTTTTTTTTTTTTTTGGAATATCATTCTGAATTCCTTAATTTCTGTTCATTTGGTGTATGTTTTAGTCATTATGGCTGTGTAAAATATTATATCAATGGAAAACATATACATATAATGGAATGGTTATATATATTTATATATATTATTTTATTATTTTCCATTTTATATGGAATATATATATAAAATGGAATGCAATTTGGTCTTAAAAAAGGAAGGAAATCCTGACACTGGCTACAACATGGATGAAGCTTGAAGATATTAATCTAAGTGAAATAAGCCAATTACAAAAGAAAAAATGCTGTATGATTTCACTTATAGAAGGTACTTCAAGTAGTGATATTCATGAGACAGAAAGTAAAATGGTGGTTGCCAGGGATAATGAGAAATGGAGAGTTATTATTTAATGAGTACAGAGTTTTTTTAGTTTGGGAAATTGAGAGAGTTCTGGAAATAGATTGTAGTAATGACTGCATAACAATGTAAATATACTTAATGCCAATAAATCGTATACTTAAAAATAGTTAAGCTGGTAAATTTTATGTCATGTATATTTTACCACAATTTTTAAAAGGTAATAAAAGTAAATACATAAAATTATCTCAGAATGTAGTGGCATAAAATAACCATTTATTGTTCTCACTAGTTATATGGGTCAGGGCTTTGAGCAGAGCACAGCAGGAATGGTTCGTCTTTGCTCATCTCAGCTGGAAGATGGAAAGACAGGAACTGAGATGATCTGAAGGGTCACTTATGCACATGTCTGACTGTTGCTTCTAGCCTCAGTTCCTCTCCACACAGTCCTCTCTGAATATTACTGTGTTGGTTTCTTCACTGTCTGGGGTCAAGGGCAATCTTTAGGAGAGGAAGGGAGAGAGGCAGGCTTTAAGCTTTACCTTCTCTATGACCTCACTTCAGAAGTCACTCATTTTCCCCAGGTCCAAGTAGCCACAAAAACTGATCTGGATTCAAGAGAAAGAGACGTAGACCATTCATCTCAGTGGGAAGACTTTCAGTTAAATTGTATAAAGAACATAGAACATGTGGGAGCGCACTTGTATCCACACTCACAAACACACATACATGCACACATAAATACACACACGGTCTTCATGGAAAATATTATTTATCAGCCATAAGATATTATTATCAATTATATTCATCTTTTTTCATGTTTAAATTGTTCCCTGCTGCATGAGTCCTTTCAAACTGGTGCCCACATCTTTTTGACACTACTTGATGAGTCACTGTGTCCTATCTTGCTTTCTGGCTCAACATGATACTTCAGACTCATTTTATTCTCTTCCTGCCCTACCTAACCTAGGCTCAGCATTTCACAAAGGAGACCTAGTAATTCCTCTGTGGGGAATCTATGTAGACTCATTGACACTGGGGTGTCATTGCTTCTGGGCCTGTTCAGTGAACAGAACTAGGAAATAAAACAACAACAACAACAACAACAACAAACGGCTGGGTTGCTGGTTTGCTCAGTCAGTTAAGCTTCTGCTCTCAGATCAGTTCATGATCCCAGGGTGCTGGGATCCAGCCCCGCTTTGAGCTCTCTGCTCAGTGGGGATCCTGCTTCTCCCTCTCCCTCTGCCCCCCCTTTTGCTCTCTCTCTCTCTCAAAGAAATAAATAAAATCTTAAGAAACAACAATGGGAAGTTCATATTGCTATTTCCAAATAAGATTTAATTGTATGAAGTTTATCTTACTTTCTCTATTTAATTTTTTAAATCTTACATGAAAATCATGGTTCCTAAAAATGTTAACATTTTTATTCATTTGCTTTATCCTATAATACTCATTAAAAATTTCAAACACCAATATTACAACACCAAAATTAATAATAAAACTACCAAATGAGCTTTAGGGTGCCTAGATGCTAAAGTTGGTTTAGCACTGGACTCTTGGCTTCAGCTCAGGTCCTGATCTCAAGGCAGTGAGATTGAGCACTGAGTCAGGCTCCAGCACTTGGCACAGAGTCTGCTTAAGCCTCTCTCTCTCTCTCTCTGCCCCTCCCCGCAGCACATGCATGCATGCTCTCTCTCTCTCTCTCTCTCTAAAATAAATAAATAAGGTACACTTAGGTGGCACAGTGGTTGAGCATCTGCCTTTGGCTCAGAGCATGATCCTGGGGTCCTGGGATCGAGTCTTGCATCAAGTTCCCTACAGGGAGCCTGCTTCTTCCTCTGCCTATGTCTCTGCCTCTATCTCTGTGCCTCTCATGAATAAGTAAATAAAATCTTTAAAAATAAATAAATAAACTTTTAAAAAATATTTATAGTTCTCATCGCCTGTAGAATATATCTTACTAAATATGTTCAGACAACTACATTAAGGATTACTTTAATAATTTTCTCTACATCTATTTTATCAATTTGATATATATTTAGATTTATTTGTTTTGGTTTGTGTTCAATATTAGGGTCTATCTTTTTCTTTGATTTAACTTTTTGGAGATGTCATGTATGTATGGACAAACAATATATACACACACATTTATGCACATATGCATATACACTCACATATATATAGTTCAAAAGTCAAAATAATCTTAAAAAGTATTCTTAGAGATGTCTCCCTTACAACACTATCCCTTTACTCTACTGCTTGGAACACTCTACAGCTATTTTCTTTTTTTTTCTTTTCTTATTTTCCTTATGGTCTTTCTCTTTCTTATGCAATTATGAGCCTACACAATTTTCTACACATTTTCTTGACTTGGAAGAATGCAATAAGATGGCAGTATCACAAAATGGAGGAATCCTGGCCGAGATTCAGATCATGGAGAAGCCTCACTCTGGCCAGCATTGGGCTTTGTATGAACTTGCCTTCAACTTGTGTTGTGCTCTGCTATGAGATTTCAGAGTATGTTACTACTAATAGCCCGTCTTATCTTGATCCCCCTTTCAATTCCTACTGCCACTAAAGTTACAAGAAAGAAGTATCCCTGACACGAAATTTAGCAGATACGACATCCCCTACTCAAACCCTCTCACTGACATGTTTAAATCCCTCATTGTTTTGTTCCTGGACCACTGACCTAGTTTTCTAAACAAGCCCTGATTCCTGTTCTTTTACATATTGATAACCTAGACACTAACTTTATTTCTCAAATGTAAGTATCGTGAAAATCTTTCTTCCTCTCCAATGTAATTTTCATACTATTACTCCTCCCTACTCATATAAAAGCTCTCCTCTTCTACTATCTATCCCTCCAAATTCTTGCCATTCATACATCTCCCTGGTGCTCTCATTTATTTATTAGACATATCAGTCCTTGGTCCACCACCTTCCTTTCCACGCACAGTGATGCTGTCAATCCTAGACAACTTCGCTGTTTGTGGATGACCCATGCAAAATCTAACCTCTTTATTCCTTGACCTCCATGTCCTAACAACTTTCATTTTCTCTCTATTACCCATTTCCTTATAATGAAGCACTAAATATAATGAGCAAAAGTTAGAAATATTATATTAATGAACACAAGTATTTACTGGAGTCTTCTTATAGAACCAATGAAATGCATATTGTTTATACTCCTGCTCAGTGAATGTAACAAATTCTTTATGTGGATTTGAACACTTGGCAGGCAAACTTTTTTTGTTGATCTTTATAATGGTCCATTAGCATCTAGGGAGAACTGATCCTGGGAACATGATTTAGTCAGAGCAAATTGGCATACTTAAAAGTTTTGACTAATGGTGGGTGTATACAAGCTTGGAGACTGATGTTTCCACAATGCTAAATCTCTTTGCATGAAATAAGGAGAGAGTTTGGAAAGGGAGAGGAAGAATCTGGAAACAAAGAGTCAGGGGCCTAATGGCTTGAGAACTGAAGCAGAAGAAAGGCAAAGTAGACATAGTATCCATGGTGCGGAAACAAAGAACCTTGGGGAAAAAGCATGTCTACTCAAAATGCCCCCATGTGAAATCTTTATGCAGTGAAAACTTCTATCTCCCCAACAGTCATCATTAATTTTTTTCATCTTTTAATAATGTTATCATAAAAAAGGAGTTTTGTTTTGGAAGAGTCCAATTAACATACCTAGGTGAGAGCGGACATATGGGTTAGTATCTATTAATAGAAAAAAAAGATGTTAATTAAGGAACACTGAAGGAGCATGACATCATCAGCCTACCCTGGGGCACATACCTGTCTAGGTGATCCTGCTGCCTGACCTATGGCACCCTGGAGCCACTTTGATAGGAAACAACTTCCAAACACAGCAGACATCTTTTGCTTCTTACTTTTATTAGCTCTTGGCAACAACATGTGATACCAGTAGCTCACGCCCACCTTGTTGAAATAGTCTCTTCTCTGGGCTTCCTAAATTTCCTTTATGAGTCCCAGTTCTATGCAAGAAAAAAGAATTTCTAGGTATTTTGAAAAGAAAAAAAAATTTAATCCAGAGAATTAGTTGTTTAACAAAAATCACTGACTGGACTATAAGAGCAGAAGTCAGTGTCTTTCACTGGGATACAGAATTTGATAGTACATCAGCAAAGCAGCAATGTAAGAGACCAGGAAGTTGCAGCTGCCACACTAGTGACCTCAATTGCCTCTTAGAACGAACAAAGCTGGTAACTACACTGGAATGCTGAGTTAAGCCACTGTAACCACCACCACCGACACTCATGGATTCACAGACTGTTTACCAGTATTGCCAGCAGGAGAAAAATAGCCTCTATTCCCTGCAGCTGTCCATGTGCTACATTGATGCATCTAGATACTCTTAACTTACAAAGGCCTCTGGGAAAACTTTGGACTGCTTTTGCTTTTACCTTTCTCACTTCTCAAACTGGAAAGAACATGAAGTGAAGGTAAAGAGTGTCTGTACACTGTCTTTACCCAACTCCTGTTTGTAGATTTTCTCCTGCCTCTATGACTATACTGCTCCCCATAGCATTGATTCCTCACTAGGTCCATATCTCATAATCACTTATTCACTGGGAGGACCTTAATCCCTTCTTGCTTTCAACTTTCATCTGTTAAGGAGTCTCAAATCAGTGTTGCCAACCCAGATCCCTCCCAGCTGCCAACAAAAAGCATTAGAACAAGTGATGCTGGGTTAATAAATTATCTCATTCAGTTAAAAGAACACTATTTTCAGCTCTGCAAATCACTAAGTTCTCTCTTTCCCACTTTTTCACATTCTACTGCATCTAACCTGACCTGTCTCATCAAATTCATCCATCTCTTACCTGACATCCTTGAGTGTCAGCTTAGCTATCCCTTAGATGGCAAATCTGAATAGGCAATGCTTTTATATCCTCCCAGCAATCCTGGGAACTTGATTCTTATGGAAAGCAGAAACAGCTGTATTGTTCACAATGCCTGGGCCACAAGACACATGTCTTCCAAAGAATGGCAAACTTCAAAATCTGTTAATGACTCAACACTTCTTACAAGTTAAATCCCATAGTCCAGGTCCTCCACAGGAGAGCAGCAGCTCAGCCTGCAGCCTAATTTTTCTGCTCTGCAGCTTCCCTCTGCTGCAAAGAACTTGCACTTTTCTCTGGTGACTGAGCATTTGCCAGAGCTTTCCACATTTGTGTCATTGTTGATACAGATTCTCAACAGGGCTGGGATTTCCCAGCCTCTCCTTTCAGGCTACTGAGAGCCTTCTCAATCTCAAGTCCTGCTCCAAACAGACCTTCTCCAGTAAGTTTCTCCTCACCCATCAGTAGGATTGTGTCCTCTCATGTTTGAATCTCTCTGTACTTTGCCTTACCTCCCCTAAAGACTCACTATGTCCTTCACTTGGATTAAAAGGCAACCATGAGCATGTGATGTCTGACAAATCCCTGTGCTTCATAGAGTAGTCAAAAGAGCTGCTTATGAAGACTAAGGCTTGTCCTCCTGAAATACCCCAAAAGGCAAGAAAAATCTCTTCCAAGTATCAAAGAACAAAAGATGCAGAGTAAAGACACAAAAATCCTTATAGCCTCCTTACAATTAGATTAATTCATGAGATACCATGGAAGACACATTCTTCTATACCTACCAATGTGGAGAGAAGCCTCTGGTTTCACTTCTGAAATCAGTTTCACCATTTTACAGTTAAACTAACTTCAATAGCATGCCAAGAAAATCACTGCACACAAGACATTTATTGAAAGAAAACTGTACTAATAGTCCAAGAAACAAGAAAAGAAAAATGCTGTTCTGGTTGTATTTGTTAGAAAGAGAGCAGTTGAAATTAGTAAAAAGTCAAAATCCAGATTAGTTAAATGCAAAAATATGGACCAGAAATTTATACTGTAAACTCACCATTGCACACTGTTGGGGGGATTGGCTGTCATTTCTTCTTCATAGCCTTCAGACCAGGGAAGGATATGATTATCTCCACTTTATAGGTAAAGAAACTGAGACTCACAAAGGCTAAGTAACTTGTCTAATATTACAGTCAGTAAGTGGAAGAGTCTGGATTCCAGCCCAGGTCTCTTATTCTTTATCATTCTGCTGTACTTTAAAAATAGACCTGCAATTAGTGCAGATTTAAAAGGATGGGGAAATTCCTTGGAGGAGTTACTTTAATGAGTAGGTGAGTGTGCTTGTAATTAGTATATCAACAATCTCTAAATAAATTAGTGCTTCCATATACAGAGAGGAGGTAAAAAATGACTTGAATTAGGTGGGGCTCTGTGCTCAGCCTTTCTATAAGGAGCATCTGAGCATCCTATAATTCCACACCTCGCTAGCAGACTCATCATTCCACCATTGTGAAGGTGAAAATTAATTATATTTGACTGCATATATTTCATCAAACCAGAAGAATAAAAATCATTAATCACCACCCTTTTTTTCTATACTATCAATTTAATTAACTTGAAGCTGGTTTCCCAATGAAGGGCAATGTTTTGTTACGTTAGATTCCCAGTCTCCACTGAGCCTCATGAATATGGAGCCTCTCCTGACATGTCTTTTTATACTAATGGGTGCTCCGACTGCATCCTACATAGGAATAATTCACTGGAGACACCACAGATCACATGAATTGGAACCTTGCTCTGCACTGCAGAAATGTTAGTTATCAGTGTGCCCGGGTGGCTCAGTCAGTTAAGCCTCCAGCTCTTGATTTCAGCTCAGGTCATGATCTCAGGGTTGTGAGATCAAGCCTTAAGTCAGGCTCTGCACTTGGCATGGAGCCTGGTTAAGTAAGATTCTCTCTCTCACTCTGCCCCCTGAAAAAGAAAAGAAAAGGAAAGGGGTTATACTTGCATATGGTTAGTCTCCATGAATGCTATTATTATTATTATTATTAGCAATTTTATAGAGGTCGTTCAAGAGATGTTTTGAATTTGGAAATTGTTCTGAACTGAATGTTTCTGTTCTCCCAAAATTCATATGTTGAAATCCTATCCCCCAATGCAGTGGCATTTTTTAGAGATGGAGCCTGTAGGAAGCAATTAGGTCATGAAGATGAACCCCTCATGATGGTATGAGTGGCCTTATAAGAGACAGAAGAGAGCTTACTCTCTCACTACTCTCTGCCATGTGAAGTTACAAAAAGAAGAGAGCTGTCTGCTAACCAGAGAGGACCCTCACCAGACACCAGATCTACCAGCACCTTGATCCTGGACTTCACAGCCTCTGAAACTATGAAAAATACATGTTCACTGTTTAAGCTACCTAGTCTATGGTATATTTGTTACAACTCCCTAAACTGACTAAGACAAGGATTAAGAATAGTAAGGTAGGAAGGGAGAGGAGAGAAGTAGAAGACATCTGGAAAACATTTTTTTAGAAATGTTTTAAATTTTGAAAAGATTTCAAATTCATGCTGAAAACTCTGTTCTGTAGAACTCGAATGCCTCACTCTGCTGTGTCTCCTAAAAGAATCTTTTTTTCCAGGACATTATCAGGGCAACTCAGGTTTCCCTGGGGCATGCCAAGGAACAGCTCTTTACAATGAGGTCAGCCCAGCAGCCACTGGAGAAATCTTGAAAACAGGCTCTTGACCTCTAACGCATCCTTAAGACCACCAGCACCATCCCTGGATCATTAGCAGGCTTCACGCTGGCACCAAAGCTGTGTAATCTGAGTTCAATAACATTAAGAAAAAAACCAACATCCTGGGGATGATACCAGTGATTAGGGCACTGTAATTGCTATAATTAAAAGCAAATCAAACACTGCAGCAAAAGTAGGTCAGTCATCCGCTTGGTGCAATCTTGATGAGAGTGGAAAGCAAAATTAAAAAAAAATTGCAGGGTAAACAAGTTTCTATAATGCTTGAGCAAGAAATTGGTTGAGATCCTGCATGGATGTGTCTCAGCACAGTGCTGGATATTAAAAGGTTAACCTCATCAGTGCAGTGATAGCTCAAACAATATGCCAGAACTGTGCCATCTCAGAGAATACAGGGTGTTTTATTCCACTTCATGTTCCATGATGTTTTTGTTTAAGTAGCAAACATATTGATCCAAAAAAAAAAAGCCCACTTTTCCTTGTGTGGGGACAATTCTCTTTAAATCCAGAGCAGGAAGATATGTTTTTTCTATAATTGTTTTATCTGCTGAAGTCTTATATCCCTGGAAGCCTTATATTTCTCTTATTTCCTCTGCAGTACTATGTACATTATAGATGGGCATTGAAATATTGACTGCACACATGCAAGCCTTATACACAACAAATAAATCATGGAATCTGAAGCTGGGACCGCCAGCGGGAACTGGAGAAATACTCTCTTATTTAAAAGCACACTTCTGTGATTTCTTCTTTAGGTGGACAATTTTGTGCAAGGGTTACATGCTAAGTGAACTTGGTGAGTTCTTATTTCCTGAAGTCTTTATTTCTTTTTCTATAAAATGTATACAATAGCAAAAAATGAAACAATATATACTAAATAATAAAGTAGTACTTTGTTGGTATTCAATAAATGGAAACTATTTCAGGAATTTACTCATATTTCCTCAAGATGCTACATTTTTCAAGTTCTAATTTTTTCCTATCTGTGCAAGCCCAGCTAAGCATCAGTTTCAGAAGAAGGAAAAGCCCACCCTGTCAAGACAAGAAAAATAAAACCAGCCTCTCTACCAGTACCTTTGTCTCAGGTATTGAGGAAAAGCAAACCAGAGTCCAGTTGTTGCCATGCCAGCCAGTAACATTCATGCCTCTCAAATGCACCCACGCACTTCCCAGAGGCTCAAACATAATCATGGTTGGTTTTAAATTCTTCAGTCCTTCTGCCTGCCTGTTTTGTGAAGATGCTTTTGTTGCAAAGTGAGTTCCTCCTGGAAGAATAAGTTACATTTTAGTGAATGTCAAATGTCCCCCTTTTCCTATGTAGTAGACTTTTTGCTTTGCTTCTCTACCTATCCTAGTAATATACAAAAAGAAAATCTTTGTTCTTTGGTTGGTGAAGGGGGGGAGGATGGGCATGAGGGACAGATTCTCAAAGTTTCCTGGAACCCATTTGGTGATAAACTGGAAAAAGCAAACAGAAAACCAAAAGCATGTTAACATATCCACAAGGAGATAATTTTAAGAAGATAATTACTAGATGGGGATCTTTGGTGCTTCACTGACCCCCATCCACAAAGTTATGTTTGCATACTTCAAGTCTTGGGATGTGCTAAATTTAGGGGTCCCTAGAAGAGGGATCTGTTTTTCCCAGTCAGACATTCGGTGTCACAATGTCATCTGGGTGGACAGTCTGTGGACAAGTCCTTGCAAGGGATTAAAGGTCACCCTTGCTCCTCAATAGATGATGTGTTTAAGACTGTTTCTTGGCTTTTCTCTTGGATGTAATAATTTTAATTATCAAAGACATTCCTTTTATAGATAAGACTGTCAGATTTTCAGGTTTGACTCAAAGACTTGCCTACTAACATCAAGCAATAATTTGATGAAGGAATTTCTAGCATTCATGTCTATTTAGACAATGTATTTCACCATGGGGAAAATTCTTCAAGGCCAATTCTGTATTCTCACCTTTTATTTCCAGACTGTCATGGTGGACCAAGGACCCAAGGAAAGGTGCAAGTTCAGACAAAGCCCCAACACAAGCCTGATCCTTGGGGAGCTCTGGTGTGTCACTTACATTTCAGACCTGTCCCCACACCAGGCCAGAGAGCTGGGCTGGCATGGTTCCTGCACTAGTTGGTGGTTGGCTAAGACTGCTCTGGGAAGAGGTCAATTCTCAAACATCCCCAGCTCTCTGCACTGAGGGTGAATGGGCTCCAGTAACCCTCTGGCCTTTTCTTTTTTCCTTCTTTCTTTCTTTCTTTCTTTCTTTCTTTCTTTCTTTCTTTCTTTCTTTCTTTTTTTTTTCTGAGAAGCTGCAGGTGTTAGCTATAGAAGAAAAGGAACAAAGAAGCTGGGAGGTGCAATGCAACTCTGGTTTCCAGATTGAGCAAGTACCATTACATGGCAAATTATTGATGGGATTTATAGATATTAAAAAATATTTGCTATTGATCCAAGAGTCAAATTGAACTGCCTCTTGTGTTACAGCTGGCGGCCCTAACAAAGAGTCAAAGGGGTCTGAGACATCTGGCTGTATTCTAATAGTGTGTGCTCAACGCCACACTGTTTACCCAAAACTCTGCTATCAGATTTACTGGTCCTTCACATTCTGCTTTCACTCATTACACATCCTCCTGGACCACAGTCTTTACAATATGTGATCTTTCTCTTGCTCAAAAATGAGTGATGAAAAAGTGATGAACATTCCTTAAGGCAGTATGTTTCTTTATGAACAGTTCTGGTGACTAGAAAATTTCCTTGCCACTTTCCATAGTTCCAACTAGGAAAGGCAAGGCTAATCCACTGCCCACATTATAGTCTTCATAGGTATTTGTGGCTGTTATGTTTTGTTCTGCTTCAGGCTGCAAACCCTGGATTCCATCCAACATTGTTATACTACTTTGCTTCTAGAAGGTTCCAGGCTGTGTCCTAGATGTGAGCATCCCCAACGTTCATGGGCATGGGGACCTTTCCTATTTTGATCTTTGATGTATCCCAGAGTAGTAAGTGTGAAAAAAATAATTTCTGTAGGTTGAAAGCAGAGCTCCCTTTATTAATGTCCCTTTCGGTGGCCATTGTTCTTACTTAAATTTTATATTGAATTACATTGAAATGAATAAAGAAAGGGTAACATTATCAGGGTTTTTTTTTTTTTTTTTGAGATAAGTGGAGTTTTGTTACAAAAATGTTTCCATGGCTTCCTATGATTGTCCTTGATAGCTTTCTCTTTTGTATGCTTTACTCATAAATGTAACCTGACTTTTCCATAGGACCACCGAAGTTTCTCTTAAATCTTCCATTTTTTTTTATTCCTGAGAGACAGAGAGAGAGAGAGAGAGAGAGAGAGAGAGAGAGGCAGAGACACAGGCAGAGGGAGAAGCAGGCTCCATGCAGGGAGCCTGATGTAGGACTCGATCCCAGGTCTCCAGGATCATGCCCTGGGCTGAAGGCGGCACTAAACCACTGAGCCACTCAGGGATCCCCTAATCTTCCATGTAAAGATGAATTTTCCCAGTTCTAAATGGCACTCCTTCAAAGCTACTATTTAGGGACATTGTACCAGAATTAAATAGGCAAGCAGTTATTTGTTCTAATTGTTTTGACATAAGACACTGAACCTGGTCACTGTACACTAAAGTGACTACAAAGCACCCAGATGAAAAAAGAAAAATATCATCCAACAGTTGGCATTTTTAATTTAACTTTTCATTTTGAAATAAAAAAAACAGAATCATAAATACAAAGAATAAACTGGTGGTTGCCAGAAGGGAGCGGTGTCGGGGGATGGGGGAAATAGATAAAGGGGACTAAGGGGTACAAACTTCCAGTTATAAAAATTATAAGTTAGAGACATGATAAGTACCACATGGGGAATATAGTCAATAATATTGTAGGAACTTTAGGGTGACAGATAACAACCATATTTATCACGGTGAGCACTGGGTAATGTATAGAATTGTCAAATCACTAAGTTGTACACCTGAAACTATTATAACATTGTGTATCAATTATACATCAATTAATTAATTAATTAACCAATTATTTGCAATGCAAAGCAACACATAGAGGTCCTTAGTATTCTTCACCCTGTTTTTCTCAATGGTTGCATTTTACATAACAAGAGTATAGTATCAAAACTCAGGATCAGGATACCACTGACTGTGGGAGATCATTCCCCACTAGAGAGTTGACACTACCATGAGGCTGTGGTTTTCCTGTGGTGTGTGTCTGGAGTTTTTTCTAAAATTATCTGTCTTCCTAGGCTGTCCCTCTCCTGGCCTTTTAAGTAGAGGGAAGCAAGCTTTTCTTGGAGCTTCTGTTGTCTGTGCTCATTGACATTTCTGGGTTACTGACTTCTCCAGAATACAGTCCAGCATATATGAGGCAAAAAGAAGCTCAAAGGTATGACATTTCATAGTCTTGAGGTTCCCAGCAGGTTGCCTTTTACTCTCCACCTTTCTGAGTTTTATGCTTATTTTATATATAATGACCAGGGGTGGGATTTTAGCTGTTCTTGTGGGATGCATAGGTAAAAGTGTGTCATTGTTTCAGAAAGACCAGAAGTCTTTCAGACTTTCCTTTTCTATGTTTAGATGCCTGATTTATCCAAAAAGGTAAATCATTCCTTTTTTTTTTTTACGTGAACACCATCAAATTAAGTACAGTGCCAAACAACAAAAAAGCACTTAAAAAAAAAAAAAAAACAAGGTATTAGCTATTGTACCAAGCAATAACCTTACTGTTTTAAATAAAGAAAAAGTGGCAATGAGGCCATCCTTGGTGAAACACAAGGTCCACAGTATACATCTTGACATGTCACCCCTCCTCCAGCTCCCCTGACATTTATATTTAATCTGAATATAATAAACATCAAGGATATTCTTCTCAATAGGACTGGGAGCTTAAGTATAGGAATGCCATTGGAAGGTTCTAGCCCGGCTCACTTATGTTGTCATGGTGATAGCAGAAAGAAGGTGGGTACTGCTTACAAATGTCTCAAATCTTTTATAAAACCAATTTGTGGGCATGGATTATCATTTGTCCTCTGTCTTTTACCACCTTCAGTTCCTGCACAGCTATCCTCACTAAGTAAGGCCAAAACAATGTTTCACATTAACTTATTTTAGAAAGAGTTTCTACCAAGTAGTGGTGATTCCTGTATGTCCTTTTGAAATGAATATCCCTTCAATCTACAGAGCAATTAAAATAAGCAATTTTTCAATGTAATGACTGATTCAGAAGAGAATCACTGAATACCCAAGCCATTAGAGAAATGGCAGTTGAAAAACGAGATATTTGAAGGTGCCAAACAGTCTCCACAGAGAGTCCTTGCTGATTGCAAAAGGACAATGTATCTTCATGACAGAGAATCTGCTAGTCACCACCTGGGACAAAAGGTGTTATTTGCTTCCTAATGAATGTGAAGCACACAGCATCACCTGTGAAGTATTCTTGACAAAAGTTTACCCTGAATCTAAAGTAATCACCTAGCTTTAACTATCAGTTCACAGAAAACATGAGAATATGCCACAAGAGGGCACCTGGGTGGCTCAGTCAGTTAAGCATCTCCCTTCAGCTCAGGTCATGACCCAGGTTTCTGGGGTCAAGTCACACATCAGGCTCCCTGCTCAGTGGGGAGTCTGCTTCTAACCTCTCCCTCTGCCCCTCCCTCTGTTTGATCTCTCTCATGTTCACTCTCTCTCTCTCAAAATAAATAAAATCTTTTTTAAAAAATCCCACAAGAAAAAATAATCTACAAATGCAGAATATTGGATACAGAAATGGTACTTTCAGACTTTTCAAAGCTAAAGATCATGGAGGAAAAGCATGGGCTATTTTAAAAAGACTAAAGATTCATCAAAATGCAATGTAATGAGTAAACTTTGAATAGATGCTTAATAAGAAAAAAACATACTGGAAGACATCTTGGACACACTAAGTCAAACTCAAGATGGTCCAAAAATTAGGTAATATTTGAGAATTAGTGTTAATTCTTTAGCTATGATTATGACATTGCAGTTAAGCAGGAGACTATCTTTACCCTTAGGAGATGTGTACTGATATATTTAGAATTGAAGAAGTGTCATATTTTACATTCAAATGTAAATAATGTTATTTATTTACAAAATATGTAAACAATATTAACTATTGCTAAACTACTGGGAGCACGATTTCAGCAAACTATGACCCATGAGCCAATTCTGGTCAAGTATGTATTTTTGTCCAGATCTAAGAATGGATTTTACCTTTTTCAATGATTGAAATAAATAGAAAGAAGAATAATATTTTCTGGCATGTGAACATTATATGAAATCAAATTTCAATGTTCATAACAAAATGTTATTAAAATGCAGCCACACTTGCTCATTTACATATTTATGGGTGATTTTGTACTATAATAATAGAGCTGGGTGGTTGAGATAGAGACTGTATGGATCACAAAGCCTGAAATTTTTTACAAACACATTAAAAGTAAAGAAATTGAAGTTCATCGGGCACTGAGGGGGACACTTGACGGGATGAGCACTGGGTGTTATTCTGTATGTTGGTAAATTGAACACCGATAAAAATTAATTTATTAAAAAAAAAAAAGAAATTGAAGTTCAGAGGACATAGGTTAAGCGACTTGCCCACCAACCTCCTAGTCACAGAAGTGAGCCTAACCATATGCATAGTAATAGAGGTGAGCCTAACCACAAGGATCCTTGACTCCTGGCTACTTTTATCCTCATGTTCCTGCTCCTGATGAAACCATTTTTAAAATAAGGGTTTTTCTCAAATGATATATTCTAAAACAATAGCAATCAGTGGTCAAAAAAACATTTCTTCAGTGTTCCAAAAACCTTTTCCATAGGTATTGCTCCATATCTATATCTATGTGAAAAGTATAAATTCACAAAAATGTGTGCTAGTGAATATCTCTGGAGCAGAAGGGAAGAATTTGTCCTGGGAAGAGACAAACAAAGAGAGGTGGATTGCAATATATCTGTAAAGGAATTTTTGTTGAATTTGAATGAATCATGTCAAAATGTTAACAGTTGTTCATCATGGGTGGCAAGTATATTACCTTATTCTGTTTATCTTTCTGTAATGTTTAATTAAAACAAAGGAGGATCTTGATACTGCTACATAGGTGGTCTTCTCCCTAGAGCACTCCCTGTGGGAGTGAGCACTGCTCTCCTTGCCCCATTTCTGTTCTGAAAGACAAAGGCTCTCTCACTTTTACCAGCCCAGAGCACTCCATCTTCTCTTGATGTTTTGCCAAATCTCTGCTTACACTTTTAATAATTAGTCCTTTCGTTAAATGTTCTCCTAAAATCGCTCAATTTTGAGACAGAGGTACAGCAAGAATGTATAATTTCACCACTATTGTTTATTACTTTTTCTGAATGTTCTAGTCAAAACAATTTCATAAGAGGAATAAATGATGTAAAAATATTGGAATGTAAGTGACAAAATTATCATTATTTACAAATGATATGATTACATACTTGTAGAGTTAAAGAGAAATCAGTTACAACAATAAAAGAAATAAAACACTTTACTAAGTGGGTTTGTTAGAAAATTATATATAGGAGTGCCTGGGTAGCTCAGTTGATTAAGCATGGAACTCTTGATTTTTTCTCAGGTCATGATTTCAGGGTTATGAGATTGAGCCCCATGTTGAGCTCTGCACTGAGCCTGGAGCCTCCTAAAGATTCTCTCTCTCCCTCTTCCTCTTTCCCTCTCTCCACCTCCTGCTCTCGCTTGCCATCTCTCTCTCAAAAAAGAAATAAAGAAAGAAAGAAAGAAAGAAAGAGAAAAAAAGAAAGAAAGAAAAAAAATTATATACAAAATTAATAATTATATACAAAGACCACCATTAAAAGTTAATAGAAAACAAGAAGGAGGAATGGACAGTCAGAGCACAAAAGATTTTTAGGTCATTGAAACTACTCTGGAAAAAAAAAAAAACCTACTCTGTATGATACTAATGGTGGACACATGTCATTATATAATCGTCCAAACCCATAGAGTATACAACACTGAGAGTGAACACTAATATAGAGTCTGGATGATAATGATGTGTCAGTTTAGGTTTATCAATTGTAATGAATATACCACATGTTGAGGATGTTCATGGTGGAGGAAGCTATGTATATGGTGGGGAGGGAGTATATGGGAAATTTATACCTTTTTTTCAGTTTTCCTTTGAACCTAAAACTGCTCTAAAAAGTGAGGTCTGTTAAAACATTATTTTTATAAAAAATACTTGGGTGGGGGAAGGGCAAGATGGCAGAGGAGTAGGATCCACAAGTCACCTGTCCCCACCAACTTACCTAGATAACTTTCAAATCATCCTGAAAACCTATGAATTCGACCTGAGATTTAAAGAGAAAACAGGGCAGCCTGGGTGGTTCAATGGTTTAGCGCTGCCTTTGGCCCAGAGCGTGACCCTGGAGACCCAGAATCATGTCCCACATCGGGCTCCCTGCATGGAGCCTGCTTCTCCCTCTGCCTGTGTCTCTGCCTCTCTTACTCTCTGTATTTCCCATGAATAAATAAATAAAATCTTTTAAAAATAAATAAATAAAATAAAGAGAAAACGGCTGGAAGGCTACAGAAAGAAGAGTTTGTGCTTCTAACAAAGTAGGAAGGTAGAAAAAAATAAAAAAGAATCAAGTGGGGGAGGGCTGTGAGGAGCCAGACTAAGGTCTGGGCAAAAGTCTCCCGGGGACACGAAAGCCCAGCCCCAGAGAAGCAGGAACTTTAAAAATCCATACCAGATTCTTCCCAGAAAGGCGCTCAGCAGGGAACTCGGGGAGAACCACAGGAGGGGCAGTGGAGCCTCCAGGTTCCTGGAGTCAGTAATAAGAGGCAGTGTGCCTGGGGGGGAGCGCCCCACACCCCGCGGAGCTGGAGAAAGGGCTGGAACGAGCCCCACCGGGCCTCAGGAGAAGCTCAGGTGGTGGCTCAGGCAGAGGGAGCTGCACCCTGCTGCCTTCAGAAGCCACGGCCTGGGAGCGTGATTCCAGCAGCACAGGCCCCAGATCCTAGAGCGCGGGGGGACACAGCCCAGGATCCTGCATTTCCCAGGGACAGGCAGAGGTGGGGAGAGCACTGGGTGCCCCCAAGCTGTGCAGATCAGTGCCCCCTACCCTCAGAGCATCCAGGCCAGTGTGGACTGGGACACTGTGGTAGTTACTGCGGGAGCTGACTCCAGAGCCTGAGACCTGGCCCCCGCCAGTGTTGTTGTTCCTCCTGGTGTCACTCTGTGCCTGGGGTGGAGCGGGGCTGCCAAGGAACAGGGGCCTCACGGGGTAAACAGCTCCCACTGAGCCTGGCACCCGGTGGGGGGCCAGGCACCTCCCCCAGGTGCACACACCTGAGATTCAGACAGTAGGCCCCAAACCTCAGAAGACCAGCTCCAAGAACAGGGAAAAAGCAAGTTCTTCACCAAACAGCACTGGAAAGTTCCAGGGGAAGTTGAGCAATTTACAGTATATAGAACCAGTAGGTACCCCTTCTTTTTTTTTCTTCCTTTTTCCAATACAATTCGTTTTTATATCACACTGTAAATTTCCATTTTTTTTCTCTTTTCCCACCTTAACTACAATATTTTACCATGTCTTCATTTTTAAGATTCTTCCTTTTTGACTTTCATATTTCTACAATTACAGGTCCTAGATATATTTTCCACTACCAGACTCCCTTCAAAATACGTAACTTAATTTGGGGAGATATACAAGATATGTTTCCTTGGTTTTGGGTTTTTTTGTATTCTTTGCTTCATTTTGTTCTACAATGGCAGAAGTTAATACTTTCTAAAACATGACCAGCATGCACCCATAACCAACTGATATACCATGCTGGTTCATTCTGTGACATTCCTCATTCCCATTCTGCCACCCTCTTTTATCTCATTTATGCTTTGGTGATCAATATTGGGGCCCTCACAAGTATTATTGGTTTATATAAATTTGGACCTGAGCATCTTCTAATATACAGAACTTAATATACTCATAAAAAAGAAGATCATCCTCTAGAACCCTCAGGTAGACTACATTCTCCCTCCACTACAACTTCTTCACCACGACCATCTCCCAGTACCCCCCCCTTTTTTATTCTCTTTTTTCTTTTTTTTCTCTTCTTTTTTAGGTTTCTTAGCCTTTTATTTTTTACTACTTTGTTTTAAAATTTGTTTTTCACTTCAGTGGTCCTTTTGTTTTATTTTGTTCTGATCTTTGTTTTCCATTTCTGGTCTCTGAACTCAGGAGAAATATCTAGGGTGAAATCTGCTTAGGTCCTGGTTGATATTCTTGATGCAGCCTGCTCATACAGCCACTCTGCACTGAGCAAAATAACGAGAAAGAAGAACTCACCACAAAAGAAAGAATCAGAAACAGTACTCTCTGCCAGAGTTACAGAATTTGGATCATAATTCAATGTGCCAATTCAGAAGCACAATCATAAAGATACTGGTGGCTCTGGAAAAAAGCATAAGGGATTCAAGAGACTTCATGATTGCAGAATTTAGATCTAATCAGGCTGAAATTAAAAATCAATTAAATGAGATGCAATACAAACTGGAGGTCGCAAAGATGAGGGTTAATGAGGTAGAAGACAGAGGGAGTGACATACAAAACAAGTAGATGGCTAGGAACGGAGCTGAGGAAAAAAGAGAAAAACCATGAAAAGACCCTGAGGAAAGGTTAAGGGAAATAAATGACAGCCTCAGAAGGAAAAATCTCATATAATTGGGGTTCTAGAGGATGCCAAAAGGGACAGAGGATAAGAAAGCACATTTGAAAGAATCATAGCTCAGAACTTCTCTAATTTGGGGAGGGAAACAGGCATTCAGATCCAGGAGATGAAAGATCTAAATGTGAGACAAGATTCCATCAAAATCCTAGAGGAGAACACAGGCAACACCCTTTTTGAACTTGGTCACAGCAACTTTTTGCAAGATACATCCATGAAGGCAAGGGAAACAAAAGCAAAAAAGGAATTATTGGGACTTAATCAAGATTAAAAGCTTCTGCACAGCAAAAGAAACAGTCAACAAATCTAAAAGACAACCTACAGGAAGGGAGAAGATATTTGCAAATGACGTATCAGATAAAGGACTAGTATCCAAGATCTATTGAGATCGTATTAAAATCAACAGCAAAGAACCAAACAATCCAATCATGAAATGGGCAAAAGACATGAACAGAAATCTCACAGAGGAAGACATACACATAGCCAACAAGCACATGAGAAAATGCTCTGCATCACTGGCCATCAGGGAAATACAAATTAAAACCACAATGAGATACCACCTCACACCAGTGAGAATGGGGAAAATTCACAAGACAGGAAACAACAAGTGTTGGAGAGAATGTGGAGAAAGGGAAATGCTCTTGCACTGTTGGTGGGAATGTGAAATGGTGCAGCCACTCTGGAAAACAGTTGGAGGTTCCTCAATGAGTTAAATATAGAACTACCCTCCAACCCAGCAATTGCACTGCTGGGGATTTACCCCAAAGATACAGATACAGTGAAATGGCAGGACACCTGCAACCCAATCTCCACAATAGCCAAACTGTGGAAGGAGCCTTGGTATCCATCGAGAAATGAATGGATAAAGATGTGGTCTATATATACAATGGAATATTACTCAGCCATCAGAAGGATGAATACCCCCCATTTGCTTCGATGTGGATGGAACTGAAGGGTATTATGCTGAGTGAAGTAAGTCAATTGGAGAATGACAAACAGTATATGTTTTCCTTCATTTGTGGAATATAAAAATATAGTGAAAGGGAATAAAGAGGAAAGGAGAAAAAATGAGCGGGAAATATCAGAGAGGGTGACAGCACATGAAAGACTCCTGACTCTGGGAAATGAACAAGTGGTAGTGGAACGGGAGGTGGGTGGGGAGATGGGGTCACTGGGTGATGGGCACTGAGGGGGGCACTTGATGAGATGAGCACTGGTTATTATGCTATATGTTGGCAAATGGAACTCCAATAAAAAATATACAATAAATAAATAAATCTTTAAAAATAAACAAACTCGCATACTTTTATTGTAAATTCTTACAGTAATTGGAGGAAAAGTTATATTTTTATATCACTGTGCTATAAAAGAAGATATTCCATTATTTTTGAAGGTATTTGATTTCAGAACATAAAAAAAAGTGAATGGATAAAAGCATATGAACAAGGATTTGACTAACAACAATCACAGAGGACTTCACTTATAATTTAAAAAGAAGAAATAAAAAGAAGAAATAAAATTATAATAAAAGAGTTTCTAGTTCCTACTGAAATGGAATGAGCTCTTTCTAGCTTCTCTCCCCCTATAATTACAACTAAATTTTCTGGACAAAATACAGTAAATAACCCCCCGAGGACTCTGTCAATTGTGTAAAACAAAAACAAATGGAATGTGGAAAGGAGCTAAAACTTGAGTAGCAACCTGTAGGGGATGAGGTTCCATACTGTTTTGTTCTTGTGGCTTTTAAATAACTGTGGATCCCCATTGTGAAGTCATACATCAGCTAATATAGCTAAAACTCTGATAAAAAAAATATCTTTTTATCTAGAGAAATCATTAAAAATGTCCCTCGTGGTCTGAGGATGGTAGAAGTAGCCGTGTGTGTGTGGTGTGTACTTTTTCTCTGTGTCTTTTCCTCAAGAGCAGGAGCCCACAATGGTACTGTTGCTGCAGCAATGGCAAGAGTACTTGAATTTTTTTCTGTCCAGAAGAACCAGAAAAGGTATCCTTTCAAGTTAAAGTGGGGAATCCTACAGAAGAGACAGCTGAAGAAGAGGATCTCTTAATTCTCTGTATAGCTCACACATCCCTGAGCTTCAGATATGCAGTACAGCTCAAACAAGCATATTAAAGGCTTGAGAACCAAACTAAGGTTTAAATCATTCCCTAAAACTTAAATGAACACATTAGTGACACATATGCAAAATAGAACCAAAGTGATGAAAGAAAATGCTTGAAACAAATCTATGATGGGAACCAGAACTCACAGAAAATAGGAAAGAACCTAGGGCTAGACCCTATCTGGTTTGAATGAAAATGCCAGAATGAAAATATTAACATTTTCCAGGAATATGAGTCAGACTGAAACAGCAGATTTTTAAATAGCAAATATTATTGTATCAATTGAATAAAGATATACAATTAAAATAAATGGAAAGCAGTTTTCAGCAAAGAAATAAAAACTAAAAAAATGCGAATGATAATTTAAAAACTTAAAAGTACAATATTTGTAATAAAAAAATTCACTGGATAGGCTCAAGAGCAGAAAAGAGATGATTGAGGAAAGAGCTAGCAAACTTGAAGCTAAGTCAATATAAATTATCAATCTGAAGAAAAGAGAAATAGAAAAAAAGCTGAAAAAATAAATAGAGCTTTGAGGAAATGCTATTTATGTGGAAATATATTAATGATACATTAGTCTAACATTCACTTCATTGGAGTCCCAGCAAAAGAAGAGAAACTGGTAAAGAAAAAAATTGTACTAATAATGTCCAAAAACTTACCCCAACCGGTGAAATTCATAAGTGTGAATATTCAGGAAGCTCAAAGCACCTCAATAAGATAAACATTAAGAAAATCATGGCCAAAGATATAATAATCAAGCTTCTTTATAGCAAAGATAAAGAAAAATCATGAACAATTAGAGAAAAAAGAAGATATACAAAAGAAAATTGATACAAATTACCACAGATTTCTCATTAGGAAACTTGCAGACCTTATTTACTATAGTTACACAAAGAAATACTTAAATTGTTGATGGAACAGATAAACAAAAAATATATATATTCCATAATATATATGTATGTATTACAATGGAATAGTATAAAAAGGAATGAAATCCTGCCATTTGTGACAACATGATGGACCTTGAGGCATTATGCTAAGTGAAATAAGTCAGAGAGAGAAAAATACATACCATATGATTTCACTTACATGTAGAATCCAAAAACAAACAAACAAACACACACACCCAAATGCAGAGAAATAGAGAGCATATTGGTATTTGGCAGGGGCAGAGCTATAGAGAAAATGGTCAAAGGGCACAAACTTCCAGTTATAAGATGAATAAGTTCTGGGGATCTAATGTACAGCATAGTGACTATAATTAATAATATAATATTATATACTTGAAAGTTACTAAGAGTCAATTTTAAAATTCTCACCACACACAACACACACAAAAGGTAACTATGTGAAGTGATGGATGTGCTCAGAAATTTTACTGTGGTAATCATTTCCCAATGCATACATATATCTAGTTATGATGTTGTACACAAACTTAACACAATGCTATCATGTCAATTATATCTCAGTATAGCAGGGTAGAAAAAAAGAAAAGAAAACACAGACAAGACAGAAAACAGTAAAATATAATTGTTGAATGAGTTGAAGGAAAAAGACTCTAAACACAGAATTCTATACCCAGCAAAAATATCCGTCAGGGCTGAAGGAAAAGTAAATATATTCTCAGTTAAAAAAAACAAAAAATTAGGACAATTTGTCACCAGCAGAATTTCCTTAAAGTAAAGTTTAAAGGACATACTTCAGATTAAAAAGAAATTTGTATTTTAAGGAATGAAAGAAGAACTCCAGAAATTCTGTGTTTGGATAAATATAAAATACTATTTTTTGTTTTTAGATTCCAAATATAACTGAAATTATATGATATTTGTCAAACAAATGAACAAACAAAACCCAGACTCTTAAAACAGAGAAATGGCGATTATCAGAGGGGAGGTGGATGGAGGATTGTGTGAAATAGATAAAAGAGATTAAGAAGTACAAACTTTAGTTATAAAATATGTAAGTCATGGAAATGAAAAGTTTAGCATAGGGAATATAGTAATAACATTACATGGTGACAAATGGTGACTATCCTTATGTGGTAAGCATTGAATAATATATAAAATTGTTGAATCACTATGTCATACACCTGAAATCAATATAACACTGTATATCAGTTATACTTCATTAATAATAAAAGAAGATGGGATGCCTGGGTGGCTCAGTTGTTGAGCATCTGTCTTTGGCTCAGGATGTGATCCTGGTCCAGGGATCAAGTCCCATATCAGGCTCCCTGTGAGGAGCCTGCTTCTCCCTCTGTCTATGTCTCTGCCTCTCTCTGTGTCCCTCATGAATAAATAAATAAATAAAATCTTTTAAAAATAATAATAAAAAATTATTTTTCACTTTTAAAATTCTTTAAAATATATAAAACTATTGGAAGCAAATTGTGTAACATTCTATGGTGGCATTTTCTATGTATGCTGTTGATTTCTTAGATATAATAACAAAACCATAATCCATTAAAAATAAATTGATAAATTAGAGATCATCAAAATCTAAAAATTTCTGTTCTACAACTTAGACTCTTAAGAGAATAAAATATAAACAACAGACTAAAAGACAATATTTGTAAAACACATATGACAAAAATGTTATATCCTGAATATATTAAGAACTGCCAGAACAAAATAAGAAAACCAATGACCTATCAGAGAAATGCCAATCAAAACTACAATGAGATATTACCTCACACAAGTCAGAACAGCTAAATCAAAAATATATATTCAAATAAATATATATGGAATGGAATATATATGATATATATTGAAATTAATATTACACTATATGTTAGCTAACTGGAATTCAAATAAAAACTTGAAACTAAAATAAAAATAAAGTAAAATAATAAAAGAAAACTGATGACCTAATAACAAATGAGCAAAAGATCTGAACAGCATTTCACCAAAAAAGATAACACATATAGCATATAAGCATGTGAAAAGATGCCCAGCATCACATTAGGGAAATACAAATTAAATCACATGAAATACCACTACATATGTAATAAAATGGCATAAATAGGCAGATGATAGAAAGATAAAGAGATAGATAACAAGTTGTCTTGTTGTGGTAGGAGAAGAATTTGTGCACTATTTTGGAAAAACAGTTTTGTGAAAGCTATGAAAAATTTAGTGAACACAGTCTTATACACAATAATTCTACTTCTGAGGATTAGTTTCCACACAACCAAGCAAAGATGTACAAGGATGTCCACTTAACATGTATGTATATATGTATGAATGTTTTATATACATCAAAATATGAAACAAGGGATTGTTAACTGTAATGAGATAAATAAGAAAGTAGAAATGGGAAAGGAAACATTTACTTTTAAATGTATACTTTTCTCTAATGTGTGATTTCTTTCAAATTTTTACCATATGTTTGTATTTCTTCTATAATTAAAAATCTAAACAACTGAGGTGGATGCAAATTAATATACAGTGGAATAGACAGGATGAGTTATCAGCTTTTGGCAAATTGAAGGATTCCAAGTTCCAAGTTGAAACACTTTTGGAAAACTGTAGTCCAGTAAATTGCAATGTACCATCTGTTTTTGGCTCCTTGTCAAATGCAATGTGGTGCCTAAGATAGTGTCTCTGTTTAATAAGTGTAATTTCATCACCTAAAGCTATGTTCTTTCTGTCATTGTGTCAGTATAAGATAGCCCCTCACCCATGTTCTGAAGTCTGGTTCTCCACAATGGGTATTATAATGTCATACTTTATTATCCACCCCTATTTCAACCTTTTCTAACTTTTGAAAAAGAAAAAAAAAACTGCTATGTATTCTCTGATCTCTGTTTATTTGGATACAATGCTTACCAAAGTCTGCTAAGGCAAGATAAAAATATGGTCTCTGTCCCCCATGTTGTGGGTCTCTACCTCAGTTTAGGGCCTCATGAACTGTTGCCTTGATTATAGCAATAGACTTAAAAATTGGTCTCTGAAGTTCCAGTCATCAGATACATCCCTCAAGCCTTCTGTCCACATAGTACCCTGAAGGAGCTTTCTAAAGCACAATTACTGCCATGGTACTCCCTCATAAGTTCCATCAGTGCCTCCCTGTTCCTACCAGATGAGTCTTATTTCCTTCAGATGACTCCAGCCTCATTGCTCATCATTACATGCCTAATTTATGCCCCAGTCACAGAGAACTTGCCAGCCACAACACACCCCAAGGCAAGGAGCATCCTTTTCTCTTTCCCCTCTACCACCTCCACTCCAGCTCCTGCTGTTCTTTACCAGATGCCTTTCTTAACCAAATTGTCTGAGTTAAGAATCCCTCCTAGTAGTTTATTTACCATCCTATGCTTCCAGCTAACCAAGGTACCTACACTATCCAATTATGTGCCTGAGCTCCCAATTACTGCATAGGTTCCAAGGGCAGGTAGGGTACCTGATTTATCTTCCTGTCTGCTCTGCAGAGCACATCTAGAACAGAGTCAATATTCTAAAAAATACTTGCTTAACTGAATAAGGAGTTAATTCTCAATAGTGGAGAAACCATCTTTACCTTGACATTTCAGTTGCCTAGAAGTGATTAAGATGATGATCATATGAATCATCATATTTCAGTCAATAAAAACAGGAAGCCACTAATCAACTGATTTCTTTCACATGCATTTCACTTTTTAGAGCAAGAAGCAAATGTAAACAAATTGGCCATTTGCTAACAGTTCCATGGATATGGATTAGTCGATGTATAATTCATCTGCTTTTGGAACAGTTGTCCTAAAAACTATCCTAGGATTTAATCACCTTTCAATTATGCCTCCTTGCTTTATTTTTTGTCCTTTATTGGTACCTTTTTACTGAATTGAATTATACAACTTCTCAGATGAAACATGAGTTCATTGATAGTGAAATCTCATTCAGCTACTGCATGTATTAGACAAGCATGATGTGGATTATTGGTCACTTGCTGAATTGAGGTGTGTGAGGCAAAAATAATCTAGGAAGTCTGTGTGCATATGGGAATGATGGTTTGGTTTTGGTTTATTTGTTTGTTAAAGGAATAATAAAAGAAAAAATCCAAAAGTTCAGAGGATTGAGGAAACTTCCAGACAGAGATTGTCCCCTCTGATGTCTGGCCAGCCTGATCAGTGATATAACCATTTCTCCATGTACCAGACAGAGGCTGAAACCATTGAGGTAGATACCTCCTGTGCACCGTTCTTTTGGTGTGCAAAGGAGTACATTGAAGTATATTGAACAAAGGAAGTTTAGGAGTTTGCACAAGACACCCAGCTAACCAGTCTGAGAAGCAGCTCAAACTCAGCTCCCATGGCTCTAAGTCAACGTTCTGTGTCCCTCACTGTCCAGTCAGATGATATTATATGTGAGGATGAATGAAGAATTCTGGCACACTATAGATATCAAAAGTGTGAACTAACTCCATGCTGTTCCCTTCTTTTTATTTTTAGACCAGGATTCAGCCACTTTTCAGAAAGGACTGCATTTCATTCTCCTGCTCAGGAAAGAGGGTGGACATGGTATACAGTCCCCACAGCCAACCCACCCTCACATTTTCCCAGTCCAGCTATGGGTGACCTTTGTGAGCAAGTGGCACTCCAGGATCTAGCCTGTGCTGGATCAGCATCAGGTCTGTTCTGTTGCAAATCTCACTGCACATTCTCCCTCTCATTTCTCTTAAAGGTCTATGGAAACTCATGTTCTAATAGGAACAAAAAGTGCCTCATTCACTTTTTCACACTTGGCCCGTCACAGGTGAAAAGCCAAGACTCTCTCCCAAGGATTCACCCAGGGCAGCATACACAACAGATTCCAGCAACCAGAGAGTGAATGAAATTGCTTCTGCCCAGCAATTTCTAGTTCCGTGTTGCTAAGACTGCCCATTTATTTATCTCATTTAACAGTGGAATGTTCTGTGGAGCTGAGAATCAATATGGAAGCAGATGTCAGAGGTCACTGTTTCCTTGATTTACTCAATGTTGTGAAAACTCACACATTTTATTTATCATAAAGTACTCTTTTAAGTATGCTTAAAATAAGGAGGTGCCATTATTAAGACCCCCTCTATAACACTGGATTTTCTCCATAACAATTCACAAAGACTTGTCTATAAAACACTCTGTGGAATGCCTTCTGTGCAGTATGGTTCAATTATCTGAATTTTAGAGCAATATCCCCAGGGGTTCCAAACTTTTGTGTATTCCAACTCATCTTCATTTATATGCAATGCAGCTGTTAGTAAGCAGCTGTTGGCCCCATCAGATTACCAGTGCTTGTTAACAGCAGTTCTGGCATCTCAAGGCCTCTTCTGTTTTACGTGCATAGTTTTTATTTAATGGTCACTAGAGCCCAGTAGAGTAGATATTAAGGTGTGTCTTTTAACAATGTGAGAAAGGAGGTTTCAAGTGTCTGAGAAATCAGGGCAAGCATGCAGTTTATAAACAGACTGTGGAGATACTTGAACCTCCTGCTCTGTCATAGGCAGCACCTGGGGTCCTGATTTCGTTCTCTGGGCAGTCATGAAATGGTTGCAGATGCTACTACACTCCCAGGCAATGCTCACAGCTCCTTGTTGCTATGCTGAGATCTGCTTGCTGTGTAGAGCCATCTAAGAATGCAGGGTGGAAACATGCCAAAATCTTAGGAAACACTTCCAGGTTTATGGAAACTCACATTCTTTTTTTTTTTTAAGATTTTATTTATTTATTCATGAGAGACACAGAGAGGCAGAGATACAGCCTCCCTGCGTGGAGCCTGATGTGGGACTCGATCCTGGGACCCCAGGATCACACCCTGAAAAACCCACATTCTAACTGGTATCCCAGAAAGTCAGACTCAATGTGCATATAACTTTGTATACTTAAAATCTTGATGTGTTTACTTATGCAGAATGGACAAGAAAAGACTTCCAATGCATTATTAATCATTAAAGTTAAACACTGCATAACAACCAAGTTCACTACAGCTATGCTGATTCTAGCAGCCTGCTGAGCAGGAGACATAACTCCATCTTTTAACTATTGACCACATTGGCTCTCATCATTTCCTGTCTTTTTTTTTTCTTTATAAAATCTTGATTTTATTGCTTTCTGAATGCCTTTCTTTTTATTTTATTTTTTTATAAATTTATTTTTTATTGGTGTTCAATTTGCCAACATATAGAATAACACCCAGTGCTCATCCCATCAAGTGCCCCCCTCAGTGCCTGTTACCCAGTCACCCCCACCCCCTGCCCACCTCCCTTTCTACCACCCATAGTTCGTTTCCCAGAGTTAGGAGTCTCTCATGTTCTGTCTCCCTTTCTGATATTTCTCATTCATTTTTTCTCCTTTCCCCTTTATTCCCTTTCACTATTTTTTTTATTTTATTTTCTGTAATTATATATCTGCATACAGAGACTGCATAGATCATGTGCATCTTTCTGGAGGAATAACAGTGTGTACTGGCAGAGGGCCCTCTGACACTGGAATTCTCTGAGCTTTCTACTCATGCATACATACAAAGTAATGGTGTGATTCAGCCCCAACTCAGAGAGGCGTTGACTTTCCCGGAGTCAGGTTTCTCTTCTCCCATTCTGGTGCTGCAAAGTTAAATATACAGACCACAGCATGGCTTTTAAAGATAAAATATCATTAGTCTTCTTCTTCTTCTTCTTCTTCTTATTATTATTATTATTATTATTATTATTATTCCCTGAGACTGAGTGAGGCATGAACACATCACAGGGCAGCCAACACATGAAAGACCAGCACAGTCCATCCTGAGGACCCCATAGGATAAGCCCATATTAACCTTCAATAACACAACCCTCCTCTTCCAAGCCCACTCATCCTGAATAAAAGAAAGAGGAGTGAGAGTTCAAGAGGAAGTGAGGTAGTTGGGAGGTGCTGGGCTCCATATAAGAATGTCTCCTTGTCATCCCCTGGAAAAAAATATCATGAATTGCCTTAATGAGGACTCCGTGACCATGGGTTGGCTATCTTCTCTCCAGCTAGGCTGACAGAAGCATTTCTATGCCTCTCTTCCAAAGTGCTGCCCCTTACCTGAGAGGCAGTTTTGATTATTATAATGTTCTGATCATGTATCAAAAGATCCATAAGTTCTTGGAAGAGGATGAAGGAAACAATATTTCAAGGTGAATCCCAACCCCTTTAAAAAATAGTTTGGAGACTGTAGCTGTCAGAAAACTCAGTATGAGTCAAATGTGAGATTGTATCATTTTCTCTCCATCCCTCACTCCTCTCAATAGCCTAGGAAACTTAGTTGGCAGCTTATTTAGAATGACTTTAATCTACACTGGCCACACAATAGCAAGAAAATGGCATCCTATGATGGAAAACATATACCAGGAAGGAGAAGGTCTTCCTGGAGCATACTGAAGGAAGTGACTAGGTTTGATGAGCTTGGAAGTAGAGTGGGGGAACTACCACTTTGTTTAGCCCATACAGAGTTTCAAACATGATTTAAACTTACATTTAAATTCAGACTATATCTTTTTTTTTAATTTTTATTTATTTATGATAGTCACAGAGAGAGAAAGAGAGAAAGGCAGAGACATAGGCAGAGGGAGAAGCAGGCTCCATGCACCGGGAGCCCGACGTGGGATTCGATCACAGGTCTCCAGGATCGCGCCCTGGGCCAAAGGCAGGCGCCAAACCGCTGCGCCACCCAGGAATCCCAAAAATTCAGACTATATCACATACAAATCTAGATCCTTGTTTTTTCATTATAAATAGTCAGAAGAACTAATAAAAATGTTCCATTTCCCCCCAAGGAAATCATGGGCAAGAGAGAAGAACTGCTGCTTTATATAGGGTATATGTTCCCAGCTGGACTCAACCCCTCTCTGGTATGTGTCTCTTCATCACTGAAGCTGACAGTTCATTATCAATTACCATCAGCCCTGTGGCATTCTTCTAGTAGAGATATATTTCTCTGCTCTCATGTTCATAAAAAGTAGCAAAAGTAAAGATTTCTAAATGTAAGTAAAGAATATTTCTGTATATTTAATGCAAAAAACAGGCCCACTTCACTCCTCTATTTTACTTGCCTGGATTCTATAAACTAATTAAATGTTTAGCCCCTAAGGTGTTTTGCCTAGGAAATTGCTGAATGATGTGGGAACTATTAACCCAGAAGAGAGAAGACTTGGGTATTTCATGAGATTAGGTTCAATACATGTAGGGTGAGTTACAAGGGAGAAATATTGGATTGACCTGCAAGGTCTTGTGAAATCTACCAGGAGAAAGGTTTCTCAGTGTGAAAAAAATCCATACTACCAGAATTTTTCAGTAATAAAATGTGTGTCTGGAAATTACAATGATCCCCAGTCACTGGTGGTATTGAAACATAGAAGGGTACGCCTAGGTAGAAACCAGGATGCAGATTGAACAATTGAGTGTGCAGTTATACCTGACCAGAGATGCTCACCTGCGTCAGTGCAGTCTGAGCAACTTTATGGATGGCCTTAATGGGCCCATGAGTCATCTGGAATTGTCTGCAGATGTGGAAATAGGATTCTCAAAAGAAGAAAATATGTAAACTCGGATCCTTACAATTCACTAAGTAACTCAACCTCTCCACACTATCAAATCCTGGTATTTTTCTATCACCTGATAAAGGCTTTCCATAGCATCTCATAAAGCATTCAAATAGCCACCTCTCTGCAATTGCAGTAACTGACTATGGCCACATAGCCCAGCCCAGAGCTTTGCACTAACTAGATAATGAGAGGAATGATAGGGTGTCTGTGTTTGTGTGAAGAGTTTGCCTGTTAGCTTCCCATAGGTCTTTAATATACCTGATGAGCAACAAGAGCTGTGTTTCCAGGTGACTGCTACCTATATAGATTTATTTGGGCCTGAGAATTAGAGCAGCAAAAATGGAGAGATCTAAAAACTGTGACTCAAAACATTAATGTTTTCTATTGGGATGCAGTACCATTCAATTATTACAGTATTATTTAAATGGAATTTTGCTTTATCTATTCTCTTAAAACTCAGAGAATAGTATCCCTGGTGGCTCACTGGTTTAGTGCCTGCCTTCAGCCCAGGGCATGATCCTGGAGTCCCAGGATCGAGTCCCACGTCCCCTGCATGGAGCCTGCTCTCCCTCTGTCTCTGCCTCTCTCTCTCTCTCTCTCTCTCTCTCTTTCTCTCTCATGAATAAATAAATAAAATCTTTTTAAAAAGCTCAGAGAATAAATATGCTATTAGTGATGATGAAATGGGGAGGGAATAACCTCCAACAGTGGCAGACCACATAACAGCACTCTCTACCCTCTGTGAGCATCCAGAAAAATGGGGTTAAATATATTATTTTAAATCTGTTTAGAGACATGGAGAGTAAGCAAGGCAATAAAGAAGAATAAAGGCAAGATCCCGTGGAAGAACACAACCTTGAGAAGCAAGCCCAGAATTTGGGCAGTCTCTTGATAGGGGCATCTGTCTATTCTGGACAACCTGGGAAAAGGCAGAGGTGGGTAGTGGCACCTGATAGCCTGGTGGGCCTAGGAGAGTCAATAGTAGAGTCCAGAGCCCACTGAAGTAGAATCTGATAAACCACTTACTGTTTAGTTTAGAGCACAAGAGAATAACACCTTAAGACTATTAAGAAAAAAACAACATCATAAGATTAGAATTATAATGTATATGGAGGTAAAGGGTATGACGGTAATAGCACAAAGGAGGAGATGAGGATAATAAAATGAAATTCAATCACTGTAAGTGAAGTGGGCTATAAATAAGTGAAGCATGATATTGACTGTACATAGACTTTTATAAGTTAATACAACATGGTATATTAGCCCAAGAACAACAACTTATCCTTATAAAGAACCTCCAACATCAATGAAAAATAAAATTAAATTAAATACTAAAAATGAAGAAAAATAAATACTTGATACAAAATTAATTAAAAGAGTTTGTTATTGGCATCCTCTGTAAAAAAAAAAAATACTAAAGAATATTCCTCAGACAAAAAAAAAAAAAAAAGGCTACCAAAAAGATGATCAGATTGAAAGAGGAGTGAAAGTCAATAAATATTTGGGTAAATTGATTTGAATATATAAAAATAAAAATATTATTAGTTTTTAGAATTTAATATATATCTTATTTTATATATGAACATATAGATACATAGAATTTAAAGTTACATATACACTTTAGGATAAATGGTATTAAAGGGTTTTAATATTTTTGCATTATCTGAAGGGAGAAAAAATATTGATTTACATTAGAGACCCAGAAGTCAAAGGTTTGTGTTGTAATCTCTGGGCTAATACCAAAATAAAGAATGATAAAAGAACATTAAACTTCTAAAGAAATAAAGAAAGTGAAATACTAAAAAAAATACTCTAAAAGGGGGTAAGAAGTATGAAAAATGAACTTATAGATAGAAAAATAGTAAACAAGTAATGAAATGGTGGATCTAAATGCCAATCTATTTTTAAAACTAAGTACTTTCATCAAACAAAGATTTTCAGACTTGAAAAATAAAAACTTGTGTACCAGTTGCAAGAGATTTTATCTAAGATGTAAAAAGTCACTAAGATTGAAATTAAAGACAAAGCACCTGAAGTCCAATTTTATATCAGGAAGATATATCAATTCTAAGTTTAAAGGCAAAGCATCTTTTAGTTTTAAAAAGAATAAAGGAAAGATTAATAGAATTATAAGAAAAGTCATCAAGTCTACCATAGCAGGACATTCTAACATGCCACTCTGTGAACAATCACATCAGAAATGAAATAAAACAAAACAAAACCAATGGTAAGGATATAAGAGATTTGAATAACAAAATATTAGTATGATGTAGCTAACATATATAACACTGCATTCAATAACTACAGCATAATACACAAGATTACCATGCACTGACAGAATATTTAACAAAATTGGCCAAGCACTATCCTATAAAGCAGAGATCTACTAAGTTCATATAATCGAAATTATACAGAATAAGTTTTCCGCCACAATGCAATTGAGTAAAAATCAATTACATATGTAACTAGAAAATCTACATATGGAAGTTAAAAATATTCTTCTAAAAATACATGAGTCAGAAAAGGAATCCCAAATGGAATCCAGAAAACAATTTGAGATGATTTTAAGAGTAAAACTATACATTAGAATAATGTGAGATATAGAAGAAGATTTATAGAAAGGGAGAAAGGCTAAGAATTAATGAACTGATCAGAAAACATTGAAAAAGAACAACAAATTTAGCCCAAAAGGAACAAGAAGGATGGAAATAGTAAAAAATAAATGTGAAAGTCAATGAATTAGAAAACAAATGTACAATAGAAAAGAAAAAACAACCTAAATTTTAATTCTTGGAAAGACTAAATAAAGTTATAAATCTCTGGTGAGACTGACCAAGAAAGATACACATCCAGAAGGATAAAAAAAAGATCAGAAGGATCATTATGATTTTTAAAATGAGGGCAGTATAAGGATATTACAAATATCATAGGAGGAAATTATTATAACACTAGGGCCAATATATTTGAAAATGTAGATAAAATGAGCAAAGATTAGAAAAATACAATTAACAATAGAAAATGTAGAATCCTATAATTATTAGAGAATTTTAAACTGTAATTATAAATCTTCACACAAAGAACCCAGCTGGTTTTACCAGTTAATCCTGTCACAAATTTAAGGGATAAAATCACCCATCTTGCTTAATTCTTTCATAAACAAAAAAAATAGATTAATTTCTGCAACTTGTTTAATATAAAACCAGCATAATTTTGATTCTAGGGACACCTGGGTAGCACAGCAGTTGAGTATCTGCCTTCAGCTCAGGGTGTGATCCTGGGGTCCGGGATAGAGTCCCGCATCAGGCTCCTTGCGGAAAGCCTGCTTCTCCCTCTGCCTATGTCTCTGTCTCTTTTTCTCTCTGTGTCTTTCATGAATAAATAACATTTTTATATATATTATATATATATATATATATAATTTTGATTCTGAAATCTGACAAAGGAAAAACTAGTAGAAAAAAATTATAGGTACAACTCTCTCACGAACTTACCAATAAAATTTATAAACAAAATAATAGCAGATAAAACCTCGCACTACATGAAAAGGATAATTCCTATCAACCAAGTTTATTTATTCTGGGACTGCAAGATTCATTTAAAACAAGTGACTTATTTAAAAATCAATCATTCTAATTTACCATTTTGAAAGAAAAATTATATAGTTATTTCAATAGATGCAGGGAAAAAAGTAGGGTAAAATCTAACACCCATTATTTTTTTAATAATAAATTTATTTTTTATTGGTGTTCAATTTGCCAACATACAGAATAACACCCAGTGCTCATCCCGTCAAGTGCCTCCCTCAATGTGCATCACCCATTCACCCCCACCCCTCACCCTCCTCCCCTTCCATCACCCCTAGTTTGTTTCCCAGAGTTAGGAGTCTTTATGTTCTGTCTCCCTTTCTGATATTTCCTACCCATTTCTTCTCCCTTCCCTTCTATTCCCTTTCACTATTATTCATATTCCCCAAGTGAATGAGAACATGTTTGTCCTTCTCCGATTGACTTATTTCACTCAGCATAATACCCTCCAGTTCCATCCACGCTGAAGCAAAACACCCATTATTATAAGCTCTCTTAGCCAACTAGGAAAAGAAGAGAATCCCCTTAATCTGATGGAGAGCACTGTTCAATTTCCTTTCATTTGAGATTGGGAATGAGACAAGAAATGCCTGTTCTCTCCACTGCCATTCAACAATGTATTAGGAGTTCTGCTGGTTCAATAAGCCAAGGGAAAGAAATAAAAATTAAAATGGTTAGAAGACAAGAGATAAAACATTATTTTGAGGTTATAATTATATTTATAGAAAATCCAAAGAAATTTATAGATAAACTATTAATTAATACATGAGTCCAACAAAATTGTTGATCTACCAAAAATAAATAAATAAATAAATAAATACAATTCTATATACCATATATTATATATGATATAATTCATGATGATAAAAATGTTAAAACCTAGGAATAAGTCTAATGAAGATATGGAAGATCTCTACATAGAAAGTATGCAATATTATTAAAATAAATAAGAAAAGGTCTGAATAATGGACATGCATGCCAAGTTAGTAGATCAGAAGACTCAATATTTTAAGTATGTAAATTCTCCCTAAATTGATATATAAAGTCAATTCCATCCTCATCAAATACCAACAAGGGTTTTTTTTTGGGGGGTGGCAGAGTTGACAAAATTATTTTTTATATGGAAATTAAAAAGAATAAGATATTGTTGAAGAACAATTGAAAGATTTTGTCCCACAAATATTAAATATTAAAATAGTATTATTGACATAGGAATTATGAAGATTCACAGAAGAGAAAGTTGAAAAATAAGCTCATCTGTATATGCATACTTAATTTCTGATTAATCTGGTACCAAAATAATAAAGGAAAAACATTATTTTCAATAAATGTACTAGGTCAATTAGATATCAATATCCCAAATTATGGGTTAAATTATATCCCCCTAAATTCATATGTTGGAGTCCTAGCCCCGAGTACCTTGGAATATGACTCTAGTTAGAGATGGGGGTTTTAAGAGAGATAATTAGGTTAAAATGAGGACTGTAGGACTCAAATCCAATATGACTGGGGTCTTTGCAAAAAAAGGAAGTATAGACACAAACACACACAGAAGATAAACCATGGAAAGACGAGGAAGGAATGGACAACTGGAGGCCAAGAAGAGAGGCCTCAGAAGAAACCAGTCATTCCAGGACCTTGATCTCAGACTTCCAGCTTCCAGAATTGTGAGAAAATATATTTCTACTGGTTAACTCACCCACAGTATAGCACTTTGTTATGGCTGCCCTTGCAAATTAATATACCCTAAATTTCATCATTCACAGAAATTAATTCTGTGTGGATTATAGAGCTAAAATCAAAATAGTATTGCATCTAGAGATGTTATGGGTGATATCTTTACAATATTGAAGTATCAAATGCTGTTTTAGGTCACAAAAAGCACTAATCATAAAAGAAAACTTTGATAACTTGGACTTTATTAAAATAGGAGGTTCAATTTGAAAAAAGATATTATCAAGAATGTTTAAAAGTCAAGATAGGAAATGACGAATGAATTAGTAAAACATAAGCAAGCAAACACAAAAAAAACTTGTATCCAATATGTACAAAGAATGCTTTGTACGGATCATTAGGAAAAACACAGTCTAATAGAAAAATTAGCAAAAAACTTAGGCACTTTGTAGGAGGATGTGCAAGTACGTTAGTCTGTTCAGGCAGCTATACCAAAATAGCATAGACTAGGTGGCTTAAAGTCAGATATTTATTTCTCACAGCTCTGATGGCTGGGAAGTCCAAACCAAGGGGCTGGCTAATACAGTTTCTGCTAAGAGCTCTCTTTCTCACTTTCAGACAGCTGCCTTTTCCTTGTGTCTTCACTTGACAGAGAGACAAAGAGAAAGAGAGAGAGAGACTAAGAGAACCCTAATCCTAGGGTACCCACTCTCATGACTTTATCCAAACTAATTACTTCCCAAAGGCCGCTCCTCCAAATATTATCATATTGGTTGTTGGGATTTCAACAGATGAATGTTAATTTTTTTTTAATGATAGTCACACACACACACACAGGGAGAGAGAGAGGCAGAGACACAGGCAGAGGGAGAAGCAGGCTCCATGCACCGGGAGCCCGACGTGGGACTCGATCCCCGGTCTCCAGGATTGCCTCGCGCCCTGGGCCAAAGGCAGACGCTAAACCACTGCGCCACCCCGGGATCCCTAACAGATGAATGTTAAATGAATGTAGACATGCAGGCCATAACATTGAGGATTGATAGCACGTGAAAGGACGTTTGCCCCTTTATTAGTAATCAGGAAATGCAAATTAAAACCACCATGTGATACCAAAACATGTCCAACAGAAGGCTAAAGTTTATGAGACTGACAGTAGCAAGTGTTGATTAGGAGGTGAAACAGTGAGTTTTCATGTGCTGCTGGGTAAAAATGTATCTTGTCCAACTACTTGGGAAAGCAGTTTATAACCTGCTTTAGTTGAAAATTTGCACATCCTATGACCAAGCAATGCTAGTTCTATGTATATGCCCAACAGGAATATTCCTATGTGGAGGAGCAGTCAAGTATATGGGAACATCTACAGCAGCATACTCATGATAATCCCAAACCACAAACAACCCATAAATCCTTCCTATGAGATTGGATCAATAAATGTGGAATAAACATATAGGAGAATATCATACAATAACAAAAATGAATGAAATGTAATGACATACAACATGGATGAATATTACAAATATAATATTATTGATTGAAAGAAGCAAGACACAAAATAATATATACTGTATTTTCCATTCTATGAAATTCAAAAACAGGAAAAACTTAATTTTAGTGTAAGAATTTAGGACAGAGAAGTCATCCCTCAGCAAGTAAGAACCTGTCTTATTAGAGTTATCAGGACACTGACAGTGTTATGGACTAAACTTCACCCCCCCTAAAAAAAATTTCTATGTTGGAGTCTTAACCACCAATATGTCTTGTATTTAGAATTAGCTTCTTTAAGGAGATAATTAAAGTTAAATGAAGAAATAATAGTAAGACTCTAAATGTGATCTTTTTTTCCAGTGTACACTGCTGCACTTCAATAATGAATCTAACCTTTTTCTTACCCCAACTACCTGAGCTTTGATATTTTAGAAGAGAATTATTTAAATAATTAATTATGCATAATAATATTTTGTACGTCAGAGCACCTGGGTGACATAGTTGGTTAAACCTCAAACTTTTGGTTTGGCTCAGGTCATGATCTCATGATTTGTGGGATTAAGCCCCCAGTTGGTCTCCGTACTCAGCATGGAATTTGCTTAAGACTCTCTCTCTTCCTCTGCCCCTCCCTCCCACTCTAAAATAAACAAATAAATAAATCTTTAAAAAATAATATTACTAAAATAATAATAATAATAAATAATAATAATAATACTTTGGAGGCCATATTGACATAGACCTAGACATATATATGTGTGGGTATATTTATACATCCACAGATATATATGAAAAACAAGATTCAGTTTGTGAAAAGGCTAACTAATATTAAACATTTGGATGGTGATATTGAGGGACTAATTATTGTAAAAGTCATTTTTTTCCCATTTTTCATCTAGTGGTAAGTTCATGGGAACACTGGCGATGTAGATTATTCTTTTTCTGTCCAAGGGTTAACCTCCCTATACTTTAATGCTTTCATTTCATAAATAAATGTATGCACCCTGTCCCACTACATATCACTGTTGTAAAAAGAAAATTGGATAGTAGGTATAATAAGACTTTATTAAAAGCATTAAGCCTTATGGAAATGGAAATAATCACTAAAAGCCATGACATGACATTTTACAAGGACCCACATATCTCTTATGTTCTTTACAAGAGCAATAATAGGCAAATTGGAAATTTGTAACAGTTTGAAAGATAAATAAGTTCTCAGAAAGAATAGGGAAATGAAATTGTCATTCTCCATTCCATCTTCCAACTGAGAAAATGTATTTGTGTCTTCATCTAAAACTAAGTAAATCAAGTTTAAATATGTCATGTGCTTCTCACTGAGGAGAAAAGGATAATAATCTAAATAATCTATTTGTTTACCTCTGAGTTCAAGTTTCTAAGTGGAATTGGATTACAGAATATTATAGTTGAAATGGAGTCAACAAGTGCCTATGAAGTTTACACTGTATGTCAAGCAGCTTGTAGGCATTTGGGATCATTTGGTTCATTTCATTCTTCCAACAATGCAGAGGAAGATTTTGTTGACTTCATTACAGAGAAGAGAAAATTGGGATTTGGAGATGAAGTAATTTGTCCAAGAGTAGGTGAATGACACATCCAGAACTCAGATCTTTTGAACTGAGATCTTTTGATCCTATTTCCAACTTATTTTCATAAGGAACTTAAAAAAAATCATTTATCATATGCAGAAATAGATCCAGAGAAGGCAAACTACTTTTATAAGTTTACTCAGTTAATTCATTCAAATCAATTAAAAGATGCTTCCAAGGATTCACCTGTGCAAAGTCCTGTGCAGGATAATCACAAAACACAGATTAAAAATGTTTTGAATGAAAAGAAAATAATAATAACAGGGTGTTCTGGAATGTCTGTATCTCTCTCCATAACCTAGAGCCTCAGGGCTCTTCCTACTGATAATGTTTAACTTATGGAAATCTGAGAAACATTTGTTGCTCAAGGATTCTTGCACATAGCAAATATAATTAAATTCTAGGTCGGGTTTATCACCAAAATCAACGATAGAGGATTGCATGAGATTTGAAAATAAAATCAAAATCAGCAAAGTTAATTACTGCCCAAAGTCTCAGAAATATTTATTAAGTCACCAAACCTCTTAGACCAAATTTCTGTTCCCTAAGACAGTGAAACTCCAGCTAGTCATTGACCCTTTGGAACATTCCACCGGTTTAATTCAGTGAACTCACATACTTCATATGTCCAAGCCAAGTTTCCACTTGAAAATTATTCTGTGAGTTAAGATCTTACTTAGCTCCAAAAAGCTTCCTAAAAATAGCTTCACACATTTATTATAGACTTCCTTTTCATGAAAATGTTAAAAACTCATTCTAGGAGAACCTCTATAAAAGTCACTTAACATTTTTTCCTGATCAATTAAAAAAAAACCTTAGATGTAATTAACAAATACAATATACATAATACTTTATTTAGGAGAAATAAAATCATGATATTTCTGTATGTGAAGTAAACTATTTTTGCCCTCTAGTTAATAGTTATGGATTTCCTCAATAAAACAGTCTTTTCTTCATTCTCTTATTCAACATCAGATTTAACAATGGATGCACATTTAATTCATCAAGTACACTAGGGGTTACATCTCCACGTTAAACCAAGTCAGTAATGTTTTTGCATTGATATTTATTAAGCAACAGTCGCTAAACATGACTTGCAGAATGCATGGATGTTTGAGTTGGAGTAATGGACATTGCAAAGCCTCATGTGTGGTTTGGACAAAATAATGGGTTTGGCTCCCCTAACAGCATTCATGTAAGAATGAGCATAGTAGATTCCAATTAAAATATGAGATGTGTTTGGTAAACTATGAGGCTATGGTCCTGTTGTTTCCTAACTATAAGATTCAGCTAATTGGTATCCCAAGGGCCAGCCATAAGCCCAGTTAACAATGTGAAATAAATTAATGCTTGGATTAAAGCTGATGAGGTCCCCAAGAAGCTTGGGAAAGACCTGCCCTTCAGGGGAGAGAGCAAATGACTTCTTTTTAAATATCTGGAAGATTTCATGAGCCTTCACTAGTAGACCTCATGGGAATTTACTAGCATTTGTTTACATTGGCGTACCTGCTCCTCTAGTTTATGCTGGAAAACTCTACCAGCTTTCCAGAAAACTTCCCCAGGGACACTTCTTTGGCTAAGATTGGTCCCCAACCACCTTTTCTTTCTCATTGCAGGGCACAAATTGACTTGGTTTTCTCTTCTATGTACCTGCCATTACCCACTCTATTCCTAGGGCTGATTCCTTGCTCAAAGACAGCCCAGTTGGGGTATAATCTCCCCACTTTTCTTTCCTTCTCTTCTAAAAACAAGCACATTTTATTTGAACCATGTCAACCTAAGTCTTAAAGTGAATCAAGGAGAAAAAAAATAACAAAATAAACTTTTGAAGTAAAAAAGTATATCTTAATATTGTAACCTATAGAATTCTTACAGCCTCCATCCCCAAACTACAGCCTGACTCCCTTGTTACATGATAACTGGATTTCCTTACCTGATTTCCCTCTTTCTCCTCCAGTTCCCCTTCCCACCACATTCCAACAATGAGTTGGAGGGTTAGATTGAATGTAATTCAGTTAATGTCAATATAAGCCTCATATATTTATCAGAGTCATCCTCAAAAAGCTTGATTGTCCTCCAAGCACAAAATTTTCAAAAATGAAAACGTTTTCATCAATAATTCTGATGCAAGTTCTGTCCAGCTGCTTAAATAGAAGAACTCGGGATGCCTGGGTGGCTCAGTGGTTCAGCATCTGCCTTCGGCCCAGGGTGTGATCCTGGAGTCCTGGGATCAAGTTCCACATCGGGCTCCCTGCATGGAGCCTGCCTCTCCCTCTGTCTGTGTCTCTGCCTCTGTGTGTGTGTGTGTCCCTCATGAATAAATAAATAAAATCTTAAAAAATAAATAGAAGAACTCATGCACTGTGATGTGAGAATGATTCTCACAGAGCCTGTTTTCAAACTTGTGGAGCCTGCCTGTCACCTTCTTTCTTGAGCTCTTACAAGCTTTTCTGCACCAGTATAAATTCCCTTATAAGAATCTATGCTTTGAGCACCTGGGTGGCTCCTTTGGTTGAGTGTCCAGCCCTTGGTTTTGGCTCAGGTTATGGTTTCGAGCCTCAAGTTAGGCTCCAAGTGTAGCTAGGAGTCTGCTTGAGGATTCCCTCTCTCTTTTCTCTTTCTCTTCCCATGCCCCCCCCCACTCACTCATACTCTCTCTAAAATAAAATAAATATGTTTTTTTAAAAAGGAAGAGAAAAAGAAAAAAAAAGACTTTATGCCTTAAGTAGGTAGAGGGAAGTGGAAAAATGGAAACTGAAACGTGTTCTGTACACTTGTACCAAAATGTTCTTTCCTAAGTGAAAGGCATTTGATTTGTCTTTCACAGGATTTAATTAATTATCTCCAAATAGCAGAATGAGGCCTATCTCAATCATGATCCCTATCCCAAAGTTTCATTTAGTCAGTTTCAAACGAGTCCCAGAGACATCATGCCTTTGAGATAACTAGGATGTAGTCTAAGGTCAAACTATTATCCAGTACAACCCATTCAAATAAGTTAGATTGACTTTTCCAGTCTTCAGTAATTACAGAAGAATTATATACGTCATAAAAATCCCTATTTCCATTGAAGCAACATTCTATTGCCCACAAACATATAAACCAAAGTGGTGCAGTCTCTTCCAGTTGGGAATGTGTTGCCACCACTACATTGATGTGCTTAAGTTACATGAGCTATATCACTGAGTAACTGCAGCCTGAGCCACCACACATGGCATATCCTAAGGCCACCTGGACATCCAGAGAAGCATATGCATTTGCGTCAGTCAGATCAAAGAGGGCTGTTGAGTCTGTGTGCTGTATGCATCAGACACAGAAGAATCAGGACCTGCCATGTCCAAGTTTTTGTTTTCATACTACATGGACTAGACAACAAACCCAGCCTCCAGTCAGATTGTAAGCTGCAGCTGCTATCTGACTCAGTCATTACTATTGGATCTAGGGACAATGAGAGCATTCATTGTCATTACCACCACCCTTGTACTTCCTAAGGTCTAAGGAATTCTTTCCCCATGGGCTAGGGTCCTTGCTTTTCTTACACCACCCTAACATTGGTATGTTCCATCCCAGTTCCTATTTTATCCTTTCCAATCATATCCTGCTTGACTAGACCTTTTGTTCTGAAAGATCAGAACAGAATCTTCTCATTTCAAAATACCTAAATATAACCTCCTATAATGGGTAAGCTCTATATGTTGGTTCTGATGATTACCAAGGAAGCAACAGAAAGGAAACAATCCCTTTATGGGAACAGCTACATCCAGTGACCAAACTGCCTTTAAAGAAAATGTGGAGACCTGGAGGAGGTAAGGGAGCTAGAGTCAGGAATTCTTTGAGGCAATTTTCTAAGAAGCCATTTCAGGGTTCCTCAATACCAGATGAATGTAGATGGTAGGGAGCAGGAAATGTCTGTTAAGCACTTTGAACATTGGCCCACAGCTGGGTGGCCTTTGTGACAAAAGATATAATATTGTCATACTGGAAAAGGTCCAGAAGCTGGAAAGCATGATACAGCTGTTACAAGAGCCATGATGAGGTAGCTGGAGTTGGCTGATCAATGGGTACCACACTTAACTAATTTCTCAGTCTCATTACTACTGCCATTTTGGGACAGATAACAGTTTTCTGGGGTGAGCACTGCCTGTGTGTTGTGGGGTGTTTGTCATCATACTTGTGTCTACCCACTAGATGCCAGTTGCACATCTCCCCAAGCTATAAACAACCACGGCTCCAGGCAGTGTCAAATGTTCCCTGAAAGACAAAATTGCCCCCAGCTGAGAATCAGTACCATAATCTGAAAGCCTGTCAAAAGTGAAGAGGCACACTGATAGCCTGGAGGAAGGGACACAAAAGCAACAAAGTCACTCCACTCCCTGGCAGGAGTCCCAAGTGCAGAATACAGTAGCAGCCTCTACATAAAACTATTTGCTGCTTGGTGGACAGCCTGTAACAGTGGCAACATGAGTGGAGAGGCTCTACCACAAATTTGAATTCCATCAGTCTCATCAGAAAAAGAGCCCATACCATCAACATGAGTGACCAGACAGTTGACCAGAATCTGCAGCCATTCTGCAGAATTCTGACCAGAATCAGCAGCCATGATTCATTTCCATGGTTCAAGTCCCCCACCCCCAGAGGTGTGTCTTTAACCTGCAACCTAGAGTTTCCCAAGTGGCAGACCAAACACTACAAGATTGACAACAGCCCAAGGGTCATTAAAAATACAACCTTCATTAAGAGAGTGCTGGCCAGAGCCACACGAACAGCCTTGAGTATTACCCACCAGACAGTGAGTAGGTCCACTTTTGGTTCTGCAGAACTGGTGCTGGAGCCAAATAGCCACCACAGCCCAGTGGACATCAGCAGCTTTCAGCTCAGCTGAAGCATCAGTGAACTAGCCCAGGCACGTAGGGAAGTCAGTGCACTGAGGGCCCTGCTGAGCCAGCACCTTTGCTTCAGGCAACCAAGTGAGGGATAGTTTCTCCAAGAGAGGTAGATGCCCCTCCTTCATGCAAAATGATGGGATGACATGGCCAGGCCGGCTGCTCTGGCACACACCATTTCCACTTGGCCAGAAGGCCCCTTTAGTGCTCAAATACTCTGTGTATACCAAAGAAGTCCAATAAGGCACTTGGGTCTCCTATCTGGTAGGGGTTGCTGAAAGAAACATAGTTTTTCCTTGATTGTCAGAGGAATTGAACTTTGTGAATTTGTTCACATAGTCCCAAGAAACTGTACTTGGCTAAGAGACCCTCTGACTTTTGTTGGGGTTTATCAGCTACTCTTACTGATAGGTGTGATGAGATTGTAGTCAGGACCCGTGAGGCTTGTCAACTGACATTGGGATAAGGGCTTCTGAGGGCATTCATTAGGACATCATCTAGAGGGTGAACACTGCCCGTCATGCTAAATCCTCATGCTAAATCTTGATCCACACACTGGTGGCAAAGTGCAAGGGAATTTGTCCCACTGGCATTTCTTTACATACAGATCTGCCCTGAATGGAAGAGGGAGCCTCTTCATTGAGTAGAAATTTCACTTAATGTTCATTCTCTTTAGGTTTATTATTTAGGAAAAGTTCTCTGGACATAATTACCAATTTTCAGGACTTTTCATACCTAGTGAATTCCCACTGTCTCTATTACATCTTAAAACAAGGAAATTTTTTGTTCTATATTTTCTTACTAGATTTGACCATGATCTACTCCACCATCGTTCTCCCCTTCAAAACGCTTGATGGGATGAGCAATGGGTATTATTCTGTATGTTGGCAAATTGAACACCAATAAAAAATTTATTATTAAAAAAACAACACCCAATGTGTCTCATGGCCTTGGGGCTGGTTATTAGCATCTCAGTCTTTTTAAATTAGTTTATCTTAATTAAATGTACAGGAGGTAAAGTTGGGTATCTTCAGCACACTTCTTAGGAATTGCTTTAATTCAGGGAATAGATAGGACAGAATGTTAAAGGGATATTGGGTCTTCTAAGTGTTTCTTATACTTACTGTTCCTTCATTCAGTCATTCTGTTCCTTGAAGGAAATCTATTTCTTTTAAGCATAAATGTCCCAACCCCAACATCAATTATTGGCAGCTAACTACAGCTGCATAATTTTCTCTTCTGCTTTAAAATGCTTCCCTCACCCCTAGAATGAATCTAATAGATAGAGGTGAGACTCCTGGCCCAAGATTAACATCTTTCTGAGGAAGACATCACCTAAAGATAATTGAAATCAGTCATTCTTACCTAGGAGGAAAAATAAAATGTTGCTGGCACAAGCATTGGTCTAATAATCCTTTGTAAAGGTCACTGTGTTTTAGTTAGAGTTAGCCAAAAAGCAGAACCAATAGGAAATATATAGAGAGGCTGAGATGTCCCAGAATCTGCCATTTGCAAGCTGGAGAATGAGGAAAGCCATTAGTATAATACACATCAAATCCAATTCAGTGAACCCAAGACCTGAGAACTAAGGAAGACAGTGGTATAAATCCCAGTCCAAAGGTACAATAAGATGAGATGCACTAGCTTAAGCTGTGAAGCAGGGGAAAGGGAGGGGGGAATTCCTCATTCTTCCACCTCTTGTTCTACTTAGTTCCATTTTTTTTTAATCTATTCAGGCCCTCAACAGATCGGATATTACCCACATTAGGAAGGGTCATCTTCTTTACTGAATCCACCTACACAAATGCTAATCTCATCTGGAAACATCCTCACAGACACACCCAGAGATGAAGTTTAACCTGGACATTCTATGGGCATCCAGTTGATACATAAAATCAACCATTATAAGCATTCTGCTTTGAAACAAAACCTGAATAGGAGCACCTAGGTGGCTCAGTGGTTGAGCCTGAGCCTTTGGCTCAGGTTGTGATCCCAGGATCCTGGGATAGAGTCCCACATCAGGCTCCCCACAGGGAGCTTGCTTCTCCCTCTGCCTACAATTCTGCCTCTCTCTGTGTGTATCTCATGAATAAATAAATAAAATATTAAAAAAAGAAATCTATATAAAGAAAAACAAAACTAACTTGTCTACATCTTAACTAGCAACAATTTTATTTCCCAAGCATATTTTACCTGAATAGTTTCATGTTGGCTCAAGCATTATAAATTCACACGTGTTTTAAACTGGGTTTTTGAGGAGTGAAGTAAGATGGCAGAAAAGGCAGGTCCTCAACTCACCTGGCCCCACAATCTTACCTAGGTAACTTTCAAAACGTCCTGAACACCTACAAATTCAACCTGAGATATAAAGAGAGAACAGCTGGAATGCTACAGAGAGAAAAGTTTTTACTTCTAACAAGGTAAGAAGGTGAAAAAATTGAAAAGTACTAAATTGGGGGTGGGGAACAACTAGCAGGTCTAATGGGGAGCAGCGAAATCCTCCAGGGCATGAAAGCCCAGCCCTTGAGAAGAGGTAACTTTAAAAATCTGAGCCTGAGTTTTCCCTGATGTAAAAGGGCTTAGCAGGGAAATAGGGCAGAATCGCAGGTTGGGTAGTGAAGCATCAAGAGGCAGTGAAGTATTCCAGAGTCACTATAAGAGGAGGGGTGCTCGAGGGAAAGCTCACCCCAAACCTCGGTCTGATCTCAGTAAAGGGCTGGAGCACTTCAGCCCTCTGGGGCATTTGAGAAAAGCCTGCCGGTTGCAAGGGCTGGCTCCAGAGATGCCTTTTCCCTAGAGTCCAGCAATAGAGAAAGTGCTGTCCTCCATCCCCTTCCAGAGGTGGTAACCAGGAGAATGGGTCCACTGGTGCAGAGTCTTGGATCTGAGGGTGCCAAAATGGACAAAGCCAGCTATCCTCCATTTCCCCTGGGACAGGCAGAATGGGAGGGAGTACTGCACACAGGAAAGCAAGAATTCTCCTGCCACTGGACACCCAGCAAGCTGTGCAGCTCAGTGCACCCGCACCTACCGACAGGAGCATCTAGGCTAGTGTGGACCCAGAGACTGTGATTAGTTACTCTTGGGGAGCTCGACTCCAGAGCTAGAAATTGGCTGCAGCCTTTTTTTTTTTTTTTTTCATTTCTCTTGGTTTCACCTTGTGCCTGGGGGAGGCAGGACCTCTAAGGAACAAAGATCTCACAGGTACACAGCACATACTGAGATCAGCACTTGGCAGGGTGGAGCATCTCCACCCAGGCACACACACCTAAGAATCAGCACAGCAGACCCCTCCCCCAGAGGACCAGCTGGAAGAACAAGGGAAGACAAAGTTTATTGACCAAACAGAACTGGAAAGCTCCAGGACTGAGGGAAAATAGCATAGAGAACAACATGGTCTCTCTTTATGTTTTTTTTTTTTTTCTTTTTCTTTTTCATTACAACTCATTTTTACATCAGGCTAAAAATTTCCCAATATATTTTTCTCTTTTCCCATCTTAACTACAATATTTTACCAACTCTTCAATTTTAAGTTTTTTTCCTTTTGACTTTCATATTTCTATAATTACATGCCTTAGATGTATTTTTCACTTCTGGATTCCCTTCAATGTATTCAATTTAATTTTGAGACATATACAAGATATGAATATCTGTTTTTTGTTTTGTCTGTCTTGTTTTGTTTTACAATGGTGGAAGTTAGTACCTTCAAACACAGCACCAACATACACCCAGAACCAAGTGGAACACCATTTTGGTTCATTTTGTGAGATTATATTCTGCCTTCCTTCCCATTCTTCCCCTCTCTTTTATCTTGTTTAGGTTTTTGTGGTCAATGTTGGGTCTCTATATAAGTATTGCTATTTTATGGCATTGAGCATCTTTGAACATACAGAACAAAACACACTAAAAACCAAGAAGATCATCCTCTAGGATCCCTGATGGAGATTATATTTTCTCTCCACAACCACTTTCTCACCACCACCATCCACCACCACCGCCTGATTTTGTTTTGCTTTCTTTCTTTTTTCTTATTCTTTGCTTTTTTTTTAATTTTTACTACTTTGTTTAAAAATTTGTTTTTAACTTTAATGATCCATTTTTTTATTTTGTTATGGTCTTTCTTTTTTTAATTTTCTGGTCTCTGAAGATTTTGGAATCATCTAGGGTGTATTTTATATAGATCATGGTTGATATTTTTGACTCAGCTCACTCAGCCACTCTGCACTGGACAAAATGAATAAAAGGAAGAATTCACCACACACACACACACAAACACACACACAAACACACACACACAAAAGAACAGAAGCAATACTCTCTGCCACAGAGTTACAGAATTTGGATTTAAATACATTGTCAGAAATTAAATTCAGAGGTATGATTATAAAGTTACTGGTGGCTCTGGAAAAAGGCATAAGGGACTCTAGAGACTTTGTTACTGTAAAATTGATAACTAATCAGGCTGAAATTAAAAATAGATTAACTGAGGTGCAGTCTAAACTGGATGCTCTAACTGCAAGGGTTAATGAGGTGGAAGAGAGAGTGAGTGACATAGAAGACAAGTTAATGGAAAGAAGGAAGCTGAGGAAAAAAGAGAAAAACAACTAAGTACTCATGAGGGAAGGCTTAGGGAAATAAATGATAGCTTGAAAAGGAAGAATATATGTCTAAGTGGGATTCCAGAAGAGACTGAGAGGTAGAGAGGACCACAAAGTATATTTGAACAAATCATAACTGAGAACTTCCCTAACCTGGGAAATAAAACAGGCATTCAAATCCAAGAGATAGGGAGGATCTCCCCAAAATAAGTAAAAACCAATTAACACCTTGACATTTAATAGTGAAACTTGCAAATCTCAAAGATAAAGGGAAAATTCTTAAAGCATCTAGAGACAAGAGATACTTAACTTATCTAGGGAGAAATATCAGATTCACAGCAGACCTCTCCACACAGACCTGGCAGGCCAGAAAGGGATGGCATGATATATTTAGGGAACAAAGTGAGAAGAACATGCAGTCAAGAATACTTTATCCAGTAAGGCTCTCATTCAGAATAGAAGGAGAGATAAGGAGCTTCCAGCATAGGCAGAAACTGAGAGGATATGTGACCACCAAATCAGCTCTGCAAGAAGTATTAAGGGGGACCCTGTAAAAGAAAGAAGAAGCCCAAATAAATAATCCACAAAAACAGAGACTGAATAGGTATTATGATGACACTACATTCATATCTTTCTATAGTTACTCTGAACATACATGGGCTAAATGATCCCATCAAAAGATATAGGGTATCAGACTGGATAGAAAAGCAATACCTATCTGTATGCTGTCTACAAGAGACTCATTTTAGACGTAAGGACACTTCCAGATTGAAATTGAAGGGGTGGAGAACCATATATCATTCAAATGATACTCAAAAGAAAGATGGGGTAGCGAACCTCATGTCAAATATATTAGAGTTTATCCCAAAGACTGTAGTAAGAGATGAAGAGGAACACTCGATCATACTTAAAGGGTATATCCAACAAGAGGACATAACAATCAACAATATTTATGCCTCTAATGTGGGAGCTGCCAAGTATATCAATCAATTAATAACCAAAGTAAAGAGATACTTAGATAATAATAAACTGATAGTAGGAGACCTCAACACGGTACTTTCTGCAAATAATCACAACATCACAAAAGAAACAAGGGCCTTGAATGATACACTGGACCAAATATATTTCACAGATATATACAGAGCTTTCCATCTGAACACAACTGAGTACACATTCTTATCAAGTGCACATGGACCTTTCTCCAGAATAGACCACATACTGGGCCACAAATCAGGTCTTAACTGATACCAAAAGATTGGGATTGTCCCCTGCATATTCTCAGACCACAATGCTTCAAAACTTACACTCAATCACAAGAAGAAATTTGGAAGAAACTCAAACACATGGAGGTTAAAGAGCATCCTGCTAAAAGATAAATGGGTCAAGCAGGAAATTAAAGAATAATTTAAAAGATTAATGGAAACTAATGAAAATGAAGATACAACCGTTCAAAACCTTTGGGATACAGCAAAGCAGTCCAAAGAGAGAAATACATCAAAATATAAGCATTCCTCAAAAAATTGGAAAAAAACCTCAAATACACAAGCTAACATTGCACCTAAAAGAACTGGAGAAAGAACAGCAAATAAAATCTACACCAATCAGAAGAAGAGAGTTAATAAGGATTCAAGCAGAACTCAATGAAATAGAGACCAGAAGAACAGTAGAACAGATCAACAAAACCAGGAGTTGGTTCTTTGAAAGAATTAATAAGATAGATAAACCATTAACCAGTCTTATTAAACAAAAAGGAAAAAAAGACTCAAATTAATAAAATCACTAATGCAAAAGGAGAGATCAGAACCCATACCAAAGAAATACAAATGATTTTAAAAACATATTATGAGCAGCTATACGCCAAAAGTTAGGCAATCTAGAAGAAATGGATGCATTTCTGGAAAACCACAAACTACCAAAACTGGAACAGGAAGAAATAGAAAAACTGAACAGGCCAATAACCAGGGAGGAAATGGAAGCAGTCATCAAAAACCTCCCAAGACACGAAAGTCCAGGGCCAGATGGCTTCCCAGGGGAATTCTATCAAACATTCAAAGAAGAAAGAATACCAATTCTACTAAAGCTGTTCCAAAGGATAAAAGGGGATGGAATATTTCCAAACTCGTTTTATAAGGCAAGCATCACCTTATTCCAAAGCCAGACAAAGACCCCACCAAAAAGGAGAATTATAGAACAACATCCCTGATGAACACAGATGCAAAAATTCTAAACAAGATACTAGCCAATAGGATCCAACAGTGTATTAAGAAGATTATTTACCATGACCAAGTGGGATTTATCCCCGGGATGCAAGGTTGGTTCAACACTTGTAAAGCAATCAATGTGATCGATCATATCAGCAAGAGGAAAAACAATAACCATATGATCCTCTCAACAGATGCAGAGAAAGCATTTGACAAAATACAGCATCCATTCCTGATCAAAACTGTTCAGAGTGTAGAGATAGAGGGAACATTCCTCAGCATCTTAAAAGCCATGTACGAAAAGCCCAAGCAAATATCATTCTCAATGGGGAAGCACCGGGAGCCTTTCCCCTAAGATCAGGAACATGACAGGGATGTCCACTCTCACCACTGCTATTCAACACAGTACTAGAAGTCCTAGCCTCAGCAATCAGGCAACAAAAAGAAATAAAAGGCATTCAAATTGGCAAAGAAGAAGTCAAACTCTCCCTCTTCTCAGATGACATGCTACTGTACATAGAAAACCCAAAAGACTCCACCCCAAGATTGCTAGAACTCATACAGCAATTTGGCAGTGTGGCAGGATACAAATTCAATGCCCAGAAGTCAGTGGTATTTCTCTACACTAACAATGAGACTGAAGAAAGAGAAATTAAGGAGTCAATCCCATTTACAATTGCACCCAAAAGCATTAGATACCTAGGAATAAACCTAACCAAAGAGGTAAAGGATCTATATCCTAAAAACTACAGAACACTTCTGAAAGAAATTGAGGAAGACACAAAGAGATGGAAAAATATTCCATGCTCATGGATTGGAAGAATTAATATTGTGAAAATGTCAATGTTACCCAGGGCAATTGACATGTTTAATGCAATCCCTATCAAAATACCATGGACTTTCTTCAGAGAGTTGGAACAAATCATCTTAAGATTTGTGTGGAATCAGAAAAGACCCCGAATAGCCAGGGGAATATTAAGAAAGAAAACCATAGCTGGGGGCATCACAATGCCAGATTTCAGGTTGTACTGCAAAGCTGTGGTCATCAAGACAGTGTGGTACTGGCACAAAAACAGACACATAGATCAATGGAACAGAATAGAGAATCCAGAAGTGGACCTTCAACTTTATGGTCAACTAATATTCGACAAAGCAGGAAAGACTATGCACTGGTAAAAAAGACAGACTCTTCAATAAATGGTGCTGGGAAAATTGGACAGCCACGTGCAGAAGAATGAAACTAGACTATTCTCTTACACCATATACAAAGGTAAATTCAAAATGGATGAAAGGTCTAAATGTGAGACAAGAATCCATCAAAATCCTAGAAGAGAACACAGGCAACACCCTTTTTAAACTTGGCCACAGCAACTTCCTGCAAGATCCATCTATGAAGGCAAGGGAAACAAAAGCAGAAATGAATTATTGGGACTTTCTCAAGAGAAGAAGCTTCTGCACAGCAAAAGAAACAGTCAACAAGACTAAAAGACAACCTACAAAATGGGAGAAGATATTTGCAAATAACATATCAGATAAAGGGCTAGTATCCAAGATCTATAAAGAACTTATTAAACTCAACAGCAAATAAACAATCCAGTCATGAAATGAGCAAAAGACATGAACAGAAGTTTCACCAAAGACATACACATGGCCAACAAGCACATGAGAAAATGCTCCGCATCACTGGCCGTCAGAGAAATATAAGTCAAAACCACAATGAGATACCACCTCACACCAGTGAGAATGGGGAAAATTCACAAGACAGGAAACAACAAGTGTTGGAAGGATGTGGAGAAAGGGGAACCCTCTTGCACTGTTGGTGGGAATGTGAATTGGTACAGCCACTTTGGAAAACTGTGTGGAGGTTCCTCAAAGAGTTAAAAATAGATCTGCCCTCGGACCCAGTGATTGCACTGCTGGGGATTTACCATAAAGATACAGATGCAGTTAAATGGCAGGACACCTGCACCCCAATTTCCACAATCGCCAAACCGTGGAAGATCTGGAAAGTATTATGCTGAATGAAGTAAGTCAGTCGGAGAAGGACAAACATTATATGGTCTCCTTCATTTGGGGAATATAAAAAATTGTGAAAGGGAGTAAAGTGGAAAGGAGAGAAAATGAGTGTGAAATATCAGTGAGGGTGACAGCAGATGAGAGACTCCTAACTCTGGGAAACGACCAAGATGTAGTGGAAAGGGAGGTGGGTGGGGGATTAGGTTCCTGTGTGATGAGCACTCAGGGGGGCACTTGATGGGATGAGCACTGGGTGTTATGCTATATGTGGCAAATTGAACTCCAATAAAAACATATACAAAAATAAGTAAATTTTAAAAGTGTAAAAATACATACATACATATATACATACATACATACATACATACATACATACAATTTAAATAAAATAAACTGGGCTTTTATTTCATTCACACTATTCCCAGTCAGTTGCCTCCAAAGGTTGTAGATGGATTTTATATCTTTCATGTGAAAGAAACTTGGATTCAGTCAGAGACCCATCATCAACTCTTTCCCCTGCTACCTGGATAATCTTGCTCAAACCACAAGAATTTCAAAAGGCTCCAACTTGCTGTTTTGTAGGAAGAGATCACTAATAAATATCCTAGTTATTGAATGAGGGTGAGTCCTCCTGCAGTAAGGTTGTCTGTGATAGATGTCACTTCCCAGGTAAAGAGTAGAAGGGTAGCTGTGAGCTTTCCATGTGCTTTCCTTCCCTTTTGGTATAGAGCATGGAAGCCATATGACTACATTGGCAGGAGCCAACAGGATTGCTGAGGCACAGCATGGAGAGGGGCTGTGTTAGGGGAACTGTCCAACATGCTTCAGGATTTGTGTGGTGAAGAACTAAATCACTATAGAAGGTCATTGAGATTTTGGATGTATAGGTCACCATAGCTAAACTTTGCCTAGCCTCTCCAATATACCATTCCATTTTTATTGCATGAGAAGCTATCCTTGAAAGTGAAACATGCACAGTTGATTTAACAAAGTCCAAAGACAATCATTATCTCTACCATCCTCCCAAACAATAAAAGTACCTCTGAATTCTTAATTACATTAGCTACTTTCCCTTGCAATCTTACATGTGATTATCATCCAACATTTTAGTTCCATCTTCACTTAAAACCTCAATATTGACCATTTTATTATGATTTTTTATTCTTTATACAAATATTTTTTCTTTAGATCTACCTACAGAGTTAGTAATTTTTGCTCACCCTTCCTTGCTGCATGACACTATTTCAGCTCAGGTTTCATGTCTTGTACTAAAGTAAATCCTTCAACAGCCATTGCTACACTAGAAAGGAAGATACATTTTCTAAATTTTTCCTTTTTTCTGAAACGTTTTCTATTTTACCTTCCCATTTGGGAAAAAATAGTTAAGTGGGTATAGAATTTTAGTTGTCAACAGTTTTGTCTCAGAATTTTAAATATAGATCACTGTCTCTTGTCCTCCATAGCAGGGGTTAGAAAACTTTTTCTTAAATGCTCAGATAGACCATATGATTCCCATTAGAGCCACTCAACTGTATTGGTTGCATGAAAGCAGCCATAAAAATATGTAAATGAATGGGCATAACTGTGTTTCAGTAAAACCGTATTTGCAAAAACAAGTCTCTGAACCATTGATTGTTGTTTGCTGATCTCTGCTTTATAGTTAAATTGAGAAATCTGCTCTGAGTCTTATTGCTTCCTTTCTTTTAAAGTAATCTGCCTTAGGCTCTCTTCTTTGTCTTTGGTGATCAGTATCTTGGTGTAATTTATTTCATAAATGAGACTTCCTCTGAATTAATGCCTCCTGAATTTGAGAAGCAATATCTTTAATGATTTCTAAGAGAATTACAACTACTACCTCCTCAAACACTACCTCCCTCCCTCCCCCCCCCCCCCCCCCCCGCCATTCTTTCAGCTTTTGCTTTCTGGAGCTTATAGTAAATATAAATAAAAATGGACTCCTGGGGCACCTGGGTGGCTCAGTCAGTTAAGCATCCAATTCTTGATCTCAACTCAGGCCTTGATCTCAGGGCCATGAGTTCAAGCCTTGCATTGGGTTCCACACGGGGCATGGAGTCTACTTAAAAAAAAAAAAAATGAACTCCTAACCAATGTATCATTCATATTCTGGTTCATACTTTTTATCTTGTTTTTCTCTGTGCTGTATACTCCTTAGATGTTTAATTCATTCAGCAAGTCTCCCTTAACCTATGTCTAACTTGCTGTTTCACACACTGAAGTTCTCTTACTTCCTTTAAAAATATCTCTCTTTTTAGGGGTGCCTGGGTGGCTCAGTTGATTAAGAGTCTGACCCTTGGCTTCAGCTCAGGTTGTGATCTCATGGGTCAATAGACTGAACTCCAGGTCAGGCTCCACACTCATCCAGGAATCTGCTTGAGGAATGTCTCCCTCTGCCCCTACCCCTTCTTGTGCATGCACACACATGCTATCTCTATCTCTCTCTCTCTCTCAAATAAAATAAATAAGTCATTAAAAAAAACTTTCTTTTTTAAAGTATCTTGTTATTTGTCATGACTTTTCAATTCTATCTTACATACTTTTAACCATTTAAAAAATATTTTTATGGTGTTTATTTGATAGTTTTATCACCTGACATTTTTTTCAGGGTTTAATCTTATAGTTTCTTGCTTCTATTGACTTTCATTCATGGCAAATTATTTCCTCCTGTCCTTTATGATTGTAGATTATGAGTTCATCATCATCAGGGCTTTATCTATGGGAATCCTGTGAGAATTATCCCCACAAATAAGGCTTGCACTTTCTTTTGCTAGAAATCCCATGAAAATGTGCCTTCAACCATTTCATATATTAATTCCATGGATGGGGAATTATTGTACTACTCTAGCAATATAAATATGAACTTCAAATTCATGTAAGTTGCAGGCAGAATATTGTAAATTCTAAGATTGGCATTTTCTCCATTCAGAGCTTAGACTAAGACTGGGTTTCACTGAGAGTGTAGGTCTTTATGTTTCTGTCTTGGTGTGTGAATCTCAGCTTCTAATATACACCTGGGGCTCAAAGGCATACCTTATCTCCTTACCTGATATCAACATTAAAGTTCAAGCTCTTCAATTACAAACAGCAGGAGTAAGTTTCCTCAAAGCTAAGCAGCTGTAATCATAGCTTACACTTCTTGTTATTTCTTTCTTCTTTGTAGTCTCCTATAAAATTATCTCACATTTTTCCTTTGTTTTTGTTTCCTGAAAGAAAAACACACACATTTAAAGGATATTTGCCGGGCTTTATCCAACATCCTATGTGTTGGGGAAAGAGAGGATTTTCACGTTGTGCTTTTCAAATATTTATTAGGTCAGACTTGTTTTGAAAGGATAGTGTAATGTGTTATCTATAGATATAACAGGCTTGGATTTAAATCCAATAAGTCAAAATAATAAATCTCATCCTTATCAGTCAGATCAGTTTCAGGAAAAAAAAATACTTTAACCAACTAATGAAGCAAGGGATTCCATACTGAGAATTAGATGCTTAAACCTGTTCACAGAGCCAGAGTGGTTGGCTCTAGACGTCCTGATAGAATTGATGCCCAGAACTAGGGAACTGAGCTCTCAAAAGAGCTGTTGCCTTTTGGAAGCACAGTGTTCACTGTGATGCAGAAATGGGAAGCTACTGTACTGTGACACAGCCATGCTGCACCTGCTAACCCACAAAAGCAAAACACAATGCAGATGGACATTCTCAACCCTGTCTCTTGATAACGCACTAATGACCAAAGCCAGCAAGTCAGCCAGAAGTGTACCGCCCACACCATCTCTGGCTTCCTAATCTATGACTTTCTATTTGAAACAACAAATCAGTCAGAACTCACATCTGCAATATGATGTGGCAAAGGTAAGATCTAGCTTTCCATCTTCTGTAGGATAGATGCTAAAAGAGCCAGTTCATGGTATCAACAAGGAGGCTGAGCAAGGAATAAATGAAGCCATGTATATGAAGTGTTTGGCACTGAGCCTGGCATATAGCAAATGCCCTTTCAGTTCCCAGTGCCCTGAGTAATTTAAAACCATTCCTAGTGAGGCAGAACTTGTGCCATCTCAGAGGTTCTTTGGACATGAACACATGGGGCTTGCTCACTCATGAAGGCATTAATTTCACTAAAACTTGATTTCTTTTATGAAAAGAGAACAATAGTGGTGATTTAGAAATTAAATCCATGGTTATCCTCCATGGGGTTTCATTACTTGGCCAGTCAGACAGGGATTAATGCACCAACTATAGCAGTCACAACATCAACTCTGAGGGCTAGCACTGTGTCCAAAATATGGAAAGCATTCCTGTTCCAGATGGTAGCCCATACACAGCAGTGCAGAGAGTGGCAGTGTGGTGACTCCATTACTGAAGACAAACCCCAACAACTCCTATGTCCATTCACATACAGGGCCAGCAAGGACAAGTTCAGACCCCGCAGCTGAAACCATCTCTCCTCCTAATGGTATGAAATGCTGCCCCAAATACCTCATCCTGCCCATGAGGTATTCTTAATTGTATGTAATGTGGAATTCTGCACAAAGAGGGAAAAGGGCATAAATACTGTAGCTGAAGGTATTTGACACAAAAGAAATAAACTAAAATAATATAAAATTCAAAAAATAGTAAAATAAAACTTCCACAAATACCTTTCTCCTGACACTGTGAAGTATATATTAGCAAATTACTACTAAGTAGGCCAGTCAATTATGCATATGCATAAATATGAAATTATACTTTGAAGTGTTTCAATATAGGAGTTTTTTAAGTGGTCATAAAGGAAAAAAGCATAATCGACTTTTATACTGCGTGACTCAGCATGGTATTTGCCATCACACCTGACCCACAGCAAGGGCTGTCCAAATCAGAGTTGTCACAGTGAGTCCTCTGGTTCAACATTTCTACATTCATCTCACTTAATTCTCATAGTGACTCCTAAGGCAGATACAGGCTACTCACCACACAATTCAATTTGTTCCTGGAGAGAGCCGCAAGTCTGGACATTTTAAGGTAGATCTTATCTTATATGGGTAAAATTGTATACATTAGAGGTCTTGTGCCAGAAATCAATTTCGTCCTCACAAAAATATCAGAATTGATTACCAAAAATGAATGAAAAACAAATAAGGCAAAAACTTATGTTTTGCAAAGACATGTAAAGACTTTATGGCCAAGTAGTCAATGTATATAACATGACCTTTTGGAGGAAGGACAGGAGTTCCATCTGCACTACACTGGCTGGCGCTTATAACCTTGTGAAACTGGACTCCAAATAATGTCTCCTTTTTCTGATAAATCTCCTGTATTAAACATCTATTCAAAATCAGGGTCATTGTCGCAAATCTTCTCTTTGCCAGTTGGATACTCTCCCATGCCTCTAAAATCAGGAAACACATGGCAAATGCTAGGCCAGAGATATTTTCATTCAGTTCCTTTTAAAATATTTGACTCTGAACACATTCACATCTTTGCTGGGAATCTTTTTTGTTTCTTCATTTCCTTTTATATGTTGTTTTTCTGATTATTGAATTATAGAAATTTTTATATACTTTGGATACAAGCATACAAGTTCTTTATCAGATATATGTATTACAAATATTTCTTTTTTATTTTATTTTATTTCTTTTATCTTATTTTCATCATGATAAGTGTACTTTTTAATCCCCACCCCCTATTTCACCAATCCCATCACCTACCACTCCTCTGGTAACCATCAATTTGTTCCCTGGTTAACAATCTGTTTCCTGGTTTTTCTCTCTCTCTCTCCCTCTTTTTTTCCTTTGCCTGTTTATTTTGCTTCCTAAATTTACTGGGTATCCATTTAGTATGTACAGTGGCATTAATCCTGAAGACCATACTTATTAGCATTACAAAGCTTCTAATAGTGGCCAGAGCATGTAAAACCCTTCCAAATCAAGGACCACCTGCTTCAGAATCCCCATTGAACAGGTGATGTGCCAAGAGGAATTTTTTAACTTGCCTGAAGTCCTGAGCATAAGTGTCACTCTGTACTTGATTTCAATTCTAACTAGAACTTCAAGTTGTTTTTTCCTCAGTGGAGGACCTTTCTAATGACAATATATATTTGTTCAACATAAGAAGTACCAGGCGTGAATAGACATTTCTCTACAGAAGATATACAAGTGGCCAAATAACAATGAAAAAATGTTCAACATTATTAACATTTTTTCATTGTTTTTTGGCCACTTGTATATGAGATAATACCACACATCCATTAGGATGACTATAATAAAACATCAGAAAATTACTGTTGTGAGTGGGCAAAAATTGGAATCCTCATGCTCTGTTGATGGAAATGTAAAATGGTGTAGCCACTACGGAAAACAGTTAAACATAGCATTAAACATAGCAAAAAATTAAACAATTAAACATAGCATTTCAAAAAACATAGCATTTCTATATGATCTGGTAATTCCAGAAGAAGTGAAAGTAGGAACTTGGACAACTAACTGTATATTTATTTCAATGCATTATTATTCACAGTAGCCAAAAGGTGGAAACAACCCACATGTCCATCAATGGATGAATAGATTTTAAAAATTAAAAATGTGATATACCCATACAATGGAATATAATCCAGTCTTTTTAAAATGAGACAATTTTGACACATGGTATAACATGGATGAACCTTGAATACATTATGCTAAGTAAAGCAAAAAGACAAATATTGTATTATTTCACTTATATGAGGCACCTAGAGTCATCAAATTGATAGAGATAGAAAGTAGAATGGTAGTTGCCAGGGGTTGGGAGGGTGAGGGAATGGAGAGTTAATATTTAATGAGTGCAGAGTTTAGGAAGATGAAAAGTTCTGGAGATGGATGATGGTGATGGTTGCACCACAACGTGAATGTACCTGAGCCACTGAACTGCACACCCATAAATGATTAAGATAGTAATTTTATGTTATGTAAATTTTACCACAAGTTAAAAAAAAGTACCAGCCATTAGACTTAGCAATACCCATCACTTTTCTTGGAATTCTGCCACCAGACCCTCCTGATAGGTATCTTCAGCCTGATGTGGCAGATAAGGAGATGTGTCATGCAGACCAATAGTCTCAGCACCCACAGCAGGTAACCAGACTCCAGGACATCCGTTCATTCAATCACAAAGAAAAGCCAGCCAGCAGCAGTGCTGCAACACCACTGCAGAGTCCACAGAGCAATGCAAGCTTTTAGCTGGTGGCAGCTACATGCTCCTTGAGAAATAGGCCCCAAGCACCTGTGTCTCCAGCCCAGTGACCTGAACAGCTCTCTAAACTGGGTCAGAAAGGGGAACAAGGAATCCATTCATCATTTAGAAACTGCACATTGAAGTTACTGAAGTTTTACAGCATTTCAGTTCTGCCAATATAAATGGAAGTGGGTGGATGAGCCTTCAAGGTAAATGCTTGCAGAAGAAACCTAGCTTTTAGGTATATAGCTTTTACTCAATTAAAATGATATCCAGTTGATATCTTTGACATTTTCCCTCTTGAATATTTTCCTTTAAAGTCCTAACACACTAATCAAGTGATATGGTTTTATTCACTCAAGAGAAACTATTAACGAAACAAAACAAAGCAAAAAAAGAAAAGAAAAACAAAAGCCCCAAATGGAGTCATTTGCCCTCCATGACAGAAAACCAAGACCTAATTACAGTTTCAACCTATCCTAGGAATGTGATCTTCTAAGCATTAATCTGAAATTTCCTGATCAGCACTAGTGAGGTCACCAGTGAGATAAAAATCCTGCTGTTCTCTTCCTCCTCCAAAAGAAGATGACTAGGCCTGAAACTGTCCTTTCCTTTCTTTTCCTAACAATGTTTTGCCTCCCCTCTCTTTCCTATAAAAGCCTCCCACTTTATACAACTCCTAGAAGCATCTCTCTACTTGCTAGAGGAGATACTGTCCAATTCATGAATCCTTTGGAAAAGCCATTTAGATCTTCAAGTTTACGCAGTTGAACTTTGTTTTTTAACATAACTGATTAACTACTGTGTGCAAGAGAACCTTAAAAGGCAAACTTTTATGTCTTATTCTCAAGGAATCTACATCCCCTTAGAATTGAATTCGCATCTTTTCTCCTGAATCTCCTAAATGGGTCAGAGGAAATAGATATACACAAAGGTGGTCTCTAAAAGCCAAACCAGAAAACCAGGTTATGCAGAGTCAACAATCCACTGCCTGATACTTAGAATTCAAAAATGTGAAATTTTGTTTTCGGTTTGAAATTATTTCCAGCCATTGTAAAGATTGTTAATGAAATGTGTTTCTCTTCTAAATTCAATAAAAACAGTGGTAATATACCTGACAATTCTCAGCCATGGAGGAGTAGTTCATGTCAACACATTCAAACAATTTCCCAGGGGTCCTGTCAAAACTAATGAATTTAGACCCGGTAAGAACCCAGAATGTTGAAAGGATTAGAGCAAGTGCCACACTCACAATGCAGGGATCTCAATGTTGTGAGGAAGCTTCTCTAGAAAGTTTTTGCCTTCTGCAGGTAGAATTAGTGGGAGTACAATGTGAAATTGGTGAAGTAAGAAATTTGAAATCTTTTGGAAGTTTTTAATTACAGGCCAGATTTTGAGTAATGATAGCCTGTTGCCCTACCATTCCTTGGATATTTTTAATCATGAATTTATTTCTACCACTTTTGTTTTAGCCATTTCAATGGGAGCAAGTCATCTTTTGCATCCTCTTGTGATTTTCTGTGATATGTTTTGAAGAAAATAGCTTAAATATATTTCACACCTATAATTTTATTGCTTGGAAAGGACTCCAGGCCCTGGCAGGCATGGTGATGAAATCCTTTAGTGATGAGCCTGTGGTCTCCAGGGAGCCTAACTCAGCAGCCCTGATGAGATGGAAACCTCACTGCATACACATTTCTCCCCCATACAGATACCTGAATTTTTACCTATTGCAGATTCATGGAAACTTCTCAGGGGGTTGACGTTACAGAGAATCCACCTGCAGATCTGGAGACCCTCACCCACTTTCTTCCTGCTATATCATACTCTCCATTCTTATGCCCATTCCATGACCTGCTCCTTTTATCAAAAATGCATTAGACTCCTCTTTTCTAAAATGCTATTACTTTCAACTCAAGTTACTATTTCCACTACCTCTATCTTGATTGTAGATTGATTCATGATGTCAATCTTAAAAATAAAACAGCCAGTTCTTTTACTTGCAGAATGAGTTTATTAGGGAATAGCAGAAAATTGCAATTCAAGACAAGCAAACTATGATGAACCATCAGCAAGACCAAGCAGACAAAGGGAAGGTCAGCTTTTACTAGGTTCTAGGAGGAAATTGACGAGGGTTGTTTTAAATAAAAATTAAGTGGAGAAGAATATGAGTTTGAGGTGTAGTAGTTTCCCATTGGCTATTAGCTGTGGTTAGTGCATTGTTGCTGAGGCAGAGACATCTTCCTTCTTTTTCTTAAAGGCAGGAGATAAAATTCTTCTGTGAAAAATGCCCTCCTTTGTCAAGATATTTCTAATCTTCTTTCTGTTGGTTTTACAGGCTCTAAGGAATGATACATGAAAGCTCCCTTTTCAGGGCTTCCTGACTCCATTTAATATGAGGTTTCCTTTTCTTTCATGGTGTATTTCCAGTTTCACTAATATGCCTGTAGTACAGTGGGAAGTATTTGGTCTTTGTCACTAGGGCTAGGCACAGAGTCCTAAATCCTTGGAATTTCCTAAGTGACAAGAATATCTTGTCATTCATGAGAAGCTTTTTGAGTCCACCTGAGATTATGCTAATGAAGTGACCTAGGGTGGTGGAGACCCTACATCGCCTCAGAATGGGGCTTGTCACTAGAAAGATCAAATAATAAGAAGATTGGAACTTTCACCACCACTACCACCTCCCTACCCCCACTGACCTCTGGGAAGAAAAGCAGAGGTGTTACAGATTAAGGTCCATAAAAACTCCTGAAAGGTGAAAGCTTATGAGTTTCCACATGCTGGGAGGGTGGTAAACCCCAGTTCCATAGGAACAGAAATGCCTTTGCTCAGACCCTGACCTCATCCTATGTACCTCTTCATCAGGCTGTTCATCTGTATCCTTTATAATACTCTTTATAATAAACTGGTGTGGGTAAGTAAATGCTTCCCTGAGTTTGGGCACCACTCTAGCAAATTAGTCAAACCTGAGGAGAGGCAAGGACCTCCTATTTGTGTAGCTAGTGTGTGAGAAGTCCAGATGACAGCCTGGATTTGTAATTAGTGTCTGAAGTGGGGGCAGTCATGTGGAACTGAACCCCTAACCTGTGAAATCTGATGCCATATCCAAGGAGGCTGTGTCAGGTTTGAGTTAAATCTGTGGAACACGTGGGCAGTGTTTGCTGAGAACTGGATAGTGACTTGGTGATGTTGGAAAAGATAAACATTGGAATAGCATTATCTCATTGGGCCCTAGATGGCATCAACTGTCTCTTTTTTATTGATAAGGATGCATTTATGAATACTTCTGTCCTTTATTTGATTTATAATTTCAAACTAGCAATAATTATTGAGCACCTATCAGCTTCTATCATTATAAAGAGCACTGAGATTTAAAAATGGCAAATAATCCTGAGCATCTGACTTCAAGGAACTCAGATTCTACCATTTCACTCAGTTCTATTTCATCCAGTGGAAAAAAAAAGGCAACTCTGCAAGTGAAGGATGTGCAGGATCTCCCTGCTCCCATACAGAATGGCATTGCAAATAATTATCGCTGAGATGGGCAACTGCTTAAGTGGAAGGGATGTGAAGGTGGCATAGCCTTCTGAGATCATTGCAAACTTCATTTCCCATGGCCATCATCTGTACCACATCTGAACCACCTCACTTCACAGGCACCCTGAACATTATCAAGACCTGAACTATCCCACCTTTAACAGTCATTTCCATCTCAAATGACTGCAGCCTTCCATTTCAACAACAGGGTTGCCATTACCCTCAATTCTCTAGCTTTTGGTCTTCCTGTCTTACCAGCAGACAAACCCCTACCCTGAGAAGACTATGTATCTCTTTTCTCGGAACTCACATGACCTAGCAGTTCTGAAGAAAACCACATAATAGAACCGGTTGTTTTCACCATAAACTCAGAATGACTAATGAGACTTCACCACAGCTCACAAACCCTATTCATTTTCTGTAAATGCTACTCAAAGCAATGGTGTTTCAAATCTCCTGCCTCTCCTCATACCCCCACCCACCTGACTTCTTCTTGCTGCTATCACATCTCCTACTTGGTATAGAAAATAAAAACTACTAGAAGTGAAATTCTTCCATTTTCTCTCACCAAACTGTCAGACCTACCTGTCTACATTGTTTTCCAGCTTCCTATCATGGTAAGAGAGGCTGTCCTTCTCTTGGACAAACGCTAATCCTTCACTAGGGGTAAGTTTGATCTCTTTCCACAGCATAACTTATCTTTTCTCTTTGGGATAATCTACTTTTCATTTAAATAGCTTTACCCCATCTGCAAGCATGCTTGAGCTCATGTACCCCACATATCTATCACCTGGCTGCAATGACTCCTCCACACATGGTCAGGCTCAAGTATTTAAAGCCAATCCCAAATCAAGTCAGTGCATCCATAATGCTTCAGTACATATCCCTTAAAGAAAGGATTTCTAAAAAACATAACTAAAATACCTTATCTCACCTAAAGGACTTAACAAAAATTTCTTACTAGTGTCAAATTTCTAGTCAGTGTTCAGATTTCCCAATTGTCTCATAATTCTCCTCCCATATTTGGTTTGTCTGAACCAGATTCAATATTTGACTAACATGCCTGTGGTAGGCTGAGTAACAGCAACTAAGTTGTCTACATCCTAACCCCTTGTGAACTTGTGAATGTTAGTTTATGTGGCAAAAAGGGCTTTGCAGATATAAATAAATTAAGGTTCTTGGGATGGAGAACATTATTCTGGATTATCCAGGTATACCTAAAATAAACATAAGGGTTCTTAAAAGAGAAAAGCAGGAGTTTCAGTCAGAGGAGATATGACAACAGAAACAGAGGCTGGAGTAATATGGGACCAAGAGATAAGGAATGCTGGCAGCCTCTGGAAGCTGGAAAGACAAGGAAACAGACTCTCCTGGAAACTCCAAAAGGAAGAAGGTCTGCTTGTTCTTATAATACCGTGTACCTCCAGAACTATGTAAGAGGATAAATTTGTGTTACTTTAAGCCAATAAATTTGTGGTGGTTTGTTACAGCAGAACAAAGAAATTAATGCAATACCTCTTCAGTTAAAAGTTAATCTATGGCATTGTCCTGTTTCTTTTTGTTTCCTTTTTGTATTTTATTTGTTGAAGAATAGTGTTACTGTCCTATAAAGTTTCCCATATTTGGGATTTGGCTGACCACATACCTGTAGTTGTATTTAACTTGTTCTAATATATATTTTTTTAATTTCTTGTAAACTATTACTTTGACCTTGAGGCCTGGTCAGATACAAGTTTAAGTTTCTGGAAAGGAGACTTCATAGATGGGGCAGTAATTACTTATTGCATAATCTCAGGAGGCACATCATGTCTGATTCTCTCTTTGCGAGTAAGATTAATCACTTGACTCAGGTTTGATCATTCTTTTATGATGTTTTCATCAGCCTTTCAAATAATGGTTTTAGTGACATTGTCATTAAGGAAGGCAAATGGTCATATCCTCACATCATTTCTTCTGCAGTTATGGGTTTGATTTATTTCATTAAAAAAAAACCTTTCCTAATCAAATATTCACATATCTTGAGCTACAGTTTGAAAAGGAAAAGTAAAGTGTTTTTCTTTATCAATTTTCAGAAAAAAGATTATATTTTGTATCCACCAAAGGTGATCAATGAGTTGGGTTCTTTTTTCTTTTTATGATAATCACACAGACTCTAACAATTTTGATTTATTTCTATCCATCGCAATTATTCTTTTTGCTTTTAAGTACATCCTCTGGCCAGTGAATGGCCCTGTGTGTGGATGTTGACAAGTGCAGTTCATTCTTTCAAATACCCTCTCACAACCCAGCACTTGTCTGGATTCCAGGGCACTAGCCCAGTTGGTGGTTCTCTTTTCCACTAAAAATTAATTTTTTAAATAAATTATTGAAGTATAGTTGGCATATGTTATATTATTACTTTCAAATATACAACATATTAAAGCAACAATTCTATGTATTACTCAATGCTCACCACAATAAGTGTAGTCACCATACAATGTTATTACAAAATTGATTATTTCTATTGACTCTTGACTATACTCCCTATGCTGTACTTTTCATCTCTAAGACTTATTTATTTTATAACTGGAATTTATATTTCCTAATCCTCTTTATCTATTTTGCCCTCCTTCCCACCCTCCACTCTGGCAACCACCAGTTTGTTTATTCTCTGTATTTATGAGTCTGTTTCTATTTGTTTGTTTGCTCATTTACTTTGTTTTTTAGATTCCACATATAAGTGAAATCATATGTATTTGTCTTTCTCTGTCTGACTTTATTTCACTTAACGCAATGCCCTCTAGATCTGTCCATGAGATTGTCATTTTTATGTTGAGGTTTATGTTAAAATCCCACTCTCTGGGTGGGTCAAAGTCACAGGCAGTGTTGGCATATATGTGTGAGGAGCCTGGGTTCAAGTCCTTGGGGTGAGTCATTTGCACAGACTCACAGGAAGTGATTATGCTCTTCCAAACTCTGTGTTCAGTGATGTTACATTGGTAGTTTGAAATTAGCCTTGGTAGAAGTAATTACCTCATGGAAATTGGTAAACATAACCAATTAAAGCTTTTATCTCCTGGAGATCAGATATTAAACATTTATCCACACTGCTGTAAATCCCCAGAAGCCACCCAGCATCAGCCTCAGTTCTTCATCTGGCTGATTTTTATTTCTCTTTTTGGTTACTGGGAATTTTATTTAGTTTACTTACATTAAGTGCTGTATCTGATTCAAAATGCATTTGTGTTTCTGGCAGGAAAGAAGGCCTTTCCAGGGTACCATGTTGTTAGAAACATATATAAGTAACTATGATACAATTTGAGGATTCATTGAATATGGGATAGAGAGGGGGTAACAGAGGGGATAGAGAATGCCAAAGAAACAGAACCTGTCCACCATCCCTTACCACCCAGGTCCCATGATGCCTAGGCTCCAGAACCGTTAGCCCACATTCAGATATTTTTAGAGCTTTATAAGGTGATAGCAAATCAGAAGAGCAAAAGGGAAATATGCTAAGACCAGGGAATGCAGATTCAAACTCAGGATACAGGAGAAACTCTCACAAGGTAAAGGTAACCTTTCAAATCAGTGAGGAAAACATAGGCTAGGACTCAAATTCTAATTAAGTATGTTAAGATGTGGGACACCTGGGTGGCTCAGTGGTTGAGCATCTGCCTTTGGCTCAGGGCATGATCTGGGATTGAGTCCCACATCAGACTCCTTGCATGGAGCCTGCTTCTCCCTCTGCCTAGGTCTCTGCCTCTCTCTCTCTCTCTCTTTCTGTGTCTCTCATGAATAAATAAATAAGTAAAATCTTGTTTAAAAAGTATGTTAAAATAATTATAAAAACAGAATCTTTAACTCACCCCTTGTAGCAAATAAGCTTCAGATAAAACAGATTTCAATTTTTCAAAGGAAATTATAAAAATAAATTAATACAAGAAGATTCAGGTGAATATTTTTTTTAATTTTATAAATTAATTTTATTGGTGTTCAATTTACCAACATACAGAATAACACCCAGTGCTCATCCCGTCAAGTGTACCCCTCAGTGCCCGTCACCCATTTACCCCCACCCCCCGCCCTCCTCCCCCTCCACCACCCCTAGTTCATTTCCCAGAGTTAGAAGTCTTTATGTTCTGTCTCCCTTTCTGATATTTCTCACACATTTCTTTTCCCTTCCCTTATATTCCCTTTCACTATTATTCATATTCCCCAAATGAATGAGAAAATATTGTTTTTGTGACCAAGGATTCAAAATTAATGTTATCAAAGCTAGAAACTAGTAAGAAAAATATTGATAATGTTTATCCATATAGTATAAAATGTCTTTTTTAATGAACAAATAAGACAATAACTGATCTTAAAATATCTGTAATATTTATGGATTTTTTGAGCTTGACAAAATTATTCTAAAGTTCACTAGACAATAATTAGAAAAAAAATTTGAAAGAGAAAAATAATGCAGAACATTAAACTTTATTATGAAGCTACAACTATAAGAATATCATCCCAGCACAGAAATAGGCTTGTGTATGTTAACCAATTCTATTTTATATAAGAATTTATAAGTAATCATTTTAATTAGTGGAGAAAGAAAGGTTGTTCAATAGATAATACTAAACCATTTGCTTTATTATAAGGAGAAAAAAATAAGCCAGATTTCACCATTACAGGACACATGAAAATATATTCTATATAGCTCTTAGAGGTAGTACTTTGTCAACTAATTTTTAGTCAATTTAAAAGTATAATAAAAATCAGTTAAACAACTAAAATCAACATAGGATTTTTCTGGAAAATCTTTCCACTACAAATCTGATAACACAAGAGTTGGCAAAAACACTGAAATACTGGAATTTGCACATCTGACTGGTGGGAGTGTTCATCATCCTGGAGACTTCAGACTGTTCACACTCAGGTTGAAGACAGTAGCCATCTGTCTCATAGCTCTATTGCTAAGACATCTCTCCTTAGGAACAGGAGCATGTGTACAGCCCCAAAAATGTGCAAAGATGTTCATGGCATCGTTGTTTCAAATAACAAAAAATGGAACCAACCTAAACACGTTTCAACAAAAGAGCAGAGAGTCTATACCTTGGTGTAAATGAATGTGTGAGATCTATATCTACTAACTCTGAGATATCCCCACAAATATTAAGTGAGCAAAATGAGATTAGGTAAGAATCATAATTCTTATTTTTCAGTTTTATTGAAATACTGACATACAACACTGAATAAGTTTAATGTATACATCGTTATGACTTGAGTTACATATATTATGAAATGATTACTATAATAAGTTAACATCCATCATCTCATATAGATACAAAGAAAAAGGGAAAAAATATTTTTCTTTGTAATGAGAACTCTTAAGATTTACTCTCTTAGCAACTTTCCTCTGTCTTAAGTGTTAACTATAGTCATCATGTTGTGCATTACATCCCCAGTACTTATTTATCTTATAACCAAAAGTTTGTATCTTTTGACCATCTTTTTCCAATCCCCACATGCCACCACGACCTCTGATAAGGTTTTTCTATGAGTTTTTTGGTCTGGGTTTTGGTTTAGATTTCACATACACATGAGATCATACAATATTTGTCTTTTCTCTCTGCTCATCTCAGTTTACATAATGCTCTCAATATTCATCCATGTTGTCACAAATTTCTTCTTTTTTATGTTTGAATAATAAAGAATTGTAATTCTTATACAAATATCTCAACATATAAATGAGCAGTATTTATATATTATGAACAAATACAAATTGAATGCTTTTGCTCTTTTGTACAAAGTACAAAATAAGGTGTGCATGCTAAAGAAGACTCACCAAATTTAATAGTAACTTCTGTGACCAAAGCCAGGGAGAGTGATGGGACTAAACTGTATTTGTAATGTTTCATTTTAAAAGATTAATATTCTAGAGCAAATGACATGAGTTATCTGTTGATGGCAATTGGCATGTACATAAATGCTTTACATTTTATCCCTCAACTTTTCTGAACTATTTTATAATTAAAAATTTAGAAATGATTAAAGAAAATATTGACTAATGTTTAGTCTCTCAGATGAGAAATATCTTTCTAGATCAAACAGGATAAAAAGAAACTAAAAGCTGGAATACCCCAGAAAAAGCCATCAGAAAAATTAAAAGGCAATTTAAAAGCTGGAGAAAAGTATTTATGAATCTACAAAGAGGCATAAAAAACAATTTTTAAAAAGGTAGGAAGGGGGGTGCCCAGGTGGATCAGTTGGTTAAACCTCCAACTCTTGGTTTTGGCTCAAGTCATGATCTCTGGGTCATGGGATCCAGCCCCGAGTTGGGCTCCACACTCAGCATGGAGTCTGCTTGTCTCTCTCCCCCTGTTCCTCTCCTTCTGTTCCTCCCCCTGCTTGTGCTCTCTCTCTTTCTCAAATAAATAAATAAATCTTTTAATTTTTTTTTAAAGAAGAAATGCCACTTTAGGAAAATGGGCAAAGATAATAACTAGGAACAAACAAATATAGAAAAACAAAAGAAATTTAGACACTCATTGTCATCTTAGGAAAAGGATATGTTTTTGGAAAAGCAGAAACAACCTAAAAGGACACAGTTCAGAAGCAAATAACCACAAAGGTATATCAATAAAGCAGCGAGTTGGAGCATTTAGTTTCTTTTTTTTTTAAGATTTATTTATTTATTTATGATAGACATAGAGAGAGAGAGGCAGAGACACAGGAGGAGGGAGAAGCAAGCTCCATGCAGGAGCCTGAGGTGGGACTCGATCCCAGATCTCCAGGATCACACCCTGGGCTGCAGGTGGCACTAAGCCACTGCACCACCAGGGCTGCCCAAGCATTTAGCTTCAAGCAGAAGACTGTCTATACTGTTTTAGGCTATTGCCTTATTTAGATGTGGAGTAGGAATGACAGATTTGGTGGATGAGGAGGGGTGCATTGGGGTAGGAGGAAGAGCATCAGGGAGTGCAAAGAGGGTGATGAACTCTGCATTCTTTGCATATAGTTGAAGTACCTAGGTTCTTAATTTTAAGAGTTGGGGAAAAATCTGCTCTTCAGTGATGTCCTTTTCCATCAAGATAAGGCTTGTATAAAAGCAGCTAAATCACAACCAGGGAAATCCTCACAAGGCAAAACAGTCTAGGTGCTGAAAATCTAGCAGAGGACAAAATGAAGCAGGTCACTTTCCTTCCGTGGAAATAAATACAATCTCAGAGAGACAGTGGGAGGTCAGTTTGGTGGTCCCAGCAGCAGGAGCAGAGGAGATGAAGATGTGTGGTATGGATAGAGCAATGCCATTTTCTCCTGCCTGATAAGGCCTTTCTAGGGAGGGTGCCCTTGGTGTACTGAGTCAGCCAGGTGTCTGGGCCAAAGGGAGTCAGGGAGAGAGAAAGCAAGCATGAAAGCCTGAAGAAGGGTATGCCAGTGTATTCAGGAACTAGCAAAGAAGACAGTGCCATGGGGGCAATTATTTTACAAGATGATATTAAGTAGTTAAGGAAATGGTCATAAGATATTATTGAGCATAAAAATAAGGCCAAAAGCATAGGAAGATTATAGTTCTGAATTTTTTTGTTTAAAACTGTATACAAAAGGAAAAAAAAGCATAGCAAGTCATATGACAAAAGTTTTAAGCCCAAATTTCTGTTTAAGAACTTGTACATGTAGGGGTCGGGGGGAGCCTAGAAGAGTATATATAGACATGATACCAGGATTCCTTTTTGGTGCTGGGTTAATTTTTATTTTAATTTCTTCTTTTTATTTCTCTGTTTTCTAAAATTTCTTGAATATATTTATTTAAGTTTTTAAAATTAAGCAAATATCAAGAATTGGTAACTTCCTTTTGTGATGGTATGGTGAATTTAACACCCTGAAAACTCCTCCTGCCAGTGAAAAATGGTGGAAAAGTTTTAAGATATTTTTGAAATGAGTGGGTAAGATAATAAGACTCAGAAGCCTGGAATGAAATGAAAGCAGAGACCAGGTTAACAGGGAGCTGGCATTGTAGCCCACTTCCCTAAGGGGCACATACAGCATCTGTGGCTGATTTGGGGGGTAGAGATGGGGGTGGTGGGTTCAGGACCAGAAGGACACAGAGACTCCGGCCTGGAGATACTAGGGCCACAGAACCTGAACAAGAAGGAGAGAGAGGAAATGTGGCTGCCTCTAATCTCAGTGAACACAATAACCGTAGACTGGTCCCACGTGGCTGGTACACTCAACTCATAATTGTCATTGACACCTAATCCCTAATCTAAGATTGGGAATTTGTCCTAAAGAGATCCCAGATTAATAGTGAATACTGGCCTGATCAATGTGACTTAATCTCAGAAATATAATGATGAAGAAAATAAGTAAATCACATAAGAGTAAGTATCAGATGAGGGTAGTCAAAGGTAGAAACTTTCAGTTACAAGGTGTGTAAGTACTGGGGATGTAATGTACAACATGATGACTATAGTTAACACTGCTGTGTGGTATATATGAAAATTCCCAAGAAAGTGGATCTTAAAAGTTGTTATCACAAAGTAAAACACGTGTGTGTGTGTGTGTGTGTGTGTGTGTGTGTGTCTATGAGATGATGGAAGTTAACTAAACTTACTGTGGTAATTGTTTAAAGATATATGTAAGTGAAGTCATTATGCTGTACAACTTAAACTCACACAAGGCTATATGTCAATTATATTTCAATAAAACAGAAAGGAAAAATACGTAAAATGTGCTTTCATTTCAATGCTTTCCAAAAATATAAAATGTTTAACCATCTATTGTTCAGGAATGTGTGTGATACAATTTTAAAGAAAAGTTCCATAGCTTCAAAATACACAACTCAATTTCTACATAGGGGTAGATTTATTCATCTCTTTCAGGAAGGGACAAGTCAAATTGATGAAATAACAAGGATAGGGAGACACTGAATTTACAATTACTAAGGTTACATTCATTCATGAAAGAAAAGGCTCTTTTCAAACAGATTTATAATTTTCAAAGTAAATTAACCTGTTCTAAGAAATTTGCTATAAATTTTAAGAAACTGTATCATTCAGGGACACCTAGGTGGCTCAGCAGTTAAGCATCTGCCTTTGTCTCAGGGTGTGATCCCACAGTTCCAGGATCGAGCCCCACATCGGGGCCCCCTGCATGGAGCCTGCTTCTCCCTCTGCCTATGTCTCTGCCTCTCTCTGTGTGTCTCTCATGAATAAATAAATAAAATATGTAACCAAAATAAGGTACTGTCTCTTCAAAGCACATTTATTTTTATAAAATAAGAAAATAATTTTTTAAGACTCAAACATTTATATACCTTTAAATTAAAAATCAAATAAAAGTAGAAACTATAGGGGTGCCTGGGTGGCTCAGTCAGTTAAGTGTCTGCCTTTGGCTCAGGCCATGGTCCCAGAGTTTGGGCTCCGCACGCAGGGGGGAGGCTGCTTCTCCTTCCCCCTCTCCCTCTGCCTGTCAGTCACTCTGCTGTGCTCACTCTCTCTCAGTCAAATAAATAAGTAAAAATCTTATTTAAAAAGTAGAAATTATAAACCATTTGTAACTGAATAACAAGAGCACCATATTTCTAATCTCATGGAAGGAGGGAGGCAAAAGGGACATTTAGAAAACCATATTCTTAAATGAATTGAGTATATTCAAAGGCAGATTAAAATAAAATAAATTAGGCTTTCCACTCAATCATCTAAATAAAAAAGAATACAATCTAAGAAATTAGAAGGAAACAATTAATAGAGATAAGCAATTTAATTCAATAAAATAGACCCACACACAACATGTTCAGATGATCAGCAGCAGCAAAAAAAAAAAAAAAAAAAAAAAAAAATTCTATGGAATCACCAACAAACTTTTAGCAAATAAAATCAACAATAAAACACGGAAGACACAAGTAATATAGGGAACAACTGGCACACAAGAGTGCCAATACAGAGAGGATTAATATGTTATAAAAGATGTATGTGCAACTTTCGTTCAATAAAAATAAAGGTTGGTTTGAGAACCATGGCATATATTGGCAACTCCTGTGCATCCTATTTTATTTCTACAATAGGGTTTCCTAGTATATGACCATGAAATGTGAATCTCCTGTCTGTTTCTTGATAACCTACACTGAAAAGCAGACATTTTAAATGAAGAGTAGTACTGGAATTTTGAGCCCTTAGGAAGAGGGCAAAGGGAAAGTATGTAAACCACGGTGCTTGTGCCAAGGAGAAAAAAAATAGTATGGACCAAATCACTTTTCATCATTTACATGCAGCTTAAACAAATGGTAGGTGCAATTTTGCCAATAAGAACATGAAAGGTAGGGGCGGGCAAAATGGTGGAAGAGTAGGGTCCCCAAGTCACCTGTCTCCACCAACTTACCTAGATAAATTTCAAATCATCCTGAAAACCTACGAATTTGGTCTGAGATTTAAAGAGAGAACAGCTGGAATGCTACAGTGAGAAGAATCTGCACTTCGATCAAGGTAGGAAGATGGAAAAATATAATAAAGAAATAAACAAGCATCCAAGGGGGAGGGGCCACGAGGAGTTGGGCAAAGGTCCCACAGCGAGTGCCTCCAGGACAGGAAAGCCCCAGCCGGAGAAGCAGGAGCTGCACCAATCTTCCCGGGCGGAAAGGCCTTGCAGGGAGCTCGAGCAGGACCCCAGGAGGGCGGGGATGCCCTCAGGCTCCCTGGGACACTAACAGACACCTGCGCCCCGGGGGGAGAGCGCCCCACACCCCGCGGCCAAGCTCCCTAAAGCTGCTGCAGCTTGTGCTCCGGCCCAGGAGGAACTTCGGAGCAGCTCCGGCAGCGCCTCTGCGGGGAGGGGGCTACGCTGCCCCGGGAGCGCGACTCCAGCAGTGCAGGCCCCAGAGCCCAGGGCGCTGGGGGACACAGCCAAAGATCCGGTGCTCTCCCCGGGACAGGCAGAGGCCGGGAGGGCCCAAGACAGCAAGGATTCTCCTGCCGCTGGGCGGCCCAAGCTCTGCAGATAGGTGCCCCCCCCCCGCGCCACCCCGCCCCCCGCCCCGGAGCATCCAGCCCGCTGTGGACTGAGAGCTGCAGTAGTTACTACGGGAGCTGATTCCAGAGCTGGAGGCTGGCCGCGCCACTGTTGTTCCTCCTGGTGTCACCTTGTACGTGGGACTGAACAGGGGCCTCACAGGATAAACAGCTCCCACTGAGCCGTGCACCTGGCAGGGGGCTGGGAAGCTCCCCCAGGTGCACACACCTGAGAATCAGCACAGCAGGACTCTTCAAGGTCCTAAATGAGAAGAACCTGCAGCAAAGAATACTTTATCCAGCAAGGCTCTCATACAGAACAGAAGCGGAGATAAAGAGCTTCCAAGACAGGCAGAAACTTGAAAGAATATGTGACCACCAACCCAGCTCTCCAAGAAATACCAAGGGGAACTCTGTAAGAGAAAACGGAAGTCCAAGGAAACAATCCACAAAAACAGCGACTGAATAGGTATCATGATGACACTAAATTCATAACTTTCAGTAGTAACTCTGAACGTGAATGGGCTTAATGACCCCATCAAAAGGCTCAGGGGGGCACCCCAGGTGGCTCCGTGGTTTAGTGCCTGCCCTCAGCCTGGGATGTGATCCTGGAGTTCCGGGATTGAGTCCCATGTCAGGCTCCCTGCATGGAGCCTGCATCTCCCTCTGCCTGTGACTCTGCCTCTCTCTCTATCTGTGTCTCTCATGAATAAATAAATAAAATCTTTTTTTTAAAGAAAGGTGCTTTTTTTTTTTAAAAAAAAAAAAAAAAAGCAAGACCCATCTATTTGATGTCTACAAGAGACTCATTTATACTTAAGGACACCTACAGCCTGAAAAAAGGTTGGAGAACGATTTATCATTCAAATGGTCCTCAAAAGAAAGCAGGGGTAGCCATCCTTATATCAGATACATTAAAGTTTATCCCAAAGACTGTAGTAAGAGATGAAGAGGGACACTATATCATACTTAAAGGATCTATCCAACAAGAGGACCTAACAATCATGAATATTTATGCCCCGAATGTGGGGGCTGCCAAGTATAGCCATCAATTAAAAACCGAAGTTAAGACATACTTAGATAATAATACACTTTTACTTGGTGACTTGAATGTAGTGCTTTTTACAATCAATAGATATTCTAAGCACAACATCTCCAAAAAAAAACAAGAGCTTTAAATGATACACTGGACCAGATGGATTTCACAGATATTTACAGAACTTTACATCCAAACTGCAACTGAATACACATTCTTCTCAAGTGCACATGGAACTTTCTCCAGAATAGACCACATATTGGGTCACAAATCAGGTCTGAAGTGATACCAAAAGATTGGGATCATCCCCTGCTATTTTCAGACCATAATGCTTTGAAATTAGAACTAAATCACAAGAAGTTTGGAAGGATTTCAAACACATGGAGGTTTAGGACCATCCTGCTAAAAGATGAAAGGGTCAACCAGGAAATTAGAGAAGAATTAATAAGATTCATGGAAACTAATGATACATGATAATGAAGATACAACCGTTTAAAATCTTTGGGATACAGCAAAAGCAGTCCGGAGGGGGAAATACATCGCAATACAAGCATCCATTCAAAAACTGGAAAGAACTCAAATACACAAACTAACCTTGCACCTAAAGAACCCGGATAAAAACAGCAAATAGATCCTACACCCAGTAGAAGAAGAGACTTAATAAAGATTCAAGCAGAACTCAATGAAATAGAGACCAGAAGAACTGTGGAACAAATTAACAAAACCAGGAGTTGGTTCTTTGAAATAATTAATAAGATAGATAAACCATTTGCCAACCTTATTAAAAAGAAGAGAGAAAAGACTCAAATTAACAAAATCATGAATGAGAAAGGACAGATCACCACCAATACCAAGGAAATACAAATGATCTTAAAAACTTATTATGAGCAGCTTTATGCCAATAAATTAGGCAATCTAGAAGAAATGGATGCATTTCTGGAAAGCCACAAACTAGCAAAACTGGAACAGGAAGAAATAGAAAACCTGAACAGGCCGATAACCAGGGAGGAAATTGAAGCAGTCATCAAAAACCTCCCAAGACACAAAAGTCCAGGGCCAGATGGCTTCCCAGGGGTATTCTGTCAAACATTGAGAGAAGAAACCATACCTATTCTACTAAAGCTCTTCAGAAAGATAGAAAGAGATGGAAGACTTCCAAACTTGTTCTTTGTGGCCAGCATTACCTTAATACCAAAACCAGACAAAGACCCCACCAAAAAGGAGAATTACAGACCAATATCCCTGATGAACATGGATGCAAAAATTCTAAACAAGGTACTAGCCAATAGGATCCAACAATACACTAAGAAGATTATTCACCATGACCAAGTGGGATTTATCCCCGGGATGCAAGGCTGGTTCAACACTCATATAGCAATCAATGTGATTGATCATATCAGCAAGAGAAAAACCAAGAATCATATGATCCTCTCATTAGATGCAGAGAAAGCATTTGACAAAATACAGCATCCATTCCTGATCAAAGCTGTTCAGAGTGTAGAGATAGAGGGAACATTCCTCAGCACCTTAAAAGCCATGTACAAAAAGCCCAAGCAAATATCATTCTCAGTGGGGAAGCACTGGGAGCCTTTCCCCTAAGATCAGGAACAACACAGGGATGTCCACTCTCACCACTGCTATTCAACACAGTACTAGAAGTCCTAGCCTCAGCAATCAGGCAACAAAAAGACATTAAAGGCATTCAAATTGGCAAAGAAGAAGTCAAACTCTCCCTCTTCTCAGATGACATGCTACTGTACATAGAAAACCCAAAAGACTCCACCCCAAGATGCTAGAACTCATACAACAATTTGGCAATGTGGCAGGATACAAAATCAATGCCCAGAAGTCAGTGGCATTTCTCTACACTAACAATGAGATTGAAGAAAGAGAAATTAAGGAGTCAATCCCATTTACAATTGCACCCAGAACCTTAAGCTACCTAGGATTAAACCTAATCAAAGACGTAAAGGATCTATACTCTAAAAACAACAGAACACTTCTGAAAGAAATTGAGGAAGACACAAAGAGATGGAAAAATATTCCATGCTCATGGATTGGCAGAATTAATATTGTGAAAATGTCAATGTTACCCAGGGCGATTTACACGTTTAATGCAATCCCTATCAAAATGCCATGGACTTTCTTCAGAGACTTAGAAAAAAATCATCTTAAGATTTGTGTCGAATCAGAAAAGACCCTGAATAGCCAGGGGAATATTAAAAAAGAAAGCCATAGCTGGGGGCATCACAATGCCAGATTTCAGGTTGTACTACAAAGCTGTGGTCATCAAGACAGTGTGGTACTGGCACAAAAACAGACACATAGATCAATGGAACAGAATAGAGAATCCAGAAGTGGACCCTCAGCTTTATGATCAACTAATATTTGACAAAGCAGGAAAGACTACCCACTGGGAAAAAGTCTCTTCAATAAATGGTGCTGGGAAAATTGGATCATCCACATGCAGAAGAATGAAACTAGACCATTCTCTGACACCAGACACAAAGATAAACTCAAAATGGACAAAAGATCTAAATGTGAGTTAAGATTCCATCAAAATCCTAGAGGAGAACACAGGCAACACCCTTTTTGAACTTGGCCACAGCAACTTCTTGCAAGATACATCCATGAAGGCAATAGAAACAAAAGCAAAAATGAATTATTGGGACCTCATCAAGATAAGAAACTTCTGCACAGCAAAAGAACAGTCAACAAAACTCAAAGACAACCTACCGAATGGGAGAAGATATTTGCAAATGACCTATCAGATACAGTGCTAGTATCCAAGATCTATAAAGAACTTATTAAACTCAACAGCAAAGAAACAAACAATCCAATCATGAAATGGGCAAAAGACATGAAGAGAAATCTCACAGAGGAAGACATAGATATGGCCAACAAGCACATGAGAAAATGCTCCGCATCACTGGCCATCAGGGCAATACAAATCAAAACCACAATGAGATACCACCTCACACCAGTGAGAATGGGGAAAATTCACAAGACAGGAAACCACAAATGTTGGAGAGGATGTGGAAAAAGGGGAGCCCTCCTGCACTGTTGGTGGGAATGTGAACTGGTGCAGCCACTCTGGAAAACTGTGTGGAGGTTCCTCAAAGAGTTAAAAATAGACCTGCCCTACGACCCAGCAATTGCACTGTTGGGAATTTACCCCAAAGATACAGATGCAGTGAAACTCTGGGACACCTGCACCCCAGTGTTTATAGCAGAAATGTCTACAATAGCCAAGCTGTGGAAGGAGCCTCAGTGTCCATGGAAAAATGAATAGAATGGAAAAATGAATGGATAAAGAAGATGTGGTATATATATATATATATATATATATATATATATATATATATACACACACACACAATAGAATATTACTCAGCCATTAGAAATGACAAATACCCACCATTTGCTTCGACATGGATGGAACTGGAGGGTATTATGCTGAGTGAAATAAGTCAATCAGAGATGGACAAACATTATATACTCTCATTAATTTGGGGAATATAAAAAATAGTGAAAGGGAATAAAGGGGAAAGGAGAGAAAATGAGTGGGAAATATCAGAGAGGGAGACAGAACATGAGAGACTCCTAACTCTGGGAAATGAACAAGGTGTGGTGTAAAGGGAGGTGGGTGGTGGGTTGGGGTGACTGGGTGACAGGCGCTGAGGGTGTCACTTAATGGGATGAGCACTGGGTGTTATGCTATATGTTGGCAAATTGAACTCCAATAAAAAGAAATTAAAAAAAAAAAAGAATGTGAAGGGTCATTTTGAGATCTGCCCTTTCTCTTCCTGCCACCCTCCTACATATCACTCACACAGCAAGGAGGGGAGGCTCCTATACCATGTCATGTCTAGCACTCAGCACACTGATTTATTGCCCTATGACGTGCCTCGGGAGGAAACTCAGCACCCCCATTACACTTCTAGGTGCAATTTTCCAAACAAGGGAAAAATAAAATCCCAGAGAATGATTATTTCTATCTCACTGATTAAAGAGGAAGATAATTGCACCCAGTTCTCAAAAGCCAAACATTGCTAATCTTGGCAAGGTGAAGTGTATTCTGCACTGTGTCTCTGGGGTGGGGCAACTCAGAATGTCTGTGGTTGGTTGTGGTGCAGTGGACATTCACCTTTACAGCCTCAGAAAGTCCACTTCCCTGACACACACCACACCCTGCATTCTCACATCCCTGCCAACCTCCTTGGCTTCCTTCTGTAGCACCTGTTGGTGACATGGGAGAGCTTGGTTATTGTCTCACAGAGTTGAAGAATGAATCTTGCAGGCACAGGAGAGTGAGTAAAGCAATAGAAGTTTATTAAGCAAAGATACAGAGAAAGCTCGCAGAAGTGAGAGGGGTCCCGACAGGGTATCCACTGACTGGCCTTTTATTGGGAACTTAACTAGGGAACCCAAGGCCTTGAGATGTCTTTGTGCTATCTCAAGTGATTGACATATGGCTCTTTGGGAGTCTGGTGAATCTCTGGGATTGTCTGGTAACCATCAAAGGGAGATACTCCCTAACACCTCAGAGCTAGGGAGTCTAATTTATTTTCTTCTCTGTTTTTACTGTCTTATCTCTGTTTTCTTGGGATGGGTAGGTGACTCAGGACTAGTTGGTGTCCTTGGGATTTGTGGGACCCCACAGATTTATGGGATCCCAACTCTGGGCCTTTCCTTTTTCCTTCCCTGCCTAGCCCCCATCTGTCCCTAACTCATTCCTACATCACTGGGGCTCTGCATATGACTTTGCTCCAGCAATGACCATCTGCTAGGCACAGGCTGAATTTGAGCTTCCTGAGCTTTCAATACAAACTAAACTCCTGAAGAAAGATTAACAAGCTGTTCCCCTTGCTCCTTCTCAGCTGTTGAAAAAACCCTGCAACCTCCATTGCTAGAACAGGGTTCCCTGTTCAGACTGGGAGCCCTCCAGGAAGCAGGCCAGGAGCACTCCCCCAGAGGAACAGCATTTGGCCCTCCAGCTTGCTCTGCCCACTTTCAGAGGGAGCAAAATCTCCCCCTCCCACAAAGTAGGGCACTCCTGCACTCCTGTAATATTGAACAGTAATGAGTATAAACCCCTAGAGACCTAAGTTGGAGAGAAGGAAAGACTATATTTTCTAGTCAAAAACAACTCTCGATCAACCTGGCATATATTTTAGAGTTGTTTTGCCAGGAAGAGATTTCTTCTTTTTTTTAATAACCGTTTGAGAGATTTGACCTGCTGTGTTTTCCCTCCAAGAGTGGGCTGCCTGATGAACTGGGGAGGTCCCAGACGTTCTGGGTGCCCCACATCTGTCTATCTACCACCTGGTTATCCTACCAGGACAGGCCTCAGGAATCCTCATGGCCAGAACAGATGGCAAATCTTCCCTGTGCCACTTGACAGGGCTCAGGACATGTTACCCAAATAGGATATTTCTGCATACTGAATTCTTAAGCTGAAGGAACTTGAGAAAATGGCAGAAGCAAGTTGACTCTGACTCCTCGCCTCCACCTGAAACAGGTCATAAATCTTTCATATGAGTGCCCTCCAAATGCCAGGAAGGATTTTTATCACCAGAGACAGGGTGCTGGGGACCACGAAATCTGTTCAAACAGACCTTAGAGAACTGTTACCTTCCTAGTTACTCTTTCACCATTACTCCCTCTAACACGATCCCCTTTGTTTTGCCAATTGTTTACAAATATATTATTTCTTTGTCTAAAAGATATAAAAGCTTCCTGCTCTGGCCACTTCTTAAGTATTCATTTCCTTGTGAAGACTCCAGTACACATGTGGCAATTCAATACATGTGTAAGCTCTTTGCCTGCTAATCTGTCTTTATTGGTGATGTATTTTTCAGACTCAGACAGGGACCCTAAGGAGGATAAGGAAAACTTTTTCGCCCCTCTGTCATAATACTTGGAACACTTGGCTCTCTTAAATCTCGAAGTCTCTGTGTTCACAAGCTCAGGGCAGTGGTCATATATGACCTTTTAGCTGAGCAGTATAACCAGATTTAATCTTTTAAAAATATATGTATTTATTTATTTATTTAATTTATTTATCTATTATTTATTTATTTATTTATTTATTTATTTATTTGAGAGAGAGAGAGAGAGCACATGAGTGAGCATGAGCAGGGGAAGAGGCAGAAGGAGAGGGAGAAATAGACTGTCCGCTGAGTGTAGAGTCGGGTATGGGCCGACCCCAGGTCCCTGAGTTCATGATCTGAGCTGAAGTCAGAGATTTAACTGACTGAGCCACCCAGGTGCCCTAACCAGACTTAATTTTAGTATGCAAGATTAGAAAGTCACTTCCATGTTTCTACTTTTCAAATAACTTGTTTCTGATAAAAACAGTGTATTATTATCATTTTAAAAGTTCAATGGGGAGTTTATTCTAAATTATAAGGATATGTCTCTTAAAATTTTAGTGATGTAGGAATGAGTTAGGGATAGATGGGGCTAGGCAGGGACAGAAAGGAAAGACCCAGAGTTGGGATCCCATAAATCTGTGGGGTCCCACAAATCCCAAGCACACCAAATGGTCCAGAGTCAGGCTTCTACCTATCCCAAGGTAACAGAGATAAGACAGTATAAACAGAGAAGAAGGTAATTTTGCCTTCCTAGCTCTGAGGTGTTAGGGAGTATCTCCCTTTGATGGTTACCAGACAATCCCAGAGATTCACCAGATTCCCAAAGAGCCATATGTCAATCACTTGAGATAGCACAAAGACATCTCAAGGCCTTGGGTTCCCTAGTTAAGTTCCCAATAAAAGGCCAGTCAGTGGATACCCTGTCGGGACCCCTCTCACTTCTGCGAGCTTTCTCTGTATCTTTGCTTAATAAACTTCTATTGCTTCACTCACTCTCCTGTGCCTGCAAGATTCATTCTTCAACTCTGTGAGACAATAACCAAGCTCTCCTGTATCATGAGGACTCAAATGTATTCATTTAAAAATATAACCTTTCATAAAATGTCTCTCCCAAAAATTACAGTATAAATTGTGTGTTGTGTTTAGTAAACCATTACGGAGACATACAGAGAACATAGGCTTGAACTCTCCTTCCCCCGTCACATTTTTACCTCTAGTCCTTCCACTAGGTAGCCACTTTTAACAGAGTGGACACCACTTTACAAGTCTGTTTGTTATACCTTATGAAAATATAAATGCATTTATATATGTAAATAAATGCTATCATATATTCACATGTGTAAATGGGAACTTTTGTTGATAGTTTTTAACCATCTAACTTATAGGATAAGTGATAAATTTATACATAGTGCTAATTTCAGAAGATTCAAACGATATCCACAAGTGCATGGAGCTGAACAGTGTTCCTTAAAAATGTGTTCCACTCAGAGCCACAGAATGTCTCCTTATTTGGAAATAGGATCATTGAAGATCTTTTTAGGATTTCATGATAAAATCATCCTGAATTAAGGGTGGTCCCAAATCCATTGATTGGTGTCCTTCTAGGAAGCAAGGACATCAGAGTCAGAGGGAAGAAGGCCAGTGAAGACAGAGTAGAGACTGGATTATGTTGTCATAAGCTGAGGAACCTGGGGCCACCAGAAACTAGAAAAGGCAAGGAGATCCTCCCTAGAGCCTTCAGAGACTGCTCAGCCTGGCCAATATTTTGATTTCAAGCTAGCTGATTTCAGATTCTAGCCTCTAGAACTATGAAAATAAATTTCCATTGTTTTAAGCTAAAAAAGTCGTTGCTAATTTATTATGGTGCCACAGAAAACTAATATAAAAGGGGAATATATAATGCACCCATCCTTTTCTCATGTTCCCAATTTCTTTTTTGGTATAGTTACTCTTACTAATTATATATATATTATATATAATATATGTGTATAGAAGGAGTTGATGCTTAACAAGCACATGCACCTCTATATGCCTTTTCAGTGAATGGCAGGATGCAGCACACTGTTCTGTACCTCACTTTGCTCATTTAATGATAAATCTTGGAGTTCAGTTTATATTAGTTCATATACCAGAGTCTCATTTTTTTAGTGCTGGATTCTGTTCATTTAATTATTTTCCCCAATCTTTTGCTGCAAACAATGCTGCAACGAAGGCTCCCATACATTTTTCATTTGCACATGTGTGAGTATATCTATAGGCTGTATTTCTATCAATGCAATTGTTGAGCAAGGGGTGTATGTCTTTTAAACTTCAACATGTTAAGAAACAAAATCCACCTGAGTAAATTTGAAAAAAGATTTTTTTAAGATTTTATTTATTTATTCATGAGAGACACAGAGAGAGGCAGAGACATAAACAGAGGGAGAAGCAGGCTCCATGCGGGAAGCCCCATGTGGGACTTGATCCCAAGACTCCAGGATCATGTCCTGGGCTGAAGGCAGACACTCAACCACTGAGCCACCCAGGGATCCCTAAATTTGAAGATCTAATTGGCTTCATTAAATAACTCATGATCAGGCAACATCCCATCTAGCAAGTAGAAGGGAGCTCTGAGGAATCTTGCAAAATGGGAAGTTTCTATAGGAAGGAAGGTAGGGCAAGAAAGATATAAACAAAAGGAAAGAAAGGATTCTTCCAGACAAAGGTCACCTTCCCTTAGGGAGTAGGGCAAGTGTTACCTCATCTTCCCTTGTGGGATCCAGAGGGCCCATGTGACAGATTAATTTATTGATGCTGATCAGAAAATTCCTAATTGACAAGTTAAGACTACATTTGAGAAGAGAGGTGGTAAAATTGCCATTAGGTTAGGTATTCATCTTAATTTACTGACTTGGGGCCTCACTTAAGTGCCGCCATATTTTGGGCCTCTGGTTTTGTTTTGAATAGTAGTTGATGGGGGAACAGAGGGCTAGCTGAGGACAAAGCACAACTGATATCCCACAAAGGACACCCCCCCTTGGGTGGGGTATGTGTGACATTCCTCAGGAAGTTCCCAACTGTCTTAATGTTAATGCATTGCTAGAGGGAAAAACCACCTTAACTTGACAATGGGAAGGCCTCCAGTATCTAGTAGGTCCTCTTTAGCATATGAAAGCCTTTTGAAATTTACCTTTTCCTTACCCTTCTCAACTCCAGGGCTTATAATCAGTGGCTACTCACAACCCTGGCTCCTCCTGCCCACAGGTCCTCTCCCTATGCTTTAAAAAAAACACCGTTTTGCACCAAAGACATCTCAAGAATTCTTTCTTGGTCATTGTCTCCGGACCTCACCCCAGCAAAACTCATCTATATTCCAAAACTTCATCAGTAGTTATGGCCAAACTGTGTGATCCCCGTCATATGCCAGTGCCTCGGTTCCTGCACTCATGTGGACAAAATGAAGAAACCTCCCCCCTTGTAAGTAGGGCCAGCCCTAACCCAGAGGCAGCCCATCCAGGCGCCTTCCTGAAATCTTAGCAACCAAAAGCATTCTGTTGACAATAAGAAAACCATTTCCCCCCCACACCCTGACTGGATTGTCCCTGAATAGGTTCATGTTGACCCTCCCCGAAATCAACCTGGATGCCATGCGACTCCCGCGGTTCTTTTGTCTTTAGGCAGTTTCTTTCCTTTTGCCTTTTAAAAGATCCCTGTAATTGCTAATCGGGGCTCTTTTCCTCCTCGGAGGCGGAGAGCCCGTTTGCGCAAACGTTCAATAAACCCTCTTGCTAATTGCATCTGCCTGTCTGGGGTCTGGGTCTCTGGGGCGTCCACCGGGCCACGTTGGCACCCCTGAGCCAGGGCCCAACATTTGGGGGCCCGTCCGGGATCTGAGACGCCCCAGACTCAATCCTAAGACCGGTAGGAGGTAAGACCGAGCTCGCTAAATGTCATATCTGTCTCGTCCGTTTGTCTGACTGGCTGGGTCTGTTTTGGGCAGGGTCTGTATTGTGCCTGCAGGACGCTGTACTCTGTATTCTGTATTTGGACCAGCGGGGGAGGCAGACGTGCCCGAGACCCCTGGTCCCCCTCCGGAGTCGGACTCCGGAGTGGTCTGGAAGAGGAACGGAGCCCCGGCACTCCCTCCTCTTCGGGGAAGGTCGTTGTTCGCGACCGCTCCCATCTGAATCTGCCGCACCAGTCCTGTCGTTCGTGTGCGTCTGTTCGTTCCGTGTTTTTCTTCCTTTCCTGTCCTCCTCCCCACCGCTCACCCCTTCTCTACACCCATGGGGCAGACTGTAACCACCCCTTTAAGCCTCACTCTAGATCACTGGAAAGAAGTCGCAGGCCGGGCACACAATCTTTCGGTCGAAGTCAGAAGACGAAGATGGGTCACCTTCTGCTCCTCAGAGTGGCCGGCTTTCAACGTCGGGGGGCCCAGGAACGGAACTTTTAATATTGATATTATCTTGCAGGTGAAGGCCCTGGTCTTCCAGCCAGGACCCAATGGACACCTCGATCAGGTGCCGTACATCATAGTATGGGAGGATCTCGCTAAGAATCCACCCCCCCTGGATAAAATGCTTTATCCCTTCTCAAGGGGGACCGGGCCCGAGACCCTCACTCCCTCCCTGCCACACTCCCCCAATTCCCCGTCCCTCCTCTCCCTCCACCCTTTGCCCCCTAAAATTTCCTGAATCAAAACCTAAGGAGCCGCCTGTGCTCCCAGGGGACCAGGACAGTCTCCTTCTCTTGGACTCCTCCCCTCTCCCTTATGCCCAACCCCCAACGCCCCGCTCGGAGGCCCCTACCTCTCCCTCCGCTCCCTCAGCTCCATCCCCCGACTCTACGGGGGCAGAGGGGCAACCCCTCGCTTCACCCCCGCTCGCCAGTCGCCTCCGCTTTCGGCGAGAGCGCGGGGGAGAGTCGGAAGACGTCTGGACCTCCCAGGCATTTCCCCTCCGATCAGTAGGCGGCCAGATGCAATACTGGCCGTTCTCTGCCTCTGACCTTTACAACTGGAAAACTCATAACCCCTCCTTCTCCCGAGACCCCCAGGCGCTAACCGGATTAATTGAGTCAATTCTGTTGACCCACCAGCCGACCTGGGATGACCGCCAACAGCTCCTGCAGACTCTCCTCACCACGGAGGAGAGACAGCGCGGGTACCTCGAAGCTCGCAAAAACGTCCCGGGGGCGGACGGGAGGCCGACCCGGCTGCCTAATGAGATTGAGGATGTTTTCCCCTTGGTTCGCCCGACCTGGGACTACGACACTGTTGCTGGTAGGGAGCGGCTCCGTCTCTATCGCCAGGTACTGCTAGCGGGTCTCAAAGGGGCAGAGCGTCGCCCCACCAATTTGGCAAAGGTACGTGCTATAGTGCAGGGAAAAGAGGAGACGCCGGCAGGTTTTCTGGAGAGGTTAATAGAAGGCTACCGCATGTATACTCCCTTTGACCCCTTGGCTGAAGACCGCCAACCAGATGTAATTATGTCCTTCATTGGACAGTTGGCCTCGGATATTCGTAATAAGTTACAACGGTTGGAGGGACTTCAGGGGTACACCTTACAGGACTTAGTGAAAGAGGCAGAGAAGGTTTTTAACAAGCGAGAAACTCTAGAGGAAAGGGAGGAAAGGATCCGTAAAGAGCAAGAGGAACGGGAGGATAAGAGAGATAAAAGACGTAATAAAGAGCTGACTAGGATACTGGCCACCGCAGTACAGGGCTCAGGGCAGAGTAAGTCAGGACAGAGTAGGGACCTGGGAGACAAAAGAGGACCACGGGTTGAACGAGACCAGTGTGCCTACTGCAAGGAAAAAGGACATTGGGTTAAAGATTGCCCAAGGAAGGGCCAAACGCAGGGACATAAAAAGAAGCCCATTCCTGTTTTGTCCCTAGAAGATGAAGATTAGGGATGTCAGGGCCAGGAACCCCCCCTGAGCCTCGGGTAACCCTTAAAGTGGGGGGACAGCCGGTGACCTTCCTGGTCGATACAGGGGCTCAACATTCAGTTTTAACTGAGGCAAAAGGACCCTTGAGCTCTAAAACGTCTTGGGTTCAGGGGGCAACTGGAGGCAAGTTTTATCGATGGACAACCGAACGGAAGGTCCACCTGAGCACTGGGCAAGTAACGCATTCCTTCTTACTGGTCCCAGACTGCCCTTACCCTCTCCTAGGCAGAGACCTTCTTTCAAAAGTAGGGGCCCAGATACATTTTCAGCAAAAAGGGGCCACTATTACTGGCGCAGAAGGGCAGCCCCTCCAGGTACTGACCTTGCGCCTAGAGGATGAACACCGGCTGCAGGAGGACTCTCCACCGTCCGTGCAGCCCCTAGATTCTGAATGGCTCACTAACACCCTCAGGCCTGGGTTGAAACGGCCGGAATGGGACTAGCTGTAAACCAGCCACCCATAATTATAAATTTAAAACCCTCGGCCACCCCCATATCGATCCGGCAATATTCAATGAGCAAAGAGGCCAAAGAAGGCATTCGGCCACATATACAGAGACTATTACAATTGGGCATTTTAATACCTTGCCAGTCGCCCTGGAATACTCCTCTATTACCCGTAAAAAAAACCCGGCACAGGAGATTACCGGCCGGTACAAGATTTACGAGACGTTACCTGGAGGACAGAGGACATACATCCCACGGTGCCAAATCCCTACAATTTGCTCAGCACCTTACCCCCAAGCCATGTCTGGTATACGGTGTTAGATCTAAAAGATGCATTCTTTTGCCTAAGGTTAAGCTCTCAAAGCCAGCCTATTTTTGCCTTTGAATGGAAAGATCCTGAGACGGGATTCTCAGGACAACTCACTTGGACAAGGCTGCCACAGGGATTCAAAAACTCCCCCACTTTGTTCGATGAAGCCTTGCATTGGGATTTGGCAGATTTCCGAGTTGGCCATCCGGACCTCGTCCTCCTGCAGGACGTGGATGATTTGCTCCTGGCGGCTAGGACAGAACAGGATTGTGTAAAAGGTACGGGGGCCCTGCTTGAGAGACTGGGAGAACTGGAGTATAGGGCCTCCGCCAAAAAGGCCCAAATAGGCCAGAGACAAGTGACCTATCTGGGATATCTCCTGGAAGGAGGCCAGAGGTGGCTGACGGAGAGCCGCAAAAAGGCTGTAGCCCTGATCCCAGCATCCACTAATGCCAAAGGACTACGAGAGTTCCTCGGCAGTGCTGGGTTCTGCCGCCTCTGGATACCTGGGTTTGCGGAGATGGTGGCTCCCCTATATCCTCTCACGAAATCCAACACCCCCTACCACTGGGGAAAGGAGCAGCAATTGGCTTTTGACAAAATAAAAAGGGCCTTATTGACCGCCCCTGCCCTGAGCCTCCCAGATGTAACCAAGCCTTTTACGCTATATGTTGATGAACATAATGGAATAGCCAAAGGGGTCCTAACTCAAAAACTGGGACCCTGGAAGAGGCCCGTGGCATACTTTTCAAAAAAATTAGACAGCGTGGCTGCAGGATGGCCCCCATGTCTCCGAATAATAGCGGCTGTGGCAGTCCTGGTAAAAGACTCAGACAAGTTGACTTTTGGCCAACCCCTCACTGTGGTGGCCCCCCACGCCGTAGAGACAGTCATCCACCAACCCCCTGATCGATGGCTCTCAAACGCCCGGGTCACCCATTATCAGGCCATGTTACTGAATTCTGAGCGGATACAGTTTGGAATGGCTACATCTCTAAACCCGGCCACCTTGCTTCCAGAAACCGAGTCCCCCTCCCTAGTAATGCATGATTGCCACCAGATCCTAGCTGAAGTCCATGGCACCAGAGGGGACTTGACGGACCAGCCTTTGCCAGATGCTGAAGCAACCTGGTACACCGATGGGAGTAGCTTTCTACGAAATGGTGAGCGTAAAGCCGGGGCAGCCGTGGTAGATGGGAAAGCTGTCATTTGGGCCAGTGCCTTAGAGCCTGGGACTTCAGCTCAAAGGGCAGAGCTTATAGCCCTAACTCAGGCCCTAAGAAAGGCTAAGGACAAAAAGGTCAACATTTATACTGACAGCAGATATGCTTTTGCAACTGCCCATGTTCATGGAGAAATATACCGTAGAAGGGATCTCCTAACCTCAGCAGGTAAAAACATCAAAAACAGAAGAAATACAAGATCTTCTCCATTCCCTCTTTCTGCCGAGAAAACTGAGTATAATTCACTGTCCTGGGCATCAGCGAGGCAATGACCCAGTAGCAGAGGGGAACAGGATGGCCAATGAGACAGCACGGGCCGCTGCACTAGGCCCACAGGCCTCTCCCTACAAGTACCAGAGGCTGTCCGGACACCGGGGCAACTCTCTCTCGAGTACTCAGACAGCGACCTAGATACCGTCCAGCAAATAGGGGCAAAATATGACGAGCAAATGAAGGTCTGGAAACACCAAGGGAAGACGGTCCTGCCCCAGAAAAGGGCCAAAGAACTGGTGACTCACCTCCACCGATGGACTCACCTCGGACACAAAAAAATTAAAAGCACTCCTCCGGAGAGAAGGTCAGACCTATTACATTCCCAAACTCCCCTCCCTGATCCAACAGGTAACCGATGCTTGTGTACCTTGTGCTAAGGTAAATACCAAACACCTCAAGATGCCTGAGGGAACCAGGATGAGGGGAGAAAGACCCGGAACTAATTGGGAAGTAGACTTCACCGAAATCAAGCCAGGTAAATATGGTAACAAGTACCTCCTAGTGTTTATAGATACCTTTTCAGGCTGGACAGAAGCTTTCCCCACCAAGCGAGAAACCGCCCAGGTGGTTGTCAAGAAAATCCTGGAAGAAATTTTCCCCCGGTTTGGACTGCCCAAGGTAATAGGGTCGGACAACGGCCCCGCCTTCGTCTCCCAGGTAAGTCAGTTGGTGGCCAGATTACTGGGGATAAATTGGAAATTACATTGTGCATACAGACCCCAGAGCTCAGGTCAGGTAGAAAGAATGAATAGAACAATTAAAGAGACCCTAACTAAATTGACATTGGAGACTGGCACTAGAGACTGGGTCCAACTCCTCCCTATGGTTCTGTTCCGAGTCCAGAACACTCCCGCGCGCTGTGGGCTAACTCCTTACGAGATTCTCTATGGAGGTCCCCCACCAGTAACGGACTTACTAGATTCTGCTATTGACCCTCTTGCTAACACTCCCGGTTTACAGGACAGGCTAAAGGCGCTCCAGATTATCCAGCACCAGATCTGGAAACCCCTTGCGGCTGTCTACCGCCCCGGAGAGACAACCGGCCCACACCCGTTCCAGATCGGTGACTCCGTCTACGTCAGGAGACATCAGTCCAGGACGCTTGAGCCCCGCTGGAAGGGCCCATATACTGTACTACTGACCACCCCAACCGCCTTAAAGGTAGACGGCATTGCTGCTTGGGTCCACGCCTCACACGTCCAGCGCGCCCCATCAACGAGCACCGCTGACGCCAGCCAGGACGGACCGGACGAGCCACTCCAATGGAAGCTCCACCGCACCCAAAACCCGCTCAAGATAAGACTTTCAAAAATTGTTCAATGACACTTGTTATATTCCTACCTCTCCTAGCGCTCTTCACCTCCGCCAAAGGTGACCCTCATGCCCTCAAAAGGTTAACCTGGCAGGTACTAACGTCTGGGGGTGACGAGGTCTGGTCTATAACTAAGACCGCCCCCGTGGGAACCTGGTGGCCTGACCTATATCCTGACCTATGCAAGCTAACCATAGGGGCCCCTAGCCCATGGGACCTAGAGGGATACTTCGACACCTCTAGAGCCCCTAACCAAGAAAGCCCTCCAGGGCGACTGGGATTAGACCCATGGGGAGGATGTGGCACGCCTGATAGAAGGGCCATGCTAAGCACTCTTCCCTTTTATGTCTGTCCCGGGCACCACAGAGATCGCAGGCTAAATCCCACCTGTGGAGGAGGGGAATACTTCTATTGTAAAAATTGGGGGTGCGAAACTACTGGGGATACAGAATGGAGGCCCTCCTCCTCCTGGGATTATATCACTGTCAAGGCTAACTATACTCACCCGACATTTAGCAAATGGAAAACTCTTAATTATGGGCCCTGCCAAGGGTGGTGGCATCCCCTACGGATATCCTTCACGGAGCCCGGAAAAAGGGCTACTTACTGGGCCAATGGATATACGTGGGGACTCAGGTTATACAAAGAAAGAACAGATGATGGTTTTATATTCAGAATTAAACTAAAAATAGAATCCCCAGACCCCGTGGCGATCGGGCCTAACTGGTCCTCGGGGAACAAAGAGCTGCCCAGGCCCTAGCCGCAGGGAGTGCCGCACCCACTAACTTCGCGGTCACTCCAACCCCTCGGTCATCACCCGAGACGGGACGAGGACTGTTTAATCTTATCATAGGGGCATTCCTGGCCCTTAATCGAACCAGCCCCGATGTAACTAAATCCTGCTGGCTCTGCCTTGCTTCCCCCCCCCCTTATTATGAGGGAATTGCTACTTCAGGGACCTATAATAACATCACTAGCACTCAGGGATGCACACCCGACTCCCAACCACAATTCACCCTTACAGAAGTTACAGGACAGGGAACCTGCATAGGAACACCCCCCCGGGGCTACCAGAGACTCTGCAACACTACCACCCCGATTTTGGGGACTGATTCTTACCTGGAGCCCCAGCCGGGAACTTGGTGGGCATGCAACAAAGGCCTCACCCCCTGTGTGTCGGCTAAGGTTCTAAATAGCTCAAACGACTTCTGTGTCATGGTGCAGATCATACCCAGGGTGTTCTATCACCCTGCTGAAACTCTAGAAAATCAGTATGATAAACATCCCACCCGTTTTCGTCGCGAACCTGTCTCCCTAACCTTAGCCGTTATGTTGGGACTAGGGGTCGCTACTGGGGTGGGTACTGGCGCAGCTGCTCTGATTCAGGGCTCATGGCTCAGGGAAAGGTCAAATAAAAGACAAAGGGACCGGGAGGCCCAGCAGGGCTGGTTTGAAAGCTGATTTAATCAGTCTCCCTGGTTGACCACCCTAATCTCTACCATTATGGGCCCTCTAGTTATCCTGCTCCTGCTGCTAACTTTCGGCCCCTGCGTCCTCAACCGGCTGCTCCAGTTCATCGGAGAAAGATTGTCTATTACCCAAGCTCTGGTATTAACTCAGCAATGTCGGGCCCTCCAAACTGAAAAAATAAATGTTCCCTAAGATTTTAAGGTTAAAATCAGCCCAAAGAAGAGGAGGGAATGAAGAAACCTCCCCCCTTGTAAGTAGGGCCAGCCCTAACCCAGAGGCAGCCCATCCAGGCGCCTTCCTGAAATCTTAGCAACCAAAAGCATTCTGTTGACAATAAGAAAACCATTCCTCCCCCACCCCACACCCTGATTGGAATGTCCCTGAATAGGTTCATGTTGACCCTCCCCGAAATCAACCTGGATGCCATGCGACTCCCGCGGTTCTTTTGTCTTTAGGCTGTTTCTTTCCTTTTGCCTTTTAAAAGATCCCTGTAATTGCTAATCGGGGCTCTTTTCCTCCTGGGAGGCGGAGAGCCCGTTTGCGCAAACGTTCAATAAACCCTCTTGCTAATTGCACCTGCCTGTCTGGGGTCTGGGTCTCTGGGGCGTCCACCGGGCCACGTTGGCACCCGTGAGCCAGGGTCCAACAAAAGTATGTTATCAACCATTTTAATCTTTGACAGTCTAAGGGAAAATAGCATTATGATTTCAATTGATTGTCTATTCACATATATATGAGTAATTTTATTTCCTGCAAAAAATTAAAATCTTTGTCTTTCTATTTCTCTGTTGCTTCGTTGAGGATTCTGTTGATTAAAGGTGCTCATTATAAATTAATAAAATTTGTATTTTCCTGTGATACAAATTGAATAAAACTTTCCTGGGGAGCCCCTGACTGGCCAAGTCACTTGAGCACTCAACACTTGGTTTTGGTTCAGGTCATGATGTCAGGGTCATAGGATTGAGCTCAGTGCTTAGTGGGGAGTCTGCTTGAAATTCTCTCTTTCTCTTTCACTCACTCTCTCTCTCTCTCTCTCTCCCCTTCTGCCCCCCCCACTTCTTCTTCTTCTCTCTCTCTCAAATAAATTAAGAAAACCAACAAGAACAAACCCTTCCCCGATTATATGTCTTCTGATTTTATTTATGGTAATGAGTGGTTGCTATTGATTTTTTAAAGTTACTTTTGTTTTATGTTGCTATAATTTTTTATGGTAAAATATACACAACATAAAATTTAACATTTTAACCATTTTTAATTATAATCTCTATAGCATTAAGTATATTGACTTTGTTGTACAACCATCACCACCATCCATCTCCAGAACCTTTTCGTCTTCCTGATGCAGGCAGGCCAGATCTAAGGACTAGCTAAGAGAGTCGTTGGCTTCACACAGTATGAAAACCAAACATGAGCCAGTAGGAGGTGAAAGCAGAGATAATTGAAGATATAGAGAAAGCAGATGCAGACAAACTGTGTATCCAGGAATCTCAGCAAGGAAAGGAGGGAGTCTCCCCCTTGTCTGGGGTCTGGAGTTTTTATGGGCAATTGTAGTCTGGTGTATGTGTCCTTTCAGATATCCAGGTATTGGTCAGAACAAGGACAGGATCCAGATATCCTTCATAACTCATTCATCTGAAACCAGGGATCTTATCATTGATATTGAGTGCCAGTGATCTAGAGTAGGCACATGATGTCTCTGTCTGGTCATTCCTTAGATAACATCTACTGTGCTGAAAGACTCAAAAGGCACCATTATGTCTTTGTCCCTTACAGGGAGGATAGAGCTTTTTGCACTGCAGGGTGTGTGTAGAGTGGGGTGGGGGTGCAGGTCCTAACAAGAATAGCCAGAAAGAAGCAAAGATGAAAAAAAACAAAACCCAGCTCTTTCTTTCACAGTATTCTTTCAGTCAGCCTTCTCATTCCCAAACAGACCCTCTGCACCTAATGAATATTCACTCTTCATGCCTTCCTCCCCCAGCTCCAACAACTACCATTCTTATGGTGCTGTATCTTTGTATCATACCAACAAAGGCATTGCCTATTCCCTATCAACATTCTCTTACATTTTATTGAGTTTTTGTTTAGATTTTTTTTTTTTTATTTAATGATAGGCACACAGTGAGAGATAGAGAGGCAGAGACACAGGCAGAGGGAGAAGCAGGCTCCATACACTGGGAGCCCGACGTGGGATTCGATCCCGGGTCTCCAGGATCGCGCCCTGGGCCAAAGGCAGGCGCTAAACCGCTGCGCCACCCAGGGATCCCTAGATTTTTTTATTTAAGTATTTAATGTATTTTTAATTTATTTTGGTAAAAATGTAAAGAAGGCATATAAATTTACTTGGATATGCAGTTTTCACAATCCATTTGTGAATCTATTCCCTACCAATTTTTATTCTAACTTGGTCACATGAATTGAATGTATTTGGACACTTGCAATTTTTCCATTTATTTTTCTCTTCAAGAGCAGGCATCATTCTTTTAATTATGAAATCTTAAGATATGTTTTAAATTCTGGTAAAGCTTACTTATAATTTTCTTGGCAACTATTTGTTTATTTCTTAATACAAACTGTAATCAGTTTGTTGGGCTTCCAAAAACATATTCTGTTGGTATTTTATTGCAATTATGTTAATGTGTAAATTACTAAAGTGACACTCAATATCATGATTTCTTGATGACCCTTGAGTAACATATTTTGCAGAAATGTGGAAGCAAGGATGCTTACCTAAAGGAGGTACTGGAGTATGATGAATGAAGATTAGCAAAGATAGAACCAAAGGGCCAAGGTAGACCCCAGTGCTGACCTTTCATGACTTCTTCCTCATTATAATACTAAAAATCATACCCAAGGAGGGAGATCTAACATGCTATTTAAACACACAATAAAAGGAATGGTCTTGGGATCCCTGGGTGGCGCAGCGGTTGGCGCTACTTGGCCAGGCGATCCTGGAGACCCGGGATCGAATCCCACGTCGGGCTTCCGGTGCATGGAGCCTGCTTCTCCCTCTGCCTGTGTCTCTGCGCCTCTCTCTCTCTCTCTCTCTCTCTATCATAAATAAATAAAAATTTTTAAAAAAAGGAATGATCTTTAAGCACACAGGCACCAAGAAATCCCCATCTCTACTCATTTAAACATCAGTCCTTTCTTGCCTCAGTCCTTTTAAAAACTTTCCCCTGCCTTTGAGAAACGAGCCTGAAGGACCATTTTCTTTGTGCTGTCACCCTTGTGCTCAAACATAAGCCCCAATAGGGGTATCTGGGTGGTTGAGCCCCCAACTCTTGATTTCCACTCAGATCATGATCTCAGGGTCACAAGATCAGCACCACAGTAGGTTCCAGCTCTTCAGGGAGTCTGCTTAAGATTCTCTCCCTCTACCTGTCCCTGCTCCCCATTCTTGCTCTCTCTCTCTCTCTCTCTCTCTCTCTCCAAAGAAAAAGAGAAAAACAAAAATAAAAAGTATAAGACCCAATAAAAGCCTTGCCTAGAATATCCATTTGGATCCAGTCACTTTCTGGGTGCCCAATGTCCTGAGTTGGTAACATTTCCATTTGTCGATGCTTCTTTTTGTATCACTCAGAAGCATTTTAAGTATTTCTTCATATCAATATTACATGTTTCTTATTAAGTTTATTCTTAAATATTTACTTATTGGTAAAAAATTATTCTGCCATTAAATTGTTTACCTAGTTGTAGCTTGTATATATGATGTCAATTAATTTGTGTATTAATTTTGTATTTAATCTGTTGATTGCATCCTTCATTTGCTTTAATATTTTCTTCCTCCAATTTTCTTATATAATTCAAATATATAAATTTATGAACTACAATTGATGACAATTTTATTTCATCTCATGTCTTTGGCTTCTCACATTAGCTAGTAATTCTGGAACAATGTTAAATACTAGGGTAATGTTTCACATCCTTGTCTTTTACTTCTTTTTAATGGAAGAGATTCTTGTGTTTTCTTATCAAACATGATATTGGCCTTTATGTAAGGTTACACACACACATACATGAAATTTAATTATGTTAAAACTTTTAAAACCTTTCCCCTGCCTTTGAGAAGCAAGCCTGAAGGACCCTTTTCTTTGTGCTGTCACCCTTGTGCTAAACATAAGCCCCAGTAGGGGTATCTGTTCTTTTTATTCCTTATTTTTTGATACATTAGAATAGAGTACTTTTAATCTGTTCTTATATTTTAAAAGTGTTCCATCAGAAACAAACGTCGAAATTTTAAAAACTGTCTTTTCAGCATCTACAGAAATAATCCCTTTTTTATAAATAAATGTATCAATTATATTAACAAAATTGTATTTTATTCAAAAAACTATATTATATTTCTCAGTAATTAATTACACTTGCATTTAAAAAATAAACCAGAAATTAATAAAATATTTTGCTTTTTCTCTGTTTTCTAACAGTTTACATAGACTTAGAGTTACCTATCCTTTACAGTTGGAGTAAAATTCCTGTCAGTGAATTTTATTGCAAATTCTTTTGAGCTTATAACTTTCATTTACAGTGTTTGCTTTGTTTGGTTTTATGTTTGTGTATCTTTAACCAACCTGGAGGATTTTATTTAACTTTTGTTCCAGCAATGAACTTTATACTTCTACCACTAAAAACACAATCCTCTATGTTTTTAAAGCATCCATTATTTGCTCACTGTAATAATGACCCTGGTGTATTCCCAGCACTAAACACCTCCCCTAGTCTCTCTTCCACGACTGTATTTTAGTTGATCATTATTTAGTGTTTACCTTTGAAATTTAAAAACACTTATTACTCTATTTTCTTATTTGTTCATTTTGAAATTGTTATCTTGCTGCTGGTTTTAAAAGACAAGGCACCAGAAAATTCAAATCACTCTTTACCCTTCTTCTTTGGAGTTATGGCTAATTGGGTATTTCTCGACAGCATTAGGACCTACAACACTCACAACACATTCCCACATTGGCTTTCATTTTACTTCAGTCAATAGATTTAATCCCAAATGTCTTCTTTTTTCCTAGTATGTTCATTAATCTGTTGATTATCTGAAATTTGTCTTCAGCACTTTTTTCAAGACCAACTGAAAGGATCTATGCAATTTTTTAAATGTTCTACAGCATTTATAATTAAAAGGCTCTTTGCCTTGGAATAGAATTTTGGCCATACTTCCATTTCATGAGATCTTAGAAAATACTGTTCTGTTTTCTTTTAATACTGAATGTTTATATAAAAATGTCTAAGGGACATTTTCCTCCTTAAGTGGAAAGGTCACACTTCCTGAATGAAGAAGTGTGTGAGCCAGTGTTTCCCTTTCTCATTAAATGTGACTTAATCATCTAAATGGATGCAGAGACTGTTTCTCTATTCAGGAAGTTCAGCAATTATATATTTTATATTTTATAAAAATACATGTAATATGTAATGTTCTGTGTTAGTGTTTTCTGGACAGTTTGTGGATTGAAATTGGTATTTCTTTATGGGATGTTTTCTTTAAATATATCTTTAAAAATTTCCATAGGATTGCCCTTAAATCATACCTTTTATTTTTCAGCAATCATTAACACATAGTACTAGCTCTCTGTCAAATTATATATATTTAAATATATATATATTTTTTATTTTTTTAGACTTTTAAATATTGCATGATTCAGGGATTGGCAATGTTTTCATCTATCTTGAGATTTCTTTTGCAGTTGAAGTACTATTGCCTTCAGAAACTTTTACAAGTGTTTTATTCACCTATAAATTGGCAGGTAATATATTCTAAATCAATGCATATCCAAAAATATCATCTTTAATACTGACAAGTGAATGGTATTTTAGTTGGAAACATGTTCTTGGGCAAAAATTCTTTCTTATTAGTATTCTCTAGACATTATTTCACTGTCTCTGAGTGCCAGAGAAGAAAGGTCTGATGCTAATTTCAGTTGTGTCTGTTTATTCACTTTGAAAATTGAAACAATTTTCTCTTTATGCTTGAAATGTCAGAATTTCAAAAAGACATGTGTAGGCATCTCTTTATTTTTTATAGGAATCTTTTCTCCACCTAGTGAATTTTTTTCAATCTTCAGACTCAAGTTGTTATTTATTTTATTGTCGAAGGAACACAACATGAAATTTCTCTTAAAAAGAATTTAAGTAGGGGATCCCTGGGTGGCGCAGCGGTTTGGCGCCTGCCTTTGGCCCAGGGCACAATCCTGAAGACCCAGGATCGAATCCCACGTCGGGCTCCCGGTGCATGGAGCCTGCTTCTCCCTCTGCCTGTGTCTCTGCCTCTCTCTCTCTCTCTCTCTCTCTCTCTCTCTCTGTGACTATCATAAATAAATAAAAATTAAAAAAAAAAGAATTTAAGTATACAATACATTATTGTTGTCTTTACATTCAATGTTGTACAGCAGATATCTAGAGCTTACTGATATTGCTTGGCTGAGACTTTGTCCTGTTGACTAGTAATTCTCCATTCCCCTCCCCCAGCCCTTGGCAACTACCATTTCACTCTTTGATTCCATAAATGTGACTATTTTAGATATTTAAGTGGAATGGTGTAGCATTTATCTATGATTGCTTTATTTCACTTAGCATAATATCCTCAGGTTCTCCATTCATATATTGCAGAAATTTCTTCTTTTTTAAAGGTTGAATAATATTCCATTATATGTTTATGACCAAATTTTCTTTATTCATCTTCCCATGGAGACTTAAGTTGTTTCCGTATTTTAGCTATTGTGACTAATGCTTCAATGAACATGGGAGTACAGATATCTCTGAGATTCTTATTTCAATTTTTTCTTTTTTTTAGATTATTTATCTATCAATCATCTATCTATTTATTTATTTATGGGCGACACACAGAGAGAGGCAGAGACATAGGCAAAGGGAGAAGCAGACACCCTGTGGGAAGCCAGATGTGGGACTCCACCCCAGGACCCCGGGACCACAACCCCAAGCCAAATGCAGATACTCAACCACTGAGCCACCCAGGTACCCCTCTTATTTCAATTATTTTGTATAAATATCTAGTAGTGAGATTTGCTGAATCATATGGCAGCTCTATTTTTAAGTTTTCAGGGGAGCTTTCATACTTTTTTCTATAATGGCTGCACCATTTTGCATTCCCAACAATATGCAAGGGTTCTGCACCTTCACTAATAACTTGCTTTTTGTACTTTTGATAATAGCCATCCTGATAGGTGTAGAATAATATCTCACTGTGGTTTTGACTTCCATTCCCTAATGTTTAGTGATGTTTCATGTACCAGTTGGCCATTTGTATAACTTCTTTGGAGAAATGCCTGTTCGGGTCCTTTGTCCATTTTTAAATTGGGTTATTGGTGTTTTTACAAATAATTTATAGGAACTCCTTATATATTTTGGATATTAATCCCTTATCAAATGTATGGTTTGCAAACATTTTCTCCTATTCTGTAAGCTGTCTTTTCACTCAATTGTTTCCTTTGCTGTCCAGAAACTTTTTAGTTGGGTATAATTCCACTTGTTCGTGTTTGTTTTTGTTGCCTGAGCTTCTCACAACAAATCCACGATATCATTGCCAAGAACCAATGTCATAAAGATTTGCTTCTATGTTTCTTCTAGAAGTTTTATATTTTCAGGTCTTATGTTTAAATGCTTAATCCATTTTTGACTGGATTTTTGTATATGGTACAAGATAGAAGGTCTAATTTCATTCTTTCATCTGTGGATATTCAGTTTTTGATGACAAGGCTTTATCACAAATTTTTTTTTTGAGAAATTTTCTTTATTGTTTAGTTATTATTTCTGTTCCTTTGGTACATTTGTTCTAATTGTTAAATGTTTTTCCAGTTTGTCCATAAAATTTAAATTTCAGGAAGTAATTTCTGTGCTCTAATTGAATCTCCTCTAAAGGATAATTTTTTGTTGTTAAAATTGTCAACTGTTTTTTTCTGCCAGTCTGCTTCATTCATGTTGACTTGTAGCATAATTTCCCTTAGGTGTGTTATTACTCTTTGTTTATGATTCTGTACATGCCCTCAGCTGCCTGGTCACTTAGAGTCTGTTGAGAAGTGGTAAACCACTGTAGGTAAATCTATTCTCTTCATGCTAACTGGCGAGTAAATAAGTTAATAACAAACTATTAAGCCTTTCTTGAGAGAGGATGAAGCATTATATATATATATATATATATATATATATATATATATATATATATATATATATATAACCTGTAAACTGCAGTTCCTCAAACTTGGTCCTTCAACAAAGAAACAAAAAATTATATATCCAGATATAGCCCAATGCCTAAACCCTATACCAAGATTTCCTTTGTGCACTCTTCAGTAAGGTCAGCCTCATCTCTTGTATGTAACATTCCTTTTCTAAATAGTAAATTCCCTGTTCACAGCAATGAATAAATTTACACAACAGCTAAATCCCCAAGCAATACCAGGCAAAGAGCTAAAAAGATGAAGGCCTGACACATGTATTATTTCATTTCATCTCTGTGAAAGCCCTGTGAAGCATAGGTGATGATCCTAGTCCACAAATGAGGAAACAGAGGCTCAAAGACTTAGCCATTATCTCATTTCAAAACCATAGTATATGGAGAGGCTGTGGTGCTGAGCTCTGTCTGAGCTTAAAACTGGCTCTGTGCTCCATATGCTCCCTTGGAATTGATCCCTGAGGAAGGACACACATCCAAGACAGCTAAAGAAGCAATTTGTGTCTGTGACTCAGACTGAGTGAATTGTCACTGAGACCACAAATTAGTACTTTACAAAAACTATTATAGGAAACTAATTTCACGTATAATAAAAAATGTTCAAACTTACTAGTAAATTAAATACATCTAAATTAACATAAGATACCATGTTTGGCTGACAGCCTGACAAAAATGAAAACCACTGACCTTAGTGCTGGTGGGAGTACAATGGTAAGCATTCTCAGTATCTGCCAGTGAAAATAAAATGTTAGCAATTTTGTGAAAAAAAAAAAAAAACACTTGGATGTGTATATCAAAGAACTTTAAAGGACTATTAGAATTTTATATTATAATTCTAATTCTGGGGTTTAATCTAAAATGAGGTCAAAGATTTATGAAGCATGTGGTTTGTTTCAGCATGATTTAAGATTAGAAAAAGTTGAAAACCAATTAAATTTCCAATATAAAGAAAAAATATGTAAAGGGAAAGATAATCCCACAGGAGAAAACAGTCCAGAAGAAGTTGTGACAAATTGGTTAAGGTAGCTATTCCTGGATAAAGGTGTGGATAAGTATATATTTTTATAATTACACATATATTCAAAATTTTCTAGCCGCATCATTTGATTGTCATATCAAATGTGGCAGGCCCTGCCTTGGCCTGCTGGATGGCATAACAGAGTTTAAAATGATACATAGAATCACGTATGTTCAATAAAGCAAAAACATCCTTCTGCTATAGGAGTGAGATACTGATGGGGCAAAAGTTCAGAATATAACCAAAGAATCTACACAAATTATAAATAATCATGTAAGAAGGTATTCATCACCATTTTCCATTAGGAAAATGTCAACTAAAACAACAAGATACCACAACACATTTATTAGAATGATTAAATTCCCAAAAGCTGACAAAATCATTTGCTGGCAAGGATATAGAGAAAAAAGAACTCTTGTTCATTCCTGGTGGAAATGCAAAATGGCACAGCCACTTTGGAAGACAGTTTGTCAATTTTCTACAAAGCCAAACATCCTTTTACCATGTGATCTGCCAATTGCACTCCTGGGTATTTATCCAACTGAATTGAAAACTTATGCCCACACAAAAAACTGCCTATAAATGTTTATAGCTACTTTATTCATAATTGACAAAACTGGAAACAACCATGATATCCTTTAGTAAGTGAATAAACTTACAATGGAGTACAATGAAACATTATTCAGTGATAAATAGAAATAAGCTATCAAGCCACATAAAAACTGTAAATCTTCAATACATATTGTTAAGTAAAAGAAGTCAGTCTGAAAAGACCACATATTGTGTGATTCCATTTATATTATATTCTGGAAAAGGCAAAACTGTAGAGACAACAAATAGTAGTTGCCAATAATTTGGAGAGGTAAGACGGTTGAATTACAAGGGATCTTTTAAGGTAGTGAAACTACTTTTCTCTGGTACATAATAGTGAGTACATGAAACTATGCCACCATCAAAAAGCATAGAACTTTACAACACAAAGAGGAACCTTATACAAAAATCATTTAGGAAGTCAGGAGCCCCCAAAATGGAATGCAGGCTGTGACAAAAGAATCTAACTGTATTACAAATGTATGACACATCCTTTCAGAAGAGAGCAGGGAGAAAAAGTGTGGACCTAAGTAATTTTAGAAATGAGTATATGATACTAAAGACAAAAGGATCTGCACACATGTATGGTACTCTAGGTAGATATTTTTTTTTCAGGATATGGGTTAACACATCTGAAACTACACAAATATGGAATTGAAAAGAAAGTAGATGGTGAATGGTGAGTGTAAGGTTTCTCACTATTGAATCAGAATGTTACATATAAGCATGGCTAGAATAATCTATAGGTAAAGGATTAGAGCTGGAGACATCAGTATGAACTCATGTTTAGCTTCATTTAGATGAGCACATATAGAAATATTAATATCTATATACATAACATATAGATATATTAGTATCTGTAAGTATAGACACATATATAGTATGCATACACACATAAATTTCCTTGCTCTTTCTGCCAAGAAGACCTAGAAGCAATGATACCCCAGTAGCAATGAGCACACTCAGCACACAGATTTTGGTTTCTAGTATCATTTTCCAAGAACTCCTTGGAGAAATGGTTTACTCTTGAGGCAGGGAATATGCAGGATGAATCTGGAGCATCTTATTGTGCTAAAAAACAAGGAAGTACTAAAATACAGATACAAACACACAATAATTAAATAAATAAATGTGAAATGATAGGCTAATTTCCTTTGCAGAAGAATTCCAAATAATTTATGCAGATACTCCACATTAAAGAAGGTAGAGTATAACTGTCCCTTCATTAAGCGAAGGCTGGGTATCATGACTTCTTTCCAAAGTGTGCTTAGTCAGTTCTTTGATAGGTCTAGTAATCAAATTAATACAAAACAGATTAACAGGAGAAACAAATTTAATTACACACATACAAGTGTCCCTTAAGAATATGAGACCCAAATACAAGCCAGGATTTGAAGCTTGTATGCCACTTTGTGCTAAGAAATGAGATAGGGACCTGGGGTTTCAAAGGGAAGAGGGTGAGTCACAGGACAATAAGAACAGATGTTTGGTGATTAGGTATTTGTAATGCTATTCAGATAGGAAATTCAGATAAAAATTTTATCTCTTGGTAATAGCTCTCTTTCTTGGTCAGGACCCCTATCTAAATTCTTCCAGGCAGTTTAAGGGAGAGGTAAAATTTTTTCTTGAGAGTGCTGGGCCTTGATTGCCTTCAGCTCAAAATTCTCCACATGCCAAAGTGGCACAGTTTGGGAAGACTTTCTGAATCCTTTCAGTACAATATACAAAGGGAGAGAAGAATAACTTCTTTCTAAAGAAATCTGGCAAAACTTCTCAACCAGCTGATTAAGGTTAAGATCAACAATGATGAGAATGGCACTTTACTTATATAGTCTTCCTTTTAGAAACCCATATGCCCAATCTAATCATGAGAAAAATATAAGTTGAATCTCAAATGAGGGGCATTGTGCAAACCATCTAATGAATACTCCTCTAAACTGTCAAGGTCATCAAAAACAAGGAATTTTAAGAACCTAAGAAGATACAATGATTCAGTGTAATGGTGGTGTTCCAGATGAGATCCTGAAACAGAAAAAAGACATTAGTCAAAAACCAGGGCAATCTGAATAAAAATATGGACATTAGTTGATGATAATTTAATAATATTGGCTCATTAATTGTGATAAACATACCATACTAATGTAAGATGTTAATAATAGGGAACACTGGCCATGGGGTATATGAGAATGTTATATGCTATCTTCACAACTTTTCTGTACATCTAATACTATTCTAAAATTAAAACGTACTATTTTTTTTTTTTAATTTATGATAGTCACAGAGAGAGAGAGAGAGGCAGAGACATAGGCAGAGGGAGAAGCAGGTCCATGCACCGGGAGCCCGACATGGGATTCGATCACGGGTCTCCAGGATTGCGCCCTGGGCCAAAGGCAGGCGCCAAACCGCTGCGCCACCCAGGGATCCCTAAAACGTACTATTAAAAAAGATAACAGGGCAGCCCGGGTGGCTCAGCGGGTTAGCACCACCTTCGGCCCAGGGCCTGATCCTGGAGACCCGGGATCAAGTCCCATGTCAGGCTCCCTGCATGGAGCCTGCTTCTCCCTTGGCCTGTGTCTCTGCCTCTCTCTCTCTCTCTCTCTCTCTCTCTCTTTCACTCTCTCTTCCCGAACTCTGTGTCTCTCATGAATGAATAAATAAATAAAAATCTTAAAAAAAAGATAACAACATTATCACTGTACTTAATTAAGTGCAAGTCTATACATAAATTTTTTAATCAAAAAATTATGGGAATATTGGAATCTTAACTTATAAAACCAATGTAAAAGTTTGATTCACAAGAAATTTAACCTTGGTCTTGAGCAATCCAAAATGTCATAGTGACATTTTTTATGGTGAACTAATTGTTAAAGATGCTGAATCACCTCAAGGTTTTCTTCTATTTTGAAACTGAAGCCTTTTCTTGTTGTCTCCTATCTAGAGTCACAAAGACTATTATGTAAATATAATTTTCAGTATCCACAAAGAGAAACATAGTTTGATAACTTTTTCTTTCTTAGACAATTTTGACTTTTGATCTGAATTAAATATTCCTGGAATACACATATAATGATTAGATGACCTTTTTTTATCTCTTAATCTGTAAAGTTTCTCCAGAAAGGATAAAAGAATGGGACAAAAAGATGTGAGGAAGCAATCTTCAGACAAATCGCTAACTAGCTCCTTCTGTAAGGAAAGGAAAGCAAATTAAGATGTATTTTTTAAAAAAGAGTTCAACATATACACACAAACAAGAGTATTATGCAGCTGGTTTTGACATAATGTGAGTCCTCGAGAATTTTATCAAGTCATCTGAGCAAAAAGCCCACACTTGGTAATTTCTATGGATGAAAATAAAGGAGGAGATTCCTCCACTTAAACAAAATGATGTCTCTTCTAGACAAATAAAGCAATTCCCTCATGAGGGCTATTAAAATTTTCTGAAGTCTGTGGAAAATGCTCAAATGTTGAAGTTCATGCAAGAGGTGATTTGCCAGATATTTCTTTATTAACAATCATTTTCTGACTTTAAGTCATCAAGAGAAAAAGTGGGAAAGTCTTTGGAAATGTAGTAGCTAATCTTGAACACCGTTTAAAAATGTGGCTTAGGAAAACAATGCTGCTTAGAGAGATACTTTCTCACATTTTTCATTAGCCTTAGCTAAAGAATATTTTATGGAGGCAAATTTGGGCCTAAATTGCATTCAGAAGTCTCCTTATACCAATTAAAGGAAGCAGACCATGGGGCAGTTGGAATTTTGCTTCCTTTCTGTTCTAAAGTGCTGTTCAAGTAAACTATCTTGCCCATATTAAAAATTCTCTAAGGTGGTGTCTGTGATTTCAAATGTCTTGGTAAAGGGGCACCTGGGTGACTCAGATGGTTAAGCAACTGCCTTCAGCTCAGGTTCATGATCTCAGGGTCCTGGGATGTAGCCCCACATCAGACTTCCTGCTCAATGGGGAATCTGCTTCTCCCTCTCCCCCTACCCCTCCCCTGTTCATGTCCTCTCTCTCAGTATCTCTCTGTCTCAAAGGATTAAAGAAAATCTTTTAAAAAAATGTCTTGGTAAAATTGTGCCAGTTAGAAAGACATGTACAATAATTAGAGTTATAGTGATAAAACATAAGGACAGGAAAGGGTCATCCTGGAGAAGTGTAGTTTATATTGAAAAGACCAAGTGAAAATTACAAAAGTGTCTATAAGGATGGTTTTTGTAGAATTCTGTGTTTCTGGAGCCTGGTAAAGAGAATCATCACCTATTGGGGCCAGACAAAACCTGGTTTCAAGTAGACAAAATTAAATAAAAGCAGTTTTTGAGAGAAACAAAAACAAGACTGAGGAAGTTCTTCTTACCAGGTTTTGAGGTGGTGACTTGGGACAAGGTTGCTCAAAGAACACTGGGCTTTTTTTTTTTTTTAAGATTTTATTTATTTATTCATGAGAGACACACAGAGAAAGAGAGAGAGGTAGAGACACAGGCAGAGGGAGAAGCAGGCTCCATGCAGGGAACATGATGTGGGACTTGATCCTGGGACTTCAGGATGACGCCCTGAGCCGAAGGCAGGTGCTAAACCAGGGATCCCCAAGAACACTGGTCGTAAAAGAAATATCAATTTCTCAGTCTCTGAGATGGCTTGATGATAGATTTCTCAGGTCTAGATCTACAGACGTCCTCCCACAAAAACAAACCACTTTTAAGACACCAGACAAGCAGACAGGGCATTAGACAAGCAGGAGTTGGGTGCTAATAAACAATTTTGTGAAAGAACAATACAAATCTAGTCTAATAAGTAAAAATCCCAAAAGACCTACTTCCTAGAAAAACAAAATAAATCCAATGTTGAAAAGGCTTTAAAAAAATAGGGGAGTTTATCTTCCTGCCAAGGCAGATGGCAATTGGTGCGATTTTTAGAGGCAGAAAGTCCCAAATGTGTGTGCCATCACTGGGTAGAGCATGCCAGGCCAAGGCATGAAGCTCTCAGTGCACCTGAGTGAAGCCTCTATTTCTGTCAATACCCTTCAGCCAAAGACCACCAGGGCACACCAGTAGCTGAACAAATTGGTTTTATTACTTTTTTCAATTAGAGAGAATATGTACCACAAGGAACCATGGCATATCCACAAGAAGCTGTTCCAAAGAACCTATTATATAATTAGGGTTCTAGTTAGCTGAACTGAGAAAGAGCCAGAAGAGTTTGTTATATTTGGGATGCTCTCAGAAAATGTAGGCAATTCAATAACTGGGTATCCCAATTCATTTTATCTAGGGGGAGAACCCACCAGATGAGATTAAAAAAAAAGTTGCAATTGATCAAGAAATTGTAGTCACTCATTTTAGCCAAGAGAAAGGGGGTGTTTGGTACTTTGTGGGTGGCATGGGGACCTTGTTTTTCATCTGTACTTAGACAATACTATGCAATAACCTTTCTTTGTCTCACTTTATCTTGGCCTCAGAGGGATCTTGTCTGAGGTTTGTGTTCTGTAAGATTGCTTTTTTCTAACAGAAAAATAATATGATCTAGCTATGAGCACCAGGCCAGTTCCCTAGATATCTGGGGCTATATATTTATTTTCCTTTCTCAAAATTAAAATTTTGGGAAATAGACACAAGCAAACAATTAGAATTAACTAATCATAATACAGGGTAAGAAGTGAGTTAAAAGGACGTGTACAAGGTAGAGTGGTGGCATGATGTAGAGAATCATCCATTTGGGGTATGGTTGGAGGCCACCATTGAGCAGAGTTTGATTCCAAAAAGATGTCCACAATGAGGTGTTATTTAAGCTAAGTCTTGAGAGATAAGGAGACATTCCTTAGGTAAAGTGGATGAGGGACATACACAAATAGGAGGAAGAATGCATTTTAGCAGAAATAAATCGGTGCAAAGAAAGGAATTTTTAGGATGACACATGAGGAGAAACTACAAAGAATCCAAAGCATAGAGAAAGAAGACTGTATGCAAAGGTCTGAGTCGGATGTTAATGACCTTTCTGAATTGCTAAAGAATTTGACCTTTTATGATAAATAACCATTGGAAGGTTTTAAGCAGTAGACTAATGTAACCATATTAGATAGGCAGCAGTAAATCCAGGTGCAAGGAGACCAGCAGGGAAGCATCTTCAGTCATTCAGGAGTGATCCAAGGAAGGTCTCAACTAGGGCCTTGTTGATGGGAAAGGAGGAAGGTGATAGAGACTTTAATCTCTTTCTTAGAGCCAGAGGTGAATTTTCCCTGAAACTTTCAGCTTCAGGAAGTCTTACTTTGCACTGGCATTTTTCAAGTCCCTGGGAGTACCCACAAACTGTCTTAGGTAGTCATATATTTTTGTAAAGTTTATATTTTAACTACTATCAGGTTAATGCCTCCTTCCCCCTTGGAATTCCGCTCCTTCAGAGCTCCCCTCAGGTTGGGTAGAACTGGATGGCTCTGAGAATTCGGGGTCTGGCTGAAGAAAGTAATACAGGGGGCATTAGAATTTAATAAGTAAAAATACTCTTTTCTAGATTTTTTATTATCTATGTTTTTCATTTTCTAAATGTGTAATTAGTTATGATTTCTTCTTACTGTAGACGAATATTCACTTTCATACAGAATTTTATATTCATGAGTTTATATTCTTTTTCTTTAAATGGTTCTCAACATTTGTACAAGTGCTAAGCCCCACAGACTTGAGCCTCACTAGGCTAATCACCCAGTAGTGTGACACAAACAGCTAGAGGTGTTATCTTGATAAGAACATTTCCTATGGCTTTGGCACTGGAACACGTCTGCAGTTTGATACTTACAGAGCCAGAAGCTAGCCTGTGGAAGATTTTTCCAATTACCAGACATGCAAAATTTTAAGTAGAGGATGACATTATCATTGGTCTCCTCTTAGGAATATACTTGATAACATTCAAACACTCCCAGATACATTTTGGATAGGAATCATTTGGAATATAATTTATAAGAAGTCCTATGATTGCAAGACACAAATTCACAGCCATCCTACAAACTGTAAAGTTGTGTTTTGCACATTCCAACACAATGGATCACATCATGGGGTTTCCAAAAATCTTTGACAGATCACTGAAAGTCACATAGGGGATCCCTGGGTGGCTCAGCGATTTGACGCCTGCCTTTGGCTCAGAATGTGATCCTGGAGTCTCGGGATTGAGTCCCACATCAGGCTCCCTGCATGGAGCCTGCTTCTCCCTCTGCCTGTGTCTCTGCCCCCGCCTTTCTCTCTGTATGTAGTCTCTCATGAGTAAATAAATAAAATCTTAAAAAAAAAAAAAGAAAGTCACATAAATCTTACCAAAGTAATAATTCATTAACAGGAAGATATAAATTTCAAAAAGAAGTGGCAAATATATTCAGATTGGGCGCCTGGGTGGCTCAGTTTGTTAAGCATCTGCCTTCAGCTGAAGTCATCATCCTGAGTCCTGGGATCAAGCTCCACTTCAGGGTCCCTTGCTCAGTCCTGTGTCTGCTTCTTCCTTTCCCTCTGCCTCTCCCACACCCCCTGGCTCATGCTCACTACTGCTTTCTCTCTCAAATAAATAAACTATTTAAAAATAAATAAAAATGAATTATTGGATTCTTTGATAATCCAGTTAATAAAAAGGAGCAAATCATATTAATTCACTGGCAAGATATTTAAATTTCCTACTAATTTGACACAAAGTACTGATTTCAACAAAGACTGCAACAACCACAAAACCTTGTAAGATGCCAGTGCAATGAGACACACAGAGCAAACTGATAAGTAGGTATCATCAATGCAGGGAATATTGGAAATATCCTGGAGTGTTATGATTCATATATGAAAGAACCTTAACAGAGGTTGCCATAACTTAATAGCAGTGTTAAAAATATATGATATTAATAATAATATAAATATAATAATATATCGATAATAATAATCAATAATGAGTTGAGAAACAAAATTTTCTCCATTATTAACAAAAGAACAAATTTCAAAAATCATGCTAAAGACCACATTATCTTTCTATTCCTTATAGAAAATATTACATTCTCTGTCATATGAGGAAAGACCAAAGAGTGTGCAGCCAAAAAAACAAACATGGGGGCATTAGAAGTTAATAAATAAACATTTTTTTCTAGAATTTTAAAATATATGTGGTATTTTTCATTTGTTAAATGTGTGATTTGTTGTGATTTCCTCTTACTCTAAATAAATGTTAACTTACATACATAATTTGTATCCATGATTTTGTGTTTCTTTTTTGAAAATAGATTCCAACATTTGTCTAAGCTCAAAGCCTCACTTGAATAGGTTCTGCTCAACCAGTAAAAATCTGAGTCTGTGTACACTCAGTTATCTCCCTGATGACTTCATTTCTACTGAAAACCAGGTACAGCTTCACTATTAATGTCACAATCTTTTTAATGGTTGCTTCAATCTCTCTAAACACATGCTAATTCTCTCAAGCAATGACTGGTTTTTTAACATACTTGGAAATGCAACTTATTTTAAAGGAATCCACATTTTAGAGATGAATTCATAATGTTTTATACATTGAAAAAATTCTTTTCTGCCCCTAATAATTCAGGAGTTTTCAGTGATTTAAAAAAGGCTGAAGTTATGAATCATATTTCAACTCTGCTCTTATACACCCAGAAGAAATTTGTTAAACAAATACTCTATGACTGCTCTCTTCCCACCCCTCAGCCCTTCTAAAATAAATATTACCCACTCGGCTTTCATCTTTGCATGGTAATTTTAAAAAGCAAAGTATCTATATCCTGGAAGAAAGTATAGTTTTTTATTATTGCTGTTGAAGTTGATGTTGGAAAGACTCAGATTTTAGTTAAATAGCATGCTTTCTCTAAGTCTTTACTATTATTAGATAAATCTGGGTACTCACAGTTACGGGAATAATTGTCTTTTTTTTCTTTTAAGATTTTATTTATTTATTCATGAGAGACACAGAGAGAGAGAGAGAGAGAGGCAGAGACACAGGCAAAGAGAGAAGCAGGCTCCATGCAGGGAGCCCAATGTGGGACTTGATCCTGGGACTCCAGGATCATGCCCTGGGCTGAAGGCAGGGGCTAAACCGCTGAGCCACCCAGATGTCCTGGGAAGAATTGTCTTGGAACATGGAATTCCCATTGTAGTAAATCAAAACCAGTGGAGTTGGGATCCCTGGGTGGCGCAGCGGTTTGGCGCCTGCCTTTGGCCTGGGGCGTGATCCAGGAGATCCGGGATCGAATCCCATGTCGGGCTCCTGGTGCATGGAGCCTGCTTCTCCCTCTGCCTGTGTCTCTGCCTCTCTCTCTCTCTCTCTCTCTCTCTCTCTCTCTCTCTATCATAAATAAAAAATCTAAAAAAAAATTAGAAAAAAAAAACAAAACCAGTGGAGTTATTGGCAGTTCTATGAAGCTAGCCTGATATAATGAACAATTACTTTTTAAATAAAAGTTTGGTTTGGCTTGGAGAATAATCAGAGATGCTCTATGGGAGCACTGCCAGTTTTTTTGCTTCCTTTGAGTGTGTTCATTAGAGCAAAGAATAAAGGTGGTTACTATCTTGCTTCCCCACTGGACACATTTTTGGAAACATAAGTTAAGGAATGTGGACTTACCAAAATATTACTTCCATAATCATACTATTGTAAAGAAAATAAACCAATAAACAATGGTTACATATTTATCTTGTACTAGGCCCCATGCTTGGTATGGACAGGGTAGAGAAACAGTTCAGAGATGTTCTTACCCGAAGGTGCTCACATTCTATTTGAGGTTTTTTAAAACACGGATACAGAAAGATGATAAAAACTGCAAAATCTTAAACAATTGTTAAATATATGATAGAGAGTAAAAGCATTGCCAAGATTCCAGCAAAAGAATGAAAGCAGGAGAGAAACAGCATACACTCAAATGCAGAGAGAACACATGAAATCTCTCCAAGTAATGTAGTCAAATATTGGCTGTGTATGCTTAAGCATGTCACCTTAGCTTTCTTCAGAGGTCTGGGCAGCCTGAGTGTGTACTGGTGAAACGACAACACTGAGCAAGTACCACTCTCACATTTCAGGCAGGATGCTTAGAACTTGCCTTCGCAATGACTCACTGAGCTATATATGGATGTGGGTGGGGACCCATTTTCCAAGATTTCAAAGATTTAATTCAAAAATTAACTGCTAGTCAACTCTTGGATTTAGGATTCATGTCAGGTATATCTGACTTCGAAAGGCAGGAGAAATTTATACACACAAATACATATACACACAGGCATTATTCATATTATTCTATTTTAACCTTCATGTTATGCAAGTTAATAAAAAAAATGTATTACCAGTAATCTTATTCCTGCCAAATTACAATTCACAGAAAGACATTAGAATTTAATACTTTTTATTCATAATGTATATTGTCCTTGGAATTTTCTATTCCTTTGTGGAGGAACTGCTTTCTAGTTTTTATTCATTTCAGCATATTCCAATATTATTCTTATCATGGAATCAATACAAGAGGATCTCCTAAAAGGATTCTACTAAATCTATTAGTTGGATGATTTAAATTCCTGCTTGTTTTTGAAGTTCTGGCCTTGAAAATCCCCAACGTTATCTTTTTAGATTGTAAATCTAAACTCTAAATTACTAAAATATATCAAATATGTAATAAAAGAAATGTCAAATATTAACTCCAAATTTCTTAAATTACTTGAGTCAATACTACCAAATGGAAGGACTCCAAAGCACTGTTTTGTAAAACAAAGCAAAATATTTGAGCCTTTTTACGCTACTCCAGTTTTTACCAAAAACAACACCATAACCATTGCCTGAGGCACTTACTTACTAGAAAATTCTTTTCTATGTGTTTTGCCCTTATCATTTTTGGAACTTAAGCATTATTTGGGATACTACTAATAAGCCTCGATACTTTTATTTACTGAATAAAACTTTTATTCAATAGAGTAAAAATTTCAGGCTTAGTGATAATTTTCAAGACCTATCTTAGTTAAACCAACATACTCAGTTTAAGTACCTACTCTGTCCCACCTGGATCCACTTCAAGTCAATCAATTTGCTTCCCATCGTCACTTTTACCCGAGGCACCGGTGGGGGAATCTGGAGTGGGCAGTGTTAAGGGGTCGGTGGTCCCCTTGCTCCTGGAGGGTGAGGGGCGAGGGAGCCGCTGCGCCGCCCGCCCGCCCGGGGCACTGAGGAGGGCCTGGCAGCCAGCGTGCGGGCCACGCCGGTGGCGCTGCAGAAACAGGAGGGGGGGGAGGGAGGGGGAGGGCGGGGGGCAGGGGAGGGGGAGGGAGGGGGGCAGAAGAGGGGAGGTGCTGCCCGAAGGCAGAGAGGGCTCCGGGGTCTAGAGCTCCTCAGCTCCAGCAGAGGGGCAGGCGCCAGGTTTTCCCGCCAACAAGGGGAAACAGGCGGTCCACGTGGGAATTTCCCCTGACACAAAGGGAGCTCCAGCATCTGCTTGGCAACATTCCTTAAAGTCTCCGTCCCCAGGCAGACCACACCCAGGTGGCTCCAATATAGCCCCGCACTGGGGAGGTGAGGGAGAAAGACGGGTGTGGCCTCGAGTTGTGTAGCGTATCCCAGCCGCTGAGCGGAGCTGGGCAGGAAGGAATGTGAGGCGGGGAACCCATCCAGGCCGCGAGAGGGGAGCGGCGTGGTCCGCGGCGTAGAGGGGTGCCGTCGGTTCCCACCCCCACTACCACGGCCCCCGGCCCCCGAGGGGGAAGGCAGAAGAGAGTAAGTCCCCCCCGCCCCGCCCCGCCCCCGCGTCCAACGGGAAAGGGATGGACTCACCGCCTCGCTGCAGCGGGGCCGGGACTCAGCGGGTCGGGGGGCTCCGAGGCCGGGCGCCGTCCGCCGTGTCCGCTCGGAGTAGTTGGAGGCTGGACTCAGCGGCTCAGGGGTTCCCCCGCGTGGAGGCGCGAGGACCCTCCGAGCCCCGGGCAGGCGGATTTCCAGGGGCCCGTGGTTCGGCATCGAGGGCGTGGCCGCGTTGGCTCCTTGGGATTGGACCCGAGGGAGGCGCATCGGCCCTGGGCTCCGCATCTGAAGCAAGCCCGGGCACGGTGCGGTTGGTCCCCCCTTTCTGCCGGTCCCCGACGCCCGCCAGCCACCCGGCCGCTACCGAGGCTTGGGTTGGGAATTGGACTTTCTGCTGGAGGCTGGCCTGCCTCTGAAGTTCAGCCACTTGCTCTCTGGTGGTAAAGACTTTGAATGCCATTTTCACCAGGTTGGGAACGGGTATTTGAGGACCCTCCTCGGCCTTCTTTAATTTTTTACGGATATTGGGGGAGGACTGACAGATCAAATGGGTCGCCAAGACAGTAGCCCCAGCTGGGGAGGAGGGTCCAGACGAGTGTACTGGGGTAAAGCCTCAGCGAGCCTATTAAGGAAAACTGCAGGGTTTTCATTCGTTCATTCATTTATGATAGTCACACAGAGAGAGAGAGAGAAAGAGGCAGAGACACAGGCAGAGGAAGAAGCAGGCTCCATGCACCGGGAGCCCGACGTGGGATTCGATCCCGGGTCTCCAGGATCGCGCCCTGGGCCAAAGGCAGGCGCCAAACCGCTGCACCACCCAGGGATCCCCAACTGCAGGGTTTTCATCCGGATTCTGAATGACTTCCTGGAGTTTATCATAGTTGATGGCCTCTAACAAGGTGACTTAATGCAGTGACTAAATGCAACAAAACTTAATTTCTAAATGTAACAATAAAATGTACCTGTTGGTAGTTGGCAAGCTGTTTCCACTTCAGAGTTTCTCTCATTCCATCTTGTGGCTCTGCTCCCTCCTGCCTCAGCTGGAAGGGGCTGGGGAAGATATTGTGCCCAGCATGGCAGGGAAACCCAGCCAGCCAGCCACTCTTCATTTTTCAGAATGGTAATGAATGATCCTGAAGCCTGTGTTGTGCTTCTTGTTCTCCCATGCCAGGGATCTGTAGGGAGTAAGAAGAGGCCCCAAGACTCTCCTGAGACCTCTGCTTCCCACAGAATCTTCCCTAATACCCTACTATCATAGGGTGACTGGCTATAGGCAACACAGAATTAAAAGTACTGGATTAAATACACACCTTTCACATTTCAGTAGATAATTGCCAAGTTGTCCTCCCTATCCCCACAGCCCATTTCTGTCCTCATTGAACCAATTCCTCAATGACACTGGCTATTGGGTTTTTTTTCCCCCTAGAATTTGTTAACTAATCAGAACTCCTTGCCTCTCTGTCCACTATTCATATCTTTGACCCTTGCTCCTGTGGATTCCCCCAGATGTTAAGATTCAATTGTATAGTAATAATAGTCACCTTTTCCTATCCAACGTGTTTCAGACATTTTCTCCCAATCTGTAGCTAGAATGTTGACATTATTTATGGTTCCTTTCATGCCAAAAAAAATGTTTTCAATTCTTAAGAATTTTTATTTTTCAATAGACAATTGAAATTCTTTGAGATTCAGAATACTTTAATCCCTCCACCCTTCCTTGATTTTTGAGTAGAGTGATCCTGGCCCTCCTTTGTGGTAATGTCATTGTGCCCCTAAGTGTGTCTATTACTTGCACAGCACTGTGTTTCAGTGTTCGCTGCCTGAGAAGGAGTTCAAGAACAATGCTGGTTTTATAAAAAATAAAAAATAAAAATGGTCATAAACACATTTAGGAAATCCTGACACTGTGCCTCCTTGATCAAGTTTGGTAAGTTTGATGAGTTTCTAAGCACTTCCTTTCTTCCATATCTTTGCCAACACTTGACATTTTGACACTTATGTTTTGTCCAAATGCTAGCTGGAGCCAGGGAGGTCGAGATGCTTTTCAAATGGTTTTGTCCGAGGGGATCCTCTCCAGCTCATGGCCTATTCACAATAAGTTCTCCCTTTTACATCGCAGTGTTTGCCTAATTATAAATCATGTGTAGTTTATATGAAAGCAACCCTTTGTATGTTTATCTCTCAATCTGTTGGGGTTTGTTTGTTTTGTTTTTTCACTTTTTTCCCCCCAAAGTATGAGTTATTCACCTGGTGCAATGTGTGGATTTTTCCTTTATGGTCTGGGCCTAAAGCCTCATGACTGCAAAGACCCGGGCTAAGGAAAGGTTTTGAGCCACAAGGTCAAACTGGGGAACTGGGACCTGGGAAGCCAATGTCATAACGTGTTTCTCGAGCCACTCCAACCGCTCTTTTCCAAATCCCACGGCCGGAGCTCGTTCACAGCAGTTTCTGGGGAATGCACCTGGCCGGCGAGGGGCGGGTGAGGGCCGCCTGGGGTCCGCGGGGCGCAGCTCCGGCGCAGGGGCGCGCTCCGCCCTCCCGGAGGAGCTCCCGGAGCTGTCCACAATCAGCAACGCCGAAAGCCACGCAGGCGCAGAAGGCGGGCGCGCAGGGGGCGGGGCCGCGCGCGGAAGGCGGAAGTCTGCAGGAGGCTTTTCAATTCACTTACACTGGAGGCGACTTCTGTCGCCTCCCATATGGTCTAGCGGTTAGGATTCCTGGTTTTCACCCAGGCGGCCCGGGTTCGACTCCCGGTGTGGGAATGCTGGAGTTTTTATAAAAAAAAATTGCTACCCAGCGCATTTGTATCCTTCCTAGCAAGAAAGCGTTGAATACAGTTGTTGAAAGCTGTAATTCTGAAGGGGAAATGCTGAGGCATAAGGACCCAAATCTTGTTGGTGTGTTTCTCCAGCTTGGAAAACTCGCTTGTGTAATTAGTATTGTTACTTCTGCCCATCACACAACTCATTTAAAATGTCATAATAAATCATCATAATTAACATTTAATTGTCAAACTGCATTAAACGGATTCATTTTTTCTACTGTTACTCAGTTTACATATAACACTGTGTAAGTTTAAAGGTGTACAATATGATTTTATATGTATATGTATATACACACATATATTTGCCACAGTAGGGTGAGTTCATACCTCCATCACCTCATGTAATTGCCATTTCTTTTCTATTTCTTAGAATTTCTTATGTTTTGGCCAATTTACTGCTTTTATGCCCCCACTAAGTATTTCTGGCCCAAGAATAAAGAGATGGAGAACAAAACAAAGAGAGGAAATGGGGTCTTAGAAGCTAAACCCAAAAGGAGCTGATATTTTAGGGCTTTTTGGGGAAAGCAAAATGCTTTTTTTTTTTTAAGATCTTATTTATTTATCATGAGAGAGAGAGAGAGAGAGAGAGAGAGAGAGTCAGAGACACAGGCAGAAGGAGAAGCAGGCTCCATGCAGGGAGCCCGATATGGGACTCCCAATTTTGGAGGTCAAGGATCACACTGGGCGGAAGGCAGATGCTCAATGACTGAGCCACCCAGGTGCCCCGCAAGGTGCTTCCTGAAGCAAGAGTCTCTATGGCTAGGATATAAAGAAATGAGAGGTCTCCAAGTAGAAGTATAGCTTTAACAGAGGTTTAACAAGGGTAGGGAGTAAAAAGAAAATCAAATCCATTCAAATAGCTAACTTTCACAGAACATGTTGTGGGAAAACTGAAGCATGAAATCAGCTTCTGGATAGTGTGGTTAGGTTGAGGTCAATACTCAACAAACTCAAATTTTGAGAAGGAGGAAGGGCCTTGAAACTTTCTCAGCTTCTAAACCATTTCCCAGATAGGAATAAAGTATTTTTCTATGAATAGGCCTACATGTTTTTTAATTATACTATAAGTCTACTGGGATCGAGTCCCATGTTGGGCTCCCTGCGTGGAGCCTGCTTCTCCCTCTGCCTGTGTCTCTGGTTCTCTCTCTCTCTCTGTGCCTGTCGTGAATAAATAAATAAAATCTTAAAAAAAAATTATACTGTGTCTAGATGAGCAGCTGTCAAAGCACACGATGCTATCTCCTTTGAAAGTTCTATTGTTTGAACCAATCCTATGCCATTCACTAAGATCGATCAAGTCATGGGGGCAAACTCCAGGTACACCAGTTGTGGATATCTTGCCCTTGATCTGGACAATAAAACGGTTGGCGAAAATATCCAGCAAACTTGGACTTACAGCCACTCCCAAATACTTAGACTAACTCCTGGAATACATATCAACAAGTTTAGCCCAATCCATTATCTTCTGCCTACTTGATGTAATAATCTTAGTATCCATTTTTATATCTATTCCTCAAATGTTTTCAAATATAAATTGGCATAATCTTATAATTATTTCAATGTCTAAACAATCTTATGCTGGGTCAGACTATATGTATACCTGACCTCCTGGCAGGCTTGGGACTGAGTTCCAGTTTTGTGTCTGAAAACTTTGGAGAGTGATGGTTTGGAATGGGCATCCCCATGCAAGGTAACCACCATGGTTAAAATCCATATTGAGTTCCTTGGTGTGCAAAGTGTGGTCTGTGAACCAGCAGCAACAGCATCATCTAGGCACTTTCTAGAAATACAGAAACTCAAGCAACACCCTTGGCCTACTGAGTCAAAATGTGCATTTTAACCAGATACTCAGGTGATTCTCATGCACACTAACATCTGAAAAGCACTGATTAAGTCCTCAAGCAAGTAAGACTAGCTTCCTTAGAGGGAGAGAAGCTGCTTCCATGACAAGAAAAAGCTCAAGGAAATTGGGGGCTTCATAATTCTCAGATTCATCTGAACCAACTTAAATCATCCCATTCCTTGTTTTAGGGTTCCATTCTTTCTTAACCATTACAGTGGCTTTCACTTAAGTAATATGAAGAAGCTATGAGTCAAACTTACATTGTAATTCTATTTGTGGAATCAAATTGGCTTGATTTTCAGTGTAATTATTATGACTTATTTCTATAAAGGATATGGAATTATCCAAGGGCCATCATACAGGATCTCCAGTCCTCTGACCATATATTGAGTTGAGAGTTTAAAACCCTGAGTGACTCTCTCTCTCTATGTCTTTCATAAATAATTTTTTAAAAAATCTTAAAAAATAAATAAATAAAACCCTGAGTGATTCATTTTCTTTGGGTAATTCTCCAGTACAGTCAGAAATAACCAGTCCACCATCACAGTAGTTGACTGTAGCAGTCTCTTGATCTCCCAACACCTTACCTTCAATAGATTTTATTTCAGGTTATGCCAGGTTATAGCTTAAGTAAGTATCTTGTCACTATGTATATGAACTACCAGTATCTTATTTTCTATTAATAGTGAAGTCATTACTTTGTCTATGTCCAAAGAAAGACAATCAGTCTCAAATCTTCATCTTTGAGTGTTTATTTCATGAAAGCACTACTGGTTACAAAAACAGTATAAATGGATGTCTAGCTAGACAATCAGAAAACACTTCAGATACCTCTTATAGATAAAGGGATATAGAAGAAGAAAGAGGAAGGAGGCGGCTCTAACAAAACTTAGGAGCATCTCACTGCTGACATTGTTAAAGCCTGAGAATAATACAGCTGGAACCATCCAGACTGCTCGTGGTGGCTACTGCAGGAGCGTGCCAGTTACTTACACACACTGCCTCAGCTGCTTGAACTACTGATGCTCATGACCTCTGTTGGAAGTGACAAAAACACTGCAGCCAGAAGTCAGTCACTGCCTTTAAAAAAGAGAAGAGGGGGATCCCCGGGTGGCTCAGTGGTTTAGTGCCTGCCTTCGGGCCAGGGCATGATCCTGGAGACCTGGGATCAAGTCCTGTGTCAGGCTCCCTGCATGGAGCCTGCTTCTCTCTCTCTTTCTCTCTGTGTGTCTCATGAATAAATAAATAAAAAATATTTAAAAAAAAAAAGAGAGAAGAAAAAGAAACACCCGTGCTGTCAGTGTCTTCAGTTGACTGAGCCAGGTGAACTGGAAATATATGTAAGAATTCCCCTGTGCAATACAGAGAAGCATATGCTTGCCCAGACAGGGGAACGATGGCAGCCATGGAGAGGAGACAGCTATGACATCCATGAAGATGTTTACTTTGTTTTCAAATATGTTCCAAGGCTAACTCACAGTTTCTCAGTGTTGGCCACCCTCCTTGTCCTCTCTCCAGGTCCCAGTTTCCTTTTCCTACTTTGTCTCTGAGTGCCTCTTGCAGATATATATACAATAGTTTTATTTGTAGCCTCAGTAAAGGATGTTTCTTTTTTTTATTTTTAATTTTTATTTATTTATGATAGTCACACAGAGAGAGAGGGAGAGGCAGAGACACAGGCAGAGGGAGAAGCAGGCTCCATGCACCGGGAGCCCGACGTGGGATTCGATTCAGGGTCTCCAGGATCGCGCCCTGGGCCAAAGGCAGGCGCTAAACCGCTGCACCACCCAGGGATCCCAGGATGTTTCATTTTTGTTGGTAAAGCAAAATGCTTATAAACAAAACAAAACAAAACAAAACAAAAAAACAATTGATCTTTTACTGAAGCCTGCTTTATTAAAAGGCATGCATTCTTAATGCTTCCTGAGAGAGAAGCAAAACAACTGAAACCTGTGGCATATAACCTAAAGTGTAATGGTATTGGCTGTACTCATTTTCCTAATATTTGTAAAAATTGCAAAAACCCTATTTTCTCACCAGATAGTTCATTTTCAGTTTGTCTATCACACTTTCTCTTATAGTGTGAGATTTATTTTATTTTGGTTTGTTTGCTAATAAAAATATAAATAATTTGTGTCAGTATATTAATAAATCCTATTAATTATTTTAAAAACATTTTAAAACAAAACAAGAGACCCCAAATAGAGTTAGACTAAACCCCACATCACTAAACCAAGACTTAATTACAACTTCAGCTCTCTCAGAAATGGAATCTTAAAACCAGTCAATCAGGAAACCATCTGATCAGCACTAGTTAGGTAATCTGACAATTGACCCCTTCCATAGGAAAGTACCCTTACAGTAACCAGTCTGATTTTTTGCCTTGTATAATTCCCTCGTCCCCACTCCTGCCTATAAAAGTCTTCCATTTTATACAGCTCTTCAGAGCCCCTTTCTATCTGTTAGATTGGATGCTGTCCCATTCAGAAGTCACAGAATAAAGCCAATAAGATCCTTAAAATTTACCCAGTTAAATTTTTTTAACAAAAAGTTAATATTATAACTACCTTAGGATATAAATAAGAATACAGAAAATAGGCTAATAATGGGAGGATACAGGGGCACTGGGTGGCTTATTCAGTTAAGCAGCTGATTCTTGATTTTGGCTCAGGTCATGATCTCTGGGTTGTGAGATCAAGCTCCAAGTTGGGCTCTGCTACTGGGCAAGGAACCAGTCTAAGATTCTCTCTCTCCTTCTCTCTCTCTATGCTCCTCCCTCCCCATCTCCCTCTCCCCCACTTTCCTGAGTGTTCTTTCTTTCTTTCTTTCTTTCTTTCTTTCTTTCTTTCTTTCTTTCTTTCTTTCTTTCTTTTTAGAGAGAGAGAGAGAGGATGCAAAAGCATAAGTGTTTACTTAGGGTTCAAGTCATGCCTTGAACTTTGACTATAGAGGTACATAGTCCTAAGAGCACATATTCTCTTTTAGACAGGATCAGGCAGGTGGTAAGAATCCTGGTGAACAGGCTTTGAGCTTGTTAATATGTCCCAGAGACAGTTATCAAGGTGGTTGAACTAAGTATCTACATCAATACCTATTGTAGTGTAAGAACAAAAGCTCATCTAAGAAGCATGCAATGACTATTCTAAGTGGTCAGCATAGCCAGCTTTTGTAGACAGCCCAGAAAGATGACCTAATTATTACTCTCTAGGATGTTCTTGTAAGGAGTGGTTGTTAGAGGGTGAAAAAAGTAAAAATATTGGTAATGTGCCCATTGATTCTCCATTCACCCATACAGGAAAACCTGAGGGTTTTTGTTACTTCTTTTCATTCATAATCAGTGTCTAGTCTATAAGGATGTTTTCTTTAGTTGATCTAAAGAGCTCCTCAGAAACCTCCTCCTCTCCCTCCTCACTGCCATAATTTAGTACTGAGCCCCAAATATCCCACCTAAAAGATCATGAGCCTCCGACTTGTTTTCTTAAATATTCAGTAGAGAGACTTTGGTATTGGAGTGGTGTCACATGGCTGCCTGATATGTACAATGAAGACTCCTTAAAATGGCATATCATGGCCAGAAACTATGACTTTTTACAAACTTAGCTTCACTTTTACCTCCTACAACCAAAGAGACCAAGCAACATACAAGCATGATCAGAAGGTCCCCAGTTGGGGCATCTGGGTAGCTTAGTCAATTGAGCATCCAACTCTTGGTTTCAGTTCAGGTCATGATCTCAAGTTTGTGAGATTTGAGCCCCATCCAGCCTTGGGAATCTGTGATCAACAGGGAGTCTGCTTGAGATTCTCTTTTTCTCTCTCCCTTCACCCCTCCCCCCAGACCATGTTCTCTCTCTCTCTCTCTCTCCTCTCTCTAATACGTATAAGTAAATAAGTAAGATTTATGAGTAAATAAATCTTTTTTTAAATAAAGGTCCATGGTTGGACCACTGGAGATGGAGTTGGCTTACCTCCTGAAGGTAATGGGATGCCAATTACAAGACAGTTGGGCCCCTGTTGCTCCACCTTCACCTCTTCACCCATCCCACTCCCCTCAGTCACTGCTTCCACATAAGTTAAAGATACAGGACTGGACAACAGGGGAGGCATCACTCAGTGAAATTAATTTCCCAGGGGAGGACTGCTTACTGAGAGGGAGGCTTTGTCCACTGCAGGAGGCATGATCAAAGTGACTAGTGGTATTTTGGGGTAATATTATCCTGCATATTCCTACTGCCCTACTGCCATCACCAATAGTAGTATCTTGCCTGCCTGTGATGTATTGGGAGGAAACAAATTTACAATGTTCAGTATTATGGGAGGAGCTTTTTAAGTTAGACATAGAGCTGTTTCCTACCACCTCCCTCTTCATTTCTCTCTTTCCATTTCTAGACTGCAGATCCAGAAAGCAAGCCAGATCAGCTGAGCTCTTGACAGATTGCTGCAGTGAACAGGGAAGTCAATTAAGCACAATACCATTCTGGAATTGCAAAAAGCCTGAAGAATCTGCAGGTCATTATAGAGAAATGCTAGTGGATCATTTGCAAGAATCTGAGGGTCTCACAGAGCATGTTGCCAATGGGCCTTGGGAAATGCTGGTAGATTCTATAGGGAATCCTTATAGGCTACTAGTAAATTGTTCGTGCAAGATTTTCAGTTTCAAGAGGGACCACTGATCTTTTAGCTTCTGACTGCTTGGCTGAGCTTCACCAGTGCATCAGATCAGAGATGCAAAAGAGGGAATCAAAGAAAGCTGAGGAAACAGTTCTCAAGCCACCACTACAGTAATTGTTAATGGGACCAAAAGATGATGGTGGGTGGAGGGAGTTTTTGTGAGCCTAATGACTCTAAGAAGGTCCCTGGTGCAGGTACAGCAAACTGTTGGAATTTAGAGCCCTCTGGATTTGCTAGATCAGTGGCCCTAAAAATCCTTAAAGACATAGACCTCCTCAAGAGATAATCTTGCTAAGGCTAGTAAGGGAAGTGACACAGTGTGCACCTCTTTCAGAGGGCTGTGACAATAGTCCTGCCAGGATAACTGGATTCAAGCTACAGGCACAGACTCCTGGACACTAAGCCATCTCCTGCAGGAAGCTGGCTCAGCTCAAACCTGTGCCTACAGCCAGGAAATAGCTGTCTACTTGGTCCACTGCACTGCCCAGCTCTCCTTCCTTCTCCCCAGGTAACTTGTGGCCAAATCCTCAAGGATGCCCCTGTGACTGACACAGGTGCTGTGCCCTCCACAACTATACTTTTTGTGTACATGCCCTGCCTGCCAAGACACTGCCCGGTCCTAGAACGTGTTTAGGTCTTCATGTCAGCTTCAACCTACTGGTCATTGCTGTGTAGTGCCTGAACTGATGTCTTGGACCAGGTTAAAGATATTCCTTTAAAAACTTAAGGAAGAAGCCATTCTAAAGGCTGACTTTCTAAAGTATATACTAATAGGCCATGAGGCATCTTTCCCTGACTTGGCAACTGTTGGGACTCATGCCTACATTCAATCCTCCAGGCAGGCCTGGTCTATTGGCCTGGAATAGCATTGATCTTGGCCTTGCCTCAGATTATTCAACCAATTCTTGTCACAGCCCATCAGAGTCTAACCTATTTGGATTCATGGTGGGAAGTCTATGCTTCTCAGTTGGGTCTCGAAAAAAAATCAAAGCCAAAAACATATAGGTGATTTTTTTAGGCCTAACCACAGGCAATTACAAGGCTCTGCCAGGCAGGCCTTGGGGGTAGCTGCTCTGCCCACACCAGGCTTGGTGATGGCCAAGAAATGGCAGTCTCTCAAGGACTCATGCACTCCCCTGCCCTGCCCTCTAGCAACCCATACACTTATGTACATCTGCATTCCTAGCCAGGCATCCTCATTCACAGGTATCTTTCCACTATGCTTGGTTTCTTTGGTTGAAGGAGATAAAAGTGCATACTGACTTTGTAAAAAGTCATTGTTTCTGACCATGATGTATCCATTTCAGGCATCTTCATAGATAAAGTAATAGAAAAATCATAGAAGATGTCTTGGCAGCTGCCACCTGACACCATACCATTCCAAAAGTTGCCCTACTGAATGTTTAAGAAAGCCAATGGGAGGCTGATGATCTTTTAGGTGGGATGTTTTGTGCTCAGAACTAAGTCCATGGTAGTGAGAAGAGAGTGGAGGGAATCTCTGGGAGCTTTCTAGAAGATCAGCTCGATGGAACAGTATGATTGATTAAATGTAGATTATGAGTGAAAAAGTGCTCCTATTGTTCGTATATAGGAAATTATAAGGATATAGAAATTGTGTGTCAAAACATGGCACAGTGCCTCTGCTAGATCCCTTTGTGGGAGAGGGGGCAGAGGAGAGACTTGAAATACTTTTCTCCAATTAAGAGAAATTTTCCTCGCCCTTGCTTCTTTTCCTCCCCCATAATCCCTTCTGGGTCCTTAAAATAGCAATAGTTGTTTTTTTAAGGATTCCCCCAGCAGTGAGATGATCACCACCTGCCATATCATGTCTGTGCTGACCCATCTGACCCTTAGCCAGAATGCTGATCCATGAAGGAAAATGGAAGATGAGGAAGCCAGCCCTTTCTTTGGCTTAGCCTCCTGCTTGTGCAGTCATGGTAAATGATTAAAGTCTTGACCATTAGTTTCCTTACCATTTGTCTTAACCAGCTATTCAGACATCTGGCAGTTCAACTGTCTCCAGTTCAGCTGAGCCACTAAAAAGGAAAAGGTACTAGTGCAGGCCAATGAAGCTGCACCCAAAAAACCCTGTCACCTCTAGAAACTGAGCCAGGAGTTCCACATGCTAGGCTGTGGTCCAGCTGGAGAACTAGTAGGGCAAAAGCACACTCTGCCTATTAGTTGACATTATTGAGAATGCGTGAAGACAAAAGTATCAATATGTGGCCTATAACGAAACACTATGAAATGGGAATAATAATATCATGGAGGCTTCAAAAGCAGCAGACCCTTGAAAATTATTTTTAGAAATGACAAACTCATCTATACAACCACTTGCTGCCTTAACCTATTTGTAAAATGTATGATGTTTATGAAACAACAGTAATGCAGGAAGAGAAGAGACGCTGATGAAAAGCATATGAAAAAAGAAGGTGTTGAAAAGGAAACAATACCAAATGCAGAATGGAAAGCTTCTTAGAATGAGAAAAGAAAAAAGAAAAAAAAAACAGCAGAATCAATGCCTCAGAAAACTGAATCTATCATAAAAAAAGGCAAATTGAAGGCTGTTCCAGAAACATGCAATGTGTAGACAGGAAAACACTAAAGGAAGTGCTGTTTGTTACAGAGGACAGAAAAGAGTCTTTGGAGCAAATAATTAACAAGTTTTTCACGAGGCAGAAATTACAGAAAGTGGAAAAGAAGCAAAAATCATAGAAATAATTAAAGACAAATAAGGAGACAAGGAGCATCCAGCTGGACGGGGCTCACTGAATTCTAGGCAAAGAGGATAAAAAGACACTTCCACATTCTGCCAAAGCTTATTGTCATGTTATATGGCTTAAACATTCATAAACTTTGTTAAATATGATTTTAAAAGATAATTTAGGTGATACAAACTCTATTGAAAACTCCATGAAGCAGGCAGTCTCTGTTCTCAGTGGTCCACAGAACTGCCAAATGGGGCAGAGGGCAAGAAGTTCTTCTATGATAAAGAATAAGGAACAGGGGCAGCCCTGGTGGCACAGTGGTTTGGCACTGCCTGCAGCCTGGGGTGTGATCCTGGGGACCCAGAATCGAGTCCCACGTCGGGCTCCCTGCGTGGAGCCTGCTTCTCCCTCTGCTTGTGTCTCTGTCTCTCTCTCTCTCTGTATCTATGAATGAATAAATAAAATATCTTTTTTTAAAAAAGAGTAAGGAACAAAGAGAAAAATAGAAAATATTTGGTTGCTCCTGGGGCCACATAGTCAAACTTCTTTGGGGTGAGAGGAGCAATAAAATATAGAGCCCAGAGTTGGCTTGGCAAATGGGGACTGGCTACCCGGGTACTCTGCATTTCTGATTAAGTGAAGCATTTACACAGACATGAAAGCTAAATTTTGACTCACTGACATGCACCTGGGTAGGGCAGTTCCATAATGGTCATAGAAAGTTATTTTAACAACCTCTACTTGGGAAAATTACATTATCTAATGTATCAATCTAGTTTTGGTTTATAAAACAGAGCCACTGCAAAAGACCAAAGGAATGAAAAGATTTAACACAGGAATTTGGGCTTGTGTAAGTGTTGGCAAGTTGAAGGTCTGAGAAGCTGCCACCAGGAAATGGGCAAAACCATCACCAACAACTTTGGCATCAGCTTCTGGGTGAGCTGAGAAGCTAGACCTCCCAGAGAAGTCACCACACCATAGTGAGCTGTCATGACCAAACAAGAAATTCTTATTCTTCCTTTCTTCCTCTCTCTTTCCTATGCCTTCCAGATCTCACCTTTCCTTATGCTAGGAAACCCTAACCCAGAACCGTTCAGCAAAAGGGAATCTGCAAGTGCAATTCCTGGTGTCAAGTGACAAAAATATTGCAATTTAGTAATGAATTTTGTGTCCTTTTTTTAAGGGAAAACAATTCATGGCCTGAGGGAGTACAGTGCCTCATAAGAAATGGAACACCCCTCCCAAGGAATTTGGGGCAAGATTAGGTTTTATAGAGCATTCGGAGAGACAAGGTGGACACGAGGTGTGATTGGCCAGGTCAGAGATTTCCTTACAAGGCTAGCAGATCCTATTGTCTAGGATAATGTAAACTAGTTAAATCTGAGTTGGAGGATTCTGACTGGTGTATATTAGGTTTCCTTGGTTTCCATGGCTTCCAGTGCATAGCTCCTAAAAACCCTTGTAATTCCCTATATAAGAGCCATAAAGCATATTTTGTTATAATATTTAGTTTTGCTCCCACTTTCTAAAACAGTTGCAGTGATCATGGTGAACTGGGTGTCTTTTGTTATTCATACCAAATCCCTTTCAACCATATCTGAGTTAAGGAGATGATTTTTGGAAAGCATCTAGATAACTACAGGATGGGGTTGGTTGCCATGAGAACAAACCATGTAATTAGAAGGATGGAAGTTTTAGTCCCACACCCTTTAACCTCCAAGGAGGGTAGAGGGGCTGGAAGCTGAATCAATCACCAACTACCAATGGTTTAATCAAACTTTCCTACCTAATGAAGCTCCATAAAAATCCAAAAGAATTTGGAAATTTCCAAGTTGGTAAACAAGAACAAATTCACATTCTGGGAGGGTGGGGAACCTAAATTCCACAGGAGTAGACACCTCTGTACTCAAAACCCTATGTATCTCTTCATCTGCCTGTTTATCTGCTCTTTAATATCCTTTGTAATAAACTGGTAATCAAGTGAGTAAACTGATTTCCTAAATCCTGCAAGCTGTGGTGGCAAATTAATTGAACACAAGGATGGGGAACCTCCGATTTATAGTTAGTTGGTCAGAAGCACAGGTGACAACCCAGACTTGCCATTGGTGTCTCAACGTGTGTGAGAGCCTTGAGACTCCTGTGTGAATGAGCCTCAATCTGTGGGCTTTGATGCTATCTCCAAGTAGTCATAGTTCAATTAAATTATAAGATACCCAACTGTTATCACAGAATTTCTCAGCATGAGGGAACACCCCCCCCACCCCCCAAATTGGTGTCAGGAGTGCTAGAGTAGAGCAGAGTATTGAGACTAGAGAAATGTTTTTCTTTCAGAGCAACATTATGGTCAGTCTTGGTCCTGAATCACTTTTCTCCATTTATTGCTTCCATATCTTAGCTTTATTCAGTACAAGAAAATATGCTTCTCAAGTCTTATCCTTTCTCTACAGTTCAGATGTGATTTCTCATCATGTTTCATAATAAATTAAAGTTATTAGTATTGTTCTGTTTCAGCACTTGCTCTCATTATATCAACTATCTTGAACAAGTTTGAATTTTTCCGTTTTTTTTAAATTATGTTATCAACTATTTTTAAATGTTCTTAGGGAGGAGATAAAATGAAAAACAAAAATGTTAATGGAAATCTCTGAACAGTAGAATTGTGGATGACTTTCAATTTTTTCTCTAAACTTCTCTGTATATTCTAAATGCCATTCAATGAGCAAGTATTATTGTTTAAGTCAGAAAAAAGTATACTAATGAGTCAGTGGGAGTTCTTCCTGTCTTCCTTCCTTTTCCTTCCTATGGAGTCTGAGAGCCTGAGTAGGATGAGAATGACATCTACACAGAATGGTCTATCACAGGGTTTTGGAATGCAAGCATGGTGAGGTTTCCTCCTGGAGGAATGGCCCAGCATGGGGTGTCAGAGAACAAGCAGAGTTAGGAAGGCAACTCTGCCTAGAAGGGAGAGCCTGGTGGCAGAGATGGGAGATTAATTAATACAGGGGGTTGCTCACATTAAGTAAATATATCAAGGAAAAAGGGAGAAGTTTTCTTACTATTGGGGGGAAGACTTACTAATATGGAAAAGAGAGAAAATTTCATGAACCCTGTGCTGTTATATTGATATTGAATTATTAGTGTAAACTCATGGCTTTCAATATAGAAAAATGATAGATCAGGTGGACAGGTAGATAGTTAGGTACACAGATAGATAGAGAAGTTAGTAAAGATACAACTTTGTGTGTGTGTACATACATTTGTCCCTAGCTCCGTTCCCTGAGAAAGCCTAAGAGCATTAGCACTGCAGTAACAATAAACACACCTAGTGCCCCTATGTAGTGAAGAATTTTATCTTGTCCAAAGAAAAGTCTGGGCTTTGCACTTCAGCTTCTAGTAGGTCATCTATAGATTCTTGGAATAATATGCCTAATATGATTGTTTTTGTTTGCTGGAGAGTCTTGGATCATACTGGGTAGTCTAACAATGTGAGTTAAGGGAGGAGCTGACTACATCCGTGTAGCCTTAGTGTGGGTGCTGGTCATGCCAGAAAGACCAACAATATGACTTAGGGTGAGGACTTTGGGTCACATGGTATCAGTGTATCTGAAGTCTGAGATTAACCATGTGGACAATCAATTGATACATCATGACTATGGAATGAAGCCTCAGTAAAAACTCTGGATACCAAAGCTTGGATGGTCTTACCTAATTGGGAACTCTTGTGTACTGTCATACATAGAATGCTGGCATTCTCCACGGAGGAAGGATAATGAAAACTCTGTACCTGGTATCTCTTCTAGACTATTCTTTCCTAGGTTGATTTTAATCTGTACCCTTTCCCTATAATATGCTATAACCATAAATGTAATAGCTTTCAGTGATTTGGGTGAGTCCTTCTAGTGAATCATCAAATCCAAGATGATTTAGGATACCCCTGAACTTGTAGCTGATATCAGAGTTTAGGATGGTTTTGGAGGACCATGCCTTCTAACTTTGCAGTTGGCCATATCTTAAGGCCCCCAAGGTAGCTCCTAAATCCCATGCTCCACTGAATGGAACCAGAGCTCCTTAGAGGAAGGGCTGAATCAAGGGCAGGGGCAATAAAAGTACAAAATGAGCTAACTTATCCTTTTTGTGCCAGAAAACAAGTGCTCAGAAGGATAAGAAAGTGTCAAAAAGATACAGGAATCAACTTGAAATTCTCTCACTGGCCAAATCAGGGGATTTGATCGGTGCATCAAAAGGAAAAAACAATAATAGTGGATTATATTTACCTTTTGTAAAAATAGGAAGATATATACCCATACAGATATTAATGGATATTTAAATTTAAATTTGATGAGGAAGAGATATTTACATAGTTTCAAAGTTCTCAAGAACTCTGAAGTTTTACCATTGCAATTTTACAGGCTAGCTGCTGATGGATTCATGAGGCTGGAAGAAGACAAAGGACTTTATTATTCACTGAGCAGCAGGTAGCATGAACTTCATGTTTCTTTTCATTCCATTTGTTCCCTAAGTTCCATAGAACAACAGGAAGTGGCCAGGTAGATGCTGCATGCACAGCAGGTTCCTCACAACTGAGAAGCCCTGAGCTTAGACAATCCCAAACTTTATAACAGCCTCCAAGCAACCTGCCCAACACTTGCCTCTGAGTGAAACATAATCTTTATTACTCTGGATTGCAAACAAGCTACCCTGTGCTCCAGAAGGAGACATTACATCTGTCTAACAAGGCTCTTTGCCATAAAAACATCCTTAAAAAGACAGACCAGGGGGATCCCTGGGTGGCGCAACGGTTTGGCGCCTGCCTTTGGCCTAGGGCACCATCCTGGAGACCTGGGATCGAATCCCACATCGGGCTCCCGGTGCATGGGGCCTGCTTCTCCCTCTGCCTGTGTCTCTGCCTCTCTCTCTCTCTGTGTGTGACTATCATAAATAAATAAAAAAAAAATTTAAAAAAAAAGACAGACCAGAACAAAAGGTAACCCAGTGCCTCTCAGAGGTGCAGAAATGCAAGAGAATTGTCTTCCAACAGGAGCATTTCCACAGAAAATACTTGTCAATTATAGGACTAAAGGAGTCACTCTCAGTGGAGAATTCTAGTTGACAACTTAATCAAACGATTAGTATGAACATCATCGGTAGTGGAGCAAACCAAAGTCAAGCATCCACCTGATAGAATAGGAAGAATGCACATCTCTTCTGTCATTCCTGCCGAACATCCATAATCAGATTCTAATCATAAGGAAACCTTATGCAAAAGCAAATGCAGGGACATCCTATACCAGAATTTCCCTAAAACTTTTGAAAGTGTCAAAATCATCAAAGTCCTCGAAGATAAAAGTACTGTTAGACTATAAGAAATGTAACAGACACAACAGCCAAATGCAATAGGTGATCCTGAGCTTACCCTCTTTCTCAAAATGACATTGGGGAACAACTGGAAGAAGGTTAAGTCTGAGGATCTGAGGATTATGCATTATGTTAATTTCATGATTTTTTTGTTGTTTTTGGATTATGTTAAAATGAGATCAGGTAGCAGAATGTCCCTGTTGTTAGGTATTTGAGTGGAAAATGAGAGTGGATGCACCCAGTGGACAACTTACAAATGATTAAGGGTAATAAATTCTTTGTACTGTACTTCCAACTTTTTCTTAAGCGGTGATTATTTTTAAATTAAAAAATTAGATTTTACAATTTTTATATGTAAAAACGTCTACATATACCTACATGGTTGTGAAAAAAAAATATTGAAGTGAGTTAACAATGGGTATTTCTGGTAATGAGAGAATTGGTACTTTCTCCTACCTCTACTAATCATACTTTGCAGTTTTCATAATGAGCTGATATTAATTGCATAATATAAAATATACATATAAGAAGCCCAGAGGTCACTCATTAGGTAGAGACCAGGCCCTCCTTGACTCATCAAGTCATGATGAATGGGGTCTTCCACAAACTGTATACTCACAGCCTCATCACCTCATCCTCTCTCACTCCACGTACTCCTCCATTTGAGCCATACTTCATTTCTAACAGTTTCCACAATTATCCTGTGCTGGTTTGTGTCTTTTTGATTTAAAACAATCTTTTCTTTTTTTCTGTCTAGCTAACTTCTCCTTAGGCTTCTCATTAAATTTCATTTTCTCATGAAATTTTTTTCTAAAGCTCCTGATTCCAAGAATCCTCTATCCCACTGTATTCAAGTATCCATATACTTCTATTGTACTGTTTACCTTGCTGCCTTAATTATCACTTTGATTGTTTGTGCTGCCCTCTAGATGCCAAGACAGAAGCAGGTACTATATCTCACTGTCTTTGCCACACCCACCTAACCACTGAAATAAGGTCTGTCCCTAAAAGGGTTTGGAGGATGAATAAACTAACATGATTATAATGGTGAAACTCTGCTGAAGTCACCTAAATCTGCAGGTTTTGTTACATTTGTTCATTGCTTCCTTTAAAAAATACATTGAACTCCTTTTATGGGCCAACAAATAAGCAAGGAGGCTTTACTTTGCCTCAAGGAGCTCATAGTCCAAAAGGTTAAGATGAGCCATTAACAATTACCAGAGAATGTGGCGAGTGTATGGATTGTATAGAGACACAGCAACATGGGGCTGTCATGGAGGTGGAAGTTAGAAGCAAACAAAACAAGTGACTGGGATTTGAACCAGCTCAATACTCTGTAGCTTAAAGTACATAATAAGAAAGGAGTGTACCACCCTTGCTATTTGAATTTTGTTTTTTGTTTTCCTTTGTGTCTATGTCCTTATGGAGCTGCATAGAGGCTCTAATAAATAAATAGGTACATCAATCATTCCCTTGGCCCAGGTCAAGGAGCCCAACTGTAACCAGGCCTGGAATAGGTAGTGTGAATATGGGGTGTTGGGGGTGTGAAGATTTGGGTTTTCGTCTCAGCATCATGTCATGTGAACATGTTATCTCATCTCTATTTTCCTCAATGTTTACAACTACAGGAAGAATCTGTATAACTTCTTTTCCATGTGTATCATAAAAATGTCTTGTCTAGACATTGCCTGTACATTTTAATATCTGTAAATACCTTATCTGTAAATAGTGAATCAGCCTCCTGATGTGGGGTGCACTATTATTTAAGAATTCACAGGATGTCTCATTCTGCTGCATGAAATAGGTTTTATACACCCTTTGTATAGCTATGAATACATTTATATCCATCCTTACCTACATACATATCCATCCAAACCTACATACGTATATGTTTTCAATTTATGTATCAAACATTAAAACACTAAAAAGTACCAACAATATAAACATATTAAAAATTTTTTGAGCTGGTGATTTTTGATGTTACACAACTGCTCTCCTTTGTGATGACTGTTGTATTTTTAGCTTCACTTTGATTACTGCTGCTGGAAACAGCTGTTCCCACAATCTACAAAAGTGTATAGTGCATACATTCATCATGTGATCCTGGATAACCACCATCAGGCATCTTCTCTCACAGCAGAGTTTCACTCTCCAGTTGTTTCCTGCATTCTCTTATTAGTTATCCCAGTGCTGGAAAAACAAATCTTCAAGCCAGGTTCCTGATTTCCACATTAATCTCTTATTCAATAATATCATTCCTTACAGAGCTGCATTAATTAAAAGCAAGCACCACAAGAAACCTGTCACTTCAAGTGTCATTTGTCACAACAACCTGATGTTCTTTTCTTTCTGTCATTTTTAGAACTTTGGTTACTATGGCAACCTGTGCCCCTTTTATATATAGCATCACTTATATTCAGTTGGTTTATTTTTTTTCCTTTTTTCTTTTTTTACCATGAGGAAGACAAGATGTTTTTTTCTTCTTTTAACAAAGCTCATAATGTGGTAGAATAATCAGGCATAATGATAGGTTGCTCCACAAAAGAATATTACATGTTAAATGAAAAATTATTATTTCTGTATATTAAAATGCTCTGTTTAAAAAATAAAATCTCCACAAAGAAGCAAGTCCAGGTTTAATCTCCCAGGTGCTGGCTCATTAGAAGTCTGTAGCCCTAGGATATAATCAGTATCCTGTAAAATAGTAGATAAACAAAACAACTGTGGGTTTAAGGGAAATTCAGGTGTACATAACAAGCAATATTTAGCCTTAAGCTGGCCCCATCCATTCAGGAGTTGTGGGGCTCACTGACCCAGTCCAGGTCACTCCTGGGATTCTCAGTGCTTCCAACCAACCACTTCCTTATAACCAACTCCAACATTCATTGAGGACAAAGCCTTTATGTGATGGAAAGTTGGGAAAAAGCAGCCTTCTGCAAGGTACAGATGACATTCCTGGATTCCTAACTACCTGCTATCAGGGACAGATGGGGAAGACACACCACAGGAAGGGAGTGTGTCTGGTTACAGTATCAAGCCAGCCAACTTCCACAACCAGCCCACCATACATCCACAGGCAGTTCTCCATTCTCCCTAAACACCCTGTACCTTCTAATCTGCCCAGTCTCATTATTCCCAAGATAATACAGGTCTCTGCTCATTTGACTTCACTTTCTCATTGTAAACCCACTTACTTTTTTTTCCCCTCCCATCTAAACCCTGTTTTCTTGCTGACTTCTCTTAGCATCTTAGTTCCTGGCAACCTCTTAACTTGCTTTTAATCTCTATTATTCTTATGGTCTCCATACTACTTGGAATTAAATATATGGCTTCCTTTTATTTAGTTCTACATGTACTCATTGAGTACTTACTATGTGCTAAGTTTTTTAAGAGGCATTGTGGAAAAAAAGATGAATAAATTTAGATTTCAGACTATGTGCTTTCAGTCTAGTGTGTGTGTGTGTCAGGGAGAACCAACACAAAAACAGGTTAATTTTAGTATAAGTCAGTAAAATAGAGATATTCACAGTCCAGGCAGAGGTACAAACTATACTTAAGAATATCTGGAGTTTCTTGGAGAAAAATGCTGGAAATGAATCTTTAAAAATGAGGAATATTTAACAATGGAAAGAAAGAATAAGGGCACTCTAGGAAAAGGAAGAGTATGGACAAAGACCCAGAGGCATGGAAACTTGGAGGCTATGAGGAAAGACACAACAAGTATTTTAGAAAATAAAAAGGAGAGGTGGGGAGTTGGAGATGTGAATAGCAATCATGTATTAAAGATCTTTGCTTGCCTTGAAAAGGCACGTGGTATTTATTTGGAAAAAAGGAAAGAGTAAAGGGTTATGGCTTAGGAATGACATGTTTGAATTTGTTTTTGGCTTAAGATGTTTTACATTCCTAAGTCTATCAATGTTTCCTGGTATATATAATTTTTATTGCTTTGATTAGGTGGTATTTGAAAATAGAATTTGCTTTTTAGTTTCTTTTATATGTACTACAATCTAGAATACATAAAGAACTCTAGAAATAAATGAACCTTCTAAAAACAACTGTCCCTGATTTTCTGTGACTTATTGAGATAGCCACAAGAGTCGTGTACAGAGAAGCCCTAGATACAAAGATATGATGAACTTAAATAGCCTATCATCAAAAACATCTGATGTGAATTGACTAAAATTTTTGGGATACCATGAAGACAGTGCTCATAGGGAAATATATTGTTGTAAATGTCTGCATTAAAAAAGATGATCTCAAATTAATGACCTAAATTTTACATCTTAAGGAAATAGGAATAAAAAAGAACTAAACCTAAAGTCAACAGAAGGAAGGAAATAATAAGAAAAACAATAGCTAAAATCAGCAAAACCTAAAGAAGATTCTCTGAAAAAAATCAACAAAATTGGCAAGCTTTTAGGTATATAAATAAAGGAGAGAGAGAACTCAAATTATTAAAACAGACATTACTACTGGCCTTACAGGAGTAAAAAAAGGAATATGAGAGAACACTATAAGCTATTTTACACCAACAGTTTAGATAACCTAGATGAAATGGACAAATTCCTAGGAATGCACAAACTACCATAAGTGACTCAAGAAAAAATAGAAAATCTGAGAAGACTTATAGGAAGTAAAAAGATTGAATGAAGAATCAAAAACCTCCCAACAAAGAAAAACCCAGGACCAGATAACTTCACCTGTGAATTCTATCAAACATTTAAAGAAGAATTAACAGCAATCTTTCTCAAACTCTTTCAAAAATAGAAAGGAAGGAATGCTATTTATTTGATACTAAATACTAACTTATTTGATAAGACTAACATCAACCCTGATACCAAAGCCATACAAAAACAGCACAAGAAAACTACACTCAAAGTACCCTATGAATATTGATGCAAAAAATATCAACAAAATACTAACAAACTGAATCCAACATTATATTGAAGGGACTTATACCATTACCAAGTGGCATCAATCCCAGAAATGCAAGAGTGGCTCACCATATGAAAATAAGTCAAAGTAATGCATCATATGAATAGAATGAAGGAGAAGAGCTATATGATAATCTCAAAAGATGCAGAAGAAGCATTTGACAAAATCCAGCATCCTTTCATGATATAATCACTTACCAATCTAGGTAGATAGAAACTTCCTCAACCTGATAAAGGGCATTTATAAAAAACCCACAAGTAACATCATATTCAATGGTGAAAGCCTGAAAACTTTCTCCCTAAGGTCAGGAACCAGAAAAGGGTTCATGCTTTTGACATTCATATTCAGTATTGTACTGAAAGTTCTAGTCAAAGCAATTAGACAAGAAAAAGAAATAAAGGATATTCAAACAGAAAAGACAGAAGTAAACTATTCTATTCATAGAAGACAAAATCACATGTATAGAAAACCCTAAAGAATTCAACAAAAACTATTAGAGCTAATAAAAATTTAGCACTGTTGTAAGATTTAAGAGTTGTATAATAGTAAGAAGAGAGCCAAAAAGGAAATTAAAAGTCAGTCCCATTCACAAAAGAATCAGAAAGAATATGGCATCTAGGAATAGATTAAACCAAGCAACACTCTAGCCACACTGAAAATTACAAAACATTGCTGGAAGAAATTGAAGAAGACTTTAATAAATGGAAAGATATACTCTATTTATGGGTTAGAAGATTCAGTATTGTTAAGATAACAATACCACCCAAAGCAATCCACAGACATAATGCAATCCCTATCAAAACTCCAGTGGCCTTGTTTACAAAATAGAAAAGACAGTACTTGCATTTACATAGAATTATAAGAAACACCAAATAGTCAAAACAATATTGAAAAAAATATCCCACCAAAGTTGTAAGACTCACTTTTCCTGATTTCAAAATTTACTATAAGTCTACAGTAATCAAAATGTTATGGCAGTGTCATAAAGGTAGACATATAGATCAATGAAATGGAGGTGAAAGTCCAGAAGTAAAGCCATATGTCTATGGCCAATTGATTTTTAATGAGTTTTCCAAGACCATTTAAAGGGGAAAAAATAGTCTTTTCAACAAATGGTGCTGGAGAAATTGGATAACCACATGCAAAATAATGTTAGACCCTTAATTCACATCATATTAAAAATAATTCAAAATGGACTAAAGAGCTCAATGAATGCAAGAGATATATTTGTAAAATTTTCCGAAGAAATCATAGGGCCAAATCTTCATAATCTTAGACTTGGCAATGGATTCTTAGATGTGAACCAAAATTATAAGCAATTAAAAAAAGGCAAATTGAATTTTATCCAAGTGAAAAACTATTTAAGCATCAAAGGACATTATCAAGAAAGTAAAAAGACAACTTACAGAATGGAGCAGAATATTAGCAAATTAGCAAATCTGATAAGTACCCAGAATACATAAGTCTAGTACCCAGAATACATAAAGATCTATCACAATTCAAAACCTAAACATTTTTTTAATGGATAAGAGGTTTAAATAGACATTTGTCCAAAGATTTACAAATGGCTAACTAACACATGAAAAGATATTCAAAACCTTTGGTCATCAGGAAAAAGAAAACCACAGTGAGGTACCACTTCAAACTCACTAGGATGGCTGGCATATATATAAATATAAAGTAGCTTTTCATTCTAAAATTTACAATTCTTTTTTAGATTAGATGTTTCTTATACATTTTTAATTTCTTTTTCATATATAGATATATATGTATGTATTTTTAAAGGAAAATAACCAGTCTGGCAAGCATGTGGAGAAATTTTAATTCTCATACATTGCTGGTGGTAATGTAAAATTTTCAGCTACTGTGGAACACAGTTTGGTGGTTGCCAAAAAGTTAAATGTAGAATTACCACATGACTCAGCATTCTTAGATGTACACCTAGAAGAATTGAAAAAGGTCCTTAAACAAATCTGTGTACACACATGTTCATAACAGTTCCATGCACTAGAATGTGGTAACAGCCCAAATCTCAATCAATGGAGGAAGAAATTGTAGTATATACACAAAATAGAAAATTATTAAACCACTAAAATGAATACCACCATATGAATAAATCTTTAAAAACATTATGCTAAAAGAAAGAGCCAGACTCAAAAGGTCACATAATATATAATTCTATTTATATGCCATACTCAGAATAAATTCATAGAAATAGAACACAGATTAGGGTTTACCAGACACAGAGGAAGGGGAGGAATAAAGAGTGACTGCTAATGGGCATGGTATGTTTTCTTTTGGGGTAGTGAATATATTTTGAAACTTGACGAAGGTGATGGTTGTACAAATGCCATTGTGCTAAAATCCCATTGATTTTAGACTTTAAAATGGTTAATTTTAATGGTATGTGAATTTCACCTCAATGAAAAAAGAAATTAAAAATTTATAAGAAACATCTAATCTGAAAAAGGAATTGTAAATTTTAGAATCCAAAGCAACTTTAAAAAATAAATGTAAAAAAAAGTTAAAAAAAAAAAAGGAGCAACTTTAGAAGCCTCTGATCCAAGACCCTTGCAGAAATTGTCTTGGTAGTTTAGCTATTTTCACACTTTTTGGGGATTTTCTTCCTACTTCCCTTCTTTCTATCCAATTCTCATTTCCATGATTCCAATGGGAACATTTGGGCTTACACAACTGGATACCAACACAACTGATCCTCACTCATCAAAAGTAAACAATCTTGGAGTGATCACCTGATCCAGACAAGTCAACCAGAGACCATGTTCATATAAAAATTTGGAATCTGAGGGAGGACATTTCAGTTTCTTTCTGGCTGACTTCAATGGAAGAAACACAGACCGAGGCTGCAGATGGTATATTCCAATATATTTTATCAGGAATCCAGAGTAGGGATCCCTGGGTGGCGCAGCGGTTTGGCGCCTGCCTTTGGCCCAGGGCGTGATCCTGGAGACCCGGGATCGAGTCGCACGTCGGGCTCCCGGTGCATGGAGCCTGCTTCTCCCTCTGCCTGTGTCTCTGCCTCTCTCTCTCTCTCTCTCTCTCTCTCTCTCTCTGTGACTATCATAAATAAATAAAAAAAGTTAAAAAAAAAAAAAAAGGAATCCAGAGTAGAGAAGGCTTATGTTGTAAGAAATACAAAGCAGGTTTAAGAGAGGAGGAGAAAGAAAAGAAAGTGAGAGATTACTGACTATAGATCATTCCTTGGAGTAGTTCTTCCCTAAAATCTGCTTATTCCGTGGAACTTGGTTTCCATCAGAGGCCCTATAACTCTCTTTAATTCTCATTTTTTCACATAAGTAACTTGAATGGATTTTTATACCTTGTAGCCTATACATTTTTCTTATGCAGATGAGAAACCAAGGATCATGCATGATTTGACTAAAAAAATTACTTATTTAATCATAATTTGTTAAGCATTCATAAGAAGCATTAATTATAAGCAGCTTAATCAGGGAAGTTATATCAAAAAATGATTATGTTGGTGTTATTATATTTTGTTGATTACTATTGCCAGAAAAATAAAATGTGCTTAAAAAACAAAAGCAACAATTCTTTGTCCCTGCGTACAAGCCCCTAATAATCTAGGTAGAATGCAGAATTTTGCTACAAGATATCCTATGGTTGACTCATGGGGAAAAATGAGAGACACACAGAGAGAGAGGCAGAGACATAGGCAGAGGAAGAATCAGGCTCCAAGCAGTGAGCCCAATGTGGGACTCGATCCCTGGACTCCAGGGTCATGCCCTGGGCCAAAGGCAGACGCTCAACCAGTGAGCCACCCAGGTGTCCCCAAAATGACAAAGTCTTGACACAATGGAGAATAATTGTACTTCAAGAAAGAATTATGTAAAGAAGTCTTCAGATTGTAAAATCTGTTTTAATGTATCCAATTCATTAAGTATACATTTGTCTGCATTTATAGATATTCAAACATTTGTTGAAGTTTTTAAGTTACATTTTTTCATTTTGCTTTATCAGTGAAATATATATTTTATTATTTTCCATATTCATTTGCAAATGCTAACAGTGTAGTTACATAGAACTAAAAAGATGTATTCCAAAAAAATCTCTGGCATTGGATTTGTCTTTGTAACATTCAAAAAATTCAGGACACAGTTTGTTTTTTGGAGTATGTATTTCTCTGTATAGCAAAGAAAGCTACTCTATTTATTTTCTCTCCCAAGGCTTTGACAAATGTGTAGTCAGAGGAATGCTGTTTTGGTACAGGACTTCCTTGTAAATTATATATGCAAAATTTTCAGTTTCATTTTTTTAAGGTTAAGAAGATGAAAAAACTAAAGTTTACATTAATACATTTATCAATAGACTGATATTATAGGCATGGAAAGGAAGTACCAAAATGTAAACCAGAAAGTGAATAAATGGAATTAATTAACTGACACCTGATTTTGTTACTCACACTTAAGCCCATTTTTTTCTCATTGATAATTAGGTAAAATTTGAAGATATAGTTGAAGTTAAGTTTGTATAGAGGGTGTTTCTTAGTCATGGAAGTGATGCTACTATGTATACTCCTAAGTCTGTTAAAGACAAAGGTATATATTTATAATAGATGTTCCCTCACTGACCATTATGTTCTAAGACAACACAGCAAAATCTGTAACAGTCTCAACTTTTGCACTACCCTTTGTTATTGAGGAATATAGAGGCAGAAGTCAAAAAACAAAGTCACATGATTTATGTGTGTGTGTGTGTGTGTGTGTGTGTGTGTGTTCATGGAAGTATGCATGGAAGGATGATAGAAATAGAAATAGAGGATTCCAGAACATCATGATTTATAAGAGATTGAATTTGGAAGACCCTAAAGAGTTTTCTTTGAAGGTCTAGAATGCTAATGCTACCTGTTTAGGTGCCTTGTGTAGTAAGGAATTTGTTTTACTCCATTCATGTGTTCTTTTAGTAATGTGTCCAGTGTCCAAAGACATAAAGCAGAAATTCTAGCCCTGAAAAATTTATTTGTAAGTGCACAAGTCTAGTACTATGCCAGCTAATCTTCTGGTTGTAGGTAGGGCTCTGTGAGATGTAATACTTAAGAGAGATTCCACTTCCACAAACTAAGTAAGTAACATTGTTTTCACCTACTGGATACTGTTGAATTGTGGGAAATTGAGTGGGTCACCAAAGTAAAGTAACTTCATGAATTTGAATAGATTCATTGGGAATAGATAATAGATAATAAAGTCAATAGATAAAGTCAATCCTTTGCTTTGTAAAGCCAAGTTTGTTATCCTATCTTATTTCATTCTTGCAACTAGAGTTCTAGGTATAGGGTAACACATTTCTTTTCTAGACAAAGAAATGTGTTATCCTCATGCACAAAGTGACAACATAAAGCTCACTCCTTACAACATTTCAGCAATGTATTAATTCTGTAGCTTCTTATGCAGTAGGATGGATAGATATATAAGACAGGAGGAGGTTGAATAAGGCAGCTTTTGTTCTCTTTCTGTCATATCCTTGAAATTCATGACTTATTTATTCCTCTCTGAGTTAGAATTGGTGTTTGTTAAACCATTCCAGTAGAGCTGACAAGTCTCAAAAGCAAATGAGATTATTTTTTCTATCCACAAAATAAACAGAAAGGTTCCATAAATATTTCTTCTCTAGGAATGCTCATAGCCCATTTTCTATTTGAAAAAAAAAATTCAAGTCCCAATTACCTGAAAACCTGAACCTTCCCCAGCTGGAAAGATGTGTGCAGTTATGCAGATTCCCTGTGGCAAAACCTCTTTTTGAAGAATTTCACTTTGTTTTTCGTACTCAAACCAGGAAGCAAATTTCAGTGTAGTTCCTAACACTCCAGGGCTTTCATGGCAAGTCTTAAAGTTGGTGTTTCTAGTTTTGTTTAAAAAATTTCTCAGACTCATTTAGAAGCCATTCTGGTCTCTTATCGTTCAAGACCAAATCATAATCTGTAGTTTAATATTTCTTTCATATGCTATTTTGAGTTCTCTTGTTTGAAACAAATATTTATTTTGTTTTAATGCCTCTCTAGCTCTTGCTAGAGGTCTTTCTTGAAATAGATAAAGTCAGTCCTATTCTCTGTAAGCCCATGCAAATTTTGCTATTTGCTATATATCCCAGGGTAACATTGGGGAAATGAAATGGTTGTCAGAAAATTGTGCAAATGAGTCTTTCATCTGTGATAGATTTAGAAGAAATAGTGACAGGGAAAGCCTTAAACAAGAAAATGACAGACAGCATATATTGATACAAACATTAATAGTAAATTAAGAATAAATAAGATATAAAGGAGACAGACAATAGATGAAGAGAGCTATTTCAGAATAATCTTTGCAAATTTTTAAGGAAAAATCTGAAAATTATTAAAATAATTGTGAGATATGAAGGCAGATGCATGTTTTAAGAAATTACACTCTAGCAGCATTTTTCAAGTGCTTCTAGATGGTCCTTTGTTTATCATTAAAAGTTGAAGGAATCAGAGGTACTTGTTGAACTGGTTGCCAGGACTTACGGAGCCCCCACTGCCTGACCTGGCAGATACTTCCACTGGGGTCAGCTTCTGGTTAACTAATTGTTTAACAGTCACATAAGGCAAGGTTTTAAAAAGAGTACTGAAATATACTTTGAAAAAATATCAGATTTAAACACATATGTAATAAATATGCATTTATCCACAGCTCTTGTCTATAGACCAAGATTTTTTCTTTGAGTATGGTTGTAGCTCTTTGCTTCTCTTGCATTAATCACACTTATAGCAATTCTGTTTATCAGCCAGTGAAGTGAACAACTTAAAGACAATTGCAGAGATGCCTGGGTGGCTCAGCGGTTTGGCACCTGCCTTCGGTCCAGGGCATGATCCCAGAGACTTGGGATCAAGTCCCACGTGGGGCTCCCTGCATGAAGCCTATTTCTCCCTCTGCCTATGTCTCTGCCTCTCTCTGTGTCACTCATAAATAATAAATAAATAAATAAATAAATAAATAAATAAATAAATAAATACAATTGCAAAGCAATTTGTATGTAGAATCTTCCCAAATTTTTATGTTTTCCTTGAATTTGACCCTTGCCTATTCAATAACAACATTATTGTCTTTCAAAAAACATTCAATTAAATTTCCATAAAACTCTCTTTTAAGATTGTTTTTCTGGGATTGTGTAATATTTTAATACATCATACAATTATAATAACATATATGCTGGTTATAATTGTGCAATGTAAGGAAATAGTACATACAAGACTCAAAGGTTGAACACAACCTAGTGGCTTTGAGTATTTTGTGACTGTTAAGTCCATTGACTTTAGAAAGTAATGAAAATCTGTTACTCTCAGACTCCAGTACATGGTGGTTAGGTTAGGGTACGTCCACTGTACCATGAGAGTAGAGCTAGGACACCTACTCTCATCTGCTCTGGTGCAGAAATGAGAAATATTCAAGGACAGTGTGGTATACAAGATAAATGAGGAAAAGACAACAGAGGGCACACAGAAACATAAAAACAAAAGTCACAAAGCATACAAAAATATGGAGGAATTCTATTGGAATTTTTAAACTTTTTGATTATTATAATTTTAGAAATTATTTAATTTGTGCGCAAGGAGAATTACATTTTTGTATTTTGAATTACCACAACATTCAGTAGATTAAAAGCACAGTCTCCTCTAAATTAACTCTGAATTTTCATGTTTGTTTCTCATTAAAGAACCTCGTTGTTGAGTAAACACCATTTATAGCATACTCATTGAGTACCATAACAGAACTGAAGGCAGTGGAAAATGTGGGTGATAGCTCAACTCCACTCCCCTTTAGCTCTAAGACCATACAAAGGATCACATGAAGTGAAGGGTGTAAAAACATTGTTATCCCATACCACAAGTAATCTTTGTGTTAGAGTTAGCATACCATAATCTGTAGCTAATACAGTAGATCATATGTTTTGTGAAGAAGGAGGCTATCCCTTACTCATTTGGGGTATCACCAAGTCTACCTAGTATATGTCTTTTCCATCAGGGAAACTCAACAAATGTTTATCAAATTAAATTTTCTGATGGTAATACTATGCCTCATATATCCTGATATTGCCTCACATACGTATGCTTCTAATGCTTTTCAATTATTGTGTGGTGATGGATGATATAAAATAAGGAATTGTTAAGAATCAATGTCAGTTTAATAATCTTATATTTAACTCATTTCTCACAAAAGATCTGAAGAGCCTAGAAGCATAAAGTTGGAAGAAAAAACGTTCTTTGACATTACATAAGTCTCTGTAAGTCTCATCCTATACAAAATATACACTGATTAAAATAATACTGAGATTTTTAAAGTTTTATTCATATTGAAAGAAAATTTGGGTGACAAATAAATATTGAGGATTTTAGTCTCATTAGAAGTAAATGTATATGAAACATTCCACTTTCAGATTGTTTTAAACAACCATATAAAACAATGCCTATAACTAGGAGCTCAGAAAACTTTTTGATGAACACCAAGATTGTTGTGTTATCATTTATCATTTCCTAACCTCTCAGGAAAATTCAGACAAACCAAACAAAGTGTTTCTTTTCCTCTATTTTACTTTACTTTAGACTTTATCTTTAAAAATGATGTACAAGGTATAGCTATTAATTAAAATTCCATTTATATGGGAAAGTTTGTTGAGCTCTTGAGAAGGTAAAGAAATTATAACAATTAAAAGGATAATGAAATTCATTGTAATGATAGATTCTGGATATATAATTACCAGAATACATTCTAAATAATGGTTTCTTCCTTATACATAATATTTTCCTGATAGTTCCAATAAATCTCTGTCTCCTTTCTTCTTCAAAAATGGATGATGGATAATGATTCTTACACCAAATTCTGGATTCAGAAGGCCTATTTACAGGCTAGAGCAGTGAAGTTTTAATATTTCTGTAGACTATCATCAAATAGTTTCATTTAGTTCATCACTGTTTGTTTGTTGGTTGTTGGTACTGATTATTTAACTCATGAATTCTTAATAAACCCAATCTATTCTCTTTCTTCATGGGACTCATTTATTCATTAGCATACCAAGCAGAAGAAACAGAAGGAACAAACTAAAATAACATGCAAGCTCATCCATTTTCTTCTTGCTCAATGTAGATAAAATTTTCTAAACTTAAATCATCTCAAAACCATGTCTAAATGCCACCCATTCTCAAGGTTCCCACTATTTCCTGTGTTTTAGTAATTCCAAGTAGGCATATTCATTTTGCATCCCCCTCCTGCATTCTGAACAAGTCATCATGGTGTCTTATCGCAATTAAAAAATTATTTGCTTCAAAAGCCATGCTCATATTTCTCTTCCACAAATCTGTACTTCTTTTTTGGTACCTGCCTTGGTTAATAACATCACTATTCACCCAGTAGCCTAAGTTGACAACTTGAGAGGAATCTCTGGGGATTGCTGATGGATGGAGAGGCAGAAGGAGAGAGTTAAATGGAATGATGCAGAGACAAAACTCAGTCCATCCAATCACTACCTTCTACTCTGGATCTTCACAGTCACTTCAGAAGACCAAGACCTGGGACCCCTGGATGGCTCAGCAGTTAAGCATCTGTCTTTGGCCCAGGGCGTAGTCCTGGAGACCGGAGATTGAGTCCCACATCGGGCTCCTTGCATGGAGCCTGCTTATCTCTCTGCCTATGTCTCTGCCCCTCTCTGTGTGTGTCTCTCAGGAATAAATAAATAAAATCTTAAAAAAAAAAAAAAGACCAAGACCTCATTGCCCTTTCTTTGGTTGCTTGTGACATCTTCATGGTTATGTTCTCAACCTACAAGCTCTCTCCTATTACTTATTCTATATACTGTAGCCAAATTTATGATCCCGAAACCCAAAACACAGATCTAATGGAGTGATTGTTCTAAGAGCCTTAAGATAACCCCTCCAAGATGAAGACCATAGTCTGACCCTTTCCTTCTCTCCTACCACTGTCCTCCTCTCTTACTTCCACCTCTTCTTATACTATCTCTCTGTGTGTCATCCTCCTATTTACCTCCCTTGAGCCACTTGGAATCATTCATTCTTCTCTCCAAGTAGTGTCACCCTTTGACCTTTGCTCCTTTCTATCATTCTTCTTTCTATATCTTGGAATGCCTCCCAATTCTCTCCCTCTGCTAAACCTTCACTGCCCAGCTCCAATGTCATCTATACCATCTCTTCTTTGACAAATTTATGGACTCACCAAGGAAAAAAATAATTGCTTTCCTTTCTGGGCTTCTGTAGCATTCTGTCCCTAGTGGCAGCAGAATCTTTATCACATGGAATGGGTAGTGTCTCCTGTTACTCTCACAGGGAGTGTGGCAATGGCCAGTAAATGCTTATTAATTAATGGATGGAATTAATGAAAAAAAAAATGAATGAATGAATGCATAGTATTAGCTGTAGATAAAAATTATTGTAAAGGAAAAATCAATTTGGAGCTATTTTTAAGTTTAACTAAATCTAGCCTCTCTTCCTAGTGCTTTCTATATTCCCAGTGGCGTGTTATTACTCTGAAGGGCCCCACTCTGAAGCATCTCACACAATATAGCTGGGTAAATGACATCTAATACATAAAAAGTTAACATAAATTAGATTGAGAGTAATTGTCAAATAAGTCCCCACATACTGCACATCAAAATCTTCTAGGTTCATAAAAAAGTGTAATTCCCAGCTCTCACAATAGACCCACAAATACTATATTGTTAACAAGCTCTCAGGTATACTTATATACCGGTTTGGGCTGTTCCACAGACTAATATTTGGGAGGAAATGGGTTACTGCTCATAAATATTTCAGATGACTGATAGATGGAGCAATGAGAAAAGTACTCATGGAAGAAGGAAGAACTAAAGTGGTTTCAGGATGATGGCTGGGATTTGGAGGTGGAGAAAGTATTCAGGTAAGATGAACTATTTTGTGAATTCATAATGGTAGGAATAAACACTAAGTATGTAGGGGCTGGAGAGAGTTCACCAATTGGCTAAGATGGAGGTAACTGATAAAGATACAGTTGGAATTGTGAGTGAAAGCCATATTTCCCAGAGCCTTCAATGACAAGAAAGGTAATTAATGGTGTTTTAAAAAGAGGGATGTGTGATTAAGCTGTTATTCTAGGGAGTTTTAAAGTGTGAATCAGATAACAAGGTGTGTAGCCAGGGCTAAAAGCAGAGATACTAACACGAAGTTTATTGAAAGGAAAAGCAAAAGCCTCAAGAGTAGAACAGGAAAGATAAGAAATCAGTGGGATGCGTGATCATAGGGGCAAACAGGCTAGAGAAATAAAATAAGCTCATAGAAAAAGAATGACTGGACCATCAGAAACAGAATTCTGGAGAAGAAGCCAGGCTGAAGTGGAAAGGGGAAGTTTGGTTTGTAGTTCGAGTCTAATGCAAAAACACAACAGAAAGGAAAACTAGGGCTTGTGCTTTAAACAGAAAACATGCTGGAATAGCAATTTTCGAATCATGTTCATAGAAATAATAGCTTAAAGCTGTGATACTTTCTGAGGGAAGGCACAGACGCACGGAGGACTGACCAGAAAAAGAGAGTCATTAGGAGTTAAGATGTAAGAGAGGTAAGATGATGCAAGAATAAGCAGATCTCTGTGATTCAGTCATTGTGAGGAGGCCTGTAAATCTCCTCCTTGCTTTGTGACATGTGACAGTAGGATGTGGGCAGTTCTTTTATCTTTTAGGGTATCTGTGTGGTGATAACAACTCCTGCCCAGCTCTCAATCCCTGGCTTCTTCATTATTTTTGCCAGATGTTGCTACTGTCATGTGCTAATCAGGAAGAGATATTCCTGTGGGGAGGTTTCATCAGTTCTCTGAAGGCTTTGCCCCATGACTTGCACATGTCACTTCACCAGCCCCTTCCACTGTATCCAGAGGAGGGGTTTATAAGGATAAAGACACAAAATGAGTTGTGGGTATTAACCTTAAAAATAAAGCTATCAGTTATTATACCAGTAAAAATGGACTTATTCAGGAACAACAGAGAATTATAACCCAGGACAAGCAAGCTACAGAAAAACCATAAGCAAGTTCACAGAACAAAGGAGAAGAATGCTCTTTTATAGAGGAAGGAGGTTTTAGGAAGGAGTGTTATAAACAAAAGGCTACTGGAGTCAACGAGGAGTTCAAAGTGTTGTGCTTTTCATTGGCTGAGTTGCGACAGATTGTCATTGGCTGGGCTATAGCCACGCGGAGAAAAATCCTTCTTCCCACTGCTGGATAGTTAAGTATAGGCTGTTCCTGGTGGGAATGCAGGATACCTCCCTTCCTGTTTGGTCTGCGTTTGACTGGGAAGGGAGAGCATGAAACTCCCCTTTCTGGCCTCCTGACTCCATTTTGAATAAAACTTCTTTTTATTAATTTTTACACAAAGAATCACAACTTTGATGATATTTTATGTACTCATCAACCTAGCTCAAGCTCCTTAATGTAAACAATATTTTACCACAGTAAGTACACATGTCCCAAATTCCTCTGGGGAAGGGATATGACCACAAAGCACTGAAGGAAGAAGGGAGAGAGGGACCACCTGCATCCAGTGCATTGGCCCTTTACCATGACTTAGGGCACTTCAGCAAATCGCTCAATCTCTCTGCAGTTCAGTTTCCTAATTGATTAAGGTATAAAACAGAACAAACTTACACAGGGTTATTATGGGACTAAATAAATCACTATACATGAAGTCTTCAGAACAGGGAGGCACTCCAAAGGATTTATGTAAGTGCAGCCTTCCACATCAATAGTTATGTAGCTAGAAACTCTACATTTAGTGCTACAAAATCCCTGCAAAGGAGGTATATTCTGCACATGTCAAGAAGAATTCTACTGAGTGGTCATGTGTCTGTACCCACCCAAAACTATAAACTCCAAGAAGACCAGGGACCATGATACTTTTATAAATTGTTGTATTCCTAAAACCTAGTCCATAGAACATCACAATAAAAAGATATTTGTTGAATGTATGCTAGTGGGTGGATATATGGATGGATGGATGGATGGATAGATGAAGAAATGGATGGAGGGACAGAGTAAGTAAAGGAGAGGCAGAGAGAGAATTATGCAAAGAAATGGATGGAAAGAAGGAACAGAGGGAGAAAGAGACAGGGGGAGGAAAGAACAGAAGGACAATATTGTAAGTTTATCCCTTAAAACATGTGGCAGATGTCACTGGGGTTGATTACCTTTTATTGTAAAATGTGTTTTGCAGAAGGGTTTTATGATTAGATTTGTCCCGTAATCTGCCCTAATTTTCAGTTGAAATATAACTGCTTTTTGCTTTAGTAGCCTGTACATTCTCTCCCCTTCAGCCAGTTTAAATTCAGCACTCAATGCAACTTGAGCCTTCAGGCATTTCTCCTCCCTGTTCCCTTCAGACAGAATACCTCCATATTGCCTACATTTCCTTACTGATAAGCTATTTGATTGGCTGACTCTGCATTCCAATTTGATTTTCATTGGCAGCTGGCCATTTCCAGGGAACACTCAACAGCATAGGATTAGGGGACAGCTTGCCTTTCATCTTCTTGTAAATTCTTGTTTAATGGTTTCCAATAACATTTTGCTTCATAATTATTGTTACACTTTCCTGAATCTAGTTTTCCACAATTGAGTTCAAATGGTTTGCTTTTTCAATTGACAAATTATAGCAAATAAGAGCCACCAATTACTGCATGAACATTTAAGAAGCTAGAAGGATTTACCCAACTGCCCTCTTGTTGTGCTTGATTTGGAATTTTATTGACTCCGTTTGTATACTGCCATAACAGAACCACCTTTACTGCATGTTTCAGAAGTCAAAATTTACCTGCCTCTGGTCACTTTCTCTATTAACATCGGTAAAAGCTGGGATTCCCTGGGTGACTCAGCTGTTTAGCGCCTTCCTTGGGCCCAAGGTGTGATCCTGGAGTCCCGGGATCGAGTTCCACATGGGGCTCCCTGCATGGAGCCTGCTTCTCCCTCTGCCTGTGTCTCTTCCTCTCCCCTTCTGTGTGTCTCTCATGAATAAATAATAAAATCTTTAAAAAGAGAAACATTGGTAAAAGCTGAGGCCACTCATGTCTCGAGATTCTACAAAAGAATGGCAAGGATTAGTTGAGCAGTGAAGCCTCTCAGCCAGAAGACAGAATGGCTAGACCTGACCTTGGCAAGTTTTCCAACCTTCAATTCTCCACTTCCCCATGTGAAAAATGTGCAAAATGTGCACAGGGATTCCCAGCCACCTGGATATATGAGAACTGAATGGAATGGTGCATCTGGGGACAGCACCCATGAGGCAGGGGAAGTTGAACCTGAATCTGAGCCACTCTTTCTCTGAAGCCCTATTTACTTCAGCCTTTCTGAATCTGAGCCATATTTACTCTGGAATTGTCCACAAAAAGCTTCACTTTGTTTAGATAACCATCAGAAAAGGAAAGTGTAAAGCGGGCATTCATTAATTAAATCATTGATTTGTCAACAACTGCCCAGTCTTACAGTGATTATTTTTAAAAACACACAAAAAAAATCAGAAAAGCCAGCAGTTGCATCAGAGAACTGAAAGGAGGTATAAGAATTTGAACCTTGAGCTCCAGGGCAAACTCCAAGTGTGAATGTGTGAGTGTGCCTGGCACTTGGCACCAGTGCCATGAGCTGTCATAGCTGAAACTGAGTCATTATATCAATCAAATATACTGCTCAGTGCAGTTGCTGTGTATGCCCCATAGGAATTACTAATTTAAAATATTTGAAATCCAATGAAAGCACTTAGTAAAACCACATGGAAACAATTGCTTTTATTTGGAAAGCATTTCAGCATCTTCAGTGCCTCCTCTGCTCATTACAGAACCTCAGCTTTGTCACCATGAAAATCAATCACCTCTGTACTAAAGATGCTGTCATTATGGTCATCAATAAACATACATAAGGTATCGACTGGGTTCTTTATGCTTCTGATAGCAATTATTATATGTTGATGGGAAAAGGGGATTTTTTAAAGTCTTGATAATTGAATACCAAATAACATAGCATTTACTACAAATGACTTTGGAATATCTGATGATGTCATATGTGATTCCTGAAATATTTTAGTCGTGTATTCATCACAGTGGTACAATTAACTTACAAGCAACCAAGATATTCCAAGCACTCCAGGAGTGGAGCGGGGTGGGGTGGAAGCTCTGCCAGGATACAATGTACAGTTTACTTGTTCCCCCATCTAACACACTGGACATTTATTGCAGACCTACTCAGTGCCAAGCACAAAGAATTCAGTCATGAGCAAAGACAGGTGTGGTCCTTGTCCTCAAAGAGGCTTCAGACTAGTGAAGGAGCAGCAGCCAGCTAATGTGACATTATCACACTAGTTAGTTAGCTGTCATCCAAACAACCAATGGGGACTTGGGAGAATGAGTGATGGAGGGATCTGACTTGGCCTGATTGATCACAACTGAGTTAAGATACAATTGATAAGACTTAACTACCTGGAAGGGGAGTTTTGGTCCAGAAGGAACAGCAGGGTGAGGAGGGAACATAGTTCATCAGTACATGGAAGGAGGCCAGTGTGGCTGGAGTTCAGAAAGAGTGATAAGTGAGAGGCCAAGCAGGTGTGCCCAAGGTACAATGGCAGGAAAGGGGACATGATCAGATCTGCCTTTCTGGTCTTCTGTCAGTCCTTGAAGAAAATAGACTGAGGAGAGAAAGAGTGGGTGCTAGACCACTCCACAGACTCTATCAACACAAAGACAAGACTTAAACCAAGGTCATAGAGCCCATGAAAATGGTAGCTGGCTGGAGAGTGTGCAAGCTTTCATAAAGTAAGCCAACAGACAAAAGAATATATGACAAAAAGGAGCAATGGCAACATAACACCTTGAAGCCCAACTTAAGAGGTGGGTTGTACAGGCCAGCAAGAAGGCCACAGAAGCCTCTCCCCAAGAAGCAGGGAAATTTATTCTTCCCTCCTGACCTCCAAGGGCTGGATAACCTGACACGCATTCATTGAGTCCAATTCTGCAGCAATGATGCCCCTCGTTGTGTAAGGTGCAAGCTCATGACTAGAGGCCGAGGATGATGGATAAGAAGAATTGCAGCTCAGCATTAGTTTCTCAGCCATATTATCGAGAGGATAGAGACACCAAGTTAAAAAGTGCCAAAGACCAGGCATCTCTGGTCTTTAGTTCTTCCTTCAAATGACAGCCCACATACCTGAATACCCGTTGAAGTACCATGAGACATTGAACAGAAAGTGACCTCATTTCTGAAGATAGTTATAGAATCAAATCAGTGCCATTTCTGTAAACCAAAAATTATTTTATTTTGTCTAGGCTGATAACAAGTTCTGCTTGACTTGAGTTATCAGTGTGGTACCAGAGATCATCCAGAGAACTTCTACTGTTTTTAAAGCTCAAGATCTGTAAGAGTCAAAACCAAAGAAACATCAAGGAAACAACTGCACACTGATACCAGGCCAACCTCAAACCAAATGTCTCATGCAGCCATCACCATTCCAAGGAAGTATAAAATGCTCAGAGAACTAAAAATTTCCTTAGAATGAGTTCCAGGAGCAAAGCTGTTCAAGTCAATCTCTTGCTAATGTGAAAAACTGGGTGAATCCTCTTTTATTACAAACCCGAGTTTATTTTGATTATTTTGATTAAGCATTCCAATAATCTTTTTTTTTTGTCATGAGTCAACTCACTATACAACCTACCATGATTTTCTGAAACTGCTCTTCAAAATTTGATCATCATAAAATGGCTTACTGAAAATCTAATGGGAGAAATACATTTACATGCTACAGTGACCTAGTTTTGAAATAGTACAATGTCATCAATAACTTCAGTTATTTACACAGCACTCATTTATGAAGATGAATGAGTCACCTGATTTCATGCCCCTGAATTGTGCCTTACAATGATTTACTGGCATACCCCCACCCCATTGCTTCATTCATTGCCTTAGTTGGCAGTAGTCTGAAGCCTTTCCCATGGCCCAGGCTGCTGGACATGAGGTGGTCATGCCCCTGGGAGAACCAACTTAGCCAGCTCAAGACATAAGGATGTTAAATTTTTAGCTTTTAAGCTTTAGAAATAATAAGAAACCCCAGGGGCATACGAATATAGAAAGGTTTTAGGTTTTAGGTTTAGGTTTGTATATCCTAAATATACAAAGGATCTTATAAATTGGAAAGAGAGAAAGAAAGAGTTTGTGAAGAAATAAGAGAGTTGAGTAAGGGTTAGCTGTGGAGGGGTTCTTCTACACCAAGACACCCACAGCTCTCCTACCTACACCAGTATCACAATATAAAGCTGTGGAGTTTCTCAGCTCTCTGCAGGGGTGTGGGAAAATGGCAAAAAATTTCCTGCATCACCTGGAGGAACTCAAGTGTGGGGATGACAGCAAAGGTTCTGGAAGGTCCTCCGGTTAAGACCAGGGCACATTGCCTGGAGAGTGTCCTTGACCATGCCCTACAGAAGATGCATTTTATGAATATTCAGGAGGAGTTAGAGGAGTTCTCAAGGTGAAAGCATTCATGATGCAGACACAGTGTGCAAGAGAGGCTCAACCCTGCCCCTCAAGCCATAGGAATCTACTACCAATTCTCCATAGAAGAAAGGGAGAAAACTTGAAAACCCAAATTGATGTATTCTTCTTTTTGAAGGGGGACTCATAAAATAAAACAGGAACTTGAAATAGGAATTAAACTAAGCCATGAGAAAATAACCCACATTTTCCTTTTCACACTGAAGTTTGTAATATGAAATCTTATGCCCACCACAGGGGACTCTATGGCAAATAAGCAAGCTCTGCAGATGGCTTGAGAATAGCAAAGACTTATTGTACAGTCATTATTGGTTGTGAGATTTCTATATTAACACAACCAAAGATGAAAGAGATAACAGGGAAGAGGGGTTGGGGAGATATGGCACAATTCTTGATATACTATAGCTGTATTCCAAACCTTATTTTCAGTCAAAAATATGTATGCCATTGTTTATTGCAGTAAAACGGGATAAAAATTACTATATTCTACTTTTACTAAACAAGTAACATGTATATTGTGGGTTTCCCTGTTGTTTCTTTTTAAGTAATTTACAGAGCATGATTAAGGTTAATAGGAGTTCAGGCCAGTGTGCCACAACTTTGCCGTCCATAGCTGTGTCCAGCTAGCTAGGAGGACCTGATGTGCTTTGCAAATTACTGAACACATTAAGTGCAGGATGGTTGATGGGATGAAAAGACTTAGTATCTTCTAAATCCTCTTAAAAAAAAAAGATTTTATTTATTTATTCATGAGAGACACACACACACACACAGAGAGAGAGAGAGAGAGAGAGAGAGAGAGGCAGAGGGAGAAGCAGGCTCCATGCAGGAAGCCCGACGTGGGACTCGATCCCAGGTCTCCAGGATCAGGCCTGGGCTAAAGGTGGCGCTAAACCACTGAGCCACCTGGGCTGCCCCGATCTTCTAAATCCTCTTTTTAAAACATTTATTTATTTAAGTAAGCTCTGTGCCCAATGTGGGGCTTAAACTCATGACCCCAAGGCCAAGAGTCACATGCTCTACCAACTAAGTCAGCCAGCCATTGTCTTCTAATTTTGGACACCTGTGACCCATGAATGAAGTAGAAGGCAGCCCTTCTGAAGCCAGAATAATCTGGCTCCCAGCTCCGAGCCAGACTACGAGCTCTTGTTTCTGTTTAATCCGTAAGTGACAATGCTGATAAGGTGCACAGAAATCACTTAGCACTACACTGCAGCTCTCGCTGCAGTTACTAATCCTAGTAACTAGGATTAGTCCTAGTTACTAATAACCCTAGTAACCCCACAAGTGAATGGTGCTACCACTTTTACAGCCAATGCTGAGATCAAATACATACATTTTAAAGACACAGATAATTAAACATGATAAAAATTGTTACATTCTATTTGCATTTCGTATGGGTTTATCTACACTGTCCAACATTATGGTCATTTACCATAGGGAACTTCTTTTTTCAAAAAAAAAAAAGATGTTATTTTTATTTATTCATGAGAGACACACAGAGAGAGGCAGAGACATAGGCAGAGGAAGAAGCAGGCTTCCTGTGGTGAACCTGATGCAGGACTCAATCCCAGGACCCCGGGATCATGACCTACTACAGTATAGTTCTTGAATGTGACTATTTGAAATTGAGATGTGCTATAAGTGTAAAATGCATACCCGAGTGAGTACAAAAAAAGCTTAAAATATCTCATTAATAGTGTTTTATATTTATTACATGCTGAAATAATATTTTGGATATATAGAGTTAAATTAAATATATTAATTAATGTTACCTATTTCTTTTGCTAATGGAGTACTTGAAAATTTCATATTGCATACATGGCTTTCATTATATTTCTTGGATATTGCTGGTCTGTATCATCCATATCCTTAGAAAAATACAAAAGGAACATTATTCCATATATATTATGAATATTTCTGGGTGCCATCATATCAGGAAAAGAAATGTGAATATAACTAAATTTAAAATAGTTGGCAATTGTTCATAAATGAAATGAACATTTTTTAGTGTCTACTGTGTGCCAGATACTGCTGTGTGTTTCACATATATAATCTCAAGCTTCATATATCAGACAAGAGACACTATTTAATCAGAGAAGTGAAACCACTAGGAAATAGACATGTATAAAAATAAAATAAGGATCAATGCTAGAAATTGATCTGATGCAACTATGAGAATTGGTTAGATAGTCTCTGAAAGGCTTGTGTCTCTTACCTAAATCTTCAACTTGAAGTTTTCAGAGCAGGCAGATGCTTGCAAAGAGAAGAAAATTAAGGATGAACTGGAACTCACAGGCATGTGTGGAAACTGATAAAAATGAGCCGGACCCATGCCAGCAGTGGGTTAGAGCCTAGAGACTTCTCGTTCCAACTCACAAGAGTCTATTGTGCATATCTCTTCCCAGGTTCACATTCAGTCAGACCACCATTCAGTACCTTGAAATTATCCAAAAAGGATGTATTGGCACCATGCATACTGGCAAACACAGCAAATCAGAGCTTTAGTTTTTGTTTTGTTGTTTTTTCAGGAGAGTTGATTTTAAAACACTTTTTTTTTTAAGATTTTATTTATTTATTCAGAGAGAGAGAGAGAGAGGCAGGGACACAGGCAGAGGGCGAAGCAGGCTCCATGTAGGAATCCTGACATGGGACTCGATCCCGCGTTTCTACAGGATCATGCCCTGGACTGAAGGTGGCGCTAAACCACTGAGCCATGTGGGCTGCCTTAAAACACTTCTTAATACACCTCTGTGTATCAGTCTCTCACTGCCTCTAATTTTCATGACATAAGTGATGTAGGAGAAGCTGACACCCTTCACTGTTAGCTCCTGACCCAGGAATTGGAGAAGCTAGTGGAAAACCAGCTGCAGGGTTGACTGCTGGTGCACATCAACAAGGAAACCAGCAGTTAAGTGACGTCATGTGTGCCCTTGCTCCAACCTTCCAAGCATAATAGCTTGGAAGTGAATAGCTTGCACATATACACACAACTGTTTCACTTCTGCCCTCCAAATCCATGCAACATGTTTCTTGAGGCCCATTCCAACTGGAAACATGCAAAGAGAATTCTGAGGAACATAGTTTGAGCTTAGCTACATTGACATATTACAAATTCACTAAAGTCTAAAACCATCTGAGAGATAAGGAGATACCCATTTTAAAGGTAAAGATGTCAGGGAACCTGGGTGGCTCAGTGGTTGAGTATCTGCCTTTGGCTCAGGTTGTGATCCCAGGGCCCTGGAGTCAAGCCCCACATCAGGCTCCTCTCAGGGAGCCTGCTTCTCCCTCTGCCTATGTCTCCGCCTCTTTCTCTGTGTCTTTCATAAATAAATGAATAAAATCTTTTTTTTTTTGAAGGTAAAGATGTCAAGATCTCAAAAGCTTAAACTACATTTCTCTAGTTGCAGAGCTGGAAAGGCAGAATTTAGACAGGACCATGTAATTCTAATTCTCATGTTTTTCTCACCACCACACACTGGGCACCAAAACAAGGACTTCCTTTAGAATAGGTATATCCTAACTCTGGGAAATGAACTAGAGGTGGTGGAAGGGGAGGAGGGTGGGGGGTGGGGGTGAGTGGGTGACGGGCACTGAGGAGGACACTTGACAGGATGAGCACTGGGTGTTATTCTGTATGTTGGTAAATTGAACACCAATAAAAATTAATGTATTAAAAAAAAGAAAAAAAAAGAATAGGTATATCCTCTCCACAGGGAGTTTCCATTTGAAGGAGGGGAAACTCACCTCCTTCAATAACTCATTGAATAGTTATTCCATGCCTGTCCTCGTGCCAAATATTTCACAGTCAAGATCAACTCACTGAATTCTCATAAACCCCAGGAGATGAGAAGATGTTACTTACAGGAGAAGAAGATGAGGTGCTGGTTGGTTATCAAAACTTCAGAAATGTTATAAGAAGATAGTGGAATACAGAAGGGCCAGAAAGCAAAGCCAGAGCACTTTCTGGCCTCAGCCAAATGACCAAGGGGAAAAATAATTGAAGTGTGATACAGTAATTGAAAATGCTTTAAATCTGTCAGAAAAATTAGACACCTAAGATATATTTCTTCTAATACAGTATGAAATGGCACAGTTCTCCTAAAGACAAGAAATTAAGACCCATCCATATCCAAGGAATCAATCCTTCCTGACTTTACCTCATAGAGTGAGTTTTAAACAACTGTTTGCTTCTAACCTGATGAGTATGGGAAGAAGATTGTCTAGGTCTTCCAAGTCTCCTCCTCACGAACCAGATCTGCTCACTAAGACCCAGAAAGTTTATCCCCTCTGCAGTCTCCCCCACTTCTTCCCATTTAAGGCCAGGCATAACCCCATCACCAAAATAGGCAGATGGCAGAGATGGGAAATGAGGTCAGGATACCCAGTTGGAGGTGGCTACAAGAGCAGGTAAGTGGCCTGGTAGCCTGAGTGGGCCTTTTTGATTCCAAGGAAAGGGCAATAATTGATTCTTCCTTCAGTTTTATCACTTATGAATCATAAGATTCATCTTATGATTATGGGCATGTGTTTCAGGCATGTCCTTAACTTTACCTTAGTTCAGCCTTCCAGTATTATTTTTCTAGCTTGTATTGATGATAGTCTATCTAGTTAAGTTTTGTTGGTCCAGAAGGATAAAATATTAGAAAGGAATATTAAGAGCTCTAATGGTCCAGAGGGAAGACATTTCTAAAAATGAGCAGTTTTGTTTCCCAGGAATATGATCACATTTTCTCTCACTTTTCTAATTTACAATGAAAATATTATTTATTTCTGAAGGATATTTGATTATTTCCTTTGCAATAATTTTGTGGGAAATAATTAATTTTACCTATAGATATTTATTTTGATAAATATACATATACACACTCAGAGACAAGTTTAAAACCATCTGAAAGATATATTTCTTATTAAGATGTTTCTTATTAAGAATATAATATATGTCCATAATGTGGTACATTTTAAGTAACATAGAGAACATAAGACTTCTCTCTCTGAAAAGAGCTTCTGCTTTTATAAAAAATTGTATTGCACTCAATTATTTTCATAAATATTAGTAAGAATATTGGTTATCCATTCACATGGCATGAATACTTATATGAAATTTCAACCCGACAAATATTTGCTTGCAAAGCAGCTACAAGAACACATCTGTTAATGGTAACTCAAAAAGGAGATGTGCCCTTTTAGAGAGAAGAGCCTTTCAATCACTGCTCAGGCACAATGGCATTTAAGAAGTTCATTTTATTCTGTGGTCAATATTAAGCAGAATTACTGAATTGTAGCTATAAAGAAAGAACTTGTTTTTCAAAGAAATGTGAAATATCCTAGAAATTGGAATTTGACACCCCCTGCTGGATTTTCTGGTTTATACAATTATTTTAATAATAAAAAAGAAAAACCTAGATGTTATACACATTAGAAATGTCATCAGTACTTCGGATAGAATCATCTGCTCTCCAACTCACGCTGCAGTAGATAAACCTTATGATTCATTGTGGAAACTAGCATTTTGAAGGCAAAAAACTCTAAATATGCAATTACTGAAGGCATTTTTCCCCTGAGGACATGTGCTTCCATGATACTTAGGAAGTATTTTAAAGCAAGGGAAAAGCTGTTGAAATAAATAAGAAATCTCTTTCTGTGACTTTATTTCAAAACCTGATATACTTCATATGTTAGCCTGACTTCCTTCTCCTGGACACTTCCAAAAATAGACAAATCTGGTAGATACCCAACCAGTTGTACTACAATTCAATTCTGGCACTAACCACCCAGAATAAGCACAGACCCCACATGTTAAAGGGCATGGTCCCCAACAACACTTACTCTTACTCTGGAGGTCAGGAACACATGAGGTATTCCCAGGCCACTCATGCTTCTGGCTGACCGGCTATAAATTTCAGAGTTTCTATATCCCCCTCAGGTTTCATAATTTGCTAGAACAAATCGCAAAATTCAGGAAAATGCTATACTTATAATACAGTTTTCTTTGTAAATGGTGCAAATCAGGAGGACCAGTCAAAAGAAAAGATGCATGATACAAGATCAAGGAGAGATGCAGAACTTCTATGCCTTCTATAGATCAGGGCAGCATGTCATTGTCCCATTATATCAGTGTGTTCACCAACCAGGAAGCCCTAATGAGCCTCGTGTTCAGGGTTTCATGTTGGAAGTCTCATTACAGAACCGTGATTGATTAAGCCATTGGCCACTTGTTTGAACTCAACTCCCACACCCACTCCCTTCCCTGGAGGTTCAGTTGGCTCAAAGTTCTAATCTTCTAATTATGTGAATAGTTTTCCTGGACCAAGCCCCCAATCCTGAAGTTACCTACAGGTCAACTCTGACTCACTTCATTGACATGACAGTGAAAGCATAGAAATCCAATGGCTCCTGATTAACAGAGGCTCTTCTATCACTTGAGAAATCACAAGGGTTTTAAAAGCCCTGTGCCAGGAACTGGGACAAAATTAGTTCTTTATTATACAACAAAGACAAAACAGATTCAGTGTTATTTCCCCCTTCCCCCTTTTTTTCTCCTTTCCTCTTTTTTTTCTTAGTCATCTTTTCCCTTAAAAAAAAAAGATTTTATTTATTTATTCTTGAAAGACACAGAGAGAGAGGCAGAGACATAGACAGAGGGAGAAGCAGGCTTCCTGTAAGCAGCCTGATGTGGGACTCAATCCCAGGATCCCAGGATCACAACCTGAGCCAAAGGCAGATGTTCAACCACTGAGCCACCCAGATGCCCATCTTTTCCCTTTATACAAAGAGTTTTAAATAACACTGATGTTGCTTATGCTATGCCATCAAATGGAAAAGTTAATACAAAAATTGTATATGCAATGACAGACATCTCAACTCTGTGTGTGTGTGTTCCAAGTTTTATTTATTTTTTATCGAGATATAATCAAAAGATAGCATTATGTTAGTTTCAGGTATGCAACATAATGATTTGACATATGTATATATTGTGAAATAGTAACTTAAGTCTAGTTAACATCCATCACTACACATAGTTGCAAATTATTTTTCTTGTGATAACTTTCAAGACATATTCTCTTAGCAACTTTTAAATATGCAATACAGTATTATTAACCTAGTTATCATCTTGTACATTGCATGCCCAGGATATATTTATTTTATAAATGGAAGTTTTCACCTTTGACCACCTTCACCCATTTTACTAAACTCCACCCTCATCAACTGTTTTAAAATTCAAAAAAGAAAGAGAGAAAGAGACAGAGGGAGAGAAGGGAATGTGCCAAAATTTTAAATGATGGGATTCAGGGAAATTTTTTCTACTTATAAACTTCTATTCTTTCCAAATTTTCTAGGATAAGTATGTATGCCTTTTATAAATAGAATTAGAAAGAAAGAAAGAAAGAAAGAAAGAAAGAAAGAAAAAAGAAAGAAAGAAAGAAAGAAAGAAAGAAAGAAAGAAAGAAAGAAGAAAGAAAGAAAGAAAGAAAATGTAAGGTCTAAGTATTTAAGTGGGGCAATGCTGTGCAGAGGACATGATTCAGTTCTGTACTATTTGAATGCACAGGAGCCTGAGCTGCCTCTGGTGAAGCTGGACCACCACATGACTTCTTCACAGGGTAGTGCACCAGTCTCTAATCCATTTCCTCATGAGCTCTAAAACCATCAATAAATTCTACTTCCCAGGAATTTCCACTTCAATGTCCTATAAAATATCTACCTTATCATTTGATTCCATATGGATTTTTTTTGTTTTTTGTTTTTGTTTTTGCCTACTCTAAGTCACCCAATGCCACCCATATCAATGATTTCTCAGGTTCAAAATTTCAGATCCCTCTTTTTAAGTTTTTCTCATACCTATTCCAAGACATTGAACAATGGACAGTCTCAAGTACCATCAATTCTGTGGCATTTCTTTCCTGTGTATCTCCTCTTCTTGTGCCTGTTCCCAGTAATGCAGACCTTTTTTCCTTTCACCAAGACAATCACAATAAACTTCGGCTTGACTGCAATGTCCAGTTTCTGCTCCTACAATCACTGTTGCCAATTGCAGGCGGACTATTCATCTTCAGTCAGAGCTCTGATTGAGACAACACTTATTAAGACTGATGTCCCTTCTCTAAATAACCAAGGCTAGCTGTTGTCCAAAGGCAACCTTCACTTTTGCATTAATGCCTATTATCTCTATTCCTTGGCTGGTCCATCCCATATTGAAGAATTGTCTCTTCTCTGCAAACATAGGTCTATTTTCCAGGTCCATTATTCTTATTATTCATTCTCACATCACACCCAACTCATGTTGCTACATTTTAATTTTTACTTTAAATGTACTTTATTTTATTTGAAGACAATGTAGAAAATATGGGAAAATATAAACAAGACCTAAAATCCCCATAGTCTCACTATTTAGAGATAACCACTGTTAATATTTTGGTGTGTTTTCTTCATATTATTAATGAAAATGTGATTTTCAAGACTTATGTATATTTTCCTTAGTGAATATATTTTAATTTACATATATTTTCCTTTAATGGTAGAGGAATTGCTTCCAGTTTTAGTTTTTATAAATATTTCACATGAACATGATTTTTCATATATTTGTAGTACTCCTTTGAAATAGATTCCTAAAAGTGGAAATCCTCTACAAAGGTTATGGAGTCCCTCAAGACTTGCAAAACATGATGCAGTGTTGCCTTTCAGAGAGTTTTATACTGAAGATTATAAATTTTTTACTAATCATTGCTGAGTTGTCAAGCCAAAAAAATGTTATTTCATTTTATTTTGCATTTAGTTATCAATGAAGTTGAACATTTTTGTGTTAAGTCTTGCCATTTTGATTTCTTATGCTTGGTCACTTAGGAAATTTCTTATTATAATATGTATTAATTTTTAAGAACCCATTGTATATCAGGATTCAGCAAACTAAAGCCCATGTGCCAAATCTGGCAACCTGCCTGTTTTTGTATATACCACAAGCTTAAGAATGTTGTTTGCACTATTAAATAATTGAAATTTTCCAATAAATAGAAGAATATCTTGTGACATGTGAAAATCTAATGAAATTTAAATGTTTTATTGAAACATAAAAAATGTTTTATTGAAACAAAGCCACAATTATTTTACATATTGTCTATACTTGCTTTTGTGTTAGAATAGTAGAGTTGAGTAATTGAGACAAAGATCCTCTGTCATGCAAAACCTAAGTATGTTATCCTTTATAGAATCAAGTTGCCAACCCCTGGTATATATGAGAGAGAAAAAGCGTGTCAACATTTCTTCACTGTATTCTTATTATTGGCATTTTCCCTTGTATTTTTTCTAACTATGTAGTAAAATAGGTCCATTTTTTCTTTCTTTAGAAATTTATCCAGTGTTTTCAGGTTTAAAAAGCATTTGTTTAGGGCACTTGGGTGGCTCAGTGGTTGACCATCTGCCGTTGGCTCAGGGCATGATCCCAAGGTCCTGGAATCGAGTCCCACATCAGGCTCCCCAGTGGGAGCCTGCTTCTCCCTCTGCCTATGTCTCTGCCTCTCTCTGTGTGTTTCTCATGAATAAATACATAAAATAAAAATATTTAAAAAGCACTTGTTTATCCAAGAATTGGTTAACTATTAGGCAATACTGTTTTCTATATTTTTAGTATGGTTTGATTTTTTTAAATTGACTTTATTTCATCTGTATTTTTACAATGGTAAAATATATTTTTTGAGAAAAAATATACTGTTTATTATTCATTTGAAATATCGCATGCACTTCTAAATATTAAAATTCTTTAGTTAAAATTTTCAGTAGCACTTTATCAATTTGGTGGCAAAGAAACCTACCAAAGACAAATATTTTGAAAATCTTTACAAAAATACTTTGCACAAGGTATTATCTTGCATCTTTAAAAACAAAGTAATATTCAAAATATTTCCACCCAGGCTCAGTCAGTTGGACACTCAACTCTTGATTTTGTCTTAGATCATGATCTCAAGGGTCGTGATATCAAGTCCTATGTTGGGCTTTGCACTCAGCGTAGAGTCTAGTTCTCTCCCTCTCGTCTGTCCCTCCCTCTTGCCTTTTTTTTTCTCTCTCTCAAATAAATAAATAGTAAAAAAGTATTTCCACCCTAACTCCTAAATTTAGTTTTACAGAAGAAATGTTTACCTATATATTTATCCTGTAATATGTGAAATGTCTGTATATATTTATCCAACTTAACTGTGGAGGCATTAGTTCCAATTCTAAGGACAGTGAAAAAGCACTACTTTATGAAGTTTTTGTACATTTGAGAACTGCTGTGAAATATAAAATTCAAAAAAATCAGCACCATCATTTTAACTTTTTCTGAAAATACAACATTTATGGTTCACCAAAAGCTGTCTTAATCCATTAAAATTTTTATTTTCATTTTTGTTCCAAATAGTTCATTTGCCCAATAATATCCAATGATTTTAAATTCTTTTCATATGATTTTCGAAATTCTTAGAACTCAATGCAGGATTCAGGACTATATATTATGTTCCATTGATTTATCCCTTCATTTCTGAGCCATTAAGGCACTAATGAGACCTAATTTGGGGGGTGTGCATATAATTTTTTAATTAATTTTTTGTATACAATGAATTTATTCTTCTAATTTCAGAATTTCCTCCCTCCAAAAAAAAAAAGAAAGAAAGAAAAAGGTTTTATAGGTCTTCTTGTTGCCTTTCCAGTTCACCATTTGTACACTCAAATACTTACTTAGGGAACATAGAGCTACCAATAGAAGTGTCAAGAGAACATAGCTCCTATCCAAATGAATTCAAAATTTAATGAAGAATATTGACACACAAATTAGAGGGCACCTAACCTAGAATATGGAAATCTAAACAGATACTATGGGCGAATAGTAGTTATATGGGCAAGGAGAGAGGTAGGAAATGTTTTCCAGGGGATTGTAATTGCTGGTACTATGCTATATCATGGAGATGCAAAGATTTCATGTTATTGCCTTTTTACCATAGTCCAAGGCAATGCAATGGGAAAAGGAAAGTCTCTTTACTAATAGTGCTGGAACTCTTGAATATCCACATGAAAAAAGTAATTTAAAGTGAATTATAGGCTTAAATAAGAGATAAATTATAAAGTCTTATGGAAAGCAGAATATCTGCTTAACCTTGGGGAATATTTCTAAAACAGGACAAAAATGCACTAACCATTTAAATAAATGATAAGTTGAATGTCATCACAATTTAAATTTTCTGTTCGTCTAGCTGTGAGGTGGGCGGGGGGTGGGGGTGACCGCGTGACAGGCACTGAGGGGGGCACTTGATGGGATGAGCACTGGGTGTTATTCTATATGTTGGCAAATTAAACACCAATAAAAAATAAATTAAAAAAAATAAATAATTTTCTGTTCGTCCAAAGACACCATTAAAAAAATTAAAGGACAATCATATACAGGGAGAAAATATGTGCAATATACACATTTGGCAGAGAAAAATATGTTATTATATCAATAGGATATTATAATTATATATATCCAGAAACACAAGCAAGGGAGCTTAATATCTTTAGTTATCAGGGATGTGAAAATTAAAAGCATACGAGATATTGCTTCACATATGCTAAAATGGCTGAAATAAAGAAGATTTATAATATCAAATTTTGACAAGAATGTGGAACAAGTGGAACTCTCAAACATGGTTGGTGATACAGTGAGTTTAGAAAATAACAGTTTTTTTTTTTTTCGATACAGTTAAACATATGCCTGCTCTATGACCTGGTAACTCCATTCTTAGATATTTATCCAAGAGAAATGTATACGTATGTTCACAAAAAGACAGAAAAATATTTATAGCAAATTGATGAGACTGTATCAAAATGACACAGAATCAACCCAAAAGGGCTCTTATTGACAAAGTATTGGATAATTTGAACATCAAAAGAATGAAAACTATAATAAATTGAAATTCAACAAATACATAAAAAAATCCTAGGATCCAAAATGACACTGAAAAATAAAAAAAAAAAATCCACCAGGCATCATTGTAGTAAAGTGCATAACTCAGTATTCAGAAAACCAACATATAAAGGAAAAGAACCAAGCATGTATCTTATTATGTTATACAGGGCAACCAAACTGTTCATATGGCAAGATTTTCTTTATGAAGAAGTTCAGCTAATAAAGGCCAAGAAAATGGTAGAATTATAAAAAAAATATGTATACCATTTTATAACCCAAGAGGATCATGGGACCAGTCTAAGATCATTTGATATGATATTCCTTATGTGAAAGTGGATGTGGAAGGAAAAGAAAGTGGATATGGAGTTACATATATCTAAACACTCTAACTACACTTAAAGTGGGACATCCAGACATATGTTTATCCTGTTCTAATGGAATAGTCAGCACACAGTACCATATCTCACATACCATTAAAGCAAACCACTATGTAGGAAATATGGGGAGAGAGGAACAAGTGAGTCTATACCTCAAGGAATCCATTGACAAATATATAGGAAATTTTATAGGAAAAATGACACATATTGTTTAACAAATATTATGGGAGGAAAATGAGGGAGAAAATGATATATAATAAAAAAAATTATAGGTTCAACCTCTCCAAGAAGCAAAGCATTTATTTAGGCAAAATGCCTATAAAGGGAAAAAATTGAGAAAAAGAGGAAATGGGAAGAGCCTTCAGATTACAACACATGTCTTCCCTCTGAAGGAGGGAAGTAAGAAAGGAGGGTTGAGTAGGAAGAATCATAACTGTAGCATATTTATGCCTTCCTAAGTACCAACAAGCTGATGGGAGACTTTGAGCCAATGTTGGCCCCTGAATGATTTCTTTGCCTATATGAAAGAGGGTACAGTCTAATCCCAGCCATGATCCAAAACTGACTGGGAAGAACCCATGAGTATCATGATCTCAGCGCAACTGCACTGGAGAATTCCAAGAGCAGCAGCTGGGACTGAAACTCAATTGTGGTCCCAGAGCAGACGTCAGTGGCATATTTTCATAGCCATCATAAACAAACAAACAAACAAAAAAGAGAGATGTATCTGGACGTATTAGTCAAATGCATTTTATGCACCTTATTTGGATCCCAATGTAAATAAACTAGCTTTGTTTTTAAAAGGTATTTTGAGACAAATGGAAACATGCTAATATAAATTGGATATTATATATTATATTGTTGTTTTTGACAGGTTGATAATGACATTATAGAAAAAGAAATCTTGGGATCCCTGGGTGGTGCAGTGGTTTGGCGCCTGCCTTTGGCCCAGGGCACGATCCTGGAGACCCGGGATCGAGTCCCACATCAGGCTCCCGGTGCATGGAGCCTGCTTCTCCCTCTGCCTGTGTCTCTGCCTCTCTCTCTCTCTCTGTGACTATCATAAATAAATAAAAAAAAAGATTAAAAAAAAGAAAAAGAAATCTTTCTCTATTAGAGATGAAACCATAATAGACTGAATGATTTGAGATCTGAGATTTCCCTTAAAATATATCAGGAGATAAAAAAAAAAAAGGTGGAGAGTTCTACCAAATAAGATTAACAAAATGTTCATAATTGTTGAAGCTGGATAAATGACTCATGTGAACTTATTACACTATTCTCTCTTTTGATACGTTTAAAAATTCCCATTAAATAGTTTTATATGTTTTGATAAACTTATTCTAGGATTTCTACAAATAAATATTGGGAAACAAAGTAAAAATATTCCAGAAAATAACCACAAGGATCACTGATACAAGGTATAGTAACAGGAATAAATCTGAACCACTAATAAAGTAATGACACAAGAGAATTGTGTTGTATTGGCAACAGGGGGAGGGGCTCTGAATGCTTTTGTTTTTCATATTAAACAAACCTACAAATCATCAATTGCCCAATACAATAAAAAACTCTAAGCTGTTGATTATATAAAGAATATGTATTTTTTTAAAAGATTTTTTTATTACTTTTATGTACAGAAAATTCAACAGCATCCCCTCAGCTCAGTTTGGTGACCAGTTCTTTAGCCTTCGCCTTTTCCAGCATGGTGATGTGAGCCACCAACTTCTGACTCAGGATGTTGCCTCCCCAGTGGCAGTGGATCTCTTCATTTCTATCATTGCAATTGGTCCTGATGGCTTCCACCAGCTTAGCCAGAGGTCATTTGTCTTCTGCAAGCTAACCTGTGTGAAGGCAACAGTAGTGCAGGTCTTCCTGTGGACCAGATGCCCCAGGCTGACCCTTCCCTGGATAATGCAGTAGGGAACTCCTGTCTTATGACACAGAGCAGGCAGAAAAACAACCAACTCAAAGGGATTCACATCATGTGCAATCACTACCAACTAAGCCTTCTTTTTTTTAAGATTTTATTTATTTATTCATGAGACAGAGAGAGAGAGAGAGAGAGAGAGAGAGACAGGCAGAGGGTGAAGCAGGCTCCATTCAGGGAGCCCGATGTAGGACTCGATCCAGGGTCTCCATGATCACGCCCTGGGCCAAAGATGGCACTAAACCACTGAGCCACCCGGGCTGCCCGCCTTCTAGTTTTCCACCAAAGTGGTGAAAGTTCAAAGGACAGGAGGCCTTTTAGTGGGGACATCCCCTTTGCCCAAAGCTTTCTTTTTGGCCTGGGACAACAATCTCTGATACTTCTCTTGCCTTGTCTCTAGTCTGTACTTGTAGGCCAGCTTAAGCAGTTGAGTAGTAGTTTGGCCGTGCAAGGCCTGAGAGAACTGATTAATCACAGGAAGCACTTTCAGAGCTTACAGTGAATAGCCCTTTGCCAGTGCAGCTGAATGTAGCAGGGCCATTTGACAAAGCATATCATGTCCCTTTGGGGCTGAATGTCCTGTCCAATGCCAAAATTCATGGGCCTTTTCTCAAACAGGGGATTGACCACCTTCTTGGCCTGCTGCTTCTTCACAACAGCAGGGACTGGAGCCACCTTCTTCCTCTTCAACTTCTTTCCTTTGGGCATCTTCTGTTGCTGAAGGAGAGAGCTATAAATTTGCTTTTATCATGTATGGCTACATTATTAGGAAAATGATCTGGCTATGAGATGGCAAAACATTTTCTGGATGTGAGCTTGCAGAAAAATTGAGAATGTTCAGATTGATCAATAGAGATTACACAATCCAAAGAACAGAATGAAAAAGAATGAAGAAACTCAACAAATCCTCAAATGTGAAATGTTATAAAGTACACTAACAAGTTCAATGGAGTATTAGAGAAGAGAGAAAGAAAGAAGCAGGAAATAATATTTAAAGAAATAACAGATGAAACATTCCCAAATCTGATTTTAAAAAACTTAATCTACATATCCAGGAAGCTCAACAAACTCCAATTATTAACTTCAACAAGATTCACACACAGACATACCACAGTAAAAATGCTAAAGAAGGGGATCCCTGGGTGGCTCAGAGGTTTAGCACCTGCCTTTGGCCCAGGGCATGATCCTGGAGTCCTGGGATCGAGTTCTGCATTGGGCTTCCTGCATGGAGCCTGCTTCTCCCTCTGCCTGTGTCTCTGCCTCTCCCTCTCTCTGTGTCTCTCATGAATAAATAAATAAATAAAACCTTTAAAAAATGCTAAAGAAAAAGAGAAAATATTGAAAGCAACAAAAAAATGATTTGTCTTACACAAAGAAACCTGAATAAGATTAACAACTGATGTCTCATCAGAAATTATAGAAGCCAGAAGGCTTTGGGATGACATATCCAAAGTTCTAAAAGAAAAGTATTGACAACCAAGGATATTATATCCAGAAAAACTGTCTTAAGAAAATGAAGGAAAATAAGAAATTTCCATATGAATAAAAACAGATAATTTGTTACTAGCAGGCCCACTCTATAATAAATACTAAAGGAAATGCTTCAGACTGAAAGCAAATGACCTCAGAACACAGACTAAAATCTATCATATGATGCAGCAATACATGTATGTGTGTATGCATATATATATGAAATATGAGATAGAGATATCTGTGGATATACAAATAAGGACAGAGATATACACAGAACTAAAGGTATATTATTTACCTTTAATAATATATTATACATATATTTATATACATATATTTATATATAATATTTATGTTAATATATATAGTTAATATATGCCTATATTCAGTTTCCTACATCTTCTGTGACAAAGAAGAACAAACTGGATTACTTTTAACAGTAGAAATGTATTATCTCACAGTTTTGGAAGCTAGAAGTCCAAAATCAGGATATTGACAGCATTAGTTCACTCTGGGAGCTCTGATGATGAATCTGTTCCATGCCTCTATCCAAGCATATGGTGGTTGACAGAAATCTGGCATTTCTTGCTTTGTATCTGCATCACTCCATTCTCTACCTCCATCTTCACATGGCATTCTCCTCCCTTATGTCTTAATGTCTCTATGTCTTCACATTGTCATTGAATTTAAGATTCACCCTAATCCAGTATGATCTCATCTTAACTAATTATATTTGCAAAGACCTTGCTTCCAAATAGGATCATATTCTGAGGTTCTGGGTGGATGTGAATTTTGCAGGAAAGTACCCAACCCAGTAAAGCTTTTAACCTAGAGAAATGAAAACATATGTCTATACAATATTTTGCACATGAGTGTTCATAGCATAATTATTCATAATAGCCAAAAAGATGAAAACAACTCAAATGTCCATACACTCATAAATGGTTAAAAACAGGTTTAGCAGGAAAACATCAAAATCCTAGAGGAGAACACAGGTAGAAACTTTTTTGACCTTGGTCATAACAACTTCTTTCTAGACACATCACTGGAGGCAAAGGAAACAAAAGCAAAAATGAACTATCAGGACTTCATCAAAATAAAAACTGCACAGTGAGGGAAACAATTGACAAAACTAAAAGGCAGCCTACAGAAACGGAAAAGATATTTGCAAATGACATAGCAGATAAAAGTATCCAAAATCTATAAAGAACTCATCAAACTCAATACCCCCAAAATAAATAATTCAGTTAAGAAATGGGTAGAAGACATAAATAGATGTCTTTTTCCAAAGAAGACATCCAGATAGCTAACAGACACATTAAAAGATGCTCAACATCACTCATTATCAGGGAAATACAAATCAAAATCACAGTAAGATACCACTTCATACTTGTCAGAATGGCTAAAATTAACAACACAGGAAACAACAGGTGTTGGTGAGGATGAGGAGAAAGGGGAACCCTCATGTTCTGTTGGTGGAAAAGCAAACAGGTGCAGCTGCTCTGAAAAACAGTATGGAGGTTCCTCAAAAAGTTAAAAATAGAACAACCCTATGACTCAGCAACCGTACTACTGGATATTTACCCAAAGGATGCAAAAATATTGATTCAACATGGTACATGCACCCCAATGTTTACAGCAGCATTATCAACAATAGCCAAAATACGGAAAGAGCCTGAATATCCACCAACTGATGAATGGATAAAAATATGGCATATAATGGAACTTGCACAGCCACCAAAAGGAATGAACTCTTGCCATTTGCAATGATATGGATGGAACTAAAGGGTATGATGCTAAGCAATGCCAGGTAGAGAAAGACAAATATCATATGATTTCACTCATATGTAGAATTTAAGAAAAAAAACAGATGAACATATGGGGAGGGGAAAAATAGAGAGGAAAAAAAAACATAAGAGACTCTTGGCAATAGAGAACTGAGGGTTGATGAAAGTAAGTGGGTGGGGTATGGACTAAGTGGGTGATGGGTATTAAGGAGGGCACTCCTCATGATGAGCACTGGGTGTTATATGTAAGTGATGAATCACTAAATTCTACTCCTGAAAACAATTACTTTGTGTTAATCAGAAGTTTTTAAGATTTATTTATTTGTTTGAGAGAGAGAGAGAGAAAGCAAGTGTGGGAGAGGCAGAAAGAGAGAGAGAATCTCAAACAGACTCCCTGATGAGCATGGAGCCCAATGTGAGGCTTGACCCCACAACCCCAAGATCATGATCTGAGCCAAAATCAAGAGTCAGATGCTTGACCAACTAAGCCACCCAGGCACCCTTTAGCTAACTAGAACTTAAATAAAAATTTGAAGAAAACGAGAATGGTGGTATAGTTATACAATGGAATACAGTTCAGCAGTAACAAAAAAAAAGAAAGAATAAAGTATTAATATATTCTACCAAATGAATGAGCCTCAAACACAAAAAGGCACATACAGTATGATTCCATTTATATGAAATGTCCAAAATAGGCAAATATATAAAGCTAGAATGTAGATTAGTGGTTGCTAGGGGCTGGCAGTGGGGAGCTGTAAGAGCTGACTGCTACTGAGTATAGTGTTTCTTTCTGATGTGATGAAGAAGTTCTAAAATTAATTATGAGGATAGTTATATGATTCTATGCCCTTTCAGCCAGAGGTAACCAAAAGTCAAATACTTTCTGATAGAATGTGAGTAGAAATGATCCTGTGTACCTCAGAGACCAAGGTCTTAAAACTCTATAACATCCTCCTCCATGCCTTTTCCCCTAACCAAGAGTTGAAATCAAACAAAACAAGAGTAAACTTCTAGATGTCATGAACACAAGAGAGAAGCAACCTTGTTCTTTGAATGGCCACATGGAGTCAAGAGTTTATATATATTCATATTTATGGTCTTTTAGATGAGAAAAAATAAACATCTGTGTGCTTAATACATCAAATCATTATTGGTTCATTTCCATACAGCCACTTTTCCCTGCCCCTGACTAACACAATACTATTCCCAACTGTTCAGTCAATGCCTGTTATTATCCTGATTTGCTGCAGAGATGGAGACTAGCAAAAGAGACAACAATGAAGCTCTCTACAGATCATTATATTAATTCCTCAAAGGGTACTTAATTAGAACTCTTAGCAGATGACACCTGTGAGTAACTGCTTGTTTTGAAAATACAAAGTGATGGGGTATAGAAAAAGAAAAAGCAGAATCTAAATATGTTATCAAGGATAACATATAGAGAGTTAAGGAGTTCAAAATTGAGGGGAAAAGTCTGAAAAACAAAGAGAAATATGGACAGACCAAGGATGTTTTAGAACATTATTGTCATTAATTCCACTTTGCTGATAGGTGACAAGATTTTTGGTGGGAGAGGGATAAAAAAATATTAATTTGACAAAGCTAAGTTTTGGACATTTGGAGTAGTCTCATAAGAAAGCTATGTTTCAAATATATGGTTCTCTCCTGGTAGAGGCAGAATTTTAAGATGGCTCTCAGGACCTTTGCTCCCTAGTCATATTCCTGAGATTATGGTATTATATTGCAAATATATATATATATATATATATATATATATATATATATATATATATTACCAAAGAGGTAAAGGATCTATACCCTAAAAACTACAGAACACTTCTGAAAGAAAATGGGGAAGACAGAAAGAGATGGAAAAATATTCCATGCTCATGGAGTGGAAGAATTCATATTGTGAAAATGTCTATGCTACCCAGGGCAATTTACACATTCAATGAAATCCCTATCAAAATACCATGGACTTTCTTCAGAGAGTTGGTACAAATCATCTTAAGATTTGTGTGGAATCAGAAAAGACCCTGAATAGCCAGGGGAATATTGAAAAAGAAAGCCAACGCCAGGGGCATCACAATGCTGGATTTCAAGCTGTATTACAAAGCTGTGGTAATCAAGACAGTGTGGTACAGGCACAAAAACAGACACATAGATCAATAAAACAGATTAGAGAACCCAGATATGGGCCCTCAACTCTATAGTCAACTAATATTCAACAAAGCAGAAAAGACTATCCACTGGAAAAAGGACAGTCTCTCCAATAAATGGTGCTGGGAAAATTGGACAGCCACGTGCAGAAGAATGAAACTAGACCATTCTCTGACACCAGACACAAAGATAAACTCAAAATGGATGAAATATCTAAATGTGAGATAAGAATCCATTGAAATCCTAGAGGAGAACACAGGCAACACCCTTTTTGAACTTGGCCACAGTAACTTCTTGCAAGATACATCTATGAAGGCAAGGGAAACAAAAACAAAAATGAATTATTGGGACTTAACCAAGAAAAAAAGCTTCCTCACAGGAAAAGAAACAGTCAACAAGACTAAAAGACAACCTACAGAATGGGAGAAGTTACTTGCAAATGACCTATCAGACAAAGGGCTAGTATCCAAGATCTATAAAGAACTTATTAAACTCAACAGCAAAGAAACAAACAACCCAATCATGAAATGGGCAATATACATGAACAGAAATTTCACCAAAGAAGACATACACATGGCCAACAAGCACATGAGAAAATGCTCCACTTCACTTGCCATCATGGAAATACTAATCAAACCACAATGAGATACCACCGCCCACCAGTGAGAATGGTGAAAATTAACAAGACAGGAAACAAGAAATGCTGGAGAGGATGTGGAAAAAGAGGAACCCTCTTGCATTGTTGGTGGGAATGTGAACTGGTAAAGCCATTCTGGAAAACTGTGTAGAGCTTCCTCAATGAGTTAAAAATAGAACTACCCTCCAACCCAGCAATTGCACTGCTGGAGATTTACCCCAAAGATACAGATGCAGTGAAATGGCAGGACACTTGCACCTCAATGTCCACAATAGCCAAACTGTGAAAGGATCCTCGGGGTCCATCAAAAGATGAATGGATGAAGAAGATGTGGTCTATGTATACAATGGAGTATTACTCAGCCATTAGAAACGACAAATACCCACCATTTGCTTCGATGTGGATGGAACTGGAGGGTATTATGCTGAGTGAAGTAAGTCAATTGGAGAAGGACAGGCATTGTATGGTCTCCTTCATTTGGGGAATATAAAAAACAGTGATAGGGAATAAAGTGGAAAGGAAAGAAAATGAGTGGGAAATATCAGTGATGGTGACAGAACATGAAATGAACAAGGGGTAGTGGAAAGGGAGGTGGATGGGGTGACTGGGTGATGGGCACTGAGGGGGGCACTCGACAGGATGAGCACTGGGTGTTATGCTATATGTTGGCAAATTGAACTCCAATAAAAATACACCAAAAAGAAGAGAAAAATAATAATAATTTCATAGTTTGTAAAACTGGGGCATATTTCCTATCTCATCATAAAGGTAATATATATGGGGTAATTTTTTAAGCCATCAAGAGAGAGAAACTGATGTATAATCCAGAGTGCTAATCATTACCACCACCACTATAGTTATTTTCATCATAATAACCATCACCACGATCATCACAATGACTACCACCATAATCATCATCATCATCATCATCATCACCACCACCACTGTAACAAAATTGGTCTAATAAATGAGCATCTGATTTGATACTTCAAATGAAACCAATCAGATCATAGTAGGCAGGCCATAGCACTAATCCTGCGTATTTGAAAATATTTTGGTGCCAGCCACGGCAAGAAATTATCCATTTTTATTAGATCCCATAAGCTAATTAATATTTCTTAGATATGCAGTTGGTTGGTGTCAATACAGTGGTAGGATATAGCAATGATCATATACTTGCTGGATTGCCAATGTCAACATTAAAAACAAGCAAAAAATACCTCTCTTGTTTTTCCCCCTCCAAAATGATTAGGAGTTGACTTTCTGTTACCAAATGCAGTAATCACTGGAAGGTTGTCAGCCAACCACTTGTGGAATTTAAGGTATTATGCATGATTAATTACTGAATAATTCAGGCAGGCGCTGTTTGTAAGGAAAGCATTTAAAGCCTTCCTGGTGACAGATTGTGCTAACAAGAAAAAGAGATGCTTTAATACTGCTGAGTCTATAAATGTATTTTTTAATAAAAATTTGTGCTATCATATAAATATGTGCGGTCTTACTCTGGGATTTTAGATATGGCCATCCTAAAACAATGGCTCCTTCCCATCTTGCCAAAGAAGGAAGTACATTAAGGTACACACGAAATGGTACAACTCTCCATCAGCATTAGGCAAACTGACCTATTCATTTGGATTTTTTTCTCAGAGATTGCCTATGGACATATTAAAAATCTACCTCTAGCTTAATATTTTAAACCTCTTTCAGAGTTAGTAGGTTTAATAAGAAGCAGATTTTTTTAGAAAGAACTTTCATTCTAGAAATGCAATCACCTCAATATCATTTTAGAGGAAATTGTTTTTTATAGCCAGTGTTATAGCTATACACTGTTTCACAAAGAAAGGAACAGAACATTGATCCGGTATTAGTGCTGGTACTTTGTAAAGTACAATCATTGGTTGGGGTGATTCTGCACAAACTCTCCAAGTAATTGGGTAAATAAACTGAGGGAATTTGGGCTCCCCCTAGAAAACCACTAAAAAAAACATTGCTCACTCCACAGAAAATTATTACTATAAAGAGTAAGTTATAAAATATAAGTGACCATGATTTGCAGTTCCACACAATGGAATGTCATGCTACCATCAATGTTAAGGTCATGAAAATATCCTGGAAAAACGTGATAGAATGTTAAAAGACAAAATTAAGAAATAAAACTGTATAAGCAGTATATTTCATCTTGTTTAAAAATTTTTTTCATCTTGTTTAAAAATTGTATACATAGACCAAAAAAAAAATTAAAAGCACCAAAAAGAAATAGACCAAATGATTCTTTTAGACTTTTTTTCTATTTAGCAAATGCCTTTATGTATCATGTTTTACTCTTGTGGCAATAAAGGAAAAGACAATAAAACAAGAATGTGTAGAGGAGAGTAGTGAGCAAGACTTGGGAGACCCAGTGTGGAGGAAACTGTGCTGCTGATTGGCTCTGAATCAGGACTTAGCTTGTGGCACAGTCACCTTTTCCTTCTCAAAGAAAGGGGCAAACAAAGATGATTCTCAGCACAGGGGCATGAAGGGTATTTCTAGACATGTGCACATATTTCCTTTACTAGGTGAAGTTTCTTGAAAGCAGAAACCTAAATTCATGAATTATGGCAAATTTACTAACCTAATAGGCACATCTTTTAAGCAGGCTTTGATCATTTTCAAATTATTCTCATGAAGTATAGTTAATGACACAGTTTACATGACTCCAGTCTTCCCAATTGCAGTGGCCAGCCTTTCATGCTAGTAAGCATTGCATGCTCAGATTTCAAGGCCTCCAGTCCCACACCCCAGCTGGAAGATGCTACTGTTCACAGAGGAAAGGTGACCTGTGATGGGGCATTAAGTGAGGGCAACCCCAAAATCAAAGAGCAGAGGTACTGAGTCCTGTGGCTGCCACTAATCAAAACACTGTGTCTGGCCATCACCTCCAGCCTTCCAGCAGTGGGAGCCCTCTGGCCTACCACCTCAACTGGTTTTTCCCTCCAACCTCCTTCTCTGTCTACTTTGCATTGAAACCACACTTTGTTTTTATTTTTTTTAATTGATTGATTGATTGATTGATTTTTTATATATATTTTTACTGGAGTTCGATTTGCCAACATATAGTATAACACTGAGTGCTCATCCTGTCAAGTGCCTCCCTCAGTGCCCCTTACCCAGTCACCCCATCCCCCCTCCCACCTCCCCTTCCACTACCCCTTGTTCATTCCCCAGAGTCAGGAGTCTCTCATGTGCTGTCACCCTATCTGATATTTCCCACTCACTTTGAAACCATGCTTTCATCTCAACAATCTGCTAGTTGAGGCAGCAAAGACTTGTACCTCCTCAGGGAAGCCTTCTCACCCTCTGAAAAACTTCCACAAATGCTAATTACTTGCCTTTTACATGCTTGTAACTAACATCCAATTATTTGCCATCACTTCAATGGCTGTCCTCTCTATATTTACATTAGACCACAGAGAGATACATCACATATGGTCTGTGCAACATTATATCCTCAACCCATGGCATAATGCCTGGCACACAGTAGGTGCTCCATAAATGTTGCTGGCTGATTCATGGACTGATTCTACCATGATGCCAGCCCTGGCAAACATTTCACTGAGGTGCGGGCTGTCTATCCCCTGGTTAGAGAGCATGAGTGTATGAGTATGTGTGCATGCATCTGAGTGTGTAACTGTACAGGCAAAAGTAATTGGGTATGAGGATATAAATATATAGTTGTGAGCCTGATTGTGTGTGCACGTGTGGGTCAGAGTCTGTGAATCTGAGTGTAACAGTGTGAGTGTATGTATGGGGGTAAGTGTGTGAGCAATGTGTCTGTGAATGTGTGGGTGTGTGTATAGTCCTTCACTGCACTTATTTGTTTGAGCATAAGAGCAAGGGTTCTAAAGCCAGCAAAAACCAACCAATATTAATTCTGTTCAGATGCTTCACATCTTCTTATATTAAAGATATATCCCAAAACTGTTCCTCAAGTTCTCCAAAATGTGCATTTATTCAAATCTAAATGATGATTTACATTTGGCTTTGAAAATGGCAAGGAGCTACCAGTCTAGTCTCTGAAAATCTCTATCCCCGTCCATAACTATTCTGATTGCTGGTCTTGTTTGGCACTAGTGAATGTATTATTGGCCCTTCCAGGCTAAATGCTTACTGAATTGTTGAATCAGTGTGGTTTGATCCATTCCCTTCCTGAAGATTAGAAGCTAGTGTCTTCTGTTCTCCACTCTGGATTTTATTCAGTTCAAGGTGCATTTAACAAGCCTCCAGGTGTGGAATGTGTGGAGCACAAAAGTGAATAGAAATAAGTCAGTCAAAAAAAAAAAAAAGAAAGAAATAAGTCAGTCGGAGAAGGACAAACATTATATGGTCTCATTCATTTGGAGAATATAAATAATAGTGAAAGGGAATAGAAGGGAAGGGAGAAGAAATGGGTAGGAAATATCAGAAAGGGAGACAGAAGATGAAGACTCTTAACTCTGGGAAATGAACTAGGGGTGGTGGAAGGGGAGGAGGGTGGGGGGTGGGGGTGAATGGATGATGGGCACTGAGGGGGGCACTTGATGGGATGAGCACTGGGTGTTATTCTGTATGTTGGCAAATTGAACACCAATAAAAAATAAATTTATTATTTAAAAAAAAGAAGTGAATAGAGTAGGAACCAGGCCTCAAAGAGATTACATCATAATTTAACTCTAGAAACCCCTGCAACCACAGTGTGCTGAGCCCCAGTAAGTATTCAGAAGATGCTACGTTTGTCTTTTGAATACAATAACAACAAAAGACTGTGACAGTGCAGTCAAACCAACAACTGCCACTTTAGGAGGGGTAGATGGGGGCATTTTATAATTGAGACCCTTTGAAATACAGGACTCTTCTGTCTTATGTTCCCCCAGACATTTCCTCCCTGGGTGTGTGCTTCAACCCTGGCCCTCCTTGGCCTCCCATTCCTCTTCCTTCAGACAGGGAAGGAATGTCCCAAAATGTCTCCACTGGAGACATCTCAATGACAGGAACCCCTGGAAAAACAAAAACAAACAAACAAACAAAAAAACCTCATGGTAGGCAGCCCATGTTCCATTAAACTTCTCATATTTACATTATTTTAATTTCTTCCCATCCTACTAAGTAGAAAGCCTTTTAGAAATCTCTTCTTATGAGTAGCAACTATGTTTTAATTCTGGGAACTTTTTTTCAGTAGTGTTTGTGCTACTTTCCCAAGTTTTGCTTGATTGGAGTTGCTCTCCTCCGATAGGTAGCAACTCCTCCATATATGACCTCAAGGAACCCTGCAGCAGGCAGGCCTATGGGTAATAGATGCTGCTGCTGGGGCTGCCCACCCCCACCAGCAAGCTTTAGATAGCTGTCCTATCAGCCTGGTTGCCATATAGAGGTGCTCCCTTTAAGAAGTGTATATGTCAATTGTGTGCAGAGGAAAGCAAAGAATCCAAGTAGCTATATCTTGGAACACCAAGTTCTGCAGGGTCAGTTGGGCACATGCTGTTGAGCCAAGAAATATCTAAGCCAAAAGGGGCCATGTGACCATGTGAGGTGACGATCATTGAGATAAGGGGGGAGGTTTGGGTGTGTAGCAGAAAAAATGCCAGATCTCCACTGACAGAGAGTGAGACCCAGTAAACCAAGGCACATTTGGATAACCAAAATAAGCAACATCAGCCCTACAATAAAGGCAGAAAGCCTCCTGTGGGAGGTAACAAAGTATTAGGAGGAGAATTCTGGGGAGCACTGGATGGCTGGGAGAACTTGACAGTAGGCAAAAAAAAAAAACAAAGCAAACAAACAAACAAACAAAAAAAAAAACAGCAGCCTAAGAAACCAGAGGGTGTTAGGCTGTTTGCAGGGACAGCAATTCTCAAAAGCTGACTTAGAGATGACTAATTTTCAAATAATTGGGTGGAGGAAAGGGAAAAAAACAAAGCTGGACAGATACATTTGTTACTTTTTTTAAGGATTTATTTATTTATTTGAGAGAGAGAGAGAGAGCACAGAGAGGGGCTTGGAGGGAGAGAAATCCTCAAGCAGACTCCCCACTGAGCACAGAGCCTGACCTAAGGCTTGATCTCATCACTTAAGAGATCACGACCTTAGCTGAAATCAAGAGTTTGCTGCTCAATAAACTGAGTCACCCAGGCACCCCACATTTGTCACTTCTAATAGCTTGTGGCAATAAACTTTAGTGAATTTTATGTTTATAAGCTTATTAATTTTATGCTATTTGGCATATTTAGTACATTTGTATGTAGTCAGACAGAACCTGAATAATGCAATAAAAAGAGGTGTGCTCCTTTTGATGAAGAAATCGGTTATTTTTAGTTGTGAGCTGAATTTCAGTCAGACTGACTTCTTTGCACAACCCTAACAACTAACATTTTTCTAAACCCGGATCTTGAAAAAAATCAAACATTTATCCCAAGAGCAATTATCAAAAGTCTTTTGAGACATAAGGTAGAAAGCTCCAACTGATTACAAATGTGACCCACTGAAGGGAATTTATATGACAAATGTATAAAATCGAAGTTCATAAGATTCCTCTACTGGTGAAATCTTTCAGGCAAACAGCAGTCCGTGCATGGACGTATAAAGCAGGCTCTGGAAGAGGTTATGTTTTTAAATGTTTAATACTAAGCCTGGTATTTCTTTTCTGCAAATCATAATTATTACTATGGCAGACCCTTATGAATGGACAGATTGATAGGAGGAAATGTGTCATTATCCATTAAAATTTGATGTGAACTTTTAAATTTTTCATAAGAAATGAATGTACCTTGACTATTTTTCCTGTAATATTCCAAAATTTAGATTTATGCAATGGGACAAGCCAGCTACTACAACACACCTTTATGTTGAACTAAACCTGCACATAAACTATGGAATGAGATATTTCTATATGCAGCAATAATTTGGCAAGTGAAGGCAGAATATTCAGCAGCCAAAACCTAAGTGAAGTTGGAACTGAGGAAGGTAAGCCAATTTTTTGAGAGCATATGACAGACCCAGTGAACTTCAGCCTTGAGTTCCAAGTCCTGTTGAAGCAGGGAGGGGAAGATCAGAGCCTGTCCAAAGAGGGGGCCCAAGAGGCATCCTTGCCTACCCCAAGCAGCCACTGTAGTATTAGGCAGACTAGAAACATACCCATCAACCTCAAGGTCTGCAAAGGCAATCATCTGACTCTATCAAACCTTAGCTCTGAGTGAAATGGAAAAATATTCTCATTGATGATCCATGATCACCAGCCAGCTCTCAGGAGTTTTCAGCCTAAATTTGGATTTCTTAGGTACACAAGAAAACCTCAAGGTGAGAATTCAGTCTAAACAAATCTCTGATAGTGCTCTGCTGCTCAGTAGGAGAAGGAAGTTTGTCTCTTCCCTGAAGAACCACTGCAACAAGGACTCAACGGATTTCCATGATAAAGGTCCAAGGTAAAATAATCACTAAATTCACAAAGAAGCAGACAGCCAAGTCAGATTTGTAAATATGTCACAGATGGGGAAATTAAAAATTGATAAGTACAAGGGCACCTGAGTGGCTCAGTCAGTTAAGCAGCTGATTCTTGATTTTGGCTCAGGTTGTGATCTCAGGACTGTGGGATAGACCCCTGTGACAGGCTCCAAGCTGGGAGTGGAGCCTACTTGGGATTCTTTCCCTCTCCCTATGCCCCTCCCTGTGCTCACTCTCTTTCTCCCCAAAAAATAAATCTTTAAAAAAAATAGATGAGTGCATTTAAAAAAAATACTAAGACTAAAGACTAAAAATGTAGATGAAGAGCAGAGATTTTATCTATCTATGAAATTCATAGCTTTGGGAAAAAAAAACAAGTAGAACTTCTAGAAATGAAAAATATGTAAACTAAAAATAAACATTTTGTCAACAGGTTAGAGAATTAGTGACCTGAAAGTTCAGTTTGAAGAAATTATTCAGAATGTAACACAAAAATACAAAGAAATGAGAAATGTAAAAGAGAGATCAGGATATGAGAAGCTTTAACTTATATAAACAATTCAGGAGAAAAAAGAGAGAAAATAGCATAACAGGTAACATTTGAAATGATAATTTTCCAGGTTTAATTAAAGATCACTTAGGAATATATGATATTTATTATAAATAATTCTCACATAGGACACATTTTTAAAATGTCTACTTCTAGACAGTGAAACAGGTTTTTTTTACAACATGAACGTGTATCTTTCAAAACATCAAGGAAATAAAGGTATTTGCAGTTAAATAACAACTCAGCAATTTTGCCACCAATGGACCATAACTAAAGAAATTTCTAATAGGTATTCTGAGATATATATCAAAGAACAAAAGAGGTCTTAAATAACTAGGTAATAGGGGCATCTGGATGGCTCAGTCAGTGAAGCATCTGACTTGATTTCAGCTCAGATCATGATCTCAGGGTCATGATCTCTGGCTCTGTGCTGAGTGTGGGGCTGCTTAAGATTATCTCTCTCTCTCTCTCTCTTTCTCTGTCTCCTTCTGCCTGCCTCCCCAACAACACTTCCACTCTCTTTCTCTCTAAAATAATAATACATTATATTTAATATAATATTATATTATTAACGTATTATTAATAATAAAATAGAATAGGTAACAAAACAATCATAGTATGCAAGTCAGAAAGTGGGCTGTTGCACTTTGTTCTTCCTAACAATGGCTGAGTAATATTCCATTGTATACATAAACCACATCTTTATCCATTCATCTTTCGATGGGCACCGAGGCTCCTTCCACAGTTTGGCTATTGTGGACATTGCTGCTAGAAATATCGGGGTGCAGGTGTCCCGGCGTTTCATTGCTTCTGAATCTTTGGGGTAAATCCCTAACAGTGCAATTGCTGGGTCGTAGGGCAGGTCTATTTTTAACTCTTTGAGGAACCTCCACACAGTTTTCCAGAGTGGCTGCACCAGTTCACATTCCCACCAACAGTGTAAGAGGGTTCCCTTTTCTCCGCATCCTCTCCAACATTTGTGGTTTCCTGCCTTGTTAATTTTCCCCATTCTCACTGGTGTGAGGTGGTTTCTCATTGTGGTTTTGATTTGTATTTCCCTGATGGCAAGTGATGCAGAGCATTTTCTCATGTGCATGTTGGCCAGGTCTATATCTTCCTCTGTGAGATTTCTGTTCATGTCTTATGCCCATTTAATGATTGGTTTGTTTCTTTGCTGTTGAGTTTAAGAAGTTCTTTATAGATTTTGGAAACTAGCCCTTTATCTGATATGTTATTTGCAAATATCTTCTCCCATTCTGTAGGTTGTCTTTTAGTTTTGTTGACTGTATCCTTTGCTGTGCAAAAGCTTCTTATCTTGATGAAGTCCCAATAGTTCATTTTTGCTTTTGTTTCTTTTGCTTTCGTGAATGTATCTTGCAAGAAGTTACTGTGGCCAAGTTCAAAAAGGGTGTTGCCTGTGTTCTCATCTAGGATTTTGATGGAATCTTGTCTCACATTTAGATCTTTCATCCATTTTGAGTTTATCTTTGTATATGGTGCAAGAGAGTGGTCTAGTTTCATTCTTCTGCATGAGGATGTCCAATTTTCCCAGCACCATTTATTGAAGAGACTGTCTTTCTTCCAGTGGATAGTCTTTCCTCCTTTATCGAATATTAGTTGACCATAAAGTTCAGGGTTCACTTCTGGGTTCTCTATTCTGTTCCATTGATCAATGTGTCTGTTTTTGTGCCAGTACCACACTGTCTTGATGACCACAGCTTTGTAGTACAACCTGAAATCTGGCATTGTGATGCCCCCAGATATGGTTTTCTTTTTTAAAATTCCCCTGGCTATTCGGGGTCTTTTCTGATTCCACACAAATCTTAAAATAATTTGTTCTAACTCTCTAAAGAAAGTCCATGGTATTTTGATAGGGATTGCATTAAACGTGTAAATTGCCCTGGGTAACATTGACATTTTCACAATATTAATTCTTCCAATCCATGAGCATAGAATATTTTTCCATCTCTTTGTGTCTTCCTCAATTTCTTTCAGAAGTATTCTATAGTTTTTAGGGTATATATCCTTTACTTCTTTGGTTAGGTTTATTCCTAGGTATCTTATGCTTTTGGGTGCAATTGTAAATGGGATTGACTCCTTAATTTCTCTTTCTTCAGTCTCATTGTTAGTGTATAGAAATGCCTTTGATTTCTGGGCATTGATTTTGTATTCTGCCACGCTACCAATTTGCTGTATGAGTTCTAGCAATCTTGGGGTGGAAGCTTTTGGGTTTTCTATGTAGAGTATCATGTAATCGGCGAAGAGGGAGAGTTTGACTTCTTCTTTGCCAATTTGATGCCTTTAATGTCTTTTTGTTGTCTGATTGCTGAGGCTAGGACTTCCAATACTATGTTGAATAGCAGTGGTGAGAGTGGACATCCTTGTCTTGTTCCTGATCTTAGGGGAAAGGCTCCCAGTGCTTCCCCATTGAGAATGATATTTGCTGTGGGTTTTTTGTAGATGGCTTTTAAGATGTCGAGGAAAGTTCCCTCTATCCCTACACTCTGAAGAGTTTTGATCAGGAAGGGATGCTGTATTTTGTCAAATGCTTTCTCTGCATCTAATGAGAGGATCATATGGTTCTTGGTTTTTCTCTTGCTGATATGATGAATCACATTGATTGTTTTACAAGTGTTGAACCAGCCTTGTGTCCCGGGGATAAATCCTACTTGGTCATGGTGAATTATATTCTTAATGTGTTGTTGGATCCTATTGGCTAGTATCTTGTTGAGAATTTTTGCATCCATGTTCATCAGGGATATTGGTCTGTAATTCTCCTTTTTGGTGGGGTCTTTGTCTGGTTTTGGAATTAAGGTGATGCTGGTCTCATAGAATGAATTTGGAAGTACTCCACCTCTTTCTATCTTTCCAAACAGCTTTAGTAGAATAGGTATGGTTTCTTCTTTAAACGTTTGATAGAATTCTCCAGGGAAGCCATCCGGCCCTGGACTTTTGTGTCTTGGGAGGTTTTGGATGACTGCTTCAATTTCCTCCCTGGTTATTGGCCTGTTCAGGTTTTCTATTTCTTCCTGTTCCAGTTTTGGTCGTTTGTGGCTTTCCAAGAATGCGTCCATTTCTTCTAGATTGCCTAATTTATTGGCGTAGAGCTGTTCATAATATGTTTTTAAAATCGTTTGTATTTCCCTGGTGTTGATAGTGATCTCTCCTTTCTCATTCATGATTTTATTAATTTGAGTCTTCTCTCTCTTCTTTTTAATAAGGTTGGATAATGGTTTATCTATCTTATTAATTATTTCAAAGAACCAACTCCTGGTTCTGTTGATCTGTTCCACAGTTCTTCTGGTCTCGATTTCATTGAGTTCTGCTCGAATTTTAATTAACTCTCTTCTGCTGGGCGTCGGGTCCATTTGCTGTTTTTTCTCTAGCTCCCCTATGTGTAAGGTTAGCTTTTGTATTTGAGTTCTTTCCAGTTTTTGAATGGATGCTTGTATTGCGATGTATTTCCCCCTCAGGACTGCTTTTGCTGCATCCCAAAGATTTTGAACAGTTGTATCTTCATTCTCATTAGTTTCCATGAATCTTTTTAATTCTTCCTTAATTTCCTGGTTGACCCTTTCATCTTTTAGCAGGATGGTCCTTAACCTCCACGTGTTTGAAGTCCTTCCAAACTTCTTGTTGTGATTTAGTTCTAATTTCAAGGCGTTATGTTCTGAGAATATGCAGGGGACGATCCAAATCTTTTGGTATCGGTTCAGACCCGATTTGTGACCCGGTATGTTGTCTATTCTGGAGAAAGTTCCAAGTGCACTTGAGAAGAATGTGTATTCAGTTGAGTTTGGATGTAAAGTTCTGTAGATATCTGTGAAATCTATCTGGTCCAGTGTATCATTTAAAGCTCTCGTTTCTTTGGAGATGTTGTGCTTAGAAGACCTATCGAGGGTAGAAAGAGCTAGATTGAGGTCACCAAGTATAAGTGTATTATTATCTAAGTATTTCTTCACTTTGATTAATAATTGGTTTAAGTATTTGGCAGCTCCCACATTCGGGGCATATATATTGAGGATTGTTAAGTCCTCTTATTGGACAGATCCTTTAAGTATGAGATAGTGTCCCTCTTCATTCTCACTACAGTCTTTGGGGTAAATTTTAGTTTATCTGATATAAGGATGGCTACCCCTGCTTTCTTTTGAGGACCATTTGAATGGTAAATGGTTCTCCAACCTTTTATTTTCAGGTTGTAGGTGTCCTTCTGTCTAAAATGAGTCTCTTATAGACAGCAAATAGATGGGTCCTGCTTTTTTATCCAGTCTGAAACCCTGCGCCTTTTGATGGGGTCATTGAGCCCGTTTACATTCAGAGTTACTATTGACAGATATGAGTTTAGTGTCATCATGATACCCATTCAGTCCTTGTTTTTGTGGATTGTTCCACTGAACGACTTCTTAAAGGGGAATTTTAAGAGTCCCCCTTAAAATTTCTTGCAGAGCTGGTTTGGAGGTCACATATTCTTTCAGTTCCTGCCTGTCTTGGAAGCTCTTTATCTCTCCTTCCATTTTGAATGAGAGCCTTGCTGGATAAAATATTCTTGGTTGCATGTTCTTCTTATTTAGGACACTGAAAATATCCTGCCAGCCCTTTCTGGCCTGCCACGTCTCTGTGGAGAGGTCTGCTGTTTATCTGATATTTTTCCCGATATAAGTTAGGGATTTCTCCTCTCTTGCTGCTTTAGGATCTTCTCTTTATCTTTGGAATTTGCAAGCTTCCCTATTAAATGTGGAGGTGTTGAATGGTTTTTATTGATTTTAGGGGGGGATCTCTCTATTTCCTGGATCTGAATGCCTGTTTCCCTTCCCAGATTGGGAAAGTTTTCAGCTAGGATTTGTTCAAATACATATTCTGGCCCTCTGGCCCTTTCAGCGCCCTCGGGAACCCCAATTAAACGTAGGTTTTTCTTCCTTAGGTTGTCATTTATTTCCCTTAATCTGTCTTCATGGTCTTTTAATTGTCTCTTTTTTCCTCAGTTTCTCTCTTTGCCATTAACTTGTCTTCTATGTCACTCACTCGTTCTTCCACCTCGTTAACCCTTGTCGTTAGGACTTCTAGTTTGGATTGCATCTCATTCAATTGATTTTTAATTTCTGCCTGATTGGATCTAAATTCTGCAGTCATGAAGTCTCGTGAGTCCTTAATGCTTTTTTCTAGAGCCACCAGTAGCTGTATAATAGTGCTTCTGAATTGGCTTTCTGATATTGAATTGTAATCCAGATTTTGTAACTCTGTGGGAGAGAGGGCTGGTTCTGATTCTTTCTTTTGAGGTGAGGTTTTCCTTCTAGTCATTTTGCTCAGTGCAGAGTGGCCAAAAACAAGTTGTATTGGGAAAAGGAGAGAAAGAGAAGGAAAGAAAAGAGAAAAAGATAAAAGAAAAAGAAAAAAAAAGGAAAAAAGAGAAGAAAAAGAGAAAGAAAACGAAAGGTGAAAAAAAAGGGGGGGTGGGGGAAGCAATCAGAAATCAAAAAGAAAAGAAAAAAAGAAAAAAAAAACACATGGGGGAGTATCTTCTGAATCTGTAGACTTTAAGTCCCTTGACTTCCCCTGGAACTGGTCCGTCCAGCTGGTCTTCTGGGGGAGGGGCCTGCTGTGCTGATTTTCAGGTGTTAGCACTTGGGGGAGCTGCTCTGCCCCTGCCTGCTGCAGGGCTCAGCGGGGGTTGTTTACCCCGTGGGACCCAGGGAGGAACAGCAGCAGTTGCTATGGCAACTCTGGAAGCCTGGATTCAGCCTCCGCAGGAACTACGGGGCTCGGGGTCTCGGTTTTCCGTCCGCAGGGCCTGGAGGCTCCGGGGCGGGGCCGCTGATCTGCTCAGCTCGGGGCAGGAGCGTCCTCGCTGTCCTGGGCCCTCCCGGCCTCTGCCTGTCCCGGGGGAGGCCGGATCCTGGGCTGTGTCCCGGCGCCCTGTGCTCCGGGGCCTGAGCTGTTGGATTCGCGCTTCCGCCCCGCAGCCCCCTCCGCGGAGCCGCCGCCCGAGCCCCTCTGAGCTGCTCCGGCCCCGCCGTGCGCGCTGCAGCCCTTAGGGAGCTCGGCGCACTCTGCCGGGGCGCAGGTGCCTGTTAGTGTCCCCGGGAGCCCGAGGGCATCCCCGCCCTCCTGGGTCCTGCTCCACCTCCCTGCGGGCCCCTTTCCGCCCGGGAAGGTTGGTGCAGCTCCTGCTTCTCCGGGACGGGGCTCTCCTGTCCTGGGGACACTCGCCCCGGCCTCAGCCCGGCTCCTCGCGGGGCCCCTCCCCCTCGGAGGCCTTTTGTTTCTTTATTTCTTTTTCCCCATCTTCCTACCTTTGATAGAAGCGCGAAGTCTTCTCACTGTAGCATTCCAGCTGGTCTCTCTTTAAATCTCAGGCCGAATTCGTAGATTTTCAGGATGGTTTGAAGGTTTCTAGGTAATTTGGTGGGGACAGGTGACTTGGGGACCGTAGTCTTCCGCTATCTTGCCCCTCCTCCCAGGAGAAACTAGTTAATCAGAACCTAGCTTGCTGGAGTTTTATTAGAGCCTATGGACCTGAGTAAGGGAAACACCCAACTCCAGCCCACTCTAGCCATCCTGTCCTACTTCAATAAGAGGGAGGAGACTGAGAAGCATGGATGAAGTTCACAGTTCAGAGGCATAGGTCCACTAAAAGATTGAGCTTTAATTATAGATCTGTAAAGCACTTCCCTTTATCCCACCTCACCACCACATTAGTAAAAGCCCTACGGTAGTTCTTTTAACCAGTACACCATATTCTGCTATCAAGAAAAAATTATAAGACATAATAAAAGCAAAACAAAAAAGCACACACAGTTAGAAGGGACTGAGGAAGCATTGTAACCAGACCCAGATATGACAGGAATGTTGGAATTTTCACACCAGGAACTTAAAACAATTATGATTAAGATGCAAAGGGCTCTAATGGAAAAGGAAACAGCAAGATGGGCAATGTAAGCACAGAGACAGAAATTCTAAGAAAAAAAAAACATATAAATGCTGGGAGTTAAAATCACTAACAAAAATGAAGAAATACCTTTGGTGGATTTAGTAATCTGAACATGGCTAAGGAAAAAAACCTCTGGGTGTAAGGATAGCTCAATAGAAATCTCTAAAACTAAAAAACAAATAGGAAAAAAGAAACCTACAAAAAGAGAGAACAGAATATTTAATAATTGTGAGATTGCTGCAAAAAGTGTAACTCATATGTAATGAGAACTCTAGAGGGAGAAGAAAGAAAGGAACACACACACACAAAAAAAAAAAAAAACTCTGACAAGAATGACAGAGAATTTCCCCAAATTAACATCAGCTGCCAAGCCACAGGATAAGGATCTCAGAGAACACCAAGCAGAATGAAAGAAGAAAAAAATACAACTGTACCTAGTTGTATCATTTTCAAACTACAGAAGTCAAAGATAAAGAAAAAATCCTGGAAGATGCTGGGGGGGGGGAGCACCTTCCCTATAGTGGAGCAAAGATAAGAATGATATCTGATGTCTTCTCAGAAATCACAAGAGCTAGAAGAGATGGTGTAAAATATTTATTAGAGAAAAAAGTGCACCTAGAATTCTGTTCTCATCTTTCAAAAGTGAAGGAGAAATTAAGTCTCTCTCAGATAAAAATTGAAAGAATTTGTTACCAGTAGTTCTGCCTGTAAGAAATGTTAAAAGAAATTCTTCAGAAAGAAGGAAAATTATAGATCCGAAACTTGGATCTACATAAAGGAAGGACACTGGAGAGAAATATGTATAGGTAAATTTAAAACTTTCATTATTCTTGTTCTTAATATAACCCATAACAGTTCAGAATAATAATAATGTTTTTGTTATATCTGTGCTTATGGATATGTAAAATGTGATGAACAAATGAATGACACAAAGGATGAGAGGGAAGAATTAGTATTATTTTTTTACATAAAGTATTTGCACTACCCATTGTGCAGCATAGTGTTATTTGAGAGTAGACTTAGATTAGTTGTAAATGTATACTGCAAACTCTAGGGTAAACACTAAAAAAAAAAACATAAAAACAAAGTACAACTGATATATTAAGTAAAGAAAGAGTTGGAGACTCTAATGCTTGTCTACCAGAAATGGACAGATCCCCTAGGCAGAAAATCTGTAAACACCTAATTAAACTGAACAACACCATCAATCAACTAGATATGAAGGATTACATGAGAACTTCCTTATGTAATAACAAGTTAAAATGGAAGTTTCTATAAAGACACCAAGTCATGATACATGATATATGTTAAACCAAATCACTGCATGGACAATTTACAAAGAAAATATTTACAAACTGGTTTAAGATCTCTTGAACTCTTCCCCAACTTTAAGATAATAAAGAGTCAAAAGAGAAAAGAAAGACCGGGGGAAAAATAGAAAAAATAAATCCAAATAAATAGACTAGTAATAAGGATAAATAAAAATGGAATAAATACCAAGTAAGTGATAAAGAATAATAAATATCATACTGGATAAACACCAAATCCAGCTATATGTTGTTTAAGGGACATATCCAAAATAGGACAACTAAATATTAGGAAGAAAAAAATGGGGAAAAAAGTTAATAACAGGTATGATGTAGTGAATACTCACTGTGTGCTAGTTAGTTATGTAAACAATTTATATGTGTTAACTCATTTATTTCTAACAACAATCCACTAAATCTACTAAACTCTAAGTTCCACAAGGACAGGAATTTCTGTTTTCAGCCATTTCTCCCAAGCACAGAACAAGCCCTAACTCATGATAAATGTTTAATAAATATACAGTAAACTAATGAATAAACAACTTTGTGAGGCCGATCTTGTTCTCTCCATTTTGGAGACAAAAAAACTGGAGTACAGAAGAGTAATTAAGTAACACAAGTTCTAACCACTAAAAACAGGGCCATTAGTACAATCTGATGTATCTATATTAAAATCAGACAATATAATTTGATGGCAAAAAGCATTACAAATGATAAAGAAGGTCATTAAATAATGCAAAATTATTCAAGACCAGAGAGCTATAACAGCTCTAAACTTGCAACTAATAACAAGTCTTAAAATAATAACATAGTCTAAAATATGGTAAGCCAAACTGATAGAATAACAGGGAAAAGTGGGATAAATCCAACATACTAATAGAAGGTATTAATACACCTCTTTTGGTAATTGTAGACCAAAGAGACAAAAATATAAAAGTAGGCAATAGAACATTTGCATAGCAAAATTTAAACCTTGACTTGAACATATACAGAACATGTGATACTATAAATTACACATACTTTTCAAACACAAAAAGAATTTATTGACTAGATAATGGGCGATGAGTTTCAGCAAATTCTAAAATATTGGTATCTAACAAAAAAAAAAAACAAGAAAAAAAACAATTCTAAAATATATTTTTTTTTACTATGAGATTGTACAGCAAACAAGATAATGCCTTTACAATGGATTTTCAAGGATAATTTGGCACTATGCAATTTTTACCCTGTGAATGGGTTTTAGGGCCAACCTTCCCAGGAGAAGAGACTCTGTTGGACTCAGTATCTCACTCTCTTCTCTGAGTCTTGATCCTATTTCTCTGACTCCCCTTCTTGAGCAGGAGCCTTGCAGGGGAAACTGAATAAGTTTCAGGAAGGGTTGTGAAAGATGCATTTGTTACCTGCATGTACATTCTAAAAAAGAGAAAGTCTTGGCTACACAGGTACCCTTTTCTGGTACCTAAACTATGTTGTCTGCCACAAAATACACCATGATCAAGAGAGATTATTCCTGGGATTCAAGGATGGTTCAAGATACGCTAATCAATAAATTTGCTATACCCCCATTCATAGAATAACAGTTTAAAAATAATGATCATCACAAAAGATGCAGAAAAACCATTTGACAAAATATGGCATCATTTCATTAAAAAAATCTCAACAAATTCAGTATTGAAGGAATATACCTCAACATAACAAAGACCATATATGACAAGTACACTGCTAAAATCATATTCAACAGTGAAAGGTTGAAAGCTTCCCCCCTAAGATCAGGAATAGGACAAGGGTGCCTACTTCTACCACTCCTATTCAACATAGTAATAGACATCCTAGCCAGAACAATCAAAACAAGAAAAAACAATAAAGGCACCCAAATCAGAAAAAAAGAAATAAAATTCTTTGTTTGCAAATGATATATTCTTCTTATATGGAGAAAATCCTAAAGACCAAAAAACTTTTAGAATTAATAAATTCAGTAAAGTTGCAGGATACAAAATCAACCTACAGAATTCAGTTGTGATTCTATACAATAATAATCAAATACCTGAAAAAGAAATAAAGAAAACAAATATATTCATAACAGCAGTAAAAACAATAAAATATGAAAGAATGAAAATAAAACCAGAATCTCAAAGAAGTATATGCATTTCCATGTTCATTGCAGCATTATTCATAATAGCCAAGATACAGAAATAACCTGTGTCAAATGGGATGAAAACAATGTGATATATATACACACACACAATAGGATACAATGGAATGTTATTTAGCCATAAGAAAGAAGGAAATCCTTGAGTATAGACCCTGAGAACCTTATGCAAAGTAAAATAAGTTAGGCAGAGAAAGACACTGTATGATCTCATATGTAGAATCTCAAAAATCTGACTTCTAGAAAAAGATAGTAAAATGATGGTTCCCAGGGGCTGAGAGATAGGTAAAATGGGGAAATGTTAGCCAAAGGATATAAACTTTCAGTCATAAGACCAATAAATTCTTAAATTCTAGAGAACTAATGTACAGTATGGTAACTAAATACTGTGTTATATTTTTGACAGTTGCTAACAGAATAGATCTTAAATGCTTTCACCACAAAAAGGAAATGGTAATTATCTGAGATGACGGGGCTGTTAACTAACTACTATGTTAAACACTTCACAATGTATGAGTATATTAAATCTTCACAAGGTTATATGTCAATTAATAATTGTTGTATAACAAAAATTAACAACTTACTTACACAGTATGTTACCTCTATAAAGCTGGAGAGAATAAAAGCAAAACTAAACAATGCGCAATTTAGGGACACAGATATATGCATTAATATTATAAAGAAAAGTGAAAGAATGAAAATTACAAAATTCTGCACAGTAGTTTCCTCGGATGCTGCAGGGCAGGGATGGGAATGAGTTGGAAGCAAGAATATCTTAGGGGATTTACATGTGTCACATTCTTTTTCCTAAACTATGTTGCCTGCACAGAACTTTTATTATGTAGAATTATTTTATCTTACACGGATTTTATAATATCATTTTTAATCTATTTTATATCTAAAGACAATAAAAACCTTTTATAGAAGAGTCAGAATTTTCCCAGAAATATTCTAGTATCTTTATTTTCAAAAGCTGTATAATCCTTATCCAAAAATATCTCCTGTGGGACTCCTGGGTGGTTCAGTTGGTTGGACGACTGACTCTTAATTTCAGCTGAGGCTCTGATCTCAGAGTGGTGGTATCAAGCCCTGCCTCCAACCCCACACTCAGTGTGGAGTCTGCTTGTTTCTCTCCCTCTGCTCTTCTGCCCCACCCCCCAAATTAATAAGTAAAATCTTTAAAAAAAAATTTTTTTAATATCTCTTGATTGGGGCACCTGGGTGGCTCAGTTGGTTAAGCTCGCAACTCTCAGTTTTGGCTCAGTTTCTAATCTCAGGGTTGTGGAGTCAAGCCCCAAAACAGGCTTTGCACTGGGTGTGGATCCTGCTTATGATTCTCTCTCTCACTTTCCCTCTGCCCTTTACCACACCCCCTCTCTAAAAACAAAACACAAACAAAAACACCTCTTAATTAAACCAAATACCTGTGGAATAAATGAGCCAAGGGATGTTAGCTTTAAATTTTTTTTATTTTTTTATTTTTTTTAATTTTTAGTTTTTTAATGAGAAACAGCAAGAAAACAATTTACTACTGATGCTACAGATTGAGTAATGTCTACTTGAATATTATATAGCTGAAAATAATACTCCTTCTATGGTTATATCCAGATAACATTAGATTGGAGCAAAGGCAGCTGTCGTGCGCACAAAAATCTAAATCTAGCATGAAGAAGAAAATCTCTTCTAAATTAATCTCAGAAGGAACTCCTGAGGCCTTCTTTGTAGAATGAAGTATAAAATGAAATTCATAAAAGTTTGGTATCACTGGACAATATTATCACTTTCTTAGTAAATTGGTCTGACAATTGCATGTTTTGAGAGGTAGTTATGGAGCTGACTTAGTTAAACATGTAGTACTTAGTATTTCACACAGAAAGCGTTCCCTCTGAGCAGTGATTTCTAGGTTCACTGTATCCACCACAACAGACACAACTAATAGAGATGACAATCACAACATTAACATATTTCATAGAAAAGCTAGCAGAAAGCAGCTAACACACTATAGAGCTCAAATATATCTCCGAGATAGCACTGATTCTTTGGCATAGTCTGACTTATCAATCATGTAGTCAGCAATTTCTAGGTCCTTCTTGGTGTTAAGTATTATGTCCCATTGTCCCAGAGCACTTTAATTTTTTAAATAGTGTTCAATAGTTGTCAGATAATGGAAATTTGGGTCAGACACAGGTTGTTCATACATTGCGTAGTTCCCACATGTGTGAATTTTAGATACATGGTATACTGACTGTGAATAATTTCATAAAAGGCGAACTCAGCTGCTAACTCTTCAGTCTACAAACCACTCCATAAATAATAACTGTGCAGCAGGATCAAGTCTGCTGCTGATGGGTCACTGAGCATTTGTTATCAAGTCACACACAAACAGCAAACCACACAACTGTGTTGCTTCCTCTCTCAGTGATAAACCCACCTGACATTTTACAAAAAAATGTATCATTGAAAGAGAATTGGCCAACAAAGATGAAAATGCAGAAATAAATGAAAAGTGGTAAAGTGGAAGGGAAAAAAGAATTGAAAGTGAATAGAGTTATAGAGGAAAGAGCTGACCAGGGGAATGTTGTCACTGCTGCCACTTGAGAAACTAGATATACAGCTTGATGATCTTAGTGCAGAATTTATTGGCATATATTAGAAAAGCGTCTGTGACAAAGAGAAGGAAAGTTGTCCCAGAAAGTGTGAGGTGGGCAAAATAAAATTATGTGATAGGGATATTTTACAGCATTAAAAACACAAAAAATAAAATGTAGAAGTGATCCAAATAGAACGGACCGTGACAGTTCACCAGGACGTAGAAAAGATGCTAACTCCGTATTATAAGCTACACCATGAGAAGACAAGTGCTGTTCAAACTGATCCCAGAAAGCTTTTTGCAGTGAAATAAACACTTAAGTTCTTAGGATTTCTTTTTTTTTTATTTTTTATAAATTAATTTTTATTGGTGTTCAATTTACCAACATACAGAATAACACTCAGTGCTCATCCCGTCAAGTGTACCCCTCAGTGCCCGTCACCCATTCACCCCCACCCCCCACCCTCCTCCCCCTCCACCACCCCCAGTTCATTTCCCAGAGTTAGGAGTCTCTATGTTCTGTCTCCCTTTCTGATATTTCTCACACATTTCTTCTCCCTTCCCTTATATTCCCTTTCGCTATTATTCATATTCCCCAAATGAATGAGAACATACACTGTTTGTCCTTCTCCGGTTACTGTGGCCAAGTTAAAAAAGGGTGTTGCCTGAGTTCTTCTCTGGGATTTTGATGGAATATTGTCTCACATTTAGATCTTTCATCTATTTTGAGTTTATCTTTGTGTATGGTGCAAGAGAGTGGTCCAGTTTCATTCTTCTGCATGTGGATGTCCAATTTTCCCAGCACCATTTATTGAAGAGACTGTCTTTCTTCTAGTGGATCGTCTTTCCTCCTTTATCGTATATTAGTTGAGCATAAAGTTCAGGGTCCACTTCTGGGTTCTCTGTTCTGTTCCATTGATCTATATGTCTGTTTTTGTGCCAGTACCACACTGTCTTGATGAACACAGCTTTGTAGTACAACCTGAAATCTGGCATTGTGATGCCCCCAGATATGGTTTTCTTTTTTTTAAAAAAAAAAAAGTTCTTAGGATTTCTAATGTTTTAAATTACAATGTACTCCTCGAGGCATCTGGGTTGCTCAGTGGTTATTAACAGCCTCTGCCTTCAGCTCAGGGTGTGATCCCAGGTTCTTGGGATCGAGTCCCACATCAGGCTCCCTGTGGGGAGACTGCTTCTCCCTCTGCCTGTGTCTCTGCCTCTCTCTCTGTGTCTCATGAATGAATAAATACTTTTTAAAAATCTAAAAAAAATACAATATACTCCTTAAACACACACAATATTATATGTCAATTATACCTCAATAAAGCTGGAAAGAATTAAAGTTAAAAAAGGAAAAGGTTGCAAACCTGCTCCAGATTAAAAGAAACTAAAGAGATGTGACACTTGAAGGTAATGCATGGTCTTGGACTGGATCCTGCAATGGGGTAAATATCTCTAAAGGATATTACTGGGACAGATGACAACACTTGAGCACAGACTGTGGATTAGTAACAGTATCAATATTACATTTCCTGTTTTGATCTTTATACAGAGTTCCTTGTTCTTAGAAAATCTACTCTGGGGATGCCCGGGTGGCTCAGCGGTTTAGTGCCTGCCTTTGGCCCAGGGCGCGATCCTGGGGTGCCAGGATCGAGTCCCGCGTCGGGCTCCCTGCATGGAGCCTGCTTCTCCCTCCTCCTGTGTCTCTGCCTCTCTCTTTCTGTGTCTATCATAAATAAAAATAAATAAATCTTTAAAAAAAAAGAAAATATACTCTGGAGACAGTGAGTGGTCCCAAACTTTCTCTCAGATGATTTAAAAGAAGTGTGGAAGAAAGAAGAAAGAGAAAAAGTAATAATGAGAAAGCAAATAGGATAAAATGGAAACAATGGACTAAAGTTCCATATACTAGTTTTACATTTTTTCTGTAGATTTGAAATAACAAAATTAATTTTAAACAAATAATTCACAAAAAACTGTTACCCAGTATACTTTTTATTTATTGTATAGTATACACTTTATTTACTGTTTACTGTATGTCCCTACACATTTAATGTGTCATCAAAATTGAATGTTTCAACAAATATTAAAGTTTAATTGAAATTTTAATGTTAATAGTTTATATTAAATTTGAATTACATTAAAGTATAATTAAGAAATTAAAATGCAATGTTTAATTACATTAACATTAAATTTTAAAATTTGAATTATATTTGAAAACATTAATGTTTAGGGGAGTCTGAGTGGCTCAGTTGACTAAGTGTCTGCCTTTGGCTCAGGTCATGATCCTGGGATAGAGTCCCATGTCCTACTGTGCACTCAGTGTGGAGTCTGCTTGAACTTTGTCCCTCACCCTACTTATGCTCCTCTCTCTCAAATAAAAAAAAAAAAACAAAATCTTTGAAAATACAATGTTTAATGTTTAATATTTTAATGTTTTATGTTTCAATAAATTTTGATGTTAGAAAAAATTTCTAAAGGTTTTAGAAGAGTCCTTTTGATTGTTCTTTGCATAGTTCCAGGTTAGATGGCCATTTTTATAGTCCTGTACTGCCAAGGACTGTCCATGTTGTGTTCCCTGTAAAATAGCTTTTTATATCTACACTAATTCCTGGTCATGAAAGAAGGTTATGAAGATGAGTCTCTGTGAAAATTTACAATTTTCAGACTTAGGCACATGTGTAATTTCTTCCCAGAAAAGCCTCAGGAACCATTCCCCCATGGAAACAGATTGAACCCAACACAAAACAGGACATGAAAGCACATTCTAATATCCAATGAGGCCATTTGACTTATACTGCACCATAGGGGATCTTCCCTTTGACAGTGCTGACTCTTGTATAGAAATATGGCTGTTAGGTTATTTAGGTCACTTGGGTAATAGAAAGAAAATGTGGTGCCTTGATAATAATGATAAACATGGAAATAAGGGAGGCAGAATCTCATAGGAACTCAGGAATAGGGTGTCAATGGGCCTTGCACAAAACTGAAAACCATAATTGTGCCAGAAATCTTAGCGGCAGGTCACTAAGGATTCAAGGCAGCAGTAGGATGTGCCATCTTCATTCTCTGATCATTCAGCTTCCTTATCACTGTAACACTCCTATTTCTTCCACCTGCACACCTCACCTGGTTTCCTAAAGAGCTTTCTTTTTCTTGCAGTTTCTGGTGACTCAAACTTCCAGCTCCCTCATGGTCTCTTTGCCCCTTCATTTCAGCACCTTCTCCTGAAACTGATTGGACCTTCCTCTCTCCATACTTCCCTGTCCATTTAAAAAAGAGAAAATCTGATTGGCCTTGCTTATTCCACCTATTCTTGTCTATAAAGAGTTTTTCTACTACTCTGGGTTACTCTCTGACATTGGTCAGGAAAGAACAGAGGCAGGGATCTGGGACAGAGCAGGAACATATGAACAAGTTCTTTGGAGAGGCTATGGCCAATGACCAGGTGAATCCATGTTCTGGAGGAGCAGGCAGTTGGGCCAAGTGTGCTGGTCACACAGCATCAACAGGACTCAAACATCCTCCAGAAAGAAAAGATGTTCCTTGCATCAGATAGATGAATGCCTGTCTTACACATATTAAATGATGACGAATTAAAACATGTTTTTATACATTTTTGAAAATCTAATGACTGCTATTATATTCATGAGTCATTATATTATTAATAAAAGATTATTTCTCTGTCCCTTTTGGTATTTCTTTGGTTTATTGTGCTACCTAAATGGGAGAGGGGGAACAATCTAGGGCCTTTTCTTGCCCACATACGATTGCACCCACAAATATACTTGAATTATATACTTGAATTTTAGATTGAACTAAGAGCATAATGCAGAACAGAGACAAATCTTGTTTGTCCATAGTAGCACATATTAGCACTAAGAAATAAAATCAAAAATATTTTGAGAATATTTTATCCACTCTCTTATTTTTAAATAAAATTGTAGTGGGAACTTATTTGCAGCTGAATAAATGATCTCTGAGTTTGGCCTGCTTGCCCAACCCCTGTTAAATAAATTCTGTAAAACAGAAGAGAATCTGAAAACAGCTTATATAAAGAATTAGCCCAGAAATTCAAGAGATGCTAACAATAAAAAAAATCATTGTTGTAGCAGAAAGGTATCTTTTACAGTCCACAGACTACTTCTTGCCCACTTTCTCAGAAATGTAATAATTTATGAGAGCAAGGGATGGAGAGAAGAATCCTGGTTCTCCATAACAATGTTCTAAGATGAAAGCATGTGATGTAGTAATAATAATTATTTTGTCCAAGTATTATATTAAACATATTATTTGCATTCTGTATTTTAAACTTTACAACAATCCTATACAATTGATGTTATTTTTATTATCCTTATTTTATAGACAAACTGATGATTATACATGTATATAACTTACCCAAGGCTACATAGGAAATAAATACCTAAGAGACTGACTCTGAATCTGTGCTCTCAACCAGATTCTGACTAGGAAAAGGGGCAGGCAGGCCTGCATCCTTTAAAAGTCAGTCCTAAGGGTGCCCTGGGTGGCTCAGTTGGTTGCGCTTGGACTTTTGATTTCAGCCCAGGTCAGGATCTCAGAGTTGCGCAATGGAGCCCTGCATCAGCCCACACTGCTTGGGATGCTCTCCCTCTCCCCTCAGCCCTCCCCATCTCACTCTAGAGAGGAAAAAAAAAAAGTCAATCCTAGGACCTCCAGCCCTCAGGAGAGAGACGGCGAGTCTCTGGAGGCTGAATGCCCTGTGCAGTGTGCAAGAAGGCTGAGCTCTGTTCCTCTTAATCCCAGCAGTCATACCTGTTCCTGTTTTAGCATTTCTCCAGGATCAACCTACCCCAGAATGGTGTAGAACACAGTACATTCACCTGTCATTCAACCACCATTCTGGTCCAAGGCTGCATCATTCCACAGGACTGGTTAGAGGATTGTTAATATTTTGCTCCTGAGCCTAATTTCAGCTGCTTATTTGAATCCTGGCTGTGCAATGACTACCCCTGGCTGCTGCCCTCCTCTCCATAGTTACTGGGGCCTTTGACAAATGGTTACAAACTATGTTCGAGGGGATACTTTGCAGACGCCAAGGCAGATGTTTTGGTATTCTCAGCTTTAATCTTCGTTGGACTACGTTATCTCAACTATGATGATGTGAGTATCTGCAAAGCTATCGCCATGCTATGGAAGCTCTGGCCTTTTGGACTTAATACCTTGAGAATTGATTGCACACCTCTTTGCCTCTGGTCTGTCATTCTACTCAACTCGCAATAAGGAGGAAATAACAGATAAGTCAAAACCTCTTCTCCTAATCACCTGGTTATTTTTAGAATTTAGTCTTTGAGGAAAAGACTTGAGAGGAATTGTATCCAAGAAATTTCGAGACTGAGTTCCTTGTTCTCAGCTACTTACAAGACTCACAGCATAACTAACCACTATGTATGAGCTTTTGCCTGTTAGCTTATCAAACTTTTTAAGGGAATTAAGCTTTATTGCTTTTAATACCTGATCAAACTTCTGTATTTGTCCTGGGAATGATGGAGAAAGGGAAAGCTTTCATAAGTAAAGACTCTGCAAAAAATTAGTCAGTGTTTAATTTTTGAAAACATTTTTCTCTCTTCAGTTGATACCAGTTACTGATAGTTACATGTTCTAGAGAAACTTTAAAATTAGGAAATAGTGATATTTCACATGACTAATTTCTAAATCCTAGGAAGAAGAGCCTGATGAGCTTCTGAGTATAGAGAAGTTCCATGTAGGGAAGAGGTCCCCTAATAGATGTATTAAAATATTACAGAATCTAATCAGAGACTTAGTCCTCAAATGTGTTTATTTTACTTGTCCTAAAATAATCTGTCTACAAATATAAAACTATAAGTAATAAATTATAATTTTCTCACTGTAGGACTCTCTAATGTAAAAATATATTCTATGAAAATAAAGTTTTTTAAAAAATAAATGTTATATTAAGAAAAAAGTCAGATCTAGCCTGGTAGATAGCTTGCAGGAAGTAAAGGTGGATTCTACATCCAGGTCTTTTGATGCCTGATCCAGTCCCTTTACTGCAAAAAGCAGTTACTTTAACTGTGAAATGGAATAAGAAATTCTGTTTCTCCTCAACCTAGCCCTTTCATAATATAAGGTGTTATTAATGTCAGGATGTCATTTCTGACTCCTGTAATTTTAATTGATTTGCTTAGCAGGACTTTAATGTATATCTAAGAGTTTAATTCATTGTAATTGAAGAGTCCATTGTAAGTTAATTAAAAGTGTTATTATATTTTAAAATAGCAGATTTTAATGAGCTCCTAATGATACAATTTCTTTATACTGATGTTTTTGCTTTATTCTTTAATTGTAGAGTATAATCAACTACCATTATTGCCAACTTAATGACAAAAGAAAATAAAAAGTAATATTCCAAATATGAAAATTACAATTCATAGGTAAAAGCAAGAAGATAATGACACCTCAGATTTTTAGAATAATTATGATGTTATGATAATCAAACCTATGACATTTCTGTGGAACAAAGAAAAAACCCTGATGGGTAAATTATAACTTAATGATTGAAAATATTTCTTCCAAGGAAGCCAGCATGACGACTTTGAGGAAGGAGAGTTAAGGTTTTTGGCTCCAGGAATAATGGCATGTGAGTTTGTTTCTGTCCTTTCCTTTCATTCAACAACAAAATTAAGATAAAATGGAGAGGGAGGCAAAACATAAGACATTATTAACTATAGAGAATAAAGTAAGTGTTGCTGGAGTGGAGAAGGATGGGGGAATGTGCTGAATGGATGATAGGAATTAAGGAGGGGACATACAGGGATAAGCACTCGGTGTTATATGTAAGTGATGAATCACTAAATTCCCTGAAACCAGTACTACACTATATGTTACTTGATTTTTTAAATTGAATTAATTTTAAAATGTTTTATTGAGTTGTAATTGGCATACAATAAACTTAACATATTCAAGGAATACAGTTTGGTAAGTTTTGACATATGTATGTACCCATAAAACCATCCCCACAATCAAGATAGTCAACATTCTCCCAATTTCTTTGCATTCCATTGCAATCCTTCCCATTTGCCAACAACCCACACTAGCAGCTATTATCTGTCCTATCACTATAGATTCATTTTCATTTTCTGGAGTTTTATATAAATGAAATTAGATTGTTTCCTTTTTTTTTTCTTTTCTTTTGCATCGACTTCTCTTATTGAGTGTAATTTTTTGAGATTCATTTATGTTAAATGAATCTCAAAAAATGAATGAATCAATAGTTCATTCATCTATTTTGGTGTTGGACATTTGGATTGTTTTCAGTGTTTGATTATTACAAATAAAGCCACTATGAACCTTTGTGTTTATGTGGACATACACTCTCAGACATCTTAAGTAAATAGCTAAGAGTGGAAAGTTTGGAATTGGATGGTAGGTGAGTTTTTAATTTTTTAATTTTTAATTTTTCTTTTTTTTTTTTTTAGAGAGAGAGAGAGAGTGATGGGGAGAGGCAGGGGGAAAGGGAGAGAGAGAATTTTAGGTAGGCTTAACACACAGCATGGAGCCTGACCTGGGGCTCCATCTTACAACCTGAGATCATGACTGGAGTCCAAATCAAGTCAGATGCTTAGCGTACTAAGCCATACAAGCATATAGATTTTTTAATTATTTAAGGAAGTACTGAACTGTTTTCCAAAATAATTTCATATCCATCAGCACTGTATGAAAATTTCAGTTCCTCTTAATCTTTGCTGACATTTGTTATGGTAACTCTTCCTAAATTTCCTCATTCTAATAAGTATGAAGTGGTATTTCATGGTGGCTTTACTTTACAATTCTCTGATGACTAATAATGTTGACAACCTATTCATGGGTTACCTTGCCATCCATATATGTTCCTTAGTGAAATATGTGTTCAAATTGGGGCTCATTTAAGAAAATTGGGTTGTTTTCTTATTTAGTTTTGAGAATTCTTTGTATATTTTAGATACAAGTGTTTATCAGATATATGATCTGCAGATATTTTTCCTCAGTCTATGCTCATCTGTTTTGTTTCTTAAATTCCATATATAAGTGAAATCATACGATAGTTTCCTTTCTCTGATGGACTTACTCTGTTTAGCATAATACTGTCTGGTTCTATCCACATTATTAAAAATGACAAGATAGCATTCTTTTTGATGGCTGAGTAATATTCCTTTGTCACTTATACCACATTTTCTTTATCCATTCCTCTGTCAATGGAAATCTGGGCTCTTTCTGTATTTTGGCTATTGTAGACATCGTTCCTCTAAATGTTGGGGTGTATGTTCCCCTTCAAATCAGCATTTTTGCATCCTTTGGATAAACACGTAGGATTTAGAGGTCCTACGTGTCATAGAGTAGTTCTATTTTTAATTTTTGAGGAAACTCCATACCATTTTCCAGAGTGGCTGCACCAGTTGCAGTCTCACCAACAGTGCAAGAGGGTTCCAATTCCTCTGTGTCCTTGCCAATGTCTGTTGTCTGTCTCATAATTAGGTCTTTCATCCTTTTTGAATTTATTTTTGTGTATGGTGTAAGAAAGTAGTCCAGTTTCATTTTTCTGCATGTTTTTGTCCAGTTTTCCCAACATCATTTGTTGAAAAGACTTTTTTCCATTGGATATGCTTTCCTGCTTTGTAGAGATTAGTTGACCATGTAGTTGTGAGGCTATTTCTGGCTTCTCTATTCTGTTCCATTGATCTATGTGCCTGTTTTGGGGACAGTACCAGACTTTCTTGATGATTACAGCTTTGTAACGTAGCTTGAAGTCTGGGATTCTGATGCTTCTCACTTTGGTTTTCTTTTTAACATTACTTTGGCTATTTGGGGTCTTTCTTGGTTCCATACAAGTTTTAGGATTGTTTGTTCTAGTTCTGTGAAAAAGTGCTGGTGTTATTTTCAACATGATTCCATCGGATGTGTAGCTTGCTTGGGGTAGTACAGACATTTTAACAATATTTGCTCTTCCAGTCCTTGAGCATGGAATGTTTTTCCATTTCTTTAATAAATGTCCTATAGTTTTCAGAGTACAGACCTTTTATCTCTTTGGTTGGGTTTATTCCTAGGTATCTTATGATTTGGGGTGCAGTTGTGAACGAAATTGATTCCTGATTTCTCTTTCTGCTGCTTCATTATTGATGTGTAAAACAAATATTTGCACATTGATTTTTATATCCTACAACTTCACTGAATTCCTGTATCAATTCTAGCAAATTTTTAGTAGAGTCTTTCAGATTTACATATAGTTTCATGTCATCTTCAAAGAGTGAAAGTTTGACTTCTTCCTTTCTGATTTGGATTTATTTTATTTCTTTTTGTTGTCTGCTGAGGCTAGGGCTTTTAGTACTATGTGATCAACAGTGGTGAGAGCAGACATTCGTGTCATGTTCCTGATCTTAGGGGAAAGCCCTAAGTTTTTCCCCATTAAGTATATTAGCTGTGTATCTTTTGCATATAGCCTTTATGATGTGGAGATATGTTCCTTTTATCCCAACTTTCTTGAGGGTTTTTTTTTTTTTTATCAAGAAAGGTTGTTGTATTCTGTCAAATGCTTCTTCTGCATATACGGAGAGGACCATATTGTTCTTATCCTTTTTTATTAGTGTGGTGTATCACATTGATTGAAACATCCCTGCAGCTCAGGAATAAATCTCACTTGATCATGGTGAATAATACTTTTAATGTATTGTTGGAACCAATTAGCTAGTACCTTAATGAGAATTTTTGCATCCAAGTTCATCAGGGATATTGGTCTATAATGCTCCTTCTTAGTGGTGTCTTTGTCTTGTTTTGGAATTATGAAACAATGCTGGCCTCATAGAATGAGTTTGGAAGGTTTCCTTCTATTTCTATTTTGTAGAACAGTTTCAGAAGAACAGGTATTAATTCTTCTTTAAATGTTTGGTAGAATTCCCCTGAGTAGCCATGTGGCTCTGGACTTTTGTTTTTTGGGAGTTTTTTTTTATTTACTGCTTCAATTTCCTTGCTGATTATGGTTCTCAAATTTTCTATTTCTTCCTGTTTCAGTTTTGGTAGTTTCTATGTTTCTAGGAATGCATCCATTACTCCCAGATTGCCCAATTTGCTGGCATACAGTTACTCATAATATTCTCCTAAAAATGTTTGTATTTCTGTGGTGTTGGTTGTGATCTCTCCCCTTTCATTCATGATCTTATTTACTTGGGCCCTTTCTCTTTTCTTTTTAATAAGTCTGGCTAAGGATTTGTCAATTTTGTTAATTCTTTTAAAAAAACAGCTCCTAGTTTAATTGATCTTTTTAATGATTTTTTCAATTTCTATATCATTTATTTCTACTCTAATCATTATTATTTCCCTTCTTCTGCTGGCTTTGGGCTTTTGAGACTTTGCTTATTTCTTGAGATATACCTGTATTGCTGTGTACTGCCCTCCTAGCACTACCTTTGCTGCACCCCAAAGTTTTTGACTCTTGTGTTTTCATATCTATTTGCTTCCATGATTTTTTTTAATTTATTCTTTAATTTCCTAGTTAACCAATTAATTCTTTGGTAGGATGTTCTTTAACCTCCATATATTTGTGGTCCTTCCAATTTTTTTCTTATACTTGACTTCAAGTTTCATAGCACTGCAGTCTGAAAATATACATGGTATGATCTCAGGTTTTTTGTGCTTGCCAAGGCCTGATTTGTGACACAGTATGTGATCTACTTAGGAGAATGTTCCATGTGCATTTGAAAAGAATGTGTATTCTACTGCTTTAGGATGAAATGTTTTGAATATGTCTGTTAAGTCCATTTAGTCCAGGGTGTCATTCAAAGCCATTGTTTTCTTGATGACTTTCTGCTTGGATGATATGTCCATTGCTGTGAGTGGAGTGTTAAAGTTCCCTATTTATTGTATTGTTATCAATTAGTTTCTTGAAATTGATGATTAATTGACTTACATATTTGGGTGCTCCCAATTTAGGGGCATAGATATTTACAATTGTTAGATCTTCATTTTTGGGTAGGCCCCTTTATTATGATTTAGTACCCTTCTAAATCTCTTGTTATAGTGTTTGGTTTAAAATCTAGTTTGTTTGGGGTGCCTGGGTGGCACAGTCTGTTGAGTGCCTGAGTTTTGATTTTGGCTTAAGTTGTGGTCTCAGGGTCATACGTTTGAGCCCTGTGTGAGACTCTCCACTCAGGGCAGAGTCTGCTTAAGTTCCTCTCTTTTTCTCCCTCTGCCTTGTTCTCCTGCACTCTCTCCCTATCAAATAAATAAATCTTAAAAAAATTAAAACCCAGTTTGTCTGATATAAGGAATGATACTCCAGGTTTCTTTTGATGTCCATTAGCATGATAGATGGTTCTCTACCCTCTCACTTTCAATCTGGAGGTATCTTTGGGTCTAAAATGAGTCTCTTATAAGTAGCATATCAATGGACATTGGTTGTTTTTTTTTTTTCATTCTTCTGATACCCTGTCTTTTGATTGGCACCATGAGTCTATTTGCATTCAGAGTAATTATTGATAGATATGAATTTAGTGCCATTATATTACCTGCAAAGTCACTGTTCCTATAGATTGTCTGTGTTCCTTTCTGTCCTTTGTTACTTTGGGATCTTTCTTCACTCCAAAGGTCCCCTTTAATCTTTCTTGAAAGGCTGGTTTAGTGTTCATGAACTCCTGTAGTTTTTGTTTGTCTTGGAAACTCTTTAACTCTCCTTCTATTCTGAATGAAGGCCTTGCTGGATAAAGTATTCTTGGATGCACATCTTTACCATTTAGCACATTGATTATATATCATGCCACTTGACTCTGGCCTGCCAGGTCTGTTTGGACAGGTCTGCTGATCACCTTACATGTCTACCTTTGTAGGTCAAGGACCTTTTATCCCTAGTTGCTTTCAGAATTCTCTCTTTATCTTTGTACTTTGCAAGTTTCATTATGATATATGTCTTGGTGTTGATCTGTCTGATTTTTTTTTAGGACAGTTGTCCATATCTCTTGGGCTTGAATGCCTGTTTCCTTCTCCACTAGGGATGTTCTCAGCTATAATATGTTCAAATAAACCCTTTGTCCCTTTTTTCCTACCCTTCTTCTTCTGGGATTTCTATGATACAAATATTATTGCACTTCATGGAATTGCTGATTTCTCTAAGCCTATACTTGTGATTTAATAGTTTTCTTTCCCTCTTCTTTTAGGCTTCATCGTTTTCAATAACTTTGTCTTCTATATCACCTATTCAACTCTATGTGTCTTCCATCCCTGATGGAAGACATCTGGGATGATTACATCGTTGATTTTGCATCTCAGTTATAGCACTTTTATTTTGGCCTGACTAGTTTTTAGTTCTTTTATCTTTGCAGCCAGGGTTTCTCTTGTGTCTTCTATGCTCTCTTTAAGGCCAGGTAGTGTGAAAGGAGAGAAAATGAGTGGGAAATATCAGTGAGAGTGAGAGAACATGAAAGACTCTTAACTCTGGGAAACGAACAAGTGATAGTGGAAGGGGAGGTGGGCAGGGGAATGGAGTGACTGGGTGATGGGCACTGAGGGGGGCACTTGATGGGATGAGCACTGGGTGTTATGCTATATGTTGGCAAATCAAACTCCAATAAAAATATACCAAAAAAATAAGGCCAGGTAGTATTCTTATGACTGTTGTTTTAAATTCTTGTTCATATATATTGCTTATGTCTCTTTTGAACAAATCTCTGGCTGTGATTTCTTCCTGATTGTTCCTTTGGGTAGAATTCCTCCATTTAGTTATTATATCAAAGTTTCTGCCTGAGAGCTTGTTAAGTTTCCTGCTCCCTATTAATACTATATTAAGGGGATACCTGGGTGGCTTGGCAGTTTAGTGCCTGCCTTCAGCCCAGGGTGTGATCCTGGAGACCTGGGATTGAGTCCCACATCAGGCTCCCTGCATGGAGCCTGCTCCTCCCTCTGCCTGTGTCTCTGCCTCTCTCTCTGTGTCTCTCATGAATAAATAAATAAAATCTAAAAAAAATACTATATTAAGAAGGGGTCATACACTGTCCAGGGCCTGGAACTTCAGGAAGTTTTTCTGATGTGTGCACTATGCTGTTGTGTTTTGCTTTTCCCACAGGTCAGTCCTCTCCATAGAGTTCCTCCTTGCTTGCAGTGGGGAGAGCTTGGACCTTTAACTAGGTGCACTGTGACTTGTTTAAGATAAGCCTGACTTACCAGTTCCATCCACATCAAAGCAAATGGTGGGTATTTGTCATTTCTAATGGCTGAATAATATTCCATTGTATACATAAACCACATCTTCTTTATCCATTCATCTTTCGATGGACTTAAAAAAAATGAAAAAAGAAAGCCTGATCCAAGAAAAGAGAAAAAGGAACAAAAAAGCAAAGAAATAGATAAAATACTATAAGCCTGATTTAAAAGAATAAGAAAGAAAGAAAGAAAGAAAGAAGAAAGAAACAAAGAAAGAAAGAAAGAAAAAAAAAAACAAAAGAAGCCTGATCCAAAAAAATGAGAAAAAGAAACAAATAAAAAACTATAATTTGATACCAAAGAAAAAAAATAATAAAATTAAGTAAATAAATAAATAAATAAATAAATAAATAAATAAATAAATAAAAAGAAAGCTTCATTCTATTTTCACCAGAACTAAAGCTGATGCTTTGGAGTGCTCTGTGATCAGTAGATCTGGTACATGCAGAGGGGCCCGTGTTGGTCTTCTGAGACCTGCCTTGTAAAAATGCCCCTGCCAGATGCTGGGGGCAGGGTTTAGTGTGACTCCAGCCTCTTGAGTCTGATTGTATTGGTGGGCATGGAAAGGTTGGAAGATGGTGTCACTCTGCCCTCTTGCCCCCGGAAAGGGGATCTCATGGCTGTCACTGTTCAGGAGACCCTCACAGTAAAGTGAAGTGTCTCCATATGTTCCAGGCTTTAATCAGACCCCTGTCCTCAGCCTGTCTGTGCCTTGGCCATGGGCATACCTGGTGCCACAGGAGTGTGTTGTTTGGTTTTGTCTTGTTTGTTTTTGTTTTTTTGTTTGTTATTTTGTTGTTTTGTTTTTAGTTCTCTTATGTTTTACCTCTGGTCGGTGCCTAGGATTCAAAACTCCAAATCTTAAAGGACCCAGCAGGGTGTGAACCCACTCCCCTCCGCCAGAGGAGAGACTTGAGTTGTTCCTGGCACCATTCTGTCCCAGAAAAGGAGTTTCAGGGCATGCACACTGGTTGGAGTCTGTAGTAAAGTGCAGCAAAAAGCTTCAACTGGGTTATCTGCCCTTTGCAGTGTCTGTCCTATGCTGTTGAACAGCCACTCAAAGGCACCTGGCAAGACTTTTGTCCTGTCCTGAGGAAATATGCTGTCTTCCCAATATACTCCAGGAAAGGGAGTGGTCTCTCCCAGTGCAACCCAGGGGATCCCCACATTATGGCATCTTGTGCAAACCCAATGGTGCTGCTCTCTTTCCCACTCTCCCTCTCTCCCTGACTTCCTTTCTCAAAAAGTGCTCCCTCCCCTTCAGGGCACCATGGTTTTTCTCTCCCCTAATCCACATCTCTGAACCTCACATCTGCTAAGTTCTCTCCTTCCAACTTTTTTTTCTCTCCTTGCAATTGTACAGATTGTTTTTTTAATCCTCAGATCGATTTCCTCATTGTTCTAAATGATTTGATGTTGATCTAGTTGTGTTCAAGGGACAAGGAAATTTCAGGGTCCCCCCTACTACTCTGCCATCTTAACTCCTTCTTCTTTAAGAACACCAGAAATACAAATCTTAAGAATGAGAGGTAAAAGGGGCACCTGGCTGGCTAATTCAATAGCGTCTAATAAAAGACGCTCCAGGGGTCAATCCAATCTCAGAATACTGGTTAGACCTAAGCACCATCTACACAGTGTTGACCTTCCTATGTCCTTTCTCCTATTTGCTTGATCCTAGGGTTGTAAGTTCAAGCCTTACATTGGATGTGGAGATTACTTAATAATAAAATCTTAAAAAGATAAATTAGAAGTAAAAGTTATCTAGCCCTTGCTATTAAAATGTGGTCCATGTACTACCAGCATCAGCATCACCAGGAAGCCAATAATAAATTCAGGTTCTCAGGCTCCACCCATACCTACTGAAACAGAATTTGCATTTTCACAAGGTTCCCATCCTCTTAGGTGCATATCAAAATTGGAGAAATGCTGCCTGAGACAAAGTGTGTCTCAGGGCAGGACTGTCCTTGAGGGGTGTGGGATATGCTATTGTGCTTCTTTCCTCCCCCTATTGGAGAAGTAGGGGATAATGTGTGCCCTTCCACCCCACACATGCAGGGAGCTGGCAAATGAATTTCATGTTCCTCTTTCCAAAAGCTCTGGCAGCCAAACAGACCATAGAGGTGTAGAGAGTGGAGAGGCTGGGGTGGGAGGAAACCATACATATTAAGGCAGTTCCAGCCTGGAGCCTAGTTTGCATATGAGCCTGAGCCACAGAAAGAAGTCAATCCCCTCAGAAAACTGATTAGACCTAAGCACCATCCACATAATGCTGACCTTCCTATATCCTTTCTCCTACTCTCTTGTTGTGGGATCCCAAAGGATTTCTCTCCTCCTCCCCATACAGGTTACAGCTTTGTGGCCATAGCACAACTATCAAGGGCAGCTCGAAAATCATGGCCACTACCAACATGGCGACTCAGTTTGTGCTAGTCATAAACGGCTGCCTATCTGTTCAGTCTTTCCTTTTTCAGTGAATAACAAAGGCACCTTCAATGGGGCTGTCTGTCTGATGTAGTTCTAAATCTGAAGCCAGCAATACTGATTTTATATTTTTTGGTTCTAGGATTCTCCAATGAGTTTTATTATTTGAATACACAGTTGAAAAGTTATTAAGAAAAAGACATCAGGGGCAGCCCGGGTGGTTCAGTGGTTTAGCGACGCCATGGGCTCAGGGTGTGATCCTGGAATCCCGGGATTGAGTCCCACGTCCTGCATGGAGCCTGCTTCTCCCTCTGCCTGTGTCTCTGCCTCTCTCTCTCTCAGTCTCTCATGAATAAATAAATAAAATCTTTTAAAAAAAGACATCAAGTAAAAACAAATCTAGTGACCTACAAATTAAGTTCTAAGTAAAAAATACAATTTGGGAAAGTGTCTACATAGGTAGAAAACCATATGACAAGCCTGTTCCTCTGCTATGATAAATGAGGATGGAAGTAAGGCAGTATTAATGATGACAGAATAATGTGTAGACTAAAAATAGAGAAGATAGAAAAAAAAAAGGAAGGTTGGCATTAAGACTCTCCTAAATACAATGCATGGGACATTTAAAAATCTCTTTAAGTCTGCTCCTAAATATGATTTACTAAGCCACTATGCAGTGTGGTTGATTAGATAAAGGCTTCCTATACATAAGCTTTATAGTAGTTAATGTGATACCACAATAGGCTCTTTTATAATATTTCAGAAACATTCTTTGAATGGATTCAAAAATAAGTTTTTAATGTAACAACACTCCCCTGGATTCCATTTCCTTCAAAATTCCTGATTCCAGGGGAGCAGATGCCATGAGAAGAACTAAATCTTGTTAATGATTCTGAAGTTCCCTGGAAAGTGTTAAGTTGTCACAAATATGGCTTATAGAAGGGGAAAAATTAATTCATCTATACCTATTGGTTATTCTCTTTCCTGGTAGAATTAGTGGTATTGATTTTTATTTGTAAGCATAAATCTAGTTCCATTTTTCTCCCCTTAACTGAATAAACATGTCAGTTAAAATTTCCCTCTAGAAAGTCATAGCCTCTGGATGTGAGATCTGACTCTATTGAATTAGCCATGACTTCAAACAAGTTACTTGATCTCTCTAGGTGTATTCTTCATATATATATATATAAAAAAGAAGAAGAAGAAGCAATCAGGTTTTGAGAATTAAATTAGATAATGAATGCAAAAGTGCATTAATAAATGTAAAGTACTAAAAATATAAATGTATTATTATATATTAATATTTTAATTTCTATTATTTTAACTAATTCATCTTATGATTAAATTGACAGAGGAATCCGAGGAGCTTTGTGACCTACCCACTACCTTTCTATAAAAATGGATTCTAACAGATCTCTGTTGTAGAATGTACAAGATGAAAACTACAACATTCAAATATATGCATTGCCTACCTCAAACAATTCCTTAGGGCTTCAAATAGACCTGAATTAAGTGCTATTTATTAATTCTGTATGTGGTGACTATAAACATTAGCATCTCTGGTCTTCTCTGTATGCAATCTTTCCTGACCAGGAAAATAAAGATAATGTCTCTTTCTGTGGCATTGGTTGGGGTTTCCCTCAGGTCTCCTACACTACAATATAACCCCACCTCTCCACACTGTCCACATAGGCAAGGGAACAGACATGCACCAAAAACTCAGTCTGCCTACTATCTCTGTCTCTGAAATTTTCCATCTTTTGCCAGCATCTAGGATATGATGGCAGGCTAAGTTACTAGCTTAAAACTAGTATAAAATCTCCTATCCTTCACAGTTTTTGATTGTAACTTTCTCAGGGTGGCTAATTATAACTTCTAAAGTATTTGGGCATCTTTGAAACATCTTGTTAACTAATGATCTGGACAATCCTCCCATCACTAGCAAAGGAGACCATCAGACCATATGGATATGGCTGCTAAAGCAGAGCTTCTCAGACTTGAATAAAAATTCAGATTTCATTCAGTCAATCTAAGGTGGGGCTAAGATTCTGAATTTCTCACAGCTTCCAGGTGATGCTGCACCTGCTTGTCCATGGACCACATTCTGAGTAGGGAGGGTCTAAATCATTGTTATTCCAGGTGTGACCACAGGATAATCTGATTCAGATTCAACCTTGGATGCTTGCTAGAGATAGCCCTGGACCATAACCCAGAATTTATCAGAAGCTCTTAAACAGGACTGCATTTTTAATAAGTCTTGCAGTGATCCTTTTGCATTCTAGTGCTGAGGGGATCCATTACAATTTCCAATGCCTCAGTGAGTGCAGTCTTCTGCAGTTGGTTCCATAGTAGTAGAAGTTCTAGTTCTCTCCTTTATCATCTCCTTGTCAAAGCCTTTAGAGGGTGAGGCAAGGCAGCATGGCCCCAGGAATCACCTTTACCAGATCACAGTCAGAAGGATTTGGAGGATTATGTTCCAAAGCTGATCTGAAGAATCATATCCTGTGTACCCTGTGTAGGACAATTGACCTACATGGAATCATGTCTCCCATTCTTGTTCTGAGAGGGCTGCATGATCACTCACTCACAAAGGCACTTGTTTGCCAAGCAGTCACATGTAGCCTGTGTCAGAAGCAGAGCAACATTATCTTGCACTGATGTAAGCACATTCTTCTGAGAGTTCCACACAGTCTAAAATATGGACTAACAGGGCTAGGAGAAAGTGTCTGAAGAGTTCTCACTCACATTTCCCCATTGGATGGGCTGCACTAAGTCACTTGCCTGGGCCTGAATGATCCACCTGTGAAATCAAACTTTGAGGCCAGATTTCTGAGAAAGATTTCCTCCAGCTCTCATCTGCTAGATTCTGAATCATGTTCTCCAAATGGAATCTATCTATTATAAGTTGAATTATGTTCTCTCAAAATCCATATGTTGAAACCCTAACCTACAGTACCTCAGAATATGACTGTGTTTGGATTGGACCTTTAAAGAGAGAATTAAGGTAAAATGAGGTTGGGCTCTAATCCAAACTGACAGGTGTCCTTATCAAAAGAGAGAATTTAGATGCAGACAACACACAGACCAAGTGATGATCATGGAGATTTGGATATAACATACATGCACAAAGCTAAAAGGCCACACATGAGGACACAGAGAGAAAATAGCTGTCTGCAAGCCAAGAAGAGACACCTCAGAAGAAACTAACCTGCCAATACCTTGATCTCAGAAATCCAGCCTCCAGGACTGTGAGCACTTATTTCTGTTGTGTAAGCCCCCCATTCTGTAGTACTTTGTTACACAGCCATAACAGACTAGCATATTATCTTACAATTAAAGGGGTTCCCAGAAACAACATTCTCGGTCCATTCTACAATCCCTAACTAGTATTTTATACTGATATAAATTAGGAGGCTCTTTAAACCTTATCTATATCTCTACTACTGAGATGAAGCTTCTTTTTCTTGCTTTTCTTTAATAATAATGAGAATATAGCCACCATTCTCCATAAAATAGCTTTTCACAAAGAGAAGCCCTTTAAATAAATCATCCTTTTCGAGATTGAATATTGAACTTCTATAACTCTGCTAGGAAAAAAGAAAAAAAAACCACTCTGGTCTAAAGGTGTACACATTAAAAGAAATGGATGGGGGAGGGGCAATAATGAGAAACAGTGATGCTGATGAAAACGAGGCTGCAGGTCTAATTTCCCCTTTCTTTCCTCCCTGTTGCATTTTGTGTTTGGTTTCCATGGAAATTTGCATTGTGGGTGATTTCTCCTCACAGAGACACAGGCAGATTTCTCAATTTGCATAATGCAGTGATTTATGGAGCAGACATGAAGCTGGCAACAAGAGTAGGGGAAGGAGGGTGCAGTGATAACCGGTGGGGTAGGGCTGGCTGACCTGTTGACTTGTGTGTGCCCAAGAGTCCTCAAAGGGAGGGGCTTTAAGTCATGAACCAGGAAGTCTTTGTGCTTTAAAAAGACACAACTTGCCATTTTCTCAGGGAAATTCTATTTGCAAAATCTAAGGCACCATCAAATCCAGGGACTGGTATCAAACATCCAGGATTGCATTTCTGTTTGTAATAACACAAATTTCATATAGAAATACATGCAGGGACACAGATCATGATCTCCTCACCTGCTCCAGGGTTCCTGCTCTGAGCTGGTTCCAAGCATTGGGGTCTGGAAATCCTGCAGACCTGATTTTCTCATTCAGTCCTGGCTTCCCATTAGAACCACCCGGGGAGCTTTTAAAACTCTACGCCCCTCCCTCTACAGACCAAAGACTTCAGCCTCCATGGGGATGCCTGGAATCTCCCAAGCAACTGTACCCCAGGCTGGGTGTGTGAGGGAGCCAGGTCCAGTAGGGCTGGTGGGAAAGTGGGCAGAGTGGGTAGTGCTGAGGGATCATGAGTGTGTTCATTCCTGCTGTCCCCTTTTCTCTCATTCTGCAATAACCCTGATGCTGCCATCAGCTGGCTAAATTGCTTGCCAGACTCCTATCCTCCTTTGGGGTCTTTCTGAAAGCCCTCCTGCATCAATGCCTCACCCTAGCCTCCTAACGGCTTAAGTTACAGGTTCCAACCCAGTGTTACTACTTTGGTCTCCCTGCACTGTGACACTCCCATGGGAAGTGGAAACCATACTATTCCGATCTGAACAGGTCTTTCAAGGATGCCAAGGTGCCACATGAAGGGCTTAGAATTCCATAAAGAGATTTTCATTAAACTCATCTGATTGATCAAATAATATACAAGAATCCAAGCTCAGAGGAGGGGCAAGATGGCGGAAGAGCAGGGTCCCCAAGTCACCTGTCCCCACCAAATTACCTAGATAACCTTCAAACCATCCTGAAAATCTACGAATTCGGCCTGAGATTTAAAGAGAGACCAGCTGGAATGCTACAGTGAGAAGAGTTCGCGCTTCTATCAAGGTAGGAAGACGGGGAAAAAGAAATAGAACAAAAGGCCTCCAAGGGGGAGGGGCCCCGCGAGGAGCCTGCCTGAGGCCGGGGCGAGTGTCCCCACACAGGAGAGCCCCGTCCCGGAGAAGCAGGAGCTGCACCAACCTTCCCGGGCGGAAAGGGGCTCGCAGGGAGTTGGAGCAGGACCCAGGAGGGCGGGGATGCCCTCGGGCTCCCGGGGACACTAACAGACACCTGCGCCCCGGGAGAGTGCGCCGAGCTCCCTAAGGGCTGCAGCGAGCACGGTGGGACCCGGAGCAGCTCGGAGGGACTCGGGCGGCGGCTCCGCGGAGGGGGCTGCGGGGCGGGAGCGCGAATCCAACAGCGCAGGCCCCGGAGCACAGGGCGCCGGGTCACAGCCCAGGATCCGGCCTCCCCCCCGGGACAGGCAGAGGCCGGGAGGGCCCAGGACAGCGAGGACGCTCCTGCCCGGAGCTGAGCAGATCAGCGGCCCCGCCCGGAGCCTCCAGGCCCTGCAGACGGAGAGCCCCGTAGTTACTGTGGGAGCTGAATCCAGGTTTCCAGACCTGCCATAGCAACTGCGGCTGTTCCTCGTGGGGCCTCACGGGGTAAACAAGCCCCACTGAGCCCTGCACCAGGCAGGGGGCAGAGCAGCTCCCCCAAGTGCTAACACCTGAAAATCAGCACAGCAGGCCCCTCCCCCAGAAGACCAGCTGGAAGGACCAGTTCCAGGGGAAGTCAAGGGACTTAAAGTCTACAGAATCAGAAGATACTCCCACGTGGTTTTTTTTTCTTTTTGATTTCTGATTGCTTCCCCCACCCTTTTTTCCCCTTTCTTTCCTCTTCTTTCTCTTTTTCTTCTCTTTTTTCCTTTTTTTCTTCCTTTTTTCCTTTTCTCTTTTCTTTCCTTCTTCCTCTCCTCTCTTTTCTCCTTTTCCCAATACAACTTGTTTTTGGCCACTATGCACTGAGCAAAATGACTAGAAGGAAAACCTCACCTCAAAAGAAAGAATCAGAAACAGTCCTCTCTCCCACAGAGTTACAAAATCTGGATTACAATTCAATATCAGAAAGCCAATTCAGAAGCACTATTATACAGCTACTGGTGGCTCTAGAAAAAAGCATAAAGGACTCAAGAGACTTGAAGACTGCAGAATTTAGATCCAATCAGGCAGAAATTAAAAATCAATTGAATGAGATGCAATCCAAACTAGAAGTCCTAACGACGAGGGTTAACGAGGTGGAAGAACGAGTGAGTGACATAGAAGACAAGTTGATGGCAAAGAGGGAAATTGAGGAAAAAAGAGACAAACAATTAAAAGACCATGAGGTTAGATTAAGGGAAATAAACGACAGCCTGAGGAAGAAAAACCTACGTTTAATTGGGGTTCCCGAGGGCGCCGAAAGGGACAGAGGGCCAGAATATGTATTTGAACAAATCATAGCTGAAAACTTTCCTAATCTGGGAAGGGAAACAGGCATTCAGATCCAGGGAATAGAGAGATCCCCCCCTAAAATCAATAAAAACCGTTCAACACCTCAACGTTTAATAGTGAAGCTTGCAAATTCCAAAGATAAAGAGAAGATCCTTAAAGCACCAAGAGACAAGAAGTCCCTGACTTTTTTTTTTAATTTTTTTTGAATTTATTTATTTATGATAGTCACAGAGAGGAGAGAGAGAAAAAGAGAGAGAGGGCAGAGACACAGGCAGAGGGAGAAGCAGGCTCCATGCACCGGGAGCCTGATATGGGATTCGATTCCAGGTCTCCAGGATCGCGCCCTGGGCCAAAGGCAGGCACCAAACCGCTGCGCCACCCAGGGATCCCGAAGTCCCTGACTTTTATGGGGAGGAGTATTAGGGTAACAGCAGACCTCTCCACAGAGACCTGGCAGGCCAGAAAGGGGTGGCAGGATATATTCAGGGTCCTAAATGAGAAGAACATGCAACCAAGAATACTTTATCCAGCAAGGCTCTCATTCAAAATGGAAGGAGAGATAAAGACTTCCAAGACAGGCAGGAACTGAAAGAATATGTGACCTCCAAACCAGCTCTGCAAGAAATTTTAAGGGGGGCTCTTAAAATTCCCCTTTAAGAAGAAGTTCAGTGGAACAATCCACAAAAACAAGGACTGAATGGGTATCATGATGACACTAAACTCATATCTTTCAATAGTAACTCTGAACGTGAATGAGCTTAATGACCCCACCAAAAGGCCCAGGGTTTCAGACTGGATAAAGAAGCAGGACCCATCTATTTCCTGTCTACAAGAGACTCATTTTAGACAGAAGGATGCCTACAACCTGAAAATAAAAGGTTGGAGAACCATTTACCATTCAAATGGTCCTCAAAGGATAATAGCCATCCTTATATCAGACAAACTAAAATTTACACGAAAGACTGTAGTGAGAGATGAAGAGGGACACTATCTCATACTTAAAGGATCTATCCAACAAGAGGACTTAACAATCCTCAATATACATGCCCTGAATGTGGGAGCTGCCAAATATATAAATCAATTAATAATCAAAGTGAAGAAATACTTAGATAATAATACACTTATACTTGGTTACTTCAATCTAGCTCTTTGTATACTCAATAGGTTTTCTAAGCACAACATCTCCAAAGAAACGAGAGCTTTAAATGATACACTGGACCACATGGATTTCACAGATATCTACAGAACTTTATATCCAAACTCAACTGAATACACATTCTTCTCAAGTACACATGGAACTTTCTCCAGAGTAGACCACATACTGGGTCACAAATCAGGTCTGAACCGATACCAAAAGATTGCGATCGTTCCCTGCATATTCTCAGACCATAATGCCTTGAAATTAGAACTAAATCACAAGAAGAAGTTTGGAAGGACTTCAAACACGTGGAGGTTAAGGACCATCCTGCTAAAAGATGAAAGGGTCAACCAGGAAATTAAGGAAGAATTTAAAAGATTCATGGAAACTAATGAGAATGAAGATACAACTGTTCAAAATCTTTGGGATGCAGCAAAAGCAGTCCTGAGGGGGAAATACATCGCAATACAAGCATCCATTCAAAAACTGGAAAGAACTCAAATACAAAAGCTAACCTTACACATAAAGGAGCTAGAGAAAAAACAGCAAATAGATCCTACACCCAGAAGAAGAAGAGAGTTAATAAAATTCGAGCAGAACTCAACGAAATAGAGACCAGAAGAACTGTGGAACAGATCAATAGAACCAGGAGTTGTTTCTTTGAAAGAATTAATAAGATAGATAAACCATTCGCCAGCCTTATTAAAAAGAAGAGAGAGAAGACTCAAATTAATAAAATCATGAATGAGAAAGGAGAGATCACTACCAACACCAGGGAAATACAAACGATTTTAAAAACATATTATGAACAGCTCTACGCCAATAAATTAGGCAATCTAGAAGAAATGGACGCATTCCTGGAAAGCCACAAACTACCAAAACTGGAACAGGAAGAAATAGAAAACCTGAACAGGCCAATAACCAGGAAGGAAATTGAAGCAGTCATCAAAAACCTCCCAAGACACAAGAGTCCAGGGCCAGATGGCTTCCCAGGGGAATTCTATCAAACGTTTAAAGAAGAAATCATACCTATTCTACTAAAGCTGTTTGGAAAGATAGAAAGAGATGGAGTACTTCCAAATTCATTCTATGAGGCCAGCATCACCTTAATTCCAAACCAAAGACCCCACCCAAGGAGAATTACAGACCAATATCCCTGATGAACATGGATGCAAAAATTCTCAACAAGATACTAGCCAATAGATCCAACACATTAAGAAAATTATTCACCATGACCAAGTAGGATTTATCGCCGGGACACAAGGCTGGTTCAACACTCGTAAAACAATCAATGTAATTCATCATATCAGCAAGAGAAAAACCAAGAACCATATGATCCTCTCATTAGATGCAGAGAAAGCATTTGACAAAATACAGCATCCATTCCTGATCAAAACTCTTCAGAGTGTAGGGATAGAGGGAACATTCCTCAACATCTTAAAAGCCATCTACAAAAAGCCCACAGCAAATATCATTCTCAGTGGGGAAGCACTGGGAGCCTTTCCCCTAAGATCAGGAACAAAACAGGGATATCCACTCTCACCACTGCTATTCAACATAGTATTGGAAGTCCTAGCCTCAGCAATCAGACAACAAAAAGACATTAAAGGCATTCCAATTGGCAAAGAGGAAGTCAAACTCTCCCTCTTCGCCGATTGCATGGTACTCTACATAGAAAACCCAAAAGCCTCCACCCCAAGATTGCTAGAACTCATACAGCAATTTGGTAGCGTGGCAGAATACAAAATCAATGCCCAGAAATCAATGGCATTTCTATACACTAACAATGAGACTGAAGAAAGAGAAATTAAGGAGTCAATCCCATTTACAACTGCACCCAAAAGCATAAGATACCTAGGAATAAACCTAACCAAAGAGGTAAAGGATCTATACTCTAAAAACTATAGAACACTTCTGAAAGAAATTGAGGAAGACACAAAGAGATGGAAAAATATTCCATGCTCATGGACTGGCAGAATTAATATTGTGAAAATGTCAATGTTACCCAGGGCAATTTACACGTTTAATGCAATCCCTATCAAAATACCATGGACTTTCTTTAGAGAGTTAGAACAAATTATTTTAAGATTTGTGTGGAATCAGAAAAGACCCTGAATAGCCAGGGGAATTTTAAAAAAGAAAACCATATCTGGGGTCATCACAATGCCAGATTTCAGGTTGTACTACAAAGCTGTGGTCATCAAGACAGTGTGATACTGGCACAAAAACAGACACATAGATCAATGGAACATAATAGAGAACCCAGAAGTGGTCCCTGAACTTTATGGTCAACTAATATACGATAAAGGAGGAAAGACTATCCACTGGAAGAAAGATAGTCTCTTCAATAAATGGTGCTGGGAAAATTGGACATCCACATGCAGAAGAATGAAACTAGACCACTCTCTTGCACCATACACAAAGATAAACTCAAAATGGATGAAAGATCTAAATGTGAGACAAGATTCCATCAAAATCCTAGAGGAGAACACAGGCAACACCCTTTTTGAACTTGGCCACAGTAACTTCTTGCAAGATACATCCACGAAAGCAAAAGAAACAACAGCAAAAATGAACTATTGGGACTTCATCAAGATAAGAAGCTTTTGCACAACAAAGGATACAGTCAACAGAACTAAAAGACAACCTACAGAATGGGAGAAGATATTTGCAAATGACGTATCAGATAAAGGGCTAATTTCCAAGATCTACAAAGAACTTAAACTCAACAGCAAAGAAACAAACAATCCAATCATGAAATGGGCAAAAGACATGAACAGAAATCTCACAGAGGAAGACATAGACATGGCCAACAAGCACATGAGAAAATACTCTGCATCACTTGCCATCAGGGAAATACTAATCAAAGCACAATGAGATACCACCGCCCACCAGTGAGAATGGGGAAAATTAACAAGGCAGGAAACCACAAATGTTGGAGAGGATGCAGAGAAAAGGGAACACCCTTACACTGTTGGTGGGAATGTGAACTGGTGCAGCCACTCTGGAAAACTGTGTGGAGGTTCCTCAAAGAGTTAAAAATAGATCTGCCCTACGACCCAGCAATTGCACTGTTGGAGATTTACCCCAAAGATTCAGATGCAATGAAACGCTGGGACACCTGCACCCCAATTTTTCTAGCAGCAATGTCCACAATAGCCAAAGTGTGGAAGGAGCCTCGGTGTCCATCGAAAGATGAATGGATAAAGAAGATGTGGTTTATGTATACAATGGAATATTACTCAGCCATTAGAAACGACAAATACCCACCATTTGCTTCAACGTGGATGGAACTGGAGGGTATTATGTTGAGTGAAGTAAGTCAATCGGAGAAGGACAAACAGTGTATGTTCTCATTCATTTGTGGAATATGAATAATAGTGAAAGGGAATATAAGGGAAGGGAGAAGAAATGTGTGGGAAATATCAGAAAGGGAGACAGAACATAAAGACTTCTAACTCTGGGAAACGAACTAGGGGTGGTGGAAGGGGAGGAGGGCGGGGGGTGGGGGTGAATGGGTGATGGGCACTGAGGGGGGCACTTGACGGGATGAGCACTGGGTGTTATTCTGTATGTTGGTAAACTGAACACCAATAAAAAATTAATTTATTAAAAAAATAAACATACACATAAACGCGTAAGGAGAAAAAATAAAAATAAAAAGAATCCAAGCTCAGCAAACCCAAGCAGAAGTTCCCCAATTTACTTTTACAGTCCAACTCTGTAATCAGAGATGCCCTCTTGTCTCCATATTCTACTGACTCCAGTCCTGTCCCTCCTAATGCCCTAACATCTCTCAAATCCTGCCTCCTTCTTTTCCCCTGGCCCTGCTCTGGTTCCTACACTCTTTACAGCTGAATCAAGGGTAGACCCAGACTAGGGGCTCCTGATAAGATTGCACCTTCCCCAACAAAGTCACAGTTTGCAGGAGCTGTTCTCTCCTTTGTTAGGATCAGGGAACCCACCTTTTCATCTGTGCACAGTGGTCCCCATGAGGCCAGGACTCCCAGATCACCTCTACAGAGTGCAGTGGCAATTGGGCAACCATTCCTGCCCTGCTTCCACTGCCTCTCCATCCTTTCCATAGATGTTAGGATCAACCAAGTATACTATGTCAGCACCTCTTTGTTTTACCACCCATCCCCTCTAGCTCCTCAAAGACAGTGTATTCTGGCTATTTTGTTGCCAAGTCCCCAGAGCCTGGTACTGTACTAACACCTCAAAACATATGTGTTAGACAAAAGAACAAATGAATGAGGAGCAAAGAAATGAACTGCAAACTAATGAGTAACCATCCTCCTAATTTAGAATGTCTTTCTTTACTCCCACCTACTTAACAGTCCCTTTTCTGACCATCATAAGGACCTGTCTGGAATTCAAAACAGATTGTTTCACCTATCAAAGGAAGTTGTTTAAGTAATAACTCCTGTGTTTCCTGTGTAATAGTCCGAGGTTAGAATTCCACAGAAGGCTTTTCCTGACCTTCTCCTATCTTCTAGCACAGCCTCATTTCTGAGGGTTCTGCACACCTGGATGCTTTACTAGCATTTCAGGCCTCTGCTGGGAACATTCTCTCCCACCTCCAGCATGCCTGTCTTTCAAGACTTAGCTCATGAGTGACTTTCCCCAGATTTACACATAATTATGCCCTGATATATAATTGGCTTTCTCCTGTGCTAGCAATTGTCACAATGCCCAGCATGCATTTCCCCAAAGAGAGTGTAAACTCCTTAAGAACAGACATTATATACTGGATTTTTACTCCCTCTGTACCAACAAAGCACTGGGCATAAGCTTTGGGTGTGTTTAACCCAACTGATCTTGGAATCTGTTGTTAATTAATTTATTTGATTAATATATGCCAATTCTACTTCACTAATTAACAAGAGTCAATCAAAAGGGTTTTTCTTATTATTACAAAGTTGTATTTAATAAAAATCCTACTGGAACTCCTGAGTGGCTTAGTCGGTTGGGCATCCAACTCTTGGTTTCAACTTAAGTCATGAACTCAGGATCTTCAGGTAGGCCCAAGTTGGGCTCTGAGCTCAGGAAGGAGTCTGTCCCCACCCCCACTCGCATGCATGCTCTCTCTCAAATAAATAAAATAAAATCTTTAAAAATAAATAAAAAGTCCTCCTATACCAATAAACATTATGCATATACAGCCGGTCCTCATTATTCACAGATTTCATATTTACAAATTCACTTACCAAAATGTATTTGTTATCCAAAAATCAATTCCTAGTCTTTTTCAGACATGTGCAAAGCAACAGAAAGGTTGAGTCACCCAACCCTCATCTTCCGAGCTGACATATCACAAAGTCATGCTCTACTTTCTTCTTTCAGTTCTCATACAGCAACAAGTATCCTTTTGTGGTGTGCATAGTGCTATGTTTTCCACATTTTTGTCTTTTTTGTTGGTGAGTTCACTGTTTAGAACATGTAGTGATAAAGTGCTGTCTAGAATTCCTAAAGTGCAAGAAGACTGTGATGCGCCTTATAAAGAAAATATGTGTCATATAAACTTCATTCAGGCATGAGTTATGGGGCTGTTGGCTATGAGTTCAATGTTAATGATTCAACAGTGCATGTTAAATAAGGTGTCTTTAAATAGAAACACACATAAAACAAGATTATGTGATGATCAGTTGATAAAAATGTTGTGGCTAGAGGTTTGAAGGAACATAGCCCTGTATTTCCCCCTGGGAGCAATAGTGTTTAGGGATTGCTAATTCAGTGTTCACAGAGATTTAATAGAACACAACTGTTTCAAATAATGACAATTAACTATTAGTTATTAACTAATAAACTGTTCACATTAACAGACCTTATAAAGGGCAGAATTGAAACACACCTGAAAACCCAAGGAAATTTATGCTACTTAGGGGTCCTTGGACATGGGCACAAGTCTACTAGTCAGCAGACTGGTTCATGTGACCACAGCAGGACAGTATAAGTAAAAGCTGTCACATAGCACAGATGTCATGTCCATTACTATTAGAAACAACACACACTGTTTGTAGTATACTCATATTCTACGAGCTAGCTGTACAACTATGGACAAGTACATTAAGCATTCTAGTTTTATGAATTTATCTGAAAAATTACAGTTTGACCAAATGATTTCAAAAGACACTTCTATCTTCCAAATGTTATGTTTCTATAGTTATAACATAAAAATGTCTTTTCCTTCTTACAAATGGGGCCATGTATAAGCCAGGCCCTCAAGCACTGCTCTTCACTAAGTAGAAGGAGAACATTTGTCACTGGGATGTTTCAAGGATATTTGAACAGTCTATTGTGCAAATTTTTACTTTCAAGCAACCAAAACAGGTAAAGAGCCAAAGCATGCTCAGCTTGGGCCAGGCCTTGGCAGCAGAGGGTACAAAGACGGGTTCTCAGTGGCTGACATTTCAATCTGGGTGGAACAACAAAATAAATGCAAATGAAACAAATAGTAGGAGTTCAGTGGCTGAGTGGGCCTCAGTCAAAGACTCTGGAAGCAGAGGCACCTGGTGGCTCAGTGATTGCCCTCTGTTCAGGTCATGATCTCGGGGTCTTGAGAGCGAGTCCCACATTGGACTCCTCACAGGGAACCTGCTTCTCCCACTGCCTATATCTCTGCCTCTCTCTGTGTCTCTCATGAATAAATAAATAAAATCTTTAAAAAAAAGATTCTGGAAGCAGAACTTCCCCAAGGGCTTCCCACTGTTGGCTTCCTACTGCATTAAGTGGCTCCACAGCCCATATATCCCTGCTCAGTGACCCAGATGTTCCCAAGCCATGGGATTCTCAGATCCAATAGGAAAAAAAGAGCTGAAATGATTGATGGCTTCCTGAGTCCATGTTTCCAAACTGACCCTGTGTCTTTGACTTTCCATCAATCTCTAATAATTTCAGAAGCTGGAAGAAGACACTTAGACCTTGGAACCAACAATATCTCTTTTGGAAGCCTTATACTATGGCTGTGCAATGATATTTTATTACCACAGGTGATCCTTCCAATCCTAATAACCCAAGCATCAAGGTGCAAGACAGTTGATTGATAATGTTGATTATGCCATTGTCTCCTGTGGTACACTAACAAAGTAGCATTCATCCTACCTGGGGATTACAAAAGCCACCTTTTGGTTGGCAGAAGAAGGTCCCTTGGGATTTAGGGCCCTTGTACGTATTTTCCACACTGTGCTTTCTTTCTTGATGTCTGCAAGAGGGTATTTTGATGTGTATGATAAAGCAGGCGATGTCTCAGGAGAGAGCATCAGCTTAGGGAAAGGAACCAGAGTCTTTCCAAGTGATCTCAACCAAGTTCTCTAAGCTTAAAGCCATGTCTATTCATCAGGGATAACCTTACATTTACCCTAGGGCTGTCTCAGGGGTTTTGTGAGGATTAAGTGAGGCACAATGTAAGTAAACATCTAAGACACTGCCTGGCACCCAACATTCCTGATGCTTATCATTATTTATTAAGCAGAAGACATTTCTTATTGATCACACAAGTATGTGGTTTTAAAATTCAGTTCCAGGTTAAGCACATCTATGTAATATTAAGGCAGGGCTTTATCCTTCCCTCAGGAGGTAAAAGCAAAATGCAGCCCTACTGAATAGCAAGTTTCAGCAATAACGTAGCATACCTGACCTCGGTTAAACAGAAAAAAATGAACCAACATACTCATCCTTGTTCAGAACCTCCTCCTACGGGCCATGAGCAAGACCTAAATTTGTTTTCCTAAGAGGTCATTGTTTCCTTTAGAAACCTGCCAGGAAATTGTGATGACTAAAATTATAAAGACAGAACTTCAAATTAAAAGATTAACAAAAATCCCAGGAGGCTATGATTTGAATTCAAGGTGTGTTTCCACTTCAACTTATTCCCATCTCCACTCTGAGTAAATTGAGATTTGAAAGAAATGAAGAGAAGGAAGAAACTTTTGTTTTCCTTCAATAATCTCCTCACAGCTTTTGTTCATCAGCTCCTCCTGGGAACAACAGTGTGTTTAGGTGGCAGAGCTTCAGTCGCCATAGAAACACATCATAAAAGGTCCAGTTATTAAGGAGCAGGGTCTTCTGGTTGCCATAGGGAATGGTTCCCTAACAGATTTTCAAGGCTAGTGATGTGCTTATGGTCCATGTGACTATTTATTTGTATCAAAGATTACAGCGTGCCTTGTGTGATCTTTAACATTTGCTTGCAGTTAGATTTTCCTTTCTTTTGTCTGACTTCCAGTTTGTGAAAACAAATTAATCTCCAGAACATTATAAACACTATACACCACCTTCAATAAGGAAAGTTGTCTGTTAAATAAAACCAAGTTATAGAAAAATAAAGGATCATTTCTTCATGTTTGATAAGTATAAGAAGAATGTCCATTTAGCCTGTGCCCCTCACCCTCGGATATTTAAATCTAAACTGAGTTCCCAGAGGTAGAATCATGGAGACAGTAAATGGGAGGAAACATTGGGGGACTGCCAAATCAGACAGGGACTGACCTCACCTTCTCTCCAACCTCTGCTTCCCTGAGGACGGGCAGGATCAAGAGAGCACAGGCACCTACTTGTTCATTCATTCATTCATTCATTCATTCACTCATTCAATCATTCACTCGTTAATTCATTCAAAATGCATGTATTAGGTATCCAGCATGTATAAACCTGTATAGACCCTAAAGTGGACACAGGATTAACTCAACATTGTGTCATTTCTCATGATGCTGCTGCGGAAAGAGTGGTCCACGTCTGAGGACAGGTTTGGACAGATAATGCAATACTACAGAAGTTTTCCTACAGATAACTAAGAAGTAAATGCAGTAACTTAGATGAAAGATAAGGCCGATCTCTGGCCATATTGAAGTCTCCCTAACTTACTGGCTACAAAGGAGTAGAAGATTCTTTCACATGACCACACAATATTCAGGGCAGGCTAAACATTACTACATCTGTTTAGTCACATTTCAATACGATGTTGCATTTATTGCTAGGGGATGTTACTGATTTTTGTGTTGTTTTGTCATCATCACACACCTTATGTTGTGTGAGCCTCCTGAGGGTCCTGAAAGAGACTCCCAAGGAGCTGAAAGGACTTTGAGGTCTGCCTCTGTGGCATATCCATCAGAGGAGTTTAGGAGCTTTTTTTTTTTTTTTTTTTTTTTTTTTTTTTTTTTTTTTTAGGAGCTTATTTTTTGAAAGCATGTCACCTGACCGCAAGGGGAACTTTGGAATGTGGGTTTGATTCCCACTGTCATCACCTTCCCAGAGCCAAGACAGATAGGGATTGCCTTCATGAACCTCACAAATGCAATCATGACAAATCATGATGACTACCTCTGACAATGCTGCCTTAAAGATCAATACTGAGCACTATGGGCAATTCTTTTTGGGGAGACCTGAGAAAACATCAACATACTGTTGTGGTGATCTGTTTTAGATCACTCTTGAAGGCAACTATTTTCTAATAGTCTGACTTGAAACCACTAGGATGATGCATGCCATGCCCATGTGGCTGTGTTCTTCAGTGTGGAGCTGGTGTGAGAAATGACCAGGCATGCCACACCCATGCCACACTATGAAACAGTGACAGTCCTCTGGGCTGGAGCACTGGGGAGGGGTGAGGGACACATAGTCGCATCAGGGAGCCACCTGTGGCATGTGGGTGATATTCCACAGCAAACAGTGATGATTGCATGTGTCCAAGGTGAAGAGTGTCACAATGGGATTTATCCTGGCTTTCTGTGATATGAAATCAGCTTATGACCAGGACTTTTAAATAACTTCATAATTCAGTCTCTAAAGATGGGTACCTGAGACCAGCTTTCAACAATTTAAAATATTCTCATATATAGTATATTAAGGGAAAAAAAAGCAAATTGTAAACAGTGTAAGCTCAAGGTAACCATTTTTAAATTAGAAAGAGAGAATAAGGAAATGTGGCTTGTAAATACCAAAATAAATACAAGTAAAACAAAATAAAACAAACATCTCTAAAAGAATAACATTTCGTGGAGTAGGGAAATGGAACTTAAGCAAATGGGAACAACTGAGGAGAGACTCTCAGACCACTTTTCATATTTTTCATACATGAATCTTATTAATGTACTATGATTAAGTATTAATTAAAGAATTTTAAAAATCTTAATGATATTGTACGAGGATTTACAGATGAGGAAATTACAGATCGGAAGTTAAATCACTCTCTGAGGCCACACAGCTCACTGACAATCAAGATGAGATATTCAACTTCAGCTGGCTTCCCCAGATGAACTCGTATGGAGCTGCTGCTCACTGCCTCATTCAGTCCATGCCTTAGTCCTCACTAATGCAGAAAATTGCTCCTACCCTCATTCTCATTGCACCTTATTTAAGTTGCTATCATGTATTACATGGCATTGTGCTTTCCTGATTAAATATCTGTCTTCTTGTTAAGTATTCCCTTAGAAAGAATCTAGTATTTATTATTGAATATAATTTTCATCAAATGTAATAAAGTAGTTCTTATTTCTTTTATTATAAAATTGAAGCTAAGAGTGAGAGATACGGACTGAAAGTTTGTGTCCACCCAAAACTCTTATGTTGAAACCCTAAACCTCAATATGATAATATTTGGAAGTGGAGATTTTGGGAAGTAATGAGGTCATGGGAGTGAAATCCCCATGTTGGGATTAGAGTCCTTATAAGTAGAAGAGACCAGAGCCATTTTCTCTTTCCAATACATGAGGATACATATAGCAAGAGAAATTTCATCAGGAATCTAAACACCTAGCACCTTGACTTTCCAGCTTCCAGAATTGTGGGAAATAAATGTCTGTTGTCCAAGCCACGTAATCTGTGGTATTTTGTTATAATGGCTACCAAGGTACAATTAAGTCAGCATAAAGTCACGCAGCTCTTGAGCCTCAGAATTGAAGTTAAATGACAGATTCCCAAATCCCGCATCTCCCTCTATATGGTGCTCTTTCCTAATGAGACCGGAAATATGTTAGTCTTTGTTTTACCAATACTCTCTAATGCCTGGCAAAAGATCCTGGCTACATTTGTTGTCTGCATGGACCCTGAAGGCAAACTCATGCTGGATTCAAGTATATCGTTGAAAGATTGTCTTGGCAATATTTGACAACCCTTCCATGATTTTTCTAGCAAGATGACGATGACAGTTTCAACATTAGCTGACAAAATTAGATCTTTTCCTAAAATCAGACCTGGAATCCCAAAATAGAGAGATGGATCCATAATCATGACTAAATTCACCAACTCTAAGAATGTTTTTGAAACAAAACTACTCTGTCCCAGCACTCTAGAAGAGATAGAGCCAAAGACATATTTAACAGTGCTTCATCTTATCACAATCAGTTCTGGAACTACTGCCTTAGGACTACTTCTGTCTATAGTAAAACATATGCTTTACCCACATACATTAACTGTGTGCTTCTAGTGTTTGTGTTTCAAATGATGAATCTGTCTGAAGGGACCATAATGAAGTCTCTTTCTTTTCTTTCCACTAAAGGAACTCAAGTGTACCAAGTCTTCAGGAACTGTCCTACTTTGTATTTTACTCCTAGACTGACACTTTATACAGCATCTTGTACATTTTCTACATCACATTTACAAATAGGTACACCAATCCTATCCCCTACAATGGAAAACACACACTTTCAAGAGACATCAAAACATTAGACTCCAAACAAAATACCAATTTTCATTCTGCTCTGTCTATATCATACTCAAAATCACAATGCACACCTAATGGTTGGCCAAAGTCCTTGAGCACAGCCTATTTCACAGCACTTAGCTCCTAATTGAAATTTCACAGTACAATACTTAAGACACAACTCCAAATTGCATTGCCATTTAAGCAAATGTGTTTTCCTAGCCATTTATTTGTGATTTCCTCTTGGCTATATGCTTCTTATGATTTGCTGTTGGTTGCTGTTGCAATTAAGACCTTCAGTATCCATTTGAGGATATTGTAGAATGTCCTATCTCCCTGTGAATTAAATTTAACCCAGTAGTATATTAATCGCTTCCCCCAGTTGTGTGCCTTTGGGAAGAAAAAGAACATTTCCATTCTCAGAGGAGATACTAGTTCTTGGCTCTCCCTATCAAAGACTTTTCCAAACTGTAGTCCTTATTGGTTTCTTCACTTGTTCTCTCAGGTCTGATTTTAATATGAAATTGTGGAGGAATTCAATTCCACAGATAAGAAATACAAGCAGCTTTTAAATATTATTTGAAAACATCGAAGTCTGTTAATAGAACAAAATACAGTGACAATCCTTTTCTTTCTCCTTCTAGAAAGATTTTTAAAAATTTATTACAGACATTTCAAATAAGCAAAATCATAAAATAGTATAATGAATCTCCCATATATCTATGTTTCAACTTCACAGCTGATTTATTTTGAGTCAGGACCCAATTAGGTCTACATATTTGCTTCTGATTTTTCTTTTATCATATGAGTTTTCCATCCCCTCACTTCTATGCCTTCAATCTGTAGATGAAACCTGGTCCTTCGATTACCACCTTGACCCCATTCTGGATTGGAGAAATGACTTCTTTGTAGGATCAAATAATTGTTCATCTATGTCTATCTTCTATATTTCCTGCAAATATAAATCTATTTATAAATCTATTTGGTGGTAGATCTAATGACTTTCACCTTTCTGCTTGTTAACAGAAATACAGATCCAGACTCATTGAACGACAAGACTTATAGGCCTCTCACTTTATCTGACATCTGATACTTGAGTCCTCTCTACAGTGCTTCCCAGGTGCTTGCCTAGAATCAGACATTGTCTAAATCACTTCTTGCATGGATAGGGAGACTTAGTCTGAAAAAAACAGTTAAGAAGGAGAACTGGGAAAGAAAGAGAGACTTAAAAGGGCCCTATCCAAATCCCAAGGCCAATACAACTCAACTTTTAAAACATCACATTGAAGAGTTTTGGCCAGGAGGTAGAGCCGGTGATTGAGGAAATGGATTACAAACAAGGCCCTCAGACAAATGAAGTTGTTTAACATGGAAGTCAAGAACCTGGACAGAGCCTCTCAAAGGTTTAGGTGGGAACACCAGGAACCTTTTTTTGTTTTGCCCATTGAGGTACTGAGGCAGTTTGGAAGCACTGGCAAGAAGAGACTAAGCATTAAATTTCTCTTCTAAAATATGGAAATTGGGGGAGGAGGGGCAAGATGGCGGAAGAGTAGGGTCCCCAAATCACCTGTCCCCAACAAATTACCTAGATAACCTTCAAACCATCCTGAAAATCTACGAATTCGGCCTGAGATTTAAAGAGAGACCAGCTGGAATGCTACAGTGAGAGGAGTTCACGCTTCTATCAAGGTAGGAAGACAGGGGAAAAAGAAATAAAGGAACAAAAGGCCTCCGAGGGGGAGGGGCCCCGGAGGAGCCGGGCTGAGGCCGGGGCGAGTGTCCCCAGGACAGGAAAGCCCCGTCCCGGAGGAGCAGGAGCTGCACCAACCTTCCCGGGCGGGCGGAAAGGGGCTCGCAGGGAGTTGGAGCAGGACCCAGGAGGGCGGGGATGCCCTCGGGCTCCCTGGGACACTAACAGACACCTGCGCCCCGGAGAGTGCGCCGAGCTCCCTAAGGGCTGCAGCACGCACTGGAGCAGTTCGGAGGGGCTCGGGAGCGGCTCCAGGGAGGGAGCTGCGGGGCGGGAGCGCAAATCCAACAACGCAGGCCCCGGAGCACAGGGCGCCGGGACACAGCCCAGGATCCGGCCTCCCCCCGGGACAGGCAGAGGCCGGGAGGGCCCAGGACAGCAAGGACGCTCCTGCCCGAACTGAGCAGATCAGCGGCCCCGCCCCGGAGCCTCCAGGCCCTGCAGATGGAAAGCCGAGAGCCCCGAGCCCCGTAGTTCCTGCGGAGGCTGAATCCAGGCTTCTAGAGTTGCCATAGCAACTGCAACTGTTCCTCCTGAGACCTCACGGGGTAAACAACCCCCGCTGAGCCCTGCAGCAGGCAGGGGCAGAGCAGCTCCCCCAAGTGCTAACACCTGAAAATCAGCGCAGCAGGCCCCTCCCCCAGAAGACCAGCTGGACGGACCAGTTCCAGGGGAAGTCAAGGGACTTAAAGTCTACAGAAATACTCCCCCGTGTTTTTTTTTTTTCTTTTCTTTTTGATTTCTGATTGCTTCCCCCACCCCCTTTTTTTTTCACCTTTCTTTCTTTTTCTTTCCCTTTTTCTTCTCTTCTTTCCTTTTTCTTTTCTTTTTCTTTTTTCTTTTTCTCTTTTCTTTCCTTCTCTCTCTTTCTCTCCTTTTCCCAATACAACTTGTTTTTGGCCACTCCGCACTGAGCAAAATGACTAGAAGGAAAACCTCACCTCAAAAGAAAGAATCAGAAACAGCCCTCTCTCCCACAGAGCTACAAAATCTGGATTACAATTCAATGTCAGAAAGCCAATTCAGAAGCACTATTATACAGCTACTGGTGGCTCTAGAAAAAAGCATTAAGGACTCACGAGACTTCATGACTGCAGAATTTAGATCCAATCAGGCAGAAATTAAAAATCAACTGAATGAGATGCAATCCAAACTAGAAGTCCTAACGACGAGGGTTAACGAGGTGGAAGAACGAGTGAGTGACATAGAAGACAAGTTAATGGCAAAGAGGGAAACTGAGGAAAAAAGAGACAAACAATTAAAGGACCATGAAGACAGATTAAGGCAAATAAATGACAGTCTAAGGAAGAAAAACCTACGTTTAATTGGGGTTCCCGAGGGCGCCGAAAGGGACAGAGGGCCAGAATATGTATTTGAACAAATCCTAGCTGAAAACTTTCCCAATCTGGGAAGGGAAACAGGCATTCAGATCCAGGAAATAGAGAGATCCCCCCCTAAAATCAATAAAAACCGTTCAACACCTCGACATTTAATAGTGAAGCTTGCAAATTCCAAAGATAAAGAGAAGATCCTTAAAGCAGCAAGAGACAAGAAGTCCCTGACTTTCATGGGGAGGAATATTAGGGTAACAGCAGACCTCTCCACAGAGACGTGGCAGGCCAGAAAGGGCTGGCAGGATATATTCAGGGTCCTAAATGAGAAGAACATGCAACCAAGAATACTTTATCCAGCAAGGCTCTCATTCAAAATGGAAGGAGAGATAAAGAGCTTCCAAGACAGGCAGGAACTGAAAGAATATGTGACCTCCAAACCAGCTCTGCAAGAAATTTTAAGGGGGACTCTTAAAACTCCCCTTTAGGAAGAAGCTCAGTGGAACAATCCACAAAAACAAGGACTAAATAGATATCATGATGACACTAAACTCATATCTGTCAATAGTAACTCTGAACGTGAACGGGCTTAATGACCCCATCAAAAGGCGCAGGGTTTCAGACTGGATAAAAAAGCAGGACCCATCTATTTGCTGTCTACAAGAGACTCATTTTAGACAGAAGGACACCTACAACCTGAAAATAAAAGGTTGGAGAACCATTTACCATTCAAATGGTTCTCAAAAGAAAGCAGGGGTAGCCATCCTTATATCAGATAAACTAAAATTCACTCCGAAGACAGTAGTGAGAGACGAAGAGGGACACTATATCATACTTAAAGGATCTATCCAACAAGAGGACTTAACAATCCTCAATATATATGCCCCGAATGTGGGAGCTGCCAAATACTTAAACGAATTATTAACCAAAGTAAAGAAATACTTAGATAATAATACACTTATACTTGGTGACTTCAATCTAGCTCTCTCTACCCTTGATAGGTCTTCTAAACACAACATCTCCAAAGAAACGAGAGCTTTAAATGATACACTGGACCAGATAGATTTCACAGATATCTACAGAACTTTACATCCAAACTCAACTGAATACACATTCTTCTCAAGTGCACATGGAACTTTTTCCAGAATAGACCACATACTGGGTCACAAATCGGGTCTGAACCGATACCAAAAGATTGGGATCGTCCCCTGCATATTCTCAGACCATAACGCCTTGAAATTAGAACTCAATCACAAGAAGAAGTTTGGAAGGACCTCAAACACGTGGAGGTTAAGGACCATCCTGCTAAAAGATAAAAGGGTCAACCAGGAAATTAAGGAAGAATTAAAAAGATTCATGGAAACTAATGAGAATGAAGATACAACTGTTCAAAATCTTTGGGATGCAGCAAAAGCAGTCCTGAGGGGGAAATACATCGCAATACAAGCATCCATTCAAAAACTGGAAAGAACTCAAATACAAAAGCTAACCTTACACATAAAGGAGCTAGAGAAGAAGCAGCAAATCGACCCGACGCCCAGCAGAAGAAGAGAGTTAATTAAAATTCGAGCAGAACTCAACGAAACTGAGACCAGAAGAACTGTGGAACAGATCAATAGAACCAGGAGTTGGTTCTTTGAAAGAATTAATAAGATAGATAAACCATTAGCCAACCTTATTAAAAAGAAGAGAGAGAAGACTCAAATTAATAAAATCATGAATGAGAAAGGAGAGATCACTACCAACACCAAGGAAATACAAACGATTTTAAAAACATATTATGAACAGCTCTACGCCAATAAATTAGGCAATCTAGAAGAAATGGACGCATTCCTGGAAAGCCACAAACTACCAAAACTGGAGCAGGAAGAAATAGAAAACCTGAACAGGCCAATAACCAGGGAGGAAATTGAAGCAGTCATCAAAAACCTCCCAAGACACAAGAGTCCAGGGCCAGATGGCTTCCCAGGGGAATTCTATCAAACGTTTAAAGAAGAAATCATACCTATTCTACTAAAGCTGTTTGGAAAGATAGAAAGAGATGGAGTACTTCCAAACTCATTCTATGAGGCCAGCATCACCTTAATTCCAAAACAGACAAAGACCCCACCAAAAAGGAGAATTACAGACCAATATCCCTGATGAACATGGATGCAAAAATTCTCAACAAGATACTAGCCAATAGGATCCAACAACACATTAAGAAAATTATTCACCATGACCAAGTAGGATTTATCCCCGGGATGCAAGGCTGGTTCAACACTCGTAAAACAATCAATGTGATTCATCATATCAGCAAGAGAAAAACCAAGAACCATATGATCCTCTCATTAGATGCAGAGAAAGCATTTGACAAAATACAGCATCCATTCCTGATCAAAACTCTTCAGAGTGTAGGGATAGAGGGAACTTTCCTCGATATCTTAAAAGCCATCTACGAAAAGCCCACAGCAAATATCATTCTCAATGGGGAAGCACTGGGAGCCTTTCCCCTAAGATCAGGAACCAGACAGGGATGTCCACTCTCACCACTGCTATTCAACATAGTATTGGAAGTCCTAGCCTCAGCAATCAGACAACAAAAAGACATTAAAGGCATTCAAATTGGCAAAGAAGAAGTCAAACTCTCCCTCTTCGCCGATGACATGATACTCTACATAGAAAACCCAAAAGCCTCCACCCCAAGATTGCTAGAACTCATACAGCAATTTGGTAGCGTGGCAGGATACAAAATCAATGCCCAGAAATCAGTGGCATTCCTATACACTAACAATGAGACTGAAGAAAGAGAAATTAAGGAGTCAATCCCATTTACAATTGCACCCAAAAGCATAAGATACCTAGGAATAAACCTAACCAAAGAGGTAAAGGATCTATACCCTAAAAACTATAGAACACTTCTGCAAGAAATTGAGGAAGACACAAAGAGATGGAAAAATATTCCATGCTCATGGATTGGCAGAATTAATATTGTGAAAATGTCAATGCTACCCAGGGCAATTTACACGTTCAATGCAATCCCTATCAAAATACCATGGACTTTTTTCAGAGACTTAGAACAAATTATTTTAAGATTTGTGTGGAATCAGAAAAGACCCCGAATAGCCAGGGGAATTTTAAAAAAGAAAACCATAGCTGGGGGCATCACAATGCCAGATTTCAGGTTGTACTACAAAGCTGTGGTCATCAAGACAGTGTGGTACTGGCACAAAAACAGACACATAGACCAATGGAACAGAATAGAGAATCCAGAAATGGACCCTGAACTTTATGGTCAACTAATATTCGACAAAGGAGGAAAGACGATCCACTGGAAGAAAGACAGTCTCTTCAATAAATGGTGCTGGGAAAATTGGTCATCCACATGCAGAAGAATGAAACTAGACCACTCTCTTGCACCATACACAAAGATAAACTCAAAATGGATGAAAGATTTAAATGTGAGACAAGACTCCATCAAAATCCTAGAGGAGAACACAGGCAACACCCTTTTTGAACTTGGCCACAGTAACTTCTTGCAAGATACATCCACGAAAACAAAAGAAACAAAAGCAAAAATGAACTATTGGGACTTCATCAAGATAAGAAGCTTTTGCACAGCAAAGGATACAGTCAACAAAACTCAAAGACAACCTACAGAATGGGAGAAGATATTTGCAAATAACATATCAGATAAAGGGCTAGTTTCCAAAATCTATAAAGAACTTATTAAACTTAACACCAAAGAAACAAACAATCCAATCATGAAATGGGCAAAAGACATGAAGAGAAATCTCACAGAGGAAGACATAGACATGGCCAACATGCACATGAGAAAATGCTCTGCATCACTTGCCATCAGGGAAATACAAATCAAAACCACAATGAGATACCACCTCACACCAGTGAGAATGGGGAAAATTAATAAGGCAGGAAACAACAAATGTTGGAGAGGATGTGGAGAAAAGGGAACCCTCTTACACTGTTGGTGGGAATGTGAACTGGTGCAGCCACTCTGGAAAACTGTGTGGAGGTTCCTCAAAGAATTAAAAATAGACCTGCCCTACGACCCAGCAATTGCACTGTTAGGGATTTACCCCGAAGATTCAGATGCAATGAAACGCCGGGGCACCTGCACCCCGATGTTTCTAGCAGCCATGTCCACAATAGCCAAACTGTGGAAGGAGCCTCGGTGCCCATCGAAAGATGAATGGATAAAGAAGATGTGGTTTATGTATACAATGGAATATTACTCAGCCATTAGAAACAACAAATACCCACCATTTGCTTCAACGTGGATGGAACTGGAGGGTATTATGCTGAGTGAAGTAAGTCAATCGGAGAAGGACAAACAGTGTATGTTCTCACTCATTTGGGGAATATGAATAATAGTGAAGGGGAATATAAGGGAAGGGAGAAGAAATGTGTGGGAGATATCAGAAAGGGACACAGAACATAAAGACTTCTAACTCTGGGAAATGAACTAGGGGTGGTGGAAGGGGAGGAGGGCGGGGGGTGGGGGTGAATGGGTGACGGGCACGGAGGGGGACACTTGACGGGATGAGCACTGGGTGTTATTCTGTGTGTTGGTAAATTGAACACCAATAAAAATTAATTTATAATAAAAAAAATAAATAAAATATGGAAATTGATGTTGAACTTTCTGCATTCACTTCTGGAAAGCTCTGTGGATATGACTGTATAACTCTAGCTCCTAACAGCACAGACTGACTACATAGTCTACAGTCTACACAGTTGACTCAGGCAAGGTTGAGGCCAAGCCCTGCATGTGGGGGTGGGGGGCTAACCAATAAAGCAACTTTTGGGAGTCTTTTATTCACCAACATCTTACTGTTCTTGAAAACCTGTATCCTTAAATAAGCCCAATATTTTGTTTTTTTTTTTTTTTTCAAATTCTCCTGCCATTTATTTTTTAAATCCCTGCTAATGCAGAGTCATTCCTCCATCTTTGTCTCAGCCTGTCAGCCCATAATCTGATCTGCTGAAGGAGAAGATTTTTTTCATGGTATCATTCACAAATTTGAGGTACTTAATGTAGGTACTTCTAAATTATTCTAAAAATGTAGATCAGGACAAGACCAACAACCAAGCTCTGAAACCCTCCAATGGGACCTCCCAAGACAGTTCTCAATCCAGTAACCGGGACCCTAAGGAATCATCACTGGTTAATGGTTGACATATATCCTTTAGTCCAGCTTCCAATTGTCCTTGAAATCAACTTCATGGACAAGATACCTGGAAATATGTTACAAAAAGCTTAGTTGTGAAGTCCATACTTTTTACTTGTCCAGGAAACTTTCTTATCTAAAAAAAAAAAAAAAATGGGGGGGAGGAGTAATCAAAGCTTCTTCCAGATGTGCCTCTCTCCTGGTTTCGTGGAGTTTCCTCCTCACAGCATGGCCCCGAAATGCCAGTCCTTGCTCGGGCATCAAACGAAGAAACCAAGGCTGCCTCCTGCCCCCAAGCCGCAGGAAACATCGACCTCTCAGCACTTGCTGAAGGGAGAAAAAGAACAGCAAGAAGCAATTGAACATATTGATGAAGTACAAAGTGAAATAGACAGACTTAATGAACAAGCCAGTGAGGATATTTTGAAAGTAGGACAGAAATATAACAAACTCCACCAACCATTTTTTCACAAGAGGTCAGAATTGATCACCAAAATCCCCAATTTTGGGGTAACAACATTTGTCAACCATCCACAAGTGTCTGCACTGCCTGGGGAGGAGGATGAAGAGGCACTTCATTATTTGACAAGAGTTGAAGTGACAGAATTTGAAGATATTAAATCAGGTTACAGAATAGATTTTTTATTTTGATGAAAACCTTTACTTCAAAAATAAAGTTCTCTCCAAAGAATTTCACCTGAATGAGAGTGGTGATCCATCTTCAAAGTCCACTGAAATCAAATGGAAATCTGGAAAGGATTTGACAAAACATTCAAGTCAAACACAGAATAAAGCCATCAGGAAGAGACAGCACGAAGAACCAGAGAGCTTCTTCACCTGGTTTACTGACCACTCTGATGCAGGTGCAGATGACTTAGAAGAGGTCATGAAAAATATTTGGCCAAATCCATTACAGTACTACTTGGTTCCAGATATGGATGATGAAGAAGGGAAAGAAGAAGGAAGAAGAAGGAAGAAGAAGGGAGAAGAAAGAAGAAGAAGAAGAAGAAGAAGAAGAAGGAGGAGGAGGAGGAGGAGGAGGAGGAGGAGGAGGAGGAGGAGGAGGAGGAGGAGGAGGAGGATTGGAAGATATTGATGAAGAAGGAGATGAGGATGAAGGTCAAGAAGATGACAATGATGATGAGGGGGAAGGAGAGGAGGATGAAGGAGAAGATGACTAATGGAACACTGATGGATTTCAACATTCCATTCCAATTTTCTCCAGTCCCTGGGAGCAAGTTGCATCTCTTTTGTCCCCCCCTCCTCTTGTGCTCATTCGTCCTATTTTTTGAAGTCTCTTTTCTCTCCCTTTATACCATGGTTCTCAACTTATTTTGGGGGGAGACACCTTGAGCAGAATACAGCAGGAAAATAATCTCTACTGCTTTCTCTTCCAAATTCATTTTTATCCCTTCCTGTCTCAACAAAAACTTTATGGAATCAACACTACAGTACTGCTCTGTGGGAAGAAAGAAAAACCTTCTGCTCCCTTAGCTCTGCTGGAAGCTGGAGGGTGCTAGGCCCCTGTGTAGTAGTGCATAGAATTCTAGCTTTTTTCCTCCTTTCTCTGTATATTGAGCTCAGAGATTACACTGTGTCTTTATGTGAAAGTGGACAGTTAGCATTTACCAACATGTACCTGTCTATCTTGTTTAAAAAAAGAAAAAAACTTTAAAAAATGGGGTTATAGAAGGTCATCAAAGGGTGGGTTTGAGATGTTTGGGTGGGTTAAGTGGGCATTTTGGCAACATGGCTTCTCCTTTGGCATGTTTAATTGTGATGTTTAATGTACATCCTTGCAGTTTAAGATGACACTTTTAAAATAAAACTCTCCTAATGATGATTTGAGCCCTGCCACTCAATGGGGGAATCAGCAGAACCAGAGGATCTTATTTGGAATTGACATTCTCTATTGTAATTTTGTTCCTGTTTATTTTTAAATTTTCTTTTTGTTTCACTGGAAGGGAAAGATGCTTAGTTTTAAACGTTAAAAGTGTACAAGTTGCTTTGTTACAATAAAACTAAATGTGTATACACACACACACACAAACACACACACACAAGGTAAAAATAAACTCAGTTCATTGTGGAGTACTTGTTTCCTTAAGTGTTTTTCTATTTTTTCCTCCTTGTTGAATCAGAATTCAAGTGTGGATTGCTTCTCCTCTTCTTGGGTAGATTCCTGCCATGAGATTGTGTCCCTCTTTTCTCTGAACCTTTTGAAATATGTCCTCTTAGGCTCTCAGGCACATAAATGATTCTCTCACACATATCCTTGCTGAGCACTGACATTATACCCTTCACAAAAACCATTTCAAAATGGATTGCATATCTAAACATAATGCAAAACTCTAAAACTCCTAAAAGATAACACAGAAGAAAATCTTTGATGAAAACTTTTTAGGTAAAACACCAAAGGTATAATCCATAAAAAAAGAAAGAATCCAAAAGTTGGGCTCAATTAAAATTAAACCCTTCGGCTCTATGAAAGACACTGATAAGAGAAGGGGAAAATAATGAAAAAATAATTACAAAACACATATCTGATAAAGGACTATTATTCCAAATGTGCTAAGAAAATTTATTTTTTTAATATTTTATTTATTTATTCACAAGAGACAGAGAGAGAGAGAGAGGCAGACACACAGGCAGAGGGAGAAACGGGCTCCCTGCAGGGAGCCCTATGTGGGACCCGATCCCCGGACTCCAGGATCACGCCCTGGGCCGAAGGCAGGTGCTCAACCGCTGAGCCACCTAGGCTGCCCAGAAAATTTAAAACTCAATAATAAGAAAATGAACAACCTGATTAAAAAATGGGCAAAAAGATCTGAACAGACACCAAATAAGATATACATATGGCAAATAAGTATATGAAAAAATGCTCAACATCACATGTCAGTGTGAATTTCAAATTGAAACAAGATACAACTACACCCCTATTAAAATGGATAAAATCCAAAACACTGAGAACACCAAATGCTGGCAAAGATGTGGAGCACAGGAACCCTCATTCATCACTGGTGAGAGTGCAGAAGTCGGAAGACAGTTTGACAGCTTCTTACAAAACCAGACATACTCTACCCATATGATCCAACAACCATACTCTTTGGTATTCACCCAAATGAGTTGGAACCTTATGTTCACACAAAAACCGGCATATGAATGTTTAGAACAACTTTATTAATAATTGCCAAAACTTTAAAGCAATATGTCCTTTTGCAGGTGAAGAGGTAAATAAACTGTGATACATCCAAATGGTAAAATATTATTCAAGGTTAAAAAGAAATTAGCTATGAAGACACAAAAAGGCGGGGGGGGGGGCTTAAATGCATATTACTAAGTGAAATAGGCTAATTTCAACCATATGACCTTCTGAAAAAGAAGACATACCTGGAGGCAATAAAATATTATTGTTTTTCAGGGATTTGGGGAGAGGAAAGAATGAATAGATGGAGCTTTAAGCTAAGTGGGTTTCTAAGGCAGCAAAATTAATTCTATACACTCTAATGGCAAATACATATCATGTTTGTCAAGACCCATAGAATGTATACAACCAACCCTAATGTTGTGTATGTGTGTATATACATATACATATAAACGTTTCATATACATATACGTATATACATATATATGTTTCATATATATGTTTATATGTATATGTATTATACACACACAACATTAGGGTTGGTTGTATACATTCTATGGGTCTTGACAAACATATAATGATATGTATTCACATATACATATATGTATTCACATATAAACATAATGATATGTATATACATATAAACTTTCATATTTATATACATATTTTGATTTTTGGAGCAATTTTAGCTATAGAGAAGTTGAACAAATTATATAGAAGCTCTCATATACCTTCTGTCATGAACAAAGTTTCCCCTTAACATCTTGCATTACTGTGGTATATTTGTTACAATTAATGAACCAAATTTGCATTATTCTTAACTAAAGTCTATAGTTTACATGAAGATTCACTCTTTGTGCTGTAAAGTTTTATAAGTTTTGACAAACACATAATGTCAGGTATCCAATATTACATCATGCAGAATAGTTTCAACATACCAAAAATCATCTCTAAGTCCTTTTCATCCCCACTCCTCCGCCAATCTGGCAATCATTGATCTTTTTGTCTACCTATTTCTTCAATGTCATATAGTTGGAATCATTTAGTTGGCTTCTTTCTAGATTGGCTTCTTTCATTTAGCAATATGCATTTAACGATCCTCCATGTAGTTTTGTGACTTGATAGCTTGTTTCTTCTTAAAGCTGAATAATATTTTATTGTATGGATATACTGCAGCTTGTTTATCCATTCATCTATTAAAAGATACTTCTAGGGATGCCTGAATGGCTCAGTGGTTGAGCATCTGCCTTTGGCTCAGGTCGTGATCCCAAGGTCCCAGGATCGAGTCCCACATCGGGCTCCCAGCAAGGAGCCTGCTTTTCCCTCTGCCTGTGTCTCTGCCTCTCTGTGTCTCTCATGAATAAATAAATACTTTTTTTAAAAAAGATACTTCTATACAATGGGACACTATTCGGCCAAGAGAAATTTAAAAATCCTGCCATTCATGACAATGTGGATGAAGCTTGACATTATGCTAAGTGAATTAAGTCACACAGAGAAAGAAAAATGCTACATAATGTCACTTATATGTGGAATCTAAAAAAGCCAACCTCATAAAACAGAGTATAGAGTGATGGTTACCAGGAATTGTGTGTGTGTGTGTGTGTGTGTGTGTGTGTGTGTCCAGAAAAAGGGATAGGGGGATGGGAAGGTGTTGGTCAAATAGTACAAACTTCCAGTTATAAAATGAATTAGTTCTGAAGATCTAATGTACAACATAGTAACTATAGTTAATAATACTAATATGCTTGAGATTTGTTGACAGTAGATCTTAAATGTTCTCACCACAAAAAGAAATGTAACCATGTGACATGGTGAAGGTGTTAGCTAATTCTAGGGTGGCAATCATTTTGCAATATAGAAATGTATCAAATCAACACATCCTACACACGAAACTTACAAAATGTCATATGTCAATGGTATCAGAGTAAAGCTGGAAAAAATAAAATAAATAAATAAAACAAAAATTAATTAAAAATAAATATTTCAGTTGCTTTCAGCTTAAAGCAATTTTGGGAAAAGCTACTTTCGTGTGCACGTTTTTATGTGGTCATAAGTTTTCGATTTAATTGAGTAGATACTTAGAAGTCTGACTGCTGTATTATATAAAATTGTTTTGGTCTGTGAGAAACAGTCTCCCCTCAGTGGCTGGACCACTTTACATTCATACTAGCAATAGTAGTTCCTGTTTCTCTGCATCACTGCCAACATTAGATATTATCAGTATTTTGGATTTTACCATTGTAATGGTTTTGTAGTGCTATCTCTTCATTTTAACTTTTAACATCTTTTAATGTTGAATTGGCAATTCTCTAATGACATACAATGTTGAGCATTTTTTCATATGCTTATTTGCCATCTGTATATCCTACATTGCCAGGGCTGCTGTAACAAAATACCACAGACTGTTTGACTTTCACAACAGAAATTTACTTTCTCACAGTTCTAGAAGCTACAAGCCTGAGATAAGGTGTTGGCAGGTCTGATTTCTCCTGAGGCCTCTTTCCTTGGCTTACAAGCCATCTTTTCACTATACCCTTGTGGTCTTGTCTCTATGCATGTGTATGTTATGTCCAAATCTCCTTCCTTTTCTTTCTTTTTTTAAAAAACATTTATTTATTTATTTATTTATTTATTTATTTATTTATTTATTTATTTATGAGAGAGAGAAAGAGAGCACAAGTGGTGTGTGGGCGGTGCAGCATGGAGGGGTAGAGGGAGAAGGACAAGCAGATTCCTCACTGAGCAGGGAGCCTGAAGTGGGACTCGATCAAGATCCTGGGATCATGACCTGAGCTGAAGGCAGATGCTTAACCAACTGAGCCACCTTAAGGAGATAAGATATCCTAAATCTCCTTTTCTTATAAAGACACCAGTCAACTTGTTTAGGGCCCACCCCAAAAACTTTCACTTAATTACCTCTTCAAAGACCTTATCTCCAAATCAGGATACATTCTGAGGTACTGGTGGTTAGAACTTCAACATACAAATTTTAGGGAACATAATTCAACTCATTCATAATTCGGCTTCTTTGGTGAGGTTCAGATATTTCACCTATTTTTAATATGATTTTTTAAGCATTGAGTTTTAAGTGGTTTCTTGTGTATTTCAGATATAAGATCCTTATCAGATATGTATTTTGTAAATATTTTCCCCAAGTCTGTGGCTTATTATTCTCTCAACAGAGCCTTTCATGGAGCAGAAGATTTTAATTTTAACGTAGTTTTATTTTTCTATTTTTTTATTCACAGATTGTGGTTTTTGTGTTGTGTCTAAAACACATTGCCAAAGCCAAGGTCATTTACATTTTTTGTTACCTTCAAGAACTTTTATAATTCTGCTTTTTTATAGTTAGGTCTATGATCCACTTAAATTCATTTTTGTAGAAGATATAAAGTCTTTGTCTACATTAATTTTTTTTGCATATGGATGTCCAATTATTCTAGCAGAATTTCTTGAAAAAACTATTTATTCTCCATTTAATTACCTCTTCTTTGTCAAAGATTGAAAAAGATTCTTTAAAAAAATCAATAACAGGGCAGCCCAGGTGGAGATCCTGGAGACCCGGGATTGAGTCCCACGTCGGGCTCCCTGCATGGAGCCTGCTTCTCCCTCTGCCTATGTCTCTGCCTCTCTCTGTGTGTGTCTCTCATGAATAAATAAATAAAAAGAAAGATCAATAACATTGCTAAACCTCTAGCACAATAACTAAGAAAAAAATGAAAAAGATACAAATTACTCATATCAGAAAATGAGAGATGAGCAATACTGATTCCATGGACATTGAGCTAAATGAATTTAAAGAATCAGCTTTTACTTTTGTTGGTATTTTGTTGACTTTTGCTTACTTTTTGTTTTCCTGTTTTTATTATTTTTATTCTCCTACTTGATTTAGGTTTATATTGCTCAGGTTTCTTAGTTTTTTAGGGTGGACATTTTCTCCAGGCTTCTTCTTCAGTTCATGTCTTATTTAGGTATGCGTTGCTTAATATCCAGGTATTTTGGAATTTTCTAGCTATCTTTCTCTCACTTATTTTTAGTTTAATTTCATTGTGGGTTGAAAGCATATTTTGTATGATTATTATTCTATGAGATGTGATAAGGTGTGTTTTATGACCCAGAACGTGGTCTATCTTGGTGAATGTTCTATGTGAATCTGAGAACATGTATTCTTCTGTTGTTTGATAAAATTCTATGTAAATATAAATTAAATCTGGTTAAATGATGATGCTGTTCATTTCAACTATATGCTGGCTGATTTTATACCCACTGGTTCCATCAATTACTAATAGAGGCGCATTGATGTCCTCAACAATAATATTGGATTTGTCTATTTTTCTTGCAGTTCTAGTAGTTTTTGTTTCAAGTATTTTGATACCTTGTTTTATGTGGATACATGTTAAGGATTATTATGTCTTCTTGGAAAATTGATCCCTTTACCATTATGCAATGCATCTATCTTTGCTATCCTGTCTTGTTTTAAGGTCCTGCTTTGTCTGAATTTAGTAAATCTACTCTACCTTTCTTTTGCTTGGTGTTAGCATGTCTTTCTCCATTCCTTTCCTTTTAATCTATGCTTTATATTTAAAGTTGGTTTCTTATACACAAGTTAGGTTAGGCTTTTTTCCTTTTTTTATTCACACTTACATCTGTGTTTTAATTAGTACATTAGTTCACAGACATTTATTTTTTTGTTTTGTACTTTTGTTTAAGTAGGCTCCATTCTGAAGTGGAGCCCAATGCATAGCTTGAACTCACGATTCTGAGTTCAAGACCTGAGCTGCCATCAAGAGTCTAATGTTTAACTGAGTCACTCAGGCACCCCTAGTTCACAGTCACTTAAAGTGACTATATATTCAGATTAAGATCTATCATGTTTATGACTGCTTTCTATTCACCGAATTTTTGAAACTTTCTTTTTTATTCGCTGAATTTTTGAAGCTCTTTCTTTTTCCGACTTTTTTAGCTTGAGCATTTTATATTATTTTATTTTATCTCCTTTCTTAAAATATGTATCTTTTTAAAAGTTTTAGCACTTGCCTTTGAATTTGGAAATATATATTTATAACACATCTAAATTCACTATCAAGCAACTCTATTCTGTTTCCAAGGTAGTGCAAATACCTTATAAGACAGCAACTCCAATTATTGTCTCCCATTTCTTTATCACTGACATTCATTTCACTTATCCATAACCTGTAATCATTCAATATATTATTATTACTTTGAACAAACAGATATATATTAGGTCAGTTGAGTAATAAAAATTAAATATGTGATTTTACTTCCATTTATTCTTTGATGGTCTTCTTTCTTTATGTAGATGCAGGTTTATAACCTATACCATTTCCTTCTCTTTGAAGAGCTTCTTTTAACATTCATTGAAAGGCAGGTCTACTGGCAAAAAGTTCCTTCAGTTTTTGTCTGGGAAAGTTTATTTCTCCTTCTTTTTTGAGGGATAACTTTGCTATATATAGAATTCTAAGTTGGTGGGGGTTTTCTTCCAAGATTAAATATGTCACTATACTCATCTCTTGCTTACATAGTTTCTGATGAGAATTTTGATATACTTCTTATTCTTGTTCATCTACAGATAATGTGTTTATTTTCCCTTTTGGTTTCTTTCAAGATTTTCCTTGGTTCTTTGTTTTCTGCAGTTTGAATATGATATACTTAGTTGAAGTGTGTGTGTATATATACATATATCTTGTGTGTGTATCTGGATTTGTGGTTTGGTATCTGTTAATTTTGGAAAATTCTTAGCATTATTACTTCAAATGTTTCTACCCTTTTTTTCTATTTCTTTCTTTCTTTCTTCTTTCTCTTCCTTCTGGTATTCCCAATACATGTACATTACACTGTTATAAATGACCCACAGCTCTTGAATAGCTTTTCAATTTTTTCTACTTTTTTGTCTTTTTATTTCAATCTGGGAAATTTCTATCAACGTATCTTCAAGATCACTAATATTTTTCCAGCTCTGTGCAATCTATTGATGAGCACATCAAAAGCATTATTCATTTCTTCACAGTATTGTATTTCAAATATTTCCTTTATGAATCTTTCTTAGCTTCCATCTCTTTGCTAAAACAATCATCTGTTATTACAGATTGTCTGTTTTTCCAATTCATGCCCTTAATATGTTAATCATATTGATTTTAAATTTGCTATCTGTTAATCCACAAATTGCTGTCATATTTGATCTGGTTTTCATGAATGCTTTGTGTCTTCAGATTGTCTTTACTCTTGTCTATTAGCATACCTTATAGTTTTTTTATTGTTTTGAAAGCTGGACATGATGTACCTGGTAATAGGATCTGAGGTAAGCAGGCTTCATTGTGGAAGTATTACGTTTATCTGTTTAGGAATTGGGTTGTTTCGGGTTTGTTGTAGCTGGAGAAGCTAGAAATTTCAGTTTCCCTAGTTTCACCGTGTTTTGCTTTGCTTTCCCATCTTGCTTTTGTTTCCCCAGTAATTCTTTTTTAAATAGTTTTATCTTGCAGCCCTCTCAGTTGTAATTCACTGTTTCTATCTTGGAGCAATGCTGATGTAGCCGTAAGGTGTTAGCTAGGGAAGGCATTTTTGCAATATATGATTGAATTTTACGTTTTTAGTGGTTCTAAGTCCCTGGGCCTGACCTCCAGAAACATTTCTTGGCCGTTTTGGTTTTTTTGCCTTTCCTAAGGTGAGACAGAAAGACCATAAGCTTCTTACCTAATTCTCCTTCCCCCAGATCAGGTAAGTCTCTGGCAGAATAGTGTCCCTTGAGAGCAGTCCTTTGCTATGGAGAATGCTCTGGGCTTATTTCAAATGACTATTTTTCCCTTGAGTTTTTCTCTGATTTTCACTGTGAGAATCTGCTGAGGCCCCTGTAGGTAAAATTGAATAAACTATGGGGGGTCTCAAAAGATGACTTCCCCCAGGAGTTTTTAACTCTCAACCTGGTCTACAACTCATCCTTTAGCAATTTGTCAATTTCTACCAGTTATTGGCTGTAGTGGCTTCTGCCCAAGGTTAGCTGAGCTCAGCTGCAATCCTCTTTACCTGTCCATCTTTCCAGTTTGAGGGATGGCAGTTTGCCCTGTGATCTCAACCTTCTGATGGATCTAAGAAAAGTCATTGATTTCAGTTTCTTCAGTTTTTTTTTTCTTTTTGTGTGGATGAGAGTGATGACTTCCAAGTGACACCAGATGTTCATAAATAATTGTAAACATAACTAATTTATAAAATATAAGTCTAGATGGTAGGAAAATGTATAATCAAATAAATATGTTGGTGGATGTGGGTGTCTTAGGTCACTACCATCACCTTCCAGTTCACACAGAGATTTTGTCACTTGTTCCATCTTCTGATGTTTTAGGACAGTTTCCATAATTTATAATGTGGCCTGTGGATAGTCCACAAACAGGTTATTCTTGCCAGTCCATTCTCTCTTAGCCTCCAGGGCACACACAGACACCCCCATGAACAGACTCTGTCAGGCTTAGCTCTTTCTTTTTTTCTGTTTTAACTTAGTTTTCTTATTATTTATGTATGGAAAGTCCAGCAAATGAGAAAACAACTGCCATTTAAAAGATCATTATTAGAGGAGGGGCAAGATGGCGGAAGAGTAGGGTCCCCAAATCACCCGTCCCCACCAAATTACCTAAATAACCTTCAAATAATCCTGAAAATCTACGAATTCAGCCTGGGATTTAAAGAGAGACCAGCTGGAACGCTACAGTGAGAAGAGTTCGCGCTTCTATCAAGGTAGGAAGACGGGGAAAAAGAAATAAAGAAACAAAAGGCCTCCGAGGGGGAGGGGCCCCGCGAGGAGCCGGGCTGAGGCCGGGGCGAGTGTCCCCAGGACAGGAGAGCCCCGTCCCGGAGAAGCAGGAGCTGCACCAACCTTCCCGGGCGGAAAGGGGCTCGCAGGGAGTTGGAGCAGGACCCAGGAGGGCGGGGATGCCCTCGGGCTCCCTGGGACACTAACAGACACCTGCGCCCCGGGAGAGTGCGCCGAGCTCCCTAAGGGCTGCAGCGCGCACGGCGGGACCCGGAGCAGCTCGGAGGGGCTCGGGCGGCGGCTCCGCGGAGGGGGCTGCGGGGCGGGAGCGCGAATCCAACAGCGCAGGCCCCGGAGCACAGGGCGCCGGGACACAGCCCAGGATCCGGCCTCCCCCGGGACAGGCAGAGGCCGGGAGGGTCCAGGACAGCAAGGACGCTCCTGCCCCGAGCTGAGCAGATCAGCGGCCCCGCCCCGGAGCCTCCAGGCCCTGCAGACGGAGAGCCCCGTAGTTCCTGCGGAGGCTGAATCCAGGCTTCCAGAGTTGCCATAGCAACTGCGGCTGTTCCTCCTCGGGCCTCACGGGGTAAACAACCCCCGCTGAGCCCTGCAGCAGGCAGGGGCAGAGCAGCTCCCCCAAGTGCTAACACCTGAAAATCAGCACAGCAGGCCCCTCCCCCAGAAGACCAGCTGGACGGACCAGTTCCAGGGGAAGTCAAGGGACTTAAAGTCTACAGAATCAGAAGATACTCCCCCGTGTTTTTTTTTGTTTTGTTTTGTTTTCTTTTTCTTTTCTTTTTGATTTCTGATTGCTTCCCGCACCCCGCCTTTTTTTTCACCTTTCTTTCTTTTTCTTTCTCTTTTTCTTCTCTTTTTTCCTTCTTCTTTTTCTTTTTTCTTTTTCTCTTTTCTTTCCTTCTCTCTCTTTCTCTCCTTTTCCCAATACAACTTGTTTTTGGCCACTCTGCACTGAGCAAAATGACTAGAAGGAAAACCTCACCTCAAAAGAAAGAACAGAAACAGCCCTCTCTCCCACAGAGTTACAAAATCTGGATTACAATTCAATGTCAGAAAGCCAATTCAGAAGCACTATTATACAACTACTGGTGGCTCTAGAAAAAAGCATTAAGGACTCACGAGACTTCATGACTGCAGAATTTAGATCCAATCAGGCAGAAATTAAAAATCAATTGAATGAGATGCAATCCAAACTAGAAGTCCTAACGACGAGGGTTAACGAGGTGGAAGAACGAGTGAGTGACATAGAAGACAAGTTAATGGCAAAGAGGGAAACTGAGGAAAAAAGAGACAGACAATTAAAAGACCATGAAGACAGATTAAGGGAAATAAATGACAGCCTAAGGAAGAAAAACCTACGTTTAATTGGGGTTCCCGAGGGCGCCGAAAGGGACAGAGGGCCAGAATATGTATTTGAACAAATCCTAGCTGAAAACTTTCCCAATCTGGGAAGGGAAACAGGCATTCAGATCCAGGAAATAGAGAGATCCCCCCCTAAAATCAATAAAAACCGTTCAACACCTCGACATTTAATAGTGAAGCTTGCAAATTCCAAAGATAAAGAGAAGATCCTTAAAGCAGCAAGAGACAAGAAGTCCCTGACTTTCATGGGGAGGAATATTAGGGTAACAGCAGACCTCTCCACAGAGACGTGGCAGGCCAGAAAGGGCTGGCAGGATATATTCAGGGTCCTAAATGAGAAGAACATGCAACCAAGAATACTTTATCCAGCAAGGCTCTCATTCAAAATGGAAGGAGAGATAAAGAGCTTCCAAGACAGGCAGGAACTGAAAGAATATGTGACCTCCAAACCAGCTCTGCAAGAAATTTTATGGGGGACTCTTAAAATTCCCCTTTAAGAAGAAGTTCAGTGGAACATTCCACAAAAACAAGGACTGAATAGATATCATGATGACACTAAACTCCTATCTTTCAATAGTAACTCTGAACGTGAACGGGCTTAATGACCCCATCAAAAGGCGCAGGGTTTCAGACTGGATAAAAAAGCAGGACCCATCTATTTGCTGTCTACAAGAGACTCATTTTAGACAGAAGGACACCTACAACCTGAAAATAAAAGGTTGGAGAACCATTTACCATTCAAATGGTCCTCAAAAGAAAGCAGGGGTAGCCATCCTTATATCAGATAAACTAAAATTTACCCCGAAGACTGTAGTGAGAGATGAAGAGGGACACTATATCATACTTAAAGGATCTATCCAACAAGAGGACTTAACAATCCTCAATATATATGCCCCGAATGTGGAAGCTGCCAAATATTTAAACGAATTAATAACCAAAGTGAAGAAATAGTTAGATAATAATACACTTATACTTGGTGACTTCAATCTAGCTCTTTCTACCCTCGATAGGTCTTCTAAGCACAACATCTCCAAAGAAACGAGAGCTTTAAATGATACACTGGACCAGATAGATTTCACAGATATCTACAGAACTTTACATCCAAACTCAACTGAATACACATTCTTCTCAAGTGCACATGGAACTTTCTCCAGAATAGACCACATACTGGGTCACAAATCGGGTCTGAACCGATACCAAAAGATTGGGATCGTCCCCTGCATATTCTCAGACCATAACGCCTTGAAATTAGAACTCAATCACAAGAAGAAGTTTGGAAGGACATCAAACACGTGGAGGTTAAGGACCATCCTGCTAAAAGATAAAAGGGTCAACCAGGAAATTAAGGAAGAATTAAAAAGATTCATGGAAACTAATGAGAATGAAGATACAACCGTTCAAAATCTTGGGATGCAGCAAAAGCAGTCCTAAGGGGGAAATACATCGCAATACAAGCATCCATTCAAAAACTGGAAAGAACTCAAATACAAAAGCTAACCTTACACATAAAGGAGCTAGAGAAAAAACAGCAGATCGACCGTACACCAGCAGAAGAAGAGAGTTAATTAAAATTTGAGCAGAACTCAACGAAATCGAGACCAGAAGAACTGTGGAACAGATCAATAGAACCAGGAGTTGGTTCTTTGAAAGAATTAATAAGATAGATAAACCATTAGCCAACCTTATTAAAAAGAAGAGAGAGAAGACTCAAATTAATAAAATCATGAATGAGAAAGGAGAGATCACTACCAACACCAAGGAAATACAAACGATTTTAAAACATATTATGAACAGCTCTACGCCAATAAATTAGGCAATCTAGAAGAAATGGACGCATTCCTGGAAAGCCACAAACTACCAAAACTGGAGCAGGAAGAAATAGAAAACCTGAACAGGCCAATAACCAGGGAGGAAATTGAAGCAGTCATCAAAAACCTCCCAAGACACAAGAGTCCAGGGCCAGATGGCTTCCCAGGGGAATTCTATCAAACGTTTAAAGAAGAAATCATACCTATTCTACTAAAGCTGTTTGGAAAGATAGAAAGAGATGGAGTACTTCCAAATTCATTCTATGAGGCCAGCATCACCTTAATTCCAAAACCAGACAAAGACCCCACCAAAAAGGAGAATTACAGACCAATATCCCTGATGAACATGGATGCAAAAATTCTCAACAAGATACTAGCCAATAGGATCCAACAACACATTAAGAAAATTATTCACCATGACCAAGTAGGATTTATCCCCAGGACACAAGGCTGGTTCAACACTCGTAAAACAATCAATGTGATTCATCATATCAGCAAGAGAAAAACCAAGAACCATATGATCCTCTCATTAGATGCAGAGAAAGCATTTGACAAAATACAGCATCCATTCCTGATCAAAACTCTTCAGAGTGTAGGGATAGAGGGAACTTTCCTTGACATCTTAAAAGCCATCTACGAAAAGCCCACAGCAAATATCATTCTCAATGGGGAAGCACTGGGAGCCTTTCCCCTAAGATCAGGAACAAGACAGGGATGTCCACTCTCACCACTGCTATTCAACATAGTATTGGAAGTCCTAGCCTCAGCAATCAGACAACAAAAAGACATTAAAGGCATTCAAATTGGCAAAGAAGAAGTCAAACTCTCCCTCTTCGCCGATGACATGATACTCTACATAGAAAACCCAAAAGCCTCCACCCCAAGATTGCTAGAACTCATACAGCAATTTGGTAGCGTGGCAGGATACAAAATCAATGCCCAGAAATCAATGGCATTTCTATACACTAACAATGAGACTGAAGAAAGAGAAATTAAGGAGTCAATCCCATTTACAATTGCACCCAAAAGCATAAGATACCTAGGAATAAACCTAACCAAAGAGGTAAAGGATCTATACCCTAAAAACTATAGAACACTTCTGAAAGAAATTGAGGAAGACACAAAGAGATGGAAAAATATTCCATGCTCATGGATTGGCAGAATTAATATTGTGAAAATGTCAATGTTACCCAGGGCAATTTACACGTTTAATGCAATCCCTATCAAAATACCATGGACTTTCTTCAGAGAGTTAGAACAAATTATTTTAAGATTTGTGTGGAATCAGAAAAGACCCGAATAGCCAGGGGAATTTTAAAAAAGAAAACCATATCTGGGGGCATCACAATGCCAGATTTCAGGTTGTACTACAAAGCTGTGGTCATCAAGACAGTGTGGTACTGGCACAAAAACAGACACATAGATCAATGGAACAGAATAGAGAACCCAGAAGTGGACCCTGAACTTTATGGTCAACTAATATTCGATAAAGGAGGAAAGACGATCCACTGGAAGAAAGACAGTCTCTTCAATAAATGGTGCTGGGAAAATTGGACATCCACATGCAGAAGAATGAAACTAGACCACTCTCTTGCACCATACACAAAGATAAACTCAAAATGGATGAAAGATCTAAATGTGAGACAAGATTCCATCAAAATCCTAGAGGAGAACACAGGCAACACCCTTTTTGAACTTGGCCACAGTAACTTCTTGCAAGATACATCCACGAAAGCAAAAGAAACAAAAGCAAAAATGAACTATTGGGACTTCATCAAGATAAGAAGCTTTTGCACAGCAAAGGATACAGTCAACAAAACTCAAAGACAACCTACAGAATGGGAGAAGATATTTGCAAATAACATATCAGATAAAGGGCTAGTTTCCAAAATCTATAAAGAACTTATTAAACTCAACAGCAAAGAAACAAACAATCCAATCATGAAATGGGCAAAAGACATGAAGAGAAATCTCACAGAGGAAGACATAGACATGGCCAACATGCACATGAGAAAATGCTCTGCATCACTTGCCATCAAGGAAATACAAATCAAAACCACAATAAGATACCACCTCACACCAGTGAGAATGGGGAAAATTAATAAGGCAGGAAACAACAAATGTTGGAGAGGATGTGGAGAAAAGGGAACCCTCTTATGCTGTTGGTGGGAATGTGAACTGGTGCAGCCATTCTGGAAAACTGTGTGGAGGTTCCTCAAAGAATTAAAAATAGACCTGCCCTACGACCCAGCAATTGCACTGTTAGGGATTACCCCATAGATTCAGATGCAATGAAACGCCGGGACACCCGCACCCTGATGTTTCTAGCAGCCATGTCCACAATAGCCAAACTGTGGAAGGAGCCTCGGTGCCCATCGAAAGATGAATGGATAAAGAAGACGTGGTTTATGTATACAATGAAATATTACTCAGCCATTAGAAACGACAAATATCCACCATTTGCTTCAACGTGGATGGAACTGGAGGGTATTATGCTGAGTGAAGTAAGTCAATCGGAGAAGGACAAACAGTGTATGTTCTCATTCATTTGGGGAATATGAATAATAGTGAAAGGGAATATAAGGGAAGGGAGAAGAAATGTGTGGGAAATATCAGAAAGGGAGACAGAACATAAAGACTTCTAACTCTGGGAAATGAACTAGGGGTGGTGGAAGGGGAGGAGGGCGCGGGGTGGGGGTGACTGGGTGATGGGCACTGAGGGGGACACTTGACGGGATGAGCACTGGGTGTTATTCTGTATGTTGGTAAATTGAACACCAATAAAAATTAATTTATTAAAAAAATAAAAAAAAATAAAAGATCATTATTGGGAGATGCCTGGGTGGCTCAGTAGTTGAATATCTGCCTTCAGCTCAGGGCATGATCCTGGGGTCCAGGATTGAGTCCCACATCAGGCTGCTTGTGGAGAGCCTGCTTCTCCCTCTGCCAGTGTCTCTGCCTCTCTCTCTCTCTGCATCTCTCATGAATAAACAAATACAATCTTTAAAAATCTTTTCTTTCTTTTTAAAAGAAAAAAAGATTGTTATTGAGGTGCCTGGGTGTCTCAGTCAGTTAAGCCTCTGCCTTCAGCTCAGGTCATGATCTTGGGGTCATGGAATTGAGCCCTGCATCCGGTTCTCCGATCAGCAGCATATCTGCTTCTCCTTCTTTCTCTCCCTCTGCCATCTCTTTCACTCTTACTCTCTCTTAAATAAGTAAATAAAATCCTTTTAAAAAAGATAGTTATTAAACTCAAGATACCAAGAAACACACCTTGCCAAGGAGAGCTATAGACTTTAACTATATTTAGCATTAAAAAAAACTCAAACCTTGAAGCAGTTATAACATAGTAATATTTTTTAATTCTGAGTATAAATCTGATGTTACATTAATCTCTATATTTTTTTCTGAATGCTTAAAGTATTTCATTAAAAATAAGTTGGTACAACCACACACAAAGAAGAACATATGGACCCATACTGCAACTAAATATATATAATATAAAAAAAAGGCAAGTATAGGTTTTCTCAATCTTTTGCAAAAACTTTTTGTGATTCCCAAGACATGTATATACTTAAGGCTGCTCTCTTAGATAACAACATGGATATAGAATGATAGGAAGCCTGAGATTAAGAAAGCCGAGATAGAACTAGAGATATAGGGTCAGAATTTGTCATGCTCAAGATTTTAGAATAAGCCTAATGCCAAGGCTGATGGGGGCTGATCAGCTACAGTCTTAGTAAAATATTCACTGAAAATAATGAGGAACACCAGGTTTGGTCAGGAGGCAGAGGGAGTAGGGGGAAAACACAGGAAAGAGATTTTATTGTGATTTTTATTGAGATTTTATTGTGATTGCCCTGTGAAGCAACAGGCAAGGCAGAATTGGCTAGTTTGATTAATTTCAGTGTGTTTTTGGGCATAGATGGTATTCCTAGTTGTCTGGTACCTAGTCCTGAGGTAATTAAGGCAGAGGAATAATGGCTTGGACTTTGAAAGCCCAAGAAGTAGGTGATGAGGGTGTAGACTCCCAATCAGTTGGTTTGCTTTTGAAAAGTGAACCCTTAGGGGATCCCTGGGTGGCGCAGCGGTTTGGCGCCTGCCTTTGGCCCAGAGCGCGATCCTGGAGACCCGGGATCGAATCCCACATCGGACTCCCGGTGCATGGAGCCTGCTTCTCCCTCTGCCTGTGTCTCTGCCTCTCTCTCTCTCTCTCTGTGACTATCATAAATAAATAAAAAAAAATTAAAAAAAAAAAAGAAAAGTGAACCCTTAGGAAGAAGAATCCTCCCAAAGATTAGAGTGAGGGGTAATGAGGGATGCAGAAGGTCAAAGAAAGAAGACTCAATCCTGTCAACACGGTGTCCAGAACAAGACATGTCTAGCATCTTCAAGTAGGGCAGATGTTAAAGCATCATGTTTACAGAAGCCACAAACATGGTTAATACAATTAAAACCTTTCTCCACACACCCAAATGTGCCTGATGGTGGAAAAAGAGAGAAGGTTTCATTTCCCACTTGCCTTACCAAATTCAAAAACAAAAATCCATCCCATCTTGCTTAGCTTTTAAACTGACTTTTCTAAAAATTCTTTGGCTCTCATCATAGTTCATCTCTACTGTTGCCCTTGGGACAAATTTGTATTTTACAGTTTAGTGGAAAATGCTTTTCTGTAACTGACTTGTATATGGGGGAGATGACTATTGTAGACATTTATAATTTGAGAACAATCTGTTTCTTCCTCAGGGAGAGAGTCTAAGTAATTAAAAATTATGATGATTAATGTAAGAATAATAGAATGGTGATCCCGCTATTTCCTAACAGCATTAAAACATCTTTAGCCACAAAAGATTTGTAGGAAAAGAGTGAATTGACAACCTAAGATAGAAACTAATTTGGAATACAATTAATTTTGGTACTCTTGAAAAGTAATAAATTTTACATTATGGCAAATGGTTGCAACTAATTGCTATCTGAGGAATACTGTAAATTGGTTATTTGTTCTTTATTTAATATAGTTTCTGTGATTGTTTGAACTCTTATTTATGGGAAGGTCTGGTTTTCAATTTAAAATAACTATTAGAAAAAGAAGAGAACACAATTTTGCTATGAACAAACAGGCGTCACCCTGGGTAGCACTAATGGTTGGCAGAGTTTATTTTCACTGCCTCTGCTCCTCATAAGAACATGCCTTCCACCCATCTACACCTGTGCAGTGCTCTGTCATTACACCCACTGCTTGGAGATCCTACAGGCTCCCCTCTAAAGAACAACAGAAATCTGCGTAACAGAAGTCTTCTTACCAAGCCTAAGGTAAATCCTTTACTATTATTACTGCACTAATTTCCAACCAATCTTATAAGGTAGAAGCTATTTTTATTTTAAAGGTAAGGAAACTGAGGAAAAAAGTTCAATAACTTAGCCAAGGTCATCCAGCTAGTAAGTATTAGAGCCAGAATTTAAAGCAGGCATTCTGACTCTACAAGAGACTTTAACAGTCAAGTTATCCCACCTCCCAATAGTCCTGACCCATGTTCCATTCTTGCCAATGCAGTGATCTGTTCCAATGATCCTGCTTTCCCCTTTAGCACGGGCTGTTTCAGTGGGATCCATTTGTTCTTTATAGGTCTGCCTTAATCAGGCACATTCAGAGGGCCAGAAGGGTCCAGGCTACTTTTGAAGCCATTAAACATAATACCAAAACAAAAAAAAAATGTGAAAACAAAATAAAGTAGCAAACAACTGCCATTGTGGCCTTTATTTTTTCTCCAGGACTTTTTTTCTCCATTGAGAAAAACTTTATACTTGAGGGCTTTATCTCTTACCCAAAATCAAAATCAATCTGAATTAATTAGGAGACTGTTCTAACACCAAATAACTACCATATTATTTTTGAAGCCCACCTTGATCTTGGGGTCCTGACAAATCACCTCTCTTCCCTCCATTGCCATCTTGCCCCCTCCAAAGCCTCACAATGGCCCACCCTCAGATCATAGCCCTGTCTCTAATTCTTTAATAACAGGCTGTGTCAATCAATTGTATTGATGACAGTTCTTCACTTCTCTTTTCATTCACACTCTGTTATATGACTTTGCAGCTCCTCTTGTTAAGGAAACAAGCTATTCCCTGCCCCTTGAACCTGTGCTAGCCCTGAGACATGTTTAGCCAATAGAATTGAAGTAGTGATGTCCCAGTTTTGATCCAAGTGTCAAGAATCTTTGCATGTTTCCACTCACTCTCTTTTGCCAATAGCATTACTGTGAAAACATGCCCAACCTAATCTGATGGAGAATGAGAGTCATGTGGAATGAGCCCAGTAACTTCAGTTCATCAGCCTAGATTTACCAACTATCCACTGACTCCTCAATTGTTAATAAGCCCCACCAAGACAACGAAACCTCTTCATCAATATGCAAAGCTAATCTCAGGCACAGCATGTCTAGATATATATTATTACTCACTACCAAGATTTTTGTGGTTGTTTTACAGAATTATTATGGCAATAAATTTTGATACAGAATTTTTGGCTTTGGTAGAAAGTAATAGTACCTTGAATATCACATGCTTTTTATAAGAGCTATGGACCTTTTGAATGTAAATAAATTTCAACTTCAGCAATCCTAAATAAGAAAATATTTTTCCCCTCATCCCCATCCCTACTTTTGCATTCTATTTTAATTTTGAGTTAAAAAAAAGCTCAAATCTATACATATATGAAATCACAAGCAAATCTAACTGTGTCAAAGATCTAAGAGTAACTCCCCAACATAAATTGAAATTAATTTGGAAACTTAAATAGATTAAATTATATGTCCTCACTGGCATCTAATACTTCCCCAAAATTCTGAAACCTTGACAAAGCTGATTTATCAGAATTGGAATAAAAACCTGAAACTAAGTTTTTGTTTCATTTTGTTTTGATTTCCTCAGAGCATTTATCTTTACTTTCTCTTCCTTTGACCTTGAGTAAGTTGGCCTATCAGTTACTGTTTTAGAGGTCAAAGAATAATTGGACAGATTACTAGTTTTCTTGGTATACTTACCAAGTACTTTCTTATTTCTTTGTTTGAAACAGGGATTCATATTTTTGTATGTCACAAAGTAACACTTTCAATGATATGCTTAATTACTTTCGATTTTTCTGTTAGAGCCACTTAAAAACCAAAACAGGACTGAGACTCCTTCCAGTATACTCTTACAGGAAAAGTAATCAACTGACTTATTTTTGTGCACTGAAGGCATAAATATCTGAGTAAATGGTACCAAATGTTCAGTCACTAATTGGGACAGACATTTTCAAGACCATTCCTGTTGAGAGACTTTCCCAAGTCAACTAACTTTGCTGAGCACAATAGCCAGCAACACCCTGAGATGCCACAGCTGTCATTTCCATTGAGATAGTATATCCAAAGAAAGTTGTTCTAGCAGATATAACTTTGAATTCTTCATCTCAGTCATGAAAAAAAATCAGGTTAGACATTTCCTAATAGAATATTTTTATGTGGTTTCAAATGGGTTGTTTGGAAGAAAGTCTTGTTCACAATTTCAGTACTTCTATTTTTAGGGTCCAATAGGACTTCAGGGCTATAGGCCAGTGAAAGGCAATTAAAAGTAAATATGCTGCTCAGTGTAGTTGCAAATCTCTGGGAAAATATGTGTTTTAGATGAAATCAATCCTCAGGACACCTGGGTGACCTGGTCGGTTAAGCATCTGCCTTTGGCTTAGGTCATGATTCCAGGGTCCTGGGATCGAGCCCCATGTCAGACAGACTCCCTGCTCACTGGGGACCCTGCTTCTCCCTATGCCTGCCATTTTCCTGCTTATGTGCTCTGTTTTTCTCTGTTGAATAAATAAATAACATCCTTAAAAAAAGAAATAGATGAACTCAATCCTTATTTTACTTCCCCTTGTAGGATTCTTGTGAAATCACCCTAACCCACACTGCCTTTGCCATGACCTCCTGACATTCATATGTATCTCCTCCTAGAACTAAAGGGGGATATGAGAGCTTGATGTCCTTATAGGAATCTCCATCATCTTGAACTCAGCATAGAGGCCGTTGCATTGATTGGAGGCAAAGGAAAAACACAATAAAAATAGTACAACAAGTATGGAAGACAAGCAGAAAGGAAGCTCTCCTTCCAAACCAAAAGTTCCTTCAGGGTACTGTGCACCTTCTCTCTCTCTCTCTCTCTCTCTCTCTCTCTCTCTCTCTCTCTGTGTGTGTGTGTGTGTGTGTGTGTGTCTGTGTGTGTGTTTCTGTGTTTTTAAATCTCCACACAGCACTTTAGCATTGTAGACCATCAGAAAATACTGGCTAACTGAATTCATGGATGCTTTAAGTTCCATTATGATAAAGCAATGTTTGTCATCCCTGTCTTGTATTCCAGCACACTGTGTTAACCTAGGATGATAACAGATGCTCCAGAAATGATTGTTGAGTGAATAAACAGAAGGTGGGGATGTTAACCTAAGGATGATAACAGAAGCTCCAGAAGTGATTGTTGAGTGAATAAACAGAAGGTGGGGAGGGAGAGAAAGGTGTAGGAAGAGAAAACTCTTCCTCATGAAGCAAGTTGTGTCTTCAAAGTCACATCCCTCCAGGAAGATGACATTTCAGTTTAATATTTAGACATTTACGAACCTGAGATCCTGGACCATATGCTCAGTTTCTCTCTCAAAGTTTTCTTAAATAATTACCTGTGACTCTAGCCTCCAGGAGATGGGAGGAGGGAGAGAGGGAAGGAGAGAGGAAAGAGGGAAAGGAGAAGGAGGAGAAGGAAATAAGGGGGGAAATTTTAATAAAAATTTTACAAAAGAAAACAAAGTGTCTTTTTAAAATAGCATCCATTCAAAAAAAATAGCATCCATTCAATCCTGGTTGTTGATAGATTTTTCTGTCTTTTCATTTTTTCACATATATCTGAATCAAATTGTTCTTAAGATGCTCTGTGGCATCTGTTTCTATACTGTTATGATCACTGTGGGAAGTCATGAGCCCCCAGTTACAGACTTGATGAACTGGGGCAGAAGCCAAGGGCATGGCTTGGCACAGTGCTGAGAAGCAGGCACTGGGGGGACGTGCCAAGAGCCCTCACCCTACTACAAAAACACACTGAATTTTGACTACTCATGTTATTCTAAGGACATTTTTGACCTCCAAAGACTTTTCCCACACTCACATGCCAGCTGCACATTTCAGCAATTGAATGAAACCTGTAGAATGCCCTCTTTCCAAGATGACCATACTCTCCCCTAATTGTGGAGAGGAGGAAAAAGTAAGGACCAGGCAGGTGAGCCCATTTTCTAAGGATCTGAACTTTTACACATGAAGTATTACAATGGGTGTCAAAGCCTAACAACCTCTCAGAGCCTGACCGCCAGTGAAAGTAAAGAGGTGATCCTCCAGGGCAGCCCGGGTGGCTCAGCGGTTTAGCGCTGCCTTCAGCCCAGGGCCTGATCCTGGAGACCTGGGATCGAGTCCCACGTCGGGCTCCCTGCATGGAGCCTGCTTCTCCCTCTGCCTGTGTCTCTGCCTCTCTCTCTCTCTCTCTCTCTCTCTCTCTCTCTCTCTCTGTGTGTGTGTGTGTGTGTCATGAATAAATAAATAAAATCTTAAAAAAAAAAAAAAAGAGGGATCCTCCAGCCCAGAGCCTCACTGGCATGCAATCAGGCCCAGGAGTTCCTTGCTAACTTCTACTCTTCCACTCAGAGCCACTTTATATGCAGCTTTCCAGACTGCCAGCTCTCATAGATGAAGAAGAAATGATTCTTCCTCCTGTGGCAAATGGAGATCAGCAAAACTCAGCTAATTGTCCAAAGCCCATCCTTCCCAACAAAAGCAATTTTTCTGATGCCCTGTATTTCTTTCACTAGTGCTATCAAGAGTTCATGTTTGTGTTCCATCTTCTTTGGCCTTTCCAATCACTGAGCATGATTGTAATAGTAATGTTCTATTCTTGTAATACCACACCTGGCAGGAGGTATAAACAAAATTACAGACCATAAGCTACAAAAGATAAAATAAAAAATACTGCGTGAGCAATATCAGATGCTGAATGCAGTCTGTACATATAGAAACCCATGAATCTCAAATGCTGCCCTCTGAATCCCCATAAAAAATTTTAGTCCTGCTCAGGAAATCTGCTCTAATTCACTTCCTCTAATTATACAGCTGGAGCAAAAAGAGAATGGTGTCTTTGTTATAAACTCTCAGTATTAGCAAAAAGCTCCCTAGAAAAGCCAAGCCTCCATTTTTCTTTCAGATTTACACTGACATTTGTGTCCTAACATTAACTCTATTTTCACCCTCATAGAGTAAATAGTTGGACCAGTAAAATTCACAATTTCAGCCATTAGCCTTTATAAGTAAGTGACATTCACTCAAAAATATATATGTTTATAGAAAGAAAAGCAAACACTTGAGGTACAAGCCACTCCAGGTTATGTCTTAGAAAGAAATTCTGACTTTTAAATCAACACTGACTGGAAGGAGAAAGTTACTCCCTGGGTCATGAGAAACTGATTTCGGCTTCTCCTACCCTCCCACCATATCTCTAGTTAAAGAAAAATGCCTGCAGTGTCTTAAAGACATGGTATTATTTATTCTATAATTATATATTAGTCTAAAAGTGACTATCCCTACGAGAGGTTATAAGTCAACAGACGCTAAAACATTCATAATTAAGCTTTTGTCAAAAAGAAGGAAACAAGAAAAAACAGAGTGCATAGAACACATGAGGGTAGGAAAGTAAAGTGAAAGATGGGCACTGACAAAGGATGTTTGGGATATTACAGGCAAGCATCACCTATTGTGCCTCAACTCTTCTAAGACACCTAATCAGAAATACATATGTTAGATGGAGCTTGCCAAAGCTTGCTGCAAGGAACAGTCTTATGTGTATATTGGCTAGTTTCCCTGAGCTTCTTTAGTAAAACACCTCTGTAAGATCCAATTTAAGTAAAATAATTAGTCTATCTTTATGTATGACATATAGAGATAGATAATGTGTATATATATATATATTATTTCTAAGATGCTTCTGTGGACATTATATAATTTTATTTTGCAGATTTATAGAAATACTTGTTGAATTCAAATAATCTAAATATCTCATTTGTTTATTTCAAGAGAAAATGTGCTTTTTAATGGCCATTTTATGTGGATGAGCAGGCACCCTCATTCACCACGCCCTTCTCCTGCTAATTCTCAAGATAATCAGGTTATAAGCTGCTCTGTAAGCTAACTAGAACACAGAAAAGGAGAAGAAAAGAACGCCTAAGAGCTTATGGCTTCTGAAAATTCCAAGCAAGAGATGAATGATAGTCATGCTATGAATAGCTACACATAAATCTAAACACTTTTTAGTCCATTGCCTGCCCTGAAAGAGCTCAGTAAAAACTTCATAGCACCACAGAGAGCTTTAGGCACATTCTATAATTAGCAGTAAATGGCTTCCCCAGAAAATCCCCTGTTATTGACCTTCATCCAGAAAATGTATCCTGGTTTTATTTTTTTTCTCTAACACTGCAAATTAAAAGAAAACATAAAGCAACTTGATTTTTCTCCTGGCCAGTCAGCCCACATCAAATGAAAGCCAATGTGCTATTGAATATCCACCAGCTCAATGATCTTATCTAATCAGATGTTTTAAGATTAAAATATTGGCTCCTCAAATAGCCATATATCCAATGGGTTGTAGGGAGCATCCATTACACTGACCAAAAGATTTGTTGTTTTTAATTAAATCCAGTAACAGTTATTGCCACTTTTGCACTAATCTTGAATGCTGCAGTGTTTTTAGAAATGATGAATCTAGTTTCAATAAAGCAATGTGCAAAGTTCCTTTCTTATTAAATTTAAATTAGTTGGAGAATTTAAATATATCATCACTGAAAAAAAGAGTGAGCAAATATCAGCTCAAAAAATCTATCCCTGTACACTGAAGAAGACAAGCTTATATTAACTGTTAAGCTGCTTATGAGAGTTACATCTACTGGAAGTACTTGGGGAAATAACTCATAAATAAAACACCAAAATACAAAGGGAACATTCCCTTTATATTTTATCTTCTAGTGTTCTATTCCAGTTGCACAGCTTTGGTTTCTCCCTCTGACCTCACTTATAGCACTTATAAATTCACCAGTGTTGTCAACATGATCTGCCATTTTTATAGCAAAGGTAACCCAGCATGAAGCAAAAAGAAAAAAAAAAGGAGTAAGATGACTAAAGAGTTTCTAAGTGTATTTTTAAACCCTATATACCACTACATAGTTCACTTCCATAATAACTTATAGTTTTTAAAATGTGGTTCCTTCTGAAAAGACAAAGGGAAACCTTCTTCATCCATTCATCTTTCGATGGACACTGAGGCTCCTTCCACAGTTAAGCCATTGTGGACATTGCTGCTATAAACATCAGGGTGCAGGTGTCCCGGTGTTACACTGCATCTGTATCTTCGGGGTAAATGCCCAACAGTGCAATCACTGGGTCATAGGGCACATCTATTTTTAACTCTTTGAGGAACCTCCACACAGTGTTCCAGAGTGGCTGTACCAGTTCACATTCCCACCAACAGTGCAAGAGCGTTTCCCTTTCTCCGCATCCTCTCCAACACTTGTTGTTTCCTGTCTTGTGAATTTTCCCCATTCTCACTCGTGTGAGGTGGTATCTCATTGTGGTTTTGATTTGTATTTCCCTGATGGCAAGTGATGCAGAGCATTTACTCATGTGTTTGTTGGCCATGTCTCTGTCTTCCTCTGTGAAATTTCTGTTGCTGTGGCCAGTTTCAAAGAGGGTGTTACCTGTGTTCTCCTCTAGGATTTTGATGGAATTTTGTCTCACATTTAGACCTTTCATCCATTTTGAATTTATCTTTGTGGATGGTGTAAGAGAGTGGTCTAGTTTCATTCTTCTGCATGTGGATGTCCAATTTAACCAGCACCATTTATTGGAGAGACTTTCCTTTTTCCAGTTCTAATTTCAAAGCATTATGGTCTGAAAATATGCAGGGAACAATCCCAATCTTTTGGTATCAGTTAAGACCTTATTTGTGACCCAGTATGTGGCCTATTCTGGAGAAAGTTCCATGTGCACTTGAGAAGAATGTGTATTCAGTTGCGTTTGGATGAAAAGTTCTCTAAATATCTGTGAAATCCATCTGGTCCAGTGTATCATTTAAAGCTCTTGTTTCTTTGCAGATGTTGTGCTTAAAAGATCTGTTTTTTGAGAAAGTACTGTGCTCAAGTGACCAAGGATAAGTGTATTATTATCTAAGAATGTCTTAACTTTGGTTATTAATGGATATACTTGGCAGCTCCCACATTCAGGGCGTAAATATTCATGATTGTTAGGTGCTCATGTTGGATAGATCCTTTAAGTATGATATAGTGTCCCTCTTCATCTCTTACTACAGTCTTTGGGATTGAGGGTTCAATCCTCTGATATGAGGATTGCTACCCCTGCTTTCTTTTGAGGACCATTTGAATCGTAAATGGTTCTCCAACCTTTCATTTTCAGGCTGGAGGTGTCCTTATGTCTAAAATGAGTCTCTTGAGACAGCAAATAGATGGGTCTTACTTTTTTATCCAGTCTGAAACCCTGTACCTTTTGATGGGGTCATTAAGCCCATTCACATTCAGAGTTACTAGTGAAAGATATGAATTCAGTGTCTTCGTAATGACCTATCCAGTCCCTGTTTTTGTGGATTATTTCTTTGTGCATCCTCTTTCTTTTACAGAGTCCTCCTTAATATTTCTTGCAGAGCTGGTTTGATGGTCACATATTCTTTCAGTTCCTCCAAATCTTGGAAGCTCTTTATCTCTCCTTCTATTCTGAATGAGAGCCTTGCTGGATAAAGTATTCTTGGCTGCATGTTCTTCTCATTTAGGGCCTTGAATATACCTTGTCAGCCCTTTCTGGCCTGCCAGGTCTCTGTGGAGAGGTCTGCTCTTAACCTAATACTTCTCCCCTTAAAGGTTAGGGATTTCTTATCTCTTGCTGCTTTAAGGATTTTCTCTTTATCTTTGGAATTTGCAAGTTTCACTTTTAAATGTCGAGGTGTTGAGCCGTTTTTATTGATTTTAGGGGAGATCACTCTGTCTCCTCTATCTGAATTCCTGTTTCCCTTCCCAAGTTAGGGAAGTTCTCAGCTATTATTTGTTCAAATACACTCTCTGGACCTCTGCCCCTTTCAGTGCCCTTGGGAACCCCATTTAAATGGACATTTTTTCCTTCTGAGGCTGTCATTTATTTCCCTTAACCTATCCTCATGATCTTTTAATTGTTTTTCTCTCTCCTCAGCTCCCTTCCTTGCCATCAACTTGTCTTCTATATCACTGACTCATTCTTCTACCTCATTAACCCTCATCATTAGGACCTCCAGTTTGGATTGCATCTCATTTAATTGATTTTTAATTTTGGCCTGATTAGATCTAAATTCTGCAGTCATGAAGTCTCTTGAATCCTTTATGCATTTTTCTAGAGCCCCCAGTAGCTTTATAATAGTGCTTCTGAATTGGCTTTCTGGCATTGAATTGTAATCCAAATTTTCTAACTCTGTGGGAGAGAGGACTGTTTTTGATTCTTTCTTTTGAGGTGAGTTTTTCCTTCTAGTCATTTTGCTCAGCGTAGAGTGGCCAAAAACAAGGTGTACTGGAAAAAAAGGAGAAAAAGAAAAAAAGGTGGGGGGAACAAATAGAAAACAAAAAACAAGGGGGAGTATCCTCTGATTCTATATACTGTAAATCCCTCAACTCCCCCTGGAACTTTCCAGTGCTGCTTGGTCAATAACTTGCTTTTCTCCTGTCCTTCTAGCTGGTCTTCTGGGGGAGGGGCCTGCTGTGCTGATTCTCAGGTGTGTGCACCTGGGGGAGCTGCTCAGCTCCCTGCCAGGTGCATGGCTCAGTGGGAGCTGTTTATCCTGTGAGGCCCCTGCTCAGTCCTAGGTACAAGCTAACACCAGGAGGAGGAACGACAGTGATGGGGGCCAGCTCTCCAGCCCTGGAGTCAGCTCCCGCAGTAACTCCTGCAGCTCCCAGTCCGCAGGGGCCTGGATGCTCCAGGGGTGGGGGATGCTGCCCTGCACAGCTCGGGGCCACCTAGTGGCAGGAGCATCTTCACTGCCCTATGTCCTCCCAGCCTCTGCCTGTCCCGAGGGGGGCTCCGGATTTTGGGCTGTGTCCTCCAGAGCCCTTGACTCTGGGTCCTGCACCGCTGGAATCGCGCTCCAGGACCACGTACCTCCCTCTGCGGGGAGCCTCTGCTCGAGCTCCTCAGAGCTGCTCCCGGGTCCAGCCGTGCGCGCTGCAGCCCTTTAGGGAGCTCGGCGCACTCTCCTGGGCGCGCAGGTGTCTGTTAGTGTCCCAGGGAGCCTGAGGGCATCCCCGCCCTCCTGGGTCCTGCTCTAACTCCCTGCGAGCCCCTTTCCGCCCGGGAAGATTGGTGCTTCTCTGGGATGGGGCTCTCCTGTCCTGGGGACACTCGCCCCGGCCTTAGCCCGGCTCCTCGCGGGGCCCCTCCCCCTTGGATGCTTTTTTATTTATTTTTTTTCCCATCTTCCTACCTTGATAGAAGCGGGAACTGTTCTCACTGTAGCCTTCCAGCTGTTCTCTCTTTAAATCGCAGACCGAATTCATAGGTTTTCATGATGATTTGAAAGTTATCTAGGTAACTTGGTGGGGACAGGTGACTTGGGAACCCTACTCTTCCGCCATCTTGCCCTGCCTCTCGTATAGATTTTAAATAGGAAAATAGCACAATCTCTCTTGGTCATGTTGATTTACTGTCCCAATAGTTTCATTAAACATTACAAATTGTCAGCTTTCTTACACACATCCCTAACAACCCTTTAAAATTCCACAATTCTGGGGCAGCTGGGTGGCTCAGTGGTGGAGTGTCTGCCTTCTGCTCAGGTTGTGATCCCGAGGTCCTAGGATCAAGTTTCACATCAGGCTCCCCGGCAGGGAGCCTGCTTCTTCCTCTACCCATGTCTCTGCTTCTCTCTGTGTGTCAAATAATAAATAAATAAATAAATAAATAAATAAATAAATAAATAAATAAAATCTCTAAAAAAAATTTCCAAAATTCTCCTTACTGTCCCCCAAATACACACAGACACACACAAACATCAGTAAGAAACAATTTTTCCATGATCACAGTGGTTTACATATTCACTCACAGGGATAAAACACTGAAGAATTATGATTTGGTCATACGGTCAAATGACCAAAGTATATTTCTCATATATATTTGATCTTCATCCACAGTTCCTAGCTTACAGTTCCCAAAACCAAGGAATTTCCTAAATATTGAGAGTGTCTTTTGTTATGTTAATAATATGACTTTTAGACTTCACCTGCAAGTATAAGGTCAATTGCCAGGAAGACCAACCTTTTAATTAGAGGGTTGAAATTTTTAGTCCCACACCCTCATTATCCTCACTAGGGGAGAGGGGAGAAAACGGGTCTAGAATTTGAATCAACCAATGGCCAATGACTTAGTAACTCATAACTATGTAGTGAAGCCTTCATAAAACTGAAGAGGACAGGCTTTTACTCATTTTTTGGAGATCTACCACATTTGGAGAACCAGAATGTTTCCATGTGCCACAAAGATGGGCCGCAAGCTCCAAAAGGATATTGGTTCAGGACTTCACCCTCTATCTCTTCATCTGGCTGTTGATTCATATTCTTTTTTTTAATATAAATTTATTTTTTATTGGTGTTCAATTTGCCAACATATAGAATAACACCCAGAATCAACTGCCCGTCACCCAGTCACCCCCACCCCCTGCCCTCCTCCCCTTCCACCACCCCTAGTTCGTTTCCCAGAATTTGAGTCTCTCATGTTATGTCTCCCTTTCTGATATTTACCATTCATTTTTTTCTCCTTTCCCCTTTATTCCCTTTCAGTATTTTTTTTATTCCCCAAATGAATGAGACCATATAATGTTTGTCCTTCTCCGATTGACTTATTTCACTCCGCATAATACTCTCCACTTCCATCCACATTGAAGCAAATGGTGGGTATTTGTCATTTCTAATGGCTGAGTAATATTCCATTGTATATATAGACCACATCTTCCTTATCCATTCATCGTTTGATGGACACCGAGGCTCCTTCCACAGTTTGGTTATTGTGGACATAGCTGCTAGAAACATTGGGGTGCAGGTGTCCCGGCATTTCACTGGATCTGTACCTTTGGCGTAAATCCCCAGCAGTGCACTTGCTGGGTCATAGTGCAGGTCTATTTTTAACTCTGAGGAACCTCCACACAGTTTTCCAGAGTGGCTGCACCAGTTCACATTCCCACCAACAGTGCAAGAGGGTTCCCCTTTCTCCACATCCTCTCCAACATTTGTGGTTTCCGGACTTGTGAATTTTCCCCATACTCACTAGTGTGAGGTGGTATCTCATTGTGGTTTTGATTTGTATTACCCTGATGGCAAGTGATGCGAAGCATTTTCTCATGTGCTTGTTGGCCATGTCTATGTCTTCCTCTGTGAGATTTCTGTTCACGTGTTTTGCCCATTTCATGATTGGATTGTTTGTTTCTTTGCTAATGAGTTTAATAAGTTCTTTATAGATCTTGGAAACTAGCCCTTTATCTGATACGTCATTTGCAAATATCTTCTCCCATTCTGTAGGTTGTCTTTTAGTTTTGTTGACTGTATCCTTTGCTGTGCAAAAGCTTCTTATCTTGATGAAGTACCAATAGTTCATTTTTGCTGTTGTTTCTTTTGCTTTCGTGGATGTATCTTGCAAGAAGTTACTGTGGCCAAGTTCAAAAAGGGTGTTGCCTGTGTTCTCCTCTAGGATTTTGATGGAATCTTGTCTCACATTTAGATCTTTCATCCATTTTGAGTTTATCTTTGTGTATGGTGCAAGAGAGTGGTCTAGTTTCATTCTTCTGCATGTGGATGTCCAATTTTCCCAGCACCATTTATTGAAGAGACTGACTTTCTCCCAGTGGACAGTCTTTCTTCCTTTGTCGAAAATTAGTTGACCATAGAGTTGAGGGTCCACTTCTGGGTTCTCTATTCTGTTCCATTGATCTATGTGTCTGTTTTTGTGCCAGTACCACACTGTCTTGAAGATCACAGCTATGTAGTACAACCTGAAATCTGGCATTGTGATGTCCCCGCTATACTTTTCTTTTTTAATATTCCCCTGGCTATTTGGGGTCTTTTCTGATTCCACACAACTCTTAAAATAATTTGTTCTAACTCTCTGAAGACAGTCCATGGTATTTTGATAGGGATTGCATTAAACGTATGAATTGCCCTGGGTAACATTGACATTTTCACAATATTAATTCTGCCAATCCATGACCCTGGAATATTTTTCCATCTCTTTGTGTCTTCCTCAGTTTCTTTCAGAAGTGTTCTATAGTTTTTAGGGTATAGATCCTTTACGACTTTGGTTAGGTTTATTCCTAGATATCCGATGCTTTTGGGTGCAATTGTAAATGGGACTGACTCCTTAATTTCTCTTTCTTCAGTCTCATTGTTAGTGTATAGAAATGCCACTGACTTCTGGGCACTGATTTTGCATTCTGCCACGCTGCCAAATTGCTGTATGAGTTCTAACAATCTTGGGGTGGAGTCTTTGGGTTCTTTAAGTACAGTAGCATGTCATCGGTACAAAGGGAGAGTTTGACTTCTTCTTTCTTTTTGTTGTCTGGAGGCAAAGGCTTCCAGTACTATGTTGAATACCAGTGGTGAGAGTGGACATCCCTGTCTTGTTCCTGATCTTAGGGGAAAGGCTCCAAGTGCTTCCCCATTGAGAATGATATTTGCTGTGGGCTTTTCGTAGATGGCTTTTAAGATGTTGAGGAATGTTCCCTCTATCCCTACACTCTGAAGAGTTTTGATTAGGAATGGATGCTGTATTTTGACAAATTTTTTCTCTGCATCTAATGAGAGGATCATATGGTTCTTGGTTTTTCCCTTGCTGATATGATGAATCACATTGATTGTTTTACGAGTGTTGAACCAGCCTTGTGTCCCCGGGAAAAATCCTACTTGGTCATGGTGAATTATTTTCTTAATGTATTGTTGGATCCTATTGGCTAGTATCTTGTTGAGAATTTTTGCATCCATGTTCATCAGGGATATCGGTCGATAACTCTCCTTTTGTTGGGGTCTTTGTCTGGTTTTGGAATTAGGGTGATGCTGGCCTCATAGAATGGGTTTGGAAGTACTCCATCTCTTTCTATCTTTCTAAACAGCTTTAGTAGAATAGGTATGGTTTCTTCTTTAAACGTTTGATAGAATTCCTCTGGGAAGCTATTTGGCCCTGGACTTTTGTGTCTTGGGAGGTTTTTGATGACTGCTTCAATTTCCTCCCTGGTTATTGGCCTGTTCAGGTTTTCTATTTCTTCCTGTTCCAGTTTTGGTAGTTTGTGGCTTTCCAGGAATGCGTCCATTTCTTCTAGATTGCCTAATTTATTGGTGTATAGCTGTTCATAATTTGTTTTTAAAATCGTTTGTATTTCCTTGGTGTTGGTAGTGATCTCCCCTTTCTCATTCATGATTTTAGTAATTTGAGTCTTCCCTCTCTTCTTTTTAATAAGGCTGGCTAATGGTTTATCTATCTTATTAATTCTTTCAAAGAACCAACTCCAGGTTCTATTGATCTGTTCCACAGTTTTTCTGGTCTCGATTTCGTTGAGTTCTGCTGGAATCTTTATTTTTTTTAATATTTTTTTTAGATCTTTCATCCATTTTGAGTTTATCTTTGTGTATGGTGCAAGAGAGTGGTCTAGTTTCATTCTTCTGCATGTGGATGTCCAATTTTCCCAGCACCATTTATTGAAGAGACTATCTTTCTTCCAGTGGATCGTCTTTCCTCCTTTATCGAATATTAGTTGACCATAAAGTTCAGGGTCCACTTCTGGGTTCTCTATTCTGTTCCATTGATCTATGTGTCTGTTTTTGTGCCAGTACCACACTGTCTTGATGACCACAGCTTTGTAGTACAACCTGAAATCTGGCATTGTGATGCCCCCAGATATGGTTTTCTTTTTTAGAATTCCTCTGGCTATTCGGGGTCTTTTCTGATTCCACACAAATCTTAAAATAATTTGTTCTAACTCTCTGAAGAAAGTCCATGGTATTTTGATAGGGATTGCATTAAACGTGTAAATTGCCCTGGGTAACATTGACATTTTCACAATATTAATTCTGCCAATCCATGAGCAAGATTCCATCAAAATCCTAGAGGAGAACACAGGCAACACCCTTTTTGAACTTGGCCACAGTAACTTCTTGCAAGATACATCCACGAAAGCAAAAGAAACAAAAGCAAAAATGAACTATTGGGACTTCATTAAGATAAGAAGCTTTTGCACAGCAAAGGATACAGTCAACAAAACTCAAAGACAACCTACAGAATGGGAGAAGATATTTGCAAATAACATATCAGATAAAGGGCTAGTTTCCAAAATCTATAAAGAACTTATTAAACTCAACAGCAAAGAAACAATCAATCCAATCTTGAAATGGGCAAAAGACATGAAGAGAAATCTCACAGAGGAAGACATAGACATGGCCAACATGCACATGAGAAAATGCTCTGCATCACTTGCCATCAGGGAAATACAAATCAAAACCACAATGAGATACCACCTCACACCAGTGAGAATGGGGAAAATTAACAAGGCAGGAAACAACAAATGTTGAAGAGGATGCGGAGAAAAGGGAACCCTCTTACACTGTTGGTGGGAATGTGAACTGGTGCAGCCACTCTGGAAAACTGTGTGGAGGTTCCTCACAGAGTCAAAAATAGACCTGCCCTAGGACCCAGCAATTGCACTGTTAGGGATTTACCCCAAAGATTCAGATGCAATGAAACGCCGGAACACCTGCACCCCGATGTTTCTAGCAGCCATGTCCACAATAGCCAAACTGTGGAAGGAGCCTCGGTGCCCATCGAAAGATGAAGAAGATAAAGAAGATGTGGTTTATGTATACAATGGAATATTCCTCAGCCATTAGAAACGACAAATACCCACCATTTGCTTCAACGTGGATGGAACTGGAGGGTATTATGCTGAGTGAAGGCAAAGAAGTCCCATAGTCTGCTGTCTGCCAGCTGGAGGCCCCGGAAAGCTGGCAGTGTGGTTCCAGGCCAGACTGAAGACCAAGAAGCAGGAGCGGTAATGCCTGAGAGCAGGACGCTCATGTCTCAGTTTGGGTAGACAACACATTCCTCCTTCCTCTGCCTTTTTGTTCTATCTGGGCCCTCCAAAGATTGAATTATATCTATCCTATTGGTGAGGGCAATCTCCTTTACTCAGTCAGCCAATTCAAATGTTAATCTCTTCAGGAGACACCCTCACAGACACACCCAGAAATAACGTTTTGCCAGCTATCTGGACATGCCCTAGCCCAGACAAGTTGTGTAAAATTAACCATTATACCAGCCATGACACATCTCAGGGAGACACTCCCATTCTGAGAAGGTTCTCCTATTAAAACATGTCAGACCTTTGGAAAAGTAGTTTGACATAAAAGTACCCAAAATTTTAAGAGTGATAAAAAAAAAAAAGCCAACTATGTCATACTTGAGGCTGTTAACCATTGCTATCACCCAGTGATTGTAAAATTCTAAAATTCCAATAAAAACAAATAGATTGTCCTCTTCATATCAAAGTTGGAGTTGAAACTTTGTCTCCAAATCTTGTGTCAGATGAAGACAATACTCCATACTGGTGCAGACTTGTCCCCAGTACCCCACGCAAACAACCAAGAATCCTCTGATAACCTCCTCAAAGAACAATAGCATAGGGAAAGCCTCCCATGACCCATAAATATATATGAAACAATACAGCTAGATTCTAAAGATGCTTCAGGATACAGCTTCTGATGTCATCTGGGGACTGGGACCACATTCAAGCCATGCAGCTCCACCATGATCCCCACTAACTTGTAAGATCTTCTTGATGACCAGGAACTGAATTCCATGAGTAATTGTAATTCACTTGTCATAAAATCACTAGCAAAAATTGCACTTGATCATGATATATAGAAGAAAAAAAAGAACCCTCTAAAAATGATTTCAGAAGTCATGTTATAGATAAGGTTTATGTCTAAACACAGATGCCAGGGCATTTCTAGTCACATGTTTCAGATATTAGAGCAAGCACCAAGTTTGTATTTTAGTAGCTTTAATTTGAAAGACTGCACATTAAAAAAACCACCATAACTCAGTGATATTTTAAGATTATTTTATATTAGTCTCGATTAGATCTGGAGACAGTTGTGAAATAATACATGTAAATGGAAGACAGACGCTATTTAGTCTATGAGCACTGCTGAGTATACTGGGGAGGCAGCCTTGGGACCTCTGCTCAAGATTGGGAAAGGTGATGCTGCGTGAGAAACGGCTGACTGATAGATGGATTGGGGTGGATCTGTCTGACCTTTCTGGGTCCAAGCCACTTCAAACAAATAGGATTTTATTTCCTCAAATAAATATGAAAGATGAGATACTGAGTCTCCTGAGGGAATTAAAACTCTGTAAAAGACAAACTCTGGACATTTATATAGAGATTAAACTATATTAATCTCTAGGCCAATTTCATATATTATTCTTAATTGCTATAAAACAGTATGTATCACTAAACACATTTCCCAATAAATTTGCTGGACTAAACACATATATCTTGGTACCCTGATTCCATAATACATCAAATATAAACAAAACTGGGGAAAATTGGGAGATGCTTTTTTTTTCTGCCTGCATGAATGATTGATTAAAGCTCAAACTTGTATAGCAATGCATTTCATTTGTAAATGTCCAAATGACAACTCTTCCTTGTCACAAATTTCTTCATGACTGCTCCTCATACTGGCATAGAACATTGTGTTGTTCTTATTTGGAAGTTGTCAAGTTAAATTACTTTTTATGAAGAGAAATTGTTCATGGGACAGTCACAGGTTTTCGGGGAAATGGTATCATGATGCACATGAATTGTACATTTAGAATGCCAGTGAAGGTTCTTTAGGACCTTTAACAAATGGTCAAATCATCAGGATACCAAACTGTCCAGCTGTTTTCCTGGACTCTTACAGAATTCCCAGAGCCAGAACAGATCCCTTCCTCACTTTCTAAATCCTCTCACTATAAATGCTGGCTTTAGATAAGAATAATTCTTTGGCTGAGGGTGTCATGTTATCAGAAATAAATTTAATCAGAACATCTTTTTGTCTCACCTACCAAATACACTGTGTGAAATTCATTTTCCATATCAATGTTATAATCCTCTTTATAAATTAAGTGGCTGAAAAATGTAGAGGTGAAGGTAAACTCACCGTGGGTTGGCTGTACATTTTGCTTCTTAAATAAAATTCAAAGAAGGAGACCCATGTTTTAAAAGTCTAGGCTTTGGGGCACCTGGATGACTCAGTTGGTTAAGATGTGCCTTCAGCAAAGGTGATGATCTCAGGGTTTTGGGATCGAGCCCTGCATTGGGCTCCCTGCTCATAGGGAGTATGCTTCTCCCTCCTACTCTCCCTCGGTGCTCGTTTATTCCCTCTCTCTCTCAGATAAATAAAATCTAAAACAAATAAAAGTCTAGGCTTCATTCTCTGTCTTGCTTTATGTTGGCCCTGTCTTTTCTTTCCCTCCCTACGTAATGCCTGGACTTTCAGAAGGGTCCTCATCCTTAGGCCTTTCCAGGCCCACAGTGCTCCTTCATTTGTGGGGAACCCATTTGCTTCTGTGACAGCCAATCAGCTGATCCTTCAGCCTTGCTCTTCCAAATGCCTCAAGTGTTGGATGATTGACTATTAGGTTTGGACCTAGAGCATGCTCACTTCTTAGACCACTTTTCTATCAAACATAAATCTGAAAGTAGAGATTTTTCATTATGATATTTTCCAATTAAAACAGGAAAATGGATTTGGGGAAGGCTACCATTGAGGCAGCAAGTGAGTGGAGGTTGATTTTATCTTAGCAACCATTAGCTGCTGTGGGAAATATCTAAAATAGGGCCAGATGTATGATAAAAATTACATGTTTATTTAAAGTCCAGGAAAGGGGAAAGGAGAAAAAATGAGTGGTAAATATCAGAAAGGGAGACGGAACATGAGAGACTCCTAACTCTGGGAAACGAACTAGGGGTGGGGGAAGGGGAGGTGGGCGGGGGGTGGGGGGTGGGGGTGAATGGGTGACGGGCACTGAGGGGGGCACTTGATGGGATGAGCACTGGGTGTTATTCTATATGTTGGCAAATTGAACACCAATAAAAAATAAATTAAAAAAAATAAAGTCCAGGGAAGGAATTAAAATGTAAAGCAAAGGAGTGTTTTGGGGTCATTTTTATCAAGTGTTTTCCCTAGAAGAGTTCCTTGACTAGCTGAAGGCACCCGGGTGGCTCAGTCTGTTGAGCATCTGCCTTCTGCTCAGGTCCCGAACTCGAGGTCCCGGGGTAAAGCCGGCATGGGGCTCCCTGCTCCGCGGAGAGCCTGCTTCTCCCTCTCCTCCACCTGTTGCTCCCCTGCTTGCGTTCTCTCTCTTTCTCTGTCTCTGTCAGACAAATAAAATCTAGAGAGAGATTGAGAGAGAGAGAGAGAGAGAGAGAGAGAGAGAGAGGAGACATGACTGCAATCTCTCAACTTGACGTTTCCAACCAAGCTTCCTGTCGGGTCATTCTCACCGCAGGCTGCGTTTGCACCACAAGATGGCACTGCCGTCCATGGCACACTCCCTACTTCGGCAAGTTTTGCCTTCCCGAGGGAGGCAAAGAGAAATCCCAGTTTCCCCACGCACGCTGTCCTGCGCTCAGCATGCAAGAGACCACAATGTCTCTTTGGTTTTTTTGGTTTTTTTTCCTTTTTTTATAATAAATTTATTTTTTATTGGTGTTCAATTTGCCAACATACAGAATAACACCCAGTGCTCATCCCGTCAAGTGCCCCCTTCAGTGCCCTCCACCCAGTCACCCCCACCCCCCCTCCTCCCCTTCCACCACCCCTAGTTCATTTCCCAGAGTTAGGAGTCTTTATGTTCTGTGTCCCTTTCTGATATTTCCCACACATTTCCTCTCCCTTCCCTCATTTTCCCTTTCACTATTATTTATATTCCCCAAATGAATGACAACATACACTGTCCTTCTCCGATTGACTTACTTCACTCAGCATAATACCCTCCAGTTCCATCCACGTTGAAGCAAATGGTCCACAATGTCTCTTTGCCTTCAGATCATACCACACATGTCAGAGCCCTGCAGCAGAGCTTAATTACCCTCTACAGCCCTCCCCAGGGCCCGGACGATGGATGGACAGCAAACACCAGCTCAGGCTGATTAGCATGATGTGCCAAAGGCATTAAGTGTGCAAGCTGCATCAGCCAGAGAATCAGCCACAATCTAATTCAAAGAAAACATTGAAAGTTCTTCCAGAAAAGACTATCCACTGGAAGAAAGACAGTCTCTTCAATAAATGGTGCTGGGAAAATTGGACATCCATCCACATGCAGAAGAATGAAACTAGACCACTCTCTTGCACCATACACAAAGATAAACTCAGAATGGATGAAAGATCTAAATGTGAGACAAGATTCCATCAAAATCCTAGAGGAGAACACAGGCAACACCCTTTTTGAACTCGGCCTTAGTAACTTCTTGCAAGATACATCCACGAAAGCAAAAGAAACAAAAGCAAAAATGAACTATTGGTACTTCATCAAGATAAGAAGCTTTTGCACAGCAAAGGATACAGTCAACAAAACTAAAAGACAACTTACAGAATGGGAGAAGATATTTGCAAATGACGTATCAGATAAAGGGCTAGTTTCCAAGATCTATAAAGAACTTATTAAACTCAACACCAAAGAAACAAACAATCCAATCATGAAATGGACAAAAGACATGAAGAGAAATCTCACAGAGGAAGACATAGACATGGCCAACATGCACATGAGAAAATGCTCTTCATCACTTGCCATCAGGGAAATACAAATCAAAACCATAATGAGATACCACCTCACACCACTGAGAATGGGGAAAATTAACAAGGCAGGAAACCACAAATGTTGGAGAGGATGCGGAGAAAAGGGAACCCTCTTACACTGTTGGTGGGAATGTGAACTGGTGCAGCCACTCTGGAAAACTGTGTGGAGGTTCCTCACAGAGTTAAAAATAGACCTGCCCTATGACCCAGCAATTGCACTGTTAGGGATTTACCCCAAAGATTCAGATGCAATGAAACGCCGGGACACCTGCACCCCGATGTTTCTAGCAGCCATGTCCACAATAGCCAAACTGTGGAAGGAGCCTCGGTGCCCATCGAAAGATGAAGAAGATAAAGAAGACGTGGTTTATGTATACAATGGAATATTCCTCAGCCATTAGAAATGACAAATACCCACCATTTGCTTCAACGTGGATGGAACTGGAGGGTATTATGCTGAGTGAAGTAAGTCAATCGGAGAAGGACAAACAGTGTATGTTCTCATTCATTTGGGGAATATGAATAATAGTGAAAGGGAATATAAGGGAAGGGAGAGGAAATGTGTGGGAAATATCAGAAAGGGACACAGAACATAAAGACTTCTAACTCTGGGAAATGAACTAGGGGTGGTGGAAGGGGCGGAGGGCGGGGGGTGGGGGTGACTGGGTGACGGGCACTGAAGGGGACACTTGACGGGATGAGCACTGGGTGTTGTTCTGTATGTTGGTAAATTGAACACCAATAAAAATTAATTTATTAAAAAAAAAAAAAAGAAAGTTCTTCCAGAGAGAAGCAGAGCACGTGGCCCTGCCGATTTTGTGAGCTACAAATGGCTTGTGAGGAATGCACTTAGCTGGACAAGTGGCGGCAGTACCCATGGCTGCTTGCAGTGGGGTGGGGTGTGGAGCAGCAATGTTCTGTTCTCGTGTGGCCACAGGTAAAACACGGTATATGACACACAGAGTTGAGGCCAAATTCTCTTCCTAAATATCACCCTGGCTATGGACACTGTGCCTCACCCCCTGTAGTATCTGTTCTTTGCAAAATGGAGAGGAGACCCAGGGTGGGCAGGATTAGGGCTCTGAGGAGCTGTAAGTGGGGGGTGAGTGAGGGGACAGATATCAAACAGCCCAGACACTTAGAGAGGATGTGCTATCACTTCAACGACTTTCTTGAGTGGATATATTGCAATAAAATAAGAATCACTTTTCACATAGTAGCTTTTTTTTTTTTTTTGAAACTAAATGTTACAATTTATTCTGTCTTCATGATTACAGACATTGCAGGGCAGGGTGGGTACACAAGGCAAATAAAACAAACTCTTGTCCCATTTAACCAGATGCAGCATTTTGGCAGTTTTATGGTAATATAGGTAGACCTAATTAATTGACTTGGGCTGAAAGCTGGGAACAGCAAATCTCTGCAATTTAGGATCTTCTTCCATTGTTACTCCAAGGATCTTAACTCCTAAACTATACTATGAGCTCTGAAATGGTGTGTGTACTGCAACATTCTTCAAGCTTTCACACCTTAATCAGAAATCTGACACCTTTTCTTAAGGCAAGGAACTCTTAAGGCTGTCTTCCTCTTGGCTAACCCAGTCCACCAGCAATCTTAAAAGTTGTTACATAAAAATAAAACTGTCCCCCAAGCACTGATTAAAACCCTTGTGCCCTTGTGCTGGAATCCCTTTTCAGAGCCTTGGCTCCATGAGAGAAGAGAGATCCTAACCAGTTGCTTCCATGAATAATAATAACCCTAGTACAATCTATCTAATGTCATTTGAAGCAAACTCAAGAGGTCAGGCATCCTTGATCATCCTGACAAGTTTATCAGTATTTACACACAAAGGATATTTAAAGCTGATCCTAGACCAAGTATTGCAACCATAATCCCAAGAAATCATTCAGTTTTAGCAGGTGAGGTTCCTGCAAGATGCCACAGCACGAGTGAGAAATCATCTCAAAGCAAAGAGTGATGGTTCATCATCTTTTACAAGTGAGAGGAAATCAAGGAGAAAAGAAAACTCCCTCCTAAACTCCTCATCAAAGCAATGGCTATTTTCGCGGCCTTAATTGATGAGATCCAGTGTCCTCAATTTCCTGATTGGAGGAGTCTAGTTTCAAGTTGACTGTCAAGTTCAAGAAGAGCTTCCAGGCTTTTCTTTGCCATGGCCCATGAATTCCAGTCCTTCAAGGGGAATCTCCTTCTCCTTTATTGCTTTCTTTTTATTTTATTTTATTTTTTTTATAAATTAATTTTTATTGGTGTTCAATTTACCAACATACAGAATAACACCCAGTGCTCATCCCGTCAAGTGTCCCCCTCCGTGCCCGTCACCCATTCACCCCCACCCCCCGCCCTCCTCCCCTTCCACCACCCCTAGTTCGTTTCCCAGAGTTAGGAGTCTTTATGTTCTGTGTCCCTTTCTGATATCTCCCACACATTTCTTCTCCCTTCCCTTATATTCCCCTTCACTATTATTCATATTCCCCAAATGAGTGAGAACATACACTGTTTGTCCTTCTCCGATTGACTTACTTACTCAGCATAATACCCTCCAGTTCCATCCACGTTGAAGCAAATGGTGGGTATTTGTCGTTTCTAATGGCTGAGGAATATTCCATTGTATACATAAACCACATCTTCTTTATCCATTTATCTTTCGATGGACACCGAGGCTCCTTCCACAGTTTGGCTATTGTGGACATGGCTGCTAGAAACATCGGGGTGCAGGTGTCCTTTATTGCTTTCTGAACACACTGCTGAGAGCGCTTGAAGAGTCGGGGCGCGGGGGCGCGGGGTCTCCGGAGCTGTCCCCCTTAAGAAACTTCTCGGCAAAGCAGCGATTGGAAGCTCTGGTCGTACTTGCGCTTCCTGTCGGTGCGGGCTTCCCCTCTCCTTGGTAGCTTTTAACTGCATTTCAGAGTCTGCTCAAACATACGAAGCACTATCCGGGCTCCTAAATCAGGTGAGATTTAGCTATTCCTAAAAGGTGCACCAAAGGATGAGAGTTGAAGGGGCAAGTGATGCACCCTCCGTGAGAGACCTCACCCGGGTCGGTTCTGGGATCCACCGACTTTCCTGACAGTCTGCCAGAGGTGCCAGGGAGCCTGTCTGGCACACTGCTGTGTGGCCCACATGGACTTTACAGCTCTGTGCTTTGCTACAGTTTGGGAACAGGACAGCTAGTACATCACTTATGTGACAACCTGCCATACACCAGGACAATCTCCCTTTCACACAGGGAAACAAGAGGGTTCTATGAAGGACTTTCAACACAGTCCTCTGGAGTCAAGCACAGCACGTTTCCATTTTGGCAGCCGTCCTACCACGAAGCACAACCCTAGCCTTCAGTGGAGTTTAGCGCTGAAATGGTGGCTCTAGGCATTCACTTTCTACCCTTCCCATCTCTACAACACGCAGGTACCCTGAAGGCCAAATGAGCAACTGTGTATTTTTTTAAGAACTAAAATTTCCCAAAGCCCTAAACACTCTGAAAGAAACACTTTTAAGAAAAGCTATTTTTGTTCTTTAAAGTTTTGGCCACTATTTCACTTTCTCCATGAATTGTTCATTCTTGCCTTAGGTTAGTACTTCCCAGGTTCCCAAGAAAAAGCTACATTCAGTGTGCAAAAGACACAGGCTGACTGTGCTGGGGGTGAGTGGAGCCCCTGAGACACTGCTGAGGATCACACGCTTCCACAGACACCCTGAAGAGGTGCAAGTGTAGGATAAGACCTCATTTTACTGGTTTTTCTTCTACGCCCACATTCAAGGCTTGTTGAAAACTGAACTCTCCTCCAGAGCCAAACTGTAACTCGAAGACAGAACTTGGGATAAAGAGGAACAGTAGTTTTATTGCTTTGCTGGTCAAAGGAGGCTGCAGCAGGCTACAGCCTTCAAAAAACTACATGCCTGGCTGAAGGAGGGGGCCAGGGAGGGGGTGATTACAGGGGAAATACAGGATCTAGGTGGTTTCGACAAGAATTGTGTACTTGCTGCCAGCCTCCTTTGTCCTGTCTTTAGGGTGGTGCCAGGTTCCTGAAACAAAAAGCTAAGAAGGGGTGAGGGGAGGTTTACAGAAAAAAAGAAGAAGGTTACTTTAAAATTGAGCTTCACTGAAGCATTATTTGCAATCATTTTGATTTTTGTTCAACTACTTGCTTTTAAGTAGTTTCAAGTTCACTGAGAAGGTCTGCTACTGGTGTGGAAATGGATCTTCACACCTCTGTAGATTACAGCCAACTTTATACACGAAAAAGACAAAAGACAATGTGTGCTTCCTTTATAGAATAAGGTAATTGCCTTCTTTTTATATTACCTAATTCAAATTCATATCTGAAGGAATTTTAAATTTGTGAAATTAATCATAAATGCTCTCCAACAACCTCTTTTCTTCCTCTTAGCCTTAGAATTCAAGGACTGGGGGGAGGGAGTGGTCATCATCATGCTCTTCCCATTGTTCCACCTTCATGTGTAAGTGCTGCCTGGGCACAAGGGTGAATCATGTCCACATGAGGTTCGCATGCTATGCAGGTGCATTAGATGTGAAACTGAGTGTCTTTTGCAATTTGGAATAATGGGGTAAGTGTTCTGAGAAGGACCCCCATTGTTCAGACCATCCCCATAATAGCTAGAATTTATTGAGGGCGCACTGGTGGCCCAGAGATCTCCTGAGCACTTTATATCTATTAATTTTTTACTCTTCATTCCCTTAGGGCAAGGTTTCTCAGTTCCAACAAAATCAATACTTTAGGCTGGATAATCCTTTTTTTTGAGAGAGAGAGAGAGAGAGACAGAGAGAGAGAGAGAATGGGGGGGTGTGAGGAAGCAGAGGAGGAGGGAGAGAGGGAGGGAGAGAATCTTAAGTACAGTTTGATCTCAGGACCCCGAGATCATAACCTGAGCTGAAATCAAGAGTGAGACACTTAACCAACTGAGCCACCCAGATGTCGCTAGGCAGTATGATCCTTCATTGTAGGATATTTACCTGCATCCCTGGCCCTATTCACTAGTTTCCAGTAGTGGAAACTTCCCCAAGTTATGACAACCGGGCATCCTCCACACATGACCAAATGCCGTCTAAGGGTTAAAACACCACCCACCCACCTGCATGGAGAACGGCTGCCCTATGACTGTGCCATGAAGCAGGAAATAGCTGGCAGGAATGTGAAGGCAGGGAGGTTGGTTGGAGCTAAGCCATGAACTAGGAAGAATGCCCCCAGTGGCAAAGTCTCCAAAGAACACAACAGTCAAAGCTGGAAGACCCTTGGGGAACACCGGGTGGTGGGTGGAGGAGAGTTTGGAGGTATTAAGAAAGAGAATTCTGATAGCGACTTCAGGATGGGAAGGAAGGGTAGACTGGAAGTAGAGAGAAATATTGAGGTGTTTATCTGTCTGCAGATGACCAGCTCAGATCACACCTATGTACTGAGCACATCCCTCAGCAAACCCACTCCATGTAGGGGTCTGCATGGGTATAGTCTCACAACAAAGTCATGGAAACTGTGTCAACTACAGGGATGAAATGAAGGCCCCTTTTCCTTTGTACTCAGCATGGCAAGGCCACTTCTGTGTTCATTTGGGTCATCACATGTCAAAGAACATCAACACATCACAACACAGAGATAGAAGAGTATCTAAGATCATGACAGCACCCAGCACCAAGTCCTAAGTGGAATGACTGAAAGAATAGTCTGCATTCTGAAAAAGAAAAAAAAATTAAATTATGTGAAAGAGCCTCTGGTATATCAGAGTGCCTGGTGCATTATAAATATCAGTAAATTTTAGGAAAAAATAAAGATGGGATGCAGGATAACTGCTGCCTTCATACAACTGAAATTCTCTCAGAGCAGCAAATGAAGACTAATGGGTACTGGAGATACAGGTGTCAGAGAAGGTGTCAATCTGAATGATTCTGAGATTCTCTGATTTCCATCCAATCTCCCCATACTCCCCAGTGGATCAATTGCATCAGAAGTTATGCTACGCTCCAAATGCCACATTTCAAAAGGTATTTTGACAAGCTGGGACAGTCTCAGGAAAAAGCACTATCTTGCTGTGAATAGCATTAGTTATTCATTCATGTTTACAAGTTACTAGGAGTTTTCTTTCTCCCCCCCTTAAGAATAACATTTACTGTTTTATTGGATTCTAATATTTTTCATACTCTTCAGAGGATGTTTAGAAAATATAGCTGAGAGTAGTCCCACTACCTAGAAATAACCATTTTTAATATTTTAATACTCATATTGCTTTCCATGATTTTCTTTAAAGATTCTATTTATTTATTCATGAGAGACACAGAGAGAGAGAGAGAGAGAGAGTGAGGCAGAGACACAGGCAGAGGGAGAAGCAGGCTCCATGCAGGGAGCCCGACATGGGACTCGATCCCGGGACTCCAGGATCAAACCCTGGGCCAAAGGCAGGCGCTAAACTGCTGAGCCACCCAGGAATCCCCCCATGATTTTTTTTTCTATGCAGATTCCTACTTTCAAACATAAAGAACATTACAAACTTCTAATCAAAAATTTCCACTAGACACAATTTTCAAAGTGTTTTTTTGACATTATGAACACAATCATTAATTTTGAATATTTTCCAAACAATTGAGCATAAACTCTAAGTCAAAGCCATTATGATTACAACTGATGGGCCCTTCAGATTTCCAACTTCTTGTTGATTTCATTGTTTGTGAGACCATCTCTTGCCATAGCTCTTTCAAGTTTCCATTTTCCTCTCTATTTTATAAAATAATAAGGACAAAGTGCAATAAAATATATTCAAATAATTGCCAAAACATTGCCAAAATTAAATATTTGTCAAGTAAGCAGTGTCCCTATGAGGTAGCTCAAAAATAATGGTCAGTTGATGTGTAAAGTGCTCAATCATCATGTAGTAGGAGGATTGGGGAAAAGTGCAAGTCAAATAAAAAGAAACTCAAGGTGTTGATTCTTCTTTTCATGAAGTGTATGTCGTATGTAAGGGGTTTATTTTGGGTTTTTTTTAAAGATTTTATTTATTTATTCATGATTTTATTTATTTATTCACAGAGATAGAGGCAGAGACAGGCAGAGGGGGAAGCAGGCTCCATGCAGGGAGCCTGATGTGAGACTCAATCCCAGGACCCCAGGATCACACCCTGGGCAGACACTAAACCACTGAGCTACCCAAGGATCCCCTATATGTAAGATTTTGGATTCAGTTCTTTGAACATTTTCTTGATGAAACCTATCACTAGCCCCCACAGCCCCTAAAATTCTCCACCAATTGAGAAATCTGTTCAGCAGCCAGCGAAGGACCTGACTCCTCATGTTACTGAGCCAGTAGGTTTAAGATGGGTCCCAAGAATTTCAAGTGAGGGCCTAGGTGATCCTGATGTACAAGGTCTAGGAGGCTGTGGCCACGTGGGTTATAAGCACAGGTCTAAACTGCATTTTGCTCCCTCTTCTCAGAGGCCTTTAAACTAATCCTGGGGGTAAGCATTGCTTTTCTGGGGAGAACATGGGTACAGAAAGCTACAAGGTAACAACTTTGTAAGCTCTATAAATTCGCAAGCTCTTCCTCAAGTCTCTATAGCTGGTTCAGATAGGATCTCCTTCTACAATGCCTTCCCCAAATACAAAAGCAGGGTCTGTGCCTCACCCAAGCCCAGTTGCTTAAAAGAGTGTAAAAGACAACCAAACTAAGAGACCTATCTAAATATCATCCTTCAAAAGCTGCTAAAACACCTTAAGCCTGCATAAGACTTTGCCTTCCTGCTCTTATGCACAGCGCTGTCACTGGTGACACTGTCCCTATAAGCTGAGACTGTGTTCTTTGTTAGGAGGTTCCAAATTCAGTCTCTCTGTAGTGCAGTAGTGGCAGTGACCTCATCCTTTTCAGAGTCTTGCCCCCGACCATTCTTGTTAAAGGATGCATAGCTCCTGAGCTAGGGTCCTGTGAGACCAAAGAGAATATCCGATTCTAAAAATATATCTTATTCAAGATTATCAAATTTTCAAGATTATCAAATTTTTTCTAGATATGCAAGACAGGCAAATAAATATTTGATGTGCTTTCTTTCAATGTAACATTCAGTAAAGAAATCAAATCTATGTGGTCAAACAAAATCATGAAATATTTATTCCAGTTATATCTCACCTTTATATGTTAGATAGAATGTTCAGGGATCCCTGGGTGGTGCAGCCATTTGGCACCTGCCTTTGGCCCAGGGCGCGATCCTGGAGACCCGGGATCGAATCCCACGTCGGGCTCCCGGTGCATGGAGCCTGCTTCTCCCTCTGCCTGTGTCTCTGCCTCTCTCTCTCTCTGTGTTACTATCATAAATAATTTTTTAAAAAAAGAATGTTCAATATGTTCTGCCTTTTATTAACAAAAAACCAAAAACTATATACAAGGAGTAAGAATCAAAGAAAATTTTGTCATGTTATACAAAAAAAATTAATGGATTTCTTTTCCAAAATTTTATTTTTTTTCTTTTCCAAAATTTTAAAAAGTGATTCTTGTTTAATAATAATTTTAAAAAGCTTGTTTAATTTTAATTTAAGCCAAACACTAGACTTTAGTGCATGTTTGCCTACACATTTATGGAAGGGATATCAAAGTTTCTCCTATGCTCCTCATCCATATGTGTAAGTCTAACTACATATAACATTTCATTATTACAAATTAAGTGATGCTAAACAACATTGTTAACTTTTATTTATTACCTAATAGAATGGATAATTGATTAATGTTTAATCAGCATTGTTTTAATCTTGACTGCTATTAGTAATCTATCCTCAAAAACAGGTTCCATATTTATTTCCCAACATTTTTGGTAATATTCCTCAACATGTATGTTAACTAATTTATTTGCATGCAAAAACAATATTCTAACAAATTGACATTAATGTGACAGTCATTTTGCATAGATGGAGTAATTTAAATCTACAGCTTCAAAGTTTTGACAAAAAATATATGTAGGGGCACCTGGGTGAGTCAGTTGGTTAAGCGTCCAACTCTTGATCTCAGTCCAGGTCTTGATCTCAAGGTCATGAATTCAAGCCCTGTGTTGAGTTCCATGCTGGGCTTGGAGTCAACTTAAAAAAAAAAAAATATATATATATATATATATTATATATATATATACATGTGTGCATGTGTGTGTATGTATATATGTAAAGTATATGATAAAAGTATTTTATCAAAAATAATACTTATTTTGCAAAAGTATTAGAAAAGGTGTTTTGAGATTAATGTTTCAATTTTCCCAACCCTTTATTAGGAGCCTAAAAGTGAAAAAGAAACAAGAATAGTTGAGAAGAGTGAAGATGGAAGAATAGAGGACCGTGGTTTCATCTGATCCCTTGAATTCAGCTAGATAATCTATCTAATCATTCTGAACACCTATGTATTCAACCTGAGATCTAAGAAACAAATTGCTGCAATTCTACAAATAGAAAATTGACCACTTGTTATAAGGTAGGAGATGCAGAGAAGTGAATCTGAGGGAAAATATCAGAAGATAAACCTGGGGTAAGGGAGCCTCTGAAAGCTGGCAGCCAGAAAGAGATAGAGCAGTGGAATGCAAAATCAGAACTTTTAGAAATCTGCTCCTGTGAGGGAAGTCCCTGCTTGAAAGGTGTTGGGGGGGGGGGGGGTGAAGCAGGGATGGAATCCTACCTGGGACAGTGTGGTCTCAGGATCCCTGAGGTCACAAAAAGAATGGAGGGGCCTGAGTGTGGCCAAGTTCCCAAGCATTGGAGCAGCTGCAACAAGTGAACCTAGGAGTGGGCTTTCAGCTTGGTGTTGCCATAAACTGTGAACCACAGCATGATCGGGCAAATGCTCTCAGATCAGGGGCCAAAGAAGCAGCAAAACCACTGCAGGACTCTGCTCCTTCCCCTAGTGTGGGTATGTGTACCATCAGGGAACTGCTCCCAGAGCAAGAGCCCAGAAAACAGCCTTCTGCGGTAAAACCCACCCCCACTCCTGGGAGGATTGGTGAGGGGTATGCACTGTAGCAGTCTGCAGAGTTTGGAGCACACAACAGTGATTGCTTTTCCCTGAAGGTGTACTGAAGAGTGGGAGCTGTCATCCTTCAGCTCCAGAGCTGAATATCGGGGTGTCACCATTTTTTTTCATCCTCTAAAACCACTCTCATAAAGCTTTCAGGGAACAAAAGCCACAAAGAACAACCAGAAGCAGTTTACACAGCCCGGACCCCTGGCAAGGGGCAGTATAATTCTGCCTAAGCAAGGACACCTGAAAATCAGTGCCCCCTCCCCCAGATCAGCAGGAACACTGGGCTAATAGTAAGTTCACAAAGCACACAGAACTGAAAAACTCCTGTGCTAAGAGAAAATAGTATATAGAATTTGAGGGGTTTTTTCTCGGAATTCTTAATCTTCCAGTTCAAAATTTTCATTTTTTTCCCTTTCAACTATCTTACTTATTCAACTCTTCTTTTTAAGTCTTTTTAAAATTTTCATTTTAAAATTTACATTTTATAGACATATTCTTCCTTTTTGGCTTTTTTTTTACTGTATTCGTTTTATTTTTGTATATATATGTTTTTCTTTCTTTACAATTTTGGAATCAAGTGTTTCTGACAAACAGACCAAAACCACCCAGGACCAAGTGTATCACCATGTTCTGTCTACCTGTTTAGTTATATTCTCTCTTTTTTCTTTTTTTGGTTTTTGACCTCCTCTGATTTGCCTAGTGTATATTTTGCCAGGATCATGGCTGTTATTTTTTTTATTTCTTTTTTTGTTCTCCTGTTCATATATTTTACTTTGAACAAAAGGACCAGAAGGAAAAATTCCCAGAAAAAAAAAAAAAAAGAACAAGAGGCAGTACTCACTGCCAGAGACTTAGTAAATTTGGATATTGGTAAAATGTCAGAGCTAGAATTGAGAACGATTATAAAGATACTAGCTGGGCTTGAAAAAAAACATAGAGGACACTTAGAGAATCCACTTCTGGAGAAATAAAAGAACTAAGATCTAATTAGGTTGAAATAAAAAAGGGTATTGCTGAGATGTAATCAACAATGGAGGCTCTTACTGCTAGGATAAATGAGGCAGAAGACAGAATTAGTGATACAGAAGATAAAATTATGGAGAAAAAGAAACTGAGCAAAACAGAGATAAACAATTATGAGTGGAGGATTTGAGAAATCAGTGATACCATAAAGCAAAAACAATATTAGAATTACTGGAGTCCCAGAGGGAGAGAAGTGAAGGGGGCAGAAGGTATATTTGAGCAAATTCTAGCTGATAACTTCCCTAATCTGGGGAAGGAAATAGGCATTCAAGTCCAGGAGACACAGAGAACTCCCCTTCAAACTAACAAAAATATATCGATACCCCAACATGTAATAGTGAAGCTTGCAAATCTCAGAGATAAAGAGGAAATTCTGAAAGCAGCTGGAGACAAGAGGTCTTTACCCTACAAAGTAGGAACATTAGACTGTCAGCAGAGCTGTCCACAGAGACCTGGCAGGCCAGAAAGAGTTGGCATGATGTATTCAGGATACTAAACAAGAAAAATAGGCAGCCAAGAATACTTAATCCAGCAAGACTGTTATTCAGAATAGAAGGAGAGATAAAGGGTTTCCAGGACAAACAGAAGCTATAAGAATTTGTCATCACTAAAGCAGCCATGCAAGAAAAATTAAAGGGGATCTTGTAAGTGAAGAGAGAAGCCAAAAGTAACATAGACCAGAAAAGAACAGAGACAATCTGCAGAAACAGGTATTTTACAGGTAATACAATGGCACTAAATTCATATCTTTCAATAGCTACTCTGAACATAAATGGGCTAAATGCTCCAATCAAAAGACACAGGGTATCAGATTAGATAAAAAAGCAAGACCCACTGATATGCTGTCTATAATAGATACATTTTGGACCCAAAGAAACCTTCAGGCTGAAAGTGAGGGAATAGAGAACCATTTATCATGTTCATGGACCTTGTCTATCCAACAAGAAGATCTAACAAGTGTAAATATTTATGCTTCTAACTAGAGAGCCCCCAATTAAATAAACCAATTAATAAAAAATTAAAGAAACACATTGATAATACTACAATAATAGTAAGGGACTTGAAACCCCACTCACAGCAATAGACAAATCATCTAAGTAGAAGATCAACAAGGAAACAAGGGCTTTGAATGACCCACAGGACCAGATGGACTTAAAAGATATGTACAGAGCATTCCATCCTAAAGCAACAGAATACACATTCTTCTCAGGTGCACATGTAACATTCTCCAGAATAGATCACATGTGGGTTCACAAATGAAGTCTCAACTGCTACCAAAAGATAAAGATTATTCCCTGCATGTTTTCAGAACACAATACTTTGAAATTTGAAATGCAGAAGACATGAACAGACATTTATCCAAAGAAGACCTACACATGGCTAACAAAAACTTGAAAAAAATGTTCAACATCACTCCTCATCAGGGAAATACAAACAAAATCACAATGAGATTCCACCTAACACTTGTCAGGATGGCTAAAATTAACAACACAGGAAACAACAGATGTTGGTAAAGATGCAAGAGAAAGGGAAACCTTCTTGCACTGTTGGTAGGAATGCAAGCTGCTACAGCTACTCTGGAAAAGAGTATGGAGGTTCCTTAAGAACCTAAAAATTGAGTTACCCTATGACCAGCAATTGCACTACTGGGTATTTACCCTAAACATATAAATATAATGATCCAAAGGGGCACCTGCACCCCAGTGTTTATAGCAACAATGTCCACAATAGCCAAACTGTGGAAAGAGCTGAGATGTCCATCAACAGATGAATGGATAAAGAAAGTGAGAGAGAGAGAGAGAATCAAATACTACTCAATCATTTAAAAAGATGAATACTTACCACTTACATCACCATGGACAGAACTGGAGGGTATTATGTTCAGTAAAGTAAGTCAATCAGAGAAAGATAATTATCATATGGTTTCACTTATATGTGGAATGTAAGAAATAGCACAGATCATAGGGCAAAGGAGGGAAAACTGAATGGGAAGAAGTAAGAGAGGGAGACAAACCATAAAAAAACTCTTAACAATAGGAAACAAACTGAAGGGGTACCTGGGTGGCTCAGTGGTTGAGCATCTACCTTTGGCTCAGGTCATGATCCCGGGGTCCTGGAATCAAGTTCCGCATCAGGCTCCCTGCATGAAGCCTGCTTCTCCCTCTGCCTGTGTCTCTGCCCCTCTCTCTCTCTCTCTGTGTCTCTCATGAATAAATAAATAAAATCTTTAAAAAAAGGAAACAAACTGAGGGGTGCTGGCAGGGAGGTGGGTGGGGGATAGGGTAATTGGGTGATGGGCGTGAAGGAGGAAATATGTGATTGATGAGCACTAGGTGTTATATGCTACTGATGAATTAATGAACTCTATATCTGAAACTAATGATGTATTACATGTTGGCTAATTGAATTTAAATTAAAAGAAAGGAAGAAAAGAAACAAAGATAGTCATCAAAGAAAATTTGTTTCAGTGGGGAAGTATGCATTTGTCTAGATTCTAGAGCACACATTTTCAGTGTATCCAATTCTGCTTTCCTCTGGCATGAGTTATTTTACATTCCAGCAGATTGAAGGCAACTGATTGCCCAGCAAAATCCTCCCTGCCTATAGCACTGTAAGCTCCACCTTCCTGTGTAAAGGCAACTGACTTTCTCCTCCAAATGGAAGAGGCCAAACGTTGTGCATTCGATTGCACTTTTCTGCCAATATTCCTGATCTTTAAAAAGTCTCTTTTCTTGTAATTTCCCTTGAATTCATTGCAATGTCTTACTAGTTTCACTGTAAGGATAAATTAAGAATTTTAAATAAATTTCATTTTATAAATGTATGAGAATTATGATTTCATCTTTTTAAAGTATTTTTTTAACCTTTTCACTTTTTAATCCTGATAAAGTCGTTTTTCTTAAATATCTCCCAGAAATTGAGAGAGTAAATGACTTTCCTGGCTTGGTAACAAACCCCACAGCAAGCGTGATTCCAATTTTTGCTTTTAACAAAATTGAATCAGTCAGAAAATAGATCCTTGAAAATAGTTTATAATGATGGATTATTTTGTGATTTGGAGCATATAACTCAAGATATCCACAAAACTAAGTATCTCTATAATAAAAGTCAGCCCATATACACCAAGACATTTTAGTGCTCCAGCTATAAAAAGCTAAAATAAGAATAGATTCAATGTTGAACTCTATCACAATCTAGCATTAAGCAATGTTCATTTGTGGATGCATAGACTAAATGGAAAAGAATCTTCATCCATACATCAAGTTTATCAAGTGATGTATTTCCAATACAGTTATCATATTTATTTAGTAATAGTTTTAATGCATTTTTATGTTTTGAACAATTTGCATGCATATTTTATGACAGAGAAATATGATAGGATAGTCAATAAAAGACATTTAAGCAAAATATAAATTATGTTAAATTGTATGGAGAAGTGAAAAACAAACACAGAAGAAAGAAAAACATATCGTCCAGCTGTCAGAGATTTTGCTCAAATTTAAGAATGATGGTATATTTCTTTCATATCACTAGAGGATCTAGAATTCATTTTATACACTTAAAAGAATGGCATAATATGCATATAATTAAATGTCAATATTTGCCATATACCAACAAAATACATCCTTTTCAAGTATTTAAACTTTAAAAATTTCAAAAAATGGCTTTCGACATGTTTCATCTTAAGTTTAAAAGATTTTATTTATTTACTTGATGAGGAAGAGAGCATAAGCAGGGGAGCAGCATGCAGAGGAGAGGAAGAAGCAGGCTTTCCACTGAGTAGGGAATCTGATGTGGGGCTGAATCCAAGGACGTTGGTATCATAACCTGAGCTGAAGGCAGACCCTTAACCAACTGAGCTACCCAGGCTACCCCAAAAGCCATTTTTACAATGTGTAAAATGTATGAAGTTTTTCAGGGCAGTTTTAGGAATTTGTAAGAAAAGGTTTGAAAACTATTATGATTACTAATGTTTCATTTTAGTTGACAGGGTTTTTTTTTGACATATAGAAGTTTAAAATTGCTATACAGTCAAATCCTGTGATATCCCTTCAGGTGATTATTTTCACTGTCTTGTTGCTTAGATATTCCTCCCTTATTCACTTATATATTCTAGACTTTTTAGTAGCTCCCGAGGAGTGGATTTTAGCAGAACATTCTAATGCCTTAGTAATCACTGTTCAATAACACAATCACTGTCTTTTTTTTCACTGTGTCTTTTTTAAAAAATATTTTATGTATGTATTTGAGGGAAAGAGAGGGAGAGAGAGAGAGAAAGAGAGAGAGATTAGAAGGAGAGGGGCAGAGTGAGAAGCAGACTTCCAGCCAAGCAGGGAGCCCAATGTAATGTTTGATCCCAGGACCCTGGGGTCACGACCTGAACCAAAAGCAGAGGTGGCTCAGCACTGCTTCTCTATGACCTCAGGGAATCCACCCTATAATCCTGGTCCTCTCCACCCGGGACTGTAAACCTGTGGACTTTCACTCCATAAAACAAAAGTGGAATTATCACATATTTCCTTGCATTTATTTAACTTGACATTTAAAGTTTATATATATATATATATAATTTATATATATATATATATATAATTTTTATATAATTTATATATATTTACATATTATATATAAATATATAATGTATATATACATTTATATATATTATTTATATATATTATATATATTTTTTATTGGAGTTCGATTTGCCACCATATACTATAACACCCAGGGCTCATTCTGTCAAGTGCCCTCCTCAGGACCTGTCACCCAGTCATCCCATTCCCCTGCCCACGTCCCCTTCCACTACCCCTTGTTCATTTCCAAGAGTTAGGAGTCTCTCATGCTTTGTCTCCCTCTCTAATTTTTCCCACTCATTTTCTCTCCTTTCCCCTTTAATCCCTTTCACTATTTTTTATATTCCCTGTATGAGTGAAATAATATGATGTTTGTCCATCTCCAATTGACTTACTTCACTCAACATAATACCCTCCAGTTCTATCCACATCAAAGCAAATGGTGGGTATTCGTCCTTTCTAATGGCTGAGTAATAGTCCATTGTATATAGAGACCACATCTTCTTTATCCATTCATCTGTCGATGGACACCGAGGCTCCTTCCACAGTTTGGCTATTGTGGACATTGCTCCTATAAACATTGGGGTGCAGGTGAATCGGTCTTTCATCACATTTGTATCTCTAGGGTAAATCCCCAGTAGTACAATTGCTGGGTCATAGGGTAGCTCTATTTTTAACTCTTTGAGGAACCTCCACACAGTTTTCCAGAGTGGCTGCACCAGTTCACATTCCCACCAACAGTGCAAAGGGGTTCCCCTTTCTCCACATCCTCTCCAACATTTGTTATTTCCTGTCTTGTTAATTTTCAACAATCTCACTGGTGTGAGGTGGTATCTCATTGTGATTATGATTGTACTTTCCTGATGGCAAGTGATGCGGAGCATTTTCTCATTCTCCCATTCTGTAGGTTGTCTTTTAGTTTTGTTGACTGTTTCTTTTGCTGTGCAGAAGCTTTTTATCTTCATTAAGTCCCAGTAGTTCACTTTTGCTTTTGTTTCTCTTGCCTTCATAGATGTATCTTGCAAGAAGTTGCTGTGGCCAAGTTCAACAAGTGTTGCCTGTGTTCTCCTCTAGGATTTCGATGGATTCTTGTCTCATATTTAGATCTTTCATACATTTTGAGTTTATCTTTGTATCTGGTGTAAGAGAATGGTCTAGTTTCATTCTTCTTCACATGGCTGTCCAATTTTCCCAGCACCATTTATTGGAGAGACTGTCTGTCTTTTTCCAGTGGATAGTCTTTCCTCCTTTATCGAATATTAGCTGACCATAGAGTTGAGGGCCCATTTTTGGGTTCTCTATTCTGCTCCATTGATCCATGTGTCTGTTTTTGTGCCAGTACCACACTGTCTTGATGATCACAGTTTTGTAATATAGCTTGAAATCCGGCATTGTGATGCCCCTGGCACTGGTTTTCTTTTTCAATATTCTCCTGGCTATTTGGGGTCTTTTCTGATTCCACACAAATCTTTTCTTTTTTTTTTCTTAAATTTTTATTTATTTATGATAGTCACAGAGAGAGAGAGAGGCAGAGACACAGGCAGAGGGAGAAGCGGGCTCCATGCACCGGGAGCCCGACGTGGGACTCGATCCCGGGTCTCCAGGATCACGCTCTGGGCCAAAGGCAGGCGCCAAACCGCTGCGCCACCCAGGGATCCCTGATTCCACACAAATCTTAAGATGATTTGTTCCTACTCTCTGAAGAAAGTCCATGGTATTTTCATAGGGATTTCATTGAATGTGAATCACCCTAGGTAGCATAGACATTTTCACAATATTAATTCTTCCAATCCATGAGCATGGAATATTTTCCATCTCTTTCCGTCTTCCCGATTTTCTTTCAGAAGTGTTCTGTAGCTTTTAGGATATAGATCCTTTACCTTCTATAGGTTAGGTTTATTCCTAGGTATCTTATGCTTTTGGGTGCAATTGTAAATGGGATGACTAATTTCTCTTTCTTTAGTCACATTGTTAGTGTAGAGAAATGCCATTGATTTCTGGGCATTGATTTTGTATCCTGCCACACTGCCAAATTGCTTGTATGAGTTCTAGCAATCTTGGGGTGGAGTCTTTTGGGTTTTCTATGTACAGTAGCATGTCATCGGCAAAGAGGGAGAGTTTGACTTCTTCTTTGCCAATTTGAATGCCTTTTAATTCTTTTCATTGTCTGATTGCTGACGCTTGGACTTCTAGTACTATGTTGAATAACAGTGGTGAGAGTGGACATCCCTGTCTTGTTCCTGATCTTAGAGGAAAGGACCTCAGTTTTTCCTCATTGATAATGATATTTGCTGTGGGCTTTTCATAGGTGCCTTTTAAGATGCTGAGGAATGTTCCCTCTAACTCTACGCTCTGAAGAGTTTTGATCAGGAATGGATGCGGTATTTTGTCAAATGCTTTCTCTGCATCTATTGAGAAGATCATATGGTTCTTGTTTTTTCTCTTGTTAATGTGATCTATCACATTGATTGTTTTATGAGTGATGAACCAACCTCGTATCCCAGGGATAAATCCCACTTGGTCGTGGTGAATACTCTTCTTAATGTACTGTTGGATCCTTTTGGCTAGTATCTTGTTGAGAATTTTTGCATCCATCTTAATCAGGGATATTGGTCTGTAATTCTCCTTTTTGGTGGGGTTTTGTCTGGTTTTGGAACCACAGTGATGCTGGCCTCATAATATGAATTGGAAGTATTCCGTCCCTTTCTATCCTTTGTAACAGCTTTAGTAGAATAGGTATTATATCTTCTTTAATTGTTTGATAGGATTCCCTGGGATGCCATCTGGCCCTGGACTTTCATGTCTTCGGAGGTTTTTGATGACTGCTTCAACTTCTTCCCTGGTTATTGGCCTATTTACGTTTTCTATTTCTTCCTGTTCCAGTTTTGGTATTTGTGCTTTTGCAGAAATGCATCCATTTCTTCTAGGTTGTGTAATTTATGGCATATAGCTGCTTATAATACGTTTTTATTTGTATTTCCTTTGTATTGACTGTGATCTCTCCTCTTTCATTTGTGATTTTATCAATTTGAGTCTTTTTTCTTTTCTGTTTAATAAGTCAGCTAATGTTTTATCTATCTTATTAATACTTTCAAGGAACCAGCTCCTGATTTTGTTGATCTGTTCTACAGTTCTTCTGGTCTCTATTTCATTGAGTTTTGCTTGGATCGTGGACTGTGTCCCCGGGCACCCTGGCATCCGAGGCCTGTGCTGCTGGAATCACTCCCAGGCCAGGGGTCCTGAAGACAGCAGGATGCAGCCCCCTATGCCGGGAGCCCCAGCCTGACCCACCGACTTCTCCCTGAGGCCCCGCTGGCTGCGGTTCCAGCCCTTTATGGAGATCGGCCATGGTGTGCAGTGCGCTCTCCCCCAGGCACCCCTCCTCTATTAGTGACCCCGGGAGACTGGAGGTGTCCCTGCTCCTCCTGCAGTTCTGCCCGATTTCTCTCCTGAGCATTCTCTGTCCAGGAAGAATCCATGTGGATTTTTAAGGTTCCCACTTCTCCAAGGCTGGGCTTTCCTGTCTTGAGGTTCTCGCCACCCACCTTAGCCCAGCAGCTCGTGGGGCCCCTCCGCAACTTGATTCTTTTTTATTTTTATTTTTTTCTGCCTTCCTACCCTGTGAGAAGCAAAAACCCTTCTCTCTGTAGCTTTATGGCCATTCTCGCTTCAAATCTCAGGTTGAATTCGTAGGTGTTCAGGATGGTTTGAAAGTTATCCAGGTATGTTGGTGGGGACAGGTGAGGTGAGGACCTTACTCCTCTGACATCTTGACCTGCCTTCAACATTTAACATTTTTAATCACACATTGAAATAATTTAAAAGGTTTAACTTTCAGCATGTCATAAGTTAACATTACAAAAAGTACATACTTCTTAAGTATAATCCATGGAATCGAAACAGCCTAAAAATTTGATACTTGCCATTATCCATTTTAAAAAGGGAAAAACAAGCTCTTTCTTAAATAAAACAGCTTAATTGTATATTATTCATTTTTTCCTTCAATCCATATTTTTCCCCTTCCCCCACATATTAGAGATGATTTTTAATAGTTTTAAAATAATTTTAATAAAAATTTTTAGCATAGTATTTTAGTCTTTTGTAGATAACAAAATTGAGTTTTCTGAAAAAAAAATATGTGTAGAAATAGAATATTTTAGTTTTCCATACATGACCTTATCCGAGGAAGAAAAGAAGAGAGAGAGGAAGGGAAAAGGAAGCTCTTAGTAAGGTGATTCTGAAAATCAAGGAGAGTTTTCCTTATGGTACAAATAAAAACACATGGGATTATGGAAAAAAACTAGAGCAGCAAGGAACTTTTTGTCTCCAATTTGTGTTTCCTGTTAGCGCATTTCATACTTCCATGAAATTGCAGAGAAAATTGAGCTTTGCTTTTTTCTTTTTCAAATCCTGTGACCTCCCCCCCAGCCATGCCCTGAGGAAGTCTATACTCTGAATGAAGCAATAGTTCTACAAGGAACACAAGGGCACCCTCCTCACACCAAAGAGCCCAGAGTTGCCAGCGCAGCTCAGTCCCCTGTGACATACATGGTGGCCACCAGGGGTTGGTTTTACAGGTCATGGGTTCCCTGCCAGCTTCCTCAACCACTTAGCACTGTTGCCCCATTGGTTCTAAGGTTAGGAGAGAGACTGGGGGCAGCTCTCAGAGGAGAGTTTTGGAGTAATTTGAGTTTAGATACTGAAGGCTTTCCAAAATCTTTTTCCAATAGAAACTACCTTCTCGGTATTTCTCTATCATTCTTACATACATACTTGTGTTTGTTGATTTAGAGTGAAGCTTCCATACTCTGTTATATTCTACTCCTCACCACCGTACATTGGATTCAGTCTTCCAGAGCTACTGGCTCTCCTACCTGTTAGGTTGTTTACTTGAACTACTGGTGCGATATTTATTATATACAATAACAATTACAACAGGGCTGCTTAGGTGGCTCAGGTCAGTTAAGCCTCTGACTTTTGATTTTGGTTCAGGTCATGATCTCAGGGTCGTGAAATCAAGCCCCACATCAGGCCCTGTGCTAGGCATGGAGCCTGTTTAGGATTCTCTATATTCCTCCTTTTGTCCCTCTCCTATTGATCTCCCTTTCTCTCAAATAAATAAATAAAAATTTAATAATAATAATATTCCTTAAATTCCACAACAGAAAAATCATTTTAACCTATCACATCAATAGGTGAAAGAGGAAAAATAACTTGATCATATTAACAGATGCAGAAAAACCACTTATTAAAGTTAAATACCACTTATGACTACTCTCTGTAAACTAGATACAGAGAGAAACTTCCTCATTTGGATAAAGAACATCTATAAGAAACCTGTAGCTAATATACTTAATGGTGAGAAACTGGAAACCTTCCCACTGAGATCAGGAGCAAGGCAAGTTTGTCCTTTCGCAACATGCTTTTCAACATTGTACTGGAAGTCCTAGCTAATGCAACAAAAGAAGAAATAAAAGATTAGGAAAGAATAAATAAAAATGTCTTTATTTGCAGATGACATGATTATCTTTATGGAATTCTTATAAAAGTTACAAACAAAAATGAAAACAAATTTACAAAAACACTTCTGGAACTAATAAATGATTATTGCAAGTTTCTAGGACATGAGATTAATATACAAAATTTGATTGTTTTCCTATATACTAGTAATGACAAAGTGGAACTTGCAGTAAGCACTATTAGTGCTTTATGATCATTTTGATTTGTGTCCCTAGTGTTTAAATCAAATTCAACTTTCCTTCCTTATTTTTTCCTTTTTCAGTTGTGGATTTCATCTTCTTGTTTTCTTTAGCTCCTCTTTGCCCGTATTGTGTCTTCCAGGTCAAGCTCAGGAGTAAGAAGGCACAGTGAATAAGTAGGTTTCTCCTCCATCCTCCATCCCCCTCTCAGGAAGAACAGCACATCAGAAAGCAGCAACAACACAGTGCTTATCAGTCACTGCTGTCCTGGGAAAGAGTTACAAGTAAGGCAATAACTTACCTACAGTTTTAATGTATGCTTTTATGGTCAATAAATTGTATATTTGTAGGTTAAATGCAATAAACACTTATGGTTTGGAACACTGTATTTTCTTCTATGAGAACAAGGAACTAAGAAGGACTTTTGTTCCTCTAACTACATGAGACACGAGAGTAAAAAGAAAAAAAATTTTAAAGAATTTGTTTTTGGGAGGAAAAGGACTGTGAGACTTTTAGAGTATACAAAATGACATTTTGGGACACCTGGGTGGCTTGGTGGTTGAATGACCACCTTCAGCTCAGGTAGTGATCCTGGGGTCCTGGGATGGAGCCCCACATCAGGCTCCCTGCAGGGAGTCTGCTTCTCCCTCTGCCTATGTCTCTGCCTCTCTCTCTCTGTGTGTGTCTCTCATGAATAAATAAATAAAATCTTTAAAAATAAATAAAAGATCACATTTCTTTTTTTAAGATTATTTATTTATTTATTTATTTATTTATTTATTTATTTATTTATTTATTTATTTGAGAAAGAGAGCAAGGGAAGAGAGATTCTGAAGCAGGGGCTCAATCCGATGAGCCTGAGATCACCACCTGAGCCAAAGCCAAGAGCCAGATGTTCCACCCAGGCACCCTAAATGATGACATTCCTATAAAAGAATGGCATCTTTTACTATATTATAAAAGAGAATTAGAATTTAATGTGCTAATGAAGCTACTTTCTTTGTACCTAGGTAAGCTCACAAATTATGATAATATTAGGACCTAATTCTCTAGAATGTGCTACCTTATTGTGAAGAATCGAAGTTAGATGTAAATTTACTCATCTAACTTTCTTTTAAAAAGGGCCACACCAGGGCAGCCCTGGTGGCTCAGCGGTTTAGCGCCGCCTTTAGCCCAGGGTGTGATCCTGGAGACCTGGGATGAGTCCCACGTCAGGCTCCCTGCATGGAGCCTGCTTCTCCCTCTGCCTGTATCTCTGCCTCTCTCTTTCTGTGTCTGTCATGAATAAATAAATAAATAAAAATCTAAAAAAAAAAAAAAAGAAAAAAGGCCACACCAAGGTTTTCTACAGTGAGTATGCATCTTGTCAACTTTGGTTATAGAGCTCAAAGGATCCTGAGTTGATGATATTTTTAATATTTAACTGAAGAATTGCTTACTGTATCTAAAATTAACCACATCCAAAACTTAACTCTCCCCATCATTAACCATGCTACTGATATCTCTTCTCTGCCCTCAATTTCAAAGGTTCATGACGATTCCATTATGGAATCGGGATGGATTCCCGATTGGAATGGGAACATTCCAACATCTCATATTCACCCATCTTCTGAGTCTAGCCTGCATTTCCATATACTATGATACCTCTACTCCCTCTTCTCCTACTCCAACCCCAGCATCATTTTTCCAACAGTAAGAATTCATTACCATTTCCTAAACACCCAAGTCCCTGCCTTCTGGCCTTTACATACTCTAATCCTTATCTAGGCATCTCTCCTCCTACACAGCCATTTACAGCTACTAAATCCAATAATTCTTCAAGCCAATCATAAATGCTGCCATCTTATCAAAGGTTTCCAGTTACAAATGACTATCATCTTCTGTTCCCACCTTAGAACTTGGGATTTTAGTCTAGCTTTCATCACATTCACTCATTCAATTTAATTGAGCACTTCATTAGGCTTTAGCAATTTATCAAGCTCTAGCATATATGTTTGGCAACTTTCTATTAAATCATCCCAGCCCTCTAGTCACTTAGGGCTTTTCTTGGTGTTGTAGTAATCGTGTTTCTTCTTCTTCATTAGATTGTAGGCCTACCCAGGACAGAAACTATTCTACTTAGTTTTTTGATGGGTTAATGACCAATGTTAAAGGAAGCCAGTGCAACTACAAATTAGCTCATGACCAGAAGACTACTCTTAGCACCTGTGGGGTTATAGACTCTGCCTTCAGATAATAATCCAATGAAAGTGTCAGTAAAAGATCTAAATGTACACTTTGATTACAATGTTCATATGGAAAGACAAACAAAAATAGAAAAAATTTGGAAGAGGAATGCCTGAGTGGCTCAGTTGGTTAAGCGTCCAACTCTTGATTTTGGCTCAGGTCATGATCTCAGGGTTGTAAGACCAAGTTCTACTTTGCATTCCATGCTGGGCAAGGAGACTACTTAAAACTCTCTCTCTCTCTCTCTCTCTCTCTCTGTCTCCCTCTGCCCCTCCCAAGCTCCCTCTCTTAAATAATTAAAAATAAATAAAACAAAAGCTTAAATACACCCTAAGAAATCAATCAATCAATCTTTGGAAAAAGTAACAGGGGAGGGAACTATTTCTAACAGATATTAAAACATGTTATAAACTTTCATTCATTAAAATAGTGTTGGCAAATGAGAGGATGACAGGCCAATGAAATGGAATATAAAGTCTTGAAAAAGAACAAAGTACATATGGAGATAGATTATATCATAAAGATGGCTTCTTATATCAGCCAGTAAAAAAATAGAATTCTAAAATAAATGTTGGCACAAAGGGATAGTTACCTAGAAAAAGTAAAATTGTATCCATAAGTGCACTTCTCACCAGAATATGTTAGAAACATAACAGAAATATAGATACAGAATTTTGAAATTATGTAAATTCTAGAGGAATAAGAAAACCTCCCTGATTATGTTTCAAAATTCAAAATTTAGAAGCTATGAAAGAAACAACCCTACAGAAAACTAGAGAGTGAGTTTACAGGAAGAAAAAAGTATAAATAGCCCTTAACCATGGTAAAGATGATCAACTCACTCAAAATAAGAGAAATACTGGGTATGGGGGGTTGGTAAAGTGGGTAAAGATGAGCAACAGGCACAAACTTTCAGTTATAAAATAAAATCTGAAGATGTAATGTACAGCATAGTGACTATATATCATACTGTATATTTGAAAGTTACTAAGAGAGTAGATCTTAAAAGTTCTCATCAATGGGGCACCTAGGTGACTCAGTTGGTTGAGAATCCAACTCTTGATCTTGGCTCAGGTCTCGATCTCAAAGTCTTGATCTCAGGGTTGTGAGTTCAGGCCCATGTTGGGCTCCATGTTGGGCATGGAAGCTACTTAAAAAGTTCTCATCACAAAAACAAACAAATCTGTAACTATGTGTGATGATGGATGCTGACTAGACTTACTGTGGTAATCATTTCAGAAGATATACAAATATCAAATCATTATGTCTTACACCTGAAATTAAAGCAATCTTTTATGCCAATTATATGTCAATTTAAAAAAAGAATTTGGGAACGACTTTTACAAATTACATATTCTAAGATACATGTTTTAAATAAGTTTTTAACTCTAGTTGAATTCAAAAAGCTAGTGTATATTTTATTTAGAAATAAATGTTGATATTTCAGTTCACTTTTTTAAAGATTTTATTTATTTATTCATGAAAATAAAGATAAATAAAGATTTTATTTATTTATTCATTCTCTCTGATTTATTTATTCAGAGAGAGAGAGAGGCAGAGACACAGGCAGAGGGAGAAGCAGGCTCCATACAGGGAGCCTGATGTGGGACTCGATCCCTGGACCCCAGGATCATGCCTGGGCTGTAGGCAGCGCTAAACCACTGGGCCACCAGGGTTGCCCATCAATTTTTCACTTATATAATAATTTGTAGTCCTTTACGAGAGATATCATGTTCAACATGTAATAATGATTGATTTCAAAGAATTAGGACCATTTAAAAATACAAATCTAGAATTATACTGAATATATAATATTTCTTCAAAGAGATTTACTTTCAAATAAAGGGGAAAGTGTTTTTGTAGGTTTTTCTGATTGTTCTGACTTAAGTGGGAGTTGGTTGTAACAGGAATGGCTAAGATTAGGCATGTGTACCACAGGTATCTTTATAGCACCCAAAGCAGACATCACTAGTTGATCATGGAATATTTAATCCTGTGAGTCTAGATTCAACCACAGAATATTTTTCAAATTAGTGCTCAGGTCAGCCCCAACAACTGATTCCTTAATACCTGTTGCTATTCCTTGCCTTTGCAAAAAGAAAAAAAATTATTATCTTATTTTATTTAAATTCAAATAGTTAACATAAAGTGTATCATTAGTTTCAGATATAGAGTTTAATTATTCATCAGTTGCATATAACACCCAGTGCTCATTACATCACATGCCCTCCTTAATGCCTGTCACCCAGTTAGTTACCCCATCCACCCATGCCTAAAAGCAATCTTTAAATAGGAGTGGAATAAAGCATAAAGGATCAGGATAACAATGTATACATCTTCATAATTCTGAACAATGGGAAGAAAATAGAAGAAATACAACTTAAAACCAAACTGGAATACCATTTCATGCCTACTGGGTTGACATAAATACAAAAGGTTGATAGCAAACTGCTGGAGAGACCATGAGGAAACAGACACTCTCAAATACAGGAGTTGCTAATGTAATGGAGAAATTTGGCAATATGAAGCAAAACTGCGCATGTACTTGTTCTTTGTCTCTACAATCACACTTCTAGGAATCTAGCTTAAAGATACCCTTGCAAAAATGTAAAAAGATGTAAGCAAAAGGGCATTCATTACAGCAAGAGAACAGAAACAGCCCACATGTCAAAAGAGTCTCCTAGACTGAATGTGCTACATGTCCCATGAAATGGTGAATATGAAGCATTCTGGGCAGTGGTTATGTTAGGGTTGTTGTGTTATTCCCTTCACTTTTGTATTTGTTAAATATATTTTTATCATGAAATGTTAAATACTACCCTTTCCTCCCCTTTCCCAAGATTGGCTCTGGAAGAATATTGGTAATTTTTTTTAATTCACCCTAAGGGTCTCTTTGTTCATTAAAGCAAAGATCTGAAGGTGGTCTGAGCCTCTTTAGGAGCTTGCAACAGCCATCTGTTCAGGGAATATTGAGTGTTTCTAAAGTTTGAAAGCCTTTGATATATCGGACTTATGCCTGGCTACTTCACAGAGAAATATTTTGTTGCCATCACAATTCTTTTCCACTCTTCAAATTTATGAGTCCACTGTCCTTCAGGCTTCCATTGGCTGCATTAGTTTCAGCTGGTACTCTCCCTGCTGTTGTCTTGTAACTGCAATGAAATGTTGTTGCTATAATTTGAGGTATCTTTTGCCTCTTCAGTATATCACAGCTCCAAAGTCTCTGTTTCTGGTCCCTAGGCAGCGTTGTTCATAGGGTGAGGACATTACAAGTTTCAACAGGATGTTAAATACTTTTTCAGAGCCAAAACACACACTCCACCCCATGCTCTACCTTCTCTCCCTACCATGAACTAGAAAGAAGCCTTGCAAATAATTATGAGAATGAAATGAGATTGTGTTGGTAAATAGAAAGTGCAAGGGAAATTAAGTGCTAATCAAACAGGAGGTATGTTATATAAAAATACCAGTTTCACCATCCCAAGGTTTTTAATTCCTATAAAGCCTGGCTTGGCTCATAACTTGTTCCACCCAACTCAAACTAGTATGTGTAAATATTTCCATTCTAACCTAAACATCTTCCACTTACATTTCCTAATCTTTTATTTCCTTCCTCCAACTTAAAAGAAATAAATTGAAAGTAGTAATTTTAATATCCTATAGGAATTTCCCATCTAAAACACTTTAAAAAATCTTTCAGTATTTTATGAATCCACATACACTTCTCTGTTGAAGATGTAAGCAAGATCCTGGAGATAAAATCAGCTTTCTTTTCACCCAAAATCAAAGCTCTTCCAAGCTCTTCCAGTCAGTGTCCAGGACTGTAGGGTAAGCAGGTGACCTTGGTGCTCATCTGGTCCAACCTCCTGACTGATCTGAACATCTTGGAGTTTGGCTACCTGAGCCTTGGGTTCTCTTCTCTCTGCACTCCATGCAGAGAAGGGCATGGAGAGAAGAGCATGGACAAGGAGGTAGCTTTGCGATATGTGACAAATACCTTTCTAACCCTTTCTAATGCAAGTTTCTCACACTTGCCCCATATTTCCAGGCCTATAGCTACCCCATATATCCTGCCTTCCTTTCCTTTCACCTGGATAATTGTTTTCTGTCTTCACCTTCTCTGATGTATGTTCTACCTTCAATACCCTCCCTTTAATCTACTTTCCACATTGTCACCACGAAAGCTCGCTATTTATTTATTATTTATTTTTTTATTTTTTTATTCGTGAGTGACATAGAGAGAGAGGGATGCAGAGACACAGGCAAAGGGAGAAGCAGGCTCCATGCAGGGAGCCTGATGTGGGACTCGATCCTGGGACTCCAGGATCACTCCCTGGGCTGAAGGCATCCTAAACCCCTGAGCCACCAGGGCTGCCCACGAGAGCTCTTTAAAATACAGCTTCAAAGTCAAAGTCCCTCAGCCTTAAAAATTTTTAGGAACCATAAAATATAATTTTCCCCCATCAGCTGAGCAAAAGTGGATATAGGCAGATAGTATCTCACCTATTTAGATGTGGTAAAATCAGTGCACTCACTCCATCCAGTAATACAGCATTTTGGAAAAACTGTTCCTACATAAATTCAAATGTAATTTTCCTTTGAAGAATCCAGTTCTAGGAATTCAACCTATATCAATTATTCACCCTGTGCATCAAGGTGCATTTGTGATATGTTTATAGTTTCACTGTTTGCAATAGGAAATTGTTAAAGATATCCAAATGCTTATCAATATGTAAATGATCAAGTATATTTTGGAAACATTTTGCAGAGAACACAACAGACCTATCACAAAACGTAGCATAGATTGTATGTCCTGCAGGGAAAGATATCCCATATCACACTTCCACTGTCATATGTTAAGCAAAGATAGATGATAAGTCACATGACCACCACTTCTGTAAGAAAAAACTATATCCTCATGGAGAAGGCCAGACCCTATGAAGTCCTTTCATTGGCATCAAGCACCAAATCATTAAGGTGCCTCCTCCCTTTATATAATAATAGTTTTTTTTTAACTATAAAATAGATATAAGACCAACAAACTACTGGTTTTTCTTCTCATCCCCAAAATCTCATTTTGTGCTGGTGCACAGACCACAACCTTAGCCTTTGCATTCTTAACTCACTACTCAGAGACAGGGTAACATTTCTGTATAGAATGGGTGAAGGATTTATAACCATATGCTTATTTTGTAGTTTAGCTAAATATTTTTTTCAAGGGTCCTGTGCCAGCTCTCACTTATATCTCAACCCTCCTCTCAACTCGCCACCTTGATGTCATCACATCAGATTTCTCACAAGCCTCAGAAACAGAAACAGTCTTCAGTCTACTGGCTGGGCTCTATTTCACCCTGTCATCCTTCCCAGCCTCTCCCTCTTCCCTGCAGGCTCCTACTCCGACTCAACTGACTCAGGCCTCCTTCTCATTCCAAAAGACCAGGAAGAGTCATGATTCCATCTTAGAAAATTTTAAAAAGAATATGTAAATATTCCATTGCAATCCCATGCCATTCTATACAGAGGTATAAATATATTAAAGATTTTATTTGTTTATTTGAGAGAGAGCATAAGCTGGGGGGAGGAGCAGGAAGACCCATGGGGGTGGGAGGCTGCTCAATCCTAGGACTCCCATGCAGGGCTCAATTGCAGGACCCCAAGATCATGACCTGAGCCAAAGCCAGATGCTTAACCTACTGAAACACCCAGGTGCCCCCAGATACATATTTTTTTTAAACAAAATATATGGACTGGGCAGTCCGAGTGGCTCAGCTGTTTAGCGCTGCCTTCAGCCACTGTGTGATCCTGGAGCCCAGGGATCCAGTCCCACGTGGGGCTCCCTGCTTCTCCCTCTGCCTGTGTCTCTGCCTCTCTCTCTCTCTCTCTCTCTCTCTCTCTCTGTCTCTCATGAATAAATAAATAAAATCTTTAAAAAAAAATAGTGAACTAAGGTTCAAAACAACCAGGCCCTGGAATTACCAAACAGGCACAGTGGTTATGTGGGAAATCAAAAAAGTGAATTCAGAGGAGAATTCAGGCTTCTAAAACTAGAAATAGCAACCTTAGGAAATGTCAGGTGCAAACTCAGAATTAGGTTGTTTAAGAGAATCTGCATAACGCATTAAAAAATGCACAAAAGTGAATTTCAAAGCATCAGAAAAAAAGAAAGTCTGCTGAGGAATCAATAGTGAGCAAAGTATGAGAAGAGCCAGTACATTCAGGAACAATGTCACTGGGGGCACCTGGCTGGCTCAGTTGGTGGACTATGTAACTCCTGATCTTGGAGGTTGTGTGAGCTCATGTTGTGTGTACAGATTACTTAAAAAATAAAAACCTTTAAAAAATGAAGCAACAGTCATTTGAAGAAAAAATGGCTGCAAGTGGTAAATAAAATGCATATTAAGGCAATAAAACAGTTTTATAACTAATAGGTTAACCAGTATCTAATGAAAATCCTGGGCTGGTAAGCTCCATGCACATTGGTGTCCTGACATGTACACGTATAACCTCCATCCTCTTTCCCCTATAGCAGAAACACTTCCCCGAGCAAGGTGTGAGCTCCAGGACTGCTGGCACAGAACAGGGGAATTGAGCAAGATTTTGAGTAGGAAAGGAACAGAGATAGGGCGGGGGGCAGAGGCGTGGGTGAATTTGACTGGAGGCGAACTTCCCGTCTTACTAGCCTTTTCTTTGACACCAGCCTCAGAGAAGTTGTGTCCTGCCCCATTTCTCTCTGTTCCACTTCACCATGTTTTCCACTTCACTGCCTTTCCTATGGGATGAGGAAGAGCAAACATTTGTATCCTAACAAAAACCTGCATGATGTGATAATATACTGATGTTAACCAAGGTGTCATTCCCTTTGTCCCTCCTCCCATTTGAGCCCCAACCTGGAAATTCTTGTCTGACCAGCTAGGAAACAGTGGCCAGAAGGGTGCAGAGATGTAGCACTTGGGTTCTCAAAACAGACTTTGGAAACTGTGTGGCAGAGAAAAACCGTTGAGAGACACTTCAGGGAGGCTCATAATGAGAGCCATTCCTCTCCTTCACTCCACTCAGCTTGACAATGATGCCAGAGTCCAGCAGAGAGGATGAGGAGAGTCCACGGGGATAGCTGGGCCAAGGGGCACGGGACAGAGAGAATCTCTGTGCAGTCTTTCTCTCACTGGCTTCTCCTTACCATGGACTTTTTTCCTTCTGATTCAGTCTTTTGTCACATCTGTGTTTGTTCTGCTATTTTTGGTCCTATTTTCTATGCCCCAAGATCTCTGTTGCCCTTTATCTCAAGTTCACATATTACTAAGTATTGTTATTTTATGTGTGTGTTTGTGCATATGCACTTATGTGTAGTTTATTAGCTTCTAGCTTCTTATTCCCTTTTCTCAACTGTCTCACTTATTCTTCAAATATTTATTGACAACATACTATGTGCCAGACATTCTTTTGTGCACCAGAGCTATAGGAGCAAAGCAAATATTTCTATCCTCCTGTTTCACAAACTTTATATCCAAATAGATTAGGGGCCGTAGCACAAAAAAGGCACGCCGTCAACAAAATCAGCACCTAGACCACAATATCAGGCAGTGATGGGGGCTTTGGAGTAAATAAAGGAGAGGGACCAAAGAGTCAGAGGAAGAAGGAATTTCACCTGTGAACAGGTAGGCAGAGGTCTGTGAGAAGGGGCATCCAGGCTAGAGGACCAGCACAGATGGGGGCTGAGGTTGGAGCAGACTTAGCATGCTCAAGGGAGAGCCAGGAGGGTAGCATTGCCTGCACAGGTATGAGCAAGGGGAAAGGAAGAACACAGGGCTGTGGAGTCAACTGAAGGTGAGCATGTTGGGCTTGACTATGGAAGGGACTTTGTAAAGTCAGCCAAGGGTTTTGGGCAGAGGTGTAACCTTATCTGATAGACATACTTAAAAAGATCACTCAGGATACTATGTAAGAAATACACCAGAGAGGTGGGGTAGAGGCTGAAGGCAAGAGCCTATTATAGTACTTTAAGGGAAAGGTTGTATCTTGGACCAAGATGGTAGCAGTCAAGATGGTTACAGTGAGGAGAAATGGGTTAAGGTATGTTATGAGCATAGAACATGTAGGAAGATTTGGTTATATAATGGAGTGGGACATGAAAGAAAGTAAGCAGTCTCTTCTCTCTGAGCCCTTACTTTTTTTTTTTTTTTTTTTTTTTGATGTAGACTCCATGCTACCAATGTGGGGCTTGAACTTGTGGCCCTGAGATCAAGACCTGAGCTGAGATCAAGAGTCTGATGCTTAACCCACTGAGCCACCCAGGCACACCTGAGCCCTTACTTCTGTTTCCCCTTCTTGAAGTTTCTCTTTTCTCCCTTTTTTAAAAAAGTTTTCTTAAAATTTTATTTATTTATTTATTTATTTATTTATTTATTTATTTATTTATTTATGAGAGAAACAGAGAGGCAAAGACATCAGCAGAGGGGGAAGCTGGCTCCCTTCAGGGAGCCTGATGTGGGACTTGATCCCGGGACCCCAGGTTCATATCCTAAGCCAAAGACAGATGCTCAATGACTGAGTCACCCAGGCATCTCCCCCACCCCCTTTTTTTTAAGTAGGCCCCACAACCAACATGAGGCTTGAACTCATGATCTCAAGATCAAGAGTCACATGCTCCACTGGGGGAGATAGCCAGGAACAGCCCCCTCTCTATTTTTAACTTTTTTTTTAAATTTTATTTATTTATTCACTAGAGACCCAGAGACAGAGGCAGAGATACAGGCAGAGGGAGAAGCAGGCTCCCTGCAGGGAGCCCGACATGGGACTCTCTCCAGGGTCTCCAGGATTACTCCCTGGGCTGAAGGCAGGCACGAATCCGCTAAGCCACCCAGGGATCCCTATTTTTAACTTTTTGATACTAAAGATCTAAACCAAATGTTGTATATTTATTAGCCTTTCTGGAAAAAGTTTCATGCCTTAATTTAAACATGTTTTTTGAATATTTTATAAATTATTTAAATTAAAAAACAACAGGGGCATCTGGCTGGGTCACTTGGTGGAGCATGTGACTCTTCATCTTGGGGTTATAGGTTCAAGCCCCACATTGGATGTAGAAATTACTTAAAAAGAAAATATTTGAGGCACCTGAGTGATTTGGTTGGTTAAGTGTCTGACTTTTGATTTTGGCTCAGGTCATGTTCTCAGGGTTGTGAGATGGAGCCCTGCATCAGGCTCTGTGCTCAGAGCTTGCTTAGGATTTTTTTCTCTCTCTCCCTCAATGCCCCTCCCCCCTGCTCTATCTCTCTCTCAAAATAAAAAAAATCAAAAAAAAATTTAATAAATAAATAAATAATTTAAAAAAACCACAAATTACTGATGTTTGTGATAGGATTTTTTTATTTATATGTATTATTCCAATTCCTTTTATCAAAGTGCCAGTTATCTTCTTACTTTTCATTCCAAATAAAAATGCCTTTTTTTTCCTACAAAAATATATGAGATAGATAGAGGCACCTGCGTGGCTCAGTTGGTTTAAGCATCTGCCATCAGTTCAGGTCATGATCTCAGGATCCTGGGATCAAGATCTGTGTCAGGCTCCCTGCTCTCCCTGTCTCTCTTCCTGCCACTCTCCCTGCTTGTGTACCCTCCTCCTCCCTATCTATTAAATAAATAAATAAAATCTTTAAAAAAATGAGATTTTCATAGTCACATATTAGTGCAATGACCACTACGGTAGTAATGAACACCCTATCACACAGACTACAGTTTCTAAATATCATTTCCCATACAAAATTATCAGGGGTTTTTGAAGAAATGGTTTATTCCAGAATCAATGTAGGAAATGTGTAAGATGAGCCTGGAACGTCATGCTATCCAAGAGATGATGGAAACTATCAAGTATAATTTGACCCAGAAACCAGCCTGAATAGACTCTTACTAACCAGTAACATAAAAACCAGAACACCAAAATGCTATCTGTAGTGATTGAAAGACATTAATATGTTAAAATCCACAAGTTCATTTTGATACAAAACAGAACACCCAAACTGATCACAACTGGAGGATGCTGGGAACCAATTCATTATTCTGCGAGCTAGTTAATACAGAGAAATAATACAACATTTTTTTAAAAAAAAAAAGACTGAGTGGAATGCCAATATATTGAGAGGTCCTTGGGAAAGTTGATTTAGCTTAGTCTGACAATGGCAGTTAAACAGAGCCTGATTGCTAAGAAGACTCCCAAGACCCAATGGCAATGCTTACAATTACATAGGTTGTTATAGAAAAAGAATCCAATGTACTGCGTATAGCAACCGCATTAAAATAAAGACATGCATCCCTGCCAAAGACCATCTCCCAGGAAGGTGTCCAGAGAGGTCAGCAGCAGGCTACCCCTGTGTTCCCTCTGACAGGGCTGTGGCCAGAGGAACATTCTCTCTCTAATAAGGAACCATGTGGCTGGAGAGTTCAGGGCTAAGTAGACGGCTAAGTAGACGGCTAAGTAGAGTATTAGCTAAGGCTAATAAAGCAGAACCCAGATGTAAAGCCAAATTGGGAAGGCAAGGTACAAAGATCCCCAGAGGCTAAGGCCAGAGAGGTGACTCTGAATAGTTCTTCATTGTATTAATTCACATTGAGATGGTTTCCAGTTTTTAGTTATTTTGAATTAAATTGCAACGAATAAGGCTTTTTGTGTACATGTATTTTTGTTTCCCTAGAGTACATGCCAAGGACTAAAATTTCCGATCACAGGTATTAAATTAAATAAAGAACTACCAACTGTTTTTCCAAAGAAGCTGTACCAGTTTTACACTCGCACCAGCAATGCATGAGAGTTCTAGTTGCTCCCCATCCTTGCTAACTCTGGGTATTGTCACTTCTTTTCATGGTAGCCATCCTAGTGCATGTGTAGTTGTACCACCTGGTACTGAAGTTGCCTTTACAGTAAGGTTTTGATGATGAACTTAGTATCTTACATTGATATAGAGCTATTCATATTTCCTCTTCATTTTGTAATAGTTTTGGCAAGTCATATTTTTCCAGGAAATTACTTTTTCCACCTAATTTGTTGAAGGTATTGACATGAAGTTATTTGCAATGTTTCTTCATTATTCTTTTAATACCTGGAGGCTGTAGTAATAATGTAATTCCATTTAATTTCCAATTTTTGCACTATTGTTGCCCTATATTTTTAATTCATTTAAGTTATAAACCTCACAATAAAGTAGTATAATTTTTGCTTAGACAATCATTTGCTTCTTAAAGATATTAAGAAGTAAAAAATAATATAGAGTATTTAATATTTTATATTTACTATATCCAGTAGTATGTACTGCTTTCAGCTGATCTGGATTTCCACCTGGTTTCATTTACCTTCAGACTAAAGAACTCCTTTTAGCTTTTCTTCTAATTCAGGTCAGTCAGTGACAAATTTGTTTATCTTAAACTATCTTTATTTCACCCTTATTTTGACAGATAGTTCTGTTGGACATAGAGTTTTGAATCAACACGTTTTCTTTCAGTGTTTTAATGATATTCTTTTACCTGCTATTCTCCATTGTTTCTTTTTTTTTAAGATTTTATTTATTTTTTCATGAGAGACACACAGAGAGGCAGAGACTCAGGCAGAGGGAGAAGCAGGCTCCCTGTGGGGAGCCCAATGTGGGACTTGGTCCCAGAACCCCAGGATCACAACCTGAGCCAAAGGCAGGCACTCAACCACTGAGCCACCCAGTGCCCCTCTCCACTGTTTTTTATAAGAAGTAGCTGTAATTCATATCATTTCTTTGTATATGAGTGTTTTTCTCTGGCTGCTTTCATGATTTTATCTTTATCCTTTATTTTTAGCAATTCGATTCTAATGTTCTAATTCTAATGTTCTGTTTTTCTTTTATTCATCCTGCCCAGAATTTTCTAAGCTTCTTATAAACTCATGGAAGCTTACATTTTCCCCAAATTTGAGAAACTTTTCACCATTATTTTTCTCAAACACTTTACCTGCCCTATCTTTCTCATCACCTACTGACCTCCAATTATACATATGTTAGACTGCTGAATATTGTCCTACAGGTTCATGACTCTGTACTTAATTTTTCAGTATTTTTTTCTTTTTCTTTTTCAATTTGGTTAATTTATATTTACCTATCTCAATGTATCCTAAATATACTTATGTTATGGGGCAGCCCCAGTGGCGCAGTGGTTTAGCGCCGCCTGCAGCCTGGGGTTTGATCTTGGATACACGGATTGAGTCCCGTGTCAGGCTTCCTGTATGGAGCCTGCTTCTCCCTCTGTCTGTGTATCTGCCTCTCTCTCTCTCTCTCTCTCTGTGTGTGTGTCTCTATGAATAAATAAAAATATATATATACTTATGTTATCTTCAATCTATTGTTATGCCCATCCAGTAAAATTTTAATTTCATTTATTGTACTTCTCAGTTTTAGAATTTCCACTTAGGTCTTCTAATAATTTTAATTTTTCTGCTGATATCCTCTTTTTTTTTTCAATTCATCATGACTATATTTTTATTTGCATATAAACATATGTACAATAGCTAATTTAATGTCCTTGTCTTCTCATTTAAAATCTGGGTCATACGGATTTGTTTCTATTTTTTTGTTTGATTTTTGCTGGTTATGTATCAGATTTTTCTGTTTCATCTCACATTTTGCATGACATTGTATATGCTAGGTTGCTAAGAGTTGTTTTGATTTGGTTGATTTTGACTTCCTTTAGATGTGTGTGGTTTTTTTTTTTCTGATAGGCAGTTAATTCATTGGTATTCAATGTGACCCACTTGAGACTATTTCTAGGCTTTGATATTGTAGCTCTGGAGTAGCTCTTACTCTTGGACTGATATAGTCTCTCCATGAGACACAGCTTCCCCGAGGCCATTTGAGTGAATATTCAGTGTATCAACATTATGTCTTTGAAGAGAGAAACTTCTGGTGAATGAGAATTTCTATATTCCCCAGCCACCTCCCCAGCACTGTGCAATCTCTGGAATTTCTGTTCAACTTGACAACCAGATTTTGCAGAGTATTGACTTATACTTTCATAGCTTAATATGTAACCAAAGACTTAAGTGGACGCTATGCAAATTTCTATAACTCCTTCCTTGCACATTTCTTTGTTCTTTCTGATACTCTACTGTACAAATTGGCTTTTAAACAACTCTGAACTTTAGGCAAGGACCCTACCACTCAGTGAGGTCATGTGTTTTGTGTTGGCTCTATCTCTGTCTCCACCTGCAGTTTGAACAATACCCTCAGTAGCAATTGAGACAATCTTTGGTGTTCATCTCATGTTTTCCCTTTATTCAGGGGTCACAGTCCAGTGCCTGAAAACAACTGCTTTATGTATTTTGTCCATATGCATAGTTGATTATCATGGAAAATCTACTTTAGTATCAGTTACTCCATCATGGCTAGAAGTAGAAGCTGACAAGAGGCTTCTTCTTTTCTTTCCTTTTTTAAAATTTTGTTAAAATGTGTACTTCAATTATTCACAAACAATATCACATACAGATTATACTTTATGTAATTTTCTATAAACTTTAAAACAAGAAATAAATACTTAAACAAATATACAGTATGAAAGTAAGTTTTGAAATAGCTTGATTTAAAAAAGAAATATTTTGAGGAAATCAAATAACAGAGCCCTTCTGTTGACTCTGCTTCAAATGCTACCTCCTACCATGCTGGCACATAATTCTCTAGGTACTAGGATTTAAAATGCACTTGCAGGGGCAGCCGGGGTGGCTCAGCGGCTGAGTGTCTGCCTTCAGCCCAGGGCATGATCCTGGAGACCCTGGAGAGAGTCCCATGTCGGGCTCCCTGCATGGAGCCTGCTTCTCCCTCTGTCTGTGTCTCTGCCTCTCTCTCTCTCTCTGTGTCTCTCATGAATAAATAAATAAAATCTTTTAAAAATAAAATAAATAAAATAAAAAATAAAATGCACTTGCAAAAGCAGATAAGAAATAGATGTGTACATGTAGTATAGGAAGAACTATGTTTGGTCTTTATCTCTGGCTCCTGGCAGAGTTCCAATGAACCCTTGGAACTTCCTGTGTATAAGTAGTGTCTTTTATCATTCATAAGGAACGCCTTTTGAGTCCACCTAAGTTTATGCTAATGAGGTGGCATAGGGTCCTTAGGATGGGACTGGTCACTAGAAAATCTAAGTTATTAGAAGGCTGGAACTTTCAGCCCCACCCCGAAACCCCTGGGAAGGGGAAGAGAAGCATGCAGATTAAGCCCATAGAAGCTCTAGAAGAGGGAGATCTGAGAAGTTTTCATATTGGTGAACACATCCACATGTAGGGAGGGTGGTGTACTCAAGATCTACTGGAACAGAAGCTCCTCCACTTGGGACTCTTTCTTCCAGACCTTACCCTCTCTACCCCTTCATCTGACTATTCTTGCACAACCTTTCTAATAGCTTTTATAGGGGCACCTGGGTGGCTCAGTCAGTTGAATTCCCAACTCTTGGTTTTGGCTCAGGTAATGATCTCTCAGTTGTGAGATCAAGTCCTGCATTGGGCTCTGTGCTCAGTGCAGAGTCTACTTCAGATACTTTCTTCTTCTTCCTCATGTGCTCTCTCACATGCTAATTTTCTCCCCTTGCTCACTTGCTCTCTCTCTAAAAATGAATAAATAAAATCTTTTTAAAAAATAGCTTCTATAATAAGCTGGTAAATCTAAATTAATATCTGTTAAAGAACAAAAATTCACCTTAGTTGGGGTACCTGGGTGGCTCAGTTGGTTAAGCATCTGAGCATCTGGCTCTTTTTTTTTTTTTTTTTAAGATTTTATTTATTCATGAGAGACACAGAGAAAGAGAGAGAGGCAGAGACACAGGCAAAGGGAGAAGCAGGATCCATGCAGGGAGCCTTATATGGAACTCGATCCTGGGACTCCAGGATCACACCCTGGGCTGAAGGTAGACACTAAACCACTGAGCCACCCAGAGATTCCCAGCATCCAGCTCTTGATCTTACCTCAGGTCTTGATCTCAGGAATGTCAGGTCAAGCCCTGAAGTGGGCTCTATACTAGGTGCGGAGTCTGTTTGGAAAAAAAAAAAAAAACTTACCTAAGTAAATTTGAAGATCTAATTGGTTGTATTAACTGATTCTCAAATCACACAACATCCCATCTGGCAAGTAGAGGAAATCCCTGAGGTTTTGTTAAAAATGGAAGGTTTTTATAGGAAGGACGGTGAAGCAAGGATTATTAGCAAAAGAAAAGATTGTTTCAGGCAAGGTCACCCTCAGGTCTCCTCAGGGAGAAGGACATGGGTTCTTACTAGGTGGATTACTTCATCTTTCTTTGAGGAATGGAGAGGGCTCCTGAGACAGATTACCTCAGTGGTGGTGACCAGAAAATTCCTTACCAACTATCTAAGACTACATTTCTGTGGGAAGTTGATACTGCAATTAGGTTAAATATTTTGCCCTAGTTTGGTGACTTGGTCTAAGTGGCTCCATTTTGGGTGTGATTTTCTTTTTAACATAGATAAGTTCTATGAGCCACCCTAATAGAACCTGAGGAAGGGGTTGTAAGAACCTCCAATGTGTAGCCAGTTGGTCAGAAGCACAGTTGACAATGGCAATTGGTAACTAGACTTGCAATCAGCTTTTGAAGTGGGGGCAGTTGTGTAATCAAACTCTAGAGGTTGAGAGCGGAAAAAAACAGTTCCTAGTTGAATTGTATGCATTATTGCTTGTTCAGTCTCAGCATCTGCGCAAGTTTAGGTTCCTGAAATGCCTGGAAAAGGCATCCCATACATCATTTAAAATGAGCTTAGAGCAAACTTTTTTTTCAGGGCTGCCCTAACTCTACTTAAAACTGGGGGTAGCAGCCTCAATCAGTTTTCCTGAGTTTCTTGACAAAGCTTAGTTAGAGTTCTGTTACATCTTTCAAACTTCCTGGAAGACTCTGTTCTCTAGGCAGCATTGTAGCTCCATTTTATGCATAGATCAGGGGCCACATCCATAGCTATTTTAGAGGCAAATGCTGGTCCAATATAATTTTGTATTGTTTGGAGAAGACTAAACCTTGGAATCACTCCTTTTAGCAAATCCTTCGCAACTTCATTTGCTTTTTCAGTTATTTTTTTTAAAAGATTTTATTTATGTATTCATGAGACACAAAGAGAGAGAGGCAAAAGACATAGGCAGAGGAAGAAGCAGGCTCCCCGCAAGAAGCCTGATGTGGGACTCAATCCTGGACCCCAGGATCATGTTCTTTTTTTTTTAATTTTTATTTATTTATGATAGTCACAGAGAGAGAGAGAGAGAGAGAGAGAGAGAGAGAGAGGCAGAGACATAGGCAGAGGGAGAAGCAGGCTCCATGCACTGGGAGCCCGACATGAGACACGATCCCGGTTCTCCAGGATCACACCCTGGGCCAAAGGCAGGCGCTAAACCTCTGCGCCACCCAGGGATCCCCCCAGGATCATGTTCTGAGCCAAAGGCAGATGCTCAGCCTCTGAGTCACCCAAGCATCCCTGCTTTTTCAGTTCTGCAAGGGAAAACTTCCAGCCAGTGAAAGTATCCATGAAAATCATGAGATATTTATATACTCCAAGGGCAGTTGGCATAACCATAAAATATACCTGCCTGTCTTCCCCACCTAAAGCTCTTCTAGTTTGTATTATTTTGGCTAGAGGTAGAAACACTGGGATAATTTGTATATCTATTTTTTAACACAGTACATACATTTCTGTGCAGTTTCTTTTATAGTGCCTCTTGGGATCTTTCTGAGTTGCCTGCAGGCATGAAGGTTGTGTAAACATGGCCATTATGGCAATAGTCTCAGAATTTTACCTTAAGTTGTCTAGTTTGAGATTGCAAGGCTTCAGGAAAAAAGGCAGGTCTAGTTCCAAAGAATGGGAGAAAATTGGAAACCTTAGTTTAGAGAGTCATAGCCAGATAATCAGTGCACCCAGAAGATTCAGGATCCAGCTCCGTTTTATAGACAAACAACAAACATGCAAATGCAATTAATCAGACTGTAATTTAATATTCACAGAGGTTTGTTACTGAGATATAATTTTTTCTCTCTAAAATCACCCTAAATTTCCACCAAAGGTAGCCAAATTTGTTTGTAGAACAAGTATGGTTTTAATGAACTTGGTCTATATATTTACATAAATGCACCAAGAATGGTGATTGTCAATATAGGTTCTGCTTTGCTGGAACTTTCTATAAGGAATTTCAGATTAAATGCTTAACAGCTTCTCAAGGCTAAGTCAAGCCAAATACTTGCCATCAGATCTGCCTGCAATATTATATAGATTTTGGTTAATTACTCTCTTCTTCAGGTTTTCAAAGTATCTTCATGTTCCTGAGTATGCCAGGAAATGACCTTCCTTACTTGGTAAGTCTCCCAGGAATGCTGTAAGCAGGGTCCCAGGTCAGTTTTTCCAAGTGGCTTATTGGATCCATAAAGTCAACCTTATTTCCTTAAAGCTCTCTGGTCATAGCTGAGTCAATGCGTGTCTCTCTCAAATATGATATTCCAGTCAAAGCCTTAGCAATATGACCAATGTGTCCAATGGTATTCTGTTATAAAGATAAAAAGATTTTTATTGAACTTTTGCAAATGTCTTTTACAAAGGAATATCTTCCCAAATTTTTGTAAGTCATAGGTAGCTTAAGTGAAAAAGTTTCCTTAAATCTAGAAGAGCAAACATTAGAGAATTAACAATGTTTCAAACAAGGGTCATAAAAATTATAATCATTGCCAATTCACTCAGTCCCAAATTACTAATTCTTGTTCTGTTTGAATGTAGTTTTTTCTGTTAGTTCCAGGAATTCTTACTCAGTTTAGTTTTATGATCTTAAAGGTATCAGAAACCTGTATTTGTCGAAAGTCCTTTCCCTGAATCTCCTTGAAATGAAACACATTTACAAGAACATCAGGACAATATTTGTAATGACAAAAAGCTCAAAAATAACCACGGTTGAAGATCTTATCAGAGTACATTACAATGCAGTTGACAAGGAAATTTGATTATTTTTGTGACACACAATACTTCAATAACTATAATTACAAGTGATGACATTATACCAGGACGTATTAAAACTTGAGAAATTTCGTATAATTTCTAGAACAGTTAGAGCATTTATCCATACAACATCACCTAAGGTTTATTATTTGTTTCACAATGTTTCCCATGTAACTTAATATATAAAATAAACAAGACAAATTAGTCCAAAAGACTTTTTAGAATTTCATTTTGGAGGAGTTTATTAAAGACCTCAGAAGGTTTTAAAGCACATGCCAAAATAGGATTACAAATATTATAGAACTTAATACTTAATTATCTATTTAACCAAGGTAACAATAAGAGATTCTACACAAGGTTACATAGTTGTTAAGAAAATATAGCTCTTTTTTTCTCTCTTTTTAAAAAGTTTTTATTTTAATTCCAGTAAGTTATTTTAGTTTCAGGTATACAATATAGTAATTCAACAAAAAACTTGGCTTTTTAAATTTAATTTTATTTTTTAAGAAGGCTCCACACCTAACATGGAGCACCCAGGAACCCCCAAAATATTTATTTATTTATTTATTTATTTATTTATTTATTTATTTATTTATGAGAGAGAGCTTGTGTGCACAAGCCAGGGGAGGGGCAGAAGGAGAGGGAGAAGCAGACTCCCCACTGAGCAGGAAGCCCTACATGGGGCTGAATCCCAGGACCCTGAGATCATGACCTGAGCTGAAGGCAGGAGCTTGACCGACTGTGCCACCCAGGCACCCCTGAGAAGATTCAGTTTTCTTAATTAATCAAAGACCTGATAAAGATAAAACACAGAAACTTTGTTTTTTCTAGACAGATTAATAAAATCTTCGTTTACAATTTCTTATCAAGAGATGAGCAATAATCTAAGAAAACTTTTTTATTTTAACAGAGAGAAAAATCAAATTCCAAACTTATACCAATATTCTTTAAAACTCATTCATCCCCATCTTACTCCTGACAACATACAGAACAATTTTCCAAAGATTTTTTTTCATAAACTTTCTACAGCTTTCTTTTTTACATTCAGATTTGTTCTCAGTTTCCCCTCTCTAAACAACTAGTCTGTTTTTGTTTTTGTTTTTTTAATTTTACTTTTAAGTAATCTCTACACTCAACATGGGGCTCTAACTCACAACCCTGAGATCAAGAGTCGCTTGCTCTACCAACTGAGCCAGCCAGGTACCCCCCAACTGGTCTCATTTTAGGACAAAATCACTTTCTTTTTCCTCAACAAAATTGTATTCCCATTTGTCATGCCTTTCTTACCAAAAATATATATCTTACTTTCCTTTTATACAGAGTTATTCTCCCTATTATTTACGGTGGCCTTAACTCCATTTATTAGAATCCTTAATGCTGAGAAACCTTAATTTCTAGTAAAAAAAAAAATAAGTGGTAAACAATTGTGAACTCTCTGTTATACTGAAATTCTTTAGATTGGCCAATTTATGAATTTCTAGGAATATGTACTTCTCCATAGTACAATCTTTGTATAAAGCATGAAACATAACAGACACAAATTTATCTTTAATTTCTCTGTAATAAGACAAAAGTAGGTAAACCTATGTTTAATAATCAAAATTTCAGTATTTTATCTCACTTGGAGAAGACTTAGCCATCCAGTGAATTCAACCCAACTTATCATTTAACCTAGCAAAATTTTAAAGTTCTAGGTTATTGAGGATTTTGGAAACTATTTAAAAGTGTACCTAGACCTTTTTATCTGTTTAGCCTATTTGTTCTTAATGATTACCCATGAAAACTCCATGAGACAGACAAAATTAACCATAATTTTAGTCATGTTTGCTGACAAATTGCAAGATATAAAAAATGAATTTAACTAATAAATTTAGGTAGAATAAAAGTTAATTACCTGTATATTTGATGTTGGTAACTCCAAAAGACTTACCTACTTTAATTAAACCAACAAACTTACACTTTAATTTACCAGAGATTATCCCAGATCACATTAACCTGAAAAACATTTGAGATGGTTTCTCCTTTCTTGAGTTTTAAAGTGCTCGGTTTTTATGAGTATTTGTCTTCTAGTCAACTAAATAGAGCTTTTTTGCCATTAATTTTAGCAATATCATCTGGAGGTAGAAATGTCACATATAGACAAACCAAACAAAAGTCTTATAGTTGAGAGTTGTATTTATCTTTGTTTTTGTTTTTTTTTTTTAGTTTTTTAGAAGATTGTATTTATTTGAGAGATAGAGAGAGAATGGGGGGGTTGCAGAGCGAGTGGTGGGGTGGCACAGAGGGACAGGAAGAAGCAGACCCCTTGCTGAGCAGGGAGCCAGACACAGGGCTCAATCCCAGGATGTCAAGATCATAACCCGAGTGATCCAGGTGCTGCAAGAGTTGTAATTCATTTTTTATCTAAATAACCTTATGGAATCCGAGGGCAAGATTTTGAGCAAGGGTGATTTTCTAGTCTGTATCCTTTAACTTAGGAATGGGGAATGATCCAGATAAAAGTTCCCAGAGAGGTTGAAGGACTTTGAATTGTTTCTGAGACCATATTTGTGTCTTTTGCAATGATTTGTAAGATAAGGACAGTTTGCTTTCAATCCCTGGAGGAATTGGGTTAAATGACATCATAGGTTGATCTACGCATCTGATTACATTTTTCTCAATTTGCTTCTACCTCTCTGGGTACATGGTTCTAATTTAGACTTAGGAGAGAAGATCTTAAAAGAAATTCATACCAGATTCTCATTATCTGCTTCCAATCTGGCCAACTTATAACTACAGAGTTGTCATTGCCTTAGCGTAGTGAGGAGGATTTTGATTTTAATGCTTTGTTCCCCATGTCTCATATCAAGGATGTGAAGAAAGTAGAGTGGTAAGAAGTACTTCTTCAGGAGTTGATATTTTTTAGCTCAATTTTGTCACTGTTTCAAAAAGTTTTTTATTACTTTCTTGCATGGATAGTATCCTGTCAATATTTTTTATAAGATTCCAAATACCAATAAAAATATGTATCCTAAAAAAATATGTATCCTGCTCAAATTGTTTAGTTAATAGGGGGCTTTCTTGGATTGAGTATACAAATACATTTGTATCAAATATATTAATTAGGTATTTCAAAGGATCCTCATTTAGGACATTTGAGTATTAAAATCATGCTTGGTATAATCCTAAAATTTTTGTTATCCCAGTAACCTGTACCTAGTGCATGCTTCTATGCTTCTAGTGACCCAGGATGCTCTTGCTTCTAGCACTTGAGGGTTTTTAAAAAGATTTCATTTATTTATTTATTTATTTATTTATTTATTTATTTATTTGAGAGCAGAGGGAGGAAGAGTGGGAGAAAAAGCAGACTCTTCGCAGATCACAGAGACCAACGTGGGGTCAGTCCCAGGACCCTGGGATCGTAACCTAAGTACAGACACTTCAATGGACTGAGCTGTGCAGGTGCCCTTCACTTGGGGATTTCTAATTTTTTTTTTTTTTACGATAGTCATACAGAGAGAGAGAGAGAGGCAGAGACACAGGCAGAGGGAGAAGCAGGCTCCATGCACCGGGAGCCCGACGTGGGATTCGATCCCAGGTCTCCAGGATCGCGCCCTGGGCCAAAGGCAGGCGCCAAACCGCTGCGCCACCCAGGGATCCCACACTTGGGGATTTCTAAACTCTCCTTGAATAAGCATTTAATCCCCCAAAGCATTTACCTAAGGGGGTCTTTTAAACAAACAAGCAACCTTTCTTCTGACCTTGGATTTCCTTGGTAAGGATTTCTCCCCAACTGCCAAGGTCTGTAATAGGGGTTAGTAGAGACACAGATTCAGCTGGTCTTAGCCTACTGGAAATTCCTTCTCTAGAAATTTGATAAGTAACTCTTAAAAGCTCTAAAAATGCACACTCAGGTTGTTCAGGTATACAAACCTGGCACCCCTCTTGCAGATACTTTCCAGAACATGAGATTTATTTTATGGAGGCCAACAATGATCAGGCATCTCCTCCAAGCAACCTCCAGGACTTACAATCTCCTAGACTCCCTAACAGGACCAGATCGGATAGTTGAGCAGATCCTGAGCCCTCACTCTCCCATCTAGAGGGGCAGAGCCCTAAAGCATATCCGTGCCAATTAATTGCTACTCACTTCATCAAATGGCTCTCCCATTAAAATGTCCTCAGCAGGTACTGAACTCATTCAGCTTGTCAAGGTGCATGAACCTGACAAACTAGGCACTTAGAAGGATTCTCCTATGCCCTTCCTGCAGGTTCCCCAGCAACATAGATGAGTTTGCCCTGCCCTGCCCCTGAGTCCTACCCCAGGTGAGGTATATACCACAACTCCGTATATAGCTGGAGGGGAGCTGAGGGAACCCAAAGGGGTTAGGCAAGAAGTCCCATCTGAGTCACCAAAATTTGTAACCAAACTCAAGAAGTTTGCTGCTTGGGTGCACTAAATTGAACACAACCCAACAAAATGTTGAAAGCCAAAAACTTGTCATTACTTGTTACAAGTAAGTAGACAGTGAAGTAGCCCTCAAAGCATAGTCCCCACCTTGGGGTTAGTAGAGAAGGCTTTTATTCAGTATATTAGGGGCAGAGGAGGGAGCTTGCATACACATTAAGGAACTTATGCATATTTCTATTACTTATGCACTTGGGTTCAATTGTGCATGCCTAGCATGTCAGCATGCTAGTACATATATTGTAGGTTAAAAAAATGGCAGAAAACCCTGCCCATAGGAGGGAGATCTTAGTATTACTATAAGGTAAAAGAAACTTCAGGACAACCAGGAGGCTTCTGCAGGTCCTCAGCTCCAAACTAGCTAGAACTGGCTCAAGCAAGGGGCTACCATGTAAAACACCTAGTTGGGTGCCTTTGTGAGATGCTTCCTCATCTCACACCCTAAGCCCTATATATTAAAGACCAAAATCCAAATGAGTACATTTGAAAATCTAATTCGCTTTATTAAGTTATTCTTAAATAAGGAAGCATCCCATTTGGCAAGTAGAGGGAAGTTCTGAGGAGTTGCACAAAATGCAAGATTTTTATAGGAATGAGGGTGAGTTGAGGAAGTTTTTAGCAAAAGAAGGGATTGTCCCATGCATGGTCATCTTCCCTTAAGGGAAAAAGTAGAGACCTTATCATGCAGATTATTATTTATTTATTTATTTATTTATTTATTTATTTATTTATTTTTGGAGATGGATAGGGCCCATGTGACAGATTACCTCATTTGTGACACTTGAAAATTTCCTGACAAAGAAAAAAGAAAGAAAGAAAGAAAAAAGAAAGAAGAAAGAAAGAAAGAAAGAAAGAAAGAAAGAAAGAAAGGAAGAAAGAAAGAAAAAGAAAAGAAAAGAAAATTTCCTGCCTGATGGGTAAGAGTACATTTCTGGGAGAGGTTGAAACAGCAATTAGGTTAGATATGAAGACCAGGTCTGGTGACTTGACCTAAGTGAGGCTATTTTTGGCCTGTGGTTTTCTTTGTAACACAGACATACTGAAGTTCTTGCAAGAGGCCCCTAAATACTTGGCTATTTTACCCTTTGCTTATACCATGATCTCTGCTGTGTCCCATTTTCCCTCTTGTTGTCAAACTCCGATTCTCCTTTCAAGACCCAGTTCAAGGATATGTCTGGTTAGAAGCCTTTCTCAACTACCTCTGTCCTATTAGCATTAACTTTTCTCTGACAGAATCCTGCAGAGGTTTCTATCACAGCAGTGGAATCATGTTGGGGCACTTAGGTGTTTACAAGTGGAAGGAGGTAGGACCTAGTGATGTTGGCCTTGGAAACTTGTTTTGCCTGCTCTTCCAAGTTTGGAACTTCCTCTTGATCGTTTGGGAGTGGAAGAGATATAGGAGAGGAAGGATAAATGAGGAAGGATATATTTCTTAGAGATTTGGGGTTTTGTTTTTCTTGCACAATATCCTTTTGAGAATCAAAAAGGAAGGTCTGAGGTGCTATAATATAGCAGAAATGGAAACAGTGAAGGAAGAGCAAGATGACTCCATGGCTGGAAGACTGTAGGAGGTTGCCTGGATAGGGGCCCAAGAGGCAAACATCTGACCTGGTAGGCTATTGTGGATACACTGGCACACTGCCTGACTTCCCCCTCCACAGTTGCTGAAAGCCAGTAGAAGTAAAGTTACTGCATGCAGACAGACTACATTTGTTAGGAACCTCAGATGTTGCCCTAATGCTTTTCTCCTCCCTTTAATGTATATGCTGGTCATCCACAGTTGCCATCAGGAATTTTCCAGCCGAGGTTTACCCCCATGTCATGCTATTATTTTGAGCCTGCTCAGAACTGTCCTGGTAGACATCCTTTTCTGTTTTCTGTGTGATTACACAGGGCACATCTGTGTTCTTCCAAAACAGAGATGAGGTCCTTAATACCTAGAGGGACAACAGTGGTGTAGAAGGGAAACCTTCAGTCTTGGCATGTAAATGTGGCTGGAGAGAGATGATAAAGTCATAATACATCTCTGTACCCCACTCAACATGGGCTTCTGTGGGCAGAGACCAATTTCTATTCTAGTGCTATTCAATTAGCATATCCACCACTGTTATTTGCCTGCCACAAGATTAAGAACTTGCATTAGAATGCAATGACAGGTGAATGGATAAAGAAAATGTGTATATATATACTTATATATTATGTTTATATATATTGTATACATATACACATAATGGAGTATTATATGTACACATTGTATATATGTATACAATGGAGTATTAATCAGCCATCAGAAAGGATGAATACTTACCATTTACATCAAAGGTGGATGGAACTGGAGGATATTATGCTGAGCAAAATAAGTCAGTCATTCAAAGAAAGATAATTATCATATGGTTTAATTAATATGTGGAATTTAAGAAACAGCATAGAGGATCGTAGGGGAAAGGAGGGAAAACTGAAGGGGAAGTCATCAGAGACATAGAGATTATTTTTAAAATAATAAGAAATGTCAAGGGGTAGGAGGGAGGAAATTAGGAAAGTCTCCCCTGATGAGGCCCCAAATGAGCTGAATCTTGAGAGATGAATCTTGCAAAGGCAGTCATCAGTGACGATTGGTCACCCAGAGCAGGTCAATCTACCTAGGATTTATTTTAGTTTATGATATGAGATTAGGATTTGACTTTTTTCCCTAAATAGTCCATTTTTTCCAGTATGCTATATTGAAAAGTTCTTACTCTCCTCTATTGATTTAAAATTCCACATTTATCACAGATTGGATTTCCATAAATACAGAAATTTGTGACTTTTGTCCTGGGTATACATTCCTTCATGAAAAAAACCATTAGGAATAATAGCTTTAATTGACATATAATAGGATATATTCTCCTTCTTCTTCTTCTTCTTCTTCTTCTTCTTCTTCTTCTTCTTCTTCCTCCTCCTCCTCCTCCTCCTCCTCTTCCTCCTCCTCCTCCTCCTCTTCTTCTTCTTCTTCTTCTTCTTCTTCTTCTTCTTCTTCTTCTTTTCTTCTTCTTTTTGAAAGTGGAAATTATAGTGTTTTCCCCCCACCTTTTAAATAAATCATTTGGTATATAAACATTCTTCATTAGATATGTTAGTTATAAAGCATAAAAATACATTTGAATAATAGTTATCTATTATTAAAAAACAAACAACGGTCACTTAAAACAATAATAGTTTATTGTCTTTCAGTTTTGTGGTTCAGGAATTCAGGAGAAGCTTAGCTGATGGTTCTGGCTTGGGGTCTTCCATAACCCCAAGATGCATTAAGATGTTGGGACCAAGGCTACAAATATCTAAATGCTTGATTAGAGCTGGTGGCTCCACATCCAAGATTACTGGCAGTTGGCAGGAGATTTCAGCTCCTTGCGACATGGATCTCATAGGGCTTCTTAGATGCACTTCACCACAGTAGCTGGCTTCCCTGGAATGAGTGATCTAAGAGAAGCAAAAACTGCAATGTCTTATGACCAAGCATCAGAGGTCACACGTCATTTCCTCAGTATCCCATTTATACATATCATCTCTGTTCAGTGTAGGAGGGAACTAGATCATTGGGGCCACAACACAGAACAACCATGAACTCACCACCACCAAGACCAAGAAATTGTACACTACCAAATAATTTGCATCTACCCATGTGTCTTTTCCTTACCACAGCCCCCTGCCTCCCTTTGGTATTTATCATTCCACCCTGATTTTTTTTTGTCTCTGTGTGTGTGTGTGTGTGTTAAGATTTTGTCTCTCTCTCTCTCTCTCTCTCTCTCTCTCTCTCTCTCCCTCTCTCTCTCTCTCTCTCACATACACACACACACACACAAATAGGCAGAGGAAGAATCAGGTTCTCTGCAGGGAGCCCCATATGGGACTTGATCCTAGGACCCTGGGGATCATGACCTGAGCCAAACACTCAACCACTGAGCCATACAGGTGTCTCTGTTTTGTTTTGTTTTTTTAATGTCTGCATTCTCAAAAAAATTATTTTGAGATAATTATAGATTCATATACAATTGTGAGAAATAGCACAGGGAGATCCAGTACATTTTTCACCAAGTTTACTTCAGCATTAACACCTTACAGAACTATAACACAGTACTACAACCAGAAAATTAACATTAATATGATTCATCAACTTTCACCATTAATTTCACCATGCACTCATGTCTGTGTATTTGTTTGTGAATTTGGTTGTTTTTTAAAATATTTTATTTTTAAGTAGTCTCTACACCCAATGTGGAACTTGAACTCACAACCCCAAGATCAAAAGCTACATGTTCCACCGACTGAGCTAGCCAGGCACCCTGTTATGTAGGAATTTAGTTCTATATAATTTTGTTGCATGTGTAGATTTATATGATCACCACTATAGTCAAGATACAGCACTTCCATCACAAGACTCCTAGGAATACCCTTATACCTCCATAGCCACTTCCCTTCATCCCCCATCCCAAACCACCAGCAAGCACATTTGTTCTCCATCTCTATTACTTTGTCATCTCAAAACTGGAATGGAATCATACAGTATGTAACCTTTTGAGATTAGCTTTTTTTCTGAGCATAATTCCCTTGAGATCCAGCCAAGCTCTTGTGTGTATCAATAGCTCATTTCTTGCATTGCTGAGTAGTTAGTTCCATGATAGAGATGTACTATAATCTGTTTATCTACTCAAATGTTACAGACACTTGATTTCTTTCCAGTTTCTAGTTATTGAGAATAAAACTGCTGCTATAAACATTTGTGTACAAGTTTTGTGTGAATGTGAGTCTTATCTAATAGTGTAATCACTGAATTGCATGGTTAGCACAGGCTTAGTTTCATAAAAAACTGCTTTATCAAAGATAAAAGTGATGAACAATTTTTTGCTCATAAATGCTAGCATTTGTGCTCTGTAAAAACAATATTGTCATGTATGTAGTCTTCTGGGACTTGCCTTTTCACTAACATTAGGTTTTCAAGATTTCTTCACATTGCTGCATGTAACTGTAGCTTGTTTTCATAGCTATACAAAGGTTTCATTTTGTGATTACTGTACACAATCAAAGGGGAAACAAATTGCTCCCTTTATGAACAAGCACATCATTTACAAAGGAAGTGTTCAGGTATAAGATTTACTTGGCATATTCTTAAGTATGGGGTGCTGAGATTTAAAGACTTTGTTCAAATTTCAGATGGAATACCAAATCGCTAGCCAAAGTGGCTGCATCCATTCATACTTCCAGTGGCAATGTTTAAAAGTTCCTTCTGGAGTTGAGGCAAGATGGCAGAAGAGTAGGTGTCCTCAACTCACCTGGCCCCACCAACTTACCTGGATTACTTTCAAAACATCCTGAACACCTACGAATTCGACCTGAGATTTAAAGAGAGAACAGTTGGAATACTACCGAGAGAAAAGTTTTTGCTTCTAACAAGGTAGGAAGGCAGAGAGGAAAAAACATCAAGTAGGGGAGGGGAACCAGGAATAAGCAGGGCAAAAGCAGTGCCTCAAAAACCTCCAGGGCACAAAAGCCCAGCCAGAGACAAGTGAGAACTTTAAAAATCCGCACCTGAGTTTTCCCTGATGGAAAAGTGCTTAGCAGGGAAATTGGGCAGAATCGCAGGAGGGGCAGTGAAGCATCAAGATTCCCAGAGTCACTATAAGAGGAGGAGCATCCAGGGGAAAGTGCACCACAAACCTCAGTCTGATCTTGGTAAAGGGCTGGAGCACTGCAACCCTCTGGGACATTTGGGAGAAGACAGTTGGTTACACGGGCCTGCTCCAGAGCTGCCTTTACCTTAGAGCCCCGTAACAGACGATGTCAGCTGTCTTCCATTGGCTTCAGGAGAGGTGGTCCCCAGAAGCGCAGGTCTAGTGGCACAGGGCTCTGGATCTGAAGGCTCTGGATCTGAGGGCTCCGAAGCAGACAAAGCCTGCTATCCTCAGTTCCCCCCAGAACAGGCAGAGGCAGGGAGGGCACAGGACAGCAAGGACTCTTACTGTGGGCACCCAGCAAGCCGTGCAGATCAGTGCACATGCACCTGTCTCCAGGAGCATCTAGGCCACTGCAGACTGGGAGACTGAGGTTACTCATGTGGAGCTCTATTCCAGAGCTGGAAATCTGGTCACTGCCATTTTTTTGTTTTCTCTTATTTCACCTAGCACCTGGGCGGGTGGGGGGGGGGGGCTCTAGGGAACAAAGGTCTCCAGGTAAACAGCTCATACTGAGCCCAGCACCTGGCAGGGGGTGGGGCATCTCCACCCAGGCACAGACACCTGAGAATCAGTGCAGCAGACCCCTCCCCCAGATGAGCACCTGGAAGAACAGAGTAAGAGCAATTTTACTGAACAGGTGGCAGTGGAAAGCTCTAGGACTGAGGGAAAACAGTATATAGAACTAGAGGGTCTTTTTTTTTTCTTTTCTTTTTCTTTTTTCTTTTTTTTTTTCATTACAGCTCCTTTTTATATCAGGTTAAAAATTTCCAATATTTTTTCTCTTTTCTCACCTTAACAATATTTTATCCACTCTTCATTTTTAAGCTTTTTCCTTTTTGACTTTCATATTTCTACAATTACATGTTATAGATATATTTTTCACTTCTGGATTCCCTTCAATGTATTCAATTTAATTTTGGTAGATGTATGAAATATGGGTTTTTGTTTTTTTCTATCTCATTTTTTATTACAGTGATGGAAATTAGTACCTTCTAACACACGACCAAAATGCACCCAGAACCAAGTGGAACACTAAGTTGGTTCATTCTGTGAGACTATATTCTCTCTTCCTTTCATTCAGCTCCCCTCTTTTATCTTGTTTATGTTTTTGTGGTCAATGTTGGGTCTTTATATAAGTATTGCTGGTTTATATAAATTTGGGATTGAGTACCTTCTAACATACAGAACAAAATGCACTCAGAACCAAGAGGATCACCCTCTAGGTCCCCTCAGGTAGACTATATTCTCTTCACCACCACTTCCTCACCACCACCACCCTCCACCTTTTTTTTCTTTCTTTTTCTTTGTTTTTGATTTTTATTTTTACTATTTTGTTTTAAAATTGTTTTTTCACCTCTTTTGTTTTATTTTGTTCTGTTCTTTTTCTTTTAATTTCCGGTCTCTGACCTCTTCAGAATGATCTAGCGTGTATTTTACTTAGGTTGTGATTGATATATTTTGACTCAGCTTGCTCAGCCACTCTGCACTGGACAAAATGACTAGAAGGAAGAATTCACCACAAAAGAAAGGACCAGAAGCAACACTCTCTGCCACCGAGGTACTGAACATGTCATAAATTCAATTCGGAAGTACAATAATAAATTTCCTGGTGGCTCTGGAAAAAAAAAGCATAAAGGACTCCAGACACTTTGTTCCTACAGAATTGATATCAAATCAGGCTGAAATTAAAAATAGATTGACTGAGATGCTGTCTAAACTGGATGCTCTAACTGCTAGGGTTAATGAGGTGGAAGAGAGAGTGAGTGACATAGAAGACAAGTTGATGGGAAGGAAGGAAGCTGAGGGAAAAAAAAGAGAAAAACAATTAAGAGCTCATGACAAAAGGCTTAGGGAAATAAATGATAGCTTGAGATGGAAGAATCTTCTTCTACCAGAAGAAGCTGAGAGAGAGAGAGAGGCAGAGAGAACCACAAAGTATATTTGAACAAATCATACTGAGAACTTCCATAACCTGGGGAAGGAAACAGGCATTCAGATCCAAGAGATAGAGAGGAACCCCTCCCCAAATCAATAAAATCCATTCAACATCACATTTAACAGAGAAACTTGCAAATTTCAAAGATAAAGAAAAATTCTTAAAACAGAGCATAACAAGAGATTCTTAACATATATGGGGAGGTAGATTAACAGCAGACCTCTCCACAGAGACCTGGCAGGCCAGAAGATATTCAGGGTCTTAAATTAGAAGAATATGCAGCCAAGAATGCTTTATCCAGCAAGGCTCTCATTCAGAATAGAAGGAGAGATAAAGAGCTTCCAGGATAGGCAGAAACTGAAAGAATATGTGACCACCAAACCAGCTCTGCAAGAAATATAAAATGGGACCCTGTAAACCCTGAAAGAGGAAGCCCCAAAAAAATAATCCACAAAAAACGGGGACTGAATAGGTATTATGATGACATTAAATTCATATCTTTCAATAGTAACTCTGAACGTGCATGGCTTTAATGATCCCATCAAAAGATGCAGGGTTTCAGACTGGATAAAAAAGCAAGACCCATCAATTTGCTGTCTACAAGAGACTCATTTTAGACCTAAGAACACCTAAACCATGAAAATGAAAGGTTGGAGAACGATTTACCATTTCAAATGTCCTCAAAAGAAAGCTGCGATAGTAATCCTCATATCTGATACATTAAAGTTTATCCCAAAGACTGTAGTAAATGAAGAGAGGCACTATATCACACTTAACGGGTCTATCCAACAAGAAGACCTAACAATCATGAATATTTATGCCCCTAATGTGGGAGCTGCCAAGCATATCAATCAATTAATAACCAAAGTAAAGAGATACTTAATAGTAGGAGACTTCAACAAGGCACTTTCAGCAAATGACAGATATTCTAAGCACAATATCACCCAAGAAATGAGGGCTTTCACTGATACACAGGACCAGATGTATTACACAGATATATACAGAACTTTCCATTGGAACACAACTAAGAACACATTCTTCTCAAGTGCACATAGAAGTTTCTCCAGAATAGACCACATACTGGGACACAAATCAAGTCACAACCAATACCAAAAGTTGGAATTATCCTCTGCATATTTTCAGACCACAATGCTTTGAAACTAGAACTCAATCACAAGAGGAAATTTGGAAGAAACGGAAACACGTGGAGGTTAAAGAGCATCCTACTAAAAGATGAATGGGTCAACCAGGAAATTAGGGAATAATTAAAAAGATTCATGGAGGAGACGGGGCAAGATGGCAGAAGAGTAGGGTCCCCAAGTCACCTGTCTCCACCAACTTACCTAGATAACTTTCAAATCATCCTGAAAACCTACGAATTCGGTCTGATGTTTAAAGAGAGAATAGCTGGAAGGCTACAGTGAGAAGAGTTTGTGCTTCTATCAAGGTAGGAAGACGGAAAAAAATAAATAAATAAATAAATAAGCATCGAAGGGGGAGGGGCCCCCCCGCGAGGACCCGAGCTAAGGACAAGCAGCGATAGCCCCCAGACAGGAAAGCCCAGGCCCGGAGAAGCAGAAACTTTACCAATCTTCTCGGACCGAAAGGCACTCACAGGGAGCTCGGGCAGGATCCCAGGAGGGGCGGGGACGCCCTCAGGCTCCCAGGGGCACTAACAGACACCTGCGCCCCGGGGGAGAGCGGGCAACACACCGGGCAACAACACATCGCAGGCAGAGCTCCTTAAAAGGGTGGAGCGGGGCCCTCGGGAGAGGCTCAGGGGCGGCTCCGCTCAGAGGGGGCAGCGCAGCCCCAGGAACACGATTCCAGCGGTGCAGGCCCCGGAGCCCAGGGCGCTGGGGGACACAGCCCACAATCTGGTGCTCCCCTCGGGACAGGCGGATGTCGGCAGGACACAGGGCAGCAAGGACGCTCCAACCGCTGGGCCTGCTGGGTGCCCCCGAGCTGTGCAGATCGGCACCTGCAGTCCCCGGAGCATGCAGGCCCCTGCGGACTGGGAGCTGCGTTAGTTACTGCAGGAGCTGACACCAGAGCTAGAGGAGCTGGCCGCCGCCACTGTTGTTCCTCCTCCTTGTGTCACCTTGTACCTGGGCCTCGCAGGATAAACAGCTCCCACTGAGCCCTGCACCCAGCAGGGGGCTGGGCAGCTCCCCCTGGGGCACACACCTGAGAATCAGCACAGCAGGCCCTCCCCCAGAAGACCAGCTGGAAGGACAGGAAAAAGCAAGTTACTGACCAAGCAGCACTAGAAAGTTCCAGGGGAAGTGGAGGGATTTACAGTATATAGAATCAGAGGATACCCTCCATTGTTTTTTTGTTTTGTTTGTCCCCCCCCCTTTTCTTCTCTCTCTTTTTCTCCTTTTTTCCAGTACAACTTGTTTTTGTCCACTCTGCACTGAACAAAATAACTAGAAGGAAAAACTCACCACAAAAGAAGGAATCAGAAACAGTCTTCTCTCCCACAGAGTAACAATATCTTCTCTCCCACAGACTGCAATTCCATGTCAGAAAGTCAATTCAGAAGCACAATTATAGGGCAGCCCCAGTGGCGCAGTGGTTTGGGGCCGCCTGCAGCTTGGGGTGTGATCCTGGAGACCCGGGATCGAGTCCCGCATCGGGCTCCCTGCATGGAGCCTGCATCTCCCTCTCCCTCTGCTGGTGTCTCTGCCTCTCTCTCTGTGTCTATGAATGAATAAATAAAATCTTTAAAAAAAAAAAGGAAGCACAATTATAAAGCTACTGGTGGCTAGAAAAAACATAAAGGATTCAAGAGACTTCATGACTGAAGAATTTAGATCTAATCAGGCTGAAATTAAAAATCAATTAAATGAGATGTGTTCCAGACTGGAGGTCCTAACAATGAGGGTTAACGAGGTAGAAGAACAAGTGACATAGAAGACAAGTTGATGGCAAGGAAGGAAGCTGAGGAAAAAAGAGACAAACAATTAAAAGATCATGAGGATAAGTTAAGGGAAATAAATGACAGCCTCAAAAGGAAAAATCTACATTTAATTGGGGTTCCACGGGGTGCTGAAAGGGAGAGAGGGCCAAAAAGCATATTTGAACAAATCATAGCTGAGAACATCCCTAATTTGGGGATGGAAACAGTCATTCATTCCAGGAGATAGAGAGATCCCCCTAAAATCAATAAAAATGGCTCAACACCTCGACATTTAATAGTGAAACTTGCAAATTCCAAAGATAAAGAGAAGATCCATAAAGCAGCAAGAGACAAGAAATCCCTAACCTTTATGGGGAGAATTATTATGTTAACAGCAGACCTCTCCACAGAGACCTGGCAGGCAAGAAAGGGCTGGCAGGATATATTCAGGGTCCTAAATGAGAAGAACACGAAGCCAAAAATGGTTTATCCAGCAAGACCCTCATTCAGATTAGAAGGAGAGATGATAAGCTTCCAAGATAGGCAGAAACTGAAAGAATATGTGACCACCAAACCAGCTCTGCAAGAAATATTAAGGGAGACTCTCTAAAAGAAAGAGGAAATCCAAGGAAACAATCCACAAAAACAGGGACTGAATAGGTATCATGATGACACTAAATTCATACCTTTCTTTTTTAAAGATTTTATTTATTTATTCATGAAAGAAAGAGAGAGAGAGAGACAGGCAGAGGGAGAAGCAGGCTCCGTGCAGGGAGCCAGATGTAGGACTCGATCCAGGGTCCCCAGGATCAAACCCCGGGCCAAGGTGGCACTAAACTGCCGGGCCACTGGGGCTGCCCTAAATTCATATCTTTCAATAGTAACTCTGAACATGAAGGGGCTTAATGACCCCATTAAAGGTGCAGGGTTTCAGACTGGATAAAAAAGCAAGACCCATCTATTTGCTGTCTACAGGAGACTCGTTTTAGACCAAAGGACACCTACAGCCTGAAAATAAAAGGTTGGGGAACCATTTACCATTCAAATGGTCCTCAAAAGAAAAAAGGGGTACACATCCTTATATCAGATAAATTAAGGTTTATTCCAAAGACTTTAGTAAGAGATGAAGAGGGACACTATATCATACTTAAAGGATCTATCCAACAAGAGGACCTAACAATAATGAAAATTTATGACTCAAATGTGGGAGCTGCCAATTATATCAATCAATTAATAACCGAAGTTAAGACATACTTAGATAATACACTAGTACTTGGTGACTTGAACACAGCACTTTCTGCAAGAGACAGATCTTCTAAGCACAACAACTGCAAAGAAACGAGAGCTTTAAATGATACACTGGACCAGATGGATTTCACAGATATCTACAGAACTTTACATTCAAATGCAACTGAATACACATTCTTCTCAAGTGCACATGGAACTTTCTCCAGAATAGACCACATCCTGAGTCACAAATCAGGTCTTAACTGATACCAAAGATTGGGATCTTCCCCTGCATATTTTCAGACCATAATGCTTTGTAACTAGAACTAAATCACAAGAAGAAGTTTGGAAGGATTTCAAACAGATCTGTGTTTCCAGAGTGGAAGGTTAAGGACCATCCAGCTAAAAGATGAAAGGGTCAACCAGGAAATTAGGAAAGAATTAAAAAGATTCATGGAAACTACTGAAAATGAAGATACAACCATTCAATATCTTTGGAATACAGCAAAAGCAGTCCTGAGGGGGAAATACATCGCAATACAAGCATCCATCCAAAAACTGGAAAGAACTCAAATACAAAAGCTAACCTTGCACCTAAAGGAGCTGGAGAAAAAAAGGCAAAGAGATCCTACACCCAGCAGAAAAAGAGAATTAATAAAGATTCAAGCAGAACTCAATGAAATAGAGAACAGAAGAACTGTGGAACAGAGATCAACAAAACCAGAAGTTGGTTCTTTGAAAGACTTAATAAGATAGATAAACCATTAGCCAGCCTTATTAAAAAGAAGAGAGAAAAGACTCAACAAAATCATGAATGAGAAAGGAGAAATCACCACCAATACCAGGGAAATACAAATTATTTTAAAAACATATTATAAGCAGCTATATGCCAATAAATAAGACAATCTAGAAGAAACGGACGCATTCCTGGAAAGCCACAAACTACCAAAACTGGAACAGGAAAAAATAGAAAACCTGAACAGGCCAATAACCAGGGAGGAAATTGAAGCAGTCATCAAAAACCTCCCAAGACACAAGAGTCCAGGGCCAGATGGCTTCCCAGGGAATTCTATCAAACGTTTAAAGAAGAAACCATACCTATTCTACTAAGGCTGTTTGAAAAGATACAAAGAGATGGAGTACTTCCAAACTCGTTCTATGAGGCCAGCATCCCCTTAATTCCAAAACCAGACAAAGACCCCACCAAAAAGGAGAATTACAGACCAATATCCCTGATGAACACAGATGCAAAATTTTTCAATAAGATACTAGCCAGTAGGATTCAACAATGAATTAAGAAGATTATTCACCATGACCAAGTGGGATTTATCCCTGGGATGCAAGGCTGGTTCAAAAATCGTAAAGCAATCAATGCGATTGATCATAACAGCAAGAGAAAAAAACAATAACCATGTGATCCTCTCAGTACATGCAGAGAAAGCATTTGACAAAATACAGCATCCATTCCTGATCAAAACTCTCCAGAGTGTAGGGATAGAGGGAACATTCCTCAACATCTTAAAAGCCATCTTTGAAAAGCACACAGCAAATATTATTCTCAATGGGGAAACACTGGGAGCCTTTCCCCTAAAATCAGGAACAAGCCAGGGATGTCCACTCTCACCACTGCTATTCAACATATTACTAGAAGTCCTAGCCTCAGCAATTAGACAATGAAAAGAAATAAAAGGCATTCAAATTGGCAAAGAAGAAATCAAATTCTCCCTTTTCACAGATGACATGATACTGTACATAGAAAACCCAAAAGCCTCCACCCCAAGATTGCTAGATCTCATACAGCAATTTGGCAGTGTGGCAGGATACAAAATCAATGCCCAGAAGTCAGTGGCATTTCTATACACTAACAATGAGACTGAAGACAGAGAAATTAAGGAGTCAATCCCATTTACAATTGCACTCAAGAGCATGAAAAAAATTGAGGAAAACACAAAGAGATGGAAAAATATTCCCTGCTGATGGACTGGAAGAATTAATATTGTGAAAACCTCTATACTACCTGGGGCAGTGTATACATTCCATGAAATCCCTATCAAAATGCCATGGACTTTCTTCAGAGAGTTGGAACAAATAATCTTAAGATTTGTATGGAATCAGAAAAGACCCTGAACAGCCAGAGGAATATTGAAAAAGAAAACCAGGGGCAGCCCAGGTGGCTCAGCAGTTTATTGCCGCCTTCAGCCCTGGTCCTGATCTGGAGACCTGGGATCGAGTCCCATGTCAGGCTTTCTGCATGGAGGCTGCTTCTCCCTCTGCCTGTGTCTCTGCCTCTCTCTCTCTCTCTCTCTCTCTCTCTCTCTCTCTCTCTGTGTGTGTGTGTGTGTGTGTGTCTCCCATGAATAAATAAATAAAATCTTTAAAAAAAAAGAAAGAAAACCAATGCCAGGAGCATCACAATGCTGGGTTTCCAGCTGCATTAAAAAGCTATGATCATCAAGACAGTGTGGTACTGGCACAAAAACAGACACAGAGATCAATGGAACAGAATAGAGAATCCAGAAGTGGAACCTCAACTTTATGGTCAACTGATATTCGACAAAGGAGGAAAGACTATCCACTGGAGAGAAAGACAGTCTCTTCAATAAATGGTGCTGGGAAAATTGGACATCCACTTGCAGAAGAATGAAACTAGACCACTCTCTTACACCATAAACAAAGATAAACTCAAAATGGAGAAAGATCTAAATGTGAGACAAGATTCCATCAAAATCCTAGAGGAGAACACAGGCAACACCCTTTTTGAACTCAGCCACAGTAACTTCTTGCAAGATACATCCATGAAGGCAAGAGAAGCACTGGGAGCCTTTCCCCTAAGATCAGGAACAAGACAGGGATGTCCACTCTCACCACTGCTATTCAACATAGTACTGGAAGTCCTAGCCTCAGCAATCAGACAACAAAAAGACATTAAAGGCATTCAAATTGGCAAAGAGGAAGTCAAACTCTCCCTCTTTGCCTATGACATGATACTCTACATAGAAAACCAAAAAGCCTCCACCCCAAGATTGCTAGAATTCATACAGCAATTTGGTAGTGTGGCAGGATACAAAATCAATGCCCAGAAATCAATGGCATTTCTATACACTAACAATGAGACTGAAGAAAGAGAAATTAAGGAGTCAATCCCATTTAAAATTGCACCCAAAAGCATAAGATACTGAGGAATAAACCTAACCAAAGAGGTAAAGGATCTATACCCTAAAAACTACAGGACACTTCTGAAAGAAACTGAGGAAGACACAAAGAGATGGAAAAATATTCCATGCTCATGGATTGGCAGAATTAATATTGTGAAAATGTCAATGTTACCCAGGGAAATTTACACGTTTAATGCAATCCCTATCAAAATACCATGGACTTTCTTCAGAGAGTTAGAACAAATTATTTTAAGATTTGTGTGGAATCAGAAAAGACCCCGAATAGCCAGGGGAATTTTAAAAAAGAAAACCATATCTGGGGGCATCACAATGCCAGATTTCAGGTTGTACTACAAAGCTGTGTTCATCAAGACAGTGTGGCACTGGCACAAAAACAGACACATAGATCAATGGAACAGAGTAGAGAACCCAGAAGTGGACCCTCAACTTTATGGTCAACTAATATTCAACAAAGGAGGAAAGACTATCCACTGGAAGAAAGACAGTCTCTTCAATAAATGGTGCTGGGAAAATTGGACATCCACTTGCAGAAGAATGAAACTAGACCACTCTCTTTCACCATACAGAAAGATGAACTCAAAATGGATGAAAGATCTAAATGTGAGACAAGAGTCCATCAAAATCCTAGAGGAGAACGCAGGCAACACCCTTTTTGAACTCAGCCACAGTAACTTCTTGCAAGATTCATCCACGAAGGCAAAAGAAACAACAGCAAAAATGAACTATTGGGACTTCATCAAGATAAGAAGCTTTTGCACAGCAAAGGATACAGTCAACAAAACTAAAAAACAACCTACAGAATGGGAGAAGATATTTGCAAATGAGGTATCAGATAAAGGGCTAGTTTCCAAGATCTATAAAGAACTTATTAAACTCAACAGAAAAAAAAACAAACAATCCAATCATGAAATGGGCAAAAGACATGAACAGAAATCTCACAGAGGAAGACATAGACATGGCCAACATGCACATGAGAAAATGCTCTGCATCACTTGCCATCAGGGAAATACAAATCAAAACCATAATGAGATACCACCTCACACCAGTGAGAATTTAGAAAATTAACAAGGCAGGAAACCACAAATGTTGGAGAGGATGCGGAGAAAAGGGAACCCTTTTACACTGTTGGTGGGAATGTGAACTGGTGCAGCCAGTCTGGAAAACTGTGTGGAGGTTCCTCAAAGAGTTAAAAATAGACCTGCCCTATGACCCAGCAATTGCGCTGTTGGGGATTTACCCCAAAGATTCAGATGCAATGAAACGCCGGGACACCTGCGCCCCGATGTTTCTAGCAGCAATGTCCAGAATAGCCAAACTGTGGAAGGAGCCTCGGTGTCCATCGAAAGATGAATGGATAAATATGTGATCTATATATCCAATGGAGTATTTCTCAGCCATTAGAAAGGATGAACACCCACCATTTGCTTTGACGTGGATGGAACTTGCAGGTATTACGCTGATGAAATAAATCAATCACAGAAAGACAATCATCAAATGTGCTCCGGGGCCTGCGCTGTTGCATTCGCGCTCCCGGCCGCGCAGCCCCCTCCGCGGAGCTGACGCGAGCCCGTTGGAGCTGCTCTCGGGTCCAGCCGTGCACGCTGCAGCCCTTTAGGGAGCGCGGCGCATTCTCCCAGGGGCGCAGGTGTCTGTTAGTGTCCCCGGGAGCCTGAGGGCACCCCACCGTCCTGGGGTCCTGCTCTAACTCCCTGGGAGCCCGTTTCCTTCCGGGAAGATTGGTGAAGCTCCTGCTTCTCCGGTACGGGGTTTTCCTGTCCTGGGGTCACTCGCCCCTGCCTTAGCCCGGGTCCTCGCGGGGCCTCTCCCCCTTGGAGGCCTTTTGTTTCTTTATTTCTTTTTGCCCCCGTCTCTCTACCTTGATAGAAGCACGAACTCTTCTTACTGTAGCATTCCAGCTGTTCTCTCTTTAAATCTCAGGCTGAATTCATAGATTTTCAGGATGATTCAAATTCAAAGGTTATGTAGGTAATCTGGTGGGGACAGGAGACTTGGGGACCCTACTCTTCTGCCATCTTGCTCCTCCCCCTATCTTCTCATTTTTAAAAGGGAAAATAAGATCCTCTCATCTCATGCCTCTGCTTGGGGTAGTCCATAGCTTCCTATTGCACTATCTCTTTCAAAGGCAGGCATGGCCCCTGCATGCTGGTCCTTCTGCCTCCCCCCTACTCCCAGCCACACTCTCCTCAACCCAGATCCAATCTCTGACTGCAGAGATTGCAGTCTCTGGCTCTCTGGCTGGGCCTCCCAGAAGACCTTGGCTGTGGGCACCTCCACCAGACCTCTGCTCCTGGGGCCTGGTGACCATCCTTGGCATGACCCTCCCATTGTCTTCCAGCCTCAGCAACTCAAGTTATCAACTGCTTGGGCCCTCCTCTGCTGCTTCTTTCATACCCCATACCCAGTTCAACAGCATATCATGCCTGCTTTAACATGGCCATGCCTACTCTGCACCATGGCCAGGCCCACAGGAATCACAACCTTTCTTTCCAGGATTATTGCAACGGCCTCTTACGATATCTCCTTGCTACTGACCCAGTCCATCTTCATTCTATTCACCAGTAACTGATAATCTTTGAAAACCTGAGTTCAGTCAGATGACTCCTGTGCTCAAAGCAATCCAAAGATTCCCTTCTGTCTCAACTAAAAGCCAAAATCCTTACTGTGAGTCTTTAGCCCCTACATGAGCCCACTCTATGCTACATCTCTATTCGCCCACTTGGCTTGAGACACCTGGATCATCTCACTGGGCCTGGAATTTATTTTTTATTTTTTAATTTTTTTATTTATGATAGGCACACAGTGAGAGAGAGAGAGAGAGAGAGAGAGAGAGAGGCAGAGACATAGGCAGAGGGAGAAGCAGGCTCCATGCACTGGGAGCCCGATGTGGGATTCAATCCCAGGTCTCCAGGATCGCGCCCTGGGCCAAAGGCAGGCGCTAAACCCTGCGCCACCCAGGGATCCCTGGGCCTGGAATTTGATACTGTCCTGTACTTGCTTGTTCTTCACCAAGACATCTCTGTAACTTGTTTACTTAGCCTCTGCTGAGGATTGCCCTGGGAGGTTCCCTCTAAAAGCCCTGGCTACAGTAGCTCAGGCACACCCCTCCCTGATGGGTTCCCCGTGCCACTCCATTTCCTGTGTCCTTCTTTTTGGAACATCCTTCAGAGAACATAGCATTCCTGAGCACTTAATGGTGTTCTGAGAGTGTCTTGTTTAGATGCTGCCAATGTTAAGGGATGCTGATTCTGTCAGGTTTTCCCCCACACCACCAAGCAATTCTTTGACACCAGTCAGTTGTCCTATAATTCAACCTAATTCTGAGACTTCTTGTAAGCAGTGTCAGATCCCACAGTTAAGGGCTCAATCCTGCAAAACTACCTCCCAACACATACACACACACACATTTCAGATGCTAGTCATGAGTTCAGATGATCACCTGTGCTTCTGACCAGCCAGCTATATAGATCAGACGTTTCAACAACCCCGTCCTTGGGTTTAGTTAGGTTGCTACAGTGGCTCACAGAACTCAAAGAAACATTTTACTTACCAGATTCCCAGTTTATTATAAAATGGTATAACTCAGGAATAGGCAGATAGATGAGATGCATAGCGCAAATATGGGGAAAGGGCATGGAGCTTCCATATCCTATCTGGGAGCGCCATTCTCCCTGAACCTCCAATGTTCACAAACCTGGAAAGTCTCCAAACCCCATCCTTTCAGGTTTTTAGGGAGGCATCATTACATAGACTCATTAAAACATTGTTCATTGGCAACTGATTCAACCTCTATCCAGGTCCTCTCCCCTCCCTGGAGATGAGTGGAGTGGGGCTGAAAATTCTCTTTAATCATGTGGTTGGATCCCCTGGCAACCAGCCCCTATCTAAACTGTTTTCTAAAAGTCACTTTATTAACATAAACTCAGGTGTGGCTGAAAAGGTTTTGTTATCAATATCAAGACAACTTCAGCATTCATTGCTTAGGAAATTCTAAGGGTTTAGGAGCTCTGTGCCAGAAATAGGGACAGAGACCAAATATATATGTATTGTTATAAAGCACGATATCACAGTCTCTTCCTACTAGAATGTTAGATCCATGAGAATTATCTGTTGTCATCAACAGATCTGACTTTCAAGTCAGTTCTCAGTGCCTAGTATAGTGCCGGGCACATAGTGGGTGAAGAATAAGTATTTACTGAAGGAGGACAATTAAAGTGACTTGCCCAGGGCCCAACAGCACAGCCTTGTCAGAGCTCAGCGGTGCAGACTGCCAGCCCAGAGTTCATCCAAGCTTGGCCCTGGCCCAGGCAGTTGCGTCTACGAGTTTAACTGGCATAAGACATCCAAGCTCAAAATCCCAGCAGAGTATTCACAGGGAGGCTTATATATCACTGCGTATATATCAGAACAGAAGTAATTTCATGAGGTTCAATGGCTCATGCAGTGTGGAAACCTCCTTGGAGGCCAGGTGAATGAGGTCTTAGTGGAAATATTGAATTTGGCTTGGCGAAAAGCAGGTGGGGGAAGATTCTAGGCTTCAGGAGCAGTGTGACTCATGGAATCTTGGAACCTTATAGTGGAATGTAGATGGGAATGAGCAAGGTCTGTTCTGAGAAGGGTAAGGAGACCTCTTGTCCTGGGGCTGGGCCAGGAGTAGGGAGGGTGGAGTTAAATTAGTAAGTTGGTGCCAGTTCCCCTGAGGGCCTCAAGGGACTTCTGCCTGAGGAGTCAGCATTTGACCTTGTAAGCAACAGGGGACTCCGGTAAGCTCCAGGGTAAAGAAATGAAGGGGTCCAGTAGGTCAAGGAACCACTTTGGCAATATGTGGACTGGTTGAAGCAAGGAGACTGGGAGTCAGGGAGACCCACCCAGAGACACTCGGGCCACACTGAGGATACCTGTAGGGATGGCAGCATCTAGACATGGACATCCATAGACATGGAGCCAGTAGGCTCTGGGGCCTCATTTAGGTTAGATGATGGAGGAAAAGAAAGGAGGGTCCATGGGGTCTTAGTCATTGGAAACCAGGGAAGCTGTGGTCCTTCACTTGCTGTTAATACCCAATTTGGGATGCCATTGGTTCATCGTGAGACCTAACTTCTTTCCCTGAAAATGCAAGTTCTTTAGCCAAATCTTTCTCTGACCCAGGCCTCTACACATTAATATTCTACCCCTAGGAATGGCGTGGGGAAGAGGCTTGATATATGGCATACAATGTGTTCTTAGTATCTGTCACTCTACCCTTCTTACTGGATTCTGACAAATATTGTGGTCTGTGGCAAGGCTCCCCGTAGAGACATGAGACCCTGGCATGGCTGGATGGGGTGTGAGCCCCAGAGTACAGGAGGTGAGTGAGTGTCATGGGGAAGGCGTAAGTGATTTGAAGAAAGATATGGAAGTGACCTGTAGCAGGCACAAAAGGGACAACCCAAGGCTGAGGTGGTCTGGTGGGAAATGACTGAGTATCCCAGGGCAAGAAGAGAAAGGAGGCGCTGGCCTGCAGGAAGCCAGTGACTCCCAGAATCAAGACAGTCCCCATAAGGGCTCTTCTTGCCCAAATCCTCAGCCAGAGTCTCCCTGGCAAGAAATCTCTGCTGCTTTTCTCTGTGTTTCCAAAGGAGAAGGCCACCGTGTTACATCTGTGCATGTCTGGTGGAGAGTGTTACTTGCAGAAGTAGGAACTCCTCAATACCTTTTGCCATACCCAGCATTCTCCCACCCCCGCCATTCATATGCAACTCTCTCTCTCCGACTCCCCATGAATACTGAGGAGAGCCCTTTGTCCCAAAAGACACTTCTGCAATTCTGGTCCTCTCCTCCCCTTCCAGTCACCACCTACAATTTCCTGTCACAGCTTCTCCTAGGCCACCTCAGAACTGCAACACACAGGGGTATTTTGTCTCTGAGGTTTTACCAGAGAGGAAAGGAAAAATACCTCAAACCAAAGTCTGCCTTTGCCACCACGAAATATCCCTCCTTTCAATTAAAAGATAGAAAAGAAAAGAAAGGAAAAAAAGGAAAAGAAAAGAAAAAAGAAAAGAAGCCCTTTTAGGGAAGTAAGGAAAGGCAGCGATAATTAGGCAAAGGACAAAGTCTAGTTACCCAAAAAGTGAATCTGAAAGTAGGTGGAGGTTGACAGGGACAGGAGGGAAGGGTTTAAAGGCAACAGAATCCCGACTTTTTTTTTTTTTTTTAAGATTTTATTTATTTGTTCACGAGAAATACACACACACAGAGAAAGAGAGAGAGAGAGAGAGAGAGGTAGAGACGCAGGCAGAGGGAGAAGCAGGCTCCTCGCGGGGAGCCCGGTCCTGGAACCGCGGGGTCACGCCCTGAGCCAAAAACAGATGCTCCACCGCTGAGCCACCCAGGCGGCCCAGAGTCCCGACCTCTTGGGCTCTCTCTAAAAGCAGATACCCTCGGCAAGTGAGGTACAAAAGTCATAGCACTGGTGTGACTCATCTGGATTTTGAGGCCAGCCGGTCGCAGGAGAGGGCTCCCTGCCGGTTTCCTGGCCCGCGCGTCCCCCGTCCCCCGTCCGGGCCTGAGAGGCAGAGCGAGCCAGAGAGCCTGCCCGCTGCCGGCTGCGGAGCCTGTTCTCTCAAACTCCGCAGGTTCTCCCCCACCCCCGGGTGCCAGGGCGCGTCGGCCGCGTTCTGGAACCTACTGGTGCTTCTAGAAACGAAACCAAACTGCTTTAAAGTTTGCAGCTCCGGTTTTCACGTTCCCCGCAGTCCGCGGAACCCCAGCCGGGGCGCGGCGCGCGGGAGGACTAGGGGTGCTGTGCGCCCCGCCCCGCCGGCCCCGGGCGCCCCGCCCGCGGAACCGCGGAACCGCGGAACCGCGGGCTGGGCGGGGCCGAGCGGGGCGGGGCGGGGCGGGGCGGGGCCGAGCGGGGCGGGGCGCGCGCTGACCGCCGGCTCCTTGCGTCCCGCAGGCGGGGAGCCCGCGCCCCCGCGCCCGAGCGGCCGGCGATGATCACCTAGGAGGCTGGCGCGGGCGGGCAAGAGCGGCGGAGGAGCCGGGCGCGGAGACACGCGGCCATGCAGCGGGAGCCAGCGGCGGCCGAGGAGCCCGGGTGCCCCGGCCGGCGGCGGCGGCGGCGGCGGCGGCGGCGCGGGGACGGCAGGACGCGCGTGGTGCGCTCCAACCTGCTGCCGCCCACGGGCGTCGAGGACCCCGCGGCGGGCGCGCCCAAGGGTGCGCGGCGGCGGCGGCGCGGGGGCGCCCAGCGCCTGGCCGACAACCGGCTCAAGACCACCAAGTACACTCTTCTGTCCTTTCTGCCCAAGAACCTGTTCGAACAGTTCCACCGCCTGGCCAACGTGTACTTTGTCTTCATCGCGCTGCTCAACTTCGTGCCGGCGGTGAACGCCTTCCAGCCCGGCCTGGCGCTGGCGCCCGTGCTCTTCATCCTGGCGGTCACGGCCTTCAAGGACCTGTGGGAGGACTACAGCCGCCACCGCTCAGACCACGAAATCAACCACCTGGGCTGCCTTGTCTTCAGCAGGTGAGCGGGGCCGCGGCGCCCCGGGAGCGCCCCGGGAGCCCGGCGCTGGGCGCGGTGAGCGGTGGCACCGGGCGGGGCGGCCCAGGCGGCGGCCCTGGGGGTGGAGGCCCTGGCCGGCGCGCCCGGGGCGCAGGAAGCCGGACACCTCGGGCTGGGCGCGCGGGGGGCGCCCTGCCCCTGCCTGCCGTTCAGATGCCGCATCCACACCCGTCCGGGGCACGGTCCGGGGCTGGAATCCTGCAGCCTCATCCCCAGCGCCCCCGCCTTTCGAGAAAAAGGAGGGAAATCCATGCCCTGATCTCTGGTTTGAAGTCCCAACTTCAGTTTTTGGCCAGGCTTTCTGGGACAGGTTGTTTAACAAGTTTAACTACCAACACAGGTATCTAAAGCTCAAGCTTAGATAACCCCTTTCTTGTTTTGGGACAACAGTGAAATTGTCACCAAGTTTTGGTGTGACCAGCACAGACATAGAGAAAAGCAGGGGTGATGGTAGCAATGTCCATCCACTGATGTGAGTTTGGAACAGGCCACCCAACTGGGTGCCATCCCATAGTTGACTGTTTAATGTTAATTTTCAAAAAATCAACCCCAGTTTCCAAATGGAAAACGGAGGCTTTCAGGGGTTTTCGAGCCTTGCCCATGCTTGGTACAAGGGAATGTCATCACATTGGGCACTTCCTCTCCCGGCTCCTCCCCAGAGTTTTGGACTCACCGCGTGGGGGAATGCTCTTTTCCATTTAGACTCCTCACCCCCCAAAAAGCCATTTGGCTGCAGAGCAATCTTGGAACAGCATCTAGTACCTGAGCCCTTCAGGTGGAACCTCTCAGGAGGACAGATGGGCTTGGCTTCTCTCCAGAGCTCAGCCCAGCTTTCCTTCCTGTTCACCTTGCTTGACTCCTGCTGATGTGGGCCTCTGTGTTAAAGACATGATCTTGTCCAGCTTCCATTGCATGTGAGACACTTCCAGGAAACCCCTTATGTTCACAGTGGCAGATTGTTTCCTTAAAAGATGAGGGTCATGGTTATTCCTACCTCTTAGGATAACGTAGATGCAGAGTATTATTTCTCACTCTTCCAGCAACACTGGTTGTGCTTCATACTTATTTTACAAATGAGTAAACTGAGGTTCACAAAGGTTAAGTAACTTGCCCATGGCCACACAGCTGCTGTGTAGTGGTATTCAAATTCAACCCAGGTTTTTTTTTTTTTTTTTTTTTCAGTTCTACAGCTTTTCCAACATTACTGGTGCTTGAGGTTCTTAAATTTATATAAAACTCACTTGAGGAGCTTGTTAAAAATAACTCTCAGGCTCCATGGCCAGTGTTTCTGACCAAGCTATTCTGGGATTGGACCCAGGAATCTGAGTATTTAATTAGCACGGAGGTGATGCTTATAAAATGGCTCATACTTTGAGTAATGCTGCCCTCTTGCTCTCAAGGGGTGCCCACTGTCCAGTCAGCAAGCATGATGTCAGTGGACAGGGCCGTGGAATTTCCTGGCTCCTGTTCACAAGAAGGCTGAGGCCAAGAATGGAGGAGGCACCTATTTCACAAACGTCCTCTGTCCCTAGTGTGAGGACTTTGGAAAGCTGTATATCTGCCTTCTGTATGACATAATTGGTGGGACTCCAGCAGGTTTAAGTCTTTACACTCATACCCCTTCCTGTTATCACTGAGCCAATAGCTCCTGTAGCCTCCTTTTCAGAAATACTTGGGCCTCAGGAAATATAGTATAATTTTTAATTGACAAAGTGTTTTTAACCCATTAAGTCAATTGACCCTTAAAACAATTATCACCCCCAACATGCAGATGAGAAAATAGAGTGGGACCCAAAAGCGGTTCTCTTCACTTGACCTTGGAAGGTTTCATGGGATTTTGAAGCATTCACCTTCCCCTTGGACCATACCTATCTGTGTTCTCACCTTCCATCCTGACCAGACTGAGATTCTTAAATAATCAGTACAGCCCTAGGGGCAGGTCCTCAGGGATAATGATGCTTTCAGGAGTTCCTAAATATCTCCCAGCTCCCAAGTTGAATGCTTTTCTGCGGGAGAGAAGGGGTCCTCTCTTTAGGGAGGTCCCAGGTGCTTATGCGTAGGTATGACAGGGGTGTTCAGAAGCCATGTCAAACTCCTCCAAGCCCAGAGGGTCTGAGATTGATGTTTTCAGGATTGAGCTCTGAGTGGTATGCATTTCTCAGCCCTCCCCCGTCGTGTCCTCTGAAAATGGTGAGAGACTTTTGTACCCATTGCATTCCAGGCTGTGTGTAGCTGCCTTGAAACTCCTGTCCATCAACTCAAACCAGTGCCCTGATTTGCTCCTCACTCTGCCAGGCCCTAGCTAGACCCTGGGATAGAAAAGGAGGAGGCTGGGTCTCACCTAGAGCTTACTGCGGGGAGTGATTATACTACAGGATGTGTCCATGGGTGGGATACCTGGGCAGGGTTCCTAGCCTAGGGATGCAGGATGTAGTTCAGGAGAGGCTTTCCAGAGGAGGGCATGAGTGAGGATTAGGAAGGATGTGGGTGTGAAGGGCAGATGCTACAGTGGAGGGAACATGGTGGTGGTGGTAGGGTATGGGATGGGGTCAGGGCAGCCTGAGACTACAACCAGGGCATAACCTGTTTGTGGGGGCAAGGTGTGTGCTTGCAGCCCAGGACCTCAGGGGGCTGGCATTGGGCCAGAGAAGTCCAGGAGATGACTTATTTTATGTCAAACCAAAATTTGTTCAGTGCCTTTGGTTACTGCAGAGACAGTGGGAAGTCAAGTTCTGTTTTGGGCTGTGCCATTGCTCTGGTTGATGTGCAGAGGGGTGTAAATGTAGTCAAAGCATATGTAAATCAGAGTATGAACAAACTTTAGTTGGGGAAGCGTTACCTACTGACACTGTCTCTGGCATTCCTTGGACATCTCTTTGTGTTCCTACTACAACTGAAAGTGCGTCAATTATTTACACCATTATTTATGTTTCCCTCAGTAACATAGTCTTTGGGTCTCTTCTTTATGAGAATCTCCATCAGACTTGTTAGAAATACAGTTTCCCAGGCTCTCCTTTCTCATCCCTGAACTGTTGAGCCTGTGCAGGTGGGAGAGCTGGCATCTACAGCATGGCTTTGTTTACACATGAAGTTTGTGAAGCAGTCCTCTGCTTCCATGTCCTGAGCCGATTGCATCCTCTTATGGATTTCAGATTTTTGGTATTTAGGAAGATCCTCCTGAGCCATGCCCAGTGGGATGAGAGAGAGGTGGGTGATCCTGGGGGGTCAGGTCCTGTCAGTGGCTTCCCAGCTGGTGGGATTGGTCAGTTTGAGCATCACTTAGTCATGGCCTGGTGGGTTGGAGTGGGTGTGGGAAGCCCTTCATGGTCATGCAGACTCCTTGATGCTAGCAGAGGCTGGCTAGAGAAGTCATCTCCCTTGGGGCACCAGGTGAAAACAAAGGGGGCTTATTGAGCAGCCAGCTGGGACAAGGTTGGTGTCATCAGGGGCTTGGGCTAAGAGGGGGGTAGGTGGTTGCAGGGTGAAGGCTGATGGGGCTGGAAGAGGTGAGGGGATGGGAACACAGAGTCGGCCTGGAGAGGACTGATTCTGGTGGCAGAAAAGCAGAGAATAGTTATCAGAGAAGGACATTGATGAAAAAGTTGAAGACTCCTAGAAAGGGATGTTGCCCAGAAGAGGCAAAGGGAGGAAGCAGAGACCATGCATAGAAGAAAGTGCTCTCATCCTCTTCTTCAACCATAGGGGCAAGTGGATAACACTGTTAAAACAAACATACCTCACCCCCTGCCTAATAAGGGTGCAGCTTGAGGTAAGGGTGCTACCCAAGGCCCCGGCCTTACCTGCACAGTGTTTCCTAACTTGTCAAGTGAGGTGCTGGGCCCAGGCCAGATACCCCTCCTGGTGCTCTTGTCCTCTGGCCCTCCCTCCCTCTGCCCCATGCCTTGCCTGGGTCAGGGTGTCATTTTGTTTTTCTTTTGTCTCCATTCTCTTTGTAATAATTCAAATAGGCTCTTATGGACACCTTCCAATATCTGTCTCCTAGATGATGGAAACAGTATTTCTGCAGGAAATAATCTGAGATGACTTTTCCCAGAATCATTTGGGCTTTGTACATGGATTTGAGTGTGGTGGGTTGGTGTCTTTCCATCCTCCTTTGGGAAAACAGGTAGTCAGGAGGTGCTCTAATGCTTGCTTATCTTGGAATTGCTCAAACTTTGTTCCCTTTCCTTTGATTCTCACTTCATTTCCCCAGCTCACTGGGGTTATCTGTCCAACTGGCTTACCCTGGACTTCATGATTTGTTTTTTCAGAAGAGCCTGAAATGACACCCAGCAAAGTTCTCCTTTTGTTTTCTGTTCATTTATCTGGCCTCTCCTCTCCTCTCCTCTCCTCTCCTCTCCTCTCCTCTCCTCTCCTCTCCTCTCCTCTCCATCCTTCCCTTTCCTGGGGAGTTGCATCTCTTCCTTGTCAGCAGCAGAGACATCTTTTCCCTAGAAGCATAGCGACTTTGTCTTAGTTGGAGTCAAAGATTTGCAAAAGCAGAGATACCAAGACCAGATCCAGGAGACAGGAATATGCCCGAATAATGCATGACCTCTTTAAGTAGGGCTGTCTCTCAGGTATGCTAGGCAGGACAACACTTGAGGAATTATATTTGGACATTGACATTCATATGGCTTTTAGAAGTTATTTTTCTTTTGATACCTGTCATGTTTCACATGTGACTGGGCTCATGGTTGTCAAATTGTAGAAAAAGAACCTTTCTTTTCCTAAAAATTTGGTTGCCCTCAGAAGGTAGGCATGGGGCAGTTCTTCTTTACTTGTTGATAGGAGGCAAGTGGCGGGGAGCCTGATGCGGGATTCAATCGCAGGACTCTGTTCTAACCTAAGTTAAGGTTAATTCTGTCTTAACCTAACACCAGTCATATTTTCACATTTCCATTTTTTTCACAGATGGGGAAACTGAAGCCATAATTCCATCTTATCCTCCCAACAGTCCCATTACTTTTTATATCCCCATTTCTCAGATGGGGGAAACTGAGACTTCGTATGCCTAAGGTCTCCTTTAGGAGGCAGCAGTACCATGGTTTGAAACCATAGTCCTCCTGCTCTGACTTCACTTTTGCAGTTATTTTTGTGTTTGAAACCTCTACCCCCAGAAGTAGGCCTCTTTTTTTAAAAAAACTGTTGAAAATTTTATTCATCTCAAAGTACTTCCTAACTTCCTCTATGAGTTTGTTTTTTTTTTTGACCCATTAGATATTTAGGAATGTCTTACATAATTTCCACATATTTGTGCATTTTCCAAATTTCTTTCTGTTACAGATTCTAATTTCATTCTATTCACACATATGGAGAAGTACACATATAATGTACCCTCATGAGGTTTCAACAGTTAGCAGCTCATGTTTCATCAGTGTTTTATCCTACCTACTTGCCTCTCCCTTTTATTTTGAATTACATCCCAGATATTTCTTCTGTAAATGTTTCACTATTTATCTTTAGAAAAGCAGGGATCCCTGGGTGGCGCAGTGGTTTAGTGCCTGCCTTTGGCCCAGGGCGCGATCCTGAAGACCCTGGATCGAATCCCACGTCGGGCTCCCGGTGCATGGAGCCTGCTTCTCCCTCTGCCTATGTCTCTGCCTCTCTCTCTCTCTCTCTGTGTGTGTGACTATCATAAATAAATAAAAATTAAAAAAAAAAAAGAAAAGCAATGACTCTTTAAAACTAAACTGCAGGGTCATCACTATACCTAAATTGATACTAAGTCCTTATTAAATACCTAATCTGTGTTCAGATTTTCATTTGTTTCATAAATGCCATGCATATTTCTTTTGATCTGTATGTTTCAGTCAGATCCAAATAAAGTCTTACTGTGATTGGCTGGTAGGTCTCCTTTAATCTGTAGATATCCCCCTCTCAAACTCCATTTCTCTTGCTCATTTTCTTCTTGCAATTATTTTGAAGAAACTGAGTTATTTATACTGTAGAGTTTCCCATGGCCTGAATATTGCCAATTACTTTTCTGTGGCATCATGTAACATGTTCGGTTCTGCGGTAATTCCTGTTTAGTGGTAGATTGGTCTGGATGCTTTATTAGAACTCCCTCAGGTACAGATTTGACTTTCTTTTCATTTTGGTTTTTTTTTTTTTTTTTTGGTCAAAACCATATTCATAGATGTTGCTGTGTACTTCCATCAAGAGGAACATGATGTTTCTTTGCCCCTGTTTTTCTGATGGATATTAGCAGCCATTTGATGATCATGGCCTCCATCTATTAATTTGTTGGTGGATGCCAAATGTTGATGGTCTAGTTTACTATTGGTAATACTTTTATAAAAAGACCCTTCCCCTCATCTACTACCTAAGTTCCCAGTGGTACAAACCAGGAAAAAGAGAGAAATGTTTGATTTGCAGCTCTAGCATCTTCTGGTGGGAACCAGTTGGCTTTCTAAAATTTTTAACCTTTTTATTTTGAAATAATTTGCAGAAAAGTTGCAAAAATAGTGTAGAATTTCTGTATATCCCTCACCTATCCTCTTCAAATTTTAACATTTTACTTGACTGTATTACAGTGTTCAAAACTAAGAAGTTAACATTACCACAAAACTATTGATTTTATTCTGTATTCAGATCTAAACAGTTTTTCCTTTAATGCATTATTGTAGGTCAGTTATTTTGGATATTGATCCTGTATCCTGCCACCTTGCTAACTCATTTATTAGGGCTAGTACTTGCTTTGTGGATTTGTGAAAAATTTCTCTATACTGTCATGTCTTGTTCCTGATCTGAGAGGGAAACATTTAGTCTTTCACCATGAAATATGATGCTACCTTCGGCTTTTGTATAAATGCCTTTATCAGGATGAGGAAGTTCTCTTCATACTTTGCTGAACTTTTTTTTTTTAAATCAAGAAAGAGTGTTAGATCTTGTTAAATGCTTTTTCTTATCTGACATGATCATCTGGCTTTTGTCCTTCATTAAATTGATATAATTATTACATTGATTTTCAGATGTGAAACTAAATTTTTCCTTCCTGGGATCCATCCTATGTAGTCATGGTCAATCCTGTGTAGTCATGGTGTATAATCTTCTTTATAGTTTACTGGATTCGGTTTAGTAGAATTTGCTGAAGCTTTTTGCATCTGTATTTATATGGGATATTGGGATATCTCTGTGGTTTTACTCTAAAGAAAACACTATCCTGGCATCATAGAATGATTTAGGGGTGTTCCTACTATTTTCAGTTTTAGAAGAGTTTGTGAAAAGTTGGTGTTCTTCACTAAATGTTTGGAAGAATTCAACACTGAGGAGAACTTCAATCTAGGCTTTTCTTTGTGGAGTTTTAAAATCACTAGTTCAATTTCAATACTTGTGGGTCCATTCAGATGTTCTATTTGTTTTTGAGTCAGTCATGGTATTTTCTTATTGTCCTAGGACTTGTCTGTTCCATCTAAATTATCTTATTTGTTGTCATACACTTGTTCATAATAATATCTTCTAATTCTTTTTATATTTGTAAGGTTGGTAATGATGTATCATCTTCTATTATGATTTTAACAATGTGAATGTTCTTATTTGCTTGCTCGTTCTAGCTAACAATTTTCCAATTCTGTTGATCTTGTCAAAGAACCAAGTTTTTTTGTATTGATTTTTCTCTATTGTTTTTCTATTCTCTATTTCATTTATTTATGCTCTAATCTTTATTATTTCCTTCCTTCTGTGCCTTAGGCTTAGTTTGATCTCCCTTTTATAGTTATTGAGGTAGAAGATTAGGTTATTTTATGAGTAATTTTTTCTGTTTTTAAAGATTTTACTTATTTATTAATGAGAGACAGAGAGAGAGATAGAGAGAGAGAGACTGAGGCAGAGACACAGGCAGAGGGAGAAGCCGGCTCCATGCAGGGAGCCTGAGGTGGGACTCGTTCCCGGGTCTCCAGGATCACTCCCTGGGCTGAAGGTGGCACTAAACCGCTGAGCCACCCAGGCTGCCCTTTTTCTTTGTTAATAAAGGTATTAACAGCTACACATTTCCCTGTAGAAACTATTTTAGTTCCATCTCATAAGATTGGTTGTATTCTTTTTTCATATTTTTTTGTCTCAAAGTATTTTTCAGTTTCCCTGGTGACTTCTTCCTTGAATTCCTGGTTATTTAGTAATGTCTTATTAATTTTTACATGTTTGTGAATTTTTCAAATTTCCTTCTGTTAGTGATTTCTAATTTCATCTGATTGAAATACTCTGTGTGATGTCAATCCTTTAAATTTGTTGAGGCTTGTTTCATGATCTATCCTGGAAAATGTTCCATGTGTGCTTGAGAAAAATGTGTATTCTGTTGTATAAAGTGTTCTAGAGATATTTGTTAGGTCTAGTTGATTTAAAATGTTTACATTTTCTATTTCCTTGTTGATCTTCTGACTGATGTTTTAGTCATTATTGAAAGTGGGGTGTTGGAAGTTTCCCAAGTCTTACCAAATCTTTTATTTCTGTTAGCTTTTGATTCATGCATTTTGGGGCTCTGTTAGATACATATCTTTTTTTTTTTAGATTGATTTATTTATTCATGAGAAACACGGGGAGAGGCAGAGACACAGGCAGAGGGAGAAGCAGGCTTTATGCAGGGAGCCCGATGCGGGACTCAAACTCGGGACTCCAGGATCATGCCCTAAGCTGAAGGCAGATGCTCAACCACTGAGACACCCAGGCGCCCCTGCATAGCTGTTTAAAATGTTTATGTCTCACTGATGAATTAACCTTTTTATTATTATAAAATGCATTTTTGTCTCTACCAATTCTTATTTTAAAAATCTGTTTTGTCTAAAATTAATATAGCTCTCTTGGTTACAGTTTCCATGGCCTATCTTTTCTTATCCTTTAACTTTCAACATATTTTTGTCTTTGAATCTAAAATGTTTGTCTTGTAGATGGCATATGGTTGAATTTTGTATTTTGAAAAATTTATTCTGCCGATTTTTGCCTTTTGTCATAGTATTTTATTAACATTTAATGTAATTACTGATAAGGTAGGATTTATTTGAGCAGACTTGGGCACCGCAGGCTCTGCATCTAAAAGAAGGTGTTGGGCCTCTTGGTGGTGAAGCGTGGCTTGTGCTGACGACGCAAGACCCGATGGGGCAGTGGGAACTTGATCTTGGAATCGTGGAACTGCTTGACCGCTGGCCGGCGGCACTTGCTGTCTGCAATCTCCTCCACCTTCATGATCTGGATAGAGTGGGCCCGGGCACGGTGTCGGGCACCCATGTCTCGGTAGCACTGGGTGACGGGGCCTGCGGTGGTCAGATCCCGGTATTCCCGGTACATATTGTGGGTGCCACTGCGTGAATCATAACGCAGCCAGATGCCGAAGTTCTTCACCCACAAGGGAGATTTCTCGAACACCTGTCCACAGCAGACAATTTCTCCAGAAGACTTCTTCATCTTCTTTAGTTGAGACACAAAGTACCAGAAGCGGGACTTGGCGACAACATGATTAGGGGCAAAGATTCGCATCCGATACAGGGGCGGAGTGCGACATTTAGGGGTGGGCAGACAGCGCCCTACCACCTTGTACTCTCGCAGCGTGCCCGAGGCCTTCATCGCGTACTCTCCGCTCTCGCTGCCACACCAAAAAAGACAGATTTATGTCTTCCAATCTGCTGTGTGTTTTCTATATGTCTTGCATGTTTCTGTTCCATAGACTGCCATTACTGCCGCCTTTCAATATTTTCTAGTGTACCACTTTAATTCCTTGTTGTTTCTTTTACTAATTGATGTTCTTGGTTATTTTTGTAATGGTGCTATAGAGATTGCAGATAGTATCTTAATTTAAAATAATGTAGTTCACATTAATACTAACAATTTCCATTGTGTTTAGAAAATGTCAGGTTAAAAAAAAATGTTAGGTTTAATCCAGTTGGTAGTGAAATGGAATAGAGAAGCCAGACAAAAGTTGATCAAACAAGCTTTTAATGGGACGCGATCTTAGCCGGCGAGGTTCCGTGGCCGGCAGGGGAGGGAGAGAGCAGGGAAGTCCCGGGCAGGGAAGTCGCGCCCAGGCACACCGCTGGGGGGTCTATAAAGGGTTTTTGGCAGGAAGATGGGGGCAGGGCGGCATTCTGATTAGGGCAAGGGTTACAGGTCTTGTAAGCTAAATTAGGGTAGGGCGGCAAGGCCGCGTTATTGGGAGGGTGCTGGCCTGGGGTTGGCGGTTTTGAGGTCCCCAGGCTCGCCAGCCCAACAGAAAATTCATTCAGTGCCCCCCTCAGTGCCCGTCACCCAGGGTGTTATTCTATATGTTGGCAAATTGAACACCAATAAAAAATAAATTTATTAAAAAAAAAAAGAAAATTCATTCAGTATAATTCTATTTTTTCTTTCTCCTTTGTGCTATTACTATCCTATAAATTTGTACCTTTACACATCGTAAGTCTATCAACACAGATTTATAATTACTGCTGTATGGAATTGTCTTTTTTAAAACCTTTATTTAAATGCAATTAGCCAACATATAGGACATATTTCATATCTGATGTAGTGTTCAATAAGTAATTATCTTTTAAGTCCACATAGGAAAAGAAACAGTTATGAAAAAATATACTTATCTTTTTTGCATTAACTGGTATATCACCTTCAGGCAGCCATGTGATGTGGAACTATTGCTGCTGATTCTTTTTTTTTTTTTTTTTTAAGATTTATTTACTTTAGAGCGCAGGCAGTCCCACATGAGTTGGGGAGGGGCAGAGAGAGATTCCAGCTGATGCTGCCGCCAGAGCAGAGCTTGAGGCAGGGCTGGATCTCCTGGCTGCAGACGTGTCCCGAGCCAAATACATAGAGCTGGACGGTAACAGACAGAGTCAGTGAATGCTCTGGGTATTGGGCTTTACCCACAGAGAAGGTCCAGCTCAGCTCCCATTACAACATTGTTCTGAGGTTGGGACTTTGTGAGTTACTCCGAACTCAGCCTGCCTTTTCTGGAAGGGGTCAGATATCTCCTGTCTGGGAGCAGGACTGCCTCCAGGTGTGCTTGCAAATACTTAGTTATCACAATGACTGCTGGTCTTCCTCGTGCTTGGTGCTTGGTGTTCCCGGCCAGGCTGCTGCATGGTATCTGATCTACTTGGTTTGCTCTGGACAGTCCCACCCCATAAAAAACTGCCCTGCCACCAAGGCGATTTAGGCCCTCATTGAAAAGCATTTTGGGGGCACCTGGGTGACTTAGTTGGTTAAGCATCTGCCTTTGGCTCAGGTCATTATCCTGGGGTCCTGGTATTTAGCCCCACATCAGGGTCTCTGCTCAGTGGGGAGTCTGCTTCTCCTCTCCCCTCTGCTTGCCACTCTATCTGCCTGTGCTCATACCCTCTCTCTCTTTCTCTTTCTCTCAAATAAAACCTTAAAAAAAAAAAAAAAGGATTTTGGGAAGACTTTGAAAGAAAGCACTTATCCATGTTTCTGGATTACTTGACTTGAGAAGATTCACAAAGGTCTGTGTGACATTGGGATCCTGCCTGTCACAGTGGGGTGGTTCCTATCTGCTGAATTCCTGAAGCAGGGGAGCCCAATGTACTTATTTGTACAAGTCTTAACCTTGCTATATACAGTACATCGAAGGAACTGGCAGTTAAAAATGGAAAGGCTATTTTGATTTTGATTTTTTTTTTAGAATACTCTTAGCTTGGTTTTCCATGTTTGCTTGTTTTGCATTTTCCCAGAGTACAGTTTGTATGCATTGCCCTGGATATACACTCTGTGGTTATTTTTCCCCTGAGTATACTGTAGTTTGAAATATTTTGCCTACAAAACTATTTTCATTAGGTAATAACACATTCTTTTGCCCATTTTAAGCCAATCAGGGACAATTAAAACCCCTTCAATGAGGTTGAACCCTTGCCAACAGTTAGATGCTGAGCAGGCTGCATCTCTCTTCAGCCCAGTGCCCTCATTTAAATAGAAGGGAGGACTAAGTGACATGATGCACAAAAAGGCTGAAGCAATGCCAGGCAGGCAGGTAAGTGTTTGAAGAAGTTATCTATAGCTCATTATTATGATTATTACTACTACTATTATTTCTATTATTGTTCAGAGCTTTTGGTCAAAATCTTTCTTAATATTGTTAATTACACTGAAGTAGATGTACTGCCAGCCCAAACAACGAACTTTAAGTGTCATTTAGCCTGTGTGGTTTCACCATGGGTAAGTGGACAGTTTTGGAAAAGCATTTTGAAATACTGAAATAATGGGAGCAGTGGACTCCCGTTGCTACCTTCATGAACCCTTGATAATCCAGGGGTACCCTTGGTTGGCTCAAGTATCTTCTTATAAATGCACTTCACTGGAAAAGCACTACAGGGAAATAGCAAAATTAAGGCATTTTTGTTTCTTAGAAAGCAGTGTGATGTAGTTCATTAATTATTTGGCAATAACCCTTTTATAATGTATCAAATAAGTTAAATTCATTGATCCATTTAACGGTGTCTTTGAAATTCTCATTTTTGTTTAATCAACTGTTGTAAAAATTTAAAAAAAAATCCTAAAGTAAGTCTTTGGTTTTCAAAAGGAAAACAAACCTAGAGCTGCCAGGACTTGCTTCCTCCAGAGATATACCCTACGGGACTCCTCGGACAAGTGCTTCCCAGGCATCCTAATCCATGATCTGTGATCTCAGAACAGTCAAGACATAAGATCAGAGTGGGAATCTGCTTTAGTTTTTCTTGCCCATCAGGTTTGCCTCTTTCAGGAACTGTAGGACTTTCCTAGGAAGGCCCCAGGGTGTGAGACGAGGGGGTAGTCTGGGTCTTATAAAGCTGTCCATCCCAAAGCTCTGGAGCCCCCCTGAGAATCCCATTTCTCCCACTTCTCTTCCTGTTGTTCTTCTCTCCCCATCAGTGCTTTTATGAATGGAACCTGCTGCCCCCAAAGGAATCCAGTAACAGAGGGGTTAATGAAATGGAAGGAAATGCGGCTGTCACCAGACAGTTGAGCTGAGCTCTTTGTTCTCACTTCTTACTATTCTTCTATCCCACCCTTTGTTTTTGTGTATTTCTAATAGCAGTTTTTTAAAAAATCAAGTTCAGGAGGGTCTGTTTTTGGTTCCTGTTTGCATACTTCGTTGAAATGTGACCTTGGGACTCTTGGTGGTATGTATAGTATGTCAGCTGTGGATAGGGAGGTGCATGTGGTGGATGCTCAGTGGCACCCCATCTGTGCCACCCAGACTTCTTGTTCCAGCAGCCTCATCTCATTTGGGTGGCACCCAGAATCTGGGTTTCATCTAGACGTTCCAGTTCTCTCAAGAGGTGAGTGGGTAGAAGAGGGGGCCCTGGGACTTATTCTGAGGATGTTGGCATAACCTTTTTCTGTGCTTGGGCAGAGATGCAGATGGGGCCTCTCCCCCAGCCCTCTGCCATGTTGGACATCATTCTCATTTCAGTTACAAAATCTGTTCTCTCTCTCTCTCTCTCTCTCTCTCTCTCTCTGTCATCTTCATTGTACAGTGGCTCAGGAAATGTATTGACTCCAAAAACTCAGGACAATCTGAGACAAAAAGGCAACGCAGGAAGTTGAGTGTTATCAGGAGGGAGGCAGTGGTTCCTCTTGGGATGCTTTCAGCTTTTGTCTCTCTCAGAAAAAGCAAACCATTTTAAAACATAAATCCAAATGATATATTTCAGAATGTCTTCTATAAATGACAAATAAGGGCCAGAAATGTTCCCCACAGATGTTCTGCCGTCTCAAGATACACATGGCATTTATTTATTTTCTAAAAAAGAGCACTTTTATTAAATTGCCTAATATTAGTTTTGTCTTGTTCCTCACGGCTAGTTGGTAGAAGCCTAGGTGGTACCTTTCCATATTGTAATTGTTATCACCCTCATTCTTTTCTTGGTTCATTTTGCCAGGACAGACTTTAGTCAAATCAGATGTGTGCGACTTTTCCTGGCACTTAACTGGCATTGTGACTTGCATTGTAACATTTTCCATTTACAATTTTTCTTTTTTTGGAAAGAAAATCGTTGCCTTTAAGTGGGATGGAAAGTTTGATTCATTACACTGAAATCTGGTTGCTGCATTGCCTTCTGTAACAGCACGGTGAGTGTTACACCATGTTGTGGCTGGGATGCCAAGCTTGCAGAGGCCCCTGGTGTTCTTCCATACAGAGATGAGGACCCGAATTGGGTCCCACTACTGTGGCAGCAGCCCCATGGATAGGAACTTCTTCATGGGTTCTGTTTAGACTCACTGTTGATCACTGTGAACCCCAATGCTTATGGTCTTAGTGTCTTTTTTCCTTTTGGTTTCACATCCTCTTAACTGCTCTGTGAAGTGTGTGGGGGATATAATGGGGATTCCCTCATAGTAAGCCTTTGGGGCTGGGTGGAGGGAGCATAGTGTCTGTGATTCCTGGCTCTGTTCCAACAAGTGTGTACAGTAACGTCTTAAATCAGTCCCTGCTTTTTCAATCCTGTGTTAACTTTGTCTTTTCATTGTCTGTATTTGAGGCTTTGAGATCTGGGGCCCCATAGATCCTGGTGGTTTACAACCCCTCCCAGGACCAGCCAGTTCCTAGTGAAGGCCAAGGACTTACTTGTCTGTGAGTGCACCTTTCATATGCAAACCAACCAATCCAGAGCTCCAGAGCCCACACTCCAAATACTTCTTTATTAGGCTGTTATCCTCAGGACCACCATCTCCCTGCCCCCAATGGCCTGGGGCTGGGCGGGGGTGGGGTGGGGTGGGGTGGGGGGTGCAGGTGCCAGACAGCTAGGGGCAGCCCCTGTGTACCAGAGCTCCCTGAAGTTGTTGCTAAGCCTGCTTACCCTACCTTTCCTTCCAATGGAAACCACAGTAAAAAGTCTTGCTCACATTTTCCCCTTGTCCTGATGGGCCCAAGTGCTTCCCTGTGTGACCGCCTGTGGTGTTGCATGCCTCTTCCTCTTGGAACTGTGAATGATTGTATTTTTAATGGCAGTCATCTCCTGATCTCTTGGCCTCAGCACACCTGAATAATAATAAACCCTTCATGTTAAGACATATCCCAAGAAGCTGCTTCCCTCAGGCCTTCTTCACCCTCCTTGTGTGCTTGACTTTACTTGTCCTATCTACTGCTGCCTTTGTCAGTGCCTCACTTCTGGTTCTCCTTCCTCATTGTCACTAGAGCTGTATTTTTTGGATTATAAATATGTCATGTCTTTTTCTTTGAATGTTGGAACCTACCAGTAAGCCTGGAGGTCATCCCACTACATGGCGGGGTGCAGTCCTGGACCTCTGTGCATGGGATCCTGGGACACCTGTAGCCCAGCCCCTCTGCACTCTGCCACCCTCACCCCATCTCTAGGCCTTTTTCTCTGACTCCTGATGACTGCTCTCTCCTGCTCCATCTATGCTGGGAGCAGAAGTCCCCCCTCTGTACCCTGGGTATTACTGCCCTTCTTCTGTTCCAGCTGTTTCTATGGACATACTGCTCTGTCCTGCTCTCTGGTCCTCTCTGGGACCAGCCAGTTTTCACTGTCCCTGTGGTTATTGTTCCAGAGCAGGGCCTCAGCATCTTTGACTGAATATATAGATGAGTGAGTGAACTAATCATGATATATGGGTCATGGCACGATGAATGCCTGTGTTAGAATAATGGCCCCCTAGAGATCCTGGTCCCCAGAACCAGAGACTATTAAGTTACATGGTACAGAGGTATTAACGTTGGTGTGATGTGAGGGCAGTTGCTAATGAACTGACCCTGAGATGGGGACATTATCTTAGTTCTTAGTCAAATCACAAGTCCTTAATGTAGAAGAAAAGAAGGCAGAAAAAGATGCAGTGTGAGAAGGGCTCAGGAATTCTCGCTGGCTTCAAAGATAGAAGAGCCACAACTTGAGGAATGTAAATGGCCTGCAGAAGCTGAAAAGTCAGAGCAACAGACTTTCTCTTGCATCCTCCAGGAGGAGCACTGTCCTGCAGAAACCTTGGTTTTATTCCCATGAGACTCATGTCTGACTTCCTGATTTCCAGAACTAGACCATAATACATTTGTGTTGGTTTAAGCCACTGAGTTGTAATTTTTAACATCAGCTCTAGGAATTGAATACATTAGTGTTCCTGGGAGGATATAACAAATACCAAGTGCTTTAACTACAGTTTTTGGTGTGTTACTATTGAGTTATATAGTATCAGTTAAAAACATCTGTAACTATTTGAATTAGTTGAGAATACATGAGGATCTCACTTTGCTTAGTGGGATCACAAAGACATGATATGTTGGAAAAGAGGTGTTTATTATTTTCCAGTTGAAATATTTAATAATTAAACATTATGCATTTCTCTAGTATGGTATGCTTTCAGAATTTTAAAGAACTTGTACGGTGAAGTTCCTGGCTAGCCTTGTAAATTCTTCATTGACCCTCTCTGGAAATGGTGGCTGAAGAGAGGCCTCAGCTCAGAAGGTCCAAAACTGGAGAGTGGAGAGGTGGCCCATGGGCTCTGGGATCCCAGGTGATGTTATCCAGGGCCGCTGACCACCTACTTGTCATGCACTACCCTGCATGAGCATCCAGGGCCATCTTCAACTTGGATTTGTGTGTAGATAGGATCCAGTTGTTTAAATATTTCAGGCTCTTGAGAAAGTGTCTCAAACCAGAGAATTATCCTGATATCATGACAGAAACCAGAATTTACCAAGGGTAAATGACAAAGAGGCTGCATATATCCTTTTTAGAAAAAATTAAATGTTATAGACAGTCTTTTTAGTGTAACTGGATCATATGAGTCATCTTCAATCCTTTTTTTTTAATTGGAGTTCAATTTGCCAACATATAGCATAACACCAAGTACTCATCCCATCAAGTGCCCCCCTCAGTGCCCATCACCCAGTCATCCCCACCCCCTGCCCACCTCCCTTTCCACCACCCCTGTTTGTTTTCCAGAGTAGGAGTCTCTCATGTTCTGTCTCCCTTTCTGATATTTCCCACTCTTTTTTCTCCTTTCCCCTTTATTCCCTTTCACTATTTTTTATATTCCCCAAATGAATGAGACCTTATAATGTTTGTCCTTCTCTTATTTCACTTATTTCACTCAGCATAATACCCTCCAGTTCCATCCACGTTGAAGCAAATGGTGGGTATTTGTCGTTTCTAATGGCTCTGGAATATTCCATTGTATACATAAACCACATCTTCTTTACCCATTCATCTTTCAATGGACACCGAGGCTCCTTCCACAGTTTGGCTATTGTGGACATTGCTGCTAGAAACATCGGGGTGCAGGTGTCCTGGCATTTCCTTGCATCTATATCTTTGGGGTAAATGCCCAGCAGTGCAATTGCTGAGTCATAGGGCAGGTCTATTTTTAACTCTTTGAGGAACCTCCACACAGTTTTCCAGAGTGGCTGCACCAGTTCACATTCCCACCAACAGTGTAAGAGGGTTCCCTTTTCTCCACATCCTCTCCAACATTTGTGGTTTCCTGCCTTGTTAATTTTCCCCATTCTCACTGGTGTGAGGTGGTATCTCATTGTGGTTTTGATTTGTATTTCCCTGATGGCAAGTGATGCGGAGCATTTTCTCATGTGCTTGTTGGCCATGTCTGTGTCTTCCTCTGTGAGATTTCTGTTCATGTCTTTTGCCCGTTTCATGATTGGATTGTTTGTTTCTTTGTTGTTGAGTTTAATAAGTTCTTTATACATCTTGGATACTAGCCCTTTATCTGATATGTTGTTTGCAAATATCTTCTCCCATTCTGTAGGTTGTTTCTTTTGCTGTGCAAAAGCTCCTTAACTCGAAGTCCAAGCAAGTCCGAACTTGCTTTTGTTTCTCTTGCCTTCATGGATATATCTTGCAAGAAGTTGCTGTGGCCGAGTTCAAAAAGGGTGTTGCCTGTGTTCTCCTCTAGGATTTTGATGGAATCTTGTCTCACATTTAGATCTTTCATCCATTTTGAGTTTATTTTGTGTATGGTGAAAGAGAGTGGTCTAGTTTCATTCTTCTGCATGTGGATGTCCAATTTTCCCAGCACCACTTATTGAAGAGACTGTCTTTCTTCCAGTGGATAGTCCTTCCTCCTTTGTCGAATATTAGTTGACCATAAAGTTCAGGGTCCACTTCTGGGTTCTCTATTCTGTTCCATTGATCTATGTGTCTGTTTTTGTGCCAGTACCACACTGTCTTGATGACCACAGCTTTGTAGTACAACCTGAAATCTGGCATTGTGATGCCCCCAGATATGGTTTTCTTTTTTAAAATTCCCCTGGCTATTCAGGGTCTTTTCTGATTCCACACAAATCTTAAGATAATTTGTTCCTACTCTCTGAAGAAAATCCATGGTATTTTGATAGGGATTGCATTAAATGTGTCAGTTGCCCTGGGTAACATTGACATTTTCACAATATTAATTCTGCCAATCCATGAGCATGGAATATTTTTCGATCTCTTTGTGTCTTCCTCAATTTCTTTCAGAAGTGTTCTGTAGTTTTTAGGATATAGATCCTTTACCTCTTTGGTTAGGTTTATTCCTAGGTATCTTATGCTTTTGGGTGCAATTGTAAATGGGATTGACTCCTTAATTTCTCTTTCTTCAGTCTCATTGTTAGTGTATAGAAATGCCACTGATTTCTGGGCATTGATTTTGTATCCTGCCACACTGCCAAATTGCTGTATGAGTTCTAGCAATCTTGGGGTGGAGTCTTTTGGGTTTTCTATGTACGGTAGCATGTCATCGGCAAAGAGAGAGAGTTTGACTTCTTCTTTGCCAATCTGAATGCCTTTTGTTTCTTTTTGTTGCTTAATTGCTGAGGCTAGGACTTCTAGTACTATGTTGAATAGCAGTGGTGAGAGTGGACATCCCTGTCTTGTTTCTGATCTTAGGGGAAAGGCTCCCAGTGATTCCCCATTGAGATTGATATTTGCTGTGGGCTTTTCAAAGATCAATTTAAGATGCTTAGCAATGTTCCCTCTATCCCTACACTTTGAAGAGTTTTGATCAGGAATGGATGCTGTATTTGTCAAATGCTTTCTCTGCATCTATTGAGAGGATCATATGGTTCTTATGTTTTCTCTTGCTGATATGGTCAATCACATTGATTGCTTTATGAGTGTTGAACCAGCCTTGCATCCCAGGGCAAATCCCATGTGGTCACTTTGAATAATCTTCTTAATGCACTGTTGGATCCTATTGGCTAGTATCTTGTTCAGAATGTTTGCATCCATGTTCATCAGGGATATTGGTCTGTAATTCTCCTTTTTGGTGGGGTCTTTGTCTGGTTTTGGATTAAGGTGATGCTGGCCTCATAGAACGAGTTTGGAAGTACTCCATCTCTTTCTATTTTGCTGAACAGCTTTAGTAGAATAGGTATGGTTTCTTCTCTAAACATTTGATAGAATTCCCCAGGGAAGCCATCTGGCCCTGGACTTTTGTGTCTTAGGAGGTTTTTGATGACTGCTTCAATTTCCTCCCTGGTTATTGGCCTGTTCAGGTTTTCTCTTTCTTCCTGTTCCAGTTTTGGTAGTTTGTGGTTTTCCAGAAATGTGTCTATTTCTTCTAGATTGCCTAATTTATTGGCGTACAGCTGTTCATAATATGTTTTTAAAATCGTTTGTATTTCCTTGGTGTTAGTGGTGATCTTCAATCTTTTTTGATCTCACACCCATCAGTAAAATGTACTTATGCATGTGCACTTAATGTGTGTTTATTTTTTTTTTTATTTTTTTTATTTATTTATGATAGTCACAGAGAGAGAGAGAGAGAGAGAGAGAGAGAGAGAGAGAGAGGCAGAGACACAGGCAGAGAGAGAAGCAGGCTCCATGCACCGGGTGCCCGACGTGGGATTCGATCCCGGGTCTCCAGGATCGCGCTCCGGGCCAAAGGCAGGCGCCAAACCGCTGCGCCACCCAGGGATCCCAATGTGTGTTTATTTATGTATAAGTCATAGGTATTCAGTACATGATTGATTGAGTAAATAAATACATTAGTAAATATTTATTAGTTAATAAATCAATTAGAGAGGAATATCAATTATAAATCAAAGTTGTGATATTTTTGCAACCCAGTGATGGTGTATTTTTTTGTGTGTGTCCACTTCTTCAGGGACCGTTGCCCTGGAACATCTTCAAGTAGCTTTATGTTGTAAAATCATCTCAGACCACTGAAAGAACATTGTATAGTTTCAGTTGTATGTCAGCCCAATTCATTCTTTTGATTTCTCTTTTATCTTAGATTACTTATGAAGTTTTGAAAAACTATAGGCACCACCATGTACACAAAGGGACAGTCCTTACTTTTGTGCAGTGGGGTTGGTTCTGGTGGTCAAGAACTGTGAGGTGCTGGGTATCTGACTAGGTTCACTTTCTTGACCTTTGTGGGTGACTGCTGGTACAGGTGGTAAGCCAGCATGGGCTTGTGACTTCACACTGGGCAGCCTGAGCTGGGCTGCACAGGCACACCAGCCTCCTGCCTTTGAGTGTGCCTTTCTCATATGCCTTAAAATTTTGGATTTTTTTTTTTACTATGGTCAAGTATACATGACATTTGCCATCATAACTGCCTTTAAGCTTACAACTCTGTGGCATTAATTATATTCACATTGCTTGCAGCCATCACCACCACCTGTCTCTAAAACTTTTTCATATTCTCAAAGTGAAACTCTGTACCCATTGAACACTAAGTCCCAATTCCCTTCCCCAACCCTTGACAACCACTATTGTACTTTCTGTCTCCATGATTTTGAGGTACTTCTAGATACCTCATATGAGTGAAGTTATTCATGTAGTATTTGTCCTTTTGTGACTGGCTTACAAGCTTCGCATAATGTCCTCAAGTTTCATTCATGTTGTAGCATGGGTCAGTATTCCCTTCCTTTTTGAGGCTGAAAAATATTTGGGGATGTGTACATATCCCATTTTATTTACTCATCCTTATGGCGATGGACACTTGGGTTGCTTTCATCTTTTGGCTGTTGTGAATAATACTGCTGTGAACATGGCTCTGTGCAAATAAATGCTTAAGTATCTTGTGATTTACGTTTATGGTAAGTTTTTGCATGAATTTAATTTGGATATGCTTTTCAAGGTCTGTATCCAGGATGGTACAGTGAGGGATGGTTATTAGGGCACCATGAATTGTGTATGGGGTCATTTTCCTACTGTTAGTTTTTGTGTTGGTCTCATGAACTCTAAAGAAGGTTGCTCTAGCCCTTTAACTGGAGATGACACTGCCAATGGACAGGCATCCAGGATTTCCAGCCACATGTTTACTTACCACACTTGTCTCCGCCCCTCCCTGGTCCCCCTTCTCCTATGGACCAGGACACACACTCAACTTGGAGGTGTTGCTATCAACAGAGACAGTGTCATGTGCTCCTCTATGCTCTCTTGCTTAGCTATTACCCCACTATTTATCTTTGAGTTTGAGATTCCTTTTGAATCTACAGGCAGCCCTGCTTGCTGGCTGCCTGGGCACTGCTGTGGGCCTGCAGTGTAGTGTGGGGAGCAGTGCTGGAGGCTGAGGGGACACTGCTGGAGGAGGTCAGGCCCGGTCACTACAGCTGCATTCCCATGCTGGCCTCTGATGCACAAACGTAGAAGGGGCCATGCTGACTTGTTGATTTTGAAGCCATTGATCTTGATTGCCATTCAGTCAACTATTTTATCTCCATCTGCCTTTATGGTTATCCATAGCATGCGTCCTTTGTTCACACTGACCTTTGGCAGTCAGGTTATGGAGTTGCCTGCTAGTGTATCTCATGGCTGAGGAGAAGCACTGGCGGAGGGGGGTGGGAGCTGATGTTTTACTTGGTGATTGTCCACCATGCACAGAAAGGTACCACTTTCTCCCTGCATTTGGGGGATTACTCCTGGCCAGTTCAGCCCATTGATAAGGCCTTTGTTCTGGGCTGTGCCCCTTTTGGTCAAATCAGATGCATGCACTGATTGATTATGGGAGGAACAGGGAGGTCAGCCTTATCTAAAACTTTGTCAGAGGACAAGTCTCCAGGTCCAGAGTGCTGGCTGCTTTGCAGCTGGGAGCTGAGCCAGGGGTGTGGGGCAGGGCAGGGGGTCATGGGGAGGGATGGGGGAGCTGCACCCTGGCAGCTGTTTCTCTACTTCACTCATTTCTCATTGTGTGATCATAACGCCCCCTCTGAAAGAGGCTGGTTTTAAACCTTCTTTTACTAATGAGTGAGGGCTTGCTCTACCTATATTTTAAAGGCTTCAGGAACACAGAAGTTGCATCTAAAGGAAGATAATTTCCCTTATTTATTTTCCTTTTTTTTTTTTTATTTATGATAGTCACAGAGAGAGAGAGAGAGAGAGAGAGAGAGAGAGAGGCAGAGACACAGGCAGAGGGAGAAGCAGGCTCCATGCACCGGGAGCCCGACGTGGGATTCGATCCCGGATCTCCAGGATCGCGCCCTGGGCCAAAGGCAGGCGCCAAACCGCTGCGCCACCCAGGGATCCCTTTATTTTCCTTTTGAATACCTGTAAATTTCGTTTATCTCTTTAAAAATAATGGGGCATTCATAAAAAATGAATACATTAGGAACATAGAGATAGGTAGAAAAATATCTCTTAAGCTTCATTATTCTAGACAGGATCCTTAGTTTTGGAAAACTTATAAACATGTATTTTATTCGCATCATAGTTCACCTTGAAGCTGCAGTTGCTTTACCCTTCCTTCTGTGGAAGGTCCAGCTGGCTTAAGGATGGGATGCAGAGAGAAACTCAAGAATTATTTTCTCAAGGTCATTTCTAATGAATGGTGAATTCTTTTTTTGAAAGTGTTCAGATTGCAACAGTATGACATACAACCAATTGGAAATAATAGATATTATCAAAGTATATGACAAAGAACTTTTAAATAAGGTAATGATTTGTCTTGAACAAAAGTTTCTACTGTGGTGGGCTTTGTCACAGTTTTGTCAGAGGATGATACTGTCATTATAGACAGAAACTCCAAAACTGTACCTTGAGACCCTGGGAAGAGGAATCAGGTGAAAAGGAGCCCTTTCTGACAGTTGCCTTTTGAGTGTTCTTGAATTTAGAGTTTTGTACATCAACTGAAAAGAGCATCCAGAAATAGCTTCTAGAATTAGTGGAGTCTGTGGCAGTAGCTGTGAGTATGGTGTGATTTACCCAGGTAACTCAAATGTTGGGAGTTTCGTGTTTGTGGTTACTCATTTGTCTTTTATAATTTGGGAATGAATTCTCCTTGAATATCCTCAAAAGACCTTTTCTATTCTTGATTCTTGGATGAACTCTGAATACACGGGAAATAAATGAGGTTATTTATGGCTAAAGGGGGGATGTTGAAAGAATATGTATTTATACATAGATGCCTAAAAGACCTTATATGTGGCGTGTGTGTGCCCTATGTGCACACAGAGCTGTACTTGCTATAATATAATGTAGAATTATAATGACAAAGCACTGTACAGAGAGGAGGATCTCTTTTCTGCACCAAATATGAACTTTGAATTGGGAAAATGTATCTTTGTGTTTATATAGGGGTAAAATTCAGTTTTTTTTCCCAATAAAAAGATAATTTATTATGTTTTCTACTATTTAAATCACATCTCTCTCCACTTGTAGAGAATTTCCTTCCATTTCTAGTTTTCTGCTTTGAAGTTTAATTTCTGCAGAGCTGTGTTCCCTGAAAGCCTCTGTACATACTGATGTGGGTTTCGGCAGTAATAAAGGACTTTGGAATGCCACAGCCACATCCTAGACTGTGATCACAGTAGGTTCATGGAGAGTGGACTTGCTGCTGTATGGTTCATGTCAGCCCTCTGGCACCAGGGAGAAGGCATATGGAGTGACCGTATTGGACACAAATTCAAATGTACTCTCCCTCTAACATTAAACCATTGGCACCTCCTACGGCTATTTAGAATACTAGGTTTTGAAATTCTAGAAAATGGAGAGAGGTAATCTTAATATTTAATTAAAACTTTTTTTAAATTTTTATTTATTTATGATAGGCACACAGTGAGAGAGAGAGAGGCAGAGACACAGGCAGAGGGAGAAGCAGGCTCCATGCACCAGGAGCCCGACGTGGGATTCGATCCCGGGTCTCCAGGATCGCGCCCTGGGCCAAAGGCAGGCGCCAGACCGCTGCGCCACCCAGGGATCCCTAATTAAAACTTTTTGATCGTAGAGTCAGACTTTTACAGTTAAAACAGACTTTATAAAATTAGGAATGAGGTTTAATGATTGTGACCTAAAACCCTGCTGACATCAATCATGAATGTCGATTATATAAAATCTGTTCATCACATTCTGTGGAAACCATATGACTCTTATATAAATATTTCAGAAAATACAAATGAATATAAATTAATGTTTTAATTTCTAGCAGTTCCTTTAAACACAGTAAGTAGAAAAATGGAAAACAGAGACTTTTGGTTCCAGAACAGGAAGGTGTAGATTCACTTTTCCCAGCCCCTTTACTATAAATACAATGAAATCCTAGAAGTAATTCAATAGGAATAGTAACAGGACACTAATAGTTGGAGGAGAAGGCAGACTGGCTAGGTACCTCAGAACCTGAGGAATGATAACATGGTGAATTCACCAGATTTCCTTTTTATTTTTTATTTTTATTTTTTAATTTTTATTTATTTATGATAGTCACAGAGAGAGAGAGGCAGAGACACAGGCAGAGGGAGAAGCAGGCTCCATGCACTGGGAGCCCGATGTGGGATTCGATCCCGGGTCTCCAGGATCGCGCCCTGGGCCAAAGGCAGGCGCCAAACCGCTGCGCCACCCAGGGATCCCTCCTTTTTATTTTATATATACCCAGACTAGATGTGGAGAGGCCTGTTACCAGAACTGTCAACAACTATGGACAAAAACAAAACAAAGAAAAAAAAACACATGGCCAAAAAAGAAGGCCTACAGAGTCTCTAGTGAGAGCCCGGAGTCCTGCTCTACTGGCATGATGCCAGCAAGCAGTCTGGTCCTCCTCTAGGGGCAGCATCACAGAGCTCTGTGTTCTCCTGCCCTTATCCAGGGTCAAAAGGAGACCCAGACCCAGGGGCTTCTGCCTACCTGACCACACTACAGCAGAAGGCGGCCCAGGGAGGTGCCTTCCATTCCCTTACTAATAGCATTAACAGAAGGACCTACAGTAAACATCATACTTCATAGTTGAAATTCTGATGCTCCCCCCAAAGAATGAAAACAAGACAAGAATGTCTGCTCTCATCAACCTATGTGATATAATACTAGAAGTTCTCATCACTCAAAAAGATAAGAAAAAGAAGTAAAATGCATACAGCTTGGACAAAAAAAAAAAAACCCAAAACCCAAAACCTCAATTTGTAGACACATGATTATGAAAAAAAGTCTTAAGGAAGCCACCAGAGATACCCCAAAACCTCTGCTAGACCTAATACATTTCCTCATTAAGATTACAGGATACCTACAGATTTGATGAAGTCCCTATCAGAATTCCAATGAAATTTTCGTGGAGCTAGAACAGATAATTCTAAAATTCTTATGGAACTTAAATAAAATCTTTAAAAAAAAAAAAAAAAAAAAGGCAGCCCTGGTGGCCCAGTGGTTTAGTGCCGCCTTCAGCCTGGGGTGTGATCCTGGAGACCCGGATCAAGTCCCACCTCAGACTCCCTGCATGGAGCCTGCTTCTCCCTCTGCCTGTGTCTCTGTCTCTCTCTCTCTCTGTGTCTGCCATGAATAAATAAATAAAATCTTTTAAAAAAACAAAATTCTCATGGAACCGCAAAACACCCTGGATAGCTAAAGTAATCTTTAAAAGAACAAAGCTGGAGACATCACAGTTTCTGATTTCAAACTATATTACAAAGCTATAGTAATCAAAATAGTATGCTATTGGTTTAAAACAGGAGCATATATCAATGAAACAGAATTGAGAGCCCAGAAATAAACCCCTGGAAAATGGTCAGTTAATTCATAACAAAGGAATAAACCCCTGGAAAAATTGTCAGTTAATTCATAACAAAGGAGAACTCAGAAATAAGTCCACGGAAATATACTCAGTTTTTGACAAAGAAACAAAAGCAATTCAGTGGGGGAAATATAGCTTTTAATAAATGCTACAGGAACAATTGAGTAAACAAACAAAAAGCCCAAGAATATAAACCTTGTATCTCATATAAAATTTAGAAGGTATCATAGATTTAAATGTAAAACTATAAAATTTTAGAAAGAAAACATAAAGAGGATTTGGGACCTACTGCTAGGCATAGAGTTGTTAGTCTTGACCCCAAGAACATATTTGATAAAAGGAAAAAAATTGATGAATTGGACCTCATCAACATACAAACATGCTGTGGGACAAATGTTGCTAAGAAGAAGATAGCTTACAGACTGAGAGACAATATTTGCAATTCACAAATCCAACAAAGCATTTGTATCCAGAATATATAAAGAACTCTAAAAATTGAACAAGAACAACAACAGAAAAATCCAATTAGAAAGTGGTAAGACCGGGATCCCTGGGTGGCGCAGCGGTTTGGCGCCTGCCTTTGGCCCAGGGCATGATCCTGGAGACCCGGGATCGAATCCCACATCGGGCTCCCGGTGCATGAAGCCTGCTTCTCCCTCTGCCTGTGTCTCTGCCTCTCTCTCTCTCTCTCTCTCTCTCTGTGACTATCATAAATAAATAAATAAATAAATAAATTATAAAAGAAAGTGGTAAGACCTAAGGAGACATTTCACTGAAGACAATCTATGGAAGGCAGTAAGCGCATGAGTAGATGTTCAGCATTCTTAGATAACATAAATCAAATTAAAACCACAAAGAGATTTCATTGCACATCTACCATAGTAGCAAAAATAAAAACATTGATAACACTAAAATGGTGGTACATCCATACCATGGAATACTATTCAGCAATAAAAAGGAATGAACTGTTGATACATACTACTTGGATGGGCCTCCAGGAAACTTTCCTGAGATCAGAAAGCCAATTTCAAAAGGAAACATCCTGCTTTATCCCATTTATGTAACATTTGTGAAATAACATAATTATGGAGATGGGGAACAGATTAGTAGTTGTCAGGGGTTAGGAGTAGAGGAGGGTGCATGTGGCTACAAAGAAGGAATGAATATGGGGCCTTTTATTTGATGTGGTTTTAAGAGGCTTTACACATGGAAAATTACATAGAAGTACATACACAAATACACTCATATGCTCAAAGCTGGTGAAATCTGAAGAAGCTCTGTGGATTGTACCAATAGCAATTTCCTGTGTTGCTGTTGTACTCTGGTTATGCAGTATCTTAACATGGGAGATGATGAGTGAAGGGTGAACAGGACCTCCCTATCCATTTCTTTGCAACTTCTTGTGTATCTATGATTATCTCAAAAAAAGTTTAAGAGTAGTCATTTCATTATATGAACTATAATTATTAAATATGCAGTTGAGACACAAACTTATTAAACCTAGTGCACAATGAGAATGTGAAACTGCCAGGACCACAGCCTCAGGAGGGAGCCCTGGTCCCCTCAGGATGCTATGCCACTTCAGATGAGAGTAGGGGAGAAGATACGCCTGCTACTTTTTCTAGGGAGAGGTAGCATCATAGGTTTACATTCTTTTCAGCAAAGATGAAACACTTAGGTAACAATATCCTCTTATGGGTGTGAGCATAATCGTGAAATTTGTGAATAACTATAATTAAGGGCAAATAGAAGGTTCTTATTATTTTTTCAGACTTGACTTTAAGGAGACTTAGTTCTCTGGTTATAAGGGATATAAAAAACACTCAGGAATATTAGTTTATTAAATTAATGCCTGGAAATATCCACCAGTATTTTATTTTAAAGTACTTTTATCTTATAGTCATGAGAAATTCAGATAATTGCAATTGGAAGGGATGCACCAATGCACATACCCTGCTGCTTATTATCCCTTTCTCAATCCTAGGAGTGTCACAGCCCTTTGCCTTTTAAATCAGAACTGTAATTGTGTGCTCACAGCCTATGCCTTCCATAAAGAACAGGTATTGGATAAAAACATATTGTTGCATCATGGTCCATACCTAAGTAGTTATGCATCTTTAACACATTTACAAGAAATGCATACTGTAGCAAAATACTACACTGCTGTGCGATGTTCCTAAATAAACAAGCAAACAAGCTTGTAGTCAGAGACATTCGCTCCCATGAGACAAAACATGGTAAAAATGGGGCAGGTGTCTTGCACTCATGGACAGGTGAGGAAGTTTTCAATGGGAAATGCTTCCAAAAACACACTAATTGTTAACTATAAAAAAAAGACTCCTTCTGGAACTGAAAGAATATCCTGGAGTAATACACACTCTTACTCTGTTTTCTCAGGGGAAATTGGTTTTAAGGAAACGCCTCATGCAATATTATCAAGAACCATAACTCTCAATGGGATGCTTCCTGTAAAAAAAGAGCAAGGGACTCTGTTGCAGAGTAAGTCTAAAGATACAGAAAATCCAATCTCGATCTGCATTTCAGTAACAACATCCAGTTGTTGGATTAACGATAGATTAGCTGTGCAGAATTAGAGATTAAAGGGAAACTTTGAGTATGGAGCCAAGCCCTGAGGCTATAACTGGGATGCTATATAATGCCATCTAAGATGGCAGAGGCCCTCAGAGGCCCTTTGGGCTTTCCCACTAACAGTGTGACTGGGAAGTAAATAAATAAAATCTTCAAAAAAAAAAAATGAACTGAGATTAAAAATGTAGTTCAAAGTGTAAGTCCTCAGAGATTCTTTTTTTTTTTTTTTGAGATTTTATTTATTTATTCATGAGAGACACAGAAAGAGGCAGAGACAGAGGCGGACGGAGAAGCAGATTCCCTGGAGGGAGCCTGATGTAGGACTCGATCCTCCATCCCCAGGATCACGACCTGAACCAAAGGAGATGCTCAACCACTGAGCCACCCAGGTGTTCCAGTCCTCAGAGATTCTTAATGCTGAGTGTTGGTGTCACCTGGAAAAAGTCAAAAGTATCACAGTTTCTGTTAGCAGGTCTGAAGTATCACAGTCTAAAGCAGGTCAAAAAAGAACCTGCAGAAAGCAGGGAAACTGTGCTTCCCTGGGTACACACTTCATGGTAGGGCCTTCCTGTGTGACCAGCCACTTATTGCTGGGGACATCTGGTGTGGAGCTTCATGGAAACAGCAGAACATCTTCTAAAGTTATGCTAGATCCCCCAAGAGCACTGGTTTTCAAAGTGTGGTCCCTGGACCAGCATCATTGCATTACCTAGGAACTTGTTGGAGGTGCACATTCTATCACCCTGTCCCTATCCAGCTGAATCAGAGAGTCTGGAGTGGACACCATGATCTTTTTGATGCTGTCACATGCTGAAGTTAGAGCATCCTGTCCTTGAGCATGGTTGGTCAGCTGTCTCCCTATTCTTGTCCTTCACACTGTCAAGGAGAAGGAGCAGCGCCCTGCAGCCAAGATCTTCCTTCCAAAAGCATAGTCATCTCGGTTAGGGTCTATGCCTGCCTTGTAAACAAGGCCACCTGTGTGTTTCCCCTTCCGTTTGCCCAGTCTACCGCATGTTCTCAGCTGTTTTTCAGGGGCCCTCCTGCTAACTAGAAGCAGGCAGGTGATTTTCACTGAATTGGCTGTTTGTGAATGTGCCTGTTTTCTGGTTCATTATCCATTAGTGTCCATTTGTGTTAAATAATAGTTCTGGGAACTTAAAGAATATTGCAGTTTATAACTTCCTGCTTTGTTCTTCAAGTCAGTGTCATTATCTACACATAGAAAGCCCCGTTCTAGGTGCTTTGTGAACCGAGGTGACATATTAGTCTCTGCCTTTAAGAAACTTACAGCCTAGTTGGAGGGACAGACATGCGCATCTATGACATTCCTAGATGTGTGGCTCTTTGCAAGTGACTTTTACTCTCATGCTCCTCCTCTGTGAGTCAAAGATGATTTGCTATGGAGTGTAGTGCCCATGAGCCAATACCTGCAAGTCTTAGGACAGTTTTACTATGTTGTTGGCATTAATTGAGTAGAGGAAATCTGGAGAAGGTGGGGCTTTAAGGGGCCTTGGGAATATCTTAGTGTTTGAATAGGCAATTAAATTAATTAATTAAGTGTGTTTGTGCTTGATTGCCTTGCTTCAGTGTTGGCTAGGGCAATTCAGCTCATACCATGAACCTTAAATGCTTCTCACCTTGATAGCACTGCCACCTCTGTGGTCAGGGAGTGTTTCCTTTGCCATGCCACACTTGTGGGATAGTCGGTTCATACAACCCTCAGAAAGGCAGTAAGAAGGAAAAGAACATTAACAAAGAAAAAAGGATACAGAGAAAGGGGTGAGGTATCTGGGAAAGATGGGGCAGGAAGAGTATAAGGAACTGAAGGGAAGAGAACATGACAATGGATCAGAGTGGAGTTTGGGATGCTCTTGTGCCCAGTGACAAAACTCGTGCATCATCTTCATGTAGTACAGAATGCCCTGACTGCTGGAGCCCAGAAAGCAGCTGTAGAGGCTGAGTGAAAGTCTGTGTCTCCACACTCTCTGTCACAAGTAGGGGAGCCATTTCTGAGAGAGATTGCCTCTGTTGGGAATCAGGATGGCCCATGGGTCATATATATATATATTTTTAATCTTAGACTTAAAAGTGAAGAGAAATCTTGGTAGCAATACTTTACTGCAAAATGACTTCATTTTTTTAAAAAAAGATTTTATTTATTTGTGAGACACAGAGAGAGACAGAGACACAGGCAGAGGGAGAAGCAGGCTCCCTGCAGAGAGCCTGATGTGGAACTCGATCCCAGGACCCCGGCGTCACACCCTGAACCAAAGGCAAACACTCAACCACTGAGCCACCCAGGCATCCCAAACGACTCTTTAAAACATAGAACTGGGTGTTATAATGAGAAAACTAGCACAAAATGGCCTGCAGCCAACCCTCTTTGGTGCTATAGACTAGGTTTCACTGACACTAGATTCCAAAGAGACATCAGTATTACCTTTCAGTGAGGTCTTTGGGGAGCATGACTCACATGCCTGTATGCTTTGTGATCTTTATTTTTTTTAATTTTTATTTATTTATGATAGAGAGAGAGAGAGAGAGAGAGGCAGAGACACAGTCAGAGGGAGAAGCAGGCTCCCTGCAGGGATCATGACCTGAGCCAAAGGCCGATGCTCAACCACTGAGCCACCCAGGTGCCCCCAAATGGCCTCATTTTAACTTGACTAATTACATCTGCAAAGACCCTATTTCTAAATAAGATCATGTTGTTTGGTTCTGGGTGGGCATGATTTTTGGGAGGATGCTATTCATCATAGTATAATTGCTCTAGTCACTTACTGACACTTGGAAATCTCTGTAGAGAGTATTTTTAAGGATTCCATTTTGGTGTAAGAAACGAGGATTTATTAAGAGCAGAAAGTTGTAAGGCTTTTTGGAAATCCATGGCAATGTTTGTCTTCTGGATGTCTGGATCAGGCAGTGAAGTAATATACCCAGGAGCCTCTCTGTAAGTTCAGCGAGAGTGTCACAGTACCCCATGCCCAGCACAATCCCTTGCACACCATCTGAGCTCAGAGTTTGTAGATAAATAGAAACTCAGAAAACATGGCACATTAATCCCTATGGTATTTAGAAAAAAAAATCCTTTAAGGCAATCTAATTGATTGCCATATATTTCAAGAATATTGCTGGGTCAGCTTTACTTTCACATCTCTACACATTGAATGTGTATTTTTAGAAAATTCCCAAATGTGGTTCCATCCCGTATTAGGAATTGCCCGCCCACGGCATTCCCCCGGAGAATGTTATCAAGGAGATTAACTGTGTCCATGAATAAATCTGGCATTTTTCTGAGGGAGCATAAACACGCAGAACCCATTACAGTTATAGTAATGGCCCAACAGCGTGTAATTGCAGCACGTACCTTGTATGGGAGGAGTCCGTGGAGAACCCGAGCCACACATGGCTTTGGAATGAGCTAGCCTTCCTTAGAAAGGAGAGGATGTGGGCAGCAATCCCAGACATCCAGACAGTTGAGGAGGAGCTAGGCCCAGGGGCTAGCCTGTCAGATGAGGGTAGGACAGGGTGTGGTGGGGAAGGTGGGTCGGTGGCCAGGAGTTTTGTTAGTTTTGTTTGCCTTCATTGCAGATTTGTCATTCACTCCAAAAATGATTTTGGCTTTGAATAATGTGGATGGGCAGTCAGCCAAAGGAAAGTCTGACAGGACATGAAGCTGTGAAGCCAGAGAAGTACTGATGTCTCCCTCTGAGAGTACTGCTAGCTCAGCTAATTGTTTTTTGGTGCCTTTTGTAAGTCTGAGGAAATGAGTTTCTTAAATTGGAAATACTGATTCTCATAAGTTATTAGATATTGAAGCTCTTATCAGATGACAAGTTTCCCAAAGCTAATTTTTTTTTTAAAGGGCATAATAGTTAACATGAGAAGAGATAATCTTCAAGTGTCACGTCTTCCTGGGATAGCTTGGGTGTGGGAAAATGAGTCACAGAGTTAGAGTTCTGTACTAAAGATCCAGACACAGTGAAAGGAGGAGAGGGGTCATAATAGAGCAAGTAGTGCTTTGGTAAAGCAGAGATGTGGTGTCTGGGGACACCTCTTGAGTAAGGTGAGGGAGAGGATGGAGGTGCAGGGCCAGGAGCTGCCCTGTGCACTTTCTTTCCTGCACTTAACCCCCTGTGATGCTTGTGTGGCGGGGTGAACCCTCTACATGCCTTGTTCCGTTTGTAGATCCATCCACAACTCCCACTGCTTTTCCCTGAGGACCTAGCTGCCTCCCCTTACTATGACTGACCTTGGCAGCCTAGCTGGCCTCTCTGCCTTTACTCTTGCCTATTCCTGCCTTTAACCCTTGCCATAGCACGCACTGTGTACCCTCCACTCAGCTACCACAGTGGTGCCTTAAACTATAAAGCTGATCATATGCATCTCTGCTCGGAAGCCCCCCAGCCCCACCTGCCATATGCCTTTTCCTGGGCCTGCAGGTCTTTGTACCTGGCTGTTTGCTTTCTCTCTCCCTCATGTCGTCACCCTCCCACCTTGCACCTGCCTTATACCACCTGGCCTCCTGGCAGTGCCCTACCTCAGGTCCTTTCTCAAACCTTCCCCCAGTACTCTGTAGGTCCAGTCTCATATCCTCAGGGAGTCCTTCCCTGACCACCCTATCTTTGTCCTTAATGCTGGTCTGGGGAAGTGCTCGACAGCACTTCACCACCACCTGTCCTTTTACCTGTTTGACCTTTAGCTGTTTTGCAATCCTGCCTCCTCATTATAAGGTAAACTCCAGAGAGGCAATGACTGGCTGCACACCTGGCTCCTAGAGTAGAGTGATGCTTGTCTCCTAAATGATGCTCAAAAGAATATATATATATATATATATATATATATATATATATATATATTTAATGTGTATTAACATATGCATGTATGTATTTTAAAGATTTATTCATTTATTTTGAGGTGGGGGGAGGAGCAGAGGGAGAGAATCTTTCAAGCAGACTCCATGCTGAGTGAGGCGCCTCACTGGGGTGGGGGAGTAGGGCTTGATCCCACAACCCATGAGATCATGATCTGAGTGGAAACCAAGAGCTGAAACACACTCAACCAACTGAACTGAGCCTCACAGGCACCCCAGTGTGTATGAGTATATTTGAAAGAACAAAGAACATCAACACACTCAATATTCATTGACTCAGTTACAAAATACTTTTACTAAAAATATCTATTTATGGGGTACTCTATTTTAGTACTTAAAAAAAAAAAGATTTCATTCATTTATTCATGAGAGAGAGAGGCAGAGGAGGCAGAGGGAAAAGCAGGCTCCCTGCAGGGAACCTGATGTGGGACTTAATCCCAGGACCTCTGGGATCATGGCTTGAGCTAAAGGCAGACGCTCAACTGGTGAGACTCCCAGGTTCCCCTATTTTAGCACATTTTTAATATGGAACTGATATTATGTCCTCAGTGTAAGTTTCGTCAAATAAATTCAAAGCCTGTGGGTAGTCATTGATCATTGGGTGTTGTCAGAGGTTATCATTGTCTTTGTTGATGTCAGTACCACACATGAAGCCATGTGAGCCGACACCCTTTCCTTACACCAGACATGTATGACCAAGGTTTGTAAAAATTCTTTTATGAAAAAGTATTCTTTTGATCAGCATATGTTGTTACAAGAAAAAATGGGAAAGGATGGAATACAACTGGTTTCACTTCCCACACCTTACCATGTTGATTCTTTTTTTTTTAATTTTAATTATTCATTTGAGAGGGAGAGAGAGAGAGAGAGATAGCAAGAGAAAGCATGAGGGGGGCAGGGGGTGTGAAGAAGGCAAAGCAGACTCTCCACTGAGCAGGGAGCCCCATGTGGGGTTTGGTCCCAGAACCCCAGGATCTTAACCTGAGCTGAAGACAGGTGCTTAACTGACTGAGCCATCCAGGCACCCCTACCATGTTTTGTTGATTCTTATATTGGAAGTATGATGTTTGTCACCTGTCCTTTTTCCCCAAACATTACATCATTACATATGATGTTGATGTAGCTTTACAAATAAGGTTACCAGGTATCACCAGCCATAACACTTGTGTTTAATGCACATTCCATTTCTACAAATATAATCTGGGGAAAATAATCTTTAACACAAAGATTAAAGTTCTGTGAAAGACAGCCAGTATTTGGGACAGCAAAAGAGGAACACAACTTAATGCTGTCAAATTGACACAACAGATATTATGGTAATTTCAATTGTTAGAATACTGTATAATATTGTATTTATTAAATTGCACTTAAACATAGCTTTAATTAAATGGAAATGCTTACATTTGAAAAGAAACATAGAAATTATATTAAATATGGGACATTAAATTTCCCTCCAAGCACTGTTTTGGCTGCATCCTTTAAATTTTGGTGTGTTCTGTTTTTGTTTGCATTTATCTCAAAGTATTTTCTAATTTCCCTTGTGATTTCCTCTTTGACCCAATGGCTATTCACTAGTATATTGTTTAAGATCCACATGTTTATGTATTCTCCAAGTTTGCTTTTATTACTGAATTCTGAGTTCCATTTCATTGTGGTTGGAGAACACAGTTGGTATATCAATCCTTTAATCTTACTGAGGCTTGTTTATGGCCTAACATATGGTCTATGCTATAGAGCATTCCATGTGCACTTGGAAAGAATGTGTATTAACTGTTGTTGGATGAAATGTTCTGTACTTGTCTGATAGATATAGTTCATTTTTGTTGTTCAAGTTTTCTGTTTCCTTGTTTTTCTGATAGTTGTATTCATTATCATAAATGGGTTTTTGGAATCTTCAATATTTTTGAATTGTCTGTTTCATCTTTCTGTCAAATTTTTGCTTTATGTGTTTTGTGACTCTTAGGTGCATTTATGTTTTTAATTGTATGACTCCCTGATAGATTGACCCACTTGTCATTAGAAAACATCCTTTGTTATCTCTCTAGTACCAATTTCTATTTTAAATCTATTTTTCTAATATTAGTATAGACAATCCAGCTCTCCTGCTTACAATTTGCTTATTATACTTTTCCATCCTTTTACTTTCCACTTTTTTATATTTTTGAATCTAAAATGTGTGTCTAATAGATAGCATGTAGATGGATCGTGTTTTTTAATACGACTCCATTTTGTTGGGGCACTTGAGTGGCTCGGTCAGTTAAACATCTGCCTTTAGCTCAGGTCATGGTCTCAGGGTCCTGGGACTGAGCCCTTTGTCTAGCGCTCTTTGCTCAGCAGGGGAGTCTGCTTCTCCCTCTCTTTCCAAGCACTCTCTCTCTCTCTCAAATGAATAAATAAAATTAAAAAAATCAAAACCCTCCATGTTGTCAATCTCTGCCTTTTAGGGAGTTTGATTCATTTACCTTTACTGTATTTACTGAGAAGGCAGGACTTAAATATGTCATTTTGCTATATTTTTTTTTATTGTGTCTTATGTATTTTTTCCTCTGTTCCTCCATCACTGTCTTATTTTTTGTTAAGTAGATATTTCCTTGTGTACTATTTTTTCCCTCCGTGTCATTTCTTTTATTTATTTATTTTTGGAGGGTGGAAAACAAAGCAAAGTGTATTATCATAAAGTTTAGCAAGGTTTATTGAGGGATAATACAAAGGTCCCCAAGAGGGGAGGGGACCTGAGAGAGTTACTCTGTTTTTTGATATCTTAGAAGTTGGCCTGGGTATTAATATTAAAATTAACATCCTAATTTATTGCAATCTAGTTCAGTAATAACACCTTAATTATAGTATTGTAAAAATTTTGCCCCTAATGTCTTCATTTGCTCTCCCCTTTCTTGTGTTATTGTTATGAATTACATACTTATGCTTTACATGTCCATCAACATAGATTTGTGTATTCTTTTTGAAAGATTTTATTTATGAGAGAGCACGAGGGGGTGGGGAGAGGCAGAGGCAGAGGGAGAAGCAGGCTCCTCACTGGGTAGGGAGCCCAAAGGGGCTTGATCACAGGACTCCAGGATCATGACCTGAGACACCCAGGCACCTCCCATCAACATAGATTTGTAAGTGTTGCTTTATGCAGTTGTCTTTTAAATCAACGGGAAAAAGAGAAAACTATGTTTATACTGTCTTTCATGTTTACTTAGTAGACAGTTTTACCTGGTGCTCTTTATTTCTTCATGTGAATTCAAGTTATTGATAGTGTGCTTTTATCTCAACCTGAAGGATACTGCTTAGTAGTTCTTGTCAGGGAAATCTGCAAGTGATAAATTTTCCCAGTTTTTGTTTATTTGTTAATGTGAATTTCTCCTTCATTTTTGAAGGACAGTTTCTGTTGGATATAGACTTAGTGGATGGCAGCCTTTCTTTCAGCATTTTGAATATGTTATTTATCTCCCTTTATGATTTCTGATGAGAAATCAGTTAACACTTATTACTTGATAGCATATCTGAGATGAGTTGCTTCTCTCTTGTTGCTTTCAAGATTCTATTTGTTACTAAAATTGGGTTTTTGACAATTTGATTATGATATGTGTTTAGACCTCTTGAGTTCATCTTACTTGTATTGTAGTTCATTGAGTTTCTTATGTGTGTATATTAATATTTTTCATCAAATTTAGGAAGCTTTTAGCCATTATTTATGTACTTTCTTCCCCTTTTTCTCTCTCTTCCATTGTGACTTCCATTTTGTATGTTTCCATACACTTGGTGTCCTACAGGTTTCTAAGGCTCTGTTGGTATTTATTCCTTTTTTTTTTGTTGTTGTTCCTCATACTGAACAATCTCAGTTGATCAATTTTCAAGCTTTCTGATACTTCTGTCTGCTCAGAAATCTGTTGAGCCTTTCAGTTTTTTCATTTCAGCTATTATACTTTTCAATTCCAGAATTTCTACTTGGTTCTTTTTAAAAATTTTTTATCTCTTCACTGATATTTTTAATTTGGTGAGATTTAATTCTCATATTTTCATTTTTTTAGACATGGTTTCCTTGAGTTCTTTGAACATATTTAAAATAGCTGATTTAAAGTCTTTGTCTTGTAAATCCAACATCTGAGCTTCCTTGGTGACAGTTTTGCTTGTGTATGGGCTGTACTTTCTTGTTTCTTTGCATTGTCCCCTAATTCTTGTTGTTGCTCTGTTGAAAATGACATTTAAGGAATATGATCCAGAAATCTGATTCTCTCTCCTCCCCACAGTTTGTTGTTGTTTTTCTTTGTTGCTTGCCTGGTGACTTTTCTGAACCACTTTTCTAAAATTTGTGTTCCTTGTTTTATGGTCACTGAATATTACTTGATTACTAACTTAGTGGTCGGATTACGATTGAGCAGTCCCCTAGTCTTTCCTGGTGGGCTCTGTATTCATGTTGTGGCATGTCTTTAACACTCAGGTAGGCAGTTGACCCTGTTTTAGCCTTCACTTTCTGCTTATTCAGAACTTCACAGTCAGAAGTTAGAGCTTAAGGCATACTTAGGTCTCTTTTGAGCATGCACACAGCTCTGGGCATGTGCATATTTGTATGCATGCTTATGGCCTTCTAGATTCCCAGGAATATGTTGGAGTTTTTCAAAGCCATATATTATCTCATTTTCCAGATTTTCTTTCTTTCTTTCTTTTTTTTTTAATTTTTATAATTTTTTTTTAAGCTTTTGCTCATCCTGTTGTTTGCTTCAACTCTGATTCACAATCTGAGGCAGCCTATACACTTGCCTTTAATTGTTTTTAACCAACACCTCCAGGAAAAAGGCTTTTCACACTGACTGGGTTCCAAATCAGATCAAATGAAGATAGTTTTGTTAGAGAGATCTTCCAGGGAACAAACTGACTAGTCAAATAATTATACATCTGTGAGGATGGGCTGTGCAGGCACACGTGTGTTTTGTTACTCCCAGTGGTTGCCAGGCTGTGGATTTTCACTGTGGTTATGGCTACTATGAAGCTAGCGTGAGGGTAATAGGAATGAGTAGGGAAAGTTAAAATGCCAAAAGCTCACTGCTCTTACTGAGTTTCAGCCATTTTTCTTTAATAAATATTCCCAGATTATTGCTAGTCTTTGATTAGTTTTCAGAGATCTGAAAAAGTTGATCTACTAGAATATGTAAAAAGAGTTTTTTCTTTAATTGATTAACTTATGAAAGTTTGCACATTGCAGGGTATCAGGAGATCTTTTTTAGATTAAATGGTTCATAACTTAATGAAGGTAGAATTTACAACCTTAGATGGAAAATCTAATGTAAGAAAGACGTTATATAGAAATCCAGATTTGTTTTTATTTTAGGTTAGAATCAGCAATTCAGTTTGGCTTGGTAAGTAAGCTTTGGTTTACCATGGTTAAACTTTTAAATGTTTATTTGCTGTGAATTAGCAGCACACCACTTTGTGTAAGGTGTGAAAGGAGAGGAAATTGCTATATGTAAGATAGTTTTCCCTACTGACATTATTATCTAAGTTGTAGGTTCACTCTGTGTGAGAGAATACATGAGTTGGTATGTCTTTGGAGTGAAATAGACCTGGATTTGGCTCCAGCTTACCTTAGAGGCTAATTAATTTGAACAGATACATAAAGCCCATGTTCTTCTGTAAAAGGGGAATACTACCTACCTTATAGCCTTATTGTGAGTTATGCAAAGGCATGTCACATCCTTGTGACATGCCTGGTTAGCAAGGATAGGAGGAAAAAACATAAACCAGAAAAATAAAATTCACATGCTGTCCCAAAACTCACAAAGCCAGGTTAAAATTCTAATGTAATATCGAAATAAACATAAATTATTTGCACCATTAATTGTATTTTGAGAAGTAGTACATAGCAACTTAGTATCATACAATGCAAAATAACATATTTTATGATTCTAAAATGTATAGGTTAACTATAGATCATTTGGAACATACAGAAAGAAAAACACAGCCATCATGTGTAACCTTTTCTGCCACTCAGAGATATTTTTACTATCCTGATATATCTACAGCTTTGTATCTCATGTTGGTCACATCATTACTGTATTTCCTGTGTAATAAAATATTTTGAAAATGTATGATTTTGAAAGACTGCAGAGTTTCTGCTCTAAAGATTGTCACCATTTACTTCATTGCTTGTTAATTTTTGAACTAGTTATGCATCCTTGTGCACAATTCCTGTTGGTTATCTCTGGATATATTGCTTCAGGGCTCCTATGACTTATGGGCAAAAGCCTCTTTCTTTTTTCTTTCTTTCTTTCTTTCTTTCTTTCTTTCTTTCTTTCTTTCTTTCTAAAAAATTTGTTTTAAAGATTTTTTATTTGCAGAGAGGGGAGCAGAGTGAGAATCTCAAATAGACCCCCATAGACATGGGGCTCAATCTCACGATCCTGAGATCATGACCTAAGCTGAAATCAAGTTTCTGATTCTTAACCGACTGAGCCACCCAGGTACCCCCAAAGCCCTTTTCAGTATTAGGTGCCACAATTATAATGCTTGCTCAGAGTCCTTTTGCTCAGGCTTTCCCTAAAGAGGCAAAAATGGCATCTTTTGCTTTTAATTTAGGTCTCTTTGATGACTAGTAAGATTGTGAATTATTTTCTTAAGGTTACAAGCTATATGTATTTCTTGTTTTTAAATCACCTATTTCTTTTCTAGTTAAACAAAATGGTGTTTATTTTTCATTAAAAATTTATAAAATATATAGATATCCCAACCTATAAATTGATTTTTATCTGGTATATATGTTGCAGGTACTTTTTCTTCCACTTAATCATTTCTTTCTATTTCTTTTATGGTGAATTTTTTGACATAAAGTTTGAAAATTTTCATTTAGACAAACCTATTCTTAGCTTCTTTTATACCTTTTTCGCTTTAAAAGTTCTTCCAAATCCTGAAATATGCAAATAGTCACGTATGTCACCTATATTCATTTCTTTTCCTTATGATTTTATAATGTCTTAATTTAAAAGTTTTACAGTTTGAGAGGATAGAGGTATATTTTTCCTCTTCGTGTAACAAATCTGTCAAAAAAGAATGTATTGAATTCTTTCTTCTTCAACAATTTAGAATCCTAAAAAAAAATTCAAAATCCTACTTTCATTGTATTAATTTTTAAAATCTTATTTCAGACCACTGATCTTACCTTGCACATTACATTGCATATTTATGAGCATTTTAGCATGTCGTCATGAAAAATCCTTCTACTTCAGTAGTTTTTTGGGTATTTTCACCTGTTTATTTTTCCATATAAATAGTAGAAATATTTTCAAACCACCCACTACCTCCAGAAAAGTCCCTTTGGAGTTTTGGTTGGGCTTGCTCTTATATAAGGAGAATCAACATTAGTAAGGTGCAGAATGCTTCCATTTAGGGCAGTGGGGTGGGTCTTTGTATTAATCAAGTTTTTTTTTTAATATTTATTTATTTGACAGAGAGAGAGAGAGAGAGAGAGAGAGAGAGAGAGAGAGAGAGAGAAATAGCAGGCAGGGGGAGAAGGTGAAGCAGGCTCACCACTGAGCAGGGAGCCTGATGCAGGGCTTAATCCCAGGACCCCGGAACATGACCTGAGCTGAAGGCGGATGCTTAACCAACTGAGCCACTGAGGCACCTCTAAGTTTCCTTTAAGTCACTCAGAAAGCATGTTGTTTTTGTCCATATAGATTATGCACATTAAATTTTTAAAAATATTTATTTTAAAGGTTGGGAAGGGGCAGAGGAGAGAGAGTCTTAAGCAAACTCTGTATTGAATGTGGAGCCCATTGTGGGGCTCGATGCTTACTCAGCTGCTCCACTCAGGTGCCCCTCTGCACATTAATTTTTAAATTTATTTCTTTACAAATTTAATTTTTGTGGTATTGTGAATGGACTGCCTTCTCTGGCCAAGCTTCCTCTCTCAGATTTTTGAACTTTGTGTCAGTGCATAACTATATTACTTATAGTTATATTTGGTTATTTTATTGAAGTTATTGTAATCATGATGGTTCTATCATATATATTTATCAGCATACTGTGACCTATTCATTTAATGTCTTTTGTTTAAAAATATCTTCTTAGTATTAATTTGCTGTCTTAAAAAAATATTTTCTCATATGTTTGTCCTCTGTTTTTCCACATTAAAAGTTCCTTTTCAGTTTCAGTTTGCTTTAAGTGTTATCTCTTGTAAAGAACAAATATTTTGGGGTACCTGGTTGGTTCACTGAGTGGAGCATGGGACTCTTGATTGTGAGGTCATGAATTTGAGCCCCATGTTGGGCATGGAGCCTACTTTTAAAAAAAAAAAAGAATTGAAAAGAGCAGGGTGCCTGGGTGGCTCATTGGCTAAGTGGCACTGCCTCTTGGTTTCAGTTCAGGTCATAATCTCGTGGTTGTGAGATGGAGCCCCCCATTGGGCTCCACACATAGTTCAGGGTCTGCTTCAGATTTTCTCTCTTTGTCCTTCCGCCTGCTCACTCTTTCTCTGTTTCTCTTAAATAAGTAAAGTAAACAAACAAAATCTTTTTTAAAAAGGAAGAAATATTTTTCTTTTTATACAGTTTTGGCCTAAAGTTAAATTAGTTAAATTGGCAATGTAAAATTATTCCTACATTTCATTTTAATGGGATTTAATATCAAATAAATAATGACATAGATTAATTGTATTTTTCCATGTGGCTTCTTATATTTGTGACTTTACCTCACAGTTATTTCAAACAAATTGCATGAAAATGCAGTTTACTAGAATATTAAAAGTAGTTTCTTGTGTAAAGTAAAAATAAGTATCTTTGTACTCTACCAAAAAGCATGTGTGTTTACAAGCCACATTTTGCTTTATCGTCATCATAACATTTCATTACATATAATTCTTCACATTCTTTAGTACTCTTAATCTTTGAGAGAGCCCCATGTTGTCTTGTTTCCATTTTGGAGATAAGGAATCTGACCCTGAAAAAGGCTAAACAATGTGTACCCAGCTGGATCTGCATCTGTTAAGAGTTGAACTGATATTTGAACCTCATAATCATTTTTCACTGACTGCTTCCTCCCACCTGTAATCTGATTGGACAAGAAAGTTTGGAGAAAAGAGTGTGAGCAGTTTATGTTTATGTACATTTGGGCAGTTGTCTTCACTAAAGACATTACCTTATCAATCATTCCTTGTAAGATGAAGTATGTTACATGAAATTAAGTTCCCCAAGTGAATAGATAGTATTTTCATTTTAATCGTCTTTGTACTATCAGAATTGGAAGTTAATCTATTAAACTGATCATTTAAATATTGGTTTTACTTTCCCATGGGATACAGACTGTTAAAAGAAAGAGGAAATTTTATATTGTAAATAGTTGATTACATAGACTAGTGAAATTATAAAATATGGGCACATTTTTTCCTACACATTATCAAGTTCTAGGATAGGGACCTACCCTTTTGTAGCCCAGAGTATAAGCTACAACTGGAATTTTTACTCATTCCTTCAGGAGGCTTTTCTTTGTAAGTATCCCATCTCCCTGATGAGAGCAGTACTTTAAACATGGGATCTTATACTTTTTACTTTGCAGATTGGTCAGACCTCAGAAATTCATATGGGTAAAACAAAACACATTTTTTTCTCATTTTTAAAATTTCTTGCAATATTGTACTATCTCAAAACTGTAGTACAATGGCTGAGAAAGAGGGAGAGAGGTGGCCAAACCTTTAGCATGGTTGACAGTTACCTTTTAAAATGATATTAAAGGTGTGGTAGTATTCTGGAAATATTAAACAAATTTATACTTTACAAAAAGTACATAGAATTCTATATTTCATGGGTTTTTACTATGCCTATCTCTTAATGGAAATCTGCATTTTTAAGTTATGTAAAACCAATCAGAATTGGTTGGCACAGTCAGGAAAACTTTGAATTCATTTGATTTTCCATACTTTTACACTTTAAGCTTTTAAAGCAAACCCAGGGGCAGCCTGGGTGGCTCAGCCGTTTAGCGGTGCCTTCAGCCCAGGGTGTGATCCTGGACACCTGGGATCGAGTCCCACATCGGGCTCCCTGCATGGAGCCTGCTTCTTCCTCTGCCTGTGTCTCTCCCTCTCTCTTCTCTCTCTTTCTCTGTCTCTTTCTCTCTGTGTCTCTCATGAATAAATAAATAAAATCTTTAAAAAAATAAAAAATAAATAAAAGCAAACCCAGAAAAGCAATGTAAAATTTTTCATTTTATTCATCCTAATTTTCATTGTTCTGCAAGTTCTATTTATCAACTTCAGTTTAATTTGTAAATTTTAAATATTACTAATTTTAAAAATAATATAATGGGAATATCACACTCTGAGAAATAGTTTTAATTTTTTCATGAATTAATTATTACAGGTATTCTAGATCCTTACCATGGAAATTTCTGGTTAAAAAAAGATTTAAATAATTTTCCTCCTTTTCTTGAAACTCTTTCATACAATGTAAATGTCAGATATTTGCCAGAGTATCAGCTTGGAATTGGAAAGATAAAGTTTTCTTATATTTCTAAGAGTTGGAAGTAAAAAAACAAATCACTTTGAATTACAAAGGTATCACGTTTTTAAAGCAAAAATGTATCATTCTAAGCAGAGTAGCTAGTTGCTTGGTAAGGTTAACATATTCTCTAAAATTGCTAATAAGTAAAACCAGTCTTTTGTTTGAACATTTCCACCGCAATCTCATTTTCTTGGGGAAAGGTGCTTTTCACATGTGAAGAAAATATAATCATTAAAAAAAAAAAAAAGCTTAATGATTTTGCAGAATTCATTTCTGAGTTTGGCTGTATTCCATGCCCTGTAATAATCATTGAGAATTGGAAGAGGTAAGCAAGCCCTAAAGTTCTTTGCTTTCTAAGATTCTGCATTTGAAGAACATCTGCTATTAAATAGCAAAAGTGATACATTGAAGTTTCCTACTCCTGGCTTTGGAAATGGAAAGCTGGTGGAGCAGGGGAGGAAAGCTAACTGAGAGGGTATGTGCACCCAGAGGGCAGGCACCCCACGTACATATTCCTGTGCCTACAGAAGCCAGCTCAGCCCCAGGAGATGCCCTTGTTCTCATGGAGTTGCACTGTTGGCTGGGTTTCACAATAAGCTAGACATGGAGATTTTTATAAATGTCTTTTTATAAGCTTCTTTTTTTTAACCGAAGGCAGAGGTTATTGTGGGCCACTGGTTAGAGACCTCAACACTCCCGTGGAATAGACTCTCTATCCACACTCTAGGTACCATTTTTAGAAGAGTTCAAAATAGAACCTTGAGACAGAGAGCCACAGTTCCTACTTTATGCAGTGAAAATGCATTTATAAAGCATACTTTAAAAAAAATCAGAAAACAGGCCCAGAGTATGTGAATGGCCAAACTGTCACTACTGTATTTTGGCTCTGTTACTTCCCTGTGCCCCCCTCCCTAGGAGGCCACACAGATTTCTCCTGTTTTAGAATTTGAGGTTATGTTAATAATTTGAGCACTGGTCATTTCAACTGATCAATAATCTGAACTAATTATATTGTTTGAACAGGCATCTGGTTTGATTTTTGTTTTTTGATGGAGCATACCAGCATGAATTAACGGAATTTAACTTGAGTGGTAGTTTTGATGTAAGGTTGGTAGAAGATGCAGCAGATAAAGGGAGTTCAGTTTAATCAAACTGATTTTAACAAACAGCAGGAGGTTCAATTGTAATATCTTTTTTCCTTAAAAGGACCTTCTAGTCTCTTGAGAGAACCTTTGTCCATACATACTGTTTACAGTCCAGATGGACATTTCATGTTTAGAAGGTATACACCATAAGCAAAAAGTGAAAATATTTGTATATTTTCCCATTAATTTTTAAACATTGGTCCCAGACTCTGACATACTTTAGAATTCTAGGTTCTGTGACTCACTCAGCCTTTATCATCTTTCTGTGCTCAATTTTGGAAATATAAAATATTTTTTCACTTTTTATACACAAAATAAATTCCCAAACCAGAAATAGTTCCAAGAGAAATCCAAAGTAGCCTAATTTAAATGTAAAAAAAGGCTCATTCATTTATCTTTAGACATAACTAACTCCCATCTGCCCAGCTTTAGGGCTGTGGAAACCTGCAGGGATCACAAGGAAACATGTATTTTCCAGAGCAACTTTAAAGAAACAAAACAACAAGATCCCAGTAAGCATGGATAGTGCTGAGGAAAGGGGGAAATGAGGATTTGCACTTGAGACCCAAAGGTGTGGATGTGCAGGTGTCACTGGTGTCACCATCACTGTTCCTGGTGCCTCTTGTGGCTTTTCTTATATATGCAAGGTTTACACCTGGGATCATTTTCCTTTCCCAGAGTACAGGTCAGCCTAGATGAATTCTGTTCATTTTTCTAAACCTGAAAAAGTTTTCGATTCTCCTGTGTTTTCAAAATATATTTTCCCTAAGTATATAGTTACAGATGGACAGTGTTTTCTTTCAGTACGTTAAAGGTGTTTCTCTACTGTCCTTTTGCTCCATGGTTTCCAGTAAGAAATTTATTTTTCTTTGCTTTCCTTTTATGTACCTAATGTATGTTTGTTTCTGTTCTAAAGGTTCTTTCTGTCATTGATTTTAAACAGTTTGAATAGGATGAACATGGGAGTTGTTTTTTTCTTGTTTCTTGTGCTTGGGATTTATTGAGTGTTTTGAAACTGTGGCTGTATAGTTTTCATTACGTTTGGGAAATTTGGGGTCATTATTTCTTCCTCCATTTTTCTGTGTTCCACTCTTCCCCCTAGTCTAATTATAGGTACATTAGGTTACTAGAAGTTGTCCCATAGCTTCCTGATTCTCTTTTCATTCTTAATACCTCAATTTTTTTTAAAGATTTATTTATTTGAGAGTAAGCCAGCCCACTCATGTGGACGAGGAACAAAGGGAGAGGGGGAGGGAAAGAGAGAATCTCAAGCACACTTCCTGACGAGTGCTGAATTCAGTCCCAGGACCCTGAGATCACTTGTTATAGCTCAACCAACTGAGCCACCCAGGTGCCCCCAAGCCCCCCATCTTTTTTTAAAAAATCTGTGTTTCATATTGGAGAGTTTCTGTTGCAGTGTGTTAAAGTTCCCTAGTTTTCTTTTTCTTTTATGTCTAATATGCCATTAATCCCATCTAGTGTTTTTTTTTATTTGTTTGTTTGTTTTGTTTTTTTAAAATCTCAGACATCGTAGTTTCAACTCTGGAAGTTTTATTTGGGTCTTTATTTTTTTAATCTTTTGTGTAGCTTCTTGAACTCATGCATTATAGTTATAACTATCTTAATGTCTTACTTATTTTATTTGTATCATTTATGGATCTATTTAATGATTGATTTGTATCCACATTATTTGTTATATTTTCCAGTTTCTTTGGTAATTTTTATTCTTTTTAAAGATTTTATTTATTTATTCATGAGAGACATACAGAGAGAGAGAGAGAGGCAGAGACACAGGCAGAGGGAGAAGCAGGCTCCTGTGGGGAGCCTGATGCAGGTCTTGGTCCCAGGACCCTGGGATCATGACCTGAGCCAAAGGCAGATGCTCAATCACTGACCCACCCAAGTGCCCCTGCCTGGTAATTTTTTATTAGAAGCTGAGCATTTTGAATTTCACCTTGTAAGGTGTTGGGCTTTTTTGTGTTCCTATAAATGTTCTTTTTTTTTCTTAAATTGAAGAATAATTGACATACAATATTGTATTAGTTGTAGGTATACAGCATAGTGAATATTTATATATACTATGAAATAGTCACCATTAAGTCTAATTACCAAGTACACCATACAAAATTGTTGGTATTACTGAATATGGTCCTTTTGCTATACATTACATCCCAATTCATTTATTTAATTGGATGATTGTACCTCTAAAACATTTTTATCTGTTTTGTCCTTCCCTCTATCACTCTATTCTCTGGCAACCACCAGTTCTCAGTATCTATGAGTCTCTTTCAGTTTTATTTTGTGTTTGTTTTTTATTTTAGATTACAAGTGTAAGTGAAATTGTATAGTATATGTCTTTCCCTGTTTGGTTTATTTCACTTAACAATGCTCTCTAGGTTCATCCATGTTCTTGCAAATGACAAGATATCATTTCTCTCTGGGCTGAGTAATATTCCACCACACATATTTTTTTTTGTGTATATATATATATATATATATATATATATATGTACACATACACAAAGTGGAATAATATTAGATGGAAATTCATCTATTAGTGGACATTTAGGTTGCTTTCACATCTTGGCTATTGTAATTAATGCTGCAGTGACCATAGAGGTACATATATCTTTTGGAATTAGTGTTTTGTTTTTTAAGATTTATTTATTTTAGAGGGGGGAGGGCAGATGGAGAGAATCTCAAGTAGACTCCCTCTGAGCATGAAGCCTGACATAGGGCTCCATCACACGACCCTGAGATCATAACTTGAACCAAAACCAAGAGGTGGATGCTTAACCAACCGACCTGCCTGGGCACCCTAGTGTTTTTGGTTTCTTCAGATAAATATATAGAATTGCTGGATCATACAGGAGCTCATTTTTTTTTTTTTTTTGTATATACCTATTAATTTATTGTACATATTCTCCATTAATTCCCTTTATTCCATTTTATTTATTTTTTTTTTTATAAATTAATTTTTATTGGTGTTCAATTTACCAACATACAGAATAACACCCAGTGCTCATCCCGTCAAGTGTACCCCCCAGTGCCCGTCACCCATTCACCCCCACCCCCCACCCTCCTCCCCCTCCACCACCCCTAGTTCATTTCCCAGAGTTAGAAGTCTTTATGTTCTGTCTCCCTTTCTGATATTTCTCACACATTTCTTCTCCCTTCCCTTATATTCCCTTTCGCTATTATTCATATTCCCCAAATGAATGAGAACATACACCGTTTGTCCTTCTCTGGTTACTGTGGCCAAGTTCAAAAAGGGTGTTGCCTGAGTTCTCCTCTGGGATTTTGATGGAATCTTGTCTCACATTTAGATCTTTCATCTATTTTGAGTTTATCTTTGTGTATGGTGCAAGAGAGTGGTCCAGTTTCATTCTTCTGCATGTGGATGTCCAATTTTCCCAGCACCATTTATTGAAGAGACTGTCTTTCTTCTAGTGGATCGTCTTTCCTCCTTTATCGCATATTAGTTGAGCATAAAGTTCAGGGTCCACTTCTGGGTTCTCTATTCTGTTCCATTGGTCTATGTGTCTGTTTTTGTGCCAGTACCACACTGTCTTGATGACCACAGCTTTGTAGTACAACCTGAAATCTGGCATTGTGATGCCCCCAGATATGGTTTTCTTTTTTTAAAATTCCCCTGGCTGTTTGGGGTCTTTTCTGATTCCACACAAATCTTAAAATAATTTGTTCTAAGTCTCTGAAGAAAGTCCATGGTATTTTGATAGGGATTGCATTATACGTGTAAATTGCCCTGGGTAACATTGACATTTTCACAATATTAATTCTGCCAATCCATGAGCATGGAATATTTTTCCATCTCTTTGTGTCTTCCTCAATTTCTTTCAGAAGTGTTCTGTAGTTTTTAGGGTATATTTTGAGAACCATTTGAATGGTAAATGGTTCTCCAACCTTTTATTTTCAGGTTGTAGGTGTCCTTCTGTCTAAAATGAGTCTCTTGTAGACAGCAAATAGATGGGTCCTGTTTTTTTATCCAGTCTGAAACTCTGCGCCTTTTGATGGGGTCATTAAGCCCATTCACGTTCAGAGTTACTTGAACTTCTTCTTAAAGGGGAGTTTTAAGAGTCCCCCTTAAAATTTCTTGCAGAGCTGGTTTGGAGGTCACATATTCTTTCAGTGCCTGCCTGTCTTGGAAGCTCTTTATCTCTCCTTCCATTTTGAATGAGAGCCTTGCTGGATAAAGTATTCTTGGTTGCATGTTCTTCTCATTTAGGACCCTGAATATATCCTGCCAGCCCTTTCTGGCCTGCCAGGTCTCTGTGGAGAGGTCTGCTGTTACCCTAATATTCCTCCCCATGAAAGTCAGGGACTTCTTGTCTCTTGCTGCTTTAAGGATCTTCTCTTTATCTTTGGAATTTGCAAGCTTCACTATTAGATGTCGAGGTGTTGAACGGTTTTTATTGATTTTAGGGGGGGATCTCTCTATTTCCTGGATCTGAATGCCTGTTTCCCTTCCCAGATTGGGAAAGTTTTCAGCTAGGATTTGTTCAAATACATATTCTGGCCCTCTGTCCCTTTCGGCGCCCTCGGGAACCCCAATTAAACGTAGGTTTTTCTGCCTCAGGCTGTCGTTTATTTGCCTTAATCTGTCTTCATGGTCCTTCAATTGTTTATCTCTTTTTTCCTCAGTTTCCCTCTTTGCCATTAACTTGTCTTCTATGTCACTCACTCGTTCTTCCACCTCGTTAACCCTCGTCGTTAGGACTTCTAGTTTGGATTGCATCTCATTCAATTGATTTTTAATTTCTGCCTGATTGGATCTAAATTCTGCAGTCATGAAGTCTCGTGAGGCCTTAATGCTTTTTTCTAGAGCCACCAGTAGCTGTAGAATAGTGCTTCTGAATTGGCTTTCTGACATTGAAGTGTAATCCAGATTTTGTAACTCTGTGGGAGAGAGGGCTGTTTCTGATTCTTTCTTTTGAGTTGAGGTTTTCCTTCTAGTCATTTTGCTCAGTGCAGAGTGGCCAGAAACAAGTTGTATTGGAACACGGGGGAGTATCACTGGCCCCTCTAGCTGGTCTTCTGGGGGAGGGGCCTGTTGCGTTGATTTTCAGGTGTTAGCACTTGGGGGAGCTGCTCTGCCCCTGCCTGCTGCAGGGCTCTGCGGGGGTTGTTTACCCCGCCAGGCCCCAGGAGGAACAGCAGCAGTTGCTATGGCAACTCTGGAAGCCTGGATTCAGCCTCCGCAGGAACTATGGGGCTCGGGGCTCTCGGCTCTCCGTCCGCAGGGCCTGGAGGCTCCGGGGCGGGGCCGCTGATCTGCTCAGCTCGGGGCAGGAGCGTCCTCGCTGTCTCGGGCCCTCCCGGCCTCTGCCTGTCCCGGGGGAGGCCGGATCCTGGGCTGTGTCCCGGCGCCCTGTGCTCCGGGGCCTGCGCTGGTGGATTCGCGCTCCCGCCCTGCAGCTCCCTCCCTGGAGCCGCTCCCGAGCCCCTCCGAGCTGCTCCGGTCGGTCCCTCCGTGCGTGCTGCAGCCCTTAGGGAGCTCGGAGCACTCTCCTGCGCTCGCAGGTGTCTGTTAGTGTCCCAGGGAGCCCGAGGGCATCCCCGCCCTCCTGGGTCCTGCTCCAACTCCCTGCGAGCCCCTTTCCGCCCGCCCGGGAAGGTTGGTGCAGCTCCTGCTCCTCCGGGACGGGGCTCTCCTGTCCTGGGGACACTCGCCCCGGCCTCAGCCCGGCTCCTCGCGGGGCCCCTCCCCCTCGGAGGCCTTTTGTTCCTTTATTTCTTTTTCCCCGTCTTCCTACCTTGATAGAAGCGCGAACTCTTCTCACTGTAGCATTCCAGCTGGTCTCTCTTTAAATCTCAGGCCGAATTCGTAGATTTTCAGGATGATTTGAAGGTTATCTAGGTAATTTGGTGGGGACAGGTGATTTGGGGACCCTGCTCTTCCGCCATCTTGCCCCTCCCTCCAGGAGCTCATTTTTAACTTTTTGAGGGATCTGTATATTGTTTTCCATAGTGGCTATACAATTTATATTACTATGAACAGTGTATTCTCTTTTCTCCACATCCTTGCCAACCCTTGTTATTTGCCCTTTTCATGCTCGTCATTCTGATGTGAGCTGATATCTCATTGTGGGTTTTTCTTTTTTAAAGCTTACTTATTTAAGTAATTTTTACACCCAGGGTGGGGTTTGAACTCACAACCTGGAGGTCAGGAGTCACATACTCTTCTGACTGGCCAGCCAGGCTCCCCTCCTTCTGGTTTTGGTTTCTGTTTACCTGATGACAAATCATCTTTCTGTTTACCTGATGACAAGACATCTTTTCATATGTCTATTGGTGATTTGTATGCCTTCTTTGGAAAAATACTGAATTTTTTTTTTTGTTTTTTTGATACTGAGTTTTAGGAGTTCTTTATATATTTTGGAGTTAATTCCTATAAATGTTCTTGAGTTTTGTTCTCAGTATAGTTAAATTGCTTAGAACAGTTTGGTCCTGTGGAGGCTTACCTATATGTTACCTTTGTGGGGCAGGATCAGAGCAGCCTTCAGTCTGTGACTCATTTTCTCCCTACTACTGAGGTGTAGTCCCCATCAGATCACTCTACCTGAGTTGACATGTTCTACCCTGGCTGGTGACAGCGAGGACAGTTCCTCTACCTCTGGGCTCCAGTGATCTTCCCTTTGTTTTTTTAATTTCAGGTGGCTCTTTCCTGGTCTTGGATAGTTTCCTTACATGCAGTGCTGATCTCAAACTCAGCTGAAAACTCAAGGGGGGACCCTCTGTTGACCTCCATTATCTTGTCTCTCTCTCTTTCCTATCCAGTGGATTTTATATCTCAAACTTCATAGTTGTCGACTCTGGAAGTTTGATTTTGGTCTTTATTATTATTATTTTTTAATCTTTTGCGTAGCTTCTTGAACACATGGATCACAGGTATCACAACTGGGCAGCTCTCCCCTGTCTGGCCCTCTGCCCTGCAAACTGCAGCTGTTCCCTGTGCTTAGACCTTTGGCTCTGCCTGGTTCCCTGTCCCATCTGCAGCCCACATCTTCCTCCAGACAATACAGTGGGGCAAATGTAGGCCTCGCTATGTTTGTACCACTCTCCTTCAGTCCCTGTGGTCCAATGTTGGAAAACTGTTTTTTTTTTTCTTTAAAGGTTATTTATTTATTCATGAGAGACACACAGAGGCAGAGACACAGGCAGAGGGAGAAGCAGGCTCCATGCAGGGAACCTGACGTGGAACTCGATCCCAGGACCCCAGGATCACAACCCGAGCCAAAGGCAGACGCTCAACCACTGAGCCATCCAGGTGCCCAGAAAACTGTTTTAAAAATGTTTTTTGTTCCAGTTTCTTACTTGTTTCACAGACGAGGGTAAATCCTGTACCTTTATTTCATCTTGGTTGGAAGTGAAAGTTTGTGGTCATTTTTGAAAATGGAATTATTCTTGGTCTTCTTTAAAAATCCAACTGAGAGATTAATAATGTGTTTTGCTGCCCTTCTATAGTTGAGAGAAAATAACAGTACAAGGTTTCAGAATAGTGTATTCCCCTGTGTCCAAAGAAGAAGAAAGACAGCCTCGTACCAACAAAAAATAGCTTGTTTTAATTTAAAGTGGAACAAAATGAATATTTTTTCCCCTGTGTTTAAGTGAGGCTGATCGTAGATAAATTAAAGCGCTTTGATATCATCAGTAGAGCACTCTTGCCAGCCCAAGAACAAATGCAAGTGTTCTTGGAAAAGGTTTGTGGGTGTGCTTAGGGCGTCCTTGTTATTTTCCCTTGCTTTGAATGAAAAAAGAAAGGTATTTATTTTTGTAGTAACGTTTCCTTAAAGTGATTGTGTAGCAACGGGTAGAACATAAAACTCTACATTACAAAGCAGAAACAAACAGAGCTTTGTAGTCTGTACAGGGCATGATATCCAAACTACAGAAGTGTTCTTTAATGCTGTAAGAATCTCAGTGAGGTTCCTGTTTCCTGACTTGTTATTTTTTAAGTGTGCTTGATACCATGTTCTTCACCAGAGAGTAGTCAGAAACTAAGGAAACTTGAAAAACAAAAAGCAAAAACAAATAGCACAAAACTAAAACTCAGTCATTTTGGTTGTAACTCCTAGGCTTCAGGTTCTTAAGAGTGTCAGGCAGGAACCAGAGCTGTCATCTTTGCTCTTAACAGTGTTCATGTGCTCTGTCTCCTAGAGATCTTTGGTCCATTTCAGAGGAGCCGTGTGGGGAGAAACCTGGAATATGCACTGAGAACTATCCTCGTGCACTGTTCCTGGATGGTGCTATGTACTGCCAAGGGCAGTGGCTATCTGGCCACAGGCAGCTCCCAACCCCATGCCTCAGTGTCCCCTAGCCTCTAGGACAGTCTTGTAGAGTGGAGAGCAGTGGGGTGCATCCAGGCATGGACAGATACACAGGGGGCCGGTGGGGGACAGCTGAAGCCTAGCCATACTGAGGAAGCACCTTGAGTCCAGACTGGGTCTGAGCTCAGTCCCCATGTGTCAGAGAGCCTGTGTGCACTATCTTTATACTCCTGATGCATGTGGTTTTTTCTCAGCCCCTGAATCTTTTCTTTCCCACAATCTCACAAGTGCCTTTTCACTATCTTTCTTGTAAATTTTTGGATTGCTTTCCATTTAGGCATGGTCTTGCCACACACACTTGAAAAATAGTGGAGAGGACAGTTTATACTATCTCCATCTGTTTAAAGTGGAAGCAGACCCTCAGGGGTAGTTTCCATTTGAGGCCATTGAAAGGCTTCTTGCACGCCCCACACTATTAATTTTGTTTTTCTCCTCTGTTCTCCTCCTTATCTCTGTTCCTTTCTCTTAGAGTTTTCCTCTCCTTACTTCTCCCAACCCTGCCTTATGTTCAGTGGGATGCATCACTCTCTTTGTGGCCAAGAACTAGCCCTTCAGCAAAATTTGCTTCTGGCCTTCTTCTCTTAATCATTCAAGTCTAGTGTCTATGAAGAGGCCATAAGAACTGCGGGCTCTGACCTCCTGGCAGCTCCCTCTGGGTCCATGCACTGTCTTCTGATGCTGACTTTTCCCCAGTCTCCTATGTCCCACCCACACTGACCCATCTAGGACCTATTTGTCAAAGATCCTATTGCCTCGTAGCTGAAGAGTGTTAATGGATTGTAACTAATCCATTGAAGTAAAATTCCTGCTAAGGTACTCTCAAGGTCATCTTGACCCCTGCTGGATAACACAATTCCGCCACCTCATTAAAACACACGATGGTTGTCATCTAGCTTGAGGACGTCAGCCGACTCACATCAGGGCATAATTCCTTTTTCTCTGCTTTGGTAAGGTTGTTGTCAAAGGGAGGCCATCATATGCCCTCTAGTTAGCTTGTAAATATAATTGATGGTGTTTGGGTCTTTGTAGCACCTCACCTTCTTGGCTTTGTGGATGATTCTCCAACCACCCAGTGGTTGCCTGCTGGAATTCCAGGAGGGGTATTTTGTGTGGAAGGCTTTTATGTCAGATCCTAGGCAGCCTTTGCCCTCTAAGTCCTGCTGGGACTGTTTGTTGTTTTCAGACGATGGCACAAATGTCTGTTGATCTTATGCCTGTTGCAGGCAGGTATGAGGTAGAGCCCTGTTAAACAGGGCATTATAGGTTGGTCATATAATCTGAGTCAGTCTGGCTATTATTTTCTTTGGCTGTCTTTCATGGTGTATTTTATTTTATTTTATTTTTTTTTCAGTGAGCTCTGTGCCCAATATTGGGCTTGACTTCCTGACACCAAGAAAAGAAGTAGCATGCTCTACTGACTGAGCCAGCCAGGTGCCCATTAGGGTGTATTTTTAACTTTTGCAAAGCAGTTTGTGTGCCCAGAACCCTGTTGGCATTGCTGTACTTTGAAAACAATTAAGTACATAGATGTGCATTTCCTAGAATACCTTCAGATTTAAAGGAACCATAAAATATTGCAGGCAAGAGGATTGGTCTGCAGTTAAACTGCATATGAATGGTTGTGACTTCTAAGAGATATGAGTGGGGGTGTCAGACTCTGATTGGTTGGTAACTCACCTGTCTTCTGCCCTGCTCTCCTCGTTTTCCTGGCAACCCCACCCTGTGTGTAACAGCTATCCTGTTAGGTGACTAAGGACAGCAAAATTAGGGAAACTTGAACTAGGCTCTTGGGCTTTCTGACAGCAGATCTAATTAATTAGAAGGTTTGTGGGAAATGAGCTTGGGAATGGTTTTCCTGCTCTGGCCTCCTTGTTCCTTCCTTTCCATCACTGCCATGGATCATTGGGAGTTAGCTGTAAGTGATGGAGTAACTGCCAGCAGACCTTAGTCTTTGTTTTTTTTTTTTTTTTTTTTTAATTTTTATTTATTTATGATAGTCACAGAGAGAAAGAGAGAGGGAGGCAGAGACATAGGCAGAGTGAGAAACAGGCTCCATGTACCGGGAGCCCGACGTGGGATTCGATCCCGGGTCTCCAGGATTGTGCCCTGGGCCAAAGGCAGGCGCCAAACCGCTGCGCCACCCAGGGATCCCCAGACCTTAGTCTTTAATTGGTGACCCTGATTTTTAAGACAAGGCTCTAAAATACTCTTTTGGTTATTTCAGAAAAAATTCTTGTAATTAATTTCTTATGTTCAGATAGTTTATCATACATGTCCTAGATATACATGAAGTACTTAGAGTCTTTAGCTTGGTGACTTCAGGACAGGCTGCTTCCCTGTTAGGTGACCAACAATGATCTAAACTCCCAAGTGGCAGGGCTCCAACGGTGGAACCAAGAATAAAGGCCTTGGGAAAGAGGGCTAGGTGTCTTTGGTCCCTTTCTTACTCTCTTTTTTGGGATTTTTAGTAGCAAGTCCCATACTTAAATCACAATGTGTTGCTGGAGACTAGATCACTGTGTTAGTGGAAGTGTCTTCCTGCTTTCCTGGCATATCCTGGGTGATGAGCATGGTTCTCAGGCACACTGTACATCTGTGGACCTAGGAGTGACTTTGAGGTCTTCCCAACAATAAGAGGGAAGTGAGTACAAATGAAACATATAAGGCAGAAATTTAATTATGTGCTACAAAAAAACCCGAAATACCATTCCCGTATAAAGTAAATGTTCCCTTTATTTCAGCTCACAGCAAATTTATGATGAAGTGGATGGGTTCCTTATATTAAGGTTTGATGCTCGATTTGATTTTTTTCCTTGTCTTTGATTTTTTTAAAAATCTTATTTAAAGTTGACAACATAGAGTATAACACTCTGTGCTTGTCTCTGATTTTGAAAGAAAAATATATTCCTTAGAGAAAATCAGAGTGAAATGCATGTCCCCCATTACCATGGCAAGCAGTAATTGTTCCTGAAGGGGACTCCCTGAGGGAGTTAATGTCCTTGGTTCATGACAACACCTCTTCCCCCTACTCACCCCTAGAATATGTTCAGGAACCAGGGGAGTTACAGGCTTCCTCCTATATGCTAGGACCTGTCCTCCACCATGACATCTTTCAGGGCTTGCATCATCCTACACAGCTGGACTCTTTCTGGTAGTGGTCCCTCCTCTCCACCTCATAACATCCTATCCATGGCCACCAGGGATGCTCTTACTCAGGATGCAGTTCATCCCAGTTCTCAGAAAGCTTGTGTAGGGCCCAGGCCTCAGAGAATACAATAGGGACTCTCTCATTTAACCATCATATCTCTTTTATCCCACAATGGTGCCTCTCTTCTGTTAGGACCTTATTGCTGGCATCTGGTGCCTCCCCATATCTCCATCTCACGGCCAGTGAGCACATCACATCCTCCTAACCACTTCAGTTTTTCCCAAAGTCCAGGAAAGCTTGTTTTAATGTTAGCACTTGTGAATTTCCTACTGTCTAATCGTAAACGCACACCCTACCTTATCCAGGAAACTTCACTAGGTATCTCCAAAGAATGGACAGTATTTGGAATAAAAGTACCATAGATCCAGACTTGCCACTCAGGAAGAGTACAATATTGGCATAAAAAGATGAGTTGGGAATCATTAGTTACTTACACAAATGTTTCCCACCTGAGAAACAAGTCACAAAAGAGAGAATGTTTTAATGAGGATTGTTGAGCAATTGTGTTGAAATAATCTTTTGTTCATTAAATCGTTAATTATGGCTAGCTGCTTATTAATCCAAATGCCTGGCAAGACAGGCCACAGTGAAACCGTGAGAGAAAGCAGATGCAATATGAAAACAAACTTGAGAACTAGGAATGAACCTTGATATACAGGGGTGGGTGACCATGGCAATGTTATTTTCAAATTGCAAAACAAAGGGCCTTATTAATATTAACATAGTACAGCATGGAAATAAAGAGTTAAGTCAGCTTGGAAACAAAGAGTTAACTCTTTTTTTAATAATAAATTTATTTTTTATTGGTGTTCAATTTGCCAACATACAGAATAACACCCAGTGCTCATCCCGTCAAGTGCCCCCCTCAGTGCCCATCACCCATTCACCCCCACGCCCCGCCCTCCTCCCCTTCCATCACCCCTAGTTCATTTCCCAAAGTTAGGAGTCTTCATGTTCTGTCTCCCTTTCTGATATTTCCCACACACTTCTTCTCCCTTCCCTTCTGTTCCCTTTCACTATTATTTATATTCCCCAAATGAATGAGACCATATAATGTTTGTCCTTCTCTGATTGACTTATTTCACTCAGCATAATACCCTCCAGTTCCATCCACGTTGAAGCAAATGGTGGGTATTTGTCGTTTCTAATGGCTGAGTAATATTCCATTGTATACATAAACCACATCTTCTTTATCCATTCATCTTTCGATGGACACCGAGGCTTCTTCCACAGTTTGGCTATTGTGGACATTGCTGCTAGAAACATCGGGGTGCAGGTGTCCCGGCACTTCATTGCATCTGTAAGTCAGTTAAGAGGGGGTATGATCTATCAACCTGATTTAACTCATTTGAAAGGTAAATATATTTAGCTTTAAGTGTTATTTGATGATTGCTTATCGCTTTTTTTCTTACTGATATGTTCTTCCGTGGTCTCCCTCAAAGAAATCAGATTTTACCTTCATCTCTACTATAAAGACAGCTACAGAATTCATAAGGAAGTCATTTCAGTGTCTCAACTGACACCAGTCAATGCATTTTCCTTTTAAAAACATTTGGTTAATTAGGATTTCATTTAAAACAATTACCCCCCCACCAAAAAAAAAAAACAATTATCCCATAAAGAATGCTTGACTGTCATAAGAATTGTCAAAGCCTTCATTCGTTCAGCCGGAGCATGTCTGGTAGGCCTGCTGTAGGTGGGTGTGGGGATGGGTGGCCTGAAGACCAGCTGGGAGAGGGCTGTGCACAGGGCTGCAGTAGAGTGGGTGAGAAGGCACATGGTCAGTCTAGGGCACTACCTGGCTGCCTGGCCTCCCTGCCTGGGGTGCAGGTGCTCAGAGACTGGGCACATGATCACCTCAAGAGTTCAGAGGTACTTGGCAGTAGAGATAAGAAGGCATTTGAGCCAATTCTTGAAAAATTTAAAGATTCTACCAAGTGAGGAAGTGAGTAAAGGAGGTTTTGCTAGTCTCACACTCACTATGGTCATTCTTTAAAAGTTCTGAGAACCTCTCAAATCGTCCCTTTTGCTTTTTTGTTGCCTAATAAAAAGCTACACTCTGAGCTCTGGTGGAGGCCCATCTGTTTGACGGAAACATGGGTGTGTTGAGGTATAAGCTGTGGTCAGACTGTAATTTAGATGCAGTAGAGAAAAATATGTGCTTGCCCTTCAGTTATTCCTGGAGAAAGAATGTATTATGACTTGGGGAAAGGAAACATTTACGGTAGGGAGGAGGAAAAGAATGTGTTAGGGCAGCTGTTTGGTGTAGTTCATGGAATGAATGAAAAATCACTTGTTCTATGCGTGGCCAAGAGGACATTTAGTCTTCTGTATAGAAATAATCATCTTCAGCAGTTTTCACTGCTGCTTCTCAATGCAGTAAGGACCACATATAATAAGATAAACTTCTTGGCAAAATTATTTGAAATAAATATGATATGTGCCTTCCATCTTTGATTCCAAAATACTGTTTCTTCTGGTTGGTTTGGGAGTTATAGGAATTATAGGTTTTATTTTTGTCTTTTATTTTTAGTAAAGGTAGAAAATTATTTTCATGAAGCAACTTATCAAATGTTGGGCAATCCCTAGAGTTAGATGAGTTTGGGGAAGGAAGATAGCCCAACCTTCATATTTCATCTATGGATTTAACATTTCCTTGTGTTCTTCCCCTAGAAGATAAACATAATCCTTCAGTCTGTGGACCCAAAAGGTGCTAGAGAGAAACATGACCCACATTTCTTGGGCTATAAGACTGATTTTTATCTGGACTGTACTTGTATGTTAATGCATTATTTTTCTCCTCAAGATCTATGTATAGTCAATTCATTACTGTTTCAGCTCAGAGAGAGTATAGAAGTAAATGTGAAGTGTGCTGCAGTGGGCAGGTGTGGTTTTTAGTAAATACAAGTACTGAAATATTGATGATGATAAAGGATTTTTTTTTTTAAATAAAGTTGGTATCTCTTTTCCCGGATCATGACTCTTAGGCACAGTAGAATGAACTTAAAGCCATGTAGGTGGCAGTATAGTTCCAATCCTTTTTGAGGTACTGGCTCCGATGCCTGTGTACGGCTGAGTATGACAGATTGCATCTGCAAAGTGGGTCAAAGGGACTCAACTAGTAATCCAAAATCAAGCTTGGAACGTTTCATTGAGTAGGGACCCAGCAGGCTCATGTGGGCCCATGTGTTGAAATTGGAGCCAGCTTCTCCAAGAATATCCCCATGGACCATCATTGATATACTGTTCTAGCAATGCCCCTTATATTTCTTTTTAAAATTTTTTTAAAGATTTATTTATTGGGAGAGGGGGACAGCATGTGCATGAGTATGGGAGGGACAGAGGAGAAGGAGAGAATCTCAAGCAGACACCCTCCTGAGCCCAGTGACAGGACTGAATCTCATGATCGTGAGATCATGACCAGAGCTGAAATCAAAAATTGGATGCTTAACTGCTAAACCACCCAGGTGACCCAATGCACTTTATATTTCAAAAGAGTTTCTTTTTTATTTTTTTTTATTTATTTATGATAGTCACAGAGAGAGAGAGAGAGGCAGAGACACAGGCAGAGGGAGAAGCAGGCTCCATGCACCGGGAGCCCGACGTGGGATTCGATCCTGGGTCTCCAGGATCGCGCCCTGGGCCAAAGGCAGGCGCCAAACCGCTGCGCCACCCAGGGATCCCTCAAAAGAGTTTTTACTTTTCCTCCATTCTTGCCTATTTTCCAAACCAAGAGCATTTATCTACCCAGGATTTATTATAATTTAAGCAAATCTCAAAAGCTAATACTTAAAATTCCTAATATTTCTGTAATATTTGATACTTTTAGAAGAAATTTCAGAATCATTCTACTATTTAAGAAACATTTATTTGAATATATATATTAAATATTCAACAAATACCTAATGTTTGCTAGGAAAATCCTGATTTGTTTCCCAGGGACAGTTCTGAGAGGCAATTTACTTTGCACCATTAGCCATATTTTACAGAGAAGATGACTTAATGTTCATGTTTACAGAAGTTGGATGGTGTACCCAAGCAGTCAATGGCAGAGATGAACTTGAGCAGTTGCTGTTTATTTTAGGTCGCATGCTCTTTCTCCTCTATTTTGATGTCTCTCTGTCAGTCATCTTTTATGTGTATATCTTTGATGTATATACCTGTTTGCAAGTGCATGTTTGCACACACACACCCCATACATATAGATATACACACACATACACATGCACACACATGTCTTGGGGCAGAGCATTGTGAATACAGACTGGCAACATGTAGGTGGCGTTGGAAGTCATGCATGCCTGAGTCTGGGAGGAAAGCTGCTGCTTCCATTCTATACTCAGAGAAGCCAAGGCCCATGGAGGTTTGGGAACTGCCCAGAGTGGCCAAAACTGAGTGAGTTTCATTGTCAGGTTTTCTGAATCCACTATTCAGTTCCCCTGCTGGCATGTCCGTTATGAGCCATCTTGCAAGTACAAACAGGATTGGCAAGATGCTTTGGAGTTTTAAGAATGTATATCCTTAAAAAAAAAAAAAAAGAATGTATATCCTTATGGGATAAGTGCTGATGACAGAGCCACTTGCAGATGGGAACTGGATTTCCTGAGGATAAAGCCAGCTACACAGGGGCCAAACTCTGGTTCATATGGACTCACAAAGACAGAGGAATTTAGGCTGCTTATTTTGATTCTTAGGAGAACCCTTGAGTGAGTAAATTCCTCTAGAGGCACAGTCCTTGTAGCCAAGAAGCAAAGAAAATGTGCAGATGCCCAGATGGCAAGAGGACATTGGCAGACCCACCTTGCTTAACACCTGGTGTGTCCTTAGCACCTCGCATGAGCCCTGCAGAACCAACTTGATATTTCAACAGATGAAAGAAAGGAGGAGCATGGGATGCCTGGGTGGCTCAGCGCTGTAGTGTCTGCCTTCGGCCCAGGGCGTGGCGTGATCCCGGAGTTCTGGGATCGAGTCCCACATCAGGCTCCCTGCATGGAACAGGCTTCTCCCTCTGCCTGTGTCTCTGCCTCTGTGTGTGTGTGTGTGTGTGTGTGTGTGTGTGTGTGTGTGTGTGTCTCTCATGAATAAATAAATAAAATCTTAAAAAAAAAGGAGTGTAGGTGGAAAAGTGTAATTTAAGTGTTAGAGGAGACATTATGGTAGACTGGGAGGGAGAAGACCAGCACGGGCTGCAGTGTCACTACCTACCTTCTTACTAATGATTTGTTTCCCTTCGGACCCCTGAGATTGCTATGCCCAGGGGGTCAGATGAAGATGTATTCCTGAGACTTGGCTTTGCCTTATCAGGAATTATCCACCTGAAAAAGATTCCTTGGTCATGTGGACACCAGGTGGAAACTAAGTTTCTGGTGAGATCCCTAAAATGGCACACCCCATTGAATATTAATCACACTTTCCTCATATGTACAATGCAGTTGTATGTACCAAATTTTGGTCTGTGATTTATTTCAGGCAAAATAATGGCCTCCCCAAATATGTCCATCTTCTAATCCTCAGAACCTGTGAATATTTTAGGTTACATGGCAAGGTAGAATTAAAGTAGTTAAAATCATTTAGGCTTAAAATAAGGAGATCCTTTTGGATTTTCTAGGTGAGCCCATTGTAATCACAGAGGCCCATAGGTAGAAGAAAGAAGAAAGAGAACCAGAAAGAATGCAAATCAGTAGGAAAGACTTGGCCTCCATTGTTGGCTTTGAAGATGGAAGAAGAGGTCATGAGCCAAGGAATGTGGGCGGCCTCTTAGAAACTAGAAGAGGCAAGGAAACAAATTCTCCCTTAGAATCTCCAGAGAGGGACACAGCCCTGTTGATTCCTTGATTTAGCTCAGGGAGACCTGTATTGGGATTGTGACATCCAGAACTCTAAGACAGTAAATTTGTATGGTTTTAAGCTACTGAATTTCTGGCAATCTGTTAACAGCAGCCATAGGAAACTTGATTTGTGATGTTATTGACCTGGCTCAATAGACTGTCCACATAGCCCTAGGTTGCAGTGAGAGGGGTTCTCAGGACTGAGAAAATCTGCCCGGATATTTATCAATGTGTTCATTTCAGTTTTCAAAGAGGAAGGCCCAACTCTGTGTTTGCGATGTTAAGACAACACAGTCTGTACTGTGGAGATGGGCATATGCCAGTGTTTCCACAGTGCACTTTGCCCAATTTCTGTTCTGTTCTAAGAAGAAAAGCATCCAGACAGAGAGTTCCCAAATAACGTCTTGGCCCAAAAGCAACATTTTACTGATTTAAAACAGGAAAATCATTTAAAAAGACTCTCTGGTGAACAAAGATGGCTTTGTATGTGATACTGAACCTAAGTAGGCCACATGCCTCCCTCATGTGGAGTGCATGTTCCCTGTGTTGACATAAAAATGTAGATGAGATCCTTCCCTTTGGAATACTGGGAGCCTTTAGCCAAAGGCGTGTGGCTGGCTGCTCACCAACCTGGATCAGTTATCAGTGTGATGAATTCATAGCATAGGAGATTTGCTGCTATAGTGGCTTTTGTATTCTGGCAGACACTTTAGGGTTCAGAGATTAGTGTGAGGGACTCCCCAAGGGGGATTGTGATGTCCTTCCTACTCAGTGGTGGGAACGGGCAGCTGGCCAGGTAAGCTGTAGGTATAGTGGTATCAGGGCCAGGGTGCTTTATAGAGCTAGGATGTGTAGTTTTCCATGCCAGATCAAACAGTTTTACCAAAATGAGCAAATTGAGGCCCAGATGTTGGCTACCTGGGACCTGAATAAGAATCAGCATTTTAAGGCTGTGGGATTGCACTGTCCCCCAGAAGCTTACACCTGAGATGCATTCACAGCAGCCGTGACTGCATACAGAAGCAGCTCAGGGCTGCCTTACTCACATTAACAAACCTGCTCCCCAACCACCCACGATGCTGTCACAGGAACTGGTGTCCTCACTTTACAGATAGGGACACTGAGGCTCAGAGACATGACTGCCTGTGCAGACTGCAAGTGCCATATCAGAGGCCAGTGTGGGGCCTGGTTCTGCCCTGACTTCTCAGCTCACTCACCTCCTGCTGTGTGCCCAGGTGCTGCTGAGGGGTATCCAACCCTGTCCACTGTGCATGACTACTGCCTTGGGGGTCTGGGGAGCTGCTGGCTGAGTAGCCTCCTAAAATCCCAGTGTGTACCCAACAGCATATAGGGGAGCACATGTGGGATAAATCCCCTAATACAGCCCATCTCCCTGGGGACACTCCACACCGTCACTCCAAAGGGTTTTCTTTTCTTCAAGTTAGTTACCGAAAAGGAAACACATTTTCCCTTCACCCACAAGGGCTCACCAAACCCTTGGCCTGCAGCTGAAGCTCTAGTCAGGGACAACAAAAGGATAGTGCAGTCATCCAGTTGTTCAAACACCAAGAATATACTAAATGCATGGATTTTACCTCTGTAAAAACACAGTCTCTGGTGTCATTGAAATACTGGTAATAAAACTGATAAAACAAGTAAATAAGAAATAGATGCTTAACATTGTTACTGTGAGTATTGGTGTTTGAAGTAAAGTGGATTTAATTAGGACAGGTAGGAAGCCTCAGGGAATGTTCCAGAGTGGGCTGGAACACTAAACAAGGCTTAGTTTATACATTACTGGGGACTCCAAGTGGGGTCTGTCTATCTGTTGTCCATGTGCTAGTGGCACTGTATGTGTTTCTGAGGAGGAGGAAGGGATGGTTGGCTAGAGTGGTCAGGCAGCTACCACAGAATTGGGTTTTGCTGTGATCTGGAGAAAGTTTGTTCTTTTGTTCAGTGTTTGTGTGTCATCCAGTCCACTTTAGTAGTGGAGATCTGGAAGCTGTTTCACCAGATTGGAATCTGGCACTTTGCAGGAAGGAGAAAATCACAAAGAGCCTGGTTTTTCTCCTGTTGATTTGAATCTTCTCATTGTTCCATGCTGCCTTCCAATGTGTCCTTGGTCATTTGCTAGGATGTCTATAGGCAGGCTGAGACAGGGGATCTCGATCCTTCCCCCATCAGATACATTTCAATAGTCGTGATTTCACATGTATATTCTGTCATCCATGTGAAGTGGGGGACTTAGTCCCTTCTCTTTGACAAATGACCTGCACGACAGTGTCTCCTGGGCTTCCTGGGCCTGTTGAAGCTCTCCTGGCTGCAGGAGGACAGCAGGCAGTGGGGGCTGGGTGGGCACCTATGACTCTCACCCTAGGGCACTAGCCTCAGAGATGGGAGTCACCTTAGTTTCGACTCCAGGCCCTTGAATCACAAACCACAGACTGTACCTGGCACCTCAGGAACACTTGCCTCCAAGATACTTTGATTTAGTTGGCTCTAGAGTCCAATCCTCCCAACCAGGACAGGACCATCATCACCAGAAGAGTGTCAGATGTCGGAGCCTGCTAGGAGGTTATAACTGCAAGTTAAAGGAAGAGGGCAGGTGGGAGATAATATGGGGTTCTTTCTTGGCCAGAAGAAGTCCATATCCCTGATTGGTGGCCTTGACAAACCTTGCAAGGGTTATGTTTGAAGAAGCCTAAGATCACAATTGTAATAGTCATAGACCCTCTCCTAGGTCTCCTGACTTCTACTTGTGAGTTTTGGGGCATGGACTTAACCCCTTCTGACCTTAATTATCTTCATCCTTAAAATGAGAATGTCACCACCTCAGGGGCAGTGCAGAAACAGAACGAAAATGATGACATGCAGGTGATGGTCAGCATGGCCACTGTCACCATATTTTTACCCAAGGAGGAAAACAAAGAGTTCACCATTCCTTCCTAATTCTAGCATTGTTGATTTTTCTCAGAAAAATATTGGGTGAATCAGTTTCCCCGGGTTAGTGCTACCATTACTGCTCTACTAGAGAACACTGAAATTTGGCTGTCAAGCTATTAATACCAAAGGTTTCTTATATCACCATACAAACTGCATCAAAAGAAATTGTGTCACCACAGCATACTTTGATCTATTTTTAATATTCCCTCTATTTTTCTCTGACAAGAGCAGTGCTTATTTGAGGTTTTTTACTGACCAAACTTTGTAGCTTGTCATAATTGAGGGACATTTGTAATATGGAGAAATGTTGTTATACTGATTCTTTTAGAAAGGCTTAATATAGACAAGAAGTTGCTTGCATGATTTCTAATTCTGCATAGTAGGGAGAAACCCAGGGTGTTGGTCAGGGAACGATCTGGAAGTTAGTGCTGTTCAGTAAGCCCTAGGAAGACTTCCCAGTGGTGCAGTGACAGACAGTTTGGGCTGCACTGACCCAGTCTGCCATGCCCATTGGTTAAGAAAACTGCTGTGCTGCTCTGGTTTTTAGTCCCTTCAGAATAGCAAATGGGAGGAGAGGATCTTGTCATCAATGAAGACTTTTACCCTTCAAATTCTGATTCAGAGGAAGCAGGGAGCTTTGGGGAAATGGTAGCCAGCAAACAAACCCTTTCCCTCTCCAGCCCTCACACACCTGAGCAGGGTGGGGCACTGGGGGCTAGGTGCCTTTGGAGCAGTCTTTAGTCCATCTGGGGCCATGGAAGGCACTGGTGCAGCCTACCTGCCATGGGCTGCAGGCACTGGAGAGCACCATTAGAAAGCCCTGAGGTGAGTCCCACAGAGCAGAGCATCTTGGAAGTCTTCTAGCCTTTAGTGGGGAAGGTGACTGTGCATGCAAGGGTAACCACATGCCCAGGTCCCTGGTATCATTCTTGCTCTTGGGGCTGGAAGAGACTGCCAGAGAAGGGGTAAAGGTTTGTGCTCCTCTCTCAGCTGGGGAGCTACTTCACCTGCCACAGGAGGGGACCTGCCATCACTGTAGAAAGCACAGCAGAATCCAGGTGTGCTAAGCAAGAATAGTAACCATTCCTCCAAAGGGGCTGGGCTGCCCAGGAGAGGAAGATGGTTTGAACAAGAGAAATCAAGCTGGGGGCAGTGACACTTGTGGCCACACAAACAAGAACTGCTCATAGTAATTGAGGGCACTGAGTCTACTGAAGAAGGGAAGTGGGGAAGATCAGCTACTGAAAGTAGGAACAAAAACCGTGAAAGACCTCAGAATAAATTTAAAAAGAAAGGTTCAAAGCCCTTCTGATGAAAGTGTAGTACCATTCTGAAGGATGTCAGCAAGCACTCAGGGATGAAAAGCTTCCTGTGGCCCTGGGTAGGAGAGTCAGTGCTGTCATAATCCCAGTACTCCCAAGGGGGATATGCCTGTGTGTAGTTCGATGCTGCTTAGAAGGTGGGACTGAATAAAATGGCCTTAAAGGTTTATAATGCTCCAGTAGAGCCAAAACATTTTTTAAAAGATGAAGGAAGGACTTTGTACCAGTTAGTGAAACATGGGCTACAGCATAAGGGTGTACACGACTTGCAGGTGCCCTGCAGAGTAAGGGTAAGGAACCCATCCAGCAGTCACTCTGCATTGCTGGCCCAGCTGGTTTGGGACCTCTTTCCCCCAGAGGGGGGCACCCAGTGCTGCAGCTGATCCAATACACTGCAATCAAACCACTAGTATCACGGTGTGGACAGGAAAAATGACACGCTGATTGCTTGAACACAATAGATAAACCTCCGATACTGTATGTGAGAATTTTAAAGTAGGTATTTAAGTTCAATGGGAAAAGGATTATTTAATAATTAGTGTTTATACAATTGGCTATGTGGAAGAAATAGCATTGGATCCTTGATTGTACCTTATAAAAATGAATGTCAATTGGTTTGAACATTTAAATATGAAGAGAACTCTGCATTCCTACCCCCAACCCCCCAAAACAAGGAAGCCACATTACAGCCAGGGGCACAGGAGATTTTCTGAGTTAGGCCTAGAAAGGTCAGGCATATGTAACTAAATAAAAATTTTAACTGTTATATGACAAAATATGCCACAAATAAACATTATAAAAACTGTAATACTTTAGAGAAAAAAAATTCAAGGCAGAGGACAGAAAGGAGGTTAATATTTTTAATATGAAAGTTCTCACAAATTGTCAAGAAGGAAGCAAAAAATATAGAAAAAATGAGGGGAACATAGGCGTTAATTCGCAGAATAAGTCAGTTGGTCTGGGAGTCAGGGAGATGCAGATAGAAAGGTAGAGTGCCCTCTCCTACCTTTTCAACTGGAAAGGGAGGATTTGGAAAATGAAGATTCCAATGGAGATTCCAATGGAGATTCCAATGGAGATTCCAATGGAGAAATGTAAATTGGTGCCTTTAAAATTATTAAAGACACAGGACCTCTTCCAGCTTTAGGGCATTGCCTGCCAGAATGTGGATCATATTATTTCTGCCCATTTTGTGAGAATATCATACCAACAAGTGAATTATTGTAGTAGAAATTACCTTGGCAACTCTAAAAGTGTGCCCCAAGTGTTTATTACATGCTTCAAATGGCAGTAATCTTATTATTATTGAGATGATGAATCTGATCCCCTGGTCTTGATATCTAAGGAATTATTTTTGAGAATGTCCCATGAAATTCAGAAAAGACTGCAGTAGAAATGATTTGTCAAAAAAAAAAAAAAAAAAGTTGAAACTCACCAGGGGTTTTCTAAGTGATCTGGCTTAAGGTATCATTTTTCTGTCACAGGCTAGTATATTTCCTGAGAAAAATTGTTTCTTCTGGATAGGCAGTGTTGCATTGTAGCAAATAATTGTGTGGTCCCAGCATAATACAGTGTAGGCTGGGAAACTTCATCTACCTCACCTTCATTCTAAAGAAGCCTGAGGCCCTTGTTACATGGGAAATTCTGCATTTTCTGACTGTATCTCAGAAGGCTCAGTATAGACTCATTTGAGCAGTCTTCTCCATGCACACATGTGCTTCTACACATGTGCTTCTATATATATCTGGAGCATTTCTTGCTATGCATGTAGCTTTTAGAAGACATCTGGAATAATAAGTATTTTAGAAAATACATTTCATGCATATGGGTTAAATTACTATACTTTTGGTAATTTTGCTAATCATAAGATTAACTGCAGGAAAACCACTCCCAAGGATCTTCTCACTGCCTTTGACTTTTAGTATTAAATTAAAAAGCCATTAGCATGTCTCACCAGAGGAGCAGATGTTTCAACTTAGGGTAGAAAGAAGACACATTCTGGATGTTGTGCAACATACTTGGGTCAAGTTCCTGTGGCAGATTTTGCCATTTCTGTTTCATTGCTGATTTCTCATGTATATGATTTAAAAAATATGTTGGTTTAGTTAATGTTTACTTGATAATCCATTTTCCAGAATGTTTGTCACAGGTGCTTTGAAGCAGTGCTTCTCAACCTGGGATGATTTTGTCCCCCAGGAGGCATTTGGCAATGTCTGGAGCCATTTTTAGCTGTTACAGCTTATAGGGAGGGGCACACTGCTGGCATTTCTTGGGTGGAAGCCAGGGATGCTGCTTAACATCCTGTAAAGCAAGGTGGCTAGCTCTCTGTGGCCCAGGGACCCCTGGGTGGCCCAGCAGTTGAGCGGCTGCCTTTGGCTCAGGTTGTGATCCTGGGGTCCTGGAATCGATGGAGTCTCACATAGGGTTCCCCATAGGGAGCCTACTTCTGCCTCTGCCTATGTCTCTGTCTCTCTGTGTGTCTCTCATGAATAAATTAAAAATCTTTAAAAAAAAAAAAAAGAATTATCTGGCCCAAATATCTGTGCTGAGGTTGAGAACTCCTGCTTTAAAGCCACTGTCTCTCATTCTGGGCTCTTCATTTCTCTGCCTTTGTGTAAATGAGGGTTTATTAAATTTGAGATAATTTTAGAGTCTCAGTGGATCTTTTTAAAGTGCTGTGAGAATTTTTCCTGTCTATGTCTCTCTCTCTCTCTCTCTCTGTGCTCCACACACACGCCTTCATTTGTTTACAAGATGAAAAATAACTTCCATGGAGGATTTTCTTATCCCCAAGGCATTGGGCCTTGGCACTGATGATTATTCCACGAGGTTCTTGGATCACTTGCCGTGAACCTCCCATTTAGGGCTTGCCTCACCGTGTCCTGGTTTCTCCTTCATTCTGTTTGCTTCAGACATGTTGTGCTGCTCCCCCTTCCTGGGCCCGAGGAGTCCTAAAGTCCAGCCAGGCTGGGGATGCTGCAGTCTAGTTGGTTTGCATGGTAGGTTTGTTCCATGGTCTTCTCTTTTTCTTAAAAATGTGTTCTGTGGATCTTTATAAATACTTTACATTTGAATATAGCTCAGCCTTGAACTATTCAAGAGAGGAAGAATATGGATTCAGTTCTTGTCTAAGATGCAAAGCATCCAGAGATTTCTACCAACTGTTTTTGTTGGTTTAGTAGATGTAACAGAACTTAGTTTAGTTGCAACAAGCCTGTCTCATCCATGGGATGAGTTCCTTTATCACAGGAACTGTGATAAACTGAGAGGCCAGAGTCAATTTGATGTTTGGAAAAGAACTCTCTTTTTACAGGGATTAATTGTTCTGTGCCAATGAAATAGTAAAGTATGGTGCTGAGCACGCAATCTTATTTTCACTGTGATTCTACTCATCTGGGTGCTCTATTTTACTTAACTGCAATGAATGATTATGCCATCTTTCTAAGTTAAGAAAACAAAATAGCGGCTCTTGCTTTAACTCCAAACCACAATTTAACTGTAAGGTGTAACTTGTTCACTTGTAATATTTCTGATTTTATTAGTCAAAGTCAATCTCTTGTTTCAAAAGCATAATGAGGAAAATAGCAAAGTCAATCTTGTTTCAAAAGCATAATGAGAAAATCATGCACACAAAAAAAATGGAAAGTGATGTCAAAATAGAGACTGTGGCCTTGCTCAATTTGAAGATCCTTGTGGATGGTCTGATGCCCACCTGCAGAGCAGGAAGTCTGTGCAACCAGAATGAAGGGCTGCTGGGGGTTAGGTGTGAACAGTTTCTGTGGGAAGACAGACCTCCATTTATGGACCAGGCACCTGAGGTGCTGAAGTTCAGGCTTCTGAGCCCCCAGCTCCTCTCCTTCCTCTGTGCCTCTTAATGACTTATCCGTCATTATGAGGCAAGACAGTGCCTGTGCTGGGGTTTCAAGCCCTCGGTGGGAGCAGTGACCAGATGTGAGGCAACATCATTCATTATTGATCATTCCAGAGTCAGCTGCTTAGTACTGTTTGGAAATATTCTCTGGGGGAAGAAGTTTTCAAGAAAGGTGGGGGCAGCTTTCCCTAGAAGTGACCAGTAAGATGCCTGCCATAGGCGAGATGGCGAATTTGAAAATGAGCAGTTTGGCCAATAGCCTTGTCTCCAGCCGTGCCATGTGTGCCCTACCCAAGTTGGGAGCCCTTGTCAAAGCTACCAGCTCATTCCAAAGCCATGCAAAAAAACCTGCTCTCCTGCCCCAGTGACAACCCACTGACTGCCCTTCAGCCCCAGAGGGGTGTCCCCAGAGTCAGAGGTCCGAAGTGGGTGGTGTCCAGGTTGCCAAAGCTCAGAGGCTCTTGGCCGCAGTTAGGGATGAGCTCATCTCTCAATCTGCCAAGGCCCATTTAGGACACACTTCCCAGTTTGTAGCAGAGACCACAATTTGGTGACTTCTAACCTTGGATGTGGCTGCTCTGGTTGTTTGGAAATAAGTAGACGGTCAGACAAATGGACTGAAATCTGTGTCAAACACTGCAGAGGTCTAGGACTGTTTGCCTTTCCACCCTTATTCAAGTATATCAGTATTTTACTTTCAGACTACATTGGTCTCTGGGCTGCATAATTTAAAAGAAAAAAATAAAAAGTTTTTGGCTTGGAATTTTGCAAAGTTGTCAATAGACAACTCCTTTAGGAGTTGTAGTTGTTCCTCTGTTAGGACACCAGATCAGGAGTGCTTTCAAAAGCAAATGGCCCTTGAGGCTTCATGGTTCCTGGAGATTTGGTCCTTTGCCTTCCTGGCTTGTGACTTTGGTTAGGTCATTCCATCTTTATTTCTCTAAGTGGGAATATAGTGTTAGGATTGTGTGAGGACTTAGTGAGATAAAGCTCCAGATTCCTATCTTTATCTGCATTTGTCTTCAAAGCTGTGGGCAACTCCTACAAGGCCAACCCACATACGCTACTAGCGCCTTGAAGATATCACAATTGGACTCTCTTCCTTCCCACAGCAGACGCACTCCTGTGTAAGGTCAGTGGCTCCCACATTACATCCACCAGGGCTGGAGATGTGGATACTCACATGCCCATTCTCTTATTTATTATATTCAATTAATTAACATATAGTGTATTAGTTTCAGAAGTAGAATTCAGTGATTCATTTGTCTTATAAAACACCCAGTGCTCATTACATCATGTGTCCTCCTTAATGCCCATCACCCAGTTATCCCATCCTCTCACCCCCCTTCCCTCCAGCAACCCTCAGTTTGTTTCCTATGATTAAGAGTCTCCTATGGTTTGTCTCTCTCTCTCTCTCTCTCTCTCTCTTTCTCTGATTTCATCTTTTATTTTTCCCTTCTTTCCTTTATGCTCCTCTGTTTTGTTTCTTATATTTCACATGAGTGAAGTGATTATTGTCTTTCTCTGATTGATTGATTTTTTTAAAAAACATTTTATTTATTTATTCATGAGAGAGACAGAGAGAGAGAGGTAGAGACACAGAGGGAGAAGAAGGCTCCATGCAGGGAGCCCAATGTGAGACTCCATCCCAGGACTCTGGGACCATGCCCTGAGCCAAAGGCTCAACCACTGAGCCACCCAGGCAGCCCTCTCTGATTGATTTATTTCACTTAGCATAATACCCTCTACTTCATCCATGTCATTGCAGATGGCAAGATTTTTTCTTTTTCTTTTCTTTCTTTTTTTTTTTTTTTTGGTGGCTAAGTAATATTCCGTTGTATGTATGTGTCACATCTTCTTTATCCATTCATTTGTTGATGGACCTCTGGGCTCTTTCCATAGTGTGGCTATTGTGGACATTGCTGCTATAAACATTGGGGTGCGGGTGCCCCTTCAGATCACTACATTTGTATCTTTGAGGTAAACACCTAGTAGAGTAATTGCTGGGTTGCAGGGTAGCTCTATTTTAAACTTTTTGAGGAACCTCCGTACTGTTTTCCAGAGTTGGCTGTACCAACTTGCATTCCTTACAATAATGTAAGAGGGTTCCCCTTTCTCCACATCCTGGCCAACATCCATTGTTTGTTGTGTTGTTGATTTTAGCCATTCTGACTGGTGTGAGGTGGTATCTCATTGTGGTTTTGATTTGTATTTCCCTGATGCCCAGCGATGTTGAACATTTTTTCATGTGTCTTTTGGCAGTTTATATGTCTTCCTTGGAGAAATGTCTATTTATCATATGCCCATTCTCATCTAATCATTCATGGTGGGTGTCTAGTCATATAGATTATAGTCAAATTTCCATGCCCATTCTTTCTTCCTGTTTCTATTTCTGAATTGACTTCTTTTGATTCAACCCTGCCTTATCTTTGATTTGGGCAGTGCTCTTCTAGCCTCTCCCTAAATTCCATTCTTTAGTATAAGTAGTCCCCTTGGGGTATGGTTTAGGCTAAGATTCTTTTCATCTGTGGGACACCTGGGTGGCACAGTCAGTTAAGCATCTGACTTCCGCTCAAGTCATGATCTCAGGGTCTGGGGATTGAGCCCTGCCTCCAGCCTCATGTTGGGCTCTGCACTCAGTGGGGTGTCTGCCTATATCTCTGCCCATCCCCCCAATTCATTCTCTCTCTCTCAAATACATAAATAAAATCTTTTAAAAAATTTGAAAAGGGGGACGCCTGGATGGCTCAGCGGTTGATCGTTTGCCTTTGGCTCAGGGAGTGGTCCCGGGTCCTGGGATCGATTCCTGCATCGGGCTCCCTATGAGGAGCCTGCTTCTCCCTCTGCCTATGTCTGTGCCTCTCTCTATATCCCTCATGAATAAATAAATTTAAGAAAAAGAATCTTTAAAAAAATTTTTAAAAAAGGAAAAGATTCTTTTAATTCTTTAGGATCTAAATTCAGGTGTCCCCTCTTCTAGGAATCAGTCCCCAATTGCCTATTCAAAACAAGTGTTCTTCCTTTGAGCATTAAATTGTACGTAAAAACTGTAATGTGAAAACCTTTAAAAAAAAAAAAAGAAAAGAAACTGAAAAACACAACCCTGAATCTCTTCTTTCTCATCCTCACTTTATTTCTTGCTCATCCTCACCCAGGATATTCCTTTATTGATTGGTTTTATTAAAGGAGAGACATTTTTAACAGAAGGGAGACAGCACGGGAGGCAAGTGAGATGTGCCGCATTACTCCTGTGTGCCTCCAGTGCCAGCACCTGAGTAGGGTGTGGGTGTGGTGAATGAGGAGAGGACAGGAGTGGGATTCCCATGTGTAGTTGTGAAAATAGTTTGCCATTGAATTAAAGCTAACATTTTTACAGCAAGGGGAAGTATACAATAGAATATGGCCATGTCATGTTGTTAGATAATGTAAGGGTAAGAAAACCAAATGTGTATTCATGTTGCAGCCATTTTGAACTTTTTCATTCCTCTCCTAAAATACCGAAATAGAGAAGAAGCAATAATCTCCAACTGTAAGATGTCCTGGAAGCTGGCAGGTGGCAGCCCCAGACATGTGGCCTGTGGTATTTTGTGGGCAGCCTGGCACTGCAAACACCCGTTGCTACTTTGTATTGATTACACTGTTACAGAATTTGAATGATCATGTCATATGACAATAGAGGAGTAGCCTGTGTGTGGGATCAGAAATGAGCATGCCTCTTTGTGCAGCCCGGGAGGACTCTTAAAAACAGAATTTCATTCTTGAATTCATAGACCAGGTTGGAGATGAGGGCAGTGATGATCCAATTACTCTTGTGACTGTCTTTGTACAAGGAGTGGCAGTGGGTCACCAGGGATGTTGACTGGTTGTGGCAAATTGGAACCTATTGTCACCTTAAAAAAACAAAAGCTGCTTTACTGTTAGGTAGTGAAAATGATAGCCAGTAACCTAAATGCAAATCTCCTGGGAAACAGTACATTAAAGATGAAAGTATAATTCCCTCATATTCTGCAAGTGCATTTTTTTAAACTTTAAGTTTTTTTTTAAGATTTTATTTATTTATTCATAGACACACACACACACACACACAGAGAGAGAGAGAGAGAGAGAGAGAGAGAGAGAGAGAGAGGCAGAGACACAGGCAGAGGGAGAAGCAGGCTCCATGCAGCGAGCCCGATGTGGGACTCAATCCTGGGACTCCAGGACCATGCCCTGAGCCGAAGGCAGGCGCTGAACCACTGAGCCACCCAGGCGTCCTGACTCCGATGCCTTTCAAAAGATAAAACATTAACAAGACATTCTGACCAATATATCTTGAACCCTGTATTCATGAAGAAGAGCTATGTGAACAGTGATCTGAAGGAAAAACATGCTTTCAACTACTTAGAGTAATTCCTGTGAATTCTGTAAGTCAGGTATCTCCTTTTATGGGATTGAACCTTAAAAAACATAACTAGTACAAATAAATAGTTTAACTCAGCCTAAACATTAAATAACCAAAAATGATGAATTAAGGGATCTTAAAATTTTATTTACTGCTTGTCTTTAAATAAAATTTGTCATTGGTTATCCTCTTGTTTCCTTATTTTTTCACTCCTGCATTTTGTTGTTTTGAACAAAAAAAAAGGCTCAGATGAAAATCACCAAGTTCAGCATGACTAATTATAAAATGTTAGTAATAGATTTTCCTAGAAGGGGAAATCTATTAATCTCAAAAAGCTCACATTAGCCTCAGAACATTTTCAAAATCATTTATTTAATATTCTCAACTGTTCAGCTGAGGAAAGAGCAGACCCAAAGTGAGGTGGTTGGTGCAGAAAAACAGAAACAAAAAAAATAGTGGCAAGGCTTTTCTTAAGAAAAGACTTGCTTTTGTCTATGGCTTCATCTGTGGATCTTTTAAATATAAGACATCTTTATCACTCTACCCCTTTTAGGTCCCCCCCCACACACTTTTCAAAAGAATCACTCTTTTTTTTTACTCATGAACTTTGAAATCTTGGTTCAACACACCAGAGTTCAGACCTTTCAGGAATTATGAGCAGGGAATTGCAGCTAATTAGAAGAGCCAGTTGACATTCCTGTGGAACAATTGTGCACCATGTTTGTAGTATTTATAACATAGCTGCTATTTCAAGACTGCACATTTTCAGGGTTTCCCCACATGTTAGATTTTATTTATGTGAGAGAGAGAGAGAGAGAGAGAGAGAGAGAATAAGTGAGCAGGGGGGAGGAGCAGAGGGAGAGAAGATTCTCAGCAGACTCCCTGCTGAGCATGGGGCCCAATGTAGGGCTTGATCCCAGGACCCCGAGATCATAACCTGAGCTGAAATCAAAAGTCAGGTGTTCAACCAGCCGAGCCACGCAGGCCCTCAGGGTTTTCCCACATTTTAATATGTTATTCATGCCCTCGATGGGCTTCCAGTTTATGGGAGAGAGAAAAACACGTTTGGATCTTGCTCTGCATTCTTTTCTTGCCGAATAGCTTTTCCTCAAGTATGCAGATTATAAAACTCTGGTACCTGGTAGAATCTTTAGTTTGTTACACGCTGTCCAAAATTGAGCGCCAGGAAGGGGGAGCATCTAGCTCCTGCTTCTGTGCAGAAAATGGAAATGGGGCATATTGATTTTTTTGTTGTTGTTGCTCTGCCAACTCAGCAACTGAAAACAGTGTTGCAACAACATGGATGGACCTAGAGGGTATTATGTTAAGTGAGTAAGTCAGAGAAAGACAAATACTGTAGGATCTCACTCATACGTGGAATCTAAAGAACAAAACAAAAACAGATTCACTCATACAGAGAATAAAGCTACCAGAGTGGGGCAGGGTTAGGTGGCAGGTAAAATTGGTGAAGAGGATTAAGAGGTACAAATTTCCTGTTATAAAATAAGTAGGTCATGAGCTGTAGTATACAGCATAGGGAATATAGTCAATAATATTACAATGACTTTCTATGGTGACAGATGGTAATTACACTTTGGGGATCATTTTGTATAAATATATTGACTCACCGTGATGTACACCTAAATAGGAATTTGTGTGTCAAAAAAGAGAATACAGATGTATTAACTTGTTTTCTGGGGGTCAGGAGTCCAGGCATGGATTGGCTGGGTCCTCTGGCCAAGGTTTCAAGAGGCTACCACTGAGGTGTTGGCTGGGCCTATGGTTTTATGTGAGTCTTGGGTCCTTTTCTAGGCTCTTTGGGTTCTTGGTGCAATGTAATTCCAGTGGCGGTTAGGACTGAGACCCCACAGTCTCAGCGCTGCCATGTGGCCACTTTCAGTGTCTGATTTCCTGTCTCTGGCCTTAGACCCAGATTTATAGGACTCCTGTGGCTCCATGAGGCCCACTCAGATGGTCTCTTTGTTGATTGGCCCATAGTCTAATGATTGGTCACCCTAGTTACATCAGCAGGAGTGATTTCCACCACATTCACAGTCCCTACCTCACTCTGGGGCGGCAGGAGTGTGTACCCCAGGACTGATCTGAGGATCTTGGGGCCATCTCAGAATCCTCTCTTTAGAAAGAATATTATGTGGGCAAACTAAACAGTGCTACTTCCTAATTGCTATGAAGGAATGCAGAGTATTGAGGACTTGGAGATTTCCAACCTTGCTACTATAAAAAAAAATACAAGTTGTGTGTCTCACGGGAGTCCTCGTTTCCTGGAGGAGTGCAGGCCCCTCCCTGGTGGGGGTTAGAGTTGACAGGGCAGCCATGGTGCAGTGTGCACTCCTGAGACTTTTACCATGGAGAGGAGGGTCACCCATTCTGTCCACCCTGAACTGCGTCCTTACTGACCTAAGGAAATATAAGGGAGTTCTAAATTGTTTACCGGCTGCATATTTTTTTTTTTTTTTATTTATGATAGTCACAGAGAGAGAGAGAGAGGCAGAGACACAGGCAGAGGGAGAAGCAGGCTCCATGCACCGGGAGCCTGATGTGGGATTCGATCCCGGGTCTCCAGGATCGCGCCCTGGGCCAAAGGCAGGCGCCAAACCGCTGCGCCACCCAGGGATCCCTACCGGCTGCATATTAAAGTCTGAAGGAGAGTGTCATTAGGAGGCCAGTGTTATGTAGTATTGTGTCAGAGATTTATTTCTGTCTTCTCTGCAGTGTTTTCCTGTGCACAGATGTGTAGGGGAGTGTGGGACACATGCCTGTAGATAAATCACCTGGTACAGTGCCCTCCACTACCTGCTTTCTCTGCTGCCTCTCTTTCTCTGTCACTGTAGCTTGGGAGCCTGTCCTTCCCAAGGATTCATGGGAATTGCAGTTACTAGGTGTTAGTCTATTCAGGCTGCCATAACAAAGCACCACAGACCAAGTGGCTTAAACAAGTTTATTATCTCTCAGTTTTGGAGATTGAAGTCCAAGATCAAGGTGTTGGCAGGACTGGTTTCTTTTGAGGCCTTTCTCTTTGGCTTGCAGATGGTTGTTTTCTCACTGTGACCACACATGGTCTTTCCTCTGTGTGCACACATCCCTGGTGTCTCTTCCTCTTCTTGTAAGGATGTCCATCACATTGGATTAGGACCACGCCCTCCAACTGCATTTCAACGTAAGACCCTATGTTCAAATATAGTTGCTGGGAAAAAATAAGTGTTATACCTTCCTCATGAGGTCCATGAGAAGAAGGGTTACTCATATATAATGTGTATGTTATATGTAATATATATTACATATTGCATATATCCATACGAATTTATTTTTTAATTTTCTTTTAAGTTAGCTTGATTTTTTTCTTTATATGTGGCAGTGTTTCTTAAAATTTCTATATCATTAAAATTACTTAATGTTCTTATTTTGAAAAATCGACACATTTATAGGTGAGTTTTTAATATATAATATAGCATATAATATATGCACATAGAGTATATACAATATATTTAATATATAATATAATTATATAATAAAAATTACAGAAAAGTAAGCAGGAACATTGCAGGGGTTGGTGTAGGGTCCAGACTCAGCACTGATGCTCCAGCTGGAATTGTTGATGGGACAGTGGGGCTTTGATGGGGAATCTTTGGTCTGTTGAGGTGTCAAAAGGTTCTGTCATGCTGCTCTTCTTTCACAAATGATGCCCAGGTTTGGGTTTCCAAGGATCCGACCTACTGTAGGAATTCCTGTGAGTTGCAGGACCTTTTCACAGAAGCCTGCATTCTTTCAGGCATCCTGGAGCCACCCTCTGTCCTGCTTCCTCTTCTTTCCATGGCTCACAGGGATCCACTCCCCAGCACTGTCACCAGATATCTCCTCACCCAGTGATTGCAGTTCATGGCCACATCGGGATCTGTTGGGGGTGTTCCAACAGGGAGAATCTCCTTGGAGGCTCAATGCCTCCACCAAAGTTGTTATTTTTTAAAAACAGTGCTCCAGTGGAGTGGGCAAGCTAATGATTTAAGACTCCAAGACAGATGGAAACTGACTTTATATTAGATGAGTTCTATAAATGGAATGTAGTTAAGGTAAGCTGAACACAGACACTTCTGCTCCTCCCCTTGTCATCACCTTCCTGTGCCCCTCCCTGGGCAAGTCTGTTACCACCATGGCAACTCCCATCACAACAAAGCCTGTCCACCTCACTCTCAGGGTGTATGCTGCCCTCCTCTGACTAATTAGTGACTTCGCTTTGGGAAACTTCTTTGGGAAGAGGATGGGCTCTTTCAGATTTCTCTGTACTTTCTCAACAAATGATAAGGGAGAGAAACTAAGGAAGTAATGCTTGCAATGATATAAAGTCAAGGTTTGACCTTTAGAAAAGGAGATAGGAACATTTTCAAATGTTTCATCTTTCACACATCAAGGCTGTCTGTCCACAGGGAAGAGGTCATACTGGCAGTGAGCCAGCAGGATGGTTGGATGACTGAGTGCTAATTCTGTCCCTTATCTCAGAGCCAGCTGACCTCGAGCTGGAAGCTAATGGGACCTCCTCACAGCTGTTGAAGCAGTCTTGAAGAATACCCTGGCCTTGTAGGGAGTGTTGGATTGTCCCAGGAAGAATACCTTTGCTCACATTGTGGGCTTGATTATATAGTCCTCAAGGGTTGCTATCCAGTGGTTTGGTCTTGCCTGCATTATTTTTGAGTACAGAGCTGTCTAATTTATCTTTGTTGGTCTTATAGTGGCCAAACTGTGCTTTGCACATGGTTGGTTTGGTGGGCCTTGAATTAGAAGAAAAAGAAAACAGAGGCTTAAAATGGAAGGGGATACTTCTCCCTTCACATCTAGGGCAGCTGATGGCTAGGAGCTCCTGGAAGTATCCCATAGGTTTCCTCAGATCCACAGCGTGGGAGTTAAATAGATGTGTAAAACTCTCAATACTTCTTCTAAAGTTCAGGAGTCATTTAGATGTGACTGACTTGGTCCACCTTGAGATCCAGACTGGCCTGAATCTCCAGGAACTCAGGCGAGGAGAGGCATTTTATGAGACAGGAAACAGTAAGAAGGTGATGGTTAAGGTGAAATGTGTTTTGGTGTGTGTTTTTTCTTTCCCCTCAACACTATAAGCCAGAGGATTTCTTGCTAAAATTTCCTTATAGCATATCATGTTGAAATACAGTCCTGTTTCTATACTTATTTATAAAAATGGATAAAGCAGCCTTGAAGGAATTCTTAAAAATGCCCTTTGTAGGATTAATTGGCCTATATTTTCAGAGTAGGAAAAAAAAAAAACCTAAAGAAGAAATCTACAAATACGGTTTCCATCTAAGAATTTATTAATAGTAACTACTTGATGTTGAAAGCTGACTGTTGGCTGCTGTTCTGAGTGATTGGCATGTGCTATCTACTTCTTGAATGAGTTGAAGAGGATGCATCTATTATTATTTCATACTGCAGATAGGAGAAGGATAGTGAGATGTAGACAGATTCTGCTCTGCGTTTGCCTTTTGTAGTTCCTTCATAATAGTGCACTCACACAGTATTTGTCCTTTTGTGACTGACTTCTTCTACTTAGCAAAATGTCTTCAAGATTCATCCATGTTGTAGCACGTGTCAGATTCCCTTCCTTTTCATAGCAGAATCATATTCCCAGTGTTCATATATACCACATTTTGCTTATCCACTCATTCAGCATTAGACATTAGGGTTGTTTTCCATCATTGGCTGTAATAACTGATGCTTCTAGGAAGATGGATGTACAAGAATCTATATCAGTCCTATCTTTTAATTCTTTGGGGTATATACCTATGGGTGGACATTCTAACGATTTTAAGGTGTATAATTCAGAGACATTTAGTGCATTTACAGTGTTGTGCAACCATCATCACTACCTAGTCCCAAAACATTTTAATCAAATGGAAGCCTGTACCCAATAAACAATTTCTCCCCATTTCCCTTCCTCCTAGTCATTGGCAGCTACTAATCTACCTTCTGTGTCCCTGGATTTGCCTATTCTGAATACTTTATGTAAATGGAGTCATATTATATGTGGCCTTTATGAATATCCCTTTTAAATCTTTTTATTATAGAAATTTTTAACATACTGGAAAATAGATATATTTGTTAAATGAGCTGCATGTGCCATCACACAGATTTAGGTATGATTGATCTTCTGCCAGTCTTTTTAATGGTAGTCTTTTTATCAGGGAGGAAAAGCAGTATGTGAATCGATTCTGGAAAGAAATCCGAGTGGGAGATTTTGTGCGTCTTCGCTGCAATGAGATCATCCCTGCAGACATTCTGCTGCTGTCCTCCAGTGACCCTGATGGACTGTGCCACATTGAGACTGCCAACCTGGATGGAGAGACCAATCTGAAGCGACGGCAGGTGGTCCGTGGCTTCTCAGAGCTTGTAAGTGATCTGATACTTTCAGGGTATCCTGAGCATCACATCCACATGGTACCTCCCATGCTAGCTTTTGGGTGTCAGAGCACTTGCATCCTGCCCCTTATGCCCCCCACCACCACCACCTTCCCCTGCCACTCCCATCAGGCCAGGCTACTTTTCCTAGTGGATAGATGTGGAACTGAGCGTCTGAGAGGATCCCTGACCTCCTGCAACCATGACTAGCCTGTGACTGCAGGGAACAGGACCTAGTGTTTATAATTCTGATTTCTACTGTAGACTTTGGAGTTTCTCAAAACAGTATTTAAAATTACAAAGAATATTTATGACTAGCTGACTGTTAACATTTATTCAGTTGTTTTTCTAGTTTGCTAAATAGCGCTGCAGAAGTAATGCCCTATTCTGAGAGTGTAGCTCTGGAATGTTTTCTCCTCAAGGGTGTTTCTGAGTTTGGCATTAGCTCTCCCATATCTGAATTCTGCTTTAGAGAGCCTCAGCCACAGCTCAAAGATGTACAGTTGATGGAGAGTGAGAAGTAGGAGCAGAAGTGAGGTCTGACTGCTGACACTCACCAACAGACTTGTGGCTGGAAAATCCAAACCCTGTCAGAGATTTCTAACCTATTCCCTGCAGGTCTGTGTAGAAGGTGTGGGGGTCAAACTCCAAGTGAAACTGAGGGGGGCACTTGATAAGCACTGGGTGTTAATACTATATGTTGGCAAATTGAACTCCAATAAAAAGATATACAAAAAAATAAAAAATAAATAAAAATAAAATATTCATAAGGAAAAAAATGAAATGGAAGTAGCATGAATTGTCAGGGATCAGGAGTGTCTGGGAGGGAGGTCAGCTACCCTGAACCCTGACACCTGCTCTGTCCTAGGCTGCTGCCTGTCTCAATCATGCCTGGCAGTCCTGCCATCAGCCTATATGGAAGGAGTCTTTAAGAAGTACCCAAGGAGGACAGCCTGGTGGCTCAGCAGTTTAGTGCTGCCTTCAGCCTAGGGCCTGATCCTGGAGACCCGGGATTGAGTCCCATATGAGGCTCCCTGCATGGAGCCTGCTTCTTCCTCTGCCTGTGTCTCTGCCTCTCTCTCTCTCTCTCTCTCTCTCTCTCTTTCTCTTTCTCTCTCATGAATAAATAAATAAAATCTTAAAAAAAAAAAAAAAGAAGTACCCAAGGAAATGAGTACCTGCATTTCAGAAAGGAGCCACTGGGGAGTCTCTTCCTGTGTCACATAATATGTGTCAATCAATATCATATATTGGGAACTTTCTTCCTCTGTCACTAAAACCTCTCCCTGAACTCCTCCTATAAGAGAACCATCCCTAGAATCAATACCAAAGGCTTCTTTGGAGCAGTTGGCTTGTTTTATAGCTTCTTGATCTCACCATGAACACTGTCAGAATTGGGGGGGAGGGTTGTTTATTAGGCAGGATTTATTTGGGGCTGCCATCCTTGCCTCCCACTCATGAATGAATGTATAACTCCCCCATTGGTCACTATGACTTATCAGAAGGCCAAAGAGAATTCTACAAGCTGGGGCTTCCCGCCTTGCCTTCACTGGTGGGGACTTCAGAGCCTGACACTCTTCCAACCTACAGTGCACTTACTATCATTAGCAGCATCTGCCCCCACTTACTTCCACAAGTTCCTCATTCGCTTTTGTAAATGAGTTGAGATATAATGGACATACAATATTATATTAGTTTCAGGTGTACAACGTAAAGATTCATTATTTGTTTATATTGTGGAATAATCACCACAGTAAGTCTAGTTGACATGCATCACCACACACAGCTACAATTTTCTTTTCTTGTGATGAGAACCTCCAAGATTTACTTAGCAACTTTCAAATATGTAAAGCAGTATTGGTAACAGTAGTCACCACTTATTTACTTTTCTTTTAAGCCTTCTTTTGTGCCAAGTATTTTTTGTGAGCTGCCTCAAATCTTTCTTGGAATGACACAGAGCTGACATAAATATTAAGAATAGCACTTTTCAAAAAAATGGGGTGCTGTCATCATACCAGATCAGGAGAGCTGGTGGAATTTGGGCCCAGTGCTGGAAGTTTCCAACTTCTGCATTGATTGTGTTCCAGGGTTTGGCAATAAATGGGGGCTCACCTTCCACTGCCAGCCCCTTGTCCCCGAGGCCCACATGCATATGTGTTTTCCTAAGGTTGGCTTCATTTCCATACTTTCTCCACCAGGCCTGCCACAGTCTACTAGACTAGAGCCCAGAATTCCAGGGCACAGAGCAGTGTGTTGACTAAGCCTGAAATCAGTACGGCGGCTGCATTGCCTGCCTGGTTCTCGTCATCTCATCTCAGCATGCCTGCGGTTATGAGGAAGTGGCTGCAAGGGCTAGAATGTTACCCTCCTGGGAGAGTGGCTGGTGTGTATGGAAGATGACCTCAACATGAATTAATACATTTGAATCTTTAATGGATGAAAATTTGAAAACTGAAGAGCAGAGCATACATGTTTGGGGTAATGGTGTAGGGAAAGCCACATAGGTGTGTCTCATTGGTCAACTCTCAAGAATATCTTCCATGTTTCACATCTTCTAGTTTTATTCAGTTGCTAAACCCAGTAATATCTAAAAACCTCCACCTACTCTTTTCTCAAACAACAACAGGAACATTTCATAGCTTGGTAGTGCTTTATATAAATGAGCTGTTTGTAAGTTGGATGTTTATTCAAGGGTGGCTACAGACTGTTTCTGTATCACCCTCCATCAGGCCCATGAATGCCTGAGGAAGTAAATGGAGTTGAGCCATAATTTAGTGAAAATAGCCAAAATGAACAACCAAAGCAATTCTGATTTAAAATAAAAGTAAATTGAACACCAATAAAAAATAAATTTATTAAATAAAATAAATAAAATAAAATAAAATAAAAGTTTATCAGCACCCAAATTCTTTAGTATGCATGCACATTGTCCCTGTTATTGGTATATTTTTTCACTTTTTCTTTTATTTTCCTTTTTCTCTAAAAGTCCAAGATATTTTTCTGGTAGCTGAATTCCCATTCATACATTATTATTCTGAAACATAAGAACTGCCCTGTGGAGAAAAAAATAGGAAGTTTCTGGCATTTGAAAGCCTAACAGTTGGAAAACTAATATCCTACACTATGTTAATTTTACTGGAATTAAAATTAATTAAAATAAAATTAAAAATGTTTAAAAACTTAAAAAAAAATTAAAAGCCTGACAATTGAAAAACCAGAGTTCTGACTACAGCATTACAAGGTCAGGAACATTTTAGTTCTCAGTATTGAAATGGGTTTTTCATAGAATGAAGTCAGCTAGTGTGTCTCAGATAAGTGATATGTTGCCATTTTGATGAATGGTCTGTTGGAAGAGGTAGTCCCTAGGAAAACTTAAATTAGAAGCAATTTGCAAAACTGAGGTGAAGAAATGTGACAGGGACTCTTTGTGTATGTCAGGGTCTGGTGAGGAGGCAGAAATTACATTTGATTCAGTCAGGGCAAGTTATATGTAAAGAACTCCAGTGGGGGATTGTGAAGGAAGAACAAAGATCTGAGAAAATACAGACCTCGCTGATAGACCAGTCATTGACCCTGGGAAGAGGTCCCTAAGGTTGAGTCTTGTTTTCATGGCTGAGGACACAGCCATTACTCACATAATGGTAGAAAAGCTTCTGAGGGGGTGTATCAGCCACAAGTCAGCCATCCACAAGAAAGTGCCAAGCCAGGGACCTTGGAGATCCCAGGGGCAGCTGTTGGCCACTGGGCACTGGCTGGGCTCTCAGAATGCTGCCTTCTTGTGGATCCAGTTGCTGCAGTGGGCAAAGGCTGTGTGGTGGCCCCCTCCACAGCCAGCCTGTAGAGCCCAGACCTGCACATTCAGAGGGCCCTCTACTGATGAGGCAAAAACGTAGCTCCGTTTCCAAAAGTCTTGATGAAGTGCTTGTTTGCTTAGGGAAGGATGCTACGAAAGGTGGACGTGGGCAGTGCTGAGGCTGTCCAGGTTGAAAGTGGTAGCAGCCTCAGGATCCCTTGGTTTCTCAGCCAGGGCACAGCTGGGGTGGTTTATGCGTGCATGGCACAGACAGCTGAGCTGGCACGTGGAAGGCTCTCACCTACTTCACAGTGACCCCGGGCGTGGGATTGAGCAAGCTTAACATCTTCCTGAAGTCATATCATGGAGACTATAAGAGACCCCAGTGTGTCACCTACCCCATCTCTGCATCAGGTCCAAGCTGTTAACCTGGGGAGATGGTAATCATACTGTATTCCATAACTCTCACGTGAATCTGCTTCCCACTGGCTATGATGCTGAATAAAGAGACTCTGGAATACCACCCAGTGTAGGGAGCACAGAACTAGTTTGGACCATGCCTCTGCACATGAACCTTAAGCTCACCTTCTTTCTTGCATCAAATGATGATCACTGCACTGATCTTCCTTCCCTTTGCTTATGGCAGGAGATGGCTTAAATAAATAACTTAGATTGGTCCATGACAAAAAAAAAAAAAAAAAAAAAAAAAAAAACAAGAAAGAAAAGAAAAGAGGGACTTGGTTCATGTGCTGCAGGTTCTAATGATTTAAGGCAATGGGACCAATATCTAGAGGATATTGTTTGTTTACCAGCAGACTCCCAATACAGAAATTGAACAGGATTCAAAGACTAGCAGCAGGAAGGCAGCATGCATGATCTGCCCAGGCCCTTGAATCTGAGTATAGGGCTCTCAGACACTGGGTGATGATCCCAGGACTTTAAACTACCTAGCCATCTGAACTCTGGCAAAGGAAACATAGATAATAGGACTTCAAAATAAACATATGATTTAAAAGTGGGAGCCAAATTGACATTAACCCAGAAGTAATAGAGAACCCCAGTGTTTCACATGAAGCTCTCAGGATAACAATTTGAATTTGTTCAGGGTCTCCTGGTATCAGACCTTATCATGCTTCTCACATTCATAGTAGCACAGACATTTTAAAAACAGCTTCACATATTTTAGAATATAAATCTTGGGGCACCTGGGTGGCTCAATGGTTGAGCATCTGCATTTGGCTCAGGTCATGATCCTGGGGTCCTGGGATTGAGTCCCACATCAGGCTTCCCAGAGGAAGCCTGCTTCTTCCTCTGCCTATGTCTCTGCCTCTCTCTCTGTGTCTCATAAATAAATAAGTAAAATCTTAAAAAAATAGAATATAAAGTGAATATTAAGTGAAGATATGAGATTTCCCAAGGCACCCCTGCTGTGGATCACTGAATCAGGGTAGAGTGGAGGCAGTTCTGGGTTCTGTCACCTCCTGAGTTGGCATGCATGCGGGGATTCTCCAGCATGCAGTCCTTCCCTTTTGCACTGGACATCTGCTGTTGCTTCTCTCTCTGTGTGTGTCTCTCTCTCACACACACACACACACCCTCATTCTGACCCATAGTCTTGCCCATGAGGCTGCATGCTTTTAGCCTCTATTCAGGTAGAAGTGTCTAGACTAGTTGGTCTGTAACATTTGCACGATGATTTCTGCAGAAATGACAGTTCCTTAGGCTGACCATTTAATGTAAAAATATTTTTTAGAATTTCATTTTTGTGATTTTTTACTCTTTCAACAGATATTTATTGAGCACCTACTGTGCTTCAATGCAGTTGTAAGCAATCTGTTGATCCAAAGAGGCAGATGTCTTTCTTGTCATCATGTTTATGTGACCTTTGTAAATAGTGATAGGCGCTGAGGAGGGACGTGAAATATTAGGTGAGTGTTGGAATTTCAGATGGGCATTGAGCCAGGGCAGGGCAAGCCTCCCTGAATACAGTGGGAGAGTCCAGACCTGAGATCTTGCTGAACAAACTATGTTAGTATCAGGGAGGAACCTTTAGGGAATGACTTCTATGTCGGTTAATTTACTGAGAACAAATGTTCCTCTAGTTTATCTCTTGGGTAGACCTGTGGGATAATTGCCCACAACCCTGGCTATACCCACAGGGCCATTTGCTTCAGGCTGTTTGGAGCTGCGGATTATGAGGATTTCAGAAAAAGCTGAAATCTTAAGCCTATGGTAGCTAGCTTTTCTCAGGTGTGTGTGGGTGTGTGCACATGAGTGTGTGCACAGGCATGTGCACGTATGCCTGCTGGATGCTCCCTTTGAGGAAGAAGAATGAAACTAGTGTGGAAACTTTCCTTAGGCTGGGGAGAGTCTGAGAAGCACTAGTTTAAAAGATGTACCTAATATCTAGACCTGCACTGATTCCAAGACAGTGTTGTGGCTTTACCTCCATTTTGCACATAAATTTTTACTAAATTCCCAGCAACATTCTTGAATGCCAGGCACTCAGGCTAACAAAGCACAGGGTTACCTTTATAAGGGACAGTTAAGGCCTCTCTTGAGTTACTTGACAGAATTCAAGGAGCTTGGGGAAAAATCACTTTGCATCCATATATGTAGGAGACAAAATTACTTTGTTGTTAGTTGTTTCTACCTATGCATACTCTCAAAATTATCTCTACCACAGGAGGTGAATAAGGACTGTTTGCAAGATCTTGCACCAAAGCTGTTTTTTTCCTTAAGCTTTTTAGGTTGTTAGTCTTTACCTAAGTTAGCTAGATGCTCTGCTGTGGAATCAAAGAGGAAACAATCCATCATCTGAGTGCAAAACAAAGACAGGTATCTGGGCCTGTTAATTGGAAAGGTCAATATCAAACCTTTACAAAAAGATTCATGGTTTTCTTTTACACAGTGAAGTGTAGTTACTAAGCTCATAATTTCTACTGTGGGACATTTTCATTCCCAAACTTAACAATCAGGTAGCTTTAGTTGAAGGATATGAAATATGCAACAGGAAAGACTTTGAGAAAGAACATTACTTGAAAACACAACTGTATTTATTTATTTATTTATTTATTCATTCATTCATTCATTCATTCATTTATTCACTCATTCATTCATGAGACACACAGAGAGAGGCAGAGATTCATGCAAAGGGAGAAGCAGGCTCCCCACAGGGAGCCTGATGCGGGACTCAATCCCAGGACCCTGGGATCACAAGCTGAGCCAAAGGCAGATGCTCAACTGCTGAGCCACTCAGGAGTCCCAGCATAATTATATTTAGACTAAAATTTTAATTCTAGCAAGTGTGGATATTCAAATCAATGTGGTTAGGTAGCTAATATAATTATCTGAGATATACCATGTTTTGCAATATCAACTGTGTTTACTTCATGGGAAATGTAAATTTGGTTATATAATAAGATTTTTGTTTCTAATCCTCATCACTTTGCCCTGGATTCTTTGCCTTCAACCTATAGTCTAGCAAATCAGTGGGTAAAGAGAGTAAAGCATGGTAATCATAATGAGAACAACTAAATGCTGTGGGTTGATAGTACTAAGATAACTTGACATATTAATCCAAAAAGATCTTATGCATGAAAACTTGAACATTCTCTATGTACATTTAATTTAATGCTTTTTTGTAATTGCAAGTGGTCATTTTTTATTTCAGAAAAAGACAACCAAAGCATTAATAGGTTTTTGTTCTATTTATGGTGATATGTGATATGAAATGCTATTATTCTCTTTGATTATATTTTCATTGTTAAAAAAAGAAATTTAATAAAATTCCCACTTTCCTAAATATAGTTGAATCACATCCACAATTGCAAAGAGTTTGAGCTGAGTGTGTTTGTGTGTGTGTGTTTCTGGACTAGAAATTTCTTTACCAGTGGGAAGAGCTGACAAGAGTGAGATCTGTCCAAATGACACCAAGTTCCTCTTCAGAAGTGGGTATGGATGTGTATGTTTATGTCTGAGAGGGTGTGCATGTGTATGTGCACACAGTGATTGTGCATATGTTCCTGTGTGCACACTTATGAGTATGTGTGAGTATACACAGGCATGTGTATGTGTGTGAGAGTATGTGTGTATAGGTGTGACTGTATGTTCCAAAGAAGAAAGCAAAATTAAGTAAAAGGGCTTGACTTACTACTTTCTGTTATCTTTGAGGAGAGGATAAGTATTCTTTCCTGGACTAAGACATGATGTTTAGAAGCAGATTGATCTGTAAAAGCAACATTCCTGGAGAATCTGAAATTGTCAGTCTGGTTATTGAGCACCTACTGTGCACTGTGTGCATTAGGTGGTGGTGGTGGGGTGTTTGGATAATCCAGTCTTTGCTCAGTGGACAGGGAACACTTTGCTCCATGATGGGGTATCTGTACCTGGTGTCATATCCCTTCCTCTAGTTTTGTGAGCAGAGCCCCCAATGAGAGGAAAATCACTGTTTCTACAACATGAAACAAGTCACCACACCCTGATTGCCAGAGCATTTGAATTCTTTGAGTTATTCTAATTTTGTTTCTGAATTTTTAACAGTCTATTTTCCCATTTCACAGGAATTACTGGAGAAGTTACATAATGCCTTCAGTTTTCATGTGTTTCTCCAATGAAAGGCAGTACTTTGTTCTTATTTTGGTATTAGTGCTTCCTAGGATTTCTCCTCTTCACAAGTGAGAGACACTATATATGCGTATATATACACACAGAATCAGTATACACATTTGGACCCTTGTAACAATATTAACATAAACCACACCTTACAGGAAAATCTGTCTTAAGCAAGGACTGTACTTCAGAAGACACTATTACCTCCTTATGTGTGGGTGAAACCGTATTTCCTAATATCTAAATTGGGTTTCAACTGTAGTAAAGTACATTCAGGGCTTTTTCATCATTGTTAATGAATAATCCATGTTGTGAAAGGTACCCAATGATGTGACTTAACAGACCCCAATGAGAATTTTAACCAAGCTGAGATCTGACCTGAAGCAAACTTTTTTAGTTTGTTAGTTTTCACTGAGGTTATTTTCAGTAGTATATCTGTCAGAATGCCTTATACTTCCTCTCCCAATATAAAAAGCATGCATTGCTAGTGACAAAAGTCTTCCCCTCACTCGAGTTCCAGAGAGCAAGCACTTAGGTAATTCTGGGTGAGGTTTTACAGGCTAAGAATTGAGCCAAACCTTAGAATCATTCTTTTTCATACCACACACATATGCCTTACCCAGATAAACATGTCTATATGTGGTTCTTGTGTCTTTTAGAGAAAGGGGAAAAACATAGTTCTCACTCATCTGTAATGGTTCACTTCTCAGAGTAGTAACTGCTGTAGTCCAAAAATGAGCCCTTTTGTTTGGTTGATTTAAAAAGACCAACTTCAAAGGATATGGATTTAGGTTTGTTTTGGATGTGACTTCAAATAGCTGGTTTGCTCATCCGGCCTTTATCAAATATTCTGGAGCCTTGACCATGAGGCAGGAAATTTTATTGAGGACAGACTTGTGGATGTTGATGTCTCCACCTTGGCGTCAAGTGAAGCTGGTGTTGGCCATGGAAATCCTTTTCTGATATTCTGAGTATTGGCCTTTCAAAGCTAACAGTGGACAGGGAAAGGTTGTGCATTGTAGTGTTGGGTTAAGTTCCTGATACTGGACTGTTCATCTCAAGCATTAAAGTCCAAAGGTTGGGGCAGCCCGGGTGGCTCAGCGGTTTAGCACCGCCTTCAGCCCAGGGTGTGATCCTGGAGACCCGGGATCGAGTCCCACATCGGGCTCCCTGCATGGAGTCTGCTTCTCCCTCTGCCTGTGTCTCTGCCTCTCTCTATCTCTTCTAATTTTCTTGATGACTCTCTGAGGGAGGTGCTGTTATTTTTGCAAATCAAAATTTTAACTTTTGCAATTAACAGTAGCTTTGGATGCCCCCAAAACATGCACTTGGGCACTTGAGACACTGGAGCAGCAATGTGGATAGGTCAGTTTGAAAAGCTACTTGTTAAAGGCAGTGCTTGGTCACCACTGTGTGCTCACTGACCTGCCCACATTGGGGGAATGGGATTACTAAGTCCCTGGTTTACTTAGATCATGTGAGGGATCTGCCTCTCCTCCAGTAAGGACATGCAGGCCTGTGGTGGCAGCATGTTGGTGGCACTCACCAGGAAGTACCCCCTTGTTACTGTGGTCAAACCTGAGTGTGCCAGTTCCCTGAAACTGCTGGCCCCAAGAGCCCACACCGCACAGGCCGAGTGCCAGCCGTGCAGTCCTAGAGTGAGTGCTCAGGGAATTCAGTCTCCCTTGCCTCCACAAGGAATCCTCCTGAAGAATGGGGACGAAATGCAGGCTTATGCAGACAGGAAGGAAGGAAGGGAGGAGGGCCTGGCATCAGTTTTGTGATGCTCCAGCTCTGAAACCCCAGCTCTGAGGCGTCAGGACCCTGTGCTACCTGGTGGATTCCTGCACATTTCAGATTGAATCTACAGGAGTCCGTGAGTATACATACCAGCTTGTGTATCAGCATCAAGCTCCAGGAGAGTCTCCCAACTGAAATGTCAGACAGTGATGGCTCAAGGCTTCACTGAGGTAACTCTCAGTTTCAGCGCAGATTTTGTTTTAAATGTGCATGTGTTCATTTGCAAATGATGTTGCAACAAAGTCCCACAGACCTTAGCTTAAATAACCAAGATTTCTTGTCTCATAGTTCTGGAGGCTCAAAGTCCAAGATCAAGTTGTCACAGGGCTTGTCTCTTCAGAGGCTTCTCTTAGCTTGTAGATGGCCATCTTCTCACTGTGTTCTCACATGGTCTTCCCTCCATGCCAACGTCCTAATCTCTTTTTATGAGGACATCAGTGAGATTGGATTAGGACCTACCCTAATAACCTCATTTTACCTCAGTTATCTCAAGACTCCATATCTACATTTTGAGGTACCGGTAGTTAGGACTCTAACGTATAGGAATTTGGGGAGAGGTCATAATTCAGCCTATAAACAGTGCAGTTTCAGGGTGAAAGTGATGCCATTTCTGCAAGTTACATAAGCATGCTGATCACCTCAGATCAACTCACCATTGCATTCCACATCCCTTCTCTTCCACTGCCAGGAGGAAGAAAATGCTTTCTCTTGATGAATTAACTTCTAGAAACTTGCTCCCAAGTATATTACTCCCCCATTATCCTTGGGGGGTACATTCCAAGACCCCCAATGGATGCCTGAATCACAGATAGTCCTGAACCTTGTATATATCTTTTCCTATACATACATACTTGTAATAAAGTTTAATTTACAAATTAGGCACAGTAACAGATTAATAATAACTAATTATATTATAATGAAAGCTATGTGAATGTGATTTCTCACTCAAAATATCTTACTGTAGTTACCCTTCTTATGATGATATGAGATGATAAAAGGTCTATGAGACAAATGAGACAAAGTGAAGTGAATGATGTAGGCATTGTGACATAGGTGTTGTGGTGTTAGGCTGCTATTGATCTTTTGATTATAGTTCAGAAGGAAGGTCATCTGCTTCCAGACCATGGTTGACTGTAGGTAACTGAAACTGGAAAGAGATCAGGGTAGGAGGACTGTGGTGCAGTTAGTTGTCAAAGGCTGAGGCAGGATGGCTTTCACTGGCTGGCTGCAGCCTGCTAAGAAACTGAACATTAATATATGTATGTTAGATATTAAAAATTCTGTGAATGACTGTAGAACAAAAAGAACAAGAATTATACTATTGGGAAAATTTTTAAAATTCGGTTAGAGTTCTTTTAAGTATTTGTGCATTTGTGTGTGTAGGGCACTTAATAGTTAATGCCACTCCAGGATACAAACTCTCCTTCCTAAGTAATTTGTCTTAGAAATAGTGAGAGAAAAACCTTTCAATTCTTGACTAAAGTTTAAAAAAAAAAAGATTTATTTATTTTATTTTAGAGAAAAGAGAGAGAGATCGCACAAGTTGGAGAAGAGGCAGTGGAAGAGGGAGAGAGTGGATCCCATTGTAGACTTCCCATTGAGCTCGGAGCCTGACTCAAAGCTCAAATGCATGATCTGAAGATACTGACCTGAGCTGAAATTAAGAGTCAGATGCTTGGGCAGCCCGGGTGGCTCAGCGGTTTAGCATAGTCTTCGGCCCAGGGCCTGATCCTGGAGACCCAGGATTGAGTCCCACGTCGGGCTCCCTGCATGGAACCTCCTTCTCCCTCTGCCTGTGTCTCTGCCTCTCTCTCCGCCTCTCTCTCCCTCTATCATGAATAAATAAATAAAATCTTAAAAAAAAAAAAGTCAGACCCTTAACCAACTCAGCCACCCAGGTGCCCCTTAACTAGAGTCTTTTGATTTTAGAGTTTCCTTTAAGGAAGATGTCATTTCCATTGACAGGGCATCTTGTGTTTTTCCTATCACCTATTCATTTTACATTATAAAAGGAATCTCAGGATTTATTTTATACCAATAGTAGAAAGAGGGCTCTTCTGAGAATTAGTTTGGGAAAAAGTCTGGACCTGGGGGGCAGACAAGGTGAAAATCAAGTCCCTCTGGCTGCCACCACCACACCTGTCCCCAGTGGGGCTTCCTAGCCAACTCAGAGCTTGTGCTTCTAGTTTCACAGTCATGACATGATTGGAGTAGGAAACATTTGCTTTTATTCTAAGCAAATGAAGCCATTTTCCCCCTTGTTAGACCTTTTTCACAAAAAAGTCCACAGTTAATAGCATTGAATTGTCATGGAGCAGGTGGTCTGGGCATTCCTTCTGTTTATCACCCATTCACAGCTCGGGAAGCCCCACTGACCTGACCATTCCCTTTATTGTGGCTGCTCCTTTTACCTCATCCTATGGTGGTCTGGTCATTTCCCAGCCACTCCCGCCCAGCAACTAGAGTTCCCACTGTCCTGACCCTGCCTCACTGAGGACATACAGCTATTTCCCAGGCCTGTACATTCTCCCAGGGCAATGCCTAGGAACCACACTCTAGGGATGAGGGGCATTTGGGAGGCAGCCCTCCTCGGCCCCACCCTCATCAGGTGTCACTGCACTCAAACACATGTATCTGTCCAGGTTGGCATGTCAGATTTGCCTCAAATATATGACTCTGAAAGGTCCCCCCCCCTCCTTGGGGCCACGTGGAGGACATCTAATCTCCCCTCCCCAGGAAAGTTCTTCAAATCTTTGAAAGCTGCCTGGTGGCTCGCCTGTGGTCTCCACAGCTAACATTTGCCCGTATTTACACTTAGCATGTTACTAATATGGTTGATCTAAACCCAACCTGGGAGGTGCACAGGATCCCCTGAGGAGATTTAGACATCCCCTGAGGGCCTGGCCCACCAGCACTCTGGCCCCTTGGTGTGGGGTGGGCAGAGACATGTTCAGCCTCCCCAGGGCTGTGGACCACTACCCTAAGTACAGTTGCTTCCCTAATTTACAGATAAGGTGGCCCAGGTCTGAGGGATTAGGAGCCTTGCCTAAAATCCTGCAGCTACTCAAAGGAGGGAGCCACTGCAAATGGTACCCTGGCTGCAGAGCCCATTCTCACAATGATCCTCCTCCTGCTCCTTGGCTTGCTCCAGCTCATTAAGGGCACCCTTCTGGGGTGCTTGCATCTGTCCTTTGCTTGCCACCACCAGCAGCCTGACTTGGCTCCTCCTCACCTTTTCTCTCTCTCTCTCTCTCTTTTTTTTTAAAGATTTTTATTCATTTATTCATGACAGAGGCAGAGAGAGAGAGAGGCAGAGACACAGGCAGAGAGAGAAGCAGGCTCCATGCAGGGAGCCCGTTGTGGGACTCGATGTGGGACTTAATCCCAGGACTCCAGGATCACACCCTGGGCTGAAGGCGGCGCTAAACCACTGAGCCACCCGGGCTGCCCCAGTCCTCACCTCTTCTCAAGCGCACTGCGTGGCATCCATGTGGTGTTTCTCACTGCAGTGGGCTCTGCACTCTCTGGAGTAGCTGCCAGAATCATCCACACAGATCACAGTGCTCTTCTGAGCATTCTGACTCAGAAGCCTGCAGGTGCTGTTGGCACTGTGGTAAAGTTACGAAGAAGCTCTCTAGGAGAACAGACAGAAAGTAAAATGATTACTGTCTAAAAATCTGACTGCAGTGGGCTATGTGGAACAGTTTGGTGTGGAGAAACTGCTGATGCTCAGAAGCCGGTCAGGGCAAAATGCATATGTACGTATGTGTCCCTGTATGTCTCTATGTTATATGCATACACACATATATAAGTACATATATACACGTAGGTATAATAGATAGACACACATATTTATGGGTTTCACTTAAGATTTTGTTTGATGAGAGAGTTCTACTCAAGTGTTGACAGAACTCTGACTTGAATATTTTTAGGATACATTCTGACTCTGTGCCTCTCCAGGCTATGGTTTCAATCCATGGCTTCGTTCTGGAGGCTTTGCTGAGGCATGATGGGTGCTCTTACAGTTGAGCACAGACACTGAGTTCTGGGGTTCCAGAGCACAAAGACCTGGCTTGGGCCCCTGGGGACCTCTCCTTCACCTCCCAGCTGGTAAGATGGGGGTAATGGAGACCCTCCTGGGGCTGTTGGCAGGTGAGATGACATCACCCACCTAGGCCCACTGTGTGTACCTCACCAGATAGTAAGGATGGGAAATTGCTTTTCAGCAAGGGTGCAGCACTGGGAGTCCTTCAGATCACGTTTTGCCATGGCAGTGCTACATTTGGGCTTAATTAGCATGGCACCTGAACCACACTTAGGGATGTGACCATGATGTGGAGAGAGAACTAAGCCCTCACTATGGGCCCCTTGTGTGAGAGGCAGCCGGAGCAGAGGCAGGGAGGCAGGTTGAGACTTCAGCCTTGTCCTTCAGAGGATGGATGTGTCCAGGTGGTGCAGATGAGGAAGCAGGAAGTTCTGAAAGACTCATTCACTGCTCACAGATTTATTAAGCACATGTGTGGCAGGCAGTATAATTAAAACAGAATCCCTTCCCTCAGGGAAGCACTGGCTAAGTAATTTGATCTGCGGAGCTGGATTCAAGCTGAAGGCTGCCTAAACCAGCAGGGGAAGGAATAGGCCACACCTCCTCCGCTGCCTGTTACTTGCTGAGGGTAGAGGAGAATACCTGGCCATGTGGTTCCTCCGTGCTTGTGACTGCTGCCTGTCGCATTCCCTCCATAAATTTCTGGGAGAAAAACCCATTAATCCTGTAGGAGAGCAAACCGGGAAATGCTAAATGCTAAAAATCTAAACACTACGCCCTTCAGGTACTATGAAGAAGAAATAAAGCTGCACATTCTTGGCCTGGGTCATGATCTGCAACTTCCTGCTTTCTCAGCTTCCCAACCTGCTCTGGTGGCAGCTGGCTCTTCTCACCCCTTCTTGCTGGCTCAGAGGAAATCCCTATGTTTGGAGGGTACAGGGAACTGCCAGGGCCTGGCAGGAAAGATGCTGTTGGACAGTTGGGGGTCTTAGAAGGTGCAGTCTGGGCAGGCTTGCTCCCCTTGGAGTTGGGGACTGGTGGCATTGCTGCATGGAGAGCAGGCTTTGGTGTCCTGCATTTGCTAGCTTGGGACCTAGGAATCCTAGGACTTCTCTGGACCTCAGTCTCAACATCTGCAAAATGGAGACAATGCCAGCTGTCCTTCTTTCCTGGCAGGCTCATGGTCTGTAGGGATGGCCATTCCCATCACCAGGTCTTCTCCTGCCCATGCTGTTGTCCTTGAACGGCTTCTGGAGGGATGGTGGGAGCAGCCCCTTTGGGCCTTGTTTCAGGGAGAAGGGTTCACTGCTCTGTGCAGAAGAACCTGATAATAAACACAATAGATCTGTCTCAAGTGGGGGAGGCCTGCCTTGAATTCCATAAGTCCACAGAATAGTGGAGAGGCTGGAGAGTTTATGAGCTAGTTGAGAATTGTGCAGAGTTCTGGAAAGAAGGCGGCTACATCATTACCCCTTCCCAGGGCAGTGGTGTCACTCTCTACCTGTGCTCAAGAGCAGGGCAGCTTTGAGACTGTGGTAAGAGCAAGCTCTCCACTGGCAGAGTGCCCGCCCATGGGTTGTGGGATGCTGGGTCTGTAGCTATGACCTGAGCCTCTCTGGTGTAAGAACATGAGAACAGGTACGACAGAACCAACACTTGAGGGGGCTGCTCTTTGAAGCAGCTGCAAGGCAGGGGCACTGCTTCTAAAGGAAAGTTCTGATTTTTAGAGGGAATTGTTTTGTTGCATATTGTCATTCTTGGAAGGTATTCCTCAGAGAAAGGGAGGATATTGGCTTGATGTGGCAGCACCTGTTAGACAAATGTACACTCACAGCCCAGTAGCCTGGGCTGCAGTGCTGAGCTTAGCAGACACAACGCCCCACAATCCAGTGCCACCTTCATTATGAGTTCACATGGCCACCACGGCTCATCAGAGATGCTCCACTTCAAGCTGGAGAACTGTTATAAAAGCCAAGCTTCCAAAGGGGAAATAATCCAGAAGCAGGCCTTAATTTATGTCCAGGGTTTCTCCTGCCTCCTCATAAATATTTAGCAGGCACACTGCAGAATTAACCGTCTGCAAATGGCAGGCTGCAGTCCTTAGTTCTTGGCATCCTGAATCTGAGGGTAAAGCCTGTATGGCTTGTAGTATCACAGGTGGAGCCATCCGTGGTGATAACCCTTATGTTTCAGGGAGGTAAATTAAAGGTGCTGAGATCACCAGGAAGGGAGCATGCTCAGTCCTGGAAACCCAAGTACATCATGGATCTTTGGATAACTGTTTGCACATAATTCCTTGTGTTCCTAGGTCCTTGCTCCACAGGTCGGTGGGTATAGCAGCAGCATTGCCCTCACCTGGGGCTGGTGAGAAGTGAAGAGATTCCAGGTACCACCCAGCCTACAGAGACAGGATCTGCATTTTGATAAGATCCCTGGAGGATTCATATTTGAGTCCCTTCCAGTTTGAAAAGGCACACAGTGCAAGATTTACACCTGATAGAAATACTTGTTTTTCTGCAATTATTTCCTGTGTTTTCCAGACATGAATGGGATAATAATCAGTCTTAATGTTCTTCTTATCCTCTTGACAGAAGCTGATATTTCCATAATTCACTAATTAAGACACTTCTCTTTTTAAAAAGTCACAAAACATAGATCACCTTCAGAAGATGCACTTTTGAAAACCTGTGGATGAAATAAAATTGAGTGATATTCTTTCATAGATGTAGCTTCAGGGATGCTTTGTTTGTATTGCTGATAGATCTCATTGATCTGTGTGGGAGGAGCCTGTGTTGATTGGCTCTGATCCATGTAGTAGTTAATTTTGAGCAGTGTTCCTGGGGTGAATCCTTTTACAGCGGGTGCTGTGTGTCCCAGACTTCATTGAACTGGCAGCCTGTGTTCCCACCGGCTTTTCTTTTTTTTTTAATATTTTTTTATTTATTGTTTATGATAGACATAGAGAGAGAGAGAGGCAGATACACAGGAGGAGGGAGAAGCAGGCTCCATGCCGGGAGCCCGATGCGGGACTCGATCCGGGGACTCCAGGATCACGCCCTGGGCCAAAGGCAGGAGCTAAACCACTGAGCCACCCAGGGATCCCCTCCCACTGGCTTTTCTTAATGAGAATCATTGTCAACTGGCCTCCTAATGAAGTCCCTCTGCCCCCCTACCACAAAATGCTGTTCCATGTCTGACCTGTTTTGCTTCAAACTGTTGGCTTAGTCTTTCATGGTCTGTCCTCCCCCTGCCTCTGTGAAATTCCTTCAATCCACCACTACCCAGAATGAACACACTTTTAGGAGATGCTAGCATTTTGGAATATCTTCCACAGCATGCTGCAGACTTCCTTTGTTTGGTATCCTGGGTTTCTGTCCAGTTGTGAACTTGGGCAACCTTGGGGATTTCCTCTCTTCCTGGAGTCTGGCCTCTTTTTCAGGTAACTGCCGGTTTTTTAATATTCCGAATACCACACCCTATCCTCCAAGGCCTCCAGAAATCTTGCAAATACAAGATTAAATCATGTAACAAGCATTCTTTGTTTTTAAAGTTTAAAACATAAAAGTAAGCTGCAGGTGCACTGTATGTGTGTGTGTGTGTGTGTGTGTGTAGATAGGTACACACAGAGCTATATAGGTGAAGTTATCCCATTGGGAAGTATCTGCCTCAGGAACCATGATTTTTTTTTTTAAGATTTTATTTATTTATTCATGAGAGATGCAGAGACACAGAGACACAGGCAGAGGGAGAAGCAGGCTCCATGCAGGCTCCATGCAGGGAGCCCAAGGTGGGACCCGATCCCGGGACTCCAGGACCACGCCTTGGGCCAAAGGCAGGCACTAAACTGCTGAGCCACCCAGGGATCCCCAGGAACCATGATTTTTATCATGTAGGTCAGCTGAGACTCCAGGAGGCAGTCTTTGGCAGAAATTACCAAGGGTGGAACCATTTACAGAAACTGTGTTCTTTCCAACCTCTGCTTATTTCCTACTGATCTTAGGCCTTGAGGCTTTTTTGGGAAGAGGCCTGCCTCACTTAGGTCTCTTGCAGTATTCAGAAAGGCTAACAACTCTAAAAGGTTGTTGGGTATTAGAGTTCTCGAGAGACATAGCCAATAGGAGAGATAGATGTATCTTTATCTATCTCTCTGTGCCAATATCTATAATAAATCAATCTGTAGGTGCATATATCTAGAGAGATATAGACATATAGATATCTATATATATGGAGGTCTGTATGTCTGGAGAGATTTGTTATAGAAATTGGCTCATGTGATTATGGACAGTGAGAAATCTCATGATTTGCCATCGGCAAGCTGGGGACTAGGAAAGCTGGGGTTGTAATTCAGTCTCAGACTGAAAGCCTGAGAGTCAGAGGAGCCAATGATGTAAATCTGTCTGAGGGCAGAAGATGAGATAAGATATCCCAGCTCAGGGATCCCTGGGTGGCGCAGTGGTTTAGCGCCGGTCTTTGGCCCAGGGCGCGATCCTGGAGACCCGGGATCGAATCCCACATCAGGCTCCCGGTGCATGGAGCCTGCTTCTCCCCCTGCCTGTGTCTCTGCCTCTCTCTCTCTCTCTCTGTGACTGTCATAAAAAAATTAAAAAAAAAAAAGATATCCCAGCTCAGTCAGTGAAGCAGGAAAAAAGAGCAAATTTCTCCTTCCTCTTATCTTTTGCTTTATTCAGGTCCCCAATGGATTGGAGGATGTGATGCCCACTCATATTGGGGAGGACCAGGTACTTTACTGAATCCACTGACTCAGATGCTAATCTCATCTGGAAATACCCTCACAGACACACCCAGAAATAGTGTTTAATCTAGGCACTGCTCCTTGGCCAGTCAAGATGATGCATAAAATTAACTATCACATGTAAACACTTGGTATCTTGTAGTGTTTTTCTTGGAGAGAATATGAAAAGTAAAAAGTAGTGGAGGCAGTTCTGGAGCTTTGGTATAGGCTCTGACCATCATTTGAGCATGGACCATTCTTCTTTTGACCCTGATTAATGGCTTCAGAGGAACAACATGATCCTGGGGACTTCTGAAGGAACATAAGAAGAGGAGCAGAATGAAGTTTGGGGAACAGTTTTGGGGGGTAGTGGGGCTGGGTAGAGAGGGGGGACACCAGCCATGACATGGCCATGGGACCTTAACCATGTCACAGCCCAGGATTGTCCCCAGTTTGGAAATGGACATTGTTGGACTTTAAGGTCTCAGAGATTCTCCCGTCTCTGCTCTGTGACTGCCTTTTATGGAAAAGGACAGGGGCATAGTAAAGGTGTGAGGTAGTGAGGTGGCAGTGCTAAACAGGCAGCTGTACCCCTGTCATCACAGTGTTCAGCTACGGTGTCCACCAGTGTGTGCACTGCACGCCAGGCCCCCTGTGGCAGCTGGGCAGGGGTGTGATATCTACTTCTCAGATGAGATGCAAAGCAAGAGATGCTGTACTCAGGCTTTCAGCTGACACCTGCTCTCTTCTGCCTTGTTATGCTGTAGGAGAGGTTGAGCTTTGTCAAGAATAGAATGGAAGAAGACAGACTTGGGCTGCGAAGATTTTAAATTAGATGTGGGGCCAGACTTTTCTGAATTATTAAGATAATTTATTAAGATAAAAAATAGTCCTAACCTTGTGCGGGAGAGGGCAGGGGGACAGAAATCCCTGCCGTAGGGCCTTGGTTTTGAGAGGAAGATCCAGGCTTGTTGCATTGTTGTCAGCAAGCAGCTGTGAATTGAGGGATGTCCTCATTAGCAGAAGGACGAGGGCTTGGATGATACTTAACACAGAGTCCCCTGGTGGCACAGAGGGGTTATGCTCCAGAGAAATGATGGCACATCTTCAATTTAGACACCTGCCAGGGCTGGAACCTCCACAAGTGGCTCATCTTCACAGCCACCCCCTTGGAGTCCTGTTAATCCTCACCCCACAAAATAGGACTGTCATCATCCCTACTTTCCATGTGGGGATTCAGAATCCTAGCCAGATGCAGCATTTTGCTGGCAGGCACATGGGAGATGTAGAATTTCCATTTGAATTTGCCTGACTTTGCCCATGTTTTTGTTCTCCCGGTGAGGTTACAAGTACCCACACTCATTCATTCATGCTACCTAGTGGATAACCAGAGCTGAAGCACATTATCTTCCCTATAATATATGCTTATTTATTATAAACTAAATTCTGTGCATCAGGTTAAGTCATTATTGTGTTTGTGAGTCAAATCACAAACTTGTAAAATATTTAATAGAAAAGAAACATTTCAGGATGAGATTAAAAATGAGTATCAATGCCTGGGTGGCTCAGTTGGTTAAGTGTCTGCCTTTGGCTCACATCATGATCCCAGAGTCCTGGGATTGAGCCCCTTGTCTGGCACCCCACTCAGTGCAGAGTCTGCGTCTCCCTTTGACCCTTCCATCTCTCTTGTCTTCTCTTACTTTCTCTCTCTCTCAAATAAATAATTAAAATCTTTTTAAAAATGAGTTATCATCAGAAGTTCTGTTTTAACTTGCTTCTGCCCAGGGATCTTGTCAGAGGCCAGCACGGGTAGGTTAGCTGTGAAGGCATTGGTGTCCACTTGTCACAGGGGGATTGTACATGTATATAGCAAAGGGAGTGATCAACACTGCTTTTCCTCCTTGGAAGAGATGGATATTTGTCATAGTGCAGTGGGAGCCTTAGAGACAAAGAGCCAGGGCACCCCTTTCTATGTTCCTATGTTTCTATGTTTTATTCCTTACTTTTCCACTGTTTTCATCGGGATAAACCAAGACAGTTGCCAAAGAACATGTAAGAGTGAACCTGACAGGGATTAGATAAACTGCACCACCATAGCTCTCTGTCCAGCAGGAGCTGAGAATCACCCATCCCATGTCCTGGAAGGACAGAACCACAGCCACGCCAGCTGTCCCCAAGGGAGAAGTGCACTGAAGGCTGGGCAGGGAGCAAGGAGGCAGGGCTGTTTGGCCAGAAGGAAAATTGCTGTTCAACTTCATATCATTGTATAACAAAGGAGATCCTTTTATTTGTTCAGATTTTTAATCCTCATAAGGATTTAGGGATTTGATCAGGAGAAAGAGTGTTGCTAGCCAGTTAAGCATGGGATTTGGAGCATCGTTCTAAATCAGTTTAAGCAACAGAGGCCACTACTGTTGACCTGCTTGGCAGAGCACAGTGAGCAGGTGCTGACATGCAGTGCTAATAGCAGAGGAGGAAGGGAGACATGCATGAAAGCAGTACACATAACACAGTGACTCTCCCTGAGCAGGAGCCCCCTTCCTCCATGCCCGCCATGCTGGACAAGGACCCTGGGGTAACAGAGGAATGCCAGGAAGAGGATGGATGTCTCAAAGGGTTTAGCCTTCTTGCTTAACTCTGCCTGGAACCAGTTATGTGTCTTCTGGGTTCCAGTTTCTTTATTTGTGCCAAGTGTATAAGAAAATATTTTCCTGGTGCTTGTGTAAGGATTGGACCCAAATTTAGGCATGGCTCCTGGCACATGGAAAAGATAGTACTATTTTGAGTTGCTAGGTGTGTCTGCAAAGGCCAGGTGTGTTGTAGATGTTCCCAGGGGCTTGGGATCAGAAGGGTTGTGAGTGGGAGCCAAGCTGAGCCCAGGGGATTTAGAAGGTTTAGGCAAGAGGGACAGTGAGAGCGGATTGGAGTCAGTGATAGAGGTGCAGGGAGAAGAGGGCTTGAGAGGATACTGGAGAGCCAGCTCATAGGAAGAAGTGAGTCCTGGGACCCAGTGAGAGTGAGTTGGTTGCCACAAGCAGAAGTCTGACCATCTGCTGTCATCTGGGATGAGCTGGACTCTCCAGCTGCTAATACTCAGGAAATAAACAAATATGTGGATGTTAAATTAATGATCTAGAATCAAAAGTATGCTGAGTCCCAGGGAAAATAATTTATTTCAAGAATTCCATGTGCAAGCAACATAGACTTCTAAAAGTAAAGCCCTTGCTCTGGGGAAGTTACTTTTGCTGGAGAGGGAACCAAGCACAGGTGGAGAAGCAATTCTTTTCTTACAGAAATAAATTTCTTGGCAGAAAGGAGGTCCAAGATGGTGGTGTAGGAAGACTCTGAACTCAGCCTCCTTCCATGACACACAGAACCTATACCTGTGTATAGAGCACTTCCTCCTGAAGGTGAAATGAGGGCTGATTGAACAGCTTCTATACAACAAACAATTGAGGGACCACATACAGCAGAGCCAGAGAGATGAGACACTGATAATAGGACCCCATTCCCAAGAGGCCACCTGCAGTAGGAAGGGATATTACTGAGGGGGCCCACATGCAGATTTGGCTGCCCTGGGGCACAGTGAAAAAAACAGTGGTTTAAAGGGCAACTGGGGAGTTGGGGAGGGTGCATGGGCTAGATGGGTCATGGGTATTAAAGAGGGTACTTACAGTGATGAGCGCTGGGTATTGTATGTAAGTGATGCATCACTGAATTCTACTCCAGAAACCAATATTGGACTGTGTGTTAACTAATTAAAATTTAAATAAAAAATTAAGGGCAACTCAACTGTTAGTAAAGGATATCTACTTACTAACCCTAGAGCCTCTAACAAATGGGCAAGAAACTGCTTGTACTCTCTCTGGGGTTGAAGGTGCCAGTGAAAACCATTTTTTATGTTCACTTTCCATCTTGATAAACCCGATGGGAGCAGGTTCCAGAAACTCTAGCCAGCCTGGTAGGGCCACCTCAGCATGCCTGACCCCTAAGCTTTACCAACTCTAGCTGTCTCCCTAAGGTGACCCCAGTACTGTACACCCTGAGCATCTGTAGCATATACCCACCTCAGTTCCAGCTGTTGGGTAAAGGGGATCCTGGTACAATGATGAGCTCAGGGACCCCATGGCCTGTGCCCAAACCAGCCATCCTGCTAAAAGGCAGTCCCATTATAGTGTGTTCCGGGAATGCCCCTCCCTCCACATTTGCTCTAGCTCTAGCCAACCTGCCATAATGGCCCAGTGTGGCATGTTCCAGGACACCCCTGTCTTGTGTCCACTCTAGCTCCCACTGTCTTGCCATGCTGGCTTCTATATAGCATGCACTGAGACTGTCCCTTGGCCTGCATCAGATCCAGCCATCTCAGCAAGGCAAACCCAGCATGGCCTGGGACCCTCTTGCCCCACACCTGCTCCAGCTCCAGCTGGCTTGTAAAGCTGCCAGACACAGTTTACACAGGGACTTTTGGTTACCAGTGTGGGGAGGAGTTGGGGGCAGGTGGAATAGGGAAAGGGGATTAAGAAGTACACATTTCTAGTTATAAACAAATATGCCATGAGGATCTCATATACAGCACTAGAAATAGTGTGGAAATAGTGTGAATAGTATTGTAATAACTTTGGTAACAGACTTAAATTGAAATCTTCATATGGATAGCTCCTGACATCTCAGAGCTTAAAAATGGGGCCAGAAACCTAGCAAGAATTTGATCAACTGTAAGTTATTCGTCAATTGTTGCCTCTTCCATTTTCTCTCTAGAGGGACAGAACTGATACTCTATTTTTAGGTTATGAAAGAAAATGTGATAGTTAGAACTTAGTAAATAGAAAAAAAAACAAAAACAAAAGAAAGGCACCAGGAATTCCACTACCCAGCAATAAGTACTCTAAATATTTGGTAATACCTCCTTTGTGATATTTCTCATGCCCTAATATATGCGTATATACATAAATAAATGCAATAGTTTCTAAATGCTGCCCTTTCTGTTTAGGTATTCTGGCATTACACATGCAACTTAAAATACTGCACCATGTCCCTGGATTTTAAAGAAACATTCATTAGAATTATCAAGAATTAATTGCATTTCCTATTTTTGCTTTTTGAAAAAAATTTGGCATTGTAACTATTTCTGAGTTTTACCTTAGTATATTATCCTAGATTTGTTCACTTACAGCATTGAACCGAGTATTGTTCATTTTCACCTCCTAAACGTGCCTGAATTTTCCCATTCTTCTTCATCTCTGTAGCCACAGACCTCTACTGGCACCAAGCTAGAATGCTCTTGTGTGAATACCAAAGATTCACTCCTCTTGCACAACAGAGCCCCATGTAGAGCTCCTCGCCTGTCTTGGTGCCTTTGTGTTGGCCACTCTGTAACAGTAACCTGATGGCTTCACGTGCATGGTCTTCTGTCTGGATCACCCAATCCTAATCAATTTCTTTTTCAACAGTGATCCTTCTTGACCTCATTTCACTTTCAGATGAGTCACCTCTTTCTCTGTTCTTCCTTACTAATCCCATTAAAGGAGATGATGATTTGTATTTGACTTCAAATACAATCCATCTAAAATTGAACTCAGTTTTTCCCCCGCAAAAGTATTTCATTACAATTTTCCACATTTCAGTTATTGGATGCTTCATCCTCCAGCTTATTCCTGCCAAAAGCACTGACTCTCCTTTTCTTCCTATTTGGACCAAGCCAGCATTGTTTTTTGCTTGGGTTACTGTACTGCCCTCCATACTAACTACCCCTCTTGCTTCTGTGCTTCCCCCACCTTCCCTTTAGCCAACCCAGCCTCTGCCCCTTACCTACCCAGCCTCCTCTTCAACCCTCCAATGGCTTCCTCTCTCACTCAGTGTCAAAGTCAATAATGGCTCACCAGCTCTGTATGATCTTCCCCTATCATCTCAGATTGTCTCTTACTACTGTCCTCCTTGCTTTCTTCTCATTTGTCCACATCGGCCTTCTTGCTGTTTCCCCAGAAGCCAGCATGGTTCTGCCTCAGAGGCTTTGAGCTTGCTGGTTCTGTCTGCGATGCTCATTCCCCAGTTCTCTGTATGGCTAACCTGACTCACCCCCTTTAGGTCTTCACTTAAATGTTTTCTTCTCTGTGATTATTTCTGTGACTTTCTCATGAAAAGCAGACTTTACTCTTTTTCTTTGGCCAGGCTCTGCCTTATTGGCCATTTTCTGCCTTATTTTTTCCTCATAATAATTCTTCTCAAACAATATATCATATATTATATTTTTTGTCTGTCTTCTCCCACTCAAATATAAGCTCAATGAATATTTATATATTCATTATATATTTATATTTATATAAATTTATATAAATTTTATATTTATATTCTCTATGACTTTATTCTCAATGTCTAGAATAATGCCTGATAATTAGTAGGTACTGAATAAATATTGATTGAATGAAGAAGGAAGGAAGGAGGGAAGAACGGAGGGCAGGAAGAAGAGAGAGAGGAAGGGAAGTAGGGAGGAGGGAAGGGAGGAAGGTAAGAAGGAAACAAAGTGTCTCTTTTCCTAAGGTGAAAAGAGCCTTGGAGAAGTCACATGACTATATAGTTCCTAAAGAACAGGCAATTTGTTAAGCATTTGTTTTTAGCTTCTCTGTTAAGACCTATTCAAAAAATACAAAGGGAAAATTAACATACCACTAGTGGGGAAAAAAAAACTTTCTGTAGTTAATTATCAGTTGCAAACTTCATCTGCCCTTTTATTGATATAACTGCTCCATTGAAGTACAGTCTACATACAGTAAGCTGCACATATTTCAAATGGACAGTTTGATGAGTTTTAACATGTACACTCTAGGGTAACTGTCACAACCAAGTTAGTGAACATGTCCTCACCCCAAAAAGTTTATAAAGCCTTTCTCCCACCGTTCCCTGAGCCATTGATCTTTTAGTCACTGTAGATTATTTTGAATTTTCTAGAGATTTGTAGTATACTTTTTTCGTCTGGTCTTTATCTCTTGGTACAAAGATTTTGAGATTCATCCTAATTGTTGTATATGAGTAATTTGTTTTCATTGCTATTAATACTCCTTTATGTAGCTATATGTCGACTATATCTCAATACATTTATCTATTGATAGGCATTTGGATTGTTTGTAATTTTTGGCTATTATAAATAAAGGTGCTGTGAAAATTCATGTGTAGATCTTTGTATGGAAATAGGCTTATAATTTCTCTTGGATAAATAAAATACCCAGGAGTGGAATAGCTGGATTATATGGTAGGTTAGTTTTATTAAGAACTGCCAACTACTTTCCAGATTGGCGGCATAATTTTGCTTTTCCACTAGCATGTATGAGAGTTCCGGTTTCTCTACATTCTCAACAATAACTGATATGGTGAGTCATCAACCAGTGTTTTTATTTTAATCATTGTAAAATATATATAATGTAAATTTAGATTGTTTACCACTTTAAATGTATAATTTAACAGCATTAATTTTATTCACATTAGTGTACAACCATTGCCACTATTTATTTCCAAAACTTTTCATTAACCCAAATAGAACTCTCTAACCATGAAGCTATAACCTCCTAGATCCCTAGCCCCTGGCAACCTTTTCTCTACTTCCTATCTCCATGAATGGGCCTATTCTAGGAATTTCATATAAATGGAATAATATTTGTCCTTTAGTATCACTTATTTCGTTTACCAATTATGTTTCGAGTTTCATCCATGTTTGTAGCATGTATCAGAACTTTATTCCTTTTATGGCCTAATAATATTCCATTGAATGGCTCTACCATATTTTATCCATTCATTTCTTTTTTTTTTAATCTTTTTTTAATTGGAGTTCAATTTGCCAACATATAGCATAACACCCAGTGCCCATCCCGCCAAGTGCCCCCCTCAGTGCCCATCACCCAGTCACCCCAACCCCCTGCCCACCTCCCCTTCCACTACCCCTTGTTCATTTCCCAGAGTTAGGTGTCTCTCTTGTTTTGTCACCCTCACTGATATTTTCACTCATTTTCTCTCCTTTCCCTTTCTTTATGGACACTTGGATTGTTTCCACTTTTGGCTATTGTGAATGATGTTACAGTGCACATTGGTGTACAAGTATCTCTTTGAGCCTCTGTTTTCAGTTCTTTGGTTTTATACTTAGAAGTAGAATTGCTGGGTGATGTGGTTATTCTGTGTTTAACTATCCGAGCAATTACCAAACTCTTTTCCACAGTGGCTGCACATTTTACATTCACACCAGCCATTGTATGAGTGTTGCAGTTTCTTTAGATCCTTTTCAACACTTATTATTTTCCTTTTTTTTTTTAAAGCCATCCTAGTAGGTGTAAAGTGGCATTTCTTTTAAGTTTTTATTTATTTATTCATGAGAGACACAGAGAGAGAGAGAGAGAGAGAGAGAGAGAGAGGCAGAGACACAGGCAGAGGGAGAAGCAAGCTCCATGCAGGGAGCCTGACGTGGGACTCAATCCCGGGACTCCAGGATCAGGCCCTGGGCCGAAGGCAGCGCTAAACCGCTGAGCCACCCAGGCAGCCCGTGAAGTGATATTTCATTGTGATTTTGGTTTCCATTTTCTTGATGATTGAAGATATTAGGCATCTTTTCATACGCTTTTTGGCCATTTGTATATATTATTTGGATAGATTTTTTGTTCAATTTCTTTACTCATTTTTTAAATAGTATGTCTATTATTTTTTAAATAGATTGTCTTTTGGTTTTGACTTGTAAGCATTCTATATATATTTTGGACATTAAACCTTTATTAGGTATATTATTGCAGATACTTTCTTTCATTCCCTAGGTTGTCTTTTCACTTTAATCATAATGTCTTTTCATTTGCAAGTTTTTTAAATTTTCATAAAGTTTATTTAACAGTTTTTTTTTCTTCTGTTGCTTGTGCTTTTGTTACCACATTTAAGAATCCATTGCCTAGTCCAAGGTCAGAAAGGTTTACCCCCATGTTTTCTTTTAAGAATTTGATGTCTGAGTCCTTATATTTAGATCATTTTGAGTTAATTTTTATACCTGGTATGAGGTAGGGGTGCAACTTTTTAGCATGGGGATATCCAGTTGTCCCAGCACATCTGTTGAAGAAACTTTTTTTCCCCCATTGAGTGGTCTTCAAAAATCATTTGACTTCATGTGTGAGGGTTTATTTCTGGGCTCTCTATTCCTTTGGTGTGTCTGTCTTTATGGGGAGTACTACAATGTTTTGATTGCTGTAGCTTTGTGGTAAGTTTTGAAATTAGGACATATGAGTTGTCCATCTTTTCTATTTCATGAATTTGAGGATTGTCTTCCATTTCTGGAAAAAAAAAAGGCTGTTGTGATTTTGACAGAGATTGAATTATATCTGTAGTTCACTTTGGGTAGTGCTGATGTCTTAACAATATTAAGTCTGCCAGTTCATGAACAGATGATGTCTTTTCATTTATTTAGTTAATTTCTTTCAGCCATATTTTAGAGTTTTCAGTGTACAAGTCTTTCACCTCCTTGGTTAAATTTATTACCAGATATTTTATCTTTTCTGTTGTAAACAGAATAGCTTTATAAATTTCCAGAGTGTTCATTTTTAATGGACTGAAACAGCTGATCTTTGTGTGTTGGTCTTGTATCCTGCAACTTTGCTGAATTTATTAGTTATAGTACCTTTCTTCAAGATTCTTTGAGACTTTCTATATATAGGATTATATCAAATGTCAGTTTCTTAGTAGACACAGGGCTGATTAGTTATCTGTTTTTTTTCTTCAGTGAGATTGGCAGTGTGTCTTTTAAGGAGTTTTTCCTTTTTCATCCAATTCGTTGAATTTATTGGCAGTGTTTGTTCATACTCTGTCCTAATATTGGTAACTTTCTCTCTCTCTCTCTCTCTCTCTCTCTCTCTCTCTCTCTGTCTCTGTCTCTCCTATCTGTCTGGCTAGAGGTTTATCAGTTTTATTGATGTTCTCAAAGAGAAAGTGTTTGATTTCATTGATTTTTTTTTCTGTTTTCTGTGTCATTGATTTCCAATTTGATCTTCATCATTTTGTTTTGCTCACTTTGAATTAGTTTATTCTTCTTTTCTAATTTCTTAAGGTTAAATATGACATCATTGACTTGAGACCATTCTTCATTTCTAATACATGAACTTAGTGCTTTAAATTTCCTTCTATGTTCTGCTTTAAAGGAATCCTACATATTTGTGTTCTCATTTTCATTCATTACAAAAAAACTTTCTCATTTCCTTTATGAATTCTTTTTGACCCATAGAAATGTGTTAATTTTGTTTTCAAATATTTGGACATTTTCCAGGGATCTTTGTTATTGATTTCTAACTTAATTCTACAGTGGTCAGAAAACATACTTTGTATGACTACTATGTTAAATTTATTCATACTTATTTTATTATCTAAAATATGGTCCCTTTTTATATGCTCTTTTGAGAATATTGTGAATTTTGCTTTTGTTGGGTGGAATGTTCTATAAATTTCAAGCAAGTCATTCTGTTTCATGGTGTTGTTCAAGTCTTCTGTGTCCTCGCTAACTTTATGCCTATTTCTTCTATGAATTATTGTAAAGAGCTACTGAAACCTCTGAGTATATTTGTGGATTTGTCCATTTCTCTTTGGAGATCTATAAATTTTGCTTCATTTATTTCGAAAATTCATTTGGGGGGGGCATTTTGACTCTTTTCTCCCTATGAGATGACCTTCCTCATCCCTGGCAATACTCTTTGAGCTAAAATTTATTCTGTCCACTCCAGCTTTCTTTTGAGTAGTTTTAACATGCCCATCCTTTATTTTTAAACCTGTGACTTTGTTTTTGATGTCCTTTTTTTTATAAACAGCATAAAGTTGGGTCTTGCCTTTTTTTAAAATACTTTTTCATAATCTCTGCCTCTGAATTATTTAAAGGTTTTGCATTTAATATGATTACTGACATACTTAAGTCTGTAACCTTGCTATTTGCTTTCTCATCTTTGTTCTATTTATGTTCTCTTCTTTGTCTAATTAGCTAGAATTCTTTGTTTTGCTATTTTTATAATTACTTCAGGGTTTATAGGATACATCTTTAGTCTGTCTCAAGTGATACTATTTACTTCACATATTTCAAAAGAACTTTGCAGTGGTATGCTTCCATTTCTTTTTTGGCAGTCTTGTAGCCTTTGTACTATTTTATGTGCATGAAATACTATAATATCTTGCTGTTCTTTGTATTTATACATATATTAAAGAGATTCATATAAATAAAGAGATTCCTGGTAGTGTGTGGTTCTTTTGGTGATGATTTTTTTTCAGCTTTTGTGTATATGAAAACATTGTTATTTTGCTTTTTTTTTTTTGAAATATATCCATTTTGGATATCGATTCTAGGTTGACAGCATCTTGTCTTTTAGCGCTTTGAAGATGTTGCTCACCTGTCTTTTTGCTTACGTAGTTTCCAGTGAGAAGTCTGCCACCATCCTTATTTTTGTACCTTTGTATATAACACAGTTGTACTTAAAAAAAAAAAAATAAAAGATTTATTTATTTATTTGAGAGAGAGTAGAGGAGGGGGCAGAGGGAAAGAATCTGAAGCAGACTCTGCACTGAGCACAGAGCCCAACATGGGTCTTGATCCCAGGACCTCAAGATCATGACTTGAACCGAAACCAAGAATAGGAGACTTAACTGACTGAGCCACCCAGGTGCCCTTATATAACACAGATGCTCTTAAGATTTTTTCAAATTGTTGGTTTTGAGCAAATTGACTATGATGTAACATTGTAATTTCCTTTGTCATTTTGAGAATTGGAATTCTTGGATCTGCAGGGTTATGATTTTCATCAAGTTTGAAAACTTTTCAGCCACTAATATTCAAGTTTTTTTTCTCATATCTTCTCCTTCAAGAACTCCAAGTACCTCAGTATTAAGCCTCTTGAAGTTGCTCCATAAATAACTGATCTTTTCCTTTTTGATTCTTCATTTTCTCTGTATTTCAGTTTGAATGGTCTCTGTTGCTGTCTTTTAAGTTCAACTCTCTTTTTGGGGCACCTGGGTGGCTCTGTCAGTTAAATGTCCAATTCTTGGTTTTGGCTCAGGTCATGATCTCAGGAGTCGTGTGATTGAGCCCTTCCTGGCTCCATGCTCAACAGGGAGTCTGCTTGAAGATGTTCTTCCTCTAACCTTCCTCCCATCATGCATGTGTGTGCTCTCTCTCTCTCTCTCTCTCTCTGTGTGTGTGTGTGTGTCTCTTTTCCTCTCTCTCAAATAAATAAAACTTTTAAAAAATTCAAATTCATCTTTTCTTTTGCAATTTTCAATCTGGTATTCATCTCATCTGGTTTATTATTCATCTCCAACATTATAGTTTTTATAACTAGAAGTTCAATTTGTGTCTTTTTCTAAACTTCCCTGTCTCTCCTTATATTTTGATCATAGGAAATCTAGTTATAATTCCTCTTTTAATGTCCTCTTCTGCTAATTCTAACATCCATATCTTTTGAATCAGTTTTAACTTTTTAAATCTTTCTCTTGATGGGTTTTATTTTCCGGCCAGATATTTGGATTTTTCATTATTGGGTGCTGCCCCTTTTCGTGTTTTCATAAATATTCTTAAGCTTGAGTTTCCCTTGTGTATCTGAAAATGGTTTGGTTTGTTAAGTGTAATTTAAGCAGTACTCAACTAGAGCTGATTATTTTCCATTCTGAGTAGTCCACCAGTGTCCCTGAATTATGGCTTTTCCTAGTCTGCTTCCTGGGAACAGGCACTGTTGCAGGATGCGTGTGAACCCAGAATAGAGCTCCTTCTAATCCTTAGATTATTTTTGCCCATCTGTAGTCACTCTTTGACATGCATGTGTTTGTCATCTTTGCTGGATACTCAAGGGGGACTGTGTAAAGGTTTCGGGGGTTCTCTGTACACTTCTGTCTGGTACTCTATACTAAAGACTACAGCTCTGTACTGAAACTCTTGGGTCCAGCTCCTTCACTGGAGAAATCAGCCAATGGGGTTCCCATTCCCTCTGTAATGTCTTTCAAAGCAGTAATCTGGGGAGAAAGTAAGAATCACATCCTTTGTTTTCCTCTCAGGTGTTACTGTCCAAATGTTCAGTGTCTTGAGTGTGTTTGTTCTATATATTTTGTCTATATATTTTGTCATTATTTCTAACTGTAGATTAAGTCCAGGCTCTGTTACTAAATCTTTGCCAGCAGTTGTAGTCCTGAATTTTATGTTTTGAAATCTTTCCTTGTTGAGGCTGCTTTTCTCATCAATATTGTACTTGCCTTTCAATTCACTCAGTTATGGATGCTCAACCTCTTCTCCTAGCAAAGCACTTAGGTCTGCAAGGAGAATGCCCATGACAAGGATGGGCCTGCCTTCACAACATTTAGTCACAGGGGAGTGTGAAGTACGTAGACTGCTTTCATCCAAGCAGGGGTTAGTAAAACTCTTAGAAGTTTGATGGAAGAGAACTCAGAAGTTAAGGATAGAAGAAAATTGTTTCATGTAGAAGATGACATTTAAGAGTCCTGAAGGGTGACTCTTTGATTGACTCTATACTTTCATTAGTATAGAAAAACTTCACATTTGAATAGTACTTTACAATTGGCAGAGTTTCACACTCATTATTTCTCTTAAGGAGATATATGGACATTGGAACACTTGAAAGAACCTTCCCTGGCATAGGACACAGCTTCAATAAGAACAAGGTTTCAAGTAAGCCTTGGATGTGTATAGAAAAGAGTGAGTTCTCCAGGTGGATTAGCATACAGATGGAAGATGGCAGCAGGCAAAACTTCTGGAGAAAAGGTCAGTTGGGGACCATTTTGTCGAAGCAATGATGTCAGGTAGAGACATTTATACCTCATTTATTAGGGAGCAGGAGCCACTGAGTGGAGCATGGGACAAAAATGATAGAAGCCATGTGTTCTGAAATTAACTTAGAAATAGGGTATGGGGATCCCTGGGTGGTGCAGCGGTTTGGCGCCTGCCTTTGGCCCAGGGCGCGATCCTGGAGACCCGGGATCGAATCCCATGTCGGGCTCCTGGTGCATGGAGCCTGCTTCTCCCTCTGCCTATGTCTCTGCTCTCTCTCTCTGTGTGTGTGTGACTATCATAAATAAATTAATTAATTAAAAAAAAGAAATAGGGTATGATAGGAATGGGGAGTGCAAAGAGAAAGTAGGGAAACAGGAGTCTGTTAACAAATGGTATCTCTTCTTCCCTCTACTTGAGCGTTTTTTTAAACCCCTGTCATTCATATTGTTGTCTTGAAGCACACTGAGAAAAGGATTTGAGTGTAAGCAATCAGTATTTCTAAGTGGCAGCCATTAGAGTCTCTTTTGAAAAATTAAAATAAGACAATTATTGGTCCTGAGGCCATAATTAATATACATGATCACTCTCCTCTGCAACCTATTTCAGGTTCCCTCTACCTCAACCAGCCCATCTGGTCTAGGTCTGCTTGGTGGGGTGACCCAGACCCCACTGTGCACACTTGTTGGTGATGGTTGCTACAGCTGTGCATTCATTGCCACCAGTTATGAAAGCACCAGGGATGACCTAGCAAATTCTCTAAATTTCAGACATGCTTCTCCCTGTCCTAGTGATGTAGTGGCAACCTTCTATACTAATGATTTTCAGGAGTTCCTGAACTATGACAGGTAGTAACTATGGCTTTAGGTAATGGAATGGTTTCCTAGTGGAAAATTTAATTCATTCCACTCCCATTTTCCTCCTCCAGGAACCAGAACCATAGCCTAAAGGTGAAGGGACCAGAAACACTAATTCACCCATAATGATCTCTGTGATTAATAAGGGGAGGGGCCACTCTACTTCCACATCTTTTTTACTTCTTTTTTTCCTTTAATTTTATTTATTTATTCATGACACACAGAGAGACAGGCAGAGACATACACAGAGGTAGAAGCAGGCTCCCTGCGGGGAGCCTAATGCAGGACTCAATCCCTGGACCCCAGGATCATGCTCTGAGCGGAAGGCAGACAGACACTCAACCACTGAGCCACCCAGGTGCCCCTCACACCTTTTTTTATTTAAATAGGTAGTGCCATTCATCCAAAGGGGTTGAACTCAATACTGATATGTAAGAGTTACTTTGCACCAGTTCCTCATTAGCACTCAGTATTTTTTTTTATTGTAGTCATATGATGGATATGTAGAAGTATCTCATTGTAGTTTAATTTGTATTTTTCTAATTACCAAGGATATTGAATATCTTTAAATTTTTTTTCTCACATAGATTCTGTCTTTTGTAACATCCCTATTCATGTCCTTTATCTAATTTTCCACTAGGTTAGCTATCTTTTTGTAATTATTTTCTAGGAATTCTTTATATACTCTCTTATCAAAGTCCTGTGCAGATATTTACTTCTATTCTGTGGCTTGCCTCTCCACTCTCTTTATGGTGTCCTTTGATGAAGGTAACTTATTAATAGTTCTATATGATAATTTATTGGTCTTTTTCTTTATGATTAATTCCTCTGGAGGTCTATTTAATAAATCTTCCCTTATTCTGGTATCATGAAGATAATTTTCTAAAAGCTTCATTGTTTTACCTTTCACAGTTAGGACCACCTGGATTGATTGTTGTAGATGAGATTAAGTTTCATTTCCTTTCCCCATGTAAATATCCATTTATCCCAAAATCATTTATTGAAAAGATATCCTTTTCCTAGAGTTATGCCATCTTATCATAAATCAGGTGACCGTATATATTCACAACTCTGGAGGACTCCTATTCTCTTCTGTTTATTTCTCTAACCTTATACCAGTACTACAGTTTTAACTACTCTGGCTTTCTGATTAAGCCTTAATACATGGTAGAGATCTTCCTCTCACTTTGCTATTCTTTTCAAAAGTATCTGCTATCTTTGGTCATTTACCTTTCCATTTTTGGGGGGATGGATGAACTTGTCTAGTTCCCAAAGATGTTGGGATTTTTATTGTAATGGTATTGAATATATAGGTAAGTTTGGAGAGAAAGCAGTTGATAGTTATAATTTTGAATCTCCTAATTCATAAATATATATGTTTATATTTATATATATGTGTGTATATATATATCCTCCCTTAATTGTATTTCCTTTAATTTCTCTGAATAATACTCTGTAATTTCAACATAAAGAACTTGAACATTCTTGTTAGATTTATTCCTACAAAATGATTTTGTAAGCTTGTTCTAATGTGTATATAAATACAATATGTATGTGCATTTTCAAAGCAGTAAATGTAATATACACACACATGCACACATATATGTATGCATGTATGTATGTTTGCATATACAATCTATAGAAATATGGCAGATCTTATATCCAGAAATCTAAACCCATTTATTAATTCTGACAAGTTTTATGAAGGTTTATTTGAGATTTTTTACATATATAGTCATTTTGTTTGCAAATGATGATGGCATTATTTCTACCTTTTCAATTATAGTTTTGGTTCTTTTTCTTACCCAGTTGCAGTGGCAAGAACCTCCAATTCAGTCTTGAATAGAAACGATGATATCAGTTATTCTGTCCCTGATACCAATCTTTTTTTTTTTTTTTTTTTTTTTTTTTTTAGGGGGGAAAGGGACAGTGGGGCCCAGCATGAAGCCCGAAGTGGGCTTCAATCACATGACCCTGAGATCATGACCTGAGCTGATCAAGATGGATGCTTACCTGACTAAGCCACCTAGACACCCCCAATACAAATCTTAAAGGGAAAAATTTGAACATTTTACCATTATATACTATATTTCATTAGGCTATAGCTGAATATATTTTACAGACTAAGGATGATCCCCCTTTTTTTTTTCTTCTTCCCTAGCAAGGAAGCATTATCATGAAGAGATGTTTAATTGTATTAAATGTATTTCTGCTTCAGTTGAGGTGATCAAATGATTTATTTTTTTCCTTTTGGGGTTATATGACTTATTACACTGATTTTTTTTTTTTTTACCAACTTTGAATTCTTGGATTGCATCCACTTTCCTAATATATTGTCTTTTAATATATAGCTGGGCTTAGTTTGCTAATGTTTTATTAAGAATATTTTCATAAATGAGGTAAGCTTGTAATTTTGTTTTTAAAATGTTTTTAGGTTTTTATATCAAGTTCATATTGGCTTCATGCAATAGGTTTTTATATCAAGTTCATATTGGCTTCATACAACATTCATAAATTTCAAACCTAATATATTTAGTAAAATTAATTGGTAACATCTGAATTTGAAATTTTCTTTGTGGAAAGAATTAAGTGATCTTTCAATTTATTTAAAGTTAAATAACTAGGGCAGCCCGGGTGGCTCAGCGGGTTAGCGCCACCTTCGGCCCAGGGCCTGATCCTGAAGACCCGGGATCGAGTCCCACATCAGGCTCCAGCAGGGAGCCTGCTTCTCCCTCTGCCTGTGTCTCTGCCTCTCTCTCTCTCTGTATCTCATGAATAAATAAATAAAATCTTTAAAAAATAAAAATTAAAAAAATAAAGGTAAATAACTATAATGTGTATCTTTTTACTGTAAATTATAATAATTTGTATTTCTCTAGTAATTCTTTTTAAATTTTCAAATTTATTGGCATATAATTATTCATATAATACTCTTTTAATATAGATAGAATCTATAGTAATATCTTCTTTTTTATTTCAGTTGCTCATCATTTGTAGTCATTTTTTTCAAGCTCTGCCTTTCTAGGGTGGGTTAGTTGTTATATTTGGTTTTTTTCTTGGGTTATTTTATTATTCCTTTAACTTTTTTTTAGATTTTATTTACTGTTTTCTCATTTTGGAACAAATGCCTACTTTGTTAAATTTATCATTTAATATTTTGATATATGCAAATAGGCTCTTAATTTCCCTAAAAGCAATAACTATCCCACAGATTGATACATATTATATTTAATATAATTTTCATAAATACATGTCCCAGTTTGTCTTGTGACTTTTTTCTTCGACCATCTAGAATTGTATTCCATAATTTCAGAGCAAATGCATTGGTTTTTAAAAAAATTTTCTTATTTTTAATTCTAGTTTAAGTTCTATATGAATTATGTTTTTGAAATTGATTACTTGCTTTATGGCTCAGAATATGATCAGTATTTCTAAATGTTGTGAGTGCCCTTGAAAAGACTATCCTATAGTTGTTGAGTACAGTTTTTATATATGTCCATCAGGTTAAATTTGTTAATAGTGATGTTCAAATTTTCTGTACCTTTCTGGTTGTTTTGACTATTTGTTCTACCAAATAATAAGAAAGGATAGTAAAATCCCCTGATTAAGATTGTGGATTTCATTGTGTCTCATACGTTTCCATTAATTTTTGCAAGCTATAATTTGAAGTTATTAGAAGATGTAAATTTAGAAGTATTTTTATTTTCCTTTATTTATAATTTAAATTTTACTTAGTTAACATACAGTGTAATATTAGTTTCTGAAGTAGAATTCAGTGATTCAGTAGTTATTTACAACACCCAGTATTCATCACAAAAAGTTCCCTCCCTGGGGCAGCTGGGGTGGCTCAGCGGTTTAGTGCCACCTTCATCCCAGGGTGTGATCCTGGAGATCTAGGATCGAGTCCCACATCAGTCTCCTTGCCTGGAGCCTGCTTCTCCCTCTGCCTGTGTCTCTGCTCCCCCCCTCTGTGTCTCTCATAAATAAATAAATAAAATCTTAAAAAAAAAAAAAGGGACCTCCTTAGTACCCTTCATGCAGCTATCCCATCCCCCCACCTTCTTCCCTCCATCATGTCTTTGCAAATGACAAGATTTCACTCTTTGATGGCTGAGTAATATTCCAGTGTGTGTGTGTGTGTGTGTGTGTGTGTGTGTGTGTGTGTGTGTATACACTACATCTTATTTATCTGTTCATCAGTCCATGGACATTTGGGCTCTCTCCATAGTTTGGCAGTTGTTGATAATGCTGCTATAAACATAAGGCTGTGTGTACCCCTTCGAATCTGTATGTTTGTATTCTTTGGATAAATATCTAGTAGCGCAATTCCTGGGTTGTAGAGTAGCTCTATTTTTAATGTTTTGAGGAACCTCCATACTGTTCTCCAGAGTGACTGCACCAGTTTGCATTCCCACCAACATTGCAAGAATGTTCCCCTTTCTCCACATTCTCGCCAACACCTGTTGTTTATTGTGTTGTTAATTTTAGCTATTCTGACAGGTAGTATATCATCATGGTTTGGTTTGTATCTCCCTGATGATGTATGATGTTGAGCATCTTTTCACGTGTCTGCTAGTCATCTGGATATCTTCTTTGGATAAATGTCTATTCATGTCTTCTGCCCATTTGTTAACTAGATTATTTGTTTTTTGGATGTTGAGTATGATAAGTTCTTCATAGATTTTAGATACTAGCCCTTTATGTGATATGTTGTTTGCAGATATCTTCTTTCCTTCTGTAGGTTGCCTTTTATTTTTGTTGACTGTTTCCTTTGTTGTGCAGAAGCTTTTATCTTGATGAAGTCCCAATAGTTCATTTTTACTTTTGTTTCCCTTGTCTCTGACAACGTGTTTAATAAGAAGTTGCTATGGCTGAGGTTAAAGAGGTTTCGGCCTGTGTTCCCTCCTCTAGGGTTTTGATGGTTTCCTGTCCCACAGTTAGGTCTTTCATCCATTTTGAATTTATTTTTGTGTATGGTGTAAGAAAGTGGCCCCATTTCATTCTTCTGAATGTGGCTATCTAGTTTTCCTAACACGATTTATTAAAGAGACTGTCTTTTTTTCCATTGGATATTCTTTCTTGTTTTTTCAAAGATTAGTTCACCTTAGATAGAGTTGTGGGTCCATTTCTGGGTTCTCTGTGCTGTTCCATTGATCTATGAGTCTGTTTTTGTGCCAGTACCACACTGTCTTAATGATTACAGCTTTGTAATATTGCTTGAAGTCAGGGATTGTGATACCTCTAGCTTTGTTTTTCTTTTTCAGGATTGCTTGACTATCAGGATCTTTTGTGGTTCCATACAAATTTTAGGATTGTTTATTCAAGCTCAATGAAAAATGGTGGTGGTACTTTGATAGCAATTGCATTGTAGATTACTTTGGGTAGTATAAACATTTTAACAGTGTTTGTTCTTCTAGTCCATGAGCATGGAATGCATTTCCATTTCCTTGGATCCTCTTTGATTTCTTTAATCAGTGTTCTGTAGTTTTCAGAGTATAGATCTTTTACCTCTTTAGTTAGGTTTATTACTAGGTATCATATTGGTTTTGGTGCAGTTGCAAATGGGAGGGATCTATTCCTTGATTTCTTTTTCTGCTTCATTATTGGTGTATAGAAATGCCAGATTTCTGTATGTTCAGTTTATATCCTGTGACTTTGCTGAGTTCATGAATTAGTTCTGTTAGTTTTTTGGTGGAATCTTTCAGGTTTTCTATACAGAGTATCATGTCATCTGCAGATATTGAAGGTTTGACTTCTTCATTATTACTGATTTGGATGCCTTTTATTTCTTTTTGTTTTCTGATTGCTGAGGGCAAGACTCCTAGTACTGTGTTGAATAACAGTGGTGAGAGTGGACGTCCCTGTTGTGTTCCTGATCTTAGGGGAAAGACTCTCAGTTTTTCCCCCACAGGATGTTATTAGCTATGGGTCTTTTGTATATGGCCTTTAAGATGTTGATTTATTTTTCTAATGAATAAAACTTTTTGTCATTTCATATTAACCCTTTTTATATATAGAAATGCTTTTTGATTTAAAAATACTTTGGCAAATATTAATACAGGTATAGTAGGTTTCTTTGTGTTAATCTTTGTCAGATAAGCCCTTTTGTCTTTTCACGTTGTTCTTTGGTTTTATTTTTTTTATATTTTTAGAAATATTTTTAGGTTTTTAGGTTTATTTCTGATAAGCCTCATTTTGTTGTTTTTTTTTTTTTAATTCTGACAGTCTTTATTTTCACTTCATGATTCTATTTTATTTACTTTTAATGTTAATATTGGTATATTTGAGTAGGAAGTTTCTTTCATTTTTGTTTTTCTGGCTGGTTTGTTTCTCTTTTTCTGTCCATGTTTGCCTTCTTTTCTTTTATATTTTTGCCTTCTTTTAGATCAAGAGATTATTCTTCCTTTACTCTCTTCTCTTTTTTTTTTAAGATTTTATTTACTTATTCATGAGAGACACAGAGAGAGGCAGAGACATAGGCAGGGGGAGAAGCAGGCTCTTCGCAGTGAACCCAATGTGAGACTATCCCGACAGGATCATGCCCTGAGCGGAAGGCAGATGCTCAACCGCTGAGCCATCCAGGCGTCCCCCACTCTTTTACTCTCATTGTAGTTGTTACATTGGTGATTACAACATGCATCTTTGACTTATCTATATCTAATATGCATTAATTTTTGTTTTCCTAGATAATGCAAGGACTTTAAAAAAATTATTTTTTATTCCCTCCTAACTTAATATGCTCTTGTAGTCATGTGTTATAATTGTTGCTGTTTTTGAACCCCCTAAGACATCATCATTATTTAAGACAACACACATTCATATTTACCCTCATAATTGGCCATTTTTGTTGCTCTTTATTCTTTTCTGCTTCTTACCATTTGATCAGAGCCATTTTCCTTCTCTTTGGAGAACACTATTTAGTCTTTTGTTTTAGTATTTAGTTCTGTTCTACCAGTATCAAATGCTCTCAATTTCCTTTTAAGATTTCATTTTCTTTGGTTTTTAGCATTTTCATGTCATGTACTTAGGTAAAATTTCCCTCTATTTATCCTATTTCAGGTTTTTGGATCTGTGAGTAGGTGCTTTTTAATCAGATTTACTAAATTCTCAGCTATTCTTCAAATATTGGTCCTGCATAATTCTTTCTCTTCTTCATATCTGGGGCTCCAGAAATGTATGTACTGGCCTTTCCTCTCAGTCTTCTTTGTCTTTTGCCCCCTCTGCTGTGTTTCCCACCTTTTGGTCTCCCTGTGCTTTATTCTAAACAATTTTTCTGACCTTTCTTCTAGTTTAATAGTTTTTTTTTTCTTCAGGTTACCAAATATGCTATTAAACCATTCATTCAGTTTGCAATTTGATTTTTTTCAGGTCTAATTTTTTTTGTTTTGTTTTGAGGGGAGGTTGTTGGTTTGTTTTGTTTTGTTTTGTTTTTTCCAAACGTCTCAGGTCACATTTTAAGGTTTCTGACTCTTCCAAAATATCTTTAGCTTCCTGATCATGGCAAGCATGGTAATAACTCAAAGTTCCTATAAGCCTATTTCTATTCTTATTTACGTTGGTTCTTTTTGCATTATGCCTTATTTCTTCTTGTGCCTGCCTATCTTTGAGTACATGTATGAAGTTTTACGTGGAAATTTGTTGTTGTTTTTAAAGATTTATTTATTTATTAGAGAGCAGGAGAGTGAGGGGAGGGACAGAGGGAGAGAATAATCTTCACACGGACTCTCTGCTGAGTGTAGAGTTTATGTGGGGGCTCAATCCCAATCAAGCCAAGACCTGACCCAAAACCAAGAATTGGACGTTTAACTGAGCAATCCAGGCACTCTGGATTATGTTTTTTATAAATAATGTGAAGCCTAGGATTACGTTTTTTTTTTTTTTTTTTCATTAAGAAAGGACTTTTGTTCATTTTGTTCCATATCTGGAGGTTCTAGCAATCCAGAATTGCTTTCATCCAATTTTAGGGGTAGAGATATTCTGAGTCACCCAATTGATTTTAAGCTTGGGCGGCAGTTTCTACAAAGGCTCACTCTTTCAGTTCACTCTTTCTTTGTGGTTCAGTTGTTCATGGTCCCCTAAAAAGGCATAGCTGTTTATCAATCAGGCCCTTCTGTTGGTGAGTTCAATGGGAGGCAGAATAATAACCCTTAGAAGATGGCTGTGTCTTAACTCTCCAAACCTGAGAATAGGTAATATTACATGACAAAGGGAAATATAATTAAGGTCCTTGAGGTAGATTATTCCTAATTATCCTGAATTATTGAGGTGGGCCTAGTATCATCACAAGAGGCTTTGGAGGCAGAAGAAAGAGTACACAGTGATACAGTGTAAGAAAAACTTGGTTTCCCTGCTGCTAACTTTGAAAATGAAAGGAGCCCTAAGTCCAGGAGTATGGGCTGCCTCTGGAAGCTGGAAAAAGCAAGGCAATGGATTCTCTCTTGCAACTTTCGGAAGGAATGCATCACTTTTAGCCCAATGAGACCTATTTCCAACCTTTGACCTCTAGAACTGTAACATAACATATTTACATCATTTTAGGCCACCAAGTTTATGGTAATTTGTTATGGCAGCAATAGGAAGCTAGTTGAGGTTCTAAAACATTTTCTCTAATTTTGCTCAATTTCTGAACTACTTCTTTCAGAAACTGTAGACTACTGTGAGAGAAAAGAGGCCCCATGGAGCCTGCTTCTCCCTCTGCCTGTGTCTCTGACTCTCTCTCTCTCTCTCTCTCTCTCTGTGTGTGTGTGTGTGTGTGACTATCATAAATAAATAAAAATTAAAAAAAAAAAAAAAGAAAGAAAAGAAAAGAGGTCCCAAAGATCAGTCTCAACTCCCTGGACTTTTTGTCTTTATTGTATCTTGGTTTGACTATTCTTTACCTTCTTGTTAAATTGCTGGTACCTTTGTGCAGGTGTTTATAATATTTCCCCAATATTTCTTTTTGCTGTCAAGCTGATGTTTGGTCCCAATTGCATAGTCCTTAATGCTGGACAATCTTCCTTTTGAATCTGAGGACTGAGCTAATCTGGTTGTGCTTTAGCATTCACAATCCTGCTGTCATTTTGGTCTCAGAGTCATTCCCCAGGGTAATGCAAGGACTTCTTCACTGACCTCTTCTTTTTTAAGTCTTCCATCCTGATTTTATTCTTAACAGTAGCTGTATGACTTTTTCCTACATGGTTACCACTGGGACTCGCCCTCAGAGGTTACTTCATTATAGATGTCTCTAGTTCTTTCTGTGCTGCCTGGTGAGAGGAGAGCACCTTATCTCCAGTTAGGATGTCTGTTTAGTGATCCCCAAAACTTGATGGGTTTATACCCACAGCCCTGTCTTTGCAAATTCTATTATGCCCACCTGTAGTGATGGAAGAAGGACAAAGAGGTTCATGGCTGTGAGACAGGCTGACTTGTAACCTGGCAGTGCAAATTTAGCTCAGCAGCATTGCTATAGACATATTGTGTACAGTGGCACCTTGTTAGATCAAGTACAGATTCTTTTAAGAGGGCTATTTTAAAATACAGCTCTCGTTTAGGTTTTGAAGTTGGTTTTCTATAAAACAACTCCTGCTGCTTGCTGTCTGGTTGCATAGCCTGTCCTTAGATACTCTTAAAGCATTTGATAAAAGAAAACGTGGAGCTCTGCTGGCAATCACAGCCCATGAAGGCAGCAAGAAGCATTTGTAGCTGTGAGAGAAAGAAAGTGTTTTGATTTTGAGAAGTTAGGCTCAAACCCAGAACTCTGGGCCTTTGAATTTTGCCACCATCTAAACTAAACCTTGAGGGCTTTTTGAGTATGAAACAGCAAGGAGGCAAGGAACAAAGAATGAAAAGGCAGGGAAAGGAAGGGAGGGGTTGCTCCTCCACTTTCAAATCAGAGTCAATGAGGGTAAGGCTGGCTTTCTACTTTCAAACAAAGAGAGGTCCACCTGATTCTTGTAGTTAGGACAGGAAAATTTGCAATTAGAAAAAGAAGGCAGCAAATTAGATACCCCTTGATCAGTTTTTGTATGCACTGTCAAAAGCTTTGAGCTTCCAGAAGCCTCCTGTAAGGCTTGCTGAGGCCCTTATGCCCCTCCCATGGTCCTAGTCAGCTTTGTTTCCCTGGAGAGGACAGTGGCAGCAGGAAGGAGTGTGCAGTTATTAGAGAAACTGTCATGAGTTGCACTACATCCAGTGCTTCATCATGGGCTACGGCACCAACCTACCTAAGCCCTCCTATATTTAGGACACATTGGATAATACAGTCACAACTACTGCAACCATAGAGTAAATGGTTATTTAAATGTGTTTTATGATCATTTGTATCAAGGCATAAACTCCCAGTGAAACAATGAGTCTATGAAAGTGATTAGAAGAGAGATTACTTTGATTTAAGGCTCCTTAAATGTTTGATATCTCCTGCTACCAGTGCCAGAATGCCTACAATTTCATTGAGACTTTTATTTTTTGTTTGATTAAATATCGACTGTGTGCCAAGGGGACACATTGGTGGACAAGACAGACTATTTCTTTCCCATTTCAGGTTAACTATTTGAAAATATATTTATTTGGCAATACAACGTTTGTAGTAAGTAAGTAAGTAAATTCATTCATTCATTCATCTGCTTCTGCAGTATTGGGCTATATCTGCCTTCCTTTGAATTCCACAGCACTGAAAGTTATGTGGTAAATACAAATTGGATTAAAAATGCAGAACAAAAGTTAGAGTAATTATTCCATTAATGTAGGGTAAAATGCTTTGCCTAAGTTAATTCAGATATTGTTCACCCTCTGTTAATAAATAAGCAACTAGATTAAAGACTGTGAAGAAATTCTTTTACATTGCTACTAAATGAAATGCACTTGTACCAGAGAGGGACTGAGTTTCTGAAATACAGAGAAGCCCTACCAGCCCCTTAGCATCAGATGAGGGAACACCAGGCAGGAAGAGGTTCTCGGCCCCAAGAGCCCAGCATGGAATGCTAGGTCTATTTGGAAGTTTGTAGTATATGAGATCCTTGCAAAATAAGCACCCATCCCCCTGGGCCATGTGTGCATCAGTCTCTGTACTAGTCTGGAGGGGTTCCTTAGAGAACCTGAAGTCTAGCGAAGCATGGATGAAGTCAGCAAGCTCAAAGCAATGGCACCTACCTATCCTACCTAGGGCAGGAGGCTGTCACTTCTTGAAATGCAGGAGGCAGTTAGGCAAGTGGAGGAGTGTGGGAGGGCAAAGGAAGCCATGCAGAAAGGTCTGAGCCTCTCCGGGACATCCCAAGTGGCAGGAATAGGAGGTGGGAGGGGTGGCAGCCAATCCTGGGAAGAGCCTGGCTGCTGTATTGGATGTGAATTTCATTCTGTATGGCAGCAGCTAATACAGAGTAATCGGCCTTTGTAAAAGTTTTTTGTAAAGATGTATTTATTTTATATATATAGAGAGAGTGTGAATGCATGTTGGGGGGGGGGCGCGTTGCAGAAAGGAAGGGGCAGGAAGAGAAGCAGACTCCCCCCTGAGTGGGGAGTCTGACTTGGGGCTGAGTCTCACCACCCTGAGATCATGGCCTGAGCCAGAAACAAGACTTGGATGCTCAATCAAATGAGCCACCCAGGTGCCCAGGGTAATTAGCATTTGAAGGCCAATGTGGGGTGGTGATGTTGAGGCTGGAAGTAGAGGGAAAACCCTGAGTCCCTTGTAACCAGGAGCATCATGACAGATGGCACAAAGGACATTTTCAGGACAGAAGGAACATAGGTGTTCTCTGTGTCTTGTCACTACTTGTTGCTCTCTGTACATTCTCTCACCAGGCTTTTTTGGCACCATGTCATCCAGAGACCAAGACAGACAGCCTCACTCTGAAATCTGTGCATGGAGAGCTGGTGGGGTCTCTGGAAAATGTGCTTATCCCATTTTCAAAGCAGTGTCAACTGGTTCATTTCACTCTTCTTATGATAAAATATAATTGTGTCTACTTTAATGGACAGAAAATATTCTTTTAGATATCACTGCTTATGTTTTAGGGTGGAGGAAATGCACTTTCACTTTTACTAAACAGGAATTCATTTAGTGCAAATGTGAACTATAAGATTGGTTACAAAGTATCCCCCGTGAACCAAGCCTTCCATTTAGTGAATAGTCTGGGTACTGCTCAGTTAGGCGTCATGCCTCCGCCATGTGGTTGAACAGGGGGACACAGCACCTGCAGAGATACCTGCATGGGGGTGGTTGCTGAGCATAAGGGTGAGGTGAGCACTGGGCATCTGAAGGAGGGACCATTTCCTGGAGTGACTTGGTTCATAATGCTCTTGGCTGCTGCAGTTTTGAACAAAAATGCAAGTTCAAGGGCAGAGCTCTCTCTCTTGTATCACTGCTCTGCCTCGTCTTTTTCAGGTAAGATCGAATTGCTTTGTCTAAGAAGTTGGAGAAATATTCAGAGTATAGCAGCAGAAAGTATGAGCATTTTATTTCCAGTAAGGTACTTGTTTGGAATGTCATCAGCTACGCTTGGCCTGAGATGCTCGGCATGCTGTGGTGGTGCTGGAGAGGGCCAGCAGCTTCAGTGTGAGGACCTGCATGTACAAGAGCATTCTTATAGGTAATGACGCTTCTGCAGCACCTCCCAGGACTGAGGCTGTCACGAGCATGGCAGTGAATGAGAATCACCTCTGCATTCTGTGGAATTGTTGATTGGTAGGGCTCCTGAGACCTTGGAGATCCAAGTCTGAAAGCTCTCTCTTGACTTGCTAAAAGGCTCATATCTATTAGACTGCAGAACAAGGACTAATCCCAAGTCTCCTGATTTTCTTTACTCCATTTTTGAGTGAACTCGGGTAACTGCACATCTACAGGCATTGCCAAAGATGGGAAGGAGGTGGCTATCAGCAATCAGACCAGGATATATTTAATTGGAAGCATGTTTTTAAAAATATTAAAACTTAAAACATGTCTAAATATCTTTGAAATTTTCTGTAGAATTAATTATACACTTTCTGGCTTGTTAAACATAGTGTCATCTTTTCCTGGTAAAGCAGAATAGTCTCAGTGTCAGTGGCTGAGCTGGATGTCTGGGAGGCTGAGGAACTGCCGTCAGTTACTTGAAGGCCTCTTGACCTTGGGCATGATCTTAGGCATGGTCCTTCATCATCCTAAATTAAAGGTGGCATGAAAATCAACCCTGTCATGAATGGTGGTGAATAGCACTTAGCACAAGGCCTGATGTTTAGCAAGCTATCAAAAAATTGTAATTGGTGATGCAGATGTTATGGTACAGTTGTGCCTCCAAGAATTACTTACACAACATGGTGCTTTCCATATTTTTATTGAAATCCCTGGGTTTCTGGGCTGTGTTCTACTTGATGAGTAATTTGTTTCTTCATAGTCAATTCTCAATGTATGTTTATATATGCTTTTTTTAAAAAAAACTTTTTGTCATGATAAAGTATATAAAACAGTTTATCATTGTAACCATTTTAAGTGTATAGTTCTGTGGCATTAATTTTATTCACATTGTTGTGCAACTGTTATTATCAGCTACACTTTCCTCTTCTCCAACTATGTATCTGGATTTTTTTTTTTTTAATGGAATTAGCAAGCTCAGAATGGAAGGGTGGGCTGGCATCCTTTTACTCTGTCCATGCTCCAGGTGGCAGGGTTGGCAAAAGTTTGGTGGCTGATAGTGCTGAAGGCATGACCTTGAAGCCGGTTTGAAATGAAGCAGATGGGTAGATGAGTGAATGGGGAGATAATATATTTATTAAATGGGATATTATTATGTTGTTAGTTTACTCAGAAACAATCAATATAACTAGAATTTTCACATCCAAAAAGTGTGCTCTGGATGTGAAATCTTTTTTAAGTGAGAATCTTAAAGGTGGTCTCTATATTAGTGTGCTAGGGCTGCCATAACAAAATACCATAGTCTTAAGTGGCTTAAACAACAGAATTTCACTTCCCAGCTTCCAGAACTATAAGAACTGTAACCCACTTCCACAGGGTTGGTTTCTCTGAGAAACCCCTCCTTGGCCACATCTCCTCCCTTTTTCTTTTTATGATTGTCCTTCAGTTTGTGTCTTTTTCCAAATTTCCTCTCATGAGGATACCAGTCAAATTGTATTAGGGGTCACCCTAATGACCTCATTTTAACTTAATGATCTCCTAAAGATACTATGTCAAATATGGTCACATGAGGTTCTGGGGGTTAGGACTTCAACATATGAATTCTGGGGTGTGGGCAGAGATAATGGTGGTTACACAATCCAATTATCACAATCTCTGAAGATCCCTCCAATTCTAAAAATCCTCAAAATTCTCCCCAATTCCAGATGAGGCAGATGAAACCAGGTAACCTGTGCCCTGGACGTATACATTCCCCAAGGCACATTGTTATTGATGGAACATTAAGAATGCAGCACTGAAATCCAGAGATGGAATGTCCTACCATTTCTGAGCCGCTCACATTACATTTTTCTTAGAGAGAAAGAATAACAAACAGAGATAGTATTTTAAGTGCACCCTCCTTGTCTGCCAAGAATAATCCTGCGTGCTGTGGAACTCAGGCCCTTCGTGGCTATCCTTGATACTGCACCTGCAGATATCTGCCTTGGAAAAGGCAACCAACCGGCTTCAAGATATTTCACATGGCTTTAAATGAACACAAGGCAGCTTGAAACATAGCCTCACTCTAGAAATAGAGCCAGAGGCCATTTCAGTCCACGGGGAGCAGGGCTGATGGCTAATTTAACTTCTAGAAGAGCCTTTTAAAATGGCATTTTAATTTCAACTATTGAATTAAGCTACTATTATCCAGTGAGTTCTCTTTTTAATCTACATGATGCACTGGAAAACAGTAAGAACTGACATTTGAATAATTACCTTTATGGCTGTATTCTGTGCTGGAAACTACAGTGTTGTGGTAGAGTAATAATCACCTGGGGTGGTATTAACAGTGTATATGCCATTGCTGTGATTTTTAACCACTTGCACTTTTTTTGATGGATTTACTTGTGTGAGCAAAGGCAGTTCAATTTTTCACCATGTTGTGACAGTTGGTAGAGAAAAGAGAATGACAAGCCTGAGCAGTGAGAGCTGATTTTTTAAAGAATTCATTAATGATAGTTATTTATACTAAAGGTCTATTCCCTGCACTTCCCTCTGGTTTTCTTCCTCCCCTCTCCCTCCCCTCTACTTCTCTCTACTCCTGATCTGGTCATATAGTTAATGACACTGTTACATCTCTCAGTGGCAGAATTCTCAATGATAGACTTTGTAGTGACCTGCCATTTTTCATCAAGTAGAATAATAAAGTAATTATTGGCTTACACTTTGGTTTTTTAAATGTATTTCATTAAGTATCTATGCAAAATTTTTAGTGCACATTGGGGAAATGTCATTTTATTGTAAGTTCCTATTTTCCAGATGGAATTTGCTTCTCTAAATCTTTATAGGAAATTGGATGATGCTGGTCTGTTTCAAAATAGTCATTTATCCCTTTCAATCATTAGTGGCTTCCTTTGTGGTTATCTCATATTCTCTTATTTTCATTAGAGCAATAATCCTTTCCAGCTCACTTACTCACCAGTACTGTTCTACTAATTGCTATTACATTCTATAATGATCAGTTATCATTCAGTATAAAAATGAGAAAGCATGAGCTAAGCTCTGAGTGCATATTGGCATTCTGCAGAGGGTTATTGCAGAGGGTTATTGGGCAGACTCCTTCCGTGAAATTTCCCTGCCCCACGAGGATGTGAAACAGAAGAGCAAGTGCCTTTTAGAATGCAATAGTCTGAGCCCAGATTTCTCTAATGTATGCATGCTTTTGTTTTAGGTCTCCGAATTTAATCCTTTGATGTTCACCAGTGTAATCGAGTGTGAGAAGCCAAACAACGACCTGACTAGGTTTCGTGGTTGCATGTGAGTATTATACATATGCTTGATCTTGCTCTTACACACACACACACACACATACACACACACATAAATATATAGGATATATATAGTATATATAATATGTACATAATACTGTATATATTATATATATACGATATATATATACACATCTACATGTACATATCTATATACACATAGTTCAAAAATATGCATTTAATATTCTTTGCCACATTGTGTAGCCTTTTAGGAATGCTGCCCGTATCTGAACTTTCTTGGTTGCTTATTGGACTGGTTTGTAAGATCCTGTCAGCAATAGAAACTTGCCCACACTACCTGTGATGAATAATTACTGCTTTTCCTTCCGCTAGCTGGGCCTGGAAAGATGAGGGGAACAAGGGAAGTATGGTTGACTACACGTGGCCCCACTAAATGGAAGCACGCAGGCCAATCAGGAGGAGCCTGTGTGGAAGCATACTCATTCATTCACTTAGGTACTCAGTCACCAAGTATTTGTTGAGTCTCTGCTGCATGATAGGCCCTGTTGTGGAGGGCCCTGAGAGTAATGCAGTGAACTGAATAGTGGGAAAAAAAAATGCTGCCTTTGTGTTTATTTCATTCTAGTTAGGAGAAAAGAGGGACAATAAACAACCAAAGTAAGTAGAATATATATAACTGTCAAATAGTTTAATCCCTTGCTCCAAAATGGAAAGACAAAAAAGGTAGATAAATGACATAGGATTGGTATATGTTGGTACCTGCTGAAGCTGGGTTGTGGGTACATGGGAAATATATATGCTAGTCTCTCTACTTTCATACTTATGCAGCAGCCTCACAGAGAATGAATGTGTGTGCAAGAACATGAAGGACTTCAGGTTTGACCTACCCTAACTTGCTGCGTAATCTCTGGGCCTTACTCTGCTCTCCCAGTTCTCTTGTGTGGAGAATTTTTTTTTTAAGATTTTATTTGTTTATTCATAAAAAAACACAGAGAGAGACAGAGACATAGAGGGAAAAAGCAGGCTCCTTGCAGGGAGCCCAATGTGGGACTCGCTCCCAAGACCCCAGGATCATGACCTGAGCCAAAGGCAGATGCTCACTTGAGCCTCCCAAGTGCCCCTTATGTGGAGAATTTGACGCCTTCTCTCTGCCAGCTTTCCTACTTGACATGTGAGCTGACCAGTCTACTGTTTAGTGGTCCAGGCACAGAGTGGCCCCCCACAGAATATGGGGTGAGGCAGGGTATTCTGTTTCTCGAAGTGCATTCCATTTCTAAGACCTTTCAGTGTATGTTTGAATCTTTGGGTTCACTGGCACATCCAGCATTGTTGCATGTGCCCCATATACAGTCAACTTCCTGTCATACTACAGGGTGATCAATGAATGAAAAGTGTTAGTAAAGAGTAAAATGTGTGTGCTGCAAAGAGATGACCCAGTCACCCAGTGAAATCGCTGATCCATGCCTGAAGATCAGAACTTGGACAATGTTAGATCACCCCTTAAAGGAACCAGTTAAAAGAGGATAAAACTTGTTAAGAAAAATGTTACAATATAGTGTATAAAATATAGGAGAATACTTAACTACTCATATGTAACTGGCTACTATAGATTTTCCCCTGACCTATAGCCCTCCGGGCCATCTTCTGTAGGCCCACAGCCCCGTTGTCCCCCAGACTTCACACATGGCACCATTCTCAGCACCACTGTGAATCTCCAGGACCACATCAGCTAAATGGAGCAGATGCTGGGTTTCCAAAGACCCTGAAATAACCATCTTGAAGGGTGGCAAAGGCATCTTCTAAGAGGAATATTCTATGCACATTTTTGCTTATGAGGTAATTTGGGGTGGTTGACTCTACCAAAGACAATGAATAAACACCCTTCACCAAAGACTATACTCCTCTCTTATGGTCTGTCTTCTCTTCTGTGGGGGTTCCTCCAAAGACCCTGAAAGATGCACTGCTCCCATGCTCTCATGACTCTTCTCATACTTTTGTTGCCTGCTCTTGGGTTGGGTTAACATTGAAAGAGACTGAACCCTAAGACAGCAGCTCTGAGTCCTGCCCTCTAGGAACTACTTTGTCATTGGGATTTAAACAAGTCCAGTTTAGTGCTGAGGCTGGTAGGCTCAGGAGCCCACATTTTCTAGCTAGATAACCTTGGGCAATCTAGTTAACTTTACCCCCTCGAGCACTTGGTGCAAAGTTTTAGTCATTTTAATACACGGAAAGCTTTCAATGCATGCTTAATTAATATTTGCCACTATTATGGTCATTGCTGCTATTGTTAATACTACTGTTACAGATAATACCATAGAGCAAGGAGGTAAAAGGATAAGGATAGAGGTAAAGGTGAGAATACAAATGTGTCCAGGGGAGGGAGGTCCAGTTTAAAGGGGAGGGTGATTTGTCTACAGTATGTGTATTAGAAGAAGCCATAGAAGGAAGGAAGATTGAGTTTTGAGATTTCCTGAATTTGAGGAGCTGGTAAGTGCCTCAGATGGAGTGAACCAGGACTTTAGGGTGCTAAAGTATGAGCTAAAGATACGGATTTGAGGACCTTCTGCCTCGAGGTCATGTATGAATTCAGGGAAGGGGCCCAGGAACGTGGGACGGAAGGCTTGGGAAAAAAGGAAAGGAATAAAGGACTGTAACCCCACAATTAGAAGTGATAGGGGTGTGGTTACAAAGGCAATGTACAATAGTGGAGGCATAGCAAGGACATTTGGGAGATCTGCATGCCACACTCCAGTGGTAATGTAAGGAACGGGAAGGCCACACCATTGGAGCATAGATCCAGGGGGGCAGAGTCCAGATGGCAGGAGATACAAGAGGACTTATATTTTTTCACTATTCTTTCTAGAAATGTGGCATAAAAGGAGGAACAGCTCCAGAGATGAAAGCCTCAAAGAAAGGGGAAGTACTTTTATTAGGAAAAGAGAAGATAACAAAAAGCCAGGCTGGTAGAGATCTCCATGTGGGCAATGGTAACTTTCAGGTGTGAGGAGTTAGTGATCAATGAAGGGCAGCATCCCCTGTCTCCTTCCTTCCTTCCAGTACCTGCACCACCTCCATGCCCATCCCTTAGCTGATTTAGCACCCCTGCTGTAGTTTTTGAATATAGGTAAGGTTTGGTGGGGTCCAGAGTGGATGGCCAAAAAAGAATTCTTGAGACATCTTCCGTGCAAAATGGTCGTTTTGTTAAAGCATGGGACAGGACCCATAGGCAGAAAGAGCTGCTGCTCCCTACAGCCCCTGGATTATGAGGAACAGTTGATTATATACTTTGGGGTTGGGGGAAGTAAAGATTAGGGAAATTTCAGAAGGATTTCCATATGCTGAAAGATGACTCAGGAAGCCTGAAGCCTTGCTATTGTCAAAGCAAGATGGTTTTTCCCTCTAGCAAGGCATTAACATTAAGACAATTGGGAGCTTCCTGGAGGAATTTATACTCTGCCTGCCTCAAGTATTTGTAAATGAGCTGCAGGTTATGAGGACATTTAATTTTATCTATATTTCCTCTGCCTTTTTTTCCCACATCACCCAGCCACTTTTTTTTGGAAGATGGCTGCTTAAGTGGACATCTTGTGCCCCACAGCCTGACAAGCTTACTCAGCTTCTCCAACAGATGCCTCCAGCAAATGTTCCCTAACATGGATGGGCCTCTCTCCCAGCAAGCAAGCTCAGACAGGTCTCTGGAGGTGGGGCACAGGTGACTGTGTGTTGAAGTTTCTCCTTCTGGTGCCTCTGTGGTGCAAGCCAGCATGAGGAGCCCTGCTCCAGGAAGAGTTGAAGGGAGAGGAGGGCAGGTAAGTGGAGTGTTAGGGGAGGGGCCTCTTCACACCAGAGTCCTGTTTGGGGCAGGAAGAAGGGAGTCCCCAGTTCCCATACTGGTCCTTATTATGCTCATGGGTGGGGCTAACTTGGGTGGTAGCCCTGCAGTATAGACACAGGGAGCAGTAGATGAGCAGCCAGTTCTCTGGTTTGCTGGCTTGCTGGATTTCATCACCTGCGGAGGGTGGCCTCCCTTCAGCCTTGCCTCCGCTACTGTCCTGTAGCCTCACTCCAGCCAAGGAGCCCAGGCCAAGCGCAGCCACCATTGTACCAGCAGGTTTCATGACTATATGGTCCAGCCAATCTGAACTCAAAACTTTAGCCATTTGCACTTAGAACTCAGCTTAGGTTTATAGAAAGAAGAAATCTGAATTCCAGCTTTGTCCACTCGCTGGGCAGGTTATTCTGGCATTTCTCAATGTGGCTTCCTCCTAATGCTGGAGATATAGTGGCTGACATGAGAATGGAGGGAAAGAATATGGGTGGAGCTTGAGGTGAATTAGAACACATCATGTAAGAGAGCGGTGTTAGCCATGGTATGTAGGATTAAATGACTTCAATAGGAATGTCTTTCAAGACTGAAAGTACATTAGTGAGTGGAAGGGGGATGGGGAGTGACTGCCATTGGGCATGAGGTTTCTTTTGGGGGTGATGAAAATATTCTAAAACTAGCTGATAGTGACAACTGCGCAACTGTGTGAATATACAAAAAAAAACAACAACAATAAAATGCTCATCCATACACTTTAAATGGGTAGATTTTTTGGTATGTGAAATGTATCCTCAAGCTGCTAAAATAAACAAAGTGTCAGGAGCTCCATTATTGAAGTGCACCTTAATGCTCACCAATGTATAACACAATCCCAAAGTTAAGCACTAATGAAATCCTGACTGTTCTCCACCCCTGCCGGTGCCCTCTCCCTAACCTAAGGCCCCAAGAGGGCCCTGTGAATGGAGAGGGGTGGCCTACTGTCCCAGCAGCTCAGGACACCCTGCTCAGCTGTGGTTAGCCAACTTCGTGGCATAGAGTGGGTGACCTTTGAAGCCACCAGTCAATCAAACATTTTCATTTACCTTTAGAAATAAAGCAGAGAGCCTGGTTGGTTTAGTCTGGTTTAAAATTCCATTTCAAATTATAACCCCATGTTCCATTTCTAATCCCAGAGTCTTCCACAGACTAAGTCCTGAGCTCCCTCCCCACATGCTGGGAGCCTTATGTGACCACATAGGGCTGAGAACCTGTCATTGCCTTCCTGGGTGTGTTTGTTGGGATAGCCACCAGTCAATCAAACATTTTCATTTACCTTTAGAAATAAAGCAGAGAGCCTGGTTGGTTTAGTCTGGTTTAAAATTCCATTTCAAATTATAACCCCATGTTCCATTTCTAATCCCAGAGTCTTCCACAGACTAAGTCCTGAGCTCCCTCCCCACATGCTGGGAGCCTTATGTGACCACATAGGGCTGAGAACCTGTCATTGCCTTCCTGGGTGTGTTTGTTGGGATAGCTATACCACCTGGACTCATTAAAACTGGAAAATGTTTATTTTACCTTGACCCCTTTAGTGGACATACTTACATCTCAAGAAAGTCCATCATTGGCACAAAACACACAATTGGATTATTTCTGCATGTACATTAGAGAAACCTACTATCTCAAAGGAAATTCTGGGGTGCCTGGGTGGCTCAGTCAGTTAAGCGTCTGCCTTCAGCTCAGGTCAGGATCAGCTTCAGCTCAGGTCCTGGGATCGAGCCCTGCATGGGGCTCCCTGCTCCATGGGAAGCCTGCTTCTCCCTCTCTCTCTCTGCCTGCCACTCCCCCTGCTTTTGTGCTCTTTCTCTCTCTGTCAAATAAATGAAATCTTAAAAAAAAGGGAAATTCTGCCCAGGGTTCAGCCATGGAAGGAATTGTCTATTATTTCTTTCTCCCTACCTCTGTCACTTACACAATAGAAGTTTATTATCTCACATTTCTGGAGGCTTGAAGTTTTTTTTTTTGTTGTTGTTGTTGTTGTTGTTGTTGTTTTAATTTTTATTTATTTATGATAGTCACAGAGAGAGAGAGGGGCAGAGACACAGGCAGAGGGAGAAGCAGGCTCCATGCACCGGTAGCCAGATGTGGGATTCGATCCCGGGTCTCCAGGATCGCGCCCTGGGCCAAAGGCAGGCGCCAAACCGCTGCGCCACCCAGGGATCCCTGGAGGCTTGAAGTTTGAGTGTCAGCAGGACTGGTTTCTCCTGAGGTCTTTCTCATTGGTGTGCAGATGACCATCCTCTCCCTGTGTCTTCACATGATCTTAACCTCTCTGCTTGTCTATCTCTGTGTCCCAATTTTTCTTTATACGGATACCAATCATGGAGTTTAGCCCATCCATATGACCTCATTTTGACTTAATTACCTTTTTAAAGACTCTGTCTAAATGTCACATTTGAGGGGATTAGGACTTCAACAAATGAATACCAGGGCAGAGAGCACATGTCAGCCCATAACAAAGAAGTAGGTGTTAGGAACAACTAGATGGGGAACATCTTCCTAGAATCAGGCCTCATACCTGCTTGGCCCTGGGCCTATTCTACCAAGTACAAGGACTTCAGCTTTCCCCTTGTTCTTCAGCTTTCCCCTTCTTCTTCAGCTACCCTGCTGGAGCTTGGCCTGACTTATTCCACCTCCTAACACAGGGGCCATTCACTCAAGAAAGGCCATTCATATCCATGCGCTGACTGTCCTTGTGGTAGTAGTCCTCATAGATCTATGCACCTGCTGGTAACCAGTTCTGGTCTAGCTTAGTGTAATTAGAAAGCACAGTATCACTCAAAAAGTGTGTGTTATATCAACGAAAGCTTAATACAAACTATTTTTCTTGTTTCTATGGAGTTCACCTTTTATTCTGAATGAGCATGACTGGAACTTTGATTGAAACTGTTTTTTTTTTTTTTCCTATTATCCCTCAGAAATAGTTTCTATGTCCAGCTATTACCAAGAAAACTGTGGCCATAGGCATCCTTTCCTTCCAGACGTCGGAATGGTGTTTTGTGTGTACCATCTTATGCATGCTGGTGTCTTGATGCATTAGCCAAAAATAAATCTTTTCTAAAGCAAAGCCTGTCCTGGAATTTCCAAAGGGGGGCCTTTACACAGTGTTGTTTGAACCCCCTGCCCCCATGTTCCTTTGCATGCTTTCTGCAGAATAATTAATGCTGTATCGTTTAAATAACAGGCTTGTGGAAAGTGCATCTCCCTAGCCTGCATTTTGGTTTTGTCTTTATGATTTAGCCTCTCTTCTTCACCAGAAAAATATATTCATTTCCCTGGTTGTAAATAACATGGGTTGTGTCTGAGATTGAATGGTAGCTCTACCCCTTATGCCACTTACCAGGGTCCAGATGTGGCAGGAAATATTGTTTCCCCAGAAACCTGTGTGCGTCCTCTGATCTTATACTCCCCAGGCCATATCTACTCTCCATGTCAGTGACACTGTGTTAGGAGTTGGTGTGAGGGAAAATGCCTGCAGGTGTCCTTGGTGAGCTTTAAGAACCACAGAGGAGTTTGGGTTATGTGTGTGTGGGAGGGGTGAGGAGGCTGTCTACTGATGATGTGGGAAGCTGGCTTTTCTGAAGTCAGCTTTGGAGGCACTGCCTGATGTAGCTTAGGCTGGGCCCCTGCTCTAGTTTTGGAAACCTCCCAAGCCTCCCCTTGTGTGTTCATCAGGCTCCAGGACCAAATCTGTCCCAATGTGATCCTAGCGTGGGGTGATTCTGGTCAGCATGGATGATGATAAGGCCCTCTTTAGTGGATCAAGAGGACAAGTTTGAAAACCAGTGGCTTAAACATGGACTATCCCTCTGGCTCAAAACAGCAAGGAAACCCAGTTTCTAAAATGGAATTTACCACATTTCAAATGTAATACATTAATATTTCTAATAACATAGTGACTTTTTATAAGAGAGATGTAGAAAATGTTGCTGAAACCAATACCATCCCCTTTTCTAAATCTGTTGCATTTCTATACACCAATAATGAAAAAGCAGAAAGAGAAATTAAGAAAACTATCCCATTAACAACTGCATCAAAAACAACAAGATACCTAGGAATAAACCTAACCAAAGAGGTAAGGTATCTGTACTCAGAAAACTATAAAACACTGATAAAGAAATTGAAGAGGACACAAAGAAATGGAAAAGCATTCCATGTTCATGAATTGGAAGAACATCTATTGTTAACAAAATATCTATATTACCCAAAGCGATTACACAGTTAATGTAATCCCTATCAAAATACCAACAGGAGTTTTAACAGAGCTAGAACAAACAGTACTAAAATTTATATGGAACACAAAAGACCCCAAATAGCCAATGCAATCTTGAAAAAAGAAGAGTAAAGCTGGAGACATCACAATTCCAGACTAGTTATATTACAGAGCTGTAGTGATCAAGACAGTAGGGTACTAGCACAAAAACAGACACATAGGTCAATGGAACAAAATAGAAAACCCTGAAACAAACCCACAGCTATATAGTCAATTAATCTTTGACACAGAAGGAAAGAATATCCAATGGAAAAAAAAAGATAATTTTCTCAAAAAAATTGTATTGGGAAAATTGGACAGTAACATGCAGAAGAATGAAACTGGATAACTTTCTTACACCATACACAAAAATAAATTCAAAATGGATGAAAGACCTAAATGTAAGATAGGAAACCATTAAAATCCTAGGGGGGAACACAGGCGGTAACCTCTTTGGCATCCGCTGTAGCAACTTCTTACTAAATACATCTCCTAGTGCAAGGGAAACAAAACTAAAAATGAACTATTAGGACTTTGTCAAGATAAAAAGCTTCACAGCAAAGGAAACAATCAACAAAACTAAAAGGCAGCCTGTGGGATAGGAGAAGATATTTGTGAATGACATATCTGATAAAGTGTTAGTATCCACAATCTATATGGAACTTACCAACTCAACACCAAAAAAACAAAAATCCAGTCAAGAAATGAGCAGAAAACATAAACAGACATTTCTCCAAAGAAAACATACAAATGGCCAACAGACACGTGAAAAAAAATGCACTTCTCTCTCTCAAGTAAATAAAATATTTTTTAATAAAAGATCCTAAAATTTGCATGGAACCATAAAAGACCCTGAATAGGCAAAGCAGTCCTGAAAAAGAAAAACAAAGCTGGAAGCATCACAATTCCGGATTTCAAGGTGTATTGCAAAGCTGTAACCAACAAGACAGTATGGTACTGGCACAAAAACAGACACATAGATCAGGGAACAGAATTAGAAAACCCAGAAATGGACCCTGAACTCTATGGTCAACTAATCTTTGACAAAGGAGGAAAGAATATCCAACAGAAAAAAGTCTCTTTAATAAATAGTGTTAGGAGAATTGTACCACCACATTCAGATGAATGAAATGGGGCCACATTCTTTACACCATACACAAAAATAAATTCAAAATGGTTGAAAGCCCTGAATGTGAGACAAGAAACCATCAAAACCCTAGAGGAGAACACAGGCAGAAATCTCTTTGACCTCAACCATAGCAACTTCTTATTAAACACGTTGTCAGAGACAAGGGAAACAAAAGCAAAAATGAACTATTGGGACTTCATCAAGATAAAAACTTCTGCACAATAAAGGAAACAGTCAATAAAACCAGAAGGCAGCCTGCAGAATGGGAGGGAGAAAATAATTGCAAATAATATATCACATAAAGGACTATAACCAAAATCTGTAAAGAACGTATCAAAGTTAACACCCAAAAAACCAACCTAGCTACCAAATGGGCAGAATATATGAATAGACACTTAATCCAAAGAAGATACCCAGATGACTAGCAGACACATGAAAAGATGCTCAACATCATACATTATCAGGGAGATACAAACCAAACCATGATTATTATTTTTTTTATGATTTTTTTTTTTGATTTATGATAGTCACAGAGAGAGAGAGAGGCAGAGACACAGGCAGAGGGAGAAGCAGGCTCCATGCACCGGGAGCCCGATATGGGATTCGATCCCGGGTTTCCAGGATCGCGCCCTGGGCCAAAGGCAGGCGCCAAACCGCTGCGCCACCCAGGGATCCCCAACCAAACCATGGTTATATACTACCTCATACCTGTCGAAATAGTTAAAATTAACAACACAAGAAACAACAGGTGTTGGTGAGGTTGTGGAGAGAGGGAAACCCTCTTGCACTGTTGGTGGGAATGTAAACTTGTGCAGTCACTCTGGAGAACAGTATGGAGGTTCCTCAATACATTAAAAATAGAGCTACCCTATGACTCAGCAATTGTACTACTAGGTATTTATTCAAAGAATGTAAAAAATACTAATTCAAAGGGATAGCAGCATTATCTACAACAGCCAAACTGTAGGAACAGCCCAAGCCCCCATTGACTGATGAATGGATAAAGATGTGGGATAGATAGATACAGATATATACACAAACATACACATATATACATCTGTGTATATGTATATATAATGGAATATTTACTCAACCATAAAAATAATAAAATCTTGCCATTTGCAATGATGTGGATGGAACTAGAAGATATTATGGTAAGTGAAATAAGTCAGAGAAACACAAATACTATATGATTTGACTTATGTATGGGATTTAAGAAACAAAACAAATGAGCATAGGGAAAAAAAAGAGACATACCGAGAAACAGACTCTTAACTATAGGAACAAACTGATGGTTACCAGAGGGGAGGTTGGGGGGGAGGGGAGGGGGAATTAGTTAAATAGATGCTGGGGATTAAGGAGTGCACTTGTGATGAGCAGAGGGTGTTATATGGAAGTGCTGAGTCAGTATATCATAGATTTGAAAGTAATATTACACTGTATGTTAACTAACTGTAATTTAAATAAAAACTTAAAGAAAGATCTGTGTATCTGTGACAATACAAGGTACTGATGAGGAGCAGTGTTCTCTATGATGAGCAGGAAATGGGCATGAGATCACCTAGCAACCTTCCCTGGCCAAATTCTGAGTCTCACAGTTCCCAGGTCTGTCCTTTCTAGCTGTGGTCTGTCCTTGTGATAAAAACAAGCCTGTGATGCTGACACCAATTCTGACATGTGGGTTTTTCCTACACGGTCAAGCAATTCTGTGACACCAGCTAGGTGTCCTCTAATTTAACTCAATTCTGACACTAGTTGGAGACAGCATCAGACCCCATAGGTTTAAGCTCAATCCCACAAGACTTCCTCATTTCAAATGCCAACTACAAGTCCAGATTGTCACCTGTCCTTCTAACTGATCAGCTATAAATCAGAGGTTCCCACAATTCCCTTTTCAGTTTCAATTAATTTGCTAGAGCATCTCATAGAACTCAGGAAACAATTTGCTCGCTGTTTACCAGTTTATTATAAAATGATATGATAAAGAATACAGGTGAACATACAGAAATGGAAGAGATGCATAGAGCAAGATATATGGGAAGGGGTGCAGAGTTTCTGTGCCCTCTCTGAACATACTACTCTTCCAGCACCTCCATGTGTTCACCAACGCAGAAGTTCTTTGAACCCCATTCTATTGGGATCGTATGGAAGCTTCATCACATAGGCATGATCAATTATGAACTTAATTTCCAGTCCCTCTCTACTCTAGGGAATGGAAGGTGAGGCTGAAAACTAAGTTTCTAGTCATGGCTTGGTCTTTCTGGTGACAGTCCCCACCCAGGAGCCCACCTAGAGTGCCTTCATTAGAACAAAAGACCCTACTATCACCCAGGAAATTAAAAAGGATTTAGTATCCTGTGTCAGGAAAAACTGGGTTCAGAGACCAAACATTAGAACAAAAGATGCTTCTAGTGCTCTTATCACTTAGGAAATTACAAGAGTTTTAGGAGTCCTAATGCTGGGAACTGGGGTCAAAGATTAAGTACTAGAATGAAAGATCCTCCTAGCAGCCACACTTAGAAGGGTTTTAGGAGCCCTCTGTCAGGAACCCAGGGCACAGACATATCTATCTTACTATTTCGCAAAGCCCTTGGACAAAATAAACAAACATCAGGCTGTTGAGATACTTCTAGAAGCCCAGTTACTAGTGAGCAACAGCTCCCTCTCAGCTATCGCAGAGACCCACGGAGACAAGCTGCCCACTTCTAGGGTTCCCCGTTCCCCTTCCTAGTGTCCAGACCTTGAGGAAGAAGGCCTCCTTAAGACCCAAGGTGCACTAAGCATCCACATAATGCATGCCACTTTTTCCTTTGACAGCATACACGACAATGGGAAAAAGGCCGGGCTGTATAAGGAAAACCTGCTGCTGCGAGGATGTACCATCAGAAACACAGAAGCTGTTATTGGCATCGTCATCTATGCAGGTAGGCATGACTGTGGCACATACGGTCTGTAACACAGCTGGCTTGCCACCTGTGCTGTGTGCTCTTGAACGTTGCTTCTTGTTCTTTTTTTTTCTTTTTTTTCTGATTATAAAAGCACATAGCCATTGTAAAAATTTAGAAAACTACGAAAACAGAAGAAAGCAAAATTTCTAATGGTATCTCAACCAAAAGTGTTCTCTCTTAGCATCTTAGCTTATTTCTTTCCATTGTTTTTTCCATGATTCTTACATAGTTAGGGTTAAGTTCATACCCTGCCTTTTTGACTGAGCATATCCTGTAAGTATGATTGGATGGCAGCACTGTTCTTCAGTCCCTGTGTCAGGGTGCTCTGTCAATCCACTGTTGGGCATCGATTTACTGCGCCCCTCATGCTCCCCTTCCAGGACATGAAACTAAGGCCCTGCTGAATAACAGTGGGCCCCGCTACAAGCGCAGCCAGCTTGAGAGGCAGATGAACTGTGACGTGCTCTGGTGTGTCCTCCTCCTCATTTGTATGTCTCTGTTTTCTGCGGTCGGTAAGTCTCCTTCATGGGTCATGAATAAGGGGGCACTATTGGAAGCCTCCAGGTGAGCCCAGTGGGCTGCTGACGAATCATTTTGGCCAGCACTCTAAAGTTAAAAAACACATTTGTCATCCACTTAGACTCAAGGGCTGCTTGCATCAGCACAGACCATATTGGAGACGCCTAGATGAATGAGCTTGACAAAGTAATGTTATTTTTCAAATTTGCAACTTCTTGAATGAAAGAATGTTTTAATCACACCAGTAATGATGATTCCAGCAGAAGTATTAGTAACATGGTGATAAACTGAGAATAATATAGCAGGAGAAGCACAAATGCTACTAATGAGAACTCCAAGAGAAAAGGGAAAAAAAAAAAAAAAGTATTTGGGTCCTAAGAAGGTGCTAGCACTTAGATTGCACATGAGCTCTGGGCTCTCAGATTTGATGGCCTCCAGAACTGGCATGCTGCCCTGGAATGCCTTGCAGGGAACTGTGTTCAGCCTCCAGTAAATGGTCTTCACCACATCTCCTGCATAGCTACCATTGTGAAGCAGATGGGTGTGATATGGTCTTGGAGCTCAGTCCTAAAAGACATGGTGTATGGGACACGAAAAGGGCTTCTGCTATCAGATAGTTGTGGGACTTAGTTGATGAAATAATGTGCTTGGCTTCTGAGAGTCCCTGATAGGTGCAATTTAAGTCTATAGCAAGGGTTGATAATGGGCAGTATCTGGGGCTGACTGATGAAACTGGTATTTTGTGAGGCACACACTGGGAGATTACTTTTTGGGGATTTCCTGTCAGTAGCTGCCAGCACATACCCAATTTCTGCCTCATGACCAGTGTGCTTTTCAGTGCCAACAATGGGAAATGCCCAATGTGAGGAAGAGTCCAAGAACCAGTACCTTCCAGCAGTCTGATTGTGGGTGCCAATAGTATGTGCCATGTGCTTTTGCTTTCTTATGTGGCAAGGCAAGCTAATGAGGCACAAAGTGCCTGTGTTCATAGTCATAGTTTTGCTTTTATTTGCACAAGCAGTGTCTTATTTTTTCATTGGATGAATGGTATATCTTTTTGAATGTTGCTGTAGGACATGGACTGTGGGTACAGCGGTATCAGGAGAAAAAATCATTATTTGATGTCCCTGAGTCTGACGGCAGCTCTTTATCCCCGGTCACAGCAGCAGTTTACTCATTTTTGACAATGATAATAATTCTGCAGGTAACATACTAAGTACCATACGATTAATTGCTTTACTTTTCTGGTAAGAACTTAAAGTCATCATACTCTGCTAAGAATGTCCTATAAATTTTGCATCTGGGAGGACCACAGGTGTACCTGCCTAGTGTGCTGCTTCTTACTTTTCCACCTAACTTATCTTTAGGGTCTTTTTTGGGTACTTTTCAAGTTAACATTCTCCTTTGCTGTCCCTAAGATTCTTACGGGGTTGGTTTTTGGATTATTGTGTTTGTTATATTTTTCCATTCAGTTCCTTCTTTAAAAAAAAACACTATATTTTGATATAATTTTAAGATATACAAATAAGTTGCAAAAGATAGTATGGGGATTTCCCATGTGTCGCTTACCCAGAGTCCCCTAATGTGAACATATTACATTACTTTGGTGCGTTGTCAAAACCAAGAAGCCAACTTTAGTACTTTGCAATGAACTAAATTCTAGATGTCATTTGTTTTTTTACTAGTCTTTCCACTTGTTCCAAGGTTCAATTCAGGATATCACACTGCATTTTGCAGCATTGGTTTTTATTATTTTTATTACTATTACCATTAGTATCGTTAGTTCACATGCCTCATGTACAGTCCCCCATCGCTAACTGAATCTATGCCCAAAGGGCTTGTTTGAGAGTAGAGAAGGGGCAATGAATGTCATCCTAGGAACAAAGTGTAAACAGAGGACGTCTGCTTAGTCTTTGCCTATGAGGGGAGCTCTACTGTCTTTTATCACATCTATTTCATACGACAGGAGCTTTCAAAATTAGTCTTTTTTATGAATGTACATTTCGTTCTAGCTTTGTAGTAGTAGTAGTATTAGCACTACAGTAGGGGTAGTAGGTGTGCACCAACATAAAGTTACCAGGAGAACCCAGTTTGTCTGTCTGGATATGATATTCTGAGCCCATGAACATCAGTTCAATACCATTATTCAAAAAAGATTTAAACATTAACTTTATGAAGATTATTCTTATATTGTCAATGTCTATGAATATTCTTGTCAGAGCCTTCTTCCCTTTGCTCTGTATTGTACAAGATCACAGAAATTGTCCTGCAACACAAACAGTCTCTGGAAAGGCTGTCTCTCCTGAACTATGGGGTTGTGTCCACAGAATGGGCATCTCTTGTTGCTGGGAGCCCTGGGAGAGCCTTGGGGCCGAGTGCCACTGTGGTGCGAGGTGACTTTGCTTATGAGGACTCTGACTCTGTGCCATGTGTTTTTTTCTCTTTCTCTCTCCTCTTTCCTTTCCTAGCTTCTCTCAAGCACAACTTAGTAATACGAAAATGCTTGCTTCTATCCAAGCCATGGTTACCATTCTTCCAGACACGATAGTGGATTTCTGCTCTGCAGTGACACCATAGGCTGTCCTATTTTAAACTCTTTGCCAATATCCTAATACTTTTCCAATACTGACTCTAAACCAACCTTTTAAGCTCTTAAAGGTACAGTATATAGTCCCTACTTATTTGTGGTTGTAGTCATTTGAATAGTTTGGACTATTTCTACAGCTCCCTAGTTCTCATCATTGTTCTTCTATATGCCTTATGTCTTCTAGGTTTTGATTCCAATTTCCTTATATGTTTCCATTGAAATTGTTAAAGTATGCCAGGTGTACTTCATTAATCAGGACATAGAGTTGTATGACGAAGAAACAGACTCACAGCTGCAGTGTCGAGCTCTGAACATCACGGAAGACTTAGGACAGATACAGTATATCTTCTCAGATAAAACTGGCACTTTAACTGAAAATAAGATGGTTTTCCGAAGATGCACTGTGTCTGGCATAGAATATTCCCATGATGCAAATGGTGAGTCTGAGGGTAGGGACTCCCAGTCTGGGCTGGACAGAGCTGCTATGTCAAAGCTGCATTCACATGTGCCTGTGTGCATGTACATGTATGTGTGCGTGCGCATGTGTGCACACAGACACACCAGCTTCAGGGATGGCTGATTTTTGAGAGAGAATAAAACATAGGCTGTCAGAGCAATTCAGGGAACTGAAGCTGGGTGGCATTTATAGAATTCCATGTTGCTGACAACGCCCTATTCACTGCAGTGTCTTGTGTGGTGGGCATCTGCTTAAACAGTCATTTTCTGCCAGACAATAGAACCAGGAAGGACATTCTTGAGGAACTCACTTTTGAAGCACCCAGTCTCTGCCACACCAAGAAATGATGAGATGTTTTTGTTGTTACCCATCAGTCTTCTTATTAGCTGAAAATTCTCAGAAGGGCATTGGGCAATTCATGATGTATTCTTTCCCTTAGAAAGTGTTCATGGAAGCAGAAAAGAAATGTCACTCCCATTTGAATTTTGTAGGTGGTCATTCCTCCCACCTCTCCTTTCCTTATCCTTTGCTGCCTCTGTCCTCCCTGAACCCATAGGGGAGCTATCCACTTCATAAGTGGAGGGTATGGTGAGAACCATCTACCCTCCTGAGCCAGAAGAGAGCACCGTGGTAAGTGTCCTGGTGGCACAATAGGATTTGTGGAGCCATGGTACCTTTGAGAGGCGCACCAGCCAGGACTTCCTCTCCTTCCTGTAACAGCATCTGAGAACATGAAAGAAGTCTTGTCACAGGAATAGAAGCAAATATAGAACAGGAATCAGTACATGGGCATCATTAGGAAGCTTTTATTTAGGGGGGTATAGTGGGATAGATCTTTTAGAAGCATGGGATTTTTGCAAGTTTCATAAAACCAAGCTTTAGGATATCCACTAAGGCCCTTTGTGTAAAATGAAAGTAATCATATTAAACAGAAGACATAGGAACTTATCCACTCAGTTTATTGCTGGTCAGAAGCTGCTACATCGTTGTAGACCATATACACATCAGCAGTGCTCTGAAAGATTGCTACTTTTAGGCTAACATTTGACTACTGCTTCAGGAGGGTGGGACAGACAGTTGTATCCTTGGAGAGGTTGACACCAAGCTCTAAACGCACAAGCCCAGAAGTCTGACAGCACTGTATCTGGGCTTTGTTCTTCTTTGCTTTTCATTCACCACCAAGCTGGGACTTTTATCAGCCAGGAGTGGGTGGAATGGGCAGAAGATTTACTTCTAGGGTGAGGCACCCCCTGAGTTGAATCCTGGTATTGGCAATTACTTGGCCTTGTGACCATGGGTGACTTTCCTTGCCTTATCTCTGTTTTTCTCATCCCAAAAGAAAAGTCTTACTGATGAAAGATACTGAATATAAGGCCTGGCTCACAGGACAGACCAACGCCACAGGCATGCCCAGATTGGAGAGCCCTTCTTACCCCCTCATGCAGGCCACCTTGTGTTGAGATACCTTGTGCTCACACCCAGCACTGAACTTTCCCTTGAAGTTCTTAGTAATTGCTTGTTTTGAATGAATAATCCTCATGAATAGTCTCCTTGCTCGTCCATGATGAAACCAGCTGAACTAACTGGGCAAAGCCAGACAGATGTGTTTGGAGACATCCATTAGCAAGAAATAGTGCAGATGTACTTCATATGATTCACTGAGTGGCCACTTGGCCACAAGAACTTTTGCTGGGCTGTGCCCTCTTGAGGGTTCAAGCATAGAATACAGTCAAAGTAGTCTTTAGTGGAGCTTTGCCTGCTGGCTCTGTATCCTGGTGGCATTTGTCCACTCTGTGCAACCACAAGGACTGTTAGCCTCCCTGATGTGTAGAGCTTCATCCGTATAAGGTGAATGAAGATGATCCCTACCCCCTGCCTGGCCCTGAACAAGGATCCTCCATGGAAAAGCACCATCAGCATACCCTGAGAACCAGTACTTTTGTGTGATTACAGGGCAGATGTTTAATATGTGATCTGTCCTGACAGCCCCACAGAGCCAAGTAGCCCCATGACCCCAGGATAAAGGACAAAGCCTGGAGCCTGGCTACTCTGGGGACTAGGCCTTCACTGTGTCCCTGCCTTCATCTCCCTGCTATCTGCTGCCCAGACCCCATTCATCACCCCTCGAGTCACCTGAAGAGAGAGGCCAAATATGAATCTATATCTGTCCACTCCTTACTTGTTTATGGAATGGGATGGCCACTGTGCCAAAATGCATTGGACCTGAGCTTGGGCATCACATTGACCTGGATGTCATCTCCACCCTCTTGAGTCCTATGCACTTAGCAAGTTCTTTAAGTCTTCTGTGAGTCAGTCTGCTCATCTGTGCAGTGTTGTTGAGAATGTCAACCTCATCAGATTGACTGTAGGTACAGATAAATGAGAACAGCATCCATCTCTCAGTGGAAATTCTCAATAAAGTGGCCTTGCCTTTAAAAAATCTACGGTGGCGAGTGCTCTGAGTCAGCTTCCATTTTCCTAGCCTCCCTGTGACATGTCACCCCATGTCCCTCTGCCCACAGCCCAGCGTCTGGCCAGGTACCAGGAGGCAGACTCAGAGGAGGAAGAGGCAGTGTCCAAAGGAGGCTCACTGCCTCAGCGTGGCAGCATTGGGAGCCACCAGAGTGTTCGTATCATGCACAGGAGCCAGAGCACCAAGTCACATCGGCGCACAGGCAGCCGGGCTGAGGCCAAGTGGGCCAGCATGCTGTCCAAGCACACGGCCTTCAGCAGCCCTATGGTGAGTCCCACTCAGAGGACAGCAGCTGCCCCATTCTGGGGTAGCACCACCTCTCCTTGCCCTGTCACTTAGCTCCATTCATCAAAAGTATCCGAATGTAATAATAGAAATGAGCTGTGGTTGGGGGGTTAGCTCTCCTCAGTTAACAGAACTTTTGTGGCCAACACCTTCTCCCCACAGTGCTGTATCTCTTCTAAAACACTGACATGGCCCCTTTGACATGGCCTCTAAGAATGGGGGATTGCCAGTGAACTACCCAGGTGGATGATGGAGAGGAAGTTTGTCCTGCCAAATGAAATAAATAAAGCATCAGAGTAAGATGACAACTGTGAAAAAGCAAAGCCAAGTAGAAAAAAAAAAAAGTTTTCATTAGATGAGACTAAATCCAATAATTTATTTCTTCCTTGCCTTGGCTGCTGCCCAAACATTTATGGACCATTCTGATCAGTCAGGGAAATTTCCAGAAGTGAGTGAATGACCATCTCTAAAAAATCCTTTCACTTCTAAAATGATTTAAGAGCAGAGAGAGAGAGAATCCATTTTGATCACTCTGTGGTGGCCTCATTCTCTTATGTCCTTTGAAACCCATATAGAGGCTACCTAGTATTACCTTATGGTCATGACTGGTGGGTTTTTATAAAAGCATTTGGGAAGGAGGCCTCTCACACTTGATAGGAGGGAAACTGTGTTGGACTAAGCTTTTCTGACATTGATTTAACAATATGAGTCCAAGAGTATTTGAAACATTCAAACTTTCTGACCTAGGAATTTAGTGATTCAATCAAAGATTTCTCTGCATAGAAGTTTACTAGTAGAAAAAAAATGTATTCAGTGATCAAAGAATGGCCAAATGAATCATAGCATGCCTATTTTGAAATTGTTAAAAGTTGTATTTTCAAATGATCCTAAAAAGGCTGGAAAGTTCAAAGTGCACATGACTGTTGAACAACACAGATTTGAACTGTGCAGGGCCACTTACACACATAATTTTTAAAATAAATACAGTATAGTATAAAGTACTGTATTGCATTTTCCTTATGATTTTCATAATAATATTTTTTTTAGTTTTTTAAAAGATTTTATTTATTCTGAGAGAAAGTGAGAGAGAGAGGGACAAAGTCAAAGAGCATGGGGGTGGGGCTGACAGGGAGAAGCAGACTCTCCACTGAGCAGGGAACCCAGTGGGGGACTTGATCCCAGGACCCTGACATCATGATCTGACCCAGAGACAGACACTTAATTCAGCCACCTAGGCACCCCTTCAAAATAATATTTTCTTTTCTCTAGCTTACATAATTTAAGAATACGGTATATAATGCACATAACAAGCAAAATATATCATTAGTCAACTGTTTATGTTATCAGTAAGGCTTTCAGTCAGTAGTAGGCTTATTTTAGGAGTGTCGAAAGTTATACATAGACTTTTCTCCTGTTCCCCAACCCCTGCGTTGATCAAGGGCCCACTGTATATAGTGTTTTAGGGAAAACAGATACTGCCAATTCATGTATACATTCTTTTTATTGAGATATAGTTGACATATAGCATTGTATAAATTTAAGGTGGGGATATAAATCAAAACTATAATGAGATATCACTTCACACCTGTTGAATGGCTGTCATCAAACAGCCAAGAGATAAGAAGTGTTGGTGAGAAAAAAAAAAAAAGAAGAAGTGTTGATGAGGATGTGGGAAAACGAGAACCCTCAGACACTGCTGGTGGGAATGCAAACTGATGCTGCTGCTAGGGAAAACAAGTATGGAGGTTCGCGAAAACTTAAAAAGAATTACTGTCTGATCTAGCAATCTCACTTCTGAGTTTATATCAAAAGGAAATGTATAAAATGTTTGATGATGTAAAATGTAAATGTATAGAAAAAAGTTTGCAAGGCAACACAGAAGCATGTGTTTCAAAAAAGTATGTATTACTGTCAGGTGATATGTATGATACAGATTTGTGAAATTTTCCCTTCTCTGCCTTTTTCAAATCTTTCTGAATTAGATATGTTATTATAATATATATTCTTACCTGTATTATTTTATAATGAGAACATGTGCATTAAAAGGAATGATTACATGAATTTCATTTCATAGGTTAAGTCATATAGTCTTTTACCAATTATACATAATTCATCATTATAAAATAGCCTATGTATATGAGCCACATGAAGATGTCTTTACTGCTTATAATAAAATCAAGGTGCCTTAAATAGTCAAGCACCAGGGTACCTGGGTGGCGTAATGGTTGAGTCTGCCTTTGACTGAGGGCATGGTTCCGGGGTCCTGGGATCCTGCTTCTCCCTCTGCCTATGTCTCTGCCTGTCTCTCTGTATCTCTCATGAGTAAATAAATAAAATCTTTAAATAGTCAAGCACCATTACGCTTGGCAAGTCACTGGGTTATACTCACCCCTCAGTCTCTGTCCTTTTCTAGGAGAAAGACATTACACCCGATCCAAAGCTGTTTGAGAAGGTGAGTGAATGTGACAGGTGCCTGGCCATTGCAAGGCACCAGGAACACCCTCTGGCCCACCTGTCACCAGAGCTATCTGACGTGTTTGACTTCTTCATTGCACTCACCATCTGCAACACAGTAGTTGTCACGTCCCCGGATCAACCACGGCAGAAGGCAAGTTATGGAGTATCCCTGGGAAGCTAATGCCTTCAACCTTTGGTGTGGCCTCACTGTTGTCAGTCCTCCCTTTCCAGTAGGACTGCTCAGCACTACTTCTCGGGTTTAAGGGGATGTCGTAGGGGCCTTGGTATAGGGCAACCTAGCTCGTTGGTTCTGTGGTGCCATCCCCAGGCTACAGTGAACAGGTAGGAGGATTGGGGCCAAGTGAGAGGGGAGAAACTTCTGAGGCCATGATAAGTGGGGTATATACCAGACTGTCCTGGAGGGGGGCTGCCCTGCACAACCTACATAGAGCTTCAGGGTTCCAAACTCTCACAGGAGAGTGGACAGGATAGGACAAATCTCCTGGACTTGAATCTGTACCTTACCACCCAGCTGAGTGGCCTTGGACAAGCCATTCCCTTCCTGTGCCTTAAGTACCTGACCTGTGACATGGAGGCAGTAGTAAGAGTTTAAAGAAAGGGGTCAGAGTAGGGCTTTGCACATAATAATTGTAACTGGTGTTAAAAGGGCTTTTAATTTCTTTCAAGGAGAGGTGGTCAAGAATCAATCAGCGGTTACTAAGATGGTAGAAATATAGCAATGCCCAAGTTGTTTTTTGTTTGGGTTAATTACAAGGTTCTCTCTGAAGAGAGTTAAGTTTCATGTATGAACAGGTCCTTTATATCTGTTAACAACTCCTCCAGGTAGGCCAGGAGGTGTGTGTGTGTGGGTGCACCTAAGGAGGAATCTGCATAGTGCAGCTAGGCAACTTTACATGGATAAAAACCAGTGTATTCTAGGGCCAGATGCATGCCATAGACCTGCCCCTCAACTGCCCTCTCTCCCAGACCCGTTTCCCTCCCCCTAAGTCAGCGGGTTCCACTGATGGAGCCATTGGTGTGTGATGTTGGATAAACAAAGGGTCTCTGCTCTGTCTTCACAGCAGCATATCTGGCAGTGATGCAGCTTCCCCCACCCCCCACGGCACCCCCCACCATGTTTTTGCTCCTGTGCTCTTGCTCCTGCCACATTGGCCTGCAGAAGCTCCAGTGGGCCTGGTGGATCCAGAGTGGACAGGTCCCATCACCCAGAGACTGCAGGGTTGCACCATCTGCCTTAGGTGAGGGCTGCTTCCTGGGGCAGCTCACCTCATAGCTGCCTTAGTATCCCTTATCTGACCTTTGGGTTCTGCCACCACCCTGTATTCAAGTCCCACTGGCATGCATCCCTAGAGAAGTATCTGGTTTCTAGTTAGACTTGTCTGAGACCCAGACATTGTTGCAACTACTGAATAAGTGAGAGAGACCCCAGCATAACTGAGGCATGTGATGATGGTCACAGATGTAGTGCATTCCACATAGGATACAGGATATTTAATCTCCTGCCTTCAGACTGCTAACGAACAGGTCTCTGGATAGCACTTAGTGAGTGCTATCTTCAAGGGTATTTGGAGCCAGCAGGAGCTCCACTGTGGCTGCTTGAGTCTCCCCTTGGATATGTAGCACATTTAAAGTCTATACAAACAAAGAAACAGCATCTTTACCAAAATTGGTCCCATGTGCCCTGTTTTAGCAAATGCCTAACTTTTCTGGAAGCTGTTATGTAATTTACAACTTTGGGCATATGGGGAAAATTATGAAAATTTAAGGCTAACTATAATTCAATGTTTTGATTGTTGCAACATTTGCTCTGAATCCATTTTCTAGCAGAAAATTAAAATAGGTATATTATACCGGCATTAGTGAACAATACTCATTTAAATAGAAGATTGCTGTTGCTGCATCATTGAGCTGTTTAGAACTTTAGCAAATGTATATAACTGTCATTTTGTTGTTTTCACTTCTTGTTAGAAGATACGTAATGTATTGTGACTTAAAAAAAAAAACATGCTAAATTGTTTGAATCCTGAATTTTTCCAAGCATTTAATCTGTTTGGAAAAGTTCTCTTGGGTTTGGGAATGTTATTTAAATTTTATATAGACATAATTCAAAGCAATGTATAAATTGGTCTTTTGTTAACTGCTTTTTGTAATTGATGGGGGGCAGGGAACAAAGCTGGATTTTGTGCCAGGCATACACTTCTGAACCTCTTCTGCGAAGCAATGGGACATTGCAGTGTGGGAACAGCTATCAGAGGGGATAGTGTCTAAGCTTGCAGGTACTACTAGCCACACGGTCCCTGAGTCAGTCCAGAGCCTTGGTGTGGCTACTTAGGGGATCACATTCTAAAGGAATGTATATTGCTAATTTTTGTTTAAGTAAGTGGAAGAGACCAAAGGATGGTCTCAAGGAAGAAATGCTGGCTCTGGTTGCAGTTTCTACTGTATGCCCCCAAATCTGGGAAATGAGAACTCTGTGCTCTGAGCTTCCACTGGAGAAGTGGAGGGGTGCCCTGTGGTAGTTTGCGTGAGGCATCTAGACATACCTCACCTGCCTTCTGACTGCATCTCTTGCAGGTGAGGGTAAGGTTTGAGGTGAAGTCCCCCGTGAAGACGATAGAAGACTTCCTACGGAGGTTCTCACCCAGCCGCCTGACCTCAGGCTGCAGCAGCATTGGGAGCCTGGCCACCAACAAAGCCACCCATAAGTCAGGGTCCAACTTTCTGTCCACTCTATCCAATGACCGTACGCTGCTCAAGCTGGAGGAGAAGCTGAGCCAGCCAACTAAAGCCATCGCGAGCAATGGCTATAGCAGCGGGGCTGCCAGTTGGACCCCGGAGCACACTGCCCAGGAACAGGAGCTAGAGCAGGAGAAGGAGCAGGAGTGGGAGCTGCGCTATGAGGCAGAGAGCCCTGACGAGGCAGCGCTTGTGTATGCTGCACGAGCCTACAACTGTGCACTGGTGGACCGACTGCATGACCAGGTGTCAGTGGAGCTGCCGCACTTGGGCAGACTCACCTTCGATCTCCTGCATATACTGGGCTTTGACTCCATCCGCAAGAGGATGTCAGTGGTGATCCGCCATCCACTCACTGATGAGATCAATGTCTACACCAAAGGAGCCGACTCAGTGGTCATGGATCTCTTGCTACCCTGCTCCTCAGGTATCCAGCTCCCCTCCTCTGGGCAGTACCCTCAGTTCCAGGTGGAAGCCCCAAGAAATCAGTCCCTTTCCCCAGTCCCTTCCCATGTGAATGTAAAGTGATTTTCATTAAGCCTTTTCTGAAGCAGTGCCCATCAGAGATTTGCCTCTCTGGATTGTCCTCTCCTCCTTTAAGGGATTTGGACTAGAATGCTGAGGGGTGGGAGATGGAGAGTTTTAGTGCCTGAACTCACCTTAGAACAGTGGGGTTGGGGGTTCCTTTTTTTTAAGATTTTATTTATTTATTCATGAGAGAAACACAGAGACAAAAACATAGAGGGAGAAGCAAGCTCCCTGCAGGAAGCCCGATCGGGGACTCAATTCCAGGACCCCGGGATCATGACCTGAGCTAAACGCAGATAGACGCTCAACCACTAAGTCACCCAGGCATCCATTAGCATCATTCTATAAATCTGGACAATGAAGGTTAAGAACTTTTAGACTGGAAGTTCCAAGAGCTTCCATCCTGCTATGATGCCTGGACCAGGGCAGGTATGCAGCCAGGTTATGGTTCTAGCCCATTTGTGAAGCTGCCTCAGGCCACAGTGAGAGCTAGGTAGTGGATGCTGCTGGTCTCTCAGCCGCCTCCATCTGTCCCACCTCAGGCAGAGCAGCTCCATCTTAGTCTCTTTTGTGTACTAGAATTCCATTTAATTTCTATGTTAAACAAGAGGAATTTGAAAACTATTGGTGTTAGAGAGTGGAACTTTTTCCAGCAGAAGGGTTTCCTTTAACCTCCTTCTAGATACAAATGCTTTTGGGTCTTGAGAGAAGAATGGCCTAGGTCCCCATTAGTAAACCTGGTCACCCCTCCTCTCTACTTGGACAATGATGGAGTGCACATCTGACCTCCAGGAGAGAGAGAGGCAGGATGGAGGTGAGGATGCTGCTGGCAGATGGAGAGGTACCTGCTGGGGTTCTGCTGCCTGACCTCCATAGTCTCCCTGTTTATTGTATCCTGGAAACAGCTCTAGGTGCAACCTGCTGTGAAACTCTGTACACTAGGTATGGCCTTTCCAGAGCTCTGGGATGGAACTAGGGAATACTTTACTTCCTGTGGTCCTCTCACCATAATCTCAGTGTCTCAGAACAAGACTCCTGGCTCCCAAGTGTGGCACCACTCCACTGTGGGAAAGTATACTGGAGGACTCTTTTCCCATGGCAGAGCTGTTGCCTCTTAATTTGTAAACATGTCTCTGAAAACAGTTTGGATAGCTTTTCATGGCAGTAACCTACCAGAGGGCAGGGCTTCTGTGCTAGTGGACATAGAATCCAATTCACAGGCTGACTTGGCTTTCCAGGAGCCTTCTTCATTTTGCCATTCCATATGTTGCCTTTTTGTTTTGTTGATTGTTTCCTCTGCTGTGCAAAAGCTTTTTCTTTTTGATGTAGTCTCAATAGTTTTTTTTTGTTTTTTTGTTTTTTTTTTTTTGCTTCTGTTTCCCATGCCTCAGGAGACATAGAAAAGTGTTGCTATGGCCAATGTCAGAGAAATTACTACCTGTGTTCTCTTCTAGGACCTTTGTGGTTGCAGGTCTCATATTTAAGTCTTTAATCCATTTTGAGTTTATTTTTGTGTATGATGTAAGAAAGTGGTCCAGTTTCATTCTTGTACATATAGCTGTCCAGTTTTCCCACCATTTATTGGGGGGAGAAAGACACTGGAACAAAGCAACACGTGGAAGCTAAACAACATGATATTAAAGAACTAAAGGGTCAGGAAATGAATCAAAGAAATCAGAAAGTACATGGAAACAAATGGACATGAAAATACAATGCTCCCAAACCTTTAGGATGCAGCAAAGGCAGCCATAAGAGGGAAGTATATAGCGATATAGGCCTGCCTCAAAAAATGAGAAAAAGTACAACTAAACAGTGTAACCTCACACCTAAAGGAACTAGTAAAAGAAGAACAAAGACCAACAGTAGTAGAAGGAAGGAAATAATAAATATCACAGCAAAAATAAATGACATAGAGACTGGGAAAAAAAACAGTAGGAAGAAAATCTTTGAAACCAAGAGCTCAAAAAAAAAAAAAAAGAAAGAAAGAAACCAAGAGCTCGTTCTTTAAAAAAAGATGAACAAAATGGATAAACCCTTAGCCAGGCTCATCAAGGGAAAAAAAAAACCCCAAATAAATAAACAGAAACAAGAAAGGAGAAGTAACAACTGACACTACAGAAATACAAAGGATTATGAGAGAATACTACAAAAAAAAAATTACATGCCAACAAGTTGGACAACCTAGAAGAAGTAAATAAATTTCTAGCAACATACAATGTTCTAAAACTGAAAACGTTTCTGTTTTCTATAGAAAACTTTCTATTTCACAGAGAAATAGAAAATCTGAACGGACTAATTAATAGTAACAAAATTGAATTAGTAATAAAAAAACTACCAAAAAATAGAAATCCAGGACCAGATGAATTCACAGGTGAATTCTGCCTAACATTTATTTTTTTTTTAATTTTTTTTTTAATTTATTTATTTATTTATTTATGATAGTCACAGAGAGAGAGAGAGAGAGGCGGAGACACAGGCAGAGAGAGAAGCAAGCTCCATGCACCGGGAGCCCGACGTGGGATTCGATCCCGGGTCTCCAGGATCGCGCCCCGGGCCAAAGGCAGGCGCCAAACCGCTGCGCCACCCAGGGATCCCCCTGCCTAACATTTAAAGAAGAGTTAATATGTATTCTTTTCAAACTATTCTAAAAAAGAGAGGAAAACTTCCACATATATTTTACAAGCCTTCTTTATTCTGAAATTTAATTTTGCATCCACACAAAAGAAAAACAGATATGGCAATTATCTGAACAGATTTAATTCTACTATTAAAAAAATCCAATCATCTCTGTGCTATTTCACAGCCTTTCATTAAAGACAGTTTAATGGACCACTGAATTTCAGCCTTCACCGCATACAGCAGGGTTATATATAAAGTAAAAGGTCTGGAGTAGCACTAGCAAACAGAGGTCTCTCGGAGGAAATTACTACCCGTATCTAGGTAACTATAGATGAGAAGCAAAGTTTTCCATCTGTTCCACCATGAAAAAGCCCTGTAAAAGAGTGATATTACTATTGTTACACATTGCCCAAACCATGACATTGAAAAGGGGAAATTAAAAATAAAACAGTTTGTGTAGTTCTCCATCTTATTCTAGGAATTTCTAAGCAGTGTGTAGTTCAGGTAGTATGGGATAGGGAAGATCTCCATGTAGACATCCAGCAACTTAAGATTCAGGATGTTCTGAGACCCCGTTGGTTTCTCAAGAGAGGAACTGGAGGATGGCTCTGGGGTCACCTTGAGGTTATCTAATGATGACACCTGACATTATAAATGCTTCAACTTTACTTTGTGGGGTGGGTGGCTGTGGAGAGAAGCAGACATACAGAGTACTTACCTGTGCTGCTGTACCTGTGTGCTGGTGATAGAGTGAAGTAGGCACATAAGTATTATCCTCGAAATTACTTTAGACCTTTACGATCTTTCTTCAAAGAGATCTAACACTTTTACCAAAAAAGGCATGAAGAGGCTACACTAATGGTGGATGTGACTGTTAGAGGGAATGTGTCCTATTCTTAAGATGTAATCATGGCTTGGAAGTTGTATGGGATCAGGTGGAAAGCAGGGAGTCCACCCCACCCCGTACCTGTATATCTCTCTTCAAATCCCAGGTCTCCATTTATGGGCTCGTGGGACCCTGGATAAGTCACTTACTTTCTTTGCCTCTGTTTCTCATCTGTACAAAGGAAATCAGGATACTGACCTCACAGGAGGCCCTTATCCAAGGGCTGGTCTGATATAAGTATGGAGTATAAGCTGTAGGTCCCTTTCCCTTCTCTCGGGTTCCTTCCCCTTAAGATTCACTTGCTTGAGGTTTGGTCCAGTTGCCACTTTGTGGGGTGTCTAAGACACAAATACCCAGACTGCTCCACCATCCTCCCAAGAGTGAGGATGGAGAGTGGCCCACCAGTTAGCATGGGCCTCACCCACTGCTGCTAGTCAGTAAATCAGTCAATGCATGCATGAACAAAGAGGGGAATTCACCTTCTTATTCTACTGTCTTACTACAGTGAAACTCCTTATAGAAGAAATAAACTTGTCTGAAGTATAGAAGAAATGGAAATTGCACTTAGAGCATTTTAAAAACACATGTTAAGGGGAACCTGGGTGGCTCAGTGGTTGAGCATCTGCCTTTGGCTCACGTCATGATCCCAGAGTACTAGGATCAAGTCCTGCATCTGGATCCCCATGGGGAACTTGCTTCTCCCTCTGCTTATGTCTCTGCCTCTGTGTGTGTGTGTGTGTGTGTGTCTCATGAATGAATAAAATAAAAATTTTTAAAAACCACACCTGTTAAAATCATGAGTAGGAGTGGATGTTTTCCTCTGAGGTTCCCTTCATAGGGTTCTGAGCATTGCCAGCAGTGCCCTGGTAGGGACTCCACTGCAGTGTCCATCTGCACTGCTCAGCCAGAGTCAGAGCTGGAGCAGGGTTCCTCTCCATCTACTGCATCTTGAGGTCAGGGACTTGGGAGTCATCCGTACAGACTGACAGGAGCTGTTACTGTCAGATACTGTGCATGCCCCCCCAAATCCCTCCCTACCCAGCCCCTGGCTGTGGCTGCAGGGACCTTCTTCACGTGCCCTTCAGGCCACCACCACCCACCAAAAGGTGCTAGGTGGCATTGGTGCCACTTCTGCCCCTGGTGTTGCCCCATTGTTCAAGTAGCTATGTTGCAGACACAGAATTCTTCCTACTGCCAAAGACAGAAAAGCTGCAAGGGGTCTGGGTTGCCTGTAGAATAACAGAAAGAAGAGGCTGATATTGTGTGAATATCACTTAAAGTGCAGTATGAATGTGGGAATGCCTATAGTCTGAGATTAGTGCAGGAGAGCCAGGCTGACCACATAACTCGGGGTGGGGGGGTCCATGGGTTTGCTTTCTAGGATAGGGCCCAATGCCCTCTTTTTAGATGCCCCCAGCTCCCTCAGTGCTTGCCTGCTTTGAGTTTGTGTTCTTTTCACCGACCTGGCCCCTCCATCAGAATGTAGATGTATCCCAGCATCTACGAATTGCCAATCCTGCAAACCCCAACACTGGCTCTTCCCAGTGACTGTCCAGCCATTGGTGGGGTGGGAATATGCGAGGGAGAAGTCATGTAAGAATCAGGAGCAAGGTCGTACCTCAGGTGGCAGAGGATGTGTGTGTCTGGAGGAGTGAGGGGCCAAGGCAGAGCAGTACTACTTTGCTCCCTGTCCCAGGCCCTGCTTGGGTGACCTCATAGAGAAACAGCTCAGCGTGGCAGCCTGTGTGATCACACGCTCATCCACGGCTCCCAGTGTGCCAAGCTCCAGGCCCACCCTCTAGCTCCGTCAGTTCTGTTTTGACCAAGTGTTCAGCCACAGCCACTGCACACTGCTGCTTTGCTGGAGTGCAGTCTTCCTCTCCCCTCTCTGGAAACCAAAGTCTTTTATTATTATTATTATTCTGATTCCAAAGGCCCTCAGGTAGACATGTATTTGCTCAAATAACAGCAAGTGGAGCAATTGTTATTATACCCTTCTAAAATTGCTATCACAGTATCAGGAGTAAATGGTAGTCAAAATTAAGATGTCATCTTTGGATTGTCATCTTTTCAGGAAATTTAAATTCCTAAAGCAAAGTAATCTAGGGCACTGTTTTTTTTTTCACTCTTGTTCCCTTAAAGAGCCTTTTTAGACATTTTTTAATGATTTCCCCATGACATTTTAATGCCACAGATATGCTGTGTATTTGTTATATATCTGTGCCTTATGCTCTGCCTAAGTATGTTTTAAATATGTAATTAAAATTAATTCTGGGCTTTTGTCCCAGAATCAATGTTTTAGACCCTCAGGGTGCTATCTTCTCTCTGAAGAACACATGTCTGAGAGGTGAAAGTGTTTCTCCCAGGCCCAGTTTGTCTAGGGCCTGACTCAGATAGTAGACAGCCTGCCCCAGACCAGGGGCCTCACTACCAGTAAGTACAGTTGCTGGATTTAGCAAACAAAATATATTGAATGCCCAGTTAAGTTAAATTTGAATTCCAGATAAAAAACACACAATGTTTTTAGTAAAACTATGTCTTATGTGATATTTGCACATCCTATATTCTGTCTGGTAATACTGTTGGTGCTCTGGGGAAAGAAACTGCATTTTGTATTAAAGTACATTTTTTTCACAAACTAGAAGAATGTGTAGCTTCATTTACATCCACCTCCTGGACCAAGGACACCAGAGCACTCCTAATTAAGTTTTGTTTATATAAGCTCATTTCAACAAAGGTCATTAATAACCATCAAAAATATGATTTGATTCTTTTTTAAAATACCAGCTTTTACTTTAAATTTTACGTGAAAAGTGTGTACTGTTTACATGTGATGAAATAGACTGGGGATGAATCTAGTGGTGGGGAGGTTTACACATGTCTCTTATAGGAGGTTGTTGGAAGGATGTTTTTGTGACATTCCTGCTTAATGAATTGCAACAAAATGCAGTTCCAAACTCAGCCAGCTAGAGCACAGCAGGAAGGTGCAGACCACTTATTTCCCACTGGCCTTGAAACACAGTCATAATATATTTTTATCATGCACAAACTAAAATGCCTTATGCCTTTCCACTCATAATTGGCAGCCCATGAAAATGGCAGATTTAAGAAAGTAAGCATCACCTTGTCATGGATGCCACAGTCAGGTGAGGCTCAGAGTCAGCACTTCTGGTTTGTTAATAAGCAGTAAGTCTGCTCAGCTGTGTCTACAGGAAACAAAAAGGGGCGGCTGTTTGGAGAACTATTAATGGACTTAGTTTTTTCTTTTTACTTGTGGTTAAAAAAAACCCACATAACCTAAAATATACCATCTTAATAAGTGACAGTTCAAATAGTGAACATTGCTGTGCAATAGATCTCCAGAACTTCATCTTGCAAAACAAACACTGTACCCATTGGACAATTGCTCTTGTCTCCTCACCCCCTCAGCCGCTGGCAACCACTATTGTACATTCTGTGTCTGTGAGTATGACTACTTTCATGGGAAGCTACCCTGGAAGTGGGGTGAGAAATGCTTCCAGGCTGGAACCTCTGGGGTGATACCAACCTCTCATATGGGTAAGCTACATATGTAGAGTTGTTTCAATACCATGCAAAGCTACCTGAGGTTTATTGAATGGTCCAGGGCATTCCACTGGACTCTTGTTCTTACTTATCCCTATTTCTGCTTCTAATCCAACCTAGATGATGCCAGAGGAAGGCATCAAAAGAAAATCCGAAGCAAGACTCAGAATTACCTCAACTTGTATGCAGTGGAAGGCCTGCGCACCTTGTGCATTGCCAAGAGGGTGAGTGGGTGTCACCTCCACAAGCATGTGTGCTGACCACTGCCTCCATAGTGCTCAGTGCCTGCGTGGCACTCATCAGTGTGTTTCACATAGGTTCTGAGTAAAGAAGAGTATGCCTGTTGGTTGCAAAGCCACTTGGAAGCAGAATCTTCTCTGGACAACCGTGAGGAGCTTCTTTTCCAGTCTGCCATTCGCCTGGAAACAAACTTGCATCTGTTGGGTAATTATGCACATGAGCATGTGTTGTGCCAAGCAGTATGGAATTTGCAGAGACAGTTCTGGATGGGGAGGTGACATGGCTCTAGTCATTTGGTAGCTCTGCACATGCTTGGCTTGGTTGAAGAATTGCCTGGCCTGATGCTAGCATGGCTCCCAGGCCCAGCCATCCTTGAGAGAACATTCATACCATGGCCTGTTTCTGTGGCCTTCCATGTGCTGTCCGACCAGGCACCCAGTGACAACACCTGGCTTGCCTCCCCTTAAACCCTGCTTTCCCACCAGAAATAGAGATGAGGAATGAGGCTTCTCAACAACTGATGCTTGAAGGGACTCCCTCCACCTCCTACCCCTAAAACAAAAAGAAACTATTGGACTCCAGAAATGGCTGTACTTTACATCTTATGAATGTTTCATAGATTCAATTTGGATGAAAAGAAAAAAACTCATTTTTACTAAAATGTGTTCATATTTGCTACTGTGTTCATATTAGTATTTATAAGAATGTTTATTTTAATATTTAAAATATTTAATACTAAGTCTGTATTAAAGTAGCTGAGTCTTTGTATGTGTACTATGACCATACCAGGAACTGCTTGTGATCAAGCTATATATGCACACACCGCAACCCGTGGTGCCAATAGTCAGATGGTATACCTGGGGCATGAAGAAACTGGAGTCCATCCCTCTTCATTTAATACAGAAAGGCTGTAATTTATTTGGTCCTATTCCCTGGACAAAGGATCTGGGCTATCTATATATCTATATATGCATATCTAATATAGTAATATATTTAATAGCATAACATACACACTTTGTATAATATTCTTTTTTGCCTATGGTGTCCTATAGAGGACATGCACTGCTCAAAAAAGCCCCAAGATCCAGATGCCCAGAGATATCATGAGCAATATCCTTGGGGGTGATTAAATAAAATACTTGGAAGACAGCTGTGTTTTTTCTAGCTTGTTGGGTTTTAATTTACCGCACTAGGACTATTCACATCTAGGAGATGCTTCTCCAAAAGACGCTGTTGATCAGATCTGTGGGATAGGCAGGGGTTCCTTCTTGGTCCTCCTGGCCCATGGGCAGGTTGTACCTGTCTCACTTCTTCGACCCTTCACTGTGGGCACTCTCTTTGGAGGACTCTGACTCTTGGATGCAGTAAAATTTGCCTCCCCAGTCCCTTCTACCAGTGGGTGATGGTCCCACCCTGTGGAGCAGGGCAGACAAAATCTCTTCCCTTTCCCAGAGGGTGAGACCTTAACTGTTTGAGGGCTTGGCTATGAGTCCCCATGCTGTGTACCTGTATTTTTAGGCACTCTTACCTTTCCTTCTTTCAGAGTCTAGGATCCTTGGCTTGGTTATCTGTACTATCCTGGCTCTGTCACTTACTGATCATGAGAGCCTGGGCAAGTGAGTCAGTCTTTTTGGCATCCTAGTCTCCTTATCTGCCAGGTAATAATCCTGTGGGGGTGAGCAGAGGGGGTGCAGTGAAGCACTGAGCAAGGTCCAGGCACAGGGTCGAATACTCGGCTGCACATGGGGATGAATCTTAGGTTACTGCCTCCATATCTGTTACAGCCTAGCTGACCTCTTCTGTACAGACTCCTTCTGGTGGTTGGGCATCCATCACCTCCCTTGGCCTCTATGCTGTATCTCTGTTAAGATGTCCTGAATTTTTAATAGCCCTAGAATACCCGAAGTTCATACTGAACTTGAGATCAACTCACCTTCCTCGATCTTTTTCAGAGGAATTGCTTTCTAGCTTGGATTCTGTAATGTTTACTTGGGCAACTATGTAAACATCTAAAAGTAAGGTTTTCTACTCATCCCTGTTCCAGTATTTTTCTTTTGGGGCTAGGATAATAGAGGTTTTTAGGATCCTGATTCAGCCACATTCTGCTGTCATCCTCAGTGGATGTTTATCTCCAGGGCACATTCAATGGCTCTGAGAAGAGACAGTGAACCACCAGAGTGCCCCACAGTGGGCACCAGCAGTGTGCTGGAGTCTACTCATGCCTGCTGCTTGAGGGCCTTTTCATACATTTTCAGAAATTTTGCAATCACTGCTGTATTGCATAAATTTTCCAGAATTTTGCATAGCTTTTTGATGCTGTTGGTAGCTTGACATCAGCCAAGGTGAGTATATTTGTACCACAGAAATGGGAAAATACAGCAAATCAGCTTCCCTCCTGCTAGCTGGTTGTTAAATACTTAGCATCTCTTGCAGTCTGGGATATTTATTTAAGATTCAAATGATGAAGCCTGAGCTGGAGAGTAGGAGAGCCACCATCATAGCTTTATCTACAGACACTGTGTTCCAAATCCTCACATTAATTTTTGAGAAATGCAAAGTAAACTATTTCTATTTTTAATAAGCCCAAAGCCAAATATCCCTTCTAAACCTTTTCATTTAGGTTCTTATATTAAATAACATCAGAGAACTACAAAGAAAGGGTTACCAAGTATACTATGTTCTTGAAATTTTCTTTTCCATAATGTTCTGGCCAAGAGCCAAAATTCAAAGGACAACACTCTGTTCACTTTCCCCAGCATTCCTGTTTTTTTTTTCCAGATGTCACATGAAACTCCCCTCCCACAAAAAGCCACCTGACACATTTGATCACAGTGAAGCATGGTGGCACTAGCTTGAACCCTACTACCTATCCTGTTATAACACTCAAAATGCCAAGTTCTCCCAAGGCTCAAGCTGTAGAGAGGTGGCATTTACTCTAAATTGCATGGATTCCATTACTAATAAGCTACGTTAGAGAGCTGAAGAAAGACCACTATGCTTCCAGATAATTTTTAAAGAACTGTTCCCTGAGATTTACTCTATTCTCAGCCGCATTTCATGCTGAGATAGGTATACTTTACATAATTCTCTTTGTGAGTTCAATAATATTTCTGTGTTTGATTCAAAGCTGCACAGAGAGGTTAGGATCAATCCAGCAACCTAGTTAGGACCCATTACTTTGGCCAGTTAGCTCCTGAAATGAAGACGCTTTATTTTTAAGGTATTAGGTTTTCCCCCAAGGACTGGAATTTATGTCAGTCCTTCCCTGCTTGCTTTCTTGGAGGACATTTATCAAGGAGCCCTGGCTGAGCAACTGGTTTACAAAGGTGGAGAGTTACAAGTCCCTTTTGTAGAAAGTGGCTCTCTAGTGAAGGGTGGGTAACTGGTTGAGTTACTCACCTAGTACTGCTTTTGTAGTGGAAGCTTTTCTAGAGCAGCCATACAGGTCAGAAGTTTGGAGCATGAGACACACCGTGCATGGAATGCTAGCTATTCCCTAGCTAATCTCTCTCACCTTTGCTTTCCACATCTATATGGTGGGGATAGTTGTAGTACTCACATGTTAGGGATGCTGCAGAAATTTATGGCAATTAATAATTCATCAGGGGTAGCCACCATTATGATTATTCCATACACTGTTATTATTAAGTATGAAAAAGATATTTTTTTAAAGATTTAGAGAGAGAGCACACACGTGCACATGCACAAAGGGAAGGGGCTATGGGAGAGGGAGAGAGAAACTCTTAACTAGACTCCATGCTGAGCACAGATCTGATGCAGAGCTTAATCTCACAACCCCAAGATCATGACCTTAGCCAAAACCAAGAGTTGAACACTCAACCAACTGTGCCACCAAGGCTGCCCTGAACAAGACATTTTGAATACATGAAGACAGACATGATCATCTCTCCCTCTTTCCCTAGATATCAGGGAATATATCACAGAAAAAGTGATATATTGGTAGATGTCAACTCTTTTGGATGATTAAAATAGGGAGCCAGAGACCTAGAGCACACACTATCTCCCCATACTATAGCTGGGGGGCTAGGGGTTAAGAGAAAGGCCAAGACCAGGTGGCTTTCCAGTGCCTGGGTTGTCAGGGATATGCTTACAGTGCACATGAAGTGTAACATGGTTTTATTCCTAAGTAGACTTTGAAACCCACACCCCTGCCTGATTCTTCTCATGTGAACTCTGATTCAGAGCTGAGGGCAGCTTGGGTACAATATCTCTTCCTTTTTAATACCTTCCCAGGTTCCCATTAGCCTTCTGATACATTCAAATGAGAGGTAAGCCCAGGTCTAACACATTGTACATATGGCATGAGATGAAAAGAGAGAAGACTGACACTTACCCCGGAGGGGGCTTCTAGAGAGCTCTTGATGCTCTGTTTCCTGAGCTCAGGTCTGGTTGAACAGGTATGTGATTTGTGAAAGGGCATTATAGGATATATTTAAGAAATGCACGGTTTTTGTACATGTATTATACCTTGGCTCCACGCTCCCAGCACCTCCCAACATCCATTCTAGGAGGAGAAGGGGAAGTGGTGTCTTTCTTAGTCATTTCAGGTTGCCATAGCAAAATATTATACATGGGGCAGTATAAACAGCAGACATTGGTTTCTCACAGTTACGGAGGCTGGAAGGCCCACATCAAAGTGCCAGCCAGTTTGGTTCCTTAAAGAGCTCTCTTCCTGGTTTGCAGATGACTATCTTCTTTATGTATTCTTTAGTGGTGGAGAGAGATCATCTCTCTTGTGTCCCTTTTTAAAAGGGCACTAGCTCCATTCATAAGTATTCCACCCTCCTTCATAATGCCATCACAACAAGGGTTAGGGCTTCAACCTATGAATTTTGGAGATGGGGGACACATTCAGCCCATGGCAGCCTCAGGGAACAGTGTGACAGGGAAAGGCTGGGCCAATGAGAAGTCCTCAGGCAATGCTCTACTTCTAGAGGGAAGGTAGAGACCATCTCATTAAGTTGACAACAGGAGAAAAATTTAAGCTGACCTGGAGAGCACTTGTCTCCACTGGGTAGAAGATTTGTCCCAATATACAGAGGCCTGCATCGGGAAATTCGCTGTTTATTATGTTTGTGGAAATTACCCCTTCTGGATAATGTTGCTTTCAAGAAATAATGGACTTATATAGTCTATTCAGACTGCTAACAGTAAGCATTGCTGAGAACAAATATTGTGGATGTCATTTAGAAGCTGTGTATGGGATGGACAATTTTTAGGACATTTTCATCCTTCAGAATATGGTCATTCCCACCATCTTCCCTACAAGCTTTGTTTCTAAGTTGTTATGTTAAAAATTAGCCTTGTGTTAGAAAGCATTGGAAGTGCTTTGTTGTAGATACAAAGAATTATATTCAGTGCCTCAGTTATTCTGCCTCCTTGACTGTGTCAGTGGAGGGAGATACTAAAAGTGTTCACTGCTGTCCTGAAACGATGAATCATCATCCACAGGAGACAGGAATCAAGCAGGTCCCAGTCTGTGGGGTCATGCCAGTATCTTTGGTACGTTGGCAATGGCATTTGTACCCCATTAGAGTTTGAGGACATGTGAGGAGGGGGCTCACCTACACTTGCACATTTGACCAGGTGCCACTGGGATTGAAGACCGCCTGCAGGATGGAGTCCCAGAAACCATTGCTAAATTGCGTCAAGCAGGCCTGCAGATTTGGGTTCTCACTGGCGACAAACAAGAAACAGCCATTAACATTGCATATGCCTGCAAACTGCTGGACCATGATGAGGAAGTCATCACTCTGAATGCTGAATCCCAGGTATGTAGATTTCCAGGAGGCCCATGCTCTTCCTGGGGCAGCTTCATACCCAACTAGCCCCCACAGCAACAGGAATACTTGCCATTTCAGGAAACTGCTGTAAGATGGGCCTTTGCCCTCTCCCTCTGTGTTTGCACCTGTGTTGTGTTTCTGGCACTTACATGTTCTTGTTATATTGCCTAGGAAAATGTGGGATTTGATGGAATTTCTTAATTTCCAAAAGGTGCATCTCTGGACTTTATTAATGCAAAGTTCAACCTGCTTTTTTTCTGACCTATTCATGTCAACAATATTGGAGAATTTTTTCATGAGGTCACACAAGTCAGCAAATCCAGTCCATTCAGCATTGATGTACCCAGGATAGGATGAGTTGTCTCGGAGATGTCTGGGCACTTAGAGTCTTCATCCAATCATGTTTATCTATCCAAATCTCCGAATATGTAGGGAGTATCTACTTGTCATAAACCTGGCCTGAGCTCTTATTCTTTGAATGAGCTCCCACTTGAAACAACTTTTTTAACTGTATGACGAGGTCTGATTCATCAACTTTTTCTCCTATGGATTATCATTTAGCTGTTACATTTAAGATGGGCCTAGTCACAAAGATTTTTCCTGTATATTCTTATAGTTTATTGCATCTTTAGACACATTCTACTTTGTGTAGAATTTTGTATAAGGTATAAGGGTCAAGTCAAACTTCATTCTTCTGCATGTATCTGACCAATCCAGCACCATTTGTTGAAAAGTCTTTTTTTTTTTTCCTTTGAATCATCTTACTCTTTTGTTGAAAATCAGTTAGTCATGTTTTTTAGGGTCTATTTCTGGACATTCTGTTCTGTTGAACTGATCTGTGTGTCTTTCCTTTCACCAGTGTCATGCTGCTCTATGGGATTTTTTTAAGAAGTCTTAAAATTGGTGGGTTTTTTTTTTTTCTGATTATTCTCTGTCATTAGTTCTTCTGCTCCCTTTCCTGCCTGTCTTTGGGTTATTTAAAAACACTTTAATATTCCGTTTTAATGTGTCTCTTTCCTTCGGCAACATTGTTTTACTTGGATTCTTTAGCTTCCTTTTTTTTTCTTAGAGATTACAACATACATACTTAAATTGTCAATGTCTACTTACAACCGGTATTTTGCTACTTCACATGGAATGAAGTAGTTTTGTCCCTCCATGTGTCCTTTTACCCTCTTATATAGTAGGCATCTTCTGTATGATAGCTACAGAGGTTGAAATTCTCATCAGTTAACAATTTTTGCTGTCAACCAAAAAGCATACTTTAAAGAAGTGAAGAGGGAAGGAATAGCCCATTTTATTTACATAAATATTGACAATCTCTGCCACACTTCTTTCATCCTTGGTGTTACAAGTGTCCTTGTAGCATTTTTTCCCTCTTCCCTACTTTAGAGTAGGTCTACTGGCAATAGATTTTGTTACTTTTCTTTATCAGAGAATATTTTTATCTCACCATGGTTTCTAGGTGAAATCAACAGTTCTCTAAATCATTGTTACCCTATAGCTAATGCATCATTTTTATCTGGATGTTTTTAAATTCGTTTTATTTTGTTTTTAGTTTAAGCAGTTTGGTTATGGTATGTTTGGGCACAGATTTATTTAGATTGATACTCTGGGATTTGCCAAACTGTTTGGCTCTGAGGTTATGTCTTTCACTAAATTTGGCAAATTTTTAGCCATTATTTATTTCTTCAGACACTTTTTCTGTACTGCACTTGCTCTTCTTGTGGAAGATTGATGATATGAAGGTCAGATCTTCTGGTTTGCTTCAAAGCTCTCAAGCTGTCTTCATTTTTTAATTTTGTTTTTCTCTCTTGTTCAGATTGGTTAATTTCTATTGATCTTGGAGTTCACTGACTTTTTCTTCTGTTATTTCCATTCCATTATTGAGCCTATTTAGTAACTTGTTAAAAAATACTTTATATGGTTTATGGTTTTAAACTTACAGAGAAATTGCAAAGATAGTATTGACAGTTCCCATATAATCTACACCCAGATTTTCTTAATATTAACATCTTTACAGTAATCAATGAACCAATATTGACATATTATTACTTACTAAAATCTACATTTGGAGTGCCTGGGTGGCTCAGTATATTGAGCATCTGACTCTTTTTTTTTTTTTTAAAGGTTTCATCTTTAAATTTTTTTTTAATTTTTATTTATTTATGATAGTCACAGAGAGAGAGAGAGGCGCAGAGACATAGGCAGAGGGAGAAGCAGGCTCCATGCACCGGGAGCCCGATGTGGGATTCGATCCTGGGTCTCCAGGATCATGCCCCGGGCCAAAGGCAGGCACCAAACCGCTGCGCCACCCAGGGATCCTGAGCATCTGACTCTTGATTTCAGCTCAGGTCGTGATCTCAGGGTCCTGGGATCAAGCCCCATATCAGGTTCTGCACTGGGCATGGAGTCTGCTTAAGATTCTCTCTCTCCCCCTCTGCCCCTCCTTGCCTCTAAAAAAAAAAAATTAAAAAATAAAATCTATCTTATATTTAGAGTGTCTTAATTTTTACCTAATATCCTTTTTGTGTTCCATATACAATATCACATTACATTTAATTGTCATGTTCCCTTGGGCTCTTATTGGCTTTAGCAATTTCTTAAACTTTCTGGTTTTGATTACTTGGTAGTACTAGTCAGGTATTTTGAAAAATACTCTTATGTGGGGATTTGTCTGATGTTTTTCTCATGACTAGAATAGGGTTTTGAGTTTAGGGGGAAAACTCCATAGACCTAAAGTGCCATTTTCATCATTTTATTACATCATATCAAGAGTACATTCTATCAACATGACTTATCACTGTTGATGTTATATTTGTCAGCTTTCTCCACTGTAAGCCAATTAATTCTACCCATTTCCATATTGTACTCTTTAGAAGGAAGCATCTATGCAGAGTTCACAGTTAAAAAGTGTGGAGTTACATTCCCCTCAATAAGGACAGAGTGTCCACATAAATTATTTAGAATCCGGTGAGCTTTTTATTTTTTAAGGTGTTTTTTGGCTGTAAAAAATCTATTGGTTCTTTATATCCTGTTTTTTTTTTCCCTGAGACTTTTTATTCATTTCTAGAATGTCCACTCTTATTAGAGCATTTTTATAATAGCTGCTTCAGAGTCTTTTTCTAATTCTGGAATCTATCATCTTGGCTTTGGCTTCTGTTGATTGTCTTTTTACACATGCATAGAGAATTTCCTGATTCTTTGTATTCTGATGAATTTTGTGTTGTGGGCATTTTGAATGATACTTAGTTATTTGAAAATTCTGTGGAGAATGTGGATATTTCTTTAGACAGGAAATCCATCCTCTTAGATTCCGGCTGTAAGCTCTGCACAGCCTCTGGATAGTGGTTTTAGTGTCAGTATTATATAGCTTTTGTCAAGCTGTTAGAATATGTCTCACATTTTTGTCATCCCTTAATAAAAGTTTGGAACTTGGGTGACAGTCCATTCCAAGTTTGATTCTCAAAAGTCTTTATTATGCAATTTAGGTTTATGCCTATGTGTGCACAACTTGTGGGTGAGTTCAGGAATTAATAAACTATTCTATGGGGTCAGCTGACCAAGGTCTTCCCTCTTCACAATTTTTTCCAGTACTTTCTGGTTCTCTGGAATTCCCCTTTCTAGGCCTCTGGCCAGAAAGCCATGGTTTGAGTTACCTTGCTCTACTTTGTATGTCTGCACCAACACCTCCATCCAAGGCCAAATGGTGGTAGGACAGAAAGAAAAAAGCAGTAGTAATCTTGCCACTGCAGGGCCACAGCTTCTCTGATAGAGCCTTCAGCAGCATGTAATCCTGCTACCACTGTTAGCAAAATTTCCTGAGGCTGGGTTCAAAAGAATAGAGGGAAAAAAAATAAAAATGGGATATCCACTATCTTCTCTGAGCATTGGGAGTTCTCTTTTCCACTCCTCAAGCCAGAATGGGAAGGCTTCTCTTAGAGCTCTCTATTTCCCTGCTTTGGCAAACACTTCCTCGTTCCATAATGCTCGGGTACAGACCAGGTGCTTCCAGAGGGAGAACAGAAAACTCACTCACTTGTCCAGTGTGCTTAGAATAATGGTCTTCCTCCCCAGTCCAACAGCTACTATTTATTTTCAAAGTCCTCAAACAGTTGACCAATGAATTCTGTTTGGCTGCCATAGCTGCATTCAGTGGGGGAGCCAGGGTGGATGTGCTTACTCCAATTTTAGCAGTGCTTTGTGCTAGCCCAAGGAAACTCATGGTGTTTGTACGATGAGATCCCACATCCTCTTCCAGCCCTACTTCAGTTATTACCACTCCCAAACCCACCTTGAAAGCATATCTCTCCCTCTTCATTATCTTGTAACACTTTGGCGCATCCTAGTCTATACTGTGATCGTGTGTATGTTCAGCTCCTCCCATTTGTTTGAGGACCAGTAACTCTGTCTTCTCAGTCTTCTTTTCTTTTCTCTTACTTACTTTTCTAAATACAAAAAGTCCTCAGTAAGCATCTACTTAACACAACTGAATTTCCAGAGTCCGTTGTAGGAAATTGATTGCTTACCCTGTGGACTCACTTTCCATAAAGGGCCCAGAACCACTTGCCTTCTCTGGAGTGTGTTTATTCCCAGAAATAGCCATGTCTTTTATGTCCCCCGACCCTTCAGTGTCCCCAATAACTTTTCCTATTCTCTCTGGAATTCAGGTACAGTTTTGGAAGGGTATTGCCAATAAAAGCCTCAATAATTATGCTTCTTAAAATATTTATTTCCCTGGTCGACTGGAGAGGTTAGGGAAACAATAATTACACTTCTTTAGAGGATAATCATCACAAGGACTTTTAAAGGGTTTTGTACCTCACAAGTAAATAAGAATGACTGAATAAAAGCCTCAGAGAAGCATAGAGAAGTGCACACAAGGCCCCCTCAGCCTAACCAGCCAGCAGTTTAGCCACAGTATAGTCAGGCATTCCAATGTAAAGATAATCTAGTCTAACTTCCACACGGTATGATGGGCAACGAAGTGGAATCTTATCAAAACCCTAGACAAGCTCATCTTCAATGTGGAAAATCATCTTCAACTAAGTTCTCTTCTGGGCAGCATCTATAACCTGGTGCCCTTGAGATTATCAAACTATCAGTGTTGAGGTAGGTAACCTAATCTGTGGTGCAGCTGAGTGAACTGCGCTTTCCCTCGTGTCCATTTCAGGAGGCCTGTGCAGCCCTGCTAGACCAGTGCCTACACTATGTGAAGTCCAAGAGCCCCGGCAGTGCCCCTCAGAAGACTGAAGGCAACGTGAGCGTGGGGTTCTCCCCTCTATGCCCACCCTCCACATCCACCACCTCTGGCCCCAGTCTGAGCCTCGTGATCGATGGGAGAAGTCTGGCCTACGCCCTTGACAAAAACCTAGAGGACAAATTTCTCTTTCTCGCTAAGCAGTGCCGGTCAGTTCTTTGCTGTCGCTCGACACCTCTGCAGAAGAGTATGGTGGTGAAACTGGTCAGAAGCAAGCTCAAGGCCATGACCCTGGCCATAGGCAAGTATCCAGGCCAGCCAGGCAGGGCCCTGTGAAATGAGTAGCCCCCATCTTATGCAGCTGCTTCCTTTGACACATCTTGGACTTTTCACTTCTTCTATTCTATACTATAAGATAGGGAAACACATCCTTGTTCTTCTTACTGTTTATAAAATCACACCCAATGCAATAAAATAAGCAGCCTGGTCGAAATATAAAACATAGATTTGAAAACCACAAAAATGGTACAATAGTTAAAGCTATATATATATATAGAAGGCTGGTAGATTTAAGAAAACAGAGCTTATACTTTTTCTTGGGAGACAAGAGACTAAAGATCTGCTATCCCAGGCAGCCTCTGCCATAGCAGAGCCCTGCAAGCTAAGCATTATCTCAGAACACCTTAAAAAGAAGGCCCTAAAAAAAAAAGAAGAAGAAGAAGAAGGCCCTTTGCAGGTGCTTCTGGTCACCATGAGCCAACTGGAGTCCAAGACTCCATAGTACTGCAAAACCCCAGAGACTTGATGATCAGAATCCCCATTACCTCTTATCCTTTGAACATTACTAATTTTCCAAGACAAGCATGTAATTAAATGAGTCCATCATAAGCATGTGAATAGTTGCTAAGTCTTACATCATTTCCTTAAGGACCGTGCATCTAATGGTGATCTTTCCTTGAAGACTGTTGGCCTGGAGAGCCTTCTAGGCTCCTCTCCAATGCTCAATAGTCCTCACCTACCTCTTCTGAGGGTTTCATCCCCACCCACATCTGGTTGGGGTCCAGCCTCCAGCCAGGTTTGGGGACTCAGCAGCACCACTTGCTGGTGAGGTAGCCTGGAGAAAGGGGTGATCTTGACTCCCAGATATCAAAAAGTTTGGTCTCCCTGAATATAGAATCCATACCTAGGTGAGATTTTGGATCTCACCAATCAATAGTAATTATAGTATTTTCTGCAAAAGATCTGTGACAGCCTCACCTTTTTGATATGGGGATTGCTACCCTCTCACATGGGATGCTTCATTAGGACAGAATTGAAACTGGTAGAGCCTGGGTCTGAGGTGAGATGGCCTTAGTGTGGTTGTCATGGAGACAGCCTTGTACATCCTGAGGACTATGATAGCAGCTGTGGAGAGTGAGATGAGCACAGAAGTGAACACATGTTTAGCTATGACTCCCTGGTCCAGGCTATGGGAAGGCCCAAGGGGTGGACCCCTTTCAAGGGTGGCTATCTTAGTCCCACCTTAGCTCTTATGTGTCTGCCTTGGCCTACAGAGCTACCTTAGCAAGTGTTGAGGTGGGTGCTGAGGACTGTGCAGGCTGGATACAGGCTTTTCTGAGATCCTCTCTGGGAGCATGAGGATCATACCCCCTGGGTAAGGCTGTCGTAACACATGGAGGAATTAACTACATTTTCACAGCCTGCTCTGCCTGGGTCAGCCATGGAATCACTGGTGTATGATATTTATTAAAAAAAAAAAAATGGAGGTAAAGTCTTAGTTGGTTAGAAAGAAAAGAAAAACAAAATAGACTCAAAAGAGAAAGGGAAAGTAATGACCCATTAGAACATTAGCTCATTTCTTGACCTTGAGTGAAAGCATTAATGGCACCTTGTCCCCAGTGTCCAATGGTTAATAATGTAGAGAGAACATTGTTGTCTGCCATATCTCACTTTGATTGGGACATTCTGGAAAAAGCTGCAGAAATTGTTAACTATTTCACAGAATTTCAACTTGACAGATATTGACTAAATACTTATGTTGGGTCCAGTGCAATAAAGAATAGAAAAAAATATCACAGGACAGAAACTTCCTGTAGCTAGGTTATAAATTACTCTGACTTGTATATCTGCACTTTTTGTATATTTGAAACCTGGGAGGTACTCTGTGATTTGGGTCCTTCTGCCCTATTCGGAAGTGACAATGACTTTAAGTCTATGCTTGCTTTTCCCCGAAGGTGAGGAGATCTCTGACCTATGTCCTGTGTTCCTAACCATTTTCTGTCAGCAGCTTCACTGAATAAATAGAAGTCCTTTTTTTTTTAAGATTTTATTTATTTATTCATGAGAGACAGAGAGAGAGAGGCAGAGACACAGGCAGAGGGAGAATCAGGCCCCATGCAGGGAGCCTGATGTGGGACTCGATCCCGGATCTCCAGGATCACACCCCGGGCCGACAGTGGTGCTAAACCGCCAAGCCACCTGGGCTGCCCTAGAAGTCCTTCTTTATCACAGATTTAGAGGGCCCAAAGGTAAGCACAATACCTTACCTTACCTGATTACCTAGCTGGTAAGCAGCATACAAAAAGAGCTATACAGTTTGCTGGGCAGAATTTAACCTCTTTTGTTCAGTTTAGAAAGCTGTTCACGGGGCAGCCCCGGTGGCCCAGTGGTTTAGCACCGCCTTCAGCCCAGGGTGTGATCCTGGAGATCTGGAGTCCAGTTCTGCATCTGGCTCCCTGCATGGAGATTGCTTCTCTCTCTACCTGGGTCTCTGTCTCTCTCTCTCTCTCTCTCTCTCTCTCTCTCTCTCTCTCTGTGTGTGTCTATCATGAATAAATTTTAAAAAATAAAAATAAGAAAGCCATTCATGTGAGCATGAATTAGAATAGCCTTTACTGATATGTTCTACATATGATAAAGGCTAGAGCTCCATAAGTAATGATGATGACGATGATAGCATCTTTATTATGACAGACACTGTATTAAAGACTATAATTATGTGAGCCAATAATGTAGAGTGAGTACTAAACAAAATGGTAACCATGCTAGCCTGCTTTCTGAAATATCTCTTGATGTAACTGGCAGTTCCAAACCTCACAACATGTTTGTTCTGACTGCTTTACTCAATTTTCCGAGGGCAGACTCTGCGCTGCCTCTCCTTCACTCATCCCCATGACCCTTTCACAGGACTCAGTAGGGACCCCATGAAGATCCATCAAGCCCTTTGATTCTGTGCATCCCAACTCAAATGATTCTTCTATCTGTGATTTTCTAGGAGATGGAGCCAATGATGTCAGCATGATCCAGGTGGCAGATGTGGGTGTGGGAATCTCGGGCCAGGAGGGCATGCAGGTAAAGACTGATCCGGGCTATCCTATATGACCAAGTGGCCTACTGTTTTACCTTCCCATGGCTTTTTCCAACAAAGCTAAAGGGTTGGCCTTCAGTACAATATGATGCTCACCTTCTGCTAAGCCAGTAGTAGAAGATAAGGTATAATGGCTAGTTCTTCATGTTTATGAAGCAGTAAATAGCTTTGCCTAGGTCCGTAAGCAGATTTTTGTGAAATAAGTGGCCCAGAGTGAGGCAAGGTGAGTCATCACCTTCTCTCCGGCTGTTTATGGCTCATCCTTGGAAGAAGGCATGATTTACTATTCCTGAACATTAGGGATACCACGTAAAAAAATGACTCTGCTGTAGGACTGTTGGAACTTGGTATCAACTATAAAAATGGAATGTAGCCATCTTGACTCACATGAAAATTTATCTCTGCCTTTTTCATTTGTCACTAGGTTGGTCCTCAGCATGTGATTTAGATGTTGAACAAATGAGTTCATTAAAAATAACTTTCTTCTAGATGCAGTATTACAACAATTTCCAACATTTGATTAACTTTGAATCATATATTTTTTAACTTGGTGGAGACTTTAGAGAACACGTATCTAGTTTCCTTCTAATCCTTCTAAAAATCCAGATGTTGGTCACCAGTCATTGGTTGATTTAATCATTGATGCAATCAATAATTGTTCAGGAACATTTACATGTGCCAAGGCTGATGCAGAACTCATTAATTTCCTTACCTGACATTAAAATAACAGTAAGTTGGAAAGTCCCAAGCTAGAAACGCAGTAGTTCCTCTTGGCCCATCCTCAGTATGTACCTTACTCTCCTCTTGCCCTTATCTGACCCGAGTCACTGTGCTATATTACTCGTGTAGTTTTAGTTCTTCCACAGAATTGAAAATGCAGCCCAGGGTTGGACTCATCCTGGCCTTTTAACACTGTATGCATGGGGAGTGAATAGGTGAACAAAGTCATTGGTTCATTCTGATGTTTTCATCATTACCTCCACTGTACCTGTTTCCCATAGTGAAGAGCTGACCAAGGCAGTGCCTGTATATAGCATATGCAGAGAAACGCACCGAGTAAATATATTTTGTATGAAAGACTCCCAGATATGTGGATGGGGAGGGGACTGAGTTACCCTCACTGCTCACTCCCCCAAGGCAGGGCCAGTTCAGATATACACTTCAAACCATGTGAAAAGTAATGGGAACAGCTAAATGATAGGGCACATACTAAGATGAAGCTTTGTGTGGGTATAACTTCTAGGTAGGATGTAGTTGGATAGTTCTGCATTTATTTAAAGCTATACTTTTTATTGAGGATACATTATGTAAGATGATTGTAAGGCCTGATACCTTTCCTTCCTATTCCAAGTGCTCAGGTTCCCAGGGAATATTTTCCTATTTGCATTTTAATCAATCCAGTAAGCAAAGGTGAGTCCTTTGGAAGATGGACTTTGTGGAATGCTGTGATAACACAGACACTAGGAATCTGAGCAGAGTCATCAAGAATGAGTAAGGGTGTTTGGAGCTCCCCAGCTTAGCCGAGGTGGGAAGCTTATCCCAGTTAGGCAAAGGAGATCCTGCATCTCCATGAACCTTGGTCTTCGTGGGGTCATCTGGTCCACTGTGTTTATTGAGCACCCCATGGGGCCAAGCACAACTGGGAAGTCAGGGTACAGGGTGATAACAACATCTACTAACCTAGCTCTCATGGAATGTCAAGAAAAGCTGGGAAGATGGGTACATATTTTAAATGTACACAAATAGTTAAAATTGTAATAAATGCTATCAAAGAGAAACACTGGTCTTGGTGTTGAGTATTTCATAGGAAGATCTAATCTAGCTGGGAGCATTTTGGAAGACCACCTTAATGGAGAGACAAACAGTGGGTTTAGGCCTAAATTTGGAGGTGGGAAGGAGTGGCAGAAGGCTGGAAAGGAGTACACAAAGCCTTCAAACCCCAGTATTGACAGGAAGAGGTATATAAACAGTATTTGCTTTGAATACTGTGCATCCCAACTCAACTTGAGTCCTTAACTTTTGGCTTAGGAAGAAGACCATTCAAAGGCTTCACACTTTTCTGTCATGTATAATGACATTATTCTGTTCCACCAGAGCGACTGCATCAAGCATGATCTAACTCTTTTCAAGGAGTTATTTGATTAGAGGGAAATCAGTTGAATTTTAAAAGCAGAATTACATTTTTGTGTAGAACAATCCTCCAAAAATAAGCAGAAATCTGTCTTTTCCTGACATTTTCTTTGACCTTTTTTTTTTTCAAATAGAAAAATTCATTATATGGTGGGTTCTGAGTTATTTTGGGTACAAAAGGTGTCATTTTGATGGCATTTGTCTGGTCCACTTAGTTTAATTGTATAGAGCATGATACTAGTGAAGTGAGGGGATGCTTCTGCCCCCGGTCATCTGCCCTTTCCATGGAGGAAACCTGCTGTCCCCATTCCCTTCTGAGTGGAGTAGACACCCGTTGCCCTTTTGCAGCTTCCTAGGACTGGGTTATATGAAGGCCAGCAGAGCCATGGCTTTGCTTATCACCTGTGGCTCCTGAGGATAAATACTCAAAACACATCTCGCAAGATGGCCAACTGCTTGTATCTGATTCATACAAAAGGAAAAGGGACAGCTTTGGCTCATCTTTGAGTTGAGATCCTAATATGAATGAAACATAAGGAGGGTGGAGAATAGCAGGGAAACTGTGTATATTTCTGGGTTTGGGTTTTTTTGTTTTTTGTTTTTTGGGTTTTTGTTTTTTTTTGTTTTTGTTTTTGTTTTGCTTGAAGAAAGCATGAAAAAACAAAAACTTTTAAATATTTTTATTTATTTATTTATTCAAAGAGAGAGAGAAAAAGGCAGAGACACAGGCAGAGGGAGAAGCAGGCTCCATGCAGGGAGCCCGACGTGGGACTCAATCCCCTGTCTCCGGGATCACACCCTGGGCTGCAGGCGGCGCTAAACCGCTGTGCCACCAGGGCTGCCCACAAAAACTTTTAAAAATCAGCTACATATATTTGAAATCTTAAATGAATTCTGTAAAATGATATTCCTGAACTAGAGTGCTTGTTGAAATTGATTTTTTTTTAATTGAAGGAAATAATAAGGGAAACAGAGGTACAGTTAGCCTTGGCCTGTCACGTGCACATTGTGTTTGAAACTGAATTTCTCCATGCTTTGTATTTGGGAGAGATATGACAGATTTTAGACGGCGTAACGTGTCACTGATAAAGGAACTTCTTTCCCTTTCAAGGCAGTGATGGCCAGCGACTTCGCAGTGCCAAGATTCCGATACCTTGAGAGACTCTTAATTGTTCACGGACATTGGTGCTATTCCCGACTTGCCAATATGGTGCTGTACTTCTTCTACAAAAATACAGTAGGTATTTGACATTTCTGGTTTCTAGGTTTTTGAATCAAAAAGCCTGAGCTATGTCAAACCATCACCTGAATGTAGTCATCTGACCACCCCAGAGCTTCCTGTTGGTTCCATTCCCCTTGACCTTTGTGAACTTACCCTGGGCCTGGCCTGGCCTTGCACCCGATAGGCTCAGAAGTCTAACTCACAGGCACGTGAAGGTTAGTTGCACCCCTAAGGGACAAGGTTGTGGAAACAGACTGATCAAACAAGAATGTCCATTTAGTGCTTTATAATAAGAAGTGGGGGAATTATGAGTTACAGTGGTCCATTCAAGGTCACACAGCTAGTGAGTAGTCAAGGCATTTGACCCCAGTTCATCAGATTCCTCACTCTTAACCACTCTGTTAATGTTTCCTAGGGGCAGACTGGTGAAGTGTCCACAGATAGGAATCCTTTAATCAGTGCTCTCTGTAGAGCAGACAAGGAAATCCAGTGATAAGCAGAAGTGCATTGGCAGTGCTAGAATGTGAATGAGAACACTTGGTCATGTTATGATTGCAATACTGAATGGCTTCTATCAAAACTTACCAACACTGGCTCAAGTGTGTGAGTTCCCTGGTTAGGACACAGGTGCAGGGCCCAAGACACAGGGCCACCAGCAGGGCCTTCCCCACTTTCTCCTGTGCTGGCAAGGCAGATGTGTCACCTTCTGGCCAGCTTGGTCTATAATTGACCCTCCAGTGAGTTCATGTGCAGGCCTGGCTGGCTGATTACAATTCTGTCTCCAGAGACTCTAATCCTGGGCCCTATTCCAGTTCATGTAGACCCTAATGTATAACTTTTAGATCTTTTATTACTAAGTCCTTGGCAGACAGGTGTCTTTCTCCATAGCCCTCCAGGATGGATTCCATGGCCATTTTAGAACCCTGCTCTACCTCTAGATAAGTGATGGACTGCTAAGAAGTTGCTAGTTGCTACTTGTTGCTCTTGTCTCTAATAGCTTGTGGCTGAATGTACAAATAAGGAGATAAAAAACTCTTGGGGTAAGTGATCTTTCAGGGTAGTCCCACAAATCTACCACATTGGGTGCTACAATTCCAATGTCAAGATCATCCTATACTCTTCTAAATAAACAAAATACAATAAATTAAAACATATGTATATATATTTATATTTTTTTTTCTAATTCCATTAAAAACTCTCCATGCTAACTCTAAACTGCCATCAGTGCACCTCTTGGTCATGTCCTTGTCTGTTCTGGAGATTTAGACCTATCTATTTTTTCCAAACCTCTTGCCCCTTCACCCTCATCCATTTTTCTTTTTTTTTTTTTTTAATTTTTTATTTATCTATGATAGTCACACGTAGAATGAGAGAGAGAGAGAGGCAGAGACACAGGCAGAGGGAGAAGCAGGCTCCATGCACCGGGAGCCCGACGTGGGATTCGATCCCGGGTCTCCAGGATCGCGCCCTGGGCCAAAGGCAGGCGCCAAACTGCTGTGCCACCCAGGGATCCCAACCCTCATCCATTTTTCAAAATGTCTTCTAGCAAATGAATACTCAGAAACTCAGCACCAATCATGGCATTTTGATCTGTTGGGTCCTGGAAATTAATTCTGATTAGGTTCTGCCTGGGAGTCTATCCAAGGAAGTCTGTGCCACACCACCCTTGGCCTTTGGCCAATTACTCCCCACAATCTCCTGGCATTGCATCCCCAGAGCTGAGGCCTCCATGCATATAGTTGCAAACCTAGAGGTTCTCAGTTACCAAAGAAGTAGATGGATGCCTGAGTATAGATTAGTGGTGCAGGGCAGATGGGACCCCAGCTCTGTTTCTGTCATTAATTTCTATGCAATCTTGAGCAAGTTATTTGGTCTCTAGGGGTTTTATTTCCTTTATTTGAAAACAATACATGAGAGTTGAGCTCCTCTCTCCATAATTCCTCATGAAAATTTTACCAACTTGGGAGGGAGTGGGGGGGGGGGGTTCAGCATTTCAGTTGCAAATGAGTGCAGAGTAGCCACCTGAATGGGCACAGCCTGCTGCCTGCCATGATGAATCTGTCCTCAGGGAGGGCATGAGAAGAGGGGGTGTCTGTCTTTATTCCAGATAAGATGCAGGGTCTCTGTTCACAAGCACTTAATCTAGTTGAGAAGTGCAAGGATAATTACCCTGCCCCCCAAAGTGAGAATTCATTAGTTTTAGGAGTAAGTTGGTCTTCCTTTCCAAAAAAGAACAGAGAAAAAAGCTTCCATAGCAACAGTAGTTTGGGAAAAAGGCTTTTTGGTACTACAGGAAAAAAAAAAAAATCTCAATTATCTAAGTACTTCTCCTTCCTTTTCTCTTGACTCCAGTTGCTCACTGATGACTCATTATGCAGAGCCTGTGGGCGTGGGTGAGAGAAGTCAGCTGTGGGAGTGACAAGGGAAGAAAGTCAATGAAAAACCCAAGTTTGTCAGTTTTCAGTGTGGAAGGGAAAAGTTGCATTAAGTCATAGATTGAAACAAGACTTGGAGCATATGTGTCATTTTTTTTTCTGATCTTCAGACCAAGCCAATTTCAGGTCCAAAAACCAAAGTTCAGAGAAGTGACTGAGTCAAGGTGAGAACCAAAACCCAGGCCATTTACCTGTGGTCCCAAGCAGAGAATATTCTTCCACCTGGGAGTGTCCTGCCCTCCTGTCCTTGGGAGGGTCCATGCCCTCCAGGCCAAACAAGTGGTTTGAGCAAGTCAGGTTTATTACTCCTACGATGACCGATGACCGTAGTCAAGTCATTTAACATCATGGGCATGAGTATTCTTTTTCTGAATAGAGTAAGCATTCTGGCCCTGCTTGAGCCTCAGAGGAAGTAGCTCTACAACCCTCTGTAAAAACAATAAATCATAAGTACCTACAGTGTACAAGGAGACCTCGTGACTACTTTAAATGCATAAGTTCATGAATCCTCACAACAACCCAGAGCTAAGTACCATTGGGATGCCCATTTCATGGATAAGGGCACTGAGACAGAAGGGCATTAAATGATCTATGCCAAAGTATACAGTTAATAAGTGTAAATGCTTTGTCATTGCTAAATTGCCATGCCCCCATGTAAATGCAGTAAGCCACTGATATTTAGTGATCAAGTAATAGGGGATCCACCCAACTCCTCCTACTGAGCTGAAGAGGCTGTTCAACTTCTCTTCTGCTCACTTTCCTGTTTAGCAAAGCAGGGGTAGCTTTAAGAACCAGTCATAATACCTATACCTCACCTGCAAGCAGAGTAGCCAGTAGATACCTGGGCTTGGTCAAGGCAACAATGTTGGTATCATCATTGACTTTGCTGCTGTGCTTATATATGTCCTCCCTGCCATGGGAGTCAATAATTGTCCATGGTTAATTATCAGAAATAGTATGTAACAAAACAGGTAAGATCTGGGATGTAGAATAGGTAGGTTTCATTTAGATCACAGAGGAGAGCTACTAGGGAAGAAGATGTATCAGCAACCCTAGACCTTGCTGGACCTTTCTGGGGAATTCGTATACTCAGCTGGACCTCATCTCCTCAACTGGCCATGGGAGCATGGTACAGAATTTGTCCTGTGAAGTTAAGGGACTGTCAGGAAGGGCTTAGCCAGCACTTTCATAAGTGCTCAATAAATGCTATTCCACCCAGTCTGCATTTCTTGTGAGTCGGTGCCAGTGTCACTTCTCCATGGGCTGTCCTTGGGAATTCCCATCTCCCCTTCATGCTCAAGGGAATGAAGAGGAAGAGAGAGGGCAGCTTTGGAGGGCTGTCTTTGGAGAAGATTTCTGCCTATAGATTTAGTCCTTATAGACAAATTCTACAAAACCTCTACCTCCTTTGGATGCGAATCTACAAAGACAGTTAAGAATTGCTTGTCCCAACAGTGTATGTTCTCACTCATTTGGGGAATATGAATAATAGTGAAGGGGAATATAGGGGAAGGGAGAGGAAGTGTGTGGGAGATGTCAGAAGGGGACACAGAACGTGAAGACTTCTGACTCTGGGAAATGAGCTGGGGGTGGTGGAAGGGGAGGAGGGCGGGGGGTGGGGGTGAATGGGTGACGGGCACGGAGGGGGACACTTGACGGGATGAGCACTGGGTGTTATTCTGTATGTTGGTAAATTGAACACCAATAAAAATTAATTTATAATAAAAAAAAAAAAAAAAGAATTGCTTGTCCCCACTCTGCCTTTCTTGATTTCAGATGTTCGTGGGCCTCCTGTTTTGGTTCCAGTTTTACTGTGGCTTCTCTGCATCTGCCATGATTGACCAGTGGTATCTGATCTTCTTTAATCTGCTCTTCTCATCACTTCCCCAGCTCGTGACTGGGGTACTGGACAAGGACGTGCCAGCTGATGTGCTGCTGACTGCACCACAGCTCTACAAGAGTGGCCAGAACATGGAGGTGAGGCTCCCCTCCTGCTCCCAACTCCTATTTCTTGGTCCCCTCACACTCCACATTCGCCTTACAGAAAGTGCAAGTGTCCACACTTCCCTTTACATGGATACCCTGAGAGAAATTGTTAAAATTTTGGAAAATGACCAAGAAGGAGCTGAAAAATGGATTCTCTCTACTTGATTGTGCTGTGTATTAAGTAGAGTGAGGTTATTGGTTAGAGTGATCATGGTATATGCATATGTCCAAACCCATCAAGATGTATACATTAAATGTGTGCAGTTTTTGTGTATCAGTTTACCTCAAAAAAAAAGGGGGGGCGAGATTAATAGAAAAAATATAGTGATGTGAAAAGTCTCTACACCAACAGTTTCCAGGAGCCCAAGGAAAGTTCACTTGGAATGAAAGTCAGAATCATGTGGATCACTGCCTCCTGAGCAGGGATTTTTCTAAAACAACCCCCTCGGGATCCCTGGGTGGCGCAGCGGTTTGGTGCCTGCCTTTGGCCCAGGGTGCGATTCTGGAGACCCGGGATCGAATCCCACGTCGGGCTCCCGGTGCATGGAGCCTGCTTCTCCCTCTGCCTATGTCTCTGCCTCTCTCTGTGTGTGTGTGTGTGACTATCATAAATAAATAAAAATTAAAAAAAAAATTTTTTTTTAAATAAAAAATAAAAAAATAAAAAAAACCCCTCAAAATGTGGTTTCTTTTGAATGGGAGTTAACCAGAAGATAAACCCATAGGGAAACCATTGAGAGAATAAGTAAATACAAACAGATATAAATACATGTTTACATCAATTCACTGCGTAGATTGACATGCTAATTACCAGCTATTCCTACAGTAAGCCCTCTAAATTCTTCTCTTTGCTAGTTGGAATTACCGTATATTTGCAGGGGGAAGGGAACTCCCTATCTCTTATAAGTGTCTGATTTAGAATTTGTTTACTTTTGAGTTGGCTTGCCCTGATTACCTTCATTGACATTGGGTTCCCTCTGAGTCAGGCAGCAGGGGTGGGGCTGTGGGATGTGGCCAACTGAGGTTCAGGCAGATGAGGAAGGCTTCTGCTTATTACCTGTCACTGGAGAAATTCCTGTACTCAGCCAGTGGCTGGGGCTGCCGGGAAACAAAACACAAATAGTGTGTCTTATGGAGCTAGGGGACTGAAAGAGGGGCCTCGCCAGCACTTTCTTAAGTGCTCAGTAAATGTTCATTCAGTCCAATCTACTTTTCTTACAGGCCAGTACCAGCCCAGCTGCTTAGGAACTCAGAGTCAAATACAAATCTGGTTACCCAGTAAATGAAGGCTTGATCAGTCCATATCAAGGTCATTTTTGCCCTCAGTGTACAGCTTTTTTAACATTAAACACTTACATGATCTTAATTTAAAGACTCACTTTTAAGAAACATTCCAAATGACCCCCTAACAAAGGGGTCAGCAACACATACCCTGACAAAGTAGGTATGGAAGACCTCAAATTGGAGCAGGATGTCCCGAATTTGAGGTGCTATGCCTACTGTAGGAAAATGCTCCATCAGCAGTGCCTGGGTGGCTCAGTCAGTTAAGGGTCTGACTCATGATTTCGGCTCAGGTCATAATCAGCATGGGTCTTGGGATTGAGCCCCACATTGGGCTCCATACTCAGCAGGGAGTCTGCTTGAGATTCTCTTTTTCTGCCCCTCCCCCTACTCTCTCACAAATAGATAAATAAATCATTTTAAAAATGCTCCTTCATAGGATTTAGGAAGTGACTTTATCTGTCGACCTAGAACTAGAGTAGCTGGTCTTGTGGACAGATCCTCTCAATGATTGACTCAGCTATAGATGAAGCTTCTGCAGACACTTGTGCAGTGTTTTTTTGTTTTTTACCCAGCCTCTGGGACTGAGACTGGTATAGGGACTTTTCACATCACTTGCCAAAGTCCTGAATTAGCAAGTTGCCCTGGGATGCTTATCTTGTACATTGATGGCCTTGTAGATACTGGAAGACATCATTTGAAGAGATGTGCACTTCCCTTTAATCTCTGTGCTTGTTTTGTGTCTTAGGAGTATCGACCACGCACGTTCTGGTTAAATATGGCTGATGCTGCCTTCCAGAGCCTGGTTTGCTTTTTCATTCCTTACCTGGTAAGTTGGCACCTGACAGTCTTTCTCACCAGCTTCTCCAGTGACCCACAGATACAGGACACTACTGTCTTTCAGGCCTATTATGACTCAGACACAGATGTGTTTACCTGGGGAACTCCCATCACGGCAATCGCACTGTTCACCTTCCTTCTGCACCTGGGTATTGAAACCAAGACCTGGGTAAGAGCTGTGGGCATGATCCCAAGGGGTCCTGGTGCTGAGGGCCCCATATTCCCAGAAAGATTCTATGACATCTAGAGGATTTCTGAGCAGACAGGTGACTGCAAAGCCAGTTTCACCATGGAGAAGGGAAACAAACACATGGGCCCTTCACATGTACTCAAGCCCCTAGTGTGGGAACTGCATGCTGCATCCTGACTTGTGTCTTCACCTGGGTAGCACTTATCATACTCCTGACTTCATCTCCCTGATGTGTCCAGGCTGGTCCATATATGCCAAAGGCTTCATCAAGCCCTCCTGGCTGCCTATGCCATAGAACTGTGTTTTCATGAAGCTCTTAGAACAGCTACCCACTGATGGATGACCAGTGCATTTTTGTTGACATAAATACCCTTTCTTTTTCTCCCTTAGACCTGGCTTAACTGGATAGCTTGTGGCTTCAGTATCCTTTTATTTTTCACTGTGGCTTTGATTTACAATGCTTCTTGTGCAACGTGTTATCCTCCATCCAACCCTTATTGGACTATGCAAACATTACTGGGCGACCCCGTGTTTTACTTGACTTGTCTCATAGCACCTGTCACTGCACTGCTTCCCAGGTGGGTATCAGGGACAGTGTCCTTCAAGTCCTAAGCAATCTCTGAGAGCCTTCTCAGGCCTGTTTCTGTACTGTGAATGTCTCAGAAAGCTCAAAGGCACCACCCATAGATGACTGTTTTTTATATGCTCTTTCCAGATTGTTTTTCAAAGCTGTGCAGGGGAACCTTTTCCCCACCCAACTTCAACTGGGGCGCCAGCTGGCCAAGAGGTCTCCCAAGAAACTAATTGCTCCAAAAGAGACCTTTGCTCAGGGACACCTCCTAGGAGAACCCAGGACCGAATCATCAGAACAGAGGAGCATCAAAACCTCTGGACCCCTCTCCCAGAACTGTACCTCACAGGCATCTTGGCATGTGCAGCAACCAGCCTGCTCCCCAGAGGCTAGTGGGGAGCCCAATGTGGTGGACCTGAATATGCCCTTAAGGGAAGACATTCTGCTAGAGGAACTGAGTGGTCAGGCCCCAGGGTCTGTGCCAAGGGAGGCTATTCTGGAAGGGTGTCCTCGAGACTCCAAGATGAAACCCACAAGTACCAGCAGGACAGCCCCCTTGTCATCCATTTTCAACCTGCCCAGTTTTAGCTCACTCAACTGGATTTCCTCCTTCTCACTGGTCAGTGGGCTGGGAAGTATCCTACAGTTCTCTCGAAACAGTTTACAGATGGACAAACAGGACAGCGAGTTCCTCCCCAGCCCACCTCAGCCAGACCAGGATCTGTGTGGCTTAAGGGGGCAGACCACCGACTACTTCTAGGAGCATCTTCCAGGGACTGCAGCTGATGGCAGTAGAAGTGAATACCTTGAAATGGCCCCTCTCTCTCTCTCTCTCTCTCTCTCTCTTTCTTTTTTTTATGACTTAGATGTTAATATTATTTATGTTTATTATTTGCACAGAAGAGTTCTAGTGAGATATATTTTATGTTTCCAAGGCTAACACAGGAAATGAAAGGTACCAAAAAAGAAACTTTATTTTTTAAAAGTTCTAAGTAGAATATATTGAAAAGAGCTTTAACATATATAAAAGTTTAAAGAGTAACACTTGAAAAGTGTATTTAGATTTATTTTTTCATCTCATTTTATAAGAAAATGCAATATGATTGATTTTCTTCAACATGCATGACTTTGGCTTTCCCCACGTGAAAATGTGTGTATGAGCCCTGTGAATCTTAGGTGTGTGTGGATAGCAGTGAGGGGAGATGACAGGGCAAGCATTCAACTTCTTTGTCCTTGTCCTTTGTTCCCCCACGCTGCCTCTGCAAACCTGAGAAAGCTTGGCTCTGTTTCACCCAGAAAATGGAAAGAAAGAATGCATGCATGGAGTTCACCCCAACGTTGAAGTCTACGCAGGCATTCTGTAAAGGTCACCTTGTAGGTATTACAGTCCCTATGTTGGGTCTTGCCTGTCAAAATCATAACAAGCAATAAACAACCTTCACTTTGCAAAAAGAATGTGTCCTGTTGCCACTGTTTTATGAAGTTATTAATATGTTACCTAATAGCATGTTCTGAGTACCACAGGATACTTCCTTTTCTCAAGTCCTTTTAGATACCATGAAAGATAGAGCTGGGTGTCATGCAAGTTGAACACTAAATATGATACTAGGATACACCATAGCTCCATATACCAGGCTATTAGGACCATGAGACCCTTCTTGCCAAGGAGCTAGGCTTTTTAAGTATCTTTAGACATTTTTCTTACGACTCATTATTTCTGTTTCTTTGAACAGAGGGAAAAGGAAGGAAAAAATCTGAAATATCCAAGGCAATTAATTATATAGCATTTCCTCTTCAAAGACCTCTCTTTGCACTTAAAAAATGTTTTTGTTTAAATTCAATTTAGTTAACAAACAGTGTATTATTAGTTTCCTGGGTAGAATTTAGTAATTCATCAGTTGCATATAACACCCAGTGCTCGTTCCATCAAGTTCCCTCCTTAATGCCCATCACATAATTACTTCATTCCCCCCACACCTCCTTTCCTTCAGCAACCCTCAGTTTGTTTCCTATAGTTAAGAGTCTCTTATGGTTTGCCTCCCTCTGCTTTTTATCTTATTTTATTTTTCCTTCCCTTGTCTATGTTCATCTGTTTTGTTTCTTAAATTTCACATACAAGTGATATCATATAGCCTTTCTCTGATTGATTTTATTTAGCATAATACCCTCTAGTTTCATCCATGTCATTGCAAATGATAAGACTTCATTCTTTTTGATAGCGGGGTAATATTCCATTGTGTATATATACACCATATCTTTACTCATTCATCTATTGATAGATATCTGGGCTCTTTCCATAGTTTGGCTATTGTGGACATTGCTGCTATAAACTTTGCGGTGCAGGTGCCCCTTCAGATTACTATTTTTGTATCTTTTGGATAAATACCTTATAGTACAATTGCTGGGTAATAAGTAGTTTTATTTTTAACTTTTTGAGGAAACACCATACTGTTTTCCAGAGGGGCTGCACCAGGTTGCACTCCTGCCAACAGTGTAAGTGTTCCCCTTTTTCCACATCCTTGCCAACACCTGTTGTTTGCTGAGTTCTTAATTTTAGTCATTCTGATGGTGTGAGGTGGTATCTCATTGTGGTTTTGCGTTATGGTTCTCTGATATGAACTGATGTTGAACAATTTTTTTCATGTATCTATTAGCCATTTGTATGTCCTCTTTGGAAAAATGTCTGCTCATGTCTTCTGGTCACTTCTTGACTGTATTTTATTGTCTTTTGGGTGTTGAGTTTGATAAGTTCTTCATAAATTTTTGGATACTAGCCCTTTATTAAATATGTCATTTGCAAATATCTTCTCCCACTCCATAGGTTGTGTATTAGTTTTGTTGGCTATTTCCTTTGTTGTGCAAAAGCTTGTTATCTTGATGAAGTTCCAGTAGCTCATTTTTGCTTTTGTTTCCCTTGCCTTTGGAGATAAGCCTAGAAAAAAGTTGCTGTAGCCTAGGTCAAAGAGGATTGCTGCCTGTGTTCTCCTCCAGGATTTTGATGGATTCCTGTCCCACATTTAGGGCTTTCATCCATTTTGAGTTTATTTTTGTGTATGGTGTAAGACAGTGGTCCAGTTTCATTCTTTTACATGTAGCTGTCCAGTTTCGCCAACACCATTTGTTGAAGAGACTGTCCTTTTTCCATTGGATATTCATTCTTTTCTGCTTCATCAAAGATAAGTTGACCATAGAGTTGTGAGTCCATTTCTGGGTTCTCTATTCTATCCGACTCATCTGTGTATCTGTTTTTGTGCCAGTGCTATACTGTCTTGTGGATTACAGCTTTGTAATTAATATAGCTTGAAGTCTGGAATTGAGATGCCTCCAGCTTTGTTTTTTTTTTTTTTTTTTATTTAGTTAGTTTTCTTTTTCAATGTTACGTGGGTTATTTGGAGTCTTTTGTGGTTCCTACAAATTTTAAGATTTTTAAAAAAGATGTATTTATTTGAGAGAGAGAAAAAGAGAAACAAGCAGGAAGAAGGCGTAGAAGGAGAGGGAGAAGCAGACCTCCCACTGAGCAGGGAGCCTGATGCAGGGCTCAATCCCAGGACCCTGGGATCATGACCTGAGCCAAAGGCAGATGCTTAACTGACTGAGCCACCCAGGCACCCCAGATTTTAGGATTATTTGTTCTAATGCTATGAGAAATGCTTTGGTGTTTTGATAGGGATTTCATTGCATGTGTATGTAGATTGCATTGGGTAGCATAGGGATTTTTTTTTAAGATTTTATTTATTTATTCATGAAAGAGGCAGAGACACAGGCAGAGGGAGAAGCAGACTCCATGCAGGAAGCCTAATGCGGGACCTGATCCCAGGACTCTGGGACCACACCCTGAGCCAAAGGCAGACACTTAACTTCTGAGCCACTCAGGCGTCCCTAGCATAGGCATTTTAACAATATCTGTTCTTTCAACCCATGAGCATGGAATGTTTTTCCATTTCTTTGTCTCTTCTTCAATTTCTTTTGTAAATGTTCTATAGTTTTTAGAGTACAGATCCTTTACCTATTTAGTTAGGTTTATTCCTAGGTATCATGGTTTTGGTGCAGTTGTAAATGGAACTGATACCTTGATTTCTGCCTCATTCTTAGTGTATAGAAATGCATTTGACTTCTGTGCATTGATTTTATATCCTGCAACTTTGCTCAATTCCTTTATCAGTTCTGGCAATTTTTTTTTGATGGAGTCTTTTGGATGTTCTACACCCAAAAGTATCATGTCATCTGTGAAGAGTGAAAGTTTGACTTCATTGTTGATTTGAATGCATTTTATTTCTTTTGTCTGATTGCTGAGGCTAGGATTTCTAGTACTATGTTGAATAACAGTGGTGAGACTGGACATCCCTGTCGTGTTCCTGACCGTAGGGGGAAAGGCTCTCAGTTTTTCACCATTGAGGATGATATTCCCTGTGTGTCTTTTGTATATTGCTTTTATGATGTTGAGGTATATTCTCTCTACCCCTACATGGTGGAGGGTTTTTATCAAGAATGGATGCTGTATTTTGTCAAATGCTTTCTCTGCATCTATTGAGAGGATCGTATGGTTCTTTTTTCAGTGTGGTGTGTCACATTGATTTGTGAATGTTGAACCATCCCTGCAGCCCAGGAATAAATCCCACTTGGTTGTGGTGAATAATCCTTTTAATGTTTTGTTGCATCCTATTGGCTAGTATCTTGGTGAGAATTTTTGCATCCAGATTCATAAGATATATTGGTCTGTAATTCTCATTTTTAGTGAGATGTTTGATTTTGGGATCAAGGTAATGTTGGCTTCATTGAATGAGTTTGGACATTTTCCTTCCATTTCTGTTTTTTGCAATAGTTTCAGAAGAATATGTATAATTATTCTTTAAATGTTTGGTAGCACTTCTTGGGAAGCCAGCTGACCCTGGACTCTTCTTTGTTGGAAGGTTTTTGATTACTGCTTCAATTTCATTACTGGTTATGGATCTATTCAGCTTTTCTATTTCTTCCTCTTTGGGTTTTGGTAGTTTGTGTTTCTCGGAATTTATCTAGTTCTTCCAGATTGCCTAAAGTTTTGGCATATGATTTTTCATAATATTCTTATAATTGTTTGTATTTCTGTGGTGTTAGCTATGATCTCTTCTCTTTTATTCATGATTTTATTTATTTGGGTCTTTTTTCCTTTTGATAAGTCTGGCTATGGGTTTATCAATCTTATTAATTCTTTCAAAGAACTGGCTTCTAGTTTTTGTACTGGCCTTCTTTTATTTCTATATCATTGATTTCTGCTCTGTTCTTTATTATTTCTCCTCTGCTGGATTTAGGCTTTATTTGCTATTTGTTCTCCAGCTCCTTTAGGTGTAAAGTTAGATTGTATATTTAAGACTTTTCTTGCTTCTTGAAGAAGTCCTGTGTTGCTACATACTCCCCTCTTTGGACCACCTTTGCTGCATCCCAAAGGTTTTAAACTGTCATGTTTTCATTTCATTTGCTTCTATGTATTTTAATTCTTAAATTCCTGGTTTAACCATTAATTCTTTAGTAGGATGTTCTTTAACCTCCATATATTTGTGGTCCTTCCAATTTTTTTTTTTTATTGTTGTTGATCCAAGTTTCAAAGCACTTGAGGACAGAAAAGATGCATGGTATGAGCTCAGTATTTTTTTTTTTACCAGTTGACACCTGATTTGTGACCCAATATGTGACCTGGAGAATGTTCCCTGTACAACAGAAAAGAATGTGTATTCTGCTTTAAGATGAAATTCTGTGATTATATATCTATTAAACCCGTCTGGTCCAGTGTTTCATTCAAAGCCCTTGTTTCCTTGTTGATCTTCTGTTTAGATAATCTGTCCATTGCAGTGACTGGAATATTAAAGTCTTCTACTATTATTACATTATTATCACTACATTTCTTTAAGTGTTAGTAATTGACTTTATATTTGGGTGCTCCCAGGTTAGGGGCATAAATACTTATAATTACTACATTTTCATATCGGAAGGACCCCTTTATTATGTTATAGTGTCCTCTTCATCTCTTATAACAGTCTTTGGTTTAAAATCTAGTTGGATACAAGGATGACTATTCCAGCTTTCTTTTGATGTCCACTGGCATGAAAAATGGTTCTCTACCCCCTCACTTTCAATCTGGAGGAGTCTTTGGGTCTAAAATAAGTCTCTTATGAGCAGCATATTGGTGGATCTTCTTTTTTTATTTTAATTATTTTTTAATTTTTATTGGAGTTCAATTTGCCAACATATAGCAAAACACCCAGTGCGCATCCCGCCAAGTGACCCCCGCCAGGGCCCACCACCCAGTCACCCCAACCCCCAGCCCACTGCCCCTTCCACTACCCATGTTCATTTCCCAGAGTTAGGTGTCTCTCTTGCTTTGTCACCCTCACTGATATTTTCACTCTTTTTCTCTCCTTGCCCTTTATTCCCTTTCACTAATTTTTATATTCCCCAAATGAAGGAGACCATGTAATTATTGACCTTTTCCAAATGACTTCTTTCACTCAGCATTATACCCTCCAGGTCCATCCATGTTGAAGCAAATGGTGGGTATTTGTCGTTTCTAAAAGCTGAATAATATTCCATTGGATACATAAACCACATCTTCTTTATCCATTCATCTTTCGATGGACACCGAGGCTCCTTCCACAGTTTGGCTATTGTGGATATTGCTGCTATAAACACTGGGGTGCAGGTGTCCTGCCATTTCACAGCATCTGTATCTCTGGGGTAAATCCCCGGCAGTGCAACTGCTGGGTCATAGGGCATATCTATTTTTAACTCTTGAGGAACCTCCACACAGTTTTCCAGAGTGGCTGCACCAGTTCACATTCCCACCAGCAGTGCAAGAGGGTTCCCCTTCCACCACATCTTCTTCAACATTTGTTGTTTCCTGTCTTCTGAATTTTCCCCATTCTCACTGGTGTGAGGTGGTATCTCATTGTGGTTTTGATTTGTATTTCCCTGATGGCCAGTGATGCAGAGCACTTTCCCAAGTGTTTGTTGACCATGTCTATGTCTTCCACTGTGAGATTTCTCTTCATGTCTTTTGCCCATTTCATGATTTGATTGTTTGTTTCTTTGCTGTTGAGTTTAATAAGTTCTTTATACATCTTGGATACTAGCCCTTTATCTGATAGGTCATTTGCAAATATATTCTCCCATTCTGTAGGTTGTCTTTTAGTTTTTGTCTTTGACTGTTTTTTTTGCTGTGCAAAAGCTTCTTATCTTGATGAAGTCCCAATAGTTCATTTTTGCTTTTGTTTCTTTTGCCTTCATGGATGTATCTTGCAAGAAGTTACTGTGGCTGAGTTAAAAAAGGGTGTTGCCTGTGTTCTCTCTAGGATTGTGATGGAATTTTGTCTCACACTTAGATCTTTCATCCATTTTGAGTTCATCTTTGTGTATGGTGTAAGAGAATGGTCTAGTTTCATTCTTCTGCATGTGGATGTCCAATTTTCCCAGCACCATTTATTGAAGAGACTTTCTTTTTTCCAGTGGCGTCTTTCCTGCTTTGTTGAATATTAGCTGACCATAAAGTTGAGGGTCCACTTCTGGATTCTCTATTCTTTTCCATTGATCTATGTGTCTGTTCTTGTGCCAGTACCACACTGACTTGATGACCACAGCTTTGTAGTACAACCTGAAATCTGGCATTGTGATGCCCCCAGCTATGCTTTTCTTTTTTAATATTCCCCTGGCTATTCGGGGTCTTTTCTGATTCCACACAAATCTTAATATGATTTGTTCCAACTCTCTGAAGAAAGTCCATGGTATTTTGATAGGGATTGCATTAACTGTGTAAATTGCCCTGGGTAACATTGACATTTTCACAATATTAATTCTGCCAGTCCATGAGCATGGAATATTTTTACACCTCTTTGTGTCTTCCTCAATTTCTTTCAGAAGTGTTCTGTAGTTTTTAGGGTATAGAACCTTTACCTCTTTGGTTAGATTTATTCCTAGGTATCTTATGCTTTTGGGTGCAATTGTAAATGGGATTGACTCCTTAATTTCTCTGTCTTGAGTCTCATTGTTAGTGTATAGAAATGCCACTGATTTCTGGGCATTGATTTTGTATCCTGCCACACTGCCAAATTGCTCTATGAGTTCTAGCAATCTTGGGGTGGAGTCTTTGGATTTTCTATGCACAGTATCATGTCATCAGCAAAGAGGGAGAGTTTGACTTCTTCTTTGCCAATTTGAATGCTTTTTATTTCTTTTTGTTGCCTGATTGCTGAGGCTAGGACTTCCAGTACTATGTTGAATAGCAGTGGTGTGAGTGGACATCCCTGTCTTGTTCCTGATCTTAGGGGAAAGGCTCCCAGGGTTTCCCCATTAAGAATGATATTTGCTGTGGTTTTTTCGTACATGGCTTTTAAAATGCTGAGGAATGTTCCCTCCATCCCTACACTCTGAAGAGTTTTGATCAGGAATGGATGCTGTATTTTGTCAAATGCTGTCTCTGCATCTAATGAGAGGATCATAGGGTTCTTATTTTTTCTCTTGCTGATATGATCAATCACATTGATTGCTTTACGAGTGTTGAACCAACCTTGCATCCCAGGGATAAATCCCACTTGGTCATGCTGAATAATCTTCTTAATGCACTGTTGGATCCTATTGGCTAGTATCTTGTTGAGAATTTATGCATCTGTGTTCATCAGGGATATTGGTCTGTAATTCTCCTTTCTGGGGGGGTCTTTGTCTGGTTTTGGAATTAAGGTGATGCTGGCCTCATAGAATGAATTTGGAAGTACTCCATCTCTTTCTATCTTTCCAAACAGCTTTAGTAGAATAGGTATGATTTCTTCTTTAAACGTTTGATAGAATTCCCCTGGGAAGCCATCTGGCCCTGGACTTCTGTGTCATGGGAGGTTTTTGATGACTGCTTCAATCTCCTCCCTGGTTATTGGCCTGCCAGTTCAGGTTTTCTATTTCTTCCTGTTCCGGTTTTGGTAGTTTGTGGCTTTCCAGGAATGCGTCCATTTCTTCTAGATTGCCTAATTTATTGGCGTATAGCTGTTCATAACATGTTTCTAAAATCGTTTGTATTTCCTTGGTGTTGGTAGTGATCTCTCCTTTCTTATTCATAATTCTATTAATTTGAATCTTTTCTCTCTTCTTTTTAATAAGGCTGGATAATGGTTTATCTATCTTACTAAGTCTTTCAAAGAACCAACCTCTGGTTTTGTTGATCTGTTCACAGTTCTTCTGGTCTCTATTTCATTGAGTTCTGCTCGAATCTTTATTAATTCTCTTCTTCTGGGTGTAGGATCTATTTGCTGTTTTTTTCTCCAGCTCCTTTAGGTGCAAGGTTAGGTTTTGTATTTAAGTTATTTCCAGTTTTTGGATGGATGCCTGTATTGTGATGTATTTCCCCTCCGGACTGCTTTTGATGTATCCCCAAAATTTTGAATGTTGTATCTTCATTCCCATTAGTTTCCATGAATCTTTTTTTTTTCTCTAATTTCCAGGTTGACCCTTTCATCTTTTAGCAGGATGGTCCCTAACCTCCACGTGTTTGAAATCCTTCCAGACTTCTTCTTGTGATTTAGTTCTAGTTTCAAAGCATTATGGTCTGAAAATATGCAGGATACGATCCCAATCTTTTGGTTTCGGTTAAGACTGATTTGTGACCCAGTATGTGGTCTATACTTGAGAAAGTTCCATGTGCACTTGAGAAGAATGTGTGTTCAGTTCCGTTTGGATGTAAAGTTCTGTAAATACCTGTGAAATCCATCTGGTCCAGTATATCATTTAAAGCTCTTATTTCTTTGGAGATGTGCTCAGAAGACCTCTGATTGTAGAAAGCGCTATATTCAAGTCACCAAGTATAAGTGTATTATTATCTAAGTATGTCTTAACTTTGGTTATTAACTGATTGATATACTTGGCAGCTCCCACATTCAAGGCATAAATATTCATGATTGTTAGGTCCTCTTCTTGGAGAGATCCTTTAAGTATGATATAGTGTCCCTCTTCATCTCTTACTACAGCCTTTGGGATAAACTTTAATTTATCTGATATAAGGATGGCTACCCCTGCTTTGTTTTGAGGACCATTTAAATGGTACATGGTTCTCCAACCTTTTCTTTTCAGGCTGTAGGTGTCCTTAGGTCTAAAATGAGTCTCCTGTAGACAGCAAATAGATGGGTCTTGTTTTTTATCCAGTCTGAAACCCTGTGCCTTTTGATGGGGTCATTAAGCCCATTCACTTTCAGAGTTACTATTGAAAGATATGAATTTAGTGTCATCATAATGACCTATTCAGTCCCTGGTTTTGTGGATTATTTCTTTGTCCATCCTCTTTCTTTTACAGAGTCCCCCTTAATATTTCTTGCAGAGCTGGTTTGGTGGTCACATATTCTTTCAGTTCCTGCCTCTCTTGGAAGCTCTTTATCTCTCCTTCCATTATGAATGAGAGCCTTGTTGGATAAAGTATTCTTGGCTGCATGTTCTTCTCATTTAGGACCCTGAATATATCCTGCCAGCCCTTTCTGGCCTGCCAGGTCTCTGTGGAGAGGTCTGCTATTAACCTAATACTTCTCCCCATAAAGTTTAGGGATTTCTTGTCTCTTGCTGCTTTAAGGATCTTCTCTTTATCTTTGGAATTTGCAAATTTCACTATTAAATGTTGAGGTGCTGAACGATTTTTATTGATTTTAGGGGGGGATCTCTGTATCTCCTGGATCTGAATGCCTGTTTCCCTTCCCAAGTTAGGGATGTTCTCAGCTATGATTTGTTCAAATACACTGTCTGGTCCTCTATCTCTTTCGGCACCCTCTGGAACCCCAATTAAATGTAGATTTTTCCTTCTGAGGCTGTCATTTATTTCTCTTAACCTATCCTCATGATCTTTTATTTTCTCTTTTTTCCTCAGCTTCCTTTCTTGCCATCAACTTGTCTTCTATATCACTCACTTATTCTTCTACCTCATTAACCCTCATCATTAGGGCCTCCATTTTGGATTGTATCTCATTTAGTTGATTTTAATTTCGGCCTGATTAGATCTAAATTCTGCAGTCATGAAGTCTCTTGAATCCTTTATGCTTTTTCCTAGAGCCACCAGTAGCTTTATAATTGTTCTTCTGAATTGGCTTTCTGACTTTGAATTTTAATCCAAATTTTGTAACTGTTCGAGAGAGGACTGTTTCTGATTCCTTCTTTTTGGTGAGTTTTTCCTTCTAGTCATTTTGCTCAGTGCAGAGTGGCCAAAAACAAGTTGTACTGGAAAAACAATAAAAAGAGAGAAGGGGGGGGGGCAAACAGAAAACAAAAAACAAGGGAGAGTATCCTCTGATTTTATATACTGCAAATCCCTAGACTTCCCCTGGAACTTTCCAGTGCTGCTTGTTCAATAACTTGCTTTTCCCCTGTCCTTCCAGCTGGTCTTCTGGGGGAGGGATCTGCTGTGCTGATTCTCAGATGTGTGCACCTGGGGGAGCTGCCCAGCCCCCTGCTAGGTGCAAGGCTCAGTGAGAGCTGTTTATCCTGTGAGGCCCCTGCTCAGTCCCAGGTACAAGCTAACACCAGGAGGAGGAACAACAGTGACGGGGGCCAGCTCTCCAGCCCTGGAGTCAGGTCCCGCAGTAACTACCGCATCTCCCATTCTGCAGATGCCTGGATGCTCCGGGGGCACAGGGCGCCCGGTGGCAGGAGCGTCCTTGCTGTCCTGTGTCCTCCCGGACTCCGCCTGTCCTGGGGGGGGCAGCGCCAGAACTTGGGTGTGTTCCCCAGTGCCCTTGGCTTGCGGCCTACACCACTGGAATCATGCCCCGGGCGTGCAGCCCCCTCCACCTGGAGCCGCCACCTACGCCGCTCCTGGGGGCCCTTGAAGGAGTTTGGCGGCAGAGTGTGGCGTGCTCTCCCCCGGGGCCCAGGTCCTCTGTTAGTGCCCCTAGGAACCTGAGGGCATTCCCGCCCCACCTGGGATCCTGCCCGAGCTCCCTGCCAGCACCTTTCCATCCGGGAAGATTGGTAAAGTTTCTGCGTCTCCACCCGGGCTTTCCTGTCCTGGGGGCACTCGCTGTGCTGCCTTAGCCTGGCTCCTCACGGAGACCCCTCCCCCTTCGATGCTTTTTTATTTCTTTTTTTCCATCTTCCTACCTTGATAGAAGCACAAACTCTTCTCACTGTAGCATTCCAGCTGTTCTCTCTTTAAATCTCAGGCCTAATTCATAGGTTTTCAGGATGATTTGAAAGTTATCTAGGTAAGTTGGTGGGGACAGGTGACTTGGGGACCCTACTGTTCCCCCATCTTGCCCCGCCTCCCGGATCTTCTTTTTTTTTTTTTAATCCATTCTGATACCTGTGTCTTTTGATTGGAGCATTTAGTCTATTGACATTCAGAGTAATTATTGAAAGATATTAATTTAGTGCCATTGTATTACCGGTAAAGTCGCCGTTCCTGTAGATTATTCCTTTCTAGTCTTTGTTACATTTGGGCTCTGTCTCCACTCAAAGGATCCCCTTTAATATTTCTTGGAAGGCCTGTTTAGTGTTCACAAATTCCTTTAGTTTTTGTGTCATGAAAACTCTTTATCTCTCTGTTCTGAATGACAGCCTTGCTGGATAAAGTAACTATTCTTAGCTGCATATTTTTCTCATTTAGTGCCTTGAATATATGATGCCATTCCTTTCTGGCCTTACAGGTATCTGTGGACAGGTCAGCCTTTTGTTTCTACCCTGGTAGGTTAAGGACTTCTTGTCCCTAGCTGCTTTTGATTTTCTCTTCATCTTTGAAATTTGCAAGCTTCATTATTATATGTTGGGGTGTTGACCTATTTTTATTGATTTTGAAGGGGTTTTCCATGCCTTCTAAACTTGAATGCCTGTTTCTTTCCCCAGATTAGGGAAGTTCTCTGTTATAATTTGGTCAAATAAACATTCTGCCCCTCTCTCCTTCTCATCTTCTGGGACCCCTATTATCTAGATATTATTCCATTTTATGAAATCACTGAATTCCTTCAGTTTACCTTTGTATTCAAATAGTTTTCTTTCCTTTTCCTTTCAGCTTCCTTATTTTCCATCATTTTATCTTCTATATCACTGCTTTTCTCTTCTTCCTCATTCATTCCCATTTTTATGACCTCCACTTGGGACCATGTCTCAATAATAGCATTTTTAATTTAAGCCTCACTAGATTTTAGTTCTTTTACGTCTCCAGTGAGCAATTCTCTTCTATGCTTTTCTCATGCTCAGCTAGTATCTTTATAATCGTTGTTGTAAATTATACTTCAGATATCTTACTTATATCCATATTAATTAAATCCCTGGCAGTTAGTGCTACCTCCTGTTCTTTCTTTTGAGGTGAGTTTCTCTGTCTCACCATTTTGTCCAGAAAAGAAAGGAGAAAGGGGAAAAAAAAAAATAACAACAACAGGAAAACACACACACACACACACACACACACACACACAACCAGATCCTGGGTGTGCTTTGGTCTGCTCCTTAAAAGAAACGAGATCTCAGGGCACTTGGGTGGCTCCATGATTGAGCATCTGCCTTTGCTCAGGTCATGATCCTGGGGTCCTGGGATTGAGACCTGCAGCACACTCTCTCTGCCTATGCCCCTGCCTCTCTCTGTGTCTCTTATGAGTAAACAAACAAAATCTTAAAAAAAAAAAAAAAAAGAAACTAGATCTCAATATCAGAAAGAAAGAAAACATATATAAAATGAAAGGAAACAAAAATAAAAACATATGAAGTATATATAAAAATAAAAACTGGAAAAATAAGAAAATAAAAAATAATACTAAAAGACTATAGAATAAAAAATATTAAGAATGCTATATACTGTTTTCCCCAACATCTGAAGTTTTGCAGCCTTGTCTCATCAATAAATTTGCTGCAAGTGAGTTGTTTGTACTGATCTTCTGGGGGAGGGACCTGTTGGGCTGATTCCCAGGTGGACTTGTCCCAGTGGAAATGTGCCTCCAGTCCAGAGGCAGGACTTGATGTAAACAGCTCCAGACTCCAATAGGTGAGGCTGTTTTGCTCCCAGGAGGCTCTCAGCACTGGTGGGCAGGATGAATATGACTGCATCCCACTCTTAGCCCCAGAGCTGAGAATTTCTGCCCCCCACTCTTCAGTGACCCCTCACAGAAAAGCAATCAACCACTCTGGTCTCCCTGGTTTTTCATCAGAACTCTGTGTTCACCTGTACTCTGAACTATGTGGTTATAGACCCATGCTATTCCTCTCCGGGAAGAGTGGGGGATTTTGCCACACTTCTGCCTTTTGCTGGACCCTTCCCAGGCAAACAGTTGCACAACTGTGTAGAGGTTTGCAGTTTATAGCAAAATAGAGCAGAAAGCCAGCACCTAGACTCCTTGTTCTCAGTCAGCTTTCTTACTTCTATGCTAGGAACTCTGCTGCAGTCAGACACAAGCCATTCTTGTGATCCTGGGATATTGAGACCACACTGTCACACCTGGGATTCCACCCTGCTTCACCATCTGAGCACTTTAAGCCAGGCATACGCACCTCCTCTACGCACACACACAAACACACACACACACACACACACACACACACTGTACCAAACTTTTAAAAGTTCTGATTTTTTCACTGCACTGCTTATAATACTTTGCAGTAACCTCCTGAAGCAGGTTCCCTCTCCTCCGCCATATCCTCAGCTGTATCACATCAGATTCAAGTCTCCCCACATCCTACCTTACAAACAGTGGTTGTTTTTCTACTTGTAGACTTGCAGCATTTGTTTTCTCTGATCTCTGATTGATTTCTCAGTTGTTCAAAGTGATTTGATAGTTATCTAGTTGTATTTCAGGGACAAGACAAACTTAGACTCCCCCTACTCCTTCACCATCTTAACCCTTCTTCCCTCTCTTTGAATTTTGTCAACAGTTGTTAGTCAATTGCTTTGTTCAACCTTGAGATGTGAAGTGAGCAGCATGTGCTCCGTGCTTAGAGGTCTTTTGGCTGCTTGTCCCCAAGAAGAGCAAGGTACAGAGGATGGAGAATCTCAGGAGAAGCAATTCCTGAGCATTGCACAGGAGGAAGAATGGCTGGTTCCAATGGTGAGGGTCATTGAAGAAGACAGGAGATGCATCCTTTTTGGTTAGACAAAGGGAAGGCAGGGCTTACTGTCTACAAGCTCAGAGATAGGATGGGCTTTTGGGCTATTGAAATCAGCAACTCAGACCTAGGGTTTTACTCCCTTCTCCTTCACCTTTCTGAGGTCAGTTGTTCTAAGGCTGGCTCTGTTCCTGGTGATGACATGACCTGAGCCAGGTCCCACTGTCCATAGAAAACGTTGTTGCTCTCCACACAGAAGCAGAGTTCTGGGTTCCTTCACCTCAAGTTGCACAGGTTGGAGTTTTTGACAAATTGAGGGGAGAATGTCTTGACTGGAGCTTCTGGCTAAAGCTGAAAGAAAAGTAAACTTCCCTCCAAGTACCTGAGTTACATGAATGTACTCTCAGGAATATCTGGGTCCTGTTAGAGCAGGGACAAAGAAGGAGTGGAAAGAAAGTGATGCTGTCCCAACTCTCTCCCTGAATGCCTAAGTTTGCCTCATCTCTTCTTGGAGCAACACATACAAAAAAAAAAAAAAACTTACTTGGGAAGATCCACAATACTGCTTTCCAGAGTTAATGTAATAATGGTTGTTAGCACAAAGTACAAGAAAAACCGTATGCATATTTCTCATATGCATATTATCTGAGTTCAGAATGCTCCAGCTTCCAGATTTTCCTGAATTAACCTTCTTTCCCAAGGACTTCTCTCCTCCCTAGATACCTCCTCTTGGAAAATGGTATGATCCAGGAAGTGGCTTTGGGAATATGCATACCAAAGCCATTTCAGAGAAATAAAGATCATAAAGGGAATTGTTAGCTACTCTGTAGGATGACAAATATTCATAGAAGCCTACAGTAATAATGGATCCAATGAGTGTGATCTCAAAATGAACATTGTACAAAGATGAAGTTGATGATTATCTCAAATAAACACTGGGTAGGATTTAGGATGGCAGTGCAGTAGGCAATACACTATCTTTGCCTAGTCCCTCAAATACAGCTAGATAAATATCAAATTCAGAAAAGCCCCAAAATCAATAATGCTGAAAGCGAACTGCAGAACTGGAGGGCGAAAAGAGTCCAGATAGTGGAAAGTAAAAGGTGTGGAGACGTGATTCAGGGGGAAAAGAATTGAGGGTGCTTCAGAGGGTAGGGAGCCTTAATCTCAGAGAGAGGGGGGAGAGAGATAAAGAGAGAAAGTGGTGTGCAAAGGATTACACAAGAAAAACACATCCCCAAAACCATTGACTGGGGAAACTAGAGCAACTGATAATCACAAATTTTTACAAGCAGTGGAATTCAAAGTCTGAAGTTTTAGACGTCCACACCATCATCAGGTGGAGCCTGGTGGGCATAGGGGTGCTTCTGTTGGGAAGGAGGATGGAGGCCTGAGAGTAGACTGCGTGGTCTGAGGATCCCCTGGGTAGCACTGGGAGATACAGTCCCCCTTCTTGGAGTGCATTTGGGGGGAAGTGGCACTGCCTCCAGGGGACAAAGAGCTGGCACATGCCAATGTGCTGCCCTATTCTTTACCATAGGAATAAGGACCCCTGCTGAGGGCAGCAAACCTTGGTGCCTGCTTTTTGCTGTGCTTCATCATGAACTCCAAGCCACTGTATGATGTGCAACTGCTTTTCTGAGACAAGCCAAGACCAGCAATAGCATGGCCATACCCTCCCCCAAAGGATCATTGCAGTTCCATGCTACCTTAGGTCCACAAAATTTGGAGTTTTGAACCCCAGCTGCATGCCCAAGATAAAATAAAGGAACACTACACTGCTGGGTGGGCCAATGGCTTGGACATAGGCCAGGTGAGGGCAAGAGTCTGACAGTTGCCTGGGACATGACACAGGGGATTGTTTTCTCTTTTGTGAGGGTTTCCTAAACAGTGGCAAGTGGAAACTCCCCACTCGGGACAAGAGAGTGAAGCGAGGCCATTTTCCCCTGCCCATCCACCAGCACTGACTGAATTCAGTGAGCGACACAGCACACATAGTGGAGGCTAGAGCCACTTAACCAAGTCCTGCCCTGCTGCACCCTGCAGGTATGCCTTTACTAGAGCAAATCTACCTGAGAACCAGCATAGCAGGCCCCTCCCCCAAATGACCAGCACAAACCCCTCACATGCACCAAGTCTACTTGATAGTGCTGTAAAACTTCAGCTACTGTGGAAATAGGATCAGGCTTATTTTAAAAAGCATACCAAAGCATAGCTAGTTAAAACACCACACAGTGGACAGGGTCCAAATATTCCCCACAGCAGGCAAGGAGAACTGCAGAGGATTGACCTGAGGGAAAGAACAGCCAAAATATAGCAACAGAGTACACACTCTGAAGCACTTCCTGAAGCACCAGGCCCTGGACAGTATAGGCTGTCTTCTTAATATAACCATTACTCTCAGAAGCAGGAAATATAATAGACTTTCCTAATGCCCTAACATGCATGCATGCGTGCATGTACACACACACACATGCAAAAACAGTGACCTAGACAAAATACCAAGATGGAAGAATTCATCCCAAAAGAAAGCACAAGAAGAGGTCACAGCCAGGTATCTAATTAAAACAGATATAAGCAATATGCCTGAACCAGAATTTAAAACTGCAATCATAATAGTAGCTGGGCTTGAGAAAAGCATAGAAAATACTAGAGAGACCCTTACTACAGAGATAAAGAACCTAAAAATTAGTCAAGCCAAAATAAAAAATGCTATAACCAAGATGCAAAACCAACTGCATGTAATGACCACAAGGATGGAAGAAGCAGAGGCATGAATAAGTGAAATAGATAAAATGATGGAAAATAAGGAAGCTGAAAAAGAAGAGGGAAAGAAGAGTATTGGATCACGAATGTAGACTTATGGAACTCAGCAACTCCATAGAGCATAAAAACATTCATATCATAGGAGTCCCAGAAAAAGAACACAGGGGAAAGGGAGCAGAAGGTTATTTGAGCAAATTATTGAAAACTTCCCTAATCTGGGGAAGGAAACAAACATCCAAATCCAGGAGACAAGAGAACTTCCTTCAAACCCAACAAAAGCTGGCCACCAAGACATACTGTATTAAATTTTACAAAATACAGAGATAAGGAAAGAATCCTGAAAGCAACAAGGGAAGACAAATCCCTACAAAGGAAGACAAATCAGGTTCACAGCAGATCTCTCCACAGAACCTTGGCAGGCCATATGGGAATGGCATATTATATTCACTGTGCTGAATGGGGAAAAATGCAGCCAAGAATACTTTATCCAGTAAGACTACATTCAGAATAGAAGGAAAGAGAAAGAGCTTCCCAGATGAACAATAGCTAAATACCCTTCCCCAGAGGATCATTGCAGTTCCATGCTACACTAAGTCCACAAAATTTGGAGTTTTGAACCCCAGCTGCATGCCCAAGATAAAATAGAGGAACACTGCACTGCTGGGTGGGCCAACGGCTTGGACATAGGCAGGGTGAAGGCAAGAGTCTGACAGAAGCTTGGAACATGACACAGGGCATTGTTTGCTCTTTTGTGAGGGTTTCCTAAACAGTGGCAAGTGGAAACTCCCCACTTGGGACAAGAGAGAGAACTACTAAACCAGCCCTGCAGGAAATATTAAAGGGGACACTTTGAGTGGGAAAGAAAGACCAAATACAATGATTAGAAAGGAACAGAGAACCTCCCCACAAACACTGACATTACAGGGAAAACAATGGCACTAAAATCATATCTATCATTAATTATCCTGAACATAAATGAACTAAACGCTCCAATCAAAAGACATAGGATATCGAAAATGGATAAAATGACAAGACCTATCTATATGCTGCTTACAAGAGAGTCCTTTTAGACCTAAAGACACTTCCAGTTGGGAGTGAGAGGGTGGAGAACCCTCTACAATATTAATGGATATATTAAAAAAAAAAAAAAGCCAGAGTAACATCCTTATATCAGACAAACTAGATTTTAAGCAGACTGTAATAAGAGATGAAGAAGGATACTATATCATAATAAAGGAGTCTATCAAACAAAAATATAAGACAATTGTAAATATTTATGCCTCTAACTTGGGAGCACCCAAATATATGCATCAATTTATAACAAAACTATATCTCTAAAAAATAAAGAAACTCATTGATAATAATATAATAATAGCAGGGGACTTTGACATCCTATTCACAACAATGAACAGATCATCTAAGCAGAAGATCAACAAGGAAATAATGACTTTGAATGATACACTGGACCATATAGACTTAACAGATACATTGAGAACATTTTATCTTAAAGCAACAGAATACACATTCTTTTCAAGTTCACATGGAACATTCTCCAGAATAGATCATATACTGAGTCACAAATTAGCCCTCAGGAAGTACAAAAATATTGAGTATGGTATGAACCATGCATCTTTTCTGACCACAGTGCTATGGTGACTTCAAGAAAAATCTGGAAAGACCACAAATACATGGAGGTTAAAGAATATCCTACTAAAGAATATATGATTAATTAGTAAATTAAATAAGAATTTAAAAAATACATGGAGGCAAATGAAAATGAAAGTATGATAGTCCAAAATCTTTGGGACACAGCAAAGCCAGTCCTAAAAGTAAAATATACCACAATACAGGCCTACCTCAAGAAGCAAGAAAAGCCTCAAATATGCAACCTAATGCTATACCTGAAGGAGCTAAAAAAAGGAAAGCAAATAAAGCATAAAGCCAGAAGAAGCAAGGAAATAATGAAGAATCGAGCAGAAATCAATGATTTAGAAACAAACAAAAACTCCCAGTAGAACAGATCGATGAAACTAGGAGCTGGTTCTTTGAAGGAATTACCAAAATTGATAAATCACTAGTCAGACTTATGAAAAAGAAAAGAGAAAAAACCCAAATAAAGAAAATCATGAATGAAAGTGGAGGGATCACAACAAACACCACAGAAATACAAACTAAATTATAAGAAAATATTATAAAAAATTATAAGCCAACAAATTAGACAATCTGAAAGAAATGGACAAATTCCTAGAAACAGACAAACTATCAAAACTGTAATAGGAAGAAATTGAAAAAATGAACAGACCATAATTGGCAAAGAAATTGAATCAGTAATCAAAAATCTTCCAACAAACAAAAGCCCAGGGCCAGATGCCTTCCCAGGGGGATTCTACTAACTATTTAAAGAACAATGAATACCTACCTATTCTTTTGAAACTACTCCCCAAAAAATGGAAATGGAAGGAAAACTTCAAAAGTCATTCTGTGAGGGCAGTATCACCATGATTCCAAAACCAGATTAAGACCTCAATAAATAGAAGAATTATAGACCAATATCTCTAATGAACATGGATAAAAAAATTCTCCATGAGATAATAGCAAATCAAATTCAACAGTACATTAAAAGAATGATTCACCATGATCAAGTGGGATTTATTCGTGGACTGTTGGGGTGGTTCAACGTTTGCAAATCAATTGACGTGATACATCATGTTAATAAAAGGAAGGCTAAGAACCATATGATCCTCTCAATAGTTGCAGAAAAAAAATTTGACAAATTCAGCACCCATTCTTTTTTTTTAATTTTTTAATTTTATTTATTCATTAGAGACACAGAGGGGGGGGGAGAGAGAGAGAGAGAGAGGCAGAGACATAGGCAGAGGGAGAAGCAGGCTCCATGCAGGGAGCCTGATGTGGGACTCGATCCCGGGACTCCAGGATCATTCCCTGAGCTGAAGGCACACACTTAACTGCTGAGCCACCTAGGCATCCCATTAGCACCCATCTTGATAAAAACCCTCAAAAAAGTAGAGATAGAAGGAACATACCTCAACATGATAAAGGCCATATACCAAATACAGCTATTATTACCCTCAATGGAGAGAGACAGAGCTTTTTCTCTATAGTCAGGAACAAGATAAAGATGTCCACTCCCACCATTGTTATTTAACATAGTCCTCAGCAATCAGATAACAAAAAGAAATGAAATGCATCCAAATTGCAAGGAAGAAATCAAACTTTAATTATTTGCAGATGACATGATACTCTATGTAGAAAACAAAAACAAAAAGAAAAGAAAAGAAAAGAAAACCCAAAGACTCCACATAAAATTGCTGGAACTAATATTTGAATTCAACAGAGTTGCAGGATATAAAGCAGAAATCGGTGGCATTTCTATACATCAATAATGAAGCAGCAGAAAGAGAAAATTAAGAAAACATTCCTATTTACTATTGCACCAAAAATCATGATACCTAAGAATAAGCCTACCAAAATAGATAAAAGATCTATACTCTGAAAACTATAAAACACTTATGAAGGAAATTGAAGATGACACAAAGGAATGGAAAAACATTCCATGCTCATGGATTGGAAGGACAAATATTTTAAATCTTTAAATTTGCCACCCAATGCAATCTACATATTCAATGCAAACCCTATCAAAATACCATCAACATTTTTCACAGAGCTAGAACAAACAATCCTAAAGTTTGCATGGAACCACAAAATCACAAATAGCCAAAGCAATCTTGAAAAAGAAATGGAAAACTGGAGGCATCACAATTCCAGACTTCAAACTGTATTACAGAGCTATAGTCATCAAGACAGTACACTACTGGCACAAAAACAGACACATAGATCAGTGGAACAGAATAGAAGAGTCAGAAATGGACCCACCATTATAATGTCAATTAGTCTTTGACAAAGCAGGAAAGAATATCCAATGGAAAAAAATTCTCTTCAATGAATGGTGCTGGTAAAACTAGACAGCAACATGCAGGAGAATGAAACTGGACAACTTTCTTACACCACACACAAAAATAAACCCAAAATGGATGAAAGCCCTAAATGTGAGACAGGAATCCATCAAAATCTTAGAGAGGAACACAGACAGCAACCTCTTTGACCTTGGACATAGTAATAGTAACTTCTTACTAGACATGTCTCTGGAGGCAAAGGAATCAAAAGCAAAATGAAGTATTGGGATTTCATCAACATTAAAAAGCTTCCTCATGGTGAAGGAAACAATCAATAAAACCAAAAGGCAACCTACAGAATGAGAAAATATTTGCAAATGACATATATGATAAAGGGTTAGTATCCAAAATCTATAAGGAACCTACCAAACTCAACACCCAAAACATAAATAATCAGTTAAGAAATGGGCAAAAGACATGAACAGACATTTTTCCAAAGAAGACATACAAATGGCTAACAGACACATGAGAAGATTCTCAACACCATTCATCATCAGGGAAATACAAATCAAAATGAGATACCACTTTATCCCTTTCAGAATGGCTAAAATTAACACAGGAAACAACAGATGTTGGTGAGGATGCAAAAAACAGGGAACCCTCTTGCACTGTTGGTGGGAATGCAAACTGGTGCAGCCACTCGGGAGAACAGTTTTTTGAGGTCCCTCAAGTAGTTGAAAGTAGGACTACTCTAGGACTTAACAATTGCATTAGTAGGTATTTACCCAAAGGATACAAAAAATATTAACTTGAAGGGGCATATACACCTTGATATTTATAGCAACATTATAAAAAATAGCCAAATTATGGAAAGATCCCAAATGTCCATTGATTAATGAATGGATATATATATATATATATATAATATATATATATATATATATACAGAATATTACTCAGCCATCAAAAAGAATGAAATCTTGCCATTGCCATTTGCAATGATGTGGATAGAGCTCAAATGTATTATGGTAAGCGATACAAGTCATTCCAAGAAAGGCAAATACTGTGTAATTTCACTCATATGTGAAATTTAAGAAATGAAACAGTTGAACATGAGAAAAAAAAGAGAGAAGCAAACCATAAGAGACTTTGTTAGAGAGTACAAACTGAGGATTGCTGGAGGGGGAGGCCGGCTGGGGGGTGGGCTAAATAGGTGATGGGTACTTGTGGAGGACACTTGTGCTGATCACTGGGTGTTATATGTAAGTGATGAATGACTGAACTCTGCTCCTGAAACCAATATTACATGGTGTGTTGAGTATAATTTAAATAATAACTTTTTAAAAAAGCACTGGGTAATATATTACTCAATCCTTATCGCAATGTTAAATAATTTTAAAAGGCTGGCTTTCTAAAGCTACCTCTGCTCCTGGTGACAAAATAACAGAACTAATTATTTGACTTTATACAGAATGCCAATTCCACACCCCAAATCAGTTTTAAGTTTCTGGAGCCCAGATCTTGTGTCATCTTCACCTTATATCCTCAGCACTAACATAGAACCTAGCTCTTAGAATATGTTCAGTAAATGTTTGATGGATCCAAGAATAAATGTTCATAATGAAACACTAAAGGCATTCTTGTTAAAACCAGAGATAAAGAAAATTGCTTGTTATAAACTATTATTATTTAATATTTTCTGGAATTTCTGGTTAATGCAGTAATACATAAATTTTAGAAAAGAATGAATATTGCAATCCAAAATCATATTATCATTACTTACAAATGTTATGCTCATATGCCTAAAAAGTCCAAATTAATTAAGAGGTTCTCAGAGCTAATAAGAGAAAGCAATAAGTTGACTATAAGGAAAACAAACTAGAGCTTTCCTATAGAGGCAGAAGGAAAAGATCTAAGTCACCAATACAATAGCAACACTAATAAAATTCAAATGCCAAAGAATGATCTTTGTAAATTATAAAGACAATTTGCCAGAAGTTAGGGAGACATAAACCAAAGTCTTAAACTACAATGACCTGCCTCATTTCTAGCTTAGAAAACTAAACATTGCTTAATCTATCATTTTTCAGTGGGAATGCCATCCCTTCCATAAGATTTTCTCCAAAAAGCTCCTGCTCTGGAACTGACTTACTGTCAGTTCTAGAGACTAAGTGGGGTCCTAGTCACGGCTTCTCATGTTCTATGGGAGTATTGGTATATGAGTAGGATTCTGACACCAGTTCTTTTTCTGCATCACCAACCAAATCTCAGATACCAGATGACTGTAATACAACTCAACTCATTTCTTTTTTTAAATAATAAATTTATTTTTTATTGGTGTTCAATTTACCAACATACAGAATAACATGCAGTGCTCATCCCGTCAAGTGCCCACCTCAGTGCCCGCCACACAGTCACCTCGACCCCCCGCCCTCCTCCCCTTCCACCACCCCTAGTTCGTTTCCCAGAGTTAGGAGTCTCTCATGTTCTGTCTCCCTTTCTGATATTTCCCACTTATTTTTCTCCTTTCCCCTTTATTCCCTTTCACTATTATTTATGTTCCCCAAATGAATGAGACCATATAATGTTTGTCCTTCTCTGATTGACTTACTTCACTCGGCATAATACCCTCCAGTTCCATCCACATTGAAGCAAATGATGGGTTTTTGTCGTTTCTAATGGCTGAGTAATATTCCATTGTATACATAGACCACATCTTCTTTATCCATTCATCTTTCGATGGACACCAAGGCTCCTTCCACAGTTTGGCTATTGTGGACATTGCTGCTAGAAACATCGGGGTGCAGGTGTCCTGGCATTTCATTGCATCTGTATCTTTGGGAATTCAACTCATTTCTGACACTATCTATTGGGAATTATCTATCTACAGATTAAGGGCTCAGATTTAAGCCCTGTAAGACTGCCCTTCGTTTCAGATGCCAATCACAAACCCAAGCTATTGCCTCTGCTTCTGACCTACTGGCTATAAATCAGAGGTTCCCAAAACCTCTCCTTGGGTTCGATTACTTTGCTAGAGCAGCTCACAAAATTCAGGAAACTACTTTACTCATTAGGATACCAGTTTATTATAAAAGCATATAATTCAAGAACAGCCAGATGGTGGAGATATGTAGGGTAAGGTATGGGAAGAGAGATGTAGAGCTTCCATGCCCTCTCCGGTGACATCACACTCCAGCACCTCTATATGTCCACCAATCCAGCAGCTTTCTAAACCCCTTCCTTTTGTGTCTTTATGGAAGCTTTCTTATATAGGCACAACTGATAGACATCAGTGACTTTAGTGATTGAACTCAATCTCAATCCCATCTCCTCTCCTCATAGGTCAAGGTGGAGGGTGGTGTGGGAAGGGTATGAAGACTAAAAATTCTAGCCTTCTAATCACATGATTGGCCTCACTGGTAAGGAGTCTCCATTTTTAGGTGCTTTACAAGAGTTGCCTCATTAACATTAACTCAGAAGTGATTTAAAGGGGCTTGTTATGAATAACAAGACAACTTTATCACTCTCATCCCAGGAAACTTCAAGGTTTTTAGGAGATCTGTGCTAGGAAAGAGGAACAAAGATCAGATATGTATTTATTTATAAGTCACAATATCATAGTTAGCCTAAGGGGAAGTTTGTAGGAGCAGCATCCTAAAAAGCCCAGGTTGATAGTTTCAAATAATAATATAGAACAGGGTTGCCAAACCTAAAATGAGCAAATGAGAAGCCAAAAAAGTTGAGAAAGAAGCTGTGTAGGGCATGACTCACAGCGGCAATGGGAGGCAGAAGCTGGGAAAAGACCCAGGACTTCCCCAAGTGCCCACAGGGCCACCCTGTCCAGAGGTACAAAACCTGGCACATATTATTCTCTAAATACATATTTGCTGAACCAAAACACAAGCCATGTCACACAGCATATACAGGCTTTGGGGATCATGGGCATGTTGTACTATTAAAACTGTACTAAAAGATACTCTACCTTGATTTGACACTTTTGGTATGTCTATTAGATCCATTGGACCTATTGAAGTCTTATGTCTGCTTCCATTTGTTTTTGGATCCTAATAATTGAAAAATAGCATGATGTGGAGGTGGAAACTAGAGTGTCACAAAATTGGATTTTTGATTTTGGATGAGCCACAGAGTAACTGTAAATCCACAAATGTTACCTCCCCTTTGGAATCCTTTTCCTAGTTGAAACATAGTCCAAGTAAATAATTAATAAAGTCTTTTTTGTTCTATAATTCTACTTCATTAGGATAGGCCACCAGTTTTAAAAAATGGCGAAACAATTTTAATTGCTGTCATAATGTGATGTGCTGGACAAGCCCTCCAGGTCCCTTTAGGAAAGTAGCACTTATTCCCCAACTCCTGGCATTGTTGATTCCAACAACTCTCTGGTAAGTACCTCTCTAGAAATACCCTCAGCTAAAGAGACTATCTTCCCTGGCTTGCATTTTCTCACTGGTTGTTCTTTTTTATTTTTTTAAGGATTTTATTTATTTATTCATGAGAAATACAGAGAAAGAGGCAGAAACACAGGCAGAGGGAGAAGCAGGCTCCCTGCAGGGATTCAATCCCAGGATCCAGGGATCACATCCTGAGCCAAAGGCAGATGAGCAACTACTGAGCCACCCCAGGACCCTTCTCCCTAATTTCAACCCACATCTTGGTTTATGTGGATGTACAAGGCTTTAGCAGGTTTGAAGAGATAACACAGCTCCAAAGCTCCTTCTGGGACCAGCCAAGACCTCTGTTACGAACTCATCACACTTCACAGATTCCCTCCACCCAGTCCTGCTTCCTTCCCAGACCCATACTCTGAGAGCATTTCCCAAGAGACTTGCTACTCACTAATCTCAGTCTCAGAGGATATTGAACTAAAATGGCTCCCAGATTAGGAACTAGTTTTCATGTAAAGAGGCTCCTTAAACCAATTTTTAAGTAAATATCAAAATATTTATTTGAAATCACAATGGAGTGGAAGATTTTAATAGGAAATGCTATTTTAAGATATAGTTACATTTTGGGCAGCCCAGGTGGCTCAGGGGTTTAGCACTGCCTTCAGCCCAGGGCGTGATCCTGGAGACCCGGAATTGAGTCCCACGTCAGGCTCCCTGCATGGAGCCTGCTCCTCCCTCTGCCTGTGTCTCTGCCCCCCCACCCCGTGTGTCTCTAATAAATAAATAAAATCTTAAAAAAAAGATGTAGTTACATTTAAAGAACAGGTGTCTCAGTGTGCTTCTGTATCATACTTGTCTGCTATTGTCTCAAATTTATCATCTACAATTAGAACTAAACTTTTCTTAGTAATTTTTTAAAAGATTTATTTATTCATATGTGTGTGAGAGAGAGAGATCGTGCACACATGTGCGTGCATACGTGCACCCAAGTAGGGGGAGGGGCAGAGGGATAGAATCCTTAAGCAGACTCCCTGCTGAGTACAGAGCCTGACAGGAGGCTCACTCTCATGACTCATGAGATCATGACCTGAACTGAAACCACAAGTCAGACAGTCAACCTACTGAGCCACCCAGGCACTCGTTCTCTTAGTAATTTTTTAAAAAGAAACTGGCAGTTTGGGTTGGCACCAATGGCCACATTATGTCTTCTGGGCTTTCAGCACTCCATCACCAACAATGTCCCCTCTCCTGGATGCCTTTCCTCATGTCTCTTCTCAGCTAAAGTGCTCTTACCCCTCTTTCACTACCAGAGATGCAGATGTGGATGTACCAAAACCTTAGCAGCAACCTCACTTTCTTTTGATCTGCAGCAGTTTCATCCTTGGTCTCCAATATTCCCATAAACGCCTAGACCTCCTTTCCTAGATTGTTAACTCCTTCAGGGTGACATCTATGACTTTTAATTGTAGAACAATGACTTGTTCTATAATTACCATTTTTATCCGGAATTAGTTGAGCTGTCCGTGCCATGCATCACTAGAAGAATAAGGTCACTCTTACTGATTTTACTTTGTCTTTAACTTCTTTAACATAATGACTATATTTACCTAAGTAGAAATCAGGATTCCCCACTTTGTCAGTCCCAAGAACAATACAATATAGAAATGGGAATTGTATAGAAAATCATTATATAGAAAATAAAAAAAATTATAATACAAAGAATTTTAGCCTCAACAACAGTAGATAATAAGCTGGATATCTAAAAATTATTTGATTCATTCCTCTCTCTATATAAAGGGAGGAGGAAAAGATGGAACAAAGAACAGATAAACACTAAGAAAACAAGTCACAAAATTATAGACTTAAACCAACCATATCAATAATTACATAAATGTGAGCAAACTATAAAATCTTTAATTAAAAGACAAAGATTTTGAGACGATAAAAAATAAGACCCAACTGTTATCCATTTGAAGTATAAAGGCATGGATAGGTTGGAAGTACAAATATGATAACAAAGAAATTTTTAAAAAGGAAATGTGATTGCTATCAGGTACAGTAAGACTTTGAGACAAAAAAAAAGAGACATCATATAATGATAAAAAGTCAGTTTCTCAGGAGGACATAACAATCCTGAATGGTCTGCACCTAATAATAGAGATTTAAAATACATGCAACAAGGTTCCCTGGGTGACTCAATCAGTTAAGCAACTGACTTGATTTTGGCTCAGGTCGTGATCTCATGGTCATGAGACCAAGCCCCATGCTGGGCTCTGTGCTCATGTGCTCCTGAGGAGTCTACTTGAAATTCTCTCTCTTAAACAAACAAACAAACAAACAAATAAGCAACAAGACAGAAAGGAGAAATAGAAAAATAAAAAATATAGCCTGATCCTCTCTCAGAAATGAACAGAATAGATAAGGAGGGGGAAAATGGTTGTAGGAACTAGGATAGTATAAGTAACTTGTTTCTGTGCTTGTGACTGTGAAATGAGTGGAAAATAAAGACCCAGATGTAAGTGTGCAGTTTCTGCATGAGTTAAACACAGACTGCCTCTACCTCAGCTAGAAGCAGATTAGGCCAAGCAAGGCCAGGGATGAGCTGCAAGGGGAGTAGTCAGAGAGAAAAGTGAGCAGAGAGAAAGGCAGGAAGGAGACTATGGGTAGAGAAGTGAGTGCAGAGAAGTTCTGAGGTCCCTGACTCTCATTGATTAGGAACACAGGTCCTCCTCACCCACTGGCTCTGCCCTGCCCTCTTTCCCTTGTCTTTGTCCAAGTAGGGAGGGCTCCATTGGACTGCTTGCCCAAGCCTCTAGCATCGTGTGCTGACCCCAGTGCTGCCACTCAGTTTCACCCTCATCCTGCATTTTTTGTATCTCTACTGAGTAATCTCTGAATTTGTTCTCAAAGGTACAAAGACTTTCCTTGAGTGTCCATCTTTCCACTGCAGCAAATCCTATGTTTAGGACAAGGCTTCTCACACCCAGGTTCTCACACCAGGTTCTCACACTAGAGCCCATACATAGATTATGAAATCAACTTTTTCTCCATTAGCTATTTCTTTGTCTTTAATGAAATGATGGCTTTTGTTCATCTGAGCCAGCCGCGAGGAAGATAGGAATGCCTGCTCACCTCCCTCCCAGCTGTGATCTTAGAATGAAAGAGGGCTCTTTATTCATGAGAGAGAGAGAGAGAGAGAGAGAGAGAGAGAGAGGCAGAGGCAGAGATACAGGCAGAAGCAGGCTCCATGCAGGGAGCCCGACGTGCGACTCCGTGCGAGTCCATCCCAGGTCTCCAGGCGTGATCCCTGGACCGAAGGGGCGCTAAACCGCTGAGCCTGCCCTTTCTTTCTGCTTTTTTTTTTTTTAATTTTTATTTATTTATGATAGTCACACAGAGAGAGGAGTGAGAGGCAGAGACACAGGCAGAGGGAGAAGCAGGCTCCATGCACCGGGAGCCCGACGTGGGATTCGATCCCGGGTCTCCAGGATCGCGCCCTCGGCCAAGGGCAGGCGCTAAACCGCTGCGCCACGCAGGGATTCCCCCTTTCTTTCTGTTTAAAAGTACTAAAGGTCCTTGGAACAATTTGAACTTAGTTTATATCTGACTTGAAGTATTTTGGAGAAACAATAGTGACAAAGTATCACTTATAATAGCACTGCTTTCCTCCCGTCCTCATTAACAAAAACATAGCTGGAAGCCTCCATAGGAAAGTTTATGACGCAGTCAAGACACTGGATGGCGTAATTAAAAGCAAGGAGAAGCTCCTTAGCCACACCCAGTCTACCAGGAGGACAATCCACTGCTCGTTTAAGCTCCCTGAGCTGTGTGCCCATTCCACACACAGTGGATTCTGACAGTTTAGTCATGGCCTCAGTTCAGGGGGGATGTCCGGTGACTCTTGGGTTTTCTTTGTTACTAGGATTTTCAGTGTCTTCAGTTCTTCTTTGTTAATTTTGCTATTCCATGTACATGCTTCCATGTCAAGTCTTCCAATTCAAAATTTAGGTGAATTGAGGTTAAAAATCATCTGTCATCGTGGGTTCTTATTTAAACCAGCATGTAAACCCCAGATTGTCCGCTGAACTGAACACCTTTCTGGTTCTCACCCTTTTCTACCCTTTCTGGCTGGAGGGTGGGGGTCAACCCTGGCTAAGAGGAGTCTGAAAAAACGACTGTGCTCAGAAAGCCACTGGTGTCCTCTGGTTTGCCTCTTGTACTTTAAGCAGGACCGCCTTCTATGCCACCCCAGGCAAATTAGATTTTTACCACAGAAATTAATATTTCCTAATCTGTAATTTAATTATGTTAAAAGGATTGCTTTTTGGTTTTAGAGACTTTTGACTATATCTTGCCTTTCAAACCTAAATCACAAAAAAATTAATATGTGACACATGATACTCTGGTTACTGGCTCTAGCAAATAATCCACACACAGAGAAATGCAAAAGTGTTTTGGGCAGTCTGGGCCATTAAACTTTGAAATGAATCCATGAATTTCAAGGAGACCTGTGCACGGACACAGAAACTTAATAATATAGGAGACTGTAATGGTTGATATTACTCTAATTTGATTTCTCCAGTCATGTTCATACTTGATATGTGCAGCCAAAAAAGTGGAGATGTTTTACCAGCTTCTTTCTCTTCCTGAATTCCACTCTGTGCATGAGCTGAGGATCTGTGACTCTTGGGTTTTGGTTGTAAATAGTTGCAGTGACTTCTCTGTGGAAAATGATCTGGAATCCTGACCCTGTGTGAGGGATGGCACCTGGCCATGGTGTATAATGGCTCTGCATCCCAGCAGCCCTGAGGGGACACTGAGTGAGCTCTTATTTTCTCTCTAGTACTGCTGATGGGTCAGGGCACCACGAGGCCCACGTGCACTAATTCTGCAGCTTTGACAGAAAGTATCCCAGGCTAGGGACATTGCAAAGGCTTTTCATCATGTTCTTTTCATCAGTCTAAGAGTGACCATCTGGGGGCACTTGACCCCCCCCCCTTCTTGTATCACACTTTCCAGGCCAAAACACTCCCTAAAACAAACAAACAAACAATGCTGCTGCAGCTGCAAAATATCCATCAGTTGAATGCTCAAGATGCCCATAAGGGGGCATGCAGGTGACTTCAGGATGGCTCCCAGCAGATGAAGCAGGGCTGAGGATCCCAACAGAAAGGTACATTTCACAGAAGGACACACAGAGAGAAGTATTGCCACCTACCCCCTTCTTTAAATACAAGGAAAAGAGATTTCAATATTTTAAGTACTTACTATTCTTAAAACTTTTAAATGTAGCAACTTCAAAAATGAGCCAAGGCAGACAAGGGAGGGTATGCTAGGTCTTCTTTATAGACAGTCACAAAGGGCAAAGCGGGCTCCTGAAAACCCACTTGCAAGTCCCACCTTGATATGGAGCCACATCTGCCCACCGGGAAGGCACGGTCATTCTTCAAATGCAGAGTTCAGTGAGTGCCTGTTTCTGAAAGTCTGGTGTGTACTGAGATCTGAAGAGGCATTGGAATTGTTTGAAACCAAAGAGCACATCGAGTGCCAAAGGAGGGCAATTCTGATAGGAAGTTTTTTCTTGCTGATGTTTAGCTGTGACTCGTTGGTGTTCCCAGGAGTGGAAGTCTGACAAGACAGACATTCAGGAAACTCTACCCCTCCTCCATTCTTGTTTATAATTTTATATGAGGAATTCCTGTTCACATGTGTAGAGGGGTTGGCACCCCCACCACTGCCCAGCAAGACTGCCAGTACCAGCCTCACTTAGGGGAACAGGCTGTCCTCCTGTAACACATCCTCCATAAAATGGGATTACAGGGTCCTTCTTGTGGCTGACTGCTGTGGCAAGTAGCTTACCATAAACACCTGTAGGTCCTGGGTGTGGGCCTTGTATTCTGCTAACTGGCAACTCGCTTAAGGACCTTCCTTTTGTCCTCTCCACCCCATGGATATGATTGGGATGTAACTGAGCATATGTTCCTATATCTGTGTGTCAGTGGTCACAACCATAGGTTAGCTCTTGAACCTGTTATCTCTCTGTACAAAACATTTAGAAGTATTTTGTCCTGCCCCAGGGAACCCTACTCCCTCCTTAATACCATGGTTTCCCTTATCCTCCGTCTACACTTCAAAACATAACCTAGGGAGGAGGGGCAAGATGGCAGAAGAGTAGGGTCCCCAAATCACCTGTCCTCAACAAATTACCTAGATAACCTTCAAATCATCCTGAAAATCTACGAATTCGGCCTGAGATTTAAAGAGAGACCAGCTGGAACGCTACAGTGAGAAGAGTTCGCGCTTCTATCAAGGTAGGAAGACGGGGAAAAAGAAATAAAGAAACAAAAGGCCTCCGAGGGGGAGGGGCCCCGCGAGGAGCCAGGCTGAGACCGGGGCGAGTGTCCCCAGGACAGGAGAGCCCCGTCCCGGAGGAGCAGGAGCTGCACCAACCTTACCGGGCGGAAAGGGGCTCGCAGGGAGGTGGAGCAGGACCCAGGAGGGCGGGGATGCCCTCGGGCTCCCGGGGACACTAACAGACACCTGCGCCCCGGGAGAGTGCGCCGAGCTCCCTAAGGGCTGCAGCGCGCACGGCGGGACCCGGAGCAGCTCGGAGGGCTCGGGCGGCGGCTCCGCGGAGGGGGCTGCGGGGCGGGAGCGCGAATCCAACAGCGCAGGCCCCGGAGCACAGGGCGCCGGGACACAGCCCAGGATCCGGCCTCCCCCGGGACAGGCAGAGGCCGGGAGGGCCCAGGACAGCAAGGACACTCCTGCCCCGAGCTGAGCAGATCAGCGGCCCCGCCCCGGAGCCTCCAGGCCCTGCAGACCGAGAGCCCTGTAGTTCCTGCGGAGGCTGAATCCAGGCTTCCAGAGTTGCCATAGCAACTGCGGCTGTTCCTCCTGGGGCATCACAGGGTAAACAACCCCCTCTGAGCCCTGCAGCAGGCAGGGGCAGAGCAGCTCCCCCAAGTGCTAACACCTGAAAATCAGCACAGCAGGCCCCTCCCCCAGAAGACCAGCTAGACGGACCAGTTCCAGGGGAAGTCAAGGGACTTAAAGTCTACAGATTCAGAAGATACTCCCCCGTGTTTTTTTGTTTGTTTGTTTTGTTTTCTTTTTTCTTTTCTTTTTGATTTCTGATTGCTTCCCGCACCCGCCCCCTTTTTTTTTACCTTTCTTTCTTTTTCTTTCTCTTTTTCTTCTCTTTTTTCCTTTTTTTTTCTTTTTCTTTTTTCTTTTTCTCTTTTCTTTCCTTCTCTCTCTCTCCTTTTCCCAATACAACTTGTTTTTGGCCACTCTGCACTGAGCAAAATGACTAGAAGGAAAACCTCACCTCAAAAGAAAGAATCAGAAACAGTCCTCTCTCCCACAGAGTTACAAAATCTGGATTACAATTCAATGTCAGAAAGCCAATTCAGAAGCACTATTATACAGCTACTGGTGGCTCTAGAAAAAAGCATTAAGGACTCACGAGACTTCATGACTGCAGAATTTAGATCCAATCAGGCAGAAATTAAAAATCAATTGAATGAGATGCAATCCAAACTAGAAGTCCTAACGACGAGGGTTAACGAGGTGGAAGAACGAGTGAGTGACATAGAAGACAAGTTAATGGCAAAGAGGGAAACTGAGGAAAAAAGAGACAGACAATTAAAAGACCATGAAGACAGATTAAGAGAAATAAATGACAGCCTAAGGAAGAAAAACCTACGTTTAATTGGGGTTCCCGAGGGCGCCGAAAGGGACAGAGGGCCAGAATATGTATTTGAACAAATCCTAGCTGAAAACTTTCCCAATCTGGGAAGGGAAACAGGCATTCAGATCCAGGAAATAGAGAGATCCCCCCCTAAAATCAATAAAAACCGTTCAACACCTCGACATTTAATAGTGAAGCTTGCAAATTCCAAAGATAAAGAGAAGATCCTTAAAGCAGCAAGAGACAAGAAGTCCCTGACTTTCATGGGGAGGAATATTAGGGTAACAGCAGACCTCTCCACAGAGACCTGGCAGGCCAGAAAGGGCTGGCAGGATATATTCAGGGTCCTAAATGAGAAGAACATGCAACCAAGAATACTTTATCCAGCAAGGCTCTCATTCAAAATGGAAGGAGAGATAAAGAGCTTCCAAGACAGGCAGGAACTGAAAGAATATGTGACCTCCAAACCAGCTCTGCAAGAAATTTTAAGGGGACTCTTAAAATTCCCCTTTAAGAGGAAGTTCAGTGGAACAATCCACAAAAACAAGGACTGAATAGATATCATGATGACACTAAACTCATATCTGTCAATAGTAACTCTGAACGTGAACGGGCTTAATGACCCCATCAAAAGGCTCAGGGTTTCAGACTGGATAAAAAAGCAGGACCCATCTATTTGCTGTCTACAAGAGACTCATTTTAGACAGAAGGACACCTACAACCTGAAAATAAAAGGTTGGAGAACCATTTACCATTCAAATGGTTCTCAAAAGAAAGCAGGGGTAGCCATCCTTATATCAGATAAACTAAAATTTACCCCGAAGACTGTAGTGAGAGACAAAGAGGGACACTATATCATACTTAAAGGATCTATCCAGCAAGAGGACTTAACAATCCTCAATATATATGCCCCGAATGTGGGAGCTGCCAAATACTTAAACGAATTATTAACCAAAGTGAAGAAATACTTAGATAATAATACACTTATACTTGGTGACTTCAATCTAGCTCTTTCTACCCTCGATAGGTCTTCTAAGCACAACATCTCCAAAGAAACGAGAGCTTTAAATGATACACTGGACCAGATGGATTTCACAGATATCTACAGAACTTTACATCCAAACTCAACTGAATACACATTCTTCTCAAGTGCACATGGAACTTTCTCCAGAATAGACCACATACTGGGTCACAAATCGGGTCTGAACCAATACCAAAAGATTGGGATCGTCCCCTGCATATTCTCAGACCATAACGCCTTGAAATTAGAATTAACTCACAAGAAGAAGTTTGGAAGGACCTCAAACACGTGGAGGTTAAGGACCATCCTACTAAAAGATAAAAGGGTCAACCAGGAAATTAAGGAAGAATTAAAAAGATCCATGGAAACTAATGAGAATGAAGATACAACTGTTCAAAATCTTTGGGATGCAGCAAAAGCAGTCCTGAGGGGGAAATACATCGCAATACAAGCATCCATTCAAAAACTGGAAAGAACTCAAATGCAAAAGCTAACCTTACACATAAAGGAGCTAGAGAAGAAGCAGCAAATCGACCCGACGCCCAGCAGAAGAAGAGAGTTAATTAAAATTCGAGCAGAACTCAACGAAATTGAGACCAGAAGAACTGTGGAACAGATCAATAGAACCAGGAGTTGGTTCTTTGAAAGAATTAATAAGATAGATAAACCATTAGCCAACCTTATTAAAAAGAAGAGAGAGAAGACTCAAATTAATAAAATCATGAATGAGAAAGGAGAGATCACTACCAACACCAAGGAAATACAAACAATTTTAAAAACATATTATGAACAGCTCTACGCCAATAAATTAGGCAATCTAGAAGAAATGGACGCATTCCTGGAAAGCCACAAACTACCAAAACTGGAACAGGAAGAAATAGAAAACCTGAACAGGGCAATAACCAGGGAGGAAATTGAAGAAGTCATCAAAAACCTCCCAAGACACAAGAGTCCAGGGCCAGATGGCTTCCCAGGGGAATTCTATCAAACGTTTAAAGAAGAAATCATACCTATTCTACTAAAGCTGTTTGGAAAGATAGAAAGAGATGGAGTACTTCCAAATTCATTCTATGAGGCCAGCATCACCTTAATTCCAAAACCAGACAAAGACCCCACCAAAAAGGAGAATTACAGACCAATATCCCTGATGAACATGGATGCAAAAATTCTCAACAAGATACTAGCCAATAGGATCCAACAACACATTAAGAAAATTATTCACCATGACCAAGTAGGATTTATCCCCGGGACACAAGGCTGGTTCAACACTCGTAAAACAATCAATGTGATTCATCATATCAGCAAGAGAAAAACCAAGAACCATATGATCCTCTCATTAGATGCAGAGAAAGCATTTGACAAAATACAGCATCCATTCCTGATCAAAACTCTTCAGAGCGTATGGATAGAGGGAACATTCCTCGACATCTTAAAAGCCATCTACGAAAAGCCCACAGCAAATATCATTCTCAATGGGGAAGCACTGGGAGCCTTTCCCCTAAGATCAGGAACCAGACAGGGATGTCCACTCTCACCACTGCTATTCAACATAGTACTGGAAGTCCTAGCCTCAGCAATCAGACAACAAAAAGACATTAAAGGCATTCAAATTGGCAAAGAAGAAGTCAAACTCTCCCTCTTCGCCGATGACATGATACTGTATATAGAAAACCCAAAAGCCTCCACCCCAAGATTGCTAGAACTCATACAGCAATTTGGTAGCGTGGCAGGATACAAAATCAATGCCCAGAAATCAGTGGCATTTCTATACACTAACAATGAGACTGAAGAAAGAGAAATTAAGGAGTCAATCCCATTTACAATTGCACCCAAAAGCATAAGATACCTAGGAATAAACCTAACCAAAGAGGTAAAGGATCTATACCCTAAAAACTATAGAACACTTCTGAAAGAAATTGAGGAAGACACAAAGAGATGGAAAAATATTCCATGCTCATGGATTGGCAGAATTAATATTGTGAAAATGTCAATGTTACCCAGGGCAATCTACACGTTTAATGCAATCCCTATCAAAATACCATGGACTTTCTTCAGAGAGTTAGAACAAAGTATTTTAAGATTTGTGTAATCAGAAAAGACCCCGAATAGCCAGGGGAATTTTAAAAAAGAAAACCATATCTGTGGGCATCACAATGCCAGATTTCTGGTTGTACTACAAAGCTGTGTTCATCAAGACAGTGTGGTACTGGCACAAAAACAGACACATAGATCAATGGAACAGAATAGAGAACCCAGAAGTGGACCCTGAACTTTATGGTCAACTAATATTCGATAAAGGAGGAAAGACTATCCACTGGAAGAAAGACAGTCTCTTCAATAAATGATGCTGGGAAAATTGGACATCCACATGCAGAAGAATGAAACTAGACCACTCTCTTGCACCATACACAAAGATAAACTCAAAATGGATGAAAGATCTAAATGTGAGTCAAGAGTCCATCAAAATCCTAGAGGAGAACTCAGGCAACACCTTTTGAACTGGCCACAGTAACTTCTTGCAAGATACATCCACGAAAGCAAAAGAAACAAAAGCAAAAATGAACTATTGGGATTTCATCAAGATAAGAAGCTTTTGCACAGCAAAGGATACAGTCAACAAAACTCAAACACAACCTACAGAATGGGAGAAGATATTTGCAAATAACATATCAGATAAAGGGCTAGTTTCCAAAATCTATAAAGAACTTATTAAACTCAACACCAAAGAAACAAACAATCCAATCATGAAATGGGCAAAGGACATGAAGAGAAATCTCACAGAGGAAGACATAGACATGGCCAACATGCACATGAGAAAATGCTCTGCATCACTTGCCATCAGGGAAATACAGATCAAAACCACAATGAGATACCACCTCACACCAGTGAGAATGGGGAAAATTAACAAGGCATGAAACAACAAATGTTGGAGAGGATGCGGAGAAAAGGGAAGACTCTTACACTGTTGGTGGGAATGTGAACTGGTGCAGCCACTCTGGAAAACTGTGTGGAGGTTCCTCAAAGAGTTAAAAATAGACCTGCCCTACGACCCAGCAATTGCACTGTTGGGGATTTACCCCAAAGATTCAGAAGCAATGAAACGCCGGGACACCTGCACCCCGATGTTTCTAGCAGCAATGTCCACAATAGCCAAACTGTGGAAGGAGCCTCGGTGTCCATCGAAAGATGAATGGATAAAGAAGATATGGTTTATGCATACAATGGAATATTACTCAGCCATTAGAAACGACAAATACCCACCATTTGCTTCAACGTGGATGGAACTGGAGGGTATTATGCTGAGTGAAGTAAGTCAATCGGATAAAGACAAACAATGTATGTTCTCATTCATTTGGGGAATATGAATAATAGTGAAAGGGAATATAAGGGAAGGGAGAAGAAATGTGTGGGAAATATCAGAAAGGGTCACAGAACATAAAGACTCCTAACTCTGGGAAATGAACTAGGGGTGGTGGAGGGGGAGGAGGGCAGGGGGTGGGGGTGAATGGGTGACGGGCACTGAGGGGGACACTTGACGGGATGAGCACTGGGTGTTATTCTGTATGTTGGTAAATTGAACACCAATAAAAATTAATTTATTAAAAAAAACATAACCTGTGAGAGTTCTTCTTTTAGAAGATTTTATTTATTTATTCCTGAAAGACACATAGAGAGAGAGACAGAGACATAGGCAGAGGGAGGAGAAGTAGGCTCCATGCAGGGAGCCTGATGCGGGACTTGATCCCAGGACTCTGGTATCATGACCTGAGCCAAAGGCAGATGCTCAAACACTGAACCACGCAGGTGTCCTGAGAGTTCTTTTCATTGTTTTAGTAATCAGTCATGTTAAAATTTTATAATGCAGAGACATATAAAATGATCTAGGGTCCTGGATCAGGTCTGCATAGGGCTCTCCGTGGGGAGCCTGCTTCTTCCTCTGCCTAAGTCTCTGCCTCTCTCTGTGTATCTCTCATGAATAAATAAATATTTTAAAAATAATAAAATAAAATAAAATTTTATAGTACAAATAGTCAAGGCATGCTGAACATCACTCATCATTAGGAAAATGCAAATCAAAGTCACTTAATAGTCATTAAAAATACCATTATCAACAACAACAACAACAAAAACCCAGAAAATGTGTTGGTGAGGATGTGGAGAAATTGGAAGCCTTGTGCACTGTCAATGGGAATGTAAAATGATGCAGCTACTGTGGGAAACAGGATAAAGATTCCTCAAAAAATTAAATGTTGAATTAATATATGATCCAATAATTCTACTTCTGAGTATATACTCCAAAGGAGTGAAAACAAGGACTCAACAGATATTTGCATATCCGTGTTCACAGCAGTATTATTCACAATTGTCAAAAGGTGGAAGCAAACCAGCATCCACTGACAGATGAATGGATAAACAAAATGTAGTATGTACCTGCAGTGGAATATTATCACCATAAAAAGGAAGAAAATTCTGACATATGCTGCAAGATAGATAAACTTGGATGACAGTAAGCTAAGTGAAGTAAGTCACAAAAGGACAAATACTCTATGATTTCACTTATATGAGGTCCCTGGAGCAAATTCATAGGAACAGAAAGCAGAACAGTGGTTGCCAGGGCTAGCAGAAGGGGAGAAGGTGCAGTTATAATTTAATGGATGGAGAGTTTTAGTTCAGGATATTGAAAAAGTTCTCTGGATGGATGGTGGTGATGGCTGCACAATAATGTACTTAAGGCCACTAAAGTGTAGACTTAATATGGTTAAGATGGAAAATTTTATGTGCATTTTACCACAATAAAAAAATAAGTTAAAAAATTTGCAGCATAGCCAAGAGCACCTTGGAAAATAGGATTTTATATTAAAATGTTTCCAAGCATGCTATTCTGACCAGAGTTCAGAAAGACTGCACTGGCCTGCTCTCCTGCTGGCTCAGCAGCTGGGCCTCCCTAATCCCACTTCACCGTTGTTGAACGGTCTGAGAGTCTATATGCTTATAAAAGGAACATGATAGCAAACGTGTCTACTGAGTCAGAAGCTCTAAATAACTTGTTGGAACCAGGTGGTCATGAATCACTGTCATGAGCTACGTATGACCCACAGAAGCAGGAAACACATTGGCCATGGGAATACAGGGAGAGCCATTCTACTATTTTCAACTCCCACCTCCTCTCAGAGGAAATGAGGGTCAGCCCACAGAGAGGCTGTGAGGAGAGCTGCTTGGGACCACTGTAGGCACAGTGCTCTGCCTATCTTCTCAGGACAGCTTCCATGGAACATCTAGCCTCTGCCAGGAGTCACCTCAAGAGACCTTCCCAGAACCCCAACCAAATATCCTCTGTCTGCCATACACACTCTTTATTTCCTTTGTAGCAATGTTCATTTTACATTATTTTGCCTACTTTTTACTCATTTGTTGGGTTATCTCCCCCTTCTCAGCCCTTCCCACCAAGGGAGGAAGTTTCCTTTTCCAATATCCCATACAAAAGAGAAAGATAAGAAGGGGACTGGTGAGGAGGAGAGGAAGAAGGGGAGGAGGTGAAAAGAGAGGAGGGAGAGAAATAAGAGATAGAAATTACCTGATAGATGAGACAGTACTTTTCATAGTTAATTGGAGACAACTTTTATGATTAACAATGTCATTTATATCTTTGTATATGTAACATCAGCTCCATCTCACACCAGAAAACACAGATACACTCCTCTGGTTTTTACCTTTCCTTTAGAAATAAATGCACAAATTCCATCAGCTGCCTGATGTTGAAAATGCCAGCTTTTCTAAACACACGAAATTCAGCAGAGCATTTATAAGTAGACTCAATAAAAGGATATTCTATATGGGGTAAACCTTGAAAACTTAAATATCTTTAGAAATTACCCCAAATTCCTTCTCTCTCTCTCTCTCTCTCTCTCTCTCTCTCTCTCTCTCTCTCTCTCTCTCTTCTTATTGAATCACACCCTGGGAGCAAATGATGCAATTTTATTGCTGGAGATAACTGTGTGTGTGTGTGTGTGTGTATGTGTGTGTGTGTTCAACAAAGTATAATATATTCCACCGTGTGAAAAAGGTATGTGATTATTGGTTACACCTAAAACAGCAGCTGCATTGTTATTCCTTAAAAAAGTGCCCACGTGACAAATTCTAAGCTATGTGACCCTTCTGCTAGAAGCTCTTGTGTATACAGAGCCTAGTTACCTTCCCAGGCTTAGGAGAGGAGTCCTCACAGCCTTGAACCTTGGGAGATGCTGCCTTGACAGCTTGGCATTCCTTACTTACACAGTCCAGATTGCATCAGTGAGCACTAAAAGCAAAAACAAAAACAAAAACAAAAAACCCTAGGCATTCAATGTTTCTCAGTGTGCAGATTAGAATAAACCAAAGCCTCTAGTGTCTGTAATTTCTTCTGTGCTATGCACAGAGCCCTCCGAAGGCCACTTAGGCCCCTACATGAAGAGTTGTGCCTTTCCTAGTATAAGGCTGCACTATTTTCAGCTTGAATTTCTCATGTGGATTGGCCATGTGCATCTGCTGCTCTGTGCAGGAAGCAAGCAGCAATCCTGCTCCTTCTCTCCAGTGGTTCCCCTCATTACCTCCCTCTGCTCTGACAGGGATTCCCTAACCTGGCCAGGGCCAGTAATCAAACACAGACACCCCAAGCTGGGACTACGGAGAGATCTCTTTATTCTTTGCAAAGGGGGGAGGAGGGGCAGAGGGAGAGAGAAAGAATCTTTTTTTTTTTTTAAGATTTTATTTATTTTCTCATAAGAGGCAGAGAGAGAGAGGCAGAGACACAGGCAGAGGGAGAAGCAGGCTCCCTGCAGAGACTGTGATAAGGGACTCCATCCCAGGAGACCTAAACCAAAGGCAGATGTTCAAGCACTGAGCCATCCAGGCATCCCAGAAAGAGAGAATCTTAAGCAGGCTCCATACCTAGTGTGGAGCTGGACTCGGGGCTTGATCTCATGACCCTGGGGTCATGACCTGAGCTGAAATCAAGAGCCAGACACTCAACCGACTGAACCACGCAGGTGCCCACAGAGAAATCTCTAAATGAGGATGTAGTCCATAAAAAAATTGTCCCATATTTTCCTGAATATATATATGATGCTACAGATACTATAGTTACCTTTTAAAAAAGTGTGTCCATGGCTTCTTAACTTATTAAGTGCAGCAGATTATTAAGCATATACCAGGAAAGTGATGCAGAGGGGTGATCCAGGGAAGAAGATACATGTAAGTAATCTTTCGGGATTACTCTCCCACTCCAATACAGACACACACACACACACACACACACACACACACACACTCCAGTAAGTGTTCTATAATGTAGCTTTAATTAAGTTATTTTAAATGGAGATGATATTAATTTGATTCTCTTGAAGCAGGGACACAAAAGTTATGAGGCTATCTGATTCTTACTGTTAGGTGTGAGAGCAGCATACAGTTTTCCCAGATCTAAATGTATTTTACATATATATTTTTATCATCTCTAACTACATCTTTAAGCTTTGAGTCAGCCAACTGGTTGGGAAGGAGATAGGGATCCAGGTCCCTCCACTAGGAACATTAGGTTAGTCACTTAATGTGGTGCCAATGCACTTCCAAACTAAATGAGATAGTATCTGTTAATATGCTCATTATGAATCAGATCCCCATCTAAGTGATTTCTACAGATGAACACATTTTCCCCCTCATGAAAGCCTGTGAAGTATATTCTAATTTTGCCCATTTTTCAGATGAGGAAAACTGAGGCCCAGCAAGGGTAATTATTGTGCTCAGATTGCATAGCAGTAAGTGGTAGAGCTGAAATCTGAGCCCAGACAGGCTAGCGTGTGAGCCTTCACTCGTACCACAGTATCTGTGTTGAAGACAGAAAATTTCAGGAAACATTATCCTCCACATATAAGTGAAAAAATTAATTTTACTTGTACAGAAACATGCCGATTGCCATTTTCAGTTGTGGATAAGGTAAATTAAAAGAACTTCAGTACCTTAAATGTAATTCTGCTGGGGCACACATTACTTCTAAGTCAAGATTCACGCAACACCTACTGCTTAATTCAATTTCCTCATCATTCATTCACTCATCCAACACGTGCCCATTGAGCACCAAAGATGTGGCAGGTTGGGGACTCCACTTTCAGCATATGAATTCATCGTTGAGCCCTGTCTCAGGAAAGTTTACAGCATTACCCAAAGTGTCAAAGAATCAGGGTAGGAATGTGACTAATGACAGATATGTCCCCCATGTGGCTGGTGTGTTGGGATTCTTGTGCTTGCATGAGTTCTGAAGTCAGGGCTCTCAGACATGTGCTCTGGGCTCTCTGTGCTTGGAGAGAGCTTGGCAGCCTGTCAGCAGAGGCATCAGACTCTATGGTGGTCCTGGCCTCAGGGCACGTTGGGGCTGCCATCAGGCCCATGCCTCCTGGGGATGATGGGAGTGCTGCAGTGCTTGGACTTCAACCTCTTCATGCCATGGATCTCCTTGACCCTCTGGTGAAGACCACAGATTCCCCAAACTCATGTTTCGAAGCTTGTAGAAAGGAATACATTAATGGCAAAGTAGGCCAATTATACTGAAATAGCAAGATAAGGGTTTTTTAAATTAGTTTTATGTGAGATAATAGAAAAAATATATGCAGTTGATCCTTGAATAACCTGGGCTTGAATTGTGTGGGTCCATGTGTACATGGATTTTGATAGTATAATACTATAAAGGCATTTCCTCTTCCTTGGTCCCAGGCCTGGTGGGAACCTGCTCTGAGGGCTCAGGAGCCTGGCTGAGGTGAGCCTTCCACACCCAGAGGAAAGCTGCTGTCTGACACAGAGGGGCAGTATCCCAGAGCTTGTTTCCCTTCTGCTGCTCCTGTATGTTATGGAATGTTATTCTAAAACACCCTGTGAAACATTAAGGGACAAATAATGTGGTGTTCACACCTTATACAAAGTAAAAATGTTAGGTCAACATTTTTAATAAAGCTGGAAAGAAGTAAAAGGAAGAAAAACCCATGGCACACTTTCTTATTATGATGTGGCATGCCCACCCTGTTCTCCCGTTTCACATTAGTATTAGTTCTGTTCCTCAGGTGATGGCTTCTCCAAGGCAGGTGGAAATGGCCATTTCACCACATGTGAGGTATTTCCAACCCTCCTCCTCCCCAATACCGCCTACTGTAATTTGCAGCTTGAGGCTACAGGTGCCAAAAGGTGGAAACAACAGAATGTCCATCCACAGATGAGTGGATACACACAATGTGGTATACATATACAGTCTATGTCATGGTTAATATTGTATCAGCTTGGCTGGGCTAAAGGATGCCAGGAGAGCTTGTAAAACACTATTTCTGGCTGTGTCTGTGAGGATGTTTCTGAAAAAGACTAGCATTTGAATCAATAGACTGAGAAAAGATCCACCCCCACCAGCACTGATGGGCATCATCCAATCCATTGAGGGCCTGAACAGAATAAAGAGATAAAAGAAGGGTGAATTCTCTCTATTCTTTATCTGGTACATTCATCTTCTCCTGCCTTCAGACATCAGTGTTCCTGGTTTTGAGACCTTTGGACTTGGACTGAATTTTATCATCAGCTTTTCCTTGTTCTTTAGCTGCAGACAGCAGGTTGTGGGACTTCTCGGCCTTAGTAACTGCATGAGCCAATTTCTATAATAAACCTCCTCTTAAATATTTCTATATGTATACCACTGGTTCTGTTTCTCTGGAAAACCCTATAGAATGCAATAGTTTTCAACCTTGAGAAGAAAGGAAATTCTGACCCCTGCTACAACATGGGTAAAGCTTGAAGACATCATGCTGAGTGAAATTAGGCAGTCACAAAGGACCAACTGTATATGATTCTACTTACATGAGGTCCCTTGGGTGGTCAGATTCATAAAGAAGGATTCATAGATAGGATTCATAGAATAGGATGGTGGGGGCAAGGGGTTGGAGGAAAGGGAATGAGTGCACAGTGTTTAATGGGGACAATTTCTGTTTGGAATGATGAAGAAATTCTGAGGATGGATGGTGGTGGTTGTACAACAATGTAAATGTACTTAATGCCATTGAATTGTGCACTTAACATACAGAAAATGGTAAATTGTATGTTATTTGTATTTTATCACAACAAAAAATACATAAAAGAAAAAAAAAAGAATACATAAGTCATCAGAGTGAGTACAAACCTTGAAAAGCTACTGAGGGAACATGTGAAAACATTTCCCCAAAGGCTTCTCAGAGGTGGGAAGCTGTAATATTCCAACCTGTGACTCTTTGAGTCACTCTTGAGGTATGCACTGCCTTCATTCAAATATCAATCTTTGTATCTACCCAAGCAATACATGTTCCTGGATTAAAAAGCCAGAGTACTGAAAACAAGGCAGTCCCCAGCACCTCCCTCCCTGTCCAGGTTGGATTCCATGAAAGTGACTACTTTCAACATTGCATCTTCCAAATTTCAAACAAAACTGCTTACATAGCTATCTATCAATTTATTCCTTTAAGCATTACCCATCAGCTGTCTGGTATGAAGATAAACTTAGCATTTACATAACCTTCACCTTTCCTCCCCCATTCTTTCAAATCTATTGCCATTTTTGTTAAGTCACTTTTCATTGTTTACATTCTATTTTTGGCACCAAGGCCAATATGCAACTGAGCTAATTACATTTCTTTTCCTACATATGTTTTTAAAAATATTTTCTTAGAATTAATAATTTCTTATTTTACCTCATTTTCTATAGCTCTATCCCAAATTCATCCCGTCTTATCCTACAGGTCAGTAGTATAAAATGTCTCTCAATGCTGTTTTCCACACAAACACATAAGTGATTTATCAGTTCATTAGTGTGCTGGTCCCAACTTCTAGCAGCTGGGGAGAGCTAATTATTAAATATTCAGAAATTTTGTAAGTGGACTGTCATTGTGTTGAGAGCTTGATATCAGCATAATGGAATATTTTATGTTATAGAAATTAGTAAATGTCAGTAGTCAGGGGCTGTTGTTTTGTATTACGGACAGTCTGTTTCTCCACATACCATGCTATCGATTTCATTTTGTTCCCTAGAGGCAAGTCTTCCAGAGCATCTGCAGGTACAGGCTGTGGGGCTATCCTCAGCATTCCTTCCCTTTACTGCTCTTTGTCTCCCTCCTGCATTGTTCTCCTTTCACTGGACCGCTTTTATTTATTGCATTTGATGTGGATTCTTTTTTTTAAGTTATATTTTATTGGAGTTCAAATTGCCAACATATAGCATAACACCCAGTGCTCATCCCATCAAGTGCCCCCCTCAGTGCCCATCACCCAGTTGCCCCTACCCCTCCACCCACCTCCCTTACCACCACCCCTTGTTCATTTCCCAGAGTTAGGTGTCTCTCATGTTCTGTCTCCCTTTCTAATATTTCCCACTCATTTTTTCTCCTTTCCCCTTTATTCCCTGTCACTATTTTTTATATTCCCCAAATGAATGAGACCATATAATGTTTGTCCTTTTCCGATTGACTTATTTCACTCAGCCTAATACCCTCCAGTTCCATCCACATCGAAGCAAATGATGAGTATTTGTCGTTTCTAATGGCTGAGTAATATTCCATTGTATACATAAACCACATCTTCTTTATCCATTCACCTTTCGATGGACACCGAGGCTCCTTCCACAGTTTGGCTATTGTGGACATGGCTGCTAGAAACATCGGGGTGCAGGTGTCCCGGCATTTCACTGCATCTGTATCTTTGGGGTAAATCCCCAGCAGTGCAATTGCTGGGTCGTAGGAAAGATCTATTTTTAACTCTTTGAGGAACCTCCACACAGTTTTCCAGAGTGGCTGCATCAGTTCACATTCCCACCAACAGTGCAAGAGGGTTCCTCTTTCTCCATTGATGTGGATTCTTCACACTAACCTCCTAGCAAAGATATACAGAAGGTAATTGTTTAATTCTTTGCAGGCTTTTATTTTCATTCATAATTGATTAATTCTTTGAACATGAAATTTAAGGTTGAAAATATTTTCCCTTGAAATTTTGAAGGCACTGCTCCACTGCTTTCCAGCTTTTGATATTGCTGTATAGAAGTTTGAGGATATTCTTGAAAAGAGTCTATTGATTCTTACTTTATCGAAATTCTTCTCTTTCATTTTTTCAATTCCTCCTTTACTGGTCGGGTATTTTACTTTGTGCATTTATACTCTGGTTTTCTTCTTTTTCTTTCCTATTTCCATCTTTGTCTTTTTAAACCTACAAATAATTTACAGAATATTTATTGACTTTACCTATCTATTGAATTTTTAATTTATTAACATTCTTTTATTTCTTTTTTTTAAAGATTTTATTTATTTATGCATGAGAGACATACAGAGAGAGAGAGAGGCAGAGACACAGGCAGAGGGAGAAGCAGGCTCCATGCAGGGAGCCTGACATGAGACTCGATCCCAGGTCTCCAGGATCCCACCCTAGGCTGAAGGCAGCGCTAAACCGCTGAGCCACTGGGGCTGCCCCTTTTTATTTCTAAAAGCACTGTCTTGTTCTTGATTCTTACTTTTTGTGATGTCGTGTTATTTTTTCACAGATGGACTATGTCTTTGAAGATATTATGCTTTTCTTTGTTTGCTTTGAACTCTAGCTTTCATATTAGAGACTTTCTCAAATGTTTGATGATTCTTTGTACTTATTTAAAAGTAAAGGACTGGACATCATTAATCACTCGGACAACCACTAACTTTCCCCCTTTCCTCCTTGTCCTTTTGGTTCTACACATTTTTTATTCCTTTACTATAATTTGACTGGGGTTTAGGATGGAGCTGAGATAAACACCTGTGTTAGCCTGCCATCTTTATTTTATTTATTTATTTTTTATTTTTATTTTTATTTTTTTAAGATTTTTTTACTTATTTATGATAGACAGAGAGAGAGAGAGAGAGAGAGAGAGAGAGAGAGAGAGAGGCAGAGAACAGGAGGAGGGAGAAGCAGGCTCCTTGGAGCCCGACATGGGACTCAATCCCGGGACTCCAGGATTGCGCCCTGGGCCAAGGGCATAGCCTGCCATCTTTAAATAGAAATGGTTTATCCCTCATTTTTCTTGCCTTTTGTCTTTCAATCTGTTCCTGATAGATGTGTCCTTACTCTTTTGCAACTAAAATCCTTTTTCCTGGACTCATATGCCATCCTGTGTCTAGTGTTGGGGGAACAGAGGACTAGCTGAGGACAAAGCACAAGTCCAGTGCAGCACATTGACAACCCCTTGAAACAGGCAAAGGGACATTCCTCTACTGACTCAACTGCCTCAATGTTCATACTTTGCTAAGGGCAAAAGGCAATCTTAGTCCGACCCCTAGGACCCTGTAAGTCTACTTTAACATATAAAAATTCCTCTAGAAATTTCTTTTATCTCTGCCTTATCTCTCTTTCCTTTATCTCTTAGTTTACATATTACAATGAATGTTCACTCAAATACAGAATTTAGAAGGCCATTGCTTAGTGTAGTGTACTGAAAGTGTCTATTCTGATGGTAGTGCACATTTTATGAGCATGTTATGACACTAGTGGATTCCCTAAAAACATTGCAGCAATGCCCCCCAAAAAACAAATTTTACTTTTTTGATAACTTACTCTCTAATTTTTATTATTACACTTCTATAGAAATCACTCATTATATCACATTTTTGTGGTGATTAATTCTTCCTTCATGTGATTTCAAAAAACATAGATGAATGGAACGATTCTTTTTTTTAATTTTTATTTATTTATGATAGTCACAGAGAGAGAGAGAGGGAGAGAGAGAGGCAGAGACATAGGCAGAGGGAGAGGGAGAGGGAGGAGCAGGCTCCATGCACCGGGAGCCCGATGTGGGACTCGATCCCAGGTCTCCAGGATCACGCCCTGGGCCAAAGGCAGGCGCCAAACCGCTGCGCCACCCAGGGATCCCCTGGAACGATTCTTTTGAAACGAATCTGGTAGCTACTGTTACTAAAATGACTTAAAAATTTGCACTTCTAATATGAAGTATAATAGAATCTTGTCACAATGTTCAATTATTTTTAAAGAAATAGGAAACAAATTATGTTCTTGTAGTACAAAGCATGAGGAGCTAGATAGTGAGAGAATATTAACATATTCAAGAAAATATGTATAGTTTGCAAAGAAACTATGAAGTCATAATACAGACTTCAAAACATAAAGCTTGATAAGATACCACTGTTTGTGGAGACTATGAGGAGTGAGTCAAATGCCATAGAGAAATCAAAAATTTTTTTTAAAGATTGAGAAATGCTAATGTGAAGCTTGACTTTAAGATTTTGCCAAGGATGGATCAGATGAATACACTAAAGCTAAGCTGTGTCCCATTCTACCCTTACCCTAATTCTGAAATATGAACTTACAAGAAGTACTTCCCTAGTCCTAATAAGGAGACTTTCTTCCCCTGTGTCTAAATGTTAGGATCAAAAAGGTAGAACCTTATAACCCAAAGTGTGATGTGCGAACCAGCAGCACCTGAGAGGTTGCTAAATGTAGACTCTCAGGCTGAGTTAGGGAAAAATGGGGCTAGGCAGGGCTTGGTAGGGGGCTATGGACTCAGGCTCACAAAAATCCCAAAAATGAGATGGTGATGAAGATAAACCAGAAATAAATAAATAGACCATCCTGCCCCTGGTGCCAGAGGTGGGGTCTTGTTACAACAGCTACTTGTGACCAACAAAGGATTACCTTACTGGACCCTAAAAAGAAAGTAAGCCATTGAAGTTATTATCACTAGTCCTTACTCAATGGTGGTATCAGTAGATATGTTAAAAGGACTCAGGTTCCTTAGTTGGCTTTCAATAAAAGACAAACCCTACAAACCCTCAGTGGAAACCCTGTTGGGACCCCTCTCACTCCTGAGAGGTTTCTCTATGTCTTTGCTTAATAAACTTCTATCATTTTACTCACTCTCCTGTGTCTGCGAGATAAGAACCAAGCTCTCCCATATCAAGGCCCTAACTTAAGCTTACTGAAACAAAATATGCATTTCCATAAAATCTCCAGGAGCTCTGTATGCACTGTAAAGCAGTGACCCATAATCCTGGTTGAATACCAGAGTCATCAGAAATGTAAACTATAAAACCAAACTAAAACCAAAATATAAACAAACTACAGCCAACAGCAAAAAAACAAAACAAAACAAAAAAACCAAAACACAAAAAAACTAATGGTCAGGGGGATCCCTGGGTGGCACAGCGGTTTAGCGCCTGCCTTTGGCCCAGGGCGCGATCCTGGAGACCCGGGATCGAATCCCACGTCAGGCTCCCGGTGTATGGAGCCTGCTTCTCCCTCTGCCTGTGTCTCTGCCTCTCTCTCTCTCACTGTGTGCCTATCATAAATAAATAAAACAAAAAAAAATAAAAAAATTAAAAAAAAAACTAATGGTCAGGATCACCCCAGAACAATTGACTAAACTACAACTTAATCGGTCTGGGTTCCAGCCATCTAGATATTTTAAAATTCTGCCAGGTAATTCTGATGGGCAAAAGTTTGTGAGTTCCCGTTCATGACCTACTAGGTCCAAAACCCAGCTACATTTCTCTCTTAGAGAATGGATTCCTGCACCTGCATCACAGTCCCCTTACCATACAGACAGCTCAAACACACTGACTGCATGCTTGAACTTCAAATACTAACTTCCTTACAGTTTCTCTTTGCCCTATTTTTCTTGTCTGTCAGGACTATGTCTTTTTGTATTCCCGAAATTAACTGCTGTCCTGAAATATAGTCATATATTTTCAGACACTGCCTATACCATAATCTGTAAACAATGAAAAGGAAGAACTCCAGCCTCTGGCCCTTCCCAGACTCTTCTCATGCCTGTCTTTCAGTAATTAGCTCAAACATTTATTCCATGATCTGGACGATGGACATTTACTTTGTACCTCTTTTCTTCTGTGCTTTTGTTTTCTATACTGTTATGTTAGATATCTGCATATTGGTTATTTATGAATTGCATTATTGTCATTTACTTTATTAATCGGTACAGCAAAAGTCCATTCATTGTTGTTACAGGTTTGGATTTCAAGGCCTAATCATGAGAATTGATCATCTTTCCCTAATTATCAATGAATTAGCTACTTTATACTATTTTTTTCATCATGATAAGTGTACTCTTCTATAGCTCAGAGTCGAAACTTTTTATTGTGGCCAACAAGACTCTTCATAATTTCATCTTCATCGGTTTTGAGTTACTCCTGTTATATCAAACATATATAGAGTCAGTAAACTTCAGGATTTCTCCTCCTGACTATGTAGTAATAAGTCAACCTTGTTTTTAGCCCTTGCAATCGTAACATTATTTGTTACTTGGCATAGCCTAGCCTGTCTGACAGACAGTGTCAAATAACACCAAAGGTAGACAGAAATTAGAAGAGTAAAAGCAGATTTTACTCAGAAATTATTGCAGTAGGGGAAATGAGATCTCATTATAGAACCAGGCTCAATTTCAAATACAGCATGGGTAAGTGGGTGTTTATAGGCCAGGAACCTGGTGGGGGTCATTGTGTGGAAGTTCCTAAGAGGAAACATCATGGGTAAGAGGAGATTCTGGCTAAACTGACCTTACAGGAGTCTTGTTGAAGTCAGTGATCAAACATTACCTGAGGGATAGTGGAGGATGAGGAATTTGGTTAGATATTGAGGGTGATCATATATCACCTGTTGAGGGCAGAAGATTCCATCTAAACTGATTTAGCTTAATTCATACTAAAATTGAACTCTTACAGACATGCTAAGGATAAGGTCTCATTGAAAAAGAGCTCAGGGACACCTGGGTGGCTCAGTGGTTGAGCATCTGTCTTTTGGCTCAGGGTGTGGTCCTGGAGTCCCAGGATTATGTCCCACATTGGGCTCCCTGCATGGAGCTTGATTCTCTCTCTGCTTATGTCTCTGCCTCTCTCTCTGTATCTCTCATGAGTAAATAAATCAAATCTTTAAAAAAAAAAAAAAAAAAAAAGGAAAAGGAAAAGAGCTCAGAGTTGCCTGACTCAGATTTGGTTGAGGGAATCTTTGTCAGTAAAGCATTCACATCTCCCAGTCTTGTTCCCACTGTCTGAGATGCATGTTAAGCTCATCCTTTTTCCTTTGGCAAAATGCCTTTCATCCTTCACATCTCCTCTCCTCTTGAGATTTCCAGGGACAGTTATGGCCTCCCTCAGGCTCCCATATCTCCTTGTTCAGACCTAATACTTTTCATTTTGTATTGAATTGTATTCAATTGTATGAAGTATTTTCTGACTATGGCCTCTTCTCAGATGTATGAAGTATTTTCTGACTATGGCCTCTTCTCAGATGTAAGTTCCCCAAGATCAATGTCTTTTCATCATCAGCATACAAAGAACTTGCCAAGTGCACAAAGACTCCCTAGTAAGCACCATCTTAGAGCCTCTTTTTAAAAATTTTTGTTTCAATTTTGCTTATGGACAACTAAATTACTTCCAGAAATCAGCAATCTAAGCATCCACCAAGTGGATTGTTTCTATTTTTAAACAAATTCAAAATATAAAAATCTGGGTTTATGTAATGGATCCACTAGGGGGAGAAAAGATGATGTACATACAGTTTTCTTCACCATAAGCCCAGTCTAGAAGCTTTCAAGGCTTTTGTGGCACACCAGCTAGACAGCTCTAAGAAAGAATGCAATATATTTTATTCCTTTTGTTTCCCAGAAGCTAGCACAGTGCTCAAGGTAGAGTAGCACACAGTTGACAATTTCTGAATTGAATTTAATGACTAGGAAAACAAATACCTATGAGAGCTATGAGAGCTAGTGATGAGTCCTTCCTTGAGTCTCCTAACTGCTCTGTCTTGTACAAAGTCTTTTTCACTCTTTCAGAACGAAATCCAGGCACAGCACCATCTATTTATTTGTTTTATAAAAATGGTGTCCTGAATGCCTCTGGGAGCTACAATTAAGGAAGAAAGACAGAGGAGGAGTAAGAAAGTGATATAAGGGAGAGGGAAGGAGGTGGAGCCAGAGGAGGAGGGGAGAAAAGGAGGAGGAGGAGAAGATGATGTTGACAAAGACCACACAGTACAAAACTGCAAAAAGCACTGCTTAGTACTAACAAATGCTATATTGCCCGGAGCTCCAAATCAATGGGACATTTTAGCTAGTTATCCACAATCATACACCAGATCTTGGTGGCAAGGGCTCCCACTTTGCTGTGTGATGAGGTATGGTATGGTCAGGAGGAAGTATCCAGGGCAGCTGAGGCTCAGAGTGGGAGTCAGGTCGGCCTGACCTCAGAACTTGCCTCCATCTGCTCTAATGCTTCCTCTACTCCTGGGAGCTGATCTGTAATTTCTGGGTTCTGGCTTCTAACTGGAAGTCTAGTTCTGGGTTGGAAGAAGCCACTATGAAGTTTCACCCATGGTGAAAATTGGCTTACCCACCTGGCTTGGTTCTGACAGCAGAAGAAAAGTTTGGAGGAATGCCCTTTTTAAAACTTCCTTGCCTGTGGCTGCCCTCCCTAGCCAAACTGCTGAGGGTCTTGCCCCCTTGCCTCACTGCTATTCCTGGAGTGGAAGCTCAAGTCCTGTTGCTGTCCATGGAATCAGGAAGGAGCTAAATTGTCACCCTCAAATTTTAGTTTTACTAAGATATAATTTTCATATAATGAAATGCACAGATTTTAAATTCATAGTTCATCATTATATATATCACATATATTTATATATCATGTATATTTTTAATATACCATATAACCACTCTAATTAAGACAGACAACAAATTCATCAGTACAAAAGGTTCTGGTTTGTCCATTTAGATTCTACTCTGAACCTCTATTACTGATCTGATTTCTGTTACTGTAGATTAGTTTTGTCTGTTCTTGAACTCTGGAATAATAGCCTATGTACTGTTTAATGTCTAGCTTCCTCAACATAATTATTTTGGGCTCATCCATGTTGTTAATGTGTATCAATAATTCTATTTTTATTGCTGACTTATATTTCATTGCATAACTACGTCACAATGTGTTTATTGGTTTTCTCCTACTGAAAAACATTTAGGATTTTTCCAGTTTAGGACTATTATGGAAAAACATTACTGTAAATACTTATATCCAACTCTAACTATGAATGTATATTTTTATTTCTTTTGGATCAATACCTGGAACTGGAACTGCTGAGTCATAGAGTAAATGTATATTTAACTTTTTCAGAAACTGCTGAACTGTTTTTTTTTAATTTTTTATTTATTTATTTATGATAGTCACAGAGAGAGAGAGAGGCAGAGACACAGGCAGAGGGAGAAGCAGGCTCCATGCACCAGGAGCCCGACATGGGATTCGATCCTGGGTCTCCAGGATCGCGCCCTGGGCCAAAGGCAGGCGCCAAACTGCTGCACCACCCAGGGATCCCCCTGAACTGTTTTCCAAAGTGGTTGCACCATTTCACACTCCTTCCAGTAGTGTTTTCAGGATGCTCCAAATCTTTGTCAACTTTTAGAGATACCAGTCTTTTCAATTTTAGCCATTTTAGTGAGTGTGAATTGATATTTCATTGTGGTTTCATTGACATTTTATTAATAAAGTGATATTGACTACTTATTTATATGTTCATTGGTTGTTTAGTCTCTTGTGTATTGTTTGTTCAAGTCTTTCAATTTTCAAAAAAATAAATTAGGTCTGTGTCTATTATTGAGTTGTAGTAGTTATATATTCTGGATATAAGTTCTTTGTCAAATATATGTATTGTAAATATTTTATCTGTGTTTTTTTATTTTTAACATTTTTTTCTTTTGGTGAGCATCATTTAAAAAAATTTTTGATGAACTTGAATTTATCATTTTTTCTTTTAAGATTAGTACTTTTGGTGTGTTGTCCAAGAATTATTTGCCTACCCTTGGTTCCAAAATAGTATTCTAGCTTACTTCTAGAAGCATCATAATTTTGGCTCTTATGTTTAGGTTGATGATACATCTTGAATTAATTTTTGTGTAAGGCATAAGGTTAGAGCTTTTACCTCAGGAATCAGGTGGGTATGGGTGATATTATCAATGCCTCAGCCCAGTTAAATTTCTTGTAATTCTCACTTTGGAATGGAATACCATTTAACTCTCCCAGCTTACTACACTCAGTTGGCACTTGACTCTCAGAATCTTAGGTAAGGGGCAGCCCAGATGGCTCAGTGGTTTAGCAACACCTTCAGCCCAGGGCCTGATCCTGGAGACCCAGGATTGAGTCCCACGTTGGGCTCCCTGCATAGAACCTGCTTCTCCATCTGCCTGTGTCTCTGCCTCTCTCTCTCTAATAAATAAATAAAACATTTTTTTTTAAGAATCTTAGGTAAGGTCTGTATTCATGACATACTGGCATTCACAGCAAGACAGACATCATTGGCCCCCATATTTATTACAGAATCACTGACTTAACATAAAGAGCATTGCAGTTATATACACTAGTACCTTAATTTTATAGAGGAAAGATTAAAGTTCAAAGAGGTTAAGTGCCTTGCTGGAAGTGGCATGGCTTTGCAAATAATGGAATCAGGTCTAAACACAAACTAGGACTTCCGGTTTACATTTTTTTTTTTTTAAGAGGGGTGAAGAAAAAAAGAAAACAAAGAGACAAAAAAAAATCCCATAAGACTGCACCATATATGATGAGTGGCTGGAAAATTAGTGGGTCAAAAAATCTGGAAAAGTATATATAAAATAAAGGTACCTAAAATGCCTCCTCAGGACACTGATCCATATGACTCCAGAAATCCACTGGCAAAGTCTGAGTAGTCCTGTTTCTTAAACTCTGAAGTAAATGTATATTTATATTCCAAGGGCTTACAACATTTGTCACCTGTAGTACTTCTCTAAACTGTACCCACCATAATCTGGTATTGTCGGTGGTTCCACAGAGCCCTACTCAAGAGCAATCTTGGACATTTCAAAGGCATATTGTGAGAGAGTCCACGCTCTAAAATGTTGAATAGTGTCAAAGATGAGGGGGAAATATTCTTCAAGAGCTGGCCTAATTTTGGAGTCCATGTGTGCCTGAATCTACTTCCTGTGAATGCCAGTTGTGAGCTAGAAAAGCATGTGTTGATGTCAGTTGCATTGCCACTGACATGGACAATGATAACCTTGAGTCTGTCTATGGGTATATAGACATGCTGCATGTTGACACTTCAGTGCTTATAAAACAAAATCACATGGGATGACTTGATGGCAGAATGCAGAACACAGGGCTTATGTGATCTCCCCTCAAAGTTCTGAATCCTTAAGCTCATTCATCACTATCTCCTGATATACCAACATGTCAAGTTTTGGAAACTACTTAGGCAGTTCTTGGACTGCTGCCACAGGCCCAGGGCCACTACTCATCTGGGGATCAGCAATGATATGCACAGTGTGCAGCGTTCGTGCAAACAGGAGTCTGCTCCACACCCTGTGTGCTAAGCCTGAGAAGTGGGGCCACCACAGCTCTTATGGGTGTCTATCCTGAGGGGGTAGGATGACCACTCACTCCCTTTTTAGGATATCACCCGGGTCAAAGGCCAGGGTGTGTGAGCTGAAGTACTTCTGCTGCTGCTACTGCTGCTGCTGCTGCTGCTCCTGGAAGCTGGGCAGAAGTAAATACTCACCTTCAAGGTAAGTGCCACCCTAAGTAACTTGACTTCTGCTTACAAAAGAGTGTTATGGCATATATATGTTATCTATGATATCTATGAGATTTATATTGTACACATATTCTATAGTCTGAAATGTTGAAATTCCAACCTCCAGTGTGATATTGGGAGGGGAGGGTCTTTGGAAAGTGATTAGATCACAAAGGTGATCACAAGAGTGAAGCCCTTGTGAATGGGGTTAGTGTTCTTACAAAAGAGCCTCTTCTACCATGTGAGGGGCACAGAGAAAAGTTGGTAGTCTGCAGCGGGAAGAGGGTTGTCACCAGAACTTGACCATGCTGGCACCCTGAACTCAGACATCCAGCCTCCAGAACTGTGAGAAATAAACTTCTGTTGGGATACCTGGGTGGCTCAGTGGTTGAGCATCTGCCTTCAGCTCAGGGTGTGATCGTGGGGTCCTGGAATGGAGTCCTGCACTGAGCTCCCTATGGGGAGCCTGCTTCTCCCTCTGCCTGTGTCTCTGCCTCTTTCTGTATGTCTCTCACAAATAAATAAATAAAAATTTAAAAATTTTTAAAAAGAAATTTCTGTTATTTATAATTCACCTAGTCTGTGGCATTTTGTTATAAAAGTCCAAATGGACTAAGACATACACTTATGATTATATGCAAGTCTTAAAAAATAATGATGAAATAAACTTCTGTATCTCCATAATTCAAGCTTAGGACAGGGAATATCATTGATACTATAGATGCCTTAGCCACGTGTCCTCCTTGATTGTCGCCCACCCCCAATCCCACTAATACTCTGAAATTGGCTAGTTGTTCCTTGGTTTACTTGATACCCATGCCCAACAGGTGCATATTCCCAGGTAATGTAATGTTCAGTTTTTCCATTTTTGAGCTCTACATAAACCAGATCACATTGTGCATACTTCTGCAGCCAATTCTTTCTACCTGATGTGGAAAGATTATTGGTGAGATTCTTCTGTGTTCATATGTAGAGAGGTGGTTTGTCTATTTTCACCTCTGTGTAGTGTCCCTTATGTGAATGCTTTTCCCTGCATCTACCCATTCCACTGTTGTACTTTTGGGTCTTGGCAATTAGAGGCTGCGGGTGACAGTGTCGCTGTGAGTGCTGGGGTACATATATCCTGGGTCACATGTATAGGCATATACCAAAGGCATTTGTGGCATTGGCTTTTGCTAGGAAGAAGTGTAAATGCATCCTTAACTTTTCTAGTTTTATGGACTGAATTGTGCCCTGCTTCATCCATATTTTGAAGCTCTAACCACTAGAGTATTTGGAAGTGAGGACTTTTTGTTTTTTTAATTTAAATTCAATTAGCCAACATATAGTACATCATAAGTTTCAGAGGGAGTGTTCCACAACTTATCACTTGCAAATAACAGCCAGTGCTCATCACATCATGTGCCCTCCTTAATGCCGTTTGCCCAATTATACAATCCCCCCACTCATCTCACCTCCAGCAACCTTCAGTTTGTTTCTTATAGTTACGAGTCTTATGTTTTATCTCCCTCTCTGATTTCTTACAATTCGGTTTTCCTTTCCTCCCCCTAGGATACTCTGCACCATTTCTTATGTTTCACTGGTGAGTGAAAATTATCTTTCTCTGATTGACTTATATCACTCAGCATAATACCCTCCAGTTCCATTCATGGCAATGAAAATGATAAGTTTTCATCCTTTCTGATGGCTGAGTAATATTCATTGTATAAACATTCTTTATCCATTCACCTATCAATGGACATCTCAGCTCCTTCCACAGTTTGGCTATTGTGGACATTGCTGCTATGAACATCTGGGGTGCAGATGCACCTTCAGATCACTACATTTGTATCTTTGAGGTAAATATCTAGTAGTGTAATTGCTGGGTCATAGGGCCGTTTTCTAGACTTGCTGTACTAGCTCACATTCCCACCAACAGAGTAAGAGGGTTCCCCTTTCTCCATATTCTCACCAAAATTTGTTGTTTCCTGTCTTGTTCATTTTAGCCAGCCTGAGTGGTGTGAGGTGGTATCTCATTGTGGTTTTGATTTGTATTTCCCTGATGCCCAGTGATGTTGAGCATTTTTTTCATGTGTCTGTTGGCCTTTTGTACGTCTTCTTTGGAGAAATATATGTTCATGTCTTCTGCTAAGTTCTTTATAGATCTTGGTATTAGCAAGTATCAGATTTATCATTTGCAAGTATCTTCTCCCATTCCATAGGTTGTCTTTTAGGTTTTTTTGACTGTTTCCTCTGCTGTGCTGAAGCTTTTTATCCTGATGAAGTCCCAATAGCTCATTTTGTTTTGTTTCTCTTGGCTTTAGAGATGTGTCTAGCAAGAAGCTGCTGTGGCCAAGGTTGCTGCTTGTGCTCTCCTTTAGGATTTTGAAGGATTCCTGTCTCACATTTAGGTCTTTCATCCATTTTGAGTTTATGTTTGTGTATGGTGTAAAAGAATGGCCAGTTTCATTCTTCTGCATGTGGCTGTCCAATTCTCCCAGCACATTTATTGAAGAGGCTGTCTTTTTTCCAGTGGATATTTGTTCCTGCTTTGTCAGAGATTAGTTGACCATAGAGTTGGGATCCATTTCTGGGTCCCCTATTCTGTTGCACTGATATGTTCTTTGTACCAGTACTGTACTGTTTTGATGACTACTGCTTTGTAATACAGCTTGAAGTCAGGCATTGTTATGTCCCCAGCTTTGGTTTTCTTTTTCAACATTCCTCTGGCTATTTGGGGTCCTTTCTGGTTCCATACAAACTTTAGGATTATTTATTCCAGCTCTGAGAAAAATACCAATGATCTTTTGATAGAGATTGCATTAAATGTGTAGATTGCTTTGGGTAACATAGACATTTTAATAATATTTATTTTTCTAATCCATTAACATGGAGTTTTTCCATCTCTTTCTGTCTTCCTCAATTTCTTTATAAGTGTTCTGTAGTTTTTTGAGTTTAGATACTTTATCCTCTTTGGTTAGGTTTATTCCTAGGTATATAATGGTTTTTGGTGTGATTGTAAATGGGATTGATTCCTTAGTTTCTCTTTCTTCAGTATCATTGTTAGTGTATAGAATTGAAAATGATTTCTGTGCATTGATCTTGTTCACTCTGTGAACTTACTTACTTGTTGTTGAATTGCTGTATGAGTTCTAGCAGTTTTTTGGGTGGAGTCTTTGGATTTTCCATATAAAGTATCTTGTCATGTACAAAGAGTGACAGTTTGAATTCTTCTTTGCCAATTTGAATGCCTTTTATTATTTTTTGTTGTTGTTGTCTGATTGATGAGGCTAGGACTTCTAGTACTATGTTGAACAACTATGGTGAGAGTGGACATCCCTGTCGTGTTCCTAATCTTAGGGAAAAAGCTCTCAGATTTTCCTCACCGAGAATGATATTTGCTGTGGGCTTTTCCTGGATGGCTTTTGTGATATTGAGGTATGTTCCCTCTATCCCTGAACTATAGATAGTTTTAATATAGAAAGGATGTTAAATTTTATCAAAGGCTTTTTCTGCATCAATTGAGAGAATCATATGTTTCTTGTCTTTTCTTTTATTAATGTGATGTGTCACACTGATTGATTTGCAAATGTTGAACCACCCTTGCAGCCCAGGAATAAATCCCACTTGATTGTGGTGAATAATCCTTTTAATGTACTGTTGGATCCTATTGGCTAGTGTCTTGGTGAGAATTTTTGCACCTATTTTGGCCAGGGATGTTGATCTGTAAGTCTCCTTTTTGGTGGGGTCTTTGTCAGGTTTTGGGATCAAGATAATGCTGACCTCATAGAATGAGTTTGGAAGTTTTCCTTCCATTTCTATTTTTTGAAACAGCTTCAGAAGAATAGGTATTAATTCTTCTTTAAATGTTTGGTAGAATTTCCCTGGGAAGCCACCTGGCCCTGGACTATTGTTTGTCAGATTTTTTATAACTGTTTCAATTTACTTGCTGGTTATGGGTCTATTCAGGTTTTCTATTTCTTCCTGTTTAAGTTTTGGTAGCTTTCAAGTTTCCAGGAATGCATCCATTGCTTCCAGATTGCCTAATTTGTTGGCATATAGTTGCTCATAATATGTTCTTAAAATTGATTATATTTCCTTGGTGTTGGTCATGATATCTCCTTTTTCATTCATGATTTTATTAATTGGGTCCTTTCTCTTTTCTTTTTGATAAGTCTGGCTACAGGTGTATCAATCTTATTAATTCTTCTAAGAATCAGCTTCTTGTTTCATTGATATATTCTATTCTTCTGTTTTCTATTTCATTGAGTTCTGCTATAATCTTTATTATTTCTCTTCTCCTGCTTGGTTGGGGCTTTATTTGCTGTTCTTTCTCCAGCTCTTTTAGGTATAAGGTTAGCTTGTATATTTGAGACTTTCCTAATTTTTTGAGAGAGACTTGTACTGCTATGCACTTCCCTCTTAGGACCGTCTTTGCTGTATGCCAAAGGTTTTGAAAAGTTGTGTCTTACTTTCATTTTTTCCATGAATTTTTTTAATTCTCTAATTTCCTGGATGAACCATTCATTCTTTAGTATGATGCTCTTTAACCTCCAAGTGTTTGAGTTCCTTCCAAATTTTCTCTTGTGATTGAGTTTAAGTTTCAAAGCCTTGTGGTTCTTAAAATATGCATAATCCCAATATTTTGGTACTATTTGAGACCTGATTTGTGACCCAGTATGTGATCTACTCTGGAGAATGTTTCATGTGCATTTGAGACAAAAATGTACTGTTCCTTTAGAGTGGAATGTTCTATTATAGCTGTAAAGTCCATCTGGTCTAGTATGTCATTCAAAGCCTTTGTTTCCTTTTTGATCTTCTGCTTAGGTGATCTATCCATTGCTCTGAGTGAGATGGTGAAGTCCCCTACTATTTTTGTATTATTATCCTTGTGTTTAATTTTTTTGTTAATTGGCTTATATAATTGGCTGCTCCCCTGTTAGAAGCATAACTATTTACAATTATTAGATCTTCTTGTTGTATAGACCCTCTACGTATGATACGGTGTCCTTTTTCATCCTTTACTACAATCTTTGTTTAAAATCTAATTTGTCTGATATGAAGTTTGCTGCCCCAGCTTTCTTTGTATGTCCATTAGCATTAGAAATGGCTCTACACCCCTCACTTTCAATCCAGAGGTGTCTTTAGGTCTAAAATGAGTCTCTTGTAGATAGCGTACAGATGGGTCTTGATTTTTTATCCAGTCCAATACCCTGAATCTTTTGTTTGGATCATTTAGCCCATTCACATTCAGAGTAACTATTGAACGATATGCATTTAGTGTCATTGTATTACCTGTAAATTCCCATTTCTGTGGTTTGTCTCTCTTTCTTTCAGGTCTATGTTACTTTTGGACTTTCTTTTCACTCACAGGCCTTAATATTTCTTGCAGGTCTGGTTTAGTCATCACATATTCTTGCAGTTTTTGTCTGTCCTGGAAGTTCCTTATCTCTCCTTCTATTCTGAATGACAGTCTTGCTGGATAAAATATTCTTGGCTACGTTTTTCTTATTTAGTACCCTGAATATATTATGCCAGCCCTTTCTAGCCTGCAAGGTCTCTGTGGATAGATCTGCTGCCAGTCTAATATTCCTGCCACTGTAAGTTAAGGAATTCTTGTCTTGAGCTGCTTTCACAATCTTCTCTTTATCTCTGAGTTTTGCAACTTCACTATTATACTCACGGTGTTGGTCTATTTCTTTTTGGAAGTGGTCCTCTCTACTTCTTGGACTTGAATGCCTTTTTCCTTTCCAAGACTGTAGAAATTATAAGTTATGATTTACTCAATTTACCTTCTGTCCCTCTCTCTCTTCTCTCTTGGAGACTCCAATAATTCTAATATTGTTTGATTTTATCAATTATTGATGATTTCTTGAAGCCTCCCCCCATGGTTCATTAGTTGTTTTTCTCTTTTCCTCAGCTTCCTTCCTTTCCATCATTTTGTCTTCTAAGTGACTGACTCTTTCATATACCTCATTTATCCTAGTTCTCAGAACATCCAATTTAGCCTACATCTCAGTTAAGGCATTTTCATGTTTGGCCTGATTAGATTTCATTTCTACACTAAGAGATTCTCTAGTGTCTTTTATGCATTTTTCAAGCCCAAGTAGTAACTTTAATAATTGTTAACATGATTTACAGCTTTGACATCTTATTTATATCCATATGGATTAGATCTGTAGCAGAGAGCATTTCCTCTGGTTCTTTCTTTTGTTGTGAATTCCTCCTTCTAGTCATTTTTCCCCCAGGGAAGAACAGCTGAATGAGAACAAAATCAGAAATATCAACCATGACCCAAGTGAAATACACACTAGACAAATCTGAAGAGGTCAGAAACTGAAGGAAAAGAAAGAAAGAAACAAAGAAAAGAAAAGAAAAAAAAGAAAAGAAGAGGAAAAAATTTTAAATAGGGGGAGAGAAGAGAATATAACCTCCCAAGTGAAGAAAACAGGGTGATCCACTTGGTCCTAGTACATTTTGGTCTGTGTGTTAGAAGACACTAAATCCCAAATAATATCAACTGCTGAGTTGATTCTCAAGTGTCCTTGTCTGGGCAGAGTTGCACCACTGCTTGACAGAGGCCCAGGCTCTGTACAAACTGTTTTAGATTTTCTATATGGCTTTTGCTCCCTGAAGGCTTTCCACTCCTCATAGAGGATGAGATTAAAAATGACCATGCCCTGATCTGCAGCCCAGAGCTGAAAGACTGAAGTCCCCTTTCTTCAGTGAACCCTCAAGGATATAAACCCTCACTTTTGTGTGTACCACACTCTGTAGGTTCCTGTGGTGCACCCCCGCTCTGATTCTCCTGGGGGAAGGAGGAGGGTCAAGCATTCTGTTCTTTGCAGAAACCGCACATGGAGAGCACCCACACCACCCCTCCTCAGGGAAAATGGAAAGTCTCAGCATTTCTGTCCTTTACTGGACCCCCAAGGAGAGTGTGGGACCCAGGAAATTTAACAAAAATCCCCTACCCCTGGACAAGCAAAGCAGGACTAACTCCATTTTGTGCTGCACCGCCACCTCCTATATGACCCCCACATGACCTGCTTATTGCTTAAGGCGCTGCCCCACCCTAGTCAAACTGTTGGGCACACCCTTATCGGAAATCGGCTCAAAACAATGTAACCCCTCCTTGTGCCCGCCAAAACTGCGCCTGGATTCTGACCAAAATAATAGGCCAGCTCAAATGGATACTATAGGGTAAAATGTAATTCAATCGGCCACCTGCGTGTGGACAGACATGACTGCAACTTTCTGCGTATGTTACAATCCCATTGGCCACTGGCCCCTATAAAGCTGCTACGCCTCTTAGGCTCGGAGTCCAAGTCCCTGCTCCACTATGTCGGGTATACTTGGACCCAAGCTCGAGCTTATAAATAAACCCTCGTGTGTTTGCATCGTTGTCGGCTCCTTGGTGGTTTCTCGGATTCGCAATCTTGGGCACAACAGAGAACAGTGGTCAGGTCATGCACATACCCTCAATATTTCTTCCAGGGGAAGGCTGAGGGCTGCCACTTCTTTTGCTTTGCAAGACACCGCCACACCAAGAGTCGTTGTGGATCCTGCAGTGGATTCAAGGTTTATGGTGATCTAAGCTGAGAGCCCCCTCCAGGATAGCAGACTGAAATTGGCTTCCCCACTCCAATGCTTCAGAACTCTGCGAACTCTGACACCCTCACTCTCTCTGTGCCCCAGATCCTGGGACCACACTGTCCCACCTAGGATTCTGCCAGACTTCCCCATTGAGCACCTTTCAGACAGGGATGTCTCTCCCTGAAGCAGATTTCTAAAACTAATGATATTGCACTATGGGGCAATTTCACTTTTCAATAGCCAACTTTTGGAGGCTCCTTCTCCCTGCTGTATTATCTTTGAATATATCCTCTCGGTTTCACTTCTCAACACTTCTACCTTGCAAAAAGTCATCACTTTTCTGTTTGTAGAATACCAGCAATTTTTTTCTTACATCTCAGGTTTAATTCATAGGTGTTTAGAGTGATTTGATAGTTACCCACTAAATACAGGGGACCAGATGAAATGAGATCCTCTACTATTTTACCATCTTACCTCCCTTCTAAGAGGTGATTTGGAGATAATTGGGTGGAGCCCTCATGAATGGTATAAGCTACCTTAAAAGACAAGACACTGAAGAGCTCATTCTTTTTCTGCCCTATTACCCCATTGACATATGAGAGCACAGCAAGAAGGTAGCTATCTGCAAGCCAGGAAGAGATCCTTACCAGGAATCTACCATGCTGGCACTTCAATCATGGACTTTCAGCCTCCAGAAGTGTGAAAAAATAAATATCTTTGTTTAAACCACCACAATTATGGTAGTTTATTATGCTAGCCCAAGCAGACTAAAACACTGAGTGAATTCCTCCGATATTATCTTCCAGTTTATATACACATTAGAAGAATCCTTAATATTTTTAAAGGATTTTTAAAAGATTTTATTTATTTCAGAGAGAAAGAACAGGAGAGAGAGAGAGAGAATCTGAAGCAAACTGTGCTGAGTGCAGTGTCCAATGTGGGGTTCCATCCTATGACTCTGAGATCACAGTTTGATCTAAAACAAAGAGTTGGGCACTTAACCAAATGAGCCACCCAGACACCCCTAAAATATTTTGTTTTTAGGAAAAAAATAGCTATTTTGGTAGAGTTTCCATGTCCCATCTTGACTGGCAATTGCTCTGGTGTAGAAGGGTCTTTCCTCTCTTATTTGATCCTCTCTCTTCTTGGCCCCCCTCAATGGTCAGACTTCCTTATTTGTGTTTGCATTTCATGTTTTTTTCATGGTTTCCCCATGAAAAGGCCTGGAGGATACACCATTTGGCTTATTCTCAGCACAGCCTCCATGGAAACCCAACAAAGCCCTGTTTGTTTATGGCTAACATGTATCCAATTCAGGGGCTCTAGCACAAGTAACTTTATGATTCCAATAAAAACACTAATCCCTTCCCTGGGAAAATACAAAAATTCACACAACTTGCACTTAATTTTGGAAGGTTCATAACCTCCCAGCCCCAACCCAAGTGAGTAAGTTGAATTAAGCCTTGAGAAGAACTCTGTGTCAGCATTTAGCCCTGACTAAAACAGGGGCTACCTTTTAAACTAAATAATGGGGGATCCCTGGGTGGCTTAGTGGTTTGGCGCCTGCCTTTGGCCCAGGGCGCGATCCTGGAGTTCCGGGATGGAGTCCCGTGTCGGGCTCCTGGCGTGGAGCCTGCTTATCCCTTTGCCTGTGTCTCTGCCTCTCTCTCTCATTCCCTCTCTCTCTCTGTCTATCATTAAAAAAAAGTAAATAAAAAGAAACATTTAAAGTGAATAATGAATGCATACATGTTTATATACTTTTAAAAATCATATTTTTAACAGTGAAGGAGTGATGGCATGAGAAGATGCAAGATAACAGTAGATTTCAATAGCAGAGCAATCTTTAAGCATGTTAATTTATTCCATAAAAAGTGGCTTCATAGTTCTGAACCAGGCACTGTGTCTGGATACAGAGCTGGCTGCAATTGATCCTGTAACAGAAGCATGTGTGTCTTTAAGTTGTGAGGACAACCAGGAAGGAGCTCCTGGAGGTTCTATCATATTGTCTGGCAGTAAGAAAGTCTCCTTCAGTCAAAGGAAAAGTATCAAGAATGGTGAAGTGTCTGAGAGTTTACCCTCTCTGCAAGCTAACTAGTTAGCCTCTTACTTTTCATGGAAACTAGAAGACACAAAACTTCTAGGTTAGAAACAAAGAATTTCATTACTCATAGTATCTGTTTCCTTTGCCCTCAAAGTTCCATGAGAGTGGTGCACAGATGGTCCCAGAGGATACTGCACACACATACTGGGTCTTTGTCACAACTGAGAAGCCCTGAGTTTAGGAACTCCCCAATCCTACAAGAGGATTACTAACAGATTTGTGCAAATTGCAGCAGTACCCTTATTATCCTGGCCAACAGACAAATCTACCCTCTGCTACAGAGGGAGATACTATCTCTGTCTCTCAAAGCTGTTCACTATACAAATACCTTTGGAAAGATAGTCCAGAAAAAAAGGTGATATAAGATGTGCATAAATATATGAAAAAATGCATAGGAGCTATGCAAAGGGTATGATATTATAATTCCCACATGACAAGAGAACTAGGGTGCAGAGAAGTTAAGTTCTTATACACTAGCACACAATGATAGGCCCTGGATTGAAGTTGGTCCATAAGCCTCCAAAAATCCAGAGTCTGCCCAGTGTATTTGATAGCCAGGGTTGGTTTGGAGTTGGGTGAGAATTTGCCAAGGAGGAGAAGAGGTGGTGGGGAGAGAAGGCAGAGGCAGATGGAACATGTATCAGGAAGCATGAGATGTGTTGGGGGTGGTGAGCTACATAGAGGCAGAGGCAAGGAGGCTGGGCTGCAGGGGAGGGGAGTAGTGGAGGCAAGTAGGAAGCCAGGCCAGTGCAGTACATGGAGGGCTTGTGGGCCAGGACACAGTGATTGGACTTGATCTCCTACACAAGGAAAAATCAGAGAGGAGCCATAGTGATGAAAGATGGCAACCACCATGGGCTCGGGAGTAAAAGTCCCTCGCAATTTTCAATTGTTGGAAAAACTGGAAGAAGGCCAGAAAGGAGTAGGAGATGGCACAGTTAGCTGGGGTCTAGAAGATGACAAAGACATGACACTTACAAGATAGACCGGGATGATAATTGGGTCTCCAAGAACAATTTATGAAAACTGAATATACAGCCTTGAAATAGAATATGGACCTAAATACCCGGAAACAACCCCCCTTTGTAAGATTCGTAACAAAAATTAATATGAATGGAGTTAATAGTTCTAATGGAGTGGTGGACCCAAGGGCCATATCAGTGCTAGCAAAATGGCAGAATTCATATAGCTTCAAAGTTGTCCTGAAAGAGCTCCTGTGCCTAATGATGTCTAAAGAAAACATGAAACTCCCTCAGCCACCCAAAGGACAGTGTTACAGCAATTAATCAAAAAGAGAAACCACAGGCCCTTCCCCTTCCCCCCACCATTCGATTTAAGCAGTCATTTTCCACAGTAGTACATTTTCTAGATACGTATTGTAGACCTCAAAAGTACTGGAAAGGAAGTGCCCATTCAAAGGCAATTTATCTTAAGATACTGTAAATGATACTATTTTTTTTGTCCATTTGAAATATATAAGTTGTGCTATAACAAATCATCCTGTCAAATGTAACCACTGTCCACATAGTTGAACTTCTGGGATCAAGAAAATATATTTAAATTGATTCCCATCATAACCAGTGGGGCACATCTAACTCAACTGTGAAAAGACACATCACATAATCACCTTGCTGCTGATTACATGGCCTGGGGTCTCTGCCTTCTCCCCTTCTCCTCCTACTGGCTCCCTCCCTCCCTCCACCCACCCCTCCTCCAACAGCCCTCCAGCTTGGGGTGGCTTGCTAGAATAGGTGTGAAGGTTTCAGGTTGCAGCCTGTGGGACTACTGCTGAGTGTGCAGGGGTGCTCCAGCTGCACCCCTGGTTTCTTTTCTTAAGTGTTAAATGATGCCTTCCCCCCTCCAAGCCATCATCCTTTCTCCACTTCCCATGATCACCCTCGGCTGAAGCATAGATTGTAACCCCCTCTGCTCCCCTCTGAAATTGGCCTTTGGTGAGGAATTCAGGGCTTTCCCTATATCTTCTCCCCGACCTTAATCGAGGAGTGTTGCTTTTTCCTTCTTCTTCAAGTCTCTTTTTGCACCATCACCACTCAATACTTCCTTGCTTTGGCTGGAAGCCATCAGGTAAGGTTGAAAAGAGTCTCTGACTTCCCTCTTTTAGTTTGGAACCACATTTACTCTCTACTCTCCACCAGCCTGGAATGAATGTTGGGTCCTCAGCCCTGCCACCATCTGCTGTCATTGTCAGCTGATGCTGGTTTTTTTTGCTCAGGTTTTGATAAAGTGAAAACAACAGTCACCAGGGGGTACTCAGACCTACCAGCTCTCAAAGTGCTTGGTGGTAAAACTTGGAGAAAGGCCACAGAAGACACTTGTAAGCACACACAATCCCTCCGAATGAATTGTTTTCTTTTCCTGTAATTGCTTTTGCTTTTAACAATTAAAGAAGTTTTAAACAGGGTTCTCATGTGGTCATCTTACAAATCCATTTGGGTCTAGTTTGGAATCTGACAACTGGAACAAAAAGAACTTTGGATTTGGTGCATACTTTGGTTTTGGTGCTGCTGCATCTCATGGTTCTCAGCAGGGATTGAGAAAGAACTCAGTGTGCACAGAAGATCCCTGAAATTGGTGGGCTTGACTTCCTGGCAAATTGCTGCGTTTTTCCACTTTTCTGTTCAGGACCACTAAATGCTGAGATGTGGATGCATACCAAAGTAAAAGTGATTTGTTAAGTTCTAAGGGTTTTTTTTTTAATATAGTGTTTGTGTAAAACCACCTTTTTGAAGCAGCAACTATCGAGTTTGAAAAGCAACCGATGTTTCCAATAATCTTTTTCTGGGGGATACCTTAGTTCTAAAGATTTAACATCCTTTAAGTAACGTTGAACATAACAGTATTCCATAAGCAGACTTTTTATTGTCAGACCATTGCCTGATTTTAATATAATAAAAAAAAAGGTGTGCTTAAAAAAAAAAAGAAGTCAGAAAAGGTTGTGCAATATGCAGCCCTTCACAAATATGCATTCCAAGAAAGCCATGTGGGTCTTACTGTGTCATAAGAAAGTAAAAATGAAAAGGTCAATTTTTTTAAAAAGAGATCATTTTTGAGATATAAGCAAAGAAACACATCTTATTCTACATCTCTCATATGCAGAGATGGAAAGATCTGAGAGAAACTTACAAAAACAAGAAGAAACTTTAGAAACTAGACAGAATTCCAGAGGAAAGATGAAATCCATTTGACACCAATTTTCTGCTGTAGATGATGGTCACAACTTCTCCTAAGCACTCACATTTGGTAAATCAAAGTGTTAAACAAGTAAATCCCTATTAAAGGTAATGGAAATTGGAGACAGTGAAATCCATATACTTTTTTTTTTCTAGTGTGGGAAACACACAGAAAATTTCACAGGAATAAAACCTACAACAGCAGTAGGTTGAGACTCACTCTTCGATGCTGACTCAGAGATTCTCATCACCTTCTCCTTCTCTCTTGCTCAGGACCACCCAGCCCTGGACTTCAAGTCTGCCCATGCAGACTTGGAGGACTGGGTGAAAGACATGCCAAAGATGAGAAGTTAGGTCCCTGTGTGGTGAGACTTGACCAATAGGAACTTGAGAGTGATGTAGTTCAGTACAGTTCTCCAAAAGCCTGCTCTACAGTGTGGGCTCATCTCACAATCCTTTGGGAAAAGGGCCACAGGTCAAACAAAGGAGGCTGCTGTGAAGTACAGTGTCTCCTTGGCAAAGCATGGACATCATATGGCTTCTTCTCTTGCCTTACCATCCATTTTCCTCATCCTTCCTTCCCTGAACTTGAATTTCCCATTTAATCATAGAACTTTGATCCTGTTTCCACCTCTGCTTTCTCTAGGACTTGCATTAGGATGGCAACAAAAAAGCAGGGATGGATAAACACTTCCTCTGTATTTCTACTTGGCCTGGTGCAGATGAACATGTGAATCAAGAATAGGCCACTACTGCCAGTTTTGTTTTTTTGTTGGTTGAGCCTATTCTCCCCTCTGGTCCTGAAGATCCTCCTCTTTCTCTTACACAGGTATCTTTGGAAGTCTGGGGCTCTGTCCTTTCTCATCCTCCCTTTGCCAACCATCCATAGGAAACACCTTCACTTGAGTCATGGATCCTTTGGTGTATTAGCAGACATGTGATATCTCACAGTCACATTTCATTGAAAACCTCACTTCTGATGGTGGGCTGTGTAGTTCATTGGTAGACAACATCACCTGGGAAGAGATAGAGCAATATGTTTTAGGACAGACTCCTTTCCTGAGAGCAATACAGAAAGAACAAGTCCTTTGCTTCTTGCAAGAGGTGTGGTTTTGTACAAATTACTTAACACAGATGTCATTATTCTTATCTACAAATCTACAAAAGGAATAATTGCAATTATACCTGCTCAAGGGGATTATTGTAAGAATTAAATGAAATCATATGGTAATGAAGTGCTCTGTGGGTCATACAATTGCTATCTATCTATGTACCTGGCTAACAATCTATCTTTCCTTCCTCTTATATATGTGTGTATCAATCCATCTACCCATCTATCCATCCATCCATCCATCGACCATTCCCTCCATCTGTCTACTCACCCATTCACTGTACTCTATCCCCCATCAAGCAGATATAAGACTCCAGACTCTGGTGTGACACATCAGTTGTCTAATGGCATAAACCTGCCACCCGTAGTCAGAAGAATTACTAAAAGTGGAAACAATATGATTAATAAACTGTTTTGCAAATATCAAGGAAAAAACTGCCCTCATCTTTATCAGAACTTGAACATGTTTAGGTGCTCTGGGGGATTTCTTGTATTGATGAAGCACCACTTTCAGGGTTTCTGCTTGCCCACAAATCAAGTTTATTGTGCTTCCTCCAGGTGCCCCTAGGGCAAAATAGAACTGTTGTTGACTATGGTTGAAGAGTTCACTCTGGGCTGTGGCAGGACTAGGAAGCATAGGTGTATAGGCTAGAGTGATGATTGAATTCCTCAGAACCAGTTGAAATGAAGCCATATTAAAATTTCTTTAAATATTTTTAAATTCACAGGCTCTTAAAAAATCCCTACATATCATAATTCTTTAATACTTTCAGAATATATTCTAAACAAAAATCCTCAAAGAGAAAGCATTTATTTAGGGACAAAGGTGGTTAATCAACTGTCGCAATCCATGCCAACCGGGACATTGCTGTGGGGACCCGGAAGCCCTAACACCCTACTGTCCTTGTTCTTTTCCTGTACACAACTGCCACTCCGGTGTGTAGTGTGAGCTGCTCTTTTGCCCACGCCTGGCCCCCGCAGGGCTGTGTGCTACTCTTATAGAGATAGCTATTACTCTCTCATTTATCCTGTAGAAAGTAGTTCTTGCCATAGCCCAGTTTTTGCCCTGTCCTAGCTGCTGATCTGTCTTGTAGAATTCCAGAGCCCTGGGTAGTGCTTCCTGTAAAAGGCTTCCACATCAGGTAAGACCAGATGCTGCTCTGGAAACTAGGGATTCTCAATCCCGATTGCTCATCACAGTTACCTAGGAGCATAAAAACACCTGCCTGCCCAGGTGCCTTGTGGACCACAAGTGGGGTGGAATCCTAAGAGTTTGAGAATCCCTGTCCTAATTCAGTACTCCCTAGTCTTTGCTGTCAACAGACCCTGATTTCTGTGAATGAGATTGAAATAAATGTCTGCCAGGAAAATGGGGTCATATAATTTATTTTTTCAAATTAAGCAGAAAAAAACTAATGTTAGTGGATAGAATTTTCTCAAGTTTAAAAGTTCTCCCATACATTTTCTTGAAATTATGGGGTCAAATACTACCTCTTTGAATTAAAATATAGCCAAACATTGTGTCTGATTTAGCCCCCATTTTATTATTTTTTAAAAAGATTTTATTTATTTATTTGAAAGAGAGAGAAAGTGAGAGAGATCATGCACAAGTGGGGGGGGGGGGATAGGGGCAAAGGGAAAAGGAGAAGCAGACTCCTCCCTGAGCAGGGAGCCCGATGTGGGGATTGTCCCAGGATCTCGGAATCATGATCTGAGCCCAAAGCAGATGTTTAACTGACTGAGCCACCCAGGTGCCCCTATGTTTTATTACTTTATATAAAATATAAAAATACTTCATGATGTTAGGACAGAATCCACATACTCTGCCACCTGAACACATTTAGAACCATGATGATGCTGACATTTGTACCTAGGACTGCTTTTCTAGAGAAACATAGTTTTTCAGAGAAATGGAATCAATGGGATAGAGGAAGAGCAAGAGGAAGAGAGGAGAGAGAGTAGAAAGGAGGGATGGAGGGACTTATTTTGAGGAACTGGCTCACATGATTGCGGAGGCTGGCAAGTCCAAAATCTGCAGGATTGGCTTGCAGACTGGAGGCTCGGGGAAGAGTTGACATTGCTTCTCAAGTCCAAAGGCAGTCTGGAGGAAGAATCCCCTTTCTTAGGGAGTTCAATCTTTTTTTCTCTTATGGTGTTCAACTGATGTGATAAAACCTAAACACCCTGAGAATGGTAATCTGCATTATTCAAAATCTACTGATCTAAATGCTAATCTCATTAAAAACAAACAAAATCCTTCTCAGAAACATCAAAACTGACATTCGACCAAATATCTGGGCACTGTGGCCCAGCTAAGTTGACACCAATCATCACAGATGGGATATGCACAGTTAAGAAATAGTCCATTTCTTACATTATACCCTGAGCAGCTGCCTTTTAGGATGCAGAGTTTTAATACAGATATTTATTGAATCCTAACTTGACACCTTAGCTCTTGGTCTTCACTGATTAGAAGGTCTCCCTCCCCCTGAAATGAACCCCACTCGTCCCCCCAATAGGACTTTGCTGAGGCTATTCCCTGTCCTTCATGTTTTTTCACTTCATCTCTACTTTACAAGTCCAAATTCATTCTTAGATTCTTTTCCACTGAAAAAAACTATAAAAATTAAATTCCTGTAGTTTTATTGTCTCAATCATGTAACCTGTCACTCATTTGAACGGTCTGGCATAATTTAACTGCTTCCTAAGTTCAGACGATGGAAAGATTTTCGAGACTGGGACACATTTGCTACTCACTATGCACCTGGCTTTTGTTGAGTGAATGAGTTAATAAGCAGATGATATTATTTATTGAATACTTTTCATGGTATTAGGGCATACATAGCAAGGAAAAATAGAGCCAAAAGTCAAGAATGGGTGAAGGACCCACCAACACATAGTATTGGAATACATAGTGACGAGCTGTTGAATAATTTTCCTGACTTAGCAAACTATATCGTGAAAGAGTAGACTTGGCATTTAGAGAAGTTTCCCTCGGATGGATGCAGCAGTCTTCTCACTCTACTTCAGCAAAAGTAAAGAGAGTCAGCTCTTCAAGACCAAGACAAATCATCTACTTCCATGCTTGTTCACTTTAAGAGGAAGTTGGTTTGGCCTTTAATACTTAACAGATTGTGGCCACAGTGAGAAATTTCTGATTCCTCCACAATGGAGGGTTTCCCCTTACTGAAATTCCCTAGCAATAATTTCTCTCTCTTTTTTATTATTGAAATACATATGACACAATGTTACATTATTTCAGGTACACAACATAATGATTTTACACTTTATGCTACACTTACAAGTGTAGCTATTATTATACAGTGCTATTACAATACAATAGACTATATTCTCTATACTGTACTTTTTATCCTTGTGGCTTATTTAATGTATCACTGGAAAGCTATACCTCTAAATGGTTTCACTTTCTTGCAGAGGTACATTTCTGGTTCTCCATAGTTGACAAAATGTTCATTATTTAAACACTTGACTGCCTCCAAAAGATCTGGCATGCACACCATATGTATATGCTTGAGAAGAACATCAAGCCAAAGGACGGCCTTCCCACCTCTTGAGGCTCATGGAAATGAGAATATGTCTTGGGCAGTAAGCTTCTCTACAATCCCTAATTGCCAGAAGAAGACCACGAAATGCCCTTGATTTTAAGTGAATGGCCTCTTTTGTATTTTCTCAGGGGCTGCTCTACTGAGTTACCAGCTCCCAGTGCTGTCCTGGACACCTCTGATAGAGGAAAATATTCCATTCAAGTTGGTGCTTATAGGAGGCTACTTTACTTAGAATTCAGATAATGTTTTCTAGTGTCCAGTCTTATCCCTCTTGTGCCAAACTCTGAGAAAAGCAGCTCTATAATTCATCTTTACTGAATGTAGACATGAGTCAGGGCCTTGGCTGTTGGTCTGTCCAGGGTCATTCCCAGCCCAGCAACCCTGGACCAGTTAGTGAACTCCTTTGAGCCTCAAATTCCTCATCTATAAAATGGGGCTTATAAATAGCACTGGCTTCACAATCTATGTAAGTCAGGTCATTAGGCTGTCGACCTTAAACTTGTAGTGCTGTATGTCCATTATATTTCAAAGTGACTGGAAGAAAAAATAGCTAATCTGCAAGCATCATCAAGGGGACCATGCCTGTGAAACTCTTAGAACAGTGCCTTCCCCTGCTCAGGGTCAGATTTATGCCAGCTGGCACATCATCCATAGTTAAATATGTGGGAATACCACCGTTGATTCATTTCCCACAGAATTCCCTGTGCTGTTACCCCAGATTCCCTCTGTTCAGCAAGCCCAGCTGCCAAGGACTGACCAAGCTTGTAGTGTGGCAGGATGGAAACAGCTGAATTTTCTTTAATGGATTCCTTCTCACCCTCTACGACACCCTTGGTACTCTTCTAAGTCCAGAGTCCAGATGTTCTTCATATATCTGCATGATTGGACACTCACTACATTCCTAAGATACATCCCTGAAGTGGTGTGGCTGGTGGTGGCTCTTGGGCTCTACTTGGCTGGGGGTACAGAGGTAGCCTAATGTGCTGGACACGGTTGTGGTGGAAAACCCAGAGCCCAAACCTACCCAGGCTCTGTCATTGAAAAACCTCTGAGACAGTCACCTAAAAAATCTAGGTTTGAATCAGCTCAACCTGACAGCCTCCTTGCAGCTCAGAAATCTCAGATTCTAAGGGGTTTGCTTTCCTTTTTTGGACACTGAAAGGATAGATTAGAAACAAAAATAGACAATAGGTATCTGCATTAAAAGAGATGCCCTATGGCATTAGAGGCTAATAATATATAATATAATGACATTTCCTAGTGATGGTTTAGACACAAGCCTGGAGTGTTATATGGGGGCAGGTAGGGAAGGGGACTGGTAGATGAGATGGTCTAGAAGATTAGGTCTTCTAGAATGTGTATACCCCAAGTGCAATAAGAACTTCAGATGTATGCATTCCTCCAAGAAAATTCTGGATGAGGATATGAGTATAGATTTGCCAATAATATAGAATGTGGGAATTATTCAAGCCAAGAGTGGCTTAAAGTTCTTTTTTGACCAACATCACAGGTTTAAAAAGCACAAAACCAAAAATTAAACATTTTTCCATAGTTGTAGAACACCACAATAAGATCCCACTTGCCCAGACTTTGATGCCAGAATCAGCTCTGAAGCATATACTTGGGGATGAAATCAGTAGATCTTCAAAACTGGATATTCCACAGTTCTTCAAATAGAGTTTTTGCTTGTTGTTTTTTGCAAAATTCCTTAAAACTCTAGAGTCCTGGCTCATGACTTGAATTGCACACTGAAAATCACCTAAGGAACTTTAAATCTCCTGACTGGGGTGCTAGGGTGGCTCAATCGTTAAGCCTCTGCTTTCCAGGTCATGGGATCAAGCCCCGCATGGGGCTCCCTGCTCAGTGGGGAGTCCGCTTCTCCCTCTGCCCTTCCCCCCACTTGTGCACTCTTATGTAGCACCTCTCTCTCTCTCTCTTTCCTTCTTGCATGTGCCTGTGCATAAATAAGTAAAATCTTAGGGAAAAAAAACTCCTTACCCTTGGCAACCCAAATTCAGATGTAAGTGGAGGAGCAGTTACAGTTTGGGAATTGTGGTTTTTGAAATACCTCCAGATGATTCTAGGAGCAACCCACTTTGAGAAGCACAGATCTGTACTACAAGCAACCTGCACAGTGGGCTCTGTGGACTTGTAGCATTGCCCAGACTGGGAGCTTGTCAGCTATGCAGAATCCCCCATGCCGTCCCCAGATCTGGTGAATCAACACCTGCTTTTTAACAAAGTGATGAATTTACACATATAGTTTAAGAAACACAGCTATAGTCTAGAATAATCCTGCTGCTTCTCCAGAAATAGGCAGTGATGAGATGACATTAAAACCAGTTTCCACAAGGAGATTTCAGATTGTCAAGGAACAACAGTAGTACAGTTACATTACCTCCACCTTCAGCCTTGTGATATGGAGCCAGCTTCCTCATTCCTATAAGAAGGATGGTAGCCCTGGGATTGAGGTGATGATCAGGGCAAGATCTGGGACAGTCATAAGCTCTGGAATGTGCCCAGCAGCCCCAGCCTTTCCCTTAGTCCTTCCCCTGCTTTTGGTAGAGGATGCATTTTTGTTGATTTGTAAACTATCATACTTACTAAATACCTATTTCTAAATATGCTGCTGACATGACTTACCTTTAAAATCGTTATCCAGATGCCAGATGTGATGACCCATTAAATGACTATACCAGCATTGCTTCAGTCTGGGGTGTTCTTAGAGGGGCATAGGTGAAGGTATTCTTAGAGGGTCATGGATGAAGATGACAGGGAAAGGAAAGGTCAAGAATGGCTGTTAGCTTGAGTTAGTTTGTTGGTTTAAAACAGCAATATTGATGGAGAAGAGTGCTGTGCTGTCAACAAGTCTGATTTCAGATGTGGAAGGAGGGGATGAGGTGCCTCATGGGGCAGGGCTGGGCCTTGGCTCTCTTTCCAGTGACTCTGAAGGGACAAGAGTAATGACAGAGACTTCCAGGAAGCTGGTGGTTGCCAGAGGGGAGGTGGGTAGGGGGATGGTGAAATAGCTGAAGGGGATTAAGAGTATTATTATGATGAGTGCTGAGTAATGTATAGAATTGTTGAATCACTATGTTGTACACTTGAAACTAATATAACACTGAATGTTAATTATACTTCAATAAAAACAAATTTAAAAAGGTAATAATTGGGTGTAATTGAGCTGACACTGTCTGAAACCCCTCTTCCCCTGAAAGGCCAAGTATCTGCCTTCTCAGAAACTGCTAGAAAGAGAACAATGGCACCTCCAATCAGCCATACGAGAGCAGCACCAACTGCTGAGCATGGAGTCAGCACATTTAGCCCTGTAGACAGAGAAGCCTTTGGTGTCCAGATCTAATGTAATGGTTCTCCCACATCCTGCTGAGAATTATACCTGGGTTGATATAAGGACCTGCATCCCTGTGAACCTGCAACTCAACCCCCTGGAGGGACAAATTATTTGAGGACAAAAAGTAAGACTTTCAGAAAGGAGGACAAGGACTCCAAGGACCCCACAATAATGCCTACCTTCTGGATTCAATGGCTCCCTGGAACACAGAAGAGAGTGACAGGGAAGAGGCAGGTGACAAGTGTCTCATCCTTGAGCCTATGAAATGGGATGAAGCTCATCTGACTTTGCTATAAGCATCAGCCTCCCTAGACTGTACTGCTGCTCTGAGTCAAACATAGGAGCACATACCAGGTTTAATCCGATCAGTAGTGAAATGGAATAGAGAGGCCAGGCAAAAGTTGGTCGAAACAGCCTTTTAATGGGACGCACTCTGGTGAGGTTCTGCAGCCCGCAGGGGAGGGAGAGAGCAGGGAAGTCTGGGCCAGGGAAGTTGCGCAGGGGAGGGCAAGAGGGCTTTTGAAGAGGGGAAGGGAAAGGGGTGGGTGGGGTGATAAGTATTAGGCATATTACTGGTGGAATCGGCCTGGGGCAATAACTGCCCATGTCCTTCTATGGGGTCTAGGTAAAGTATGGTTCAGGTTTCCTGCATAGGTCCAGTCTCCCCCTGTGCCTTGTCCTCGGGCAAGCGGTCTGTTGGTGATAGGAAAGTTCTGAGGTGGGGGCAACAAGGTGGGGAGTCCGACGCCATTTTGTTGATGCCTCCTGATCCCCTTTGATCCTGCCGGCCCAACAATACCCAATGTCAGGCTGGGGGCTCACAGGCCACAAAAGATGTGTTGGAAGTAAAGTTATTAGCCTTGGGATCTCTCCTCATCTCCCTGTGGCCACATTCTAAGATGACAGGCTGTCTGTGGAAGATTTAATTGTACCCAACTGCAAGGGAATTCAGGCTTTCTGGACAGCTCAAAAAAGAAAAAAAAGTCCTAACATTTTGGTACACCCACTATCTCAACCATGTCTCATCTTATATTAATGCACAACCACCCTCCCACATAAGCTCACCCACATCCCCATTTACACAAAACACACCACAAATCACCCAGATCACTATCTTAAGAAATCATGTGTCATTCAATCCACACACATTTCTTGAGAATACCTGTGGCCAGTCAGACAGTAAACTGGATTCTTGGAGGAATGCAAAGATGATGCCTCAGGTCTCCAGAAGCCATGCACTAACCCCATATCAGGCTATGGAATTGGGATCCTTTGTGCAGGGATGCTGAGAATTCTGATTACAGGGTACTTCTTGCTCTGAAGGGTTCACAGCTTACATAGAAAACAACTCAAGTTTCCCTAATTGACACAAGCCAAGAGAGAAAGAGAACCAAGAGCAAGACCCTTTCCTGGACCTTCCATGCCCATCAGCAACCTAGAAGCTCCCCTCAGGCCTTGCTACAGGGATGCACAGTACGGTGCACAATAGGAGGCTGCTTCATGGGAAGTCTTAGAATTTCATTTTGATTGTTTCTTTGCTGTTGAGTTTAATAAGTTCTTTATAGATCTTGGATCCTAGCCCTTTATCTGATACGTCATTTGCAAATATCTGCTCCCATTCTGTAGGTTGTCTTATAGTTTTGTTGACTTTATCCTTTGCTGTGCAAAAGCTTCTTATCTTCATGAAGTCCCAATAGTTCATTTTTGCTTTTGTTTCTTTTGCCTTCGTGGATGTATCTTGCAAGAAGTTACTGTGGCCGAGTTCAAAAAGGGTGTTGCCTGTGTTCTCCTCTAGGATTTTGATGGAATCTTGTCTCGCATTTAGATCTTTCATCCATTTTGAGTTTATCTTTGTGTATGGTGAAAGAGAGTGGTCTAGTTTCATTCTTCTGCATGTGGATGTCCAATTTTCCCAGCACCATTAATTGAAGAGACTGTCTTTCTTCCAGTGGATCGTCTTTCCTCCTTTATCGAATATTAGTTGACCATAAAGTTGAGGGTCCACTTCTGGGTTCTCTATTCTGTTCCATTGATCTATGTGTCTGTTTTTGTGCCAGTACCACACTGTCTTGATGACCACAGCTTTGTAGTACAACCTGAAATCTGGCATTGTGATGCCCCCAGATATGGTTTTCTTTTTTAAAATTTCCCTGGCTATTCAGGGTCTTTTCTGATTCCATACAAATCTTAAAATAATTTGTTCTAACTCTCTGAAGAAAGTCCATGGTATTTTGATAGGGATTGCATTAAATGTGTAAATTGCCCTGGGTAACATTTACATTTTCACAATATTAATTCTGCCAATCCATGAGCATGGAATAATTTTCCATCTCTTTGTGTCTTCCTCAATTTCTTTCAGAAGTGTTCTATAAAAAAAAGTGTTCGATAGTGTTTAGGGTATAGATCGTTTACCTCTTTGGTTAGGTTTATTCATAGGTATCTTATGATTTTGGGTGCAATTGTAAATGGGATTGACTCCTTAATTTCTCTGTCTTCAGTCTCCTTGTTAGTGTATAGAAATGCCACTGACTTCTGGGCATTGATTTTGTATCCTGCCACACTGCCAAATTGCTGTATGAGTTCTAGCAATCTTGGGGTGGAGTCTTTTGGGTTTTCTATGTAAAGTATCATGTCATTGGCAAAGAGGGAGAGCTTGACTTCTTCTTTGCCAATTCAAATGCCTTTAATGTCTTTTTGTTGTCTGATTGCTGAGAAATGGGCAAAAGACATGAACAGAAATCTAACAGAGGAAGACATAGACATGGCCAACAAGCACATGAGAAAACACTCCGCATCACTTGCCATCAGGGAAATACAAATCAAAACCATAATGAGATACCACCTCACACCAGTGAGAATGGGGAAAATTAACAAAGCAGGAAACCACAAATGTTGGAGATGATGTGGAGAAAGGGGAATCCTCTTGCACTGGTGGTGGGAATGTGAACTGGTGCAGCCACTCTGGAAAACTGTGGAGGTTCCTCAAAGAGTTAAAAATAGATCTTCCCTACGACCCAGCAATTGCACTGCTGGGCATTTACCCCAAAGATATAGATGCAAGGAAACTCTGGGACACCTGCACCCCGATGTTTCTAGCAGCAATGTCCACAATAGCCAAACTGTGGAAGGAGCCTCGGTGTCCATCGAAAGATGAATGGATAAAGAAGATGTGGTTTATGTATACAATGGAATATTACTCAGTCATTAGAAATGACAAATACCCACCATTTGCTTCAATGTGGATGGAACTGGAGGGTATTATGCTGAGTGAAATTAGTCAATCGGAGAAGGACAAACATTATATGGTCTCATTCATTTGGGAAATATAAATAATAGTGAAAGGGAATAGAGGGGAAGAGAAAAGAAATGGGTAGGAAATATCAGAAAGGGAGACAGAATATGGAAGACTCCTAACTCTGGGAAATGAACTAGGGGTGGTAGAAGGGGAGGAGGGCGGGGGGGTGGGGGTGACTGGTTGGCGGGCACTGAGGGGGGCACTTGACGGGATGAGCACTGGGTGTTATTCTGTATGATGGCAAATTGAACACCAATAAAAAATAAATTTATTATAAAAAAAAGAATTTGGCTTTGAAAAAGTGACTCTGGGGCCTTAAGAGTCTTACCAATGGTGGACAGATTCTGAAAACAGCAGCCATTCAACTTCCCCAGCTCCTCAAGGGGCACCTGGTGTACTCCACAGAAATGTAAATATCTTTCAGATTCCTATTATAGAAACAAACAAACAAAATCCATGCAACCCTCTTTCCTAAAGTCAGTATTGCTGCACAACACACAGGAAGCCTGACTATAAAGACACAAAGTCTATAGGCCATGAAGAAAATATGTAAGCATCCAGAACTCTGAGCAGTCAGAATCCTGCTCCTTTCAAGATGCAGCGTGGCTCCCTTAAACTCTCTTCCCTGAGCAGCCCTGCCTCAAATTTCCCATCATTCTCATTTTGGCACCTATAATGTAGATCTAAAAAAATGGGTTGTAGCTTTAAAAAAAATCCCTTGCTGCCTTTTTGGCTGACCCTAAACGGAAAACCTATAAAACATATGAAGGGCACTAATGTAACTCTACAGTCCACTGCTCTGTTTACTCATTGCATTGTTGTGGGAAAGCCTGTCTTCCTCCTGACCTGTAAAAGCTCATGATTCATCTTCATGTCCCCTGCCCAATGTACCCATTGTTTGTGAAGCAGAAACTCAAGAAATCCTTGCTGGTGATGATGACATCAGGACAGCAAATGTGCTGCTTTCTGCATTTTCCCAGCAGAGCCTCCACTTGAATCAGGGTCTCACTATGGGCCCAGTTTTTCTAAAAGGAGTTTTGTCTTCAATATGGAAACTCAGGAAGTTCAAGTTTTACTTAATTTTGATCTTTTAAACTAAAAAATTTTAAAAAAATAACAAGGAAGGGCTTTTTTTTTTTTTTTGTACTAGAGCACCTGGACAGTGTTACAATGTCACTGTTATAGACCAGAAAAGCTCAAGAGGGTTTAAAAGTTAAAATAAGCCAACTGCTGCCTTATAAGCTATTTATAAAGTCCTCCCTGCCTGCCTGATTGTCTCTTCCTATTATTATAAAGTCATCTTTGGTCCCAGTTTGTATAATACCAAGAATTGCTCACCCACAGTTATTTAGTTCTCACAGTGCAAGAGAAGCTTTTATGAGATACAAGCTTAAGCAGACAGAATTCAGCCTTCTAAAGGAGTGCACAATTTAAATGGAACAGAAGATACAAAGGTAGAGTAATGTCCTGATGGCTTCCTTTGTTTTTGGGAGCTGAGACGAGGAGTAAAAGCCTTTTCCCACCCCAGCCCCCACCTCCTGGTGATTTCTCATAAAGGAGCAAAACGGACCCAATATACAGCCTTAAATCATTTCCCTAGTAACAAAGACAAGCCTGGATACAATCCCCCTGTCTCCATGCTCCACCCTTCAGTGCCTGGCCAAGGCCAAAGCTGCAGAATTTTCTAAGCCATGCCTAATCATATGGCCTTTTTATTCTTAATGCTACTTGCCCAATGACTATAAATGAGACAGCAGGTTTAGTCACCAAGTCCCATCTGAGTTAAGAGCTACAGATCATGGCAGACCCTCTTGGCGAGTGTCTCCATCATTGCTGGACTTTCTGTTCTTGCCCCATTCATATTTTCTCTTTCCTTTCTCTCTCTGGCCACAGTTTCAAAAGGACTTCACCAGGCCCTTTGTAGATGGAAGAAGTGGCTCCTCTTACCATGGCACTGCTAATTTTCATGCACAATTGTTATCACAAATACAGTGCCAATTTATTCTAAATTAATAGTAGTTTGGTTATTATATGCATTCTCAGATGGCAGATACTGGAAGAACAACTACTATCTAGGGGAATCCATGGAATTTTTTCTTTTCACTCAGAAGAGGTCTTTATAAAGGGTTAAGGATTTCAGAGAAGGGCCATACCATTCTCTGTTACCATTTCCAAAGTGGTGTGTGCCCCCTGCTGCTGGTACTTGAAATAATTTTAGGGACTACTAGGACATTTTTTTTATTTGAATGCATTAGCTTCCACTTCTGACAATAGCATTATTTTAAAAAAAAATATTCAAGTAGAAAATCAGATTGATGTAAAGAAACAGCTGGTAGTTAACTGAATCAGCAGGTTTTTTGGAAAGTGCTAATTGCAGGAGTGAAGGACATTTATCTAAACTAACACTGTACTAACTTAGGCATTCAGGATGTCAATGAAGGAAAAATTGGTAAAATGAATCTATTGCCAACCACCTATGCACATATATCCATGTGAAGTAGGACCAATTGACAGGAGCTGAGCTGGTCCCTTGTCCCACAATTCTTACAGCCTCATCAAGGATACCACCATGAGGACAGTGACAGTGAGGAAAAGGCTTGAGCCAGTTCTGCCAATTATTCATCAGTGACATCACCCAGTATAGTACATTCACATTATAGAGATCCCAGAAGGAAAAGAGAGGGAAGGTGGCATAATTTACATGAAGAACCAATAGATGAAATCTTCCTTAAACTGGAAAAGAGAAAAGACATGCAGATCCAGGAAGAACAGAGAGACTTCAATGAAATTAACCCAAGGAGGACCACAACAAGACACATAATAATTAAAATGGTGAACAGTAGTGATAAAAAGAGAATTTTAAAAGCAGCTAAAGAAAAGAATACGGTTGCATGCAAGGGAAACCCCAGAAGGCTATCAGCTTATATTTCAGCAGAAACTTTGCAGGCCAGAAGAAAGTGGAATGATATATTCAAAGTTCTGATAGGGAGGCAGCAGGGCAAGATAGCAGAGGAGTAGGGTCCCCAAGTCATCCGTCCCCACCAACTTACCTAGATAACTTTCAAATCATCCTGAACACCTACGAATTCAACATGAGATTGAAAGAGAGAACAGCTGGAATGCTACAGAGAGAAGAGTTTGCACTTCTAACAAGGTTGGAAGGTGGAAAAAAAATAATCAAGTGGAGGAGGGGCCCCCGTGAGGAGCCAAGTTAAAGCAGGGAGGTGAAAGCCTCCAGGACAGAAAAGCCCTCCTGGAGAAGAAGGAATTTTAAAAGTCCACAACGGATTCTTCCATGATAGAAAGGTGCTTAGCAGGGAAACCGGGCAGTACCGCAGGAGGGGCAATGGAGCCTCCAGTCTCCCAGAGTCACTAACAGAGGAAATGCACTCCAGGGAAGATCACACTGCACATCACGAGCCAAACTGGATATAGGGCTGGAGCGCGCCTGGTGCGGGCTCGGGAGAAACTGAGGTGGTGGCTTTGGATAGAGGGGCCTGTGCCCTGCTGCCCTCAGGAGCTGTGGCCCAGGCCATAGATCGCAGGGTGCTGAGAAGGCACAGCCCAGGATCCTGCGCTCCTCCCAGTACAGGCAGAGATGGGGAGGGCAAAGGACAGAGTGGACGGTCCTGCTGCTGGGCGCCCCCAAGCTGTACAGATCAGTGCCCCTCACCCTTGGGAGCATCCAGGCCAGTGTGGTCTGGGAGACAGTGGTAGTTACTGCAGGAGCTGACTCTAGAGCTAGAAGGCTGCCCACCAGCAGTGTTGTTGTTCCTCCTAGTGTCACCCTGTGCCTGGGATGGAGCGGGTCTACCAGGGAACAGGGGCCTCACAGGACAAACAGTGCCCACTGAGCTGTGCACACACCTGGGAATCCACACAGCAGGCCCATACCCCAGAATACCACGGGAAGGATAGGGGGAGAGCAGGTTCTTGACCGAGCAGCACTGGAAATCTCCAGGGGAAGTTGAGAGATTTGGAGTATATAGAACCAGAGGATATCCCTCCTTGTTTTCTGTTTTTTGTTTTCTTTGTTTTTCCAGTACAACTCATTTTTAGCCACTGTGCACTGAGGAAAATGACTAGAAAGAAGAACTCACCACAAAAGAAAGAATGATAAACAGTACTCTCTGCCACAGAGTTACAGAATTTGGAACACAATTTGATGTTCAGAAAGCCAATTCAGGCATAATTATAAAGCTACTGGTGACTCTAGAAAAAAGCATAAAGGATTCAAGAGATGTCATGACTGAAGAATTTAGATCTAATCAGGCCGAAATTAAAAATGAATTAAATGAGATGCAATCCATATTGGAGGTCCTAACGATGAGGGTTAATGAGGTAAAAGAAAGACTCAGTGATAGAGAAGACAAGTTGATATCAAGGAAGGAAGCTGAGGGAAAAAGAGAAAAAAAAATTAAAAGACCATGAGGAAAACTTAAGGGAAATAAATGACAGCCTCAGAAGGAAAAAAATCTATGTTTAATTGGGGTTCCAGAGGGCACTGAAAGGGACAGAGTACCAAAAAGCATATTTGAACAAATCATACATGAGAATTTCCCTAACTTGGGGAGTGAAACAGACATTCAGATCCAGGAGATAGAGAGATCCCCCTAAAATCAATAAAAAACATTCAACACCTTGACATTTAATAGTGAAACTTGCAAATTCCAAAGATAAAGAAAAAATCCGTAAAGCAGCAAGAGACAAGAGATCCCTAACTTCTATGGGGAGAACTGTTAGATTAACAGAAGACCTCTCCAAAGAGACCTGGCAGGCCAGAAAGGGCTGGCAGGAGATATCCAGGATCCTAAATGAGAAGAACATGCAGCCAAGAATACTTGATCCAGCAAGGCTCTCATTCAGAATAGAAGGAGAGACAAAGATCTTCCAAGATAGGCAGAAACTGAAAGAATATGTGACAACCAAACCAGCTCTGCAAAAAATATTAAGGGGACCCCTTAAAAGAAAGAGGAAACCCAAAGAAATAATCCACAAAAACAGGGACTGAATAGGTATTATGATGACACTAAATTCATATCTTTCAATAGTAACTCTGAACGTGAATGGGCTTAATGATCCCATCAAAAGATGTAGGGTTTCAGAGTGGATAAAAAAGCAAGATCCATCTATTTGCTGTCTACAAGAGATTCATTTTAGATCTAAGGACACCATCAGCCTGAAAATCAAAGGTTGAGAACCATTTACCATTCAAATGGTCCTCAAAAGAAAGCAAGGGTGGCAATCCTCATATCAGATAAATTAAAGTTTATCCCACAGACTGCAGTAAGAGATGAAGAGGGACACTATATCATACTTAAAGGATCTATCCAACAAGAGGACCTAATAATCATGAATATTTATGCCCCTAATGTGGGAGCTGCCAAGCATATCAATCAATTAAAAACCAAAGTAAAGACATACTTAGATAATACTGGGAGACTTCAACATGGCGCTTTCTACAAATGACAGATATTCTAAGCACAATATCTCCAAAGAAATAAGAGCTTTAAATGATACACTGGACCAGATGTATTTCACAGATATTTATAGAACTTTACATCCAAATGCAACTGAATACACATTCTTCTCAAGTGCACATGAAACTTTCTCCAGAATAGACCACACACTGGGTCACAAATCAGGTCTTAACTAATACCAAAAGATTGGGATTGTCCCCTGCATATTTTCAAACCATAATGCTTTGAAACTTGAACTCAAGATGAAATTTGGAAGCAATTCAAAGACGTGGAGGTTAAAGAGCATCCTAAAAAGATGAAAAGGTCAACCAAGAAATTAGAGAAGAATTAAAAAGATTCGTGGAAACTAATGAAAATGAAGATACAACCATTCAAAACCTTTGGGAGACAGCAAAAGCAGTCCTAAGACGGAAATACATCACAATACAAGCAACCCTCAAAAAAATTGGAAAAAAACTCAAATACACAAACTAAACTTGCACCTAAAGGAGCTGGAGAAAGAACAGCAAATAAAACCTACACCCAGCAGAAGAAGAGAACTAATAAAGATTTGAGCAGCACTCAATGAAATAGACAAGAACTATAGAACAGATCAACAAAACCAGGAGTTGGTTCTTTGAAAGAATTAATAAGATAGATAAACCATTAGCCAGCCTTATTAAAAACAAAAGAGAAAAGAATCTAGTTAATAAAATCATGAATGAAAGATGAGAAATCACAAACAATACCAAGGAAATACAAACGATTTTAAAACATATTATGAGCAGCTATACGCCAATGAGTTAGGCAAACTAGAAGAAATGGACACATTTCTGGAAAACCACAAACTACCAACACGGGAACAGGAAGAAACAGAAAACCTGGTCAGGCCAATAACCAGGGAGAAAATTGAAGCAGTCATCAAAAACCTCTCAAGACACCAAAGTCCAGGGCCGGATGGTTTTCCAGGGGAATTCTCTCAAACGTTTAAAGAAGAAAAAATACCTATTCTACTAAAGCTGTTCCAAAAGATAGAAGAGGATGGAGTACTTCCAAACTCGTTCTATGAGGCCAGCATCACCTTAATTCCAAAACCAGACAAAGACCCTCCAAAAAGGAGAATTATAGACCAATATCCTTGATGATCACAGGTGCAAAAATCCTCAACGAGATACTAGCTTAGGATCCAAGAGTATATTAAGAAGATTATTCACCATGACCAAATGAGATTTATCACTGGGAAGCAAGGCTGGTTCAACACTCCTAATGCAATCAATGTGATAGATTATATCAACAAGAGAAAAAAAACAAGAAACATGATCCTCTCAATAGATGCAGAGAAAGCCTTTGAAAAAATATGACATCCATTACTGATCAAAACTCTTCGGAGTGTAGGGATAGAGAGAACATTCCTAAGCATCTTAAATTGATCTTTGAAAAGCCCACAGCAAATATCATTCTCAATGGGGAAACACTGGGAGCCTTTCCCCTGAGATCAGAAGCACAACAGGGATGTCCACTCTAACCACTACTATTCAACATAGTCCTCGGAGTTCTAGCCTCAGCAATCAGGCAACAAAAAGAAATAAAGGCACTCAAACTGGGAAAGAAGAAGTCAAACTCTCCCTCTTCGCAGATGACTCTATGGTCAACTAACATTCGACAAAGCTGGAAAGACTATCCACTGGAAAAAGGACAGTCTCTTCAATAAATTGTGCTGGGAAAATTGGACATCCATATGCAGAAGAATGAAACTAGACCATTCTTTTACACCATACACAAAGATAAACTTAAAATGAATGAAATATCTAAATGTGAGACAAGAATCCATCAAAATCCTAGAGGAGAACACAGGCAACACCCTTTTTGAACTTGGCCACAGCAACTTTTGGCAAGATACATCTATGAAGGCAAAGGAAACAAAAGCAAAAATGAACTATTGGGACTTCATCAAGATAAAGAGCTTCTGCACAGCAAAAGAAACAGTCAACAAAACTAAAAGACAGCCTACAGAATGGGAGGAGATATTTGCAAATGACATATCTGATAAAGGGCTAGTATCCAAGATCTATAAAGAACTTATTAAACTCAACAGCAAAGAAACAAACAATCCAATCCAATGAAATGGGCAAAAGAAATGAAGAGAAATCTCACAGAGGAAGACATAGAAGTGGCCAACAAGCACATGAGAAAATGCTCCGCATCACTGGCCATCAGAGAAATACAAATCAAAACCACAATGAGATACCACCTCACAGCAGTGAAAATGGGGAGAATTAAGAAGGCAGGAAACAACAAATGTTGGAGAGGATGCAGAGAAAAGGGAACACTCTTGCACTGTTGGTGGGAATGTGAAGTGGTGCAGCCACTCTGGAAAACTGTGTGGAGGTTCCTCAAAGAATTAAAAATAGATCTTCCCTACAATTGCACTGCTGGGGATTTACCTCAAAGATACAGAAGCAGTGAAACGCCGGGACACCTGCACCCCGATGTTTCTAGCAGCAATGTCCACAATAGCCAAACTGTGGAAGGAGCGTTGGTGTCCATCAAAAGATGAATGGATAAAGAAGATGTGGTCTATGTATACAATGGAATATTACTCAGCCATTAGAAATGACAAATACCCACCATTTGCTTCGACGTGGATGGAACTGGAGGGTATTAGGCTGAGTGAAATAGGTCAATCAGAGAAGGACAAACATTATATGGTCTCATTCATTTGGGGAATATAAAAAATAGTGAAAGGAAATAAAGGGGAAAGGAGAAAAAATGAGTGGGATATATCAGAAAGGGAGACAGAACATGAAAGACTCCTAACTCTGGGAAACCAACTAGGGGTGGTGGAAGGGGAGGAGGGTGGGGGGTGGGGGTGACTAGGTGATGGGCACTGAGAATGGTACTTGATGGGATGAGCACTGAGTGTTATTCTATATGTTGGCAAATTGAACACCAATAAAAAATAAATTTATAAAAAAATAGATCTGCCAAAAAAATAAATAAATGTGGATATTAAAAAAATTAGCCAAACTGTGGAAGAAGCCTTGGTGTCCATGAAAATATGAATGAATAAGAAGATGTAGTATATGTATACAATGGCATATTACTCAGCCTTTAGAAACGACAAATACCCACCATTTGCTTCAGTGTGGATGGAACTGGAGACTATCATGCTGAGTAAAGTAATCCAATCAGAGAAGGACAAACATTATATGGTCTCATTCATTTGGAGAATATAAAAAATAGTGAAAGAGAATAAAGGGGAAAGGAAAGAAAATGAGTTGGAAATATCTGTAAGGGTGACAGACATGAGAGACACAAGGGGTAGTGGAAAGGGAGGTGGATGAGGGGTTGGGATGACTGGGATACGGGCACTGAATAGGTGCACTTGATGGTTGAGCCCTGGGTGTTATGCTATATGTTGGCAAATCGAACTCCTATAAAAAATATATTAAAAAAAAGGAAAGGAACCTATAACAGATAGGTCAAGGAAAAAAAAACCCACAAAGTACTGAGAGGCAAAACCTGCAATCAATAATACTCTACTTATATGTTTATTATTCAGAAGAGAAGGAGAGATAGTTTCCCAAACAAAAGTTAAAGGAATTCATCACCACTAGACCAGCCTTACAAGAAACATTAAAGGGAATTCTTTGAGTAGAAAGAAAAGGTCACTGGGGCACCTGGGTGGCTCAGTTGGTTGACCATCCCACTATTGGTTGGTTCAGGTTGTGATTCATGGGTCGTAGGATCAAGCCCCAGGTCGAGCTCCATGCTTACCTGGGAGTCTTTTGAAGAGTCCCTCCCTCTGCCTTTCTCTCAGTCTCTCTCTTTCTCTCTCTCTTAAATAAATAAATAAACCTTTAAAAAAAAAAGAAAGAAGGAAAGAGAACAGAAAATTGATTTGAATAAATAATGGCTGCAAAAGTCCCTAAACTAGGGAAGCAAGCAGTTAACCAGATCCGGGAGGCACAGAGAACCTCAACAAGATCAATCAAAGCAGATGCACAACAAGACATATTGTAATTAAATTAGTGATAAAAAGTTTTTTTGTTTGTTTTTTAAGCAACAAGGCCAAATAACCCAGAAACATACAAGGGAAACCTCATAAGGGTAACAGGAGATTTTTACAGCAGTAACATTCCAAATCAGAAGGGAGCAGGATGATATGTCAAAAGTTCTGAATGGGAAAAATTTGCAGCCAAGAATACTTTATCTAGCAAGGCTATTATTCAGAATAGAAGGAGAGATAAAGATTTTTCCAGAAAAACAATAACTAAAGGAGTTCATACCTAAACCAGTCTTGCAAGAAATATTAAAGAAGGCTCTTGGACTAGAAAGTTGAGACCAGAAATGAATTTAATATTAGAAAACACAAAAGCATAAAAATAAATATTTCTCTAAAAATAACTCACAAAAGAGAAGGATGTAAAAATCTAAAAACACATACCTAAAGTGTGGGAAAAAGAAAATGATGGATTCACTCAAATGACTAACAACTTAATATAGACTGTTATATGCAAAAGACGTTATGTACAGACCTAATGGTAATCATAAATCAAGAGCCACTAATAAACATGTAAGTAATAAAAATGGAAAGTAATAAAATGGAAATAAATAGATATATATCAATAATTAATCTGAGTATAAATGCACCAAGTGCTCCAATCAAAAGATATAGACTAAACACTACAATCAAAAGAAATAGGATCAAAAAAAAAAGGCATAGGATCAGAATGGATAAAAAACAAGACACATATGCTGCCTATAAGGCTGCCTAAAAGACACTCATTTTGGACCTAAAGGTAGCTGCAGATTGAAAGTGAGATGAAGAAACATCTATCACAGAAACGGATGTCAAAAGAAAACTGGAGTAGCAATACATATATTGGAAAAAATAGACTTTAAAACAAAGATGGTAACAAGAGACAAAGAAGGACACTATTTAGTAATAAAGGGGACTATCCAACAAGATATAACAATTATAAATATTTGTACATCTAACATGGAGCATGCAAATATATAAAACAGTTAATAATAAACATAAAGGAACTAATTGGTACTAATGCAATATTAGTAGAGGACATTAATACCTCACTTACATCAATAGACAGATTACTTAAATGCAAACTCAACAAGGAAACAATAACTTTGAATGACACATTGAAGCAGATGGACTTAACAGATATATTTAGAACATTCCATCCTAAAACAGCAGAATATACATTCTTTTCAGGTGCACATTCTCCAGAATAAATCATATATTAGGCCACAAAACAAGCTTCAATATATTCAAGGAGATGGAAGCTACACCATGCATGTTTACTAACCACAGCACTATGGAACTAGAAATTAACCAGAAGAAAAAAATCTGGAAAGACCACAATACATTAAAGTTAGATAACTTGCTACTAAACAATGAATGGGTCAAGCAGGAAAGAAAAGAAATCAAAAAGTACATGGAAACAAATGAAAATGAAAACACAATGGCTCAAAACCATAGGGTTACAGAAAAAGTGGATTTAAGAGGGAAGTTTATAGCAATACAGGCCTCCATCAAGAAGAAAGAAAAATCTCAACCTGATCTCATGCCTAAGGAGCTGGAGAAAAAAATACTAAAATCAGCAGAATGGAAGTAATAAACACTAGAGCAGGAAAAAATTATATAGGAAGTAAAAAACCAATACAATAGAATAATAAAACCAAGAATTGATTCTTTGAAAGAATTAACAAAATTGATAAACCCCTAGCCAGGTATATCAGAAAGGGAAAAAGAAGGACCCAAATAAATTCACAAATGAGAGAGGAGGAATAACAACCAATATCATAAAAATACAAACAATTGTAAGAGAATATTATGAAAAAGTATATGCCAATAAATTGTGAAATCTGGAAGAAATGGATAAATTCCTGGAAACATATGAACTACCAGAACTAAAACAGGAAAAAATAGAAAACTTGGACAGACTGATAACCAGCAAAGAAATAGAGGCAGTAATCAACTCCCAACAAACAAAATTTCAGAACCATATGCCTTCAGTTGCATTCTACGAAATATGTAAAGAAAAGTTAGTACCGGGGAGGAGGGGCAAGATGGCGGAAGAGCAGGGTCCCCAAATCACCTGTCCCCACAAATTACCTAGATAACCTTCAAATCATCCTGAAAATCTACGAATTCGGCCTGAGATTTAAAGAGAGACCAGCTGGAATGCTACAGTGAGAAGAGTTCGCGCTTCTATCAAGGTAGGAAGACGGGGAAAAAGAAATAAAGAAACAAAAGGCCTCCAAGGGGGAGGGGTCCCGCGAGGAGCCGGGCTGAGGCCGGGGCGAGTGTCCCCAGGACAGGAGAGCCCCGTCCCGGAGGAGCAGGAGCTGCACCAACCTTCCCGGGCGGGCGGAAAGGGGCTCGCAGGGAGTTGGAGCAGGACCCAGGAGGGCGGGGATGCCCTCGGGCTCCCGGGGACACTAACAGACACCTGCGCCCCGGGAGAGTGCGCCGAGCTCCCTAAGGGCTGCAGCGCGCACGGCGGGACCGACCGGAGCAGCTCGGAGGGGCTCGGGCGGCGGCTCCAGGGAGGGGGCTGCGGGGCGGGAGCGCGAATCCAACAGCGCAGGCCCCGGAGCACAGGGCGCCGGGACACAGCCCAGGATCCGGCTTCCCCCCAGGACAGGCAGAGGCCGGGAGGGCCCAGGACAGCAAGGACGCTCCTGCCCCGAGCTGAGCAGATCAGCGGCCCCGCCCCGGAGCCTCCAGGCCCTGCGGACGGAGAGCCGAGAGCCCCGAGCCCCGTAGTTCCTGCGGAGGCTGAATCCAGGCTTCCAGAGCTGCCGTAGCCACTGTAGCTGTTCCTCCTGGGGCCTCATGGGGTAAACAACCCCCGCTGAGCCCTGCAGCAGGCAGGGGCAGAGCAGCTCCCCCAAGTGCTAACACCTGAAAATCAGCACAGCAGGCCCCTCCCCCAGAAGACCTGCTAGACGGACCAGTTCCAGGGGAAGTCAAGGGACTTAAAGTCTACAGATTCAGAAGATACTCCCCCGTGTTTTTTTTTTGTTGTTGTTTTTTTTTCTTTTTTCTTTTCTTTTTGATTTCTGATTGCTTCCCCCACCCCCACCCTTTTTTTTACCTTTCTTTCTTTTTCTTTCCCTTTTTCTTCTCTTTTTTTCCTTTTTCTTTTTTCTCTTTCTCTTTTCTTTCCTTCTCTCTCATTCTCTCCTTTTCCCAATACAACTTGTTTTTGGCCACTCTGCACTGAGCAAAATGACTAGAAGGAAAACCTCACCTCAAAAGAAAGATCAGAAACAGCCCTCTCCCCACAGAGTTACAAAATCTGGATTACAATTCAATGTCAGAAAGCCAATTCAGAAGCACTCTTATACAGCTACTGGTGGCTCTAGAAAAAAGCATAAAGGACTCACGAGACTTCATGACTGCAGAATTTAGATCCAATCAGGCAGAAATTAAAAATCAATTGAATGAGATGCAATCCAAACTAGAAGTCCTAACGACGAGGGTTAACGAGGTGGAAGAACGAGTGAGTGACATAGAAGACAAGTTAATGGCAAAGAGGGAAACTGAGGAAAAAAGAGACAGACAATTAAAAGACCATGAAGACAGATTAAGGGAAATAAATAACAGCCTAAGGAAGAAAAACCTACGTTTATTTTTTTTAATAAATTAATTTTTATTGGTGTTCAGTTTACCAACATACAAAATAACACCCAGTGCTCATCCTGTCAAGTGTCCCCCTCAGTGCCCGTCACCCATTCACCCCCATCCCCCCCTGCTCCCCTTCCACCACCCCTAGTTAATTTCCCAGAGTTAGAAGTCTTTATGCCCTGTCTCCCTTTCTGATATTTCCCACACATTTCTTCTCCCTTCCCTTATATTCCCTTTCACTATTATTCATATTCCCCAAATGAATGAGAACATACACTGAAAAACCTACGTTTAATTGGGGTTACCGAGGGCGCCGAAAGGGCCAGAGGGCCAGAATATGTATTTGAACAAATCCTAGCTGAAAACTTTCCCAATCTGGGAAGGGAAACAGGCATTCAGATCCAGGAAATGGAGAGATCCCCACCTAAAATCAATAAAAACCATTCAACACCTCGACACTTAATAGTGAAGCTTGCAAATTCCAAAGATAAAGAGAAGATCCTTAAAGCAGCAAGAGACAAGAAGTCCCTGACTTTCATGGGGAGGAATATTAGGGTAACAGCAGACCTCTCCACAGAGACCTGGAAGGCCAGAAAGGGCTGGCAGGATATATTCAGGGTCCTAAATGAGAAGAACATGCAGCCAAGAATACTTTATCCAGCAAGGCTCTCATTCAAAATGGAAGGGGAGATAAAGAGCTTCCAAGACAGGCAGGAACTGAAAGAATATGTGACCTCCAATCCAGCTCTGCAAGAAATTTTAAGGGGGACTCTTAAAATTCCCCGTTAAGAAGAAGTTCAGAGGAACAATCCACAAAAACAAGGACTAAATAGATATCATGATGACACTAAACTCATATCTGTCAATAGTAACTCTGAACGTGAACGGGCTTAATGACCCCATCAAAAGGCGCAGGGTTTCAGACTGGATAAAAAAGCAGGACCCATCAATTTGCTGTCTACAAGAGACTCATTTTAGACAGAAGGACACCTACAACCTGAAAATAAAAGGTTGGAGAACCATTTACCATTCAAATGGTCCTCAAAAGAAAGCAGGGGTAGCCATCCTTATATCAGATAAACTAAAATTTACCCCGAAGACAGTAGTGAGAGACGAAGAGGGACACTATATCATACTTAAAGGATCTATCCAGCAAGAGGACTTAACAATCCTCAATATATATGCCCCGAATGTGGGAGCTGCCAAATACTTAAACGAATTATTAACCAAAGTGAAGAAATACGTAGATAATAATACACTTATACTTGGTGACTTCAATCTAGCTCTTTCTACCCTCGATAGGTCTTCTAAGCACAACATCTCCAAAGAAACGAGAGCTTTAAATGATACACTGGACCAGATAGATTTCACAGATATCTACAGAACTTTACATCCAAACTCAACTGAATACACATTCTTCTCAAGTGCACATGGAACTTTCTCCAGAATAGACCACATACTGGGTCACAAATCGGGTCTGAACCGATACCAAAAGATTGGGATCGTCCCCTGCATATTCTCAGACCATAACAGCTTGAAATTAGAACTCAGTCACAAGAAGAAGTTTGGAAGGACCTCAAACACGTGGAGGTTAAGGACCATCCTGCTAAAAGAGGAAAGGGTCAACCAGGAAATTAAGGAAGAATTAAAAAGATTCATGGAAACTAATGAGAATGAAGATACAACCGTTCAAAATCTCTGGGATGCAGCAAAAGCAGTCCTGAGGGGGAAATACATCGCAATACAAGCATCCATTCAAAAACTGGAAAGAACTCAAATACAAAAGCTAACCTTACACATAAAGGAGCTAGAGAAGAAGCAGCAAATCGACCCGACACCCAGCAGAAGAAGAGAGTTAATTAAAATTCGAGCAGAACTCAACGAAATTGAGACCAGAAGAACTGTGGAACAGATCAATAGAACCAGGAGTTGGTTCTTTGAAAGAATTAATAAGATAGATAAACCATTAGCCAGCCTTATTAAAAAGAAGAGAGAGAAGACTCAAATTAATAAAATCATGAATGAGAAAGGAGAGATCACTACCAACACCAAGGAAATACAAACGATTTTAAAAACATTATGAACAGCTCTACGCCAATAAATTAGGCAATCTAGAAGAAATGGACTCATTCCTGGAAAGCCACAAACTACCAAAACTGGAGCAGGAAGAAATAGAAAACCTGAACAGGGCAATAACCAGGGAGGAAATTGAAGAAGTCATCAAAAACCTCCCAAGACACAAGAGTCCAGGGCCAGATGGCTTCCCAGGGGAATTCTATCAAACGTTTAAAGAAGAAATCATACCTATTCTACTAAAGCTGTTTGGAAAGATAGAAAGAGATGGAGTACTTCCAAATTCATTCTATAGGCCAGCATCACCTAAATTCCAAAACCAGACAAAGACCCCACCAAAAAGGAGAATTACAGACCAATATCCCTGATGAACATGGATGCAAAAATTCTCAACAAGATACTAGCCAATCTGATCCAACAACACATTAAGAAAATTATTCACCATGACCAAGTAGGATTTATCCCCGGGACACAAGGCTGGTTCAACACTCGTAAAACAATCAATATGATTCATCATATCAGCAAGAGAAAAACCAAGAACCATATGATCCTCTCATTAGATGCAGAGAAAGCATTTGACAAAATACAGCATCCATTCCTGATCAAAACTCTTCAAAGTGAAGGGATAGAGGGAACTTTCCTCGACATCTTCAAAGCCATCTACGAAAAGCCCACAGCAAATATCATTCTCAATGGGGAAGCACTGGGAGCCTTTCCCCTAAGATCAGGAACCAGACAGGGATGTCCACTCTCACCACTGCTATTCAACATAGTACTGGAAGTCCTAGCCTCAGCAATCAGACAACAAAAAGACATTAAAGGCATTCAAATTGGCAAAGAAGAAGTCAAACTCTCCCTCTTCGCCGATGACATGATACTGTATATAGAAAACCCAAAAGCCTCCACCCCAAGATTGCTAGAACTCATACAGCAATTTGGTAGCGTGGCAGGATACAAAATCAATGCCCAGAAATCAGTGGCATTTCTATACACTAACAATGAGACTGAAGAAAGAGAAATTAAGGAGTCAATCCCATTTACAATTGTACCCAAAAGCATAAGATACCTAGGAATAAACCTAACAAAGAGGTAAAGGATCTATGCCCTAAAAACTATAGAACACTTCTGAAAGAAACTGAGGAAGACACAAAGAGATGGAAAAATATTCCTTGCTCATGGATTGGCAGAATTAATATTGTGAAAATGTCAATGTTACCCAGGGCAATTTACACGTTTAATGCAATCCCTATCAAAATACCATGGACTTTCTTCAGAGACTTAGAACAAATTATTTTAAGATTTGTGTGGAATCAGAAAAGACCCCGAATAGCCAGGGGAATTTTAAAAAAGAAAACCATAGCTGGGGGCATCACAATGCCAGATTTCTGGTTGTACTACAAAGCTGTGGTCATCAAGACAGTGTGGTACTTGCACAAAAACAGACACATAGATCAATGGAACAGAATAGAGAATCCAGAAGTGGACCCTCAACTTTATGGTCAACTAATATTCAATAAAGGAGGAAAGATGATCCACTGGAAGAAAGACAGTCTCTTCAATAAATGGTGCTGGGAAAATTGGACATCCACATGCAGAAGAATGAAACTAGACCACTCTCTTGCACCATACACAAAGATAAACTCAAAATGGATGAAAGATCTAAATGTGAGACAAGATTCCATCAAAATCCTAGAGGAGAACACAGGCAACACCCTTTTTGAACTCGGCCACAGTAACTTCTTGCAAGATACATCCACGAAGGCAAAAGAAAGAAAAGCAAAAATGAATTATTGGGACTTCATCAAGATAAGAAGCTTTTTTTTTTAAATTTTTTTTTATTTATTTATGACAGTCACAGAGAGAGAAGGAGAGAGAGGCAGAGACATAGGCAGATGGAGAAGCAGGCTCCATGCACCGGGAGCCCGATGTGGGATTCGATCCCGGGTCTCCAGGATCGCGCCCTGGGCCAAAGGCAGGCGCCAAACCGCTGCGCCACCCTGGGATCCCGATAAGAAGCTTTTGCACAGCAAAGGATACAGTCAACAAAACTCAAAGACAACCTACAGAATGGGAGAAGATATTTGCAAATAACATATCAGATAAAGGGCTAGTTTCCAAAATCCATAAAGAACTTATTAAACTCAACAGCAAAGAAACAAACAATCCAATCATGAAATGGGCAAAAGACATGAAGAGAAATCTCACAGAGGAAGACACAGACATGGCCAACATGCACATGAGAAAATGCTCTGCATCACTTGCCATCAGGGAAATACAAATCAAAACCACAATGAGATGCAACCTCACACCAGTGAGAATGAGGAAAATTAACCAGGCAGGAAACCACAAATGTTGGAGAGGATGCGGAGAAAAGGGAACCCTCTTACACTGTTGGTGGGAATGTGAACTGGTGAAGCCACTCTGGAAGACTGTGCGGAGGTTCCTCAAAGAGTTAAAAATAGACCTGCCCTACGACCCAGCAATTGCACTGTTAGGGATTTACCCCAAATATTCAGATGCAATGAAACGCCGGGACACCTGCACCCCGATGTTTCTAGCAGCCATGTCCACAATAGCCAAACTGTGGAAGGAGCCTCGGTGCCCATCGAAAGATGAATGGATAAAGAAGATGTGGTTTATGTATACAATGGAATATTACTCAGCCATTAGAAACGACAAATACCCACCATTTGCTTCAACATGGATGGAACTGGAGGGTGTTATGCTGAGTGAAGTAAGTCAATCGGAGAAGGACAAACAGTGTATGTTCTCATTCATTTGGGGAATATGAATAATAGTGAAAGGGAATATAAGGGAAGGGAGAAGAAATGTGTGGGAAATATCAGAAAGGGAGACAGAACATAAAGACTTCTAACTCTGGGAAATGAACTAGGGGTGGTGGAGGGGGAGGAGGGTGGGAGGTGGGGGTGAATGCGTGACGGACACTGAGGGGGGGTACTTGACGGGTAGAGCACTGGGTGTTATTCTGTATGTTGGTAAATTGAACACCAATAAAAATTAATTTATTAAAAAAAGAAAAGTTAGTACCTATTCTTCTCAAACTATTCCAAAAAATTGAAAAGGAATAAAAACTTCCAGATTCATTCTACAAGGCCTGTGTTACTCTGATACACTCAAACCAGACAAAGACACCACAAAAAAAGAGAACTACAGGCTAATATGTCTGATAAACATAGATACAAAAATCTTTAACAAAATACTAGCAAATCAAATTCAACAATACATTTAAAAAATTCATCACAATCAAGTGGAATTTATTCTTGGGCTGCAAGCATGGTTCAATATTTGCAAATCAATGTGATACATCACATCAATAACAAAGGATAACAAATATGATTATTTCAATAAATGGAGAAAAGATACTTGACAAAATGCAACATCCATTCATGATAAAAAAACCCTCAAGAAAGTAGGTGTAGAGGGAACATATCTCCATATAATAAAGGCCTTATATAAAAAATCCATAGTTAGTATCATCCTCAATGGGAAAAAACTGAGAGCTTTCCCTCTGGCTCAGGAACAAGATAAGGATGTTTACTTTCACCACTTTTATTCAAGATAGTACTGTATATAGCAATCAGACAACAAAAAGAAAGGGCATCCACATTGGTAAGGAAAAAGTTTCACTATTTGCAGATGATATGATACTTAGAAAACCTAAAAGACTCTACCAAAACAGTGCTACAACTGACACTAATTCAGTAAAGTCACAGAATACAAAAACAATGTACAGTAATCTGTACATTTCTATACATCAACAATGGAACAGCAGAAAGAGAAATTAAGAAAACAAATCCCACTCACCGTTGCACCAAAAACAATAAAATATCTAGGAATAAACAGAGGAGAGCTCTATACTTTGAAAGCTGTACAACACTGATGAAAGAAATTGAAGCTTACTCAAAGAAATGGGAAGACATTCCATGCTCATGGAATGAAAGAACAAATATTGTTAAAGTGTCCATACTACCCAAAACAATGTACACACATTTAATGCAATCTCTATCAAAATAACAACAGTAGGTTTTACAGAACTAAAACAAGCAATTCTAGATTTTGTATGGAACTAAAAAAGACCCCAAATGCCCAAAGCAATCTTGAGAAAGAAAAGCTGGAGGCATCACAATTCCAGACTTCAAGTTATATTACAAAGCTATAGTAATCAAAATAGTATAATACCAGCACAGAAACAGACACATAGGTCAATAGAACAGAATAGAAAACCCAGAAATTAACTGATAACTATATGTTCAATTAATATTTGATAAATCAGGAATGAATATCCAATGGAAAAAAGATAGTCTCTTCAATAAACTCTATTGGGAAAACTGGACAGCAACAGGGAAAAGAAAGAAACTGGACTACTTTCTTACACCATACAGAAAAACAAATTCAAAATGAATTAAAGGCCTAAATCTGAGACATGGAACCATAAAAATCCTAGAAGAAAACACAGACAGTAACCACTTTTACATCAGCTGTAGTTACTTTTTTTTTAGATATGTCTTTTGAGGCAAGGGGGGAAAATAAATAAACATTGGGACTACATTAAAATAAAAGGCTTCTGCACAGTGACAGAAACAATCAACAAAACTAAAAGACAACCTGTGGAATGGGAGAAGATATTTGCAAATGATATATCTGAAAAAGGGTTGGTCTCCAAAATATATAAAGAACTGATACAAATTAATACCCCCCAAAACCCAATAATCCAATTTAAAAGTGGGCAGAAGACACGAACAGGCACAGTTCTCCAAAAAAGATAACCAGATGGCCAACAGACACATGAAAAGATGTTTATAATCACTTACCATAAAAGAAATGCAAATCAAAACTACCATTAGATATCACCTCAAACCTATCAGAATAACTAAAATCAACACAAGAAGCAACAGGTGTTGGTAAGGATGTGAAGAAAGGGGAACCCTCTTGTACTAATGGTGGGAATGCAAACTGGTGCAGCCACTGTGGGAAACAGCATAGATGTTCCTCAAAAAGTTAAAATAGAATTATTATGTTCCAGTATTTCTACTACTAGGTATTTACCGAAAGGAAAAAAACTACACTAATTTGAAGTGATACATTCACTATTTATTGCAGCATCATTTACAATAGCCAGGATATGGAAGCAATACAAGTGTCCATCAACTGATGAATGGATAAAGAAGGTGTGATAGGAACCTAAAATGGAATATATTCAGCTATAATAACAAATGAAATTGTGCCATTTTTGGCAACATGGATGGACCTAGAGAGAATAATGCTAAGTGAAATAAGTCAGTCAAATGCCATATGATTTCACTCATATGTAGACTTTCAGATACAAAAAAATCAAACAAAAACGAAAAAAACAAATGAAGAAAGAGACAATAAAGTCTTATATATGAAGACAATACTGGTGGTCCCCAGAGGGGAGGTAGGCAGAGTGGATGGGTGAAATACATAATGTATATGCTTATCTTGATGAGCACTGAGAAATGTACAAAATTGTTGAATCACTATATTGTATATCTGAAACTAATATAAGACTGTATGTTAATTATTCTTGAATTTAAAAATAAAACATAAACAAGAGTACAAAAAAGTTGCTTAACCTTTAATACTTCTGTTGTGGAATGGTTGTTTTATCCTTTAGTTGCCATTGCCTAGTTTAAAGAAAAATAACTCTTAAGAAAAGGAGCTATATTAATTTTGTAAACTTTGAACAGCTATACTGATTTTTTGATGATTCTTTTTATAGATATTATTGTTGGATGTCTAATTTGAATCATTTCTACTAGATTTAAAAATAAACACTTTGTCTAGTTAAATAGGATTGTAGAGAGGGAAAAATTAAAATATGAGGTCGATCTTTGTTTTGAGTTAAACTGTGCCCACCCACTCCCAATTATATATTGAAGTATTGATTCAATACCTCAGAAGATTACCTTATTTGTTTTTTTTTTAATTTTTATTTATTCATGATAGTCACAGAGAGAGACAGAGACACAGGCAGAGGGAGAAGCAGGCTCCATGCACCGGGAGCCCGACGTGGGATTCGATCCCGGGTTTCCAGGATCGTGCCCTGGGCCAAAGGCAAGCGCCAAACCGTTGCGCCACCCAGGGATCCCAAGATTACCTTATTTGGAGACAAAGTCATTGCAGATGGGATTAGTTAAGATGAGGTCATACTTGAGTATGGGGCCCCTCACCCAATACGACTGTTGTTCTTATTAAAAAAATAAAAAGACCATGTGAAGATAAATGCATGACATACACAGAGGCAAGATGATATAAAGACACATTATGAGATGAGCACTGGATGTTATATTATATGTTGGCAAATTGAATTTAAATAAAATTAAAAATAAATAAATAATATCAACAAATAATATATGTATAATAATAAACAGAAAAAAAAGATATAAAGAGGTGCATGGAGAAGGTGTCCATCTAGAAGCCATAAGAGAGGACTCAGAAAGAATCAACCCTGCCCACCTCTTGATCTCAGATTTCTAGCCTCCAGAACTGTGAAACAATAATTTTCTGTTAAGTGCTCAGTCTGTGGTACTATGTTATGGCAGCCCCAGGAAACTAATATAAACTTTGTGTAAATTCACACACACACACACACACACACACACACACACACATATATATACGCACACACACACATATATATAATAAAGCGTTGTATATATACACACGCTATAGTATATATATATATAGCTTTTGTAGTATGTATATATATAAAATAATATATAATATATATTAATAATATTTATATATATAATTTGTAACAGCAAACAAGTATAATAGAAGTTTTGCCTTTCACACAGTGACTTAATGATCCATTTCTGACTAATAATCTAAAATTAAAATAATTTTCCTTTCAAAATTCCAATTGATTGAGAAACTTTATGCTGGTAGATGCCATTCAGCAATGGATTACAAATATTGTCTAATAGTTTATTCAGGTACAATTGGTATACAATAAACTGCACACATCTAAAGTGTAAATTTTTTAATGTATCACTACAAATGTTATTCAGAAACCCATCTTTATTGTTGTTGTTGTATTTGATAAGTTTTGCCATATTTACACACCTGTGAAACCTTCAACACAACCAGGATATTGAACAAATTCATTACTTAGACTGTCCCACATCCCCTATGTAATTTTTGCTCCTGTCCTCCCATCCCTAGGGAACCAGTAATCTGCTTTCTGTCCCTGTAGATTGGTTTGTCTTTCATAGAATATTATATAAATGAAAATAATACAGCAGATTGTTTTTAAAATTTGACTTGCTTCTTTTACTCAGTACAGCTTTGAGATTTTTTTCTTCCATGTGGCTACATGTGTAAATAATTGATTCCTTTGAAAAATGCTGTTGGATATTTTTGTTGGATAATTTTGATAGGAATTGCGTTAAGTGTGTAGATTACTTTGGGTAGTCAAGACATTTTAAAAATGTGTATTCTTCCAATCTATGAGCATGGAATGTTTTCCATTTTTTGTGTCCTCTTCAATTTCTTTCATAAGTGTCCTATGGTTTCAAAAGTAAACGTCTTTTACCTCTTTGGTTAGGTTTATTCCTAGGTATCTTATGAGTTTTGGTACAATTGTAAATGAGATTGATTCCTTGGTTTCTCTTTCTGCTGCTTCATTGTTGGTGTATTCAAATGAAACAGATATCTGTACCTTGATTTTGTATTCTGTGACTTTACTGAATTCATGTAACACTTCTAGCACTGTTTTGGTGGAGTTCTTCTGGTTCTCTAAATAGAGTATCATGTCATCTACCAATGATGAAAGTTTGACTTCTTCCTTGCTAATCTAAAGCCTTCTATTTCTTTTAGTTTTCTGGTTGCTGTGGTTAGGATTTCCAGTACTACATTCAATAACAGCAACACGCAAAAGCATGAAATAGGACCACTTTCTTAAATCACACACAAAAAAATAATAAATTCAAAATGGATGAAATACCTAAATGTGAGACAGGAAGCCATATCAAAATCCTGGAGGACAACACAGGCAGTAACCTCTTTAACATTGGCTTAACAACTTTTTACTAGATATGTCTCCCAAGGCAAAGAAAACAAACCTAAAACAAACTATTAGGACTTCATCAAAATACACAGCAAAATACTAATAATAACAATAATAGTAATAATAATAATAAATAAATCAACAAAACTAAAAGGCAACCTACAGAATAGGAGAAGATATTTGCAAATGACATATCTGATAGTCCCCAAAATATATAAACAACTTATAAAGTTTTAAAACTTAATGCCCCAAAACCAAATAATCCAGTTAAAAAATGGGCAGAAGACATGAATAGACATTTTTCCAAAGAAAACACACAGGTGGCTAACAGAAACATGAAAAGATGCTCAACATCAGCTAACATCAGGGCACTACAAATCAAAACTACAAGGAAATATCACCTTACACTTGTCAGAATGGCTAAAATTAACAATACAGAAAACCATAAGTGTTGGCAAGGATGTGGAGAAAGGGAACCCTCTTCTACTGTTGGCAGGAGTGCAAACTGTCATAGCCACTCTGGAAAACAATATGGAGTTTCCTCAAAAAGTTAAAAATAGAACTACTAATGTCATTAGGCATTGCACTACTAGGTATTTACACAGAAATGCCCATTTGAAGGAATACATGCACCTGAATGTTTATAGCAGCATTATCAATAATAGCCAAATTATGGAAAAAGCTCAAATGTCCATCAACTGATAAATGGATAAAGAAAAGGTGGTATGTATACAATGGAATATTACTCAGCCAAAAAAAGAATCAAATCTTGTCATTTGCAAGGATGTGGGTGGGGCTAGAGTATTATACTAAGCAAAATAAGTAACAGAAAGATAAATAACATATGATTTCACTCATATATGGAATTTAAAAATGAGAAAAAACGAGCACTCATGAGGAAAAAAGAGAGAAGTAAACCAAGAAACAGTACTCCTAACTAGAGAGAACAAACTCATGGTTATCAGAGGTGAAGTTGGTGGGGAGATGCATGAAATAGGTGATGGGAATTAAGAAGTGCACTTGTAAAAAAAAAAAAAAGTGCCCTTGTGATGAGCACAGAGTGTTGTGTGTGTAAGTGCTGAATCACTAAATTATATACCTTAAACTAATATTACACTGTATGTTAACTAACTGGAATTTAAATGAAAACTTAAAGAAATTAAAGATAAAATTCATTCCTGTTTATTGCTAAGTGATAGTATATTGTGTAGATATAACAGTGTGTTTATCCATTCACCTCTTGGTGAACATTTAGAATGTTTCCAGATTAGGGCTATTACAAATATGCTGCTGTGAACATTTGCTTTCTTTTCTCTTAAAATGGCTGAATCATATGGCAAGTATATGTTTAACTTTTTAAGAGAATGCTGGACAGCTTTTCAAGGTGGGGGCACCTTGTTACATTCCCACCATTGGTGCAGGAGTATTCCAGTTGCTCTACACCCTTGCTCACACTTGTATGGTCAGCCTTTTTTATTTTCCTCATTCTTATATGTACACAATGGTGTCTCACCTCACAGTCCTCTGACTATGAAATGAGCAATACCCTGGAAATTGCAGGACCAGGGTCACAGGACAAATGACAGATTTGCCTTTGCTACTCAGAAAGAAAGCCAGAACAATAAAATAAACGGTACTGAAAAGTCTGATGAGCCATTTAATGCTTACCTTCTCACATATAAAATAAATTCCAAGTGGATTAGACCTGTGTTAAAATATCTCAGTTAAAAAGTATGATTGTTCCATAGCAAAAATAGTCAAATATGAGAAAAGAACATAAACATGCAAAAGTATGTGTTCCAACCCATATTGACTTCTCCATCTCAATACCTGAGTCTTTCTTTCTTTCCTCTGGCTGGCTCTATGGCATATACCAGACTCCAGTCACACAGGATGGCTGACCACTCCTGGAAATACCCTGTCTTTTCACACATCAGTAACATTGCCCATGTGTTTGTGCTGGGAAGGTGCCTCTCCCTATTCTGCATCTAGCAAATTCCTACTCATTTTGCAAGACCCACTGTGAATAAATGCACATCCCAGCCAGTTGCTGCTGCCTGCACTACTGGCCTCTCCTTCCTGCAGGTTTATTTGTTTGTTTGTTTGGTGGCCAGCAAAGCCAGGTTTATTGAGCAATAGCACAGTGATAGTACAAAGCTCCAAAAGAGGGAGGGGATCCAAGAGGGTTACCACTGGAGTTTCTAAGCCTAGGGGTTTTTATGGGTTTGTTGGTGGGCTGTTTTAATCAATTAACTCTCACTGCACCTATCATATAATCAAGGGAAGGCTGGAGGGCTCCTTCCAGGATGGTGTAAAATCCTTTTAAGGGTGGTTTCCTCATAGGGCAGGAGCCCTTTGTCCCTGCCTGCCTTTCTTCCAGTTATCCTTCATCATTCCCCCCAACTGCACATTCTTTCAACACTTCCCATATTGCTTGAAATGAGCTGGTTACAGGTTGGCTTTTGTGCAATTGTGAGTAACTCTAGGGCAAGGACTTTGCATTTCAGGGAGACTATGGTTTCTTTACTCAGCAATCTGTGCTGAGTGAAAGGAGTAAAATATACATGATACTGTAGTGGGTAGTTCTATCCAATGCCTTCTAGTAGAGCTCACTCTCTAGTAGTATTCCTTTGAATAGAAGCATAGCACTGGAATTTCTAGATGTAGCATCATTTTTGCATCTGGATGCACCACTCAGACTACTTAAATCCAAGATCAAAGCCTGTGGCTTCCTGGGCTAACACAGATAACTCAAAGCCAGTCTAGGCATGGGCTGGTTTACATCTGCTTCACTAACTCTAAGGGTTTTAGTTTCATGTGGTATATAGTTTGTCTGCAGCCCCATTTCGGGAAGCCTGGAGATTTCACTTTGATTTCTTCTACTCTAACATCAGTTTTCCTGCTATTTCTTTGTTTATAGAGGAAACTGTCAAGGCAAAATTAGCTCAGAGACTTCAGCTTACCTTTTCTTGTTCTTTGCTTTTTCAAAGTGTGATCTGATGATTCTTCATTTTCTTTTAGCTCTTAGATGTTTTTAAGATTATATATTTTAACATCATCCAAATATTTTAGTTTTTCTCAGAGCAAGGTTTGGCCTGAATTATAGTCTGTCATTACTGGAACCATTTATTACTTTCATAGTTGGGAAAAAAAAAAAGAAACATTCATGCTCATTTTAGCTATCAGTGTCAGTTTTAACTTATGAATATTGAACCAAAAAATCACATTAGCGTTTTTCCCTTTGCAAATAAAATGGTCTTTGCAATAGCAGGAGCCTAAGCACCTTGGAAGATAAAGCTTCTTGTGTGTCTTGGAACATTCCAAAAGCAGTTATAGATTAATGGACCATGATTTGTAGGGAAGTACTGCAGATATTTTTAAAGACACCCTTCCAAGACACTTAAATTTCATTATCCTAAATTAAGGGAAAGACTGTGGAAGCAGTGTAGACTCCTAGAGCCAGGCTGTCATCTCTCTTATGGAGATGTGATATGTAAGAAAGCAGTGAGAAAGTAGCTAATAAATGAAAGAATGAACAAATTTTTTAAAACCAAAGCTGAGCTTAGTGCTACATTTCCAAAGAGTTATGACCTTGTGGCCAAGAAGACATCAAAGACTATTTAAATCAGACTAGAATGCAATTATCATGTGCCCAACTATGTGCCTCATTTTTTACACTAAAACCTTTTTACAGGAGATGCTGTAACTCTAGATTTAAAAAATCAGATAGAAGACCTCTGCAGAAAAGCCTTTTGTCTAGTTCATTTGTTGGGGAGAGGCATGAGTCCCATGGTACCAAGCATGCTGCTTCCCAGAAGAACTGAAAGTAGCAGTCAGAAGTAGGTGATGAGCAGGAAGAGAAGTATAATGAGAAGAAAACTGCCATGAGCCCTTGAATGGTTCCTCCACCCCATCTGTCCCCACCTGCTCTCTCAGCACCTTGGGAACCAACAGCAGACAAGCTGCCTTGCATTCTGGACCTGAACTTCCATGATATGATGGGTAGCAAGGCTGAATGGGAACATGGTCAGCCAGGGATCCAGAATAGTAGAAAGACTTAGGCAAAAGCATGGCTAATTTTGTTGAAAAGAGATGCAGGGACCCATCTGGATCTTTGTTGCTGATTCCATATGGCAGAAGGGGTGGTGTGTCAATGGACCTGTTGATTGTACAGCGTCTGTGTGAAGAGAAGCTCCTCTGACAGCATGACTCCAGCTGCTGTCTACATGGAGGGCAATAGAATGTAAATTAAAACAGCAGAGGAAGGCAACATTGGTGTTTGTTATCCAATCTTGCCTCAGGAGGAAAATCCTCTCCATGCTGGGTGATTTCTGTTGCAGACCTCCCTTGGCTGGATGATTCCTGCTGTCAGTTGTGAATCAGAGCTTTGTCAAGATGGTATTTAGAGAAACAGCTCCACCAAGAATTTCCAGGATCTCTGTTTGGAGAATGTCCCAGAACTCCAAATTATCAGGTGGGGTCCTGAGCTGGGGGAACGCTGTGTTTCTGGATGGATCTAGTTTCCAGACTGAATAAGTTGTCTCCTATTAGCAGAGACAGGCCACTGTCCTTTCCTGTGCTGTCCTCCAGCTCCAGAGCCTGCCCTAGACCACTGGGAGCACTAGCTGTTTGTGCCCTACCTTCCTAATACACTGTTCAACCGCAATTTTCAAAGCATCTACTGCCATCAGGTCTCCATAGCTACCCATTTACTCTTTAACTACCGATTCCCTCCTCCATACCTTCATCTTCTTCTTTTTCCTCCTACAGTTTTTTTTCCCTTCTTAGAAACCATTTTATCAATGTCAAAGGTCAATCTCTGCTCAGTCTTCTCGTCTGATTTTTGAAAGGTATAAAAACTGAAAAAAGAACTGGAATAAAAAAAAACTATTAAAAGAAAGGGGGGCAGGCCCAGTTTCTCAAATGCCTTGATTTTAAAAAGATGGCCAGTACAACATATAGACTTACATTCCACTTCCTCAGAGCCGTCATGATTTCTTCCTGAGTTAGCACATTTGGGTCATGATTAAAATTTACTTCCTTTCTTCTTATTAATAAAGTCTCTCTGGAACTTGTATCTTACTGGAAGCTGTACCTTGCAGCTTTGGTTAATGCTTTTGTCACCTGTTATACTGGTTCTTATAATTCTCTGTCCACTTGCCTGGATTATTCTCTGCAGATTAACCCAGTTTGGAAGTATTTACATGGGTCCTAATGAAAATTATACTGAGATGATGGCCTTGGAAACTGAGAATAAGTTGCTGCTTCATTGGTTCTGTTTACCTGAAGATAAAGATGAAAAAAACCTTAACTGAAATGCATAAATTGACTTTGGGGCTTCTTTATTATGATGTATAGAAGTTTCACCATACTTTATATTTACCATACTTAAAAGGTGTGAGTATCCTAAAAGATACATAGAATTACATGATCCAGCAATTCCACCTTTGGATATATACCCAAAAGAATTAAAAGCAGGACTCAAAGAGTTATTTGTACACTCATGTTCATAGCAACATTATTTGCAATAGCCAAATAGGTGGAAATAATACAAATGTTCATCTATACAGATGGATGAATTAAAGAAAATATGGAATATGCATACAGTGGAATAGCATTCAGCCTTAAAAAAGAAGGGCATTCTGACACATGCTCAACATGGATGAGCCTTGAAAACATTAGGCTGAGTGAAAAAGCAAAACACAAAAAGACAAATACCATATAATTCCACCTAGAGGAGTTGAAATTATAAAGACAGAAAGTAGAGTGGTGATTTCTGAGGACTAAGGGGATAAGGGAATGGGGAGTTGTTGTTTAATGGGTATAAAGTTTCAATTTTGTAAGATAAAAAGAGTTCTGAAGATAGATGGTGGTGATGGTGGAACAACAATGTGAATACATTTAATGTCACTGAACTCTATACTTAAAAATGGTTATAATTATAAATTTTGTGCTATGTATATCCTACCACAATAAAAGTTATGATTAATTTGGACTCATGCATATTAAACCATGCTTTACCTACAGTGCAATATTTCGCTCTGTAAGGGGAAGGAACAAATATGAAAGGAAATTTTGAAGGGCTGCTGCAATCACTCTGTATTACATTTGTCCATAGATTTGTGTTTGATTACAAGCATGAAGAACATCTGTATCATCTTGAAGGTGTTGTATCATTTTGCTGTTGTTACAAACCAGTCCAATATGCCATTGCTGAAATACCCTTGTATTGATTTTTAAACATAATTTGGATGAAATTAATTTTCATGTGCCTGCAGTTTTTATTGCAACATTAGAGAAAAGGATAAGTTTTATATTGACTTTGATTTTAACTTCTTCAACTAACCTCAGAAGGCATCAAAGTAGAAAGAAAGTAAAAAGGAGAGATCTTTGAAAAGTCTTTTGTTTAGGATTTATTTCTAAAGAAAGCTCAAGGAACCAAAGTGCTAAATTGAAGATCCTGGGTTATTGTGATCCAAGATCATCTTTGAATCCATATCAGCAGCATGATTAATAGTGCTTACATTTATAGATTGCTTAGTGCAGTAACTTCTCATATTGTTAACACCCAAAAGGGGAGAGCAAGGAAAATCCCTAAAAAGAGCTGCAAAATAGTATTTCTGGAGCTATTAAGCCAAATTTTGTATGGTTTGAAAGCTCGGGAAATATTTGTGTCAAGTTAGAGTACTCTTAAAATATTCTTGATGGAAATATTTACATTAAATCTAACCTTTTAAAAAAAAAGACTTTATTTACTCATGAGAGACACAGAGAGGCAGAGACATAGGCAGAGGGAGAAGCAGGCTCCCTGCAGGGAGCCTGATGTGGGACTGAATCCCAGGACCCTGGGATTACCACTTGAGCCAAAGGCAGACCAACCACTGAGTCACCCAGGTGCCCCTGAGTCTAACAACTTTTAATTTGTTGGAGTATTTATACTAAATCTAACTGAACTTTTTGTTCTGATTTCCAGTTTATAGGAAGTACAAGGGAGACAGCACCAAGTTGAATGATGTCACAAATGAGATCACCATATAATTCCAGAATGTGGACATTTGATGAGACCATTGTTCTGCTCTTTTCAAATGTCATATTTGAAAGTTACTAAATAAACTTTGAAAGTTACTAAGAGGATGTAACATCTAAATGCAATATGTGAATCTTGATTGTATCCATGTTTTTAAAAATTTAAGCTATAAAAAAACATTTTGGGGACAAAGTTCCTACCACTTTCAATACAGTATATTGTTTACAGTCTATTTTCTCCCCCTAAGAAATAGATTCTTGAAGGCAGGGATTTTATTTATTTATTGTTGTTGCTGTTTGTTGGTGTATTCTGAGTACCAGAGCAGTGCCTAAAACGTAGTAGGTGCTTAATACGTAGCTCATGAGTGAACGGATGTATATATCTTAGGCTGCCATACCAAAATGCCACAGAGCGGAAAGCTTATACACAACAGAAATTTATTTCTTACAGTTGTGGAGACTGGAAGTTGAAGATCTAAGCATGGCAGCATCACCTTTGATAAGTGCCTATTTCCTGACTCGTAGTTGGAGTCTTTTCACTATGTCCTCACATGGTGGAAGGGATGAGAAGTATTGAGCCTCTTTTATAAAAGCACTAATCCCTTTTGTGAGGGCTGAATCACCTCCCAAAGACCCCACCTCCTAATACCATCATCTTTGGGGCCTAGGGTTTAACATATAAACTTAAAGTGGACATAAACATTCAGACCATATGAAAATATAAACCAAATCTGGGATACCTACAGATACTTTGACTGCAGTCAGAAGGATATGCCATTCAGGCACGCCCTTGCTCATAGATGAGACTATGGGCATTAACGGGGCAAAAAACATGCACTTTTTTGACTGGCTCAGAGTCAGGAGCTAATAGGGCCTGGCATCATGGATGGAGAGGATTACCGACAAAGACAAATAAGAAGTTGAGTTGCTGTCTTCACAGGGTCTCCACTAGCTGGCACCAGGTTCCTCTTAATCTATTTTAACAATGTGGCTGCTATCCTTAAAAATTTTGGACTGTGAGGTCAATCAGAAAGCTAAGTTTTCCCCCCCAACTTTCCATCTCTCCAGCACAGGAAATGAGAATACCCAGTGCTTCCCAAAGCTTTCCTCTTTTTTGAAAATTCCTTGACAGTTCTTGCTGTTCAGCCCTCATTTCCTCTCATGAATACAATTAAACAGCCTTCTACTGAGTTTGTCTGCCCTGACTGTTTCCTTTTCTTATCCTGTCCAGTGTTGGAAGACTGGAGGAATGGGGGCATGGTGGAGATCAAAACTGGTCCTCTTGCCCTGAGGGCCGGGCTCACAGTGGGGAGGGAGCACCTGCTAGGCAGCTGGAGGGGTCAGAACATGCAGGCACCCTTCTTTGTGAAGGGCAGCAGGACCCTACCTGCCAACTTCAAATTCAGGGATGGGGATTGCTCTCTCCAGGGATGGTGGCCCAGTGGGTATTAGACTCCCTTCACCCAACACAAAGAAGCAAAGAAAACTACTCCCCATCATGCAAAGACTACCACTCTTATCCTTGTGAAGTCCTTACCCAAACAGTGCCATGTTTACCCAAAGGTCTGCTGCATCTACTTGAATGGCTTGGGAGAGATGATTGTGCTCATCTCAGCCCATGTCTGCCTTCCATGACCTCATGTTATAGCTTGAAATCAACCATAGTGGTAATATTTACACCATGGATATTGACAAATGCTACAAATCAGAGTGGTTTCCTGGAGAGCAAATTGTTAAACATGCACCATCCCACACCAGTTTATATAGCACTTAGGGTGTCACACGCAGCTTTGTACCTTTATTATATTATGAATGGAGTGACCAAGAACTCTCGACAGAGAATAGGCACACCATCAGTGATTATTCCAGGACAATGGGCAGAGACTAGGACTCTAATGAGCAATTGGGGACATACAGTCACTAATTTTGAATTCTTTGCTCAGTTTGTAATTATTATTCTAAAGCATAACTTTCTTTTAGCTACACAGCATTCCTTCAGCTGAAAGTTTGGAAGATTTCTATTATTCAGCTACTTATAATTCTCCTGATGTAAATGATATTTAAATAAATGTGTATAAAAATAAAATTTTAAGAGAGTAATTCCAGGGCAGAGGGTATAAATATCATCATTAAACTCTAAATACACATTGCCAAATTGCTTACCCAGAAGGTTATGGACATTTATGCTCTTTCTGCAGTCAACCTGATTCAACAAAGCCTTTCTAGTGCTTACAATTAGAACCAAGAAAACATTCTCCAGTCACCTGGAAAGTTGCAGGTTAGAAGGAAAGCAGGCTCTGCTTTTCTACTAGGCTGAGTATATTCTGGGAACTCTACAAGCTCTGTTCTCTCTGTTCTTTGTCTGCTCTTTTGTTTCTGTGTTCCCCCCACAAAGAGATTGTCCTCTGTCTCTCTCCAGCTCTATCAAGGGCTGTAGGAACCTCACAAATACCCTATCAGCCAGTGACAGTCCTGAATGTACACAATAGGCAATGAAACAAAAATATGCGGGAAGGGGCCAATTGGTAAGGGAAATTTATATGCCTTCACTTTGATGGGATTGACACAGAAAAAAAAATTCCTAGTGACAAACACTCTCAACTTCTATCTACATTTCAGGAAGCAGCAAGTCCCAAACACTCAGCAAAAGCAAACCCTGAAGTCCTGGTGTCTTTTATTTAAATCTCAGAGGTGTCCAAAGAAACAGATCAGTGCCCTCCATCTACACTGGCACACATCTCTACACACCAAACAAAGGCTGTGAACACCTGTATCTCTGCCTGAGGCATCCACTCAGTTTCCTTACTTGGCTTGGCCTGAACACATGGAGGGATGGAAGCAATTCTTCACCCACAAAGAATGTGGCTTTGGTGGAGAGATGTCCCAGACAGAGCCAGCTCCAGAGGTGTGTTCTCTCACATTGAGAGGGGCATCAACTTGGTTTAATGATCTGCTGTCATCATCTTGAAATTCCTAGTAATTCTATCTTTGGACTAGTGTTTTATAAGTGAAGGATGATAGGGCATGTGTGTGAGCAGAGGACATTGGTATGATGTGTATATGCATTGTTCCTTGCTTCCTCATTTCCATAGAATATTCCTGGTACTCACAAGCAGAATTTAGAAACCCAGGATATGGGGGAAAAGTAAGTACAGGATAAATATGTCATATCTATGACTGAATAAAAGGGCACACTCTCTGGTCACAGCAGAACTTGCTTCAAATGAGGAAAGATTTGAACAGAACAATCAAGGAACCCTATCACATTCTTTTCTACTTTTGCTAATTTCCTATACTAACCAACCACTTATGCTGAAAGTGAAGAGACAGAACCAAAGGGAAAGCTGGGAAACCCACATTCTCTCTCTTTCAGTCCTTCTTTACTCATTAGTAGATCAAAGATACATAGTACTGAATGGGTACCAGTGAAATAAGACAAGTTAGTTCTGTACAGCCACCATTCTGCTAAGAGAAAAATGCATTGTAAACTGACAAATAAGAATTGTATAACTTTGGGGGTGCTTGGGTGGCTCAGTTACGTATCAGTCTTGTGTTTAGGTCGTGATCCTGGAGTGCCAGGATCAAGCCCCACATCAGGCTTCCTGCTCAGGAATAATACATACCATATAATACAGTCTGCTTCTCCCTCTCTTTCTGCTGCTCCCCCCTCCCCCTATCATGCTATCTCCCCACCCCCCCTAGACGCTTAACCAACTGAGGCACTCAGGGGGCCCTGTAAATAAAATCTTAAAAAAAGAATCGTATAAAAAAAAAGAATCATATAATTTTGATGATTCTACATATGAGTTAAATTTTGATATTTGCATTTAAAACTATTTACACTGTATAATGACGAACATGAAAACTGATGCTAATAATTTTTTTTTAAGATTTTATTTATTTATCCATGAGACAGAGAGAGAGAGGCGGAGACACAGGCAGAGGGAGAAGCAGGCTCCATGCAGGCACTCGATCCGAGGCCCCCAGGATCAGGCCCTGGGCTGAAGGCCGCGCTAAACTGCTGAGCCACCCATGCTGCCAGATGCTGATAATTTAAAATTCTTCCTTATCCCTTGGTTTGAAATAACTGAAGTATGTTCTCCACTAAGAGTAGAGCTCCTCAGTGGGATTGAGCTCCAGCTGCCCCCATAGGTCACTTGCTTGATTATACTCCCTCTTTCTGGCTGCCATTCCTCCTCTGTCCGACTTTTCTACCTCTTAGAAGTCTTCCTTGGATCACTTCAGAAAAACACTACTTGCAAATGAATGCTTGAATCAGGCCTTCTCACATGGAATTTATCAAAGACACCTCTGTCTGTACTGGGCACTGTTATTTTGGGGCTCCTAGTAAGGATGTTTCCTTTGTGGCTTTGCTATGATCAGATAAGTTATGATCAGAGATCTTTGATGTGCATCTTATCAGCCCACTCTAGAGCTTAATGTAGCTCATACAGGCCAGGAAACTGCAATGCTTTTTAAAAGTTTATTGATATTCTTAAGGAAAATGTTAAAGATACTAATTTTAGAAATATTAAAATGAACAAAATATTTTTTACTAATGTCAGAATTTCCCAAAATAAATACTCTTTCGTCATTTCTTCACCCTTCGAAATTTGTTTTATAGACAACTTGGGGGGATTTTGTTAGCTACATGAGGTCCATGAACCTCATTGTGCAGACAAAAGGGAGCTGGCAGCCTGTCTCAAACTAGGATCTATCATGCCATGATGTACACAGGCTGCAGAGAGCCTGTCATTTCTTGTCATAATTCTTTTGCAAATTGCAGTGACTTCCTAACATGATCACATGACACAAAGGGGGATGGCATTACCATGTGAGATACAAAGACTTGCTACCTTTTGTCTTTAACTCAGGGTAGCCCTTTCACCAGCAATGAATCACTGAATGGCCAAGGTTTAAGTCATTCTGAAGACAAAGGTGCAAGGTATAATCTTTGTATCTGGAACCAGAATACTCATTGAGCACCAACAGTATACTGAACCTCCTCATTCTAATTCTTATGGAAGGGAGTTGCCAGTTGTCATTGGTGGTTCTGCTTACTAGATACAAAATGACAGAGGTGCTGTCCTTGCTCTCTCCCTGAGGAGCAAAGGGAACATATAACTCAGCAGATTTTACTCCAGACTTTCAGTATTGACACAGGAAGTCCAATCTAACAATTTTGATTCTTTATTATATCTTTTGAGCCTCCCTTACAGAACAAACACCACAAACATCAAAGCTTTGAGGTGGGTATCACACAGAATGCCACTGTGGGATTCTCTATGTGGTATTAACAATTGTGGAATCATGTTTTTCTGACTCTACACTTACCCAGCCTAAAGGGCTTCCTGAAAGTCTCCAAGATATCCCTATGGCACAAGAACTCGTCCTTGGGACTCCCACTGGGTGCCAACATTGTTATCTCTCCTGATCTGGTTCACATTGGTGAGTCGCAGGTGTCATTACTGCCCCACTGACACACTAACACTTCCAACTATAAAGATACAGATTACATTTTCAGGAAAGGTCTGAGGCATCCTTTCTTCAGATAAATACATTCTTCTGCTTTCTTTTGCGAAGAGAGTCATAGGCCTCTCTGTAACAAGAGAAGTCCTAATCCTCTACTGATGGGAGCCTCCATGAAAGGTTTACAATGAGTCACTCATGTTATTTCCTTTTCATGGCAACTCCCTTGGGGACTTAAGACAGAGCTAGGTCAAACTACCCAGTCAACTGCCCATGCTTTCTCTGAGTTATGTGATGGACAGCCTCAGGTAAGCCACTACGGTTGTTTTAAAAATTACTTCCAAGTGGATAGACAAGTGGAGATATAAATTAAACATCAACATGGAAAAAAAAAAACATCACAAAAGACAGAGCAACCTGTTCTCACTGTTTGGAATGAGGATGTCTTTAAAAGATGTAATCTTAAAAGGACTTCATCCTGGACTCAAATGCTAAAGATCTCAGAAAGCAAAAAAAAAGAATTACAATAAGAGCTAACCACTCAAAGAAAATACACATTTGGTGAATTTCCAGGCAGTCTGTCTTTCTTTCAGGAGTGTCACATAGTGCTTTGCTTTCTTTCCTTTGTAAAGTGGCTTCACTAATCTTGCATGTGGTGACTACCTTTTGATGAAGTTTCACTGAGGATTGTTGAGGGACAAGAAATAGAGGGGGGATATTAATGTGAATTCCATATTCAAGGGTAACCTTGCTTGCTTCACATTTTTTTCTTTCAGTTCAGCAAAATTTTATAAATCACCTGAAAGCACTAGCATTAATGCAGTTGCATTTCTTAGTTATCTGGAACTGCATTTTATATGTACATATAATTTTTGAATAACCTATCCTGGGAAATACAAATTTACTCAAAGATCTTTCTTTTATTCATGTTCCTATAATACTGTATTACCTATCTATTGCTTCATAATAAATTACCTCAAATTTAGTGGTTAAAATAGCAATAGACATTTATTATTTCATAATTTCTGTAGTTCAGGAATGTGGGGCTGGTCTGACTGAGTGATTCTGGCTCAGAGTCTCTCAGGAGGTTGCTCTCAGTTGTGGGACACAGCTGGAGTCATTTGAAGGCTTAAGTGAAGGTGGAAGGTCCACTTCCAAACTGTCCACTCACATGGCAAGAGATGCTCACCATTGAGAGAAGACCTTATTACACTTCCTCAAGGCCCCTTCATAGGCTGTCTTGAGTGTCTTCTCAAATGCTGGCTGCTCCAGAGCAAGTGATTCAAGAGACTGAGGCAGAAGCTGCAATACCTTTTATGAAACAGCCTTGGACATCACACACCATCATTTCTGCCATATTTTATGGATCACACACACCAGCCCTGATTCAGTGTAAGAGACTACACAAGGGTGCAATATGCTGGAAGCCAAGCATCCTTGTAGGGGTGGGAGAGTGTCTTGGAAATTAACTGCCACAATTAAATGCCATATTTGTGTAAAAACTTTCTAATTATGAGAAGGAGGCACATAAAGATGTAGGTAGTCTAGCTACATAATTTTGAGCTGTCCTAAGATGAAGTGTCTTAAATTGTCCTAAAGTATCACAGTCCTTTAAACCCTAGCTGTTTAATTCAGACCAGCCTCCACACTTCTCAAGTTGCATACACAAATGCACATACACACTCACACATGTTCACACTCACTCAAACACACACACACACACACACACACATCCCATATTCTGGCCAACTCAACTGCACTTAGAACATTAGCAGATGTTTCAATATACTACTTGGTAGCTCCCTACCTCTTTCTCATTATTCTCCCCAACCCTTCACACACACTTGTGGTTTGCTCACTTTTGCCTCATTTTATCCTCCGAGCTCTTGGCTTCATACCTGTTTTCGATGTCACTTCTGAATTATATGTGTCTACTGTCCTAAACTCATCTTAGATTTCAGAACTTGGCCTTCTTTCATGGTTTTGCACTTCCTCTCCTTCAAACTTGCTTTTTCCTTTTTTATCAGTGCAGAGCCTCCAAACCAGCTATAATCCCGCTGATCTGTTCCTCTGTACTTCAACCCCAAGACCAGGGCCCTGCTGGGAGCAGTACCAGCTTCTTCCTTGAAGAAATGAGATTTAAATTTTCAAGATGTAAGGACTATCTTGAATGGAAACAAAATACAATTTGAGTTGATACTTTATTCCAAGCGTCTCCCTGCAGCCCTTTGATCATGATTTGAAAATCATCCCCAAATATGAATAGTGAAGGGGAATATAAGGGAAGGGAGAAGAAATGTGTGGGAGATATCAGAAAGGGACACAGAACATAAAGACTTCTAACTCTGGGAAATGAACTAGGGGTGGTGGAAGGGGAGGAGGGCGGGGGGTGGGGGTGAATGGGTGATGGGCACGGAGGGGGACACTTGACGGGATGAACACTGGGTGTTATTCTGTATGTTGGTAAATTGAACACCAATAAAAATTAATTTATTAAAAAAAAAAGAAAGAAAATCATCCCCAAAATCCCAGACTCATACCCCACTAGCTACGTGCACAGTGAAACACAATCTTTGTTTGTTACTATTAAGATGCACTTTCTGCATTTGCCAATGCTCATTATTCCATGCCAGGTTTTACTTTCTTAGCACATGTTTCTGCCTTTCACTAAACTTCTGTTGGGCCTTCAAAACATTCCAGCTTACAGGGGGATTTATGTATCCATGTGGGAGTTAGAACAGATATGGAGCTGATTACCAGGAATGAGAAATGGTTCATTCAGTAGTCCACAGCCAATCTCATGAGGCAATGTAGCAAGAGAAGATAAAGAGTTTTTTCTGTACAGTGTGGAGAGCCAGTGTATGATTGGAAAGGTCTTGGAAAACTTGCTGATTCAGAGGGGGTAAGTGGTTATGTCTAGGGAAAGCATGCCTAAGATCAAGATATCTAGAAACACACCATTGCCAGTGTTCTCTGATGTTTGACAGGCTCTTTACTAGAACCTAGAAATATGAAGATCACAGTGATCACAGTAGTGTCATAGGCTTCTAGACTGGGATGGGAAGCCAAAGGTGCATGAGCAAGCATATGCTTAGGAGCATGAGTTGCTGTATCTGCTGTACTGGGAAAGGGACTAGCATATTCCTCCCACACTCTGATGTCTTGAGTTTTTTGGCCTTAAGCATGAGAATGTCCCTTTTCTTAATTTAGGGATTTAAATGTATACCTCTTAGGACAGTATTTATTTATTTATTTATTTATTTATTTATTTATTTATTTATGAGAGACACACAGAGAGGCAGAAACAGAAGCAGAGGGAGAAACAGGTTCCCCGTGGGGAGAGCAATGTGCGGCTTGATCCCAGGACCCCAGATCATGACTTGAGCCAAAGTCAGATGCTCAACCACTGAGCCACCCAGGCATCCCAGGATTGTTATTATTTTAAAAAAGTAAGTGTAGGCAAAGATGTGGAGAAATTGGAACCGTTGTGCAACTTGTGGGAATGTAAAATGATGCAGTCACTGTGGATAGCAATATAAAATTTTCTCAAAAAATTAAAAATAGATTTATTATATAATCCAACAATTTCACTTCTGGGTATGTACTTATAAGAATTGAAGGCAGGGACTTGAAGAGATAACTGTACTCCCATATTCACAGCAGCATTATTCATAATACCCAAAAGGAGGAAATAATTTAGATGTCAATTGACACATGAATGGATAAACAAAATATGGTATACACATATGATGGAATATTGTATAGCCTTAAAAAATAAGGAAATTCTGACACTTGTTACAACATGGTTGAATATTGAGGACATTAAGCTAAGTGAAAAAAGGCAGTCAAATAAGACATATTGTATGTTTCTACTTCCATGAGGTACTTAGAGTAATTAAATTCAAAGAGACAGAAAGTAGAGTAGTGGTTGCCAGGGACTCAGGAGGAAGGAGTAATGGAGAGTTAGTGTTTAATTGGATGGGGTTTCAGTTTGAGAAGATGAAAAAAATTCTAGGGATGGATAGTTGTGATGGCTGTACAATAATGTAAATGTACTTAATGCCACTGAAGTATATACTTAAAAATGGTATCGTTCAGATGGTAAATTTTATGTTATATGTATTTTAACCCAATTTTTTAAAAATGACAAATACGTTATTAAAAAGTTAGGGAAAATTTTTCTTATGAGTCACATAAAAAAGACTGATTTTCTGAGGTAGCCAAGACTTTGCCCAGGCTGCCCTGACCACCTGGTGCCTGGGCAGGTTTTCACCAGGACCACTTAGCTCAAAACAAGGGCCAAACCACCTGTGCCTGAATGTAGACCTGTGGAAGTAAATACCAGGCATGTAAGTCCTGCCAGTGTCTGCTTTCTCTTTTCTCCAAAGGGGCCTTGGCCATTGCCAGCTCACTTTCACTGGCCCCATCAGCCTCTGTGAGTTCCACCCTACACTCAAGTGTGAGGTAGATACTTCCATATTTGAGCCCTAAGGGTCTTTCTCTGTCTTCAGACTGCCCCGGGTCTAACCTAGAGATGCCTTTCAGCTCCTGGAAGTCCTGTCCTTTCTTCACCTGCCTTCTCTCCATCCTGAGCAGGCGAGAGCTTCCACACCAGTGAGGGAGTCTGCCTACATGCAGCTCTGAAAGAAAGGCATCAGGAATATTTATGTTCCAATAAGGTGGTTTTATTGTGGGAACAGAGGGTTGAGGCTGACACTATGGAATAACTGATTGGTTATCATGTCCCATGGCTCACTGGTCAGGAAGCACCTTTAGTTAGTACCAGTGGGTGTCTGGCCCCCAAACTTTGGCTGGTTGTGTCAAAGAAAACAGCCCTGGAAGCTTGTAAGATAGATTTTGTTCAGACTACTGCCATAGTGGATAGAGACTCCAGTATAAACTGAACTCCGTGCCAACTAAGACCTAAAGGCAACTGTTAGTTTTAAGAAGAGAGAAAAAAAGGAGAGAGCAAAGAAGAAAAAGGGGCTTTGAGGGATCCCTGGGTGGTGCAGTGGTTTGGCGCTTGCCTTTGGCCCAGGGCGCGATCCTGGAGACCCGGGATCGAATCCCATGTCAGGCTCCCGGTGCATGGAGCCTGCTTCTCCCTCTGCCTATGTCTCTGCCTCTCTCTATCTCTCTGTGACTATCATAAATAAATAAAAATTTAAAAAAAATTAAAAAAAAAAAGAAAAAGAAAAAGGGGCTTTGGGAAGTGAAAAATAAGGAACAAAAAAAAGGGATGGGAGTGGATGGGAAGGGCTATGAGGAAATGGAAAATTGCAAAAAGGAGTTAAGTGGAGAATTACTTAAAATGGTCTGGCAATGCAAGTTGGAACAATGAACATTTTTGTGGTTTAGGAGCATTGCGTTTTCTTTTTTTTTTAAGTTTTTAGTTAAAGTCTAGTTAGTTAACATACAATGAATATTAATTTCAGGTGTACAGTATAGTGATTCAACATTTCCATACACTCTCCTGTGTTTATCACAGTAAGTGCACTTCTTAATCCCCATCATTTATTTGACCCATCCCCATACCTCTCTCCTTTCTGATAATCATCAGTTTGTTCTCTATACTTAAGAGTCTGTTTCTTGGTTTTCCTCTTTTTTTCCCCTATGATCATTTATTTTTGCTTTTGCCCCCTTTTCTTAAGCATTGTGTTTTCTTGAGCATGACATGTAGGGCAGGTAGATGCCAGGTTGAAGATTGGCTAATCTTCTTAGTCCAGTGTTCAAACAATTCCCTTTGCTGGGTGGGAGTATGCAGCTCACAGTTGGAAACAATTGTGGAAGACAGTGTTGGGTTTGACTATCTCCTCAATAGATGCTGCAGAAAAGTGGAAATATTTCTTTTTATGCCTGGGTGCTTCTTGAAGCTGCTTATATTCTTGCAGAATTCTGTCAATTACAGTCTTGATGTGAACCGCACTAGGCTAGCAAGAACAAGGACTTGCACTGAGAAAGAAGAAGCCACTTGCTCATAGTACACCAAGTATAAAAGAGGAAAATGTCAAAACTTGAAGTGGAGGTGAGAGGATCTTTAGGAATGAAGGGGCTGAGCTGTTCCTCACTGAGGGGCAAGCACAACGGGTTTCCAGAATCTGGATTTGCATTTGATTTCACAGCAAAGTGCACCATTCAACAGTGCCCTCATTTCCAGATGCTCACCATTTGTCATCTGCTTTACTATGATTATCTTGCAAATAGGGCTATTCCCACCTTTAATTGGTTTAGAATTGAACCCAAGAAATGTTCTTGTGATCCAACTATTAGCTAAGTGCTTAAAAGATCAAGGGGGGAACAAAACCATGGCTTCATTACACACAGATGCCTTCAGACAAGACTGGAGAAGTCAGTTTTCTGTGTACCAGGACACACTCAGTATTCTTCTTTCTTTCATCTTGACTTCTCCTGCTTTCTTTCTGTTCCATCCAACCTGGCCATCCTCCAGGGCTCATTCTGCCATCTCCATCCAGCTCTGAAAAGACTTTCCTAACATCTCTCTTCACCAGCCCTACCCTGGCACCCCTCACTCACTTGTTCTCTACAACATGTACTTATCCTAGTAAAAATATGTATTGCTGGGGCTTGAGGACTCCATAGCTATCTTTGGTTTATTCAGCTGCTGGACGAATAAGTCACAGATTTATTGTTTTTGGTGACTGATGAGGAATGGATTAGATAGATCCATTCATAGGCACAGCCACTTCAGTGCCTGATGTGTGGAGTAGGCCAATGGAAACTCAGAAGTAATTGGAAAAAATCCAGGAAAGGCATGAGAGCAAAAACTGATTAATGTGGTACCAGGTGCATTTATTTCTGTTGCTCATGTACCCTGGGTAAGACATGAGGCCCTATGCCTCAAAGCTAAGTAAGATCAGGTCCTTGCCTTTCAGGTCATATGGGGAGGGTGTCACTGTGGCTCTCAGGAGTCCCTTCTTAACTCCACCTATCCAGACTTGAGCTATGAAGCATTAAATTTTGTGTAATTTTATAGCACAGAGAAACATTCCTCTTGATTTGAATATCATCTTAAATTTTGTCCCTACTACTATCTGGGGTTTCAGGAAAGGGCTCTGATTTCTGGTAAGAGGCCAGACAAGAAAAAGGAGGGCACAACTCTAACAGATACTTAGCTCTTAGGATGGAGAAGGAAATCTGGAGCAGCAGCTCAGGTGGAAAGAAAGAAACAGAGTTCGGGGCGATTGAAAGATGGAACTGCCAGTTGGAGGGCCTGCACTAGGTGTGAGATGAATGGACATAGTGTCTTCAGCTTCAGGTCCAGCTTGGCTCAGGGATTGAGCATAGGGCCCAGCCTATAGCTGAGAACAGATGAGCTCAGTTAAGGGGTGCCTTCACCCTGGTGCGGGGACATTGAAATTGGTTTTAGCAGAGGTAGCCTTTATTTTGCCACCTTATGTCACTGACCATCACAGCAGTGGAAGTTTATCCTCTATAGTTTCATTCTAGCTCAGTACAACCCATCCAGGGGCTCTGGACCAGTAGATCACCTCTGCAGCCTCAGCCTCTTGTCCCATGAATAGAAGAGCTGACCTCTTCCAGCCCAAGAAGACAATGACTCTGGGAAGTACCTGCATAGTGAAGATGGTGGCTTTGGGTCACCCAAGTAGTGCAAGAGGTGTTGCAGGCTCATGCTTATTAGGCCTATTTAATTTACTGAGCAGAGGAGTGAGGTTCTCCAGAAGTGGATGGGAACAAGAGATTCCAGAAGTCATGATGGTTTGAAATTAGCAGTCTGGGCGTACTTCAGCTCTCTTTATTTTCTTCTCCTTTTTCCTCCAGACATAGTATGACTTGAGGAAAGCTCATCTAACTTGCATTGCTGAATTATCAAAGAAAGCTATTTCCAAGCAGGGGCAAGATGGCAGAAGAGTAGGGTTCTCAGCTCACCTGGTCCCACCAACTTACCTAGATAACTTTTAAAAGATACTGAACACCTACGAATCCAACCTGAGGCATAAAGAGAGAGCAGCTGGAATGCTACAAAGGAAGAGTTCTCACTTCTAACAAGGTAGGAAGGTGGAAAATAAATAAATAAATAAATAAATAAATAAAAGAAAAGAAACAAAGAAAAGAAAAGAAAAGAAAAGAAAGAAAAGAAAAGAAAAGAAAAGAAAAGAAAGAATTAAGTAGGGGAGGGCACTGCAAGTAGCCTGGCTAAAGCAGGCGGGAAAGCACAGCCCTAGAGAAGCGGAAACTTTAAATATCCCCAACGGATTTTTCCTGGACAGAATAGTGCTTAGCAGGGAAATAGGGCAAAATCCAAGGATGGGCTGCGAAGCCTCAAGATTCCCGGATTCACTATTAGAGGAGGGGCACCCAGGGGAAGCTCACCACAAACCGCAATCCGATATTGGTAAAGAGCTGGAGCACAGCAGCCCTCTGGGGCATTTGGGAGTAGACAGTTGGGTAGGCAGGCCAGCTCTAGACAGAGGATCCTTCAGGAGAGGCAGCCCCAAGAGTGAGATTCCAGCAGCACGGGGTTCCAGATCCCAGAGCCCTGAGTGGACACAGCCTACGATCCTGCCCTCCCCTTGGGACAGGCGGAAGGGGGAATGGCACAGGACATTGAAGACTTTCCTGCGACTGTGCGCCCTCAAGCTGTGCAGGTCAGCACCCCTGTACAGGGAGTACCTTATGCCAGTGCAGACTGGGAGACTGCGGTAGTTACTGCTGGGAGCTGAAATCAGGGCAGGAGACCTGGCTGGCGCCAGTGTGGTTGTTCCTCCTTGTGTCACCTTGTGCCTGGGAGGGGCGGGGCCACCAGGGAACAGGGGCCTCACGGGGTAAACAGCTCCCACTGAGCGGGTACCCGGCAGGGGGTGGGGCATCTCCCCCAGGTGCACACACCTGAGAATCAGCACTGCAGGCCCCTCCCCCAGAAGACCAGCTGGAAGGACAGGTTAAGAGCAAGTTCTTGACCGAGCAACACTGGAAAGCTCCAGGGGAAGTTAAGGGATTTATAATATATAGAACTATAGGGCCCCCCCAAACTTTTTTTCCTAAATTTTTCCCTTTTTTCCATTATAACTCGTTCTTATATCAGATGAAAATTTTCTAATATTTTTTCTCTTTTCCCACTTTAAGTACAATATTTTACCAGCTCTTCATTTTTAAGTTTCTTCCTTTTTGACTTTCATATTTCTATAACTACATGTCTTAGATATATTTTCCACCTCTAGATTCCATTCAACATATTCAATTTAATTTTGGGAGATATACAAGATATGGGTTCCTGTTTTGTGTTTTTCTCTGCCTCATTTTGTTCTACAAAGGTGAAAGTTAATACCTTCTAAGCCATGACCAGCAAGCAACCAGAACCAAGTGGTATACCATGTTGGTTCATTCTGTGAGATTATATTCTCTCTTCATTTCCATCCTGCCCCCATCTTTTATCTTGTTAATGTTTTGGTGGTCAGTGTTGGGGCTTTCTACAAGTATTGCTGGTTTATACATATTTGGGACTGAGCATCTTCTAACATACAGAGCAAAATACACTCAGAACCAAGAGGATCACCCTCTAGGACACCTGGGGTAGACTACACTCTCTCTACTACCACTTCTTCACCACTACCATCCCCAAACCCCCACCCTTATTTTTTCTCTTTTTCCACTTTTCCTTACTTTTTTTTTCTTCTTCTTGGGGATTTTTGGCCTTTTAATTTTTATACTTTATTTTAAAATTTGTTACTCACTTTAGTGGTCTCTTTGCTTTATTTTGTTCTGATCTTCTTTTTCATTTTCTGGTCTATGATATCATCAGAATCATCTAGGTTGGATTTTACTTAGGTCGTGGTTCATATTCTTGACTCAACCTGCTCATACAGCCACTGTGCACTGAAGAAAATGACTAGAAGGAAGAATTTACCACCAAAAAAAAAAAGAACCGGAAATGCTACTCTGTGCCACAGGGTTACAGAATATGGATTTCAATTTGATGTCAGAATGCCGATTCGGGAGCACAATTATAAAGCCACAGATGGCTCTGGAATAAACCGTAAAAGATTCTAGAGACTTTGTTACTGCCAATTCAGATCTAATCAGGCTGAAATTAAAAATAGATTAAATGAGATGTAAACCAAACCGGATGTTCTAACTGCTAGGGTTAATGAGGTTGAAGAGAGAGTGACATAGAAGAAAAGTTGATGGATGGTAAGGAGAGAAGGTGAGGAAAAAAGAGAAAAACAATTAACACACCATGAGGGAAGGCTTAGGGAAATAAATGATAGTTTGAGAAGGAAGAATATACATCTAATTAGGATTCCAGAAGAGACTGAGAGAGAGAGAGAGAGAGAGAGAGAGAGAATCACAAATATATTTGAACAAATCATAGAAGAGAACTTCCCTAATCTGGGGAGGGAAATAGTCATTCAAACCCAAGAGATAAAGAGGACCCCCCAAAAATCAATAAAAACTGTCCAACACCTCAACATTTAAGAGTGAAACTTGCAAATTTCAAAGAAAAGATAAAATTCTTAAAGAAGCTTGAGACAAGAAGTTCTTAGCATATATAGGGAGGAATATCAGATTCACAGCAGACCTCACCATAGAGACCTGGCAGGTAAGAAAGGGCTGGCAGGATATATTCAGGACACTAAATGAGAGAAACATGCAGCCAAGAATACTTTATCCAGCAAAGCTCTCATTCAGAATAGAAGGAGAGATAAAGACCTTCCAAAAGGGGCAGACAATAGAAAATTTGTGACCACCAAACAAGCTCTGCAAGAAATATTCAGGGGACTCCTTAAAAGAAAGAGGAAGCCCAAAGAAATAATCCACAAAAACAGGGACTGAATAGGTATTATGATGACACTAAATTCATATCTTTCAATAGTTACTCAACATGAATGGGCTAAATGATCCCATCGAAAGACACAGGGTTTTGGACTGGATGAAAAAGCATGACACATCAATTTGCTGTCTACAAAGAGATTCACTTTAGACCTAAGGACAACTACAGCCTGAAAATGAAAGGTTGGAGAACCATTTACCAAATGGTCCTCAAAAGAAAGCAGGAATAGCAATCCTCATATCAGATAAATTAAAGTTTATCCCGAAGACTGTAGTAAAAGATGAAGAGGGACAGTGTATCCTACTTTAAGGACCCATCCAACATGAAGACATAACAATCATGAATATTTATGCCCCTAATATGTGAGCTGCCAAGTATATCAATCAATTAGTAACCAAAGTAAAGACATATTTAGATAATAATACACTAAGAGTAGGAGACATCAACATGGCACTTTCTGCAAATGACAGATATTCTAAGCACATCATCATCAAAGAAATAAGGGCTTTAAATGATACACTGGACCAGATGTATTTCACAGATATATACAGAACTTTCCATTTGAACGCAACTGAATACACATTCTTCTCAAGTGCACATGGAACTTTCTCCAGAATAGACCACATACTGGGTCACAAATCAGGTCTCAACTGATACCAAAAGATTGGGATTGCCCCCTGCATATTTTCAAACCACAATGCTTTGAAACCAGAACTCAATCACAAGAAGAAATTTTGAAGAAACTCAAACACGTGGAGGTCAAAGACCACCCTGCTAAAAGATGAATTGTTTCTCTACACCAATCAGGAAATTAGGGAAGAATTAAAAAGATTCATGGAAACTAATGAAAATGAAGATACAACCATTCAAAGCCTTTGGGAAACAGCAAATGCAGTCTAACAGGGAAATACATTGCAATAAAAGCATCCCTCAAAAAAATTGGAAAAACTCAATTACACAAGCTAACCTCTCACCCAAAGGAATTGGAGACAGAACAACAAATAAAGCCTAAACCAAGCAGAAGAAGAGACATAATAAAGATGAGAGCAGAACTCAATGAAATGGAGAGAAGAAGAACAGTATAAGACATCAATAAAACCAGGAGCTGGTTCTTTGAAAAAATTAATAAGATAGATAAACCCCTAGCCAGCCTTATAAAAAGAAAAGAGAAAAAACTCATATTAATAACATCATGAACAAAAGAAGAGAGATCACAACCAATACCAAGGAAATACAAACGATTTTTAAAAATGTATTATGAGAAGTTATATCCCAATAAATTAGGCAATCTAGAAGAAATGGACATATTTCTGGAAACCCACAAATTACCAAAACTGGAACAGGAAGAAATAGAAAACCTGAACAGGCCAATAACCATGGAGGAAATTGAAGCAGTCATCAAAAATCTCCTAAGACACAAAAGTCCAGGGAAAGATGACGTCTCAGGAGACTTCTCAAACCTTTTAGGAAGAAATAATACCTATTCTACTAAAGCCGTTTCAAAGGATAGAAAGGGAGGGAATACTTCCAAAATCGTTTTATGAGGCCAGCATTACCTCGATCCCAAAACTAGACAAAGAACCCACCAAAAAGGAGAATCATAGACCAATATCCCTGATGAGCATGGATGCAAATAGTCTCAACAACATACTAACCAATAGGATCCAACAGTACATTTAGAAAACTATTCACCATGACCAAGTGGGGTTTATCCCAGGATGCAAGGTTGCTTCAACACTCATAAAACAATCAACATCCTAGATCACATCAACAAGAGAAAAAACAAGAACCATATGATCCTCTCAATAGATGCAGAGAAAGCATTTGACAAAATACCGCAACCATTCCTGATCAAAACTCTTCACAGTGTAGAGTAGTGGGAACTTTCTCAGCATCTTAAAAGTCATCTATGAAAAGCCCACAGCAATATCATTCTCAGTGGGGAAAAATGAGACTTTTCCCCTAAGATCAGGAACATGACAGCAATGTTCAGTGTCACTGCTGTTTTCAACATAGTACTAGAAGTCCTAGCTTCAGCAATCAGACAACAAAAAGAAATAAAAGGCATTCAAATTAGGAAAGAAGTTAAACTCTCCCTCTTCACCTATGACATGATACTGTACATAGAAAACCCAAAAGACTACACCCCAAGACAGCAATTCAGTAATGTGGCAGGATACAAAATCAATGCCCAGAAATCAGTGGCATTTCTATACACTAACAATGAGACTGAAGAAACAGAAATTAAGGAGTCATCCCATTTACAATTGCACCCAAAAGCATAAGATACCTAGGAATAAACCTAACCAAAGAGGTAAAGGGTGTATACCCTCAAAACTACAGAACACTTCGGAAAGAAATTGAGGAAGACACAAAGAGATGGAAAAATATTTCATGCTTATGGATTGGAAGAATTAATATTGTGAAAATGTTTATGCTACCCAGGGCACTTTACACGTTCCATGCCATCCCTATCAAAATACCATGAACTTTCTTCACTTAGTCGGAACAAATAACCTTAAGATTTGTGTGGAATTAGGAAAGACCCCGAATAGCTGAGGGAATATTGAAAAAGAAAACTAGAGCTGGGGGCATCACAATGACAGATTTCTAGTTGTACTACAAAGCTTGATCATCATGACATTGTGGTACTGGCCCAAAAACAGACATATAGATCAATGGAACAGAATACAGAACCTAGAAATGGGACCTCAACTGTATGGTCAACTAATATTCAACAAAGCTGGAAAGACTATCTACTGGAAAAAGGACAGTCTCTCCAATAAATCGTGCTGGGAAAATTGGACAGCCACATGCAGAAGAATGAAATTGGACCATTCTCATACACCATACACAAAGATAAACTTAAAATGGATGAAAGATGTAAATGTGAGACAAGAATCCATCAAAATCCTAGAGGAGAACACAGGCAACACCCTTTTTGAACTTGGCCACAGCAACTTTTGGCAAGATACATCTATGAAGGCAAAGGAAACAAAAGCAAAAATGAACTATTGGGACTTCATCAAGATAAAGAGCTTCTGCACAGCAAAAGAAACAGTCAACAAAACTAAAAGACAGCCTACAGAATGGGAGGAGATATTTGCAAATGACATATCTGATAAAGGGCTAGTATCCAAGATCTATAAAGAACTTATTAAACTCAACAGCAAAGAATCAAACACTCGAATCATGAAATGGGCAGAAGACATGAACAGAAATTTCACCAAAGAAGACATACACATGGCCAACAAGCACATGAGAAAATGCTCCACATCACTGGCCATCAGGGAAATACAAATCAAAACCACAATGAGATACCACCTCACAGCAGTGAGAATGGGGAAAATTAACAAGGCAGGAAACCAAAAGTGTTGGAGAGGATGTGGAGAAAGGGGAACCCTCTTGCACTGTTCGTGGGAATGTGACCTGGTATAGCACCCCGGAAAACTGTGTGGAGGTTCCTCCAAGAGTTCAGGTAGGTCTTCTTGTTCATGCCAAATTATATCATTTGGCAGTCAGCCGGGATCTCAACTTGCCACCAAATATAATATGCATGTTGCATACACTATAGCATGCTGTGTATAAATGCACTAGTCCCTTATGTGCTCTCTAATACATACATCAGCGGCAACACCATAAATTTCTATGTCTCTGTGCCACAGAGGTGTCTTCTTATCTAGACATGCAATGTAGCAATTGGACAAAGCCTTTTCTGCAGGCTGGGCAGTTTCCAAATGCATGTATAGTTCCTCCTAAGACAGTAGGATCATCGTGTTCCCAGTGTCCTTCTTGCGGATGCACTTGGTAGTACACACTTCCAGTTGGAAGTAAATCTGAAATGATCCAGGGAAACTGTGCCAGTGATGTCTAGGTGGGAAGATGCTTTATTCTAAAATTCTCTGCCATTTGAATTTTGAATTTTTTCTTCAAAGCAGAACTTGTTTTCCACCAGCCTGCTCAGACCATAAGGAGAGGACAGGGAAGAATAGAAAGCCCCAACTAATGAACATTACCAAGGAAATGAAGTGAGGAGGGGAGAAAGTTTGACCCCACAGCAGACACTCGACTCAGCCAGGACAATGGGGACACAACCAGCACCCTTTTGATTCAGGGGGGCATTGGTAGCAATTGGTGGTGGGCTTGTGGGAGGGCAGCCAGGAATTTCAGGAGCCAGGCAGCTAGAATCATAGGCTCATGGAGCTGGAAAAGGCCTTGGCATCACCTCTTTAAGCCCTTCCTTTATAGTTGAGGAGAGCACCAGAAGAGGGCACAGTAATAGTCAGAGGAACACTGGCTAGTTCTGGGCGGGTCAGACCTTGCCCCATTTCTGAGTCCAGGGCACTATCCAAGCTGCCTCCTTTTGGGACCTGCTCACTCCTGTTCCTTCATTAAGCTGTCTTTGAAGTCCATGGGCAGAAAGAAGTGATGTCCCCTGACAAAGCCTCAACCCCTTGATTCACATGGCCCTTACCCAAACCCTTGAACCCACTGATAAAGAAGTAGTCCTTGGCAAACTCCTTGTTTTTCAAGATTTTGAGAAGCACTGCCCCAACCTTCTTGTAACATATCACTGGACATGTTTCTTGTCCTTATACTTCCTGATATTTATTTTATTTATTTGGCTTTGACACCTAAATCAATGGTTCTCAATTTTTTTCTGCTCTAATCTGCTTCAGAAACATGATATATTCCCATAGTCAATAGCAGAGAGCCCTGCCTGATAGGGAGAAGCAGTAGAAAGACCTCATATGTGATTTGCACACCTATTAACTCCCCTAACTGCTATTGAAAATCACTAATCTGGGGGATCCCTGGGTGACTCAGTGGTTTAGCACCTGCCTTTGGTCTAGGGTGTGATCCTGGAGTCCTGGAATCAAGTCCCACGTCAGGCTCCCTGCATGGAGCCTGCTTCTCCATCTGCCTGTGTCTCTACCTCTCTCTCTCTCTCTCTCTCTCTCTCTCTCTCTCTCTCTGTGTGTGTGTCTCATGAATAAATAAATAAAATCTTAAAAAAAAAGAAAATCACTAATCTGAATGATAATAGAGCATGTCTTATTCAATTCATAAATCAATAATCTGAATTATAGTATAACGTGTGTCTTATGGGTACACTAGAAATTAGCACACAATATTGAGCACACAGTGGGTGCTCAATAAATGTTTGCCAAGTCGATTTAAGTTATAGACAAACAAAATATTTATCAAATGAATTCATGGATGAATAAACTTAGACTTAATCCAAGGGCCATCTACCCAGTTTTGAAGACATAAGGTAGGGCCTCTTCATTCCAACAGTTGAGGGCCAATGAGCATAAGTGTCCCTGAGGGAGTCATAACCCTCTCCCAGTTATCCAGTACCTCCTATTTGGGTTCCTGGCAATTTTTTCCTATTCATGCCAAGTTGTTCCATTTGTCCAAGGCCTTGATAATTGCCCAGACTAAGAGCCGAATTGCCTAGAAAAATTGGGAAGTTCCCTTACAAGAGTAGAATTCAGGAGGCAACTCACACTTGCACAGCCCAAGAAACAAAAAACCAGAAGGAGCTATTCATGATCACAATATGGAATGGTGTTTGAGAAGTTCTTAGGGCCTAGGTGGTAGATCCCTGCAGGCTTACCATCACCACTGTTTCTATGTCTCCCTCCTTTGGACCTTGCAGCCCAGCTCTGTTTCTTCAGTCTTTTGAATCTCTCCCTTATCTGCTCTATCTTAAACTCACACTCGGGAGAAGTCTAGGAAGCCCATTTCTCATTTTTCCACTCCATTAATCTTCTCCATGCAGGGCAGCATTCAAAATTCCAAGAATCCCTAGGTCCACTGCTGCCTTTCCATCAGAGGTCTCCAGAAGAGGGTCTGTCCCGGTAGGAAAAGGTCTTCTGTCTTGGGCTGCCCTAAGCCACAAGTCTTTCTCATCTCTCTAAGACATCAGGTTTGAAGAATTTATTTGTAATCTTACTTAAAGGCAAGACAAATTAAGAAGGGCACTGGTTTTGTGAATGCCAAATTTCATTCCCCACAGCCTACTCTTCTTTCTGCATGTTGTTCATTCCTACACGTCCTCTAAGATCTCACACAAACCTTGTTCCTTGGAGAAGCCTTCAGTGACCCTCCACAGATGCCCTCATACCTTCTGTCCACATGGCTGTGAGAACTGGAGGTGGTGATATAACAATTTGTTTACATGCCTGTAGCCTCTCAAAACTCTGAATGTTCTAAATGAAGTGGTGAGGTGGAACAATGTCATTCATTTTTGTATTTATTCTGTGCTTAGCATACAGCAGAAAACTCTTAATAAACATTGGTGGACAAATAACATTTTAATTGCCTTTTACATCCTTGTCAGAATTATCTCCCTTATGATAAATCAATACAGGGAATACATGGTTTCATACTATACAAACTCACAGGTTATGCCAAATAAAGCAATAAAATAGACACAAGCTTTCTAAGCAATTGCACACTGGGAGATTACCCATTCTGGTTGCACATCCAGGGCTGAGATGAGAGCCCTCCACCACCTATAAGAATGGTGGATATGCACAAGGATTGACTTCATGTGGGGTGGGCTAGAACACCAGATGATGGTTGTGTCCTAGCCTTTCACTGATGTCCTAGCCTGTGGAAATAAATGAGAAAAGTAAGGGCTAGTCAGAGCTCACTAGAGCAAGGGAATCAGTCATCATTCCTTGAGTTGAGCAGAGACTCAAAGTCAAGCAGTAAAGTGGGAAAGGTTTATAGTGGAAAAAAGAGACAGCTTCAGGTGCATGCTGACCTCAGGTTGTTGGCATGGGAATGCTGGAGGTGCGTTATCTAGAAGTGGGATGTCCTATGTCATTGCTTGGGAGTGCATATTTGGTTTTCTTTGATTGGTTTGAAATTGGAAGTGGGAGAAATATTAAAGAAGCTGTCAGTTATTAATCAAATCTGGCCAATCTTAGCTGATTTTTATAGAAATTGTTAGCTTCCTGGATTGTCATAGTGACTAGAGATGACAATCTGGATTCCTAAAAGCCTGATTGATAGCAGTTTGGTTTACTGGGCTGTTTATTGTAGATAAGGAAGTGGTTGCTGCAAGTTATGAGTCCAAGTTTTATTTTTATATATGATCTGGTCATTGTCTCTTTATATATCCATTCTCTCAATTTGAAATCACTAATGTGAACATGCTGTTAGTTATAGAATTTGAGAGCTGTAAGAAAACTTAGAATCCTCTGCTCCAGCTGTAATTATCTCTCTTTCTCTCTGTATCTCTCTCTCATACACACACACACACACACACACACACACACACACACTGCTGTCTTGGCTATGGGGAAGGGGATGTCTCTCAGACACTACTTCCAGAAATTACACATACACATACACATCAATCCCTACATCAATCCCTTAATCTGGATACATGGGAGTGGAATGAATTAATTCCACAAGGCATATGCCCAGTTGGCTGATCGTGGCACTCAATAACACCAGTTTCTTCAGATCATCTCTTTCTCTTTGGAGGACTTACCACTGATAAACAGCCACTAAGTGATGCCTGGACTTACTGCATCAGTAAAAATGAATGGATACAGTTTAATCATCCCTATACTGAAAAACCAAGATTATGGCATACAGCTTGTGCCAGTGATGAAGGAGAAGTAATTGTTTTTGGTGGGTGCGCCAACAACCTTCTTGTCCATCACAAAGCTGCACACAGTAACGAAATACTTATATTTTCAGTTCAACCAAAATCTCTTGTAAGGCTAAGCTTAGAAGCAGTCATTTGCTTTAAAGAAATGTTAGCCAACTCGTGGAACTGCCTTCCAAGACACTTACTTCACAGTGTTAATCAGAGGTTTGGTAGTAACAACACTTCTGGATCTTAAGGCTTCATAGATAATGCCTCTGGTCACCTTGCATGGACAGCAATTCTGTAAACATCAGAGAGTGGCATTGTTTGTATAATCATATGCATTGTTGTAGTTTGCAGCTTTTTGGTTTTAATGTGCATGTGAATGGCCTAGAGAACCTATTTTTGTGTCTAAAGTTTACAATAAATGTATTTAACACCAAAAAAAAAAATTCCCCATAAATCCTGGGATGCCCTCCTACATGATAGTTTGTCCTCCACCCCACTGCCATGTGCCTTCTAAAAGAGGCTTTGTTTGTGGCTTTGTTCTCCTTACTCTGAATCCAGTTATCTTAACATTTAAGTTTCACTGCCTTTTTGGGGTACCTTCTGTATGCTTAAATTATTTGCACTTATCAGAAGTCAGATAGTGGCTGCTTTGTCTACTGGTAGAAATCTTTTCAGAAAAAAATCAAGATGCATAAACCTCGAGTCTTCTCAAAGGAGCAACCCATTAGGCTTGTAGAACTCAGGATACAGGGCCCAATTCAGTTTATTGACAAGGCTTGGTCCTCAACAAAGAGCCCAGAAAGGTGTGTTTAGTTATAGAATCCAACCTGGGTAAGAGTTTGCAGATAAAAATGCTAAGAAACCTTATTCATACATTCAGCTATTTATTGAAACCAGTCTTTGTGAAAGGCTCTGGCCAGAATTTGGAGATAAAATGGTAAACCAGACCCATTTTCTACTCTCCAGCAGTTTAAGGAGTAAAAGGAAAAACTGACCAAGGGATCAATGTTATCCAGAAGAGTAAAGGCTGGGAGCACATGGGCAGTATTTCTGTTAATGAGAGACAGATCTCAATGGATGAAAAACAGAGAGTGTAAGGCATCTGTTCAAGTGTGGCTACATAATTTGTGAGGCCCAGTGCAAAATGAAAATGGGAGACACATTGATCAAAAATTACTAAGCATTTCAAGATGGTGACAGCAGAACATTAAGCTCAGGGTGGGTCTTTGTGAGATTGCCCAGGTTGTAGCTGGTGAAGAGAATCTGCCATGCTGTGAAATTTACCACAATGTGTTCTGAGAGCCACCATAGTAGCAGAAAACAATTGTATACAGAGAAATATTTTATTGGCTGCCCAGGAATACAAGGAAAGTTAAAGTTACAGTTAACAAGGAAAGTCAAATGTTTGTTTCAAGGTATGTTCATCAGATAAGTGTAGTTTTGCTGAAATGTCCAGGTCAGGGCAAGAATCAGAATCAGCTGTCTTCTCCTTGGTAGTTCTAGGAAAACTGATCCTTTTGGGAGGTATATCCCATCCAAAAGGGGCATGTTGACAATGAGCTTCTGCTTTGGAGTAAAGTCCTTCTTTCCACCTCTGGCCTTTCCTCAATTTCCATCCAGTGATACGTGGGTCAAGCTCAGGTTATTAATAGCTATTATAAGAGGTCTGTCAAGGACAGAGGGATAAGACCATCACTATGAATGGAAACAAGGAATCCTGGGTGTGGCCTTCCCCATAACCTCAGTCCTACTTAGAATTTCCTAGTAATGACTTCCCTTATCTCCAAACTGGCTGTTCTGATGGTGGCAATTTTTCAATAAGCTGACAGTTGTATTCACACTGGGGAATCCCAATGCTTACCTCCCAAAAGAACAATGTAACTTGCTAAATGTGCTCTAGTCTTTCATCCAATAAATGGAAAACAGACTATCTGAAATACGCTGCTGCACTTTGTTTATACTGACAAAAAAAAAAAAAAAAACAAAACAGCCCAGTACTTACATATGCTTGCTTTGGACATTTTCTTCTCATTTTTTTCAGTAATATGCAGAAAGCTATTCTGTTTTCAAAAGTGTCCGAACCATTATTCTTCCCATAATCAAAAACATGGAAATGAGGATTTGGTTTAAGACTAATAATCCTTCAGCAAGTTTTGTCACTTATAATAAGCATGTGAAATAATTATGTAAATGGTTTACTTTTAAAATGACTGAGGTGCCTGTATGGCTTAGTCTGTTAAAGTGTTTCATTCTTGACTTTGGCTCAGGTCATGATCTCAGGGTTGTGAGATCAAGCCCCAAGTCAGGCTCCATGCTGGGTGTAGAACCTGCTTAAAATTCTCTCTCTCCCTCTCCTCCTCTTAAAAACAAACAAACAAACAACAACAAACCCTTTAAAATAATTAAGTAAATCCTGTTGGCTAAAAGCCTCCTGGAAATCACCATGACAGAACAGAGAGGAGTCACCAGACCTTCCCAACACATACTCCTTCCACAGCACTTATTAAGCAGTCTTTTATGAAGGTTTGTGGGAGATAATTAATTCCTATTCAGTTGCTTACTTCCAGAACAATAGATTTTGCTGAGTGAACAAGAAAGTTGAAAGACATTTCTGAAGAGAAAATAATATTCTCTGTTAAATTTGAATATTATTTGAACCAAGATTTACTATAAAGATAAAAAAAAAACTTATTTGTATATAAAATGTCTTCATGAGGTTCCTTGTTAGAAATGTATAGAAATATTCAAGTGGAAAAAGTGGTGAACCACCATCAACATCCCTCTTTCAGGCTGTTACAGAGTATCTCTGCTCCTGACATGACATATGTCCTTAAATCCATGCCTTTTCTATACCTGATTCAGTTCAGTTCAGAATTCATGCTAATTTAGATAGAAAGAAGTCAGAGTACTAGCAGAATAATGACTTCCAGCTATGGGCTTTGTGGAAATAAACAGAGACCAGCCAAATGGAATGGTATTAAAAGAAAAGAAATCCAAAGGAGGGGGGTATTCATGGATGTAAAATTTGCAAAGAGGCCAATAAACAATAATACTAGCAGTTGAGCCATTATTGAGCTGTAGTATTTACTCTCTCTCAGACACTTTCTACAACCACTATCATCCCCTCTTTACAGGTGAGTAGACTGAAGCGCAAACATGTTAATAACTTGTCTAAAGTCACTTGCAGGTAAGCAGGCAGGCCAAATTGTGAAGCTAAAAGATCTAATTAAACCACCCACTGCTCCCCTGTCTAGAGTAGTGGCATAAAGACTAAAACAGCCCTGGGATGCAATAAATGAAGAAAGGTATTTATTTCCAAACTACTTCTACTACCCTCTACTACTACTACCATCTCCAATTCCTTTTCCAAGCTCTATTTAGAATGACTTTCATTAATGGTTTAATAAATCAACTATACCACATTCATAATCTGATCAAATTACATATGTGGTAAATATGGAATTGATAGGAATAACAGGTTGGATAGCTAGTGCAGTGCTTCTCAAACTTTAATTTACAAAGCAACAACTGAAGCTTTTCTAGGTTATTCTGTCAGAGGGTAGTGAATCAAGAAGTTGAGAGTCTGCATTTTTTTAGCAATCTATTTACCTTTTATTTAAATGTAAAATTAGGGAAACCTGGGTGGCTCAATGATTGAGTGTCTGCCTTTGGCTCAGGGCGTGATCATGGTTTGGAGATCCAGTCATGCATCAGGCTCCCTGCAAGGAGCCTACTTCTCCCTCTATCTCTCTGCCTCTCTCTGTGTGTCTCTCATGAATAAATAAATAAGTAAGTAAATAAATAAAATCTTTTTAAAATATTAAAAATAAATGTAAAATTAAAGTTTGATTTACATATTTTGCAATTATAAACCCAGTAAAATTAGAAACATGTATACACATTAGGCATATCTAAAATTAACATGGAAAAACACAACTGGTAAAAGGGGTGTAATTTCTTTGATATTAACTGTATAATACAAACATTTCAATCCATATAAAAAACTTCACTTACTGACATTTACTAATACCAAAGATACATTTACCATAGATAATACATATTCTTTTTGTACACTTAAAAAATTATTTAAATTCAATTAATTAACATATAATGCATTATTGTTTCAGAGGTTGAGATCAGTGATTTATGAGTCTTTTTTTTTTGATTTATGAGTCTTAAATAATACCCAGTGCTCATTCATTACATCAGGTACCTACTTAATGACCTACTTAATGGTCAAGCCCAGTTACCTTGTCCCCCCATCCCCATCACCTTCAGTGACCCTCAATTTGTTAATGATTAAGAGTATCATATATATAGTTTGACTCTCTGATTTCATCTTCTTTTATTTTTCCTTTCTTCCCCCGTGATCCTCTGTTTTGCTTCTTAAATTCCACATATAAGTGAAATCATATAATAATTGTCTTCCTCTGATGACTTATTTTGCTTAGCATAATATCCTCTAGTTCCATTCACATTGTAGCAATGGAAAGATTTCATTGTATACCAAGTAGTATTCCATGGTGTGTGTGTGTGTGTGTGTGTATACACAATATATATATATAATACTATATATATACACATATATACCACATCTTCTTTATCCATTTCTCTGTAGATGGACATCTCATCTCTTTTCCACAGTTGGGCTATTGTGGACATTGCTGCTATAAACATTGGGTGCAGGTGTCCCTTTGGATCACTCCATTTGTATCATAGGGGGAAATACCCAATAGTTCAATTACTGAGTCATGGGGTAGCTCTATTTTCAACTTTTTGAGGAACCTCCATACTGTTTTCAAGAGTGGCTGCACCAGGTTGCATTGCCACCAACAATGTAAGAGGGTTCCCCTATTTCCACATCCTCTCTAACATCTGTCATTTCCTGACTTGTTAATTTTAGCCATTGTGACTGGTGTGAGGTAGTATCTCATCATGGCTTTGATTTGTATTTCCCTGTTGCCTAGTGATGTTGAACACTTTTTCATGTATTTGTTGGCTCCTTGTATGTCTTTGGAGAAATGTCTGTTCATGTTTTCTGCCCATCTTCACTGGATTATTTGTTCTTTGGGCATTGAGTTTGATAAATTCTTTACAGATCTTGGATACTAGCCCTTTATCTGATATGTCATTTGCAAATACCTTCTCCCATTCTGTCTGTTGCCTATTGGTTTTGTTGACTTTCTTTTGCTGTGCAAAAAATTTTAACCCAATAGTTATTTTAGTCCCAATAGTTTATTTTTGCCTTTGTTTCCCTTGCCTTTGGAGACATGTTTACTAAGAAGTTGCAGTAGCCAGTCACAGGAGTCACTGCCTGTGATCTCCATTAGGATTTTGATGGATTCCTGTCTCACATTTAGGGCTTTCATCCATTTTTAGTCTATTTTTGTGTATGATGTGAGGAAATGGATCAATTTCATTCTTCTGCATGTGGCTGTCCAATTTTCCCAACACCATTTGTTGAAGAGACTTTTTTCCATGGATATTCTTTCCTGCTTTGTTGAAGATTAGTTGACCATAGAGTTGAAGGTACATTTCTGGATTACCTATTCTGTTCCATTGATCTATGTGTCTGGTTTTGTGCCAGTACCATACTGTCTTGATGATTACAGCTTTGTAATATAGCTTGAAGTCTGCAATTGGGATGCCACTAGTTTCAGTTTCTGTTTTCAACATTCCTTTGGCTATTCAGGGTCTTTTCTCGTCCCACACAAATCTTAGGATTATTTATTCCAATTCTTTGAAATAAGTTGATGGTATTTTTGTAGGGATTGCATTGAATGTAAATATTGCTCTAGGTAGCATTGATATTTTAACAATATTTTTCTTCAATCCATGAGCATAGAATGTTTTTCCTTTTCTTTATGTCTTCTTCAATTTCTTTCATAAATGTTCTACATTTTCTGAGTACAGACCCCTTGCCTCTTTGGTTAGGTTTATTCCTAGGTCTCTTATGGTTTTGGGTGCAATTGTAAATGAGATTGACTCCTTAATATCTCTTTCTTCTGTCTCATTGTTAGTGTATAGAAGTGCAACTGATTTCTGTGCATTGATTTTATATCCTACCACTTTGCTGAATTTCTGTATGAGTTCTAGCAATTTTGGGGTGGAGTCTTTTGGGTTTTCCATATACATTACCATGTCATCTGCAAAGAGTTTGAGTTCTTCTTTGTTGATTCAGATGTTCTTTATTTCTTTTTGTTGTCTGATTGCTGAGGCTAGGACTTCTAATACTATGTTGAACAGCAGTGATGATGCTGGACATCCCTGCCATATTCCTGACCTTAGGGGAAAAACTCTCAGTTTTTCCCCATTGAGAATGATATGTATTGTGGGCTTTTTGTATATGGCTTTTATGATATTGAACTATGTTCCCTCTATCCTTATACTATGAAAAGTTTTAATTCAGAAAGGATACTGTACTTTACCAAATGCTTTCTCTGCATCTATTGAGAGGGTCATATGGTTTTTGTCCTTTCTTTTATTAATGTAGTGTATCACATTAATTGATTCGAGGATGTTGAACTCTCCTTGGAGCCCAGGGATAAATCCTCCTTGGTCGTGGTGAATAATCCTTTTAATATACTGTTGGATCCTATTGGCTAGTATTTTGATGAGAATTTTTGCATCCATATTCATCAGGGATATTGGTCTGTTATTCTCCTTTTTAGTGGGGGTTTTTGTCTGGTTTTGGGATCAAGGTAATGCTGGCCTCGCAGAAGGAGTTTAGAAGTTTTCCTTCCATTTCTATTTTTTGAAATAGCTTCATAAGAATAGGTATTAATTCTTCTTTAAGTGTTTGGTAGAAATCCTCTGGGAAGCCATCCAGCCCTGAATTCTTGTTTGTTCATAGGTTTTTGATGAGTGCTTCAATTTCTTTGCTGGTTATGGGTCTATTTGGGTTTTCTATTTCTTCTTATTTCAGTTTTGGTAGTTTATAAGTCTCTAGGAAAGCACCCGTTTCTTCCAGATTGCCTAATTTGCTGTTGGCATACAGTTGCTCATAATATGTTCTTATAATTGTTTGATTTATCTTTGGCATTGGTTGTGATCTCTCCTCTTTCCTTCATGATTTTATTAATTGGGTTGTTTCTCTTTTCTTTTTGTTAAGTCTGGCCAGGGGGTTATTAATCTTATTAATTCTTTCAAAGAGCCAGCTCCTAGTTTTGTTGATCTGTTCTACTGTTCTTTTGGTTTCAATTTCATTGATTTCTGCTCTAATCTTTATTACTTCTCTTCTTCTGCTGGGTTTATGCTTTATTTGCTGTTCTTTCTCCACCCCTTTAGGGGTAAGGTTAGGTTGTGTATTTGAGAACTTCTTTGTTTCTTGAGAAAGACTTGTATTGTTATATACATCCCTCTTAGGACTGCATTTGCTGCATCCCAAAGGTTTTGAACAGTTGTGCTTTCAATTTCATTTGTTTCCATGAATTTCTAAATTCTTCTTTAATTTCCTGGATGATTCATTCATTCTTTAGTAGGACACTCTTTAGCCTCCATGTATTGAGTTCTTTCCAAATTTCCTCTTGTGATTTGAGTTCTAGTTTCAAAGCATTGTAAAGCATTGTGTTCTGAAAATATGCAGAGAATGATCCCAATCTTTTGGTACCAGTTGAGACCTGATTTGTGACCCAGTATGTGTGATCTATTCAGGGGAATGTTACACGTGAACTCGAGAATGTATATTCTGTTGCTTTAGGATGTTCTGTTTATATCTGTGAAGTGCATCTGGTCCAGTGTGTCATTCAAACCCTTTGTTTCCTTCTTGGTCTTCTGCTTAGATGATCTGTCCATTGCAGTGAGTAAGGTGTTACAGTCCCCTACTATCATTGTATTATTATTAATATGTTTTTAAAATTTTATTATTGATTGGTTTATATGATTGGCTGCTCCCAAGTTAGAAGAATAAATGTTTACAATATTTAGATCTTCTTTTTGGATAGACACTCTAAGTATGATATAGTGCCCTTCCTAATCTCATATTACAGTCTTTGGTTTAAAATCTAATTTATCAGATATAAGGACTACCACTCAAGCTTTCTTTTGATATCCATTAGAAGGATAAATGGTTTTCTAACCCTTCACTTTAAATCTGGAGGTGTCTTTGGGTATAAAAATAAGGATCTTGCAGACAGCATATAAATGGGTCTTGTTTTCTTATCCAATCTGATACCCTGTCTTTTGATTGGGGCATTTAACCCATTTACATTCAGAGTTATTATTGAAATGTATGAATTTAGTGCCATTCTATTACTTGTAAAGTCACTGTTTCTGTATATTGTCTCTGTTCCTTTCTGGTATATGTTATTTTGGGGCTCTCTCTTTGCTTAAAGGATCCTTTTTTATTTTTAAGATTTTATTTATTTATTCATGAGAGACACAGAGAGAGAAAGGCAGAGACACAGGCAGAGGGAGAAGCAGGCTCCATTCAGAGAGCCCAATGTGGGACTCCATCCCGGGACTCCAGGATCATGCCCTGAGCCAAAGACAGGTGCTCAACCACTGAGCCACCCAGGCATCCCTAAAGAATCCTTTTTAATATTTCTTGTACAATCAGTTTGGTGAACACAAATTCTTTTAATTTCTGTTTGTCTGGAAGCTGTTTATCTCTCCTATTTTGAATGACAGTCTTTCTGGGTAAAGTATTCATGGCTGCATATTTTTCTCATTGAACACCCTGAATATATCATGTGAGTCCTGTCTGGCCTGTCAGGTTTCTGTGGATAGGCCCCCTGCCAGTCTAATGTTTCTACCCTTATAGGTTATGGACCTCTTCTCCCTAGCTGCTTTCAGAATTTTCTCTCTGCTCTGAGATTTGCAGGTTTCACTATTATATGTTGGAATGTTGACCTATTTTTATTGATTGTCATGGTGGTTATCTATGCCTTCTGGACTTGCATGTCTGTTTCCTTCCTCAGATTGGGGAAGTTATCCATTATAGTTTGCTCCAATATACTTTCTACCCTCTCTCTTTCTTCTTTTTCTGGGATTCCATTTATTTTAGTATTGTTTTGCTTTATGGTATCATTGATCTCTCAAATTCTCCCCTCATGATCCAGTAGTTGTTTATCTCTCATTTTCTCATCTTCTTTGCTCTCCATCATTTTGTCTTCTATATCGGATTCTCTCTTCTGCCTCATCTATCCTAGCAGATAGAGCCTCTATTTTTCTCTCTATTGCATCTCATTAATATGCTTTTTTTAAAAATTTCAACTTGAATATATTATAGTTCTTCTATCTATTCAGAAAGGGATTCTTTAGCATCTTGTATGATTTTTTAAATCCCAGCTATTATAATTATATAATCATTATTCTGAACTCTAGTTCTTACATCTTACTTAAGCCCACACTGATTAGGTCCCTGAAAATCAGTACTGCCTTTTGTTCATATTTTGAGGTGAGTTTTTCCATATTGTCATTCTATCCAGAGAAGACTAGATGAACAAGAGGACAAAATATTAAAATGGCAACAATTACCCCAGAGAAATATACACTAAACAAATCAGAAGAGTCCTGAAACTGAAACAAAAAAAAAGAGAGAGAGAGAGAGAAAATATAATCAGACAGGTGAACAAAATAAAGCAATCCACTGGATCCTGTGTGCATTCTGGACTGTTTGTTAGAAAATTAGATCCTAAAGTTGTAAAAAAGAAAAACTTACCTATAATAAATAAATAAATAAATAAATAAATAAATAAATAAATAAGAAAGGTAGAATGTAACTGTAAAAATGAAAATTAAAAGACAAAAAAAAAGGAATATAAACAGACAGGTGAACACAACACAACAATACACTATATCCTGAGTGTATTTTGATTGCTTTTAAGAAGAAACTGCATTTTAAAATTGTAAAGAAAGAAAAACGTATATGCAAAAATAAAATTAAATACATTGAAAGGATAGAATGTAACTCTAAAGATGAAAGTTAAAGGGGGATTCCCAAGTGGCTCAGCAGTTTAGCACCTGCCTTTGGCCCAGGCATGATCCTGGAGTACTGGGATCGAGGCCCAAGGCCCATGTCGGGCTCCCCACATGGAGCTTGTTTCTCCCTCTACCTCTCTCTCTCTCTCATGAGTAATTAAATAAAATCTTTAAAAAAAAAGAAAGAAAGTTAAAGAAGACTTTAACACAACAGAAAACAACAAAAAAAGAAGAAAAAAGAGGAAAAAGTGAGTATGATCAGACAGATGAAGAGAATAGAGCCCTACACTAGAGTTTGGGCATATTTTGGTCTGTTAGAAGAAACTACATTCCCAAATTGTAAGAAAAACATATATATATATATATATATTTAATAACAGCATATATATGTATTTAATAAAATTAAATACAATGAAGTGGTAAAATGTAACCGTAAAAAGGAAAAAAATTTAAATATTTTTTAAGAAGAGTTAATAATATCAGAAATTGGCTGAAAACAGAAAGAGGAAAAAATTAAAATTGAAAAACTAAAGAATCGTGGGGAAAAAAAAACATGACTTCTATGTGATATATTCCCCTAGTGCTGGAGTTCTCAGTGTTTGGTAAACTTGGTTTTAGCTGGATGTTCCTGCTGACATCCTGGGGGAAAGGCCTGTTGCACTTATTCTCAAGTGTCTTTGCTGGGTCAGAATTGCACCACAGGGGCCAGGCTACATAATCTGCTCCGGAATGTGGATATGGCTTTTGTTCCCTGAAGGCTATCCATACCACTTTAGAGGATGAGAGTGAAAATGGTGGCTTTCAATCTCTAGCCCCAGAGCCAAAGCTTGGGGCCGAACTCCTCAGTGTACCCTCAGGGAAAAGCAGCAGATCAGTCGGCTCTCCCTGGTCTCAGGGAGTAAGCCTGTCACACATGACCCTATTTCCAGTTTCCAAACCATGCAGATGTGGAGGCGGAGAAAAATGAAAGCCATCCCACCTAAAGTTTAGCATTAGCACAGGTACAGCCATCTTAGGCCCCTGTGAATAAGAGCTAAACTTTATGGGAAAAACTACAGAATGTCCTATGTCCTCGGCAGGTAATCCCATATCAGAAGGAAAACAGAGGAGGAGGGGCAAGATGGCGGAAGAATAGGGTCCCCAAATCACCTGTCCCCACCAAATAACCTAGATAACCTTCAAATTATCCTGAAAATCTACGAATTCGACCTGAGATTTAAAGAGAGAACAGCTGGAATGCTACAGTGAGAAGAGTTCATGCTTCTATCAAGGTAGGAAGACAGAGAAAAAGAAATAAAGAAACAAAAGGCATCCAAGGGGGAGGGGCCCCGCGAGGAGCCGGGCTAAGGCAGGGGCAAGTGTCCCCAGGACGGGAAAGCTCTGTCCCAGAGCAGCAGGAGCTTCACCAATCTTCCCGGGCAGAAAGGCCTCCCAGGGAGTTGGACCAGGACCTGAGGAGGGCAGGGATGCCCTCAGGCTCCCTAGGACAGTAACAGAGGAACTGCACCCCGGGGAGATGTGCCGAGCTCCCTAAAGGGTTGCAGCAGGCACGGCTGGACCCGGAGCGCTCAGAGGGGCTCCGGCGGCTCCATGGAGGGGGCTGCGCCACCGGGAGCACGAATCCAACAGCACAGGCCACGGAGCACTGGTTGCCGGGACACGGCCCAGGATCCGGCCTCCCGCCAGGACAGGCAGAAGCCGGGAGGGCCCAGGACAGCAAGGACGCTCCTGCCCTGAGCTGAGCAGATCAGCGGCGCCACCCCCGAACCTCCAGGCCCCTGCAGACGGAGAGCTCCATAGTTCCTGCAGGAGCTGACTCTAGGGCTCCAGAGCTACCCTCCGCCACTGCGGTTGTTCCTCCTGGGGCCACATGGGGTAAACAACCCCCACTGAGCCCTGCACCAGGCAGCGGGCAGAGCAGCTCCCCCAAGTGCTAACACCTGAAAATCAGCACAACAGGCCCCACCCCCAGAAGACCAGCTAGACAGACAATTTCCAAGGGAAGTCAAGGGACTTAAAGTATACAGAATCAGAAGATACTCCCCCCTGTTTTTTGTTTGTTTGTTTGTTTTGTTTTGTTTTTTCACTTTTTGATTTGTTTCCTTCCCCCACCTTTTTTCCCTATATTTCTTTTTCTTTCTCTTTTTCTTCTCTTTTTTTCTTTTTTCTTCCTTTTTTCTTTATTCTCTCTTTTCTTTCCTTCTTTCTCTCCTCTCTTTTTCTCCTTATCCCAATACAACTTGCTTTTGGCCACGCTGCACTGAGCAAAATGACTAGAAGGAAAACCTCACATCAAAAGAAAATCAGAAACAGTCCTCTCTCCCACAGAGTTACAAAATCTGGATTACAATTCAATGTCAGAAAGCCAATTCAGAAGTACTATTATACAGCTACTGGTGGCTCTAGAAAAAAGCATTAAGGACTCAAGAGACTCCATGACAGCAGAATTTAGAGCTAATCAGGTAGAAATTAAAAATCAATTGAATGAGATGCAATCCAAACTAGAAGTCCTAACGACGAGGATTAACGAGGTGGAAGAACAAGTGAGTGACATAGAAGACAAATTGATGGCAAAGAGGGAAACTGAGGAAAAAAGAGACAAACAATTAAAAGACCCTGAAGACAGATTAAGAGAAATAAACGACAGCCTGAGGAAGAAAAACCTACCTTTAATTGGGGTTCCCCAGGGCGCTGAAAGGGCCAGAGGGCCAGAATATGTATCTGAACAAATCCTAGCTGAAAACTTTCCTAATCTGGGAAGGGAAACAAGCATTCAGATCCAGGAAATAGAGAGATCTCCCCTAAAATAAAAACCGTTCAACACCTCGACATTTAAAGGCTAAGCTTGCAAATTCCAGATGATGCAGGAGAAGATGCTTAAAGCAGCAAGAAACAAGAAATCCCAGACTTTTATGGGGAGGAGTATTAGGGTAACAGCAGACCTCTCCACAGAGACCTGGAAGGCCAGAAAGGGCTGGCAGGATATATTCAGGGTCATAAATGAGAAGGACATGCAACCAAGAATACTTTATCCAGCAAGGCTCTCATTCAAAATGGAAGGGGAGATAAAGAGCTTCCAAGACTGGCAGGAACTGAAAGAATATGTGACCTCCAATCCAGCTCTGCAAGAAATTTTAAGAGGGACTCTTAAAATTCCCCTTTAAGAGGAAGTTCAGTGGAACAATCTACAAAAACAAGGACTGAATAGATATCATGATGACCCTAAACTCATATCTCTCAATAGTAACTCTGAACGTGAATGGGCTTAATGACACCATCCAAAGGCTCAGGGTTTCAGACTGGATAAAAAAGCAGGACCCATCTATTTGCTGTCTACAAGAGACTCATTTTAGACAGAAGGACACCTACAGCCGGAACATAAAATGTTGGAGAACCATTTACCATTCCAATGGTCCTCAAAAGAAAGCAGGGGTAGCCATCCTTATATCAGATAAACTAAAATTTATCCCGAAGACTGTAGTGAGAGATGAAGAGGGACACTATATCATACTTAAAGGATCTATCCAACAAGAGGACTTAACAATCCTCAATATATATGCCCCGAATGTGGGAGCTGCCAAATATATCAATCAATTAATAAGCAAAGTGAAGAAATACTTAGATAATAATACACGTATACTTCGTGGCTTCAAACTAGCTCTTTCTACCCTCGATAGGTCTTCTAAGCACAACATCTCCAAAGAAACGAGAGCTTTAAATGATACACTGGACCAGACAGATTTCACAGATATCTACAGAACTTTACATCCAAACTCAACTGAATACACATTCTTCTGAAGTGCACATGGAACTTTCTCCAGAATAGACCACATACTGGGTCACAAATCGGGTATGAACCGATACCAAAAGATTGGGATCGTCCCCTGCATATTCTCAGACCATAATGCCTTGAAATTAGAACTAAATCACAACAAGAAGTTTGGAAGGACCTCAAACACGTGGAGGTTAAGAACCATACTGCTAAAAGATGAAACGGTCAACCAGGAAATTAAGGAAGAATTAAAGATTCATGGAAACTAATGAGAATGAAGATACAACCGTTCAAAATCTTTGGGATGCAGCAAAAGCAGTCCTGAGGGGGAAATACATTCGCAATACAAGCATCCATTCAAAAACTGGAAAGAACTCAAATACAAAAGCTAACCTTACACATAAAGGAGCTAGAGAAAAGACAGCAAATAGATCCTACACCCGCAGAAGAAATGAGTTAATAAAGATTCGAGCAGAACTCAACGAAATCGAGACCAGAAGAACTGTGGAACAGATCAACAAAACCAGGAGTTGATTCTTTGAAAGAATTAATAAGATAGATAAACCATTAGCCAGCCTTATTAAAAAGAAGAGAGAGAAGACTCAAATTAATAAAATCATGAATGAGAAAGGAGAGATCACTACAAACACCAAGGAAATACAAACGATTTTATTTTTATTTTTTTTAATTTTTATTAGTTTATGATAGCTACAGAGAGAGAGACGCAGAGAGATAGGCAGAGGGAGAAGCAGGCTCCATGCACCGGGAGCCTGACGTGGGATTCAATCCCGGGTCTCCAGGATCACGCCCTGGGCCAAAGGTAGGCGCCAAACCGCTGCGCCACCCAGGGATCCCACAAACGATTTTAAAAACATATTATGAACAGCTATACACCAATAAATTAGGCAATCTAGAAGAAATGGACGCATTCCTGGAAAACCACAAACTACCAAAACTGGAACAGGAAGAAATAGAAAACCTGAACAGGCCAATAACCAGGGAGGAAATTGAAGCAGTCATCAAAAACTTCCCAAGACACAAGAGTCCAGGGCCAGATGGCTTCCCAGGGGAATTCTTTCAAACGTTTAAAGAAGAAACCATACCTATTCTAATAAAGCTGTTTGGAAAGATAGAAAGAGATGGAGTACTTCCAAATTCGTTCTATAAGGCCAGGATCACCTTAATTCCAAAACCAGACAAAGACCCCACCAAAAAGGAGAATTATAGACCAATATCCCTAATGAACATGGATGCAAAAATTCTCAACAAGATACTGGCCAATAGGATCCAACAGTACATTAAGATTATTCACCATGACCAAGTAGGATTTATCCCTGGGACACAAGGCTGGTTCAACACTTGTAAAACAATCAATGTGATTCATCATATCAGCAAGAGAAAAACCAAGAACCATATGATCCTCTCATTAAATGCAGAGAAAGCATTTGACAAAATACAGCATCCATTCCTAATCAAAACTCTTCAGAGTGTAGGGATAGAGGGAACATTCCTCGACATCTTAAAAGCCATCTATCAAAAGCCCACAGCAAATATCATTCTCAATGGGGAAGCACTGGGAGCCTTTCCCCTAAGGTCAGGAACAAGACAGGGATGTCCACTCTCACCACTGCTATTCAACATAGTACTGGAAGTCCTAGCCTCAGCAATCAGACAACAAAGAGACATTAAAATTTGCATTCAAATTGGCAAAGAAGGAGTCAAACTCTCCCTCTTTGCCGATGACTTGATACTCTACATAGAAAGCCCAAAAGACTCCACCCCAAGATTGCTAGAACTCATACAGCAATTTGGTAGCATGGCAGGATACAAAATCAATGCCCAGAAATCAGTGGCATTTCTATACACTAACAATGAGACAGAAGAAAGAGAAATTAAGGAGTCAATCCCATTTACAATTGCACCCAAAAGCATAAGATACCTGGGAATAAACCTAACCAAAGAGGTAAAGGATCTATACCCTAAAAACTATAGAACACTTCTGAAAGAAATTGAGGAAGACACAAAGAGATGGAAAAATTTTCCATGCTCATGGATTGGCAGAATTATATTGTGAAAATGTGAATGTTACCCAGGTAATTTACACGTTTAATGCAATCCCTATCAAAATACCATGGACTTTCCTCAGAGAGTTAGAACAAATTATTTTAAGAGTTGTGTGGAATCAGAAAAGACCCTGAATAGCCAGGGGAATTTTAAAAAAGAAAACCATATCTGGGGGCATCACAATGCCAGATTTCAGGTTGTACTACAAAGCTGTGGTCATCAAGACAGTGTTGTACTGGCACAAAAACAGAAACATAGATCAATGGAACAGAATAGAGAATCCAGAAGTGGACCCTCAACTTTATGGTCAACTAATATTAGTTAAAGGAGGAAAGACTATCCATTGGAAGAAAGTCTCTTCAATAAATGGTGCTGGGAAAATTGGACATTCACATGCAGAAGAATGAATCTAGACCACTCTCTTTCACCATACACAAAGATAAACTCAAAATGGATGAAAGATCTAAATGTGAGACAAGAGTCCATCAAAATCCTAGAGGAGAACAGAGGCAACACCCTTTTTGAACTCGGCCACAGTAACTTCTTGCAAGATACATCCACGAAGGCAAAAGAAACAAAAGCAAAAATGAACTATTGGGACTTCATCAAGATAAGAAGCTTTTGCACTGCAAAGGGCACAGTCAACAAAACTAAAAGAATGGGTGAAGATATTTGCAAATGACGTGTCAGATAAAGGGCTAGGATCCAAGATCTATAAAGAACTTATTAAACTCAACACCAAAGAAACAAACAATCCAATCATGAAATGGACAAAAGACATGAACAGAAATCTCAAAGGAAGACATAGACATGGCGAACATGCACATGAGAAAATGCTCTGCATCACTTGCCATCAGGGAAATACAAATCAAAACCACAATGAGATACAACCTCACACCAGTGAGAACGGGGAAAATTAACAAGGCAGGAAACCACAAATGTTGGAGCGAATGTGGAGAAAAGGGAACCCTCTTACACTGTTGGTGGGAATGTGAAATGGTGCAGTCACTCTGGAAAACTGTGTGGAGGTTCCTCAGAGTTAAAAATAGACCTGCCCTACGACCCAGCAATTGCACTGCTGGGGATTTACCCCAAAGATACAGATGCAATGAAATGCCAGGACACCTGCACCCCGATGTTTCTAGCAGCAATGGCCACAATAGCCAAACTGTGGAAGGAGCTTTGGTGTCCATCGAAAGATGAATGGATAAAGAAGATGTGGTTTATGTATACAATGGGATATTACTCAGCCATTAGAAATGACAAATACCCACCATTTGCTTCAACGTGGCTGGGTCTGGAGGGTATTATGCTGAGTGAAATAAGTCAATCGGAGAAGGACAAACATTATATGTTCTCATTCATTTGGGGAATATAAATAATAGTGAAAGGGAATAGAAGGGAAGGGAGAAGAAATGTGTCGGAAATATCAGAAAGGGAGACAGAACATAAAGACTCCTAACTCTGGGAAACGAACTAGGGGTGGTGGAAGGGGAGGAGCGTGGGGGGTGGGCGTGAATGGGTGACAGGCACTGAGGGGGGCACTTGACGGGATGAGCACTGGGTGTTATTCTGTATGTTGGCAAATTGATCACCAATAAAAAATAAATTTATTATAAAAAGAAACAAGATGATGGAACTTCATACATTTCACTTATATTAAGAAACCCTAGGAAATTTTTAGAAGAATTTAAGGGAAATGGAAGTTTTCAGTGTTCTCTCTACTGGAGCCTATTCCGATGTGATGTTCTGTTATGGTGTCATGTTGGAGCCCTGGCCTGCATCTTGGAAGCTGAGATTGACTCTGGACTGGCTCATCAAGCACGACCTGCTTTCTATAGTTTCCCTCACTCACAGTACTATAGAAGGTCAATTTTTTGGATAGAGAGACATGTTCCCCTATTGGAATTAGTGTGGGGAAAAGCATTCTTCACAGAGCAGACATTATTGATTCCATTCTTTCCCCTACTTTGTTCATCCTGCCATGTAGCTGAGATGCACAGAGTATGCTGGTTATTTTGTGACCATGAGAGAAAAACAAAGAGAATGGCAAAGATACCTGTTGTGACCTGGAGATACTCTACCACTGTCAGCAGCTGCCTACTCTCAGATTCCTTGTTTGTTGAGAAAAATGAATCTTAATTTGTTTAAGAAAAATTTTAAAGACAGTGTTGTGTAGATGGTTCAAGGCAACAGCTCTTGAACCAGACTTCCCAGCTTTAAATACCAGCATTATTACTTTCTAGATGTATGAATGATAGCAAGTCATTTAATCTGCCACTGCCTTGATCTGCTTATGTGGAATATGGGGATAACAGTACATATCTTTTGGGATTTGGGGGTCTTTCAAGGTGCTAAAGCCCCACAGATGACCATGCTGCATTGGAAAAACTTTCAAGTCACAAACTACTTTAAATACCATCTATAGGAAAACAGGAAACTGCTCGTTATGCCAAAGTTTTCAGAATATTTATATTAAAATCCACAGCCAAAAATTCTGAAAAGTCACTTCCCTAACGTATTCCTATTGATTTAAAAAATTAAAAACTCTAGATAATATGAAATAAGGAGACTTTGGAGTTTTATTATATGGTTCAGGTTAATTCACATCAGAGGAAATAAAGTGGTTCTGGTCACATTATGGGTATTAATTAAGAGCTGCATCCCTGGGGTTCTATTAACATTAATATTGAATTTACATATTGACCCATATCCATGGGTCAATATGTAAAACCAAGCTCTCTTTTAGCACCTTAAAATTATAGTATGTTAGATATTGTCATGTTATTTATTTCACAGCAATCTTATATTGAAGAATACAGTACTGTTAAAGAATATGTAAGTTCTCTCTAAATTGATCTAAGCAATCTCTGTAAAAATCCCAACAAATATTTTGAAGATCATTAGTAATATGATTCTGAAACCTAAATGGAACTTCAAAGACCCAAAAAACAGTTAAGATATCCTTAAGAAAGAACAATGAGAGGGAATTTCCTCTTCTATATATCATGATTTATTATAAAGCTGCAGTAGTTAAGGCAGTATGATACTGTTCCAAGGATAGACATTTAGACTAATGAGATGAAATAGAAAGTCTAGAAACAAATGCATGAATAAATAAATAAAATTTAATAAAAGAAATTATCTTTGTGTCATTACTAGAGTTGGAAATAAGCATTCAATATGACTAGGATGACTATATTTTGGAAAGCAAATGAAGATTCTAATCAGATAGGACACCAGGACAACAAGCATAAATTGGGACTATTTCAGGGAAACTGGGATATTTGTTCACATCAGTTCTTACCCAGCATTGCCTCTCCTAGGAACAGCAAGACTCAGGCACAAGAAGATGCAGCATATGTAAAAGGCCAAAACTGGGAATAATCCAAATAGCCATCCACTTAGAGTATATACATAAATTGTGGTGTATTCACACAATAGAAGATTTTAGTAAGGAATAAATGAACTATAGTTACATGTAACAATAATCTCACACAGCGTTGGAGGAAAAAAGTCAGACACAAAAAGTACATACAGTATAAATTCAGGAAATACAAACCATAGGTGTTAATGTTGTTGGCAGAATAATGGCCACCCAAAGATGTCCACACCCTAATCTCCCAAAATCTGTGATTATATAAACATGACAAAAGAGACATCGCAGATGTGAATAAGGTTAAGGGTTTTGAGATTAAGTGATTGTCCTGAATTATTCTGAGAGCCTAGTGTAATCACAAGGATCCCTAAAAGCAAAAGAAGGAGCAGGAGTCAGAAGCAGAATTGTCATTGAGAAAGACTCAACTGCCCATTACAATGGCTTTCAAAATGAAGAAGGGCCAGTGATCCTAGGAATATGGGTGACCTCTAGAAGGTGGGAAAGGCAAGGAAATGGATTATCTCCTAGAACCTCCAGAAAGGAATAACAGAGCTGCCAACATCGTGACTTTAGAACTTCTGACTTCCATAACTGTAAGATAATACATTTGTGCTGTTTTAAGCCAGTATGTTTGTAACAACTTGTCACAACAGCAATAAAAATCAGACACCTTTCAGAAAAAGGGACAGCAGACAAAGGTAGTTTGAAGAGTCTTGGAAGCATTCTATTTCTGTATCTAGGTGATCATGATACAAGTGATCCTTAGGAGATACCTGTTGAATCATACATGTATTTTGTGAATGCTTTTCTCAAGTGTGTTATCGCGTGCATGCATGTAAGTGCACACACACACACACACACACACACACACACCACTAATTAATGAGGAAAAGAGGCAAGGTACTCAGAGCCATTCCTACAATTGGTTCACTGCCCAAGGCCCAGTCATATAGAACTACATTCAGCCTTAAGCATTAGATACATTGGTAATGATAAAAATCCGCATACTGCTTCTGGAATTTATTAAGGAAATTAGTCTATAGAAGACTAAAGAGGATGGAGGAGGACTTTTCATTTGTAGTTGAGTGTTTTCCAAATATCCTGGTGCCACACTGAATGAGGCACATATATATATATCCACAAAATAATTATGCTTGTTCTAACGATGTAGTTTTGGAATGAAGGTGAGGTTTGGTGGCACCAAAAGAATTCTGGGGACATTTTTGGTGCAAAATGGTGGTTTTATTAGAGCAGGGGACAGGACCCTTGGGCAGAAAGAACTGCTGCCCTGGGGTTGTGAGAAGTGGCTGATTCCTCAAGAGTTGGAGGAAAGGAAAAGAGAGGTTTCAAAAGGATTTTCATATGCTAAAGAGGACCTACAAGATACTGGAGGCCTTGGCATTGTCAAGTTAAGGTTATTTTTCCTTCTAGTAAGGCATTTACATTAAGACAGTTAGAAATTTCCTGCAGGAATATTATATTCTGCCCACTTCAAGTATCTGTCAATGGACTGCAGGTTATAAGGACATTTAGTTGTATCTACATTTCTTTCAGGAAGCTAAGTTATTAATAAAAATGCTTAGGGCAGCCAGGAGTGCCTGAGGAATGTCACACGTATCCCACCTGGGGCGGGGGGGGGGGGGGCGAAGGGGGGCATCAGCTTGTGCTTTGTCCTCAGCTAGCATTCTGCTCCCTCATCACTAACACTACCACTGTGAATTAATTAGAGGAGGGAGGAGGTGGAGATACTCAAAACCTTCATCATGTTTACTACTGTGGTAAAAAAACTGGAAACATGTTTGATGTACAATAATAAAAATATGAATGGTATTTAAGATATAATGATATAAAATCAGGGGAAAAGAAGAACCTGACACAAATCTATTCTGTAATTTCAATTAAATAAAACTTACATGGCTAATATACAAAAAGCCAAAAGAAAAGCATGATTGAAATAATTCACATTAGAGTTCGGAGATTGCAGATGGCTAATTTTTATCATTTTTGACACTTCCTGTAATTCTATTATATTGATTTTACATAAACCTAAATGATTTATTGCTTTATTAAGAGACCTAATTGATGGGAGAACAGAGGACTAGCTGAGGACAAAGCACAAGCCAGGGCAGCACATTGACAAGTCCTTGAAACAAGCAGAGATATTCCTCTACTGACTCAACTGCCTCGATGTTCATATTTTGCTAAGGACAAAAGTCAATCTTACCCTGATCCCCAGGATCCTGTAAGTATACTTTAATATAAAAATTCCTTTAGAAATTTCCTTTATCTCGAAACCCCCAAGATACGTGTTGGCAATCATTCCCCAAGCACATGGCCCACTGATACACATCTGAAGGGTCTCATGACTCAGGTTTTATTAGATGGTAATAAATGACCTTTTCCCAACAATAGCTAGCTCCTCAAGGTCCAGAAAACCTTTCTTCCAAAATTCCTTAGAGAGTACACTATCCTCAAACCCCTCCCAACTCTGAGGTATATAATCAGCCACACCTCACAGGCCTGGGTCAGCAGCCCTTCTTGCCCACTGGTCCTGTCCCAATGCTTTAATAAAAACATCATTTTGCACCAAATATGTCTCAAGAATTCTTTCTTGGTCATTGTTGGACCCTGGCTCACGGGTGCCAACGTGTCCTGGTGGACGCCCCAGAGACCCAGACCCCAGACAGGCAGATGCAATTAGCAAGAGGGTTTATTGAACGTTTGCGCAAACGGGCTCTCTGCCTCCGAGGAGGAAAAGAGCCCCATTAGCAATTACAGGGATCTTTTAAAAGGCAAAAGGAAAGAAACTGCCTAAAGACAAAAGAACCGCGGGAGTCGCATGGCGTCCAGGTTGATTTTGGGGAGGGTCAACATGAACCTATTCAGGGACATTCCAATCAGGGTGTTGGGGGGGAAATGGTTTTCTTATTGTAAACAGAATGCTTTTAGTTGCTAAAATTTCAGGAAGACGCTGGATGGGCTGCCTCTGGATTAGGGCTGGCCCTACTTACAAGGGGGGAGGTTTCTTCAGTCATCAGCTCCGGACCTCACCCCACCAAACCTCACCTATATTCCAAAACTTCATTATAAGGTTCCTTCAATAGGTTGCCTGTTTGCAAAATAATTTAATTGCAAACATTTAAATTTTAAAAAATAGTATTTAAGTAGTGCATAATATCACATGTAATAAGGGGCACCTGTCCCTGCCAAGATTTATGAAGAATGAACTTGACTGGAGTGATAGTCTGGTCATAGTACCTTTGCTGTTTAATTCCAGGGCTTACCTACTTTCTTTGGGGTTTTAGGGGTAAGACATCTGCTTATCTTGGTGTGTCCTGTTCTATTTTTCACTCCAAGAGCATGGGGGACTACATCATCTGGGACCTACATGGAGGAAACTGTGCTTTTCCTGTCAGCAATGGAGCTGGCAAGTTTTCTTTAAAGCTCTCTACTCTGAAAAGAAAAAAATAAGTCCTCTGTAATACAAGCTGAATGCTCAGACAACACAGTAGGGTGCAAAAGGGACAAGTAGACTCAAGTTAGCAGTAAATATAGGTTAGTAAATATGTTAACTGTTGTGCCCAAGATTGCGAATCCTAGAAACCACCGAGGAGCTGACACAGATGCAAGTACACGAGGGTTTATTAACAAGCTCAAGCTTGGGTCCAAGTATACCCGACACAGCGGAGCAAGGACTTGGACCCCGAGGTGGGTTCCAGCTTAGTTTTATGGGCTGGTCTAGGGAACCTCAGAAGAGGTGGAGGAATTTCTCAAGTTCTCTTTACATTCTGATATGGGGCTTTCAAGGGCATTAAGCTCTGTTCTCATTCTGATATGGGACTTTCTGCCAGGGCATTGAGCTCTGTTCTCATTCTAATATGGGGCTTTCTAGGGCGTTAAGCCCCCCCCACCCCCCAACTGAAGTAAGGTGAAGTTCAGCTCTTATTCACAGGGGCCTGAGATGGCTGTACTTATGCTAACGCTGAACTTAAGGTGGAATGGCCTTAATTTTCTCGGCCTCCACATTAACACCATTTTCTGCAGGGAAATGAAGACAAGAGAATTTTCCACAGCCCTGTTCAGAGGTGCTTCCTTTTCACCCTCTCTATCTAATGGCCATAGCATTGGTTTTTGTTGACAGTGTTGTGGCTTATGGCAATACTACCTTAGAGAAAGTAGGGGTTTAATGCAGAGGACAGGAAACTAATTGGCCAATGTGAAGCAAAATGCCTAGTCCCAGCTCCTTCCTAATAGCAGAAAGCAAGACCACAAATCAAAAAGTAAAAAAGTTCAGAAACCTTGAGATCCTCTTAAAAATAAAAACTAAGGAAAACAGTGGTAGCTCAATGGGCAGCAGCCCACTTGATGTATAATTTCTTTCTCAGAGGCAGATTCAGTTGAAAGCAGAACACCTAAAGATTTAAAATATGGGCTCAGTTAGTGCAGTGTGAATGAACTAGCCCTGCATTCTTCCTCAGTGATCAGGGATGTTGGGACTGCATCATGAAGTTGGGGTTCAGAGCCAACATCCAAGAAAGGATTCTTAAGACATTTTCAGTGCAAAAAGGTGGCTTTTGGGGGGGACAGGACTGTGGGCAAAAAGAGCTGCACTATGGTTGTAAGAAGCAATTAATTATAAATTTGGAGTTGGGGAGGTAAAGACTAAGGGAAGTCTCCAAAAGGATTTTCATATATTAAAGAAGACTCACAGGACTCTAGAGGCCTAGCCATTATCAAGCTAAGGTTGTTTTTCCTTCTAGCTAGCAAAGTATTAACATTAAGACAGTTGGGAGTTTCTGGAGTGTGCCTATCTCAAGTATTTGCCAATGTGCTGCAGATTATGAAGAAATTTAATTTTATCTACATTTCTTTTGCCTTTGTTCTCCACATCGAAGGCATACTCTTTTTTTTTTAATTTTTTTAAATTTTTTATTTCTTTATGATAGTCACAGAGAGAGAGAGAGAGAGAGGCAGAGACACAGGCAGAGGGAGAAGCAGGCTCCATGCACCGGGAGCTCGATGTGGGACTCGATCCCGGGTCTCCAGGATCGCGCCCTGGGCCAAAGGCAGGCGCCAAACCGCTGCGCCACCCAGGGATCCCCAAATGACCATGATATTAAACTGAACAAAATATTAAAATAATATGGCATTTCTGATGGAAAAAGGAAAGATGTTTTTAATATGTACTTCATGCAAAAAGAGAAGAAGGTAAGTATTCAGAAGTGGAATTGCTAGTGATTCTATTTTTAATTTTGGGGGGAATCCCCATATTAGTTTTTATTGGCTCTTGAAAAGATTTCTGCACTCTCTGTTCATTGCAACACTATTTACACGGTCACAGTGTGGAAACAATTTGATGAATGGTTAAAGAAAATATGTTATAGACATACTGATGAAGTTTTGCACAATATAGGTGAGGTCTGGAGCTGACGACCAAGAAAGAATTCTTGAGATGTTTTCGGTGCAAAATGGTGGATTTATTAAAGAACGGGGACAGGACCCATGGGCAGGAAGAGCTGCTGCCCCAGGCCTGTGAGGGGTGGCTGATTATATACCTCAGAGTTGGGAGGGGTTTGTGGATAGGGTACTGAGGAATTTTGGAAGAAAAGTTTCCAGGACCTTGAGGGCTAGCTATTGTTAGGAAAAGGTCACTTTTTACCGTCTAATAAAACCTGAATTATGAGACCCTTCAGATGTGTATCAGTGGCCATGTGCTTGGGGGATGTTTGCCAACATGTACCTTAGTGGTTTCAAGATAAAGGAAATTTCTAAAGGGATTTTTATATGTTGAAATAGACTCACAGGATCCTAAGGGTTGGGCTAAGATTGCCTTTGTCCTTAGCAAAATATGAACATCAAGGCAGTTAAGTCAGTAGAGGAATGTCCCTCTGCCTTTTTCAAGGACTTGTCAATGTGCTTTGTCCTCAGCTAGCCCTCTTTTCCCCATCAACCAAATGGAACATTATCCAGCCTTAAAAAATAAAGAAAGGAAATTCTGCAATGTGTAACATGAATGAACCTTGAAAACATGCTAAGTGAAATAAGCCAGTTACAAAAAGACAGATACTCCTGATTCAGTTTACAAGAAGTATCTAAAATAGTCAATTCATAGAAGCAAAGAGTGGAATAGTGGTTGCCAAGACTTGAGGGGAGAGGAATTGGAGTTCCTAATCAACAGACATAAAGTTTCAGTCAAGGAAGATGAATAAGCTCTAGAGATATATTCTACAGCATTGTGCCTATGATGAGGGAGCAGAAGGCTAGCTAAGGACAAAGCGCATACTGACACCCTGCAACCTCCCTCCCACACACACACTCCTGGATGAGATATGCCTGATATTCCTCCAGGAAGCTCCCAACTGTCTTAATGTTATTGCCTTGCTAGAAGGAAAATCAACCTTAACTTGATAATGTCAAGGCTTCCTGCATCCTGTGAGTCTTTTTTAATACATGAAAATCCTTTTGAAATCTCTTTTCCTTACCTCCCCCAACTCCCAAGTATATAATCAGTCACCTCCACAACCACAGGGCAGCAGCTTTTCCTGCCTAAGAGTCCTGTCCCCATGCTTTAATAAAACCACCATCTTGCAACAAAGATGTTTCTAGAATTCTTTCTTAGCCACTGGCTCCGGACTCCACAAAAACCTCATCTATGTTCAAAACTCTGTCACCAATAGATAACAATATCATACTGTACACTTTAAAATGTGTTAAGAGGGAAGATGACATGGTAAATTCTTATAATAATAAAATTAAGAAAGAAAGGAAGAAGGAAAAAGAAAAAAGAAAGAAAGAAAGAGAGAGAGAAAGAAAGAATTTCTGAAGGAGAAGTCAGTGGATTGTCTGTGAGAAAAAAGCAAATGGCTGAGTCCTGCTGTCTGGCAGAAGTATGGGTAAGGCCAGTGGGACTCACGTGGAAATGCTGAAGGAGACCTGACATTTAGAACCCCCTCCAGTGTACAAATACCAAATACTTCGAATATGGTGTGCTCTTGAGTAACTTTGGCTGATCACTCAGAACCTATAGTGGTTTGTCTGGGTAGCGCTTAGCTCTGGGTCCTCCCCAGGAGCCTAGCCTATTTCTACTGAAAGACTGTGGGTTTCTTTTCTTCTCACTTTAAGCTGGCAAGAATGACCTTTTGCAGTAAAAGAAAAGATGGTCAGGTGGAGAGGTACTTATTCCTGCCTTCTCTTTGACTCTCTTCTCAAAGGAAGGAAACAAACAGGATAAAATGGGCCCAGGGAAGAAGTTAAAGATTTATCTTTTGATGGAGTAGATTTCAAATAGCTTCCTAAAATAAGAACTGGTTGTGCCATATCTAAGTTATAAAGTTCATGTGTTTTAAGGAGCCTATTTTAAAGGCTATAACCACCCGAAAATGCGAGCAGAAAGGAATCTATTTATTTCACAGACACCAAAGAATCTATCTTCTTTTGCTTTTTTTCCACATTAAACTAGAAGAGCATATATTTACTTCTGAAATTTCAGGGGTGAAAGAACCTTCCACCCCACCTCACTGGCAATACTTAGAGCACAGATGAGCAGAGAAGAGACAGTAAATGTATACTGTGTGTAGTTCGTTTCCTCAGAAAAATGGGAAACATGTACCACCCTCTTTCAGGTCACACTTGTTTGATTTTTCTATCAATCTATGCTAACTATGCATCCTGCAATGCACCAGAGATATACAGAGACAATTAAGAACAATGTATTCATTTGGAAATAGGACAAAAGGTCAGAGAAAGAATCTGTTTGGTGAACACTGGATTCAAACCCAGCACATGAAGATGTCACTTCTGTGTAAGCTAGACCATTCCTTCCAATTCTCTGCCTCTACTTTTATTTTTTCCATTCAAGTGCAGATCTTTAACTATTAATTATATTAATGAACCTCTGAAAATATTGCTTGTTCTCAGTAGTTAGTTTCTTTCAGCATTTTTAAAGTATGATTCCACTTTTTTCTTGAATCTCTAGGTGCTGATGGAGAAGCCACAGCTTCCAAACACACTTAGTGTGTTTGAATAACCCAAGGACTTATAAATTTATTTCAAATATTCTTTCTTTTTATCATTTCAATTTTTTCCTTCTAAGATGTCTTTTAGATCTTAAATCTCAGACTTAGGATGCAAACCCTCCATTTGTGTTTTCTGTTAACTTTTGTTTACATAATTCATTTCCTACTAAGCTTTATAATTGTTTTACTGTGAACTTGTCCTCAGTGGAGACTATATTCTGTACCATAGAGCATAGAGGTCTGCACCCTACAGCATAGGGTTCCCTATGGAAGTCTATACCCTATAGCAGAGAAGATTCCTTTAGGATTGCTTTGTGTATACTCTGCCACAGCCTCACAGATTTCACCTCTACCAACACCAACACCAACACCTATATCTCTACCGTCACTGCCACCACAACCACCTTCACCTCCGCCAACACTATTACTTTCACCTCCATCACCACCACCACTTCCCTCCCTCTACCACAACCAATACTTCAAACACTACCACTTTCAACAACATCTCCACCACCAGTACTATATATAACCTTCACCATCACAGATGTAGAAAATGTTAGGGTTTAGAGCCAACAGCCAAGAAAGAATTTTTGAGAAATCTTTGGTGCAAAAATGGGATTTTATTAAAGCACAGGGACAGGACACGTGGGCAGAAAGAGCTGCACTGGGGTCATGAGCAGTGGCTGATTATATACTTTCAAGTTGGGAAGAAGTTAGGAATAGCATAAATCTCTAAAAACTTTGGAAGCAAGGTTTCCAGGACCTCAAGGGGGCTAGCTAGCTATTGTTAGGAAAATGTCATTTATTACTGTCAAATAAAACCTTAGTCATGAGACCCTTCAGATGTATATTGGTGGGCCATATGCCAGGGGGATGATTGCCAACATGTATCCTGTCGGGTAGAGATAAAGGAAATCTCCAAAGGAATTTTTAAATGTTAAAGTAGACTTACAGGATCCTGAGCATCAGGCTAAGATTGCCTTTAGACCTTAACAAAGTGTTACCATTAAGGCAGCTGAGTTCCTAGAGGAATGTCACTCTGTGTGTTTCAAAGATTTGTTAATGGACTATAAGTAGCAAGTAAATTTAATTTTTCTTTTGCTTTGTTTCCCACATCAAGATATACATGTTTCTATAATATGACATTAAACCAAAATAGCTTTTTTCTTGGTTTCAACTGAAGAAAATAGAGTAGATGACAAATACCCCTGTTACCTAGACTGAAGTGCAAAACCACAAATGCTGAATTTACTAAGTGATTTTAAACCCAGTTCTGCCAGAAGAAATTATTGATCCATCTCCAGGCTATGAATGAATGCAACTGAAAGGAGAGAGAGAGAGAGAGAGAGAGAGAGAGACATTCTTGCAAGGATGCTGAGATGTTTCTCTCTATCCCATGGTTGAGGAAAGGGGTTTTATCCCCCTCATCTTATTCCAAGTGAGAGGGGTTTCAAGGAGAGCACATAGACAATATATGTCTTTTGGAGTCTAAAAGCAAAAGTAATTATAATAAGAGGCTGTGCCTTCAAAAGCCTGAGACCATGAAAAGAGTGACATTTCACTGGGAGCAGCTTCCTGTTCCAATCCCCCCAGGGATTAGATGAGACAACCTGAAGTCACAGGAGAGACATTCACCCAAGACCAGGGGAGGGTTGGTGAAATAATGTAGAACATGGAAAAGGAAGCCTAGAGGATAAAGTGGCCAGCTTGAGGAAACAAATTCTGCCTTACAAGATGCCCTAAGAGTTCTTCAGAAAATAATCCACAAAATCTCTGTGAGAGAGTCAGCAGAGGATCTAATCACCTAAAAGCTTTACACCGAAATGACAAGCACACCTAAGCAAGTTCTGCATTTTCCATCTGCCCCAGACACCAACCTGAATGGGGCAGAAATTAGAATTTGCGAAACAGGGGATGAGCCCCTGCCCATGCTGTAGACTACCAAGACTCAAGCAGGTTAAAGCATATAAGCCTAACCTGTGTTCACAGAATTGATTCCTACAAATGACTGTTGTGCCCAAGATTGTGAATCCGAGAAACCACCAAGGAGCCGACACCGATGCAAGTGCATGAGGGTTTATTTGCAATCTCAAGCTTGGGTCCAAGTGTACCTGACACAGCAGAGCAGGGACTTGGACCCTGAGGTTAAGAGGCGTAGCAGTTTTACAGGGGCCCGTGGCCAATGAGATTGTAACACACACAGAAAGTTGCATAGTCATCTTGGTCTGCACGCAGGTGGCCAACTGAGTTACAGTTTACCCTATAGTGACGGTTTGAACTAGCCTATCACTCTGATCAGAACTGGCAGGCAAAAGATGGGGTTTACATTCTTTGGCGATTAGAGGTTCCACATTCCTATATAAACCAGTTTCCGGTAAGGGTGTGCTCAGCTGCTTGACTAGGGTGGGGAGTGCCTTAAGCAATAAGCAGGTCATGTGGGGGTTATACATGAGATGGCAGGTGTAGTACAAAATGGAGTTAGTCCTGCTCTGCTTGTCCAGAGGTAGGGGATTTTTGTTAAATTCCTTGGGTCCCACATGACTAGACATTTTAGTTGCTGAAATAAAACTCTTCTAGGTATGGGGAGAGGACATATCATGACAGAAATGTGTTCCACTGTCCCCAGCAATAGAAATGTGTAAGCAGTGAAATATATGGACGTAATCATGAGAATAGTAAAAGTAAGACTCAGTAATCATCAACAAATCAAAATACATTGTCTCTCCCTAGAAACACACTTGATAAATCAGATGTGTGGGGTTTTTTTTCTTTTTAGGAATTACACAAAAGAATATTGATCAGAATTCCTATATTTAGAATCTTCTTTCAATCAACACTGGAAATGGCATACATCTATATATGGAGTTGCATGTTTTATGCATCACAACTATCAATAATAATTAAAATGCAGCAAAACTGAATTACTTTTCTAATCTCTCTATACAAATGGCATTACAAAATTGTACTCAAAGGGCATGTAGTCAAAAAATACAGGACACAAGTATGATACCTGTGTGACAGAATGTAAATAAAAATATGTTTTCTGAAATTTTGTTATACTTTTCAGCTTTTTAAAACATTTAATTTCTCTGATATTTATTTTCTTATAAATATATTCTTTTTGGAGGGTATTATACTGAGTGAAATAAGTCAATTGGAGAAGGACATGTTGTGCCCAAGATTGCAAATCCGAGAAACCACCGAGGACCTGACACTGATGCAAGCACACGAGGGTTTATTAACAAGTCGAGCTTGGGTCCAAGTATACCCGACATAGTGGAGCAAGGACTTGGAACCCTGAGATGGGTTCCAGCTTAGTTTTATGGGCTGGTCTAGGGGACCTCCAGAAGGGGTGGAGGAATTTCTCAAGTTCTGTTTACATTCTGATATGGGGCTTTCAAGTGCCTTAAGCTCTGTTCTCATTCCAATATGGGGCCTTCTAGGGTGTTAAGCTGTTTTTTCCTGTAACTGAGGTAAGGTAAAGTTCAGCTCTTATTCACAGGGGCCTGAGATGGCTGTACTTGTGCTAATGCTGAACTTAAGGTGGAATGGCCTTAATTTTCTCCGCCTCCACAAACATTATATGGTCTCATTCATTTGGGGAATATAAAAATTAGTGAAAGGGAATAAAGGGGAAAGGAGAGAAAAGAGTGAAAATATCAGAGAGGGTGACAGAACATGAGAGACAACTAACTCTGGGAAACGAACAAGGGGTAGGAGAAAGGGAGGTGGGCGGGTGTTGGGGTGAACTGGGTGATGGGCACTGAGCGGGGCACTTGGCAGGATGAGCACTGGGTGTTATGATATATATTGGCAAATGGAACTCCAATTAAATAAATAAATAAATAAATAAATAAATAAATAAATAAATAAATAAAAATACTCTTTTTTACCTATTTTTATACTTGTGATTTTCTATTTGTTAACAATGGTTACAAAAGTTGTATGAGGTTCAGACTTCTGGAAAATTGGGTCCATCCTGAATTAAAAACTGTAGCAATATGAAATATTAAATTATACATTTTAAAATAAATAAAATGTTGCTACTCAAAGGAGGAATATGCTGAGCAAGATTTCATCCAAAACTTTTCCAGCCTTCTGAGCTGATGGGTAGGCTTTAGCCTTTTATCCCTTGGCAGAAAAAAATGCTCCACATCACTTGCCATCAGGGAAATACAAATCAAAACTACAATTAGATACTACCTCACACCAGTGAGAATGGTGAAAATTCACAAGACAGGAATCAACAAATGTTGGAGAGGAGGAGAAAGTGGAATCCTTTTGCACTGTTGCTGGGAATGTGAGCTGGTACAGCCACTCTGGAAAACTGTGTGGAGGTTCCTCAAAGAGTTAAAAATAGAGCTACCCTACAACCCAGTTATTCCACTACTGGGGATTTACCCCTAAGATACAGATGCAGTGAAGCGCCAGGACACCTGCACCCCGATGTTTCTAGCAGCAATGTCCACAATAGCCAAACTTGGAAGGAGCCTTCATGTTCATTGAAAGATGAATGGATAAAGAAGATGTGGTCTATGTATACAATGGAATATTACTCAGCTATTAGAAATGACAAATACCCACCATTTGCTTCGACGTGGATGGAACTGGAGGGAATTATGCTGAGTGAAATAAGTCAACCAGAGAAGGACAATCATTATATGGCTTCTCTCATACATGGAATATAAGAAATAGTGAAAGTGTGTATAAGGGAAAGGAGGGAAACTGAATGGTGAAAATTAGAGAGGGAGACAATCCATGAGAGACTCTTAACTCTGGGAAATAAAGGGTTGTGGAAGGGGAGGTGGGCGGGGTGTTGGGGTAACTGGGTGACAGGCACTGAGGAGCGCACTTGATGAGATGAACACTGCATATTATACTATATTTTGGCAAATTTAATTTAAATTTTAAAAATGTAATAAAAAATAAAATAAAATAAAAACCTAGGATCCAACCTGAAGGAGCCTCTAATCTCTAGAGCTGGAACAATTTAAACAACAAGGTAATAATAATAATGAATTTTAACCATTAGAATAAAATAAAATAGTCATGAGTCTATGCTGATATATAAATTACTAATTAAATAGATGGGGGAGAAGAGACAGCTTTTTCTCATAGTAGCATTCACATTACTTGATGTAGACAGAAAGATGGAAATAAAGAAAGCTTGACTCATACTTTAATCAAGCTTTTTAAAATAGTACTCTATTGTTGACCAGTTTTGTATGTTGGCCAGTTTAATTATTATGCTTTTTAAAATTATTTGTCCTTTTCCCCAGCAGATATTAAGGATTTTATCTTTATACTTGAAATCTGATAGTTTTACTAGGAAATGCCATGGAGTTGATAGTTTTTTGTTAATTTTTCCAGGCAGTCAGTCATTTTCTCTTCTGGTGGTTTCCATCAGGTCCCTTGCCTGGATACCTCCTTTGTCTTCTTAGCAGTTTCTCTGGTCTTTTGACTATATTCTACATGTTTCCTTTACCTCAGAGAGACTACCACTTCCTAAAATGTATAGACTGAAGTTGCTTCTATTTCTTCCATGGTAGCTTTTGTTTTTTTATGTATATAATTCATAGAGGGCCTTTGAAAAGTTTCTTTAAAGCTAATAACTGGTGGAGATGGTCTATAAATTTTCTTGATTCCAAAAGAACAGATATTCCTTCCATATCTCAAATCTCCACTATAAGAAAACTGTAATCACTGAAAATATTGTCTCTTTAGAATTAATAGAAGCATGGAGGGTTGTGCCAGTTTGGGGGGAAAAGTAGATGAGAGACCAGATTGGATACTGAAGTGTTTTTGTTTCGTTAAAAGCCTAAGAAGATGACTTTCACTTCTCTTCTGCCTGGATCTTCAGATGGAGGAATCACAAAGAATATAAGAAACAGTTTATATGGAGATAAATTTTTATAATCAATCTTCACTAGACTTTTCTAAGAACTGAGAATTTTTTTAAAAAAAGAATTAAGACTTTGATAAATTTTTGGTATTTTTGTTGTGTGCAGTGTCTTATGTTTTTGCTTGTGCAGAGATGAAAAATCTCAAAGTAGTAGGGAAAAGCTTTTTGCAAGTCAAAGTTTTGGTAACATGTAGTCTTTCCTTTATGGTCCTCTGGCCAGCATTAAACACTAAAATGCAAAGGAATAGAAGATAAATTTCTGCTTCAAACCTATTTCCCTCCAAGCCCTCTACTTTGAATGCTCTTTAGCATGTCCCATCCCTTTATTGATTCTATTTTTAAAAATACTTAAATCTACACTTCTAAAGTAAGATCAAACCTAAAAATAAACTAGGAAGCTATTTAGGAACAAAGAGGTTTTTTGTTTTTTGTTTTTGTTTTTTGTTTTTTGTTTTTTTTTTTGAACAAAAAGTTTTTAAAGCTATTACTAGCCCAAGTGTATGGAATTTAGGCTTATGCAATCTGAAAAGCTGCTAGAATCACAGATAATTTCATCAGCTTTATCCTGGGAAATGAAGCCAACAGCATAGAACCTCGTAGCGTCCTTTAGAGCTATTTTCTGGAAATTCTTGATGCCTTGGTGAACAAGGAGACAAAGGGAAGAAAATTAGTTGAAAACACTGGTATTTTAGGTATAGGCTAGAGATTATGGAAATTTGTTGGGAAGGGTAGATGAAAAGATATAGGGTATGAATAGCCAACTGGTGGAGACTAATGAAATGCTGTTTAAAAATTGGTACTTTGATTCAGTACTCACCATGTCCAGGCACTGTGCTAAGCTTGTACCTGCAAAGCCCTTCTACCCTCCAAACAAACAGCTTCAAAAACATTTTGAATTATATAATAGTTGGCAAACAATTCTCCATATGTCTTTTGGGTTTCTGCATGATCTGCAATCGGAAGGACTGATTTTTTTTTTTTTTTTTTTTTTTATCTATCCTTTCAAGGGTACTTACATAGCAAGCAATGTTGGAAAACAGAGATAGGGCAATTGGGTTTATCTTTCAGGATCATGAAGATATTTTCCTCTAGGTCAAAGGTCAAGCAAGCCTGATGAGAAAGATGTGAGTTTTCTGAGCTCTTCTACTGTAACTCAAAGCACCGAATGTGGAGACATCATATCCCCCTCTTTGTACTGTTTGGTGGGCAGTGATGCTCAGAGAACGGGAGCTGACGATGCAGCTGATACTCTGGAATTGCTGCTGCTATGTGTAATAAAGTTCTTGCCTCCACCTCAGGAATCAGCAGTGTTCCTGTAAAGAAACTGTGACAGACTAATTTGTTAGCTTGCAGGTAGGGTAAAATTTTAGGCCCCTTGCAATTCCTGACAATAATATAATTCCCACTTTATAGATAAGGGAACAGAGGCTAATAGAGCTAAGAAAACATGGGGCAAAGAATTGAACCTAAGACTTTCCTCTCCAATGTCCCTGTCCTTAACTACCAAAGATTGCCTCATCTCAGTGGTGGGATTACGGATGCTTTTAATTTTCTTCATCACATTTTTCATCATTGTCTAATTTTGGCAGTTAGGACATTCTTTTAAAAAATTTAAACTTTTAATTTTAAGGTAATTGTAAACTCACTTAGAGTTATAAGAAATAATACAAAGAGATCCTGTAGGCCCTTTCTCCGTATTCCCTCAATGGTAGCATCTGGCCAAACTGTAATACAAACACTTCTTATCCATTAGGATACTATCATCACAAAACCAAACAAAAACCAGAAAAAGGTACAGAATAGGAGTTATAGTCAATGGTATTGAAATAGCATTGTATGATGACATATAGTAGCTAGATTTGTGGTGAGCATAGCATAATGCATAGACTTGTCAAATTACTATGTTGTACATCTGAAACTAATGTAACATTGTGTGTCAACTCTACTTGAATTTAAAAAAAAGAAAAAAAGTAAAAGTGTGCGAGAAGAAAGTAGAACCTTTGTTCACTGCTTGAGGAACCGAAAAATGGTGCAGCATGTGGACCGACATGACTGTGCAACTTTCTGCGTATCCCATGGGCCACTGGCCCCTCTAAATCTGCTATGCCTCTTAATCTCGGGGTCCAAGTCCATCGTCCGCTGTGTTGGGTGCACTTGGACCCAAGCCCGAGCTTGTAAATAAACCCTCGTGTGTTTGCAAAAAAAAAAAAAAAAAAAATGTTATGGAAAACAGCTCAGAACTGTAGTAGAATATAACAGCCAGGAGATTGACATAGGTACAGTTAAGATATAGAACATTTCCATTACCACAAGAATTCTCCATGTTGATCTTTTATAGTAACTTCTTCCTCCCACCTCTTCTCCCTTCTTAACCCCTGGCAACCATTTATCTTGTCTATTTCAATAGTTTTTCATTTTAAGAATGTTATATACATGGAATCATACAGTATGTATCCATTGGGGAATTGGCTTTCTTTTTTTCTTTTTTAACTCAGAACAATTCTCTGGAGATTTGTCCAGATTCTTGGGGTTAGCTGTAGTTTGTTCTTTCTTACTACTGAGTAGTATTCTATGTCATGAATGTACCACAATTTATTAATTGAAAGATATCTGAGTTGCTTTAAATTTTTTACTAGAACAAATAAAGCTGCTAAAACATTTATTTATAGATTTTTATTTAAACAGGAGTTTTCATTTAGTGTGAATTGAGGCTCAAGAGTATAATTTCTGGGCCACATGGTAGTTGGATGTTTAGTTTTGAAAAAACTGCCAAAATATTTTCCTTAGTGGCTGTATTATTTTACGTAGTCACCAACAATGTATGAGTGACCCAGTGTTTTTGCATCCTTGCATCCTCACTAGTGTTTGGCATTTTACTTTTTAAAAAATCCATTTTGATAAGTGTAATATATATAATACAGTGAATTTCCCTAATGGCTAATAATGTTGAACATGTTTTCATCTTCTATTTGCCATCCGAATATTCTTTTTTGGTGAAATGTTTTCAATTTTGTTTCCTTTTTCTCATTTTCCTAATTAGACTGTCGTTTTCTGTTGAGATTTGAAAGTTCTTTATATATTTTAGATCTCAGTCCTTTGTCAGATATGTGGTTTGAAAATATTTTGTCTGTAGTTTGTTATTTTATTCTGTTAGGAAGGTCCTTCACAGAAAAAAAAATTTAAATCTGATGAAGTCCAGTTTTTGAATTTATTTTTAGGATCTTGATTGTGGTGTCAAGTCTAAGAACTCTTTGCCTAACATTACATCTCAAATACTTCCATGTTTTTTCTAAAGATGTTATAGACTTATATCTTATATTTAAGTCTATGTTCAATTTTGAGTTTGTTTGTAGATAACACACAATCTCCTCTATCAAATTGCTTTTGCACCTGTCATACAAGAGTTGAATGTTTCTGGGTTCTCTTTTCTGTCCCAGTGATTTCTGTGTTTATCCTTCCACCAATACTATGCAGTCTTGATTGCTGTAGCTATATAATGTCTCAAGGGAAGCCTGGGTGCCTCAGCAGTTGAGCATCTGCTTTTGGTTCAGAGCTGATCCCGGAATCCCACGATCGAGTCTCACATCCAGCTCCCGGCATGGAGCCTGCATCTCCCTCTGCCTATGTCTCTGTCTCTGTCTCTCTCTGTCTCTCTGTCTCTCTCTTTCTCTTTGTGTTTCTCATGAATAAATAAAATCTTTTTTAAAAATTCTTGAAATTGAATATACTAATTCTTTTTTAAATTTTTATTTATTTATTCATGAGAGACACACAGAGAGACAGAGACAGAGACACAGGCAGAGGGAGAAGCAGGCTCCATGCAGGGAGCCTGATGTGGGACTTGATCCCAGGTCTCCAGGATCATGCCCTGGGCTGAAGGCAGGCACTAAACCACTGAGCCACCCAGGGATCCCTGAATATACTAATTCTATCTACTTTATTCTCCTTTTTCAAAAATGTCTTAGTTTTTTTTTTTTTTTAGATTTTATTTATTTATTCATGAAAGACACAGATAAAGAGGCAGAGACATAGGCAAAGGGAGAAGAAAGCATCCTGCAGGGAACCCAATGCAGGACTTGATCCCAGGATCCCAGGACCCAGGGATCACAACCTGAGCCAAAGGCAGATGCTCAACCACTAAGCCAATCAGGTGCCCCTGTCTCTTAGCTATTCTAATTCCTCTGACATTTCATATAAATTTAAAAATAATCTTGTCTTTGTCTATAAAAGCCTTGCTAGGATTTTAATATGAGTTGTGTTAAACCTACATATCATCTGGGGATAATTGACATCTTTGCTATGTTGATTCTCTATTTCATGAACAGAGTATGTCTCTCCACTTATTGAGGTTTTCTTTGGTTCCTTTCATTGGCCTTCTGCAGTTTTCAGGATAGAAGTCCTATATATGTTTTGTTAGATTTACAACTGTTTCATTTTTAAAAAAGTGATTATAAATGGTATTGTCCACTTGTTCATTGCTAGTATATAAAAATACAATTTATTTTGGCACATTAATCGTATACCTTGTTACCTTGATGAATTTGCTTGTTACTTCTAAGAGATATTTGTGGACTTATTGGAATTTTCTATGTAGACTGTCATGTCATCTGCAAATCAGAATGGTCTCATTTCTTCCTTTCTAATATGTAACTCTTTTACTTCATTTTCTTGCTTTTTTTCTGTAGCCAGAAGTTCTGGATTCTCTTGAATGTGAATGTAGAGAAGACAACCTTACATTGTTCCTAATTTTTGGTGAAATCTTTCAGGCTTTCTATATATAGTATCATGTCATCTGCAAATAGTGAAAGTTTTACTTCTTCCTCACCTATTTGGATGACTTTTATTTATTTCTTCTCATTGTCTAATTGTGGTGGCTAAGACTTCCAGCACTATCTTGAATGAAAATGTGGAGAATGAACATCCTTGTCTTGTTCCTGACCTTATGAAGAAAGCTCTCTGTTTTCTCCCATTAAGTATGATAATCTCCATGGGTTTTTTCAAATATGGCCTTCATTATTTTGAGGTATGTTCTCTATAAACTTATTTTGTTGAGGGTTTTTAACATGAATGGATGTTGTACTTTGTCATATGTTTTTTTCTGCATCTATTGAGAGGATCATATGGTTTTTATCCTTTCTCATATTGATGTGATGTACCATGTTGATTGATTTGAGAATACTGAACCATTCTTGCAACCAAGGAATACATCCTGCTTGATTGTAATGAATAATTTTTTTAAGATTGTTGGATTCTGTTTGCTAGTCCTTTGTTGAGGATTTTCATATCTAAGTTCATCAGAGATATTTGCCTATAGTTCTTTCTTTGTGTGGAGTCTACCTGGTTTTGGTATCAGGGTGATACTGCTCTGATAGAATGAATTTAGAAGTTTTTCATCCTCTTCTATTTTTTGGAATAGTTTGAGAAAAATAGGGATTAACTCTTCTTTTCATATTTGGTAGAATTCCCCCATGAAGCTTTCTGGTCCTGAACTTTTGTTTATTGGGAGATTTTTGATAACCGATTCAATTTCCATGTTAGTGATTATTCTGTTCAAATTTTCTATTTCTTTCTGCTCCCCTTCCAATAAGCTATACATGTCTAGGAATTTACCCATTTCTTCTAGGTTGTCCAATTTGTTGACATATAATTTTTTTTATAATATTCCCTTACAATTGTATTCCTGTAGTGTTGGTTATTATTTCTCCTCTTTCACTTGTGATTTTGTTTGAATCTTTTCTCTTTTTTAATTAATAAGTCTGACTAGAGATTTATCAATTTTGTTTTGTTTTTGTTTTTCAAAGAACTAGGTCCTGGTTTCATTGATCTGTTCTATTATTTCCTTAGTTTCTATATAATTATTTCTGTTTTAATCTTCATTATTTGCTTTCTTCTGTTGGATTTGGGTTTTGTTTGTTCTTTTTGTAACTCCTTTAGGTGTAAGGTTAGGTTGTTTATTTGAGATTTTTCTTGCACCTTATAGTAGGCCTTTATTGTTATAAATTTTCCTCTTTTTTTAAAAAAATTTTTATTTATTTATGATAGTCACACAGAGAGAGAGAGAGAGGCAGAGACACAGGCAGAGGGAGAAGCAGGCTCCATGCACTGGGAGCCCGACGTGGGATTCGATCCCGGGTCTCCAGGATTGCGCCCTGGGCCAAAGGCAGAGGCGCCAAACCGCTGCGCCACCCAGGAATCCTTTTTTTTTTTTTTTTTAAATTTTTATTAAATTTTCCTCTTAAAACCACTCTTCTTGTATCCCAAAGATTTGGAATTGTCTTTAATTGTTTCCATGTAATTTTAAGTTCCTCTTTGATTTCTTGCCTGACCCATTCATTGTTTGGTAGCATGTTATTTAACTTCCATGTATTTGTGGTCTTTCCGGATTTTTTTCTTGTGGTTGATTTCTAGTTTCATAGCACTGTGGTCAGTAAAGATTCGTGGTATGACTTTGAATTTTTAAAAAATTTTAAAGACATGTTTTGTGACCTAATATATAATCTATTCTGGAGTATGTCTCATGTATACTTGAAAAGAATGTGTGTTCTGCTGTTTTTTTAAGATGGAATATTCTGAACATATCTGTTAAATCCATCTGGTTCAGGGGTGCCTGGGTAGCTCAGTTGATTAAGTATTTGCCTTCAACTCAGATCATGATCTCAGGGTCCTGGGATTGAGGCCCACATCAGGCTTCAGTGGGAAGCCTGCTTCTCCCTCTGCCCCTCCCCCTGCTTATGTTCTCATGAGCTCTTTCTCTTTGTGTCTCAAGTAAATAAATAAAATCTTAAAATGAATGAATGAATAAATAAATAAATCCATCTGGTTCAGTGGGTCATTCAAAGCCATTGTTTATTTATTGATTTTCTGCTTAGATTATCCATCCATCAATGTAAGTGGGATGTTCAAGTCCCCAATATTATTTTATTATCAATTAGTTCCTTTATGCTATTGTTTTATATATTTGAGTGGTCCCATGTTGGGTACATAAATATTTGCATTTGACATATTTTCTTGTTGCATTGTCCACTTTATCATTATACAGTGTTCTTCTTTCTCTCTTGTTACAGTTTTTGTTTGAAAGTCTATTTGGGGGGCACCTAGGTGGCTCAGTAGGTTGTGTCCAACTCTTGGTTTCAGCTCAGGTCATGATCTCAGGGTTGAGATTTGCCCTGTCTCAGACTCCATTCTCAGGGAGTCTACTGGAGATTCTCTCTCCCTTTCCCTCTGCCTCCCCCACCACTGCTCTTTTTCTCTCAAATAAACAAATAAATCTTTAAAAAAATAAATTCTGTGTTGTCTGATATAAGTGTTGACATTCTGGCTATCTTTTGACATCCATTTGCAAGATAAATGTTTCTCCATTCTCTCACTTTCAGTATGTAATATCTTTAGGTTTAAATTGAGTGTCTTGTAGGCAGCCCATAGATCAGTCTTGTTTTTTATCCATTCTGTCACCCTATGTCTTTAGATTGACTTGTTCAATCCATTTATATTGAAAGTGATTATTGACAGACATGTATTTATTGCCAATTTGTTACTTTTTTGTGATTGTTCTTGTAGTTTTTCTCTGATCCTTTCTTCTCTTGCTGTTTTTCATGGTTTGCTGATTTCATTTAGTGAGGTACCTAGATGTCTTTTTCTGTATTCTTTACTTATCTATTACTGGTCTTTGATCTGTGGTTACTATTACATTTGTGTATAATATCTGCATAAAGCAGTCTATATTAAATTTATAGTCTCTTAAATTTGAATCAGGTCTTTAGTCTTCTTCCTCCTATGTTTTTGGTATATGGTGTTATATTTAACATCCTTTTATTTTGTGAATCCCTTGACTGATTTTTATGTCAATTGGTTTTCATTCTCTCAGTTATGGTCTTTCCTTTCTAATCAAGATTCCATTTAATATTTCTTGTAGGGCTGGTTTAGTTGTCATGAAATCCTTTAGTTTTTGTTTGTCTGGGATGTCCTTCCTTTTTTTTTTTAAGATTTTATTTATTTATTCATAAGAGACACCGAGACATAGGCAGAGGGAGAAGAAGACTCCCTGCAGGGAGCCTAATGTGGAACTCAATACCAGGACTCTGGGACCATGTCCTGAGCCAAAAGCAGATGCTCAACCACTGAGCCACCCAGGCGTCACCTAGGATCTCCTTGTATTCTGAATCATGGCTTGCTGGATAGAATATTCTGGCTGAGGATTTTTTTTCCTTTCAGCACTTTGAACATATCATGCCACTCTCTTCTGTCTTACAAAGTTTCTGCTGAATTTGCTAATAGCCTTATGGGTTTCCCTTGTATGTAACTGCCTTCTTTTGCTGCTTTTCTTTATCACTGCGTTTTGTCATTTTAATTACTATGTGTCTTTGTGTTGCCTCCTTGGGTTGATTTTTTTGGGGGTGGGGGGAGTGGTATCTGTGCCTCCTGGATCTGGATAGATGTTTTCTTCCCCAGATTCAGCTATTATTTCTTCAAATAAATTTTTGCCCCCTTTCCTCTCTCTTCTTTTCTGGGATCCCTGTAATGCAAACACTATTACACTTGATGGAGTCCCTGAGTTCTTTACTACTATTCTCAATTTGCATATTTTTTTCCCTCTCATTTGCTCAGTTTGCTCAGTTACTTTCCATTACTCTACTAGTCCATTAATTCATTCTTCTGGTTTCTCTAGCCCGCTACTTATTCCACCAAGTGTATTTTTAACATCAATTTATTGACACATGATTTTCATCTGATTGTTTTTCTTTATCTCTTTGTTAAGGTTCTCCTTGATGTTCTCCACACTTTTCTCATGTGCAGTATATTTATGATCATTACTTTAAATTCTGTATAAGGCATATTACTTATATTTGTTTTGCTTAGGTCTCCTGCTGTGGTTTTTCCTGTTCTTTCACTTGGGGCATATCTCTATGTCTTTTCATTTTGTCTTTTTGTCTATCTCTGTGTGTTCAGAAATAAGCTATCTTTTTCTCCTGGTAGTAATGGTCTTATAAGAAGGGATCCTATAGTGGCCTGCAGTGCATTGTTCCTTTTTACCCAGGACCTGGGTACTTCAAGGAGTTTTTCCTAGGTGTGCTATATGTGCCTTGCTAATGAGTTCTAGTCTCTTTTTCCTCCAGTCCTATTATTTGCAGTGGCTCTCTTTGCCTGTTATAGGCAGTTTTTGGTCCCCAGCTAGGTGGAGCACGTTTTAACAATTGTGAGATGAGTCTGCTGCCACTGCCACCACAGAATTGAGATTCCTCAAGACCCCTGGGTGGGAGATGAGGTATTGTTAGGGTTTGCATGGGTCTTCTGGGGGGAGGGAGCTTTGTACCAGTACTGAGGCAAGTATGAGTGGGAAGAAGAGGTCTGCCAAAGAACGAGAAGGCAGAGCTTGGTGTAAGTCAAGTAGGTAGAAAGTATCAGCACTCTCTGCTGGTTCCCAAGGTGGCTGTCTGTTTATGCTGAGGGGTAGGGGAGGGAAATGGCACATGCTAACTACTTCATATCTGGAGAGTTCTTTCTGTGATTCCTGCCTCTCTGAGCCATGCTCTGAGATGAGTATATTACTCTCCTTCCTATCTGCCCCACCCATTTTTCAAACTTCTGCTTCCATGCTATATCTATGCAGGTTGTTAGTGATGCTATCTCTTTAATAGCAGAGACTCTGCTTCCTAATGCCTTCTGTGCTCTCTCAGAGCCAAGCCCATCAATTTTTTAAATTCCAGATTTGTCTCACTTGAAGAACTCACAAAAATTTGGCCCCTCTTGCTTTCAAAGCCAAATATTATGGGGATTTATCTTCCTCATGTGGGATCCCCAGTGTGAAAATCTGTTTTCACCCTTCTTCATCCCACCATGGATAGCTATGATCCATTTCACTTCCAAACCATGTCTTCACCCTTCCTATATTCTTTGATGTGGCCTCTTCTCTATCTTTAGTTGTGGAGTGTGTTATGTCAGTCTTTTAAAAAAATTTTTTTGAAGAATTTATTGGGCAGCCTGGGTGGCTCAGCAGTTTAGCGCCACCTTCAGCCCAGGTTGGGATCCTGGAGACCCGGGATCGAGTCCCATGTCAGGCTCCCTGAATGGAGCCTGCTTCTCCCTCTGCCTGTGTCTCTGCCTCTCTCTCTCTCTCTCTCTCTGGTCTCTCATGAATAAATAAATAAAATCTTTAAAAAAAAGAATTTATTTATATATTTGACAGAGAGAGGGCACAAGTAGAAGGAACAGCAGGCAGAGGGAGAGGAAGAAGCAGGCTCTCTGGTGAGCAGGGAGCCCAATGTGGGGCTCAGTCCCAGGACACTGGGATCATGACCTGAGCCAAAGGCAGATGCTTAACTAACTGACCCACCTAGGTCCCCTGTTATGCCAGTCTTTGAATCATTTCCTGGGTTATTTACACTGCTTTGAATGTTATTTAGTATATCCATGGGGCAAGGTGAGCTTAATGTTTCTTATTCCACCATTTTCCCCAGCCTCTTTGATGTTAATTCTTTTTAAAATGTTGAATAGAATTTTAACAGTGAAAACACCTTTTTTTTTTTTTGAACAAGAATGCAGAGCTGATCTATTAGCACGGGGTAGGTGTTGAAATTTGAGCAGGAGAGTGATCTGATTGCTGGGTTAAGGGTATTACAAGCAGAGTCCCAGAGGCCAGGAAAGCAGCAAAGAGGCTGGTGCTGTCAGGGGCCACTGGGCCAGGGCACTGGTGGTAGGTGAGGTCTTCTGTTTATTCACTCACTCTACCAAGGACCAAATGCCTGAGTGAGGTACAGGGGTAGGGCACACGAAGGCAGAAAGGCCAGTGTCTAAAGGAAGATAGGCTTGTTCTTGGCCTCATTCCTCAGGGTGGAGAAGAGGCGGTCCAGTGGGAAACGCTGGAAAGAACTTCAGGTCCCTGGGCCTCTGTCTCTTTGAGCATGTTTTCTCATCAGTAACATGGGGACAGGGACACCTCCCGGTCAGGTCTGTGGCGAGGCCAAAGTTAGGTTGCACAGGTAAAAGTGGGATTTGTTTCTGAGAGTTTTTAAATTAAGATTTCAAGGACATCTGGATGATTCAGTTGGTTAAGAGTTTGACTCTTGGTTTTGGTTCAGATTATGACCTCAGGGTCCTGAGATTGAGTCTCTTGACAGACTCTGCTCAGTATGCAGACTGCTTGTCCTTCTCCTTTTTTGCTCCTTCCCCTGATTTCTCTCAATCTTTTTCATAAATAAATAAAATATGTTTTTAAAATTTCAAATTCCTTAACACAAATGGTAATTTCTGTTTTGGGGGAAATTGGTCAATTTCATCTAACTTATCAAATTTTTCTGTAGTTATTTATAGTATTCCTTATTTACCCTTCCCCATTCATATTATTCCCTTCTAATGTCTGCAGAATCTGTAGGGATATCTCTTGTTTTATTTATGATACTGGTGACTTGTGTCTTGTCTCTTTTTTCTTTGCCTGTCTTGATAGAAGTTTGCTAATTTTTTTTTTCATAAAACCAGTTATTTGATTCATTGAATTGCTTATTTTTATTTGTTTTCAAGTGTCTTTACTTCTGCTTTTATTTTTATATTTGTGTTTTTTCTACTTGCTTTGGGCTTACTTTGCTTTATAAAAGAAAATTCTTATTGCTATCAATTTATTTCTCAATACTGCTATGGCTCAGTCCCACAAATTTTGGTATGTTGTGTTTTCATTTTCACTCAAATCAATGAATTTTTAAAATCTTCCAATGCATTTTTAAATTTTTCATGAGACCTTTTTTTTCTAATTTAGGGAGTATGTTCAGGAGTATGTTCAGAGATTCTAATTAAGGAGTACGTTCAGAGATTTTTTTCTAATATCCTGCTGTATCTTTTCCTCCTATCTTTCTAGTTTGGTTCCTTGTGATTGGAAAATCACTCTGTATGATTGCATATTTTAAAAATTGGTTGTGGTTTATTTTATCTCACAAGATATCATCTAACATGGTATACGTTCAGAACATATATACCTGAAAATAATATGAATTCTCTCTTGTTGGGTGCAGTATTCTATAAGTCTGTTACATCCTGCTTGTTGATGATGATTTTTCTGTTTAGTTGTTTTATTAAGTGCTAAGAGAGGAGTGTTTGATCTCTCTTAATATGAGTGTAGATTTTTCTATTTCTCCTCTCATTTCTATCACTTTTTCTTTTATATATTTTGCAGAGGAAGTTATCTAAAAGAGAGTCTTAAATAAGATGCAAAGTCTTATAATAACCAGAATATCCAAGGTCCAATTTAAAGTCATTTATCAGACTATAAACCAGTAAGATCTTAAATTGAATGAGAAGACAATAAATAAATCCTAAATACTGTTAAGCATAGACACCCAGTGTTAGGAGAATGCTGTATGTACCACCTGTTATTTTTCATACTGTCAGATGATTTCATAATTAAAAATTAGGAAAACATTTTTTTTCTTTTGTGTGTGATCTTTTTTACCTACGTGTGATTCAAAGTTCAGCCACTACCTTGTAAAAAACATGCTGGGACACAGTTTTGGTCTGTAATGGATAATATTTTGCCCATTAACTGGTAAATTCAGGAAAACCCATTAGTTACAGACTCTAAGATAAAACTCATTCACTTGGGTAGGAAATGAGTTCTCCCTAGTCAAAGAAATGTATCCTCAATTTCTCAACCAGTAGCTTGCTGCATCTTGCAAAGCACAAGGTGTTGGTAAGTTTAATATGAGGCATGGACTCTGAATTTCACAAGGGAAAATTCCAAAAATGGCATGGTCCAGCTAGCTTTTAAATGCCAAGTCTTAATTCAGAAGGTTAATAGGCAGTAATATCACTTAGCTATTCATCTGTTCTAGCAATTTTGGGATTACACGCTGCTCTTTATATTGAAAAGTGAGTGTGCCATGCTCAGAGAAAGAGAGATCAACCCAGAAAAATATTCCAGTTGTGTTACAGTTGGATGATACTGAGATGGACAAGAAAAGCACTGTTATGGACTGAATGTTTGTCTCCTTTCCCCCACCAGTTCTTATGTTGAAATTCTAGCCCCCAGTATGATAGTATTATGAGGTGGGGCCTTTGGGCAGTAATTAGGTCATGAGAGCAAAGTCTAGTCACTATGGGATGAGTGTCCTTATAAGAAACAGGAGAGCTTCCTCACATTTCCTGTTGTCCTTCCATGTGAGGATACAATGACAAGGAAGTGATTTGCAAACCAGGAAGTGGGTCCTCACCAGACACCAAATCTTTCAGTATAAAATCTTTTATTTTATACTTCTTAGTATTCAGAACTGCAAGAAATAAATTTATGTTGTTTAAGCCATGCAGGATATAATATCTTATTACAGCAGGCTGGATTGACTAGGACAGGCATACTGTGATCTTCCCTGGTCAGAATCTGGTCAAAGATACCTACATTTAATGTAGCATGGCTTTAAATTGTACCAGCTGGAAGTGAACAAGGGTATGAAACAAAAGGAAAATAATACATAAATTCAAATGAATAGGGAAAGGAATTACATTAATGGGAACTCTGGAGTATTAGGGACTAGGCCATGTTAAAGAAAAATTGTTCTGACACTTGTTAAAACATCAAGAAAGACTTAATTTAAGAATATTGCAACTGGGGAAAGAGCTTGAATTCAACTCTGAATATAAAAAGGACTAGTGGGGAATTACTAAGGGGAACTTGGCTAGGTATTAAGGAGGGGAATGAGAAATGACTGAATATCAAGGGAGGAGGGGCTCTCACTAAATTTATTTAGCAGAATTTCTTGCTAAAATTAGACAGGTAAGGTCAAGGATGAGGCCTTGTGAAAAAAAAGAGGTCTCAGAGAGGCCTGACTAAAGTCTGGTTAAGGAGGGAGCCTTCATCAGCCAGAGACTTTGCTCACCTTATGAAATGTTCACATAGTCAAACAGTACTACAGGAATGGTAATTTTCTCAATGGACATTTAGTGGAACTCCCCTACCCTCCAGCAGGTAACTCTAATCATCCTCCCTACCCGTTTGTAAATACTATATCCAAGATGTCTTCAGGACCAACAAATTCCTTACTCATGCTGAACTCAACCTGCCAGCCTTAACCCTGAATTCTCCCCCACCCCACCCCAGAGTCAGGTGCTATGGGTGCAGCCTCAGTCCAGCCAGGCTGGTCTCCACTGATCACAGCTCCCATAAAAATATGGGAAAGGAATTTCCCAAAGGAAATTCTGGCCTTCTTGCTACTACCAGATCTCCCTTCTCTCAACGCACTCACTTTTTTTTTTTCCACACTCACTTTCTATGGGGTTTTGTTTCAGTTTTTTTTTTTTTGTAAATTTATTTTTCATTGGTGTTCAATTTGTCAACATATAGAATAACACCCAGTGCTCATCCCATCAAGTGCCCCCCTCAGTGCCCATCACCCAGCCACCCCCACCCCCCACCCCCCTCCCACCCCTAATTCGTTTTCCAGAGTTAGGAGTCTCTCATGTTGTCTCCCTTTCTGATATTTCTCACTCATTTTTTCTCCTTTTCCCTTTATTCCCTTTCACTATTGTTTATATTCCCCAAATGAATGAATGTTTGTTTTTAAAGATGACTTCCTCTATGGAGGGAGAAGGAACTAAGATTTTTTGAAGTAAAAAGACCACCATCCCAAAATTTTAAAACCAGACAAGGAATGTGTGGCAGGTAGGCAGGAGTGCAAGAGACAGAGGGAGGGGACTCTATGCCTGGCTTTTCAAACCTCAAAAGACAGTCTTTACTTCATCTATGAGGATAATGGAGAATGGTCTGATGGTCCACGGGCACTTGAATGGAGTACAGTTGAGAAGGTGGAAAGTGTACCATGAGTCATACAACAGGAAACTAAGAAAAAACCATTTGAAAAAGGATACTGATGAGATATCTTTGAAAGAGGTCACCATATTTCTTCAATAAAATGTTTTAAATACACAAAGAAGTCATGGGGTCTGCCCAGAGAAGTGAAACATTAGGTCTCCCCCCATTAGCTGAGATTCATAGCATTTGGGAAGCTTGACAGCAAGTTATATTGATCATGGAGGCTATATAACCTCCTCACACAAAACTGTCTGACTCAGGTGTATAGAGAAAGAGGAACTCCTACAACATGAAATAGAGACTACCAGGTCCTGGTTCTGTCTGACAGGTGGGCTCCTTTGGGCGGTGCTTCACTCTGTAGGTCTCTTTTCTCCATTGCTAACAAACAGGGCACTAGACAAGTTCCTGTCCCTCCCTAGATCCCAGGCATGAGGGGAGAATAGGTATTGTAAGGACAGTAGCATTATTTGGCATCTCAGGAACAAGGTGTGGTAGGGCACAAAGGCTTCTTTTTACAAATCTTTTCCTTATAGAAAGTCCTTAAAGGGCAGCCCGGGTGGCCCAGTGGTTTAGTGCCACCTTTGGCCCAGAGCCTGATCCTGGAGACCTGGGATAGAGTCCCACGTCGGGATCCCTGCATGGAGCCTGATTCTTCCTCTGCTTGTGTCTCTGTCTCTCTCTCTCTCTCTCTCTCTCTGTGTGTGTGTGTGTGTCTCATGAATAAATAAATAAAATCTTTTTTTTTTAAAGTCCTTAAAGGAAACTACTGTCTAGACTCAGACAAAATATTCACTTGTCACCCAAGTAATTTTCAGTTTCCCATCCCATAAGATGTGCAATGGCAAATGCATCACCTAAGTAAAAGGAATATGATAGGGTTTGTCATGGGCACTTACCACCCAATTACTATCAAGACCACTGCTTGCTGAATAGAGCAAGTATGAAATGTGTGCCAGAGAGGCAGAAACTCTTAATGACATGAGGATAGTCTCTGTGATGGAGGGAGTGGAGTTATCACCTCCTTAGAACCAAACCTGAACAAACAGAGGCACAGGGGGAGGCTGGGCTGCCTACTTGCTCGGGATTCCACACTTCCCAAGTCCAGTTTTGTATACTTTCAAGGAGCAAATAAATATTATCCTAATACTCTAGCATTACTAGGCTAATATACATGACACACACCACTTGGTTTAACAAGGAGCTCATTTGAGCAGACTCCAGTTCACACCCTGAGTTGGGCCCAGACTTCGGACAAAGGTGGAAAATTGCAGCTAGACTTCAAGGTCAACTTCCTCTATTGTAGTGTAGGGCTTCAAATAAAATATTTACTACAGGCATCTGATTCTGATTTAATTATCTTTTCCACAAGTGCTTCTTGGGCTTGACAGGCAACAGAAAAAGCAAGTTAATTACAAGCATCTTCTCATTAGCATACTCTTCCCATAATTACTGCAGTGCTTCCATCACAGCTGTGTCTACCCCACAGGTGCAGCACCAGAAGGGGGCTCAAGAGAAGGTTTGGGAGGGAACTCAGCTGGCTCCTGGGGAGGAACCCATTTGTTGCTCATCTTGGAGCCAAGGATGATGCCCAGGAGCTCAGAATTGTACCTCTGCCTGGCAACAGTCCTGGAAGAGAAAGTTGTTTCCCAATGCCCGATAGGACTCAGGGAGAGAAGCCCAGTCTTCACTGTCACCTATATTGCATACCTATAGCCAACATGTGTCTGTTTTCCTGGTGCCAAAGAAAGCCAATCTAATCAGTTACCTCTGTTCCACATTTGATATTTTGGTTAAAAATAAACCACCCCACAGTCCTTCAACCCTCTTCTTGCTAGATCTTTGGATTCACACACACACACACACACACACACACACACACACACTCACACACACACACACACACACACACACACACACTACATCCTTACCTCTGGCCTTTGCTCACATTGTGTTCCTGGAACCTTCTTTCTCTCATATGCACATGTCTAATGCTACCTCCCCACCAAAACAATTTAAAGGCACCCTCCTTCAATCTCTGTCTTCAATTCTGCAAACTGGAAGTAATCTGTTAATCTCATAAACTCTACCCCTTTTGCAACATTTATTTCTTCCTTCTCATATGATAGCTGTTTATGTGCATGGCTGGCTAATCACCTGTTCTGGAGTGTTTCCAACCATTTGCACAGTAATATCTCCCATCTCATATGCCATTCTACAATGTGATCTTGACTCTCTCAATAAGAGACAGAGGGGATCCCTGGGTGGTGCAGCGGTTTGGCGCCTGCCTTTGGCCCAGGGTGCGATCCTGGAGACCCGGGATCGAATCCCACATCGGGCTCCCGGTGCATGGAGCCTGCTTCTCCCTCTGCCTGTGTCTCTGCCTCTCTCTCTCTCATTCTATGTGACTATCATAAATAAATAAAAATTAAAAAAAAAATAAGAGACAGAGGATTTTCCCCCCTTACCTCTTGAATCTTACCTGGTCTTATTATTGCTTTGAGCAATGAAGGCAGTCTGAGTGAAGCTCTTGACTTACCAAGTCCAGGAGTTAAGAGGGAAAGCAGCTTTTGCTTTTATGCTCTGGGAGAAGCCACCTGCTATATAAGAGGGCCAACTAGCCTGAGACCACCATACTGTAAAGAAGCTCAAACTAGTAATATAAAAAAGTCACCTGGAGATACCTGACCAGTCCCTGTATTCCAAACACCCAGCTGAGGAATCAGAAACATGAGTTAAAAATCCATTTTGGACATTCCACCCCAAGCAGACACAACAAAGAGCAAAGATGATGTGTCTTCACCAAGCACTATCCAAATTGTAGGACAACAAACAAACAAATGACTGCTGTTGTTTTTAGCCACTGAATCTTGGGGTAATTTGTCATGCAACAACAGATGCTAGAGTGGTTGCCTTTACTAGATCAGAGTGTGGATGGGCTCAGGCTTCTGCAGGTCCAGATTAACACCCTGGTTTGGCCACTTACTAGCACTGAGACCTTGAGTAAGGGATGTGACTACCCTTTCTGCCCCCGATTTCCCCTCTGAAACATAGGATAACAATAACAGGAGAATTGAATAGTGGAGTATTTAAAGTAATGGATGTATAGTAATTTAGAACAGTGCCTGCTCATAGTCTCTCAGTCTGTGTTAGTAATTATTCTACTGTTCCTTGACAGCAAGCTACTTGGAGGCAGAATGCTTTATATTATTCATCTTTATCATCTGCAGAATGTCAGCAGAGCTCTGAGGACATAGAAGGCTCTGAAACACATTGGCTGAATGAAAGAATGAATGAACAAAGCACTGCTATTTTTTCAAAGGCATAAGAGTTTAGGAGTAATGAGAGTACTTGGGAGATCCCAGGTTTCACACCCAATCCTAGAGTTACTGTACAGAACCCAAACCTCTTCAGCAACCATGCTGCCTTTTGAGGGTAATCACAATAGTTTGCTTTGATTTGGGGAAAGAAAAATATGCTCTTTTCCTATAAATCCAGTTTAATGTCATCCTACTCTTATCAAAACAATATTTATTTACCTCAATAATTCACCACTTTGGACAGGTTACATAAATTATGATATACTTACACAATGAAATGTTTCACAATTGTTGAAAAAGAATGAGGAAATATCCATATACACACATGGAAAGATCTCACAATATGTATTTTTAAATGAACAAAAGGAACTGCATAATGTGAATGAATGGCCTGGTTGGTGTCAAAATGGGGGGAAATATAAATATACTTCCTTTCATAGCAACTTAAAGAACACAGATGCACACACACACACCCCAGAGGGTTGACCTTCAGGAGTTGGTTGGAGTGGAGAGCACATTTACTTTTAATTTTTCATACTTTACTGTAATATTTGCCTTCTTTTTCTGCTGTGAATTTGTTTCATTTTTATAACAATTTTAACAATTATTTTAGAAGATTTTCTTCTCGGTGAACAAGATGTGAATAGAATACAGCTGTCACCACTGTAACATCTGTGTGGGACACAAGCATCTCATGCTAGTTATTCTGACATTTTGAGACTGAAGTTGTTGGGGAGAAATTAGCTGTTTTTGATATTCATTCCCCATTGCTGCTCTAATGAATGACCACACATTTTGTGGCTTACAGCAAAAGAAATTCATTCCTTACAGTTCTGGAGGCTAGAAGCCCTAGATCAGTCACACCAAACCAAAATCAAGGTGTCAGCAGGTCATGCCACTTTCAGAGACTCTGGAGGAGAATTTCCTAGTTTCTGGGGGCTATCAGCAATCCTTAGCTTAAGATAGCATTACCCCAATCTCTGCTTCCATTTTCACACCAATTTCTCTTTTGTTTATAAATTTCCCTCGGCTTCCCTCTTAAGAGAAGACATGCAATTGCATTTAGGGGCCACTTGATAATCCAAAATAATCTCCCATCTCAAGAACCTTAATCATCTCCAAAGAGCCTGTTTTTAAATAACAGTAATATGGACAGGGTTCAGGAATTAGGACATGGATATCTTTTGGTGTTGATTTTTCTGCTTACCACATCTCCTATTTGCTAGAGGTCCAAATGCATGCATGAGGTCATTCATGAATTCCACAAATATTACTTAAATATTTGGCCTGCTCTACCCAGAAACTGCAAATTGCAGCCCCTGGATTTTGAAGAGTTTAGATATCCTTCCAGGAGGGATTGAGCCAAAGGGGACATTTAGTATTCCCCCACAGACTTCCTAGCAGAGACAGCATCCACCTCTATAAGGGATGGGAAGGGGAGATCTGACTAAGTGATGGCCACTGGTCCCTTCCAACACAGAGAAGGTGACCTAGGACTTTTCAGAAGCCATCAGAGGAAGGCATAATAGCTCACCTGGGCTTTCCTGGGGATACTCACTCATTTCCAAACTAAGGGTACTTCATGCACTCAGTCAGCTGTTAAAGTGAGCTAGCCAGGTTCTGGCCTCTTTTTACAGGGTTATTTTACCTGCAGGGGTTGGTTGATGCCAAGGACATTGGTTTAAATACCACAAGCACTCAGGGCTCATGTACTTGTGGGGTTCTTTAATTTCGTCTGAAAACCCATTGTACAAGCCAAGCACTTTTCTGTGTGTGTGTGTGCGGGGGGGGGGGGGGGGGCTCTGAAAGGGGTCTTTATTATCTGCTTAGCAGCAGTTTGCTATAAATAGAAGTGTCTTGTTTTGCTCTTTTATGATTAATAGCCCAACATTCTCATAAAAACATTAGCCTTGCTGGCATCCCAATTTCTTGTTAGCAGTGGGTCTGAATGATTCCACAGCCTTTCTCTGAACGCAAATTGAGTACATGGGGTTTTAAACAAAAGAAATGCTGCATCTTAGTATACATTTATAGGCTAAATTATCAGAGCTGAAGCATTCATGGTTATAAATTTCTTATCTCTGGTCAAATATTTAATATGCATTCTCGTCAATTGTGCCAACCGAAGAGGATTTACTCTGGAATCTGTCACTTGCACTCTGGTACAGACATCAGATCTCTTCCCATGCCCACCTGATGTGAAAACCATAAAATTGGTGCCAATGAGTTAGGGACAAACAGGGCTAGGCAGGGCTAGGTAGGGGGCTATGGAGGCAGACTTACAAAAATCCCAAAACTGCTGAGGTGTAAGGAAACCAGAGATAAAGGAACAAGACAGACCACCCTGCTTCAGGAATTAGGACATGGATATCTGCCCTAAGGTGTAAGTGGGAGAGTGTCTCATTATAACAGCTACTTGTGACCAACAGAGAATAACCAGACCCCAAAAAAGTAAGCCATTAAAGATGTTATCATCAGTCCTAACTCAAACTAGACAGCACAAGAATCTCAAGGCCACAAGCTTCCCAGTCAGTTCTCAATAAAAGACTTCCACTACAAGCCCTCAGTGGCAACCCTGTCAGTAGCCCTCTCACTTCTGAGAGCTTTCTCTGTATCTTTATTTAATAAGTTTCTATCCCTTTACTCACTCTCTTGTGTCCATGAGATTCATTCGTTGACTCCATGAGACAATAATCAAGCTCTCCCATATCACTAACATGTATCAATACTAACTGTGAAACCCTATTGGACTTGACAGGCTTTACCCCACCATGAGATGTAGGCACCGTTCTCTCCATTCTGCAGTTGTGCAAACTATTTAGAAGTCTTTCAGGAGTAGAGAGTGGGTCAGTGGAAAATGTAGAACTTGAGCCAGAATTTCAATACAATTCTGACTTGAAGGCCAAAATTCTCAATTATCACCCCTAACCGCTCTATCATCAGTGGTCATGAGAACCCATAGGCATGAGTTTGTCATCCTTTGATAAGAACAAGGAAACAGATCTAGGGCAAAACAAGCTGTTCCTTTCCTTCTGAGCAGAGAAGACTGCTCACCCTCACCTCTTTATTTAAACAAAAGCATGTTTTTTACAAAACAAGAATATGCCTAATGCTTCAAGAACAATTATCATATCAAATGTATTATATTAAGGTGTCTTATTTATAGTCCTTAGGGCTGCTTGGAATAAAAACCTGGAGATACAACTAGAGAATTACAAACATTCTGTGGGGAAAGCTGACGTCATCTTTGTATTCTGCAGGTGTTAATTGACATTGATTAAAAACTGACAAAGCATGAAGTGCTACAGGACTGAAGAGTAACAATTTTTCCCCAGCAGGCAGGATCCAGTAACCACAGGCACAGGTATGGCTATCAGCCCACTTGAAATACTCTCTGATCACTTGCTGAGCCCTGCTCCTCTGAGGAAGAATCAGCTTATGGGCTTCTCCCTGGCTGTCTGTGGGTAGAATGTTGTTAACAAATACCCACCATTTGCTTCAATGTGGATGGACCTGGAGGGTATTATGCTGAGTGAAATAAGTCAATCGGAAAAGGACAAATGTTATATGGTCTCATTCATTTGAGGAATATAAAAATAAGTGAAAGGGAATAAAGAGAAAGGAAAGAAAATGAGTGAAAATATCAGTGAGGGTGACAAAACGTGAGAGACACCTAATTCTGGGAAATGAACAAGGGGTAGTGGAAGGGGAGGTGGGAGGGGGGGTTGTGGTGACTGGATGATGGGCCCTGGGGGGGGTGAGCACTGGGTGTTATTATGCTATATGTTGGCAAATTGAACTCCAATTAAAAAAAAAAGTAGGAAAAGACATAAGTGAGGACTTCAGGGAAAAGGAAACTATAAAAAGAAAAAAAAAAGACTCCTTCCTCAGGATTCAGGAAGTGAAGTGTATCAAGAACAAGGCTTTCCACATTGGATAAAAAGTTGTTTTCCTAGAGATCCAAAAAGAGAAAGTGAGTATGACAGACAACCGATTGGTAGAGGGTTATTTAGGTAGTAATGGTGAATCCCTTGGATGGGCAGAAGGGTGAAGGCTAAAGGCTTCTGGCTATGAATTTTCATGATGTAACTGTAACAAGGGTAAGGGGTTGGAGGGAACCTCTGACCTTAAGAACTCACCACTTCTTAAATATTTTTTATGCATGTAATTTAATACAATGAACTGGCTCCTAAAGATGTGACACTTGGCAACTACAATTCAATGAAGAGTAATGAGCTTTCAAAGTGGTATTCTGTGTAGTTCAGGGTTTCATCTGCACATGAAGAGTTACCTAAACCTCACTTGTTGGCTTTCAAATGGGTAAGGACTCCTTGATGATCAGAACACATACAGGCATGCATTCATTCAACAAGTATCTTTTTTTTTTTTTTTCTCAACAAGTATCTTCTGAGTACTTGCTTTGTGCCTTCCATTGAGCGGCACAAATGGATGCCTTTCTTTAGTAAAGTTATTGCAGATAGGTGGAGTCAGGGGATAGGGGAAAGGATTCTATAGCCTTGGTAGAAATCAGCAAACTTGATAATGATCCAAGGCCCCATTATAAATATGAAGTGTTCTATGCTTTTAGTGTAGACAAGGACTTAAGTACAGAGTCTTCAGTGACAAATGATCTGCATTCAGGTCCCGGTTCTGTTGCTAACTAGTATGTGACTTCAGGCAAGTTGCTTACCTTCTCTTAGCCTCAGTGTTCTCTTCTTTATAATCAGGGGGAAATCAGGCCACCTCATAGTCCTATAGTATGGTAATGTATGTAAAGCATGTAGCACAGTACCTGACATGTAAGTGGTCAATAAATGTTACTTCTTTATATTAATAGTAGCAAGGACTAGCGCCAAGTAGGTGGATGACACTTTCTTGAATGTAAATTTTCCTACACTATGTGTCCTTTGGCCCTTCAGTTTTGGTATCCAAGAGAACTGGCATCCCGAATCTCCTTAATAAGGCAAGTTCCATGCAACCAATGTCTAGAATGATGGAGGTGTTAAAGAAATTCTCAGACTAGAAGCACCTGGATCTGTGGCTCAGAGTTGTAAGAGGTGGGATAAGCCTTATGGATGAGGCTCCACTTACCAGAAAAATTTGTATGTCATGAACCCATGCAACCCAAACCAGGGCAGTTCTTGGCACAGAGGGATTGGTGGAGCATTTGATAAATGAAGCAATCAGGAAACAATTATCATAGTCACCATTATCATCATCATCATCATCATCATCATCAAAAAGCAAATAAATCCTTCTTGATTCACAATGTGTAATTTTTCCCACAACAGGATATCATGTCTCATGCTGTCATGGATTTCATATATTTGGAAGGTCCTAATTCATACTTGGAAAATTTTTGGTGCTCTCATTTAAAGTTAAATTGCAGTGCCTTATTTAATAGAGTGCATAGCAGGGTGCAAGGTACTTAAAAAATTGTTTTAATTTATTTTAGAGAGAGAGTGCATGCATAAGTGGGGTAGGAGCAGAGGGAGAGGGACAAGCAAACTCCATGCCAAACTACCCAGGGGCCCCAAAAGGAATTGTTATGATTTGTTTTTTGTTTGTTTGTTAGTAGGCTTCATGCCCAGCACAGAACCCAGTGGGGGGCTTGAACTCACAACCCTAAGATCAAGACCTGTGCAGACATCGAGTTGGATGCTGAACCAACTGAGCCACCTCGGCGTCCCCAGGATACTTTTATGAGCAATATTTCATTTGACTTTTGCAACCAAGTTTAATTTAGAATCTAGTAACTAAGAGCATCTTTTCAGCCTTCTCTCTTTCTCTATTGGACACCAAATTCAATAGATGTGCTTGTCCCTCTGAAGTAGTTTTGTTCTTGGTACCATTTTGTCACAGAATCTTCATTGTATAAGCACTTACCAGTATTTAAGCTCCATTGTCAGCTAGTAAGCAGAGGAAATAGCATCTGTACCCAGGGTAAAAACCCAAGCTGTCATCCACTAAGATCCTTTGAAATATTAGCTGCTGTTATTGCAAGAGCCTGCAAATAGGACCAATGTTTAGCCAGCCAATGGTCTCTCCATCCTGGGCTCACACTCCTTACCCTCAGGCTTGGGTAGGACAGTAATCTTGAACTCTTTAACTTCAGAGCATTTTGAAAATCTTTAAAGGAACTCAAGAGTGAAAGGAATCTTAACTGTTAATGAAGATCCTTTGTAATATTTAAATATTATAGGGCACTTATACCTTGGAGGCAGGTGGCCAATTATAATCCACTCGAATAAGGTCAGAGTTTCTCTGACAGACTAAGATCTTATCAAACTCAAGAGCCCAGTGGTGGATCTGGCTCCTTGACCTCCCTGAGGTCCCTTATCAGTGTTAGCATTCCTTCTTTCTGAAGTCTTCCTTTCCCTCCTGGTTTTTTCTTTCTTCATCACATCTTGATTCTCTGTCTCTTTTCTGATACCTCTCCTCTTTTCTGGTATCACTTCCTAACTATGGGCATTTGCTGAGACTTGGCACCTCCTCTTTCTCTAGTCTTTATTGTCACTTCCATTCCTAAGTCAACGGTTCCAAATATAGTCCTGTGCCCTGCCTGACCAGAGTTGCCATCTTTCTTCTTGCCTATCGTGTTCTAGATCTCTGCCAGCCTGGCCCACATCAGTTTCAGCAACATAGATCATAATGTACTTGACATCTTTCCATACAAGCCTACTTCCCCTCCCAGATTTTCCATTTCTATCAGAATGAACACCATTACTCACCAATCACCCAATATCAAAAGACTCAAGTTATTCTCTTTTACATATTCTTGCAGTAGCCATATGTTCAAGGGTTTCTGGCAACAACTCTGAATTCAAATCTATTTTGTTGTCTGCTATGAGTTGCCCCTTCATCCTGATTTTGGACTGAGAAGACAAGAAACCATGGTAACTGTACCTGTCAGTGGGGTGGCCTGGAAGCCTATTCTTTTTCTTATGCCCTCTGGGTCTTAGACTTGTTTCTAGTTATCACTGCAATAATTTTTATTCTTTTTCTTGTATTTTAATGCCACTGTTTTATTGATTTATTTTTTTAATAATAAATTTGTTTTTTATTGGTGTTCAATTTGCCAACATACAAAATAACACCCAGTGCTCATCCTCTCAAGTACGCACCTCAGTGCCCATCACCCATTCACCCCCACTCCCCACCCTACTCCCCTTCCAAAACCCCTAGTTCGTTTCCCAGAGTTAGGAGTCTTTATGTTCTATCTCCCTTTCTGATATTTCCTACCAATTTCTTCTCCCTTCCCTTCTATTCCCTTTCACTATTATTTATATTCCCCAAATGAATAAGAATATATAATGTTTGTCCTTCTCCGATTGACTCATTTCACTCACCTTAATACCCTCCAGTTCCATCCACGTTGAAGCAAATGGTGGGTATTTGTCATTTCTAATGGCTGAGTAATACTCCATTGTATACATAAACCACATCTTCTTTATCCATTCATCTTTCGATGGATACCGGGGCTCCTTCCACAGTTTGGCTATTGTGGACATTGCTGCTAGAAATATCAGGGTGCAGGTGTCCAGCGTTTCCTTGCATCTGTATCTTTGGGGCAAATGCCCAGCACTGCAATTGTTTGGTCTAGGGAAGATCTATTTTTAACTCTTTGAGGAACCTCCACACAGTTTTCCAGAGTGGCTGCACCAGTTCACATTCCCACCAACAGTGCAAGAGGTTCCCCTTTCTCCACATCCTCTCCAATATTTGTCGTTTCCTGCCTTGTTAATTTTCCCCATTCTCACTGCTGTGAGGTGGTATCCCATTGTGGTTTTGATTTGTATTTCCCTGATGGCAAGTGATGCAGAGCATTTTCTCATGTGCATGTTGGCCATGTCTATGTCTTCCTCTGTGAGATTTCTCTTCATGTCCTTTGCCCATTTCATGATTGGATTGTTTGTTTCTTTGCTGTTGAGTTTAATAAGTTCTTTATAGATCTTGGAAACTAGCCCTTTATCTGATACATCATTTGCAAATATCTTCTCCCATTCTGTAGGTTGTCTTGTAGTTTTGTTGACTGTATCCTTTGCTGTGCAAAAGCTTCTTATCTTCATGAAGTCCCAATAGTTCATTTTTGCTTTTGTTTCTTTTGCCTTCATGGATGTATCTTGCAAGAAGTTACTGTGGCTGAGTTAAAAAAGGGTGTTGCCTGTGTTCTCCTCTAGGATTTTGATGGAATCTTGTCTCACATTTAGATATTTCATCCATTTTGAGTTTATCTTTGTGTATGGTGAAAGAGAGTGGTCTAGTGTCATTCTTCTGCATGTGGCTGTCCAATTTTCCCAGCACCATTTATTGAAGAGACTGTCTTTCTTCCAATGGATAGTCTTTCCTCCTTTATCGAATGTTGGTTGACAATAAAGTTGAGGGTCCACTTCTGGATTCTCTATTCTGTTCCATTGATCTCTGTTTTTGTGCCAGTACCACACTGTCTTGATGACCACAGCTTTGTAGTACAACCTGAAATCTGGCATTGTGATGCCCCAGCTCTGGTTTTCCTTTTTAATATTCCCCTGGCTATTCAGGGTCTTTTCTGATTCCACACAAATCTTTAGATGATTTGTTCCAACTCTCCGAAGAAAGTCCATGGTATTTTGATAGGGATTGCATTAAATGTGCAAATTGCCCTGGGTAACATTGACATATTCACTATATTAATTCTTCTAATCCATAAGCATGGAATGTTTTTCCATCTCTTTGTGTCTTCCTCAATTTCTTTCAGAAGTGTTCTGTAGTTTTTAGGATTTATATCCTTTACCTCTTTCATTCGGTTTATACCTAGGTATCTTATGCTTTTGGGTGCAATTGTAAATGGGACTGACTACTTAATTTCTCAGTCTCATTGTTAGTGTATAGAAATGCCATTGATTTCTGGGCATTGATTTTGTATCCTGCCACACTGCCAAATATCCGTATGAGTCCTAGCAATGTTCGGGTGGAGTCTTTGGGGTTTTCTATATAGAGTATCATGTCATGGGCGAAGAGGGAGAGTTTGACTTCTTCTTTGCCAATTTAAATGCCTTTAATGTCTTTTTGTTGTCTGATTGCTGAGGCTATGACTTCCAGTACTATGTTGAATAGCAGTGGTGAGAGTGGACATCCCTGTCTTGTTCCTGATCTTAGGGGAAAGGCTCCCAGTGCTTCCCCATTGAGAATGATATTTGCTGTGGGCTTTTCGTAGATGGCTTTTAAGATGTCGAGGAATGTTCCCTCTATCTCTTCACTCTGAAGAGTTTTGATCAGGAATGGATGCTGTATTTTGTCAAATGCTGTCTCTGCATCTATTGAGAGGATCATATAGTTCTTGGTTTTTCTCTTGCTGATATGATGAATCACATTGATTGTTTTACAAGTGTTGAACCAGCCTTGTGTCCCGGGGATAAATCCTACTTGGTCATGGTGAATAATTTTCTTAATGTATTGTTGGATCCTATTGACTAGTATCTTGTTGAGGATTTTTGCATCCATGTTCATCAGGGATAGTGGTCTATAATTCTCCTTTTTGGTGGGGTCTTTGTCTGGTTTTGGAATTAAGGTGATGTTGGCTTCATTAATTAAGTTTGGAAGTATTCCATCCTCTTCTATCTTTTGCAATGGCTTTAGTAGAATAGGTATGGTTTCTTCTTTAAACGTTTGATAAAATTCCCCAGGGAAGCCATCTGGCCCTGGACTCTTGGGTCTTGGGAGGTTTTTGATGACTGCTTCAATTTCCTCCCTGGTTATTGGCCTGTTCAGGTTTTCTATTTCTTCCTGTTCCAGTTTTGGTAGTTTGTGGCTTTCCAGGAATGCGTCCATTTCTTCTAGATTGCCTAATTTATTGGCGTAGAGCTGTTCATAATATGTTTTTAAAATCGTTTGTATTTCCTTGGTTTTGGTAGTGATCCCTCCTTTCTCATTCATGATTTTATTAATTTGAGTCTTCTCTCTCTTCTTTTTAATAAGGCTGGCGAATGGTTTATCTATCTTATTAATTCTTTCAAAGAACCAACTCCTGGTTTTGTTGAACTGTTCCACAGTTCCTCTGGTCTCTATTTCATTGAGTTCTGCTCGAATCTTTATTAACTCTCTTCTTATGCTGGGTGTAGGATCTATTTGCTGTTTTTTCTCTAGCTCCTTTAGGTGTAAGGTTAGCTTTGGTATTTGAGTTCTTTCCAGTTTTTGAATGGATGCTTGTATTGTGATGTATTTCCCCTTCAGGACTGCTTTTGCTGCATCCCAAAGATTTTGAAGGGTTGTATCTTCATTCTCAGTAGTTTCCATGAATCTTTTTAATTCTTCCTTAATTTCTCGGTTGACCCTTTTATCTTTTAGCAGGATGGTCCTTAACCTCCACATGTTTGAAGTCCTTCCAAACTTCTTGTTGTGATTTAGTTCTAATTTCAAGGCATTATGGTCTGAGAATATGCAGGGGACGATCCCAATCTTTTGGTATCCATTCAGTCCCTATTTGTGACCGAGTATGTGGTCTATTCTGGAGAAAGTTCCATGTACACTTGAGAAGAACGTGTATTCAGTTGCGATGTAAAGTTCTGTAGATATCTATGAAATCCATCTGGTCCAGTATATCATTTAAAGCTCTCGTTTCTTTGGAGATGTTGTGTTTAGAAGACCTATCGAGTGTAGAAAGTGCTAGATTGAAGTCACCAAGTGTAAGTGTATTATTATCTAAATATTTCTTCACTTGGGTTATGAATTGATTGATATATTTGGCAGCTCCCACATTCGGGGCATATATATTGAGGATTGTTAAGTCCTCTTGTTGGATAGATCCTTTAAGTGTGATATAGTGTCCCTCTTCATAGCTCACTACAGTCTTCGGGGTAAATTTTAGTTTATCTGATATAAGGATGGCTACCCCTGCTTTCTTTTGAGGACCATTGGAATGGTAAATGGTTCTCCAACCTTTTATTTTCAGGCTGTAGGTGTCCTTCTGTCTAAAATGAGTCTCTTGTAGACAGCAAATAGATGGGTCTTGCTTTTTCATCCAGTCTGACACCCTGCGCCTTTTGATGGGGTCTTTCAGCCCATTCACGTTCAGAGTTACTATTGAAAGATATAAGTTTAGTGTCATCATGATACCTACTCAGGCCCTGTTTTTGTGGATTGTTCCACTAGACTTCTTAAAGGGGAATTTTAAGAGTCCCCCTTAAAATTTCTTGCAGAGCTGGTTTGCAGGTCACATATTCTTTCAGTTCCTGCCTGTCTAGGAAACTCTTTATCTCTCCTTCCTTTCTGAATGAGAGCCTTGCTGGATAAAGTATTCTTGGCTGCATGTTTTTCTCATTTAGGACCCTGAATATATCCTGCCAGCCCTTTCTGGCCTGCCAGGTCTCTGTGGAGAGGTCTGCTGTTTATCTGATATTTTTCCCGATATAAGTCAGGGATTTCTTGTCTCTTGCTGCTTTAGGATCTTCTCTTTATCTTTGGAATTTGCAAGCTTCCCTATTAAATGTCGAGGTGTTGAACGGTTTTTATTGATTTTAGGGGGGATCTCTCTATTTCTTGGATCTGAATGCCTGTTTCCCTTCCCAGATTAGGAAAGTTTTCAGCTATGATATGTTCAGATACATATTCTGGAACTCTGTCTCTTTCGGCGCCCTCAGGAATCCCAATTAAATGTAGGTTTTTCTTCCTCAGGCTGCCATTTATTTCCCTTACTCTATCTTCATGATCTTTTCATTGTTTGTCTCTTTTTTCCTCAGTTTCCCTCTTTGCCATCAACTTGTCTTCTGTGTCACTCACTCGTTCTTCCACCTCATTTACCCTCGTCATTAGGACTTCTAGTTTAGATTGCATCTCATTCAATTGATTTTTAATTTCTGCCTGATTAGATCTAAATTCTGCAGTCATGAAGTCTCTTGAGTCCTTTATGCTTTTATAGCACCACCAGTAGCTTTATAATAGTGATCATAGTGCTTCTGAATTGGCTTTCTGACACTGAATTGTAATCCAAATTTTGTAACTCTGTGGGAGAGAGGACTGTTTCTGATTCTTTCTTTTGAGGTGAGGTTTTCCTTCTAGTCATTTTGCTCAGTGCAGAGTGGCCAAAAACAAGCTGTAATGGGAAAAGGAGAAAAAGAGAGAAGAGAAAGAAGGAAAGAAAAATAAAAATCAAAAAAGAAAGAAAAGAGAAGAAAAAAAGGAAAAAAAGAAAGAAAAAAGGGCGGGGGAAGCAAACAAATCAAAAAACAAACAAACAAACAAAAACAATGGGGAGTATCTTCTGATTCCGTATACTGTAAGCCCCTCGACTTCCCCTGGAACTTTCCAGTGCTGCTTGGTCAATAATTTATTTTTCTCCTGTCTGTCTAGCTGGTCTTCTAGGGGTGGGCCTGTTGTGCTGATTTTCAGGTGTTAGCATTTGGGGGAGCTGCTCTGCCCCCTGCCTGGTGCAGGGCTCACTGGAGGTTGTTTACCCCGTGAGGCCCCAGGAGGAACAACCCCAGTGGCGGCGGCCAGCTCTGGAGCCCTGGGGCCAGCTCAAGAGCCCTGGAGACAGCTCCCTCAGTAACTACGGGGCTCTCCATCTGCAGGGGCCTGGATGCTCAGGGGCGGGCCGCTGATCTGCTCAACTCAGGGCAGGAGCATCCTTGCTGTCCTTTGCCCTCCTGGCCTCTGCCTGCCCCGGGGCGAGGCCGAATCTTGGGCTGTGTCCCAGTGTTCCTGGGCCTGCGCTGTTGGGTTTACGCTCCTGGCCCTGCAGTTCCCTCTCCGTGGAGCCGCCGCCCTCCGGCTGCTCTCGGGTCCAGCCGTGCCGCTGCAGCCCTTTAGGGAGCTCGGCCCACTCTCCCCGGGCACAGGTGTGTTAGTGATCCCGGGAGCCTGAGGGCATCCCTGCCCTCCTGGGGTCCTGCTCTAAATCCCTGAGAGCCCCTTTCCGCCAGGGATGATTGGTGAAGCTCCTGCTTCTCCAGGCAAGAGCTTTCCTGTCCTGGGGACACTCGCCCTGGCCTTAGCCCGGCTCCTCGGGGGACCCCTCCCCCTTGGATGCCTTTTGTTTCTTTTTTTCTTTTCCCCCCGTCTTCCTACCTTGATAGAAGTGGGAACTCTTCTCACTGTAGCATTCCAGCTGTTCTCTCTTTAAATCTCAGGTGGAATTCATAGATTTTCAGGATGATTTGAAGGTTATCTAGGTAATTTGGTGGGGACAGGTGACTTGCGGACCCTACTCTTCCGCCGTCTTGCCCCGCCCCCCAATAATTTTTATTATTATTACTATTCTTACTCTCAGATTCTGTAATAAGGCCACTCCCCTCCACGTTTTCACAGCTCCATCAAACAGACCCTCCATATAATGTTTGTCCATCTCCGATTTACTTATTTCACTCAGCATAATATGGTCTCATTCATTTGGGGAATATAAAAAATAGTGATAGGAAACAAAGGGGAAAGGAGAAAAAGTGAGTGGGAAATATCAGAAAGGGAGACAGAACATGACAGACTCCTAACTCTGGGAAAGGAACTAGGGGTGTTGGAAGGGGAGGTGGGCGGGGGCTGGGGGGTGACTGGGTGATGGGCACCGAGGGGGGCACTTGATGGGATGAACACTGGGTGTTATTCTATATGTTGGCAAATTAAACACCAATAAAAAAAATAAATTTAAAAAAACAGACCTTCCAAAAATAATTATTTCTCTTTTACTTTCTTAGAAAAACAAAACAAAACAAAACAAAACCAAAAAACAAAAAACCTCCATAATACCCTTCCATTGTCAACCAAATGAATTTACCTTTTGTCTTGGAGCTTCCTTCTATAAAGGCTTTCATCTACCCCAGTTGCCACTGACCTCTCATCTTCCTTGGAGAATATAACAATCACTTTTAGTTTTAGCAATTAACTGAGGTCTTAAGTTGTTTTATTTTTTAAGTCTTATCTCTCCCAAAGAAGTTTTAAGAACCTTAAGGAATAGCTTTTCAGTTGTTTTAGGAAGACTCTGTCACATAAGCTGGTTTCAGGCAAACAGTGTGTTCAACAAAAATTTTTTAAGTGGAGTTTCACAGTATGACTTAATATATGAAATGTGTGTGTCTTTTGTAAGCCAGTCCCTCCACATTTCTACAGTTTTCCTTTAAAGGGATAAACAATATCATTATTTTCCAGAACAGAAATAACCACAGTATAAAGGTCTATGTAAAAATGTGAATAAGGTGGTTTTGTTTCAGACAAAGGAAAAAATAATTTGCTTTGGAGCTCTTTTCATTTTATGTGTAAACAGTGGCATCTGCTGGTGAAAAGACAATAGTATTTACAACAGGTCTGGAAATGCAGCAAAATGTATTTGCGTCTTACAAGAAGTACAACTTTCTCAAAAATAGAAGATGTGATGAGCACTCAGTGTTATACACAACTGATGAATTATTGAAAACTACATCTTAAATTAATGATGTCCTATTGGTTGACTAATTGAAGTTAAATAAAAAACTAAATCAAGAAAATTAATGAGTTAAAATTAAATATATATATATAATAAATAGTTTCCTCAAACAAAAACTAAAGTTCTCAACCACTAAATCAGTCGTGTAAAAAATATTAAAGGGGACTTTATGAGTGGAAAGGAAAGAAGAAAAATGACAAAAATAAGAAAAGACCAGAAGAAATCTCCAGAAAAAAACAAAATAAGTACAAGAATGGCACTAAATACATATCTTTCAATAACCACTCTGAATATAAATGGACTAATTACTATAATCAAAAGACACAGTGTGTCAGAATGGATAAAAAGTATATCTACATGTTGCCTACAAGAGACACGTTTTAGACCTAGAGACACCTGCAGACAGAAAATGACGGGATGGAGAACTATCTATTATGTCATTGGAGATCAAAAGAAAACCAGAGTAGCAATACTTACATCAGACAAACTAGACTTTAAAATGAAGACTGTAACAAAAGATGAAGAGGGGCGGGGCAAGATGGCAAAAGAGTAAGGGTCCTCAACTCACCTGGCCCCACCAACTTACCCAGAAAACTTTCAAACCATCCTGAAAACCTCCGGATTCAACCTGAGATTTAAAGAGAGAACAGCTGGAACGTTACAGAGAAAAAATGTTCACTTCTAACAAGGTAGAAAGGTGGAAAAAAATAAATAAAAAAGAATCAAGTAGGGGAGGGGCACCTCAAGGAGCCTAGCTAAAAAGGAGCAGGGAGAGCCTCCAGGACAGAAAGCCCAGCCCCGGAGATGTAGAAACTTTAAAAATCTGCACTGGATTCTTTCCAGACAGAAAAGTGCTTAGCAGGGAAATTGGGGAGAATCGCAAGAGGGGCAGGGACGCCTCCAGTCTCCCGGAGTCACTAATAGAGGAAGTGCGCTGGGGGGAGAGTGCACCACACACCGTGCACCCATCTCCATAAGGGGCTGGAGCATGCACCCTGCAGGGCATCTGGGAGAAGCCTGTCGGTTAGGCAGGTGGCTCCAGACTGAGGTGTCTGTGCCCTGCTGCCTTCAGGAGCTGCGCCTCCCCCAGGAGTGCAGGCCCTGAATCCCAGGACACCAAGTGGACACAGCCCATGATCCTGCACTCCCCCTGGGACAGGTGGAGGTGGGGAGGGCACAGGATAGCAATGACTCTCCTGCTGCCAGGCTTCCCCAAGCTGTGCAGATCAGTGCACCCACACTGTCCCGGGAGCACCGAGGCCAGTGAGGACTGAGAGACTGTGGTAGTTTCTGTGAGTTACTGATTCCAGGGATGGAGACCTGGCTGCCGCCTTTGTTGTTTTTCCTCCTTGTTTCACCCTATGCCTGAGAGAGGAGGGGCCACCAGGGAACAGAGGCCTCATGGGGTAAACAGCTCCCACTGAGCCCGGCACCGGCAGGGGGTAGGGCATCTCCCCTAGGTACAGACACCTGAGAGTCAGCACAGCAGGTCCCTCCCCCAAAGACCAGCTGGAAGAACTGGGGAGGAGCAAGTTCTTGACCAAACAGTGCTGGAAATCTCCAGGACCAAGGGAAAATCGAGGGAACATATATAGAACTAGAGCATTCCCCCTTTTTAAAATTATTTTTTCCTTTTCCCATTACAATTCATTTTTATGTAAAACAAAAAAATTTCCAATATTTTTTTCTCTTTTCCCACCTTAAATACAATATTTTTCCAGCTCTCCATTTCTAAGTTTCTTCCTTTTTGGCTTTCATATTTCTACAATTACATGTCTTGTATATATTTTCCACTTCTGGATTCCCTTCAACATACTCAATTGAAATTTAGTACATATACGAGATATGGGGTTTGCTTTATGTTTCTTGGTTTATATGCCTTGTTTGTTCTACAATGGAAGAGGTTAATACCAGCATGCACCCAGAACCAAGTGGAATACCGTTTGGTTCATTCTGTGAGATTATATTCTCTCTTCATTCCCATTTTTCTCCCCTCTTTTATCTTGTTTATGTTTTGGTGATCAATGTTGGGGCTTTCTACAACTATTGCTGGTTTATATAAATTTAGGACTGAACATCTTCTAACATACAGAACTTAATACACTCAGAACCAAGAGGATCACACTTTAGTACCCCTCAGAATCATCTGGGATGGAATTTACTTACATCGTGGGTGATATGCTTGACTCAGCCCCCTCATACAGCCACTCTGCACTGAAAAAAAAATGACTAGAAGGAAGAATTCACCCAAAAGAAAGAATCAGAAACAGTACTCTGCCACAGAGTTAAAGAATATGGATTTCAACTCTAGGTCAGAAAGCCAATTCAGAAGCACAACTATAAAGGTACTGGTGGCTCTGGAAAAATGCATAAAGGACTCTAGAGATTTTGTTACTGCAGAAATGAGATCTAGTCAGGCCAAAATTAAAAATAAATTAATGAAAGCAATCCAAATTGGAGGTCCTAATGGCTAGAGTTAATAAGGTGGAAGAAAGAGTGAGTACATAGAGGAGAAGTTGATAGTAAGGAGGGAAGCAGAGGAAAAACAGAAAAACAAATAAGAGACCATGAGGAAAAGCTAAGGAAAAGAAATGATAGCCTCAGAAGGAAGAATCTATTTATAATTGGGGCTCCAGAAGATGCCGAGAGGACCAGAGGGCCAGAAAGAGTATTTGAACAAATCATAGCTGATAAATTCCCTAATTTGAGGAGGGAATCAGGCATTCAATCCAGGAGATAGAGAGGACCTACCCATCATAAGCAATAAAAACCATTCAACACCTCGACATTTAATAGTGAAACTTGCAATTCCAAAGATAAAGAGAAAATCCTTAAAGCAGTGAGAGACAAGAGATCTCTAAATTATATGGGGAGAAATGTCAGATTAACAGCAGACCTCTCCAGAGAGACCTAGCAGGCCAGAAAGGGCTGGCAGGATATATTCAGGATCCTAAATGAGAAGAACATTCAGCCAAGAATACTTTATCCAGCAAGCCTTTCATTCAGAACAGAAGGAGAGATAAAGAGCTTCCAAGATGGGCAGAAACTAAAAGAATATGTGACCACCAAACCATCTCTGCAAGAAATATTAAGGGGAATACCGTTCTGTAAAAGAAAGAGGAAGCCCAAAGAAATAATTCATAAAAACAGGGACTGAAGAGGAATTATGATGACGCTAAATTCACATCTTTCAATGGTAACTCTTAACATGAATGGCCTAAATATCCCATCAAAAGACACAGGGTTTCAGACAGGATAAAAAAGCAAGACCCATCTATTTGATGTCTACAAGAGACTCATTTTACACCTAAGGATACCTATAGCCTGAAAATGAAAGGTTGGAGAACAATTTACAATTCAAATGGTCCTCAAAAGAAAGCAGAGGTAGCCATCCTTATATCAGATAAACTAAGTTTATCCCAAAGACTGTAGTAAGAGATGAAGAGGGACACGATATCTATCATACTTAAAGGATCTATCCAACAAGAGGACTTAACAATCATGAATATTTATGCCCCTAATGTGGGAGATGCCAAGTACATCAATCAATTAATAACCAAAGTAAAGACATACTTAGATAATAATACACTAATACTCGGAGACTTCAACACAGCACTCTCAGCAAATGACAGACCTTCTAAGCAAAACATCACCAAAGAAACAAGGTCTTTAAATAATACACTGGACCAGATGGATTACACAGATATATATAAACCTTCCTTCCAAATGCAACTGAATGCACGTTCTTCTCAAGTGCTTATGGAACTTCCTCCAGAATAGACCACATAATGGGCCACAAATCAGGTCTCAACTGATACCAAAAGATTAGGATTGTCCCCTGCATATTTTCAGACCACAATGCTTTGAAACGTGAACTGAATCACAAGAAGAAATTTGGAAGAAACTCAAACACATGGAGGTTAAAGACCATCCTGCTAAAAGATGAATGGGTCAACCAGAAAATTAGAGAAGAATTAAAAAGATTCATGGGAACTAATGAAAATGAGGATACAACCATTCAAAATCTTTGGGATACAGCAAAAGCAGTCCTAAGAGGGAAATACATCGCATTACAAGTATCCTTCAAAAAAATTGGAAAAAACTCAAATACACTAGCTAACCTTGTGCCTAAAAGAAGTGGAGAGAGAACAGCAAGTAAAACCTACACCAAGAAGATGAAAAGAGATGATAAGATTCAACAGAACTCAATGAAATAGAGACCAGAAGAACTGTGGAACAGATAAACAAAACCAGGAGTTGCTTCTGTGAAAGAATTAATAAGATAGATAAACCATTAACCAGCCTTATTAAAAACAAAAGAGAAAAGACTCTAATTAATAAAATCACAAATGAAAAAGGAGAGATCACCACCAATACCAAGGAAATACAAACGATTTTAAAAACATATTATGAGCAGCTATATGCCAAAAAATTAGGCAATCTAGAAGAAATGGATGCATTTCTGCAAAAGCACAAACTACCAAAATGGGATCAGGAAGAAATAGAAAACCTGAACAGGCCAGTAACCACGGAGGAAATTGAAGCAGTCATCAAAAACCTCCCAAAACACAAAAGTCCAGGGCCAGAGGGCTTCCCAGGGGAATTCTATCAAATGTTTAAAGAATAAACAATATCTATTCTACCAAAGCTGTTCTCAAGATAGAAAGGGTGGAATACTTCCAAACTCGTTCTATGAGGCCAGCATCACCTTAATTCCAAAACCAAAGACCTCACCAAAAAGGAGAATTATAGACCAATATCCCTGATGAACACAGATGCAAAAATTCTCAACAAGATACTAGCCAATAGGATCCAAGAGTACATTAAGAAGATTATTCGCCATTACCAAGTGGGATTCTTCCCCGGGATGCAAGACTCATAAAGCAATCAAAGTTATAGATAGATTATATGAACAAGAGAAAAAACAGAACCATATGATCCTCTCAATAGATGTAGAGAAAGCATTTGACAAAATACAGCATCCATTCCTGATCAAAACTCTTCAGAGTGTAGGGATAGGGGGAACATTCCTCAGCATCTTAAAAGCCATCTGTGAAAAGCCCACAAGAAATATCATCTCAATAAGGAAAAACTGAGAGCCTTTCCACTAAGATCAGAAACACGACAGGGATGTCCACTCTCACCACTGCTATTCAACATAGTACTAGAAGTCCTAGCCTCAGCAATCATGCAACAAAAAGAAATAAAAGGCATTCAAATTGGCAAAGAAGAAGTCAAACTCTCCCTCTTTGCAGATGACATGATACTGTACATAGAAAACCCAAAAGAGGGAACCCCTGGGTGGCTCATCAGTTTAGCGCCTGCCTTTGGCCCAGGGCGTGATCCTGGAGTCCCGGGACTGAGTGTCACACCGGTTCCCTGCATGGAGCCTGCTTCTCCCTCTGCCTATGTCTCTGCCCCCCACCGCCCCTCTCTTTCTCTCTGTGTCTTTCATGGATAAATAAATAAAATCTTTTTTAAAAAACCCCAAAAGTCTCCACCCCAAGATTGCTAGAATTCATACAGCAATTCAGCAGTGTCACGGGATTCAAAATCAATGCCCAGAAGTCAGTGGCATTTCTGTACACTAACAATGAAACTGAAGAAAGAGAATTTAAGGAGTCAATCCCATTTACAATTGCACCCAAGAGCATAAGATACCTAGAAATAAATCTAACCAAAGAGGTAAAGGATCTGTATCCTAAAAACTACAGAATACTTCTGAAAGAAATGGGAAATGATAGAAAAATATTCCATGCTCATGGATTGTAAGAATTAATATTGTGAAAATGTCAATGTTACCCAGAGCAATTTACACATCTAATGCAATCCCTATCAAAATACCATGGACTTTCTTCAGAGAGTTGGAACAAATTATTTTAAGATTTGTGTGGAATCAGAAAAGACCCCGAATAGCCAGGAGAATATTGAAAAATAACACCAGAGCCAGGGACATGCCGGATTTCAGTTTGTACTACAAAGAGGTGATCATCAAGGCAGGGTGGTACTGGCATAAAAACAGACACATGGATCAATGGAACAGAATAGAGAACCCAGAATTGGCTCTCAACTCTATGGTCAACTAATATTCAACAAAGCAGGAGAGACTATCCACTGGATAAAGGACAGTCTCTTCAATAATGGTGCTGGGAAAATTGGACAGTCACGTGCAGAAGAATGAAACTGGACCATTCTCTTACACCAGACGCTAAGATAAACTGAAAAAGGATGAAAGAACTAAATGTGAGACAAGATTCCATCAAAATCCTAGAGAAGAACACAGGCAACACCCTTGTTGAACTTGGCCACAGCAACTTCTTGCAAGATACATCTATGAAGACAAGGGAAACAAAAGCAAAAATAATTGGGACTTAATCAAGATAAAAAGCTTCTGCACAGCCAAAGAAACAGTCAATAAAACTACAAGACAACCTACAGAATGGGAGAAGATATTTGCAATGACATATCCAATAAAGGACTAAAATCCAAGATCTATAAAGATCTTATTAAACTCAACAGCAAAGAAACAAATAATCGAATCATGAAACGGGCAAAAGACGTGAACAGAAATTTCATAGAGGAAGACATAGACATGGCCAACAAGCACAGGATAAAATGCTACTCGTCACTTGCCATCATGGAAATACAAGTCAAAACCACAATGAGATACCACCTCACACCAGTGAAAATAGTGAAAAATCACAAGACAGGAAACAACAAATGTTAGAGAGGGTGTGGAGAAAGGGGAACCCTCTTGCACTGTTGGTGGGAATGTAAACTGGTACAGCCACTCTGGAAAACTGTGTGGAGGTTCCTCAAAGAGTTAAAAATAGACCTGCCCTATTACTCAGCAATTGCACTGCTGGGGATTTACCCCAAAGATACAGATGCAGTGAAACGGCAGGACACCTGCACCCTAATGTTTATAGCAGCAATGTCCACAATAGCCAAACTGTGGAAGGAGACTGTGTGTCCATCAACAGATGAATGGACAAAGAAGATGTGGTCTGTATATTCAATGGAATATTACTCAGCCATTAGAAATGATGAACACCCACCATTTGCTTCAATGTGGATGGAACTGGAGAGTATTATGCTGAGTGACATAAGTCAATCAGAGAAGGACAAACATTATATGGTCTCCATCATTTGGGGAATATAAAAATTAGCGAAAGGGCATAAAGGGGAAAGGAGAGAAAATAAGTTGGAAATATCAGAGAGGATGACAGAACATGGGAGACACCTAACTCTGGGAAATGAACAAGGGGTAGTGGAAAGGGAGGTCGACGGGGGGTTGGGGTTACTTTGTGACAGGCACTGAGGGGGGCACTTGACGTGGTGTGCACTGGGTGTTATGCTATATGTTGGCAAACTGAACTCCAATAAAAAAATATACAGAAGTAAAAAAATAAAATAAAAATGACAGAAGATCTGAATAGACATCTTTCTAAGGAAGACAAACAGATGGGCAATAGGGATATGGAGAGATTCTCAACAGCAGTTACATCATGGAAATGCAAATCAAAACTACAATGAGATATTACTTCATACCTGTTAGAATGGCTATTATAAAAAAATAAGAAACAACAAGTGGTCACAAGGATAAAAGGGAACCTTTGTGCACTGTTGGTGAGAATGTAAATTGGTGCAGCTACTATGGAAAACTGTATGGAAGTTCCTAAAAATAATACAACTACCATATGATTCTGTAATTCCACTTGGTAACAAAACCACTAATTTGAAAAATATAAATATATCTATACCTCCATGTTCACTACAACAGTATTCACAATGGCCAAGATAGGGAAATAATCTCCATCCATAACAGATGATTGGATAAATAAAATGTTATACACACACACACACACACACACACAGGAAATTTATTCAGTCATAGAAAAGAACACAATTTTTCAATTTATGACAACATAGATAAATTTTGAGGGCATTATGCTAAGTGAAATAAGCCAGGAAGAGAAAGACAAATACCAAATAATCTCACATGGGGAATGGAATCTAAAATTTAAAAAAAAAAAAAAAAAAGCTCTTAAATACAGAGAACAGGGTATTTTCCAGAGGTGAAGATGGGAGGTTGGTGAAATGGTGAAGGAGGTCAAAAGGTATGAAACTCCAGTTATTGAATAAAGAAGTCCTAGGAATGTAATCCATGTAATGCATAACTAAGTGACTATAGTGAATAATACTGTATTGTATACTTAAAATTTTTATGGGGACAAATGTTAACTAAACTTATTCTGCAATATGTCCAAATGTTGAATCATTATGTCATATATCTGAAACTTGTATGTCATAGATAAATTATACCTCAATAAAAATAATAAGTAAGGAATAAGAGAAATCCATACACTTCAAGTCAAAGTCCCCATTTAATCCCTTAAAAGCTATCTCCCTTTCCCATATTAATATATTATGTTATATAATTCTATGGTATATTATGTTATCTTATATTCCATCCCATAATAGTGTTTTAAAGGCACAGGGGTGCCTGAATACTTGAGATTGTCCCTCAACTCCTACCAAGATTCCTATAACAGCATTGCTCCATGGGTGGAGAAACAACTCTGCATTCCCACAATGCCCAGGAATCAGATACACCTAGTCACCACATGCCAATGGCCTTACATCTTACAAGCTATACGTCTTTGCTGACAAGGACAGCATTAGAAGGCAGCACAGCCTTGAGAAACTGTACCAGTACCTTAGGCTTTAATGTGTAGGACTGCCCCCATGTTTACTTACTGTTCAAGAGCTAAGGGAGATGATCATCTCCACAGACCAGTCCCAGAAGAGGTTCCTCCAGTACAAAAGATACTAGAAGCAAAAGAGCCATGCTGAGCCCTTCTGAACTGAGAGTTTGGAAATAAAATTCTCCATCCTAGGGGAAAGACCTAGTAAACATTTATGCCAGCACTAAGTTCTCTGCCTGGGGACCATGAGTGACAGAGATCCTCTAGTGTCAGCAGAGGTGAAATGACTTGTGAGTGGATAGACTTGGCTCCAGACAGGCTCACTTTGTGTAGTGTCAAATCATTAAACAAATGCTCATCCACTTCCTCAAGCCAAGCTGGAGAGGACAATATTGACATTTGGGGACGTCCTCAAAGCACTCAGCCTCCTCACCCAGCCAGTGTTTAGAGACAACACTAGCTCTGACAGCTGGGAATATGGCATTGCTCATTGCTTTATTATGCCCTTTAAAGCATAATTGCTGGGCAGCCCCGGTGGGTGCAGCAGTTTAGCGCCTCCTGCAGCCTAGGGCCTGATCCTAGAGACCCGGGATGGAGTCCCACATCGGGCTCCCTGCATGGTGCCTGCTTCTCCCTCTGCCTGTGTCTCTGCCTCTCTCTCTAGCTGTGTCTCTATGAATAATTAAATTAAAAAAAATAAAGCATAATTGCTCAGAAAATTTATGAGAATATATATACATATATACAGACATATATATACACATAGACATACAAATAAATATAAATATATATACACAGCTTGTATACTTAATCTAAGGAGATTGGTGGTGATAGAACTCCATTATATTATAATGCTATTATCACGGAGTTTTGTTTGAATAATTTCTTTTTTTTAATATGACAGCTCTGTTTTACATTTTTCTCAAAGCAGCGATGTTGGTAAAATAACCAAAGATGACAAAACTCCATATAGTACATGCTGATTGCTCAGAGTCACTTTGTTGACAGATATAGAAATAACTTTTTCAAATTCAAACTGTAATCCTCCCAAACCTCTACTGAGGAAATGAATCACCATTACCTAATGCAGAACTGGCTGTTACTCTCCATCATAACAAATGGGATCCTTCTTCTGCAGACCTCCTGCAGGGTAGGCCTCAGGTTGGCCTCACTGCAGGCCACTCCCTTCCACCCCAAGTGCCTGGAGTCCTCTGAACCCTCACTGACAGAATTGGTAAGGGACAAAGCTAGGAAACTCCCCCAAGTCTTATGTAAGGAAAAACTGTGGGGGGAGGGGAGACTCCTTTCCCCCACAGCAATCTCAGCACAAGTAGGAGAGGGGGAGGGCAGAGAGATAAATGGCAGCCAGGGCTAGGAGAGCAGGCCTAGCTCAGGGTAGATTTTGAGAACCACTTCATGATTGCCACTCTGGGGAACTCACTCTAGAAGTACACCCCCACTCCAAGGCTCACATTCTGGCTGAGTTTACTGAAAGTTCAACCAAGACTTCATCCTCAGAGAAGAAACCAAGTAATTCTTCCTAAATGCTCTTCCTCCCCAATCTGGCATAAATGAATGGCATGGCTGACTGAAGGAAGGAAAGAGAGAAGAAAAAAGTAAATAAATTCCAGGTTTTGTGGACATCAAATTTGAAAAACTGAGCTCAATAATGATCCCAATGTTTCTTTCTTTAGCAAGGATTAAAATAGGAATAAGATAGCCTCCATCTTCAAAAACCTCTAATTAAAGGGTCACAAATCCTATTTTCACTCTAATCAGTTAATTCAGCTACAGGCATTGAAGTCTTATTATTCAAGGTTCTTGGTGAGTGGATGCTTTGTGATGTGTATGTGTTTCCTGCCTCTCCTGCCTCCCCAGACCAATTGTGGAGGCCAAGAAAATTAGGGCCATTCAAGTTTAACAGCCATTGTAACTTTGGTAGCCATCTCAGGCCACTGTGACCAGGTCCCTGTGACCAGGTACTGAACTTTACCTTACCCCTGCTACAGGCAAAATCACAAAGCACGCCCTTATTGGGATAAGGAAGCAAGAGCTTGTGAGACCTCTTTACTGGAGATTCTCACCCCCACCCTTACTGAAAAACCCTACCTTACCCCTAGACCAGCCCATTAAAACCCAGCTGTAACCCACCTCAGGGTCCAAGTCCCTGCTCTGCTGTGTCGGGTATACTTGGACCCCAGCTCGAGCTTGTTAATAAACCCTCATGTATTTGCATTGGTGACGGCTCCTTGGTGGTTTTCTTGGATTCGCAATCTTGGGCACAACAAAATATGAAGTGTATTTCACTTGATTCGCTTCTTTGACCTTCCCACACTATTTCTCCAAGACTGGTCATTGGAAATTTGTAATGCAGAAACAGAGAAATACACAGAGAAATAAGGAACCTGGGCTTCAGATGAGGAAGGGAGGACTAAGAAAGGCTAAATAAGGGACAGGAAGGAGAGAGCAGTCACATCTCAGAGAACCAGTGTGGGGAGGAGTCATGATAGAGAAGGGCTGATAATGAGAGCATGTAGAAAATGGAAAAATAAGAACTGAGGACAGAAGAGCAGTAGGTGGCAAGATGGATTTCCCATAGATTGGTAGATTTTTTTTCATACTTTTCAATATATAGACTTTTCAATAATAGTATTTTTTTTAATATTCATATTAGCTGACTGCCATTCTTGACTACGACTCTTTAAAGAGACAGAACCACATGAATCTTGACCTCATAAGATTTTCTTAGTTCTAGTCCAGCTATCTCATCTTATAGCTGAGGAAACTAGAGCCCAGAGAAGTAAAAATCACTGGCTTCAACAATTTTGACTGATTTCCCTTGCTCCTTAGTCGAGTGTACATTCTACCACCCCATACTAAAAATATGCTTGTTCCTAAACATACTCACACACAGATACAGACTCTTTCCTCCCCCACAAGCCTGTCTCACTTTCTAGGTCTTATGAGAAGATAAAAACCTCACACTCTCTCTTTAGTAGAAAGAAGTTAAACTTCCAAAGAGAAAGTGCCTCACCACAGTAGAAGATGTTCCCCAAATAAATTAGGTTCCGGGCCTGGGAGCAAGCAACCATGCCTCACATCAATAAACTACAGGCAGAATTTTACCTTTTTGAGGCAAGCTGTGAAGTCAAAAGAAGAAAAAGACAGATATTTGGATGTTTAAAACATCCTGTGACTAAGTAGGTCTCACATTCCATCCAGGAGATGGCAGTAGCAACATATTATTCTTAAATGAGCATATAAGAAGCCCAAAGTTCAAAAATAAAAAGAACCAGTAAAATGAGATGTAGAATCCTTCTGTTCTCAACAAAATCAAGTTTCCCACCCATCCTTCTTGAGCAACATGGCATTAAAACAAACAAAAGTATCTACCTACTATTAGATAAAATCAACTAACAACCCAACAATAACATGTTACTAAATTACGAATTATAACTCATAGTTGCTTTTGTGTTTTGTTTTTATTAGAAGGATTAAAGAACATTATTTCTCTTATCTGTTGAATTTAACTAGACTTAAGTGAGTGGTTTATATAGCTTCTGTTTTCAAGCTTACTTGAAGGAAAAATAAAAGGAAACTCTTGGTTGCTAACTATTGTTTAAACACCACCTAATTTATGGAATTGTTACATCTGTGAGCATTACTACTACTTTCACACTGAGAAAGCATTTATATTGGAAAGCAGTGGCTCTTTCTCTCCATTTGGGATTTTTTTTATAATAAATTTATTTTTTATTGGTGTTCAATTTGACAACTTACAGAATCACACCCAGTGTTCATCCCATCAAGTGCCTACCTCAGTGCAAGTCACCCATTCACCCCCACCCCTAGTTCATTTCCCAGAGTTAGGAGTTTTTCATGTTCTGTCTCCCTTTCTGATATTTCCCACACACTTCTTCTCCCTTCCCTTATATTCCCTTTCACTATTATTTATATTCCCCAAATGAATGAGAACATACACTGTTTGTTCTTCTCCGATTGACTTACTTCACTCAGCATAATACCCTCCAGTTCCATCCACGTTGAAGCAAATGGTGGGTATTTGCCATTTCTAATGGCTGAGTAATACTCCATTGTATACATAAACTACATCTTCTTGATCCATTCATCTTTCAGTGGAAACCGAGCTCCTTCCACAGTTTGGCTATTGTGGACATTGCTGCTAGAAACATCGGGGTGCAGGTGTCCTGGTGTTTCATTGCATCTGAATCTGTGGGGTAAATCCCGAACAGTGCAATTGCTGGGTCGTAGGGCAGGTCTATTTTTAACTTTCTGAGGAACCCCACACAGTTTTCCAGAGTGGCTGCACCATTTCACATCCCCACCAACAGTGTGAGAGGGTTCCTTTTTCTCCGCATCCTCTCCAACATTTGTGGTTTCCTGCCTGGTTAATTTTCCCCATTCTCACTGGTGTGAGGTGGTATCTCATTGTGGTTTTGATTTGTATTTCCCTGATGGCCAGTGATGCAGAGCATTTTCTCATGTGCATGTTGGCCATGTCTATGTCTTCCTCTGTGAGATTTCTCTTCATGACTTTTGTCCATTTCATGATTGGATTGTTTGTTTCTTTGCTGTTGAGTTTAATAAGTTCTTTATAGATCTTGGAAACTAGCCCTTTATCTGATATGTCATTTGCAAATATCTTCTCCCATTCTGTAGGTTGTCGTTTAGTTTTGTTGACTGTATCCTTTGCTGTGCAAAAGCTTCTTATCTTGATGAAGTCCCAATAGTTCATATTTGCTATTGTTTCCTTTGCCTTCGTGGATGTATCTTGCAAGAAGTTACTGTGGCTGAGTTCAAAAAGGGTGTTGCCTGTGTTCTCTAGGATTTTGATGGAATCTTGTCTCACATTTAGATCTTTCATCCATTTTGTGTTTATCTTTGTGTATGGTGAAAGAGAGTGGTCTAGTTTCATTCTTCTGCATGTGGATGTCCAATTTTCCCAGCATCATTTATTGAAGAGACTGTCTTTCTTCCAATGGATAGTATTTCCTCCTTTATTGAATATTAGTTGACCATAAAGTTGAGGGTCCACTTCTGGGTTCTCTATTCTGTTCCATTGATCTATGTGTCTGTTCTTGTGCAAGTACCACACTGTCTTGATGACCACAGCTTTGTAGTACAACCTGAAATCTGGCATTGTGATGCCCCCAGATATGGTTTTCTTTTTAAAATTCTCCTGGCTATTCAGGGTCTTTTCTGATTCCACACAAATCATAAAATAATTTGTTCTCTCTGAAGAAAGTCCATAGTATTTTGATAGGGATTGCATTAAACGTGTAAATTGCCCTGGGTAACATTGACATTTTCAAAATATTAATTCTTCCAATCCATGAGCATGGAATATTTTTCCATCTCTTTGTGTCTTCCTCAATTTCTTTCAGAAGTGTTCTATAGTTTTGGGGGTATAGATCCTTTACTCTTTGGTTAGGTTTATTCCTAGGTATCTTATGCTTTTGGGTGCAATTGTAAATGGGATTGACTCCTTAATTTCTCTGTCTTGAGTCCCATTGTTAGTGTATAGATATGCCACTGATTTCTGGGCATTGATTTTGTATCCTGCCACGCTACCAAATTGCTGTTGAGTTCTAGCAATCTTGGGGTGGAGGCTTTTGGGTTTTCTATGTACAGTATCATGTCATCGGCGAAGAGGGAAAGTTTGACTTCTTCTTTGCCAATTTGAATGCCTTTAATTCTTTTTGTTGTCTGATTGCTGAGGCTATGCCTTCCAGTACTATGTTAAATAGCAGTGAGAGTGGACATCCCAGTCTTGTTCCTGATCTTAGGGGAAAGGCTCCCAGTGCTTCCCCAGTGAGAATGATATTTGCTGTGGGCTTTTCGTAGATGACTTTTAAGATGTTGAGGAATGTTCCCTCTATCCCTACACTCTGAAGAGTTTTCATCAGGAAGGGATGCTGTATTTTGTCAAATGCTTTCTCTGTATCTAATGAGAGGATCATATGGTTCTTGGTTTTTCTCTTGCTGATATGATGAATCACATTAATTGTTTTACGAGTGTTGAACCAGCCTTGTGTCCTGGGGATAAATCCTACTTGGTCATGATGAATAATTTTCTTAATGTATTGTTGGATCCTATTGGCTAGTATCTTGTTGAGAACTTTTGCATCCATGTTCATCAGGGATATCGGTCTGTAATTCTCCTTTTTGGTGGGGTCTTTGTCTGGTTTTGGAATTAAGGTGATGCTGGCCTCATAGAACGAATTTGGAAGTACTCCATCTCTTTCTATCTTTCCAAACAGCTTTAGTAGAATAGGTATGGTTTCTTCTTTAAACGTTTGATAGAATTCCCCAGGGAAGCCATCTGGCCCTGGACTTTTGTGTCTTGGGAGGTTTTTGATGACTGCTTCAATTTCCTCCCTGGTTATTGCCTGTTCAGGTTTTCTATTTCTTCCTGTTCCAGTTTTGGTAGTTTGTGGCTTTCCAGGAATGCGTCCATTTCTTCTAGATTGCCTAATTTATTGGCGTAGAGCTGTTCATAATATGTTTTTAAAATTGTTTGTATTTCCTTGGTGTTGATAGTGATCTCTCCTTTCTCATTCATGATTTTATTAATTTGAGTCTTCTCTCTCTTCTTTTTAATAAGGCTGGCTAATGGTTTATCTATCTTATTAATTCTTTCAAAGAACCAACTCCTGGTTTTGTTGAACTGTTCCACAGTTCTTCTGGTCTCTATCTCATTGAGTTCTGCTCGAATCTTTATTAACTCTCTTCTTATGCTGGGTGTAGGATCTATTTGCTGTTTTTTCTCTAGCTCCTTTAGGTGTAAGGTTAGCTTTGGTATTTGAGTTCTTTCCAGTTTTTGAATGGATGCTTGTATTGCAATGTATTTCCCCCTCAGGACTGCTTTTGCTGCATCCCAAAGATTTTGAATGGTTGTATCTTCATTCTCATTAGTTTCCATGAATCTTTTTAATTCTCCTTAATTTCCTGATTGACTCTTTCATCTTTTAGCAGGATGGTCCTTAACCTCCACATGTTTGAAGTCCTTCCAAACTTCTTGTTGTGATTTAGTTCTAATTTCAAGGCATTATGGTCTGAGAATATGCATGGGACGATCCCAATCTTTTGGTATATGTTCAGACCCGATTTGTGACCCAGTATGTGGTCTATTCTGGAGAAAATTCTATGTGCACTTGAGAAGAATGTGCATTCAGTTGAGTTTGGATGTAAAGTTCTGTAGATATCTGTGAAATCCATCTGGTCCAGTGTATCATTTAAAGCTCTCGTTTCTTTGGAGATGTGTTTAGAAGACCTATCGAGTGTAGAAAGCGCTAGATTGAAGTCACAAAGTATAAGTGTATTATTATCTAAATATTTCTTCACTTTGGTTATTAATTGACTGATATATTTGGCAGCTCCCACATTCGGGACATTTTCTTGAGGATTTGTTAAGTCCTCTTGTTGGATAGATCCTTTAAGTATGATATAGTGTCCCTCTTCATCACTCAGTACAGTCTTCGGGGTAAATTTTAGTTTATCTGATATAAGGATGGCTACCCCTGCTTTCTTTTGAGGACCATTGGAATGGTGAATGGTTCTCCAACCTTTTATTTTCAGGCTGTAGGTGTCCTTCTGTCTAAAATGAATCTCTTGTAGACAGCAGATAGATGGGTCCTGCTTTTTTATCCAGTCTGAAACCCTGAGCCTTTTGATGGGGTCATTAAGCCTGTTCATGTTCAGAGTTACTATTGACAGATATGAGTTTAGTGTCATCATGATATCTATTCAGTCCTTGTTTTTGTGGATTGTTCCACTGAACTTCTTCTTAAAGGGGAATTTTAAGAGTTGCGCCTTAAAATTTCTTGCAGAACTGGTTTGTAAGTCACATATTCTCTCAGTTCCTGCCTGTCTTGGAAGCTCTTTATCTCTCCTTCCATTTTGAATCAGAGCCTTGCTGGATAAAGTATTCTTGGTTGCATGTTCTTCTTATTTAGGACACTGAGTATATCCTGCCAGCCCTTTCTGGCCTGCCAGGTCTCTGTGGAGAGGTCTGCTGTTTATCTGATATTTTTCCCGATATAAGTTAGGGATTTCTTGTCTCTTGCTGCTTTAGGATCTTCTCTTTATCTTTGGAATTTGCAAGCTTCCCTATTAAATGTCGAGGTGTTGAATGGTTTTTACTGATTTTAGGTGGGATCTCTCTATTTCTTGGATCTGAATGCCTGTTTCCCTTCCCAGATTAGGAAAGTTTTCAGCTATGCTATGTTCAGACACACATTCTGGAACTCTGTCTCTTTCGGCGCCCTCAGGAATCCCAATTAAATGTAGGTTTTTCTTCCTCAGGCTGTCATTTATTTCCCTTACTCTATCCTCATGATCTTTTCATTGTTTGTCTCTTTTTTCCTAAGTTTCCCTCTTTTTTTTATGATAGAGAGAGAGAGAGAGAGAGAGGCAGAGACATAGGCAGAGGGAGAAGCAGGCTCCATGCACTGGGAGCCCGATGTGGCATTCGATCCTGGGTCTCCAGGATCGCGCCCTGGGCCAAAGGCAGGCGCTAAACCACTGTGCCACCCAGGGATCCCTCAGTTTCCCTCTTTGCCATCAACTTGTCTTCTATGTCACTCACTCGTTCTTCCGCCTCGTTAACCCTCCTCGTTAGGACTTCTAGTTTGGATTGCACCTCATTCAATTTATTTTTAATTTCTGCCTGATTAGATCTAAATTCTGCAGTCATGAAGTCTCTTGAGTCCTTTATTCTTTTTTTCTAGAGCCACCAATAGCTTTATAATAGTGCTTCTGAATTGGTTTTCTGACATTGAATTGTAATCCAGATTTTGTAACTCTGTGGGAGAGAGGACTATTTCTGATTCTTTCTTTTGAGGTGAGGTTTCCTTCTAGTCATTTTGCTCAGTGCAGTGTGGCCAAAAACAATTGTATTGGGAAAAGGAGAGAAAGAAGGGAAGAAAAGAGAAAAAGAGAAAAGGAAGAAAAAAAGAAAGAAAAGAGAAGAAAAAGAAAGGGAAAAGAAGGATGGGGGAAGCAAAGAGAAATCAAAAAAAAAAAAAAAAACACACGGGGGAGTATCTTCTGATTGTGTATACTTTAAGTCCCTTGACTTCCCCTGTCCGTCTAGCTGGTCTTCTAGGGGTGGGCCTGTTGTGCTGATTTTCAGGTGTTAGCACTTGGGGGAGCTGCTCTGCCCCCTGCCTGGTGCAGGGCTCAGTGGGGGTTGTTTACCCCGTGAGGCCCCAGGAGGCACAACCCCAGTGGCAGCGGCCAGCTCTGGAGCCCTGGAGTCAGCTCCCGCAGTAACTACTGAGCTCTCTGTCTGCAGCGGCCTGGATGCTCCGGGGTGGGCCGGTGATCTGCTCAGCAAGCGGCAGGAGCGTCCTTGCTGTCCTGGGCCCTCCTGGCCTCTGCCTGTCCCGGGGGGAGCCCGGATCCTGGGCTGTGTCCCCGGCGCCCAGTGCTCCCGGGCCTGCACTGTTGGATTCGCGCTCCGGGCAGCGCAGCCCGGTCTGCAGAGCCGCCGCCGGAGCCCCTCCCAGCTGCTCCCGGGTTCCAGCCTTGCGCACTGCAGCTCTTTAGGGAGCTCGGCCCACTCTCCAGGGGGCGCAGGTGTCTGTTAGTCTCCCAGGGAGCCTGAGGGCATCCCCGCCCTCCTGGGGTCCTGCTCTAACTCCCTGCGAGCCCCTTTCCACCCGGGAAGATTGGTGAAGCTCCTGCTTCTCCAGGACGGAGCTTTCCCGTCCTGGGGACCCTCGCCCCGGCCTCAGTCCAGCTCCTCGCGGGGCCCCTCCCCCTTGGAGGCCTTTTGTTTCTTCATTTCTTTCTTCCCCGTCTTCCTACCTTGATAGAAGCGCAAACTTCTCACTGTAGCGTTCCAGCTGTTCTCTCTTTAAATTTCAGGGTGAATTTGTAGATTTTCAGGATGATTTGAAGGTTATCTAGGTAATTTGGTGGGGTCAGGTGATTTGGGGACCCTACTCTTCCGCCATCTTGTCCCTCCCTCCTGATTTGGTTTTTTTGTTTGTTTGTGTCTTGTGTTTTATTTTTGTTGTTACTGCTATTGTTTTTAGTTCTATGTGATTTGTAAACTTGGAATTACCCTGATGTTTCTGGTGCTCTTCTAGGGGAGGTGCCTGTTGCACTGATTCTCAGGTGTCTTTGCATGGGCAGCATTGCACCACCCCTTTCCAGGGGCCTGGTCTCAGTGTAAGCTGTTTCAGGTTGGTCCATGTGGCTTTTGTTCCCTGAAGGCTTTTTCTGCCACTTTAGAGAATGAAAATAATAATAATAATAATAATAATAATAATAATTATAAATATGGTAACACCCCAATCTCCAGCCCTGGGGCTGATAGGTCCTGGCCTCCATTCTTCCGTGTACCCTCAGAGAAAAGCACTCAATCACTGTTTTGTGCTCCAAACTGCAGACTCCTTCAGTGTGCACCTGTGTTTCTCCTGAGGGGTGGGAGGAGAGGATGGTCTCCCTGAAGTTCTGCTGCTTGCTGGGCCCCTACTTAGAGAGCTATCACCTGATCTTGCTGCATTTTGTGGTTTATGGCAACACCTAGCTGAGATCCCACTCCCAGGCTCACTGATGGTAGCTTGCTTCCTCAGTCCAATACTTGGGAACTGTTTCACACTAGGGAACTGGGAACAGGCATCACTATTCTTTCTGTCACCCCAGGGATCCTGGGACCACACTGTCCCACCAAGGATTCTGGCTCACTTCATCACCTTTCAGGCAGGGATGTCCCTCACCAGAGCAGACTTCTAGAAGTTCTGATTTTGTGCTGTGCTGCTATCTCACTTTCCAGTAGCTGGCTTAAATAGGCTCCCAACCCCCATGGTTTATCTTCCAATATAGCCCCTCTGATTCACTTCTCCATACCTCCTACCTTGTAAAAAGTGGTCCTTTTTCTATTTGTAGAATTGCAGCAATTCTTAGATCTCAGGTTGAATTCATAGGTGTTTAGAATGATTTGATAGATTTCTAGCTTAACTCAAGGGACCAGATGAAATGAGGATCCTATTTTTCTGCCATCTTCCCTCCTTCTCTAGAAAGCCAGTGTTTGTTATTTTTGGTCTCTATGCTCAAAAGATCCCCTTTAATATTTCTTGCAGGGTGGTTTAGTGTTCACAAATTCCTTTAGTTTTTCTTTGTCTTAGAAACTATCTCTCCTTCTATTCTGAATGACACTTGCTAGATAAAGTGTTCTTGGCTGCATATTTTTCCCATTTAGCACGTTGAATATATATCAATATATATATTCAACACATGAATATATCATGGCTGTCCTGCCAGGTTGTTGTGAACAGGTCTGATGCCAGTTTTATGTGTCTATATTTGCAGGTTAAGTATCTCTTGTCCCAAGCTGCTTCAGGATTTTCTCTTTATCTTTGTAATTTGCAAGTTTCACTGTAATATGTTGTGGTGTTGTCCTATTTTTGTTGATCTTGATGGATATTGTCTGTGCCTCTTGGGCTTGAATGCCTGTTTCCTTCCCCAAATTAGGGAAGTTCTCAGCTATATTTTATTCAAATGATCCTTTTCCCTCCTTTCCCACTCTTCTTCTTCTTGGACTCCTATAATAGGGATATTATTTCACTTTATGGAATTGCTGAGTTCCCCGTGTCTACCTTCATGATCTAATAGGTTTTTCCCCTCTTCTTTTCAGCTTCCCTGAATTCCATAATTTTATCTTTTATATCACTGAATCACTCTGATGCTTTGTTCATCCTTGTTTTTTATGGCCTCTACTTGGGCCTGCATCTTAGTTATAGCACTTTTAATTTTGACCTGAGTAGATTTTAGCTCTTGTATCTCTACAATAAGGGATGCTCTAATGTCTTCTATGCTTTTTTCAAGCCCAGCTAGCATCCCTCTAATCATTGCTTTAAATTCTACTTGAGATATCTCATTTATATCTGTATTGATTAAATCCCTGTCTATGAGTATTACCTCTGTTCTTTCTTTTGGGGTTAATTTCTCTATCCTGTCATTTTGTCCAGGAAAGAAAAGAAGAAAGAAAACAACAACAACAACAACAACAACAAAACCACTATAACAGCAACCGCAGAAACAAACTAACAAAAACTAGATCCTCGGTGTGCTTTGGTCTGCTTGTTAAAAGAAATTAGATCCCAAAATAAGAAAGCTAGGAAAAAAAATATAGGTATATGTATTTGTTTTCAGTTTTCTTTATTTAAATGTATATGTATTTTAAATATTTTATATATAAAATACAATGAAAAGAAACAAAAAATATATGAAGTATATATAAAAATAAAAATGAAAAAAGAAAAAGAATTGAAAAAATAAGAAAATCACTGAAAAGATAATAAAAAAACTAAAGAATAAAAGTACAAAGGATCCTAGATACTATTTTCTGCTAGAGCTGAAACTTTGCAACCCTCTATAATCAGTAAACTTGGTGTGAACAATTTATTTGTGCTGGTCTTCTGGGGGAGGGCCTTGTTGCCTTCATTCTCAGGTGGACTTACCCTAGTGGAAAGCATCTCCAGGATGCAGGGAGGCAAAACTTGGTCACAGAGGCTCCAGACTCCAGCAGGTGGTGCTGTTTTGCTACCTGAAGACTTTCAGCACTGATGGGCAGGTTGAATATGGTGATGCCCACTATCTAGCTCCAGAGCTGAGAATCTGTATCCCTTACTCTTTAGTGAGCCCTCACAGAACAGCAATTAATCAATCACTCTTGTATCTCCAGTTTCTGTCAGAACTCTATTCACCCTGCCTGTATCTATGCTTTTTTTTTTTTTAATCTCAGGCACAAAACTGAGTTACAAAACTCTAAATTTTAGGGACTCCTGTGGTGGAGACCCCCACTCTTCCTGGGGAAAGTTTCACCATACTTCTATCACTGGACTGGCCCCAGGAAAGCAGTCTGCAGTTTGCAGAACTCATTGTTCTCAGCTGGCTTCCACACTCCTGTGTTGGGAACTACATGGCACTTAGGCATCACTCAGTCTTCTTGCAACCTAGGGGATCCTCAGATTACAATGTCACACCTTGGATTGTGTCCTGCTTTTCTACCTGAGCACCTTTAAGCCTGGCATGTCCTCCACTGTAGCAGACTTCTAAAAGTTCCAATTTTGTGCTCTGCTGCTTATAATACTTTGTGGTAGCTCCTTAAGCAGGCTCCCTCCCCACCACCATAGCCTCAGCTATATCCCACTGGATTCAGGTCTCTGCATCTCCTACCTTCCAAATATTTTTCTACTTCTAGACTTGCAATATTTGTTTTCTTAGATGTCCAAATGATTTATTGGGTGTTCAGAATGATTTAATAACTACAGCTGTATTAGAGGGATAAGGTAGACTTTAGGGTTCCCCTACTCCTCTGCCATCTTAACTCCTCTCCAAGAGTTCTTTTAAAGTTGATTTTCAGTTTCTGCCAGTGTATCCAATACTTGTATGGAAAGGTAGATTTAAGGAGCTCCTCACTCTACTATTCCACTTGTAAATTTTTAGTTACAGTTAATCCATGAGCGAATGGACCACAAAAGAATGCATTATACTTAATAAACATTTGTTGAACAGCTAATATTTCCTAGGCATTGGGCTAGGACGTAGGCATCTAAATATGGGAAAGAAATAGCACTTACTCTCAAAAAACTCACTACTCACAAAAGAACCTAATACATGAATAGGAATAAGTGAATTGAAAAATAAATTAAGGATTTTCCTTAAGGATTAAAGGAAGAAGTCTGATCAGGGAATGAAGCAAAGGGGCTGACACATCCACTTCCTTCTACATTTTTTTCAACCCAGAGAAAAACTTTAGGGAAATTGTGAGACTACTTACATGTTAACGTTTGCTCAAATTTTTGTATTTTTTGCTTTATTTATACCTAAAGGATAATAAAATTTAAATAAAGAAGCCTATAATATGTGTCATTAGAACAGCAGAAAAAGAAATTTATTCCATTGCTAGATATAGGGGAAACCGAAACCTCAGAATTAAATAGTAGGTGGTAGCAGATGTAGAATAAAGATAGAAAGAGGGAAAAATAATGAGCTGGATGTCCCAAGTGTTGTCAGTAGAAAATGGTACTTAGAGATAGCACCAGAGTTTGACCTGGGAGCTTAAGAGGGAAAAGGTTCTTGTTGTTCCTTAATTCAGGGATGCATGTGTCATTTTAAATTCATTTTAAAGTGATTTCACTTTCACACATTCAATATTGTAAAAAGGTACAAATTTCCTTCTAACAATTTGACTAAAATATTTCTTCATCCTCATGAAAAGACCAAGATATCTTTTCCTCAGTACAAATTACATTAGGAACAATGGAAAATGTGTCAAAGCCATCTTAATCTAATGAACATCATCTGGCAATAATATAAGTTCTGTGAGTTTCTTAAGAGTTCCCAAAGGAAAACTGATTTCTTTCCTCTGGTGTGGTATCCAGTTTCCCTGACTATAGTCTTGTTCATACCTGGAGGCTGTACTTGTGGTCTGGTACAAATCTGAACTCATTCCATTACTGATCTGTGAAAGTCTCAATACAAGGCTATATGATAGAGATAGAAATTTGTAGAAAACTGTCAAAGAAATACAAAGGTTACAGATAGCAAAAATTGAGGAATAAGCATAAAACCTTCAAGTTAATAATCCTTAATGCTGGAATCTGTTTTGGGATAGTGTCTTAGTCCATTCAGGCTGCTATAACAAAATAATGGAGACTGGTGCCTTATAAACACCAGACATTTCTCACAGTTTTGGAGGCTGGAAGACCAAGACCAGGGACTAACATAGTCAGCGTCTGGTGAGAGCCCTCTCTGGAGTTGCAAATGCTAACTTCTTGCTATGTTCTCACATGGTAGAAAGTAAGGAGTTCTTTTGGACTTTTTTTTTTATGATAGTAACACACACACACAGAGAGAGAGAGGCAGAGACACAGGCAGAGGGAGAAGCAGGCTCCATGCACCAGGAGCCCAACGTGAGACTCGATCCCGGGTCTCCAGGATCGCGCCCTGGGTCAAAGGCAGGCGCTAAACCGCTGCACCACCCAAGGATCCCTGGACTTCTTTTTTTAAAGGCATTAATCTTATAATTAATATGCAGAGTCCTTATGACCTAATCATCTCCCAAAGACCCTCAAACTTAATATCATTTCATTGGGCTCAATAAATGAATTTTGGGGGACATATTCAGATCACAGCTGGCAAAGGCAGAAATAAAGCTTTGTCTGAACATAACTTCATTCAGCTGTTCTCCTACTGGAAAGACCACTGCATTGCAAATATCTTTATAGATTACATAGGTAGTCTAATATAGACGTATGTTGCTAAACCAAACTTATGGATTTTCATTTCCATAGAGTAAAATCTTATTTGTTAGGTTTAACCAAGGGACAGTGAGCTGAATTTAAAAAGTGCCTAATTTATGTAATTGTTAAGATACATAGTTTTGTACATTTCTAGTATCCTCCAGGGTTATCAAGATTTGCCTTTTCACTCAATTTTTCCTTTAAGCAAAATTCACTGCAGAGTAGGCTAAGTGATGCCATGGTGACAAGCAACACCCCAAATCTTCACGATTCACACAAAGGTTCCTGCTCATTTATATCACTCACATCAATGTGCTTTCCCAGATCTGCGGGGGCTCTGCTCTGAGCTGTCGTCATTCCCACTCTAGGATGTGGGCTGATGGAACAACCACCATCTGAAACATCATCAGTGACTGTGACAGAAGTAAAAGAAGGAAAGATTCTCTGGGCTCTCAATGCTTTCACCTGTAGGTGACATTCATCATTCCAGCTTGTGTTTTTTGTTAGCCAGGTGAGTCACATGGATAAGCTGAATTTCAAAAGGCCCTGGGTGTTGGAGAACAATAGCATAGCCAGCCCACAACACACGCCTTCTTATGCAGTCTATCCTGTGCCAATCATGGGAGTGACAGCTGTACAACTACTGCCTGCTAATCTTGGTTTTCCCTACACAGGTTTACAGGCAGGAGATCCCACTATGTTGAGATTCCCTGACATACTTGGTGGGTGGGCAGAACCAGATGCCACCATGACAGGGGGCCCAATCCGGAAAGCTTCTTTGTGCCCATGGGCCTGAGACTCCTTTCCTCTTCTAAGACACTTGGTAGTCCAATTTGGAGAAATCTATTCTACTCCCTTAGGCAGCACTAAGAGGGATGGAAGCCCCAGCACCAGTAGATAAATCAAGAAGACCTGAATCAAGGCTCAGAAATATAACCAGTTTGAAACCACAGCTTGGAAAAATAAGCCAGAACCTGTGTACTAAATTTAAACTTTAACTGCCTGTTAAAATTAAAGATTTAAATAAGACTTAAGTCTCCTAACATAATAGACAAAATGTCAAGAATATAACAAAAAAATTACCTGCCATGTAAAGAACTAAGAGCACAACTGAAATGAGAAAAGGCAATCAACTGACATTAACACTGAGATGAATAAGATGTTGAAATTATCTGATAAGGATTTTAAAACAGCTGCTATAAAAATGCTTAACAATCAATAGCAAATCCTCTTTGACCAAATAAAAACAATTAGAAAATCTCACTAAAGAAATATAAATAAAAAAAGAAATATAAATCACAAAAATAGACCCAAATGGAAAATAAAGAACTGAAAAATACAATAGCAAATTAAAAAAAAAAAAAACTCACTGGATGGACTCAATAGTAGAATGGTGATGACAAGATAAACTCACAGAACTTGAGGGTATAATTTGCCCAATTTGGACAGATGATCTAAACAACAAAGAGGAACAGACTTTAAAAAATAAACAGTCTAAGAGACCTAAGGTCTATGAAAAAAATCCATTATTTTGTCATTGGAGCCCTAGAAAAAGAGAAGAGAGTGGGGTTCTTGAAGAAGAAATAACTAAAAACTTCACAATTTTGATGACACATATAAACCTATAAGTTCAAGAAGCTGAGAGACCTCAGACAGGATAAACCAAAAGAAGTCTGTGCCAAAGACAAATTAAAACATCTTGAAATAAGATAGAAATGATACATTACCTGTAGGAGGAAGATGTTCAAATGTCAATAGATTTATCATCTAAAACCATGGGAACCATAAAAAACTGACACACCATTTTCAAGTATTGAAAGGAAAAAAATCAACCATGAATTTTATGGCTGAGAAGATTGCCCTTCAGAAATAAAAAGGAAAAAAGGACATTTTCAGATGAAAAAAACTAAAATAATTTGTTGTTAGCAAACCTATCTTTAAAGACTAGCTAAAATATTTTGTCAAATACAAAAGGACTGATAAGTGGGGAAATCTTGGAGCATCAGAAAAGAAGGAACAACAGAAATAACCAGAATGTGGGTACATACAATGGACTATCTTTTTCATGGGTTTCATAAATCAATAGTGTTTGATGATTGAAACAAAAATGTTAACACCATCTGATACTTAAACCAATTAAATTTAGAAGAGGAGAAAGTAAAGAGATCTAGGTAGAAGTGAAATTTTACACTTAATACAAAGTAGTAAAATGTCAATATTGGTAGACTATAATAAGTGACATATTTATATTGTAATACCCAGAATGACCACACCGACAAAACTAAACAAAGAAATATGCTCAAGAACACTATAAATAGATCAAAATGGAATAAAAAAATCATTCAAATAACTCAAGGAAGGCAAGAAAATAGAAGCAAAGGAACAAGAACCAGAGGAAACAAACAGAAAATTAACAACGGAAAGGCAAACTTAAGTATCAACGTATAAATATTTATCTCCAATTTAAATGGCTTAAATATAGCAATGAAAAGACAGATTAGTGAATTAGATGAAAATAACAGAACACTTTTAATACTGTCTAGAAGAGACTCACTTCAATTATAACAATGTGGGGGGAGGGGCAAGATGGCGGAAGAGTAGGGTCCCCAAATCACCTGTCCCCAACAAATTACCTAGATAACCTTCAAATCATCCTGAAAATCTACGAATTCGGCCTGAGATGTAAAGAGAGACCAGCTGGAATGCTACAGTGAGAAGAGTTTGCGCTTCTATCAAGGTAGGAAGACGGGGAAAAAGAAATAAAGGAACAAAAGGCCTCCGAGGGGGAGGGGCCCCGCGAGGGGCCGGGCTGAGGCCCGGGCGAGTGTCCCCAGGACAGGAGAGCCCCGTCCCGGAGAAGCAGGAGCTGCACCAACCTTCCCGGGGGAAAGGGGCTCGCAGGGAGTTGGAGCAGGACCCAGGAGGGCGGGGATGCCCTCGGGCTCCCGGGGACACTAACAGACACCTGCGCCCCGGGAGAGTGCGCCGAGCTCCCTAAGGGCTGCAGCGCGCACGGCGGGGCCGGAGCAGCTCGGAGGGGCTCGGGAGCGGCTCCAGGGAGGGGGCTGCGGGGCGGGAGCGCGAATCCACCGCGCAGGCCCCGGAGCACAGGGCGCCGGGACACAGCCCAGGATCCGGCCTCCCCCCAGGACAGGCAGAGGCCGGGAGGGCCCAGGACAGCAAGGACGCTCCTGCCCCGAGCTGAGCAGATCAGCGGCCCCGCCCCGGAGCCTCCAGGCCCTGCAGACGGAGAGCCGAGACTCCCAGCCCCGTAGTTCCTGCGGAGGCTGAATCCAGGCTTCCAGAGTTGCCATAGCAACTGCGGCTGTTCCTCCTGGTGCCCCACGGGGTAAACAACCCCCGCTGAGCCCTGCAGCAGGCAGGGGCAGAGCAGCTCCCCCAAGTGCTAACACCTGAAAATCAGCACAGCAGGCCACTCCCCCATAAGACCAGCTGGACGGACCAGTTCCAGGGGAAGTCAAGGGACTTAAAGTCTACAGAAATACTCCCCCGTGTTTTTTTTTTTCTTTTTTTTTCTTTTTTCTTTTTTTTTTGATTTCCGATTGCTTCCCCCACCCCCTTTTATTTCACCTTTCTTTTTCTTTCCCTTTTTCTTCTCTTATTTCCTTTTTCTTTTCTTTTTCTTTTTTCTTTTTCTCTTTTCTTTCCTTCTCTCTCTTTCTCTCCTTTTCCCAATACAACTTGTTTTTGGCCACTCCGCACTGAGCACAATGACTAGAAGGAAAACCTCACCTCAAAAGAAAGAATCAGAAACAGCCCTTTCTCCCACAGAGCTACAAAATCTGGATTACACTTCAATGTCAGAAAGCCAATTCAGAAGCACTATTATACAGCTACTGGTGGCTCTAGAAAAAAGCATTAAGGACTCACGAGACTTCATGACTGCAGAATTTAGATCCAATCAGGCAGAAATTAAAAATCAACTGAATGAGATGCAATCCAAACTAGAAGTCCTAACGACGAGGGTTAACGAGGTGGAAGAACGAGTGAGTGACATAGAAGACAAGTTAATGGCAAAGAGGGAAACTGAGGAAAAAAGAGACAGACAATTAAAGGACCATGAAGACAGATTAAGGGAATTAAATGACACCCTAAGGAGGAAAAACCTACGTTTAATTGGGGTTCCCGAGGGCGCCGAAAAGGGACAGAGGGCCAGAATATGTATTTGAACAAATCCTAGCTGAAAACTTTCCCAATCTGGGAAGGGAAACAGGCATTCAGATCCAGGAAATGGAGAGATCCCCCCTAAAATCAATAAAAACCGTTCAACACCTCGACATCTAATAGTGAAGCTTGCAAATTCCAAAGATAAAGAGAAGATCCTTAAAGCAGCAAGAGACAAGAAGTCCCTGACTTTCATGGGGAGGAATATTAGGGTAACAGCAGACCTCTCCACAGAGACGTGGCAGGCCAGAAAGGGCTGGCAGGATATATTCAGGGTCCTAAATGAGAAGAACATGCAGCCAAGAATACTTTATCCAGCAAGGCTCTCATTCAAAATGGAAGGAGAGATAAAGAGCTTCCAAGACAGGCAGGAACTGAAAGAATATGTGACCTCCAAACCAGCTCTGCAAGAAATTTTAAGGGGGACTCTTAAAATTCCCCTTTAAGAAGAAGTTCAGTGGAACAATCCACAAAAACAAGGACTAAATAGATATCATGATGACACTAAACTCATATCTGTCAATAGTAACTCTGAACGTGAATGGGCTTAATGACCCCATCAAAAGGCACAGGGTTTCAGACTGGATAAAAAAGCAGGACCCATCTATTTGCTGTCTACAAGAGACTCATTTTAGACAGAAGGACACCTACAACCTGAAAATAAAAGGTTGGAGAACCATTTACCATTCAAATGGTTCTCAAAAGAAAGCAGGGGTAGCCATCCTTATATCAGATAAACTAAAATTCACTCCGAAGACAGTAGTGAGAGATGAAGAGGGACACTATATCATACTTAAAGGATCTATCCAACAAGAGGACTTAACAATCCTCAATATATATGCCCCGAATGTGGGAGCTGCCAAATACTTAAACGAATTATTAACCAAAGTGAAGAAATACTTAGATAATAATACACTTATACTTGGTGACTTCAATCTAGCTCTCTCTACCCTTGATAGGTCTTCTAAACACAACATCTCCAAAGAAACGAGAGCTTTAAATGATACACTGGACCAGATAGATTTCACAGATATCTACAGAACTTTACATCCAAACTCAACTGAATACACATTCTTCTCAAGTGCACATGGAACTTTTTCCAGAATAGACCACATACTGGGTCACAAATCGGGTCTGAACCGATACCAAAAGATTGGGATCGTCCCCTGCATATTCTCAGACCATAACGCCTTGAAATTAGAACTCAATCACAAGAAGAAGTTTGGAAGGACCTCAAACACGTGGAGGTTAAGGACCATACTGCTAAAAGATAAAAGGGTCAACCAGGAAATTAAGGAAGAATTAAAAAGATTCATGGAAACTAATGAGAATGAAGATACAACTGTTCAAAATCTTTGGGATGCAGCAAAAGCAGTCCTGAGGGGGAAATACATCACAATACAAGCATCCATTCAAAAACTGGAAAGAACTCAAATACAAAAGCTAACCTTACACATAGGGAGCTAGAGAAGAAGCAGCAAATCGACCCGACGCCCAGCAGAAGAAGAGAGTTAATTAAAATTCGAGCAGAAATCAACGAAATTGAGACCAGAAGAACTGTGGAACAGATCAATAGAACCAGGAATTGGTTCTTTGAAAGAATTAATAAGATAGATAAACCATTAGCCAACCTTATTAAAAAGAAGAGAGAGAAGACTCAAATTAATAAAATCATGAATGAGAAAGGAGAGATCACTACCAAAACCAAGGAAATACAAACGATTTTAAAAACATATTATGAACAGCTCTACGCCAATAAATTAGGCAATCTAGAAGAAATGGACGCATTCCTGGAAAGCCACAAACTACCAAAACTGGAGCAGGAAGAAATAGAAAACCTGAACAGGCCAATAACCAGGGAGGAAATTGAAGAAGTCATCAAAAACCTCCCAAGACACAAGAGTCCAGGGCCAGATGGCTTCCCAGGGGAATTCTATCAAACGTTTAAAGAAGAAATCATACCTATTCTACTAAAGCTCTTTGGAAAGATAGAAAGAGATGGAGTACTTCCAAATTCATTCTATGAGGCCAGCATCACCTTAATTCCAAAACCAGACAAAGACCCCACCAAAAAGGAGAATTACAGACCAATATCCCTGATGAACATGGATGCAAAAATTCTCAACAAGATACTAGCCAATAGGATCCAACAACACATTAAGAAAATTATTCACCATGACCAAGTAGGATTTATCCCCGGGACACAAGGCTGGTTCAACACTGGTAAAACAATCAATGTGATTCATCATATCAGCAAGAGAAAAACCAAGAACCATATGATCCTCTCATTAGATGCAGAGAAAGCATTTGACAAAATACAGCATCCCTTCCTGATCAAAACTCTTCAGAGTGTAGGGATAGAGGGAACTTTCCTCGATATCTTAAAAGCCATCTACGAAAAGCCCACAGCAAATATCATTCTCAATGGGGAAGCACTGGGAGCCTTTCCCCTAAGATCAGGAACCAGACAGGGATGTCCACTCTCACCACTGCTATTCAACATAGTATTGGAAGTCCTAGCCTCAGCAATCAGACAACAAAAAGACATTAAAGGCATTCAAATTGGCAGAGAAGAAGTCAAACTCTCCCTCTTCGCCGATGACATGATACTCTGCATAGAAAACCCAAAAGCCTCCACCCCAAGGTTGCTAGAACTCATACAGCAATTTGGTAGCGTGGCAGGATACAAAATCAATGCCCAGAAATCAATGGCATTCCTATACACTAACAATGAGACTGAAGAAAGAGAAATCAAGGAGTCAATCCCATTTACAATTGCACCCAAAAGCATAAGATACCTAGGAATAAACCTAACCAAAGAGGTAAAGGATCTATACCCTAAAAACTATAGAACACTTCTGAAAGAAATTGAGGAAGACACAAAGAGATGGAAAAATATTCCATGCTCATGGATTGGCAGAATTAATATTGTGAAAATGTCAATGTTACCCAGGGCAATTTACACGTTCAATGCAATCCCTATCAAAATACCATGGACTTTCTTCAGAGACTTAGAACAAATTATTTTAAGATTTGTGTGGAATCAGAAAAGACCCCGAATAGCCAGGGGAATTTTAAAAAAGAAAACCATAGCTGGGGGCATCACAATGCCAGATTTCAGGTTGTACTACAAAGCTGTGGTCATCAAGACAGTGTGGTACTGGCACAAAAACAGACACATAGACCAATGGAACAGAATAGAGAACCCAGAAATGGACCCTGAACTTTATGGTCAACTAATATTCGACAAAGGAGGAAAGATGATCCACTGGAAGAAAGACAGTCTCTTCAATAAATGGTGCTGGGAAAATTGGTCATCCACATGCAGAAGAATGAAACTAGACCACTCTCTTGCACCATACACAAAGATAAACTCAAAATGGATGAAAGATTTAAATGTGAGACAAGACTCCATCAAAATCCTAGAGGAGAACACAGGCAACACCCTTTTTGAACTTGGCCACAGTAACTTCTTGCAAGATACATCCACGAAAGCAAAAGAAACAAAAGCAAAAATGAACTATTGGGACTTCATCAAGATAAGAAGCTTTTGCACAGCAAAGGATACAGTCAACAAAACTCAAAGACAACCTACAGAATGGGAGAAGATATTTGCAAATAACATATCAGATAAAGGGCTAGTTTCCAAAATCTATAAAGAACTTATTAAACTCAACACCAAAGAAACAAACAATCCAATCATGAAATGGGCAAAAGACATGAAGAGAAATCTCACAGAGGAAGACATAGACATGGCCAACATGCACATGAGAAAATGCTCTGCATCACTTGCCATCAGGGAAATACAAATCAAAACCACAATGAGATACCACGTCACACCAATGAGAATGGGGAAAATTAACAAGGCAGGAAACAACAAATGTTGGAGAGGATGCGGAGAAAAGGGAACCCTCTTACACTGTTGGTGGGAATGTGAACTGGTGCAGCCACTCTGGAAAACTGTGTGGAGGTTCCTCAAAGAATTAAAAATAGACCTGCCCTACGACCCAGCAATTGCACTGCTAGGGATTTACCCCAAAGATTCAGATGCAATGAAACGCCGGGACACCTGCACCCCGATGTTTCTAGCAGCCATGTCCACAATAGCCAAACTGTGCCCATCGAAAGATGAATGGATAAAGAAGATGTGGTTTATGTATACAATGGAATATTACTCAGCCATTAGAAACGACAAATACCCACCATTTGCTTCAACGTGGATGGAACTGGAGGGTATTATGCTGAGTGAAGTAAGTCAGTCGGAGAAGGACAAACAGTGTATGTTCTCATTCATTTGGGGAATATGAATAATAGTGAAGGGGAATATAAGGGAAGGGAGAAGAAATGTGTGGGAGATATCAGAAAGGGACACAGAACATAAAGACTTCTAACTCTGGGAAATGAACTAGGGGTGGTGGAAGGGGAGGAGGGCGGGGGGTGGGGGTGAATGGGTGACGGGCACGGAGGGGGACACTTGACGGGATGAGCACTGGGTGTTATTCTGTATGTTGGTAAATTGAACACCAATAAAAATTAATTTATAAAAAAAATTATAACAATGTGGGTAAATTGAATGGGTAAACCGTTCAACTGGTTCATCCATACCATGAAACAACTACTTAGCAATTAAAAGGAACAAATTATACATATACACAATTACTTGAGTGGATCTCAAAAGAGTTATGCTAAGTTAAAAAAATCATATATGTTACATGCCATATAATTCCCTTTACATAACAGTTTTGAAATGAAAAATCTTAGAAATGGAGAACAAGGTTGCCAGTGCTTGGGAGCAAGGATAGAGACAGGGATAAAAATTGGGGAAGGTAGATGTGGTTATAAAAGAGCAAAATGGGGGATCCCTTGGTGGCTCAGTGTTTTAGCGCCTGCCTTTGGCCCAGGGCACCATCCTGGAGCCCAGGGATCAAGTCCCACATCAGGCTCCTGGCATGGAGCCTGCTTCTCCCTCCTCCTGTGTCTCTGCCTCTCTCACTCTCTCTGTGTCTATCATAAATAAATAAATAAATAAATAAATAAATAAATAAATAAATAAATAAAAAGAGCAAAATGAGGGATTCTAGGCATGATAAAACTCAGTATCCTGGTTGTGGTGGATAATACACAAACCTATAATGAGATCAAATTGTACATAACTACATATACACATGTACATACACAAATGAGTATAAGTAAAACTGAGAAATATGAAATATGCATTGTATCAATGTCAGCATCCTGGTTGTAATATTATAAGTTTGCAAAGTGTTACCACTGGGGAAAACTGAGAAAGTAAATATAGGATCTTTCTGTATTATTTATTATAATTAATTTCACATGAATCTATAATTATAACAGTAAAATTTTCACTTAAAATAATTTGCATGCACACACATACTCACACATACATACACACAGATTAAACTTGCAATCTTTCTTTTGTAGTGAAATAATATCTTCCTCTTGGGAGTTCATCTCCTCTCCCATTGTCCCTGCCTTCTCCCCTTCAGCATCTATAGGAGTTTGAACGAAGAGAGGCATTCCAGGAAACATTTCTGGCCAAGTGTGGTGGCCCTTGCTTTTGTCCTTGGTAGAGTGCTGATCTGGCTCTCTCTGGTTTTGAGTCAACATGAGTTGGCTCATTATGAGCTGCAGTGTTAACACCACAGCACTGACTAAGCCCAAATTTGGCTAGCCAAAAGAAAAGGAAAGAACAGAAAATGGAAAGACAGGCCACCAGGGAGGCAGGTTTAAGTAGCAGAGATTTAAAGCCAATGCTTCACATGACAGCAGAGATGCTTTTATAGGTTGTCCAGGGCTGCTGTTTTCTTTCTTGGCAGCAAGAAACAATAGAAGGAATGGCACTGCATTCAGCCACATCTCTGTGATTAATTATAACCTTCTATATTGAAAGGTATGCAGTAGGGCAACATATATGCCTTTCAGGACATGCAAAAGGCACAGTTTTCCTCTTGGGCTACTTAAATTCTCCAGGGCTCTAATAGTTTAGTTTAATGACTTGGAGTATGTAACTATAGTGTGAGATTGTGTTACTTGCAAGACATTATTTTTATTACTTTTTAAAATATTTTATTTATCTATTCAACAGAGAGAAAGAGAGAAAGCACAAGCAGGGGTAAGGGCAGATAGAGGAAGAGGGAAAAGGAGGCTCACTATAATAAGCAGGAGCAGGGAGCCAGGTGTGGGACTCCATCCCAGGACACTGGGATCATGACCTGAGCTGAAGGCAGACGCTTAACTGACTGAGCCACCCAGGTGCCTGAGTATTGTTATTATTAATCACCTTTATGACTTTGATAGTTTGTTAACATTGACAGACATTATGGATATGATTTATTCAATCCCAAGTCCTTAATTAGTGCAACATCCTCTCCTGCATCCAGTGTAGACATTGGCATAAGGTAAGGGATTCCTGGGCATCCCATGGAATCCACCAGCAGAAAAATGGGCTTCTCTCAGGTAACTCTGGCTACAACTCATCATCATCTATAAGGATGGAGGAAAGAGATAAGGGGGAAAAGAGAACATCATTGACTCTTGAAATGTAATATCTCCTTCCAAGGGAATGGAAGTATTCATCTCAATGCATAGTTTCATGTCTTTAAAACCTTCTATGTGGGGCGCCTGGGGGGTTCATTGGTTGAGCGTCTGCTTTTGGCTCAGGTGGTGATCCCGGGGTTCTGGGATTGAGTCCCACATCAGGTTCCTGCAGGGAGCCTGCTTCGCCCTCTGCCTCTCTCTGTATCTCTCATGAATAAATAAATAAATAAAATATTTTTGTATATTTTTTATTGGAGTTTGATTATTTAAAAAAAAATAAAACCTTCTGTGTTCTGGATTTTCTTCCCCCTTTTGGCCATTACTTTTACCTCTCCCCAGGCTAGACTCTATGGGCAGTCATTTGAAAGCACTGACCTTTTAAAACCTTAGAACTTCTCCTTTTCCTACCTATTACCCTTTTCTTATCCAAGAATTTCTGGAGGAAAACAAAACTGTGCTGTTTTGATTCTCAAAATGTGTATTAACTATAATTTGATCGTCAGAGGGACTGCACAGTACTCAGCCTTTTTCAGTTAAACTTTTCTAAACCTTATTGTACCTTATCTAAAGTGACTTCTCTAATCCTTTATCACCCTCTTCAAGCCCCCCGTGACATATCTGCCCCCTTAATCAGATTACCTCTCCTCCCAGTTTTGTAAAACTTTCTCTACACTCTCTTCTTTTCACCTCGTCTTATGTCTTCTTAGCTTTCCTTTTCTCTTATTGCTTTCCTTTGCAGTCAACTACATTTAGAGAACCATCTGTTGCTAGCCCATATTATCAATTTCTCTTTCTCCCACATTTTCCATTTTTATTGAAGACCCATATCCCCCAGATCAGGCTCCCTTGCAGCTTCCACACTTCACATCCCTTGATTCCACAGCCCGTTTTGAGCTTGCTTGTTCTAGGGAACAATTGTCCACAGCATCTCTCATCACAACCTCAAAATTGTTTTGAAAGTGTAAATTGCCCTGGATAGCATAGACATTTTCAGAATATTAATTCTTCCAACCCATGAGCATGGAATATTTTTTCAACTCTTTGTGTCTTCCTCAATTTCTTTCAGAAGTGTTCTGTAGTTTTTAGGGTATAGATCCTTTACCTCTTTGGTTAGGTTTATTCCTAAGTATCTTATGTTTTTGGGTGCAATTGTAAATGGGATTGACTCCTTAATTTCTGTCTTCAGTCTCATTGTTAGTGTATAGAAATGCCACTGATTTCTGGGCATTGATTTTGTATCCTGCCATGCTACCAAATTGCTGTATGAGTTCTAGCAACCTTGGGGTGGAGTCTTTTGGATTCTCTATGTACGGTATCATGTCATCTGCAAGGAGGGAGAGTTTGACTTCTTCTTTGCCAATTTGAATGCCTTTAATGTCTTTTTGTTGTCTGATTGCTGAGGCTAAAACTTCTAGTAGTACTATGTTAAATAACAGTGATGAGAGTGGACATCCCTGTTGTGTTCCTGATCTTAGAGGAAAGGCTCTCAGTTTTTCTCATTGAGAATGATATTTGCTGTGGGCTTCTCATAGATGGCTCTTAAGATACTGAGGAAAAGTCCCTCTACTCCTACACTCTGGAGAGTTTGATCAGGAATAGATGCTGTATTTTGTCAAATGCTTTCTCTGCATCTATTGAGAGGATCATATGGTTCTTGTTTTTTCTCTTGGTGATATGATCTATGACGTTGATTGCTTGACGAGTATTGAACCAGCCTTGCATCCCGGGGATAAATCCCACTTGGTCATGGTGAATAATCTTCTTAATGTATTTTTGGATCCTATTGGCTAGTAGCTTGTTGAGGATTTTTGCATCCATGCTCATCAGGGATATTGGTCTATAATTCTCCTTTTTGGTGAAGTCTTTGTCTGGTCCTTTTGGAATTAAGGTGATGCTGGCCTCATAGAACAAGTTTGGACGTATTCCATTCCTTTCTATCTTTTGGAACAGCTTTAGTAAAATAGATATTATTTCTTCTTTAAATGCTTGATAGAATTCCCTGGGGAAGCCATCTGGCCCTGGACTTTTGTGTTTGGGGAGGTTTTTGATGACTGCTTCAATTTCCTCCCTGGTTATTGGCCTGTTCAGGTTTTCCATTTCTTCCTGTTCCAGTTTTGGTAATTTGTTGTTTTTCAGAAATGCGTCCATTTCTTCTAGATTGCCTAATTTATTTTTGGAACAAATAATCTTAGGATTTGTGTGGAATTGGAAAAGACCCCGAATAGCCAAGAGAATATTGCAAAAGAAAACCAGAGTCAGGAGCATCACAATGCCAGATTTCAAGTTTTACTACAAAGCTGTGATCATCAAGACACTGTGGTACTGGCATAAAAACAGACACATAAATCAGTGAAACAGAATAGAGAACCCAGAAATGGGCCCTCAACTCTATGGTCAACTAATATTTGACAAAGCAAGAAAGATATCCACTGGAAAAAGGACAATCTCTTCAATAAATGGTGCTGGGAAAATTGTACAGCCATGTGCACAAAAATGAAACTGGACAATTCTTTTACACCATACACAAAGATAAACCCAAAATGGATGGAAGATCTAACTGTGAGACAAGAATCCATCACAATCCTAGAGAAGAACATGGGCAACACCCTTGTTGAACTTGGCCACAGCAACTTCTTGCAAGATACATCTATGAAGGCAAGGGAAACAAAAGCAAAAATGAACTATTTGGATTTGATAAACATAAAAAGCATCTTCATAGCAAAAGAAATGGTCAACAAAACTAAAAGACAACCTACAGACTGGGAGAAGATATTTGCAAATGACATATCAGATAAAGGGCTAGTATCCAAGATCTATAAAGAATTTATTAAACTCAACAGCAAAGAAACAAACAATCCAATCATGAAATGGGCAGAAGACATGAACAGAAATCTCACAGAGGAAGACATAGACATGACCAACAAGCACATGAAAAAATGCTCCACATCACTGGCCATCAGGGAAATACAAATCAAAACCACAATGAGATACCACCTCACACCAGTGAGAATGGTGAAAACTCACAAGACAGGAAACCACAAATGTTGGAGAGGATGTGGAGAAAGAGGAACCCTCTTGCACTGTTGGTGAGAATGTGAACTGGTGCAGCCATTCTAGAAAACTGTGTGGAGGTTCCTCAAAGAGTTAAAAATAGAGCTATCCTATGACCCAGCAATTGCACTACTGGGATTTAACCCACAGATACTGATGCAGTGAAAAGCCGAGACACCTGTACCTCAATGTTTATAGTAGCAATGTTCACAATAGCCAAACTGTGGAAGGAGCCTCGGTGTCCATCGAAAGATGAATAGATAAAGAAGATGTGATACACACACACACACACACACACACACACACACACACACACACTGGAATATTACTCAGCCATCAGAAGAGATGAATACCCACCATTTGCTTCAAGGTGGATAGAACTGAAGGGTATTTTGCTCAGTGCAGTAAGTCAATCAGAGGAGGACAATCATATGGTTTCACTCACATGAGGAATATAAAAAATAGTGAAAGGCATTATAGGGGAAAGGCAAGAAAATGAGTGGAAAAAATCAGAGAGAGTAACAGAACATGAGAGACTCCTAACTCTGAGAAACGAACAAGGGGTATTGGAAGGGGAGGTGGGTGGGGGGATGGGGTGACTGGGTGACGGGCACTGAAGGGGGCACTTGACAGGATGAGCACTGGGTGTTATACTATATGTTGGCAAATCGAACTCCAATTTAAAAAAAAAAAAAACGTTTTCTGGCCTCCCTACAATACTACTCACTATTTTATTTCTTACAACACAGCCCTAATTCATTAGCCCTCTATAAACTTCTATTCTCAACCACTTCCCCTTTTCTGTGTGCATTTTCTTAACAGCTACATCACCTAGTAGGACTTCAGTCCTACTTTGTGCCTGCCTCTTGACTCCATCTCAGACTCTAGATGCTCCCTTTGCTTCAGTCTCTTGTTCCTGAGTGTTCATTGTACATTACTGTCTCAAAAGCACTTTGAAATGTAAGCCCTTTGTGTCCAAGTCAGAACTTACCACTTTTCCCCTCAACTCACTCTTCTCTGTGAATCTTTTTTTGTTCACTTCACCAAATCCAGGAGTTAGGGATGACCTTCTCACTGTGTCCTTGAGATAGCACTGGATCTTCATCACATCAGCTCAGGCATCCAGCACAAGGCCTAATACAGAATAGTAGATGCTCAGTGCATTTATGAATGATACTTTGTCCTCATCTGATCAGCTATTAATTCCTAGCAGTAAGAACAATTCATGCCCAATAATTCAGATAAACTATATTAAAGATCTCGATTGCATTGACAGTGACACTGGGAATTTTCAGGAGTAGCAAAGACATACTAACAATTGACTTATGTAACTCAAGCTGCTCTACCTGTTCATAATATTGTATATAAAGCACATTAAATTAAGCATATAGTAAGCCATATTACATTTATTTTTTAATATTTAATTTATTTCATATCAGGCCACTCTCCTTTTTTTAAGATTTTTAATTTATTTATTCATGAGAGAGAGAGAGAGAAAGAGACACAGACAGAGAGAGCAGCAGGCTCCATGCAGGGAGCCCAATGTGGGACTTGATCCTGGGATTCTAGGATCACAACCTGGGCCAAAGGAAGGCGGTAAACCACTGAGCCACCCAGGGATCCCCTCTAGCCACTCTTCTAACCTAATTCTAGGCAAGTAATACTCATGTTTCTCTAGTCTTGTTATTTAAAATGGTACCCATTTTCTTCTTTTGAATAATTATATATTTTTAAATACTAAATTTATTTTTTATTGGTGTTCAATTTGCCAACCTACAGAATAACACCCAGTGCTCATCCCGTCAAGTGCCCCTCTCAGTGCCAGTCAACCATTCACCCCCACACCCCACCCTCCTCCCCTTCCACCACGCCTAGTTCGTTTCCTAGGGCTACGAGTCTTTATGTTCTGTCTCCCTTTCTGATATTTCCCACACATTTCTTCTCCCTTCCCTTATATTCCCTTTCACTATTTTTTATATTCCCCAAATGAGTGAGAACATATCATGTTTGTCCTTCTCCTATTGACTTATTTCAATCAGCATAATACCCTCCAGTTCCATCCACGTTGAAGCAAATGGTGGGTATTTGTCATTTTTAATGGCTGAGTAATATTCCATTGTATACATAAACTACATCTTCTTGATCCATTCATCTTTCAATGGACACCGAGGCTCCTTCCACAGTTTGGCTATTGGGGACATGGCTGCTAGAAACATCGGGGTGCAGGTGTCCCGGCGTTTCATTGCATCTGTATCTTTGGGGTAAATCCCCAGCAGTGCAATTGCTGGGTCGTAGGGCAGGTCTATTTTTAACTCTTTGAGGAACCTCCACACAGTCTTCCAGAGTGGCTGCACCATTTCACATTCCCACCAACAGTGTAAGAGGGTTCCCTTTTCTCCGCATCCTCTCCAACATTTGTGGTTTCCTGCCTTGTTAATTTTCCCCATTCTCACTGGTGTGAGGTGGTATCTCATTGTGGTTTTGATTCGTATTTCCCTGATGGCAAGTGATGCAGAGCATTTTCTCATGTGCATGTTGGCCATGTCTATGTCTTCCTCTGTGAGATTTCTCTTCATGTCTTTTGCCCATTTCATGATTGGATTGTTTGTTTCTTTGGTGTTGAGTTTAAGAAGTTCTTTATAGATTTTGGAAACTAGCCCTTTATCTGATATGTCATTTGCAAATATCTTCTCCCATTCTGTAGGTTGTCGTTTAGTTTTGTTGACTGTATCCTTTGCTGTGCAAAAGCTTCTTATCTTGATGAAGTCCCAATAGTTCATTTTTGCTTTTGTTTCTTTTGCATTCATGCATGTATCTTGCAAGAAGTTACTGTGGCCAAGTTCAAAAAGGGTGTTGCCTGTGTTCTCTAGGATTTTGATAGAATCTTGTCTCACATTTAGATCTTTCAACCATTTTGAGTTTATCTTTGTGTGTGGTGAAAGAGAGTGGTCTAGTTTCATTCTTCTGCATGTGGATGTCCAATTTTCCCAGCACCATTTATTGAAGAGACTGTCTTTCTTCCAGTGGATAGTCTTTCCTCCTTTGTCAAATGTTAGTTGACTATAAAGTTCAGAGTCCACTTCTGGGTTCTCTATTCTGTTCCATTGATCTATGTGTCTGTTTTTGTGCCAGTACCACACTGTCTTGATGACCACAGCTTTGTAGTACAACCTGAAATCTGGAATTGTGATGCCCCCAGCTATGGTTTTCTTTTTTAAAATTCCCCTGGCTATTCGGGGTCTTTCTGATTCCACACAAATCTTAAAATAATTTGTTCTAACTCTCTGGGAAAGTCCATGGTATTTTGAAAGGGATTGCATTAAACGTGTAAATTGCCCTGGTTAACATTGACATTTTCACAATATTAATTCTGCCACTCCATGAGCATGGAATATATTTCTATCTCTTTGCATCTTTCTCAATTTCTTTCAGAACTGTTCTATAGTTTTTGGGGTATAGATCCTTTACTCTTTGGTTAGGTTTATTCCTAGGTATCTTGTGCTTTTGGGTGCTATGGTAAATGGGATTGACTCCTTAATTTCTCTTTCTTCAGTCACATTGTTAGTGTATAGAAATGCCACTGATTTCTGGGCATTGGTTTTGTATTATCCTGCCACTCTACCAAACTGCTGTATGAGTTCTAGCAATCTTGAGGTGGAGGCTTTTGGGTTTCCTATGTAGAGTATCATGTCATCAACGAAATGGGAGAGTTTGACTTCTTCTTTGCAAATTTGAATGCCTTTAATGTCTTTTTGTTGTCTGATTGCTGAGGCTATGTCTTCCAGTACTATGTTGAATAGCAGTGGTGAGAGTGGACATCCCTGTCTTGTTCCTGATCTTAGGGGAAAGGCTCCCAGTGCTTCCCCAGTGAGAATGATACGTGCTGTGGGCTTTTTGTAGATGCTTTTAAGATGTTGAGGGATGTTCCCTCTATCCCTTCGCTCTGAAGAGTTTTGATCAGGAATATCCATTATGCTGTATTTTGTCAAATGCTTTCTCTGCATCTAATGAGAGGATCATATGGTTCTTGGTTTTTCTCTTGCTGATATGATGAATCACATTGATTGTTTTACGAGTGTTGAACCAGCCTTGTGTCCCGGGGATAAACCCTACTTGGTCATGATGAATAATTTTCTTAATGAACTGTTGGATCCTATTGGCTAGTATCTTGTTGAGAATTTTTGCTTCCATGTTCATCAGGGATATTGGTCTGTAATTCTCCTTTTTGGTGGGGTCTTTGTCTGGTTTTGGAATTAAGGTGATGCTGGCTTCATTAATTGAGTTTGGAAGAATTCCATCCTCTTCTATCTTTGCAATGGCTTTAGTAGAATAGGTATGGTTTCTTCTTTAAACGTTTGATAGAATTCCCCAGGGAAGCCATCTGGCCCTGGACTTTTGTGTCTTGGGAGGTTTTTGATGACTGCTTCAATTTCCTCCCTGGTTATTGCCTGTTCATGTTTTCTATTTCTTCCTGCTCCAGTTTTGGTAGTTTGTGGCTTTCCAGGAATGCGTCCATTTCTTCTAGATTGCCTAATTTATTGGCATATAGCTGTTCATAATATGTTTTTAAAATCGTTTGTATTTCCTTGGTGTTGGTAGTGATCTCTCCTTTCTCATTCATGATTTTATTAATTTGAGTCTTCTCTCTCTTCTTTTTAATAAGGCTGGCTAATGGTTTATCCATCTTATTAATCCTTTCAAAGAACCAACTCCTGGTTTTGTTGAACTGTTCCACAGTTCTTCTGTTTTTTCTCTAGCTCCTTTAGGTGTAAGGTTAGCTTTGGTATTTGAGTTCTTTCCAGTTTTTGAATGGATGCTTGTATTGCGATGTATTTCTCCCTTAGGACTGCTTTTGCTGCATCCCAATGATTTTGAAGGGTTGTATCTTCATTCTCATTAGTTTCCATGAATCTTTTTAATTCTTCCTTAATTTCCTGGTTGACCCTTTCATCTTTTCGCAGGAGCGTCCTTAACCTCCACGTGTTTGAAGTCCTTCCAAACTTCTTGTTGTGATTTAGTTCTAATTTCAAGGCATTATGGTCTGAGAATATGCAGGATATGATCCCAATCTTTTGGTATCAGTTCAGACCTGATTTGTGACCCAGCATGTGGTCTATTTTGGACAAAGTTCCATGTGCACTGGAGAAGAACGTGTATTCAGTTGAGTTTGTATGTAAAGTTCTGTAGATATCTGTGAAATCCATCTGGTCCAGTATATCATTTAAAGCTCTCATTTCTTTGGAGATGTTGTGTTTAGAAGACCTATCGAGTATAGAAAGCCCTAGATTGAAGTCACCAAGTATAAGTGTATTATTATCTAAGTATTTTTTCACTTTGCTTATTAATTGATTGATATATTTGGCAGCTCCCACATTCGGGGTATATATATATATATGAGGATTATTAAGTCCTCTTGTTGGATAGATCCTTTAAGTATGTTATAGTGTCCCTCTTCATCTCTCACTACAGTCTTCGGGGTAAATTTTAGTTTATCTGATATAAGGATGGCTACCCCTGCTTTCTTTTGAGAACCATTTGAATGATAAATGGTTCTCCAACCTTTTATTTTCAGGCTGTAGGTGTCCTTCTGTCTAAAATGAGTCTCTTGCAGACAGCAACTAGATGGGTCCTGCTTTTTTATCCAGTCTGAAACCCTGTGCCTTTTGTTGGGGTCATTAAGCCCGTTCACGTTCAGAGTTACTATTGAAAGATATGAGTTTAGTGTCATCATGATATCTATTCAGTCCTTGTTTTTGTGGATTGTTCCACTGGACTTCTTCTTAAAGGGGAATTTTAAGAGTCCCCCTTAAAATTTCTTGCAGAGCTGGTTTGCAGGTCACATATTCTTTCAGTTCCTGCCTGTCTTGGAAGCTCTTTATCTCTCCTTCCTTTCTGAATGAGAGCCTTGCTGGATAAAGTATTCTTGGCTGCATGTTTTTCTCATTTAGGACCCTGAATATATCCTGTCAGCCCTTTCTGGCCTGCCAGGTCTCTGTGGAAGGTCTGCTGTTACCCTAATACTCCTCCCCATGAAAGTCAGGGATTTCTTGTCTCTTGCTGCTTTAAGGATCTTCTCTTTATCTTTGGAATTTGCAAGCTTAACTATTAGATGTCGAGGTGTTGAACGGTTTTTATTTATTTTAGGGGAGATCTCTATTTCCTGGATCTGAATGCCAGTTTCCCTTCCCAGATTAGGAAATTTTTCAGCTATGATTTGTTCAAATACATATTCTGGCCCTCTGTCCCTTTCGGCGCCCTCAGGAACCCCAATTAAACAGGTTTTTCTTCCTCAAGCTGTCATTTATCCTCATGGGCTTTTAATTGTCTGTCTCTTTTTTCCTCAGTTTCCCTCTTTGCTGTCCACTTGTCTTCTATGTCACTCACTCATTCTTCCACTTCATTAACCCTTGTCGTTAGGAGTTTTTGTTTGGATTGTCTCTCCTTTAATTGATTTTTAAATTTTTTTTAGATTATTTATTTATTTATTCATGAGAAACAGAGAGAGAGAGAGGCAGAGACACAGGCTGAGGGAGAAGTAGGCTCCATGCAAGGAGCCTGATGTGGGACTCGATCCTGGAGTCCAGGATTACGCCCCTGGCGGAAGGCAGGTGCTGAATCGCTGAGCCACCCAGGGATCCCTCAATTGATTTTTAATTTCTGCCTGTTTAAATCTAAATCCTGCAGTCATGAAGTTTCTTGAGTCCTTTATGTTTTTTGTCTAGAGCCACCAGTAGCTTTATAATAGTGATTCTGAATTGGCTTTCTGACATTGAAGTGTAATCCAGATTTTGTAACTCTGTGGGAGAGAGGACTATTTCTGATTCTTTCTTTTGAGGTGAGGTTTTCCTTCTAGTCATTTTGCTCAGTGCAGAGTGGCCAAAAACAAGTTGTATTCGGAAAAGGAGAAAAAGAGAGGAGAGAAAGAAAGAAAGTAAAGAGAAAAAGAAAAAAGAAAAAAAGAAAGAAAAGAGAAGAAAAGGGAAAGAAAAAGAAAGAAAGGGAAAAAAGGGTGGGGGAAGCAAACAGAAATAAAAAAAACAAAACAAAACAAAACAAAAAAGACACATGGGGGAGTATCTTCTGATTGTGTATACTTTAAGTCCCTTGCCTTCCCCTGGAAATTGTCCGTCTAGCTGGTCTTCTGGGGGAGGGGCCTGTTGTGCTGATTTTCAGGTGTTAGCACTTGGGGGAGCTGCTCTGTCCCCTGCCTGGTGCAGGGCTCAGTGGGGGTTGTTTACCCTGTGAGGCCCCAGGAGGAACAACCCCAGTGGCAGCAGCCAGCTCTGGAGCCCTGGAGTCCGCTCCTGCAGTAACTACAGAGCTCTCCGTCTACAGGAGCCTGGATGCTCTGGGGCGGGGCGCTGATCTTCTCAGCTCCGGGCAGGAGCGTCCTTGCTGTCCTGGGCCCTCCTGGCCTCTGGCTGTCCCCGGGATAGTCGGATCCTTGGCTGTGTCCCCGGCGCCCTGTGCTCCCGGGCCTGCGCTGTTGGATTCTCGCTCCTGGCCACGCAGCCCCCTCTGCGGAGCCGCCACCCGAGCCCCTACGATCTGCTCCCGGTTCCAGCCCTGTGTTCTGCTGCCCTTTAGGGAGCTCGGCGCACTCTCCCACGGGGCACAGGTGTCTGTTAGTGTCCCAGGGAGCCTCAGGGCATCCCCGCCCTCCTGGGGTCCTGCTCTAACTTGCTCTAACTCCCTGTGAGCGACTTTCCACCTGGGAAGATTGGTGAAGCTCCTGCTTCTCCTGGACGGGGCTTTCCTGTCCTGGGGACACTCGCCCCGGCCTTAGCCCGGCTCCTCGGGGCCCCTCCCCCTTGGATGCCTTTTGTTTCTTTATTTCTTTTTCCCCTGTCTTCCTACCTTGATAGAAGCACTAACTCTTCTCACTGTAGCATTCCAGCTGGTCTCTCTTTAACTCTCAGGCTGAATTCGTAGATTTTTTTTAATTTTTATTTATTTATGATAGTCACACACAGAGAGAGAGAGAGAGAGAGGCAGAGACATAGGCAGAGGGAGAAGCAGGCTCCATGCACCGGGAGCCTGACGTGGGATTCGATCCCAGGTCTCCAGGATCTCGCCCTAGACCAAAGGCAGGCACCAAACTGCTGCGCCACCCAGGGATCCCGAATTAGTAGATTTTCAAGATGATTTGAAGGTTATCTAGGTAATTTGGTGGGGACAGGTGATTTGGGAACCCTACTCCTCTGCCATCTTGCCCCTCCCTCCAAATAATTATATTTTAACCTCCATTTCTTTTGTATTACATTTAAAAACATTCTTAAATAATGAAAGATGCCCCTAGCTATGGTTTTCTTTTTTAAAATTCCCCTGGCTATTCGGAGTCTTTCTGATTCCACACAAATCTTAAAATAATTTGTTCTAGCTCTCTGAAGATAGTCTATGTTATTTTGATAGGGATTGCATTCAATGTGTAAATTGCCCTGGGTAACATTGACATTTTCACAGTATTAATTCTGCCAATCCATTAGCATGGAATATTTTTCCATCTCTTTGTGTCTTCCTCAATTTCTTTCAGAAGTATTCTACAGTTTTTAGGGTATATATCCTTTACCTCTTTAGTTAGGTATCTTATGCTTTTGGGTACAATTTTGGGTAAATGGGATTGACTCCAAGAAACAACAAAGTACCCAGACTCTCACTCAGAGTGTCCCATGTGCTAAGAAAGCATCTGAAGGGCAGATATAATGATTTGTTGAAGTTTCCGTTCTGTGTGTATACACACACTTTAGGTATCTAGGCAGACACTAGCTTTTTTTTTGTATATATTTTTTATTGGAGTTCTATATGCCAATATATAGCATAACATCCAGTGCTCATCCCATCAAGTGTCCCCCTCAGTCACTAGCTTTTTAAAAAATGACTGTTTAAATACTCCATTTAAAATAGAAGTTAAGGTCCAAGTCCCTGCTCGGCTGTGTCAGGTACACTTGGACCCAAGCTCGAGCTTGTAAAGAAACCCTCTTGTGTTTGCATCAGTGTCGGCTCCTTTGTGGTTTCTCAGATACGTAATCTTGGGCACAACATTTGGGGGCTCGTCCAGGATCCAAGAAACCCCCAGGATCCCATCTGGAGGTTTCACGCATGGTGAATGCACTCAACTTTTTCCACCTTTTTGCGTGCATATTTTCTGAGAGCTCTAAACTGTACTTTTACCTGTAGGAATTCCAATCTGTATTGGGTCGACATTGGCTTAGGCAGACGCGCTGGTGGGCCGTCAACCAGGGGTCTTGAGAAGACCTCCCTTGCCCCCACCTGGAGGAAGTGGTCCTCATCTGCAAGGAGGACAGGGTCCTCATCTGTAAGGAGGGCCGGCTGCCAGCCCTTCGGGTTACCTTCTGTTTTGTCTCCACGGCCGCACTGGAACGTTTGTCTGTGTTACTATGTCCTTATTAACTGCTTGTGCATTTGTCTGTGTTACTGTGTCTTTGTTAACTGTCATAACTGTTTACATAAGGAGAGGGAGATTTCAAATTTATTGCAATCAGAATGGCCAACCTTTGATGTGGGATGGCCCCAAGAAGGAACTTTCCACCTACCTATTATCTTACAGGTTAAGGCCGTGATCCTCAGGGATGAACCGGACAGCCACCCTGACCAGGTGCCCTACACCCTGGCCTGCCAAGATATGATCCAGAATTCCCCTCCTTGGCTAAAACCTTTTTTACCCCCCAAAGCACACAACTCGGGTGAAGGTAAGGAGAAACTCTGGGTCCACCGCCAGACTCTAGGGGCAGGTCTCCAGGCTGCCGTGCCCAAGCCCAGCCATCTGGCCAAGGTGTATGATGTGAGACAGGGCAAGGATGAGAGTCCAGCAGCCTTCTTAGAGAGAATCATAGAGGCTTTTAGGCAATACGCCCCTATGAACTCAGAAGCCCCAGAAACAAAGGCTGCAATTATCATGGCTTTTGTTAACCAGGCCGCTCCGGACATTAAAAAAAAATTGTAAAGAGTAGAGAGACTGGGAGTGAAGAGCTTGCAGGACTTAGTGATAGTAGCAGAACGAGTCTATAATAAGAAAGTCCAGAAGAACAACAAACCAAACTAAGTGACTGGCAGACCCAAAACCTGGCCAAGGTCCTGCTGGCTACAACCATGGATGACCCACAGGAAAGACGGAAGCACCTCAAGAAAATGGCTTCAGGGACAGGTAAGGAGGATGGCCCTGGTCCCCATCAGGAGCGCCCTAAGCTGAACAAAAACCAATGTGCTTATTGCAAAGAAGAGGGCCACTGGGTGAAAGAGTGCCCTAGCAAAAGATCTAAGGCCCCTGCCAAGATCTTGGAGATGGAAGACATGGATGATTAGGGGAGTCGGGGTTCAGCACCCCTCCCCAAGCCCAGGGTAACTCTTGAAGTGGAGGGGCAACCTGTTGAATTCCTAGTGGACACTAGGGCACAATATTCGGTGTTATTACAACCCCAAGGGAAATTGGCAAACAAGACTTCATGGGTGCAAGGGGTCATGGGCACCAAACAGTACTAATGGACAACCCAAAGAACTGTGGATCTCGGCATGGGCCAGGTATCCCACTCCTTCATGGTCATCCCTGAGTGTCCTTACCCGTTGTTAGGTCAGCAAGATGGGGGCACAAATTAGCTTCCACCCCGAAGAGGTAAAAGTCCTAAACAAAGAGGGGCACCTGATTCAGGTGCTTGTCCTGAGTTTAGAAGATGAGTATTGTCTTCATCAAACGCCCTCGGCCCCAATGACTGACATTGACTGTTGGCTGCAGGAATTTCCCCAAGCGTGGGCAGAAACTGGGGGATTGGGCTGGTCTGCACCAACTGGCCATATATATAGAACTAAGCCAGGGGCAGACCCTGTCAGGGTCCGCCAATACCCCATGCCTCTCTTCTCCCTAACCCAGACTGGGACACCCCTCTGCATGACTGTCAAGAAATTTTGGCACAGGTGCACGGAATCAGAACTGATCTCCAGGACCAGCCACTGCAGAACACGGACGCCACCTGGTACACCGACAGCAGCAGTTTCATCCGAGAAGGAATCAGATACGCGGGGGCAGCTGTAACCATGGAAACAGAGACCCGATCCCGGGGCACCGACCCTGCCCGACACCCCCAACTATACTGATGCTGATTTACACTGGATCAAACGCTTGCCTGTGACCCAGTGCTCACGTGGCTGGTGGAGGGCTGCAGACTCCAGCATCATCTTGCCAGAGGAACTAGGACAGCAAGTCCTATCCAAAATGCATCGGAGTACTCACATGGGAACAAGGAAGATGGAAGACCTCATATGACATGCAAATATCACTATTAAAGACTCTCAAGCAAAGATCAAGCAGATTGTGGCACACTGCCACACATGCCAGTTAACTAATGCCAATGCCCATTGATCTAACTCGGGCACCTGGCTCCAAGGGGACCGCCAAGGAGCCTACTGGGAAGTGGACTTAATTAAGATGAAACCTGGAAAATATGGATATAGGTATTTACTAGTGTTTGTAGATACTTTTCCAGGATGGACAGAGGCATTTCCCACCAAACATGAAACGGCACAGACCGTGACCAAAAAACTACTGGAAGACATCTTACCGAGGTATGGTTTTCCTGTTAAGATTGGATCAGACAATGGCCCAGGATTTGTCTCTAAGGTAACATGGGGAGTGGCACTAGTACTTGGGGCAGATTGGAAATTACATTGTGCATATAGGCCCCAAAGCTCAGGACAGGTAGAGAGGATGAAAAGGACATTAAAGGAGACTTTAACTAAATTAGCCATGGAGACTGGCGGGGACTGGATGACTCTCCTCCCCTTCGCCCTATATAGGGTGAGGAACTCCCCATATAAGATGGGATGGACTCCCTACGAGATCATGTTCGGTCTTCCTCCACCTATTATCCCCAATTTAAAACCTGAGGTGCTTACTGAATTTGATGATCACCAACTTCTTTTCTGCCTCCAAATGTTACAACGAACCCATGAGCAGCTGTGGCCTAAGCTGATGGCCCTCTACGAGACTAGGCCACCCATGGACCTCCATCGATATCTGCCAGGTTACTGGGTGTACATGCGGAGATACCAACACCAGACACTTCAACCTCGCTGGAAGGGACCCTACCTCCGATCCTGACCACTCCCACCGCTCTCAAGGTCGACGGGATTACTCCCTGGGTCCACTACACCCACGTCTGGCCAGCTGATCCACACGCCATTCTCAAGGACTTTGTTCCAGAATGGAAAAGCCAGCCAAACAAGGACAATCCCCTAAAGCTAAGACTGCACCGTTCTCACTATTTCCCACCTCCAAGACTCCCTAGTCTGAGGTTATCCTTCAAAATAGAAGGAAATTAGACTTAGTCTTCTTACAACAAAGGGTGTGGGGGGATTATGTGTTACCTTAATCATTCCCCCTGGCTCACTCTGAGAGCAACCTGGACCCATTACTGGGTCCTTCCTTAGGTTCTTCTGAGAGGGGGAAATGTGGAGGCCGAGAAAATTAAGGCCATTCCACTTTAAGTTCAGCGTTAGCACAAGTACAGCCATCCCAGGCCCCTGTAAAAAAAAAAAAAAACTAGAAAGCCCCATATTAGAATGAGAGCAGAGCCCAAGCCAGGGGCAGGAAGCCCCATATTAGAATAAGAACAGAGCTCAATGCCCTTGAAAGCCCCATATCAGAATGTAAACAGAACTTGAGAAATTCTTCCACGCCTTCTGGAGGTCCCCTAGACCAGTCCATAAAAACTAAGCTGAAACCCACCTTGGGGTCCAAGTTCCTGCTCTTCTGTGTCGGGTATACTTGGACCCAAGCTCAAGCTTGTAAATAAACCCTCGTGTGTTTGCAATACATAAATAAATAAATAAATAAATAAATAAATAAATAAATAAATAATAAAATAGAAGTTAAGTCCCACCATCATCTAATCACTATTAAGAACACTGATAATGTACAGTGCATACATTATTACTCATTTGGATATTTTATTGCTAGCATATTTATACCCCTCAGAAGGAAAGTGAAATGCATAAAAAGGATCCTCTCTTAGGCATTATTGCACTCAGGAGCCAAGGTATCACGTGGAAGAATGCTGAAAGGCAAAGCCTTTAAATTCTTAAAGCTTTCACTTCTAAGGGAATCTTGGAAATCACAGTACTACACAGGAAGAAGGCATCTGGTGGGTACTATATTTCTCCCTTGAGTTCATCCATTCTGCAAAAACAAGCAAACTAAAAAGTTTATTTGTTGAGATTATCCTGTAATCACAGAATAACATCAGCAGTACCATATTCCTATTCAAAGGAAGAAACTGGAGTTTTAGTTTTCTTTTGAATGAAACTGATAAAAAACAAAACTCCCTAAGATCTTTCCAGCATGGGGATCAGACACAGAAACAAAAACTGTCAGGTATATAGCTTTTTTCCTGAGGGGACTCAGAACATCTGGGGGTAGAGGAGGTGGGGGATGCTGAATCAAAGATTTTATCCTAGCTCACTTATGCATCCAGGCGCAGAACCTGGAAGCAAAGGTGTTGTTGGTTACCTCTGACAAAACACCTTCATTCATTCACTTTTTCTACAAGCAAGGCTTACTGTGTTCCAGAACTGGTCTTCATATATTAATAACCTACACTAATGCAGCCCCTACTCTTTGAAGTTCATAGAGAGGGAAAATATAAACTCTCTCTCTCTATATATATATATATATAATATACACATATATATATGTTTATATAAACATATATATATGTTTATATTCTCTTTCTAGTGGGGATAACTTAAGCATATTTACAGACCAATGAATAAAACAATAAAAATAAAATAAACAGGGGGCGGGGCAAGATGGCAGAGGAGTAGGGTCCCGAGTCACCTGTCCCCACCAACTTGCCTAGATAACTTTCAAATCATCATGAAAACCTACGAATTCGACCTGAGATTTAAAGAGAGAACAGCTGGAATGCTACAGAGAGAAGAGTTTGCACTTCTAACAAGGTAGGAAGGTGGGAAGAAATGTAAAAAAGAATCCAGTAGGGGAGGGGCCCTTGCGAGGACCCGGGCTAAGGCCCCGAGGCGAGAGCCCACGGACAGGAAAGCCCAGGCCCGGAGAAGCAGGAACTTTAAAAATCCACACCAGATTCTCCGGGGATAGAAAGCAGGGCGCTTAGCAGAGAAACCCAGCAGAACAACAGCAGGAGGAGCAATGGAGCCTCCAGTCTCCCTCAGTCACTAAAAGAGGAAGTGCACCCAGGGGAAAGTGCACCACAGACCAGCTCGGTAAAGGGCTGGAGCACCGGGCGTTGGGAGAAGCTCAGGCAGTGGCTCGGGACAGAGGGAGCTGCACCCTGCTACCTTCGGGAGCTGCTGGGAGCATGAGTCCAGCAGCGCAGGGCCCAAATCCCAGGGCACCTAGTGGACACAGCCCAGGATCCTACCTCCCCACTCCCCCACCCACGCGGACTGGCGGAGGTCGGAAGGGCACAGGACAGTGGGGACTCTCTTGCCTGAGCGCCCCCAAGCTGTGCAGATCAGCAACCCCCTCCCGGAGCATCCAGGCCAGTGTGGACTGGGAGACTGCAGGAGTTACTGCAGGAACTGACTTCAGGGCTGGAGAGCTGGCTGTGGCCAGTGTTGTTGTCCCTCCTGGTGTCACCCTATGCCTGGAACACAGTGGGACCACCAGGGAACAGGGGCCTCACAGGATAAACAGCTCCCACTGAGCCATGTACCCGGCTGGGACAGGGCAGTGCCCCCAGGTGCACACACCTGGAAATCAGCACAGCAGCTCCTCCCACAGAACACCAGCTGGAAGGACAGGGGAAGAGCAAATTCTTGAGTGAGCAGCCCTGAAAAGTTCCAGGGGAAGTTGAGGAGCTTAGGTTATAAAAAACCAGAGGATGCCCCCCACCTTGGTTTTTTTGTTTGTTTGTCTGTTTTCTTTTTTTTCCTTTTTCCAGTACAACTCATTTTTAGCCACTCTGCACTGAGCAAAATGACTAGAAAGAAATCACCACAAGGAAAGAATCAGAAACAGTACTCTCTGCCACGGAGTTATAGAATTTGGATTACAATTCAATGTCAGAAAGCCAATTCAGAAGCACAATTACAAAGCTACTGGTGGCTCTGGAAAAAAAGCATAAAGGATTCAGGAGACTTCATGACTGAAGAATTTACAGCTAATCAGGCTGAAATTAAAAATCAATTAAATGAGATGCAATCCAAACTGGAGGTACTAACGACAGGGTTAATGAGGTAGAAGAAAGAGTGTGTGACATAGAAGACAAGATGATGGCAAAGAAGAAAGCTGAGGAAAAAAGAGAAAAACAATTAAAAAACCATGAGTAAAGGTTAAGGGAAATAAATGACAGCCTCAGAAGGAAAAATCTATGTTTAATTGGGTTTCCACAGGGCGCTCAGAGAGACAGAAGTCGAGAAAATATATTTGAACAAATCATAGCTGAGTACTTACCTAACTTGGGAAGGGAAAAGGCATTCAGATCCAGGAGAGAGAGAGAGAGAAATCCCCCCCCCCAAAATCAATAAAAGCATTCAACACCTCAAAATTAATAGTGAAACTTGCAAATTCCAAAGATAAAGAGAAAATCCTTAAAGCAGGATCCTTAAAGCAAAAGATCCCTAAGTGGGATGCCTGAGTGGCTCAGTGGTTGAGCATCTGCCTTTCGCTCAGGGTGTGATCCTGGGATCCAGGATCGAATCCCACATTGGGATCCCTGCATGGAGCCTGCTTCTCCCTCTGCCTATGTCTCTTCCTCTCTCTCTCTGTCTCAATAAATAAATAAAATCTTGGGAAAAAAAAGATCCCTAACTAATATGGGGAGAACTATTAGATTCACAGCAGACCTCTCCACAGAGACCTGGCAGGCCAGAAAGGGCTGGCAGGATCTATTCAAGGTCCCAAATGAGAAGAACATGCAGCCAAGTATACTCTATCAAGCAAGGCTCTCATTCAGAATAGAAGGAGAGATAAAGAGCTTCCAAGATAGGCAGAAACTTAAAGAATATGTGACCACCAAACCATCTCCGCAGGAAATTCAAATACAAAAGCTAACCCTGCACCTAAAGGAACCAGAGGAAGAACAGCAAATAAAACCTACATCCAGCAGAAGAAGAGAGTTAATAAAGATTCGAGCAGAACTCAATGAGATAGAGAGCCGAAGAGCCGAAGAACTGTGGAACAGATCAACAAAACCAGGATTTGGTTCTTTGAAAGAATTAATAAGATAGATACCAGTAGCCAGCCTTATTAAAAACAAAAGAGAAAAGACTATAATTAATAAAATAATGAATGAAAAAACAGAGACCACAACCAATACCTAGGAAATACAAAGGATTTTAAAAAACATATTATGAGCAGCTATATGCCAATAAATTAGGCAATCTAGAAGAAATGGACATATTTCTGGTAATTTCTGGAAATTACAAAAACTGGAACAGGAAAAATAGAAAACCTGAACAGGCTGATAACCAGGGAGCAAATTGAAGCAGCCATCAAAAACCTCCCAAGACACAAAAATCCAGGGCCAGAGGCTTCCCAGGGGAATTCTATCAAACGTTTAAAGAAGAAACAATACCTATTGTTCTAAAGCTGTTCCTAAGGATAGAAAGGGATTGAATACTTCCAAACTCATTCTAAAAAAAAAAAAAAAAAGAAAAGAAAAAACCCCCAAAACCAAACTTGTTCTATGAGGCCAGCATCACCTTAATTCCAAAATCAGACAAAGATCCACCAAAAAGGAGAATTATAGACCAATATCTCTGATGAACAGAGAGGCAAAAATTCTCAACAAGATCCTAGCCAATAGGATCCAACAATACATTAAGATTATTCACCATGACCAAGTGGGTTTATCCCCAGGATGCAAGGCTGGTTCAATACTCGTCAAGCAATCAATGTGATGGATAGATCATATCAAAAAGAGAAAAAATAATAACCCTATGATCCTCCCAATAGATTCAGAGAAAGCATTTGACAAAATACAGTGTCCATTCCTGACCAAAACCATTCAGAGTGTAGGGATAGAGGAAATATTCCTCAGTATCTTAAAAGTCATCTATGTAAAGCCCACAGCAAATACCATTCTCAATGGGGAAGCACTGGGAACCTTTCCCCTAAGATCAGGAACAAGACAGGGATGTCCACTCTCACCACTGCTATTCAGCATAGTACTAGAGGCCCTAGTCTCAGCAATCAGGCAACAAAAAGAAATAAAAGGCATTCAAATTGGCAAAGAAAAAGCCAAACTCTTGCTCTTTGCAGATGACATGATACAGTACATAGAACCCTCAAAAGACTCTATCCCATGATTGCTAGAACTCATATAGCAATTTAACAATGTGGCAGGACACAAAATCAATGCCCAGAAATCAGTGGCATTTCTATACACTAACAATGAGACTGAAGAAAGGGAAATTAAGGAATAAATCCCATTTACAATTTCACCCAAAAGCATTAGATACCTAGGAATAAACCTAACCAAAGAGGTAAAGGATCAATACCCTGAAAACTACAGAACATTTCTGAAAGAAATGGAGGAAGACACAAAGAGTTGGAAAAATATTCCATGCTCATGGATTGGAAGAATTAACATTGTGAAAATATCAATACTCCTCAGGGCAATTTACATGTTCAATGCAATCCCTATCAAAATACTGTGGACTTTCTTCAGAGAGTTGGAACAAATCATCTTAAGATTTGTGTGGAATCATAAAAGACCCCAAATAGCCATGGGAATATTGAAAAAGAAAACCAGAGCTGGGGATATCAATGCCAGATTTCAGGTCTTACTACAAAGCTGTGATCACCAGGACAGTGTTTTATTGGCACAAAAACTGACATATAGATCAATGGAACAGAACAGCGAACCCAGAATTGGGCTCTCAACTCTATGGTCAACTAATATTTGACAAAGCAGGAAAGACTATCCACTGGGAAAAGAACAGTCTCTTCAATAAATGGTGCTGGGAAAATCGGACAGCCGTGTGCAGAAGAATGAAACTGGACCATTCTCTTACACCAGACACCAAGATAAACTCAAAATGGATGGAAGATCTAGCTGTGAGACAAGAATCCATCACAATCCTAGAGGAGAACACAGGCAGCACCCTTTTTGAACTTGGCCACAGCAACTTCTGGCAAGATACATCCATGAAGGCAAGGGAAACAAAGCAAAATTGAATCATTGGGCTTAGTCAAGATAAAAATCTTCTGCACAGCAAAAGAAACAGTCGACAAAACTAAGAGACAACCTACAGACTGGGAGAAGATATTTGCAAGTGACATATCAGATAAAGGGCTAGTATCCAAGATCTATAAAGAACTTATTAAACTCAGCAGCAAAGAAACAATCCAATCATGAAATGGGCAAAAGACATGGACAGAAATCTCACAGAGGAAGACATAGATATGGTCAACACGCACATGAGAAAATGCTCTGCATCACTTGCCATCAGAGAAATACAAATCAAAACCACAATGAGATACCACCTCACACCAGTGAGAATGGGGAAAATTAACAAGGCAGGAAACAACAAATGTTGGAGAGGATGCAGAGAAAAGGGAAACCTCTTACACTGTTGGTGGGAATGTGAAATGATGCAGCCACTCTGGAAAACTGTGTGGAGGTTCCTCAAAGAGTTAAAAATAGACCTGCTCTACCACCCAGCAATTGCACTGCTGGGGATTTACCCTAAAGATACAGATGCAATGAAAGGCCAGGCCCCCTGCACCCCGATGTTTCTAGCAGCAATGTCCACAATAGCCAAACTGTGGAAGGAGCCTCGGTGCCCATCGAAAGATGAATGGATCAAGAAGATGGGGTCTATGTATACAATGGAATATTACTCAGCCATTAGAAATGACAAATACCCACCATTTGTTTCAACGTGGATGGAACTGGAGGGTATTATGCTGAGTGAAATAAGTCAATCGGAGAAGGACAAACATTGTATGTTCTCATTCATTTGGGGAATATAAATAATAGTGAAAGAGAATAGAAGGGAAGGGAGAAGAAATGGGTAAGAAATATCAGAAAGGGAGACAGAACATAAAGACTCCTAACTCTGGGAAACGAACTAGGGGTGGTGGAAGAGGAGGAGAGCGGGGGATGGGGGTGAATGGGTGACGGGCACTGAGGGGGGCACTTGACGGGATGAGCACTGGGTGTTATTCTGTATGTTGGCAAATTGAACAGCAATAAGAAATAAATTTATTATTAAAAACAAACAAACAAACCCAGAGAAAAAAAAATTGCCCCTAATTTTTCTGTTGTTCTTTACAAGTCCCTATCAAGCTAATCCTTAGCTACTACCAATTGGCTCCATAAATCAATGAAAAACCCATTGAACCACTCAAACTTCTTGCTTGAAAGTTTTATTTCCCACAACAAACTTCAGGATCACTCTTCAGTAAAGAGAAAACACTGTAGCAATAATTTCTAGCTGGTAATAAAAATCATATGTTTGCCTGCTGGTTAATTTGAATTAACCAGTAATGGTAAAAATCTCGATAAGTCCATAGCTAAGGGTTAAATGAGAGATGGCAGTGCAGAAGAACTGACCTAATCATACAAGAATCCCTTTGACTTGAGTGTGGGTGGGACCCAAGAATATGATTGGATAGTCTCTCCCTATATTGTGTTATGTGATTTAAGACTTCACTGTAGCATACTGATGAAAGATTATCCTGCTGGCCTTGAAGAAATGAGTTGCCATGTCTTGATCCACTTGGTGGCCTCTAAAAGTGGTCCCAGTTGACAGTTAGTAAGAATATGGGAACACCAGTACCATAACTGCAAGAAATTGGATTCTTCCAATAGCAAGTGAGTTTTAGAGAGAATCCTGAATTTCAGAAGAGATTACAGTCCTTGTCAACAATTTCAGCCTGGTGAAACACTGGGCAGATGAGTCATATAACTTAGACTATATGACCCATGGAAACTATGAGATTTAAAAATTGTGTTTTTAAGACACTAAGTTTGTGGTAATTAGTTACAATGCAATAAAACTAATACACTTAAATAAAGAAAGCACAAAGGAAAATATATAATATGATTTCATTTATATAAAGTTCAAAATACTGTATTACTTGGAAGCACACATGTGTATAACAAACCAATGAAGAAAAGCAAGATTGTGTTTATCACTAAAGTCAGCATAATGATTCCCTCTAGGGTAGAGGGAAAGTAAATGAGTGCAGAAGGCATGCATAGAACTTCGAGTTCATGTTACTTTGAGTAGTTTTTACATGGGGATATACTTTATCATTGACAAAACAGTACATATTTCATAATTTAAAACTTTAAGGGGTGCCTGGGTGGCTCAGTCAGTTAAGCATCTGCCTTCAGCTCAGGTCATAATCCTAGAATGCCAGGATTAAGCCCTAATTGGGCTCTCTGCTCAGCAGGGAATCTGCTTCTCCCTCTGCTTCTCCCACTGCTCATGCTCTATCTCTCCCAAATAAATAAAAATGTTTTTAAAAGTTGTTAAAGGAGGGAAGTGAAATTGAGAAGAAAAATGAGGTTGAGGGGGAGTGAGTGAGTGTATGTGTATCTATGTGTGTATGAGAGAGAGACAGAGAGAGAATGAATAGCAGCTGCAATTTGAATCACCAGCTGATTAGTCTTATGATAAATCACACTGTTATTCTTCAATATCTATCTGATTTTGTTCAGGCCAAACCGGCAAATTAAATGTGAGAGGTGGTACAAATCAACACCTCTGTGTCTTTCAAATTTTGATGGTGTGGCACCAATCACTAATATTCCCTTTATGGAATGGTATTACTTTTGTTCTTTAAAAAAATTAATATTTGGTTTTTGGGTTTTCTGGGGATTTTGTTTTGCTTTATTTTGTTTTGTTTTTTGAGAGAGAGAGCATATGTTCAATTTGGGGGGAAGGGACAGAGGGAGAGAGAATCTTAAGCAGGCATGTGGCCCAATATGGGGCTCAATCCCATGACCCTGAGATCATGACCTGAGCCAAAATCAAGAATCAGATGTTTAACCATCTGAGCCACCCAGGTGCCCTTGTTTCGTTTCGTTTTGTTTTGTTTTAATACAGGGTAGGTTTACAGCTCTATGCCATGTTAGATCCTTACTCCATGGGTCAGGAAACAATGTAAAGATCCTGATACATGACAAGCATACCTACTATAATTCACTTTTAGGCTCTAGAGAATTAAACATTGGATGGCTCGGGGACCTACTGGATCCACTGAGAAATGATGCAGCTGATGCTCACAAGACTCCATTCTTTTTTTTTTTTTTTAAGATCTTAGTTATTTATTTGAGAGAGAGAGAAAGATCACAAGAAGAGGACAAAAGGCAGAGGGAGAAACAGACTCCCCACTAGGCAGGGAACCCAATGAGGGACTTGATCCAAGGACCTGGATCATGATCTGAGCTGAAGGCAGACACTTAACTGACTGAGCCACCTAGGTGCCCACAAACCTCCACTCTGACTGAAAGATCAATGTGTCTTTCAGCTCTCCAAGAAGTACATTATCTCAGAACCAGTGCCCAACAATCTGAAATGTCTGGATATTCTCTTTCCCTCAGTGAACAGTGACACTGCTAAATAGTAATATGATCCTTTCAGAAAAGCTAGAAGGAAAAAAACACAGTCTGAGTTTGTTGGGTTAGCCTCAAATATACCCAGATTCATCTTCATTCACATTATTCTATATTTTCTGATTCACCAAGTGACTCCGGCTTGGGACTTAGTTAGTGGGTGACTGTGAGTCTTCACTGAGATGGTATGTATTAAATTTTAGTTAACCAAAACTAGAGTGGCACTGATCAAAAGAGACATAGTGGACTGCACACCTATTTCAGCCTTTGGTACCTTCTGGAAAATTGGCCCCTGTTTAAGATCTATTTAGGCCAAATCATTCAGATTGCTGTGCTAGCTCTTCTTTGTAAAGCTTCTCCTTATGTTGGACTTTGTAAATGGCCTTCAGGAGCCTTCTTAATGATATGGACCAATAATAACTGTTTTGTTAATCAAAGCCTTTCTTTCAATACTCACTTAAGTCCAGTTGACTACAAAAAACCATTTAAGTAATTATTTGGTCACTATTTACTATGGATTACTGTCCTATTCATTACCATGATTAAGATTCTTATTGCCCTTAGACCCAACCATTTCAGATGCTAGCCCCAGATGTCTTTATTTTTTCATTTTTTTATCCTTTTTTCCCTCTTTTTATCCAAATTTTAATTTAAATTCTAGTCAGTTAACATACAGTATAATACTGGTTTCAGGAGTAGAATTTAGTGATTCATCATTTACATACAACACCCAATGCTCATCATGACAATGCCCTCCTAAATACCCATCACCCATCTAGCCCATCCCCCACTCACCTGCCTCCATCCACCCTTAGTTTGTTCTTTTTCGTTAAGAGTCTCTCATGGTTTGCTTCCCTCTCTCTTTTTTCCTTTTCCTGTATATTTATCTCTTTTGTTTCTTAAATTTCTTAAATATATATGTGCACATATATATATGCACATATATATATGATGCATCTTCTTTATCCATTTGTCACTCAACGGGCTCTGGGCTCTTTCCATAGTTTGGCAATTGTTGATAGTGCTACCCTAAATATTGGGGTCCATGTGCCCCTTCAAATCTGTATTTTTGTATCCTTTGAGTAAATACCTAGTAATACAATTGTTGTCATAATACAGTAGTTCTATTTTTAACTTTTTGGGAAATCTCCATACTGTTTCTCACAGTGGCTATACCACTTTGCATTCCCACCAACAGTGTAAGAGGGTTGCTGCATCCTCAATGACACCTGTTGTTTCCTGTGTTATTAATTTTAGCAATTCTGCCAGGTGTGGGGTATGGTGTCTCATCATGGTTTTGATTTGTATTTCCTGATGATGAGTGATGTGGAATATCTTTTCATGTGTCTGTTGGCCATCCAGATGTATTCTTTGGAAAACTATCTATTCATGTGTTCTGGCCATTTTTTAACTGAATTTTTTTTTTGGAGGGGGTTTTGAGTTTAATATATTCTTTAAGATTTTGGATATGTCATGTGAAAATATCTTCTCCCACTCTATACATTGGTTTTTGAATTTTGCTGACTGAATCACCCCTGAAGCCCAGGAATAAATCCCACTTGATCATGGTGCATAATTCTTTTAATGTAGTGTAGAATTTGACTTCCTAATATTTGGTTGATAATTTTTGTATCCATGTTCATCAGGAATATTGGCCTATAATTCTCCGTTTCAGTGGGGTGTTGGTCTGGTTTGGGAATCAGGTTATATTGGCATAAAATGAGTTTAGAAGTTTTTCTTCCTTTTCTTTTTTTTTTTTTTGTATCAGTTTGAAAAGAAAAAGTATGAACTCTTCTTTAAATGTCTGGTAGAATTCCCCTGGGAAGCCATCTGGCTTGGACTTTTGATTTTTGGGAGATTCTTTATTACTGATTCAATTTCTTTGCTCGTTATCAGTCTGTTCAAATTTTCTATTTCTTCCTGTTTCAGTTTTGGTAGTTGGTATGTTTCTAGGAATCTTTCCATTTCTGCCAGGTGGTCCAATTTGTTCACTTATACTTTTTCATAATATTCTCTTATAATTGTTTGTATTTCTGTGGTGTTGGTTGTTATTTCTCCTCTCTCATTTGCAATTTTATATATTTGTGTTCTTTCTCTTTTATTTTGGAGAAGTATGGCTAGGGGTTTATCAATTTTGTTAATTCTTTCAAAGACCAGTTCCTGGTTTCATTGATCTGTTCTACTGTTTTGTTTTCTTTTGGCTTGATTTGTTTTTTTTTTTTTCTTCCTAATCTTTATTATTTCCCTTCTGGTGGCTTTAGGTTTTATTCACTGTTCCTTTTCTAACTCCTTTAGGTATAAATTTAGGATGTGTATTTGAGACTTTTCTTGCTTCTTGAAGTTGACCTATATGCAATATATTTCCCTCTTAGGACCACCTTTGCTGCATCCCAAAGGTTTTGGACTATTGCATTTACATTTTCATTTGCTTCCATGTATTTTTTTTATTCCCTCTTTAATTTCCTGGTTAACTCATTATTCTTTAGTAAGATGTTCTTTAACCTCCATGTATTTGTAATTTTTCCAATTTTTTTCTGGTGGTTGACTTCAAGTTTAATAGTGTTGTGGTCTGGGGATCCCTGGGTGGTGCAGCGGTTTGGTGCCTGCCTTTGGCCCAGGGCACGATCCTGGAGACCCGGGATTGAATCCCACGTTGGGCTCCCGGTGCATGGAGCCTGCTTCTCCCCCTGCCTGTGTCTCTGCCTCTCTCTCTCTCTCTCTCTCTCTCTCTCTCTCTCTGTGACTATCATAAATAAATAAAAAAAATTAAAAAAAATAGTGTTGTGGTCTGAAAATATGGATGGTTTGATCTCAATATTTTTATACTTACTGAGGGCTGATATGTGACCCAGTATGTGATTTATTCTGGAGAATGATTCATGTGCACTTGAAAACAATGTATTATCTGCTGCTTTAGGATGAAATGTTCTGAAAGTATCTGTTAAGTCCATCTGCTCCAGTGTGTCGTTCAAGTATTTTTTTAAAAGATGTTATTTATTTATTCATGAGAGAGGCAGAGACATAGGTAGAGGAATAAACAGGCTCCCTACAGGGAGCCTGATGCGGGACTCGATCCCAGGACCCCTTTGACCTGAGCCAAAGGCAGATGCTCAACCACTGAGCCACCCAGGTGCCCCTCCAATGTTCTATTCAAAGCCATTGTTTCCTGTTAATTTTCTGCTCAGATAGTCTGCCCATTGCTATAAGTGGAGTGTTAACATCCCCCACTATTATTTTAATATTATCAATGAGTGTCTTTATGTTTGTTATTAATTGATTTATATATTTTGGTGCACTAATGTTGGGGCATAAATACTTGTAATTGTTAGATCTTGATGGGCAGACCCCCTAATTATGATATAATGCCCTTTTCCACCCCTTGTTATGGTCTTTGGTTTAAAATATAGTTTGATTGATATAAGTATGGCAACTTCAACTTTCTTTTGTCCATCTAGAATGATAGATGGTTCTCCATCCCCTCACTTTCAATCTGGAGGTAACATTAGGCTTAAAATGAGTGTCTTATAGGCAGCATATCCATGGGCCTTTGTGTTGTTGTTTTATCCACTCTGATACTCTATGTCTTTTGATTGTAGCACTTAGTCCATTTAAGTTCAGAGTGATTATTGATACCATATCACCAAGTTTCCTGCACATCGAGTGTTGTGAAGCTTCAGCTGTAGAGTAAATGGGATCTAGCAGGTTCTAGTTTATTTTACCATTTTCTTTTGGACATCTCCTTAATATAGCCATTACTCTCAGAAACAGGAATATAACAGGATTTCCTAGGAATCACACACACACAAAACAGTGACCTAGAAAAAAATCACAAGATGGAGAAATTCACCTCAAAAAAAAGAACAGGAGGAAGTAATGGCCAGACACTTTTTTTTATGATAGGCACACAGTGAGAGAGAGAGAGGCAAAGACACAGGCAGAAGGAGAAGCAGGCTCCATGCACCAGGAGCCCAACGTGGGATTCGATCCCGGGTCTCCAGGATCGTGCCCTGGGCCAAAGGCAGGCGCCAAACCGCTGCGCCACCCAGGGATGCCCCAGACACTTAATTAATACAGATATAAGTAAGATACTTGAACCAGAATTTAAAGAACAATTCCTGGGATACTAGCTGGGCTTGAGAAAAGCATAGAAGAATATACTAGAATCCCTTATTTCAGAGATAAAATAACTAAAAACTAGTCAGGCTGAAATAAAAAATGCTATAACTAGGATGCAAAACTGACTGGATACAGGGACAACAGGATGGATGAAGCAGAATAACAATCAGTGATATAGAAAATAAAATTATGGAAAGTAATGAAGCTGAAACAAAGAGGAAATGAAAATATTGGTTCGTGAATGTAGACTTAGGGAACTCAGTGATTCCTTAAAGCATAATAAAATTTGTATCATAGGAATCCCAGAAGAAGGGAGGGAAAAGGCAGCAGATGGTTTATTTGAGCCATTTATAGCTGAAAACTTCCCTAATATGGGGAAGAAAACAGGCATTGAAATCCAAGAAGCACAGAGAACTCCTATTAAATTCAATAAAAGCTGACCATCACCAAGCCATATCATAGTCAAATTCCAAAATACACAGAAAGAATCCTGAAAGCAGCAAGAGAAAAAAAAAAACCTTAATCTACAAGGGCAGACAGATCATGTTTGCAGCAGATGTCTCCACAGAAACCTGACAGGCCAAAAGGGAGTGGTATGATATGTTCAACATGCTGAAGGGGAAAAATATGTAGCCAAGAATACTTTTTTCCACAAGGTTGTCATTAAGAATAGAAGAAGAGATAATGAATCTACCACACGAAAACTAAAAAGTCTGTGACTACTAAATCAGCCCTGCAAGAAATATTAATGGGGACTCTTTAATTCAGGGTGGGGGGAATCCTAATGATTAGAAAACATCAGAATGAATTTGTGCCTAGCAGGAACTGTGAGCCACCTTATTTGTCTTACCTTAGGGCTGCATAACTCAACAACTCTGCCATAGCAAACTACAAAAGATTTGATATCTTGTCATCCTACAGGAAATCATCCTTGTCTACTACATTAATGACATTTTTCTAGTAGAGAGTGGAAACCTGGGAGTGGCAGGTACCCAAGTTTCCCAGGTAAGGCACAGAGATAATAGACATAAAACCAAATAACCCATCAAAATTTAAGGGCCTCACACCTCCATGAAACTTTCTGGGAATCAGTATCTGGGGCATATGTTCTAAAGAAAAGATTCACAACAGCTGTGTTTTCAGTTTCAAAGGGGGAATAGCACTTTATTGCTATTATGAAATAAAACCCTCATGAAAATAGAAGAAAAGGGAAATCTATGCACAGATGAGGGCAATAGTAAGCATAAAGGAGAATAAGACAGTTACATCAAACTGAGTACTTACAACATCCAACTGCATTAGCTGGGGAAGCCCTGTAATGACAGCTAAGCTGGAATCCTGACTGAGAGACCTGGATGGGGCTTCCCTTTCAACTACCATCCCCATAAGGGCCATATTTATAGGGCAAATGATAGGATCTGAAGTTAAACATTTGTTTGCCTAAGTGAAGTTTGCAGTGAGCTGCATTCCTGATATCATGTCTTTACATATTCAAGGAGACTGGGTTAGGTGTGCTTGACATCCCCTCCCAGATTTCATTGGGGATGGGGGCAGCCCAGCCTGGAGAAGGAGAGGATGTAGACAAAATTTACAGCTCTTCGCGTCGAGACTAGAAAGGCCAATTCTGAGCCGGAGGCCAGCTAATGTCAACCAATTGGGCTCCTGAGTTCACTCATGCAGCACAAGTCTCACAAACAACATTTTTTTAAATAATAAATTTATTTTTTATTGGTGTTCAATTTGCCAACATACAGAATAACACCCAGTGCTCATCCCGTCAAGTGCCCCACCTCAATGCCCGTCACCCATTCACCCCCATCCCCCGCCCTCCTCCCCTTCCACCACCCCTAGTTCAATTCTCAGTTAGGAGTCTTTATGTTCTGTCTCCCTTTCCGATATTTCCTACCCATTTCTTCTCCCTTCCCTTCTATTCCCTTTCAATATTATTTATATTTCCCAAATGAATGAGACTACATAATGTTTGTCCTTCTCCGATTGACTTATTTCACTCAGCATAATACCCTCCAGTTCCATCCATGTTGAAGCAAATGGTGGGTATTTGTCATTTAAATGGCTGAGTAATATTCCATTGTATACATATAACAAAACTTTTTTATCCATTCGCCTTTCCATGGACACCAAGGCTCATTCCTCAGTTTGGCTATTGTGGACATTGCTGCTGTAAACATTGGGGTGCAGATGGCCTGCACTTTCACTGAATCTGTATCTTTGTGGTAAATTTAAGCAGTGCAATTGCTGGGTCACAGGGAAGATCTATTTTTAACTCTTTGAGGAACCTCCACACAGTTTTCCAAAGTGGCTGTACCAAGTTCACATTCCCAAAAACAGTGCAAGAGGGTTCCCCTTTCTCCACATCCTCTCCAACATTTGTTGTTTCCTGTCTTGTGAGTTTTCACCATTCTCACTGGTGTGAGGTGGTATCTCATTGTGCTTTTCATTTGTATTTCCCTGATGACCAGTGATGCAGAGCATTTTCTCATGTGCTTGTTGGCCTTGTCTATGTCTCCATCTGATATTTCTGTTCATGTCTTTTGCCCATTTCATGATTGGATTGTTTGTTTCTTTGCTGTTGAGTTTAAAAAGTTCTATATAGATCTTGGATACTAGCCCTTTATTGGATATGTCATTTACAAATATCTTCTCCCAGTCTGTAGGTTGTCTTTGAGTTTTGTTGACTGTATCCTTAGCTGTGCAAAAGCTTCTTATCTTGATGAAGTCCCAATAGTTCATTTTTGCTTTTGTTTCTCTTGCCTTCATGGATGTATCTTGCAAGAAGTTGCTGTGGCCAAGTTCAAAAAGGGTGCTGCCTGTGTTCTCCTCTAGGATTTTGATGGATTCTTGTCTCACAGTTAGATCTTTCATCCATTTTGAGTTTATCTATGTGTATGGTGTAAGAGAATGGTCTAGATCCATTCTTCTGCACGTGGCTGTCCAGTTTTCCCACCACCATTTATTGAAGAGACTGTCCTTTTTCCAGTGGATAGTCTTTCCTGCTTTTCGAATATTAGTTGACCATAGAGTTGAGAGTCCATTTCTGGATTCTCTATTCTGTTCCATTGACCTGTGTGTCTATTATTGTGCCAGTATCACACTGCCTTGATGATCACAGCTTGTAGTACAACCTGAAATCTGCCGTTTCATTGCATCTGTGTCTTTGGGGTAAGTCCCTAGCAGTGCAATGGCTGTGCAAATCTGACATTGTGATGCCCCCAGCTCTGGTTTTCTTTTACAACATTCTCCTGCTTATTTGGGGTCTTTTCTGATTCCACACAAATCTTAAGATGATTTGTTCCAACTCTCTGAAGAAAGTCCATGATATTTTGATAGGAATTGCATTGAACATGTAAATTGCCTTGAGGAGCATTGATATTTTCACAATGTTAATTCTTCCAATCCATGAGCATGGAATATTTTTCCATCTCTTTGTGTCTTCCTCAATTTCTTTCAGAAGTATCTGTAGGTTTTAGGGTATAGGTCCTTTACCTCTTTGGTTAAGTTTATTCCTAGGTATCTTATGCTTTTGGGTGCAATTGTAAATGGGATTGACTCCTCGATTTCTCTTTTTTCAGTCTCATTGTTAGTGTATAGAAATGCCACTGATTTCTGGGCATTGATTTTGTATCTTGCCACACTGCCGAATTACTGTATGAGTTCGAGCAATCTTGGGGTGGAGTCTTTTGGGTTTTCTAAGTACAGTATCATGTCATCTGCAAAGAGGGAGAGTTTGACTTCTTCTTTGCCAATTTGAAAGCCTTTTATTTCTTATTGTTGCCTGATTGCTGAGACTAGGACCTCTAGTACTATGTTGAATATCAGTGGTGAGAGGGGATATCCCTGTAGTGTTCCTGATCTTAGGGGAAAGGCTCTCAGTTTTTCCCAATTGAGAATGATATTTGCTGTGGGCTTTTCATAGATGGCTTTAAGGATACTGAGGAGTATTCCCTCTATCCCTACACTCTGAATGTTTCTTTTTCTTTTTTTTTATTTATGATAGTCACACACACAGAGAGAGACAGAGGCAGAGACATAGGCAGAGGGAGAAGCAGGCTCCATGCACCGGGAGCCCGACATGGGATTCGATCCCGGGGCTCCAGGATCGCGCCCTGGGCCAAAGGCAGGCGCCAAACCGCTGCGCCACCCAGGGATCCCAACTCTGAATGGTTTTGATCAGGAATGGATGCTGTATTTTGTCAAATGCTTTCTCTGAATCTATTGAGAGGATCATACAGTTCTTGATTTTTCTTTGTTGATATCTATCACATTGATTATTTTATGAAGCTTTGCACAGTGGCAGTATCGTAGCCAATGAGGTATATCCAAGGCTCGATTTTTGCTAATTGTTTTTCTTTCTTTTTTTAATAATAAATTTATTTTTTATTGGTGTTCAATTTACCAACATACAGAATAACACCCAGTGCTCATCCCGTCAAGTGCCTCCTTCAGTGCCCGTCACCCATACACTCCCACACCCCACCCTCCTCCCCTTCCACCACCCCTAGTTCTTTCCCAGAGTTAGGAATCTTTATGTTCTGTCTCCCTTTCTGATATTTCCCACACATTTCTTCTCCCTTCCCCTTTATTCCCTTTCACTATTATTTATATTCCCCAAATGAACGAGACCATATAATGTTTGTCCTTCTCTGATTGACTTATTTCACTCAACATAATACCCTCCAGTTCCATCCACGTTGAAGCAAATGGTGCGTATTTGTCATTTCTAATGGCTGAGTAATATTCCACTGTATACATAAACCACATCTTCTTGATCCATTCATTTTTTGATGGACACCAAGGCTCCTTCCACAGTTTGCCTATTATGGACATTGCTGCTAGAAACATCGGGGCACAAGTGTCCCGGCGTTTCATTGCATCTGTATCTTTGGGGTAAATCCCCAACAGTGCAATTGCTGGGTCGTAGGACAGGTATTTTTAACTCTTTGGGAACCTCCACACAGTTTTCCAGAGTGGCTGCAACATTTCACATCCCCACCAACAGTGCGAGAGGGTTCCAAAGGGATTCAAATTGGCATTCTATACTTTTTAGGGTATAGATCCTTTACTTCTTTGGTTAGGTTTATTCCTAGGTATCTCATGCTTTTGGGTGCAATTGTAAATGGGGTTGACTCCTTAATTCCTCTTTCTTCTGTCTCATTGTTAGTGTATAGAAATGCCACTGATTTCTGGGCATTGATTTTGTATCCTGCCATGCTACCAAATTGCTGTATGAGTCTAACAATTTTGAGGTGGAGTCTTTTGGGTTTTCTATGTAGAGTATCATGTCCTCAGCGAAGAGGTAGAGTTTGACTTCTTTGCCAATTTGAATGCCTTTAATGTCTTTTTGTTGTCTGATTGCTGAGGCTAGGACTTCCAGTACTATGTTGAATAGCAGTGGTGAGAGTGGACATCCCTGTCTTGTTCCTGATCTTAGGGGAAAGGCTCCCAGTGCTTCCCCACTGAGAATGATTTTTGCTGTGGGCTTTTCATAGATGGCTTTTAAGATTTTAAGGAATGTTCCCTCTATCCCTACACTCTGAAGAGTTTTCATCAGGAATGGATGGTGTATTTTGTCAAATGCTTTCTCTGCATCTAATGAGAGAATCATATGGTTCTTGATTTTTCTCTTCCTGATATGATGAATCACATTGATTGTTTTATGAGTGTAGATCCCACCTTGCATCCCAGGGATAATCCCACTTGGTCATAGGGAATAATCTTTTTTTTTAATTTATTTTTTTATTCAAGCACAATTTGCCAACATATAGTGTAACAACCAGTGCTCATCCCGCCAAGTGCCCCCGTTAGTGCCCATCACCCAGTCACCCCAACCCCCCGCTCACCTCCCCTACTACTACCCCTTGTTCATTTCCAACATTTAGGTGTCTCTCATGTTTTGTCACCCTCACTGATATATTCACTCATTATCTCTCCTTTCCCTTTATTCCTTTTCACTAATTTTTATATTCCCCAAATGAATAAGACCATATAATGTTTGTCCTTCACTGATTAACTTACTTCATTCAGCATAATACCCTCATGGTCCATCCATGACGAAGCAAAAGGTGGGTATTTGTCATTTCTAATGGCTGAATAATATTCCATTGGATACATAGACCAAATCTTCTTTATCCTTTCATCTTTCCGTGGACACAGAGGCTCCTTCCACAGTTTGGCTATTGTGGACATTGCTGCTAGAAACATCGGGGTGCAGGTGTCCCGGTGTTTCACTGCATCTGTATCTTTGGGGTAAATCCCCAGCAGTGCAATTGCTGGGTCATAGGGCAGGTCTATTTTTAACTCTTTGAGGAACCTCCACACAGTTTTCCAGAGTGGCTGCACCATTTCATATTCCCACCAACAGTGCAAGAGAGTTCCCTTTTCTCCACATCTTCTCCAACATTTGTGTTTTCTTGCCTTGTTAATTTTCCCCATTCTCACTGGTGTGAGGTGGTATCTCATTGTGGTTTTGATTTGTATTTCCCTGATGGCAAGTGATGCAGAGCATTTTATCATGTGCACGTTGGCCATGTCTATGTCTTTGTGAAATTTCTGTTCATGTCTTTTGCCCATTTCATGATTCAATTGTTTGTTTCTTTGCTGTTGAATTCACTAAGTTCTTTATAGATCTTGGATACTAGCCCTTTATCTGATATGTCATTTGCAAATATCTTCTCCCATTCTTTAGCCTGTCTTTTAGTTTTGTTGACTGTTTCTTTTGCTGTGCAGAAGCTTTTTATCTTGATGAAGTCCCATTAGTTCATTTTTGCTTTTGTTTCTCTTGCCTTCATGGATGTATCTTGCCAGAAGTTGCTGTGGCCAAGTTCAACAAGGGTGTTGCCTGTGTTCTCCTCTAGAATTTTGGTGGAATCCTGTCTCACATTTAGATCTTTCTCCATTTTGAGTTTATCTTTCTGTATGTTGTAAGAGAGTGGTCTAGTTTCATTCTTCTGCATGTGGATGTCCAATTTTCCCAGCACCATTTATTGAAGAGACTGTCCTTTTTTCAGTGGATAGCCTTTCCTGCTTTGTTGAATATTAGTTGACCATAAAGTTTAGGGTCTACTTCTTGGTTCTCTATTCTGTTTCATTAATCTCTGTGTCTGTTTTTGTGCCAGTACCACAGTGTCTTGATGACCACAGCTTTGTAGTACAACCTGAAATCTGGCATTGTGATGCCCCCAGATATGGTTTTCTTTTTTAATAATATCCTGGCTATTCGGGGTCTTTTCCGATTGCACACAAATCTTAAGGTGATTTATTTCAACTCCCTGAAGAAAGTCCATGGTATTTTGATAGGGATTGCATTAAATGTGTAAATTGCCCTGGGTAACATTGACATTTTCACTATATTAATTCTTCTGATCCATGAGCATGGAATATTTTTCCAACTCTTTCTGTCTTCCTCAGTTTCTTTCAGAAGTACTCTGTAGTTTTTCGGATATAGATCCTTTACCCTTTGGTTAGGTTTATTCCTAGATATCTTATTATTTTGGGTGCAATTGTAAATGGAATTGACTCCTTAATTTCTCTTTCTTCAGTCTCATTGCTAGTGTATAGAAATGCCACTGATTTCTGGGCATTGATTTTGTATCCTGCCTCACTGCCGAATTGCTGTATGAGTTCTAGCAATATTGGGGTGGAGTCTTTTGGGTTTTCTACGTAGAGTATCATGTCATTGGTGGAAGAGGGAGAGTTTGACTTCTTCTTTGCCAATTTGAATGGCCTTTAATGTCTTTTTGTTGTCTGATTGCTGAGGCCAGGACTTCCAGTACTATGTTGAATAGCAGTGGTGAGAGTGGACATCCCTGTCTTGCTCCTGATCTTAGGGGAAAGGCTCCCAGTGTTTCCCCAATGAGAATGAATTTGCTGTGGGCTTTTCGTAGATGGCTTTAAGATGCTGAGGAATGTTCCCTCTATCCGTGCACTCTGGAGAGTTTTCATCAGGAATGATTGCTGTATTTTGTCAAATGCTTTCTCTGCATCTATTGAAAGGATCATATGGTTCTCGTTTTTTCTCTTGCTGATATGATCAATCACATTGATTGCTTTATGAGTGTTGAACCAGCCTTGCATCCCAGGGATAAAACCCACTTGGTAATGGTGAATAATATTCTTAATGTATTTTTGGATCCTATTGGCTAGTATCTTGTTGAGAATTTTTGCATTCATGTTCATCAGGTATATTGGTCTGTAATTCTCCTTTTTGGTGGGGTCTTTGTCTGGTTTTGGAATTAAGGTGATGCTAGCCTCATAGAACGAGTTTGAAAGTATTCCATCTGTTTTTATCTTTTGGAACAGCGTTAGTAGAATAGGTATTGTTTCTTCTTTAAACGTTTGATAGAATTCCCCTGGGAAGGTATCTGGCCCTGGACTTTTGTGTCTTGAGTGGTTTTTGATGACTGCTTCAATTTCCTCCCTGGTTATTGGCCTGTTCAGGTTTCCTATTTCTTCCAGTTCCAGTTTTGGTAGTTTGTGGGTTTCCTGAAATGCATCCATTTCTTCTAGATTACCTAATTTATTGGCTTATAGCTGCTCATAATATGTTTTTAAAATTGTTTGTATTTCCTTGGTATTCGTTGTGATCTCTCCTTTTTCATTTGTGATTTTATTAATTAGAGTCTTTTCTCTTTTGTTTTTAATTAGGCTGGCTAATGGTTTATCTATCTTATTAATTCTTCTAAAGAACCAACTCCTGGTTTTGTTGATCTGTTCTACAGTTCTTCTGGTCTCTAGTCATTGAGTTCTGCTCAAATATTTATTTACTCTCTTCTTCTGCTGGGTGTAGGTTTTATTTGATGTTCTTTCTCCAGTTTCTTTAGGTGCAAGATTAGCCTGTGTATTTGAGTTCTTCCCAGTTTTTTGAGTGATGCTTGTATGGCGATGTATTTCCCTCTCAAGACTGCTTTTGTTGTATGCCAAAGATTTTGAATGATTGTATTTTCATTCTTATTAGTTTCCATGAATCTTTTTACTTCTCTAATTTCCTGGTTGACCTTTTCATCTTGTTAGCAGGATGCTCTTTAACCTCCACGTGTATGAATTTCTTCCCAATTTCTTCTTGTGATTGAGTTCAAGTTACAAAGCATTATGGTCCAAAAATATGCAGGGAACAATCCCAATCTTTTGATATCATTTGAGACCTGATTTGTGACCCTGTATGTGGTCTATTCTGGAGAAAGTTCCATGTTCACTTGAGAAGAATGTGTATTCATTTGTGTTTGGATGTAAAGTTCTGTAGATATGTGTGAAATCTATCTCGTCCAGTGTATCATTTAAAGCTCTTTTTTCTTTGGAGATTTTATGCTTAGAATATCTATCATTTGTAGAAAGTGCCATGTTCAAGTCTCCTAGTATTGGTGTATTATTATCTAAGGATGTCTTTACTCTGGTTTTTAATTGATTGATATACTTGGTAGCTCCCACATTAGGGGCATAAATATTCATGATTGTTAAAACCTCTTGTTGGATCAATCCTTTAAGTATCATATAACTGTCCCTCTTCATCTCTTACTACAGTCTTGGGATAAAGGGTTCAATCCTCTGACATGAGGATTACTACCCCTGCTTTCTTTTGAGGACCATTTGAATTGTAAGTGGTTCTTCAACCTTGCATTTTCAGGTTGTAGGTGTCCTTTGGTCTAAAATGGGTGTGATGTAAACAGCAAATAAATGGGTCTTGCTTTATATCCAGTCTGAAACCCTGTTCCTTTTGATGGGATCATTAAGCATATTCACATTCAGAGTTACTATTGAAAGATAGGAATTTAGTGTCATTGAAATGACCTATTCAATCCCTGTTTTGTGGGTTATTTCTTTGGGCTTCCTCTTTCTTTTACAGAGTCCCCCTTAATATTTCTTGGAGAGCCGGTTTGGTGGTGACATATTCTTTCAGTTTCTGCCTATCTTGGTAGCTCTTTATCTCTCCTTCTATTTTGAATGACAGCCTTGCTGGATAAAGTATTCTTGGCTGCATGTTCTTCTCATATAGGACCCTGAGTATATCCTGCCAGCCCTTTCTGACCTGCCATGTCTCTGTGGAGAGTCTGCTGTTAATCTGATAGTTCTCCCCATATAATTTAGGGATCTCTTGTCTTTTGCTGCTTTAAGGATTTTCTCTTTATCTTTGGAATTGCAAGTTTCACTATTAAATGTCGAGGTATGGGATGGTTTTTATTGATTTTTGAGCGGGGATCTCTCTATCTCTGGGATCTGAATGCCTGTTTCCCTCCCCAAGTTAGGGAATTTCTCAGCTATGATTTGTTCAGATATGCTTTCTCATCCTCCGTCTGTTTCGGTGCCCTCGGGAACCCCAATTAAACAAAGATTTTTTCCTTCTGAGGCTGTCATTTATTTCACTTAACCTTTCATCATGGTTTTTCAATTGTTTGTCTCTTTTTTCCTCAGCTTCCTTCCTTGCCATCAACTTGTCTTGTATGTCACTCACTCTTTCTTCTATCTCATTAACCCTTGTCGTTAGGACCCCAGTTTTTATTGCATCTCATTTAATTGATTTTTAATTTAGGCCTGATTAGATCTAAATTCTGCAGTCTGAAGTCTCTTGAATCCTTTATGCTTTTTCCCAGATCCTCCAGTAGCTTTATAATTGTGCCTCTAAATTGGCTTTCTGACATCAAATTTAATCCAAATTCTTTAACTCTGTGGGCAAGATTAATGTTTCTTGTGTTGAGTTCTTCCTTCTAGTCATTTTGCTCAGTATAGAGTGCTAAAATCGAGTTGTACTGGAATCAGGAAGAAAAAAAAAACAAAGAAAAAGAAAAGGCAAGGCATTTTTTTTTCTATATACTGTTTCTATATACTGTAAGTCCCTCAACTTCCCATGGAGCTTTCCAGGGCTGCTGGGCTAAGAACTTGCTCTTCGTCTGTCCTTCCAACCAGTCTTCTGGGGGAGGAGTCTGCTGTGGTGATTCTTAAGTGTGTGCACCTGGGAGAGCTGCCTTGCCCTCTGCCAGGTACACAGCTCAGTGGGAGCTGTTTATCCTGTGTGGCCCCCATTCCCTCGCAGCCCTCCTCCATCCCAGGCACAGGGTGACACCAGGAGGAACAACAACACTGGTGGCAGCCAGCTCTCCAGCTCTGGAGTCAATTTCCGTAGTAACTCCTGCAGTCTCCCAGTCCACACTGGCCTGATGCTCTAGTGGCAGGTAGCGCTGACTGACACAGCTTGTTGGTGCTCAGTGACAGGAGCATCCTTGCTGTGCTGTGCCCTTCCCCTCCTCCACCTGTCCTGGGGGAGCGGAGGATCCTGGGCTGTGTCCCCCAGTGCCCTGGGATCTGTGGCCTGCCGTGCTGGATTTGTCCTTCTACCGGGGCTCCCGAAGGCAGCAGGGCACAGCCCCCTATGCCTGGAGCCACCGCCTGAGCTTCTCCCGAGGCTCCGGCGGGGTGCGCGTTCTAGCCCTTTACCGAGCTTGACCCACAGTCTGTGTCATGCTCTCCCCCTGGCGCACTTCCTCTGTTAGTGACCCCAGGAACCTGGAGGCTCCTCTGCCTCTCCTGCGGTTCTGCCTGAGTTCTCTACTAAGCACCTTTTCATTTGGGAAGAATCCGGTGCAGAGTTTTAAAATTCCTGTTTCTCTGGGATTGTGCTTTCCTGTCCTGGAGACTTTTGCTGCCTGGCTTTAGCCCGACTCCTCGTGGGGGCCCCTCCCTCACTGGATTCTTATTTAATTTTTTTTTTTTTTATGTTTTCCTACCTTGTTAAAAGCACAAACTCTTCTCTCTGTAGCATTCCAACTGTTCTCTCTTTAAATCTCAGTTCAAATTTGTAGGTTTTCAGGATAATTTGAAAGTTATCTAGGTAAGTTGATGGGGACAGGTGACTTGGGGACCCTACTCTGCCATCTTGTCCCGCCCCCCAAAAAATTTTTTTTAAGATTTTATTTATTTGAAAGAGAGATAAAGAACAAGGAAGGGGAAGGGCTGATGGAGAGGGAGAAGGAGACTCCACACTGAGCAAGGAGCCTGATGTGGGGCTTCATCCCAGGACTCTGGGATCATGACCTGAGCAAAGACAGACACATAACTGCCTGATCCATCCAGGTGCCCCATATCAAGGAAACCTTTACCCACCCTGGGAGCAAAAATTTTCATATATATATATATATATATATATATATATATATATATATATTTTTTTTTTTTTACTAAAGTCTTATAGTTTTAGTTCTTACATTAATGTCAATGATTCACTTTGAGTTAATTTTCATATATGGCTCGGGGTAGGAGTGTAAGTTCTTATTTTGTCCATGAATGTCTAGTTGTCCAGCACCATTAGCTGAAAAGACCATGCTTTTTCCATTGAATTGCTCTGGCAGTTTGTTTTGAAAATCAGTTGACCGAAAATGTGTGAATTTTTCCTGAATTCTCTATTCTGGTCCATTGATTTACACATCTATCATTTTATAAATACCTCAATATCTTGATTACCTTAGCTCTATCATATAATTTGAAATCATGTAGTATATAAAAGAAGAAACAGAAAAGCACTTAAAAATTACTTTGGCCATTATACACAATTTGCATTGTATTACAAATTTTAGGATCATCCTGTTAATTCTGCCAAAAAAATTGCATTGAATCCATAGGTTAACTTGGGAAAAAAATTCACATCTTAAGAAGACTGAATCTTCCAATTGGAAGGGTGCAGTGTTCTCTTTATTGAGTTCTTAATTTTTTGGTAATGCTTTGTAATTTTCATTGTGAAGTCTTATGTTCTTTTGTTAAATGTATTCTAAACTATTTTATCTTATGTGAATTTTATTTTATTTTATTTTATTTTCAATTTTTTTTAATTTTTATTTATTTATGATAGTCACAAAGAGAGAGAGAGAGAGAGAGGCAGAGACACAGGCAGAGGGAGAAGCAGGCTCCATGCACCGGGAGCCTGACGTGGGATTCGATCCCGGGTCTCCAGGATCGCGGCCTGGGCCAAAGGCAGGCGCCAAACCGCTGCGCCACCCAGGGATCCCATCTTATGTGAATTTTAAAATCAGCTTGTTGGGGCACCTCGGTGGCTGAAAGGCTGAACATCTGCCTTTGACTCAGGTCATGATACTGGGGTCCTGGGATCAAGTCCTGCATCAGACTCCTTGAGGAGAGCCTGCTTCTCCCTTTGCCTATGTCTCCGCATCTCTTTCTGTGTCTCTCATGAATAAATGGATAAAATCTTTAAAATAAATAAATAAATAAATAAATAAATAAATAAATAAATAAGGACAGCTGGGTGGCTCAGCAGTTGTGTACCTGCCTTCAGTGCAGGATGTGATCCCAGAGTTCTGGGATTGAGTCCCACATCAGACTCCCTGCAGCGAGCCTATTTCTGCCTATTTCTCCCTCTGCCTATGTCTCTGCCTCTCTCTGTGTGTCTCTCATGACAAAATAAAGTCTTTAAAAATAAACAAATAAATAAAATCAGTTTGTTAATTTCCATAAACTAATGATGAAACATTTTATTAAGTTGTATTGAATCTGTACATTGATTTAAAGACAATTGACATCTGGAAAATATTTAATCAATGAATATATAAAGATAGAATAACTATATATTTAGACATTTAATATTGCCCAGTAATTTTTTTATAGTTTTTTGTATTGAGGACTACTATACCGCTTAGTACATTTATTACTCCATATTTGTGGTTTTTCAATGCTATGATAACTTTGTTTTTTAAATTTCATTTTTGAGTTTCTTGCTGCTATTATATAAAAAGAATATTGATTTTTGTATACTGATTTTGTTTCCAAAAATCTTGCTAAATTTTAAAAGTTACTTATAGATTCACATGGATTCCTTTTATATAGTAGGGTATAAATTTTTTCACTTATGAATGATGATGCTTTTACTTCTTCCTTTCTAATTCAAATGCTTTCTATTTCTCTGTCTTGCCTAATTTCACTGGCTGATCTCCAGGAAAATACTGAAAAGAAATAAAGAGAGTGAAGATCTTTGTTTTTGTCCCAACCTTGAAGAAATGCTCCTAGTCTCTGACCATCTAGGATGATTTTATTTAGAGCTCCTCACCAATTAATTAAGTCACTTGTGATTTCCCATAAGACCATGTATAGCCATTTTCTCTTTCCACAAAAAGTGGATGATGTGCATACAAAGTTTTACCATTGGGGGGATCTTTCCGACCCCACACTACTGTGTTTTTATTTTCTGATCATGCCAACAACATCTCTTGATCCACTGTAAATCAATTCAAATATATATTTTTTCTTTTCTCCCGGCTGGTCATACAAAATATTCCATTGGTTCAAAGATAAGAGCTAAGAGAGAGGCAACATGGAGGTGAGAGACAGTTGTTATTAGAGCTTACTTGTAATGTTTAGATCTGCTCAAGCCTGATCTTAAATATATCACTTCTGCTCTTAATGATGAATTTATGTTGGTTCTACTTAGTCTTATAACTACACACACACACATATAATATTTCCAAATATGTATATAATATTACTAAAAAGTATATATGGCAATAAAAGAAGATCTGAATCTGTATGTTGGAAAGGGTCTCCTGTGAACTAAGGAAATCTAAGTTCATGTCCTAGTAAAACTGTTAGATATTAAGATTTTTAAAAATCTGACTCTGTGTTAAAAGACAAAGTTTCTCACAAAGTACAGAAAATCTAGTTGCCATCAGATTTCTTAAAAGCAACAAAAGTAATGAAATCATGGATCATCATATACATAAAGATCAAAGACAAAATGTAAACCACATTTTTTAATCCAATTAAGCCATCCTTTGAATATCAATGATATAGGAAAACAGTTTAAAATATGAACAAAACTCAGGAGATACATATGCCTGACCTCTTCCTGAGGAACTTACTAAAAGATGACCTTTATCAAACCAAGATATAATCAAAGAAACATCAGTAAAAGGACTGGTTATAAGTTTTGAATGTATTTACTTATAGCTCTAACCCTAAAACAAATTGATATTAAGAATTGTTGTAAAAATTATATGTTATTACAAAGTAGAACTTACACCATTCTTAATTTTTTTCATTTTTTTTATTTTTTTAAATATTTTATTTACTTATTGATGAGAGACACACACAGAGAGAGGCAGAAGTATAGGCAGAGAGAGAAGCAGACACCCTCTGAGGAGTGTGATGTGGGACTCAACTCCAGGACCCTGGGATCATGACCTGAGCCAGAGGCAGATGCTCAACCACTGAGCTACCCAGGCATCCTTAACTCATTTTTTAAAGGTTTATTTATTTATTTTGAAAGCAGGGGGAGGGGCAAAGGGAGAGGATGAGAATCTCATCAGACTCCCTTCTGAACCCAATATAAGGCTCAATCTCATATCCCTGAGATCATGACCTGAGCTGAAACCAGAAGTCCAATCAACCGAGCCACCCATGTGCCCCTATACCATTTTTTAAATATGGAGAGAACAGAGAGCTAACAGGGAGAGTAGAATATCCTCCTCATTGTTGTATAGGCAATTGGTAGAATTCAAAATTTATTGCATAGCTGTTAAATAGTCAAAATCTAAATAAAGGAGACTGAAGATAATATATAAAGCACTAGTGTAAATTTTTCTATACTAATTCACATTTCTTAAATACCCAAAGAAATAAACTCAGTAAATATAAAGGAGAAAGGAACAATAATAATTACATATACATATATTACATATGCATATAAAATATGTATGAGGTGTGGGGGATATTTTTATTAAAAATAAATTTTTTATTTAAAAAAGTCAGGAAAGATAATCTAAAAAATGAAAATGGCTTCTTATAGGGATTGAGTCAGAATGAGGTTTGAAAGGATGGGAATTTTATTTTATTTATTTATTTTTAAAGATTTTATTTATTTTTTTATTTGAGAGAGAGAGCATGAGTGGTGGAGAGGATCTAAAGGAGAGGGAACAGCCAACTTCCCCGTGAGCAGGGAGCCCAACGTGGGGTTTGATCCAAGGACCCTGAGATTATGACCTGAGTCACACTGGCACTTGTGAAAGAATGGGAATTTTAGTGAAATATTCCAACATATCTTTTTATGTAGTTTTGATACTTGAAACTTCATAATGTTTTATAAACTCAAAGCTGAAATTAAAGAAATGAAGATGAAATTATAAAATTTGGGGCACTTGGGTCAGTGAAGTGTCTGCCTTCTGATCAGGTCATGATCCCAGAGTCCTGGGATCTAGCTCCTCATCAGGATCCCTGCTCAAGGGGGGGTGCCTGCTTCTCCATCTCCCTCTCCCCTTTGCTTGTGTGCACTCTGTCAAACAAATAAATAAAGTCTTTAAAAAGTAAAGATCAAAATTTCAACAGATAGAAACAAATAAACCTATGTATCAAGCTAATAATTAATTCAGGAAACTTCTGAATACTATGCTCTGATCATCATTAGGGGGATTTAGCTTAAGAACTAAAAATCTGCAAAGAAATCTTGGATTTTACTTGGTACATTTGCTGTTGATAGTGGTATTGGTAATCTGAGTAATGCAAGATAAAGCAGATGATAAATATATTGGGTTCTCACTGTGGGAGAAGGGAGAAATAAATATAGAGTGAGAGAAGGTGCAGAAGAATCCAGGAGTATTGGATGTGAAATTTTGTCATACTGAATAGAAAAAGGAAATCCATGAATCCATATTAATTCTAAAGAAAAACAGTGGGTAGGAGGAAAAGCTCTTCTTGACTAAAAAAATACAGCTAATATAAAAGGAATGGAGGGAAAATTATTGTACAATCACCAGTGTAAAGTTGATTCAGACAATAATCACGCATGGATACAAAACTAGTAGGTAAAATGTTGAAATATTTACTCAAGTCTCAAAGTACGACTATTCACATTATTTTTAATTACAATAAATATTTGTAATGGAGAAATCTAGCAGATACCACACTAACCAAGTAATAAAACTTAGCATCACCAATAATACAACAAACTACCATATGTGCCTGCTTTGGTGAGGAAAAGAGTATGTAACATCATCTATATATCATTTTCAAAAATATATAATGTGAATCTAATCATGAGGAAACAATCAGATGTATCAGATCTGAGGATTCCTATATAACTACTGCCCAAGCTTTAAAGAATCACGGTGATAAAAGAAAGAAAATATTATGAGGTGGTTTAGAGATAAATAAAGGCTAAAGAAATATAAAAACTAAAGGTGTGTGTTATTTAATTAGGTCTTGTTCAGAGAAAGAAAAATGCCATATGATTTCATTCATATGTAGAATTTAAGAAGCAAAACAAATGAACAGAGGAAAGGGGAGACAAATAAAAAAAAGGACTTAACAATAGAGGACAAAACTGATGGTCACCAGATGGGAGCTGGGTGGAGAGATGGGTTAAATAGGTGAAGGGATTAAGAATACACTTATCATGATAAGCACTGAGTTAATTGTGGAATCAGTATGTTGTGCAACTAAAACTAACTGTTAACTATACTTAAAAATATAAATACATAAAAACATAAGCAATATTATTGGAACAATTGGGGAAACTTGATTATGGGTTGTGAATTAGATAATATTATTGAGACAATGTGAAATACTATATGGTGTTGTATAAGAATGCTCTTGTTCTTAGGAAAAATATACTGAGATATGTAAGAATAGTGTCATGAAGTCTGTAATTTATGTCATATGGTTTCACAGAGATAATAAATAATTGAGCAAATATAGCAAAATATTAGCTATATTGAATTCTAGGTAAAGAAAATTTGTATGTTGCAACAACTATACTTATTCTTTAAACTTTTCTTTAGGGTTAAATAATTACTAGGAAATGGTGAAGGAAGAATAGTTATGGCATGTTTCATATGAGAAACAATTGTCATAAAAAGAGAAATAGAAAAACTCCTGGGAGCTAGTTAGTAGGTTTCATAAGTTTGAGAGGTCTGAAGTTCAGACTGTACTTAGTAGGAAAAAACCTCTGGATGAGAGGAGATTACAAGCATTTAGGTAATAAAGCATAATATTGTTGGTACTCAGTGCTGTGAGAAGTACCACAAAAATGGAAATGAAAGAATATAAGATTGACCTTTAAGTGTTACACTTCTGGATAAGCCACATATGGACCAGGGCAGAGGTTGCATAAGTCACTTTTTTTAAAAAGGGAATTGGCTTCCAGATCTGAAAAATGTAACTGAAATGTGGCATTTCTAAGAAAGTCAGTCATTGGTGGAAACATTGAATAGAGTTGGCCTAGGAAATGCTGGATACAAACTTCTTTAGGGACGTTGGCCAGTGAAGATGATTCTTTTGGTGGGGAGGATGCAGAGGAGCAGAGGGAGAGGGAGAGAGAGAAAATCTTAAGCAGGCTCAATGCCCAGCACAGAGCCTGACATGGGGCTTGATCTCACATCCCTGGGATCATGACCTGAGCCAAAATCAAGAGTTGGACGTTTAATCGACTGAGCCATCCAGGTGCCCCGTGTCAAGATGATTCCTAATGGAAGTTGAATATATTGGGTATTTGAGCTTACTGTCATCAAAATTCAGTTCCTCCAACTCCCTCTGTCTAGACCTCAAGCTTCATGAGCAAGTATCTGTTATTGAGGGCCCTGTACATCTTCTTACAGGGAAAGAATGTTCTGGTCATATGCACTGTCAGTATTCCAGTCCCTGTAATAGTTATTTCTCTATTTAAATCAAATTGGCATTCTGATTTTAAAATTCTATCTTCTCAGCTTAGTTAGTGTTAATTTGGTTGGTGGACTGCCCTAACAGGCTTCTAAACCTGCAACCATGACAGGCCATCTGAATGTGGTAAATTCTTCAGATTTGGCTCATTTGTCCCTTTGTTTATTTGTGCATTTATTCATGTAGCAGATGCTGTTGGTAACCTGGGTCTTATCAACATAGTACATGCCAATCCTAGTTCCTGTTGCCAGCATTTGCATTTTTTTTCTTTGGGCACTCTCTGACCAGCTGGAACTGTCATGCCCCTCCTGCAGCAAGCCAGCAGTGTGAGCAGTCACTGGGACAGTCAGTGTATAAAAAACTCCCTCTCCCTATTGACAGGATAAGTGTGAAGTGAATATTCTACACTTACTCTCAGAGTTCCTCAGCAGAATTAAGCACTATTCACCCACAGTGGATACTTGATTGATAATGCACACTTTTTGGTTTTTCTCCTTCCCTAACTCATTTCCTTGCTTCCCTACCAAAGTTTCTATGATCACCTCCCAAAGAAAATACTTGTACTCAAATTATTGCCTCAAATCTGCTTCTGAGGAACCCCAAAATAAGACAATTTCATTTATTCACCCATTCATTCATTAACATTTACTGAGCATTTGTCACGTGCCAGACAGAGTCAAGTCCTTAGCAATGCATGGTCTCCTTAATCATTATTCATATCATCCCCTTTACAAATGAAGAAATTGATGCTTTAAGAAGTTAAGCAGCTCATCCAACATCACAAAATAGAACTGAGTGCTGGAAGGGAGTGGTGGCAGATTAGTTTGGCTGAGGCTCTCACAATCTGAGTTCTGGGTTGAACAGTATGGAGAAGGAGGTTTCTGTTGGGGTAACAATTGAGAATATTGTTCTGGTATACAAGTATCCTCTGCTTCTGAAAGTTCATGTTACACCACTTTGCTTTTATGAAAGACACACTTTAGCACATACCTATTTTTACTAACTGAAAGAAATCTGAAGATTTTTACTTTTACAAAAAAAAAACAGTTGCAGTGAAAATAGTGCTCAGTATTTGTTTTGCAGCTAGCCATAATAGAAGCAGCGCATGCCCAGAGCAGGGGACAGTGTCATCACCAGCTTCTTCTCTAGGAACTACACTAGCATCTCAGCATCTGCCATAGTTTTTAACTGTCTCTATGAGAATCTTTACTTTTTATTTCCATTCATTGTGTCATCCATTAGCAAGATGTTTTCTAAGGTATCTGAAAAGCCTATGAGAGGTTCTTTTTTTTGGGTCTGGGAATGCTAAAAAGATTTTCAATGTAAATTAATGGTAATTGCTTTTTTTTGCTTTATGTCATTTCAGCTTATGAAGGATTTCATAGGAACATTCTACTTTTGAAAAGCAGAGAAAATTGTAATACTGTTAGAGATGACTGAATGATTAAAAAAGCATTTCAATAAAATATATTTGAATTTTAAAAAATTATCTTTATTTTCTGGGAAAATAACAACAACAACAACAACAACAACAACAACACACACACACACACACACACACACACACACCTGAATTTAAATCCTACCTCTACTAGGTTTCAGCTGTAAGACATACAGTTACTTACTCTAAGCTTAATTTCCTAATCCATAAAATGTATAAACTCAAAATTGTTATAAGAATTAATGAGATTTATTCAGACAACTAGCACCAAAAGCGTATAGAAATGTAATCTGTGGAAATAAACTGTCATTTCAGAAACTCCGTGTTAAATACTAAAATACAGATGCAATTAGTACCATGCTCAACCAAATTAAAACAAAACATAAAACATCTTATGACACGAATAATATCTACATTGTTGTCTTAAAAAGCCTTTGTCTTTCTATATCATAATGATGGTTTACTGTCACAAAGCAAAACTAAAAACAAACAAAAAAGGCAAGGGTTAGGTATAAAATTGTTTGAAGCAATCTTAGAGTCCAGAGTCCAATAGTAAATTTTATCATTTTAATAATTTTGTGCTGTTGGTGTCAAGCAAGAATAAAAAAAAGGAAATATTGCTTATCAATTGAAAACAATATTCATGGGTGGCTCAGCAGTTGAGCCTCTGCCTTTGGCTCAGGGTGGGATCAGAGAGTCCCGGCATTGAGTCCAACGTGGGGCTTCCTGCATGGAGTCTGCTTCTTCCTCTGCCTGTGTCTCTGCCTCTGTGTGTGTGTCTCTCATGAATAAATGAACAAAATTTTTTTAAAAGAAAACAATATTCATTATTCTTCCATAGCCAGATATCTTCTTTTGTTGATATCCTGAAGAAAAAAGTGTAGTCTGCACCATTTTTAATAATTGATTTTATTTAACCAATGCCCTTTCTTAGATTTAAAAAAGTATTTTGTTAGAATTCCTGTTAGAATAAGTATTAAAAATAGTTTTAGACATAGGAATGCAGTGTGAATGATTTCAAAGAACTAAATGATTCACTTGTTAGAAGGCAAAATTTCTGAGGATGGGTTCATTGATTCCAGTGGAACTGTTTTATTCAGAACAGCTCAGATTAGCAGCAGTAGCAGCAGCTGGTATTCAGTGAAACTCTTTTCCACCTACTCTCCAACTGGGTTTAAGGTAGGCACAAAGAGACTGAAATGACCAAGGTCAAAGCATGATAGCACTTCCAGGCTTTTTTCTTGAATGACTTTTTTTTTTAAATCCCAGTAAACATACAGTATTATATTAGTTTCAGTGTACAATATAGCACTTCATGGGACACCTGGGTGGCTCAGTGGTTGAGCATCTGCCTTCAGCTCAGGGCGTGATCCCAGAGTCCTGGGATCGAGTCCCACATCGGGCTCCCTGCAGGGAGCCTGCTTCTCCTCCTTCTGCCTATGTCTCTGCCTCTCTCTCTGTATCTCTCGTTGAGAATCAACTTTTTTTTTAATTTTTTTATTTATTTATGATAGTCACACAGAGAGAGAGAGGCAGAGACACAGGCAGAGGGAGAAGCAGGCTCCATGCACAGGGAGCCCGACGTGGGATTGGATCCCGGGTCTCCAGGATCGCGCCCTGGGCCAAAGGCAGGCGCCAAACCACTGCGCCACCCAGGGATCCCTCTCTGTATCTCTCGTGAATAAATAAAATCTTTTTTAAAAATACAATATAGCAATTCAACACTTCCATACATCACCCTATGCTCATTACAAGTATCCTCCTTAATACCCATCACCTATTTCACCATCTGCCCACCCACCTCCCCTCTGGTAACTATCAGTTTGTTCTCTATCGTTAAGTCTATTTCTTGATTTCTCTCTCTCTTTTTTCCCATTTGTTTTGTTTCTTAAATTCCATATGAGTGAAATCATATGGTATTTGTCTTTTCTGATTTATTTTGCTTAGCATTATACTCTGTAGCTCCATCCTAGTCATTACAAATGAAAGATTTCTTGCTTTTTTAATGGTTGAATAATATTCATATATGTATATATCACCTCTTCTTTATTCATTCATCTATCCATGAACCCACTTATGCTATTTCCATAGTTTGGCTACTGTAAATAATGCTGCAATAAACATAGGGGTGCATGTATCCCTTTGAATTAGTGTTTTCCCATTTTTTTGATAAATAATCGTATGGTAATTCTATTTCTAACTTCCTGAGGAATGTCCACACTGTTTCCTATAGTAGCTGCACAATTTGCATTCCCACCAGAGGCACAGGAGTGTATCTTTTTCTCCACATTCTTGCCAATACTTGTTTCTTATGTTGTTAATTTTAGCCATTCTGACAGGTGTGATGCAATACCTCGTTGTGGTTTTGATTTGCATTTTCCTGATGGTGAGTTATGTTGAGCATCTTTTCAGTATCTATTGGTCATCTGTAGGTCTTCTTTGAAGAAATGTCTATGCATGTCTTCTGCTCATTTGTTTATTGGATTACTTGGTTTTTGGTGTTGAGTTGTAGAAGTTCTTTGTATATTTTAGATGGTAACCCTTTATCAGATATATCATTTGTAAGTATCTTCCATTCCCAGGTGGTCTTTAGTTTTGGTGTTGAAGGGGATTAGGAGTGCATCTGTCTTGATGAGTACTAATACATGGAATTGTTGAATCACTATATGGTACACCTGAAACTAATATAACACTTAACTACATTGCAATCGGAAAATTAAAAAAAAAAAACAAGAAATTGCATGTAAAAGGGCTTCAAATGACTTTTTGAAAGTGTTTAGAGAACTGCTCCAGCAATGGACTCATGTGCGGAGTGGAAGAAGTTGGTGCTGGAAGGGAAAGCAGGGCCCACATCCAATGGGGCTTGGTTTTGGAGTTTGGACATTTTCCAGAAAGCTGTAAAGAACCAGTGACAGATTCAGGCAAGGATGCAATGAAATCATATTTGTTTCCTTAAAAAACATTCCACAGTGAGATTCAGTAGCGAAGTACTGTAATATGGACCAGCATTGTGTTGCATTTGGAAGATATAATAATGAATAAGGTGGTATGATCTTGCCTTTCCAGGGCTTACATTTGAGTTCAAGCGAGAAACACTAAGGATCTAAATTAAGGTAGTATCCGTGGGATTGTATAAAAGGAAATGGATGTTATAATCATAATAACCATCATAGCTAGTAATAATAATAGTTTATTACCACTTATTGAGCATGTCCTATATGTCGGGCACTAAACACTTCACACGTGCTGTCTGCCCATTTCCACACAATAGCCAGAATGATTCCAATGGGTTAAGTTTGTTGTAACTCTCTCAAATACTTCTAGGACGTCTCCACCTCATTCAGTGCAAATACCCATGTCCTCAGGATGAGGTACATAGCCTGGACTGTGGCCCACTCTGACTTCCCTGAGCTCATCTCAACTCTCTCACTTTGTTTCAGATACTGTGTATGTGTGTATGTGGAGGAGTATACAAATTTTCTAGGGAGTCCTAGGCTGCTGTAGGCACCTTTCTGCTTCAGGGCCCTCTCTGCCTGGAATGCTCTTTCCCTTATACCCTACATCTCATTCTGTCACTTCTGTCAAGCTTAAATGTCACCTTTTCAATGACACCACTCTGGCCATCCTGTGGCATTCTCTGTCGTCCTCACCTTGTTTTACAGTTCTCCTTAGCATTTATCACTTCTGATACACCAGATTTGTTATTTTTCTCTACTAGATCCTAAATCCCATGAGGACAGGCTTTGTTTACTGCTGTATTCTTGACACCTAGAACAGTGCTGGTCATTTTATCTGTCTGATAAACATATATTAAAAGGATACATGAAGACTTACAGTGGCCCTATGAGAATTAGTACTATTATTTTACCCACTTCATTGGTGAGGAAACAAAGACATTAATTGGAGGTTTATTTAACTGAAGGTTCTGTATCTAGTAATTGTCAGAACTTGGATTTGCATCAGATAAAAAAAATTAAGTGCTGGGCACTTTAATTATGCACCCAGCACTATTCTAAAACCTTTACATATATTAACACTTAATTCTCACAATAACCCCATTTTCAGATGAGAAAAATAAATCCAGGGAGGGATTTATGATTTTGCCTGGCATTTTTGCATTTGCTAATAAATTTGGAGCCTGTGCTCTTAACCATTTTGCTATGCTACCTATTTTTAAAACTGGTGCTTTAAGGAGTATATGACTTTCCATCCTAATTTGCCAGGAGAGTGAGGAAGAGGAAGAAATCTTGGATTACTAACATTATTGTGATTGAGGACTGCCACAGATGAGAGTCATCAAGTCAGGAAATGTAGGATGAGTTGGTTTCATTCTCCCTTAACTCCAGACATCCACATCCAAACGCCTCCTTGATTTCTTCATTTGGATATTAGGATACGAGTTCAGCTTCAGTAAAAGGTATCTAGAATAACCATGCAGATTATAGAAGTTAGCTGTCTCACACTAAAGCTCTGTGACTCACGAAGTCTTCAGGGATCCACCTTGTACCTACAAAATGGCTCACATTCCCATCATCAGAAAGGGACAAAGTGAAAAGAGGCATCCCATTTATTTTAGAGTATCATCTAGAAATTGCTCACATCGTTTCAATGGCCAGAACCTACTGACATGGCCACATTTAGAGAGTTTATTACAGGCAACCATGTGTCTGGCTAGATAAATCCATTATCATGAATGAATAGGAGAATGTATATTACGGGTCAACTAGCAGTCAATCTCTATTACAGATATCCACTACAAGGATAGAGGCATCTCTAACTTAACATTTGCAAAACCCAATTCCTGCTTGTTCTTCCAAAATCTGCTCTTCTCCAAAATTATTCCCGTCCTAGTTAGTGGTGGAAAATGGAACAAATGAGTAGTTTGATTTTAGACATGCCAAGTTTTGAGGTGCTATAGAACATCCAGTATAGATTTCCAATAAGGGGTTGAAGATATGTCTGGTTCTGAGTGAGATCAATAGTCAAGATTCAGACTTGATCCCTGACTGATATAAATGAAGAGGAAGAGTATATGTATATGGTACTGTCGGAGACTGCATAATACAGAGGGCAAAAAGAAGCAAGGATGGAAAGGAAGAACATTGTGCAAAGACTTCAAGAAGAGGGCCCAAGACACAGGGAAAGAGGCTGGAGAATGTGGGGTGATGGAACCAGTGTGTGAGCCTGCAAAAAGGTCAGATACCATGAACACTGAGAAGGAACTTTCAGATTTGGCCATTGTGCTTGTGCCATTAACACAAGCAGTGTATACAGTAAAATGGGGGCAAATGCTAATGTAAAGAGGGACTTAGAAATGACAAGTACAGATAGCTCTTCCAAATAGAAGGAACAGAATTAGTAGAGGGAGAATTTATGAAGAAGAGAGGGAACAACTAAGGGATTAAGAGTCTTGAGATTCTTTCCCACCTCCCACCGAAGGGGGAAAAAAAAGGCTGTAGAAAAAAGGATGGCTCACACTTTAAGGCATAAGACAACATAAAGACTCCTAATTCTGGGAAACGAACTAGGGGTGGTGGAGGGGGAGGAGGGTGGGGGGTGGGGGTGAATGGGTGACGGGCACTGAGGGGGGCACTTGACGGGATGAGCACTGGGTGTTGTTCTGTATTTTGGTAAATTGAACACCAATAAAAAATAAATTTATTATTAAAAAAAAAAGACAGGAGATCAGGGTGAGTGCAAATTAGGTAAATCTGCAGGAATCTGGGTGAAGGTGTGGAATTCATGAAGTGTGTAATGCCAATCAACGGTATTGATAATACTATTATTATTACTAAGCCCTAACATTTACTAAGCACCTCTCATATGTCAGTCAATATGTTAGTAATTTGACACAGGCAGAGGGAGAAACAGGCTCCTCACAGGGCGCCGGACATGATTTAATACTGTCATTTATCATTAATTGTTCTGGGATAATTTAAATTCCACTAGCTTATTTTTTTACGTTTTTTTTTTTTTTACAGGTTATAATTGGGAAGCCTATACATATATCTGACTTATAATGTTTTAAGAATGGCAGTTAAATACAGTGCTATGTAAGACTGTTGATTTTTAAAAAAAAATGAATATCAGATGAATGGGATCTATATAGTATTTCTGGGCTTAGCGAAGTCGTAAGCCATTAGGAATATTGTTTGTTAGTGATCCCACTACAGCTTTGCTAAGTGTCGCAGAGCCATAAAATAAGCCCTTTTAAATAAAAAGGTGACCTTGATAGTATGAAGACGCATGGCTTTAAGTGGCTTCAATTGTCACGGGGATGGAATCAGCATCCCCCCGGCTGGTGTGGACCCTGAGGCCACCATCTCCGAACAACCTGCCAAGGGATGGGCTTTCACCTTCTACTACAGTGATGACATTGTGTCGGCGGGAGGCCCAAGCAGATGACCTTGTCCCCTGAAGGTGGCTCACGCTCTCGGGGTACCTCTGCAGGACCTACACAGGTCGCCTGACGGGAAAGGGCTGAGATCGAAGGCCCGGCGTCCGGAGGCGTCGGCCCCGCTATGCGGGGCTGGAAGCCATCACAGCCCCCGCCCCCCGGCGGACCCATCCCGGTTAACATCGGGAGCGTTTATGTCCTAGCACGTCCCTGGACTTGGGTATACCAGGGGGCCGTCCAGCCCTCCCAGGGGCTCCAGGGGGCTCCCGGCGTTACCCCCTTCTTTCCGCGGGGGTAGAGCCACCACAGACAGAGGTGGCTCCATGGAAACGCGAACTCCTCTGCCTCGTCCCAAGATGGCGACCAGCCCTGGTAGGACTCCAGGGAGCCCTGAGCCACTTCCCCTTCCCAGCAGGCCCTGCGCGGGCGACGACGGCAAGAAGGCAGGGGGCAGAGCCGGCGTGAGAGGGCGGGGCACAGCGCTGCGCCCGCCCGCGCGCACCCCAGCCCCGCCTCACGTCGCAGCGTCCCGGCCCGGAGCTCTCGCCCGGCCGGGCGGCGCGCGCTGCCTGCTGGGATACTCGGCCCGCCCAGCCAGTCCTCCCGGCTTGCGCTGCGGCCGCGAGATCCGCGTTTTTTTCCAAGATGGTGGCGCTGGGTTCGGGGTGACTGGCAGTAGACGACAGAGCCTGAATCCCCTTCGCCGGAACCTCGACACACCGCCTTCCTCCCGCTCACGCACCCCGCTGCCACTTAGCCATCCGCCGGCCTGCGCGCTCGCCTTCCGCCGCCGCCTCGGACTTGGGCTTCATCTTTGCGGACCCAACGCTTCGGGCAGCGGGCGGCGGCGCCTCCCTCGGCGCGTCTCGGGGTCGCGCTCGGAGCAGTCCGCAGCCCAAACCCGGCTCGGCGGGCCCCGCAGCTCCCCGGCGCGGACAGGCGGCGGCTGGCGGCGAGCCTCGGGGTCTCTTGCGGCCCCGGCGCCCCCTTTCCCGGCCTCCGTCTCCGGAGAAGGAAGCGCGGGTCCCGCATGAGCCCCGGCGGTGGCGGCAGTGACAGGGAACGAGGCGGTGGCGGGCGGAGGCGGCGAGCGAAGGCTACTGCGACCAGTGAGGCAGCCGCGGCTGCGAGGGCCACGGCCCGGGCGCGGGGGCGACCGCAGGTCAGTGTGGCCGGGGGCCGTTCCCGACGTGGTCTGTGTCGCCGAGCCGCCTTCCGGGGCCTGGGAGGGAGGGTGGGAGGCTCCCGGACCGCGCGGCGGTAGGGGCCGGGGGAGGGGGGCTGCTGCCAGGACTAGGCCTCTGGTGGCGGCGGCGGCGGCGGCGGCGGCGGCGGCGGCGGCCTCCGTAACTGTCAGTCCTGGCCGAGGGCCGGAGGGAGGGTGGTGTGGCCGGAGGGGACGCGAGCGGGCCCGGGGCGGGGCGTGCAGGGCGTCGAGAGTTGGCCTCGGTGGAAGGGCTCGCGGAGCAGGCCGGACCCGGGCTGGTAGGGCCGGCCCTCTCCTCCCGAGGGGAGAGTTTTTCTTGAGGGCTCGGCCCGGTGGGTGAAAAATGCTGAGCCTGGCGCTGCGGTGGGTTGGGATTTGGGGGTGGACGGTGGCGGGGGCGGGGTTGGGGGGGGGAGGGCGGATGAAGTGGGAAATCAAGCCCCGGGTCGCGTCCACGGATTATCCGCGTTTTCATGTTAAACGTGAGTTACCGGGTTTGCCAGAAATTCCCTTAAATGCAAACCTGCAAACAGTTGGCATCTTTTACTTTCCCTTTTCAGTTGAGAAAATGAAAAGGACTCTATCTTCGTCATGGCGTGGAGGTTTTGTTGGTAAAGTGAGAATTGAACGTGGCAAATGCTTTAGTCAATAAAACTGTTAGAAATGATTTTAATGTAGACTTAGACTCCTTCAAAGATAATTTAGTCTCTGAATTTTTAAAAACGACCAATGGGCATACTGAAATAGAAATATTACTAAATCTGTCTGGCATTCTATTTATTAAGTGGCTAGGGTGCTGTTGAAATGTAAAAGAATAGTAATACGGGATTTACAGTCCATAGTTACCCTCCGTAAATATGAGGGGGAATATGGATATGACCCATAATTTTGGAGAATTCCACTGCCTGCAATATTGAAAGAAGCAGGAAATTATTCCAGAATATTCTGGGGGAAGAAAAGGGCCTGAAATGGAAAGGACCTAGAGTTTGGAAGTAAGACTGTTAAAAAGTTACCTGTCAGAGTCACTGTGGATACCCAGTAAATATCTTGAGTGAATTAGACAAGAAGGATAAGAAATGTTTATTCATAATCTCTGACTAATAAGTACTCAGATTATTGTGTAAGCCATGTAAAAATTTAGAATTTAGAAAGATAAAAATATGATTTTGTCATGATGTATATAGAAATAATTTTAGAGGTAGATAGTGCTTATAAATCGGGTTATCACATTTGTAATAAAATGAATACAATATTCACAATGATGCTGATAAGACCAAAGAATGAACCTGAAGCCGTTTAAAGAAACTAATAATCATGACAACAAAAGCAAGAAATAAATTCAAGAAATAATGATCTCCTTACGAGAATGGGATTGGAAACTAAGGAAGTCTTGTATTAATATATATTACCAAGTATTCTAAGTATTATGTACACTGTTGTCTGGACATTGCCTAGTTCTTGAGGACTTTACAGAGTAAATTACAATATTACAATGTTTTGGTTCCTTTTCAGGGGTTTTGTAAGCTGTTTTTGTTTTACTTCTCTGAAATTGTACATTTTTTTTTCATGGCTTAAAAAATACCTTCTTAAGTATGCTTATTAGAAGTGTGAGGAAGACATATTCTCATCTCACTTGCCCAGCTCATGTAATAAGGTTTATTGGGTATTTAAAATTGGATTTTAACATTTAATCAGTTGTATTTCTTAAACTTTAGATCATTTTTAAAGTGGTATTCCTCTCTCCTGTCCAAAAAAGAAAAAAAAAAAAATCACCCCACACATCTGAAATGATTTGCCATTTCAAATAAGCAGTCAGTGGAATAATCCAAAACTATGCATCATATCTAAATTTTTCAACCCAAACACTTGAAATATTTACAGATGTTTATTTTCTTAAATGATTATTGGTTATGTTCTTGTCATGTGGCACATTTTTGTTTATAGCTAAACTAGTATCGGTCAAAACAGGGACATTACATTAAGTATATAGGTATCTGTTAAGAAATTAGTTTTTTGATTTTTTATGAGTGAAGACAAATTTTCTCTTTTTAGGATAATTCGGGATAACAGAGTTTTGGCTGATTTTGACATTCCCTGCTCTGCCCCCACTGCAAATGAAAAGATAAATTCAGACATTATAGTGTATACAGGGAAGATAGCTTTGGAATTAGATTCCATTTTTAGTTCTGGGCTCAACCTTACTTGTTTGATCTTAGTTACTTAGTCTTGGTGAGCTGCAGTTTCGTCATCTGTAAAATGGGGTGGTGAAACTAACTCAGTTTCAAGGATTAGAGTTTGTAAAATGTCTGACATTTCAGCCCTCAATAAGTATTATCATTTGAAGTCTTCCTGAAACGCCGTTTTTTTTATTGTTCTTAATATTATTCTCACCTTACACACAGTGAACTCTTACCATGTTATCTTTTACATTATTTTCATTCTCACTACCTATGAATTCCCTTTAAGGGCAGGGACTTCTAGTGTTTACTAGAAAGTGTGTTGCCAGAGTATGGATGAATTAGTTACAGTAAATAGCTAACGTTATTGGGTACCTACTGTGACTGCTGTGAGGGTTAGGTGTAGGAGCTACAAAGACAGGAAACTGTGTGTTTGTCCTTTGGAGGCTTATAGTCTAGAGGACTTTCTCCACTTAACACCATGTTTTGTGAAGTCTATCACACAAGGGAGCCTCATCTGTGCTTTCGGTCATAGGGCAGTTCTGTGGACCCAACACTTCCTGCCTGCAGCTGCTATTCTAAAGAATATTGTTTTACGCTTTTATACAACTATTTGGCACATGTGATATACTTTATATGTCTTTATACCTTGGTCCTACTCCATAACCCAAAATCGGGCACAGTGTGTGTGTGTGTGTGTGTGTGTGTGTGTATGTGTGTGTGTATGAAATTTACTTTGGTAGTCCATAAAGACTTTGATATTTTTCTGGGGTGATTGTCTTCTGGTTCTAGATTTATAGAAGTTTCAAAGGTGAGTAGGACTGTCCTTGAGGCCAGGCACTCCCGTTTTACACCTGAAGAACTTGAACTGCAAAGCTTTAAAATGATTTTTCAAGGCCACCCAGGTAGCAGAGCTAGAACCACAGTCTGAGTTTCTGGACTAGAGTTCAGGACTCTTTGTACACAGGGGCACATGTTCTCTCCTACCTAATGGGAGTAGTTTGCTTCTATTTGAGTGTTTTCTACACTATTATTGGAAGACAGACTTCATAAGATGTCACCTTTGGCCTTCTCTGAGCATAACAATGCAGGAAATGGGGCTTTTTCTTCTAATAAAGGAAGTCAATTGAAACTACAGTAAATAGAAAGGATGTTAATGTACAAACATATCTTGTGTATGGAACAGGTGTTTAAAATATTTAAAGGTGCTATATAATGTCATGACTTAAATACATAAATACATATTTATAAATAATAAATATTTATACCAGCTTTCATTTTCATTTACTCTCAGAAATGTTACCTATAGTGTGCTTTTATCTAAGTTATCTTTAATAAGTAAACACCATTATGGATAATAAGTTAAAGTTTTTTTAAGTTTAAGGCCAATCTGAGAATGAAATAAAACTAATACTTTTTTTTTGGTAATATTGCTGTTTGCAAATGAGATTTAGCTGACAGTTGTTACTGTTTGATTCTAAGCTTCATGACTGTGAACTCCCTAAATTATATATAAATTTTAAGTTTCAGAGTCTCAACAGGTTCAGTGAACAAAAGCCACCAAGAACCACTGATGTGGAGGAAGAAGCACTTACTTTGGTGTCAGAAGATCATGGGTTCATCCTTCCCATCTAGCTTCCTATCTGGTCCCTAGCAGGTCATTTATCTTTCAAAGCCTATGTTCTGTTAACTTCTGTTAAATAAGGTGATACTTGCTTTGTCTGTTTCAAAGGATTGTTTTTCAGATGTGGTCATTCTCAAACATTGGAATAATACTGTATAAAGTGACCTTATACATGATTTAGTGACTTGCCCAAGAAAACCAAGTTGGTTGGTGGTAAACACATGATTGGAACCTTGGTATATTTACATGCTTTTCTCTATAAACATTTTTAAACTTTTCATACTTCCAGAAGTATTATTTTGGGAAATATTTAGTGCGTGAATTTATTTTACATTTGTTAACTACATTTGAAATAAACAATAGATCTTAATAATTAGCGATGCGGGGGCAGCCTGGGTGGCTCAGTGGTTTAGTGCGCCTTCAGCCCGGGGCGTGATCCTGGAGACCTGGGGTTGAGTCCCACGTCACGTCAGGCTCCCCACATGGAGCCTGCTTCTCCCTCTGCCTGTGTCTCTGCCTCTCTCTCTCTCTCTATGTCTCTCATGAATAAATAAATAAAATCTTTAAAAAAAATTGTTGATGCACTATTTGGTATCATTAATCCTTAGTCAAATTCCTTCTGTAATTACCTTTACTTCTTGACCTCTTGTTAATTTGATAAATGGCAGGTGAATCATAAGGTTGACATAGATTCTTACTTGGTAAGATTATTCCTGAAGTTCAAACCTAGGAAGTCTGCTGGAATCTACAAGACATCACATTGGATCATAGAAAAAAATCCTATATAAGACTTTATTAAAGTCAGCATCTATACCATAAATACAAGCATGGAAGTTGCATTTGATCCCTCAACACTTATTAAACAAATAGGATAAAATGTTCCTTAAATGAAACTCCTTGGCCAGTATGGAGCTTAATGTGACTCTTAACAGTTAAGTGTGTTACAGAAGTTGACTTTCTATACTCTTCCAGGTTAGTTGAGGTTAGTCAAGCACAGATCCTTTTATATTACAGAAATAAAACGAAAAAAAAATTGACCTGTCTCTGCAGTATGCAGGCTTGTAACTCTTTGTTGCTAATGCAATGTGATGACTTCTTGTATCAAGAGGGATATCTTATCCATTTCAAGCTTCTAATATAATAGACTTCTATTCTTGGATGTGAGAGGATAGTGTTAGAATTGTTTTTGTGGCCTGTAACCACTATCCTAATATATTTACTTTTATATTCTTTGTAATTCAGAATAAATTCTGAATTTTTCCTCTGAATTAAATATGCAGACAGTACAGAGAATAATGTAACAATCATGTATCTACCATTCAATATGGATAAATGTCACATTTTGTCTCTTGTACTCTTTAGCTCCATCTTTAAAACTGGTGTTACTCATTTTCTTCTGAGATGATACTTCTAGCACTGTAGATACCACTATGGGAGTTTTCTTCGTGCTGCCAACAAATACTTCCTTTCTCTTGTCAGATGTAAAACATAATCCTTTTCCTTGGAAGGGAAAGGATGAAATGCCCACCAATGTTTTCTCTATAAAGGTAATGGGGTCATAGGGAGAAACATGAGTATTTCCAGCTTATTAATTATTTTAGTATTTTTTCTTATGGATTCTATTTATTGTGCTTCTGTGTGTGTATATGTGCCAATATTGATAACCTTATAATGTGCCGTAAATAAGGATGTTGATTATTTACCTTTGTTAAATAAAGTTTTTGTTTGGGGAAAAATATAATCTTTCGAGCACCTGTTGTATGTGATATGTATACTGATCTATTTCACACAAAGAGTAATTGGGTAACATTTTTCTTTTATACTTTTCTTTTTTCTTTTTCTTTTTCTTTTTTTTTTTTTTTAGATTTTATTTATTTATTCACAAGATACACAGAGAGAGACAGAGACATAGGAAGAGAGAGGAGAAGCAGGCTCCATGCAGGGAGCCTGATGGGACTCGATCCCAGGACTCTGGGATCATGCCCTGAGCAGAAGGCAGATGCTCAGCCACTGAGCCACCCAGGCATCCCCTCTTGTAGTTTTCTGAAGTGAGCTGACATTGCATTATATTCCATGTTGATGATAGAAACTATGCTGTTTAAGATATTCTAAATTTAAAACTTCTAAGAAATGAAAGTTTCCCTAATTACTTAAGCTGTTTCATTCATATTCAATTTCTTACACATTTTTCTATATCTGTGACATATTACTATAGACTGAAAGATAATGTCCTTCCAAAATTTAATATGTTGGTATTGTAACACCCATTTAAATGGTATTAGGTGGTGAGGCCTTTTGGAAGTGAGATCATGAGAGTAGAGTCTTCTTGAATGGGATTAGTGCCTTATAAAAGATTTCAGAGTTCCCTCTTCCGCCGTATGAGGACCCAGCCAGCAGACAGACAGCTAGCTGTCTGTAAACCGGGAAGGTGGTTCTTGTCAGATACTGAATTTGCCAGTTTCTTAGGCCCTAGGAATTTGAGAAAGAAGTTTGTTTATAAGCCACCCAGTCTGTGGTATTTTGTTTTAGCAGCCTGAAATGGACTAGGACACATTAAATATATTTAAAAAAACAGAGAGGGAAAGTAGGAAATTAAATGGATAAAGTTTGGTAGGTAAGGTAGGGATACATTGTGCTTGACAGAATGGAAATGCTTAAAAAGTGGAGAATAGTATTGAAATATGAATGCTTAAGGAAATATATTAGAAAAACCAAGCTAACTTTAGTTTTAAATACATAAAACTAGATTTCTGCATTTCAGATATTATTGTATATTTCTTTACTGCCCAGAGTACTGTATTTCAAATTATCAACATGAAAAAGTCTAACTGGTCTCATTTAACTTTAGAAGGGAGTCAGTTCGCTCCTAAAATTCTTCTTACAACTTGTGGGCTAGATGAAAGGCAAGGAAGGGTGAACTTAAAAATAGTTGGATCTCAACTGGAAAATAGGTAAGTCACTTATCTCAACTGAAATTAAATCTTTTCTTTCCTCTTGGATTGAAGATTCTAGGAGAACAATAAACATTTGCTGCCTGTCTCCTTTTTTTCTTTTCATGTATAGTTTTATATATTTGTAGGTGCTTGATGAGTTCAGGACTACTTTTAGATATCTACTGTGGGTTGATGAACTAAGAAAGAATGGTCAGGAACAAAATCCTCTAGGCTTCAGAACTTTAATTAATTTTAAGTAGATACAGGACTAGGGGTCAGCCTAGATAATGGGCCAAAGACCTATCTATGTTATGGCCCCACTTTACTGCCTCTGCCTGTGCTGACTTTGACAAGGCTTTCCTAGTAGGAAGGGTATGTTTGTGTTCTCCGTAATTCTAGCTGACATCAGACTTTGAGAAATTGAGGCTTATCCCTACCTTACAAGTGTCTCTTAAGTGATCAAGATTTAATTCCCCTAAGTGCTATTTTAGACATGTAGCATGTGTTTAAAACTGCCATGACTACAATAGTATTTATTTTATGTTCTTATCTCGATATCTTCCTTTAATAAGAGTAGATTGGGTTAGATGATCTCAAAGGTAACTTTCAGTTTAGATACTATATTCATTTTTTCTCTTTGAATATATGTTTTAATTATTATACTTAACACATACAGTAAGTAATATAGGAAATATTCATTCCATTCAGAACTGAATTCTTCCACTTTCGATTTTTGAGAAGTAAATGCAGTCTTATGTATTCACTTAACAGCAACATCGTCCTAATCTTTCCCAGTCCTATTACCCTCTTTCTACTTAGATAATAACAATCCTGAGGTTGAGTATACATCATATTGTTTATACTTTTACTGTACCCTTGTACGAGTATCCATAAGTGATAGATGTTCTGTTTTAAATTTTTACAAATGGTACTGTATTGTACAGAATCTTTCATCAGATTCCTTTAAAAAATTTTTTTTGAGATTATATATATATATATATATATATATATATATATAGGTGGATGTGTGTCTAGTTTATTCAGTTTGCCATATGGTACTCCATTGTATGGCTATATAAAATGTATTTCACTATTGATGGATATTTTGAGTTATTTCCCTTTTTGTTATAAAAAATGCTGCAGTGATTGCGTTTACACATTTTTTTGGTTGAGATATTGGGCAGACTCATTAAAGTGAAATTGCCTGGGAATAGGTTGTGAACAACTTTTACTTTATTAGATATTTTTAAATTCTTCAATAAAATCAATACGCCAGTGTATACTTTACCAATATATGTGTATTTTGTTTTCCAGCATCCTAGCCCATACTTGGGATTGTCCTATTTTAAAATTTTTGCAAATTTGATGGCTGTGAAATACCTTTTTTTTTCCTACCTCACTTTAATTTGCACTAAATGGTGAAAATTGTGGGTAAATGGATATGAATTTTATTATTTTTGGTATCTTTTAAGTTTTGTAAATTAAAGAATTGTTTTAAAAGAATGAGCCATTTTCATACAGTATATTTGTTGTAAGGGACCTTGAGGATCATCTCATACAACCTTCTTATTTTGCAGTGCAGCCATGAAAATTTACAGAATAAAATATTGCTTTTTGCCCATTATGGTATTCTCTTTTGGGATATAGAATCTCAAGTTTCACTGTTGAAATCATGAGTCTTTTCCTTTATGATTTGTATTTTTTGTTAAAATCCTCTTTTATATTGTCTCCTAGGGGTTGAGAGGTTCATGTTATTTGGGATTTTGTGGGTTTTTTCTTTTTTAAGATATTTTGTTTATTCATAGAGACACAGAGAGACAGGCAGAGACAGAGGCAGAGGGAGAAGCAGGCTCCATGCAGGGAACCTGACGTGGGACTTGATCCCGGGGTCTCCAGGATCACGCCCTGGGCTGCAGGCGGCGCTAAACCACTGTGCCACCGGGGCTGCCTGGGATTTTGTGTTCTTGTGAGTTTTTTTTTTTTTTTTTCTTTTTTTCATTTAGGTCCATGTGGGAGGGAGTCAGAAATCAGATTTTTTTTCATATGATAAGCTAGTTCCAACATTAAATATTGAATTCTTCCCTCTTTTTTTTTTTTTTTTTTGGTCACCTGTATCACCTGCCATGTACTTGGGTTTTAGTTTCTTTTTTTGCTTTTTAAAATTTTTTTGGTCTTTTTCTTTAAAACACCAGTACTACATTGTTTCATTTCAAATAGGTTTATATTAAGCTTTGAAATCTGAGAATATAGGCCTCTCTTTTATTAATTTTCAGAACTATCCTGGCTCTTAGACTTTCATTCTTTCATAATCATTTAAAACTGGTTTATCAGATTCCTTTGGAGATATTATTTGGAATTGCATTGAATATATATTGAGAATTGATGTGGTTCATTTTGTTATTTATTTGATTCTTCTGTATTTTGCATTTTTCTACATAAGTGCCTTTTACACATATCTTATGTTTGTTCTTAGATATTTGATTAATGTTTTTACATTTAAATAGCATCTTCTTTTAATAACATTTGGTTGTTGCTGGTATTGATTTTGTATCCATCAATTTGGATGAACTCCATCATTTCTAATAGTTTTTAATTCTTTTGGATTATTGTGAACAAATTACAATTCTGTCTTTTCAAGTGATCTTTTAAAAATATAATTCTAACCTTGTTACTTTCTATTTAAAGTTTTTCTTTGACTTGCCATTGCTTTTAGAGTAAAATTCAAAAACCATTATTAGTTAACAAAGTCCCACGTGATCTAGATTTTCTACTTCTTCAGCCTTACCTTTCTCCACACTCCCTATTGAACAGAACCATCCAACAGTACTGACCTTTTCAGTGTTTTGAGCTGTCCAACCTGTTTCTTTGCCAAACCCTTTGCCACTGCACATTTGGGCAACAAATTTCACCCATCCTTTAGGTCTCAGGGAATACTGCTAAATATTCCATAGTATTACTCAGGGAAGCCTTCTCTGAAGAATCCTCTTGTACTCACTGGTTTTAGTGCTTCCTTGTATTATGCTGTTATTGAATCCTGCTTTTTCTAAGTACATAATTTCAACTGCAATTATGTAATTTCTTTACTATTGAGTTGATTGTATGAGAAAAGTAAATGGTTCTCTATTTAAATGATTTTTTTACAGTAATCTTTAAACCAAATATGGGGCTCCCACAACCCCAAGATCAAGAGTCGGTGTTCCACCTTACTGAGCCAGCGAGTTGTTCCCTCTCTTTTTTTTAATGTGCAATTTCAAGCATTTGTGAGTGTTGGGTGAATGAATGAATGTTCGTGTACTGATTGTTCTAGAAATATTACGCCAGTTGGTAGCTAATCAAAAGAATGAAACTACTTTGAGGTATTTTACTGCACATTAATAGAAAATTAAATGCCCTCAATTTTTACTATTTATGTCCTTCAAGTGTGGCTGGTCTTTAGAACAACAATTTTCTGTTTTTAATAGAAGCAGTTTAGTTCACTTAAAATTATATGTGGTAAGTTTTCTTAAAAGCAGTTTGAAGTTAAATTAGAAGCCAGTGGTCTTTTGTTATCCTTAAGTCAGATTTTATGAGTTTGATACACAGGTGAAATAAAATAAATCTGCAAGTATGTGTTCATGATTATTTCAAGGAAAACCCACCTACCTTTAGTTATTTTAGTATCTTGTACTATACATCTTTGTGTGTGTGTGTATGTGTGCGCGCGCACGTGCTTGCGTGTATAACACAGGCTGAAAGCTAGCATAATTCGGGGTGTAATTTTAGGTTAGGCACTATATAAGATTGAACTCGAACTATCGTGCAAAAAGAACCCAGGGGAAAATTTCACGGTAGCAAGCCCTTGGGACTACATGGCACATTTGCTTCTATTTTCAGTTCATAGAATAGTTGACTAGAATGAGTGATTTATCATTAAAACTAGGAAATTGAAATAATTCTGGTGACTTAGAATTTCTAAAGGATCTCTGTAGATGACACTTGATCTACACTTAGATAAGATATGCTCACTGCTGGTAATCATGTGATAAAATAAGTGTGTAAAGATAACCTTATTGGGGGAAAATAACATTATTGACCTATCATGAGTCTGCTTTCTATAGTTATTCAGATAGGTAAATAAGCATAATTTAATTAATTTCTAAAATGTTCACAGAACCCAGAGGGAGGGCAGACCAGTTATTTTAGAGAGTTCAGTTCTTTTCCAGTGCACAGTGATTGTGATCCCAGAGTTCTCCTATGTATAACTGATTGTACAACCTAGATTTGCAGCACACTCTCAATTTTAAGTATTAGATTATTCCTATAAATCATAAAACCAAAAATTCCAACATTTTCATATTTCCAGAGAGCCTCCTTTATTTCCTGGTTGGTTGTCCCCCTCCCCCCATATTGGTGTGTAGAATTATTTTCGACTGAGGAAGTACAGGTAGATAGGTGTATATTTTTAAGTACAAAAATAAATGAACGTTTCCTCTCCCTTTCTTAGCTAATTCTAAAACATAACAGTTGTTCAATGTAAGTGTGGAAAAACATAAAATTGCCTGGCAAATACCAAACAAGTATATCCGTAACTATAGGTACATGCAGCTTTTATCCTTTCTTGAGAAATTAAAAAAAAAAAAAACAACAACAAAACACTGTAGTTTTTACAGTTTCTAACTTTATTGAGATATAATTCACATAACCATAAGATTCACCCTTTATTTTTTATACAGATTTTATTTATTCATGAGAGAGAGAGGCAGAGATACAGGCAGAGGGAGAAGCAGGCTCAATGCAGGGAGCCTGACATGGGACTTGATCCCGGGACCCCAGGACCACACCCTGAGCCAAAGGCAAACACTCAACAGCTGAGCCACCCAGCCATCCCAGATTCACCCTTTTAAAGCATACATTTCAGTTTTAGTATATTTGGGTTGTAGTATATTCAGTATATTTGGGTTTTAGTGTATCTACTACCACTAATAGAACATTTTCATCATCCCCAAAAGAAACCCTGTACCAGTTAGTAGTCATTCCCTATTCCCTTGTCCTCCAGCCTCTTACAAACTCTAATCTGCATGCTTTCTATGAATTTGCCTGTTCTAGACATTTCATATACAAGAAATCATGAAATACGAGCCCCTTTTGTGTATGGTTTCTTTTTGCATAGTATTTTTAACTTTTTTTTAATGGCTGAATAGTATTATACTATGAATGTGCGAACTGTTCAGCCATCAGTTGATAAATCTATTTGGATTGTGTCTTTTTTCGTATGAATCACATTGCTATAAACATTCATATACAGACTTTTGTGTGAACATATATGTTCAGCTCTCTTTGGTATATATATCTAGAGAAACTGCTGGGTCATGAGATATCTATGTTTAATATTTTGAAGAGCTACCAAAATCCTCCAAAGTGACTGCATCATTTTACAGTTGCATCAGTAATGTATGAAGGTTCTTTCTGATAGCTCTACTTACATGCCAAAGATGATTGTCTCTATTTTAGTAATTTTTGTGTGTGAAGGTTTCTCTTTGTGGTTTTGATTTGCATTTGCTTAATGATTAATGATAACATTTCATGTGCTGATTGGCCCTCTTTGGAGAAGATCTACTCATATCCTTTCCTGTGTTTTAATTGGGTCATTTTTTCTTTTTACTGGGCTTTAAGCATTTTTTATATGTTCAGATGCAAGTCCCTTATCAGATAGATGATTTCCAACTATTTCTCTTCATGCTATAGGCTGTCTTTTCACTTTCATGATTGTTTCCATGAAGCACCCAAGTTTTAATTTTTGATGAAGTCCAACTTACAAATTTTTCTTTTGTTGCCTTTGGTGTTAAGAAACCATTACCTAATCTGAGGTCATAAAGGTTTATGTCTGTTTTCTCTAAGACTTTTTAGTTTTAGTTCTACATTTAGGTCTGTCACCTGTTCTAAGTGAATTTTTGGATATGGTGTGATAAGTTTAGATCTGGAATGCGTTTGGGATGTTTTTGGATATGGTATACAAATACCTATCTTTCATTTTTTTTCCACTTGGGTAGCCAATTTTTTAGACCACTTGAGGGATCCTTTGCTCATTGATTTAAAATGCTGCCTTTTTATTTCATTCTATTTTTTTTAAAGATTATTTATTTTAGAGTAGTGGAGGAGCATAGGGAGAGGGAGAGGAATTGCAAGCAGACTCTGTTGAGCATGTAGCCCAGTTTGGGGCCCAATTCCACGACCCTGAGATCATGACCTAAACTAAAACCAAGAATTGTATGCTTAACCAACTCAACCACCCAGGAACTCCAAAATGCCACGCTTTTATAAACTAAAAAAATGAAGTATAATTTGTATCCTATAATGTATACATTTTTTAAGTATATAGTTTTATGTATTTTGATGCATGTATATACTGTAACAACTACCACAGTTAAGATACAGAACATTTGAGTTACTCCCCAAAAATGTTACTTTGGTAGTCATTCTTCCCTTTTTTTTTTTTTTTTAAATTTTTTTTTTTCATTCTTCCCTTTTTGCTCTGGGCAACCATTGATCTGCTTGCTAGTTTTCCCTTTTCTAGAATTGCATATAAATAATATGGTAAGTTATGTACTCTTTTTTTGTTTGTTTGGCTTTGTTCCTTCAATACATATTTGAGATTCCTCCATTTTGTGTTTATCAGTTTTTTTTTTTTCAAATATAGTGTGGCTGTGCCACAGTTTACTTATTTATTTGGTGAACATTTAGATTTTTTCCACCACTAGGATGTTGTGAGAAAAGGTACTCTTTGCATGTGTCTTTGAACATACTTTCATTTATCCAGGGTAAACAACTTAAACTGGAATTATTAGATCATATAGGTTTATGTTTGAATTTATAAGGAATTATTTTCCAAATAGTTATGCTATTTTGCATTCCCACCAGCACTGTTCTTTCAAATCCTTGTCAGCATTTGATATCCTCAAATGGCAGACATTCTGATGGTTGTGTAATCCATTGCAGTTTCTTTTTCTTTAACTGTAAAATACACATAACATAAAATCCACCATTTTAAACCATTTTTAAGTGTACAGTTCAGTGGCATAAAATACATGCATGTTGTTTTGCAGCCATCACTCTTACTTATGTCTGGAACTTTCTCATCATCCCAAATTCAAATAGTAACACTCCCTTGCCTCCTTGTCTTTCCCCTCTCTCCAGCCTCTGGTGACCACTGTTCTACTTTCTGTCTCTAAAAATTAGACTGTTCTAGCTACTTACATAAGTGTGATCATATAATATTTGTCCTTTTGCTTCTGGCTTGTTTCACTTACTGTGATATTCTCAAGGCTCACTCATGTTATAGCATGTATCAGAATTTCTATTTTTCTTTTAAGTTTGATTTATTTTTGAGGGAGGGAGCATGAATGCAGGAGGAGAGGGGAGAGGAAGGTGCAAATCAGACTCCCAGCCCAGAGCTGGGCTCCATCTATCTCATGGCTCTGAGATCATCACCTGAGCTGAAATCAAGTCAGGTGGTCAAATCACTAAGCCACACAGGAGCTCCTCCTCCCTTTTAAGGCTGAATATTATTTCCTTCTATGTAAAAATACCACATTTTGTTTAGCCATTCATTCACTGGACACTTGGATCTTCTTGTATGTTTAGTTCTTGGGTATATACCTAGGAATGATATTGCTTGGTCATATGGTAATTCTGTTTAATTTTTGGGGGAAATCAGCGTATCATTTTCCATGTAAGGTGTACCCATTTTACGTTCCTACCAGCAATCAGAAAAAGATTCCAGTTTCTCCACATCTTTGCTAACACTTGATATTTTGTTATTTTTCAAAAAATTTTTTAAAATTTTTATTTATTTATGACAGAGAGAGAGAGAGGCAGAGACAGAGGCAGAGGGAGAAGCAGGCTCCATGCACCGGGAGCCCGACGTGGGATTCGATCCCGGGTCTCCAGGATCGCGCCTGGGCCAAAGGCAGGCGCTAAACCGCTGTGCCACCCAGGGTTCCCTATTTTGTTTTTTTTAAAAAATAATTTTCATACTAAAGGGCGTGAAGTATCATAGTTTTTACATTTCCCTGATGAATGATGTTGAGAAGTTGTCATGTGTTTATTGGCCATCTGCGTATTACCTTTTGTGAGTACCCAGATACTTTGCTCATTCTTTTCGGGATACAAATGCTTTATTAGATACATGTATTTCTTCTGTGTCATTACTGATTTTTTTTTTTGGTCAATTATTTTATTAATTACTAAGAACACTTCAACCATAATTGTGAACTTGTTATCTTTTCTTTCAGGACTGTCCATTTGGTCTCATGTATTTTGAAGCTCCAGCTGTCATGTGCATTCATATTTAGGACTGTTAGATACCTTTGAATTGATTCTTTATTGTTATGAAATATCTCTGTGGTCCTCTATTAATGTTCATTGTCCTAAGGTTTACTTCGTCTGGTATTAGTATAACCACTCTTCCTTGTGATGATTCATGTTTACATATTACATCTTTTCCAACTTCTCTGTATAGTGTTTCTTTTAGACTGTGTATAGTTGCATCTTTTTGATTTTTACAATTTCTTGCTTTCTGAGTGTTTAGTCCATTTACATTTATTATACTTGACTACATGATTGGGTTTAAGACTACCAAGTTACTGTTCATTTCTATTCCATCTACGTTCTTTTTTCTCCTCTTTCCTGTTTTCTTTTGGATTGAGCATTTTTATAGAAGTCTGTTTGATCTTTGCTATTAGCTTATACTTTCTCTGCCCCCAGGGGTTGTACTAGTATTTACAGTATATCCCTTAATTTGTATCAGTCTATTTTCAGAAATATACTTCTTAGAGTATATTGTGAGAATTCTAATAGAGTATAAATTTGTTTACTCTCCTCTGTCATCCTTTGGGTATTGTTGTCTTATATTTTACTTCTATGTAAGTTATAAATTCCACAATCTTACTTGTAATTATTTATTTTTAAAAATTCTATTTATTTATTCATGAAAGACCCAGAGAGAGAGAGGCAGAGACATAGGCAGAGGGAAAAACAGGCTCTGCAAAGGGAGCCTGATGCAGTACTTGATCCCAGAACCCTAGGATCACACCCTGAGCCAAAGGCAGAAGCTCAACCACTGAGCCACCCAGGCATCCCTGTAATCATTTCTTTTATTTTTTATTTTTTTAATTAGTTCTTTTAAATGACCAGTTGTTTTGTAAAGAAATTTAAAAATTAAAAAAAAACAGGTTATTAAACCAGATTTATCAACATTTTTTTGATATTTATGCTCATCTTTACCATTTTTATTTTCCTTTGTGTAGTTTTCTTTATGTAGATGATGTTTTCTATCTTGTGTTATTTCTCTTCTACTTGAAGAATTTAAAATTTTTTGAAGTGCAAATACATGAGCCAGAAAACTTTCAGGTTTTATTAGCATGAAAATGCCTTAATTTCTTTATTACTTTATTAGGAAAATACTCCAACTCAAGTGTGAAATAATTGTAGAATATAATTCCACAATTAACATTTTTCTTTGTGTTGTATCTGTCCATTATTTGTTTTAATTCTTAGAGGCTTTTCAAAGTAAGTTGCAGTTATTATTATTCCTCATCCTTAACTTCAGCATGTATGTTGTTAACTAAAGCTTAGTAATTTATTATTAGATAACTTTAGTATATTGAATTTAACTGATTTTAGTATATTATTCCAGTTATTTATTTCTGTGTAATAAATCACCCTTAAACATCAGCATTTAGTTTGCTTATGAGTCTGTGCTTTGTGCATACTGGAAGGCACAGCTTTGTCTTGGCTTCAAGTATGTCACAGTGGCTTGATAACTGGTGTAACTTGATAACTGGAGGCTAGAATTATCTGAAGGATGGTTCACAAATCTGGAGATTGATGCTGGCTGTTAGAACTTCAGCTAGAGTTCAGATCTAGAACACTTAAATGTTGCCTTTATATGTGGTCACTTGGCTTCCTTACCAGGTGGCTGACTTATTCAATATATGGTGACTAAATTCTAAGAGTATCTTAAAAGAGCAAGGCGGAAGTACATGGCATTTTTATAACCTAGCATTAAGTCACACAGCACCATACTCTTGATTCAAAGATCACAGAGGCCACTCATATTGAAGAAGAAGGGACATAGACCCCACCACCTGATGGGAGAATGCCAGTGTTAAGCTTGTAAGAATAGCATGTGTTATGGATTATATTGTGTGGTGACCATATTTGGAAAATAAAATCTGCCAAATATACATACCATTCCATGAGAGTTTTGACAAACATGTACACCTTTGCAATCCAGCCTATACCCATTTCTAGTCAGTTTTTTCCTCCAAATCAACCATTGTTCTGATAACTTTCATCTTAGATTAGTTTAGCTTGCATTAGAATTTCATATGAATGATATATTAATTTGTATGAGGTTTTTTTTATTCAGCATAGTATTTTTGAGATTCATCCGTGTTACTGCATGTATAAGTTGTTTGTACCTTCATTCTTATACTGTTTTCAGTTCTTAGCTGTTATGAATAAAGCTAAAATGAATAATTCTTTAAAGTTTGTGTGAATATAATATCTTTTCTCTTGGGTAAATGCCTAGGAATGTAATTTTTGGGTAATAGGATAATTATAATGCCAGATCTTTTCCCCAAATTCATTTGTTTTGTTTTATACTCCTACTAACAATAAATGAGATTTCCAGTTGCCCAGTGTTGTTAACATTTAGTTGTTTTGATATAGCCATTCTAGTAGTTGTATAGTAGTTTCTCTTCATTATTTTGGAGGGCAGTTTCACTTGATACATAATTCTAGATTGACTTTTTTTTTCAGTCTTTGTTTCTTTTTTTTAAAAAAATTATATACATTTTTAAAGATATTTATATTTATTTATTTATTTATTTATTTATTTATTATTATTTTAGAGCATGTGTGCATAAGCTGGGGGAGGGCAGTGTAGGAGGAAGAGAGAGGGGGAAAGAATCTCAAGCTGACTTTGCAGTGAGCCTGGAGCCCAGTGCAGGGCTTGATCCTGTGTCCCCAAGATCACGACCTGAGCCAGAAACCAAGTCAGACACTTAACCAACTTAGCAACGTAGGTGCTCCATGTTAGCCTTTGTTTCTGATGAGAAGTCTGTGGTTATGCTTACCTTCTTTCCCTGTATTTGAAGTCTTTTCTTCCCCTCTCTCCCCCTTTTAAGATTTTTCTCTTTATCCCTGATTTCATTTGTGATTATCCTGCTTAGGATTTGCTCAGTTTTTCTTTTTGCATGTGTTTTTTTGATCTGTTCATTTATAGTTTTATCAAATTTGAAGTGTCAGTCATTGTTTCTTTTTTAAATCACCTCCCCTCCTCTTACACAGTCTCTTTTTCTTGGGACTCCAGTTACATGTGTATTAGACCAATTGATCTGGTCTCAGGTCATTAACATTTTTAGTCTTTGTGTCTCTCTGCTTCAATTTGCTTTGTTTTCGGTTTCATTGTTTTTTTTCTTCCTACAGTGGCAAATACTTTCAGATATCTTAGTTTGTATTTCTAAAACTTCCATTTGGTTTTTATGTTTTCTGTTTCTTACTCATTCAGCCTTCAATTTTTGAGCATATTTAGAATAGTATTTGAAAACCTTTATCTACTGGTTTCATCAGTTCTTTCATTTCAGGGTCCATTGATTATCGGTTTTTCTTTTGGTTCTAGGTCATATTTCTGTTTTCATAGTTACTTATTGGGTGCTGCGCATTGTTGTTCCCCCCCCCCCCTTTTTTAAGATTTTATGTATTTATTCATGAGAGACAGAGAGGCAGAGGGAGAAGCAGGCTACATGCAGGGAGCCTGATGTGGGACTTGATCCCGGGACTCCAGGATCATCATGCCCTGAGCTGAAGACAGACGCCCAACCACTGACCCACCCATGCATCCCAAGGATGCTGCACATTGTAATAGTCTGTTGTTGAGTGACTGGATTTTGTTGCCTTTTTAGAGTATTAAATTTTGTTTTGGCAGCCAGCTAAGTAACTTGCTGGCCACTTTGATCAAGGCTGTATTAGGGTGTGTCTTCAGAAGGCTATATTTAAGGCTAGTAGCTACTATAAAGGCATGGCCCTTTTTAGTTCTTTACAAAATGTCCCCAGTGTTAGTATGTTCTCTTCACTCTGGTTGGGGGGGCGGAGTTTAGGGATTTCCCAGTCCTGAATGAGCTGGGAATATTTCAACTCACTACTCTTCTTTGTCTAGCTTCAGGGAATCTTTTGCCTTACAGTTCAGGTGCAGAATCAAAGGACTGCCAAGTGGCAGATTTCTGGAACGTTTTTTCTGTGTAGCTGCTCTCTTCTCACTCGGTTTTGCAAATTCTATCCTTCAGCCTCTGGAATGCTTGAGTTCTTGGTTTTCACTTTAGTGATACTGTTGTCCTCTGATTAGGTTTTCCCTACATTGGCTACATATTGAAAAGTGCCTCTAGGCAGAAATCTGAGCACGGGGTGAGGGGGCTCATTTTATTTCTGTTGGTTCTCTCTTGAATCATAGTCCTGCACTGCCTGTTATCCAGCGCAGGGTCTGAAAACAGGAGTTTCATATAGGTTGTCCAGTTGTTGTTTTCGTGTTTTATTTTGACAAGAAGCAATTGTTAACATACTTTTGGATATTACTCTAGGCCTACCTTCTGTTCCACTTACCTATTTATCTAATGCTTGTACTTTACTGGGTTTTTAAAATAAACATTTGATTGAAATATAATATACATAGAGAAGAGTGCACATAAAATGTACATATAGCTTGTGAACTTTCACACACTAAACACATGTTTAGCCAGCATCCAGATCAAGAAATAACAGCAGCAGCGACTCTGAAGCCTCTTACACTGTTTATTACCTCTCTTCCTCTGGGAGTAACTGCTATCCTATTATTAATTCTAATAGCATAAATTAGATTTGCCTGTTTTTATGCAGTATATCATTAGAATCCACATTTAGTTGTGTCTAGCTTCTCTCACTTAACATTTGTGACATTCATCCATATTGTTGGTTGTAGTCATTGGTAGTTCATGGTAGTTGCTGTATAGTATTCCACTTTAGGTATATACCAGAATTTATTCATTTTACTGTTAGTGGGCATATAATTTTGTTACTCTTGGTCTGAGACTACTTAAAACATTGCTATTCTAAACATTCCACTAAATACGTACTCATTTCTGTTTGATGCATACTTAGGAATGGAATTTTTAAGTCCCCGAGTATGCATGCACTTAATTTTAGTAAATATTGTCAGTCTTTTGAGAGTTGTACTGATTGTAATTACACTATTTAATATTCTGGGTTTAATCTCAGGTAAAATGATTTTCTTGATTATTCTGGTATGCTTGGTCTTCAGAATTTTATTAAATTGGCATTGGATTAAACTTGTGTTAATTGGGAAGAAAATAATACCCTTGTTTGTTTCTACATGAATTCCATTTGGAACTAGCCCAAAATTCTTCAGGCCATGGATCCTGATTTTTTTTTTTTTTAAATTGAGGGGAGATATGTTGTTAGGAGAACATACTCTCCATTACTATAAGAATAAAAATTTAGATAAAGATGAGCTGTATCATGAACCAGTTTACAGCGGGAAGGACTGATATATGTACACAGATAGCTATAAGGTAGAAAATTATACATATAGGGTAGAAATTAATGTGTGTATAGTAAGACCCAAAAGACAGTGGTTATTTACAGAAGAGTTTAGAGAACCCTATGAGATACAACCTTTAGAGTGAATAGAGTTTTTAATAAGGTATGATAGATTGTTGGGGGCTGGAGTTTAGTTAGCAAAGGATAGGGAAATATGGAGTGAAGTGACCTGAAAAACAAAAGCATTGAAGTCAGAACTACCAATGGCCAGTATGTAATAACCAGTATTCCAATGATAGTACTTGATGATCAAGTAACCTGGTAATAATATTATGTAGTGGGCAATAAGACTTATATGAATGGGTCGGGGTCAGTGGCAAGGATTTCATATGATATGTGGAGTTTGAAATTTATCTTCTAGGTATTGGGGAAGCATAGAATATTTTGAGCTTTACAGTGATATGGCCTAAGTCTGGAAGATAATTCCAGTAGAGGGAGTCAAGGATAAAGGCAAATAGGAAACCAGATGAAGTAATGAGGGTCTGTACCGTTTTGGTGTGCATGGAGAAAAAAAAGGAAGAGTGATTTCAATTTTTTTTTTTATTTATTTATGATAGTCACAGAGAGAGAAAGAGAGAGAGGCAGAGACACAGGCAGAGGGAGAAGCAGGCTCCATGCACCGGGAGCCCAATGTGGGATTCGATCCCGGGTCCCCAGGATCGCGCCCTGGGCCAAAGGCAGGCGCCAAACCGCTGCGCCACCCAGGGATCCCTGGAAGAGTGATTTCAAAGATAAAATTTATAGGGTTTGATTTTAAATTAGAAGGGTGGTACAAGGGAAGGAGTATGGCCAAGACAACTTGGGTTTGAATCATAACCTTATATTTACTAGTTAAATGACCTAAAGCAAATCACCAAAGAGAAAACAGCTCTTTTGTAAGATGTTTATTCTGTGAGCATCTTCAAGCATTAGAAGTGTAAAAATGAATGGTCTAGTCTGGGCTGAAAAGTTTGGGCCAAATTGTGTATAGTTTGGTCTGAAATGTTTGGGAGATTTGGCTTTATTTTGAAAGTGTTGAAATATAGGGGATTTCTGAGGTAGAATTGGTAGCATTGGGTGAGCAATTTACTATACTGGGAAAGGGGCCTTCTCTTTAGAGTATGACTCAAAATTTTCCAGTTTGGGTGACTGGACTGGCAGAGCCATTATCATCTCACTGGGTTTTTCTTAATATGTGTGATAAATGTCTTACAGCTTAGTTTATATGTCACCTCATGAAGAATACCTTTCCTGTCCTCCCAAATTAAGTGAGAACTCTGTGTACACTTATCACATCCTATGTTTCTCCCTCAGAACAGCATTATCCATTGCAGTTGCATAATTTATTGTGGTTTTTATTAATAGTGCCCAGTTTGCCCATTACATGAGGATAAGAGATTATGTCTAGTTTCTTTCACTGTTTTTATCCACTTCATAGGCACTCAAAATCTCTTACACTTTTTAAAATTGAGATATAATTGATGTATAACATTGTATTAGTTTCCACTAGTGGACATTTTTTTGAATGAATGATTAAGAATTTGAAGGTTAAATTATCAACTGATGGTTAGGCTAAATAAAAATAAAGGCTAAATAAAAATGAGAGGGAAAAAATAAAGAGTGGCAACAGTTTTAGTTTGTAACTAGAAGAACAGCAAGATCAGGCACATTTAGGGTGGAGTGAGTTTTTTGGGAAATAACTGAGTTTGATTTTAATGCTAATAATATATCCGAATATCTGTGTACGATTGGTAATTGAGAGTAGCAGTCTTACAACTCAAGAGATAAAGGCATAAAGATGTAGAGTTAAGGGTACTAAGTATAGGGGAGTTATAGAAATAGATGACATTGCACAGATAATTAATTTAGGCTAGTGCAAGAAACTTGGGTGACCAAGAATGAAAGGTAGGAAGATGAAGTAGCAGAAGACCTAGTTGCTGTCACAGGTAGAAGAATATGGGGGGGGGGGTATAGCATTATGGAAGTGAGAGGGAGATGAGGAGTGATTAGTGGTGTGAAATGCTACAGAAATAAAGTAGGATTGGGGCCACCGGATTTAGAATACACAGGAATGATGATGACTTCTATAAGAAAAATGTTAGGTGAAAGGTTTTGTATGTTAGCAGCTGAGCTAATGGTTTTCAGGTCTTTCGTAGGGGTTGTGTTGATTCACAACTCAACAGGGGTTAATGAAGTTGAGGGGATTATGTGGGGATTATATATGAAAGTAGTATTTAAACATTTTAGTTTACAGAATGGATGAGAACAGTCTTCGGTGAGTTGTGACATTTATAAATCTACAAAGCTACAAGTAGCTTTACCTATAAATTTAAGACATAACCATGGTGCAAAGGAGAAGAGAAGTGCTGAGGGAACACAACAAAAAAGTAATAGAAAAGGTAGTCCTTGAAATTAAGTTTTGACCTAGGCTTAGAAGGAGGTGAAGGAAATAGGCTGTTGGAGAGGAGTTGAAGCGCATACCAGATGTAGTAATAATAATATAGAGACATATGTATATGTGTGTTGTGCATATATAGTGTGAGAATAGGCAGATGGACCATTGTAAGAATAATGAAAATATTAGAGGGGCAGATGAATGTATACCAGTAAAGGCATTTCTTAATTAGATTGGATTTCTTAGATTATTAATTATTAGACTGAGCCATCTGTTGAAGAGGGACACAGATACAAAAATAAAGTCGTTAGGGTGCTAATGGTTTGCAGAGACTAACATTTCTGGTTCTTACAGTTTCTCTTATCCTGTATCATTCTAGATTTGGTATATTTCCCTGTAATTTTGTGTTCTTAATCTTCTAAGGCAGGGTTTTTCAAATTGAGATCTGTGTATTGCCTGAAATATATGTTAAAAATACAATTCATGCACCTCTACTTTGTGTACTGAATCAGTCTCTGAAAGTAAAGATCAAGTATCCACTTTTTACAGATTTCCCCAGCTGATTCTATTCCTGAATAGATTGAGACTTGGTCCTCTAAGGTCTTAAAACTTGGGTAATTGAAAAAAGATGTGTTTATATGCTGTGCATTCATTTTCTACCATCAACCTATAGGCCACTGAGTGATTTTCTTAGTCTTTGGGAGTTTGTTTCTTTATATATGATTAAAGGAGATGGATTAAAAGATTGTAGTTCTTATTCCACTGAGAAATGCTCTGATCATTAACAAATGAGTTAAGAATTTATAGTGATTGTTTGGACACATGCTTCAAGCTCAGAATTTGTTTTTTTAATGATCAAGTTTTGATAGACATGTTAAATATTTGATTTAAAGAAATAATCATTGCTGTGTATTGAGCTCCTTTTAAGTACCAGTAAGCATTGTCCTACATACTTTGAAAACATTTTCTCTAAAATTCACAACAACCTGAGGCCTGAGACTGACTCAAAAGACAAAAGGACTTGCCCAAGGTTGCTAATCTAGGAGGCAGTGGGCAGATGCCTGTATAATGTACCTAACATAGCAGATGCTCAGCATAGAGAATTTAAGTAAAAGCTAAATGGTTATAGGTGTCTGAAGGAATTAGAGGCATATAGTCAAACAGTTTTCATATATTCTCAGCCCTTTTGGAGGGAGGAAAGAATAAAGAAATGGTATACTGTCAGCTCTGTGGATGAATATGGAAAATATGGCTCTGCCAGCTGAAAGCACCAAGGCAACAGAACCTGTCTAACCACCCTTGCATGTGTCCTGGCAACAGCATTAGGGACACTTGTATGGTTTTGGATATTCATAAATATTACAAAAATGAATTTCCTTTCAATGGATTTTTTTGGGATTTTTTTTATTTTTTATTTTTATTTTTTTTAGTTTATCCAGTTTTTGTGAAAAGAATTGAGTGAGGTGTTTTATATTTTAGGTTAAAAATCTGTAAGAACCTGATTTTAGAATTCACCAGCTCCTCAGAAGTTTGGCGAAATATGGTATGTTGCTGTTTTTATATTTTAGAATTCAAAACTGCATGTATATCTTAATGTCATGGTTAGAATAGTGACAAACATTTTCAGCAAATTTGGGTGCCTACCATTTTTAAAGCATTGTGCTAGGTGTTAACTCACTGTGCTACCAGGTAGACTATGAGGGACATAAGTGGGATCCTGAAAGAAATCAGAAGAGGTGAGTGTGTTATGAGAAGTGAAATCTTATGTATGAGAAGATTGAAGGGGGCAGGTTTGGCTGTTAGACGATATGAGTTAATAGTAGCTTCAATTTGTTGAGCTCTTACTATGTGCCAGGTACTGTTCTGAGCAAATTATGTGTTGGTTTGTTCATCTTCAGGACAGCCCTCTGAAAAAGACACTACTCTCATCTTAGTTTTACCTATGAATGCAGTGAGGCTCAGAATGGTTAAGGAACTTGGCCAAGAATTGCCATCTAGGAAATAACCAAACAGGAACTTGAATCCAGGTTGGCTCTGGAGCTTGAGGTTGTTTGTGCTCTGTTGGAATACTGGACCTCATAAAAGAGGAGCCTAGAACTTGACTCAATAATTTTCAAAATACATGTCGCTCTTTAATGAATTAATTTACCTCGATTAGTCAAGAGATTTTAACTTTATTATTTTTATGGTGACATGTTAGAAAGTTAGACTTCTTTGAATCTTCTAAATCTACATACACATTTAGTCTAGTCTTATGAGAGAGAACCCAAGAGAGGGCATTGTTCATTTCAGGGATGCCAATGCCTCTTCCTTATTTGACCTCAGGAATGTCTTAAGCTCTTATTAGGAGACTGGTAGCTCTGATAGGGAAATTATTTCTTTCAGGGGTAATAAGTCTTACTTATTGTAGTCTCCCAAAGTTATTTATATAGACTAAAGAGACTAAGGCCAACCTTCACCCTTATCTGAATTTGAAGCCAAGTTTTTAGGCTGCTGCAGCACTGAACATTTTGACTCTTCTCTTGGTATTTTCAGATATTTTACTATTTTATATTGGGTTTTGGGTCCATGCCAGTAACCACCTTCTATGATTGTCTCTTGTCACTTTGAAAGTGTTAATTATCAAGGGTATTTTTTTTTTCTCATTTTTCCTCAATTCACTTTTCAGATTTGGCCTTGGCTATACAGTTTGATAGGGAAATAATCAAGGGGAAGAACTACTTGCACAAAGAGTTCTCGATCCCGGGTTATTTCAGATCTTTGCCAGAACTATATAGGATTAGGATGCTTGGTAAGTTTGAACCATGACAATCAAGAAAGTTCAGATAAGGCCAAGTAAAGGGATCCAAAGATACTAGATTGAGGGAGGAGGACGTATTTTTATATTTTGCCAATCTCTTTCATGGAATTGAGTATTAGTGGGTTTATGGTTGAGAAAGAATAGAACACATTTTCATGAAGTACCCCAAGAGGTTTGGGCTAATGTTTGATTACCCTACTAAATATAGAATAAGTGGGACTAGACTTGAATGTGTGTGTGTGTGTGTGTGTGTGTATACATATATATAATTATCCATTAAGCATTTAGCTACCTGGAAAACCCTATGACTGTTAGTCTCATTTAAACAATTGCCAAAGAGTGGGATCTCAGTCCATATTCTAAATATTTGCTCAGTTACCTACATATACTTAATGAAACTCTGTATAGTAAAACTAAAACCAAAAAATATTCCAACCCTGGATAGGAAGTCAGTAGATCTGAGTTTTAATCCAAGGTTCAACACTAATTCTAAGATCTTGAGTGAGTCAATTAATCACTCTCAGTCTGCTTAATTTGTTTTTTTGTTTTTCTTAAATTCTTACTCTAGTATCTTTCGTGATCAGGTAGAGCCAAAGTTGTCATGAGACTCAAGCAAGATAACTCACCAAAGTGCTTTTGTAAACTGTAGCACTCCATAAAAGTATAAGAGATTATCACCACATTTTCTCAAGAGATCATTTAAGGGGGAAAAAAATAATGCTGGAAAATAGTCTTTAAAAGCATTTCTATAATAATTACTCTTCTGAAGAATGTTGCATTGACACCTAATTTAAAGCTTTGAAGATTATGTTTTGAACAATGGATTGGGTTTATATATTAAAGTGTTCTAACTAAAGGTTTGTTTAATTTATTAGAGTTATTAAACCTACGCTCAGATCAAGTTAGCAGCTAAACTGGTGTGACAACCTGTTTTTAATCAGTGACTCAAAGCTGTGATCACCCTGATGTCACCGAATGGCCACAGCTTGTAAAAGGTAATTTTGAATGTTATTTTACAGCCTTTAAAAGGCTGTTATTGTAAAGTAAAATACATACTGTACAAAATGAAGAAAATGTATAGTTGGCAGGAATAAGTAGTATACCTAAGTGTTAATGTGCTTCTCCATTTAATATCCTTCCTGAAATATTTTATGCTCCCCCCAGATCTATCTGTATAAGTAAACAGGAAAGTATTTCTCAAGAATGTCAAGCTTTTAAATAAAAAATATCATTCTGAACATTATAAAAGCCATGAAAAAATGCTCAATGTGCATTTAATGTGGTGAGAGTTTTAACTCAAATGCTGCTTTATAAATTTTTACAGGTTTAATAAAACTAATGTAATTTTCTTTCGTAGAGAGTTACAGTGGAGGTAAAAGGAGTGGCTTGCATGCTGGATAAGCTACACCTGTTTTTATTGGAAGTGAGCCTCCATTTGAATGTTCTGGCTCATACTGCAGTATTTAGAGTAGGAAGTATTTTGTGATTACTTTTCTGTAATCCAAATCAAGACCTAAAATAGAGACTCTTCTAAGATTTATTTTTTTATTTTTTAATGTTACTTATTGTTTGTTTTAAAATTCCTTTTCTGGTTTGTTACTGTGACAAACTTTAGGTTAACCTAAATCTGTACTTTTGAGGTTTTTTTCCCCCTTTGATTATATCCTGAATTTGGTAAAACTATGAACATGTACTAGACCCTTACTTCCAAAAACTGGACAGTAAAGAATAAAGAGACTCTATAGTGGGGCCAAAGTAAAGCTTGGAAACTATTGCTAGATGTTAATTTAATAGTTTTGGGAATCTGAATGGTAACTAAGATATGTTTAGGTAAGCTATTCATGATATTACAGAAATAAAAGCAGAATGACTAGAAATTTATTCAACTGTGTACTTTAACATATTACTGTAAGAAAAGTGTTTCTCTTAGTTATTTGTATATTCACTTTTCTCTTAATTAAAAATAATTTCCATTTTGAGTAGAAAACAACTTGCGCTAATAACCATGTTTAAGAGACCCAGGATAGACCTCTTTTAGGGTAATACCTCTTTCAATCCTTTCATATTCTATCCTTCTGTTAGACTGAATTTGTTTAAATTACTTGGTTTGACATATAAATGGTTTTTTGAAGCTCACTTGAATATATGTTAATATTAACTGATAATCCACTTATATTTACAATAATTTGGTGACAGTTTGATGCTAATGTTTACATACTCTTTTGTTTAGGGAACAGAAATTGGAAAACTGTCATTTGATGATGTATTTAATTTCAATCCCATTTCTCAAAACTTTGTAGTATATATTGTGCTTTTAAGACTCCAATTTGTTTTCCTTCTTGCTTATGTCTTACCTTTTTGCAGTAGTATTTTAATTTTCCTGTCATTGTGTCCTCATTTTTTTCCCTCTCTCTTTCTCTTTCCCTATTAATTTTGAAAGTTTTGCCGCCTGCGTGTTTGAAAGCTTCTAATCTGCCTTTCTTCCCTTAGTGCCAGCAGGTTTATTTTTTGTTTTGCAAGCCTGCTCTGCCTCCTTTACAGTATGACATCTGATGCTGGAGGGTCGCACTTTCAAAAATGAGTCAGCTGGTACATGGGGTTATCATCAGTTTTTAGCTCTTCTGTCTGAGACATACAAACAAGTTTGGAAGCAATCTTGGGGTACTTACCCACAAGGCTGGTGGAGACCAGGTGTGTCACAAAGGTGATTTGCTTGCTCCCTGGGGGAGAGGGTGGAGTGAAATTTTTGCATTTGTGTCAGTGCCAAGTCACCTGCCACCTCCAGCATGCCCCAGTTTTTAGTTCTAATATAACTATGCAAAATTGAAAATAAATATACTGCAAAGAGGTTCTAAAATATTTGAGCTGCTGGAGTCTCTTTTTTTATTTTTTCTTTTTTTTTTTGCATTCTTGGCCTTGGACTCTGAATGAACTGCAGTGAGGAGTAATTTTCATAGTCTAATAAATCAGATTTTTAACAGCTAAGAAATGTGGAAAACAGTTTGTTTTTGTTACTTTTCTTTTTTTTTTTTGATGTGGCTCTGATTTTAAGATTCTTTTGTTAAAATTGTTCAAGATTAGTCTCAAGTCAGTGATAGATTTAGAAATCAGGTTATTGTAAATGTCATTTAGCTTTTGATCTCTTAAAAAAATTGAGAATTTGAGTGTTAGCAATGAATATTCTATTGATTTAATATACTGATGCTGTTTATAAAACTGAATAGGGTAACAGGAGTTTATTTTTTTAACACCATAGTAGAAATAGGCAAAATTGATTCATACCCCAAAATGAAAATAACAGACTTTTTAGTGCCTAAGAGTTTTGAATATTTCTATGCAAGATAGTATATTTAAAAAATAATAGAAAACAACTGGCAACTATTAATAACAAATCAGTTCATAATTATGCATAGTAAAAATTTAATACCCCAGCTTGGTATACTTTTGATATGTAGTGCATCTTGCCCCAGTATATTTTCAGGGAAAGTTAATTTCATTGTTGAACCAAGATAATAATGATTAGAATGATAAATCTCACTTAAAAGTGTCTCAAAATTCATTAAGGCTATTAGATTTAAATTTGAATTACTTAGAGCATAAGTTGGCAAACTTTTTCTTAATGGTCCAGATAATAAATACTTTAGGCTTTGTGGGGCATAGCTGTATTCTAATAATACAACAAAAATAGGTGACTGACCCAGGCCCTACTTTGTTGTCCCAGGAAATAGTTTGCTGACCCCTGATCTAAATACAGTTTGGGACTGTGAATACCAGTAAATGAATACTTGGAATATTTTGGATAACCAGCATTTGACTGTAGAAAGTTTCATAGTTGTATGTTTTTATTATAAATATTTGACTTTGTGAATAACTGTGATTTATTATACATTATACTGCTTTGTATGTTGATATCTAAATACAGTGTTTACAGTTTCCTTAAAAAAATGCACTGACTTTTTTATTAGTCCAGCTTTTATAATAAACGTGTTGAATGGCAATCTGATAACTTTTTCTTCTGTTAAAATCTTTAGTTACTTTTAAAATTGTTAACAGTTAAATCTTGTTTTCAAAGTTGTCTTCTAATATAATATGTCTGCCCCTTTTTGGAATATGGAATATTTTGCTTAATTTTCCTCAATTGCATTTTACAGATCGCCAGGAGAACCTCAGTCTGACGACATCGAAGCTAGCCGAATGTAAGTGTATCTTGGTTGTAGCTGTGGTGTCTTTTAAGTTACCCTAGATTGCTTTAAAGGTGTTATATTATTTGAAAATAATTTCCAGATATAAGAGTAATACAATTAAAAAAAAACAATTGCGAGAGAGGAACTTTCTTATATTTTTCCTACCAAAAAAATTCCTTTAAACTTTGGTACCATATCATTAGATTTCTACTTTTAGGTAGGTAGTTAGTTGTATACTCCTGGATTCTAATGTCTTTTTGGTTACCTAGCAGTTGTGGGAAAATAGGGGAAAGAATTCAGGTTAATAATCATTTATTAAATATTTACTATATATAAGGCAGCTGGTGATGTGTTGTGGATACAATGGGGTATTCCTGGGTAGCTCAGCAGTTTAGCGCCTGCCTTCGGCCCAGGATGTGATCCTGGGGTCCTGGGACTGAGTCCCACATCAGGCTTCATGCATGGAGCCTGCTTCTCCCTCTGCCTGTGTCTCTGCCTTTCTCCCTCTCTGTGTCTCTCGTGAATGAATAAATAAAATCTTTTTAAAAAGCCAAAAAACAAACCAAAGTTGCTTCATAATAAGTTCCTAGCCCACAGAATAGTCTAATCAGTGTGAAGGACAGGAAAGCAAATCATCAATCATCATAGTAGAAGGATACTTAGGATGCAACAGGAACATAAAGGAGTATTGAGTTACCTAGGTATATAGTAGGAGCCTAATGCAGGGAAGTAGGGGTGGCCAGGGACGGCCAAATTAAATCTTGAAGTGTAATTGGGAGTTAAGTAGCAGAAAGCATTGGCAGGGTTGTTCTAGGCAGAAGTATGGGTAAAGTTATAAATCGGCACAGTGATCTTAGGGAACAGTAGGTAGTTGAGGATTTTTAAATCATAAACTGATTGAAAGACAGGAAATTGAAAGGAGATAAGACTTGTTAGGGTTAAAGCCTTGCATGCTATGTGAAGGGCCTAGGCCTGTTTCATAGGGATTTGGGGGTCAAAAAAGAATTTGCTAAGGAGGGTGTAGTAACCTTGTTAGACATAAAATTTTAATAGTATTGGCAGCAGAGAAACAGAATTGAAGTGTGTGGTTAAGAGAAGTGTGTGGTGGTAGGGTGATCAGGGCTTCAATAGTTCAGTCCATGAAAGCCTTAAGAAGGACAGTGATAGGGATTCAGGATAACATTCCCTGGATGTAAGAAAAATATTTGGAAAGTGAAATAGTTAAGACTTCAGTGATTGGTTGTAGGAATTTAAGAAGTTTAAGTTAATAGGAAAATGGTAATTACTGAAGCAAGGTTTTTAAGGTAGTAAGGGTTGGAAAGAAGAAATAGGTATAGGGATCACTTTTGAATAAGAGCGAAGGCCCCTATCTTCCAAAACTACTAGAAGGAGCTAAAGATGGATATGTGATGTTAACTATGTTTGTAGGTGTGAATGAGGAAGTCAAGTCATTCTCAAAGAATTTTCTCCGTAAATTCATTTAGATCTGCTGTACCACTGTTAGTCTCCTTTGAGATGATATGACACATTTCTTGAAAAGGAGGTTCAATTGTTGAGTAAGTTTGGAAACTGCAAAGTTAAACAGGTTTCCTTACTGAAAATGGTGGAAATAGACTTTAAAGTGGTGTTATACATTGTGAATCTCCAAGAAGGGACTGTAAGATGTATTTCTCAAATTTATGTGTCCATGTAAGCTTTTTTTTTTCATTTGGCAAAACAAAATTTTTGTGGTAAAATACACATAATTTATCATCTTTATTATTTTTAATTGTGCAGTTCAATGATGCATGCAACCATTTGCCACCATCATCTCTACAGCTCTCTTCGTCTTGCAATACTGAAACTGTATCTTTTAAACAATAACTCCCAATTCCCCCTCCTCCCCATCTGCCAGCAACCATCATTCTATTTTTTGTGTCTGATTTTCACACTGATTAGACTATTAAATTCTGCCTCATACAAAGGGAATCATGTATATTTGTCTTTTTGTGATGGCTTTATTTCATTTAGTGTAATGTCCTCAAGGTTCATCCACACTGTGACATGTGTCAGAATTTTCTTCCTTTTTAAGGCCAAATAATATTCGTGTGTGTGTGTGTGTGTGTATGGCATTTTATTCATCCTTTCACCCATCGATGGACAGTTGGATTACTTTCATGTTTTTGCGATTTTTTTTTTTTAAAGATTTTATTTATTTATTCCTGAGAGACACAGATAGAGGCAGAGACAAAGACAGAGGGAGAAGCAGGCTGCCCATAGGGAGCCCGACGTGGGATCCAGTCCTTGGATTGGGATCACGCCCTGAATCAAAGGCAGACGCCCAACTGCTGAGCCATCCAGGCGTCCCGTTTTTGCTATTGTTAATCTGTCATGAACATGGGTGTCTAAATTGCTCTGAGACTCTACTTTTATTTCTTTGGGTAGATACCCACAAGTAGAATTGCTGGATCATATGGTAATTCTTTGTTTAATTTTTTGAAGAACCTTTGTACTGTTTTTCATAGGGATTGTACCATTTTACATTCCAACCAAGGGTTATTTTTCCACATTCTCATCAGTACTTGTAATTATCTGTTTTTGATAGTTAACCATCCTAATTAAGTGATTTTTAAAAACCGTAACTTTGTGATCATGTAACTTTTTAAGAAAAATGTTTTAATATTGTTTTGGGGGACACAGGGTTTGATTAGGGAATTGAGGAGACTATGAAAACTTTGAAAGTGACTAGGGGGAATGAATGAAGAAATAGACAAAATATTGAGTCTTATGCTACTGAGCAGCTAGTTGAAGTTAGGAAACTTATCATAGTCGGAGTTTAAAGACCCTTTACTAGCCAGAAAAGTGGCATGGTATTTCAAGGTTGGGTGTTAGGAGAGCAGATGGGGCAGTATGCTAATGGCATGTGCATAGGTTGTTAACACTGAAGGAGTTGAATTTATATGTCATTGGTGAATACCATGATTGGATAGGTTGTGGGGCCAGGCACAAGAGTTGGGTTGGTTACAAAAAGCCTGATAGGTCATAGAGATAGTTCAGTGTAAATGAAATTTTTAGAAGGGTGGATGGTGATGATCATGGGTTGGGTGTTTAATATGCCTACAGTCATGGTTGGCTGACAGAAGAGGTGAACCTTTTTGAAGAAAGTCAAGTATTTTGGATAAGAGGGAGCTAAAGTGTTGGGATAGATTGTGAACACCGGCATCGAAGTTGGCATCCAGGTGACCCAGTCACCTGGGTGCAAAATGAAGCTGTTAGTATAATGGGTATAATTTACCAGAAGAGAGAGGAAAGGTATTCACATAGATAACATGACTTTCAAAGTACAAGTTCTGTTTGTGTTATATTTTGTTTTAATGGATATTGCTTTAAATATAAGGAATTAGAAGAATAATGGGTTTTAGTTGTCAGTTCACAGAAAAGGTAAAAGATAGGCAGTGCCTTTTGGGGTACGCCAGGCTTTAGTGAAAGCTAAGAGGTGGAGGGACCAGGACCATTATATAAAGCAGTTGCAGATTAAGGACAACCTGTATTATAAATGTTTTTTCTAGAGATTGTAGTAGAGTAGATTAGTGGGATGAAGTAATAATAGTAAAGAATAGAAAAGGGTAGGTGAAGTTTGGCACTATGTAGTAAGAATCAAGGATGACAAGAATGCGAGGCATAATAGGATATTTGTCACAAGATTCCAGATGAAACTCTGGAGTTCTGGTTGAGTTCAGTGAACTGTTAAACTGTTTAACTTGGCCATGTTAACATGGACTAGCAGGAAATTATGATGTCTTGATAACGGTATGTAAGGTTCCACACATAATCGCTGGAATATAGTTCTGAGTCTTCCTTTCTTCCCCCATTTCTCAAATTCCTATACCTGTGGAAACCATAATCAGGCAGTAGTTTAGTAAGGTAAATAGGTCCAGGTTCTATAATTTTCTGAGTCTGGATTTACAAAATAGATAATGAAGGATTCTTGGCTTTACCTAAGAATTAACTAGGGTCTTTGATTAATGGCAGCATCTTAGATTTATTGAAGTATGATTTTTTGGGGGCACTTGGAGACACATTTGCATTTGACATCCTTTAGGGAACATGTTGGGTACATTTTAAATGGCAATTATATAAAAGTAAAAAAGTTACCCATTTGTTTTCAGGTATTCTTAGTGTTTTCTATTCTCCATGGTGCATAAAAACAGTACAAATTTCTAACATTTGCATATCATTCTGTAGTTGAGCCTAGAAATAGAACTAACACAATAACCCAGATCTTTTTATCCAATTGTATGTATATTGTCTCTGTATTTTGTGTAAGCTTATATATTATTATTTTTTTGTAAGCTTATGTATTATTGGAGTCTTTTTGCACATACTAATTTAGACTTTAATTTTTTTTTTTTTTTAATGATTTCAAAGCAGTTTCTAATAACTTCAATTTCTCCTCCTTTGGTCTTTACTCTCCACCCCTATCTTTAATGCTTAGGATATGTTTTCAGGTGTATAACCAAGACAATAAGTGGAACATGGGTAAACGTATTAAGTGATTTCTGGTTCAGTGCATATCAAGGCTATTTCCGTAAGTACTTAGTTTTCTCTACATGTTGGTATGAGCTAGCACTCAGGTCTCAGGCCCATCATTATCTCTTATCTCTAGATAGCTCTCATATTTCTGTCTCCAACTCTAACTTACCCTCTGAGTTGTAGACTTCATATATCCAATAATTGAATGTCTGATTGATTCTCTTAACATGTCCAAAGTAGCTCTTGATTTTCATCCTCTTAAATCGACTTGTCTTCTATCTTTTTGCCATCTCAGTTGGTAGCAGCTCTTTTTTTTTTCTTCCAGTTTTTCTAAAACTTTGGAAGCATCTTTGATTTCTGTTTTTCACTTAAATTATCAGCAAATCATGTTGACTCCACCTTTAAAATACCGTAATTCAACCACTTGTCCTTTTACACCATTTCTACCTCTATCACTCTAATTAAAGCCATCATCTTTTGCCAAGAGAATGAAATTCTTCCTCAGTAGTTTTGCTGCTTCCATTCTTGGGCCTTTCAGTATATTTTCTATGTAGCAGCCAGATTGATCTTTCCTAAGATTTATTTATTTTAGAGAAAGAGAGAGCATGAGTGAGAGGGGCAGAGTGAGAGAGAATCTGAAGCACACTTCATGCTAAGCACAGGAGCCTGACAGGGCTGGATCCCACAACGCTTGAGATCACAACCTGAGCCAAAACCAAGAGGCAGATGCTTAACCAACTATACCACCCAGGCAGGCGCCTTCAGAGTGATCTTTTTAAAATCAAAGTTAAACCATGTTATTTATGCTCAGAACTTTCAAGGGCGTTCCATCTAAGAGCAAAATCTGAGGATCTGCCAGGACCTGTATGAGCTCCCTTGCACTTGTGTGGCCTTTCCATTTCTCTTGCTTGTCTTTACACTGGCTTTATGGTCTTGCATTTATGTTTCAATGTTCTTAACACTCGTGTCTACTGTTTGTGACCCTTCTCTAATATCCACATGGCTTCCTTTTAGTTACCTCAGTGATGCCTTATCAGAGAGGCCTTCCTTGACCAACTTCATCAAAGAATGGTCATGTGTTGTGTTCTCGATTACCCTGTTAGATTTATCATCATAGGATTTAATGTCAGTTGACTTGTTTCACTTTGATTTTTTTGTTGTCTTGTTCATTTAATACTAGAGTGGAAACCTAATGAGAGTGCCTGGTCCATAATAGGTAGTAAATACTTAATATATGAAAGAGTGAAATTACTAAATTAATGTAAAATGTTTATTTCAACCCTTTTAATTCCTTTGCAGAAGTGTAGGAAGAATTTTCTAGCATCAGTGTATGTGTAAATAAATGATAAATATGTACACGCCCATAGACCTTGTGTAGTTATTTAGCGCCTAACATCTTGAACACTTACCATAGGATAAGCCACTATGCTCCGTACTCTACATGCATTCTGTCATTTGATAGGAAAGGTGAGCCTTTTTAAAAAACAAACAATAATGAAAATATTTATTTCTTTAGGTATATAAAGTTTAATTTCTTGAATTTGCATTTTATATATTTTTTGACATCTAGTTGGCACATGGTGTTACGTTAGATTCAGGTATACAGCATAGTCACAACTTCACAACTTTCTACATTATGCCATGCTCACCACAAGTGTAGCTACCATCTGTCACCATACAATGTTATTACAGTACCATTGACTATATTCCCTGTGTGTACCTTTCATCCCTGTGACTTCTTCATTCCATAACTGGAATCCTGTACCTCCCACTGCCCTATACTCATTTTGCCCCTCCTACCATCCTGCCCCCACTCCCTCCCCCTCAGCAGCCATCAGTTCTCTGTATTTATGAATCTGTTTCTGCTTTTTGCCTGATTTATGTGTTGTTGTTTTTTTTTTTTTAAGATTATAGATGTAAGTTAAATCATATGGTCTTTGTCTTCCTCTGTCTTATCTCACTTAGCATAGTGCCTTCTAGATCTATCAGCATTGTCTTAAGTGGAAAGATCTTACTGCTTTTAAAGCTGGGCCTTTTAATCAGATTAGACTATAGACACACAGCTTGGATCCTTTGAGACTGTAGAGAACTGGTACAATTTCTTTCTTAAATTTTTGGCAAAATTCCCCAGTGAACCTAATCTTGTTCTAGCACTTTCTGTTTTGGAAGGTTATTTATTCAGTTTTCATATCAGATTGTCTTTCTTCTTGTGAGTTTTGGCAGATTGTGTCTTTCAAGGAATTAGTTCATTACATCTAACTTATCAAACTTGTGGGCATAGAGTTATTCATAGTATATCTTTTTTACCCTTTTAATGTTCATGGGATCTGTTGTGATGTCCCTTTACTTCATTTGCGATAGGAGTAATTTATGTCTTTTTTTTCCCTTAGCCTGGCTAGAGGAGTACTGATTTTATTAATCTTTTCAAAGAACCAGCTTTGAACGTTGATTTTTCTCTGTTGGTTTCTGTTTTTCAATTTCATGGACTTCTGCTAGCATATTTCTTTTCTTTTCCTTACTTTGGATTTAATTTATTCCTTTTCTGGATTATTAAAGTGGGAATGTAGATGATTAATTTTTTATCTTTGTTTATGCATTCAAAGTATAAATTTTCCTCTGAGCACTGTTTTTGCTGCATCCTGCAAATTTTGATAAATTGTTTTCATTTTTATTTAGTTCAAAAGGTTTTTAGTTTCTCTTGTGATTTTTTTTATTGACTTGCTTTGTTTAATCTCCATGTATTTTGAGATTTTCCAGTTATCTTTCTGTTACTGATTTTTTTTTAAGATTTTATTTATTTATTCATGATCGACAGAGAGAAAGAGGCAGAGACATAGGCAGAGGGAGAAGTAGCCTCTCTATGGGACACCTGATGTGGGACTTGATCCGAGGACCCCAGAATCATGACCTGAGCCAAAGTGAGACACTCATCTACTGAGCCACCCAGGTGTCCCAATTCTGGTTTAATTCTGTTGTAATCTGAGAGTAGACATTGTATGATTTCTATTCTTTTATATTTGTTACGGTGTATTTTATGGCCCAGAATGTGATATATCTTGATGCATGTTCCATGATAACTTGAGTAGAATGTGTAATCTGTTGTTGGATGAAGTAGTCTATTGATGTTGATTCTATCTAGTTGATTGATGGTGCTGTTGAGTTCAACTGTGTCTTTACTGATTTTCTGCCTTTTGGTTCTGCCCAGTTCTGATAGAGGGGTATTGAAGTCTGCAATATGTTAGTGATTTTTTTTTTTTTTTTTTGTAGTTCTCTCAGTTTTTCCCTCGTCGAGTTTGATACTCTGTTATGTTTTGAGGATTGTTATGTCTTGGAGAATTGATGTATTGATCATTACAGTGTGCCACTCTTTAACTCTGATGATTTACCTTGCTTTGAAGTTGGCTGTCTGAAATTAGTATAGCTACTCTAGCTTGCTTTTGATTATTGTTAGCATGATACATTTTTCCTCTTTATTTTTCATCTGTATCTTTATATTTAAATGTAAATAATATGTGGTTGGATCTTATTTTTTGACCCACTCTGGTAATCTGTGCTTTCAATTTAGACCACTAATGTTTAAAGTGATTATTGATATAGTTAGATTAATATCTAACAGTTTTGTTACTATTTTCTATTTGTTGCCCTTGTTCTTTTCCCTGTTTCTGTCTTCTGTTTTTTCTTCCTCTGAGTGCTGAGCCTGACTGGGCTCGATCTCACCACCCTTAGAGCTTGGCTTGAGCCAAAATCAAGAGTTGGCTGCTTAACTGACTGAGCTACCCAGCTGCCCTTAGAGTTTTTATATCTTAACCTTGTCTACTTTTAAATAACATTGTATCATATCACAGGGAGTATGAGTACTTTATAACAACAAAATAATCCTAATTTCTTGCTTCTGTCCTTCTGTATCACTGCTATTGTTTCACGTATGTATATATAAGTGCATATACATATTTAAAATTATACACACATAAGTATTTCATAACTAAATACATTGTGTTATTATTTTGAACAATATTATCTGTTAGATCAGTGATGATTAAGAAAAATAAGCTATTTTATTTCTACTCATTCCTTCCTCAGTAGTTTGTCATTATATAGGTTTGAGTTTCTGATCTATATAATTTTCTTTCTAAAGAAGTTCTTTTAATATTTCTTGCAAGTTACGTTCATTGACAACAGACTGCCCTCACAACAGATTGCCCTCAATTTTTTATTTGTCTAAGAGTCTTTCTCTTCTCTTAAAGAATAATTTCTCTTCTCTTACAGAATTCTTAGTTTGGTGAGGTTTTTTTTTTTTTTTTCCTTTAAATTTTGATACTTTAGCTAATTCATTCTATTCTTGTATGCACGGTTTCTGAAAAGTCAGATGTAATATTTATTTTTGTTCTTCTGTAGGTGTTTTTCTCCTGGCTTCTTTCAAAAAATTTTCTTTATCCTTGGTTATCTGTAGTTTGAAAGTGATATTCCTAGGCATAGTTTTTTGGTTTGGTGTGCTTTTTTTAGTGGGTTTTGGTGGGTTGTTTATTTTATTTTTGACATTTATCCTTCTTGATGTTTTTTGAGTTTCCTGGATCTGTGGTTTGGTGTCTAATATTAATTAAAAAGGGGGTACTCTCAATCTTTATTTTCAGATATATCTTCTGATTCTGTCTTCAAGTTCTTCTGATAGTCCCATTACGTGTTATACTTCTGTAGTTTTTCCACAGTGCTTGCATATTCTGTTTTGCATTTTTTTTCCTCTTTGCTTTTCAGTTGTCAGAAGTTTCTTTTGATCTGTCTTCAAGTTCAGTTTCTTTCTTCAGTTTCCAGTTCACTGTTAAGCTCATTAATGACATTTTACATTTTTGTTATGGTGCTTTTGAACTTGGGCTTTTTTTGTTTGGGTCTTTGGTTTTTTTCTGCTTACATTGTTCAACTGTTCTTTATCCATTAGAACCCTTAGCATTTAAATCATAGTTGTTTTAAATTTCTGGTGTGCTAATTCTAACACCCCTGCTGTATTTAGTTTTTTTGTTTGCTGTCTTTTCAGTATTTTTTCCCTTTGGTATGCCATGTAATTTTTCTTGATAACTGGGTATGATTTTCTAGGTAAAAGGAATTGCTATATATAGGCCTTTGGTAATATGGTAGTGAGGTGTAGGGAGGAAGGGAAACATTTTATAGTCCTGTGTATAGGTCTCAGTCTTCTAGTGAGCCTGCCTGTGCCTCTGGATTGTGAACTTCACAAATATTTCTCATTTTTTTTTTATTTCCCTCTTAAGTGGAACAGGATGACTAGAGTGGGCTGGAGTTGGATATATCTTACACAGGTCAGTTAGGCTCTGAGAATACCTGGCAGATTAGGCTTGGGTTAACTAGTTTCTTCTGAGGCCAAGGCCTTGTTAAGAATAAAGTGCTCTGGTATATTTCATTATAGTTCCTTTTTCCCTCTCCTGCTTGAATATGAGGGGATTTTTCTCCAACATGGGCTATGAGAACCTGGTTGAGCTTCTTGACATAAATATCACAAAATTGTGGACATTCTGGTGGGACTAGGTCCCCCTGGAGTTTTTAATGGTTAGACTTTTATGTGCTGACCTTCCAGGAATTTGTCCATGATAGTTTAGGTTTCCCTGTCCTGTTATAGGCTCCTCTGGCAATAGCCTGCTCTCTGCTTCAGTAAGCCATGGCTCCCTGTATTTGCCTCTCTCTCCAGTCTTTGGGGCAACAGTTTGTTCTATATTCTTCTCTCAGTAATCCAAGAAAAGTTGTTCATTTTTTAGTCTGTTCAGCTTTTTACTTGTTTTTAGATTAGAGTAGCAGCTTCCTAGCTCTTCCATGTGGAACTAGAAATCAGAAATTGAGATATAGCATAGATTGGATGCTTTTATTTTCTATATAGAATGGGAGACAGTATTTCTGTATGACTTGAATTTAGGTGTACTTAGTGTGTATAATTGCATTTGTGGATTAAATAACATCTTGAAGTATATTTTACGTAAAATATATAAATCCCTTTAATCAAATGGAGATCTCTTTTCAAGATCCTCTGCTATAGGTTCTGATATCATGTTCTTTGCATATTCTTTTTATACCTCTGATATACCTATGAAACTGGGAAGTTTTTTCAGAAAACAGTGATTTTTATTTTTTGTTCCATTTTATTTTAAATTCCAGTATAATTAACTGTTACGTTAGTTATGTCAGTTTCAGGTGTGAGTATAGTGATTCAACAGTTCTTTGTGTTACTCAGTGCTCATCACAGTAAGGATACTTGTAATGCCCTTTACGTATTTCACCTATCTCTTTACCTGTGGTTATTATCCCCTCTGGTATCCATCAGTTCTCTGTAGTTATGAGTCTCTTTTTTGGTTTGTGTCTTTTTTTTATTCGTTTGGTTCTTAAATTCTGCATATGAGTGAAGTCATATAGTATTTGTTTCTCTTTGACTAATTGCACTTAGCATTATACCCTTTAGATCCATCTATGTTGTTGCAAATGGCAAGATTTCTTTTTTTTTAATGGCTGAGTAATACTCTGTATATGTATATGTACATGTACATGTACACACACACACCACATCTTCTTTATCTGTTAATGGACACTGGGATTGCTTCCATATCTTCGCTATTATAAATAGTGCTGCAGTAAACATAAAATGAGAATATCTTTTTAAATTGATGTTTTCATATTCTTTGGTAAATACCCAGTAGTGGAATTATGGGATCATAGGCTAATTCTATTTTAAATTTTTTGAGGAACCTCCATACTGTATTCTATAAGTGGTTGCACAGTTTGCATATCAACCAACAGTGCATGATGAGAATTCCTTTTTCTGAAACTGGGAAGTGTTCTGACAGTTATTTCCCTTTATGGTTAAATACTGGAAAAAGGTAGGATTAATTGACACTGTTATATAGTTACTATCAGAAATTGAAGGATCTTTATTAACATTTCATAATTTGCTAGGTTCTGAGAACATAATTGTAAGGAAGCTATTTAGTCATGTCTCTTAGGGAGCTTACCATTTAAATAATAGTTATAAGGTGTACTGAGAGTAGGTACAGGTTGCTGTGGGAGCAAAGATGGAATATGAAATCATCTTGGAAATGGTATGTAAGCTGAGTCTTTGAGGATGACTCAGTATAAAAAGGGATCATTGTATTCTAGCCCAGAAGAAAACTTTTCTATAGACTTGGAGCCAAAGAAGAGAGCAAAACAAATTCTTTGAACTCTAGGAAGTTCAATATTGATTGAATGTAGATTTGGGTGGTGGGAGGAAATGTGCTAAAAAAATGCAGCTGGAAGTAGGAAGCCTTGATAGATAGTGAAAGGCCATGACACTACTGAAAAGTCCTGGGTTTTCTCCTGATAGACATAGGAAGTAATGAAAGTGTTAGGCATAGAACTGGCCTGAGTCATAGTCTACCTTTTTTTTTTTTTGGAGAGGGGCAAGTGGCAGAAGGGAGAGGGAGAATCTTAAGCAGGCTCTGTGCCCAGTACAGAGCCTGCAGGCTGGATCTCACAACCCTGAGATCATGACCTGAGCTGAGATCCAGAGTCAGACACTTAACTGACTGAGCCACCCAGGAGCCCTATACATTCTATTTTAAATAGAAAGTATCACTCTTCTTGTTTATGGTGGAGATGGAGGAGAAGATGAGCTGCCTCTGGTTGAGTCTTCTCAGAGAAGAATGAGCAGAATCTGGCTATTTTTGTTGAGGTACTCTATTAAGAGGGTTTTTAGAATCAATGTCAATTACACATTTTATTCATTATATCTTATGTGTCCCTGAAAAGGTTTTAAGAAATATTAATGGAAATGGTGTACTTTATTAGATAGAATTTGTTAGCTGTAAATGGGATTCAAAGCTAAAAGAGGTCAGTGAAAATAAAAAGGATGCTGTTCTCCCTAAATTATGTAAAAGCAGGATTTTCTGATTTACTAGGTTCTTTATTGGCTTCTCCATTCTCCTTTCTAGAATAATTGTATTAGAGGACACAATAAACTGTTCACTGTAGGTTAATGAATGCTCATTGTTTTTGTTATCATTTCACTTTGTAGCACTACCTTCTACCCAGTTACCCATGACAGAAACTTAGGCACCTACAAACTACATCTTTTAAATATTTCTTGCATTAGTTTCCTTTTATTCATTCCTGCTATTACTACTTTCTTTCCCTGGTCTTTTACAATACTCATTACCTAGATTGCCTACCTCAACTTTTGCCAGCTTTGATCCCAGTTTACAAAATGGAATTAATCATAAAGGCAGATTTGACTTAGTCACTTACTTGCTTAAACTCTTTTGTGATTTGTATTGCAGATATTCTTATGTTGTGGTTTATGAATGGTATATAAATCTTCTGAAATTTTTTGTAAGATTGGAATACATGTGCATTTTTATGGGGAGAAAATCAGTCACCTTTATTAGACTACTCCTATGCTGACTAAAATCAGAATTCTTATTTTTTATAAAGTCTCATAATCTGGCCCCTTCCTGCCACTTCATATTTTCGAGTCCTTTTTTAAACTTTATTGAACTTAAGTTGTCATAAGATGTTCTCAGGCTCCTGTGCCTTTACTCACTCATTTCCTTCTTACCTTGTCCTAGGTTGCCTTTCTTTATATTGCCATAACTCTGTATTTCCTATGATATTAATATCCTCTGGCTTTCAAAACCTCCTTTAAACAGTAAGTTTCGGACAGCCCGGGTGCCTCAGTGGTTTAGCGCCGCCTTCGGCCCAGGGTGTGATCCTGGAGGCCCCCTGGATCAAGTCCCACGTCGGGCTCCCTGTGTGGAGCCTGCTTCACCCTCTGCCTGTGTCTCTGCCTCTCTCTCTCTCTGTCTCTCATGAATGAATAAATAAAATCTTTAGAAACAATAGGAAGTTTCTTGAAGAAAAGAGCCCATATGAAAACAGTAAGAGGACCTAGAATAGGACTAGATTTTCAAGCAGAATAAGCAGAATTTGAACTATGCTGAAGGAGACATTTGGAAGTCATCAGGTATTGCTTTGAAGGAAGAAGGAAACTGTCCAAAGAGAATTTAAAAGAGAAAGTGTCTAATGGCTGGTCCCTGGAGAGTATAAACATTTCTAGATTAAGAAGGGAACTCTGAAGAACAACCAGAGAGAAAGGAGGAAATCAGAAAATGGTGTCCTGAAAGCCCACAGTAAATTTCCAGAAGTTCTACATTTCTCAGCAAGGTTAAACCAAATAAGTGAAAAATGATGACTTGGCGAGATTATTTTCTACATCACTAGATACTGAAGCTAGGTTATAAGGTGCAGTAAGCCTTGACCTGTTCCTTTCCCACACACTGTTATTCTTGTTCTCAACTGATGCTTCTGGATTATTCTCTCAGTATGCTGCTTATTTGAAGCTGTGCATTCTCAGTATGTCATCCTCTGTCTTTCTTGTTTAGTGATCTCCCAGTCACTTCTCAGTCTTTGAAGAATTCTACTCTTCCACTCTACCCCAGATCTGTCATGTCTTTGTTTATATGCTTAACTTCCAACTCCCTAGCATCACAATTCCCTAACCATTTTATCTTTGATAGTCTTCACCTCTGCTTTGCTGTGTCTTCCCATTCCCTTGGGCATGCTAATGTTTATTGTTTAATGTTAATTAAAACACTCACCACAGGTTGTAGTCTTTGTATGCTTTCTTACTTGCTTTCTCTCATCTCATATGTTTTTACTTGTTTTTGAGAGGTGTCCTGTTGCCCCTGTAATTGTCTTCCAGTCTCAGCCCTCTAGTTTCTCTGTTTCCTGACATTAAGCGTTCAGATCCAGAAGATTGAATAGATCATATTCTGTAGTCTTTTCACTCAATTGATTGTTTCCTTTGCTGTACACAAGTTAAGTTCACTGTAGTCCCATTTGTTTTTGCTTTTGTTTTATGTGCTTTTGGTGTTATATTGAAGATGCATTGCCAAGTCCTATGTCATGAAGCTATTTCCCTGTGTTTATTTTGGGAGTTTTTTAATGTCCGATTTTATGTATATGTCTTTAATCCATTTTAACTTTTTTTTTTTTTTTTTTGTAATGTAATACAAGATGTAGAGGTCAGGGGCACCTGGGTGGCTCAGTCCGTTAAACATCTGCCTTCAGCTCAGGTCATGATTCTGGGTACTAGGACATAGCCCCACATCAGGCTCTCTACTCAGTGGGGAGCCTTCTCCCTCTCCTTCTGCTCCCCCTGCTTGCACTCTTGTGTGCTCTCTCTCTGTCAAATAAATAAATTAAAAAAAAATCAACTGCAGCATGTCTATTTAAAAAAAGATATAAAGGTCTAACCTCATTCTTTTGCATATGGATATCCAGTTTTCCCAGTACCATTTGTGGAAGAGACTCTCCTTGCTACCTGTGCTAAAGCTCATTTGACCGTATATGTGAAGGTTTATTTCTGGCTTCTCTGATGTGTTCCATTGGTTTGTGTCTTATCTGACGTACTATTCTGATTTCTTTAGCTTTGTAAGATGTTTTGAAATCAGGAAGTGTGACACTGGCTTTGTTTTTCTTTTTCAAGATGGTTTTTGCTGTTTGGGTTCCATTGAGATCCCATATCCAGGAATTTTGTTTTTTGGATTTCAATTAAAAAATGCCATTGAGATTTCAGTACGGATTGAATTGAATATATAGATTGCTTTGGGTATTATGGACATTTTAACATTATTGTCTTATAATCCATGAACACCGGATCTTTACATTGGTTTCTTTCAACAGTGTTTTGTAATTTTCATCGTACAGTAGTTTTTCCTTATCTGTGGTTTTGCTTTTAGTGGTTTCAATTAACCATAGTGAAATGTGATCTGGAAGCAGGTAATGCTTATAAATATTATATATTGTTAGAATTTGATCACTAGTAGTCTAGCATTACATCACAATGCCTATGTCATTCACCTCACTTGATTTCATCATATAGGCATTTTATCATCTCACATCATCATAAGAAGGGTGAGTATAATACAGTAAGATATTTTGAGAGACCATATTCACATAACTTTTATTGTAATATATTGTTGTAATTGTTCTGTTTCATTATTATTTGTCTCTTAACTATGCTTAATTTATAAATTAAATTTTATCATAAGTATGTATGTATAGGAAAAAACATTATATATAGGGTTTGGTACTATTATGGTTTCAGGCTTCCATTAGGAAGGGGCTTTGGAATGTATCCTGCATGGACAAGGAGCACTGTTTGGATACAAGTCTTCCACCTCCTCAATTAAGTTTATTAGTAAAGTATTTTATTCCCTTTGATGCTAATAGGAGTAAATAGGAGTATTTTTTTTTTTGAAGTGAAAAGTTCACTAATTTTATTTTTTTAATTTTTATTTATTTATTTATTTTTATTGGTGTTCAATTTGCCGACATCTAGAATAACACCCAGTGCTCATCCCATCAAGTGCCCCCCTCAGTGCCTGTCACCCAATCACCGCCACCCCCCCCCCCGCCCACCTCCCTTTCTACCACCCCTTGTTTGTTTGTTTCCCAGAGTTAGGAGTCTCTCATGTTCTGTCTCCCTTTCTGATATTTCCCACTCATTTTTTCTCCTTTCCCCTTTATTCCCTTTCACTATTTTTTATATTCCCCAAATGAATGAGACAATATAATGTTTGTCCTTTTCCAATTGACTTATTTCACTCAGCATAATACCCTCCAGTTCCATCCATGTCGAAGCAAATGGTGGGTATGTGTCGTTTCTAATGGCTGAGTAATATTAATAGGAGTATTTTTAAATTTTCCTTTTGTTCATTGTTCATAGAAACACAACTTGTTTTTGCATTGGCTGACTTTTATACCCTGCAACTTTGTTAAATTTTATTAGTTTTTTTTTTTTTTAAATATTTTTTATTTATTTATTTTTATTTATTTATGACAATCACACAGATAGAGAGAGAGAGGCAGAGACACAGGCAGAGGGAGAAGCAGGCTCCATGCACCGGGAGCCTGACGTGGGATTCGATCCCGGGTCTCCAGGATCGCGCCCTGGGCCAAAGGCAGGCGCTAAACCGCTGCGCCACCCAGGGATCCCAAATTTTATTAGTTTTAATATATATTTTTTTTTATTTGTGGAGCCTTTGGGGTTTTCTACATATGAGATCCTGTCATCCGCAAACAGGTAATTTTGTTTCTTCCTTTCCAGTCTGGATGCCTGTATTTATTTCTCTTGCCTGATTGCTCTGACTAGGATTTCCACTACTGTTCTAAAAAGAAATGGTAAGAGCAGGCATCCTTGCATAGTTCCTGATTTTAGAGGGAAAGCTTTCAGCTTTATACCATTAGGTATAATCTTAGCTTTTCGTATATGGCTTTCATTATGTTGAGGTAATTTTCTTTGTGTTGTTTCTTGAGTGTTTTTATTATGAAAAGATGTTAATTTTTGTCAGATGTTTTCTCTGCATCAGTTGAGGTGATCATGTTATTTTTGTCCTTTGTTTTGGTTGAGTGTGTTTGATTGATTTTTGTATTGTGAAGCATTCTAACATTCTAGGAATAAATCCCACTTGGTAATGATAAAACTCTTCTGATGTGTTAATTGAATTCTACTTGACTTAATATTTTATTGAGGATTGTTACATCACTAATCAGGGATATTGGTCTGTATTTTTCTTTTCTTTGTCTCATTTTGGTATCCGGGTAATGCTGGCTTCATGGGATGAGTTTGGAAGTGTTTTCAGTATTGTGGAGAAATTAGAGATGGATTCTTATTAATCCCTTTTTAAATCATTGGTAGAATTCTCCACTGAAACTGTCTGGTCCTGTGTTTCTTTGTTGGTAGGTTTTGGATTACTGATTCGATACCTTTACTTAGGTTGCTTCAGATTTTTTATTTACTTATGATTCTGTTCTGTTAGATTATATGTTTTACAAGTGTATTCATATCTTCTAGATTATTCAGTTTGTTGGCATATATCGTCAACAACAGTCTCTTACGATCCTTTTTATTCTTGTGGCATCAATGTTGATATTCCCCATTATTGAAAGTGGAGTATGGAAATGTCCTACTATTATTGTGTTACTATTTGTCTCTCTTTAGTTCTTTTTTGGTGTTTAAAATATCCGGGTGCTCTTCTGTTAGGTGTACATATATTTATAATTGTAATATATTTCTTGTGAATTAACCCTTTAATTATTTGATGTGTTGTTTCTTACTATAGTTTTTAACTTGAAAGTTTTTTTTCTGGTGTATGTGTATATGTCCATCATATACATATTTAATATATATGTATGAGACTAATCCCTCTCTTTTTTGGTTATTTGCATATGATCTCTTTTTCAATCCTTTCACTTTCACACTGAGTATATCCCTATATCTAATGTGAGTCCCTTATAGGTAGCATATAGCTGTTTCTTTTTTTTTTAAATCCATTCAGCCACTCTGTGTCTTTTGATTGAGGAGTTTAATCCACTTATATTGAAAGTTATTACTAATGGGAAAAATTATTGCTATTTTTTGTTTTTTTTGTATGTTTTTAAATTAATTTTTCCTTCTTGTCTGTGAGGTCTTCCTTTGTGTTTCGTTGGTATTTTTTTGTAGTGACATATTTTGATTCCTTTCTCTTTTGTGTATCTTCTATAAGCATTTTCTTTCTGGTTACCATGGAGATTACATAAAACATCTTATAGTTGTAATCTGTTTCAAACTGATAGCAATTTCAATTGCATACAAAAACAGCTCCTTTACATCTCTCCCCCCATTTTGTTATTATTGACAACAATTATGTCTTTTTATGTTTTATAACATCTAGCATATATTTACAATCTAAAAAATGTTTTCATCTTTCAGATCTGCCTGAATTGATTTACTCACCACTATTACAGTATTAGAAGATTCTGTATTTGCCTATATATTTAACTTTACCAAATATCTTTATATTTTTGCATGATTTTATATTGTTTACAGTCCTTTTTTATTGTTATTGTTGTTGAAAGACTTTTTGTATTTTTTGTAAGGCAGGTCTAGTAGTGATGAACTGTCAGCTTTTGTTTATCCTTGGAGGTCTTTATTTTCCATTTTTGAGGGTCAGTTTTTCTATATATGGTATTTTTGGTTTGTAGTTACTTTTTTCAGTACCTTGCATAGATTGTTCCACTTCTTTCTGGTCTTTATTGAAGACTTCTGCCTTGTACAAGACTAATCATTTTTCTTTTGCTGCTTTCAAGATTCTGTCTTTGACTTTTGACAGTGATTATAGTGCATTTTAGTATCTGTCTCTGGGTTCATTATAGTTGAGAGTCCTTCAAACCTCTTAAAATTAGATGTCCATTTCCTTCCTCATATTTGGGAAGTGTCTGACCATTGTTTTTTCAGGTAAGTTGTCTGCCATATCCTCTCTTCTAGGGTTCCTCTAGTTCATCCATTGGTCAACTTGGTGGTATCCTAAAAGTGTGTTAGGCTTTCTTCACTTTATTTTTATTTTATTTTATTATTATTTTTTAAATTTATTTATGATAGTCACACAGAGAGAGAGAGAGAGAGGCAGAGACATAGGCAGAGGGAGAAGCAGGCTCCATGCACCGGGAGCCCGATGTGGGATTCGATCCCGGGTCTCCAGGATCATGCCCTGGGCCAAAGGCAGGCGCCAAACCGCTGCGCCACTCAGGGATCCCTCTTCACTTTATTTATTTATTTATTTTTTAATAAATTAATTTTTATTGGTGTTCAATTTACCAACATACAGAATAACACCCAGTGCTCATCCCGTCAAGTGCCCCCTCAGTGCCCGTCACCCACTCACCCCCACCTCTCACCCTCCTCCCCCTCCACCACCCCTAGTTCGTTTCCCAGAGTTAGGAGTCTTTATGTTCTGTGTCCCTTTCTGATATTTCCCACACATTTCTTTTCCTTTCCCTTATATTCCCTTTCACTATTATTCATATTCCCCAAATGAATGAGAACATACACTGTTTGTCTTTCTCTGATTGACTTACTTCACTCAGCACAATACCCTCCAGTTCCATCTACGTTGAAGCAAATGGTGGATATTTGTCGTTTCTAATGGCTGAGTAATATTCCATTGTATACATAAACCACATCTTGGCATTTCTATACACTAACTGTGAGACTGAAGAAAGAGAAATTAAGGAGTCAATCCCATTTACAATTGCTCCCAAAAGCATAAGATATCTAGGAATAAACCTAACCAAAGAGGTAAAGGATCTATACCCTAAAAACTATAGAACACTTCTGAAAGAAATTGAGGAAGACACAAAGAGATGGAAAAATATTCCATGCTCTTCACTTTATTTTTTAAAATTTCCCTCTGACTCAGTAATTTCAAGTGGGGCCTGCCTTTGACTTTATTTTCTTCCTTCTTCTTGGTTTAAGTCTTCTGTGGATCCTCTCTCATGAATTTTCAATTCACTTATTATTTACCTCTAGAATTTTTGTTTGGTTCTTTTTTATATTTTCTTTTTGTTGATACTCTTATCTTGCTTATGAGTGGTGATTTCATCTAGTTGTCTCCTATGTTCTCTTGTAGCAAATTGGTTTTCCTTAGGCAATTATATTGCATTTTTGTCAGGTTAATTCATAGATCTCTGCTGTTTTTGTTTTGTTTTGTTTTTGTTTTTTTTTTTTGAGAGAGGGAGAGTGAGAGTGTGTGAGAGCAGGAGCCAAGAGAGGGGCAGAGGGAGAAGCCAACTCCCTGTCGAGCAGGGAGCCTGGGACCATGACCTGATCTGAAGGCAGAAGCTTAACTGACTAAGCCATCCAGGTGTGCCAGATCTCTTCTTTAAGGTCATTTCTAGAGCTTCATTTTGTTCCTTTGATTGGAATTAGACTGTGATTCCCTGTTTTTATTTTTCGTATGCCTTAATTTTTTTGTGTGGATTTCATTTTTGAAAAAACAGCCATACCAGTCTCTATGAACTGGCTTCATTAGATTCTTGGTACTTCTAGAACCTTTTATTAGAGTGTATCTTCTTGGGCTTAATGCTTATAGTTTCCCAAATGAAGAGGTTTGTTGATTTCTTTCCCAAGAGTTTACATATAGTCTTTTAGCCTCTTAGGTCTTTCTGTAGTACTTCAGGTTCCAGAGAACTGTCTTATTTTCTATAGCCTCTAGGCATCTAGTGTATGCTGGTTCCAGCCATGCTCCAAGTCAGGTGAGATAGAAACTAGTTGCTTCAGTAGCTCCCTTTACCCCCAAAAACAGGAATGTTGGACATAATTACAATGGGTGAAGCTGCAGGTTGGGCTTTTCATCATGATTACAAACTGTGCCAGTTTGGGGAGGTATTAAAGGAATTGAAATAACACAGCTTTCTATACATGTTTCTGGCTGTTTTTGGCTTTGAGCTTACGTGGGTTGCTGTAACTTTCTAACTGGTTTCTAGAGGTCTCATAAAGGGTTTTCAAACCATGTGTAAGTTAGTGTTTTTGTGAGGGAATAAATTCTGGGGCCTTATTTTCCTCTGTTGCTGACGTCATTCCTTGGTTAGCTTTTTATCTTTGTTCCAATAAATTTAGTATATCTCCAGTTCAGTTGGTAGGAGAAAATGCTAGAAGAGTCATTTATCCCCTATACAGAGGTAACTTTAATGTATAGTAACTAATCCTTAGTATAAGTTTAAAGATCTCTTTTAAGGGTTTTCTCATAACACTGGAAGAACTCTTACTTGTTTCTCAACAGTATCTATAAAAGCTCTTATGTTTCCAAAGTTTACTCAGCTCTCTAAACCCCTAAAAAAGATGATTTTTTAAGAGTGATCCAGATATTTGTAATGCAAAATAATCAGTTAACCAGACCTTCTTTTATCACAGAATTTATAACATTGCCTGGTAAGTGGTAGACACTCAAGTATAAATTAACTAAGGAATACATTTTGTCTTGATTATATGTGAATCAGAAAGAAATGAAAGACTATTTCATGATTATCACAGAGAATTGATAGATGCACTGCTCTAATGGCAACAACTCTTTTGTGTTTCTATCCTTTTAGGATCTTAATTGGAGGAATCAGATGGATATAATTTGTGTTTAGTTCATTATAACCTCACTGTAAAATGTGACACTTTTAAAGAAAAAAACAGGTTAAAGTTGAATAATTTTATCAGTTTTACAATTTTAATTCATGTTTAATGTATAACAGGTACTTTGGGCAGATTATAAACCTCAATAAAATAATGCTTAGAGATTATTATGGTAAACATATTTATTAGTAAAAATACTTATAATTAGTTTTTTCCCCTGAAAAATGTATCTTATTTTATAGTTAATGGCTTATTGGTTAAATATGGTAATAATGACTTTCCAATCATAGAGTCAATCTTGAAACAATCTAATATTTCCTGCAATTCCTCTGTAAACAACAGATCCAACCTTAAACCTACCATAACCATGTCACAGACGTCTTATGTCATCCATTTATATAAGTTGTACGATCTAGGATACCGTTGTTCACTCTTCGAAAATTTTTATGTTTAATGTAACTTTGGGGGAGAGAGTGGAGTGTTTACAGAGGTAACATCCCAGAAGGAACAAAAAGATGTCCTTACTTTGAGAAACCACTAGGTAAATGGTGATGGCTTTATAGACATTATGTAATAAGTCTTTTATTTCTGGCTTCTTAATTCCTCACATCTTCATTTAACTTGATCTTCAATTAAAGTCACTCACATTGACATTTTTTGATCTTTGCCTTTTTATCTCCTTTATTCTTTACTTTATCTACCATTAGTTTTGCATGTCATAGTTACTATATCTTATATCATTGTTTTTAATTCTAATTCCACTAATTCCAAATGTGTTGTTCACTAACACATTTTCACTTTCTGATGGTATCAATTGTTGTGGCTTCCTTATCTTCATTCCTATATTCATTACTTATTTTCCAACTACTTGTTATGTTTAAGATTTTCTCTCTCTCTCTTTTTAAGATTTTATTTATTCATGAAAGACACAGAGAGAGAGGTAGAGACATAGGTAGAGGGCGAAGCAGGCTCCTCGTAGGGAGCTGGATGTAGGATTTGATCTCCAGATCTGGAGATCATGCCCTGAGCTGAAGGCAGATGCTCAACTGCTGAGCCACCTATGTGTCCCAAGATCTTTTTTCAACTTTAATCATCTGTGTTGTTGGGCCTCAGTCTTCTAATCCTAATGGCTTGCCATTGGTATAGGAATATTAAACATACTTTCCTAGTATTTATCTCCTTGATAGGTAAATTAAGCTGCTGTACATAGTTATGGTTAGCTTATAACTTTTATCATTATTACAGGCATTTTGTTTTGTTTTGTTCTGTTCTGTTGAATACTGGATTGATTCAAAAAGTAGATTTGAAGTCAGAAAACATAGTATTAGTGCCATTGATGACACCTTGGTTTTCCTTTTTCAGCTACTGATGACTGAAACCATTTCTTCTGCCAGTTGATTGTTCTAAAAAGTTATAGTATGGTGACAGTATTTTCTTGTAGTGTTTTATTTTGAAAACTTCTATACATGTAGCAAAGTTGAAAGGTTTTTGCAATTGACGCAATATGTCTATCATCTAGATTTTACTAATAATATTTACCTTGTTTTATCACATATCATTTTGCCCATGATTCCATCTTTTATTTTTCATGCATTTCAAATTGCTGACTTCAGTGCCCTTCCCCCTAGGTGAAACTATTTTTTAAAATATTTCTGTCAACTTTTCTAGAGTAACTTTGGCCTACCACATGTAATTCATTTGTAGAACTGTCTCACTTAATCGAGCCTTAGAAATAAAATAAGTAGATAATATTACCTGTTTTAAATGCATACTTTCAGGTGTCTACTTTAACTTTGAGAGCTTTCTCACTGGAAGATCTCACTCGCCCTCCTACATTATTGACTCCGTAAGAAAAGTCTGTGATATGTAAGGAAATTATAAAAAGTAAGCTATATTTTTAATTTTTTGAGGAACTGCCATATTGTTTTCTAGGGTGGCTGTACCAGTTTGCATTCCTACCAACAGTGCAAGAGGGATTTGCCTTTCTCCACATCCTCATCAACAGCTGTTATTCCTTGTGTTGTTGATTTTAGCCATTCTGACATGTGTGAATTGCTATCTCCTTGTAGTTTTGGTTTGTATTGCCCTGATGATGGGTGGTATGGAGCATCTTTTCATGTGTCTGCTGGCCATCTGTATTTCTTTGAAAAAATACCTATTCGTCTTCTGCTCATTTTTAAATTGGATTATTGGTTTTTTTGGGTGTTTTATAAGTTCTTTGTATATTGTGAATACTAACCTTTTATTAGATGTGTTGTTTGCAAATATTTTCTCCTATTCTGTAAGTTGCCTTTTAGTTTTGTTGATTGTTTCCTTTGCTGTGCAGAAGCTTTTTATCTTGATGAAGTCCCAGTAGTTTATTTTTGCTCTTGTTTCTCTTTCCTCAGGAGACATATCTAGAAAGAAGTTGCTATGGCCGATGTCAGTAGTTTTGGTTGCACTACCAAGTATTTACCCAAAGAATAAAAAAATACTAATTCAGAGAGATACATGCACCTCGGTATTTATAGTAGCATTATCTACAGTAGCCAAATTATGAAAACAGCCCAAGTATCCAGCTAATGAGTGGATAAGGAAGATGTGGTATATACACACAATGGATTATTACTCAACCATAAAAACAATAAAATCTTGCCATTTGCAACGTCGTGAATGGAGCTAGAGAGTATTACACTAAGTGAAATTAAGTTAGAGAAAGACAAATACCGCATAATTTCACTCATGTGAAATTTAAGAAACAAAACTAATGAACATAAGGGGCAAACTCTGGAAAACCAAGAGACAAACTCTTAACTATAGATATCAGAGAAAGACAAATACTCTATAGTTTCGCTCATAAGTGGAATTTAAGAAACAAAACCAATGAACGTGGGGGGTGGGTGGAAAACCAAGAAACAAACTCTTAACTATAGAGAACAAACTGATGGTTACCAGTAGGGAGATGGCCGGGGGAGGGGATGGGTTAAATAGATGACGGGAATTAAGGAATATACATTTGATGAGCACTGAGTATTGTGTGGAAGTGTTGAATCACTGTATTGTATACCTGAAACTAATATTAGACTGTATATTAACTAATTGGAATTTAAATAAAAACTTTAAAAAAAAAAAAGTAAGCCATAGTTGTCCTCTTGTAGTTTTGATTGAGTGACAGATAAGGTTGTCCCTAAAGGGATCTGATAAGGAAAGGAGTCTGTCTTCATTTCCTTCCTTTTTTCTATATCTTTTCTATATCTTTTTGTTCTTTTTCTTTTTATCTCTTTACTACTTTTTCTTTCTCTCTCCTTTAATTTAATCATAATTGGGATAAAGTGCACATTTTCCTGCATTGATTTGCTGAGGAGAGTGAGCAGGCCATGTGCTTAGATGAAAATGTCATTGGAGAGCAAGGAACACAGACTCTAAATTGAGAGTTGGGAAATTTTTCCTGTGAAGGGCCAGGTGGTATTTATTTTAGGATTTGCAAGCTGTACAGTCTCTTAAAACTACTCAACTCTGCTGTTGTAGTGCGAAAACAGCCATAGACAATAATTAAATTAATGAGCTTGGTTATGTTTTAATAAGACTTTTAGTCACCGGAACTTGAATTTCATATAATTTTTGCACAAAATAATTTCTTTTTTGACTTTGTCAACCATTTAAAATAGAACCATTTTGGGGGCTATAAAAACCAAGTGTCTGGCTAGATTTGGCTCATGAGCCTAGATATGGTGACTGCTACTGTATAGCAATAACTTTGTACAACTTATTTATAAAAATGTTATTATTAGTGTATGCAGTCCCAACATGGAGGCCTTTTATATGCTCTAAATTAGATGGGGATACAGAATTGTACAGAGATAATTCAAGGTGTCACTGGTGTGAGGAAGAAGAAAAATGTTTATATTAAACATATATATATTAACCGTATTGGTTGATTGCACGGATAACATGGAGGTTCTGGCATGGCCTCCTTTCAGTCCTTTCTCATCTGTGTGACTGGTTTTTCTATGTCTTGGGCAGAGAAGCAGACTGAATAGTAGGATCTAATTTCCTTTGGTATTAAATCTCCCCTTTGTGGTGTTAAAAACCCAAGTTTTGATTCTGTCTTGGGCTCAAATCTCTCACACAAGATGTGTGACTTGTTATGTAACAGCTCTGAGCATCAGCAGAATGATGGTTTATATAGTTAATTCATAGACTTATGAGTATCTTAGTAATAACTAGGTGCCAGGCAGTGTTGTAACTATGTATATTAACTCATTTAATTCTCTCACAGCCATGGTAATTGTCATGTATACCATCACTTTAATGATGAGGAATCTGAGACACAGAAATGTTAAGGAACTCATTCAAAGTCCCGTAGTTTTGTTTTGTTTTAAGATTTTATTTATTTATGACACACACACATAGAGAGAGAGAGAGGCAGAGACACAGGCAGAGGGAGAAGCAGGCTCCATGCAGGGAGCCTGGCATGGGACTCAATCCCAGGTCTCCAGGATCAGGCCCTGGGCTGAAGGCGGTGCAAACCACTGAGCCACCTGGGCTGCCCAAGGTCCAGTAGTTAATAAGTGGTAGAGCCAACATGTGAATTTGGGCAATCTGGCTTCAGAGTGCAAGCTCTTAGCTGATAGGGTTTACAGCCTTCCAAAGTGGGAACATCTGTAGCACGTAGGTTCTCAAGAAATTACAGATACATTAAGTTTATAGAATTTTGTGGCATGTTTCCTCTCAGAAAAGTTGGTATACTTGTGAGATAGCAGATATCCATAAATGTAAGATTCAGATTTTGATTTTTCAGGTGTTTTGCTCTTTTTTCAATTACATAGTATTTATGGAATTTTTTTTTTGGTAGGACTTTTTAGTACTACTATTGTTAAGAATTATTTTGAAATGAATCACTTTCTGTGAGACAGTATAGTGGAAATGACTTAGACTCCAGAGCAAAAAGACCCATGATTCCTTTTCTTATCCTGATTGTGCATTTTCCTTTGTGTGATCTTGGATATATGATTTTACTCTTTCAGTTCTGTCTCTTTTAGCTGTGAACTGAAGATATCTTCTAAGTCATGGGATTCAAATGAGAGATAACTATGCCAGAGTGCCCAGGCACAGTATGTCTAGTATGTTATCAGACATTCCTCAAACACTAGTACCTTGTTCGCCTACCTATTACATAGAATAACCTAAACCTTAGAACTGAAAGATGGGAAAACTGAGGCTCAGACCATTACTTGTTGAGGGTTGCACAGGTTATTAGAGGCAAAAGGAGCTGTCATTTAATGCAGTCCATCTATTTTCTCAGTCTTGTTTTTACTGTTCATACTCCTTTATACATTACATACAGAGGCATTATGTATTATGATTGGGCTTGGGGGAATTTTCCTTAGGACAAAACCTGACATTCTTATTAAGAAAATAATTAGTGTTTGGTATTTTGGATTTTGATAATTAATCATTAAAGAGTCATATGGACAATTTAGCCTCAAGGCTATTCAATCATGTATATGAAATTATGAAACTAACATTTTCTCTATTAATATATGCAAGTAGCATGTTTATTATAGAAAAAATGAATTAGAAGCAAAAACATAGAAGAATTTTAAAAAACCCATTCAACATCATTTAGAGAAAATGTTAACACTTTGAAATAAAGTGGCTTCATCTTACACTTAGAACTTTGTAACTGACTTTTATCAAATACTGATGAATGAGGAAGGCTATTCCTTGCCAAATTTAGATCTTGGTAATTTTCATTTATTCCATTCTGACATTTGATGCAGGTCATCTAATTTCTGCATGAATGCATATCAGTTCATTTACGTAATCCCCTATTGTTGGGCATGTCATTTTTTGCAGATTTCATAGAAACAATGCATTTTTGCAAAATTGTCCCAATTATTTTAATTTGATCTCTGATTGTATGATTTATTCTCTGTTCATTTTTAAAACTTTTGATATATGTTCATAATTTTTCTCTAGAGTAGAAATACATATCCGTTAACATTTTCTCTAGGGAAAGCTACTGTATTTTGGGAGAGGATGGTATTAATATTTCATTCTTTTCTAGAGGATAGCAACATACAGTATAAATGTTCTAAATTCTTATTCTTCTCTTTACATATCACTTAAAAGTTTTATGTAATGATAAATCTGGAATAGTAATCTTTAATTTTCAAAAGTTGGGTTGTTTGTATCTATATGTAATAAAGTAACTATTAAGTGATTCCCATGCAATTTTTAAGTGTGTTTTTGTAAGGTTTTTTTTTTTTTCTCCCTCTATTTTACATGCATGTATTTGCATGGAACATTTTAAAAATAGAAGCATCAGAATGAATTGAATGTTTTGAATTACAGTTGACCCTTGAACAACATAGGTTTGAACTGTGCAGGTCCACTTAAATGTCTTTTTTTTTTTTAATAGATATATGAACTTGGGTACTGATAAATACCAGTACAGTACTGTAAATGTATTTTGTCTTCCTTAAGATTTTTTAAATATTTTCTCTAGCTTACGTTAATGTAAGAATATAATATAAAATACATAAACATGAAACGTGTTAATCACCTCTTTATGTTATTGGTAAATCTTCTGGTCAGTGGTAAGCTATTTTTAGTTAAGCTGTAGGTTACTCTAAAGTTATATGTAGATTTTCAATGATGCAAGGGGGTGGCACCTCTAATGCCAACACTGTTCAAGGGTTAATTGTGCTAGCTAATCTTTGTCACTTACCTTGATAGTTTAGAGACAAAATTAGACTTAATTAGTATGTCCCTTATCTACTACTCATTTGCCTTCTTGTTCAGTTTCTCATGATTAAGAAGATACATCTCACAGTTAACAAAATGTGAACTCTATTGCCATTTGCCGTGTACACGTCAGTAAGATAATTGTACTAACATTTTGAGAGGTAAATTTTTTTAATAGTTTTGATTCTGTTCCTTAGGAATAGTTATGAATTATGTTTTTTTGGATTCAGTAGACCACTTCCCTTAAATTATGTAATCTCGCATCATCAGATAGTAGAAGCATAGATCTTAAGAGTTGAATAAACTATAGAGATAGATATTGTAGTCCAGCTTCTTGCTTGATGAAACCATCTCTTCTTCAGTATCTTTGGAACCTCGGCTGGAACAGCCAATTAGGAATGTGAATCTACATATTTTAGGTTCACAAAGTAAGTGAAACATAAGATTTTGCCCTAAGAGAACTTAAAATATTCCATGTTCTTATGACATGGGATTGATAAGCAAGTTCAGTGACATGTTTTAGGTTCAAGATGTATGTTCAGAATCATTTTCTTGTAATATAACACAGCTTTGGATATTTCATTTATAAGTTTATTTTTAAATCCCTTGTATGGTAGATAATTGGAGAAAAAACTTTCTCTGTTCCAGATAGAAGTTCTGTGTTAACTATAAATCAAGTATTTATAAACTATTAAAATTCTAATTACTTATAAAGGGAAGCTGGGATGATACTTTAACTAGACTTTCATTTTCTTAATGTTATTTTTTTTAGGGCAGCCCTGGTGGCGCAGCGGTTTAGCGCCGCCTTCAGCCCAGGGTGTGATCCTGGAGACCCGGGATCGAGTCCCACATCAGGCTCCCTGCATGGAGCCTGCTTCTCCCTTCGCCTGTATCTCTGCCTCTCTCCCTCTCTCACTCATGAATCAATAAATAAAATATTTTTTAAAAATCCTATTTTTTTTAATACTAAAATACTAAAACTCTTGGCCATAAACCTTTGATTTTCATCTGTTGTGCTAAATAATTTTTTTTAAAGATTGTATTTATTCATTCATGAGACACAGAGAGAGGCAGAGGGAGAAGCAGACTCCCTGTGGGCAGCCTGATTCAGGGACTGGATTCCAGGATCCCAGGATCAGGACCTGAGCCAAAGGCAAATGCTCAACCACTGAGCAACCCAGGCGCTCTGTGCTAAAAAATTTAAGCACGTATAACATTGAACAAGTTTTTTCCTCCTCTTTTTTTTTTTTTTAAACCAAAGAAAAGCATATTTTTAAATAATGATTTTGATACGTGGTGCTGTTCCTTATCATAGTATGTTGGGAAGTATTTATCAAACATTTCAGTAGCTAAAAGTTTTATATACACAGTGAATCTCCATTTTCTACACTTCATCTTAATATACAAGTTTATTACTTTAGTGCTTGACTAATTTGCCTTGCCTCATGATCTGTTGAGCTTTTTATGTGAGAGCTGTACTAATCTTAATCACTGTGCTTATTGTTTGGATGCTACAGGAAGCGAGCAGCTGCAAAGCATCTAATAGAACGCTACTACCACCAGTTAACTGAGGGCTGTGGAAATGAGGCCTGCACGAATGAGTTTTGTGCTTCCTGTCCAACTTTTCTTCGTATGGATAACAATGCAGCAGCTATTAAAGCCCTCGAGCTTTATAAGATTAATGCAAAACTCTGTGATCCTCATCCCTCCAAGAAAGGAGCAAGTTCAGCTTACCTTGAAAACTCGAAAGGTGCCCCTAACAACTCCTGCTCTGACATAAAAATGAACAAGAAGGAAGGACAAGGAGCAAGAGATGATTTTAGAGGTAAGATGTTCTATTTTTTTTAAAGATGTTCTATTTTTAACAGAATTTTGGATTGAATCTGATTGTAAATTTAAATAAAATGTATGAGGTTTTTGTTTGTTTTGTCTAATTGTGTGACATTATGACAAGATAGTATAGTGGTGTTTATTACCATTATATTTATTTATTGTGGTAAAGGACAGAACTTATAATGGAACTAATAACTTAATGGTATCTTATTGTTCTAATGGTCTCTCATTAGAAGCAGATTATATTCCAAAAGTTGCTTTGTTAATGGATTGGAACTTTTGAACATTTTCCACTAAGAAGAATGTGTATTAAGTGGTAATCCCCGAAATTAGACCACAAAATCTAACTAAATTATCAAATAACTGGGCTGAATATGTAGAATGAGTTGTGAAACCCCAGCACTATGAGGGTGAAAGAAGCAGAAAAAAGTGGTAGCAGTCCTTTCCATTTCCAAGAGCAAAGCATAATTTTGTAGCCATCATTTGAGAAATAATTCAGTTTTCTTTTCAGTATTCATCCCATATTCTGCTCAGCTTCTTCTAGGCATTTGGCACACTCATACTGCCAAGAATCATCCCCTATCAATGGCAGTCTTCACCCAAACACTTGTTTTCTAAATGATCCTGTATTCCAAAATTGTTTTAAAAATATATATATTTTTAGATCTTCAAATCCAAGGTTTCTTTTCCTTAAGTGAAGATAATCATTGTTAGTAACAAGGTAATTGAATTTCTAAATAACTGACCCGGCTCAGCCCATCAGAGGTAATTGTACTTTAAAAGAGGAAGCTTTTTGTTTAAGGCATGTATAAGTTGGAGAACACCTCTAAAGTTTTCAGTAGCATGATTTGAATGTAGGTTTAATTGGTTATATGGAATTGTGTTATATCTTTCACTCTAATTTCACTGTAAAGATGTTTTCATAACTTGATAACAACTTTATACTGTTTCAAAATGTATGATTCTGTTACAGGATTTAATCTCACACTGGATAAGTCTGGATGTTTGTCATTATGTATAATAGGGAAGTTACAGTTGACTCCATTATACACATTTCCAGCAAGTGTGTACCACAGAGTTAACAGTTAATAAATGTAGAATGTGCTGGTGCAATTGAATGCAGCCACCTATGGGGAATTATAGTACCGGGTAGATGGACACATGTTTTTGTCTCTGTGCTTCATCATAGGTGCTTATTGAGTAGTTATCACTAATCTTTGCTTCCTGTTTTTGCTCAAGTCTGTGTAATTTAGCAGCTCCTTATACTTTCTTCCAATATGCTACTCTGTCCTCCTACTCCCTTTTTCCTACAGCTTTCTACTTACTATAGTATTTCTTATTAGGAATTAACAAATGCATTAAGTACACTTGTACTTTTGATTGTTAATTATATTTGTTAATTCTGATTACAAAGTTCTATATGTATTAAGTAGCCTGCCCCAAACTCTGTTTTTGCATAAAAATTTTCTTAAGTATAAAATTTTATAGACTAAGTGTATTTTCAGGAGCATGTATATATTATAAAATATACAGATAGACCATACAGAAATGTTTCTTCATTCAGCATTTTCTCAGTAGAACATCTAAACATTGTGAATGTCTGTGTCTCTTATAATGGTTTTTAAAGTAATTTATGTCTGTTCAACATTTTAAGTGAAACACCAAATAGGAAAAGTATGGGCACCTTTTATATAGAATTAGTAGAATGTCAGAAACACTTGAAGGCATTCTGAACAGCGCATCAACAAAGGGTATCTGGGTGTTGCTGTCCTTTGAGATAGGTCATATTACTGCATTAAAAAAAAACTTTGTTAATAAGTTTATGATTTGATGATTTGGGAAGCAGAGTGTTTTATGTTTTTTTAAAAATCTTCTTTTTAAAAATTTTTTAAAAAAGATTTTTTATTGATTTGAGAGAAAGAGCACAAGCACAGGGAGGGGCAGAGGAAGAAACAGACTCTGATATGGGAATCAGTCCCAGGACCCTAAGATCATGACCTGAGCCGAAGGCAGATGCTTAACCGACTGAGCCACCTAGAAATCCATAGTGTGTTATGTCCTTTAGTTACTTATAGTAGGTATATATTCTATTTTGGTTACATTTTAGGGAACAAGGGGTTTTTCGTTGTTTTGTAAGAAGGTGTTATAATTTTTTTCAATTAAAATAATGGTAAATAAGCTCCCAGTTAGCAGTTTCACACTTTTCAGAAAGAGATTACTGATGTTTAGCAGAAGATGCCTATATGATTTCCCCCACTATCTGAAAGTAGAGCATTCCAATGAAACTTTCGTGAGCCAGGATGGCAAATAAAGTGAAAAAGCAATTACCATTAATTTCTGTGAAAACAGTTTTGAGGTTCCCTTATCTAAAAAATATCCTCTCGGGATCCCTGGGTGGCGCAGTGGTTTGGCGCCTGTCTTTGGCCCGGGGCGCGATCCTGGAGACCCGGGATCGAATCCCATGTCAGGCTCCCGGTGCATGGAGCCTGCTTCTCCCTCTGACTGTGTCTCTGCCTCTCTCTCTCTCTCTGTGACTGTCATAAATTAAAAAAAAATAATAATAAAAAAATAAAAAAATTACAAAAATATCCCCTCAGGCTGTTCTGATACCTTAGAACACATCTTGCTAATGGATGTACAAAATTGAGATAAACACAGATGCCTACATAGTTGAAAGTTGTGGTGACTTAAAGCTGAGATATTGAGTGTAATTCCTGGGGAAGGAGCTCGGCAGTGCCACTCTTGCTCCTCAGGGTATATGCTGCCTCTGTAATGGCTTCCTGTATAACAAATACTAAATGTTTTTTTGCTTTTTAACTTTCTTAGTATAAATGAAGTAGCCTCATGGGAACTGTCAAAAAGCAAGGTATACCTATATATCTAATAGAACAAACCTAAAAAGATTAACTCTTTATTAAAGAGTTAAAACCCATAAAAGAAACTAGGTATTGACAGTCTGATAGTAGGGGCCAAAGATCAGATTCACATTGTGTGGTAAAATTTGGTATTTTTCTGGTTGAACTTTTACAGCTGTTCATTTTATGATCACTTGAATGTAATACTGTCTTTTACTGTGGAACAAATATACAAAGAGGTAGAAATTGTAAGAAATTTTATATGTTGTACAGTACATGTATATGAGTCCATTTGTCACAATGAAGATTGAATTACCTACATGTGTCTAAATTATCCTCTGCCTAATTTATTTGTTGACATGTCGGTCTGCTGCTTCCTTTATTAAAGGGATAGATTAAGACCTTTGTCAGTATTATATTATATTTGACCAATATAATCTCTGTAAAATTAATAGACAAAATATATCATTTGTTCTCTTTCCTGTAAAGTAACATATCCAAATAGTTTATTCAAAACCTAGAAACTATTTGGGGTGCTCCACTTTTATTTCTTACAGAATTTGATAGTGTTTTTATTGACCTATACAGTACTACCTTAGGAAAAAATGGTCTTGAAATATTAGTAAATACTGTTTTATATTTTTTAATTTGAAAGACAATATTTTGTAATTTGTAGAGATATGCATGCTTTTGCTTAGATAATTTGAAGATGATACTATCTTTTTTCACATATCTGCTGATTAGCAGATTCTTTTGTTGTACTACAATATGAGTTAATCAATTTTGCCCCTATTTATCAGGAAAATAAACACTTAGAAATTCATCAGTGGACTTCCACTTAGGTAACTGGCCAACCTGTGCTATATGCCATCACCCAGGTGTAAATGAGGATTGGAATACTGGTGTTTAGTTTTTATAGTTTCTATTATGATGGCATGTCAGAGAAGAGGTGGTGAATAGATTTGGAGTTAGCCAGCCTACAGTGTCTATCCAGATGACACTGTAGAGAGTTGGAGGGAAGACCAGAGTTTTCATAAGATCCCCTTTTAGATACAGAATGATTGATAATTAATTCTAATTTGGAGTTAGAAATAATCTCAGTAGAAAATTTAAGTTGATGTATTCACATGAACCAAACTAGTATAATTCAGGACACAAAACCTTTGGGGTACTATCTAGCAGTGAATGTAGACATCTTTGTATCCGTTGAGATATAGAGCTTTCATGGTTTTTGAATTATCTTTCCCCAGATCATTCATTCTTCCTTTAGCTATTAGAACAGGTAATATAGTTGGTTTGTAAAGTGAAAGTCGATTATCTAATGTTTAAAGGATATTTTCACGTCATTTATTTAATGAAATTGTTTGGCTGTCAGGTCGGAATATTTTTATTTCTGTATTTTCATTTGAAATACAGCCATTTATGTTCTTGTTAAAACAATTTATTATATCCCCAGTTACCTGATATTCATGCAAGTCATAAGAGAAAAAATAAGTGTTCAGGTACGTTTCTCAGTTTCAGTAAGGTGAAATTTTGCGATTATTTTTACCTTATCTCAGATTATAAATGAAGGATGTGTTTTTTTGTTTTTCTTTTAGAGTAGATCATGAGAGTGAGTACATTAGAGCTAAGCTATTTTTAATTTTAAAATGTTTTTTTTTTCCTTTTTTTTTTTTAAGTTGGATTCATGCTAAGTACCAGGGAGTTCATTATTTGAGGTGTTGAATCTATGAGTTGTCAATTGTGTGATGTCTCCAACCTTGGAGATTTACTACTCTTTGAGTTGGAATTTTCTTTTTTTTTTTTAAGATCTTATTTATTTATTCATGAGAGAGAGAGAGGCAGAGACATACGCAGAGGGAGAAGCAGGCTCTGTGGGAAGCCTGATGCAGGACTCCATCCTAGGACCCCCGGATCAGGGATCACAACCTGAGCCAAAGGCAGAGATGCTCAACCACTAAGCCACCCAGGAGCTCCTTGGTTGGAATGTTTTTACAGGGTTTTCCTTTTCAGTCACTGTACTCCGTGCTTTCTAATGAAAAAGTCAAATGTTATGAAAGGTCAGATTAAATTGCATGAAATAAATTAATATTTGAGTAGAAGATGACAACCTGGAGTTTTAGAAAGCAGCATGTAAAATTCTTTTTTGTTGGAGGTGGTGAGTAAGCAAATTGTTAAGAGGAGAACACAGAGTTTTTCTTTGTTCTAATGTGTTTCATCTAGTGGCATTCCATTTTGGGAGTGGAATGCTTATGCATTCCATAACCTCCAAATTTACTCTTCATTCCTCTCAAGGGGATATATGTATAGATTTAAATTTTGTTGAAGAGAATGAGAGCCGTATGTTTTTGTCTAAAGGAGCATAATAGCAAATACAGAAAATTTTTAAAAGGTGATAATGGAGGTCTAAGCTACTGTTTAGACAGATGTGAGAGGAAAGGAAGATGCATGCCAGCAAACTGTGACAGACTCTTTCACTCCCACATTAGTAGTCCCTGACTCCAGAGATTTTTATCTCAAAAATCCTTGAAATGTTTTCTTTTTTGTTTCTTCTGTGAATTCATTCGAATTTCAATTTGTTAACATTACTATGACTCTGAAAATGTATAATAAATTGATGTTTGGTCTTTCATTGCCTCCTGTCATTTTTGCCTCTTATGAAGTTATTTCTTTATGGAGGAGAATGGATGTGATAGAAAAACATAATAAAACTCCCTTGGATTTAAATAATACAGATTGCAAAAACAATCAGATACTCTTACTTACAAGATTTATATTACAAGAGAAGTACCAAGAAGGATTAAACTAATGAAACAGTCTCCTGGCATTCTAAAGGCTTTGAAGGCAAGATAGGGAAAGGTGAAAAGCTTCTTTCTACGTAAGCAAGGATCAACTAAACTGCAATATTGAGTACATACCAAAAAGAGCATTAGCTTATAAACAAAGTGGAAATTTATTTCTAGCTTATCTAACAGCCATCATATTCTAGGTTTGCAAAGTTCTACTTCACATAGTCTTTCAGAAATGCTTCTGTAGTGGCATTGTTATCTTCAACACATGGCTTCCAGAGCATCCTGGGAGCATCATCCCATTAGCCAGAAGGAAAAGCCTTGGCCTGAAGTAGCTCTTAACCTCAAAAACCTGGGAAAGCTGGGAGATGGAGTCCAAATCTGCCCAGAAAGGAGAGGAAAAAGATTTTGGTGACTACATAGTAATCTGTTTTACTTGTCTGCTTTTATATCCGTTCTTACCCCACTGTATTTTTTATTACTCTGTAACAATATCCTGTTACTCTATAAGGTTTCTTCTAATCTGATTCCTGGCTACAGATGGCAGTGTTTGTTAATTTCAAATCTTATGAGAAATGGTATATTAATTCTTCTCAATCACCCACAGAATGACTACCCTGGAAAAAAACTAAAAAGGAGGATTCAAAGGAAGCAGTTGGATTTTAAGATGTATAAAAATAAGACAAGGGCTATTTCCCAAAGAGGATGCTGAAGGAACCTCTCTTGCCTTCTCAGTCTTTTGAGAAGAGTAGTGAGATAAGAAACCTCTCAGAAGAACAGTAGTTTCTGCTCTGAAGTGAGGTTGTAAGAAGTGTATCATTATGAATTAAATCAGCACATGGTTATCTTGGTTCATATTTATAAATTAAAGCTACATGTTAATTTCTACTGTGATTTTGAAAAGTGTTCAAGCTCATTAAAAGCTATATATTATGAAGGAATATAAAAGATGAGATTGTTGCTATTAGTAGTAGTTCATTGAAAAAATAGGAAAATATATTTTGTTTGTTGAATCTAAATATTAGATATGTTTTTAAAGGAGTTGTAATTCAACTGGTATTGAGTACAAAAGGGCTGTTTTACTTTTCACTAGAACTTAAGACAAAATAAACATTTCTAAATATAAATGTTCTCCTTTTTTCTCTAATTTTCTAGATGTGACTTACCTAACAGAAGAGACGGTGTATGAAATTCTTGAATTATGTAGAGAGAGAGAGGATTATTCCCCTTTAATCCGTGTTATTGGAAGAGTTTTTTCTAGTGCTGAGGCATTGGTACAGAGCTTTCGGAAAGTCAAACAACACACCAAGGAAGAACTGAAATCTCTTCAAGGAAAGGATGAAGACAAGGATGAAGATGAAAAGGAAAAAGCTGCATGTTCTGCTGCTATGGAAGAAGATTCAGAAGCATCTTCTTCAAGGATAAGTGATAGTTCACAAGGAGATAACAACTTACAAAAATTAGGCCCTGATGATGTGTCTGTGGATATTGAGGCCATCAGAAGGGTCTATACCAGATTACTCTCTAATGAAAAAATAGAAACTGCTTTTCTCAATGCACTTGTGTATTTGTCACCTAATGTGGAATGTGACTTGACGTATCACAATGTATACTCTCGAGATCCTAATTATCTGAATTTATTCATTATTGTAATGGAGAATAGAAATCTACACAGTCCTGAATATCTGGAAATGGCTTTGCCATTGTTTTGCAAAGCAATGAGTAAGCTACCCCTTGCAGCCCAAGGAAAATTGGTTAGACTGTGGTCTAAATACAGTGCAGACCAAATTCGTAGAATGATGGAAACATTTCAGCAACTTATTACTTACAAAGTCATAAGCAATGAATTTAACAGTCGGAATCTAGTGAATGATGATGATGCTATTGTTGCTGCTTCAAAGTGCTTGAAAATGGTTTACTATGCAAATGTAGTGGGTGGGGAAGTGGACACAAATCACAATGAAGAAGATGATGAAGAGCCCATCCCTGAATCCAGTGAATTGACACTTCAGGAGCTTTTGGGAGAGGAAAGAAGAAATAAGAAAGGTCCTCGAGTGGACCCATTGGAAACTGAACTTGGTGTTAAAACTCTGGATTGTCGAAAACCACTTATCCCTTTTGAAGAGTTTATTAATGAACCACTGAATGATGTTCTAGAAATGGATAAAGATTATACTTTTTTCAAAGTAGAAACAGAGAACAAATTCTCTTTTATGACATGTCCCTTTATATTGAATGCTGTCACAAAGAATTTGGGATTATATTATGACAATAGAATTCGCATGTACAGTGAACGAAGAATCACTGTTCTCTACAGCTTAGTTCAAGGACAGCAGTTGAATCCATATTTGAGACTCAAAGTCAGACGTGACCATATCATAGATGATGCACTTGTCCGGGTAAGTTGGGCTAATGCTTAAAAACTAGTATTAGAATAAATACCTAATGCTGGGGAGATTGTAATACAGTTCAGTGAGTTCATTTTATAAGTAGACTGCTTAAAAAAATTACATGGCATTACGTGGTATAGAAACATTTGGGCATTTTGTATTATAAGTGTAAATATTATACGTCTGTTGTTCCTGTCCAAATTTATAAATGTGTTCCACAAAGTATTGGTTGTCTTGAATAATGATCACTCTCTCTTTGGGAAAAACAAACAAACAAACAGATTTCCTAAGTATCAACAACTAACTCTAAAAGTTTCTTCTCTGTTCAGAAGACAAATGGATGTTGGAAAAAGACCTGAGCACAGAACAAGGGGGAATGTTGACATACCAATAAGTATGAATGTCAAATCTTAACTGGGAAAAGTGGTATAATAAAATCATACCATAAAGTAATAAGTAGTATCCAAAAAAATTCCGTGACTTAAAATTTAGAGTTAGTGTGAAGTTGAAATGATCTGGGCAGTTTGGTGTGCTGCTCTAGTAAGCGTTCTGTTCATTCTGGATCATTTACAGGAGCCCCTGTATAGCACTACCTGACTGTGGTATTTTCTTACCACTTAAATATTTTGGAGTTGGTTGGAACTACTGGGAAAACATCAGCCATTCCAGGAATCTAAATTAATGGTGCTTTGTCATCAACCCAGTCCAGGGAGCTTGAGCTGGGAGAATATTGGGAACACAAGTACCCACTTCTAACTTCCTGTTTTTCCAGATTTGCTGCCTTTTGTTCATTCCTTGCTTCTACAAAAATTAAAAATTTTAGTGCCCCCATTTAAGAACGGAGGCCTGGCCAGAAGACAGAAACCAATTGCCAATCACATACCAGCAACTTATTTTCCATAGTTTAGCAGAATGGTGTAGAGTATCTGTATGACATGAGTGATGTGTTGTAAAAAATATGTTGAAAATCTTGTAAGTTTTAGTTGTTAGAGTAGAATTGCAAATCCCAAGACTATACACTTTATGGTTGGCTTCTTGGGTTGGGATCCTTTCATCTATCTCCAATAAAAACTATGCCTAGCCTTTAAAAAGCAGTGAAGTTATTCTCTATAAGATTCAATCCAGAGTTAGAAATTAGAAAAAATAATAATTGTCCACCTTCCTAATCCGCCTTCAGCTAAGAAATCTACCCAACTTTATTTTCCTTCCCCTCGTTTCCCACCACCACCTCCTCTTAGTAAAGCAAGGCTAAGAACCAATAAAAGTTTAAGTACTTGTTGTATACTTATTTTGTCATCTAGAATTTTGAGGAAACAGTCATTTTTGTTTATAAGGCCTTTTTAAAAGCAGGTTTTAGGGTAAAACTGAACTTTTTAATTATGCTAACAGTGAGGTTTTTTAGTGAGTTCTGTTTAATTATGTCAAGCCAGAATATTATATTTGGCCAATTTTAAACCAGGATTCACTAAATAATAAATGTACTTAACTGTTACCAGTCCATGAAAGTTCACTTCAGAAATCTTATGTATTAGGCACTTTGCTAAGCAGTAGAGATACAAAAATGAATTATGATACTAAGAAGCTTCTTAGGGACTAAAATACTCATATTAAGCAAATTTAGTCTTCCTTCCCTTTTTTCTTTTTTTAATGACAGTGAGAAAAGGTTAGGAGAAAAACATCAAAATAGGCCTGTGAGACAGTCAAATTGATTCTATTTTAAAAAACATTCATAGCTGGTATGGTTATGATAAAGTCCTAGTATTTTAGGACAAAGAGTACGTTCACAACAAAAAATAGTTTAAGGTTGTCCTCTTAGCTGAACTCTGAAAAGTACTGATGGATTTTTTAATATCTTACTCTTCAAGGATCTACTTTTACTTTTTTTTTTTTTAAAGCCTTATTCTTCCTCCTGTATCAGTTTGACAAAATAAAGCTATTGACCACTTTCTTATGACCTGCTAATTTGAACTAGAGAGTAGGTTGGGAAGAGAAAAAGAAATGAGAATTGTGGTGAGTTCAATGTTAATAAGTAATTAAGGTTATAGGATCATATACTTTTTTTTTAAGATATTATTTATTCATGAGAGACAGAGAGAGAGAGAGAGGCAGAGACCCAGGCAGAGGGAGAAGTAGGCTCCATGCAGGGAGCCCTACGTGGGACTCGATCCCAGGTCTCCAGGATCACACCCTGGGCTGCAGGCGGCGCTAAACTGCTGCGCCACCAGGGCTGCCCCAGGATCATATACTTTAATTTTTTTTTTTATTTTATGATAGTCACAGAGAGAGAGAGAGAGAGGCAGAGACACAGGCAGAGGGAGAAGCAGGCTCCATGCACCGGGAGCCCGATGTGGGATTCGATCCTGGGTCTCCAGGATCGCGCCCTGGGCCAAAGGCAGGCGCCAAACCGCTGCGCCACCCAGGGATCCCGGATCATATACTTTAAAAGCTAAAAGGAGCCTTGCAGTTCATCTACTCTTTAGTTTACAAATGAGGCCCAGAAAATAGTGACTACATATATGGCACTCTAGGGTATGTTTCTGTGTTAGTTCTTATTTTTTAGTTATGAATTGTAAGGCTGACTGGCATGGTAGAAAGAGGAGGAGTGGAGGAGTACCTTCAGTTAATAATTACAGTTTTGCCTTTTTTTTTTTTTTAAAGAAAAATATGTTCCTTCACTTTCGTGTACCATGTAATTCAAAGACTAGCAAATTATGTCCTACGTACGGTTTTTAGAGTAACTGGGTTTTGTTTGTTTTAAAGATTTATTTATTTATTTATTTATTTATTTATTTATTTATTTGAGAGAGAGAGAGAGAGAGCATGAGAGGGGGGGTGGCGCAGAAGAAGTGGGAAAGTGAATCTCCAGCAGACTCAGCACAGAGCCCGGTGCAGGGCTCGAGATCACAACCTTGAGATGAGGACCTGAGCTGAAACCAACAGTTGGGCCCTTAACCAACTGAGCCACCCAAGCGCCCCAGAGGATCTGTTTCTGATGGCAGCTGAAGAATACTGTTTACAGTATTTTATTGAACCTTAGATACTATTGATTGGAGGACACACTATTATTTTCTTAGTACTAAAAAGGGAAAAAAAAAAAAGCTGCCAATTAGTTGTGAGATGCCACCAATTTTATGGTATATCCTGATTTCAGAGATGTTAAAATGTGAAAAAGGAATTTTAGAACCAATGAAATAATGGTAAAATATAAGTTGTCTGGTCACAAGTAGGTATCTCAGAATCATTTAAGAACTACCCACACCTCTAAGTTACTGGAGTATTTCTCCCTGTGACTTTGATTAGTTCTTGTTGTTTTTAAAAGTAGATGATTTGTCATTTTTCTTAGCATTCCGAGGGGAAAGGGGTATGAGATTTTATTTTACTTTTTATTTTAGGAGATTATGTTAGGAGAATATGAATATCATGAAAGAAAGCATGGCCACCTGTCATGTACCCTAAAACTGTCTTCACATCTGCATGTTTTAAAACAAAAAAATCCAAGCTTCTACCTTCTAGAGATTCAGATTAGGAGTTCTGATAATAGGGGATCCCTGGGTGGCGCAGCGGTTTGGCGCCTGCCTTTGGCCCAGGGCGCGATCCTGGAGACCCGGGATCGAATCCCACGTCGAGCTCCCGGTGCATGGAGCCTGCTTCTCCCTCTGCCTATGCCTATGTCTCTGCCTCTCTCTCTCTCTCTCTCCCTGTGTGACTATCATAAATAAATAAAAAAAATTAAAAAAAAAAAAAAAAAAAGGAGTTCTGATAATAGAGCCTAGGAATTCTATTTCTGGTAGTGCCCCCAGATATTCTGATAAAGCCAGACTACAAATCGATATTTGGGAAGATGGCTGTTGGTACAGTTTATATATACATATTTATTGAGGCCATTTTTAACATTTTTTTTTAAGATTTTATTTATTCATGAGAAATAGAGAGAGGCAGAGACATAGGCAGAGGGAGAAGCAGGCTCCATGCCGGAAATCCAATGTGGAACTCGATCCCGGATCTCCAGGATCATGCCCTGGGCTGAAGGCAGCTGCCCAACCACTGTGCCACCCAGGTGCCCCTATTGAGGCCAGTTTTATATACAAGTACATATTTAGGAAACTAGCAATCTTTGAGAGCAGGTTTAGAATAAGGATTGACAATGGTATGCAACTTGTTTCAGATTAGGCAGGCAGGTCCTAGAATTCTGGATTGGTATCTAAAGACTGAAAGGAATGTCTGAAATGTAAACTGAGTAGGAAAGTCCAAAAATAAGAACTAGAGCTGATCAAGGTGATAGGCACAAATGAATAGCCATACTACCAACTGGTTGCCTTAGTTCCATTCATTTTTTTTTTTCTGAGCTGTGACAGGGCTATCTAACCGAGGCCCCAGCATTTTCCTTGGCAAACACCTTTAGTTATAATTTAAATAGAACTTGATTCTTTTATTTTTCACAATTGATGATTACTTTAAGAATAATATCCTGTGCTGCTCTGAGTATGATTGATTTTATCTTGTACATTCAGTATATTGTGCTTAATGCAATGACCATTATTGTTTTTTATGATTTATTCTAAATGAAATGAAGAACTTCATACCTGATTTATGTCTTCAAAAGAAATAAAAAGAATGAAGTAGATCTGCATAGATTCTCAGCATCATATAATAATCTAAGAAAATGAAACTTGTCAAACTTCTTAGTTTTATGTGTGAGACGAATGAAACTCGGATTCTGGCCTACAGAAATTAATGGCAGAATTGGAAATAGAACTCTGCGTTCCTGGTCTCACAAGCAGATGTGATTATATGATATGGCTGTTATTCAAACACCTAAACTTTATATGTAAGATATAAAAAACTTCAACTGTTTATAGAGAAATGAAAATGAACAAATGTATCTGGATAATCTAAAGATCTTGTTCTAGTCAGTAGCTTGAAAGTGTAAACTAAGTGTTTAACCCTAGAGTCTAATAAGTTGAGGTTGCTTAAGCCAGCCATTCTTCAAGATCTTAGGTATTCTTAATTTAAGTATTAGAGAGGTCTATTTTATAGGACTACTTCTACTTAAATATCTGTACTATTAAGGAATTTTTTTCAGTTATGGATAAAGATGACTTTATCATAAGTAATAGCCCAGAATACTGTAAGATTTTAAAGGATGGGGTTTTTCTTTTGACTCTTGTAAATCTGGCAAGTATGATATTTTTATAATAAAATGTCATCCTACCTAGGTATTCTGGGAATGCTTTGATACCAGATCAATTTTTTAAAAAATGATCTCTCTAGGATTTCATCATCATGGCCAATTAAAAGTTCAGAAATTGAAAATCGTTTTGTCCAACAATTGATGAAATCAAGAGTCTTAGTAAGAAGAGGAAGTCATATAAGGAAGAGGTAGATTTCATTACATCCAGTCTACTTTTGTTTATTTTCCCCCAGCAATCTGTCTTTTTCCAGTCTCCTTATTAAATTAATATAAAATATATTCTACTGTAAGAAAATCTGTATATAAAAATACAGCTCTATGTACTATAAATGCTTTCAATTCAAGGATGCATACAGATTCTCATTTTCACAATGTTCACTGACATAGTCTTTAAGTTTCCAAATATTCTGCATTCAAGGCAGCTTTTGATTTTCAAAATTCTGTTTTAAATGGTATATATGTATTACAGAGTTATACACCTTTGCTGTTCTTAAATCATTCTCCAGTTGAACATTGAGTCAGAAGTGGTTGTTTTAAGAAAAATAAAAATAAGTGCAGTTCCTTAAGTTCCTTAATAATAATAGCCTTTGTCAAAATGATAACTGGTAAATTTTAATGTTAAAATTAAAAGTAAAAGTTGTTTTTTAAAGGTAGGCTACCCTTGTATATTATATGTAAATGATAAAATATTATAGAACCACTTAATAGATACTCGAGAATAATAATCTAACAGATAATAACGGGAAATTTTTAATTGTAGAGTTCAATTGCTTCAAATACCTATTTTTCAAAACATTCTTTTTCATGTTTGCATTTGACATCCTGATTCTAAATTACATTTATTGTAAAAAATAATATGTAGAAAAGCGTAAAGAAGAAAATAAGTTACATGTAATCTCAAAAAAGATTTTTGCTAATTGTTGAGAGCAGGAAGGCCTAGTATAGTAGTTAAGAGCTTGTTGCCTGGATTAGAATCTCTGTCTACCATTTACTCATACTGAAAACAAGTATTGAATCTCTCATTATTTTGGGATCTTCATCTGTAAAATGGGAGTGATAATATTACTGGCCATATAAGACTGTTGTGCAAATGAAGTGAATTGGTAAATGTAAAGTGCTTAGAAGAGTGCCCTGGCACATAAGTGCTATATATTATTTTTGTGTTGTTATTGAAATATTTTGTTCTATACTGCCTGGGTTGTTTGGTTTTCAGGCAAGCTTGAAAAAAGTTTTAGTACAAATAAAAGTAACAACAACAAAAGCTAGTAGGTATATGATATTATTGTACAGGGAATTCATCTAAGTGCTTCGCATGTATTAATTTTTGCTTAATATATCATTCTCATTTTATAGATGAAATTAGCAGAAAGATAAAGCTACATGATTACGATTAATTATAGAACATTGCTGTAAATTATTTTGGCACTTGGGTGGGGAGCAGAGTGGAGATTGGTGGAGATGGACAGACGTAATATTTTATTAATAATGAAGATAAAATTGTTTCAGTGTCATACAAAGTGTCTTAGGTGTAGCTAAGGCTATAACACATGGTCTCTGAATCCTGTAAAAATGACGCCAAATCCTTTAAAAGATATAATCACATTGATAATGGAGTCTGCTCTCATTTGTGAATATGAATGAGGAAGAACTATAGGATGCATAATTTAAATACCAGATAATCATTTTTTTTCACCTTGGAATGCATTATACTTTTGATATAAGCAGGTTTGTCTTTGTATTATAAGGGCATACATAAATATTGACTTATATTCCTTTAACACCTAGGCAGGTGGGAACTGGACGAAGGAAACTAGGAATGCGTTCCATGGCAATATGGGATGTTGGCGTGATGGGTAAACCACATTGGAGCTGACAATTCTATTTTAGTTCTCAGCATTCTTTATTTTCTGTGGCTTGAAACAGGTTTCCAACTGGAACTATTTTTCCCCAAGTTTATTTTCAAAACTTGGGACAGGCTGTAAAACCAGATAGTGAATCTTTTGTTCAGAGATCAAAGTTGTTTTAAAAGGTTGCAACATAATGTGTTATCTTAATAATATTGCCCACTCTAGAACTAACTGTTACATATTTTTATTAAGCCTTCACATCTTTTCAGTATGAAGAATACTATCCCTTTTTTTTCTTTGCAGATGAGGAAACAGGCTTATTACTAGAGTTGCTTGCTAAAATTTTAAGTTTAAAAATTAAGTGATAGTTGGAACTAGCAGAATGTTCTCAGTCTTCACAACAGTCTGTCACAAAAATAAGTTATCCTAATACAACTTGGCATAAAAAGGATTTTGTAAACATCAGAGACCACTGTTTTACGGGATATTTTTTAAAGCTAAAGATTTTAAATTCACAGTATTATAGAACCCAGAAGTTGAAGATACCTAAGATCATTTCAGCCTTTGTCCTTAAAGCCTTTTTGACTGCAGTACCAAGTAAGGTATTTTGCATAGCATAGGTACATATATGCGTATCTGTCAGTACATATAATTAGGTGCCATTATTATGTGGAATACTTTCTGACTTTCTCCCCTGATAGTTGGTTTGAAACCACTAAATGAATTGGGCTACCCCCTAACAAGTTGCAGATGGCAATTTGAAAAACATTGATCTACTACAACTGACTTGATTCATGAATTCATGAGATTTTTATTTTAGTTTTTATAGACCTCCAAGAATATCCAAACTTTACCTAAAGTCACTACTTTAGGACTGTAGTATAGTTATTTCAATGATGTTTGCATTGCTCAAATCCATTTTTAAAATCCTAGTTGTAATCATTAGTTGCAGTAATTTGAACACCCTTAAATATTCTGTTCCTTCAAAGTTAAAGTTTTTTAACAGCCAAATGGCATTTAAAGTCAATGTATGTAGCAAATAACGCGGGTGATAGTGAGGGAATGCTGTTAGTAAATTTCAGATACATTAAAAAAAGGGGGGGCAGTATAAATATTTCACATTAGAATTTAGTGTGGATTTTTCTGATCTCTTAGTGACTGAGATCAGTTATGTATATCATTATGTATATTACTCTGTAGACACAAATATTTGGTAGAGATTTGTAGTTGAAAAATGCTGGATACTAGGGTTTTTGATAACTGTTAGTAAGAAATTAAGAGTAAGGATATGAGCAAGCGTATGTCTCATCTGCTTTCAAAAAAAAGTGTATATGAGATGTGTTGTGATCCATTAAGTGGCAATTTATACTAAACACTTGTAAGAGACCACAAATTGTTTCCCTATTTATTGTGGTTTTTTCTCTTAATTGAGGTTATTTTATTTATGGCTGATTGGATAAGAGGACTTAATTCCTTAGTTTCTGTTCTATTAAACATAAAGAATTACTAGTGAACAAATTTGAAGTTATACTTCTAGACTCCATTATTTTTTGTTGAAGTGATTTAGATTGAGTAGTCACTTACGTGTTTGGCTGTCATGACTTCTTTCCCTGTCCTAAACTTACAGCCCAGGTTTGTTATACAGAAGTAACAAAATATCTAATTTTAATTTTCTACTGTATGTTAACTTCATGACAAATCAGTAGTTAGAAAGTAACCTTTTAATAATTCTATGCTGGCTTATTTTCTGTCCTATTTTTCCATTATCTGTGAGACTGAATCTTTGCCTTTACTGGCTTTTTACCAGTTTGCTTCCTGTTTCCATTTAAAACAAATCAAGTCAGTATCTTTTATTTGCTCCATAGCCCTACTCCTTATTTTTATTTTTTGCTTCTCCTTAGTTTTATTTTGCTTTCATCTTTAAACTGGCAGTCATCTTCTTTTCACTTTATCTTTTCACCACTAGCTAGAGATGATCGCTATGGAAAATCCTGCAGACTTGAAGAAACAGTTGTATGTGGAATTTGAAGGAGAACAAGGAGTTGATGAGGGAGGTGTTTCCAAAGAATTTTTTCAGCTGGTTGTGGAGGAAATCTTCAATCCAGATATTGGTAAATATTTTAGTGATGTGATCATGATGTCATATCTTTTCGAATTAAGGATTTACCAGGGTTTATAGGTATTCTCAGTTACAAAGAGCAATAATAGGTTTTGGTATGTATTTCTTAGAGTCACAGATAATGACTGAATGTGTGGGTTTGGGGGACTGATTTGCATCACTTGTTTATTCAAGTTCTCATTTAGATTACTTAGTCAAATATTTTACTACAGGAAACTATCTCTTAGGTAAATGAAACTGAAAACACTTTAAAATGGTATATTAGAACAATTGAAAGATTTCTTTGCTCTTTTTACTCTAAAACATTTCGTCACACTCCTACCGTTTCTGAAACGAGTTTCATACAATAGTGGTCTTAAGAATGTTCAGTGTCTCACAAGTGTATCATGCTCAAAGTTTGGAAATCTTGCCTGGTATCAAATTAAGTTTTTATTTGCTGCAGGATTTCTTGGATCTTAATATTATAACATTTTTACAAACTTTTTGAACTCCAGAACCCTTTTTCTACCCCACGTCTAATAACATTTGCTCCCAGAAATGTTTTTGATGAACAGTTCTGGAAAACACTAATGTACATATGCCAGTCTGAAAGTGATGGATTTGAGTTTTATTGATGGACAAAGTAGAATGGGTAAAAGACTGCAACTTCTTGGATAGTGTTCTTAACGGGGTCAATCTGAACTGATTGATTGGGTTCCTAAAATATAACCACTAACTTGGTTACTAGGTTTGCTAATTTTTAAAACTGAATGTATGGCAATTAATAGGAAAAGGATTCCATGAAAGGTACCGTCAGAATTGTAAAGAATGGCACGTAGAATAATGCATATGTCATTTCCATTAACCTGTGGATTCTCAGTGTGTACATTGGATTGACTTTTCTGTTATTAGGTGGTCATATATGTGCATATATGTAAACAGAAGTAGACATGTTGAGTTCATAATATATAGTTAAGGCTATATATTTTAGCTAGCATTTATTAATCAGAAGGCTATGAAATTTGTTCAGAGTAAACCTACAGACATCTAAAACCATGCCTTTTTTTGAGAAAATTAATTTGTGAGCTTCATAGTTTTGGTAGACCTTAGATCTAGGTTCCTTTGTATCTCGACACATTAAACATTAGCTATAAAGCATGCTTACATTATATGCAGAAATATTTTTAAGAGAAAAACATTCATTAAACAGTTCCACTTGATAGTAAGGTAATTGAAATGATAGCAGTTAAAACTATCAAAAAGAAATATCTTAGAAGAGTCATCCTTTATGGTGCATTTCTTCCAGGGACTGGCAAAAATATGCCCAAGATGGAATCACTTTGAACCTTAAAATTACTATCTTTGATATACAGAGATGAGGGTAATGACCTGTGTAATTTATATTCTGATTAATTTGTAGTTTATTGCTCTTGAGACCAAAGACATTTGTGTGATTTCATCAAATGTATTAATTAATTGTAATTATTTTTGACTGTTCTTAACTCTGTTAATAACAACTTTATAACTAAGTGAAGTTTTTAAGCACTTCAGTGAATCTTGTAACTTGGGCCTATAAAAAAAGTTTAGCTCTTAACTGAAATTCAGGGAAGAATTGTATAATTTTCAAACTTTATTTCATGAACATTAACTTTCACGAGAAAATTCTAGTTTACTTTATACTGTTATGATCCAGGGTATATTTTACACTTCCTTTTGTATTTAACTTAATCTGAATGTGAAAGTAAACATTTTTAAAGCTTTCAAAAATCATATAAATTGATGTACTTATGTGTCCTATTGATTTCTAAAGTTCTATTAGAAACTGCCCGTTTTTTCAGACCTAATTTTTAAAAAAAATTTTTAAGATTATTTATTTATTCATGAGATGTGGTGAGGCAGAGACATAGGCAGAAGGGGAAAGAGGCTCCTTGTGGCGACCCCCATGTGGGACTCAATCCCAGGACTCCCAAGATCAGGGCATCAGCAGATGCTCAACCACTGAGCCACCCAGGCTTCCCAGACCTGATTTTTAAAATATTTTCATTCAGTTACCCAGTAGCAACTGAAAAACATTTTAGTAAATTGAGAAAAGTCGGAAATTCATAAAATAACATATAACCTTTTCCTTAGATATTCTGTTCACCTAAAGGGAAGAAGGTAATTCTGCTTTAGTAATGGTATTCAGATAGGTAAAACCAAACATTCCTACTTTTTAAAATGAATGTTACAAAAAAGATCTCCAAGCTCGGGTTTTAAATAGCGAAGGCCATGTGAAATTGAAAGAAGATTACGGATACAGACTACTTTTGTTTTACATACTGGCTCATAATTAATGTGTGTATTAAATAGCTTTGTGTTTTAGATATAATCTGACTTGACCAAATTTACGTAGGCTTACATGCTTGGCTTTATCTGACTTTGTTAGAAAGGTGCTAGAAAAACTTCATGGGATCATTGTACAGTTTTGAAAAAACAAAAACTTCCTTGAAATTAAAAATTGTTTTTTGAAAACAGCACATATAGATTAAATCTGTGTTAATAAGTTTTTATAAAGCTTTTTTCCCTTCAATTTTACATTTATTTTTCTATCATTTGTATGAATACAAATTAACTTATCATTTGTATTAGTAGGAGATAAGAGAACTTGAATTTAGTGAACATTTTCCTTAACTTCTTGGAAAATGCAACCGAAATTGCTTTATTGCCACTACCTACAAGTTTGTGTAATTATTTTATATTTATATTTGTATCGTTCACCAGTCTTTAATATTACTGTATTTTTTAAATCATTTTTTATAGGTATGTTCACATATGATGAATCTACAAAATTATTTTGGTTTAATCCATCCTCTTTTGAAACTGAGGGTCAGTTCACTCTGATTGGCATAGTGCTGGGTCTGGCTATTTACAATAACTGTATACTGGATGTACATTTTCCCATGGTTGTCTACAGGAAGCTAATGGGGAAAAAAGGAACTTTTCGTGACCTAGGAGACTCTCACCCTGTAAGTCTGCTATTTTTTTATTTGATGTTGTAGATTTTATTTAAACATAAAACTATAGTTTATGTAAAAAAGTTTTCATTTGGAATTATTTTCATTTGTTAATATTATACCTAGTAAGATACAGTTGTTTTAATTTGTTGAAGTACCATGGACACTAAAAACTCAAAGGAGAAATTTATTGTAACTATCAGCAAGCAGATTTTGTAGTATTGATACTGTAGAAAAGGGCTTTTAAACATGTTTTGTTTTTTTGGTTTTCGGTGTGGGATTTTTTTTTTTTTTCTTTTTTAAATGAAACCACATGAGATCGCCAGGTGAAATCAAAGCTACTCTGGATAAGGGGCTTGGTGGCTACAGTTAGTATGTCTGTTTCTCTCTCCAACCCCTCCATTACTGTTAGACACCTCTGAGGTTCTCTCATAGGAGCACAGTGTAAAATCCATTGCTAAATCAATGCTGTGGTTTTCTTAGCAGAGAATTGGACAGATCAGTGACTGTCAATGTCAATCTTTCTGTATTGTAAACTATTTGAGGGACAGAAGGGATACTTTCTGTGCTTCAGGGTTTTTGTTTTTTCTTTTTTGTTGTTGTTTGTTGTCTGTGCTTTAGTTCTTATTATTTTTTTTTTCTTCCTGAGAAGAGGGAAACTTGTATTTTATAGTTTTGTGGTAGCCTAATTTTTCATTTCTGGTTGTTAGGTCCTCTATCAGAGTTTAAAAGATTTATTGGAATATGAAGGGAATGTGGAAGATGACATGATGATCACTTTCCAGATATCTCAGACAGACCTCTTTGGTAATCCCATGATGTATGATTTAAAGGAAAATGGTGATAAAATTCCAATTACAAATGAAAATAGGAAGGTAATAAGTGTTTAATATCATCATTGTTTCTTTATTAACAGTTTTAAAGCACATATGCTTGTAATTTTTAAAGAAGTATCTAAACTAGTTCATACAGAAAATCAAGAAATCAGGTAATCAAATTCTTTAAGTGAAAGCCACAGTTTTCTAAATCTTTGGTGTAAGCTGGTATGAGTCTGTAGTTGGGCTTAAACTTGCCCTTTTTAAGAAAAAGGACAGGAGTAGGAGATAGTGACACAATGTGGCTGTAATAAAAAGCAGAAACAATGTATTTATGATACTGAACTGTACAGGGGAGAGAAACAAGGACCTCATGATTAGGATCCTTATCACCCAACAAATTATCCTTGCCTTTAATGTATATATATACATATGTCACTTAAAAATACTAGTGAAAAGTGTTTTTTAAGTTAGATACATGTTTTCTGTAAGCATCTGGAAACAGAGGGGAATAACCCAAAATGTGACAGGAAACTTAAGATAAACTATATAGTAAACCTTTAAAAAACATAGTTTTATAATATAATTTTTGATAAAATATTATAATCTCTAAGTTAGGATACAAAATGCATTTAGCGTTTATGATTTGGTACCAACTTCTTTATCAAGTAAAACACCAACATTTTGGCTGAACTGAATAACAGTAGGCAACTTCCCAAATATTCTAGCATAAACAACATGAGGCTTCCTAGTTTGCTCAGATCTAGTACATTGCAGTTGTTCGTTTTGCGAATAGATATATACATGATTTAAATGTCTCTGTGTTCACACACCTGGTTGACGGACTCAGAATTGTATTGAGGCCTGCTTTTATATTCAGTCTTACTTAATATAAAATCAAAATTGAAACATATATAATTAGTTTATGTACATGGCCTTTTTAGAGTTCGATATTTGCTATTGCAGAGAGCTGTGAAATTGTTAAAGGTACAGACATACCTTGTTTTATTGTACTTTACTGCACTTTGCAGATGTTGCATTTTTTTATACATTAAAGTTTTATGGCAGCCCTGTATTGAGCAAATCTGTCAGCACCATTTTCTAACAGCATTTGCTCACTCTGTCTCTTTTTCACACTTGGTTAATTCACATTTTTCAAACTTTTTCATCATTATTGTATTTATTATGATCTATGCTCAATGACTCTGACTCATTGAAAACTCAAAATGATGGTTAGCAATTTTTAGCAATATTTTAAAAATTAAGGTACATACATTTTTTGAGACATACTATTATTACAAACATCAGTTACAGTGTAGTGTAAACATAACTTTTCTATGCACTGAGAAACCAAAAACTTCATTTGACTCGCTTTATTGCAGTATTCACTTTATTGTAATGAACTGAAACCACCCTCACAATATCTCTGAGGTATGCCTGTATTTTCCTTTCTATGTGTAAAATATGAATCTTTAAAAATATTCATGAATGTTCATTCCTTCTCTGGAAAATAAAAACAAGCTATGCAGCCCAGTATCTTGTTGTGTTTTACTTGTATAGTATATTATAAGAAGTTCTTGTGGTTAATGTTTTCTGCAGGAATTTGTCAATCTCTATTCTGACTACATTCTCAATAAATCAGTAGAAAAACAGTTCAAAGCTTTTCGGAGAGGTTTTCATATGGTGACCAACGAATCTCCTTTAAAGTATTTATTCAGACCAGAGGAAATTGAATTGCTTATATGTGGAAGCCGGGTAAGAAAGCAAAGTGTCTGAAAAACACCCTATTGTTTGTAATGGTGTGATATATATGTTAAGACCTATTTTCTTGAATTTGCAGAATCTAGATTTCCAAGCACTAGAAGAAACTACAGAATATGACGGTGGCTATACCAGGGACTCTGTTCTGATTAGGTGAGGTACTTAATTCTTAAAAGGAAGATGAAATTCATCAAAGGGGTGTGTACTTCATGCTTTAGACCTTCATCTCTAGGTATTACTTAGCACATAAGCAAACTCACAAATTCTTAATCTATATTAGAAGTGTATTTATAATATCACCAGTTTTTATTATTATTCATTTCTTGAATGAAGTATTTTATGTAAGTCACATGTTTTATTCTGCATTTGGGGTATAAATGACCTAACATTCCTAGTGATTCTGATTAGCATGTGCTTACTGCTGGTTCGAAAATGATGAAAATCATCTCTGAAAGTTTCTCTTTTCTTTTGAACCCTGTGTTAGTGAGCTGTTATTCTTGACCCTATTTGAAGTACCCTTTGTGTGAAATTTACATTCTTTTATTTAATCTTTATAATCAGATGCCAAGGTACATATTAGCATTTGTTTTACACCTGAAGAAAATGAGCCCCAGATTTTCACAGAAAAATGTAGAGATTCCCAATCTTATGTGCTTCCAAACAGATGCTGTTCAATATCATACTATCTCCTTTTCTGTACTATACTATTCAATCTTAAAAGACAGACTTCTTCCTCCCTTGTGGAGATTGGTAAACGGGGACAAAGGTGCTTTTTTGTTGCCTACTAGTGGGATAAGTTGAGGAATGCAAACATAACTTCTGGAGGTTGTTTCTACTCTAAGACTCCAGTATGTGAACACCAGAATTGAGTATCAGCTGTATCTAGAAATGAATAACATTTTATATTACATTATTTTTCTGTTATTTTATTCTTCCTGCTATGTAGGAGGATACTTGTATTTCTTCTTTTTTAGTACACCCTAAGTCATTTCTAGTAGCAATTATATAACTAAGCAACTGCTAATATGCTACTTACCTGAAGTTTCAAATTGACACATGAAAAGATTGAGGACAAGATAAAACCTCACTGTGAGTCCCAAGGACTTCACAGTAGTATTTGTTAGTGATGTAAATCACAGATAGGTTTGTAGCCTCTTAGTTTTTCTTTGAGAATAGTTGGAAATATTTTGTGTGTTCTTTATAGAGAAATTATTTTTTAAAGTTTTTATTTCTAGCTTATAACATAATTCCTACTTGATACTTAAGATCATATGTTAATGTGTGATTTGAAAGGCAAATGAAAAGATGGGTGTAGTAGCTTCCAAATCATTCTCACCATTAACGGTATTCTTAAAACCTTTTTAAACAAAATTCAAACTTCTTATTTTGTCAACATATATAAGAAAATATTCATTGATTAAATAGAATCTACAACTACTAGAAAGTTGAAGACTTAGAATAGTTATTATAATACCAGGAAAAAATTGGCGATATTGTTATCTTGGTTGATTTTTATTTCATTTTAAGTGTTCAGACGTTATTGAATTGAAATGAATAAAACACTTTGAAACTGTTTAATACATTTAAGCTAAAAATTAGTAGCATAACACTTGATGTAATAGAAAAAAACCAATGAAGGTATTTTAGTTTTTATTGTTAAAAATATAATTCTATTACAATTGTTACCACTGATAAAGTTAATGAAAATAAATTTTTCAAAAACAACTAAATGTAAAACATGAACATTTAAGAGTCTAGCATTAATAAAAATAAAGTTAAATGTTGACTCTCAAGGAAGTTTTTGTGTATATGTTTTCTAGTTGCTGATAAAGCTCTCCCTGATTTCATTTACTAAGAGACTTAGAGGTATCTTTTTAAATGGCCCTCCTTAGTGTTTTGGGGTGAGAGTCAAGGACTACTGCAGTTTCTTTGTAGTTGATACTGACTTTCTGTTTAAAAGGCTTGATCAAGCAACACCTGGGTGGCTCAGTCAGTTATGCATCTGCCTTCAGCTCAGGTCATGTCCCAGAGTCCTGGATCAACCCTCACATCGGGCTCCGAGCCTCCTTCTCTCTCTCACTCTGCCTGCTGCTCCACCTGCTTGTGCGCTCTCTCTCTCTGTGTCAAATAAATAAAATCTTATTTAAAAATTAAAAAAAAAATTAAGACTTTATCAAATTCAGATTTAATTATCCTCTCCCCACAGTTAATGTGATTCATTTCATTGAATTTTTCCATATTATATCAGCCTTTTATTTCTAGATAAACCTTACTTAGCCGTGTGGTCTATTAGTTTATAAATGTGTTGCTCTTTTATTTTACTAACATTTTAAGGTCTGTATTCATGAGGAATATTGACCTATAATTACCTTTTTTATACACATCAGGCTTTTGCTACCCTTGTAGTGAGTTGAAAAAGAAAACTGTTCCTTATTTTCAGAAATACTTGCGTAAGATTGGTATTTTTTTCTCTTAAATATTTGTTCAAATTCACCAGAGGAGACTATCTGGGCCTGGACATTTCTTTGTTGAAAGTTTTGTTCTTTGGAGTTTTTAAAAATTTTATTTGGAAATAACTGTAGATTATTGGAATTTTCTTTTAAAGTATAGGTTGGTCCTGTAATAGCCTCTCTACTTTCCCACAGTGGTAACATTTTGCATAACTATAGCACAGTTTCAAATTCAGGAAGTTGATATTGGTTCATCCTGTAGATCATATTCAGATTTCATCAGTGGTTAGGCCCTTATTTCTATGTACGTTCAGTTCGTGTACTTGGATCACATTGTATAGATTCAGATAACCACTATCTTCATCTTAGTGTACAACTTTTTCATCACCAGAAGGGTCTGTGTTTCTCTCCCTTTCTAGGCATACTTTGTACCCCAGCATGATTACCTTGAGATCCATCAAAATTGTCACATGAATCAACTAGTCATTCCCTTTTATTGCCGTGTGTAGTATTGCATGGCATACATGTACCAGATTTGGTTTAACCATTCAACTGCTAAAGGACACTTGGGTTATTGTCAGATTTGGCTATTAGGAATAAAGCTACTAAACATTTAAGCACAGATTTTTGTGTGAACATAAGTTTTCATTTCTCTGGTATAAATGCCCAGGAGTGCAATCCTGGGTCATATGATAAGTACATGTTTAGATTTCTAAGAAACTGCTAAATTATTTTCCAGAGTCCCTGTACCATTTTTCATTTCCCTGGGGTATATGAATGATCCAGTTTCTCCATATTATTGCTAGCATTTGTTGGTGTCAAAATTGTTAACTTTATCCTTTCTCCTAGATAGGTTGTGATGATACCTCATTGTGCTATAATTTGAACTATCCTTGATGGCTATAATGTGGAATATTTTTTCATGTACTTATTTGCCATCTACATATTATTTTTGGTGAAATGTCTGGGGTTTTTTATTGTTGAATTTTGAGTTCTTCATAATTTTTAGTCCTTTTTGAGGTATGTGCTTTGCAAGTACATTCTCCTACTCCTGTAGCTAATCTTTTCATCTTAACAGAATCTTTGCATAGCAGAAGGTTTTCATTTTGATTAACCTTGATTTTTCTTTTATGGATCATGTTTTTGGTAAAGTCAAATCTTGGCCAGCCTTAGGTCCTAAAGATTTTTCTTTCCTAAAATTTTTTACAGTTTTACATTTTATATTGAAGTGTGTTCATTTTGAGTTAATTTTTATATAACATTTGAGATTTAAGTCAAGATTCACTTTTGGCCTGTGGATGTCCATATGTTCCCATATAATTTATTGAAAAGGCTATCCTTCCTTTACTGATTTGTTTTTGCATCTTTGTCAAAAATCAGTGTATAATGTTTATATAAATCTTTTTCTCAATTCCCTATGCTATTCCCTTGATCTGTGTTTCTATCCATCCCTCTGCCAATACTGCACTGTCTGTATTTCTACAGGTAAATGGTAAACATTAACATCAGATAAGAGTGCGAATGAAAGATTTCTTGTCTTTTCCATATTTTAGCTACTCTTTGCTTTAACATACAAATTTTATATTCACTTTGACTATGCTTAAAAAAACCTTGATGAAATATTGATAGGAATTACATTAAGATCAAATTGGGGAGAACAGACATTTTTACTATGTTCACTGTCCAACCTATGAATACAGTATAATTCGTCATTTATTTAGGTCCTTTTATTAAAATGACATTGTATTTTTAATTTTGGTTCCCACATGTTAGTATACAGGAATATGATTGATTTTTTTTTACATGTTGATCTTCTATTTTGGACCTTGATCTTCACTTACTTTAGAAGGTTTTTTAGGTTTTTTTTTTTTTTTTTTTTTTTTTTTTGAGACCTCTTGGGGTTTTCTTTGTAGACAGTCATGTCATCTGTAAATAGGGATAGTTTTGCTTATTTTTAAGTTTGTATGCCTTTTATTATTTTTTTCCTGCCTATTTATGCTAAAACTTTTAGCACTGTGCTAAATAAGAGTAGTTAAAGCAAAAGCCTTGACTTGTTCCTGAATTTAGGAGAAAGCATTTATCTTTATCTCTTAAGCTTCATATTAGTGTAGTTGGTGCTCTACAAATTCAAGAGGTTCCAACCTCTGTACCTTGTGGGTTTTTTTTTTTTTTTTTTTGGTCTGCTTGTTTTGTTTTATTGTCTTTTGTTTCTTAAGATTTCATTTATTTATTCAGGAGAGACACAGAGAGCGAGGCAGAGACATAGGCAGAGGGAGAAGCAGGCTCCATGCAGAGAGCCTAATGTGGAACTCGATCCCAGGACTCCAGGATTATGCCCTGGGCCGAAGGCAGTCGCTAAACCACTGAGCCACCCAGGGAAGCCCCCCTATACTTTGTTTGTTGAGCTTTGCTGTGAACAGGCTTTTGGCTTTTTGTCAGATGTTTTTTCCACATCTGTTGCTAGAAGCATGGTTTTCTTTATTCTCTATTTGATACAGCACATTGCATTAATGGATTTTCCATTATTGAACCAATGTTCCATATCTCAGTCATTTCCATTTAGTTCATTGTCACATTTGACGTGGTAATGGTGGTTGATTATTTTTGTGTCTTGAGTTCATGAGATACACTGGCCTATAGTTTTTGTCTTTTTTTTTTAATGTTGTCTTGGTCTGGTTTAAACATTAGGATTAATTCTGGCCTCGTAAAAAGTTGGGAAGTGTTCTATTTGTAGGAGAGATTGTGTTAAGGTGGTACTAATTGTTTCTTAAATGTTTCGTGGAATTCTCCAACGAAATCATTTGGGCCTGGAAATTTCCTATTTTTTGGGAGAATTTGAAATTCAGTTTCTTCAGTGTTTATAAAGCGATTAAGATATTCTTTCATACTGGGTGGGTTATGGTAGTTTGTGTTATTCAAGGAGTTGATCTATTTTATTTAAGTAGTCAAATTTATGTGTGAAGAGTTCATAATATTCCCTTCTTATCCTTTTGATGTCTGCAGGTCTGAACTGATCATACCCTTTTTTATTCCTCATAGTGGTAATTATGGTTTTTTTTTTAACTTGTTAGTCTTTGTTGAGAGATTTGAAATTATTGATTATATTGAAAAGCTAGCTTTTTATTTCTCTGTTCTTATTTTCAATTTCATTGATTTCTGCTCTTTATTAGTTTCTTCCTTTGTTTTGGTTTATTTTGCTCTTCTCATTCTAGCCTACTGAGGAGAGAAACAGTGATTGGTTTGAGACCTTTCCTCTTTTCTAATGTAAGCATTTAGTGCTTTAAATTTTATTCTCATTATTGCTTTAGCTATATCCCATATGTTTTGATATGTTGTGTTTTTCTTTTTTTTCTTATCTGTATTTTTTAAAATTTATTTTGAGACTTTTTCTTTGTTAAACAAAATTATGTTGTTTAATTTCCAGGGTTTTTGGATATTTTCTTCTTTCTTCTCTCTTATTTATTGATTTCTAGTTTGATTCTTTTATAGTCAGAGAACTTATTCTTGCATGACTGTCAATACTTTTGAATTTGTATATTCTGTGTTGGTGGGTGGAATGTTTGGTGATTGTTAATTTAGATTTTGTTCATTGATGATTTTGTAGATTCTGTGACCAGTAGTTCTATCAGTCACTCAGAGAGAGGGGTGTTGAATGCTCCATACTGGTGGGTGTGTCCATTCCTCCTTTCAGGTCTATCAGTTTTGACTTTATGTATTTTGAATATCTTTTGATTGGTGCATAAACCTTGAGCCTCAGTATGTCTTTTTGATAGATTGATCATTTATCATTATGTGGTGTGGTTCTCCGTCTACTGATTTTCTTTCCTCCAGAATCTGTTTGTCTGATCTATTAATCTTCTTTTAACATTTTTTTAAATTAAACTTCTTATTGTGAGATAATTCTAGATTGGTATGCAGTTGTAAAAAATCACACAGAGACCCTGTGTACACTTTATATTTCACTTAGTAGCAAATTTTTATAAAACATTAGTTACAATATCACAAGTAGGATACAGTTAAAATTCAGAAAAGTTCAATCACCACAAGAATTCCTCCTGTTGCTTTTCTTTATTCCGTCAAACCCATATATCTATAGCTTTTCACTATGCCCACTCTGGTCCTTAACACCTGACAACAACTAATCTGTTGTCTGTTTCTTTAATTTTGTCATTTCAAGAATATGAAATAAGTGAATCACACCTAATATGTCACATTTTTGGGATTTGCCAATTTTTTTTAGCCATTTGCCTGTTGAAAAACTTCATGTTTGTTCCTCATTTGGAGCTGTTATGAATAAAGTTGCTATGAATAATCACATGCAATTTATTTGGTAAACACACATTTTCGTTTCTCTAAATGCCAAGAATGCACTTAATTGTTTTTTACTATTGAATTTGAGAGTTCTGATACTTTTCTCTTACTCCTTTTATCTCTGTCACGTTTTGCTTCATGTATTTTGAGGCTCTGTCATTTAGTACATATCTTGAATTCTTTCTTTCATTTATTTTTTTTGTACATACCCATTTATAGTCATTATGTCTTATTGGTGGATTGGTCTTTTTATCATTACATAAAGTCCCTTTTTTTAATTTGTAATTTTCTTTGCTCTAAATCTAATACGAATATAACCATTCCTGGTTTATTTTTTAATGTTTGCATATCTTTTTTCTGATGTTTTATTCACAACCTATCTGTTGCTGAATTTGAAATGAGTTTCTTAAAAATAGCATGTAGTTGAGTCCTTTTTTTCCATCCACTCTGTCTGCCTTGTAATTGATATAGTTAGAAAATTCCTATTTAAGGTAATTATTGATACATTAGGGCTTATGTCTACCATTTCAGGTTTTCTGTTTCTCCTTTATCATTTTGTTTCCATGGGTTATCTTGTTACTTGAACGTTTTTTTAGGATTCCGTCTTGATTTACTTCTAGTGTTGTTTGGGTTGTATGGTTTAGTATAGTGTTCTTCCTGTTTGCTGTGGTACATTACATTGTACACATGTGAAAGTGGATCAGCATCTCTTCCAAAGAAGTATGGAAACCTTGCTTTCAATTAGGTTTCTTTCCCCACTTTTAAATATTGTTGTGAATATTAATACTGTTATAATTTTTATATCAGTCATCACATAGGATTTACAAAATTCATGAGAATTTTGTGTATACCTGTATTTCTGCTATTTCAATTCTTCCCTTTTGCTTTAAGAGTCTTTTATGACTTCTTTTAGTCATTCTTCAAAGACAGGTCTACTAATGGCAGATTCTTTTAGTTTTCCTTTGTTTGGGGATGTCTTTGTTGCTGAAGATTAGTTTTGTTTATGCCATTGGGATTTGTTCAGCTTCTTGGATTTGTGGGTTGTTTTTTTGTTTGTTTATTTTTTTTGCTCAACATGGAAAATTTGGGGGCACTATTTCTTCAAATATTTTTTCAGCCCCAGTGTCTCTCCTTTCTTTCTGAGTTTCTAGTAGTACCAGTGTTCAGCCATTTATCATCATTACACATGTATCTGAGACTGGTTTGGTTTTGGTTTTTGGTGTTTGTTTTCTCTTTTGTTTTCCAGTTTTCTCTCGTTTGGTTTTTTTATCCTCTGTCTTCTTTACTGTTGAGCCTATCCAGTATTTTTCTCTATGTTTTTCCAGTTCTATAATTCACATTTGGCTCCTTTTTAAAAATAACTGCTGTTTCTTTCCTGAGATTTTTCTCTTGTTTCATTTCTGAAACAATAGAGCTTGTAATTGTAAAATCATTTTTATGATGAATGCATTAAAATCCTTGTGAGATAATTCCAACATACCCTGTTCATCTCAATGTTGACACCACTTGTTTCTTGTTCTTTCATGTTGTAATTTGGCTTGCATCCTAGACATTGTGTCTGTTAGGAGATCCTGGGTCCTATTTACATTATTTTACTTTAGTAGGCAATCATCCTATTCAAGTGTAACACACGGGTCCTAGCATACTTTTTGTGGGTTGTGGTTCCAGAGACAATTTTAGTTTTCAGAGCCTTTGTGCCACTATCCTGCTTTGCTTTATATATCTTATTCCATGAGGGCTCCCACTGGTCCATGATGGTGTTGCTTGATGGAGATGAAATGAACAGCTTCTCCATGCAGACATGTGTGGTATCTTAAGCCTCCCATGGGCTGGAGAGTTCTTGCTGCGCTCAGTGCCTTTTGTGGCAGATAAATTAGGCCCGTTTTGCCGGCCATTCAGGGTCCCTCGGCTAGGAGGGACTCTGGGTCCCTACGAGAAAGACGAGCACTTACCAGGCCAGGACCAATTGTGGCAGAAAAACCCTCCCAGCTGTGACTCTGGGTTGAGAAAGAAAGTCTCAAGTATGACTTCTTTTCTTCTTGTTCAATTTAAGTTTATCTTCTGTTTTTTGGTACTATCATTGTGCTTCATTTATCCTGTGGTTCCTCTAGTTCATTTTTAGTTTCCTCCATCTGATATGATTTCTTTTCTTTCTATTTCCAGTTATCCCCTGCTCTTGTCAAACCTTTCAAGATCTTTTCTTCAGTTTTAGTTATGTTTCTGACTTAATTGTCCTTTCATAGCCTCTACTATGACTTAAATTTTTTTTTACCTTAATTTGAAATCTGTTTACAGTTTTCATATGTTTTGTTGGCAGATCTTTGGCACACTTTTATTCTCTATAAAGACATGATTCTTGCGTGCACACACACACTATTCCTCTCTAGTAACTCTGTGTATGATCTTTTTCTGTTGCTCTCTTTTTTTCCTTTTTTTTAAAAAGTCAGATGAGTTTTCTCATGCTTAGAAGAGGAAGAAATAGGCCAGAGCAGCTTTTTCATGCTTAAAGAAGGCTCTGTGCATTTTGTTTTTGCAAAATGTTTTTTTTTTTTTTACAGGTACATATATGAGGCTGTTTTTTTTTTTTTTTTTAATGAAGCCTTTTCTGAAACTGCCTATTCTACTCTCCCACCTTTATTAGAATTTTCCTAGGCCTTTTTATTCTTGATTTGGTCAATTTGGACCTTATTTCCAGCAGTTTCTCCTCAGTTCTGGAAGGGAATTTTGGTGTTCCAGGGCTTTAAGGACCCGGAACTCTTTACTGTATCATGCTCCCCTTGCATTTAGCTACAAACTGGATAACTCTCTTTTGGCTGCCTTCTCAGATTGGCCTGGGCTTTCCAGCAGGTTGATGATGGTTTTAAGGTTCCCTGTTCCCTGAGCTGTAAGAAACACAGTTGCCTTCTTTTTGCTTCTACACCCACTGGCAGAGATACCAACCAGGTATTCTAGCCGTGTCAAGTGGTGTTTTTCTGTTCATTTACATGGAAGGATTTATAGGGCGATATCTTGTCACCTGGTTTTGAAGGTGTATCTGTAGGTCTTCCATTTTCCCATCCAGTTAGCTCTGGGTTTATCCAAAAGATTAGGAAGATTGAAAAGAAAAGCAAAAACAAAGTAATTGTGTCATCCCCACCATCATTGTCCCAAAACCTCTTATCTTTCTTCTGATTTTTTGTATCTGTTAGTATCCTTACCTGAATCCATTGTTTCATTGGAGGTTGCAAAATGGTGATTTGGAAAAAAATTTCTTTTTTTTTCATTCTACCTGCTGTTCTTTCTCCTCATCAGTGGATGCTATTTGATTACTATGTAAAATAGTTTTACTGAAAAGGCACAATAAAATGTAATTAAATAATTTTAGACTAAGGAGTTAATGTAATAGTTTGAATAGTGACAATTGAGTTTGGATTTTGGTTAGTTTTTTTTTTTTTTTTGCCTTTTTCCGAATACTGTTTATAAGCTCATAGATTTTTATATATTGAATGTTTTTCACAATCATTAATCTTCATGATATTCAAACTACTTAGTTTTGATATACTCTTAACATCACCTCATTACATTTTGAAATTTTGAGCTCACTTTGAGCATTTTTAACTCTAGGCCTGAAATAAACCATTTTCATAAGAAATCATTGGGGAATGTCATTTTTAAAAGTCAGTTTGGAGTACAAGGTATGACCTTTGTTATTAAATACTAGTGCATTTTCCAGGGGACAGTGTGTGAGGAACAACTTTTTCAATATATCCTGGAAATCACCCCATATCAATGTAGAGATATCTTCCATGTTCTTTTGTATGGCTAAATACTGTCATTGTGTGGAAGCAGTATAGCTTATTAATATCCACGGATATAATGTTTATTTTTACTGTTTTGGTATGAGATGTCACAATGAGTTATCTCATACATGGATTATTCCATATATATATATATCTTGTTCTGTTTCTGATCTCTGTGTCCCTAGTAGAAATTTTGATCATACTACCTTTTTTTTTTTTTTTTTTGGTCACCTTAGAAATTAACCTTCTGTTTCCAAGTTTATTTTGCATATTTCTTGAGTATATTTGAGTATTCTTATTTCTGTTTCAGATTTGTTCATTTCTGAGTTTTGTATTTCTGATTAATGGTTTTCTTTACTATTTGCTGTTGCATTTTCTCTTCAAGTTGGAATATGGGAATTACAGGTTTTCCATTCTTTATGATCAAATTTTTCAAGTATATTTTTTTCTGCTAGAAAATACAGCTGCTTATTTGCTGAACTTGTTTCATTATATCTTTTTTTTTTTATTTTGGATTTTGATTTTCCCATTTATGTTTCTGTTGATTTAGTTTTTCTGGACCTGGTATTAGTAGATCTCATGGTAGAGTGGAGAGAAGTTTAAGTGGCTTTAGTGGTCTCTTGATGGAATGGTCCCCTCTTTTGCTCTTACAGTAAGAGTAGTTTCTTTAATACATGGTTATTTGGCCTAGCATCTTTTGATTCTTTAATTCCATCTTGTTTACTTAGGGCCTCTTTGATTAGCTGCTTCCATCCCTTTCATCCCTTTGTAGCCAGAGCTGCTTTGAGGGGACACCTGTCTCCCAAGGTGCTCCTCATCACTTCGAGGCATAATGCCTACCTGTCACTTCTACCCTAGTACTTTGCCCAGGCCCTTCCTTTTAGCCACCTTGTTGCCAGGCCTCTTATCTGTCCTTAGTTGTTCACACTCTTGGGGTAGAGCTCTGCCTTTCTGGGGTGAACTCTAACCGATATTATTATGCACACCCTCCTCTTCCATATTGCTCCTGTAGGACTCTGCTAGTTCAGGCTCAGGTATTCATACTCTCAACTTATGTGTCAGTTGGGAGTTTGCCACTCTGTCTTCCTAGGTTTAATCTAAAGTTATGGGTGTTTTTATTGGATTTTTCGCTGCTTTTTAATCTCCATAAGTTTTAAGAGAGGTAGATGGAATGTGATTCATACATATGACTTAGGTAGAAATACAGAAGCCTCTTTTTCAGTTTTCTGAACAGTTGCATTCCTAATAAATAAACAAAGAATATAAACAGACTGGTCAGGGTCCTATCTCTCTGCCTGCGTCTGATTCAGTTAGGATTCAGAGCCCTCCTACAGTGTGAGAAAACCTGATTACCACTCATTTGTAGGGCAGCTCTGCGGCTCTGACAGAAGCTCTGGCATACAGGAGACTTATTTTTTCTTGTCAGCCACCCAAAAGGAGTGATCTAGACTATGGAACAATTTTGTCCTCCTGAAAGAGGCACCTGGATATTCCATGTCTTACTTCCTGTGATTATGATATAGTTCTCTATTGTTTCTCTAGGTGAATGAGAGGTTTGCTAGAACTGAGGGGTGGGGGAGGATGTTAGAATGTCAGGGAAAAGAAGTAGAAAGACATTGAAGAGAGCCGAGAAATCTAATAAAGCTGCTAGCTCATGTCAGAAGAATTGGCATTGTACCAACAAAAATGCCTGCATTTTAATAATAGAAATTGTATACTGGAATACTAGAATATCAAAAACTAGAATTATAATTACACATGTAGGAAGTGTGATATTCTCTGCTAAGATTCCGGAAAGAGCTCTTCAAATAAATATTAAAATTATCCTTTGACTAAGTAACATTGTCAATTTTTTTCTGAAATCTTGAAATTTTTTTAGTTGAGAATTATTGTGGATACATCATTATTCAAACAAGCAAGCCAAGATTGCTCTTAATGTACTGCATTTTGTTTTTGGTGTGAGTATAACAAGCATCATTATAACAACATGACTTTTATCACCTAGATTTTGGGAATGCCAGGGACTAAATCATTCTCTTAAAATAATTGCATATAGCAGAAATATCAGAATTATCCCCCATCCGCACTTCTACAGTACACAAAATCAAAAGTGTTCTAGTTTATTTTTTAAAAGTATGCTTTTGGATTAGTACTATTAGATGTGTGTTTCTCTGTATTTTGTCCTTAATCTGTATCACCTTTTCCCGCCAAAATCTTGTATTTTCAATTCGCAGGATTTGGGTTTTGGATTTGGTCGTTTGTTTGCTGCTGATTATATATTATGAGTATACCATAGTTTATCTAATTACTTCCTGTTGTTGGACACTTAGGTTTATCAGTTTTTACCATTCTAAATAATGCAGCAGTGGATTACTCTTATGTTTTTAAGTGTTTCAGTAAGATTAATTAGTATAAGTAATTTGTAGATCCTTGATTACCAGGAATGAATGTTCAGGGTTTCTGATATTAATTTCCAAGTTACTTCTGTAATACGGTTTTAATAAATCATAAACTCTTATAAGTGCTAGTTGTAAATGAATGCCAAACTAAAATCAGTATTCTGTCTTTTCTCAGAGAGTTCTGGGAAATCGTTCATTCATTTACAGATGAGCAGAAAAGACTCTTCTTGCAGTTTACAACAGGCACAGACAGAGCACCTGTGGGCGGACTAGGAAAATTAAAGATGATTATAGCCAAAAATGGCCCAGACACAGAAAGGTAATTATTAATTTTTTTGTAGTTTTACATAGAATTATCCAAATCACATGAAATATTAGTTCAGAGAGTATTTTTCTATTACTGTTTGAGGAAATTTTTAACACACTGGCCTAGTTCAAAACTATTACAGAGCTCACTTGATTTAAAATTTTGCAAATTGATATTCAATTTTTCATAATTTTTAAACTCAAGACCTTATTATGTATTCTATTTAAAAATGGTTGAATTGAGGCTTGGAAAATTGTTCAGCACTAGGTTTCATAATCTTAAACATTTGAATCCAATTTCATAATCTTGGCATTTAATTTGTTCTCTATTATATAAGTTAATGTTTTTGTTGAGTAAGGATCATTCATGAACAGTAGCATATTTGAGGGTTTAAATATATAGAAATATATAGAAATGTCTGTGCCTCCCTTTATTTCTATTAGCATTCCACATTATTTGATGTATTATTTGATGACTTTAATGTAAATTTGTTTATATTTGTTATTAAGTCACTTATATAACATATTGCCAAGAATATTTCTAACTGGCATTAAAGAACACAGACTTTGAAATCTTAAAAACCAAATTTGGGTATTCTCTCCACTTTAGAGTAAATTTACTTCTCAGTGATGTCAGCTCTGTAGTGGGAATAATGATAGGTTTATTGTGAGATTTAGTTAAGTGAGATCTAACAGTTAAATACCTGAAACAATGTCTGGTTTGTCATAATTCAGTGGATACAATATGTTATCATCAGTCATCACCATCTTCATTATCATCAGTATTGAGTAATACATAAGATAAAGACAAACTGATACTTGATAGCTGTACACAAAAAGCAAAAAGTTTGAGTTGCATTAACGTGTACTCTGCATTGCAAACCGTCTCAACTACAGGTACGATCTAAAAGTAGGACTTTTTAATGATGAGCATGTTCCCCATGATTTATTTTCCTATTTTCCCCCCCTTCTCCCTATTTAGGTTACCTACATCTCATACTTGCTTTAATGTCCTTTTACTGCCGGAATATTCAAGCAAAGAAAAACTTAAAGAAAGACTGTTGAAGGCCATCACTTACGCCAAAGGATTTGGCATGCTGTAAAAAAAAAAAAAAAAAAAGAACGAAAAGAAAAGAAAAGAAAAAGAAAAAAAGGAAAAAGAAATTTAAAATTTTAATAAATATAATGAGGGATAAAATTGGTGGTGATAGTGTCCCAGTACAAACAGGCTGTAAGATAGTGAACCACAGTAGTCACCTATGTCTGTGCCTCCCTTCTTTATTGGGGATATGTGGGCTGGAACAGCAGATTTCAGCTACTTATATGAACAAATCCTTTATTATTATTTTTTTTTTTTTTTTTTGCGTGAAAGTGTTACTTATTCTTTCACTTGTATGTACAGAGAGGTTTTTCTGAATATTTATTTTAAGGGTTAAATCACTTTTGCTTGTGTTTATTACTGCTTGAAGTTGAGCCTTTTTGAGTATTTAAAAAATATATACCAACAAAACTACTCTCCCAAGGAAAATATTGCCACCATTTGTAGACTGTGTAACCTTCAAGTATGTGCTACTTTCGTCCCTGTATCTAACTCCAATCAGGAACTGTGTTTTGGGTTTTTTGTTTTTTGTTTTTTTTTTTTGCTTTTTTGTTTTTTTTTTAAACAATTTGCTTTGAAACTTGAAGTCTTGAAAACAGTGTGATGCAATTGCTGCTGTTCTAGTCCCCAAAGAGTTTTCTGTGCAAAATCTTGAAATCAATAAAGATGGAAGGGAGAACTTGGAATGTTTTAACTGCAGCCCTCAGAACTTTACTTTTAGTGACAGCACAACAAATTAAAAACAACTCATGCCACAGTATGTCGTCTTCATGTGTCTTGCAATGAACTGTTCCAGTAGCCAATCCTTTTTCTAGTATATGAAAGGACAGGGATTATTTTGTTGTTGTTGTTGTTGTTGTTGTTATTGTTGTTTTAAGTTTACTGGGGAAAAGTGCATTTGGCCAAAAGAAATGGTAATCACGCCTGATGCAAGAAAGCTAGGAAGTTTGTTGTTTATTATAAACACAAAGCATGTGAAAGTGCACTTAACATAATTTTTTATTAATTACTTATTACCTGCATTTTAAATAGACAATCCAAAGTCTTCCCTTCATGTTGCCATCATCTTGTCTAATCAGCCATTTTATCAAGGCACATGATCAGTGTTACAACATAATGGAAAGGATGGCTATTGTGCCTTGTTATTTAATCATACATTAAACAGACCTGGAAGTGAATGGAACTATTACTCTTAAGTCCTACTTACATTGTATATCCCCAAAGATTAAGTTTTACTTCAAAAAGTAAGTGTTAAATATTACTTTCATGTACTATGGAAAAGTACAAATAGGTTTAAATTACTGGGCGTTCAGAAGTAAGTAGTTTCCCCTTTCTAGTCTTCTGTGTCTGTGATGTTAATTTCTTTTATTGCAATATAAAATAAAAGGATTATGTATTTTTAACTAAGGAGAGACATATGGATATATCCTTTTACTACAAGCTACATACAGCTGATGAGCTGAGCTTGTGCTTTGATGATTGTTTTAACAGACTATGATAGATCAGCCTGATGATTTGTGTGAAATTGGCAGGAAAAATGCAGCTTTTCAAATCAGTGGAGGGGAAAATGGATGTCTTTCAGGATTATTTTAATTATTTTAGTAATTGAGACAGATCTGTTATGTACCATAATGCTAAATAAAACAGTGACATTTTTCATCATAATTTAGTGGAAAAAGAAAACAGTGCTTTCCATCTTGTGATAAGGTAACCTTTTTTTGTTGTTTTTTCTGGGCCAGCCTTTAGAAACACTGTTAAGGTATGTACACTACCTTGATGCAAGGGACTCTCATGATACTAAGTCATCTTAAAGAGTGTCTCATCCATGTACTTGTGTATAATGAAAGGAGAGAAATCAAATACTCTGGGGGCATTTTATATAATAAATTCGTGAAGAAATGTGTGCTCTTCAGTTCTCAAGTTCTATTATCACAGTATTGAAGTTCTATAATTGTATTAACATATCTGTATGAAGTTTGTGAATGGTAATTGAGTATAGGTTATCAGATATAGAATTCACATCAAATAGACTTTTAACAAACAGTTCAAAATAAACCTACCCTTAAAAATATTTTAAGAGAAAAAGTCATTGGTTGTCCATACTAGCTGCTCTCACTTGCATAGTTATTTTCCTGGGCATGTTACCACTTCTCTTACCACTGCCTCCTGTTCACTACTGTTTACTAGAATGCCATTGAACAATATCTCAAGGAAGAGGAAAACAGAAATTTTGACTATGATGACTACTTCTACCCTAAAGTCTTACTATTAAAGTACTTTTTTTGTCTGGATACTCTTACATATTTTGATTATCTGTGAATCAGCCCACAGTCTGCAGGAAGCTCTGCCAAAAACATGAACCATAAACTAAAATAATTAGCTTTCCAAATGAAATAGAAACTTGCTCTTACATTTTATTGTTTTAGAAAACTTCAAACATGCAACATAAAAATACAACCTGCTGCCAAACTTTTCTGGAACCTGACAACTTCAGCAAATGAGTTGGATTTCCTCACCCTATATACCACTATCCCAGGTTGTGGTTAATTTTATGATAAAATACAACTACAACTTCCCTAGTTTTATTTTGGGGTGCATACCTGTGTAGGAAGATGAATATCCAAAAAACAAAGCCTTAAAAATGAGGCTTCAAACTGAATTTGCTGATGTTCATTCATTCATGATTGTGACCTAGCAATATCACTCTGTTCTCCTTATACAGCTGCTGAGGTTTCAGACCCCTTTTGGGGTTTTTCTCAAGAATTTCTTAGTCTGTTAGAAGGATTGTTTTCCCAAAGCTACTTTATTTGTATTCTTGATTTCCCTTACCTGCTCATGCACTTTCCATACATATTTTTTTTTAACTTCTACTAGCTCCCTAAGGATCGTCTACCCTTTCCACCTTTTCTGTGAGCCACCAAAGAATTAAAAAACAAACTTCAGTTTTCTCCCTCTTTTGCCTTCTACTCAATGTTATTAGTCTATAATTTCCTGGGGAAGACTGTTAACAAAATGCAAAGTCCCAAGGCTTTCCCCCTTCTCTGTTCAGATCCAGTAAGTTGGCATTTGTTAACCACTGCAAGATTTTGATGCAAATGTCTCCCTGTGAGAACTGCTTAACCCATTTCTGTGCCACTGAAAATGGTCTTCTGTAGAATATTCAAAACCACCCCAATTGCCAGTATGAACCTTGCCAGCACCTTGAACTTAATTTGGCTGCTACTCTGTTTTTCAGTTGGATGTATACTATCCAAATCTTGGATGGATACTATAATTCTACTTAAAGTTTTTTGTCTTTACTTGTCCAGTTCTCTCTGGTCAACCTCAACCACTCCTGGAGATTCTTGTATAAATCCATATTTTTTGCTCAGACTCTAGCCCCAGGAGATCTTTCGGGTACCTCAAAGTTTATACCAAAACTTCATCTTGCATCGCTACCTACTGTTAATTTGTTTCTTCCTTAAAAGGATCACTTTCAGCCCTGTCCTCAAAATCCTTTGTGTCTCAGTTGTCACAGCTTATATCAATTATTTTCCCCTCCAGTCTTCCCAGTTGGTTGTTGTCCTTCATCATACTTTCAGGTCCTGGTTGCTTTTAATAGTTTCCTAAAACTACCCTGACTGTAACTTCTTCCAATCTTTTTCATTCTGCTAAAACAGTTTTGTTAATTTTTCAATATCCCCTGCTTCAAAATTTGTTCCCCTTTGAATATTCTTCAAGCTTGGCAGCCAAAGCTCTCCATAAACTGGGCTCCAAATGGTTTTCCAATTTTGCCATCTGTTACAGGCACTTCTCTCCCTGCATGCTCACCCAACATCTTCATTTTGTGCTTATTTCATATTTTTCGACCCTTCAAAACCAAAATTTAAAACACTTCACCCATGAAGATTTTGTTGATCCCTGACACGGACACCCCCCCCCCCAGGTGCTTGTGTGACTTCACAGCAATTCACACTTCCCGTAATAGCTCAGCTTGGTGGAGCACATTACTTATTTAAACAGCAAAGGAATCCCCAGGGGGTTTTCCCCCATAACCATTACCTAGGATGTGAGCAGATTCATGAAAAGGTTATGTTTGTCATCTTCCCACCAGTTTGTCACTACTCGAATGATTGAAAACGACTCAGCATGCAACAATGTTCAGTGAAGCTTCCTGTTTTTTTCACTAAAAATGGCATGTCTCCTTGTCTCCTCCCCACAACCCCCCCCCCCCATGCACACACACCCTGAATTCTTTATTACTATTAAGCATTGAATGTAGCTAAAGGACTTGCCTCTTGAAGTGACTCCGGATCAATGACTGAATGACAGATAATTGACAGATTTCCTTGAGAGCGATATTGTGTGACTTCCCCAGCCCTACCTTTTGGATGTGCTCTTGAACCAGGAGCCTCTGAGCAGTCCTGCTGTCTGGCCGCACTCCTCATGGAGATGCGAGCAAGCATCTTACACCATCTCACTGTCGCCAGCCCTTTCATGTCTGTCAAAGAACAATCCTCTGCCAAACACTATGCTTTTACACTAAATGAAGCACCATGATGAATTCCTGTTCATAGAACCTCATTACCATTACTACAAATCAATTCTCAAATCAGGATTCATGGATTCATTTGAACAGGACCTGGAGTAGTTATCCTAGCTATCATCTGGTCTTTAGCAAACTAGAAAATGGGATAAGCATGTGTCTGGTACATGATACACGGCTGTTGAGGATGCAGTCTACAGTGTCAGATGACTGGGTTTCATTGCTGGCTATCAGGATTCAGTGAAGTTGAGGTACAGATGCTAGACAACCTGGTGCAAGACCTCCTGAGAGAGACTGAGATAGGTACTTTGAAAATTTGCCAGTTAAAGGAAGAATCCATTGAGAGGTTGGAGATAATTACAATGAATTTCTTTTGCAGGAGTTGACCCTCCCTCATCCACCTCAAAGTAGAGGAAGGGTACTTCCCTCATCTTTTTGTTTTTGTTTTTTCTAATTCAGGTAAAATTCATGTAACAAAATTCACCACTTTAAAGTTGTATAATTAGTGGCTTTTAAAATATTCATGAAATTGTACAACCATCACCATTGCATACAGAGCATTTTTATCACTGTAAAAAAAAATTTCTGTGCCCATTAGGAGTGACTTTATTCTCCCCTCAGTAATCCTCCCCCCCCCCCCCAATCTCTTACACAAACCAAAACCCCTGGTAATCACTAATCTTTCTGTCTGTAGATTCGCCTATTTGGGACATTTCATATCAATGGAATCGTGCAATATGTGGCCTTTTGTATCTGACTTTTTACTTAGAACTGTTTTCAAGGTGCATCTATGTTGTAGCATGTATCAGTACTTCATTTCTTTTTATGGCTGAATAATATTTCACTGTATAGATATACCATATTTTTGTTCATTCATTTGATGGATATTTGTGTTATTTCTGCTTTTTGGCTATTATAAATGCTACTGCTGTGAACATTTGTGTACAGGTTTCTATGTGAATATGTTTTTATTTCTCTTGGTTATGAGTGAAATTGTTGGGTCATATGCCTACTCCTTTCTAGGAACTATCAAACTTTTCCAGACTACTTTTTGGCATTTCCACCAACAGTGTGTGAGTGAGAGTTCCAATTTCTCTACATCCTGGCTAACACTTATTATTGACATTTTTATTCTAGCCATCCTTGTAAGAGTGAAGTATTACATGGTTTTTATTTGCATTTCCCTAATGACTAATAAGGCTGAGCATCTTTTCATGTCCTTTTGGCTATTTGTTCATCTTTGGACAAATGTGTATTCACATCCTTTACCCATTTCTTAATTGGATTCTTTTTATTACTGAGTTCTTTATTCTGGGTGCAAGTTCTTTACCAATTAATTACTTGCAAATATTTCTCGCATTTTTTTGGATAGTATTTTCACTTTCTTAATGGTGCTCTTTGAAGCACAAAAGTTTTCAATATAGTGATGTCCAAATTTTCTTTTTTTTTCTTTTGTGATTTGTGCTTTTGTTATCATACCTTAAAAAAAAATTACCTAATCCAAGTCATACTTTTTTTCTTTTAAATGTCTTATAGTAAGGTCTTTGATCCATTTTTGCATATTGTGCACTGTGGAAGTCCAGCTTCATTCTTTGGCTTGTAGATATCCAGTTGTCCAAGCATAATTGTTCAAAAGACTTGTTTCCCTATGAATGGTCTTGGCACCATTATTGAGAAGTAATTGATCATAAATATTAGACTTATTTTTTAGGCTTGCAATTTTATTCCATTGATTTTTATGTCCTAATGCCAGTACCACACTGTCTTGATTATCATAGTTTAATTACTGTAGGTCAGATTTGAATTTGGGATTTGTGAGTCTCCCAAGTTCCTTTTGCAGGTCCTTTTGTCTATTTGAGGTCCCTTGCAGTTCCATATGAATTTTTCAATCAACAAAACACACAGGTGGAATTTTGATACAGATTGTGTTGTGTTTAGAGGGAATATTGCTATTTTTGACAACATAAAGGTTTCCAATCCATGAACGTGGGATATCTCTCCCATTTGTTCAGTCTTTATTTTTTTCGTTGATGTTTTATAGATTTCAGTGTACAAGTCCTGACTTCTTTGATTAGATATTTCCTAATTTGTTGTTCTTGATGCTACTATAAACAGAATTGTTTTCTAAATTTCATTTTTGGATTGCTCATTGCTAGTATATAAACTATAAGTAATTTTTATATGATAATCTTGTATTCTGCTTGCTTTCTTTTCTTTCTTTCTTTCTTTCTTTCTTTCTTTCTTTCCTCCCTCCCTCCCTCCCTCCCTCCCTCCCTCCCCTCTTCCTTCCTTCCTTCCTTCCTTCCTTCCTTCCTTGTTTCTTTTTTCTTTCTTTCTTTCTTTCCTTAGGAGATTTTACATCTAGCACCATGCATTTGTGAATAGAAATGATTTTATTTCTTCCTTTCCACTCTGGATTCTTTTTGCTTGTTCTTCTTGCCTAAGTGCCCTGGCTAGCTCTTCTAGTACAATATTGAATAGAAGTGGCAGGAACAGACATCTCTTCTTGTCCTTGATTTTAAGAGGAAAGCATTTAGTCTCACCGTCATGTGTAACGTTAGCTGTTTTTCATAGATTCTTCAGGTTGAGGAAATTTTCTTCTATTTCTAGTTTGTTGAGTGTTTTCACAAGAAAGGATATTGGATTTTTGTCAAGTGCTTCTGCATCCAATAGAGTATATTATTACATTAATGGATTGAACCAACCTTGCATTCATGAGCTAATCCTACTTGCCCATAGTACACAAACCTTTTTAGATGCTGCTGGATTTGGTTTTAGTATTAGAATATTTGTGTTGATAAGAAATATTGGTCTGTAGTTTTCTTATCTGGTTTTGATACCAGAATAATAGTGTTTTCATAGAATGAGTTGTAGGTTTTCCTTCATCTTTAACTCAGTGAGGTATGTTTCAAAATGAACTACTTGGAGACCTTGATCCTGTGATCTTTAGATTTGGGGGAACACAGGGATGGTACATGACTCTTCCTGGAAAGGGTCCTTGAGTAAGGTTTGACTGAAGGAGTCTGTGACAACTGAATAAAGGACACATTCACCAATAATGGGGCTGAGCTGTATGTTTCCTGTGTGCCACATGTGGTGTAAGAGATGATCCATCTTGAAAATTACCCTACACATGTGGGCTTCTTGCATGTGGCCCAACATCTTGTGCCAGGTACCCAACATCTGAGAACCATCAAATGTAGAAGCTGTAAGGGGTGGAAAATGGGAAGCTGCCAGCCAAACTAGAGGTTCTCAGTTGGGGTTCCCAGCAGGGCATATTTCACGAAAGCTATTAACCCCCACCTCTGAAGGTTCAATACCCTATTACAGCTGCACCAACCAGATAAGGTGGAATCCTTTTTTCTGATGCCCACCCTTTCAGAAGAAACAGCTTTTAGTAAGAAGAAAGGTAAAGGGAGGAAGAGAAAAGAAACATTGTTCATTTTTCTATCTTCAGGCTTTCCATCTAGAGGAAGGTATGAGTGAGAGTTGTTTTCAGTTAAGATAATTTTGATAGAGTGGACTTAATACCCAGAAATGTCACATCACCTGAGATTTATTTCATCCCTGTAAAAATAATTTAGAGCCAGAGAGAAAGTTTGGTAAAAGAAAGTTGTCTTTTGCTGCTCCACATTCCCTTTCCCATATACACCTATAGTACTCATTACTTAGTAAATCAGACCTATGGAAAGAACTTAGGACACATAAGATGACGATAGGATAAGGAAAGATTTCTATAAGAGATTTCAAAACCTGCCTCTTACCCTTTTCCAACTGGAGTGTGAAATGTTTTCTTTTCATTAACACTTACTAGACAAATATCAATTGAATGCCACATTGCAGGTTTGCTGGAAATTTTTAATTGATTCAAAACTGCTTTGGTCATTCAAGAAGTCTCTTATGGGGAGACAATCTAATCGACCAGACATGTACAAACCACTAAGGGTAATAGTAGTATCTCAAGGTACAATTTGGGCAGAGAATTAAGATCCAAAAAAATTTCAGGTAGGATTTAAAGGTTTAGCTCTTTTTTTCTGTTTATATCTTTTTATTTTTATTTTTGTATATTTTATTGAGTTCGATTTGCCAACATATAACATCCAGTACCCCCCCTCCTCAGTACCCATCACCCAGTCACCTCATCCCCTTGCCCACCTCAGATTCCCTTATTTCCCAGAGTTAGGAGTCTCTCATATTCTGTCACCATTTCTGATTTTTCCCACTCATTTCCTCTCCTTTCCCCTTTATGCCCTTTCACTATTTTTCATATTCCTCATGTGAGTGAACCCATATAATGATTGTCCTTCTCTGATTGACTTACTTCACTCAGAATACCGTCTAGTTCCATCCACATCAAAGCAAATGGTGGGTATTGTCTCTTCTGATGGTTGAGTAATATTCCATTGTATACATATGCCACATCTTCTTTATCCATTTATCTTTAGGTGGACACCGAGGCTCCTTCCACAGTTTGGCTATTGTGAATATTGCTCCTATAAACATTGGGGTGCAGGTGTCTCGGCTTTTCACTGTATCTGTATCTTTGGGTTAAATCCCCAACAGTGCAATTGCTGGGTTGTAGGGTAGCTCTATTTTTAATTCTTTGAGGAACCTCCACACAGTTATCCAAGGTGGCTGTACCAGTTCACATTCCCACCAACAGTGTAAGAGGGTTCCCCTTTCTCCACATCATCTCCAACATTTCTTGTTTCCTGTCTTGTGAGTTTTCACCATTATCACTGGTGTGAGGTGGTATCTCATTGTGGTTTTGATTTGTATTTTCCTGATGGTAAGTGATGAGGAGCATTTTATCATGTTCTTGGTGGCCATGTCTATGTCTTCTTTAGTGAATTTTCTGTTCATGTCTTTTGCCCATTTCATGATTGGATTGTATGTTTCTTGGGTGTTGAGTTTAATAAATTCTTTATAGATCTTGGATGCTAGCTCTTTATCTGATAGGTCATTAGCAAATATCTTCTCCCATTCTGTAGCTTGTCTGTTAGTTTTGTTAACTGTTTCTTTGTGCAGAAGCCTTCTTGCAAGAAGTTGCTGTGGCCAAGTTCAACAAGGGTGTTGCCTGTGTACTCCTCTAGGATTTTGATGGATTTTTGTCTCACATGTAGATCTTTCATCCATTTTTAGTTTATCTTTGTGTATGGTGTAAGAGAATGGCCTAGTTTCATTCTTCTGCAAGTGGCTGTCCAATTTTCCCAGCACCATTTATTGAAGAGACTGTCCTTTTTCCAGTGGATATTCTTTCCTGCTTTGTCAAATTATTAGCTGGCCATAGAGTTGAGGGACCATTTCTGGGTTCTCTGTTCTGTGCCATTGATCTATGTGTCTGTTTTTGTGCCAGTACCACACTGTCTTGATGATCACAGCTTTGTAGTAAAACTTGAAATCTGGCATTGTGATGCTCCTGGCTCTGGTTTTCTTTTTCAATATTCCCCTGGGTATTCAGGATCTTTTCTGATTCCACACAAATCTTAAGATGATTTGTTCCAATTCTCTGAAGAAAGTCCGTGGTATTTTGATAGGGATTGCATTGAACGTGTAAATTGCCCTGGGTAGCATAGACATTTTCACAATGTTAATTCTTCAAATCCGTGAGCATGGAATATTTTTCCAACTCTTTGTGTCTTTTTTTTTCCCTGCTTTTTTTTTTAAGATTGTATTTATTTTTTTTAATTTTATTTTTTATTGGTGTTCAATTTGCCAACATACAGAATAACACCCAGTGTTCATCCCATCAAGTGCCCCCTTCAGTGCCCATCACCCATTCACCCCCACCCCCCGCCCTCCTCCCCTTCCACCACCCCTAGTTCGTTTCCCAGAGTTAGGAGTCTTTATGTTCTGTCTCCCTTTCTGATATTTCCCACACATTTCTTCTCCCTTCCCTTATATTCCCTTTCACTATTATTTATATTCCCCAAATGAATGAGAACATATAATGTTTGTCCTTCTCTGATTGGCTTACTTCACTCAGCATAATACCCTCCAGTTCCATCCACGTTGAAGCAAATAGAAACGACAAACTCTTTGTGTCTTGCTCAGTTTCTTCAGAAGTGTTCTGTAGTTTTTAGGGTATAGATCCTTTACCTCTTTGGTTAGGTTTAGTCCTAGGTATCTTATGCTTTTGGGTGCAATTGTAAATTGGGCAATCTAGAAAAAATGGACACATTTCTGGAAAACCACAAATTCCAAAACTGGAACAGGAAGAAATAGAAAACCTGAACAGGACAATAACCAGGGAGGAAATTGAAGCAGTCATCCAAACCTCCCAAGACACAAAAGTCCAGGGCCAGATGGCTTCCCAAGGGAATTCTATCAAACGTTTAAAGAAGAAATAATACGTATTCTACTAAATTGTTCTGAAAGATAGAAAGGGATGGAATACTTCCAAATTCATTCTATGAGGCCAGCACCACCTTGATGCCAAAAAAACAGACAAAGACCTCACGGAAAAGGAGAATTCTAGACCAATATCCCTGATGAACACAGATGCAAAAATTCTCAACAAGATACTAGCCAATAGGATCCAACAATACATTAAGAAGATTATTCACCATGACCAAGTGGAATTTATCCCCAGGTTGCAAGTCTGGTTCAACACTCGTAAAACAATCAACATAATCACATCAACAAGAGAAAAAAGAAGAACCATATGGTCCTCTCAATAAATACAGATAAAGCATTTGACAAAATGCAGCATCCATTCCTGATCAAAACTCTTCAGAGTGTAGTGATAGAGGGAACATTCCTCAGCATCTTAAAAGGCACCTGTGAAAAGCCCACAGCAAATATCATTCTCAATGGGGAAAAACTGAGAGCCTTTCCCCTAAGATCGGCAACATGATAGGGATGTCCACTCTCACCACTGTTATTCAACATAGTACTAGAAGTCCTAGCCTCAGCAACAGAAGAAAGAAAGAAACAGAAGAAATTAAAGGCATTCAAATTGGCAAAGTCAAACTCTCTCTTTACAGATGACATGATACTGTACATAGAAAACCCAAAAGACTGCACCCCAAGATTGCTACAACTCATATAGCAATTCAGCAATGTGGCAGGATACAGAATCAATGGCCAGAAATAAGTGGCATTTCCATATTCTAACAATGAGACTGAAGAAAGAGAAATTAAGGTTTAGCTCTATCTTGACAGATGGGTAGGTGTATACTAGGCAGTGAAAGGTGTTCAATATGCCTGAGTGTGAGCCATAAAAGGGTCAAGATGGAGTTGGAAAAGACTATGATAGATCAGATCATGGAGGGCCTGGTAGACCATACCCAACACTTGGGAATTAATTTTGCAGACATTAAGTAGCAAGGATAATCAGTTTTTCATTCTATATCTATTTTATGATATAAACTGAAGGAGCATAAGTGCCATTTCTTTTTTGTTTTGTTTGTAGTTAGGAAACTATTGATATAATGCTAGAAATACATTTAGGAGCTGAGGAGAGAAGAGAGGGAACAATCTAAGACATGTTAGGGACTGGAGCCAGGTGACAGGTTAGATATTCTTGCATGGGACAGAGAGGAGTCCTAAAAACTACATTTTTGGTTTGGGTAATTGGGTAGATAGTGGGTCTAAAGAAAAGCATACTCAGAAGATAAAAATTTTGGATCTTCAGCCTATAGATCATATAGGTCATAGCTGAACCCATAGGTAGAAACCAGGGAAAGGGAATAAAGGGAGGGAAGAAGAACACAGTCAGTATCCCTGGGAAATGGTATCATTTGACATACACATGGAACTTTCAGTAAGGAAAATTGTCAATGATGTTTGCTCGTTTTTATCTGTGCTCCACTAGAAACCAAGCCCAATGAAGGCAGAGATCTTGTCTTGTTCACGGCTGTGTCCCCAGTGCCAGCATCAGAATGTAAACATGATTTATGGAGCTACACAGCAACCTGGGTATCTCAGAAAATCCCTTCCATCCTCCTTGCTGTACCTTTGCACACGGCTGACTGACACCCTACCCTCAATTGCAGCTCTTCATGCAGCTTTTAAGAAGGATATATATGTACATCACATGAAGATAAATCAGCTAAGTGAAAATATTTCAAAAGTTTTGAAATGTGATAAACTTCGTAATCAATTATACCAATTGTCCACCTATCATTGCCTGACCCTGCTGGGTTTGATCCACTTCTCAGTGGGCCCTAAATGGGACAGTAGTGATATCAAATCTGTTGCTTGAGGTAAATAAGAAGATAGGCTTGCTCCAGAGATAACACCAAGGGCAAGAAGATAACCTTCAAGTGCTTTAAGGTGAGATTGAGACAGTATATAGTTGGGCCTGTCAAATATGGAAGTTATCAAAAAAATGCATTTCAAAATTGCCCACAATGTGGTTGCATTCAGCACCCAATCCAGTGAAAATGCCATTTGCCTTCAATATATATTCATAGGACTCACATATTTTTTCAAATTTAAATTGTGTTCTCCAAAACATCCATAGTGCCTATCACAATATATTCTTTTGTTGGCTTCCTTACTGCCTAACTCCCTTCTTAAATGTAAACTCCAGGAAAGTAGGAACATGTCTGTTTTCCTTTCCTCAATGTCCAGTACATAACTGTTGAAGGGATGTATGAATGAAACTATATTTGCAAACCTGAAGGGCCTAATTTGTCAACTGGACTTCCAGATCTCTATAGAAACTACCAGTAAAAGGTAGTGTAAGAATTATTCCTGAATGTGAAGAAGGATTTTCAGCTTTTCTGGTGTTCAGGTGCTTCTCACACTTTCTTTCCATTTTTCAGAGACAACACAACCCTTATAAATGTAGCTGGTTTGGGAAAGCAATAAAAGGAAAACAGTTTATTTTCCATATGTTGTTATGAAGGTGGTGAGTAAATAGATCATCTTTTCCCAAGTTACTTTAAAGACAGCTGCATTATTCCTCTCTATTCCAATTTTTCATCTAGACTCCCCATTCCAAAATCATTCTTGTAATTACAGTATTTATTTAAATATAGCTTTTTTTTTCTCCTGATAACTATCTGTGTGTTTTCAACGCTTCTACTCAAGTAAGCCAATAAAATTCACACTGAACCCACATGAAGTAGGTCATTTGGGATAGCACAGATCACTGCAATGTGTGACAGGAGTGTGTGAGCCTTCTGCCTCATTTCAGCCATCTGATTTCACAGGTGACACTAAACCTGTGATTAATTAGCCATGTGCTTTATAACATGAATTCCACTTTCTTAGGTTTCTTTTGCTGTTATCATGGGACTTAAATATTTAGAAAATACACAGAAATAATATTTAAAGAGAGACTTAACATTACTTAACTGTAAAATCACCACCATATATTTATCTCACTACTATCTAATTGATAATAAAAAATTTAACTGCCTTATGTTACTTAAGAAAAAAGTCTGAAATATTAACTTACTGGCCTTATCATAAGGCTACTGGAGGGACAAGACTGAAGATGTTTTATTTTGCTCAAGGGCAGCCATCCAGTATCTGTTTTTGTGACAAGTCAAATACTGTACTGAAGAAGTTTACAGGTAAAAGTAACCTAAAAGATCATATTGTATAACCCTTATAGATGAGGAAACAAGTGTTAACCTGTGAAGCACTTTGCCCAAGATTACTCTGGCCATTGCATTTATATAAGTTTAAATACATAAAGGTAGAAACCAGAGCTTCTGACTCTTGCTCCATGCTCTTTCCACATTATCATGCCAGTTAACTTCAACTTGCTTCAGTCAGCACTATATTGTTTAACTAAATGTAGGGACGCTCCCTATAAGGCTCTCAACCTGGGAAGAAGGGTTGGGAGAGGAAAAGAGAGAAAGATTTCCCCTAGTTTTCAAGTCAACTAGTTTTCATTTGTTGAAATTAGAGTTAAGTTCCCATTGCCACTCCCTCTCCATGCCACCGAAGAAGCAAATTTGCTAACATTTCCCAAATTATTGTCTTTCACTCTCTTTTTACAGTAAAAGTAATATTGGCAAAGAATTTCCCAGAATCATGTTCCTCTTAGATATTACTCCTTGAAAAGTGTTGTTTGGTGTGGAGATGAAGCCTGGTATGGAAAATTCAAGATGCCCTGGTTCCAGGACAGCCTGATCTTCCTTTGTTGCCTGTGCTCTCAGCTTGTCTCTGTGTCTTCATATTCACAGGTAGCAGAGCCAGTCATGACCCAAGTCCACTTTCTTACTGTTAAATCCTGCCTTGATTGTCATGTTTTTATAGAAGAGGAAAAAAAAAAGTTTCTCCCTGAGTTCGGAAGCACTTTGAGGTCATGGGTAATATTTTTCTTTGTTAAGAATAAAGAAATTGTTATTGAATGATAAATGGGTAGAAAGGTGAAAGGTATCTTTAAAAAAAAAACATGTTTGTTCTTGGTGATGGAATTACTTCAAATTTGTTTTCTGATCTCTTCAAGAATGAGTTTCTGTCCTCTTCCTACAGTGTGCATTCTGATTACTGGAGCATACAGTATTTCCTCACTTCCTTTCTCCAAGGGACTGTTGGAAGAGTAATCTTGAAAGAGAAAATGTGTGGGCTGTAGCAGACCTTGGATTCTGTCCTCCAGATACATAGCTCTTTCATTCATGAAAAACTCTTGCCTTAGGAGGGCTTGGATCTGGGTCAGGGATCCTGGGTCCATTTGCACACTTCCCAGGCCATGGGGGTTATTCCTAGGTCTTGGCATTTTCTTTTTGGGGTGTTCCACACTTCTGTCTCCATACACTATGTATTTAAGAAGTTTGCCTTTTGATTTCCTGCCAATGGGTGGATCTTGGAAAAAAACTCTGCACAATACTTGATGGTTTACTGGAGAAGTCCCTCATGATTCCTTCCCCTTCCAGTGACAGCCTGCCTTCTATGGGAAGCTTTTTCTGTTTTGCTTCCTGCTGTGGCCTATCCAGAGACTCTAAAGATAAAACCAGAGCTGGCTTGCCCTCTTCTCTGGAAGGAGACCTGCTGGTTTTTACAGTTGTCCTTACGTTCTCTTTTTTGGAGTCTGCCTTTAAAGTTGCCCTGGAAGTTGACTGGACCTCTACCTTTCTCAGCAGACTACTGCTGAGGGGGGGTAGGTAGAGTCTGTTTTTATCCAGGCTAAGTCTGAAGATCATCTTGTTCTTCTCCCACCCTCTCCTATCCCGGACTATCGCCTTCACTGCTACCTCACTCTCATTCCCCGAGGTGGAGGTGTAGTTGGACAAGTTCTTGGAGGTGAATGTTTTGACCAGGTCCTGGTTTCCTAGCAACTGGGTACATGCCAGCTCTGATCTTCGAAGCTTTAAGTAGCATTGTTTATAAAAGGCTTTTTGTTCCATTAGTCAGGCATTAGCTTCATATTTCTTCATGGACTCCAGAAAACTGAGTTTCTTTTTCAGCAAGTTCTCTTCTTTCCAGTTGAGGGACAGAATTGAGTAGGACTTCTCTGTTTCCATAAGCTTTCTGTACTCTCCAAATGTGGAATAGTGTCTGTTTCCTGGATTGCTGATGCTGTCCAACCAGTTCTGACAGTTGTGTGCTGGTGGTTTCTCCCTAAGATGCCCAGCTGAATCTGGGGATCAGACATTTCTCTGCCTACCTGGGACATGGCAGCTAGTGTTCTGTCAGCAGACCTCTGAGGAGGCTTAGTGACATGTGGACACTATGACCAAAGAGTTCTATTCCAGGATTCAGTGTTTGTTTTTAAGAACACTGTGGGTCATCGGAGTACACAGTCTGGTGATCAAGTGCTTCTCCCAAGAACAGAGGTCCTGGGACACATATTCACTCGCCTGTTTACAGTAGCCCAGTTTCCACTTGACAACTGTTCCTTTTCCAAGGGGAAGGAGGCTTGGAGGATATATGTCCTGTCTCTGTGTGACTGGACTGAATTAGCAAGGGCAGGGCTGAAAAATCCATGTGCTTACTTTTTAATAACTTATGGGTGTTAAAGATTTCTTGAATTTAGTTCCTTCTATCTCCCTGGCAGTGATGATAGGGAACTTTTTATTTTTTAAAAAAATTTTATTTATTTATTCATGAGAGACACAAAGAGATAGAGAGACAGAGAGACAGAGACAGACAGAAACAGAGAAAGAGAGAGAGAGAGACAAAGAGAGAGACAGAGACACAGGCAGAGGGAGAAGCAGGCTCCATGCAGGAAGCCTGATGCAGGACTTGATCCTGGGACTCCAGGATCATGCCCTGGGCCGAAGGCAGGCACTAAACTGCTGAGTCACTCAGGGATTGATAGAGAAGTTTTTAATACGATTTTAACAGAGATAGGAGATTTAGAAGTATAATCCAATTAAAAAAACCATTTATGTAAGTGGTTGAAATATAATTTTATTTTGTGAACCTCTCGAGGATAGAATTGGTCAGTTGGTTGAAGTTGGGCCTCTTCATTAATTGTGATATATAAGAATTTTATTCAAAGTTGAGACTTCCCAAAAGCCAAAAAGAGGGTAGCGGGTATGGGAGAGCTGGAGATGGAGTAAGAAGAGAAGAGATAAATGAGGATACTCCTGTTGAAGGCACATCAACTGTTAACAGTCTGCCCCTGGATGCTGAGCTCAGAAGATGTGGCCCTAACTGGATGTGACCTTCTCTAGACAGCCTCAGACAGGGTAACAGAAGGGTAGGCGACAAGCCCCAAATATTTTGGTGCCAGCCTGCAGAATCTCTAAATTTTTAACCCTAGTTATTATCCCTCAATCTGTATCCCCACTTATGTAAGTACCTTCAAGCAAGCTGCTACATTTGTTCTACCAGGAATTTAGTATAATTGTCACCCAGCCACTGCAGCTCAAGACTATTACCTGTAAAGGTTTCCTTCCTCCTTTCCTCTGTCTCTTCCTCCCTTTCTTCTTTTTTTAACTACTAAGTTTTTAAAACAACTATAATTTTCCTTAGGGCCCATTAAGTGTTGCCCATATAGTATATAAATCACTTGTCCCCATCCTTATTTTCCCCAGTCCCTCTTGCTACTGCTTTCTAGTACCTTCTGAATTCTCCTCAAGAAAGCAGACGCCGACTTCTTTTACCTAAACATTTTATTCCTAAAACAGCACTGAGTCTTCTTTTAGCCCATTAAACCTTCTTGCAATCTTAGACTCTCTGTATTTGTTCTCCTTTCTTAACAGTTACTGCTTTGCCTAACCCTACTGTATAAAAACACAAAGCTTTGATAGCTCCCTCCCAAACCTGGACCTTATTATCCTTTGCTTATCATTTGCTTTACATTTAGAGTAAAAATAGTATTTATATTAGTAAAATGAAATATATAAAAGTGGCTTGTTAATTAGAAAATAATATATAAATCTAGGTGAGTTTTCATAAATGTAGATTGCCCCCAAACATCCAGGCCACACTTTCCCTCTGAATGGCTACATGTAATTTGGAGGGTTTGCCCCCAAAATAGGAATATTTTTCTAGAATATAGGGATAGGAAAATTTTTCTAAACCAATCGAGGCAATGTTAAACTTGCCTTGCCATAGTGACTGGTTTGAGTCTGGGCTGGCCCAAACCACTGTGAACCTGTAAGATATGACAGGATGTTTACTATGGCTTGGAAAAAGTATGCATTTTTTTAGATGTATTTATTTGAGAGAGAGAGAGAGAGATAGAGGTGATTGAGGTAGAGGGATAGGGATAGAAAATCTCAAGCAGACTCCCCACTGAGTGCAGAGCCCAAAGTGGGCTCCATCTCAGGTTCTCAATATCATGAACTGAGTCAAAATCAATAGTTGAACACTCACTTAACGGACTGAGTCACTCAGACGCTTCTAAATATGCTTGCTCTTATGTGAGTTTTGGGAAGCAACACTCTACCTAAACAAGGAAACTTATTTCTCTAGTTGTTCTTGGCTTCAGTTTGTATTGTCAGCCTTCCTATCACCAAGGGATTGATAATGCTGACCCAGGGATAGCTATGTAGAAGGGCAAAACCCGATTTTAAATCATATGGTTGAGCTGTATCATCCAATCATCCCAGAAGCCTTCAACCAACAGTATCTTCACTGATAAACTCCTGTAACTGCTTTTAAGAAAATTTTACTTCTTAACAAAGTATCAGAATTCCTTTGAAGGGGAAAGGAGTGGTCTTGCAAAAATTATGTTGATCTACTGCACGATGTACAGGAGGATCCCTCTTTGACCTCACCAACCTTAAATAGCAGGATAACCATCATAATGGCTTGGGTGGTTGGGTTGTCTTATTGCAACTGGTGAAGGGGCTGAATTTACCCAGTTACACCTTTGTTGACTATCTTTCCCTGCCTCCTCATAGTGGTTTCTCCTAGTCTGAGCCTATAGGTAGAGTTAGAAATACTAGTTTGTTTTACAGGCAACAGAGCCCAGCCCCACATTTATTTTTCATTTGTTTTTATTGAAGTTTGATTTGCCAACATATAGTATAGCACCCAGTGCTCATCCCATCAAGTGCCTTCCTCAGTGCCTGTCACCCAGTTACCCCAACCACCCCCCGCCCGCCCACCTCCCCTTCCAGCCCAGCACTTTAAAACAATCAAGGATAATCTCCAAAAATTTGACAATGTAGCACCTACCAACTGGAATAGATGCTAGCTATAAGAACCATTGCAGCAGAAAACACATCTGCACCTGAAACACTGCCTTTAATTATAGATGTGTCCATATAATAGAACAATTTTACCACTGTAAAGGATCTTAGAGATCAGTTAGTTTAATACATGAGGATTAGCTATGCAATGATTTACTGATGTTGTAAAAGAGAAGAAGGGCCCAAAAAGTCCTTGGTGGAGGTTAGCACCACCAAAATGTGGAACAGTACCAAGTTCTATATGAATAACCAATAGCACTGTCCCACTATGATTGATTAAGTGGTGACATTTACACTTACCATTGATACAGCACCAATCTATGTGATTTTCTCCTAAAGTCATAGGACTATTAGTTGAGATAATAAGGTCACCATACCCTTGAGGTCCATGAAATAAACACTTTGAAATTAAAATTTAGTTCAGTGACTATACACTATACCTTAATCTGATGTTGATGCTTTCTTAAATAATATGTTACTTATGTTGGGATTCTCAAAGACATCTCCACCTCTTTGTTTCTGACCCTCCCTATCTAGTTGTGCCCTTGGTCTTATATATATCATCTCAGATATTGGTCTTAATATCATTTCTTCTCTTTGGCTATCACTCCAGTTATCCTTCACATAGACTAAGGAGCCTTTGTGACCCTTCAATCTATCTTCTATCCTGCTTCTGAGACCTAGGATCTGAGTGCCACAGTGCAGTCACCCTTGATATTTCACTTTCCTGTGGAATTTGGAAATACAGAAAGAAGATTACCTTAACAAGGCAGGATTCCCAGGCCTATAATCTGACACAATACCTTGACCCTTCTGTGAAGGCCTGTATCAATGAAATGGATTGACCAGCCTCAGAAATGTCTATAGAAATATTGAAAAAGGCTAGCCCTGGAGATGCCAATGGCCAAGAGGACCAACTCCCACCTGTGATGGACATAGCCCAACAATGCGAGGAGTATATGCCTATAAGAACTGGCAACTGGAGTCAATAATACTTGATAGCATCAACCACTAGGATCCTCTGACTCACTCATTTATACCATAGCTGCTTCTGTCTGATACAATAAAAGCTGAGAACTTCCTTGTGGGTTAATTCAGCCTCTGATATTACAGAATATAAAGTACAAAAGGCTTCCAGGGGTCACACAGCTCAAATGATGAGGGGTCTGAAGGCCAAAGAGGATATGGGATTTGCCAAGTTTTCACACAGAGCTAGACCCAGGGATTGAACCCAGTAGTACCCTGTGGCCTCTGCTTATAAATTTGTTGGGGAGATAGCTAACAAACTGCAAGACTAAGGTGTGCTCTTTGTGGGCACAGAGGCAGAGAACATTATCCTCCCAGTGGGAGTCTACAGCTCCCATATCCCTTTCATTCAAACTGAATGGGCATGTTGTTCTCCCTTTCACCATCTACACAGATGCTGCCTCCTTTAGAGGAGAGTAGGCTTCTCCCCTGCTAGCCCTTCTCTTGCTGGGCAAGTGGAGCAGAAATCCCTTCATTTCAAATCACCTTTAGAGCACAAGGCAAATCAAAGATTATTTTAAAAACCATTTCAAAGACACATTCTCATACTAAACTCTGCTTTCAATGCGTTTTGACCTAACTGGCGTATTGACTAGGTACAGCTCTTAGGTTCTTTCGGTAGGTAGCAGTAGGTTCCTATTAGGCAAGGAAAGCAGGTAAGAGTTACCTATGCCAAAACACTTTGTTAGGAGGTTATTAAAAAAAAGCCAGTGTCAAATCAAATTGTACCATAGACATTAAGGCACATTTCTTAGCAAGCACACATAGGAGTCTTCACATAAGAGTTACTTGTAAGATTTCAATGCCTTCAAGATTTGCAACCTTTCAACTTACATGAAGTGTTTATGTGACTCATTTGTAAGTGATTCAGAAAGTCTTTGCCACCTTACCACTGACATCAGTCAAAAGCAAATAACTTCTTATCTGTGGAGAGGGTCTCTAAAGTATTTTAGCTAGGATACATATCTTGAATACCCTTAATTTTACCAATGCAGGCCAATTTTTTGCATCACACTAATAAGCAAAGCACCATTTTTTTTTTACCAATAAAAACCGTTAACATTTATCATGTCACTGGCAAAGCTTCTGGTGTGCATTGGATATAAAATTACTGAAGCATCTGTAGTTGCTTCTTATGGAGCATTATCATTGAACATACAGCCAGCTGACTATGTAGGGATAAGTTTCTGGGTGAATACTAGCAACATGTGGGGTATAAGGCCAACAGAAACAGATAATTTCAAGCTTTTTATGCTCTAGTATCTTTATAACAGCTTTCTTAAGATATAATTAGTATACTATGAAACTCCCCTACTTAAAATATTCAGTGGTTTTTAGTATGTTCAGAGTTTTACATCCACTGCCACATCAATTTCAGAACATTTTTATCAATGCATAAAGAAACTCTGTACCGTTTTGCTGTCACTTTACATTAACTGTCTCTCTCCATTAGCGTTTAATCCTTTCAGCCCTAGGCAATCAATGGTCTTTTTTTTCTGTGCATGGATATTCTTATTCTGCACATTTCAAATAGATGTAATCATAATACGTGGCCTTTACTCTTTAGCTTCTTTCATTTAGCATGATGTTTTCAAGGTTTATTCAGGTAGCATGTGTCAGTTCTTCACTTATTTTTATTAGTGAATAATATTCTGTTGTATGGATATACCACAACTTGCTTTCTCATTCATCAGTAGATGGGCATTTGGGTGTTTTCGACCATTTTGCTATTATGAATAATGCTGTTGTGATAGCATTCATGTTTTGGATGGACATATGCCTTCATTTCCCAAGAATATATACCTAGGAGTGGATTGTTTCTTATATGTATATATGCATATATGTATATATGTATATATCTTATATGGTAACTATATGGTAACTTTCACAGAACTGCCAATGGTTTTCCAAAGTGCTGCGCCATTTTAAATTCCCTTTTTTTCTGTATATGTTTTATTGGAGTTCAATATGCCAACATATAGCATAACACCCAGTGCTCATCCCGTTGTGCCCCCCTCAGTACCCATCACCCAGTCAACCCCACCCCCACCCACCTCCCTTTCCACCACCTCTTGTTCGTTTCCCAGAGTTAGGAGTCTCTCATGTTCTGTCTCCATTTCTGATATTTCCCACTCATTTTTTTCCTTTCCCCTTTATTCCCTTTACCTATTTTTTATATTCCCCAAAAGAATGAGACCATATAATGTTTGTCCTTCTCCGATTGACTTATTTCACTCAGCATAATATCCTCCAGTTACATCCACCTTGAAGCAAATGGTGAGTATTTGTCATTTCTAATGGCTGAGTAATATTCCATTGTATAAATATACCACATCTTCTCTATCAATTCATCTTTCGATGGACACTGAGACTCCTTCCACAGATTAGCTATTGTGGACATTGCTGCCATAAACATTGGGGTGCAGGTGTCCTGCCATTTCACTGCATCTGTAGCTTTGAAATAAATCCCCAGCAGTGCAATTGCTGGGTCGCAGGGAAGTTCTATTTTTAACTCTTTGAGGAACCTCCACACAGTTTTCCAGAGTGGCTGCACCAGTTCACATTCCCAAAAACAGTGCAAGAAGATTCTGCTTTCTCCCCGCAGGCTCCAACATTTGTTGTTTCTTGTCTTGTGAGTTTTCACCATTCGCACTGGTGTGAGGTGGTATCTCATTGTGGTTTTGATTTGTATTTCCCTGATGGCAAGTGACGAGGAGCATTTTCTCATGTGCTTGTTGGCCATATCTATGTCTTCCTCTATGAAATGTCTGTTCATGTCTTTTGCCCATTTCATGATTGGATTGTTTGTTTCTTTGCTGTTGAGATTAATAAGTTCTTTCTTTTGTTTTTAATAATAAATTTATTTTTTTGGTGTTTAATTTGCCAACATACAGAATAACACCCAGTGCTCATCCCGTCAAGTGCCCCCCTCAGTTCCTGTCACCCATTCAAGCCCACCCCCTGTCCTCCTCCCCTTCCACCACCGCTAGTTCGTTCCCCAGAGTTAGGAGTCTTCATGTTCTGTCTCCCTTTCTGATATTTCCTACCCATTTCTTCTCCCCTCCCTTCTAGTCCCTTTCACTATTATTCATATTCCCCAAATGAATGAGGCCATATAATGTTTGTCCTTCTCCGATTGACTTATTTCACTCAGCATAATACCCTCCAGTTCCATCCACGTTGAAGCAAATGGTGGGTATTTGTCATTTCTAATGGCTGAGTAATATTCCATTGTATACATAAACCACACCTTCTTTATCCATTCATCTTTCAAGGGACGCCAAGGCTCCTTCCACAGTTTGGCTATTGTGGACATTGCTGCTATAAACATCAGGGTGCAGGTGTCCCGGGGTTTCATTGCATCTGAATCTTTGGGGTAAATCCCCAGCAGTGCAATTGCTGGGTTGTAGGGCAGGTCTATTTTTAACTCTTTGAGGAACCTCCACACAGTTTTCCAGAGTGGCTGCACCATTTCACATTCCCACCAACAGTGCAGGAGGGTTCCCTTTTCTCCACATCCTCTCCAACATTTGTGGTTTCCCACCTTGTTAATGTTCCCCATTCTCACTGATGTGAGGTGGTGTCTCACTGTGGTTTTGATTTGTATTTCCCTGATGGCAAGTGATGCAGAGCATTTTCTCATGTGCGTGTTGGCCATGTCTATGTCTTCCTCTGTGAGATTTCTGTTCATGTCTTTTGCCCATTTCATGATTGGATTGTTTGTTTCTTTGCTGTTGAGTTTAATAAGTTCTTTATAGATCTTAGATATTAGCCCTTTATCTGATAGGTCATTGGGAAATATCTTCTTCCATTCTGTAGCTTGTCTGTTAGCTTTGTTGACTGTTTCTTTTGCTGTGCAGAAGCTTTTTTATCTTGATTACGTTCCAATAATTTGTTTTTGCTTTTGTTTCCCTTGCCTTCATAGATGTATCTTACAAGAAGTCGCTGTGGCCAAGTTCAACAAGGGTGTTGCCTGTGTTCTTCTCTAGATTTTGATGGATTCTTGTCTCACATGTAGATCTTTCATCCATTTTGAGTTTATCTTTGTGTATGGTGTAAGAGAATGGCCTAGTTTAATTCTTCTGCATGTGGCTGTCCAATTTTCCCAGCACCATTTATTGAAGAGACTGTCCTTTTTCCAGTGGATAGTATTTCCTGCTTTGTCAAATATTAGCTGTCCATAGCGTTGAGGGACCATTTCTGGGTTCTCTATTCTGTTTCATTGATCTATGTGTCTGTTTATGTGCCAGTACCACACTGTCTTGATAATCACAGCTTTGTAGTACAACTTGAAATCTGACATTGTGATGCCCTGACTCTGGTTTTCTTTTTCAATATTCCCCTGGATATTTGGGGTCTTTTCTGATTCTACACAAATCTTAAGATGATTTGTTCCAACTCTCTGAAGAAACTCCATGGTATTTTGATAGGGATTCCATTGAACGTGTAAATTGCCCTGGGTAGCATTGACATTTTCACAATATTAATTCTTCAAATCCACGAGCATGGAATATTTTTCCAACTTTTTGTGTCTTCCTCAATTTCTTTCAGATGTGTTCTGTAATTTTTAGGGTATAGATCCTTTACCTCTTGGGCTAGGTTTATTCCTAGGCATCTTATGCTTTTGGGTGCAATTGTAAATGGGATTGACTCTTTAATTTCTCTATCTTCAGTCTCCTTGTTAGTGTATAGAAATGCCACTGATTTCTGGGCATTGATTTTGTATCCTGTCACACTGCCAAATTGCTATAGGAGTTCTAGCAATCTTGGGGTGGAGTCTTTTGGGTTTTCTAAGTACAGTATCAAATCATCTGCGAAGAGGGAGAGTTTGACTTCTTCTTTGCCAATTTGAATGCTTTTATTTCTTTTTGTTGCCTGATTGCTGAAGCTAGGACTTCTAGTACTATGTTGAATAGCAGTGGTGAGAGTGGACATCCCTGTCGTGTTCCTGATCTTAAGGGAAAGGCTCCCAGTGTTTCCCCATTGAGAATGATATATGCCGTGGGCTTTTCATAGGTGCCTTTTAAGATGCTGAGGAATGTTCCCTGTATCCGTACAGTCTGAAGAGTTTTGATCAGGAATGGATGCTGTATTTAGTCAATTGTTTTCTGTGCAACTGTTGATAGGATCATATGGTGCTTGTTTTTTCTCTTGTCTATATGATCTATCATGTTGATTGCTTTATGAGCGTTGAAGCAGCCTTGCATCCCGGGGATAAATCCCACTTGGTCCCACATGGTGAATAAACTTCTTAATCTACTGATGGATTGCAGAAAGCGCTTGTTGAAGTCTCCCAGTATTAGTGTAATATTATCTAAGCATGTCTTTACTTTGGTTATTAATTGATTGATATACTTGGCAGCTTCCACATTAGGGGCATAAATATTCATGATTGTTAGGTCTTCTTGTTGGATAGATTCTTTAAGTATGATATAGTGTCCCTCTTCAACTCTTACTACACCATTTTAGATTCCTATCAGTGGTAGATATCTGATTTCTCCACGACCTCATTAACACTTATTATTATCTGCCTTTTTGATGACAGTAAGAGTCAAGTGGTAGCTCATGGCTTCAATTTGAATTTATCTGATACCTAATAATGTCAAACATCTTTTTGGGATGACTGGGTGGCTCAATGGTTGAGCATCTGCCTTCAGTTCAGAGCATGATCCTAGGGTCCTGGGATCAAGTCCCACATGAGGCTCCCTGTGAAGAGCCTGGTTCTCCCTCTGTCTGTGTCTCTGCCTCTCTCTCTGTATCTCTCATGAATAAATAAATAAAATCCTTTTAGAAAATGTCAAACATCTTTTTATGTACTTTTATGTACTATTTTTCTTTGGTATGAAGAAGTGATGTTAGAATTAGCACACAAGAACATTAAAAACAGTTATTATAAGTGTATTTTAGCTATTCAGAAGTAGACACGAAAAAGATTTTTAAAAGGATCCAAATAAAACTTTTATAGATTGAAACAATGTTTGAAATGAATGTGGTTAACAACACATCAGATATTACAAAATAAAATGTTAATAAACTTGAAATTGCAGCAGAACTATCTAAAATGAAACAGAAAAAAAGAAGTTGTAGAATAACTTCAACCACCCTAATATGGGTAGATGGAAATTAGAGTTCCTTAAGAACAGCAAAGGCAAAGAGAAAAGAGAAAACTTAAAAATATATTTTAAGATATAACAGTCAAAGATTTCAAGATTTGATTTTTAAAGCCCCTAAATTCACAGAATCAAAAACATCACTGAATTTCAAGTAAAGACAAAAACAATACCAAAAGCACATAATAATGAAATGGTTCAAAAACAGTGATAAAGAAAAATCTTATACATAGCTTTCAGGCAGAATGAGTAGGTATCTGTTGGGAATATGGATATGAAAGTAATATTTATACTGAGTAAACATATAAGATGTTTTTATTTAAATTTCTTTAAAAGATAACTGACTTTTCAAGCAAACATAACATATTGTAGGGTTTACAACATAGGTGTAAATCAAATTATGCAAATTATAGACTGAAGCCCAGAGAGAGGAAATGGAATATAGTATTATAAAGTTCATAAACTATACAGACATTATATAGATATAATATATAATATATATTATATGTAGGTAGACTGTGATGAGGATGTATAGTATAAACTCTAAAGCAATTGCTAAATTAACAGAGTTGTAACTAATAAGTCAACAAAAGACATAAAATAAATTTATATATGTCATTTTATCATAAGTTGAATTGTGTCCCCTAAAAGGATATGTTGAAGAACAAATCCTGGATAACTGAATGTGACCCTTTTTGGAAATAAGATCTTTGCAGATATAATCAACTTAAGGTAAGATCATTAAGTTGGGACTGAATTCAATATGGCTGGTATCCCTATTAGAAGAAGAAAACAGAAACACACATGGAGAAGATGGGCATATAATGATGAAGGCAGAGATTGGAGAAATACATCTAAAAGATAAAGAATACCATGGATTCCTGAAAAACATTAGAAGCTGGGGGAGACAAGGAAAGATTCTCTCCTATAAGTTTCAGAGAGAGCATGACTTTGCTGACATTTTTATTTCAGATGACTGGCCTCCAAAACTGTGAGACAATGAATTTCTGTTGTTTAAAGCTCTTCCATTTGCAGCATTTAGTTACAGAAGCTGTAGGAAACTAATACAAAAGCCAAAAGGATGCAGAAAAGGGAAAAAAATAACCTGATGAGACAAGTAGAAGCCAAAAAATAGGATGATAGACTTCGTATTAGACATAACAATAATTATATCAAATATAAATCATATAAGAACTCCAATGAAAACCCAGAGAATATCATATTGGATTAGAAAAAACAAAACACCAACCATATGCATTCTACAGGAAATGCACTTTATTTTATTATTATTATTATTATTTTAATAATAAATTTACTTTTTATTGGTGTTCAATTTGCCAACATACAGAATAACACCCAGTGCTCATCCTGTCAAGTGCCCCCCTCAGTGCCCATCACCCATTCACCCCCACCCCCCGCCCTCCTCCCCTTCCACCACCCCTAGTTCGTTTCCCAGAGTTAGGAGTCTTTATGTTCTGTCTCACTTTCTGATATTTCCTACCTGTTTCTTCTCCCTTCCCTTCTATTCCCTTTCACTATTATTTATATTCCCCAAATGAATGAGACCATATAATGTTTGTCCTTCTCCGACTGACTTAAGGAAATGCACTTTAAATCTAAAGACACAAATAGGTTAAAGGTAAAAGGATGGAAACATGACAGAATGAGCACTGGGTGTTATGCTATATGTTGGCAAATTGAACTCCAATTAAAAAAAATACATACAAAAAAAGATGGAAATAGATATACCATGCTAACACTACTCAAAGAAATCTGGAATGACTATATTAATACCCACAAAGTATGTTTCAGGGCAAAGAATATAATAAAATTATAGAGATAATTAAATTTAGAGATTTAGAGATAATAAAATTTACTTCAGAATTATAAAGGAACCAATTTAGCATGGCCACAACAATCTGAAGTGTTTGTTCACCTAACTGACCTTTGAAAGACTTGAAGCAAAATTGACAGAAATGTGAGGAAAATACCATTCCAAAATTAAAGCCAGAGATTTTAAAAAATCTCTTTTAGTTACAGATAGAATAAATGGGCATAACATCAGCAAGGTTATAAAAAACTGAACACTATGAATCACCTTGACTTAAGTGACATTTGCAGAATACTCCATACAACAGCAGCAGAGTATATATACTTTTTTAGTGCACATGATATGTTTTTTGAGATAAGTAATATTTGGGGCCATAAAAATAGGTGTAAATATATTGGAAGGTAAATAGATAATAGTGACATCAGCAACATGGTGGACTAGGAATCTCTAAATTGTGGTTTTCCCATGAAGACAACAGAAAACAACCAGAAACTGCCTAAAACAACTTTTTAGGAGTTATAGAAAACAGACAAAAGTTTATAGTAACCAAGAAAATGCCCAATAAAAACAAATTCCAAATGGTAGGAAGTTTTATAATTTGTTTTTTTTTTTTACTCCCACTTGCCCCACTACCTTCCTGGCACAATGTGGTCATGGTCTGGAGAAGGTGAAACTCAGTTCCTAATACCTTCCCTTGAGCCAGGGGGAGCAGAAAAGACCTTATTTGCAACACTCTAACCTGCTGGGAAGCTGTTTTATCTAATTCAGATCTCAGATAGGAGAAAACAGCAGCCATTAGTGGTGAAAGCTGCAGTGGTACTACAGATATGCAGACAACTAGGGAAAGAGTTTATAGGTGGAGACATACAATAGACCAAGCAAAGCCTTGAGGAGAAGCTGAGGTGAGATGAAACATTTTGTGAAATTAAGATATTTAAAAAGAGTTGTGTATGTACACAGGGGTATTGAAAAAGTCACACACAGGCAGTGTCAAGAGAAATGCTCTGGAAAACTCTAAAGCTTTACCTCAGCTGACCCCTAAACTCAGAGCATCTCCAGCTAATCAGAGGACTGCTTTGGCACAGAAACAGTCCACAAATAATGAGAAAGCTGGCTGTTTTCACAATTGCCGATTTTCAACAACAAAACTGCAAGGCATACATACAAAGAAATGATAAAAACATTGACAATTTAAAAGAAGAAAGCAAGTTTGGCAAAAACTATCACTGAAGAAGCACAGACATTAGACTTACTAGATAAAGATTTTAAGAAAATTCTGTTAAATATATTCAAATAGTTCAAGGAAAACACTGATCAAAAAATAAGCAAATAAAAGAAATCAGGAAGATTATATATGAACAAAATGAGATTATCAATAAAGGTAGAATTTATAAAGAGGGACCAAACAGAAATTCTGGATCTGAAAAATGCAAAAACTGAATTGAAAATTTTACTAAGGATTTCAACAGCAGATTTGAGCAGTTAGAAGAAAAAAATAGAAAAATTTTATAAAGGACAAGTTAAATGATCAAGCCAAGGAGGTAAGATAAAAAGATTGATGGAAAGTGAACAGAGCTTAAAGGACTTGCCAGCCATCATCATGTAAACCAGTATAGGCAATATGGGGTTCCCACAGGGAGAAGGGAAATATCATTTAAAAACAACAACATCTGAAAAAGGGAAATATCATTTAAAAACAACAACATCTGAAAACTATCCAAACGTGTTGAAAGACATGAATCTATAAAATCTAAGAACCCAACACTCTAAGTAAGATACATTCAAAGAAAGACACCTACATCAAGGCCACATCATAATCTATCAAAAGGCAAAGACAGAATTTTGAAAGCAGCAAGAGAGAAGCAACACATCATATACAAGTGTTCTTCAACAAGATTATAAGCAGAATTCTTTCAACAAACATCTTGGTAGCTAGATGGCACTGGGATGATATGATAAAAGGCTAAAAAAAAAAAAAAGAAATCTGTCAACTAACAATTCTATAACCAGCAGAAATAAAGGATAAATTAAGACATTCCCAAATAAACAAAAGCTGAGGTATTTCATTATCACTAAACTTGCCATACAAGAATTTCTAAAAGGAGTCTGTCAGGTTGAACTAAAAAGACACAGTACAGTAATTCAAAGCTGTATGAAGATTTAAAAATTCTGGTAAGGGTAAATACATGTACAAACATAAAAATGCCTATCCAGAATATCTAAATAACTCTTAACAATTCTATAATAAAGACAACTTAATTGAATAATGGGAAGAGTACTTAAATAGACTCCCCCAAGTAAGATATACAAGTGGCCAACAACCACATGAATAGACACTCACCATCATTATTCATTAGGGATAAATCAAAAATCAAAACCACAAGATCACACACCCATGAGATGGCTATAATTGAAAAATGGAAAATAAATGTTTTTGGTGAAGTTGTGGAGAAATTGGAACTTTTATCCATTATGGGTGAGAATATAAAGTGATGCAGCCACTGTGGAAAACAGTTTGGCATTTCTTGAATAAAAATATATAGAATTACAGAAGAGTTAAGATGGCAGAGTAATAGGAGGACCCTATGCTTGTCTTGACTTGACACAGATTATTATCACATTACTATGAACACCAGAGAAATAGATCTGAGGACTGAGAGAACACACTACACATCTAGAGGGAGAAAAATAGCCACACTTTGGAAGGTAACAACTGTGAAGAGTAGTTTTGGGAGAGAAAAGAGTCACAGTTTCTGTGGAGGGGAGGGAGCCCTGATCACAGAGAAACAAGAGAAAGATAAAGCAGAACAGAGGGGATTGCACAAGAAAAGCTCTTCCCCAAAACCATAGACTGGGAAAAGGAGAGGGGCTGATTATCACAAGTTTTTACAAGCAGAGGAGTTTAATGTATGAAGTTGAAGAAGTTTGTACCATTGCTGGAGTTGTCTCTGGCAGACTTAACAGTACTCCTGTCAAGAACTAAAAACTAGAGAGGGAGACAAACCACAAGAGTCTCCTAACTGGGAAACAAACAAAGGATGGCAGAAGGGGAGGTGCGTGGGGGGATGGGGTAACTGGGTGACAGGCACTGATGGGATGAGTATTGGGTGTTAAACTATATGGCAAATTGAATTAAAATTAAAAAGGTAAAAAAAAGAATTAAAAATTAGGCTGAAATTTAAAAAGCTACAATTGAGATACAGGATGAACAGAATATAATAACCACAAGAATGTATGAAGCAGAAGAAAAATCAGTGATACAGAAGATAAGGTTATGGAAAATAATGAAGCTGAAAGAAGAGGGAAAGAAAAGTATTGGATCACAATTATAGACATAGGGAACTCAATGACTCCATAAATTACAATAACATTCATATCATAGGAGTCCCAGAAGAAAAAGAGAGGGGTAAAGGGGCAGAAGTTTATTTGAGAAAATTACAGCTAAAAGCTTCCCCTCCTCTGGGGATGGAAAAGACATTGAAATCCAGGAGCCCTAGAGAGCCCCCATTAAATTCAACAAAAGTCAGTCAACACCAACACATATCACAATAAAAACTTTAAAATATAGAGATAAGCACAAGGGCAAAGAAACTCCTAACCTACAGGGAAGACAAAGCAGCTTTACAACATCTCTCCACAGAAATCTGTTAGGCCAGAAGAAAATGTCATGATACATTCAACATGCTAAAGGTGAAAAATATGCAGCCAAGAACACTTTATTCAGCAAAGCTGTCATTCAGAATAAAGGGAAAGATAACTTCCCACACAAACAAAAACTAAAGGATCAGGGAAGATGGTGGAAAAGTAGGGTCCTCACCTCCTCTGGTCCCCCCAACTTACCTAGATAACTTTCAAACCATCCTGAACACCTACAAATTTGACCTGAGATTAATTAAAGAGAGAACAGCTGGAACACTACAGAGAGAAGGGTTTTCGCTTCTAACAAGGTAGGAAGGTGGGAAAAATAAAATAAAAAAGAATCAAGTGGGGGAGGGGTCCTGCGAGGACCCGGGCTAGTGGGGAGAGCCTCTAGGACAGGAAAGCCCAGCCCCGGAGAAGCAGGAACCTTAAAAATCCACACCAGATTCTTCCAGGATGGAAAAGCGCTTAGCAGGGAAATCAGGCAGAACTTCTGGAGGGGCGGGGACTCGTCCGGTCTCCCCAGGTCACTAATAAAGGAAATGCACCTGGGGGAGAGCACACCGCACACTACGGCTGATCTCCGTAAAGGGCTGGGGCGCGTATCCAGTGGGGCCTCTGGGAGAAGCCAGTGGGTCAGGCGGGGGCTCCGGATGGAGGGATCTGCACCCTGCTGCCTTCAGGAGCGTGGCCAGGAGCAATCCAGCAACACAGGCCCTGGATCCCAGGGCTCAGGGGGACACAGTCCATGATCCTGCACTCCCCCAGGACAGGCGGAGGCGGGGAGGGCACAGGAGAGCAAGGACTCTCCTGCTGCCGGGTGGCCCAAGCTGTGCAGGTCAGCACCCCTGCCCTGGGAGCATCTAGGCCAGTGCAGACTGGGAGACTGCGGTAGTTACTGCGGGAGCTGACTCCAGGGCTGGAGAGCTGGCCACTGCCAGTGTGATTGTTCCTCCCTGTGTCACCTTGTGCCTGGGATGGAGTGGGGCCACCAGGGAATAGGTGCCTCAGGATAAACAGCTCCCACTGAGCCGTGCACCTGGCAGGGGGCAGGGCAGCTCCCCCAGGTGCACACACCTGGGAATCAGCACAGCAGGCCTCTCTCCCAGAGACCAGCTGGAAGGACAGGGGAAGAGCAACTTCTTGGCTGAGCAGCACTGGGAAGCTTCCAGGGAAGTCGAGGGATTTATAGTATATAGAACTTTTCTTTACTTTGCTTTATTTTCTTTATTTATATATTTAAATTTTTTCCTTTTTCCATTACAACTCATTTTTATATCAGACTAAAATCTTCCAATGTTTTTTTTCTCTTTTCCTGCCTTAACTACAATATTTTACCACCTCTTCATTTTTAAGTTTCTTCCTTTTTGACTAATATTTCTATAATTACATGTCTTAGATATATTTTTCACTTCTGGATTCCCTTCAACATAGTCAATTTAATTTTGGGAGATATACAAGATATGGGTTTTTGTTTTGTGTTTTTTGTTTTCTCTGCCTCGTTTTGTTGTATAATGGAAGAAGTTAACACCTTCCAAATCATGACCATCATGCACCTAGAACCAAGTGGAATACCGTGCTGGTTCATTCTGTGAGATTATATTCTCTCTTCATTCCCATTCTGCCCCAATCTTTTATCTCATTTATGTTTTGGAGGTCAATGTTGGGCTTTCTACAAGAATGGCTGGTTTATATAAATTTGAGACTGAGCATCTTCTAACATACAGAACTTAATAAACTCAGAACCAAGAGTATCACCTTCTAGGACCCTTCATTTGATTACATTCTCAGTCCACTACAACTTCCTCACCACCACCATCTCCCAGAACCCCCCCTTTTTTCTTTTTCCTCTTTACTTTTTTTTTTAATCTTCTATTTTTCTTTTTCTTTTTTTTCTTCTTCCTTGGGATTTTTGGCTTTTATTTTTTTTACTACTTTGTTTTAAAATTTGTTGTGCACTTTAATGGATTTTTGTTGTATTTTGTTTTGATCTACATTTTCATTTTCTGGACTCTGACCTTGTCAGAATTGTCTAGGGTGAAATTTACTTACGTCATGGCTGATATTCTTGACTCACCCTGCTCATACAGCCACTTTGCATTGAACAAAATGATTAGAAGGAAGAATTCACCACAAAAGAAAGAATCAGAAACAGTACTCTCTGACACAGAGTTACAGAATATGGATTACAATTTGATGGCAGAAACCCAATTCAGATGCACAATTATTAAGCTACTGGTGGCTCTGGAAAAAAGCATAAAAGAATCTAAAGACATTGTTACTGCAGAATTAGGTCTAATCAGGCCAAAATTAAAAATAAATTGAAATGTAATCCAAACTGGATGTCCTAATGGCTGGGGGTAATGGGGTGGATGAAAGTGACATAGAAGACAAATTGATGGTAAGGAAGAAAGCTGAGGAAAAAAGAAAAAAAAAAAACAATTAAGAGACCATGAGGAAAGCTAAGGGAAAGAAATGATAGCTTGAGAAGGAAGAATCTACATATAATTGGGGTTCCAGAAGACATTGTTACTGCAGAATTAGGTCTAATCAGGCCAAAATTAAAAATAAATTGAAATGTAATCCAAACTGGATGTCCTAATGGCTGGGGGTAATGGGGTGGATGAAAGTGACATAGAAGACAAATTGATGGTAAGGAAGAAAGCTGAGGAAAAAAGAAAAAAAAAAACAATTAAGAGACCATGAGGAAAGCTAAGGGAAAGAAATGATAGCTTGAGAAGGAAGAATCTACATATAATTGGGGTTCCAGAAGATGGAGAGAGAGAGAGAGAGAGAGAGAGAGAGAGCGCAAGAGAGAGAGAGCCATAAAGTATATTGGAACAAATCATACCTGAGAACTTCCCTAATTTGGGGAGGGAAACAGGCATTCAGATCCAGGTGATAGACAACTTCCCCCCAAAATCAATGAAAACTATTCAATACCTTGATATTTAATAGTGAAACTTGCAAATACCAAAGAAAAAGAAAAATCCTTAAAGCAGCAAGAGACAAGAGATTCTTAACTTATACGGGGAGAAATATCAGATTAAGAGCAGACCTGTCCACAGAGACCTGTCAAGCCAGAAAAGGCCATGATATATTCAGGGTACTAAATGAGAAGAACATGCATCCAAGAATATTTTATCTAGCAAGGCTGTCATTCAAAATAAAAGGAGAGATAAAGAGCTTCCAAGATAGGCAGAAACTGATAGAATATGTGACCACCAAACCAGCTCTGCAAGAAATATTAAGGGGGACTCTGTAAAGGAAACAGGAAGCCCAAAGAAATAATCCACAAAACAGGGACTGAATAGGTATTACAATGACACTAAATTCATATCTTTCAATAGTAACTCTGAACGTGAATGGGCTAAATGATCCCATCAAAAGATGCAGTGTATTGGACTGGATAAAAAAGCAAGACCCATCTATTTGCCATATACAAGAGACTCATTTTAGACCTAAGGACACCAACTGCCTGAAAGTGAAAGGTTGGAGGACCATTTGCCATTCAAATGGTCCTCAAAAGAAAGCAGGGGTAGCAATCCTCATATCAGAGGATTGAACCCTCAGTCCCAAAGACTGTAGTAAGAGATGAAGAGGGCCATTATATCATACTTAAATGGTCTGTACAAAAAGAAGACCTAACAATCATGAATATTTATGCCCCTAATGTGGTAGCTGCTAAGTATATCAATCAATTAATAACCAAAGTAAAGACATACTTAGATAATAATACACTAATCCTGGGAGACTTCAACACGGTGCTTTCTGCAAATGACAGATCTTCTAAGCACAACATCACCAAAGAAACAATGGCCTTGAATGATACACTAGACCAGATGGGTTTCACAGATATATACAGAACTTTCCAACCAAATGCAACTGAATACACATTCTTCTCAAGTGCACATGGAACTTTCTCCAGAGTAGACCACATACTGGGTCACAAATCAGATCTCAACTGATACCAAAAGATTGGGATTGTTCCCTGCATATTTTCAGACCACAATGCTTTGAAACTTGAACTGAATCACAAGAAGAAATTTGGAAGAAACTCAAACACATGGAGGTTAAAGACCATCCTGCTAAAAGATTTTCTGGTCAACCAGAAAATTAGAGAAGAATTAAAAAGATTCATGGGAACTAATGAAAATGAGGATACAACCATTCAAAATCTTTGGGATACAGCAAAAGCAGACCTAAGAGGGAAATACATTGCATTACAAGTATCCTTCAAAAACATTGGAAAAAAACTCAAATACACAAGCTAACCTTGTGCCTAAAAGAACTGGAGAAAGAACAGCAAGTAAAACCTACACCAAGCAGAAGAAAAGAGATGATAAGATTCAACAGAACTCAATGAAATAGAGACCAGAAGAACTGTAGAACAGATCAATACCACCAGGTGTTGGCTCTTTGAAAGAATTAATAAGATAGATAAATCATTAGCCAGCTTTATTAAAAAGATAAAAGACTCAATAAAATCATGAATGAAAGAGGAGAGATCACAACCAATACCAAAGAAATACAAATGATTTTAAAAGCGTACTATGAGCAGATATATTGCAGTAATCTAGGCAATCTAGAAGAAATGGATGCATTTCTGGAAAAACTACAAATTACCAAAAACTGGAACTGGGAGAAATAGAAAGCCTGAATAGGCCAGTAACCAGTGTGGTTAAAGCAATCATCAAAAACCTTCCAAGACAAAAAAATCCAGGGCCAGATGGCTTCCCAGGGGAATTCTATCAAACATTTAAGAAGAAATAATACCTATTCTACTAAAGCTATTCCGAAGGATAGAAAGGGATAGAATACTTCCAAACTCATTTTATGAGGCCAGCATCACCTTGATTCCAAATCCAGACAAAGACCCCACCAAAAAAGAGAATTATAGACTAATATCCCTGATGAAAAGAGATGCAAAAATTCTCAATAAGATACTAGCCAATAGGATCCAATAGTACATTAAGAAGATTATTCACCATGACCAAGCAAGATTTATCCCCAGGATGTAAGAGTGGTTCAACACTCGTAAAACAATCAACGTGATTGATCACATCAACAAGAGAAAATACAAGAACGATATGATCCTCTCAATAGATGCAGAGAAAGCATTTGACAAAATACAGCATCCATTCCTGATCAAAACTCTTCCTAGTGTAGGGATAGAGGGAACATTCCTCAGTATCTATGAGGAAAAAGCCATCTATGAAAAGTCCACAGCAAATGTCACTCTCAATGGGGAAAAACTGAGAGCCTTTCCCCTAAGATCAGCAACACGACAGGGATGTCCACTCTTGCCACTGCTATTCAACATAGTACTAGAGGTCCTAGCCTCAACAACAAGACAAAAAAATGAAAAAAAAGTATTCAAATGGGCAAAGAAGAAGTAAAATTCCCCCTCTTTAAAAGATGACATGATACTGTTCATATAAAACCCAAAAGATTCCACCCCAAGATTGCTAGAACTCATAGAGCAATTGACAGTGTGGCAGGATACAAAATCAGTGCCCAGAAATCAGTTGCATTTCTATACACTAACAATGAGACTGAAGAATTAAGGCATCAATCCCATTTATATGCACCCGAAAGCATAAGATACCTAGGAATAAACCTAACCAAAGAGGTAAAGGATCTATGCCATAAAAACTACAGAGCACTTCTGAAGAAATTGAGCAAGACACAAAGAGATGGAAAATTATTCCATGCTCATGTTTTGGAAGAAATTAACATTGTGAAAATGTCAATGCTACCCAGGGCAATTTACACGTTCAATGCAATCCCTATCAAAATACCATGGAATTTCTTCAGAGAGTTGGAACAAATCATCTTAAGATTTGTGTGGAATCAGAAAAGACCCCAAATATCCAGGGAAATATTGAAAAAGAAAACCAGCGCTGGGGGCATCACAATGCCAGATTTCAAGTTGTACTACAAAGCTGTGATTATCAAGACAGTGTGGTACTGGCACAAAAACAGACACATAGATCAATGAAACAGAATAGAGAACCCAGAAATGGTTCCTCAACTCTATGGCTAGCTAATATTTGACAAAGCAGGAAATACTATCCACTGTAAAAAGGATAGTCTCTTCAATAATTGGTGCTGGGAAAATTGGACAGCCATGTGCAGAAGAATGAATCTATGCCATTCTCTTATACCATACACAAAGATACACTTAAAATGGATGAAAGATGTAAATGTGAGACGAGAATCCATCAAAATCCTAGAGAAAAACACAGGCAACACCCTTGTTGAACTTGGCCACAGCAACATCTTGCAAAATACATCCATGAAGGCAAGGAAAACAAAAGCAAAAATGAACTATTGGGACTTAAGATGAAAAGCTTCTGCACAGCAATAGAAACCGTCAACAAAACTAAAAGACAACCTACTGGGAGAAGATACTTCCCTACTGGGAATGGATGAAGATATTTGCAAATCGCATATCAAATAAATGGCTAGTGTCCAGATCTATAAAGAACTTATTAAACTCAACAGCAAAGAAACAAACAATCCAATCATGAAATGGGCAAAAGACATGAACAGAAATCTCACAGAAGAAGACATAGACATGGCCAACAAGCACATGAGAAAATGTTGTGTATCAGGGAAATACAAATTCCCTGTTGCCATCAGGGAAATACAAATCAAAACCACAATGAGATACCACCTCACACCAGTGACAATGATGAAAATTCACAAGATAGGAAACAACAAATGTTGGAGACAGTGGAGACAAATGGACAACCCTCTTGCACTATTGGTGGAAATGTGAACTGGAGCAGACACTCTGGAAAACTGTGTGAAGATTCCTCAAAGAGTTAAAAATAGAGCTACCCTACAACTCAGCAATTGCACTACTGGGGATTTACCCCAAAGATACAGATGGAGTGAAAAGTTGAGACACTTGCACTCCAATGTGTATATCAGCATTGTCCACAATAGCCAAACTGTGGAAGGAGCCTTTGTGTCTATTGAAAGATGAGTGGATAAAGAAGATGTGGTGTATATCTACAATGGAATATAGCCATCAGAAAGGACGAATACCCACCATTTGCTTTGACATGGATGGAACTGGAGGGTATCATGCTGAGTGAATTAAGTTAATTGGGGAAGGACAATCATTATATGGTTTAACTCATACGGGGAATATAAGAAATAGTGAAAGGGATTATAGGGGAAAGGAGGGAAAATGAGTGGGAAAAATTAGAGGGGTGACAAAATATGAGAGACTCCTAACTCTCAGAAACAAACAAGGAGTAGTGGAAGAGGAGGCGGGTGGAGGGATGGAATGACTGGGTGATGGGCACTGGGGAGGGCACTTGACAGAATGAGCACTGGTTGTCATACTATATGTTGGCAAATCAAACTTCAATTAAAAAACAAAAACAAGCAAACAAACCTAAAGGATTTCATGACCACTAAACCAGCTCTGCAAGAAATATTAGAGGGTACCATTTGAATGGAAGAGAAAGACCCAAAAAAACAATAACTAGAAAGGAACAGTGAAAGTCTCCAGAAACATTGATTTTAAAGGTAATACAATGACACTAAATTCATTTCTATCAGTTAACACTGAATGTAAATAGACCAAATGCTCCAATCAAAAGACATAGAGTATCAAAACTCTATGGATAAAAACAAGACCCATCTATATGCTGCTTACAAGAGACTCATTTTATACCTAACATCACCTGCAGTTTGAAAGTGAGGGGATGGAGTAGCATCTATCATTCTAATGAAAATCATAAAGGCAGAAGAGTCATACCAAACAAACTAGATTTTAAACCAAATATTGTAGCAACAGGTGAAGAAGGTTACTATATCAAAATAAAGAGGTCTGTCCAACAAGATCTAAAAATTGTAAGTATTTATGCCCCTAATTTGGGAGCACCCAAATATATAAATCAATTAATAACAAATTTAAAGAAATACATTGATAATAATACAATAGGAGGGAACTTTAACACCCAACTCCCAACAATGGAGATATCATTTAAGGTAAAAATCAGCAAGGAAATAACGGCTCTAAGTAACACACTGGACCAGATGGACTTCACAGATATATTCAGAACATTTCATCTTAAAGCAGCAGAATGCACTTTCTTTTCAAGGGCACACTGTACATTCTCCAGAATAGGTCACATACGGGTCATAAATCAGCCCTCAACAAGTACAAAAAGATTGAGATTATAGCGAGATTTTTTTCTGACTACAACAGTTTACAACTTAAACTGAATCATAAGAGAAAATTTGAAAAGACCTTAATACATGGAGGTTAAAGGACATCCTACTGCAGAATAAATAGGGTTAACCAAGAAATTAAAGAAGAAATTTAAAAAAATACATGGAATCAAATGAAAATGAATGAAAACACGACTGTCCTAACCCTTTGAGATGCAACAATGGTGGTCCTAAGAGGGAAGTCTATAGAAATACAGGCCTACTTCAAGAAGCAGGAAAAGTCTCAAATACATGCTCTGAATTTACACATAAGGACCTAGAAAAGGAATATAAAATAAAGTCTAAAGCAAGTAGAAGGAAAATAATAAAGGTTAGAGCAGAAATCGATGCTGTAGAAATAAACAAACAAAATTTGAACAGATCAACAAAACTTAAGAGCTCGTTCTTTGAGAGAATTTTTAAAAAAAAGATGATCTCCCAGTCAGACTTCTCAAAAAGAAAGATAAAGGACCCAAATTAACAAAATCATGAATGAAAAAGGAGAGATCATAACAAACACCACAGAAATACAATTATAAGAGACTATTATGAAAAATTATATGCCAACAAATTAAGCAATCTGGAAGAAGTGGACGAATTCCTAGAAACCTAAAAACTATCAAAACTGAAATGGAATAAATAGAAAATTTCATCAGACTGATAACCAGCCAAGTAATAAAATCAGTAATCAAAAATCTCCCAACTAATAACAGTCCAGGACTGGATGGCTTCCTAGGGGAATACTACCACACATTTAAAGAAGAGTTAATACCTATTCTTCTCCAACTATTCAAAAAAAATAGAAATGGAAAGAAAACTTCCAAACTCTTTCTATGAGGCCAGCATTACCTTGATTCCAAAACCAGACAAAGACTGCACTAAAAAGGAGAATTATAGGCCAACATCCCTGATGAACATGGGCTGCAAAGATTCTCAACAAGACACTAGCAAATCAACATTATTCACTAGTATCAAGTGGGATTGATGCACAGGCTTCAGAGTTGGTTCAATATTCAAAAATCAATCAATGTGATACATCACATTAATAAAAGAAAGGATAAGGGATCCCTGGGTGGCTCAGTGGTTTGGCACCTGCCTTCTGTCCGCCCTGGTATTGAGTCCCACATTGGGTTCCCTGCATGGAGCCTGCATCTCCCTCTGCCTGTGTCTCTGCCTCTTTCTCTGTGTCTCTCATGGATAAATAAATACATATTTTTTATAAAAAATAAAAATAAATAAATAAAAGAAAAGATAAGAACCATATGATCGCGGGGGGTGGGGTGACTGGGTGGCGGGCACTGAGGTGGGCACTTGATGGGATGAGCACTGGGTGTTATTCTGTATGTTGGCAAATTGAACACCAATAAAAAATAAATTTATTATTAAAAAAATAAAAATAAAAGCAAGTTATACAGCCCTTAAAAAAAAAGAATGATATGATCCTGTCAATAGATGCAGAAAAAGCATTTGACAAAATACAATACCCATTCTTTATAAAAACCCTCAACAAACTAGGGGTAGATGGAACATACAACATACAGCATTATAAAGGTCATATATGAAAGACCCACAACTAATATCATTCTCAATGGAGAAAAATTGAGAGCTTTTCCTCTACAGTTAGGAATAAAACAGGGATGTCCACTCTCACTACTATAACTTAACATATAATTGAAAGTCCTAGCCTCAGAAATCAGACAACAAAAGGAAATAAAAGGCATCTAAATCAGCAAGGAAGAAGTCAGACTTTCACTATTTGCTGACAACATGATACTGTGTAGAAAACCTAAAAGACTCCACCAAAAATTACTGGGAACTGATATACAAACTCAATAAACTTGTAGAATGTAAAATCAATGAACAGAAATAAGTTACATTACTATACACCAATAATAAGGCAGCAGAAAGAGAAATCAGTGAATCAATCCCACTTAGAATTGCACCAAAAATCATAACACACCTTGGAATAAACCTAATGAAATAGTTAAAAGATCTATACTCTGAAAACTATAGAACACTTATGAAAGTGATTGAAGAGGAGACAAAGAAGTGAAAAAACATTCCATACTCATGGATTGGAAGAACACATATTGTTAAAATGTCCATACTACCCAAAGCAATCTACACATTTAGTGCAATCCCTATCAAAACACCACCACCATTTTTCACACAGTTAGAATAAATTAACGTAAAATTTGTGTGGAACCACAAAAGACCCTGAATGTCCAAAGTAATGTTAAAAAAGAAAATTAAAGCTGGAGACATCACAATTCTGGACTTAAAGATATATTACAAAGCTGTAGTTACTAGCACAAAAACATACACATAAATAAATGGAATAGAATAGAAAATTCAGAAATGGATCTTGAACTCTATGTTCAACTAATATTCAGGAAAGCAGGAAAGAATATACAATGAAAAAAAGCCTCTTTAACAAATGGTGTTGGGAAACCTGGACAGCCACATGCAGAAGAATGAAACTGGAGGGGAGGGGCAAGATGGCGGAAGAGCAGGGTCCCCAAACCACCTGTCCCCAAAAAATTACCTAGATAACCTTCAAATCATCCTGAAAATCTACGAATTCGGCCTGAGATTTAAAGAGAGAACAGCTGGAAGGCTACAGTGAGAAGAGTTCCCGCTTCTATAGGGTAGGAAGACGGGGAAAAAGAAATAAAGAAACAAAAGGCCTCCGAGGGGGAGGGGCCCTGCGAGGAGCCGGGCTGAGGCCTGGGCGAGTGTCCCCAGGACAGGAGAGCCCCGTCCCGGAGAAGCAGGAGCTGCACCAACCTTCCCGGGCGGAAAGGGGCTCGCAGGGAGTTGGAGCAGGACCCAGGAGGGCGGGGATGCCCTTGGGCTCCCTGGGACACTAACAGACACCTGCGCGCAGGAGAGTGCGCCGAGCTCCCTAAGGGCTGCAGCGCGCACGGCAGGGCCGGAGCAGCTCGGAGGGGCTCGGGCGGCGGCTCCGCGGAGGGGGCTGCGGGGCGGGAGCACCAATCCCACAGCGCAGGCCCCGGAGCACAGGGCGCCGGGACACAGCCCAGGATCCGGCCTCCCCCGGGACAGGCAGAGGCCGGGAGGGCCCAGGACAGCAAGGACGCTCCTGCCCCGAGCTGAGCAGATCAGCGGCCCCGCCCCGGAGCCTCCAGGCCCTGCAGAGCGGAGAGCCCCGTAGTTCCTGCGGAGGCTGAATCCAGGCTTCCAGAGTTGCCATAGCAACTGCGGCTGTACCTCCTGGGACCTCACGGGGTAAACAACCCCCACTGAGCCCTGCAGCAGGCAGGGGCAGAGCAGCTCCCCCAAGTGCTAACACCTGAAAATCAGCACAGCAGGCCCCTCCACCAGAAGACCAGCTGGACGGACCAGTTCCAGGGGAAGTCAAGGGACTTAAAGTATACAGATTCAGAAGATACTCCCCCGTGTTCCAATACAACTTGTTTTTGGCCACTCTGCACTGAGCAAAATGACTAGAAGGAAAACCTCACCTCAAAAGAAAGAATCAGAAACAGCCCTCTCTCCCACAGAGTTACAAAATCTGGATTACAATTCAATGTCAGAAAGCCAATTCAGAAGCACTATTCTACAGCTACTGGTGGCTCTAGAAAAAAGCATAAAGGACTCACGAGACTTCATGACTGCAGAATTTAGATCCAATCAGGCAGAAATTAAAAATCAATTGAATGAGATGCAATCCAAACTAGAAGTCCTAACGATGAGGGTTAACGAGGTGGAAGAACAAGTGAGTGACATAGAAGACAAGTTAATGGCAAAGAGGGAAACTGAGGAAAAAAGAGACAGACAATTAAAAGACCATGAAGACAGATTAAGGGAAATAAATGACAGCCTAAAGAAGAAAAACCTACGTTTAATTGGGGTTCCCGAGGGCGCCGAAAAGGGACAGAGGGCCAGAATAGTATTTGAACAAATCCTAGCTGAAAACTTTCCCAATCTGGGAAGGGAAACAGGCATTCAGATCCAGGAAATAGAGAGATTCCCCCCTAACATCAATAAAAACCGTTCAACACCTCGACATCTAATAGTGAAGCTTGCAAATTCCAAAGATAAAGAGAAGATCCTTAAAGCAGCAAGAGACAAGAAGTCCCTGACTTTCATGGGGAGGAATATTAGGATAACAGCAGACCTCTCCACAGAGACGTGGCAGGCCAGAAAGGGCTGGCAGGATATATTCAGGGTCCTAAATGAGAAGAACATGCAACCAAGAATACTTTATCCAGCAAGGCTCTCATTCAAAATGGAAGGAGAGATAAAGAGCTTCCAAGACAGGCAGGAACTGAAAGAATATGTGACCTCCAAACCAGCTCTGCAAGAAATTTTAAGGGGGACTCTTAAAATTCCCCTTTAAGAAGAAGTTCAGTGGAACAATCCACAAAAACAAGGACTAAATAGATATCATGATGACACTAAACTCATATTTATCAATAGTAACTCTGAACGTGAATGGGCTCAATGACCCCATCAAAAGACGCAGGGCTTCAGACTGGATAAAAAAGCAGGACCCATCTATTTGCTGTCTACAAGAGACTCATTTTAGACAGAAGGACACCTACAACCTGAAAATAAAAGGTTGGAGACCCATTTACCATTCAAATGGTTCTCAAAATATACCCTAAAAACTATAGAACACTTCTGAAAGAAATTGAGGAAGACACGAAGAGATGGAAAAATATTCCATATTCATGGATTGGCAGAATTAATATTGTGAAAATGTCAATGTTACCCAGGGCAATTTACACGTTTAATGCAATCCCTATCAAAATACCATGGACTTTCTTCAGAGACTTAGAACAAATTATTTTAAGATTTGTGTGGAATCAGAAAAGACCCCGAACAGCCAGGGGAATTTTAAAAAAAGATAACCATATCTGTGGGCATCACAATGCCAGATTTCTGGTTGTACTACAAAGCTGTGGTCATCAAGACAGTGTGGTACTGGCACAAAAACAGACACATAGATCAATGGAACAGAATAGAGAATCCAGAAGTGGACCCTGAACTTTATGGTCAACTAATATTCGATAAAGGAGGAAAGACGATCCACTGGAAGAAAGACAGTCTCTTCAATAAATGGTGCTGGGAAAATTGGACATCCACATGCAGAAGAATGAAACTAGACCACTCTCTTTCACCATACACAAAGATAAACTCAAAATGGATGAAAGATCTACATATTCCATCAAAATCCTAGAGGAGAACACAGGCAACACCCTTTTTGAACTTGGCCACAGTAACTTCTTGCAAGATACATCCACGAAAGCAAAAGAAACAAAAGCAAAAATGAACTATTGGGACTTCATCAAGATAAGAAGCTTTTGCACAGCAAAGGATACAGTCAACAAAACTCAAAGACAACCTACAGAATGGGAGAACATATTTGCAAATAACATATCAGATAAAGGGCTAGTTTCCAAAATCTATAAAGAACTTATTAAACTCAACAGTAAAGAAACAAACAATCCAATCATGAAATGGGCAAAAGACATGAACAGAAATCTCACAGAGGAAGACATAGACATGGCCAACATGCACATGAGAAAATGCTCTGCATCACTTGCCATTAGGGAAATACAGATCAAAACCACAATGAGATACCACCTCACACCAGTGAGAATGGGTAAAATTAACAAGGCAGGAAACAACAAATGTTGGAGAGGATGTGGAGAAAAGGGAACCCTCTTACACTGTTGGTGGGAATGTGAACTGGTGCAGCCACTCTGGAAAACTGTGTGGAGCTTCCTCAAAGAATTAAAAATAGACCTGCCCTACGACCCAGCAATTGCACTGTTAGGGATTTACCCCAAAGATTCAGATGCAATGAAACGCCGGGACACCTGCACCCCGATGTTTCTAGCAGACATGTCCACAATAGCCAAACTGTGGAGGGAGACTCGGTGTCCATCGAAGGATGAATGGATAAAGAAGATGTGGTTTATGTATACAATGGAATATTACTCAGCCATTAGAAATGACAAATACCCACCATTTGCTTCAACGTGGATGGAACTGGAGGGTATTATGCTGAGTGAAGTAAGTCAATCGGAGAAAGACAAACAGTGTATGTTCTCATTCATTTGGGGAATATGAATAATAGTGAAAGGGAATATAAGGGAAGGGAGAAGAAATGTGTGAGAAATATCAGAAAGGGAGACAGAACATAGAGACTTCTAACTCTGGGAAATGAAGTAGGGGTGGTGGAGGGGGAGGAGGGCGGGCGGTGGGGGTGAATGGGTGACGGGCACTGAGGGAGACACTTGACGGGATGAGCACTGGGTGTTATTCTGTATGTTGGTAAATTGAACACCAATAAAAATTAATTTATATAAAAAAAGAATGAAACTGGATTACTCTCTTACTCCATACAAAAAAATAAATTCAAAACTGATGAAAGACCTGAATGTGGAACATGAAACCATAAAAATTCTAGAGGAGAACATAGGCAGAAACCTCCTTGACATTGGCCATAACATTTTCTTACTAGACACACTTCAGGAGGCAAGGAAAACAAAATAGAATGAACTGCTGGGATATCATCAAGATAAAAATTTTATGCACGGCAAAGGAAATAACAAAACTTGAAGTAAACCTATGGAATGGGAGAATATATTTACATTACAAATGACATATCCGATAAAGGGTTAGTGTCCAAAACTTATAAAAAACTTACGAAACTCAACACCCATAAAACAAATAACCCAGTTAAGAAAGGAGAAGACATGAATAGACATTTTTCCAAAGAAGATATGCAGAAAGCTAACAGACACATAAAAAGATGTTCAGCATCATTCATCATCAGTAAAATACAAAAACAGACACAAAATAAAAACATGATGAAATACCACCTGACACCTATCAGGATGACTAAAATTAACAACAGAGGAAACAAGAAATGTTCACAAGGATGTAGAGATAGGGGAAATCTCTTACACTATTGGTGGCAATGCAAACTAGTGCAGCCACTGCAGAAAACAGGATAGAGGTTCTTCAAAAAATTAAAAATAGAACTATCTCAATTATCCAGCATTTACACTACTAAGTATTTACCTAAAGGACATAAAAATACAGATTTGAAGGGGTACATCCACCCCAATGTTTATTGAAGGATTATCAAAAATAGCCAAAATATAAAAAGAGCCCAAGTGTCCATAGACTGATGAATGGATAAAGAAAATGTGGCATATAAATACAATGGAATATTATTCATATATCAAAAAAGAATCGAATATTGCCATTTGCAACAACATGGATGGAGCTGGAGTGTATTGTGCTAAGTGAAATAAGTTAGAGAAAGACAAAACCCATATGATTTCACTCATGCGGAATTTAAGAAACAAAACAGATGAACAGGAGGCGAGGAGGGGCAAGATGGCAGAAGAGTAGGGTCCCCAAATCACCTGTCCCCACCAAATTACCTAGATAACCTTCAATTATCTACAGAACTTTACATCCAAACTCAACTGAATACACATTCTTCTCAAGTGCACATGGAACTTTCTCCAGAATAGACCACATACTGGGTGACAAATCGGGTCTGAACCGGTACCAAAAGATTGGGATCGTCCCCTGCATATTCTCAGACCATAATCCCTTGAAATTAGAACTAAATCACAACAAGAAGTTTGGAAGGACCTCAAACACGTGGAGGTTAAGGACCTTTCTGCTAAAAGATGAAAGGGTCAACCAGGAAATTAAGGAAGAATTAAAAAGATTCATGGAAACTAATGAGAATGAAGATACAACCGTTTAAAATCTTTGGGATGCAGCAAAAGCAGTCCTGAGGGGGAAATACATCGCAATACAAGCATCCATCCAAAAACTGGAAAGAACTCAAATACAAAAGCTAACCTTTTGCCTAAAGGAGCTGGAGAAAAAACAACAGATAGATCCTACACCCAGCAGAAGAAGGACGTTAATACAGATTCGAGCAGAACTCAATGAAATAGAGACCAGAAGAACAGTGGACAGATCAACAGAACCAGGAGTTGGTTCTTTGAAAGAATTAATAAGATAGATAGACCATTAGCCAACCTTATTAAAAAGAAGAGAGAGAAGACTCAAATTAATAAAATCATGAATGAGAAAGGAGAGATCACTACCAACACCAAGGAAATAGAAACGATTTTAAAAACATATTATGAACAGCTCTACACCAATAAATTAGGCAATCTAGAAGAAATGGACGCATCTCTGGAAAACCACAAACTACCAAAACTGGAACAGGAAGAAATAGAAAACGTGAACAGGCCAATAACCAGGGAGGAAATTGAAGCAGTCATCAAAAACCTCCCAAGACACAAAAGTCCAGAGCCAGATGGCTTCCCAGGGGATTAAAGAAGAAACCATACCTATTCTACTAAAGCTGCTTGGAAAGATAGAAAGAGATGGAATACTTCCAAACTCGTTCTATGAGGCCAGCATCACCTTAATTCCAAAACCAGACAAATACCCCACCAAAAAAGGAGAATTATAGACCAATATCCCTGATGAACATGGATGCAAAAATTCTCAACAAGATACTAGACGATAGGATGCAACAATACATTAAGAAGATTATTCACCATGACCAAGTGGAATTTATCCCTGGGATGCAAGGTTGGTTCAACACTTGTAAAGCAATCAATGTGATTGATCATATCAGCAAGAGAAAAAACAAGTCCCTATGATCCTCTCAATAGATGCAGAGAAAGCATTTGACAAAATACAGCATCCATTCCTGATCAAAACTCTTCAAAGTGTAGGGATAGAGGGAACATTCCTCAGCATATTAGAAGCCATCTACAAAAAGCCCACAGCAGATATCATTCTCAATGGGGAAACACTGGGAACCTTTCTCCGAAGATCAGGAACACGACAGGGATGTCCCCTCTCACCACTGCTATTCAACATAGTATTAGAAGTCCTAGCCTCAGCAATCAGGTAACAAAAAGAAATAAAAGGCATTCAAATTGGCAAAGAAGAAGTCAAACTCTCTCTCTTCACAGAAGACATGATACTGTACATGGAAAACCCAAAAGCCTCCACCCCAAGATTGCTAGAACTCATACAGCAATTTGGCAGTGTGGCAGGAGACAAAATCAATGCCCGGAATTCAGTGGCATTTCTAAACACTAACAATGAGCCTGAAGAAAGAGAAATTAAGGAAATTAATCCCATTTACAATTGCACCCAAAAGCATAAGATACCTAGGAATAAACCTAACCAAAGACGTAAAGGATCTATACCCTAAGAACTACAGAATACTTCTGAAAGAAATTGAGGAAGACACAAAGAGATGGAAAAATATTCCATGCTCATGGATCAGAAGAATTAATATTGTGAAAATGTCAATGTTACCCAGGGCAATTTACACATTTAATGCAATCTCCATCAAAATACCATGCACTTTCTTCAGAGAGTAGGAACAAATCATCTTGAGATTTGTGTGGCATCAGAAAAGTCCCCGAATAGCCAGGGGAATATTAAAAAGGAAAACCATAGCTGGTGGTTTCACAATGCCAGATTTCAGGTTGTACTACAAAGCTGTGGTCATCAAGACTCTGTGCTACTGGCACAAAAACAGACACATAGATCAATGGAACAGAACAGAGAACCCAGAAGTGGACCCTCAACTTTATGATGGTCAACTAATATTTGACAAAGGAGGATAGACTATCCACTGGAAGAAAGACAGTCTCTTCAATAAATGGTGCTGGGATAATTGGACATCCACATGCAGAGGAATGAAACTACACCACTCTCTTGCACCACACACAAAGATAAACTCAAAGCGTATGAAAGATCAAAATTTGAGACAGGATTCCATTGAAATCCTAGAGGAGAACACAGGCAACACCCTTTTTGACCTTGGCCACAACCTCTTGCACGAAACATCCATGAAGGCAAGAGAAACAAAAGCAAAAATGAATTATTGGGACTTCCTCAAGTTAAGAAGCTTTTGCACAGCAAAAGAAACAGTCAACAAAACTAAAAGACAACCTACAGAATGGGAGAAGATATTTGCCAATGACCTATCAGATAAAGGGCTAGTATCCAAGATCTATAAAGAACTTATTAAACTCAACAGCAAAGAACTAAACAATCCAATCATGAAATGGGCAAAAGATATAAATAGAAATCTCAATAGGAAGACATAGACATGGCCAACAAGCACATGAGGAAATGCTTTATATCACTTGCCATCAGGGAAATACAAATCAAAACCACAATGAGATACCACCTCACACCAGTGAGAATGGTGAAAATTAACAAGACAGGAAACAACAAATGTTGGAGAGGATGTGGAGAAAGAGGAACCCTCTTGTACTGTTGGTGTGAATGTGAACTGGTGTAGTTACTCTGGAAAACTATGTGGAAGTTTCTCAAAGAGTTAAAAATAGAGCCACTTTATGACACAGCAATTTCACTGTTGTGGATTTACCCCAAAGATACAGATGCAGTGAAATGCCGGGACACTTGCATCCCGATGTTTATAGCAGCAATGTCCACAATAGCCAAACTGTGGAAGGAGCCTTGGTATCCATCGAAAGATGAATGGATAAAGAAGGTGTGGTATATGTATACAATGGAATATTACTCAGCCATTAGAAATGACAAATTATCCACTATTTGCTTTGATGTGGAGGGACCCGGAGGGTATTGTGCTGAGTGAAATAAGTCAACCGGAGAAGGACAAACATTATATGGTCTCATTTATTTGAGGAATATAAAAATTAGTGAAAGGGAATAGAGGGAAAGGAGATAAAATGAGTGAATACATCAGTGAGGGTGACAAAACATGAGAGTCTCCTAAGTCTTAGAAATGAAGAAGTGGTAGTGTAAGGGAAAGTTGGCGGGGGGTTGGGGTGACTGGGTGATGGGCACTGAGGGAACATTTGGCTGGATGAGCACTGGGTATTATGCTATATGTTGGCAAATTGATCTCCAATAAAAAATAAAATAAAAATTCAAAAAAGTAATAAAATGCAACATTATTCATAACATGAGAAAAACAAAAAAATAAAAACGTGAAGAGAAAAAGGAAGTAAAACAATATTTTTCAGGAACTAAAAGAAAGAATCATCATATATAATGTTATACCCTGAAAAACTATTCTTAAGAAAAAAGGAAATAGAGACATTTTTAGAGAAGGAAAAACAAAGAGAATCTCTTTCTAACAACCCTACCATTAAGGAAAGGCTAAATTAATATTTTTAAACATAAAGGAAAGGATTAAACCTATCTTGGAACTTTGAAAGAAAAGGAGGACACTGGAATGGGTAAGTATAAGAGTAAAAAATATAGTAGATGACCTCTCAATGAGATCTTTCAACATATTTGGTGAAACAAAAATTATAATACCATCTAATTAGAATCTCAAATAGGTAAAGGAAATATTTAAAATATGTATATTTTTAAAGTGTGATAGATGAAGGAACTTAAATGAAAGTAATGTTACTGTTTGTAGTGGTAAAAGTTAATATTAGAAGACTGTGATAAAGCATATGTGTTATATGTGTATACTGCCATGCCTAGTGCAGAGAAGCTATAAAAAACAGTACACTCAACCCCCCCCACCAAAATAATCAAATGTGCAAGTGATTCATAGGAAGTCTAGAAAAAAAGAAGTACAGGAATATGAAACAGAAAATTAAGAAGAAATAAAGTGATAAGTGTAAATCCTCAAATAACAATATTTTCCTCAAATGTAAATAGTCTCAATGTAACAATTAAACTACGAAGAAGTGACATTGCCAAAAGATGCAGAGTAGAGAAATACAGAGCTCCATCTTTTCAGAAAAGCAACTAATGAGCTGCCAAAAACTATAAGAATTGGCATGTAAGGAGCTTAGTGCTGAATTCCACACCTACTACAAGTAAAAACCTGAACTGAAAAAAAACAACAATCGTTCTTAGATCTATCAAAGAAATTAAACAGCAAGACAGGCCACTGCATGAAAATTGGAAAGACAGGAAGATACAGAGAATTACAACTTACTAGAGCAGAGACATACAGGAGCAGAAACCTCTGCAGGAACCAGTGATAGAGTAGTAAAACCTGAACTATAATTGATGAATTGAGGGAGGCTCAGGGTGGACAAGTCTGAGAGTTAAAAACTCCAGGGAAACCCAAGTCATGGAGGGAGAAGATGTCTATAGTTTCATGACATTTTTCTCTAGGAGCTTCACTAGTCCTACAAGTGAACATCAGAGAAAAATTCTCTCATATTTTCTACAGGGGGAGATGAAACGGAATCATTTTGAAATGGCCCACAGCATTCTGCCCTTCTCAGCAAGGCCTACCCATAGAAGATATTATTTATCCAGAGACTGACATAGAAGAAGAGAAATAGCCAACTCAAGCCCTCTTTGACCCTCCTGTCCCATCAAAGGGGGGGAGCTAAGAAGCACTGGTGAAGTTCATAGTCCAGGGGGACTGGCTTACCAAAAGATTGAGATTTAATCAAAGGAATATAGAATACTTGCCTTTCTACCAAACCTTCCCAGGCTTATTTAGCATAGTTCCTTTTACCCAGTATATCATATTGACCTTTCAAGAATAAATTATGAGGCATAATAAGAGGTAAAAACAAATTTTAAAAGACTAAATAAGTATCAGAACCAAAGTCAGATATAAAAAGAATGTTGGAATTATCAGGTGAGGGATTGGATAAACTATGATTAATATTCTATGAATTTTAATGGAAAAAGAAGACAGTATATAAGAACAGATGGATAGTATAAGTACATAAAATTTCTAAGAAGGTTTTATAAAGAAATACTAGATATACTAACAAACTGGACAGCCTAGAAAAATGGATAAATTCTTAGAATTATAAATCTTCTGAGGCTGAATTAGAAAGAAGTAAAATTTCCGAATAGACTGATTATTACTAAGGATATTGAATCAGTAATCAAAAACTTTCCAATAGGGCAGCCCGGGTGGTTCAGCGGTTTAGCACCACCTTCAGCCCAGGGTATGATTCTGGAGACCCAGGATCGAGTCCCACGTTGGGCTCCCTACATGGAGCCTGCTTCTCCCTCTGCCTGTGTCTCTGCCTCTCCCTCTCTGTGTGTCTCTCATGAATAAATAAATAAAATCTTTGAAAAAAAATTTCCAGCAAACAAAATCTAAGACTAGATGGATTTACTGGTGAATTCTACCCAAAATTCAAAGATTTAATACCTCAATAATAGTGAAGGGGAATATAAGGGAAGGGAGAAGAAATGTGTGGGAGATATCAGAAAGGGACACAGAACATAAAGACTTCTAACTCTGGGAAATGAACTAGGGGTGGTGGAAGGGGAGGAGGGCGGGGGGTGGGGGTGAATGGGTGACGGGCACGGAGGGGGACACTTGACGGGATGAGCACTGGGTGTTATTCTGTATGTTGGTAAATTGAACACCAATAAAAATTAATTTATAAAAAAAAAAAAAAAAAAAAAAACAAAGGGAAGCTGCTTCCTACCTTTCCAAGGCCAAAGATGTCCACTTGGCATAATTTACTGAACCTAGAAGTCCTCGGTGTTGGTATGTATATGTGTGTTAGTGTGTAGATGTGTCTGCTTGTGAATCAAATCTCATATTTAATAAATCTATTGCAAATAAAAAAAAAAAAAAAAAACAAAGATTTAATACCTATATATCCCAAATTCTTCCTAAAATTTGAAGAGGAGGGAATGCTTCAAATATTATTTTATAAGGCCAGCATTACTGATTTAAAAAAACAAATAAGGATACCATAAAAATGGAAAATCACATTTTTTCAATATTCCTAATGAACATAGATGCAAAAAACACCAAAAAAATAATAGCAAATCAAACTCAACAATACATTAAAACAATGATACAAAAAAAATGAAACAATGATACACCATGACCAAGAGGGATTGATTCCAAAGATGCAAGAATTGTCCAATATCCACAAATCAATCAATATGATGCACCACATTAACAAAATGAAGAATAAGCATTATACTCATCTGAATAGATGCTGAAAAGCCATTTGAAAAAGTTCAACACTTCTTTGAAATAGAAAACCTTAACAAAATGTGTTACAGACAGAACATATCTCAGCATATCTGAAGGTCATATGTCATAAACTCACAGCCAACAAACAATCATACTCAATGGTGATGAGCTGAAAGCTTTTCTTCTAAGATCAAGGGCAAGGCAAAAGTGCCCACTCTCTCCACATTTACTCAACACAGTATTTGAAGTCCTAGCCAAAATAATTAGGCAAGTAAAATAGATTTTTTAAAAATCCAAATTGGAAAGTAAGAAGTAAAATTCTAATTCTCACCATTTGCAAATTATCTAATTTTATGTATAGAAAACCTGAAAGACTCCACCAAAAACTTAGAACTAATAAATGAATTCAGTGAACTGGCATGGTAAAAAAAAATCAATATATTAAAGAATTGGTTGAATTTTCATAAACTAATGACAAACTATAAAAAAGAGAAAGTTTTTAAAAATCCCATTTTAAATTGCATCAAAAAGAATAAAATATCAGGGATGCCTGGCTGGCTCAGTCGGTAGAGCACACAACTCTTAATCTCAAGGTCAGGAGTTCAGGCCCCTGATGGGCATGGAGCCTACCTAAAAAAAAAAAAAAATTTACTAGGCCATTAGAAATGACAAATACCCACCATTTGTTTCGACATGGATGGAACTGGAGGGTATTATGCTGAGTGAAATAAGTCAACCGGAGGACAAACATTATATGGTCTCATTCATTTGGGGAATATAAATAATAGTGAAAGGGAATAGAGGGGAAGGAAGAAGAAATGGGAAAGGGAGACAGAACATGGAAGACTCCTAACTCTGGGAAATGAACTAGGGGTGGTGGAATGGGAGGAGTGTGGGGGGTAGGGATGACTGGGTGGCAGGCACTGAGGGGAGCACTTGACGGGATGAGCACTGGGTGTTGTTCTGTATGTTGGCAAATTGAACACCAATAAAAAATAAATTTATTATTAAAAAAACAAAAACAACAACAAAAAAGAATAAAATACCTAGGAGTAAATTTAAACAGGGAAGTAAAAGATCTGTAACTAAAAACTGTAAGTTGTTGATGAAAGAAATTGAAGATGACACAAATAAATGAAAATATATTTCATGCTCATGGATTAGAATAAGTGATATTGTTAAAATGTCCATATTACCCCAAACAATATGCAAACTTACTGTAATCACTATCAAATTTCCAATGACTTTTTTCCCCAGAAATAGAAAAAACAGTCCTAAAATTTGTATGGAACAATAAAAAAACACTGAATAGTGAAAGGAAACTTTAGAAAAAAGAAAAAATCTGGAGACATTATGCTTTCAGATTTCAACCATATTAAGATGGTAAATAATGAAAATAGCATGACGTTGGCATAAAAACAAGCACATGGATCATTGTAACAGAACAGAAAACCCAGAAATAAACCACACATATATAGTGAATTATTTTATGACAAAGGAGGCAAAAATATACAGTGGGGAAAGGACATTCTCTTCAATAAATGGTTCTGGGAAAACTGGATAGTGACATGCAAAAGAATTAAACTAGATCACTATTTTACACCATTTATGAAAACTAACTGAATATGGATTGCAGACTTCAATGTAAGACCTGAAATAATAAAATTCCTAAAAGAAAACATAGGCGATAAGCTTCTTGACATTAGTCTTGATAGAATTTTGGATAGGACTTCAAAAGCAAAGGCAACAAAAGCAAAAATAAACAAGTGGAATATGCTGAACCAAGAAGTTTGTGCACAGCCAAGGAAATCATCAACAAAATGAAAAGACAACCTACTGAATGAAAGAAAATATTTGCAAGTTTAATATATGACAAAATACATAAAAATGTATAAAACTCTGGGCACAGCCAGTTGTACATCTGATTTTGCTTCAGGTCATGGTCTTGGGGTCGTGAGATTGAGCTCTGCATTGAGCTCCTAATTCAGCATGGAGTTTGCTAGAGATTCTCTATCTCTATCTCTGCCGCTCCCCAACTCACATGTGTGCTCTCTTTCTCTAAAATAAATAAATAAATAAATATTTTTTAAAAGAAAAGAATGTTTAAAACTCAGGAGCAAAATATATGTTTATGATTAAAAATGAGAAGTGAATCTGCATAGACATTTTTTCCAAAGAAGACATACAGATGGCAAACAGACAAATGGAGAGATGCTCTAGATCACTAATCATTAGGGACATACAAGTCAAAACCAGAATGTTATATTACCTCACACCTGTTAGAAAGGCTATTAGCAAAAGGACAAGAAATAATAAGTGCTAGTGAGGGTGTGAAAAAAAGGGGACTCTCCTGAATTTGGTGAGAGTGTAAATTGGTGTGGCCACTACGGATAATAGTATGAAAGTTCCTCAGAAAATATTTTAAAAATAGAATTACCATATGACCTAGCAATTCTCTTCAGGGGATTTAGCTAAAAATTAAAAAAATATATTTTGTAGAGCTATATGCACCCTTATGTTCATAATAGCATTGTTTACAATAGTGAAGATATGGGGAAAAACTATCAATGGATGAATAGATAAAGAAGATGTGGCATATACATATACAATGGAATACTACTTAGCCATAAAAAAGAATAAAATTTGCCATTTGAGACAACATGGATGGACCTTGATGGAATTACATTAAGTGAAATAAGACAGGAAAATGTTAAATACCATCGAATTCCACTTACTAATGGAAGTTAAGAAAAAAAGAAAATTATTGATATAGAGAGCAGAATGATAGTCATCAGAGGGCAAGGGAGCTTGGGGGAATAAACAAAATGGGAGAAGAAGGATGAGATGTACAAACTTCCAGTTACAAAACAATTTGGTAATGGAGATGTGAGGTACACAATGGTGACTATAGCCAAAAATATTCTACAGTATACTGGAAAGTTGCCAAGGGAGTAAATCTTAAAAGTAAACTTTGTAGGTGATGAGTGGTAACTAATTAATTGTATACAAACATCTAACCATTAAGTTGTACACTTGAAATGAATATACTATTATGTCAATTATACCTCAATTAAAGTTTTTAAAAGAAATATAATAAATAAAAAACACAGAAATAAAGAATAACTTTGATAGGCTCATTAGGAAATTGAACACAGCTGAGGAAACAATATGAATTTAAAAATATGAAAAACTGGAGGGAACTAAGATGTGGCAGGGTAGGAGGACTCTAGGCCTTGTCCCTCTTGAACACAACTAGATAACTATCAAATCATTCAAAATACCCCAGAAATCAACTTGGGGACTGACAGGACAAACTCTATAACTAAAGTGAGAGAAGAAGCCCCATCAAAGAAGGTAGGAAGTGCATAGATGTGGTAGAGGGAATAAATGCTGCAGGTGCTGCAGAGAGGAGTGAGTCATGGTCATGGCTAATGGTAAAGGAGAGAGGAGCACACAGGGAAATGCACAAGAACATTTCCCCAATGCCCTTGGTTAGGAAAATGAGAGGGGGTGATTCTTGTGAGTTTTTGCAACCAGCAGGGCTTAAAGGCTGGGGTTTTAAAGGTTGGTGAACCTGGCTGGGTTAGAGCCCCAAGGACACTGCTTACTTCTGGAGAAAAGGTAGGCAAACAGCCTTGGGGTAGATGGTGTGTTAACAGTGATCTGAAGAACACTTGGGGCACACAGATGAGAGATTATTCACTATTCTTTTAGTGCATTCCTGAGAGGCAGAGTTCAGGTGGACAGCTCTTTAGGGTAAAGGAGCCAGCCAGCACCATTTTCCTCCACCACCCTTCAGCATAAATGCAGAGCCACATGCGGAAAGCAACTAAGCCTTGACACTGGTTACTTAACCTGCCTACACCAAGTCCCATGCCCTGCACTCTGGTGCTACTGCCCATCTCATCCACACTTGCCTCTGTCTCATTGCGACCCTATTCTAGAAGACCAGTGCAGACCCGTGTCTACACCACATCCTTATCCTTAAAGCCTGTAGTTCTAAAGTCAGCTGGCAGGGATGGGATAGAGCCTGGAGGACACTGTGCTACTTCTGGAGAGAAGGCAGGCCAACAACCCAGAGGAAGAGAGTGTGGAAATAGAAATCTGAAAAATGCCTGGAACACACAGAAGGGAGATTATTTGCTCTTCTCAGAGTGTTTCCCTGAGAGGTAGTGTGTGCAAACAAAAGAACTCATTGATAATAATACATGAATACTAAGGGACTTATATACCCCACTTACATGAATGGACAGATCATCTAAGTAGAAAATCAACAGGAAATAATGTTTTTTAATAACACACTACATTAAATGTACTTAGCAGGTATGTTCAGAACATTCCATCCTAAAGCAGTAGAATACACATTGCTTTCAAGTACACATGGGACATTCTCTAGAAAAGATCACATAGATGCTGATCTTTTTGTTAAGACAGAGGTCATCCATGCATATTTTTTCACCACAATGCTATGAAGCTTGAAGTCAACCACAAGAAAAAAATTGAGAATACCACAAGTACCTGGAGGTTAAGTAATATGCTATTAAACAATGGATGGGCCAACTAGGAAATCAAAGAAGAAATGAACATATCACTTGGAAACAAATGAAAATACAACAGTCCAAAACCTTTGGGATGCAGCAAAAGTGGTGTCAAGAAGCAAAACACCCTCAAATAAACAACCTAACCCAACACCTAAAGGAGCTAAAAAAAAAAAACAACAAATGAAGCCAAAAGTCAGCAAGAGGGAAATAATAAAGCTTAGAGCATAAATAAATGATATAGAAACAAACAAAAAAACCCAATAAACAGATCAATGAAACCACAAGCTGATTTTTTGAAAAAATTAATAAAATTGATAATCCCCTAGCCAGACTTATCAAAAAGAAAAAATGACAGAAATAAATACAATAAAAATGAGAGAGAAGAAAAAACAACCAACACCCCAAAAATGCAAAGAATTCTAAGAGAATATTATGAAAAAGCATATGCCAACAAACTGAACCACTGGGAAGAGATGGATCAATTCCTAGAAACATAAACCCCCAAAACTGAAACAGGAAGAAATAGAAAACATGAACAGATTGATACCAGAGAAAAAATGGAATCAGTAATCAAAAATCTCCCAACAAACAAAAGTCCAGGGACAGATGGCTTAACAGGTAAATTCTATGAAACATTGAAAAAAGAGTTAATACCAATTCTCCATTCATCTTTCGATGGACACTGAGGCTCCTTCCACAGTTTGGCTATTGTGGACATTGCTGCTAGAAACATCGGGGTGGTGGAAGGGGAGGAGGGCAGGGGTGGGGGTGAATGGGTGACGGGCACTGAGGGGGGCACTTGACGGGATGAGCACTGGGTGTTTTTCTGTATGTTGGCAAATTGAACACCAATAAAAAATAAATTTATTATTAAAAAATAAAATAAAATAAAATAAAATAACACATAAAAAATACCAATTCTCAAACTATTCCAAAATAGAAAAGAGTGAAGTAAGTCAATCAGAGAAGGGCGGTCATTATATGGTTTCACTCATACAGGGAATATAAAAAATAGTGAAAGAGATTATAGGGGAAAGGAGAGAAAAAGAGTGAGAAAAATCAGAGAGGGTGACAAACCATGAGAGACTTAACTCTGGGAAATGAACAAGGGGTCGTGAAAGGGGAGGTGGGCAGGGGGGATGGGGTGACTGGGTAACTGGCACTGAGGGGGGCACGTGACAGGATGAGCACGGGGTGTTGGCAAATCGAACTACAAAAAAATACAAATACAAATAATAATAATAATAATAATAACAACAACAACAACACCAAAAGAAAAATAGAAAAGGAAGAAAAACTTTGAAACTCATTCTATGACATCAATATTATGCTGATACCCAAAGCAGACAAACTCCATTACAAAAGAACTACAGGCCAAAATGCCTGATGAATGACATAAAGCAAAAAATCTCAAAAAGACTAGCAAATCAGGGGCACCTGGGTGGCTCAGTGGTTGAGCATTTGCCTTTGGCTCAGATTGTGATCCTAGGATCCTGGGATTGAGTCCCTGCATCAGGCTCCCCTCAGCGAGCCTGCTTCTCCTTATACCTCTGTCTCTGCGCTCTCATGAATAAATAAAGTCTTTTAAAAAAAGACTAGCAAATCAAATCCAATAGTACTTATAAGAATCTTTCACCATGATCATGTGGGATTTATTCCTGGGCTGTAAAGATGGTTCAATATTTGCAAATCAATCAAAGTGATACACTATATAAATAAAAGAAAGGATAAGAACCATGTGATCCTTTCAATAGATGTAGGAAAAAGCATCTGACAAAATATAACATATAATCATAGTAAAAGAAAAAAACCTCAATAAAGTAGGTTTAGAAGGAACTTACCTAAATATAATAAATGCTATATGCCAAAAATCCACAGGTAAATCGTCCTCAATGGAGGAAAACTGAGAGCTATTCCTCTATGGTGAAGAATAAAACAGGGATGTCCACTCTCACCACTTAACTTAGTACTGGAAGTCCTATCCACAGCAATCAGACAACAAAGAGAAATAAAAGGCATCCAAATTTGCAAGCAAGAAGTAACATTTTCACTATGATATGATATTCTATACAGATAACCCGAAAGCCTCCATCAAAGAATTGCTAGAACTGATACATGAATTCAGTAAAGTCACAGAATACGAAATCAACATACAAAAATCTCTTGCATTTTTTTATTATAAGAAAAATTATTTATTTAAATTCAATTTAGTTAACATATACTGTACTATTAGTTAGGAGGTTAGAATTTAGTGACTCATCAGTTGCAATAGAACACTTACTGCTCATTACTTTAAGTATCCTCCTTAATGCTCATCACCCAATTACCCCTTCCCCCTCCCAAATTCTCCTTTAGCAATCTTCAGTTTGTTTCTTAGAATTGTCTCTTATGGTTTGCCTCTCTCTCAATTTCCTTTTATTTTATCTTTCCTCCCCTTCCCCTGTGTTCATCTGTTTTGTTTCTTAAATTATACATATGAGTGAAATCATATGGTATTTGTCTTTCTTTGACTTATTTCACTTAGCATAATACACTCTAGTTTTATCCACGTTGATATAAATGGCAAGATTTCATTATTTTTGATGGCTGAGTAACATACCACTGTATAAATATCCCATATCTTCTTTATTCATTCATCCACTGATGAACATATCACCTCTTTCTACACTTTGATTATTGTGGACACTGCAGCTATAAATATTGGGGTGCAGGTGCCCCTTCGAATCACTATGTTTGTATCCTTTGGATCCTTTGGATAGTAGAATAATTGTTGGGTTGTAAGGTGTCTCTACTTTTAACTTTTTAAGGAAATTCCATGCTGTTTTCCAGAGTGCCTGCACCAGTTTACATTCACTGCCACATTGTCATCAACATCTGCTATTTCCTGAGTTGTTAATTTTATCTATTCTGACTGGTGTGAGGCAGTGTCTCATTGTGACTTTGTTTTGGAATTCTCTAATGCTGAGGTATATTGATTATTTTTTCATGTGTCTGATGGACATATGCATGTCTTCTTTTATTATTTGGAATTCAATTTGCCAAAATATAGCATAACACCCAGTGCTCATACCATCAAGTGCCCCCCCTCAGTGCCCATTGTCCAGTCACCCCCACACACCACCAACCTCCCTTTCCACCACCCCTTGTTCATTTCAAAGAATCAGGAGTCTCTCATGTTCTGTCTCCCTCTCTGATACTTCCCACTCATTTTTCTACTTTCCTCTTTATTCCCTTTCCCTATTTTTTATATTCCCCATATGAATGAGACCATATAATGATTATAATTCTCCGATTGACTTATTTCACTCAGCATAATACCCTCCAGTTCCATCCACGTTGAAGCAAATGATGGGTGTTTGTCGTTTCTAATGGCAGTAATATTCCATTGTATACATATACCACACCTTCTTTATCCATTCATCTTTCGACGGACACCAAGGCTCCTTCCGCAGTTTGGCTATTGTGGACATTGCTGCTATAAACATCGGGGTACAGGTGTCCCGGCTTTTCACTGCATCTGTATCTTTGGGGTAAATCCCCAGCAGTGCAATTGCTGGGTCGTAGGGCAGATCTATTTTTAACTCTTTGAGGAACCTCTGCACAGTTTTCCAGGGTGGCTGCATCAGTTCACATTCACACCAACAGTGCAAGAGGGATCCCCTTTCTCCACGTCCTCTCCAACATTTGTTGTCTCCTGTCTTGTGAGTTTTCCCCATTCTCCCTGGTGTGAGGTGGTATCTCATTGTGGTTTTGATTTGTATTTCCCTGATGGCAAGTGATGCAAAGCATTTTCTCATGGCGTGTTGGCCATGTCTATGTCTTCCTCTGTGAGATTTCTGTTCATCTCTTTTGCCCATTTCGTGATTGGATTGTTTGGTTCTTTGCTGTTGAGTTTAATAAGTTCTTTATAGATCTTGGACACTAGTCCTCTATCTGATACATCATTGGCAAATGTCTTCTCCCATTCTGTAGGTTGTCTTTTAGTTTTGTTGACTGTTTCTTTTGCTGTGCAAAAGCTTCTTATCTTGATGAAGTCCCAATAGTTCATTTTTGCTTTTGTTTTTCTTGCCTTCATGGATGTATCTTGCAAGAAGTTGCTGTGGCCAAGTTCAAAAAGGTTGTTACCTGTGTTTTCCTCTAGGATTTTGATCCTAGATTTTTGTGGAATCCTGTCTCACATTTCGATCTTTCATCCATTTTGAGTTTGTGTATGGTGCAAGAGACTGGTCTAGTTTGATTCTTCTGCATGTGGATGTCCAATTATTCCAGCACCATTTATTGAAGAGACTGTCTTTTTTCCAGTGGATAGTCTTTCCTCCTTTGTCAAATATTAGTTGACCATAAAATTGAGGGTCCACTTCTGGGTTCTCTATTCTGTTCCATTGATCTATGTCTGTTTTCGTGCCATATCGCACTGTCTTGATGACCACAGCTTTGTCGTACAACCTGAAATCTGGCATTGTGAAACCACCAGCTATGGTTTTCCTTTTTAATATTCCCCTGGCTATTCGGGGACTTTTCTGATGCCACACAAATCTCAAGATGATTTGTTCCTACTCTCTGAAGAAAGTGCATGGTATTTTGATGGAGATTGCATTAAATGTGTAAATTGCCCTGGGTAACATTGACATTTTCACAATATTAATTCTTCTGATCCATGAGCATGGAATATTTTTCCATCTCTTTGTGTCTTCCTCAATTTCTTTCAGAAGTATTCTGTAGTTCTTAGGGTATAGATCCTTTACGTCTTTGGTTAGGTTTATTCCTAGGTATCTTATGCTTTTGGGTGCAATTGTAAATGGGATTAATTTCCTTAATTTCTCTTTCTTCAGGCTCATTGTTAGTGTTTAGAAATGCCACTGAATTCCGGGCATTGATTTTGTCTCCTGCCACACTGCCAAATTGCTGTATGAGTTCTAGCAATCTTGGGGTGGAGGCTTTTGGGTTTTCCATGTACAGTATCATGTCTTCTGTGAAGAGGGAGAGTTTGACTTCTTCTTTGCCAATTTGAATGCCTTTTATTTCTTTTTGTTACCTGATTGCTGAGGCTAGGACTTCTAATACTATGTTGAATAGCAGTGGTGAGAGGGGACATCCCTGTCGTGTTCCTGATCTTCGGAGAAAGGTTCCCAGTGTTTCCCCATTGAGAATGATATCTGCTGTGGGCTTTTTGTAGATGGCTTCTAATATGCTGAGGAATGTTCCCTCTATCCCTACACTTTGAAGAGTTTTGATCAGGAATGGATGCTGTATTTTGTCAAATGCTTTCTCTGCATCTATTGAGAGGATCATAGGGACTTGTTTTTTCTCTTGCTGATATGATCAATCACATTGATTGCTTTACAAGTGTTGAACCAACCTTGCATCCCAGGGATAAATTCCACTTGGTCATGGTGAATAATCTTCTTAATGTATTGTTGCATCCTATCGTCTAGTATCTTGTTGAGAATTTTTGCATCCATGTTCATCAGGGATATTGGTCTATAATTCTCCTTTTTTGGTGGGGTATTTGTCTGGTTTTGGAATTAAGGTGATGCTGGCCTCATAGAACGAGTTTGGAAGTATTCCATCTCTTTCTATCTTTCCAAGCAGCTTTAGTAGAATAGGTATGGTTTCTTCTTTAATCCCCTGGGAAGCCATCTGGCTCTGGACTTTTGTGTCTTGGGAGGTTTTTGATGACTGCTTCAATTTCCTCCCTGGTTATTGGCCTGTTCACGTTTTCTATTTCTTCCTGTTCCAGTTTTGGTAGTTTGTGGTTTTCCAGAGATGCGTCCATTTCTTCTAGATTGCCTAATTTATTGGTGTAGAGCTGTTCATAATATGTTTTTAAAATCGTTTCTATTTCCTTGGTGTTGGTAGTGATCTCTCCTTTCTCATTCATGATTTTATTAATTTGAGTCTTCTCTCTCTTCTTTTTAATAAGGTTGGCTAATGGTCTATCTATCTTATTAATTCTTTCAAAGAACCAACTCCTGGTTCTGTTGATCTGTCCACTGTTCTTCTGGTCTCTATTTCATTGAGTTCTGCTCGAATCTGTATTAACGTCCTTCTTCTGCTGGGTGTAGGATCTATCTGTTGTTTTTTCTCCAGCTCCTTTAGGCAAAAGGTTAGCTTTTGTATTTGAGTTCTTTCCAGTTTTTGGATGGATGCTTGTATTGCGATGTATTTCCCCCTCAGGACTGCTTTTGCTGCATCCCAAAGATTTTAAACGGTTGTATCTTCATTCTCATTAGTTTCCATGAATCTTTTTAATTCTTCTCTAATTTCCTGGTTGACCCTTTCATCTTTTAGCAGCATGGTCCTTAACCTCCACGTGTTTGATGTCCTTCCAAACTTCTTCTTGTGATTTAGTTCTAGTTTCAAAGCATTATGGTCTGAAAATATGCAGGGGATGATCCCAATCTTTTGGTATCAGTTAAAACCTGATTTGTCACCCAGTATGTGGTCTATTCTGGAGAAAGTTCCATGTGCACTTGAGAAGAACATGATTCAGTTGCATTTGGATGTAAAGTTCTCTAAATATCTGTGAAATCCATCTGGTCCAGTGTATCATTTAAAGCTCTTGTTTCTTTGGAGATGTGCTTAGAAAATCTGTCGATTGTAGAAAATGCTACATTCAAGTCACCAAGTATAAGTGTATTATTATCTAACTGTGTCTTAACTTTGGTTATTAATTGATTGATATACTTGACAGCTCCCAAATTCGGGGCATAAATATTGATGATTGGTAAGTCCTATTGTTGGATAGATTCTTTAAGTATGATATAGTGTCCCTCTTCATCTCTTACTACCGTATTCGGGATAAACTTTAATTTATCTGAAATAAGGATGGCTACCCCTGCTTTTTTTGAGGGCCATTTGAATGGTACATGGTTCTCCAACCTTTTATTTTCAGGCTGTAGGTGTCCTTATGTCTAAAGTGAGCCTCTTGTAGACAGCAAATAGATGGGTCTTGCTTTTTTATCCAGTCTGAAATCCTGTGCCTTTTAATGGGGTCATTAAGCCCTTTCATGTCTCAGTTACTATTGAAAGATATGAATTTAGCGTCATCATGATACCTATTCAGTTCCTGTTTTTGTGGATTGTTCTCTTGGACTTCCTCTATTATAGAATCCCCCTTGGTATTTCTTGCAGATCTGGCTTCGTGGGCACATAGTCTTTCAGTTTCTGCCTATCTTGGAAGCTCTTTATCACTCCTTCTATTCTGAATGAGAGCCTTGCTGGATAAAGTATTCTTGGCTGCATGTTCTTCTCATTTAGGACCCTGAATATATCCTGCCAGCCCTTTCTGGCCTGCCAGGTCTCTGTGGAGAGGTCTGCTGTTAATTTAATATTTCTCCCCATAAATTTAGATATTTCTTGTCTCTAGCTGCTTTAAGGGTCTTCTCTTTATCTTTGGAGTTTGCAGGCTTCACTATTAAATCTCGAGGTTTTGAGTGGTTTTTATTGATTTTAGGGAGGGATCTCTCTATTTCCTGGATCTGAATGCCTGTTTCCCTTCCCAGATTAGGAAAGTTTTCAGCTATGTTTTGTTCAAATCATATTCTGGACCTCTGTCCCTTTCGTCGGCCTCCGGAACCCCAATTAAATGTAGATTTTTTCCTTTTGTGGCTGTCACTTATTTCCCTTAACCTATCCTCATGATTTTTTAATTGTTTTTCTCTTTTTTCCTCAGTTTCCCTCTTTGCCATCAACTTGTCTTCTATGTCACTCTCTCGTTCTTCTACCTTGTTAACCCTCGTCGTTAGGACCTCTAGTTTGTATTGCATCTCATTTAATTGATTTTTAATTTTTCCCTGATTAGGTCTAAATTCTGCAGTTTTGAAGTCTCTTGAGTCTTTTACTTTTATTCTTTTTTCTAGCACCTGTAGCTTTATGATTGTGGTTCTGAATTGGCTTTCTGACATTGAGAAGTAATCCAAATTTTGTAACTCTGTGGGAGAGAGGACTGTTTCTGATTCTTTCTTTGAGGTGAGTTTTTCCTTCTTGTCATTTTGCCCAGTGCAGAGTGGCCAAAAACAAGTTGTACTGGGAAAAGGAGAAAAAGAGTGAAGAGAAAAAAGAAAAGAAAAATAAAAATAAGTAGAAAAAAAGACGAGAAAAAAAAGGTTGGGGGAAGCAAACAAAACAAAAAGCATGTGGGAGTATCCTCTGATTCTCTATAGTGTAAAACCCTCAGCTTACCCTGGAACTTTCCAGTGCTTCTTGGTCAAGAACTTGCTTTTCCCCTGTCCGTCTAGCTGGTGATCTGGGGGAGGGGCCTGCTGTGTTGATTCTCAGGTGTGAGCACTTGGGGGAGCTGCTCAGCCCCCTGCCAGGTGCACACCTCAGTGGGAGCTGTTTATCCTGTGAGACCACTGTGAGGCTCAGTGGGGGTTGTTTATCCTGTGACGCCCCAGGAGAAACAACAGCAGTGGTGGCGGCCAGTTCTTCAGCCTTGGAGTCAGCTCCTGCAGTAAATACCACAGCTCCCAGTCCACAGTGGCCTGGATGCTCCGGGGGCGGGGTCCCGGATCTGCACAGCTCTGCCTCCGGGGGCAGGAGCGTCCTCCCTGTCCTGGGCCTTCCCGGCCTCTGTCTGTCCCGGGGGTAGTGCTGGATCTTGGGCTGTGTCCCCCGGCAGCCCTCCGGGGCTTGCACTGCTGGAATCACGCTCCCGGGGCATAGTCCCCTCCGTGCGAGCCGCCACCCAGCCGCCGCCTGAGCAGCTCCCAGGCCCTGCCATCGCCGCAGCCCCTTAGGGAGCTCGCCGCGCCCGGGGTGTGGCGGGCTCTCCCCGGGGCGCAGGTGTCTGTTAGTGCCCCTGGGAACCTGAGGGCATCCCCGCCCTCCTGGGGTCCTGCTCTAACTCCCTGCGAGCGCCTTTCTGCCCGGGAAGATTGGTGAAGCTCCTGCTTCTCCCGGTCGGGGCTTTCGTGTCCTGGGGGCACTCGCCGATTGGCCTTAGCCCGGTTCCTTGCGGGGCCCCTCCCCCTTGGATGCTTTTTCTTTATACCCCCCCCCCGTCCCCGTCTTCCTACCTTGATAGAAGCGCTAACTCTTCTCACTGTAGCATTCTAGCTGTTCTCTCTTAAAATCTCAGGCCAAATTCGTAGGTTTTCAGGATTATTTGAAAGTTATCTAGGTAATTTGGTGGAGATCGGTGACTTGGGGACCCTACTCTTCCACCATCTTGCCCCTCCCTCCCTCTTTTTCTTTTTTGTTTTTTATTGGAGTTCGATTTGCCAACATATAGCATAACACCCAGTGCTCATCCCATCAAGTGCCTCCCTCAGTGCCTGTCACCCAGTCATCCCCACGCCCCTCCCATGCATGTCATCTTTGGAGAAATGTCTGTTCATGTCTTCTGCCCATTTCTTGATTAGATTTTTTTTTATTTTTGGAGTTGTTGAGTTTGATGAGTTCTGTATAGATCTTGGATACTAGCCCTTTATCTGATAAGACAATTGCACATATCTTCTCCCATTGTTACCTTTTAGTTTTCTTGATTGTTTCTTTTGCTGTGCAAAAGTTTTTCATCTTGATGAAGTCCCAATCCATATTTGCTTTTGTTTCTCTTCCCTTTGGAGATATATCTAGCAATAAGTTGCTTTGGCCAAGGTCACAGAAGGTGATACTTACGTTCTTCTCTAGGATTTTGATGGATTCCTGCCTCACATGTAGGTTTTTCATCAATTTTGAATTTATTTTTGTGTATATTGTAAGAAAGTGGTCCAGTTTCATTCTTCTACATGTGCCTGTCCAATTTTCCCAACACCAGTTGTTAAGGAGACTGTCTTTTTTTACATTGGATATTCCTTTCTGCTTCATTGAAGATTGGTTGACCATAGACTTAAGGGTCCATTTCTGGGTTCTCTATTCTGTTCCATTCATCTATGTGTTGGTTTTGTGCCAGTACCATACTGTCTTAATGACTACAGCCTTGTAATACAGCTTGAAGTCCAGAATTGCCATAGCTCCAGCTTTGGTTTTCTTTTCAACCATACTTTGGCGATTCATTCTGATAGTCTATGCCTTTTGATTGGGGCATTTATTCCATTTACATTCATAATAATTATTGAAAGATATGAATTTACCTGTAAAGTCACTCTTCCTGTAGATTTTCTCTGTTCCTTTCTAGTCTTTGTTACTTTTGGGCTTCCTCTCCCTTCAAAGGATCCCTTTAATATTTTTTGTAGATCTGTTTAGTGTTCACAAATTCCTTTAGTTTTTCTTTGTCCTGGAAACAGTTTATCTCTCCTTCTATTCTGAATGACAGGCTTGGATAAAGTATTCTTGGTTGCATATTTTTCCCACTTAGGACACTGAATATACTATGCCAGTCCTTTCTGACCTGCTACTTGTCTGCGGACAGGTATGCTGTCCATCTTATGTGCACCCTTGTAGGTTCAGGACCTCTTGTCCCGAACTGATTTTAGGATTTTCTCTCCATCTTTGAAATTTTCAAGCTTCATTCTTATATATTGAGGTGTTGACCTATTTTTATTGATTTTAAGGGGGGTTCTCTTTGCCTCTTGGACTTGAATGTCTGTTTTCTTCCACAGACTAGGGAAGTTCTCAGCTACAATTTGTTCAAATAAACCTTCTGCCCCTCTCTCTTACTCCTCATCTTCTGAGACCCCTATAATCTGGATATTATTTTGCTTTATGGAATTGCTTAATTGTCTGTTTCCCTTTGTGATCCAGTAGTTTCCCTTCTCTCTTCTTTCCAGGTATCTTATTTTCCATCATTTTATCTCTGTATCACTGACTCTTCTGCCTTGTTCATTCTTGTTTTTATGGTTTCGATTTGGGACTGCATCTTGCTAATAGCATTTTTATCTTTAATTTTTAAAAAATATTTTATTTACTCATGAGAGATACACAAAGAGAGGCAGAGACAGGCAGAGGGAGAAGCAGGCTCCCTGCAGGGAGCCCAGTGTGGGACTTGATCCCAGGACCCTGGGATTAGGACCTGAGCCAAAGGCAGACGCTCAACCACTGAGCCACCCAGGTGTCCTGGTAATAGCATTTTAAATTTCAGTGTTATTAGATTTTAGTTTTTTTTGTTTCCACAGTAGGGGATTCTATCGTGACTTTTATTCTTTTTTTTTCAAGCCCAGCTAATATCTTTATAATCATTGTTTTAAAATCTAGTTCAAACATCTTTCTCATATCTCTATGGATTAAATCTCTGGCAGTAAGTACTACCTGTTGTTCTTTTTTGGGGGGGTGAATTTCTCCATATCGTCATCTTGTCCAGAAGGGAAGGGAATGAAAGATAAAAACAGTACCAACCATGACAACAGAAAAAAAAAAAAAACAAGAAACAGGGAAAAAATGAAAAAAAAAACAAGAAATATAACAAAAAACTAGATCCTAGGTGTGTTTTGGTATGCTTGTATATATACAAAAATAAAATGAAATAAAATACAATGAGAGGAAAGAAAAAATAAATATATATGTATAAAGTATATATAAAAATAAACATTAAAAAAGAATAAAAAATTGAAAAATAAGAAAATAACAAAAAATATGGAAAGACTAAAGAATTAACAACAACAACAAAACAAATGCTATATGCTGTTTTCCCCATGAGTTGAAGATTTGCAACCCTCTCTGATCTCTAAACTTGATGTGAACCAGTTGTGAATCCTTGTCTTCTTGGAGAAGGGCCTTTGCCCTGACTCTCAGTTCAACTTGTGCTATTGTAATTACTCCTTCCTGCCAGGAGACAAGACTTAGTGTAAGCAGCTATGCATTCCACTACGTGGCACTGTTTTGTTCCCTGAAGGCTTTCAGCACCAATGGGGGGAGATGAATATAGCTACACCCCACTCTCTTGAAAGTTCACACCCTCCACTCTTCAATGAGAGCTCACAGAAAAGCAGTCAGTCTCTTCTGTCTCTTCAGTTTCCATCCAAACTCTGTGTTCACCCAGCCTGTGACAGAGAATTTTTATCTCACTCTATAACTGAGCTGCAAGACTCCAAGTTTTATGGACTCCTGTGGCATATACCCACATTGTTCCACCCAGAGTAGTGAGGAGGGGGGTCTTACCATGCTTCTGCCTTTTGCTAGACCCTTGCCAGGAAAGCAGGCACATAACCATGCAGTAGTTTGAAGTTTATGGCAACACAGAGCATAAGTCCAGTACCTAGAGTAACCATTCTTAGCCAGCTTCCCCACTCCTATACCTGGGAACTCTGCCACACTCCAGAACTCCTGTTGTTCTTATGACCCCAGACATCCTGAGACCATGCTTTCCCACCTAAGAATAGCTCCCATTGACCACCTGATCACCTTTGAGCCAAGGATGTAATTCACTGTAGCAGACTTTCAAAAGTTCCAATTTTGTGATCTGCTGCTTATAATACATTATTAGCCTCCTTAAGCAGGCTCCCTCCCCTCCACTGTATCTTCAGATATATCACCCCAGATTCAAGTCTTTGCACCTCCTACCTTCCAAAAAGTTGTTGCTTTTCTACTTGTAGAACTTCAGTATTTCTTTTCTTGGATTTCTGATTGATTTCATAGGTGTTCAGAATGATGTTATAACTATTGAGCTGTATTCAAGGGACTAGACAAACTTGGGTTCCCTACTCCTCCACTATCATAACTACTCCTCCTTAGGTGTACAATATTGTGATTCAACTTCCATACATCACTCTGTGCTCCTCACAAGTGCACTCCTTAATCCCTGTTACCTATTTCATCACCCACCCACCCATTCATCTTCCCCTCTGAAAACCATCAGTTTCTTGTCTATAATTAAGAGTCTGTTTCTTGATTAACCCTATTATTTTTCTCTTTGTTTGATTTGTTTCTTAATTCCAAATGAATGATGGAATGTGGTATTTGTCTTTCTCTGGCTTATTTTGCTTAGCATAATACTCTCTAGCTCCACTTATGTCATTGCAAATGGCAGGATTTCATTCTTCTTTTTTTATTCTTCTTTTTTATATATTCCATTGTGTATATATACCACATCCATTCCTTAACTGATGGACTCTTGGGCTGTTTCCATATCTTGGCAATTATAAATACTGCTGCAATAAACATAGAGGTGCATGTATCACTTTGAATTAGTGTTTTTGTATTCTTTGGGTAAATACCCAGTAGTGTGATTGCTGGATCATAAGCTAGTTCAGTTTTTAACTTTTTTTTTTAGTTTAGCATCATTTATTAAGTGGTCTCAGCTGTTGTTGTAGCTGCTGTGTATCAGCCTGTTCTTAAAACATAACATGCTCTTGTCCAGGACAGAAGGATCTTCCAGGTAGCACACCAACAGAACAAGGGACTCTGATGATACCAGCTTCAGTGATGGTGCCATCCAGAGAGGGAAAAGGTCATGGCATATTCACCGCAGCTTCCAGAGTTTTTGAAAAAGGAGGCTTTGGGGGCCCTGTCTGCCTGGCATTTTGATGCTGTCGGTGTGGGTCTTGTACTCCATAATGATGTTGGTAGGTACGTTAAGTACTCACTGAAGTGTATCCTGAATGTGAGCTGTGGTTGCTTGGTCACTGGCAGTCTTATTCCATATTGAAATAATGTCCTCCTGAAACTGGACAGAGACCACAGTCTCATAGATCTCCTCCCCAACCATGGACTGTTCCCCCAACATGGCCAGGATAAGATTCTCCCAGCAATGGGATGCCAAGCTCTTCTGCAGTCAAATAATCCACTTGCCACCATTTTTATTTGCATCATCCTCCCACATGGGCTTAATTCCTTCTTTGAAGAGATGGAAGCCGCTGTGGCCTGTCAGGTCCCCGGGACGTACCATATGGCTATAAAACCTCCAGAACTGCTCCACAGAGGCAAAAGTGCTGATTTGTTTGATATCCTGTTCATAGCTCTGTGAGCTGGTGGGATGGCCGGGGGTTCTTCTGGAGTACCAGAAAGTATGTTGTACTGCTGCTGCTGTACTGCTGCATGCTCTGCTGTATGCTCTGCTGATGTTGTACTGCTGCTGATGTACTGCCGATGCTCTGCTGGCCCAGGACAACAGCTTTCCTCTTACTGCTGCCCTGACTTTTGTCTTGTTCTGTTTTTTTTTTTTTTCACCTTCTTTCTGTGTGCTGTTTTCTTCATTCTGATCATGGTCCCCACTGTCATCATCTTTCAATGCATTGAACTTGTTGTTCATCCTCTCACCTCTGCCATCGCCCAGTTTTTAACTTTTTTTAAATAATATTTTTCTTTTTTAAAAAGTATTTTCTTTTTTTAAAAGATTTTATTCATTCATCACACACACACACACACACACACACAGAGAGAGAGAGAGAGAGAGAGAGAGAGAGAGAATGGCAGAGACACAAGCAGAGGGAGAAGCAGGCTCCATGCAGGGAGCCCGATGTGGGAGTTGATCCCGGGTCTCCAGGATCACGCCCTGGGCTGAAGGCGGCACTAAACCACTGGGCCACTGGGGCTGCCCAGTTTTTAACTTTTTGAGGAAAATCCATACTGTTTCCTAGAGGCTGCACCAGTTCACATTCCACCAACAGTGCAGGCGTGTTTCTTTTTGTCTGCATCCATACCAACACCTACTTTTCTTGTGCTGCTAATTTTAACCTTTCCAATAGGCATGAGAGGATGTCTCATATTAGTTTTGTTTTACATTTCCTCAATGAAAAGTGATAATGAACATCTTTTCGTGTTTCTGTTAGCCATCTGGATGTCTTTTTAGAGAAATGTTTATTTATATCTTTTGCCAATTTTTAAACTGGATTATTTGTTTTTAGGGTGTTGTGTTTGATAAGTTCTTTATATATTTTGGAATCTAACTCTACCTGATACATCATTTGCAAATGTCTTCTCTCATTCCATAGGTTGCCTTTTAGTTGTTGATTCTTTCCCTGGGCAGAGGCACTTAATTTTGATGAAGTCACAATGGTTTATTTTTGTTTTTGTTTCCCTGGCCTCAGGAGACATATCTAGAAAAAGTTGCTGTGGCCAATGTCAGAGAAATTACTGCCTGTGTTCTCTGCTAGGATTTTTATGGTTTTAAGTCAGTTGAAGTTTTTTTTTTTTTTTTTTTTTTTGTACTCACACCCAGTGTGGAGCCCAATGCAGGCTTGAACTCACAACCCTTAGATCAAGACCGGAACTGAGCCCAATAGTTAGACGCTTAACCAACTGAGCCACATCCTAACCTCTCTGTAGGCTTGTTTTATAAGCTAACATGTGACATATTCTGGATAATATTCCATATTCACTTAAGAAAGAATGTGTATTCTGCTGGGTTTTTTTATGGAATATTCTGAATGTATCAAATCCATCTGGTTCAGTGTCATTCAAAGCCATTCATTTTCGGTTTAGATGATCTGTCCATTGACGTAAATGGGGTTACATCATTTGTAATACAATCTACTGTTATTATATTACTATTGATTATTTCTTTTGTGTTTGTTATTGACTGTTTTATGTATTTGGGTGCACCAATGTTGAGTGCATAGATATTTACAATTGTTACATCTTCTTGTTGGGTTGTCTTCTTTATTATTATATAGTGCCTCTTCTTACAGACTTTTTTTTTAAAGTGTATTTTGTCTGATGTAAGTTTGCCACTCTGTCTTTCTTTTGACATCCATTTGTATGTTAAATGCTTTCCCATCCCCTCATTTTCAATCTGCAGGTGTCTTGAGGAGTAAAATGAGTATCTTGTAGGCAGCGTATAGAAAGGTCTTTTTTTAAAATCCACTCTGTAACCCTATATCTTTTGATTATAACATTTAGTCCATTTACATTCAAAGTAACTATTGATATACACATGTATTAATTTCATTTTATTACTTGTTTTGTTGTTGTTTTTGAAGATTACTTCTGATCCTTTCTTGTCTTTATTTTGTAGTTCGATGATTTTCTTTAGTGATATATTTGGATGCTTTTCTCTTTATTCTTTGTATTTTTATTAGTGGTTTTTAATATATGGTTATCACTAGATTTGTATATATCCTCTTTCACATAAGACATCTATATTAAGTTGATGAAGTTTGAACCCATTGTTTACACCTCTCCTCCCTACATTTTAGGTGTATGTCATTGTATTTTACATCTTTACATTTTGTGAGGTCCTTGACTGATTTTTATAGAAATATTCATTTTTGCTTTTGTATTTACTACCTTTATACTATCACTTTTAGTCTCTCTTTTCCACTGAAAGTGCTTCCTTTAGTATTTCTTGGTGCATCAGATCGATGCTTCTATGCTATATGTCCATGAGTTGTTTGCTTGCCTACTCTCCAAGAGCATCCCAAAGCCCTCCAGCCTCTAACCAAGCCACACCTGAAGACCTTTAGTACTACAGGCTTTAACCTCCTGTGGTTTCAAGAACTCATGAAATTCAGCCCCTCTCACTGTCCAAGCCAATTGTTATGGGGATTCATTTTCACTGAGAGCTCCCCTGTACGTTAGTCTGTCTGTCATCCTTCTCTGAGACCATGGATCCCTCCCCACCACAATGGCCATGATCTATTTCTTTCCCCAACTGTGTCTATGCACTTCCTACCTTCTTTGATGTGGTCTCTTCTCTGCCTTTGTTGTGGAGTTTGTTCTGCCAGTCTTCAGATCAATTTCTGGGGTATTTAGGATTATTTTATAGTTACCTAGTGGTATTATCAGGACCAGACAAGCCTTGGATACTCCTTCTCTGCTGCCATCTTCCAATCCCTGCCCAAATAGGGTTATTCTTGAGGCTTAAAGTATAATAAAATTTTTCCTACTAAATTTTGGATATTTTGATACTCATAGTCTTTTTTTCTGATATGTTCTTTTTGAAATGGGAATGTGTATTCTATACCTGTCCCATCTTTGTATTATGAAAGTAGATAACATGTTTGGTTTTATAGATTCACGGCTGGAGGAGAATTTTGCTCACCCATACTTGACTTAGATGATGATGTAGATAAGATTTAGGACTTAGAGTTCATGCTAAAATGAATTAATGAAGCTGTTTGAGATGGAGTCAAAGTATTTATATGTTAGAAGAATATGAATTTTAAGTTTCCATAGGGAAGAATGTTGCAGATTTAATTGTGTATGAATATATTTAAGTCTAGCCCCTAGTATCTCAGAATGTGATTGCATTTAGGGATAAGGCCTTTAAAGATGTAATTAGGTTAAGTGAGATCATCTGAATAGATCTTAATCCTTTTTGACCAGTATTCTTATAAGATGGAATTTGGGCACACCAGAGATCTGCACACACAGGAAAAAGGCATTTTGAGGACATGGAAAGTAATGGCTATCTAAAAACCAAAGAAAGTGGTTTCAGGATAAAACAAACCTGCTGCTGATACCTTGATCTCAGGGGTCTATCTTCCAGAATTGTGAGGAAAATTAATTATGCTCCTTGAGCCACTCATTCTATGGTATTTTGTTATGTAGACCTAGAAAATCAATACAAGAGGCCAGGAGGATGATAACTCCTACTTAGTACAGATCACCAGGACCAGAAAAAGCAATACAGATCTTGTTCTCAATGAATTACAATTTGGGGTTTTGGCTTGTCTTGTGATTGCCTGAAAGTCTGGTTCATTGACTTGCTTTTGTTTCACTCAACTTAGAGCAGTCCTACGGCTGGAGAAGCTCCCAGCTGGTTTGGTTGGAAACATTTAAATCATAGGTAGCACTACAGCAACCTGGAAGCAAAGCATAACATTTGGGGCAAGCAATAGACTACATATTGTGTAAAGGAAGAGGTTGGAAAAAGATATACATGGACAAATAAGCTCCTCCAAATATTGAGGAATTGAAAAGTTCATGCATATACCTAGGGTTATTCTTAGAAAATATCTGAGAAGACACTAATCTTTCACTTCTCACTGAGCTTCAGATGCTATAGAAGTAGGAGTGAAGCCTAAAGAAGAGTAGTATATCACCTGCCTGAGTATTGAAGGAAAGTCCAAATAGAGTCAATGAGCAAAGACTGGGGGAGTTTCTTTCTTTCTTTTTTTTTTAAAGCTTCTCTTTCTTTTCTTTCTTTCTTTCTTTCTTTCTTTCTTTCTTTCTTTCTTTCTTTCTTTTCTTTCTTTCTTTCTTTCTTCCTTTCTTTTCTTTCTTTCTTTTCTTTCTTTCTTTCTTTCTTTCTTTCTTTCTTTCTTTCTTTCTTTTCTTTCCGCTCATTTTCTTTTAAATTAAATTTACATCTTTTACTCCAAGAATTTGAGGAAATTTCCAAAACACCAACTTCCCATGAATTTAACAAAACATGAAAATCAGAGACCACACATGACAAAGAAAGCAGCAACAACAAATGCTAAGTTGGGTGGAGCATATGACTTCTAGAATGGCCACATTACAATTCTAGAAATCTCATTTTCAAGAAATAATTACATGGGGGCATTCACAGGAAATAATTATGGAAAATATCCTTGAAGAAGCTCAGCCGTTGAACTTAGTAGAAAAATATTTTTAATCAATGTCTAAATATGCTCAAAGAGCCAATGGAAACTATAAACAAATAACTAAAGAAAAACAGCAGAAGATGTTTCTCTAAATACAGAATATCAATGAAGAGATGGATATTATAAAAAAGGAACTAAATCAAAATTCTAGAACTGAAAAATACAATAAATAAAATTGAAAATTCACTAGAGGAATCCAAACAGATTTGAGCAGAAGAGATTATCCAGTCTGAGAAGCACAGAAGTAAAAGAGTAAAGAAAGTTAAAAGAGCCTAAGAGACTCATATACATCATAGCCAAGAGAGATTCATCCCAGGACTGCATAGGCAGATCAACTATAAAAATCAATCATGGAGGGAGGGGCAAGATGGCGGAAGAGTAGGGTCCCCAAGTCACCTGTCCCCACCAAATTACCTAGATAACCTTCAAATCATCCTGAAAATCTACGAATTCGGCCTGAGATTTAAAGAGAGACCAGCTGGAACGCTACAGTGAGAAGAGTTCGCGCTTCTATCAAGGTAGGAAGACGGGAAAAAGAAATAAAGAAACAAAAGGCCTCCGAGGGGGAGGGGCCCCGCGAGGAGCCGGGCTAAGGCCGGGGCGAGTGTCCCCAGGACAGGAGAGCCCCGTCCCGGAGAAGCAGGAGCTTCACCAACCTTCCCGGGCGGAAAGGGGCCCGCAGGGAGTTGGAGCAGGAACCAGGAGGGCGGGGATGCCCTCGGGCTCCCTGGGACACTAACAGACACCTGCGCCCCGGGAGAGTGCGCCGAGCTTCCTAAGGGCTGCAGCGCGCACGGAGGGACCCGGAGCAGCTCGGAGGGGCTCGGGCGGCGGCTCCGCGGAGGGGGCTGCGGGGCGGGAGCGCGAATCCCACAGCGCAGGCTCTGGAGCACAGGGCGCCGGGACACAGCCCAGGATCCGGCTTCCCCCGGGACAGGCAGGGGCCGGGAGGGCCCAGGACAGCAAGGACGCTCCTGCCCCGAGCTGAGCAGATCAGCGGCCCCACCCCGGAGCCTCCAGACCCTGCACGGAGAGCTCAGTAGTTACTGCGGGGGCTGAATCCAGGCTTCCAGAGTTGCCATAGCAACTGCAGCTGTTCCTCCTGGGACCTCACGGGGTAAACAACCCCCACTGAGCCCTGCAGCAGGCAGGGGCAGAGCAGCTCCCCCAAGTGCTAACACCTGAAAATCAGCACAGTAGGCCCCTCCCCCAGAAGAGGACCAGTTCCAGGGGAAGTCAAGGGACTTAAAGTCTACAGATTCAGAAGATACTCCCCCGTGTTTTTTTCTTTTTTTTTTCTTTTTGATTTCTGATTGCTACCCCCACCCCCCCTTTTTTTCACCTTTCTTTCTTTTTCTTTCTCTTTTTCTTCTTTTTTTTCCTTTTTTCTTTTTCTTTTGTCTTTTTCTCTTTTCTTTCCTTCTCTCTCTTTCTCTCCTTTTCCCAATACAACTTGTTTTTGACCACTCTACACTGAGCAAATGACTAGAAGGAAAACCTCACCTCAAAAGAAAGAATCAGAACCAGTCCTCTCTCCCACAGAGTTACAAAATCTGATTACAATTCAATGTCAGAAAGCCAATTCAGAAGCACTATTATACAGCTACTGGTGGCTCTAGAAAAAAGCATTAAGGACTCACGAGACTTCATGACTGCAGAATTTAGATCCAATCAGGCAGAAATTAAAAATCAATTGAATGAGATGCAATCCAAACTAGAAGTCCTAACGACGAGGGTTAACGAGGTGGAAGAACGAGTGAGTGACATAGAAGACAAGTTAATGGCAAAGATGGAAACTGAGGAAAAAAGAGACAGACAATTAAAAGACCATGAAGACAGATTAAGGGAAATGACAGCCTAAGGAAGAAAAACCTACGTTTAATTGGGATTCCCGAGGGCGCCGAAAAGGGACAGAGGGCCAGAATATGTATTTGAACAAATCCTAGCTGAAAACTTTCCCAATCTGGGAAGGGAAACAGGCATTCAGATCCAGGAAATAGAGAGATCCCCCCCTAACATCAATAAAAACCGTTCAACACCTTGACATTTAAGAGTGAAGCTTGCAAATTCCAAAGATAAAGAGAAGATCCTTAAAGCAGCAAGAGACAAGAAGTCCCTGACTTTCATGGGGAGGAATATTAGGGTAACAGCAGATCTCTCCACAGAGACCTGGCAGGCCAGAAAGGGCTGGCAGGATATATTCAGGGTCCTAAATGAGAAGAACATGCAACCAAGAATACTTTATCCAGCAAGGCTCTCATTCAAAATGGAAGGAGAGATAAAGAGCTTCCAAGACAGGCAGGAACTGAAAGAATATGTGACCTCCAAACCAGCTCTGCAAGAAATTTTAAGGGGACTCTTAAAATTCCCCTTTAAGAAGAAGCTCAGTGGAACAATCCACAATAACAAGGACTAAATAGATATCATGATGACACTAAACTCATATCTGTCAATAGTAACTCTGAACGTGAACGGGCTCAATGACCCCATCAAAAGGCGCAGGGTTTCAGACTGGATAAAAAAGCAGACCCATCTATTTGCTGTCTACAAGAGACTCATTTTAGACAGAAGGACACCTACAACCTGAAAATAAAAGGTTGGAGAACCATTTACCATTCAAATGGTTCTCAAAAGAAAGCAGGGGTAGCCATCCTTATATCAGATAAACTAAAATTTACCCCGAAGACTGTAGTGAGAGATGAAGAGGGACACTATATCATACTTAAAGGATCTATCCAACAAGAGGACTTAACAATCCTCAATATATATGCCCCAAATGTGGGAGCTGCCAAAACTTAAACGAATTATTAACCAAAGTGAAGAAATATTTAGATAATAATACACTTATACTTGGTGACTTAAATCTAGCTCTTTCTACCCTCGATAGGTCTTCTAAGCACAACATCTCCAAAGAAACAAGAGCTTTAAATGATACACTGGACCAGACAGATTTCACAGATATCTACAGAACTTTACATCCAAACTCAACTGAATACACATTCTTCTCAAGTGCACATGGAGCTTTCTCCAGAATAGACCACATACTGGGTCACAAATTGGGTCTGAACCGATACCAAAAGATTCGGATCATCCCCTGCATATTCTCAGACCATAACGCCTTGAAATTAGAACTCAATCACAAGAAGAAGTTTGGAAGGACATCAAACACGTGGAGGTTAAGGACCATCCTGCTAAAAGATAAAAGGGTCAACCAGGAAATTAAGGAAGAATTAAAAAGATTCATGGAAACTAATGAGAATGAAGATACAACTGTTCAAAATCTTTGGGATGCAGCAAAAGCAGTCCTGAGGAGGAAATACATCACAATACAAGCATCCATTCAAAAACTGGAAAGAACTCAAATACAAAAGCTAACCTTACACATAAAGGAGCTAGAGAAAAAGCAGCAAATGGACCCGACGCCCAGCAGAAGAAGAGTTAATAAAATTCGAGCAGAACTCAACGAAATTGAGACCAGAAGAACTGTGGAACAGATCAATAGAACCAGGAGTTGGTTCTTTGAAAGAATTAATAAGATAGATAAACCATTAGCCAACCTTATTAAAAAGAAGAGAGAGAAGACGCAAATTAATAAAATCATGAATGAGAAAGGAGAGATCACTACCAACACCAAGGAAATACAAACGATTTTAAAAACATATTATGAACAGCTCTACGCCAATAAATTAGGCAATCTAGAAGAAATGGACGCATTCCTGGAAAGCCACAACTACCAAAACTGGAGCAGGAAGAAATAGAAAACCTGAACAGGCCAATAACCAGGGAGGAAATTGAAGAAGTCATCAAAAACCTCCCAAGACACAAGAGTCCAGGGCCAGATGGCTTCCCAGGGGAATTCTATCAAACGTTTAAAGAAGAAATCATACCTATTCTACTAAAGCTGTTTGGAAAGATAGAAAGAGATGGAGTACTTCCAAATTCATTCTATGAGGCCAGCATCACCTTAATTCCAAAACCAGACAAAGACCCCACCAAAAAGGAGAATTACAGACCAATATCCCTAATGAACATGGATGCAAAAATTCTCAACAAGATACTAGCCAATAGGATCCAACAACACATTAAGAAAATTATTCACCATGACCAAGTAGGATTTATCCCCGGGACACAAGGCTGGTTCAACACTCGTAAAACAATCAATGTGATTCATCATATCAGCAAGAGAAAAACCAAGAACCATATGATCCTCTCATTAGATGCAGAGAAAGCATTTGACAAAATACAGCATCCATTCCTGATCAAAACTCTTCAGAGTGTAGGGATAGAGGGAACTTTCCTTGACATCTTAAAAGCCATCTACGAAAAGCCCACAGCAAATATCATTCTCAATGGGGAAGCACTGGGAGCCTTTCCCCTAAGATCAGGAACAAGACAGGGATGTCCACTCTCACCACTGCTATTCAACATAGTATTGGAAGTCCTAGCCTCAGCAATCAGACAACAAAAAGACATTAAAGGCATTCAAATTGGCAAAGAAGAAGTCAAACTCTCCCTCTTTGCCGATGACATGATACTCTACATAGAAAACCCAAAGCCTCCACCCCAAGATTGCTAGAACTCATACAGCAATTTGGTAGCGTGGCAGGATACAAAATCAATGCCCAGAAATCAATGGCATTCCTATACACTAACAATGAGACTGAAGAAAGAGAAATTAAGGAGTCAATCCCATTTACAATTGCACCCAAAAGCATAAGATACCTAGGAATAAACCTAACCAAAGAGATAAAGAACTATAGGCCTAAATACTAAAGAACACTTCAGAAAGAAATTGAGGAAGACACAAAGAGATGGAAAAATATTCCATGCTCATGGATTGGCAGAATTAATATTGTGAAAATGTCAATGTTACCCAGGGCAATTTACACATTTAATGCAATCCCTATCAAAATACCATGGACTTTCTTCAGAGACTTAGAACAAATTATTTTAAGATTTGTGTGGAATCAGAAAAGACCCCGAATAGCCAGGGGAATTTTAAAAAAGAAAACCATATCTGGGGGCATCACAATGCCAGATTTCAGGTTGTACTACAAAGCTGTGGTCATCAAGACAGTGTGGTACTGGCACAAAAACAGACACATAGATCAATGGAACAGAATAGAGAACCCAGAAGTGGACCCTGAACTATATGGTCAACTAATATTCGATAAAGGAGGAAAGACTATCCACCGGAAGAAAGACAGTCTCTTCAATAAATGGTGCTGGGAAAATTGGACATCCACATGCAGAAGAATGAAACTAGACCACTCTCTTGCACCATACACAAAGATAAACTCAAAATGGATGAAAGATCTAAATGTGAGACAAGATTCCATCAAAATCCTAGAGGAGAACACAGGCAACACCCTTTTTGAACTCGGCCACAGTAACTTCTTGCAAGATACATCCACGAAAGCAAAAGAAACAAAAGCAAAAATGAACTATTGGGACTTCATCAAGATAAGAAGCTTTTGCACAGCAAAGGATACAGTCAACAAAACTCAAAGACAACCTACAGAATGGGAGAAGATATTTGCAAATAACATATCAGATAAAGGGCTAGTTTCCAAAATCTATAAAGAACTTATTAAACTCAACAGCAAAGAAACAAACAATCCAATCATGAAATGGGCAAAAGACATGAAGAGAAATCTCACAGAGGAAGACATAGACATGGCCAACATGCACATGAGAAAATGCTCTGCATCACTTACCATCAGGGAAATACAAATCAAAACCACAATGAGATACCACCTCACACCAGTGAGAATGGGGAAAATTAACAAGGCAGGAAACAACAAATGTTGGAGAGGATGCGGAGAAAAGGGAACACTCTTACACTGTTGGTGGGAATGTGAACTGGTGCAGCCACTCTGGAAAACTGTGTGAGAGGTTCCTCAAAGAATTAAAAATAGACCTGCCCTACGACCCAGCAATTGCACTGTTAGGGATTTACCCCAAAGATTCAGATGCAAGGAAACGCCGGGACACCTGCACCCCGGTGTTTCTAGCAGCCATGTTCACAATAGCCAAACTGTGGAAGGAGCCTCGGTGTCCATCGAAGGATGAATGGATAAAGAAGATGTGGTTTATGTATACAATGGAATATTACTCAGCCATTAGAAATGACAAATACCCACCATTTGCTTCAACGTGGATGGAACTGGAGGGTATTATGCTGAGTGAAGTAAGTCAATCGGAGAAGGACAAACAGTGTATGTTCTCATTCATTTGGGGAATATGAATAATAGTGAAAGGGAATATAAGGGAAGGGAGAAGAAATGTGTGGGAAATATCAGAAAGGGAGACAGAACATAAAGACTCCTAACTCTGGGAAATGAACTAGGGGTGGTGGAAGGGGAGGATGGCGGGGGGTGGGGGTGAATGGGTGTCGGGCACTGAGGGGGACACTTGACGGAATGAGCACTGGGTGTTATTCTGTATGTTGGTAAATTGAACACCAATAAATATAATTTATAAAAAAAATAAAAATCAATCATGTAATATACTACATTAATAGAATAAAGAAAAAATATAATAATCTCAATTTATGCAGAAAATAGTGTCACAATATCCAACCCCTTGCTGATAAAAACACTTTAAAAACTAGGATTTGAATATAATTTACTTAAAATATTAAAGAACATTTATAAAACTCCAGAGCCAACATTATACTCAACTGTGAAATGCTGAAAGTTATTCGCTGAAGATTAGAAACAAGACAAAGATGTCTACTTTTACCCTTTCTGTATTGCACTGGAAGCTCTATCTACAGCAGTTAGAAAAAAAGTAAACATCCAAATAGGAAAGCGAGAAGTGAAATTATCTCTATTTGCAGATGGCATGAACTTATATATAGAAAACCCTAAAGAAAAAGCATGTAGAGATAAATGAATTTAGCAAGGTTGAAGATAGCTAGATCAATGCACATTAATCACTTACATTTATATGTCTGCAATAAACAATTCAAAAGTGAAATTAATGGAACAATTCTATTTAAATATTATCAAACAGAACAAAATACCTAAGAGTAAACTTAACCTGGGAAGTACAGTACTTGTAAATTGAATATTAATAAATATTGCTGAAAGTAAGACCTGAGTGAAGGTAAAGCTGTTCAATGTTTATGCATTGGAAGACTTAATATTGTTTAAATGGCAATACTACCCAAATTGATATACAGATTCAATGTAATCACTATTAAAATCCCAATTACCATTTTTGCATAAATGAAAAGGCCAATCTTAGAATTCATATGGAATCACAAAAGATCCCAAATAAATGAAACAATCTAGTAAATGAAAAACAAAGTTGAAAGATGCACACTTCCCAATTTTAAAACTTATTTATAAAGCTACAGTAATTAAATAATGTAGAGCTTGCCTAAAATAGACATATTATCAATAGAATGGAATTTATTTTTTTATTTTTATTTTTATTTTTTGTATAGTTTTTTATTGGAGTTCGATTTGCCAACATGTAGTATAACACACAGTGCTCATCTTGTCAGGTGCCCCCCTCAATGCCCATCACCCAGTCACCCCATCCCCCATCCCACCTCCCTATCCACTATCCCTTGTTCATTTCCCAGAGTTAGGAGTCTCTCATGTTCTGTCACCCTCTCTGATATTTCTCACTCATTTTCTCTCCTTTCCCCTTTAATCCCTTTCACTATTTTTTATACTCCCCATATGAATGAAACCATATAATGTTTGTCCTTCTCTGATTCACTTACTTCACTCAGCATAATACCCTTCAGTTCCATCCATGTTGAAACAACTGGATTTAGAGTCTGATATAACCCCATAGTCTATAGTCAATTGATTTTTTTTGACAAGTGTGCCAGACCATTTAATACAGGAAATAGTCTCTTCAAGAAATGATGCTGCACCAACTAGATATCCACGCATAAAAGAATGAAGTTGGACTCCAGTGTACACAGCACTTAGCTAAAAATGGATCATCAACTTAAATGTATGAGCTGAAAGTATAAAACTCTCAGAAGAAATCAGGAGAAATTCTTCTTGGTATTGAATTGGACAGAAGCACAAATAACAAAGAAAAATAAATTTGGCTATTAAAATAGAAATTTTTGTACACTAAGAGACATTATCACAAAAGTGAAAAGACATCCTATAAAACAGCAAAAAGTACTTGAAATTCATATATCTGATAAGGGTTCAGTGTCCAGAATATAAAAAGAACTTTTGATTCTATAACAAAAAGAAAAACAGCCTATTTTTTTTAAATGAGTGAAGAACTTGAATAGACGTTTCTCCAAATAAGATCTACAAATGACCAGCAAGCACATCAGAAGATGTTCAACATCATGAGTCATTAGGGACATGTGAATTGAAACCACAATGAGACACTATTTTATACCTGCTAGATGATGACCCCCCTCCCCATAAAAAGAGAGAAAGCATCAAGTGTTGGTAAAGATGTGAAGAAATTGAAATACTTGTCCATTGCTGGTGGGGATGTAGAATGATGCAACCACTGTGAAAAACAGAATTTTGTTCTTCAAAAAACTTAACATAGAATTCCCATAAGACTTAGGAATTCCACTAATTGCTATTTACCAAAAAATAAAATGAGAGTATTCAAACATAACTTGTAAACAATTGTTCTTAAGGCAGTATTAAAAAAAGGCCAATAAGTGGAAATAGTCTAAATGTCCATTAACTGATCAAAGGATAAACAAAATATCATATAGACATTCAATGGAAAATTGTTGAGTGATACAAAAAATACTAATGCATGTGACAACGTAATAAACCTTAAAAACATGCTAAGTAACTAAAGTATGACACAAAGATCACTTATTGTATGATTCAAATTACATAAAATATCCAAAATAGTTGAATCCATACAGAAAGGAAGGAGATTAAAGACTGTCAGAAGCTGGGAGAAGGACAAATTTGGATTAACTATTTAATGGCGGAAATACCCCCTTTTTGGAGGTGATGAAAATATTTAGGAACTAGGCTATGATATTACACAACATTGTGTATTACCAAATGTCAGTCAACTGTACATTGTTAGTTTTATGTTATGCAAATTTTACCTCAATATAAAAAAAGACAGAGATTGGCAAATGGGATTTACAAAACATGATTCAATAGTATGCTGTCTATAAGAAATTCACTTCAAATACAATGACACAGGTAGTTTAAAAGTAAAGAGATGGAAAAATATGCAAATATTTATTTTTAAAGGACTGGTTATATTGATATAAGATACAGTAGATTTGAGTAAAGAAAATTACAAGAGATAGACATTATATAATGATAAGAATCCATCAGGAAGGCATGATTATCTTACATGTGTATGCATCAAGCAGCAAAGCCTTACATAAATGAAACAAAACTGATAAAACTGAAAGAAGAGACAACAAATCCAAAATTATAGTTGAGGTCTTCAACATCTACTGTTGGTATTTAATATAACTACTAGACAAAAATGAGCAAAGATATAGGAGAACTCAACAGTTCTATAAACCAGCAAGTTCTGATAACATTTACAGAACACTCAACAACACTCAGTAGTCATTCTTGTCAAGTTTCTATCAAATATTCACCAACACAGACCATATCTAGGCCATATAAAAATATCAATGAATTAAATAATTTAAATCATACAGAGTAAATTCTTTGAATGAAATGGAACCAAACTGTAAGTCAATGACAAGAAGACAACAGGAAATCTAGAAAAGCTATGGAAACTAAACAACACAATTCTCAGGAATCCTTGGGTCAGAAAGGAAATACCAAAAGAAAAAAATACAACTGAATGAAAATACAAATTCAACATATCAAAAGATTTATGATGCAGTTAATGCAGAACTGAGATAGAAATTTATAGCATTAAATGTTTACATTAGAGGAGACTAAAGGTCACAAATCATCATCTTAGTTCCTACTTAAATAAATTAGAAGTAAGAGTAAAATAAACCTAATAAGAAAGGAGATAATAGAGATAATTAAATTAAGATGTAGTTTGCTCCTTCTGGAACCAGGAATAAGAGTTCTACTCTGGGAATGGGGGCTCCCATCTTCAAGACAGCTGTTAAGGTGGGAAAGGAGTGGAGAAGAGTAGATAAAAACATCAGAAAATTTTCTTAATTTTTCTTGATTCAGCATATGCTTTATTGCTGTAAAGATTTTACAGAATTCTGAGAACATTTTTTTCTGACTGTTTTTTCTAATTTTTTGTGTTTCTGTGAAGGGATAGACCCTTGGAGCTATCTACTCTGCCATTTTCTTCTCTTTTGAGGAATAATCTCATACAGAATTATAGGTTGATAGGCTTTTACTTTCAAAATTTAAACATTTCATATCACTCTGTTTCCTTTTTAAAAAATTTTAATTCCAGTGTAGTCAGCATACAGTTTCATATATGTACAATATAGTGATTCAACAATTCCATATATTAGTGCTTATCAAAATGGTATACTCTTAATTCTCTTCACTTAGTTCACTCATTCCTTTGTTTCTTAGATGCCACATATGCATGCCACTATTTTCTTGCTTGTATAGTTTCTAAAGTGAAATACAATGTATTTTTTTTCTTGCCCTGGTTTCTTTCAAGATTTTCTGTCTTTAGTTTGGCAGTTTGAATATGATATGCCTAGCTGTGGTTTTTTGTTTTTGTTTTTGTTGGATTATTTTTTCTTGTCTGTTTTTCTTTTTGTAATTTTATTCTCCTTCAAGATCTTTGAGCTTCCTGGTTTTTTGTTTTGGTGACTATCATTGATTTAGAAAAATTAATTACTTCAAATATTTCCTCTGTTCCTTTCTCTCCTTCTATTCCCATTACACATTACACATTTTTGCAATTGTCTCACACTTCTCGAAGATTGTTATTTTTTAAAATTATATTTTCTCATTGTAATTCAGTTTAGAAAATCTTTGGCATATCTTCAAACTCACAGATTCTTTCTTTACCATTGTTCAATTTACTGATGAACCCATCAAAGGCATTCTTCATTTTTGTGACAGTGTTTTTTATTTCTAGCATCACATTTTGAATCTTTTATAAAATTTGTATCTTTCCACTTATTTACATTGCTCATATATTCTTGAATGTTGCACACTTTTTATGTCAGAGCCCTTGTTATATTAATCATTGTTATTTTAAATTCCTGGTATGGCAATTTTTAATCTCTGTCATATCTGAGTATCATTTTGATGCTTGCTTTGTCTCTTCAAACTGTGTCTTTTCATGCTTTTATCATGTCTTGTAATTTTTTGGTGAAAAAAACAGAATATATTGGATAATAGGTTCTGAAATTAATAGGACTTAGTTTTTGCTGTAGTTGTTGGTGTTGGAAGCTTCAGTATCTTCTGGTGTCTTTGTCCTAGTTTTTCCTATTGTTTTTGATCTTCCTAGAAATTTACACTTAAAAAGAGACTGTGTCTTGTACATCTTTCAGTTATAATCCACCGTTAATATACTGGAGATATGGTGGTATGATATTGGGGAAGAGAAGTGTTCTATAATCTCATGATTAAATCCCCCTGGGTTATGACTTTCAGAAGAGTGACTTGGCCTGTTTTTTTCTTTCCTTATGTGAGAGAAGAGGCCAAAGGAGGCTTAATTCATTCAATTTCTGTCCCCCTAATTCAGACAATATTCATGCAAAGCCCAGACTGCTGCCGTGGGGAATGGGATGCTGAGGATATTTCAAAAATAGTTACTATTCCTGTAGGCATATGTTTAAATGATTCCTTTTCACCTCCGCATGACTGGATCATGAAGGTGAGAACCTGTTGGAGCCCCTGGAGATAAAGCTTACAAAAATGTGGGTATCTCCCAAAACTGGGCCTTTTAGCTTCCCATGTAGTCTACACTGCAGCAATTCATCAATTATCACTCAAGTGTATCTGCCAGTTGCCGGTTTCTGCAGTTTCTGCTCCTAGCAAGCTGTGATTCTCTGTATTTGCCAATCATTTCACCTTCCAGGTGGTGGTTATCCTAGTGACTTCAATTCTTTGGTTAGTCTAGGAAGAGTTATTGATTTTAGTTTGTTCACAATTTTTTCTCATGGATATAGTAGTGATGATTTCTAATTTCCTTACATGTCAGAGCATAAACCAAAAGTCTGTCATTTTCTTTCCTGTGATCTCATTCTCTTGTTTTGTTATCAGGATGGTATGGGCCTCATAGAATGAGCTGCGAGTTTTTCTTCCTTCCACATTTTTTTTGGAAGAGTATGTGAAGGCTTAGTGTTAATTATTTAAATGTTTGATAGAATTCAATCTTTTCAATTGTAAATGGTCTATTCTCATTTTTCTATTGCTTCAATGTTGGTGGTGTGTGTGCCTCTCAAAGAATTTGTCCATTTCTTATAATTTATCTATTTTTTTGACATTCACAGGTTCGCAATATTCCTTCATAATTCTTTTTATTTCTGTGAGGTGAGTAGTGCTGTTTCTACTTTCATTCCTTTAGTAGTATTCTACTACTAAACAGTAGTGCTGTTTCTACTTTTATTCTACTTTTTTTCCTTTATTCTAAAGTTCGACTTTAGAACTTGAATCTTTTCTTTCTTGTTTTCTCAGTCTAGCTAATGTCAATATCATTGGTATTTCCTAAGAGCCAACTTTAGTTCCATTAATGTTCTGTCTTGTTTTTCTTCTTCACTATTTATTTCTGTGCTAATTTTTATTATTTATTCCTTCTATGTTGGGTTAAACTTTCTCTTTTTTTATTTTTTATTTTTTATTTTTTTTTATTTATTTACGATAGTCATACAGAGAGAGAGAGAGAGGGGCAGAGACACAGGCAGAGGGAGAAGCAGGCTCCATGCACCGGGAGCCTGACGTGGGATTCGATCCCGGGTCTCCAGGATCGCGCCCTGGGCCAAAGGCAGGCGCCAAACCGCTGCGCCACCCAGGGATCCCAACTTTCTCTTTTTTTATAGTGGAAAGTTAAATCATTGATTTGGATCTTTCTTCTTTTTTAAGTATAAGCACACATTATTATAAATTTCCACTTAAGCCCTGCTTTAGCTACATCCACAAAATTTTAGTATGATGTTTCTTCAATTTCACTAATTTCAAGTTCTTTCTAATTTATCTTGTAGTTTGTTCTTTGACTTTTCAGGTCTTTAAGAGTGTATTGTTTTATTTCCACATCATTGTGAATTTCCCAAATTTACTTCCATTATTGATTTCTAATATAATATCTAAGTAGTCACAAAATATATGTTGAATGATTTCAGTTCTATTAAATATGTTGATGTGGGTTTTATGGCCCTACAATCTTTTTGGAGAATTTTCCATGGCATTTGGGAAGTATGTGTATTCTATTATTTTTGAGTGGTGTAAACTACAGATTTCTGTTAGGGGTTAAGTTTTTTTATTTCTTCATTGATCTTGCCTAGTTGATCTACTCTTTGTTCAGAGTTTATGGAGGCACAATTGACAAATAAAAATTTAACATATTTAGGGTTTACAACATAATGATTTCATATAAGTATGTACTGTAAAATGATTGCTACAATCAAGTTAATACATCACCTCATATAGTTACCTCATATAGTTACCTTATTTTTTCATATGCTGAATATACTTAGGATCTCTCTTTGCATATTTTGAATATATAATACAGTATTAAGTACAGTCATTATGTTTTACAATAGATTCCAAGAACTTAATCATCATATAACTGAATTTAATACTCTGTGACCAAAATCTGCCCTCTTCCCTCACCTCCTAGCACCTGACAACTACCTGACTTGATAACTAACTCTCTGATTCTATGAATTTGACTTTTTTAGATTCCACATGTAAGTGAAATTATATGGTATAGTTGACATTTGAACAATATGGGTTGGAACTGTGCAAGTCCACTTATGTGTGGACTTTTTGACAGTACTATAAATTAGATTTTCCTTATAATTTTTAAAAGTTTTTATTCTAATTCATTACTTAACATACAATGTTATATTAGTTTCAGGTATACAATATAGTAATTCAACACTTTCATACATCACCCTATGCTCATCACAAGTGCACTGTTTAACTCCCATCACTTATTTCACCCACCCCCTCCACCTACCTCCCTTCTGGTAAACACCAGATTATTCTCTGTAATTGAGAGTCTGTTTCTTGCTTTGACTCTCTCATTGTTTTCCCTTTGCTTATTTGTTTTGTTTCTTAAGTTCTGTATATGAGTGAAATCATATGGTATTTATCTTTCCCTGACTTATTTTGCTTAGAGAGTATTCTCTAGATCCATTTATGTCATTGAAAATGGCAAGATTTCATCCTTCTTTTTTATATATCCCATCATCCCTAAAGATATATATATATATATATATCCATAATATCTACAGCTATTGTAGATAATGCTGCTATAAACATTGGTGCATTTATCCCTTCAAATCAGTATTTTTGTATCATTTGGGTAAATACCTAGTATGGCAATTGCTAGATAATAGGTTAGTACTAATTTTAACTTTTTGAGGACCTCCATATTTCTCCAACAGTGCAAGAAGGTCCCATTTTCTCCACATCGTCACCAACACTTATTGTTTTCTGTGTTGTTGATTTTAGTCATTCTGACTAGAGTGAGGTGATATCTTGTAGTTTTGACTTGTATTTCCCTAATGTTGAGTAATGTTGAGCATCTTTTCATATGTCTGTTAGCCATCTAGATGTCTTCTTGGGAAAAATGTCTATTGATGGTTTCTGCCCATTTCTTAACTGTATTATTTTTTGGGGGGGGTGGTGTTGAGTTTGATAACTTCTTTATATATTTTGGGTACTAACCCTTTATCAGATATGCCATTTGTAAATATCTTCTATTATGTACATTGCCTGTCAGTTTTGTTGAGTGTTTCCTTCATGACGCAGAAGCTTTTTGTTTTGATGAAGTCCCAATAGTTCACTTTTGCTTTTGTTTCCTTTGACTCAGTAAAAAGTTGCTATGGCCAATGTCAAAGAGATTACTGCCTGTGCTCTCCTCTAGGATTTTGAAGGTTTCCTGTCCCACATTCAGGTCTTTACATCCAATTGGAATTTATTTTTGTGTATGGTGTAAGCAATTGGACCACTTTTGTTCTTTTGCATGTTTCCAGTTTTCTTAACACCATTTGTTGAAGAGACTGTCTTTTATGATTGAGTATTCTTTCTTGCTTTGTCAAAGATTAGTTGATCATACAGGTGTAAGTCCATTTCTGGGTTTTCTATTTTCTTCTACTGCTCTGTGTGTCTGTTTTTGTGCCAGACCATACTGTCCTGATGACTACAGCTTTGTAACATAGCTTGAAGTCAGAAATTGTCATGCCTCCAGCTTTGGTTTTCTTTTTCAAGATTTCTTTGGTTATTTGTTTTTTTTTTTGTTGTTGTTGTTGTTTCATTCAATTGTTAGAATTGCTTGTTCTACCTCTGTGAAAAACGGTGGTGGTGTTTTGAGTGAGACTGCATTAAAAGTGTAGATTGTTTTGGGTAGTATAGATTTTTTAACAATATTTGTTCTTCCAATCCATGAGCATGAAATGTCTTTTCATTTTTTTGTGTCATCTTCAATTCTTTCATCAGCATTTTATTGTTTTCAGAGTACAGATCTTTTATCCTGGGTAAATTTAATCCAATGTATCTTATGAGTTTTGGTGCAATTGTAAATAAGAGTGATTTCTTCATTTCTCTTTTTGCTGCTTTGTTCTTTATGTATAAAAATGCAATAGTTTTCTGCACCATGATTTTGAATCCTGTTACTTTACTGAATTCATTTATTAGCTCTAGTAGTTTTTGGTGGAATCTTTACCATTTTCTTTTTTTAAAGATTTTATATATTTATCCCTGAGAGACACACAGAGAGAGGCAGAGACATAGAGGGAGAAGCAGGCTCCTCGCAGGGATCCTGATGTGGGACTCAATCCCGGGACTCCAGGATCATGCCCTGAGCCAAAGGCAGATGCTCAAGCGCTGAGCCACCCAGGAGTCTCACTTTACCATTTTCTAATGAGAATATTATGTCATCTACAAAAAAGGTTTTGCTTTTTCCTTACTATTTTGATTGCCTTTTATTTGCTTTTGTTGTCTAATTGCTGTGGATAGGACTTCCAGTATTATGATTAATAAAAATGATGAGATTGGACATCCTTGTATTGTTCTTAATCTTAGCGGGGGCACTCTCAGTTTTCCCCCATCAATGATGATATCTGCTGAGGGTTTTTTGTATATGGTCTTTATTATGTTGAGGTATGTTTGCTGTAAACCTACTTTGTTGAGGGCTTTTTTTCATGAATGTATGTTATATTTTGTCAAATGCTTTTTCTGCATTATTAAGATGATCATATGGTTTTTATCCTTTCTCCTATAGAAGTGATGTATCCTGGTGATTGATTTGAAAATATTGAACTACCCTTGCATCCCAGGAATAACTTCTACTTGATCATGTTGAGTGATTTTTGATTTTTTTTAATTTTTTTTATTTATTTATGATAGTCACACACACACACACACACAGAGAGAGAGAGAGAGAGAGAGAGAGAGGCACAGAGACATAGGCAGAGGGAGAAGCAGGCTCCATGCACCGGGAGCCCGGTGTGGGATTCGATCCTGGGTCTCCAGGATCGCGCCCTGGGCCAAAGGCAGGCGCCAAACCGCTGCGCCACCCAGGGATCCCTGATTTTTTAAATGTATTTTTGGATACTATTTGCTAGCATTTTTTGTTGAGGAATTTTGTATCTATGTTCATCAGAGATATTGACTAGTTCTCTTTTGCTTTGATGTCTTTATATTTTTGGTATCACTTGCCTCATAGAATGAATTTGGAAGTTTTATTTCTTCTATTGTTTAAAGAGAGTTTGACTAACATAGGTATTAACTGTTCTTTAAATGTTTTGTAGATCATACAGGTAATATAAAAAATGGTGAAAGGGATTATAGGGGAAAGTAGAGAAAATGAGTAGGAAAAAATAGAGAAGGTGACAAAACATGAGAGACTGCTAACTCTGGGAAATGAACAAGGGGTAGTGGAAGGGGAGGTGAGCGAGTGAAGGGGAGGTGAGCGAGGGTGACTGGGTAATGGGCACTGAGGGGAACACTTGACAGGACGAGCACTGGGTGTTATACTATATGTTAGCAAATTTAAGTCCGATAAAAATATATTTTAAAAATGTAAAAAAATAAAAAAATAAATGTTTTATAGAATTTGCCTGTGAAGCTATCTTGTCCTTGACTTTTGTTTTGTTTGATTACTTATTCAATCTCCTTGCTGGTAACCAATATGTTCAAATTTTCTATATTTTCCTGCTTTAATTTTGGTAAGTTATATGTTTCTATGAATTTATCCATTTCTTCCAGGTGTCTATTTTTTTGGTATATTGTCTTTAATAATATTTGTTTATAATTGTAATTATGTGGTGTTGGTTTTTATATCTCCTCTTTCATTGATGATTTTGTTTATTTTAAGTTCTAGCTCTCTCTGTCTCTCATATGAGAGAGGCCAAATGAGAGAAGCTAGAGGTTATCAATTTTTTTCATATTTTCAAAGAACCAGACCCTAGTTTCATTGACCTGTTGTATTTTGTTTTTAGTTTCCAGACCATTTGTTTCTACCCTAGTCTATAATTTCTTTCCTTCCACTGGTTTTTAGTTTTGTTTATTGTTCTTTTTCTACCTTCCTTAGATGTAAATTTGGGCTATTTATTTGAAATTTTTGTTGCTTCCTGAGGTAAGGTGTAGTGGCTACAAACTTCCCTCTTAGAACTGCTTTTTCTGCACTCCTAAAGTTTTGGACTGTTATGTTGTTGTTTTAAAAAATATTTTATTTATTTATTTATTCATGAGAGACACAGAGAGAGGCAGAGACACAGGCAGAGGGAGAAGCAGGCTCCCTATGGGGAGCCCCATGTGGGACTCGACCCCAGGACTCTGGGATCACTCCCTGAGCCAAAGGTAGACACTCCATCACTGAGCCACTCAGGGGTCCCCGGACTATTATGTTTTAATTTTTACTTGTTTCCATGTATTTTTTTGTTTCTTCTTTGATTTCTTGATTTATCCATTCATTATTTATTAGTATGCTATTTAACCTATGTATGTTTATGGTCCTTCGAGATTTTTTTTTTCTGGTTGGCTTCTAGTTTCATAATATTTTGTTCAGAAAAGATACATGATATAATTTTGATTTCATATTTGACTAGGTTTGTTTTGTGGTCTAATTCGTGATCTATCCTGGAGACTGTTACATATGCACTTGAATTAGAATATGTATTCTGCTGTTTAGAATGGAATGCTCTGAAAATATCTACTAAATCCATCTGGCCCAGTGTGTCATTCAAAGCCATTGTCTCTTTACTTATTTTCTATTTAAATGACCTGTCCATTGATATAAAGAGACTGTTAAATTCCTGCTGATTATTTCCTTTGTGTTTGTTATAACTGTTTTATGTGTTTGGATGCTCCCATGTTGGGTGCATAAATACTTATAATTGGTATATCTTTTTGTCCAATTGTCCCCTTTATTATTATATAATAATTTCTTTGCCTTTTGTTACAGACTTTATTTTAAAGTCTATTTTGTCTGATATAAGTTTGCTACTCTGGCTTTCTTTGGACATCTTAAAAATTAAATTTGTATGTTAATATTTACATGTTAAATATTTGTATGTTACATATTTTCCCATGCCCTCATTTTCAATCTGCAGATGTAAAAAGAGTAGGCAGCATATTAGATGGGCTTTGTTTTTATACCCACTGTGACACACTCTGTCTTTTGATTGTAGTATTTAGTCAATTTACATTCAAAGTAATTATCGATATGCAATTTTTGCCATATTGTTACTTGTTTTGTGATTGCTTTTGCAGTTTTTCTCTTGTTTCTTCTCTTTCTCTCTTTCATGGTTTGCTTTGTTTCTTTCATGTTATACTTGGATTTCCTACTCTATTTTTCCCATATGCATTACTGTTTTTAGAATTGTGGTTATCATTCTGTTTTATTTTTTATATTATATATTTATAAATATATTTAGTTTTTTATTGGAATTCATTTGGCAACATACGGCATAACACCCAGTGCTCATCCCACCATTGCTACCCTCATTGCCCATCACCCAGTGACCCCAACCCCCCCGCCCACATCCTCTTCCACTACTCCTTGTTTATTTCCCAGAGTTAGGTGTCTCTCATGTTTTGTCACCCTCACTGATATTTTCACTCATTTTATCTCCTTTCCCTCTATTCCCTTTCACTAATTTTTACATTCCCCAAATGAATGAGACCATAAAATGTTGTCCTTTTCCGATTGACTTATTTCACTCAGCATAATACCCTCCAGGTCCTAACATGTCGAAGAAAATGGTGGGTATTTGTCGTTTCTAATGGCTGAGTAATATTCCATTGTATACATAAACCACATATTCTTTATCCATTCATCTTTCAATGGACACTGAGGCTCCTTCCACAGTTTGGCTATTGTGGACATTGCTGCTAGAAACATTGGGGTGCAGGTGTCCCAGCGTTTCACTGCATCTGTATCTTTGGGCTAAATCTCCAGCAGTGTAATTGCTGGGTCAAAAACTAGCTCTATTTTTAACTCTTTGAGGAACCTCCACACAGTTTTCTAGAGTGGCTGTACCAGTTCACATTCCCACCAGCAGTACAAGAGGATTCCTCTTTCTCCACATCCTCTCCAACATTTGTTTCCTGTCTTGTTAATTTTCACCATTCTCACTGATGTGAGGTGGTGTCTCATTGTGGTTTTGATTTGTATTTCCCTGATGGCAAGTGATGTAAAGCATTTCCTCATATGCTTGTTGGCCATATCTATTTCTTCCTACTGAGATTTCTATTCATGTCTTATGCCCATTTCATGATTGGATTGTTTCGTTCTTTGCTGTTGAGTTTAATAAGTTCTTTATAGATCTTGGACACTAGTCCTTTATCTGATAGGTAATTGGCAAATATGTTCTCCCATTCTGTAGCTTGTCTTTTAGTTTTGTTGACTGTTTCTTTTGCTGTGCAGAAGCTTCTTAACTTGAGGAAGTCCCAATAATTCATTTTTGCTTTTGTTTCTCTTGCCTTCATGGATGTATCTTGTAAGAAGTTGCTGTGGCCAAGTTCAAAAAGCGTGTTGCCTGTGTTCTCCTCTAGGATTTTGATGAAATCCTGTCTCACATTTCGATCTTTCATCCATTTTGAGTTTATCTTTGTGTACGGTGTAAGAGAATGGTTTAGTTTCATTCTTCTGCTTGTGGATGTCCAATCTTCCCAGCACCATTTATTGAAGAGACTGTCTTTTTTTCCAGTGGATACTCTTTCCTGCTTTGTCGAATATTAGTTGACCATAAAGTTGAGAGTCCACATCTAGATTCTCTATTATGTTCCATTGATCTATGTGTCTGTTTTTGTGCCAGTACCACACAGTCTTGATGACCACAGCTTTGTAGTACAACCTGAAATCTGTCATTGTGATGCCCCGAGCTATGGTCTTCTTTTTTAATATTCCCCTGGCCATTCAGGGTCTTTTCTGATTCCACACAAATCTTAAGATGATTTATTCCAACTCTCTGAAGAAAGTCCATGGTATTTTGGTAGAGATTGTATTAAATGTGTCAATTGCCATGAGTAACATTGACATTTTCACAATATTAATTCTTCCAATCCATGAGCATGGAGTATTTTTCCATCTCTTTGTGTCTTCCTCAATTTCTTTCAGAAGTGTTCTGTAGTTCTTAGGGTACAGATCCATTACCTCTTTGGTTAGATTTATTCCTAGGTATCTTATGCTTTTGGGTGCAATAGTAAAGGGGATTGACTCCTTAATTTCTCTGTTGTCAGTCTCCTTGTTAGTGTATAGAAATGGCACTGACTTCCGGGCATTGATCTTGTATCCTGCCACACTGCTGAATTGCTGTATGAGTTCTAGCAATCTTGGGGTGGAGTCTTTTGGGTTTTCTATGTAGAGTATCATGTAATCTGCAAAGAGGGAGAGTTTGACTTCTTCTTTGCCAATTTGAATGCCTTTTATTTCTTTTTGTTGCCTGATTGCTGAGGCTAGGACTTCTAGTACTATGTTGAATAGCAGTGGTGAGAGTGGACATCCCTGTCGTGTTCCTGATCTTAGGGGATAGGCTTCCAGTGTTTCCCCATTGACAATAATATTTTCTGTGGGCTTTTCGTAGATGGCTTTTAAGATGCTGAGGAATGTTCCCTCTATCCCTACACTCTGAAGAGTTTTGATCAGGAATGGATGCTGTATTTTGTCAAATGCTTTCTCTGCATCTATTGAGAGGATCATAGGGTTCTTGTTTTTTCTTGCTGATATGATCAATCACATTGATTGCTTTACGAGTGTTGAACCAGCCTTGCATCCCGGGGATAAATCCCACTTGGTCCTGGTGAATAATCTTCTTAATGTACTGTTGCATCCTATTGGCTAGTATCTTGTTGAGAATTTTTGTATCTGTGTTCAGCAGGGATATTTGTCTATAATTCTCCTTTTTTGGTAGGATCTTTTTCTAGTTTTGGAATTAAGGTGATTTCTGGCCTCATAGAGCGAGTTTGGAAGTATTCTATCTCTTTCTATCTTTCCGACAGATTTAAGAATAAGTATTGTTTCTTCTTTCAATGTTTGATTGAATTCCCCTGGGAACCCATCTGGCCCTGGACTCTTGTGTCTTGGGAGGTTTTTGATGACTGCTTCAATTTCCTCCCTGGTTATTGGCCTGTTCAGGTTTTCTATTTCTTCCTGCCCCAGTTTTGGTAGTTTGTGGTTTTCCAGGAATGCGTCCATTTCTTCTAGATTGCCTAATTTATTGGCATAAAGCTGCTCATAATAAGTTTTTACAATATTTTGTATTTCCTTGGTGTTGGTGGTGATCTCTCCTTTCTCATTCATGATTTTATTAATTTGAGTCTTTTCTCTCTTCTTTTTATTAAGGCTGGCTAATGGTTTATCTGTCTTATTAATTCTTTCAAAGAACCAACTCCTGGTTTTGTTAATCTGTTCCACAGTTCTTCTGGTCTCTATTTCATTGAGTTTTGCTCGAATATTTATTAACTCTCTTAATCTTCTGGGTGTAGGATCTATTTGCTGTTTTTTCTTCAGCTCCCTTAGGCACAAGGTTAGCTTTTGTATTTGGGTTCTTTCCAGTTTTTGGATGGATGCTTGTATTGCGATGTATTTCCCCCTCAGGACTGCTTTTGCTGTATCCCAAAGATTTTGAATGGTTGTGTCTTCATTCTCATTAGTTTCCATGAATCTTTTTAATTCTTCCCTAATTTCCTGGTTGACCCTTTCATCTTTTAGCAGGATGGTCCTTAACCTCCATGTGTTTGAAATCCTTCCAAACTTCTTTGATTTAGTTCTTATTTCAAAGCATTATGGTCTGAAAATATGCAGGGGACAATCCCAATATTTTGGTATCGGTTAAAACCTGATTTGTGACCCAGTATGTGGTCTATTCTGGAAAAAGTTCCATGTGCACTTGAGAAGAATGTGTATTCAGTTGAGTTTGGATGTAAAGTTCTGTAAATATCTGTGAAATCTATCTGGTCCAGTGTATCATTTAAAGCTCTTGTTTCTTTGGAGATGTTGTCCTTAGAAGACCTGTCGATTGTAGAAAGCACTATATTCAAGTCACCAAGTATAAGTGTATTATTATCTAAGTATGTCTTAACTTTCTTTATTAATTGATGGATATACTTGGCGGCTCCTACATCGGGGCATAAAGATTCATGATTGTTAGGTCCTCTTGTTGGAATGATCCTTTAAGTATGATATAGTGTCCCTCTTCATCTCTTACTACCATCTTTGGGATAAACTTTTTTTTATCTGAAATAAGCATGGCTACCCTAGCTTTCTTTGAGGACCATTTGAATGGTAAATGGTTCTTCAACCTTTCATTTTCAGACTGTAGGTGTCCTTAGGTCTAAAATGAGTCTCTTGTAGACAGCAAATAGACGGGTCTTGCTTTTTTATCCAGTCTGAAACCCTGCGCCTTTTGATGGGGTCATTAAGCCGTTTCATGTTCAGAGTTACTCTTGAAAGATATGAATTTAGTGTCATCATGATACCTATTCAGTCCCTGTTTTTGTGGATTGTTCCCTTGGACTTCCTCTATTATAGAATCCCCCTTGGTATTTCTTGCAGAGCCAGTTTGATGGTGACATATTCTTTCAGTTTCTGCCTATCTTGGAAGCTCTTTATCTCTCCTTCCATTTTGAATGAGAGCCTTGCTGGATAAAGTATTCTTGGCTGCATGTTCTTCTCATTTAGGACCCTGAATATATCCTGCCAGCCCTTTCTGGCCTGCAAGGTCTTTGTGGAGCAGTTTGCTGTTATTCTGATTCTTCTCCTCATAAAAGTTATGGATTTCTTTTCTTTTGCTGCTTTAAGGTTCTTCTCTTTATCTTTGTAATTTGCAATTTTCACTATTAAATGTTGAGGTGTCGAGTGGGTTTTATTGATTTAAGGGGGGGATCTCGCTATCTCCTGTTCTGAATGCCTGTTTCCCTTCCCAAGTTAGAGAAGTTCTTAGCTATGATTTGTTCAAATACACTTTCTGGACCTCTGTTCCTTTTGGCGCCCTCGGGAACTCCAATTAAACAAAGATTTTTCCTTCTGAGGCTGTCATTTATTTCCCTTAACTTATCCTCATGATCTTTTAATTGTTTGTCTCTTTTTTTGTCAGCTTCCTTCCTTGCCATCAACTTGTCTTCTATGTCACTCACTCGTTCTTCCACCTTGTTAACCCTCGTTTTAGGACCTACAGTTTGGAATGCATCTCATTTAATTGATTTTTATTTTCTGCCTGATTATATCTAAATTCTGCAGTCATGAAGTCTCGTGAATCCTTTGTTTTTTCCTAGAGCCACCAGTAGCTTTGTAATTGTGCTTCTGAATTGGCTTTGTGACATTGAATTGTAATTGAAATTTTGTAACTCTGTGGGAGAGAGGACTGTTTCTGATTCTTTCTTTTGAGGTGAGTTTTTCCTTGTAGTCATTTTGCTCAGTGCAGAATGGCCAAAAACAAGTTGTACTAGAAAAAGGAGAAAAAGAGAAAAAAATGTAAAAAAATAAAAATAAAAATGGGGGGGAACAAACAGAAAACAAAAAACAAGGGGGAGTATTCTCTGATTCCATATACTGTAAATCCCTCGACTTCCCCTGAACTTTCCAGTGCTGCTTGGTCAATAACTTGCTTTTCCCCTGTCCTTCTAGCTGGTCTTCTTGGGGTGGGGCCTGCTGTGCTGATTATCAGGTGTATGCACCTGGGGGAGCTGCCCAGCCCCCTGCCAGGTGCACGGCTCAGTGGGAACTGTTTATCCTGTAAGGCCCCTGCTCAGTCCCAGATACAAGGTGACACCAGGAGGAACAACAGTGGTGGTGGCCAGTACTCCAACTCTGGAGGCAATTTCCGCAGTAACTACCACAGCTCCCAGTCTTCAGGGGCCTGGATGCTCCGGGGGCGGGGGGCGCCGATCTGCACAGCTCGGGACCTCTGGCAGCAAGAGCATCCTTGCTGCCCTGTGTCTTCCTGGCCTTTGCCTGTCCCAGGGGGAACACCGGATATCGGTCTGTGTCCCCCAGAGCCCTGGGCTCTGGGGCCTGCACTGCTGGAATTGTGCTCCCGGGGCTGCGCAGCCCCCTCCGTGCGGAGCCGCTGCCTGAGCTGCCACCCAAGCTGCTCCCGGGCCTGCTGGGCGCACGCTCTAGCCCTTTAGGGAGCTCGGCCTGCGGTGTGTGGTGTGCTCTCCCCCAGGGCGCAGTTCCTCTGTTAGTGCCCCTGGGATCCTAAGGGCATCCTTGCCCGTCCTAGGATCCTGCCCGAGTTCCTGCCAGTGCCTTTCCATCGGGAAAGATTGGTAAAGCTCCTGCCTCTCCGGGTCTAGGCTTTCCTGTCCTGGGGGCACTTGCCGTGGGGCCTTAGCCCGGCTCTTCGTGGTGGTCCCTCCCCTTTGGATGCTTTTTTATTTATTTTTTATCTGTCTTCCTACCTTGATAGAAGCGTAAACTCTTCTCACTGTAGCATTCCAGCTGTTCTCTCTTTAAATCTCAGACTGAATTCATAGGTTTTCAGGATGATTTGAAGGTTATCTAGGTAATTTGGTGGGGACAGGTGACTTGGGGACCCTACTCTTCCACCATCTTGCCCCACCTCCTCATTTTGTTTATATATAACATTTTCTGCATATACCAGTCTATATTAAGCTCATGGTTTTTAATTTTGTACTCATTTACTTCTTTCTTCACCACATTTCAGATATTTGGTATCATATTTTATATCCTTTTATTCTGTGCTTTTCTTAAGTGATTCTTACTGATATATTGGTAAGATATTACTAAGATACATATTGCTTTTGTACTTTCTTTCTTACTCTTTCTTATGTTTTTTTTGTTTTCCTCTCACAGCGTCCTTTAACACTTTTTTTGTAGGTCTAGTTTAATGGTCATGAATTCTTTTAGTTTTTGCTTGGTGAGAAACTCTTTATCTTTGTTTCTATTCTGAATTATATCCTTTCTGGATAAAGTGTTCTTGAGTACTGATTTTTCCCTTTCAGCACTTTGATTACATAATGCTACTTTCTTCTGGCCTGCAAAGTTTCTGCTGAAAAATCAGCTGATAGCCTTATGGGGTTTCCTTTGTATGTAACTGTCTTCTTTTCTCTTGCAAACTTTAATATTCTTTCTGTATCACTATTTTTGCCATTGTAATTACCACGTGTCTTGCTGTGGACCTCCTTGGGCTGAATTATTGGAGGATTTCTATGCCTTCCAAATCTGGATCTCCATTCCCCTCCCCAGATTCATGAATTTTTCAGCTTTTAATTCATCAAATATATTTTGTGCCCTCCTTTCTCTTCTTCTCCTTCTGGAAACTTCATTATGTGAATTTTATTATATTTGATGAGGTCAGTGAGTTCTCTAAGTTTATTCTTATTATGTGATATTTGGCTCTCACCTGTTCAGCTTATTTTTCATTATTCTCTCTTCCAGGTCACTGATAATTCCTCTGCTTCTTGTAGCCACAATTTATTCCATATATTGTATTTTTAATTTTCCTTATTGAGTTTTCCATCTCTCACATGTTATTTTTATCTCTTTGTCAATTATCTCAGTGCTGCCCTCCATCCTTTTCTGAAGTCAAGTGAATATCTTTATCATCATTATTTTAATTATGTATCAGGCATATTGCTTATTTCTCTTTCACTTAGATATCTTGCTGTGATTTTGTTCCGTCCTTTCATTTGGCACATATTCCTCTGTCTCCTCATTTTGTGTAGCTCTCCGTTTGTTTCTCTGTGTTACAAAATTCAGCTATGTTTTCTGCTCTTGCAAGTAGAGGCTTTGTGAAGAAGAGATCTTGTAGTGTCCTTTAGTGTAGTGTCTCTTGTTTACTAGAAACCAAACTTCAGTTCAATTTCCTATGTGTGTTGCCTATGTTGCTTTTGTGTCTGAGTCACTTTTCCTTTCAGTTCAGACATCTTGCGCTGACTCCTTGCTTGTTGTGGGCTGTGCTTGCTCTCTGTGATATTAGTGAGACCCAGGCAGTCAAGCTTTGAGGGGGTGTGACAACAGCTTGGCATCACATTCTGAGTAAGTGGCTAGGCAGGTTGTATGTGGCCATCATAAAATTTATGGTGAGCTAAGGGATGGGGTCAGTAGGTTTGGGGTGGGTGAGTCCTCAGGAGAACTTATGGATGGGGTGTACTGATAGCAGGTTAGGTAGCAGTTGTCTGTGCAGTGCTATCTCCCACAGGTGTCTCTATTTATGTTGGGGATAGAGGAGGAAAATGGCACCTGCTAGCTCCTTTGTTTCCAGAGAAGTCTCCAAACACATTGTGAAATCAGTATAAAGAGATCTCTTTCCCTTTCTGCAAACTATTGCTTCTATGTTGCCTCTCTTTGGGCTGTTGTCTCTTTTTAAGGGCGGGAAACAGCTATCACTGGCCCTCCCAGTTTGCTCAGTGCTGAGTCAGCAGACTTTTAAAGTTCCAGGCTCCAAGTCTTGCTGGTTATACAAACTCACAAAACTCACCCCTCTGGTTTTCAAGGTCAGATGTTATGAAGATTTGTTTTCCCCATGTGGGCTCCCTGGTGCTTAACCTGTCCATAATTATAACTCCCTCTTTCCTGTGGGCAGCTTTAGACCACCATTTTTCCTTTCCCAACCTCTCTATTGTGTATTCCTCTCTACATTTAGTTATGGAGTTTCTTTACTTGTCTTAGGATCACTCTCCAGTTTATTTATTCATACATGAGTGATACCCAGTTGGAAGCATGGGACAAGGTGAGCTTTGGGTTCTACTCTGCTATCTTCACATGTCTGTTTCATAACTGAGATATTTTCTTACATTTATATTAAGAAGACAGTGAGTTTTTTCAGAATGTATGGTGATAGCATAGTTAAGGATATGGCAATGTTGGACACACACAAAAATTGTAATAGACTAAACAATGTGGCAGAAATTGATTTTCAAAATTTACCACTTAGATTATTGGAGCAAAAAGTGATCCACACCAAAACAACATTTTATATAAACTCGCTTTCAGCAACTTTTTCTCTCTTCTATATCCTTTTTTTAAATTAAAAAAAAATTTTTTTTTATTTATGATAGTCACAGAGAGAGAGAGAGGCAGAGACACAGGCAGAGGGAGAAGCAGGCTCCTTGCACCAGGAGCCCGACATGGGATTCGATCCCGGGTCTCCAGGATTGCGCCCTGGGCCAAAGTCAGGCGCCAAACCGCTGCGCCACCAGGGATCCCTCTCTTCTATATCCTAAGCCATATTTTCCCACATTGAAACAATATTTCCACGAAGTGCTCAACTGCTGATTACATCCCTAGAACTAGCTTTATATTTTTACTCAATCTGTGCTTATGGTTCCTTCCTTAAATTTTTGTCTCCATTAATATCAAAAACTTAAATTTAGTGGCATTATTTATATTACACACATGCACACACATAGATGGCTAAACTCTGTAGATAAAGAAGTTATATATATGCTTTCCTGCCATATATATTTTTCCAATTTTCTCTTAGATCATCTTAAGCCAAACTAAGAGCATCATTACTTACAGTTCAATATCTCTACCATCCTGCCAACTTTGTTTTAATATCTCTATGTGGTTATCATTTTTTAAAAGTAAGCAAGAAAGCAAGTAATGACCTCAACACATACTAACACAGGCCTGAAGAAATGACCTTGGATTTATTTTAACACAGTATATTTGGCAGAAAATAATTGTGAAGCATTGTGTGTAAAGAGACTTTAATCTGCTATCTCTACTTGGAATGCATAACCTGTAGGCTCACTCCAGAGGCATGGCTGATATGTAAGTCTGACTCAACATGACCCTGAATATATATATATACACACAAAGTACACTGGCAACCAAATTTTCTTGTTTCTCTGTACCAAGTTCTCATACACACACACACACAAACACACGCACGCATGCACACCTAAGCCCTCACATGAATAAGTCATAAAATGTTTAAAGGGTGATTGATGTAAAACAAAACTGTGTATTAGTAACTATTAGATATTTCAGTGAGATGATAATGTCCATTCTGTATATTCTATTCTACACATTTCTTTTTTTTAAGATTTTATTTATTTATTCATAGAGACACACACACACACAGAGGCAGAGACACAGGCAGAGGGAGAAGCAGGTTCCATGCAGGGAACCCGATGTGGGACTCGATCCCGGATCTCCGGGATCACACCTCCGGCTGCAGGCAGCGCTAAACCTCTGCGCCACCAGGGCTGCCCTCTACACATTTCTATAAAGCTAAGTAAACATTACACTAGATTCAAATTCTCTTTATCCTACGTGATTAATTTACTACCTCACTCAGGTAACATAATTTATGCACTTATATTTATTTTCTTATTTTTTTACTCTCAAGTATGCATTGCCAGCATTAAAGATAAACAAATGAGAAGTAAAACCCATATACCAAACACAAATCTCAAACTTACCTGAAAAGAAATACACACAATGCTTGAATCTTAAAATTTTTCACTATGGAAGCTTGTCCTGATTAACTATCCATGGGAACATTTTTAAAATCAGTGTTATAAATTTTGTTTTCTCATTGTCATCCTTGCATGTATTGTCAGAATATAAATTATTATAATAAAAATGTTATAAAAACTGTGATTTATCCATATAATGGCTTTATCAGAGCATATTAATCTTAATATACAAGTTTTGCTTTGCAATTAATAATACTGTTTAAGTGATTGTTAATGAAAATCTATCTTGGTATGACTGTCAGCGTAATATTATGGTTTACTGAAAATGTCAGTGTTTGGAAGAGAATGCTCAACCTATACTGAAGACATCAATCTTTAGATCTTTAGATCCCAAGTTAGCACATTACCAATATTAGACAATATTCCTAGGAAATGTATTTTTGGACTAATTTGATGAGATATTTAAAACTTTCTATTAATATATGATATATGTGTAGAAAAATCCATGAACATACATTGTACAGCTCAATAAATTTGATCATCCAAATAAAACAACTAACCAAGACACAGATCAATATACAAATATTACAAGCATTCCAGAAACCACCAAAGTGTCTTATTTCCATGACTATCTCCCACAGGTCTTTCCATAAGAAACTTATTTTCAGATCATAGACTAGTAAATATACAACAGATATAGGTAAGGCAATTTCAAAATAGAACTAACTGACATATATAAAACACTGAATCCACAATGATAAAATTACATACTAATGTAATTATAAGTGCAAATAGATTATTTATTAAATTATGCCATATTTTGGACCATTATAGATATACATAATTATTCAAAAGTAATAAAATCAATTCAGAGTTTGTATTTCCATCATATGGAATTAGGTTAGAAACAATTAATAAAGACCAAGAGAAAAAGCCAAACTTCTTGGAAATTAATCAATGATCTTCTAACTACTCCATAATTCAAAAATAAATCCACACAGAATTTAGAAAATATACTTATATTAGTAATAAAAAAGATGTAAATGCTAAACTTGTAATCATGCAGCTAAAAAATGCTTACAGGGAAATTTAGAGTGAAAAACTATATATTAGAGTTGAGGAAGGCTTAAAAAAATCAATAAATTATATTTTACAAGAAGCTAAATTAAAAGAGTCAAATAAAAATCCAGAAAGGTATAAGGAAAAATTAAAGAGGTTAAGAGCAGAAATCAGGAAAATAGAAAGTAGACTTAAAAAGGAAAAAGTAACAACAGAAAATAATAATTTGAAGCAATTAATACAATTGAAACCCTCCTATCAAGAATAATCAAGAATGAGAGGTAACACAAAATATTAATACCTAAAAGATATACAAAATAAGAATATATTACTAAAAAATTTATAGTAATGAATTTGATATTTCAAATAGAATGCTCATTTGACTAGTAAGAATCTTGAGCAAATGATGTAGTCCCAAAGATATCAAAACTATATAAGTTCCTTTTTATAAAGAAAAAAAATGCAGAAAAAAAACTGAAATTTGGGGCATTTGAGGCAAAGAGGGTGGAGTTGTTCATTAGGGAAGAATCTAATGTGTCAGTTATATTTTTCTTCTATATCTGAGTCCTGTGCTATTATGTAGCATCCTAATATGGACAAGTTACTGCATAGATATTATGCATCAATATGCTATTACATTGCTTGGATTGAGACAGTAGCACCAACTTTATGAATGGGTGAATCTATTAATGGTAACAAATATACAAGTAGGGGCTTGTGAGAATATGCTTTTTAAATAAAAACAGGCCCTATTGTCCCTATTTATATGTCTGTTCAAAGGTTGTTCATGTTGAGGTTCTAGAGTTCACTTCAATATCTGGCAGAGCTAACTTCCTCTTTGATGTAAGACTATTTCTTAGTAGTTACTCAGTTCTTTAGAATCGTTCTATGGTTCTAGAGAATAAATGTAAATTTAAAAATGATAATAAATGAATACAAAAATAAGTATATTACTTGATGAGTTGTGACAGAACTTTGTCAAGAAAAGAAAGTTGCCTGCACTTAAGGCAGTAACCACTAGGTCCCACATAACATAAAATCTTCACCAAATCCTGCCAGGAAATATATAAACTGCTTTTCTTAGGGATTTGAATTTTAAGTTTTAGTAAGAAATAATAACAATATGATATTTCCATATCTCTACATTCAATATCTCTAACATAATATACTTTTTTAAAGGCCTAGAACAGTGTTGAAAATTGAACTATTTTGTGTTTCAAAAGAATTATTGCAACTTTTATCATATAAAAAAATAGTCTTAAAGAGATCTAACAGAATTTCACATACAACTTCCCATGTTGCAAAAACGAGAAACAACCCATTTCAATCCTCAAAGATTAAAGTAGAAGCAGAAATATAAGGCAATATGACCACAAAAACCTTATGAATTGTAGAATCTCTGTTCTTAAATTTCAATAATTAAGGAGATGAAATATGATAATATTTTGGCATATTTGGACTTCACTATAATAATTTTGATCCAGTATGAAACTGCTAAAAAAAATTCTCTAGTATTCTGTATCCTTCCATCAAAGCAGAAAATAATTAAAATGAAAGAACAAATTTTAAGGATACAATAATGTAGGTAACCTTGATTAAGTCTTCAATGAGGAAAAAGGCACATTATAAGAATATTCTTGAATAAGCTTCTGAAAAAAATGAACATAGAGACCTCAAGACCTGGCAAACAGAATATGACATATGAGCTTCAAAGTATCTTTGTTTAGTCACTCACCTCTATTCTCTGAAGTCAAAGCCCTGATCTCAGTTCTTCTAACTCAGCAAAACATGACAGAAAGAAAAACAGAGTATCAGAAAATATTCAACAGTAAAATTAACAAAAAGCTAAAGTTGGTTTCATTGTCATTATTTAATATAGGCATAAATCTTTTCTTCTTTTGGCCAAAATGAGAATCTCAGTATCCATTACAGTTGCTTCCCTCCTTCTTAATTCAAAATTTTTATTCCCTCATTGGTTACTCAAGAACATATTTTCTCTATGTAGGTATCTATTGGCAACTTTTGTTCAAAGTAAGCAAAACAAAGCAAGACTTGGAGCACTGATTGTTTCTAAAGGTGCAGAGGATCCATGGGTGGCTCAGCGGCTTAGTGCCAGCCTTCAACCCAGGACATGATCCTGGAGTCCCAGGATCCAGTCCTGTGTCGGGCTTCCTGCATGGAGCCTGCTTATCCCTCTGCTTCTCCCTCTGCCTGTGTCTCTGCCTCTCTTTTTGTGTGTGTTTCTCATGAATAAATAAATAAATAAAAATCTTTAAAAAAGGCGATAGTACTTATAAAACAAGACACAAGCCCTGTTCTGGGGGGAAAAAAAAGAAAAAGCATGCTAACAGTGGTGTTATGTTGTCACTGAAGGGTTACTACAGACAGCTAGGCTCTGAGAGTCTTATTTGTCCTAGTAGAGGGCAACTCATCTGGACCTCAGATTGACATCTGGAATGAGTCCCTCAGCATCCTCAGACAATTGTGCTCATCATTGATCCAGACAAGCACCCTCCCAACAAATAAGCATTTCCATAGCCAGGCTTATGTTGTGCAGGTTTGAATAAAGAACAGTAAATGTGTGGTAGACACTTTGTTTAGTGCCTAAATAATGAAACCCATATAGCTTTTAAAATGCTACTTTTGATTGGTCTAATAAAATTAGGTAAGATCTACAGGGGATATAAAGAAACCCTTTAGTCAACTAAAATTTTAAAGTGAAAATGAGGTACCAAAATAATATAAAATGTGATTATAGTGTAAATATAGGTAGAAGCATCTATGTTGTGAATATTTCAGATAAAGATAGAAAATCAGTATTTAGCACAGTTGAATTTCACTACACGATTATTTTCATCCAATGTGAACTTGTGAAAAAAAAGGGAATAATTTCCTAAAGTTACTTGGGTTACTTTAAAAAATATTTTTAAGTGGGTAGAAAACATGAGAATTCCTTGTTCCATGTAGGGATACTCACTGGGAAAAATATCTATCATAAAAATACTCTTCCTTAGGCCTCAGAAAGAATGAACTAACAGATTTGAAGTATTGACATCACTAGTCATTAAACATATAATTTCAAAAGCACCAGGATAGCAACTCACCTTTCTTTTCTGAAAGTAACTTATTAACTTGAAAAAAACCAGACACCACTTCTACCATTTGATCTGTAAAACATTACAAAAAATAGGTCAGATGAGACAATGCATGAAATTAAAATAATACATAATATTAGTTCTGCTTTAATTAATCATACAGACATCCCTTGCCACAAACACCACAGTTGCTAGATCCTTTGTCATTTCTGTCATATCATTTATTCATTTGTTTCCTCCCTGAGTTCTTTACTTTGCAAATGGCCAATAATCCTCTCTGCTGAGTTACTTAAATAAGTATATGGTAGTTATCTCTATGGACATTCTAAAGCTGTATTCACTCAATAAAGACTGAAAATACCTTGTGATGTTAAAAATGCCCTGTGATGTGAAAAATGAAAAGAATATAGTCGGAGTATAGTGAGATTATTGAGGAATATTAGAAAGGGGTATATGAGAACTTTTATGAGGGTTACTGAGGACTTCATCAATTGAGCAGTACTAAAAGTGAGTTTTATTTGTCTTATTAGAAGGCCACGTAGCTGGACCTCAGCAACCCCAGGTACTTATGCTTATTCTTGATCCAGACAGGACCAGAACCAACCAATTATCATTCCTCATACCACACTAATGCTCTTAACAGTTTACTACTTGTCCTTATCTTACAGTAGAAAAAAGCACAGATAGATATTGAACTTGACTTCAGTAAATCTGGTTATAATGGCAGCTCCAGAAGCTTCCCAGAATCTTCGTTAGAGTGACACATTGAGTGATATTGCAGCTGAAGAGTTATTTTTTAATAATAAATTTATCTTTATTGGTGTTCAATTTGCCAATATACAGAGTAACACGCAGTGCTCATCCGATCAAGTGCCCCCCCTCAGTGCCTGCCACCCAGTCACCCCAAACCCCTGCCCTCCTCCCCTTCCACGAGCCCTAGTTCATTTCCCAGAGTTAGGAGTCTTCCATGTTTTGTCTCCGTTTCTGATATTTCCTACCCATTTCTTTTCCCTTTCCCTTTATTCCCATTCACTATTATTTATATTCCCCAAATGCATGAGACCATATAATGTTTGTCCTCTGATTGACTTATTTCACTCAGCATAATACCATCCAGTTCCAACCACGTCTAAGCAAATGGCAGGAATTTGTCATTACTAATGGCTGAGTAATATTCCATTGTATACATAGACCACATCTTCTTATCCATTCATCTTTCGATGGACACCGAGGCTCCTTCCACAGTTTGGCTATTGCGGACATTGCTGCTAGAAACATTGGGGTGCAGGTGTCCTGGCATTTCATTGCATCTGAATCTTTGGGGTAAATCCCCAGCAGTACAATTGCTGGATCGTAGGGCAGATCTATTTTTTTTTTTCATTTTTTTTTTATTTTTATAAATTAATTTTTATTGGTGTTCAATTTACCAACATACAGAATAACACCCAGTGCTCATCCCGTCAAGTGTCCCCCTCCGTGCCCGTCACCCATTCACCCCCACCCCCCGCCCTCCTCGCCTTCCACCACCCCTAGTTCATTTCCCAGAGTTAGAAGTCTTTATGTTCTGTGTCCCTTTCTGATATCTCCCACACATTTCTTCTCCCTTCCCTTATATTCCCCTTCACTATTATTCATATTCCCCAAATAAGTGAGAACATACACTGTTTGTCCTTCTCCGATTGACTTACTTCACTCAGCATAATACCCTCCAGTTCCATCCACGTTGAAGCAAATGGTGGGTATTTGTTGTTTCTAATGGCTGAGTAATATTCCATTGTATACATAAACCACATCTTCTTTATCCATTCATCTTTCGATGGGCACCGAGGCTCCTTCCACAGTTTGGCTATTGTGGACATGGCTGCTAGAAACATCGGGGTGCAGGTGCCCCGGCGTTTCATTGCATCTGAATCTTCGGGGTAAATCCCTAACAGTGCAATTGCTGGGTCGTAGGGCAGGTCTATTTTTAATTCTTTGAGGAACCTCCACACAGTTTTCCAGAGTGGCTGCACCAGTTCACATTCCCACCAACAGTGTAAGAGGGTTCCCTTTTCTCCGCATCCTCTCCAACATTTGTTGTTTCCTGCCTTGTTAATTTTCCCCATTCTCACTGGTGTGAGGTGGTATCTCATTGTGGTTTTGATTTGTATTTCCCTGATGGCAAGTGATGCAGAGCATTTTCTCATGTGCATGTTGGCCATGTCTATGTCTTCCTCTGTGAGATTTCTCTTCATGTCTTTTGCCCATTTCATGATTGGATTGTTTGTTTCTTTGGTGTTGAGTTTAATAAGTTCTTTATAGATTTTGGAAACTAGCCCTTTATCTGATATGTTATTTGCAAATATCTTCTCCCATTCTGTAGGTTGTCTTTGAGTTTTGTTGACTGTATCCTTTGCTGTGCAAAAGCTTCTTATCTTGATGAAGTCCCAATAGTTCATTTTTGCTTTTGTTTCTTTTGCCTTCGTGGATGTATCTTGCAAGAAGTTACTGTGGCCAAGTTCAAAAAGGGTGTTGCCTGTGTTCTCCTCTAGGATTTTGATGGAGTCTTGTCTCACATTTAAATCTTTCATCCATTTTGAGTTTATCTTTGTGTATGGTGCAAGAGAGTGGTCTAGTTTCATTCTTCTGCATGTGGATGACCAATTTTCCCAGCACCATTTATTGAAGAGACTGTCTTTCTTCCAGTGGATAGTCTTTCCTCCTTTGTCGAATATTAGTTGACCATAAAGTTCAGGGTTCATTTCTGGATTCTCTATTCTGTTCCATTGGTCTATGTGTCTGTTTTTGTGCCAGTACCACACTGTCTTGATGACCACAGCTTTGTAGTACAACCTGAAATCTGGCATTGTGATGCCCCCAGCTATGGTTTTCTTTTTTAAAATTCCCCTGGCTATTCGGGGTCTTTTCTGATTCCACACAAATCTTAAAATAATTTGTTCTAAGTCTCTGAAAAAAGTCCATGGTATTTTGATAGGGGTTGCATTGAACGTGTAAATTGCCCTGGGTAGCATTGACATTTTCACAATATTAATTCTGCCAATCCATGAGCATGGAATATTTTTCCATCTCTTTGTGTCTTCCTCAATTTCTTTCAGAAGTGTTCTATAGTTTTTAGGGTATAGATCCTTTACCTCTTTGGTTAGGTTTATTCCTAGGTATCTTATGCTTTTGGGTGCAATTGTAAATGGGATTGACTCCTTAATTTCTCTTTCTTCAGTCTCATTGTTAGTGTATAGGAATGCCATTGATTTCTGGGCATTGATTTTGTATCCTGCCACGCTACCAAATTGCTGTATGAGTTCTAGCAATCTTGGGGTGGAGGCTTTTGGGTTTTCTATGTAGAGTATCATGTCATCGGCGAAGAGGGAGAGTTTGACTTCTTCTTTGCCAATTTGAATGCCTTTTATTTCTTTTTGTTGTCTGATTGCTGAGGCTAGGACTTCCAATACTATGTTGAATAGCAGTGGTGAGAGTGGACATCCCTGTCTGGTTCCTGATCTTAGGGGAAAGGCTCCCAGTGCTTCCCCATTGAGAATGATATTTGCTGTGGGCTTTTCGTAGATGGCTTTTAAGATATCGAGGAAAGTTCCCTCTATCCCTACACTCTGAAGAGTTTTAATCAGGAATGGATGCTGTATTTTGTCAAATACTTTCTCTGCATCTAATGAGAGGATCATATGGTTCTTGGTTTTTCTCTTGCTGATATGATGAATCACATTGATTGTTTTACGAGTGTTGAACCAGCCTTGCATCCCGGGGATAAATCCTACTTGGTCATGGTGAATAATTTTCTTAATGTGTTGTTGGATCCTATTGGCTAGTATCTTGTTGAGAATTTTTGCATCCATGTTCATCAGGGATATTGGTCTGTAATTCTCCTTTTTGGTGGGGTCTTTGTCTGGTTTTGGAATTAAGGTGATGCTGGCCTCATAGAATGAGTTTGGAAGTACTCCATCTCTTTCTATCTTTCCAAACAGCTTTAGTAGAATAGGTATGATTTCTTCTTTAAACGTTTGATAGAATTCCCCTGGGAAGCCATCTGGCCCTGGACTCTTGTGTCTTGGGAGGTTTTTGATGACTGCTTCAATTTCCTCCCTGGTTATTGGCCTGTTCAGGTTTTCTATTTCTTCCTGCTCCAGTTTTGGTAGTTTGTGGCTTTCCAGGAATGCGTCCATTTCTTCTAGATTGCCTAATTTATTGGCGTAGAGCTGTTCATAATATGTTTTTAAAATCGCTTGTATTTCCTTGGTGTTGGTAGTGATCTCTCCTTTCTCATTCATGATTTTATTAATTTGAGTCTTCTCTCTCTTCTTTTTAATAAGGTTGGCTAATGGTTTATCTATCTTATTAATTCTTTCAAAGAACCAACTCCTGGTTCTATTGATCTGTTCCACAGTTCTTCTGGTCTCAATTTCGTTGAGTTCTGCTCGAATTTTAATTAACTCTCTTCTTCTGCTGGGCGTCGGGTCGATTTGCTGCTTCTTCTCTAGCTCCTTTATGTGTAAGGTTAGCTTTTGTATTTGAGTTCTTTCCAGTTTTTGAATGGATGCTTGTATTGCGATGTATTTCCCCCTCAGGACTGCTTTTGCTGCATCCCAAAGATTTTGAACAGTTGTATCTTCATTCTCATTAGTTTCCATGAATCTTTTTAATTCTTCCTTAATTTCCTGGTTGACCCTTTTATCTTTTAGCAGGATGGTCCTTAACCTCCACGTGTTTGAGGTCCTTCCAAACTTCTTCTTGTGATTGAGTTCTAATTTCAAGGCGTTATGGTCTGAGAATATGCAGGGGACGATCCCAATCTTTTGGTATCGGTTCAGACCCGATTTGTGACCCAGTATGTGGTCTATTCTGGAAAAAGTTCCATGTGCACTTGAGAAGAATGTGTATTCAGTTGAGTTTGGATGTAAAGTTCTGTAGATATCTGTGAAATCTATCTGGTCCAGTGTATCATTTAAAGCTCTCGTTTCTTTGGAGATGTTGTGTTTAGAAGACCTATCAAGGGTAGAGAGAGCTAGATTGAAGTCACCAAGTATAAGTGTATTATTATCTAAGTATTTCTTTACTTTGGTTAATAATTCGTTTAAGTATTTGGCAGCTCCCACATTCGGGGCATATATATTGAGGATTGTTAAGTCCTCTTGTTGGATAGATCCTTTAAGTATGATATAGTGTCCCTCTTCGTCTCTCACTACTGTCTTCGGAGTGAATTTTAGTTTATCTGATATAAGGATGGCTACCCCTGCTTTCTTTTGCGAACCATTTGAATGGTAAATGGTTCTCCAACCTTTTATTTTCAGGTTGTAGGTGTCCTTCTGTCTAAAATGAGTCTCTTGTAGACAGCAAATAGATGGGTCCTCCTTTTTTATCCAGTCTGAAACCCTGCGCCTTTTGATGGGGTCATTAAGTCCGTTCACGTTCAGAGTTACTATTGACAGATATGAGTTTAGTGTCATCATGATATCTATTTAGTCCTTGTTTTTGTGGATTGTTCCACTGAACTTCTTCTTAAAGGGGAATTTTAAGAGTCCCCCTTAAAATTTCTTGCAGAGCTGGTTTGGAGGTCACATATTCTTTCAGTTCCTGCCTGTCTTGGAAGCTCTTTATCTCTCCTTCCATTTTGAATGAGAGCCTTGCTGGATAAAGTATTCTTGGTTGCATGTTCTTCTCATTTAGGACCCTGAATATATCCTGCCAGCCCTTTCTGGCCTGCCAGGTCTCTGTGGAGAGGTCTGCTGTTACCCTAATATTCCTCCCCATGAAAGTCAGGGACTTCTTGTCTCTTGCTGCTTTAAGGATCTTCTCTTTATCTTTGGAATTTGCAAGCTTCACTATTAGATGTCGAGGTGTTGAATGGTTTTTATTGATTTTAGGGGGGATCTCTCTATTTCCTGGATCTGAATGCCTGTTTCCCTTCCCAGATTGGGAAAGTTTTCAGCTAGGATTTGTTCAAATACATATTCTGGCCCTCTGTCCCTTTCGGCGCCCTCGGGAACCCCAATTAAACGTAGATTTTTCTTCCTTAGAGTGTCATTTATTTCCCTTAATCTGTCTTCATGGTTCTTTAATTGTTTATCTCTTTTTTCCTCAGTTTCCCTCTTTGCCATTAACTTGTCTTCTATGTCACTCACTCGTTCTTCCACCTCGTTAACCCTCGTCGTTAGGACTTCTAGTTTGGATTGCATCTCATTCAGTTGATTTTTAATTTCTGCCTGATTGGATCTAAATTCTGCAGTCATGAAGTCTCGTGAGTCCTTAATGCTTTTTTCTAGAGCCACCAGTAGCTGTATAATAGTGCTTCTGAATTGGCTTTCTGACATTGAATTGTAATCCAGATTTTGTAGCTCTGTGGGAGAGAGGGCTGTTTCTGATTCTTTCTTTTGAGGTGAGGTTTTCCTTCTAGTCATTTTGCTCAGTGCGGAGTGGCCAAAAACAAGTTGTATTGGGAGAATGAGAGAAAGAGAGAGAAGGAAAGAAAAGAGAAAAAGAAAAAAGAAAAAGAAAAGAAAAAGGAAAGAAGAGAAGAAAAAGGGAAAGAAAAAGAAAGAAAGGTGAAAAAAAAGGGGGTGGGGGAAGCAATCAGAAATCAAAAAGAAAAGAAAAAAGAAAAGAAAAAAAAAAACACGGGGGAGTATTTCTGTAGAGTTTAAGTCCCTTGACTTCCCCTGGAACTGGTCCGTCCAGCTGGTCTTCTGGGGGAGGGGCCTGTTGCGCTGATTTTCAGGTGTTAGCACTTGGGGGAGCTGCTCTGCCCCTGCCTGCTGCAGGGCTCAGAGGGGGTTGTTTACCCCGTGAGGTCTCAGGAGGAACAGTTGCAGTTGCTATGGCAACTCTGGAAGCCTGGATTCAGCCTCCGCAGGAACTCGGGGCTCTCGGCTCTCCGTCCGCAGGGCCTGGAGGCTCCGGGGCGGGGCCGTTGATCTGCTAGCTCGGGGCAGGAGCGTCCTTGCTGTCCTGGGCCCTCCCGGCCTCTGCCTGTCCCGGGGGGAGGCCGGATCCTGGGCTGTGTCCCGGCGCCCTGTGCTCCCGGGCCTGCGTTGTTGGATTTGCGCTCCCGCCCCGCAGCTCCCTCCCTGGAGCCGCTCCCGAGCCCCTCCGAACTGCTCCGGTGCGTGCTGCAGCCCTTAGGGAGCTCGGCGCACTCTCCTGCGCTCGCAGGTGTCTGTTAGTGTCCCCGGGAGCCCGAGGGCATCCCCGCCCTCCTGGGTCCTGCTCCAACTCCCTGCGAGCCCCTTTCCGCCCGCCCGGGAAGGTTGGTGCAGCTCCTGCTCCTCCGGGACGGGGCTCTCCTGTCCTGGGGACACTCGCCCCGGCCTCAGCCCGGCTCCTCGCGGGGCCCCTCCCCCTCGGAGGCCTTTTGTTTCTTTATTTCTTTTCCCCGTCTTCCTACCTTGATAGAAGCGTGAACTCCTCTCACTGTAGCATTCCAGCTGGTCTCTCTTTAAATCTCAGGCCGAATTCGTAGATTTTCAGGATGGTTTGAAGGTTATCTAGGTAATTTGTTGGGGACAGGTGATTTGGGGACCCTACTCCTCCGCCATCTTGCCCCTCCTCCCCCCGCAGATCTATTTTTAACTCTTTGAGGAACCCCCACACAGTTTTCCAGAGTGGCTGCACCAGTTCACATTCCCACCAACAGTGTAAGAGGGTTCCCTTTTCTCCACATCCTCTCCAACATTTGTGGTTTCCTGCCTTGTTAATTTTACCCATTCTCACTGGTGTGAGGTGGTATCTCATTGTGGTTTTGATTTGTATTTCCCTGATGGCAAGTGATGCAGAGCATTTTCTCATGTGCTTGTTGGCCATGTCTATGTCGTCCTCTGTGAGATTTCTGTTCATGTCGTTTGCCCACTTCATGATTGGATTGTTTGTTTCTTTGCTGTTCAGTTTAATAAGTTCTTTATAGATCTTGGAAACTAGCCCTTTATCTGATATGTTATTTGCAAATATGTTCTCCCATTCTGTAGGTTGTCTTTTAGTTTTGTTGACTGTATCCTTTGCTGTGCAAAAGCTTCTTATCTTGATGAAGTCCCAATAGTTCATTTTTGCTTTTGTTTCCCTTGCCTTCATGGATGTATCTTGCTAGAAGTTACTGTGGCCGAGTTCAAAAAGGGTGTTGCCTGTGTTCTCCTCTAGGATTTTGATGGAATCTTGTCTCACATTTAGATCTTTCATCCATTTTGAGTTTATCTTTGTGTATGGTGCAAGAGAGTGGTCTAGTTTCATTCTTCTGCATGTGGATGTCCAATTTTCCCAGCACCATATAAGAGACTGTCTTTTTTCCTGTGGATAGTCTCTCCTGCTTTGTCGAATATTACTTGAGCATAAAGTTGAGGGTCCATTTCTGGATTCTCTATTCTGTTCCATTGATCTATGTGTCTGTTTTTGTGCCAGTACCACACTGTCTTGATGACCACAGCTTTGTAGTACAACCTGAAATCTGGCATTGTGATGCTACCAGCTATGATTTTCTTTATTAAAATTCCCCTGGCTATTTGGGGTCTTTTCTGTTTCCACACAAATCTTAAAATAATTTGTTCTAATGCTGTGAAGAAAGTCCATAGTATTTTGATAGGGATTGCATTAAATGTGTAAATTGGCCTGGATAACATTGACATTTTCACAATATTAATTCTGCCAATCCATAAGCATGGAATATTTTTCCATTTCTTTGTGTCTTCCTCAATTTCTTTCAGAAGTGTTCTATAGTTTTTAGGGTTTAGATCCTTTACCTCTTTGGTTAGGCTTATTCCTAGGTATCTTATGCTTTTGGGTGCAATTGTAAATGGGATTGACTCCTTAATTTCTCTTTCTTCAGTCTCATTGCTAGTGTATAGAAAAGCCTCTGACTTCTGGGCATTGATTTTGTATCCTGCCACACTCCTGAATTGCTGTATGAGTTCTCGGAATCTTGGGGTGGAGTCTTTGGGTTTTCTATTTAGAGTATCATGTCATCGGTGAAGAGGGAGAGTTTGACTTCTTCTTTGCCAATTTGAATGCCTTTAATGTCTTTTTGTTGCCTGATTGCTGAAGCTAGGACTTCCAGTACTATGTTGAATAGCAGTGGTGAGAGTGGACATCCCTGTCTGGTTCCTGATCTTAAGGGAAAGGCTCCCAGTGCTTCCCCATTGAGAATGATATTTGCTGTGGGCTTTTCGTAGATGGCTTTTAAGATGCTGAGGAATGTTCCCTCTATCCCTACACTCTGAAGAGTTTTGATCAGGAATGGATGCTGTATTTTGTCAAATGCTTGCTCTGCACCTATTGAGAGGATCATATGGTTCTTGGTTTTCCTCTTGCTGATATGATGAATCACATTGACTGTTTTACGAGTGTTGAACCAGCCTTGCAACCTGGGGATAAATCCTACTTGGTCATGGTGAATAGTCTTCTTAATGTACTGTTGGATCCTATTGGCTAGTATCTTGTTGAGAATTTTTGGATCCATGTTCATCAGGGATATTGGTCTATAATTCTCCTTTTTGGTGGGGTCTGTCTGGTTTTGGAATTAAGGTGATGCTGGCCTCATAGAATGAGTATGGAAGTACTCCATCTCTTCCTATTTTTCCAAACAGATTTAGTAGAATAGGTATGGTTTCTTTAAACGTTTGATAGAATTCCCCAGGGAAGCCATCTGGCTCTGGACTCTTGTGTCTTGGGAGGTTTTTTGATGACTGCTTCAATTTCCTCCCTGGTTATTGGCCTGTTCAGGTTTTCTATTTCTTCCTGTTCCAGTTTTGGTAGTTTGTGGTTTTCCAGAAATGCGTCCATTTCTTCTAGATTGCCTAATTTAACGGCGTAGAGCTGCTCATAATAGGTTTTTAAAATCGTTTGTATTTCCTTGGTGTTGGTAGTGATCTCTCCTTTCTCATTCATGATTTTGTTAATTTGAGTCTTCTCTCTTTCTTCTTTTTAATAAGGCTGGCTAATGGTTTATGTATCTTATTAATTCTTTCAAAGGACCAACTCCTGGTTTTGTTGATCTGTCCCACAGTTCTTCTAGTCTCGATTTCGTTGAGTTCTGCTTGAATCTTTATTAACTCTCTTCTTCTGCTGGGTGTAGGATCTATTTACTGTTTTTTCTCTAGCTCCTTTATGTGTAAGGTTAGCTTTTGTATTTGAGTTCTTTCCAGTTTTTGGATGGATGCTTGTATTGCGATGTATTTCCCCCTCAGGACTGCTTTTGCTGCATCCCAAAGATTTTTGAACAGTTGTATCTTCATTCTCATTAGTTTCCATGAATCTTTTTAATTCTTCCTCAATTTCCTGGTTGACCCTTTCATCTTTTAGCAAGATGGTCCTTAACCTCCACGTGTTTGAAGTCCTTCCAAACTTCTTGTTGTGATTACTTATAATTTCAAGGGATTATGGTCTGAGAATATGCAGGGGACTATCCCAATCTTTTGGTATTGGTTAAAACCTGATTTGTGACCCAGTATGTGGTCTATTCTGGAGAAAGTTCCATGTGCACTAGAGAAGAATGTGTATTCAGTTGCGTTTGGATATAAAGTTCTATAGATATCTGTGAAATCCATCTGGTCCAGTGTATCATTTAAAGCTCTCGTTTCTTTGGAGATGTTGTGCTTAGAAGACCTATTGAGTGTAGAAAGCGCTAGATTGAAGTCATCAAGTATAAGTGTATTATAATTTGTCTTAATTTTGGTTATGAATTGATTGATATATTTTGTAGCTCCCACATTCGGGGCATATATATTGAGGATTTTTAAGTCCTCTTGTTGGATAGATCCTTTAAGTATGATATAGTGTCCCTCTTCATATCTCACTACAGTCTTCGGGGTAAATTTTAGTTTATCTGATATAAGGATGGCTACCCCTGCTTTCTTTTGAGCACCATTTGAATGGTAAATGGTTCTCAAACCTTTTATTTTCAGGTTGCGGTGTCCTTCTGTCTAAAATGAGTCTCTTGTAGACAGCAGATAGATGGGTCTTGCTTTTTTATCCAATCTGACACCGTTCCTTTTGATGGGGTCATTAAGCCCATTCACGTTCAGAGTTACTATTTAAAGATATGAGTTTAGTGTTATCATGTTACCTATTCAGTCCCTGTTTTTGTGGATTGTTCCATTGGACTTCTTCTTAAAGGGGAATTTTAAGAGTCCCCCTTAAAATTTCTTGCAAAGCTGGTTTGGAGGTCACATATTCTTTCAGTTCCTGCGTGTCTTGGAAGCTCTTTATCTCTCCTTCCATTTTGAATGAGAGCCTTGCTGGATAAAGTATTCTTGGTTGCATGTTTTTCTCATTTAGGACCCTGAATATATCCTGCTAGCCCTTTCTGGCCTGCCAGGTCTCTGTGGAGAGGTCTGCTGTTACCCTAATAGTTCTCCCCCATAAATGTTAGAGATTTCTTGTCTCTTGCTGCTTTAAGGATCTTCTCTTTATCTTTGGAATTTGCAAGATTTGCAAGCTTAACTATTAAATGTCAAGGCTTTGAACAGTTTTTACTGATTTTAGTGGGGTATCTCTCTATTTACTGGATCTGAATGCCTGTTTCCCTTCCCTGATTAGGAAAGTTCTCAGCTATGATTTGTTCGAATACATATTCTGGCCCTCTGTCCCTTTTGGTGCCCTCAGGAACCCCAATTAAACATAGGTTTTCCTTCCTCGGGCTGTCATTTATTTACCTTAATCTATCCTCATGATTTTTTGTTGTCTCTTTTTCCTCAGTTTCCCTCTTTGCCATCAACTTGTCTTCTTTGTCACTCACTCGTTCTTCCACCTCATTAACCCTCGTTGTTAGGACTTCTAGTTTGGATTGCATCTCATTCAATTGATTTTTAATTTCTGCCTGATTAGATCTAAATTCTGCAGTCATGAAGTCTCTTGAGTCCTTTATGCTTTTTTCTAGAGCCACCAGTAGCTTTATAATAGTGCTTCTGAATTGGCTTTCTGACATTGAATTGTAATCCAAAGTTTGTAACTCTGTGGGAGAGAGGACTGTTTCTGATTCTTTCTTTTGAGATGAGTTTTTCCTTGTACTCATTTTGCTCAGTGCAAAGTGGCCAAAAACAAGTTGTATTGGGGAAAGGAGAAAAAGAGAGAAGACAAAGAAGGAAAGAAAAAAAAGCAAAAGGAAAAAAGGAAGAGAAAAAGGGAAAAAAAGAGAAAAAAGAGAAGAAAAGGAGAAAAAAAGAAAAAAGTGGTGGAGGAAGGAAGCAAACAGAAATCAAAAAGAAAAAAAACAAAAAACAAAAAACAACCAAGGGGGAGTATCCTCTGATTCTGTATACTGTAGGTCCCTTGACTTCCCCTGGAACTTTCCAGTGCTGCTTGGTCAATAATGTTTTTCCCCTGTCCGTCTAGCTGGTCTTCTGGGGGAGGGGCCTGTTGTGCTGATTTTCAGGTGTTAGCACTTGCGGGAGCTGCTCTGCTCCCCGCCTGGTGCAGGGCTCAGTGAGTGATGTTTATTTTGTTTATCCGGTGAGGTCACTGTGAGGCTCAGTGCGGGTTGTTTACCCCGTGAGGCACCAGGGGGAACAACCACAGTGGCAGCGGCCAGCTCTGGAGCCCTGGAGTCAGCTCCCACAGTAACTACAGAGCTCTCCATCTGCAGGGGCCTGGATACTCCGGGGTGGGCCGGTGATCTGCTCAGCTCGGGGCAGGAGCGTCCTTGCTGTCCTGGGCCCTCCTGGCGTCTGCCTGTCCCGGGGGGAGGCCAGATCCTGGGCTGTGTCCCTGGAGCCCAGTGCTCCCGGGCCTGCGCTGTTGGATTCGGCTCCGGCCTTGCAGCCCCCTCTGCGGAGCCACCGCCCGAGCCCCTCCGAGCTGCTCCGGGTCCAGCCGCCTGTGCTGCAGCCCTTTAGGGAGCTCAGCGCGCTCTCCCCGGGGCGCAGGTGTCTGTTAGTGTCCCAGGGAGCCTGAGGGTCCTGCTTTAACTCCCTGCGAGCCCCTTTCTGCCCGGGAAGATTGGTGAAGCTCCTGCTTCTCCGGGACGGGGCTTTCCTGTCCTGGGGACACTCGCCCCGGCCTCAGCCCGGCTCCTCGCGGGGCCCCTCCCCCTTGGATGCCTTTTGTTTCTTTATTTCTTTTTTCCCCGTCTTCCTACCTTGATAGAAGCGCAAACTCTTCTCACTGTAGCATTCCAGCTGTTTTCTCTTTAAATCTCAGGCCGAATTAATAGATTTTCAGGATGATTTGAAGGTTATCTAGGTAATTTGGTGGGGACAGGTACTTGGCGACCCTACTCTTCCGCCATCTTGCCCCTCATCGTCCAGTTGAAGAGTTTTTAATCCTGATATATTTATTCAATAAGATAGAAAAAAAAAGAATCAGGAGTTAACCAGGAGGTTGAGTTATATCTCTTAAAAGATTAATAAATTATGTTAGGATCTATCTGACAATGTGACAATACTTTCATTTGATTAATCTATAGTCTCTGGAGAGAAAATATATATCCATATTGAAAGTATAGGACCATTACCCTATACCATTTTCTGTTTTATCTCACTTGGAGCAATTATTTTAATACACAACACATACAAACCAAATCTATTCTATGACTTGTCTTCATTAATCTGTAAATGCTCCCAAATATCTAGATATTTTAAAACAAAATCCATTCCTCATTACTATTATCCAAAATATATTTCCTTTCAGAAGTCACAAAAAATACCCTAAGAAAAGAATACTTTTGTCATTTTCCTGATCTGGATGACTTCCCAATATCTGCAGTTAGTTTAATGCAGTTTGATGTAAAAGCATCAAATATTAACAACAAATAATTGAAAATAAGAAATAGATATAATAAATACATCAGATTAATATATGTAAAATATTAACAACTACATTGACCAAGGGAACAAATTAGCAATAAGTAGTATTGGTTAGCTATTTAAAATGCACTAGAAAGGTGCTAATTTTCAAATGAAATTCCTCAATATAGCAAAATATCTAAAAAGTCACGATGATATTTTTTGATTTACACATATAGCATGCACACAAAGAAAAATATAGATGTACTTAAAAGGATGAGCAGATGATATAATATAAAAGCCATTCCTCAGCTCTAGATAAGGTGGACTTGTAAAATCAGAATAACTCCTTCTCCCTAAGCAACTAGATACTGTCTGAAAACAAAACAAAAAGGGCAGTGCAAATAAGTTTCCTTTCTTATTCTAGTCAAAATGTATAATGTACAGAAAAGAATAAGGCAAGATGAAGCAAGAAATGTAAACTGTAGTCCTTAAAACTGACAGGGAGATGACCATATTTTAGGAGGAACACAGAAAAAAATTTAAGTCTGTTCTGTAGAATGCATAGAAAATTATGACTGTGTGTTAATAGATCTCATAAGAAAAATGGAAATTATAAGCATGAATAGTAATTCTAGAACTTAAAACTACAATATATCTTTAAAAATAATAGATGGAGCAAAATGACAAAGTAGGAAATTCCTAGCTTGTGTGCCCCAAGACAAACAGTGGATGGCAGCCATCCATGGATAAAAATGCCTTTGTGAGAGCTTTGGGATCTAGGTAGGAGATTGTGAAATTCCAGTAGAGACCCAAGACTAAAGAAGGCTGCTTTAAGAAGGCAGGCTCATACCCTCCTTAATAGTAAACTCACTAAACGTAGTCTTATTTGCAGATTGAAAATAATATCATCCCACTATGGGTTCAGCTCCAACTCTGCTTCGTTGTGGTCTTGCACGCAGCCTCGTTCACCAAGAGACCCTAGAAGAGCTATGCTCACCTGTGACCCTGGTAGTAGTTTGTCAGTCTCAGACCTGACTGTGAATACTGAAGTGGCTCTATGGACTGGCCCTAGAACTGTCTGCCACAGTCTGGAGTCATTCTTGCCCACTCAGATACATGGGAGGAAACACACCCATCTCTGCTTCTGGTTACTGACCCACTGACTTTAGTCTCAACTGCAGATCCTCACATAGCCCTAAGACTGATCTACTGGCAACAGTGTATAAAGAAAGGAAGATAATTTTTTTCTGTCAAATATGTGGACATCAGTGCTACTCTACATAAATCATGAATCAAGAATCAGGCAAACATGAAACCACCAAAGGTAACTAAACAAGCTTCAATAAATTAACCCCAAGTAAATGTAGATTTATGAATTTCCTGACAAAAAATTCAAAATTATTGGGTAAGGGAGGATGGTGGTGGACTAGGAGGATCCTAGACTCACCTCATCCCATGAACACAACTAGATAATATCAATCATCCTAAATACCCCAGAAATAGACCTGAAGGGTGACAGAACAAAATCCACAACTAAAGGGGGAGAAGAGGCCATACTGAAGAAGCTAGGAAGTGTAGAGACATGGTTTATGGGAGAAATGGGTTGCAGGTGCTTCAGAGAGAAGGGAACCATGGTCACAGAGAGCAGGGAGAAAGACTGGAGTACACAGGGGAATACACAAGGAGAACATTTCCCCAAAGCCATTGGCTTGAAAAATAAGATGAGTTGAGCTTTACAAGTTCTTACAACCAGTGGGGCTTTTTTTTTATAAATTAATTTTTATTGGTGTTCAATTTACCAACATACAGAATAACACCCGGTGCTCATCCCGTCAAGTGTACCCCTCAGTGCCCGTCACCCATTCACCCCCACCCCCCCACCCTCCTCCCCCTCCACCACCCCTAGTTCATTTCCCGGAGTTAGAAGTCTTTATGTTCTGTCTCCCTTTCTGATATTTCTCACACATTTCTTCTCCCTTCCCTTATATTCCCTTTCGCTATTATTCATATTCCCCAAATGAATGAGAACATACACTGTTTGTCCTTCTCCGGTTACTGTGGCCAAGTTCAAAAAGGGTGTTGCCTGAGTTCTTCTCTGGGATTTTGATGGAATCTTGTCTCACATTTAGATCTTTCATCTATTTTGAGTTTATCTTTGTGTATGGTGCAAGAGAGTGGTCCAGTTTCATTCTTCTGCATGTGGATGTCCAATTTTCCCAGCATCATTTATTGAAGAGACTGTCTTTCTTCCAGTGGATCGTCTTTCCTCCTTTATCGTATATTAGTTGAGCATAAAGTTCAGGGTCCACTTCTGGGTTCTCTGTTCTGTTCCATTGATCTATATGTCTGTTTTTGTGCCAGTACCACACTGTCTTGATGAACACAGCTTTGTAGTACAACCTGAAATCTGGCATTGTGATGCCCCCAGATATGGTTTTCTTTTTTTAAAATTCCCCTGGCTGTTTGGGGTCTTTTCTGATTCCACACAAATCTTAAAATAATTTGTTCTAAGTCTCTGAAGAAAGTCCATGGTATTTTGATAGGGATTGCATTATACGTGTAAATTGCCCTGGGTAACATTGACATTTTCACAATATTAATTCTGCCAATCCATGAGCATGGAATATTTTTCCATCTCTTTGTGTCTTCCTCAATTTCTTTCAGAAGTGTTCTGTAGTTTTTAGGGTATATTTTGAGAACCATTTGAATGGTAAATGGTTCTCCAACCTTTTATTTTCAGGTTGTAGGTGTCCTTCTGTCTAAAATGAGTCTCTTGTAGACAGCAAATAGATGGGTCCTGTTTTTTTATCCAGTCTGAAACTCTGCGCCTTTTGATGGGGTCATTAAGCCCATTCACGTTCAGAGTTACTTGAACTTCTTCTTAAAGGGGAGTTTTAAGAGTCCCCCTTAAAATTTCTTGCAGAGCTGGTTTGGAGGTCACATATTCTTTCAGTTCCTGCCTGTCTTGGAAGCTCTTTATCTCTCTTTCCATTTTGAATGAGAGCCTTGCTGGATAAAGTATTCTTGGTTGCATGTTCTTCTCATTTAGGACCCTGAATATATCCTGCCAGCCCTTTCTGGCCTGCCAGGTCTCTGTGGAGAGGTCTGCTGTTACCCTAATATTCCTCCCCATGAAAGTCAGGGACTTCTTGTCTCTTGCTGCTTTAAGGATCTTCTCTTTATCTTTGGAATTTGCAAGCTTCACCAGGAGGGCGGGGATGCCCTCAGGCTCCCTGGGACACTAACAGACACCTGCGAGCGCAGGAGAGTGCTCCGAGCTCCCTAAGGGCTGCAGCGCGCACGGAGAGACCGACCGGAGCAGCTCGGAGGGGCTCGGGAGCGGCTCCGCGGAGGGGGCTGCGGGGCGGGAGCGCGAATCCAACAGCGCAGGCCCCGGAGCACAGGGCGCCGGGACACAGCCCAGGATCCGGCCTCCCCCGGGACAGGCAGAGGCCGGGAGGGCCCGAGACAGCGAGGACGCTCCTGCCCCGAGCTGAGCAGATCAGCGGCCCCGCCCCGGAGCCTCCAGGCCCTGCGGACGGAGAGCCGAGAGCCCCGAGCCCCGTAGTTCCTGCGGAGGCTGAATCCAGGCTTCCAGAGTTGCCATAGCAACTGCGCCTGTTCCTCCTGGGGCCCCACGGGGTAAACAACCCCCGCTGAGCCCTGCAGCAGGCAGGGGCAGAGCAGCTCCCCCAAGTGCTAACACCTGAAAATCAGCGCAACAGGCCCCTCCCCCAGAAGACCAGCTAGAGGGACCAGTGATACTCCCCCGTGTTCCAATACAACTTGTTTTTGGCCACTCTGCACTGAGCAAAATGACTAGAAGGAAGACCTCACTTCAAAAGAAAGAATCAGAAACAGCCCTCTTTCCCACAGAGTTACAAAATCTGGATTACACTTCAATGTCAGAAAGCCAATTCAGAAGCACCATTATAAAGCTACTGGTGGCTCTAGAAAAAAGCATTAAGGCCTCACGAGACTTCATGACTGCAGAATTTAGATCCAATCAGGCAGAAATTAAAAATCAATTGAATGAGATGCAATCCAAACTAGAAGTCCTAACGACGAGGGTTAACGAGGTGGAAGAACGAGTGAGTGACATAGAAGACAAGTTAATGGCAAAGAGGGAAACTGAGGAAAAAAGAGACAATCAATTAAGGGACCATGAAGACAGATTAAGGCAAATAAATGACAGTCTAAGGAAGAAAAACCTACGTTTAATTGGGGTTCCCGAGGGCGCCGAAAGGGACAGAGGGCCAGAATATGTATTTGAACAAATCCTAGCTGAAAACTTTCCCAATCTGGGAAGGGAAACAGGCATTCAGATCCAGGAAATAGAGAGATCCCCCCCTAAAATCAATAAAAACCGTTCAACACCTCGACATCTAATAGTGAAGCTTGCAAATTCCAGTGGGGCTTAAATACTGGAGTCTTAAAGGTTAGTATATTTGGCAGTGATAGAGTCCCAAGGACATTATTCTGCTCCTGGAGAGAAGGTAAGCAAAAACAGTATAAAAACAGCAATATGAAGAAAACCTGGGGCACACAGTGGGAAGATTATTTTCTCTTCTTGGAGCATACCCCTGATAAGGATTATTCAGAAAGATACCTCTTTGGGAACAAAGAGCTGGCCAGAGCCATTTCTGTCGCTAGACTCTCAGCAAAAATACACAGCCACCTGTGGGAATCAGTACTCATTGACACTGGATACATAACTTGCATGTACCAAGACCTACCACCCTGGGACTGGTGGTAATCTGTAATCTGGTGGGACTGCCTCCTCAGTCACACATGCATGAAGCCCAGTATAGTGGGCCCATTCCCCCAAAAGACCAGCACAAATTAGTCTCACACCATGTCACCAGAAAGTTCTGTAGGGCCTCAGATCCAGTGGAAGTGGTGACAGGTATAATTTCACAAGCAAACAAAAACACACCTAGTTAAAACTTGCCACATTCAGGTCAGGGACAAACATTGCCCATAGCAGGCAAGGAGAGCCTCTGCAGATGACTGGCCTGAAGGATAGAACATCCAAAATGCAATAGCAGAGCATATACAACACACCAGACACACTCCTTGAAGTGCCAGGCTCTGGGCACTGAGAAGAAAAGAAGAAGAAAGAAGAAGAAAAGACTTCTTCTTCATAAGGCTATTGCTTTCAGGAGTAGTAGTCATAACTACCACAGGGAAGAAGGCAGAGACTTCGACAAAATGTGAAGATGGAGAAGGTTATCCCAAATAAAGGAACAAGCTAAGGTCATGGCCAGAGATATAAGCAAAAGACATAAATAACATGTCTGATGGAGAATTTAAAGCAACAATCATAAGGATATTCACTGGGTTTGAAAAAATAATAGAAGATATCAGGAGACCATTACCAAAGATATCAAAGAGTTAAAAAATATCCATTAAAGATGAAAAGTACAATGTTTAAGGTTTGAAATATACTTGATGAAATGAACAGAAGGCTGAAGGAAACACACAAACAAATAGTGATGTAAAGACAAGGTAGTGGAAAGCAATGCTAAAGAAAAAATAGAAGAAGTATGCAACACAAGAATAGACTTAGGGAACTTACTGACTACATCAAACATAATAGCAGTCATATTATAGGAGTCCTAGAAGAAGAAAGAGAAAAGGGGGGTAGAAAATTTATTTGAAGTAATAATACCTGAGAATTTCTCTAATCTGGGGAAGGAAACAGACATCCAAATCTAGGAGGCAGAGAGAACTCCCATTGAAATCAACAAAAGCAGGCCAACACCAAGATATATTGTAACTAAATTTGAAAATATATTAATAAGGGAAAAATCTTCAAATAAGCAAGACAAAAGAAGTCTTTACCTTACAAGGCAAAAACCTAATAAATCTACCTGGAGATTTCTCAAAAGAAATTTGACAGGCCAGAAGAGAGTGGCATGATATATTCAAGCACATATATTCATGTGCTGAATGGTAAAAATGTACAATCAAGAATACTCTACCCAGGAAGGATATCACTCAGATAGAAGGAGAGAGAGAGAGATAAAAAGTTTCTCAAACAGAAATGAAAGGAGTTGTAAGGACTAAATGAGTCCAGCAAGAAATATTAAAGAGGACTCTGTGTGGAAAGGAGAGACCCAAAGTGACAAAGGTAAGAAAGGATCAGATCAGAGAAAAATCTCCAGAAACATTATTTTATTGTAATAGGATCATAATAAAAATATCTGTCAATTATTACTTTTTAAAATTTAAATTCAATTAGCCAACATATAGTATATACTTGGGTTCAGGTGGAGTGTTCCATAGTTTATCAACTGTATATAACACTCAGTGCTCCTGTGCCCTACTTTATGCTCATCACCAAATTACCCCACCCCACCACCTCTGCTCCAGCAACCTTCAGTTTGTTTCCTATAGTTAATAGTCTCTCTTGGTTTTTCTCCCCTCTGATGACTTCCCATTTAGCTTTCTCTCTCTTTTTTAATATGTATATTTTTATTGGAGTTCAATTTGCCAACGTATAGTATAACATCCAGTACTCATCCCATCAAGTCCCCCCTCAGTGCCCATAATCCAGTCACCCCATCCCCCTGCCCACTTCCCCTTCCACTACCCCTTGTTCGTTTCCCAGAGTTAGGAGTCTCTCATGTTTTGTTGCCTTCTCTAATTTTTCCCACTCATTTTCTCTCCTTTCCCCTATAATCCCTTTCAGTATTTTTTATATTCCCCGTATGAGTGAAACCATAAAATGTTTGCCCTTCTCCGAACTTAGCATAATACCCTCCATTTCACTTAGCGTAATACCCTCCATTTCCATCCACACCGAATCAAATAGTGGGTATTCATCATTTCTAATGGCTGAGTAATATTCCATTGTATATATATATACCACATCTTCTTTATCCATTCATCTTTTGCCCTATGATCCTTTGTGTTTTTGCTTGTATTCCCCATATGAGTGAAACCATATACTTGTCTTTCTCTGATTATTTAATTCAGCATAATACCCTCCAATTCCACCCACATTGATGTAAATGGTAAGTTTTCATCCTTTTTGAGGAGTAAGAAATATATATATTTGATTTGTGAATGTTGACATTTTATAGGCATTTTAATAATCTTTATTTTTCCAAATATATATATTCTATTATCCATCTTTCTATCTCTATCTATCTCTATATAGATCTTCTTTATCCAGCCATCTGTCAATGATATCTTGTCTCCTTCCACATTTTGGTATTGTGGGCATTGCTGCTATGAATATTGGGGTGCAGGTGCCTCTTCAGATCACTACATTTATATCTTTGGGGTAAATACCTAGTAGTTCAATTGCTGGGTAGATCTAATTTTAACTTCTTGAGGAATCTCCGTACCATTTTCCAGAGTGGCTGTACCAGCTTGCATTCCCACCAATAGTATAAGAGGATTCCCCTTTCTCCACATCCTCTCCATTTGTTGCTTCCTGTCTTGTTAATTTTCACCATTCTCACTGGTGTAAGGTGGTATCTCATTGTGGTTTTGATCTGTATTTCCCTGATTGTAAGTGATGTGGAGCATTTTTTCATCTCTTGGCCATTTCTATGTCTTCTTTGGAGAAATATCTGTTTATGTCTTCTTCCCATTTCTTGACTGGATTGGTTTTGGGGGGTTGAGTTTGATAAATTCTAGATCTTGGATGCTAGTTCCCTATCTGATATTTCATTTGCAAATATCTTTCATGAATAAATAAATAAAATGTTTTCCAATTCTGTAGGTTGCCTTTTACTTAGGTTGACTGTTTCCTTTGCTGTGCAGAAGATTTTTATATTGATGAAGTCTCAATTGTTTCATTTTTGCCTTTGGAGATGTGTCTAGCAAGAAGTTGCTGTGGTCAAGGTCAAAGAGGTTTATGTCTGTGATTTTGATGGATCCCTGTCTCGCATTTAGGTCTTTCAAACATTATGAATTTATTTTTGTATATGGTGTAAGAAAATGATCCAGTTTCATTTTTCACAAGTGGCTGTCCAATTTTCCCAACACCATTTATTGAAGAGACTGTAATATTTCCATTGTATATTATTTTCTGCTTTGTTGAAGTTTACTTGACCATAGAGGTGAGAGTCCATTTATGGGTTCTTTATTCTGTTCCACTGATCTGATCTGTGTGTCTGTTTTTGTGCCAGTATCATACTGTCTTGATGATTACATCTTTGTAAACACAGCTTAAAGCCAGACATTGTCATGCCCCTGGCTTTGGTTTTCTTTTTCAACATTCCTCTGGCTATTCAGGGTCTTTTCAGGTTCCATAAAAATTTTAGGATTATTTGTTCCAGCTCTGTGAAAAATGCTGATGGTATTTTGATAGGGATTGCATTGAATATGTGGATTGCTCTAGATAATATAGACATTTTAATAATATTTATTTTTCCAATCCACGAATGAGCATGGAATGTTTTTTACATCTCTCTGTGTCTTCCTCAATTTCTTTCATAACTGTTCTGTTCTATAGTTTGTAGAGTACAGATCTTTTAACTCTTTGGTTAAGTTTATTCCTAGGTATATTATGATTTTTGCTGCAATTTTAAGTGGTGTCAATTCCTTAATTTCTTTTTCTTCTGTCTTGTTGTTAGTTTACAGAAATGCAACTGATTTCTGTGTATTGATTTTTATATCCTGCAACATTGCTGAATTGCTGTAGGAATTCTTGAAATTTTGGGGTGGAGTCTTTTGGGTTTTCCACATAATGTATCATGTCATCAGAAAAAAAGTGAGAGTGTGACTTATTCTTTGCCAATTTGAATAACTTTTATTTCTTTTTGTTGCCTTGTTGCTGAGGCTCAATCTTCTTGTACTATGTTGAACAACAGTGTTGAGAGTGAACATCTCTGTCGTGTTCCTAATCATAGGGGAAAAGCTCTCAGATTTTCCCCATTGAGAATGATATTTGTCATTTCTAATGGCTGAGTAATATTCCATTGTATACATAAACCACATCTTCTTTATCCATTCATCTCTTGATGGACACCGAGGCTCCTTCCACAGTTTGGCTATTGTGGACATTGCTGCTATAAACATCGGGGTGCAGGTGTCCTGGCATTTCATTGCCATCTGTATCTTTGGGGTAAATCCCCAGCAGTGCAATATCCACCATTTGCTTCGACCTGGATGGAACTGGAGGGTATTATGCTGAGTGAAATAAATCAATCGGAGAAGGACAAACATTATATGATCTCATTCATTTGGGGAATATAAAAAATAGTGAAAGGGAATAAAGGAGAAAGGAGAAAAAATGAGTGGGAAATATCAGAAAGGGAGACAGGCCATGAGAGACTCCTAACTCTGGGAAACAAATGAGGGGTGGTGGAAGGGGAGGTAGGCGGGAGGTGGGGGTGACTGGGTGATGGGCACTGAGGGGGGCACTTGACGGGATGAGCACTGGGTGTTATTCTCTATGTTGGCAAATTGAACACCAATAAAAATAAATTTATGTAAAAAAAGAGAATGATATTTGCTGTGGGCTTTTCATATATGGCTTTTATGATATTGAGGTATGTTCCCTCTCCCTATACACTGTGGAGGGTTTTAATCAAGAAAGGATGGTGTATTTTGTCAAATACATTTTCTATATCAATTGTATTATATGGTTCTTGTCCTTTTATTAATGTGATGTATCACTTTGATTTGTGAATGTTGAACCATCCTTGCAGCCAAGAAATAAATCTCACGTGGTCATGGTGAATAATCATTTTAATGTACTATTGGATTCTATTGGCTAGTATCTTGGTGAGAATTTTCATCCATGTTCATCAAAGATATTGATCTGTAATTCTCCTTTTTGGTGGGGTCTTTGTCTGGTTTGGGGATCAAAGGAATGCTGGTCTCATAGAATCATTTTGGAAGTTTTCCTTCCATTTCTATTTTTTTTAAAACAGGTTCAGGAGAATAGGTATTAGTTCTTTAAATGTTTGGGAGAATTCCCCCAAAAAGCCATCTGGCCTGAACTATTATCTGTTGGGAGATTTTTGATGGTTCAATTTCTTTGCTGGTTACGGGTCTGTTCAGGTTTTCTATTTCTTCCTTTTTCAGTTTTAGTTTTTTTTTAAATTTTATTTATTTATTCATGATAGGGATCCCTGGGTGGCGCAGCAGTTTGGCGCCTGCCTTTGGCGCCTGTCTTTCTCTCTCTTTCTCTGTGACTATCATAAATAAATAAAAATTAAAAAAATAAAATAAAAAAATATTTATTCATGATAGAGAGAGAGAGAGAGAGAGAGAGAGAGAGAGAGAGAGGCAGAGACATAGGCAGAGGGAGAAGCAGGCTCCATGCACCGGGATCCCGATGTGGGATTTGATCCCGGGTCTCCAGGATCGCGCCCTGGGCCAAAGGCAGGCGCTAAACCTCTGCGCCACCCAGGGATCCCTTTTTAAAAAATTTTATTTAGTTTTAGTAGTTTTTAAGTCTCTAGGAATGCATCCATTTCTTCCAGATTGTCTAATTTGTTGGCATATATTTGCTTCTAATATGTTCTTAAAATTGTTTGTATTTCCTTGGTGTTGGTCATGATCTCCTCTTTTTCATTCATGATTTTATTAATTTGGGTCCTCTCTTATTTTTGATAAGTAATGCAAGGGTTTTATCAATTTTATTAATTCTTTCAAAGAACTAGCTTCATTGGAGCCTCGGTGCCCATCGAAAGATGAATGGATAAAGAAGATGTGGTTTATGTATACAATGGAATATTACTCAGCCATTAGAAACAACAAATACCCACCATTTGCTTCAACGTGGATGGAACTGGAGGGTATTATGCTGAGTGAAGTAAGTCAATCGGAGAAGGACAAACAGTGTATGTTCTCACTTATTTGGGGAATATGAATAATAGTGAAGGGGAATATAAGGGAAGGGAGAAGAAATGTGTGGGAGATATCAGAAAGGGACACAGAACATAAAGACTTCTAACTCTGGGAAATGAACTAGGGGTGGTGGAAGGGGAGGAGGGCGGGGGGTGGGGGTGAATGGGTGACGGGCACGGAGGGGGACACTTGACGGGATGAGCACTGGGTGTTATTCTGTATGTTGGTAAATTGAACACCAATAAAAATTAATTTATAAAAAAAAAAAAAAAAGAACTAGCTTCATTGATATGTTCTACTGTTCTTTTAGTTTCTATTTCATTGATTTCTTCTCTAAACTTATTATTTGTCTTCTCCTGCTTGTTTTTTTAGGCATTATTTTCTGTTCTTTCTCCAGATCCTTTAGGTGTAAGTTTAGCTCTAGTATTTGAGACTTTTTAAATTTTTTGAGAAAGGGTTGTATTGCTGTGTGCTTTCTTTTTAGGAATGCCTGTACTGCATCCAAAATGTTTTGAACAATTGTGCTTTCATTTGTTTCCATGAATTTTAAAACTTCTTCTTTAATATCCTAGCTGATGCATTCATTTTTCAGTGACATGCTCTTTAATGTCCATGTATTTGAGTTCTTTCCAAATTTACTCTTGTGTTTAAATTCAAGTTTCAAAGCATTGTGATCTGAAAATAAGCAAGGAATAATCCCCATCTTTTGGTATCAGTTGAGATCTGATTTGTGAACAAGCATGTGTTCTATTCTGGAGAATGTTCCATGTGCAGCCAAGAAGAATGTGTATTCTGGTGCTTTAGGAATGCTTTGTATATATCTGTGAAGTCCATCTGGTCCTGTATGTCCTTCAAAGCCCTTGTTTTCTTGTTGATCTTGTTGAAATGGTAGATTATCCATCCATTTCTGTGAGCGGAGTGTTAAAGTCCCCTACTATTATTGTATTATTATCAATGTGTTTATTTTTTTAATAATACATTTATTTTTTATTGGTGTTCAATTTTCTTCAGAGAGTTAGAACAAATTATTTTAAGATTTGTGTGGAATCAGAAAAGACCCTGAATAGCCAGGGGAATTTCAATGTGTTTCTTTAAATTTGTTATTCATTGGTTTATATAAGTGGCTGCTCTTATCTCTATGTTCTTGTTGGATGGGCCATTTAGGTATGATATGCTGTTCCTCTTCATCCCTTACTACAGTCTGGTTTAGAAACTAATTTGTCTGATATAAGTATTGCTACCCCAGCTTTCTTTTGATGTTCATTGGCATGATAAGTCATTCTCTACCCCTTCACTTTCAATGTGGAGGCATCTTTGGTTCTATAATGAGTCTCTTGTAGATAGCATATGGATGGGTCTTGCTTTTTTATCCAACCTGATACCCTGTGTCTTTCAATTGGGAATTTAGCCCAATTACATTCAGAGTAACCATTTAAAGGTACAAATTTAGTGCCATTTTATTACCTGTAAAGTCCCTGTTTCTGTAAATTGTCTCTGTTCCTTTCTGATCCATATTACTTTGGGCTCTTTCTTTGCTTACAGGATCCTCTTTAATCTTTCTTGCAGGGCTGTTTTAGTAATCACAAATTCTTTTAGTTTCTGTTTGTCCTGGATGCTCCTTATCTATCCTTCCACTCTGAATGACAGCCTTGCTGGATAAAGTATTCTTGGATGCATGTTTTCCTCATTTTGTAATCTGAATATATTATGCCAGTCCTTTCTGGAATGTTAGGTTTCTATGGATAGGTCCGCTGCCAGTCTAATATTTCTAGCCTTGTACATTAAAGACCTCTTGTCTGAGTTACTTTCAGGATTTTCTCTTTATCTCTGAAATTTGAAAGCGTTACTATTATATGTCAGGGTGTTGGTCTATTTTATTGATTTTGAGGGGGTTTCTCTGTGCCTCCTGGACTTGACTGCCTGTTTCCTTACCCAGATTAGGGAAGATTTCAAGTATGATTTGGTCAAATATACCTTCTGTCCCTCTCCCTCTTTCTTCCTTTGGGACCCCAATAATTCTAATATTATTTCACTTTATAGTATCTCTGATTTCTTGAAGCCTTCCCTAAAGGTGCATTAGTGTTTTACTTTCTTTTCCTCAGCTTCCTTCCTTTCCATCATTTTGTCTTCTATGTCACTGACTCTCTCTTCTGCCTCATTTACCCTAAGCTGTTAAAGCATCCATTTTAGGCTACATTTCAGTTAAAGCATTTTAAATTTTGACCTAATTAGATGTTATTTCTGCACTAAGAGATTCTCTACTGTGTTTTATGCCTTTTTTTTGCAAGCCCAAGTAGTAATTTTATCATCCTTATTCTGAATTCTAGTTCTGACATTTTACTTATATCCATATCAATTAGATCTATGGCAGAAAGTTATACCTCTGGTTCTTTCTTTCACCATGAATCTCTCCTAGTCATTTTGTCCAGAGAAGAATAGATGAGAGAACAAAATAAAAAATATCAGTGAAATACACACTAGACAAATCCAAAGAGGTCAGAAACCAAAGAAAAGAAAATAAAATTAAAAGGGAAAAAAGAGAACATATAATTTCACACGTGGATGAAATAGAGTGATCCACTTGGTCCTGTGTCAGAGGACACGAAATCCCAAAATTGTAAAGAAAGAAAAATTGTAAAGAAATTGTAGACGAATATGATTTCACTACAAAGAGGCTACCATGGTTCTGAATGAATGTCAAAATCATTTCCATGAAAGTACATTGAAAAGCAGTTTTGTACTTTCGAGGGCAGTCATTCAGAAAAAAATGCTAAAAGGGATGGACACCAGATGCCTCACTGGGCAAAGTTTAATCAATCAGAGAACACATCAGAAAAACCTGGCAAAACCAAGAAAGCACAGTTTCTTAAATTTATGTGATGAAGTATTATGAGTCAAACCTCAGCCTGCAATACAGCTATCAGAATCTTCAGATAGTCCCCAAGTGTAACCAATGGCATGAGTAAATTCCTACATCTAACAAGCTGGATGCCATAGGTGTAAAACCACGACAATAGAAATTCTATTGTGACTCAAGTGAAAACCATGGCATTCATCATTGATGAAGCTTACAGAGTTACTGGCTTCAAGCTCACCATGCATGACAAGGGAAAATGTTAACTGGGGCCAGTGAGAAAGGATGCCTTACATTGAGAGATGATCCCATTTAGGCAAGTTAAAAATGTTTCATATTAAAAAAAATGTTTCATATTCCTGGCATGATATATTGAAGGGCTAACACTCAAGAAAACTCTTAATCTATACTTAGGTAACCAGAAAAGTAAAAATTATTTATTGTTTTGTGTTTAATCTTTTTCTATTAAAGAGCATTCATTTTTTATTCAACTTAATAGTTAAATTCTAATTAGTTAACAAATGGTGTGATATTAGTTTTAGGTGTAGAATTTAGTGATCCCACACTTACATACAATACCCAGTACTTATCACCCTAAGTGTCCTCCTTAATCTACATCACCCATTTAATCCATCTCCCCTCTGGTAACAATCAGTTCGTTCTCTATAGTCTGTTTCTTCATCGCCACCCTTGATGTTCATTTTTTTCTTAAATTTCACATATGAGTGAAATAATATGGTATTTATCTTGCTCTGACTGACTTATTTCACTTAGCATAATACTCTCTATCTCTATCCAGTTCATTGCAAGTGGCAAGGTTCATTCTTTTTGATGGCTGAGTAATATTCCATTGTGTATTTGTGTGAGTGTGTGTGTGTGTGTGTGTGTGTGTACACATCTTTTTCTATTCATCAGTCAACAGACACCTAGGCTGTTTCATAATTTGGCTATTGTAAATAATGCTTCTATAAACATCAAGGTATATGTATCTCTTTGAATAAGTGTTTTTGTATCCTTTGAATAAATACCTAGTAGTGCAATTGCTGGGTTATAGGGTAGTTCTAGTTTTAACTTTTTGAGGAACTGTTTTCCAGAGTGGTTGCATTCCAAAATGCATCCATTTTGCACTCCCACCAACAGTGTAAAAGATTTCCACTTTCTCCACATCCTTACCAACACCCGTTGTTTCCTGAGTTGTTAATTTTAGTCTTTCTGACAGGTGTGAGGTAATATCTCATTGTAGTTTTGATTTTTTCTCCCGATGATGAGTAATGTTGAGTATCATTTCATGTGTCTGTTTGCTATCTGAATGTATTCTTTGAAAAAAAAATGTCTATTCATATCTTCTGCTCACTTTTAAACTGGATTATGAAACTTAATACCAAAAACCCAAATAAGTTCTTTATAGATTTTGGATTACTAGCCATTGGATATGTCATTTGCAGATATCACCTCCCATTCCATAGGTTGCCTTTTAGTTTTGCTGATTATTTCCTTCACTCTGCATAAGCATCTTATTTTTATAAAGTCACAATAGTGTATTTTTCTTATTATTTCCCTTGTTTCAGGGGACATATCTAGATCCTAAGTTAAGATAGTGGAGTAATAGAGGGGCCCTATTGTTGGCTCCTCTCTTGAATAGTCAGTTAAATATAAAATCTTTTTGAGCACCCAAGAAATCTGAGGACAGAGAACAAATTGCATATCTAGAAAGAGCAAAATGGCCACATTGTGGAAGATAGGAGGTGCAGAGAGTTGATTTGGGGGACAAAAGAATTGTGGGTGCTGTGGAAGAGAGGGAGCCTTGGTCACTGAGAGGAGAGAGAGAGAGAGAGAGAGAGAGAGAGAGAGAGAAAGCAGCACACATGTGGGATTGCACACACATTAAAAACTTCCCAAAACAATTGACTGGGAAAAGAGAGAATATTGGATGGATCCAAAAGGTGAAATGAAACCTGGAAGAAAAGGTATTTCCTTTAAATCCTGAGCAATGGAGCCAGCTGAAGGAACAGACTTCTGACATTGATGATGCAGTAAGAAAACTGTAAAATCAGAGCCATATAAAACCTGTACTGTTCTAGTTGTTTTAATCTGTCTTTTTACATTGGCTTTTGTTTTCTAAACATTGTTTTCCAAGATACTGTATATTTGGATTGCAGAACAATTTGTAAGATGAATACTTTCTTTTTATGTGTATTATTAAAAGTGTTCTGAGTGAAGCTAATTGTCAACTTGATTAAGGAATATTGCTTTGTGCCCACCACCTAGTGTAAAATAAAATCGAGTAATACAATCTTAAAAAAAAAATTATCCGTTCAAAGCCAGCTCCCTGCCAATGCTGGAAAAAGGAGAGGGGTTAACTACCACAGTGTTTATATGCAATAGAGCTCAAAGTCTGAAGCTTTGTAAGTCAGTGCCATTGGTCAGGGTTGTGCCTAATGGACTTAGAGGTGCTCTGGTGGGGGAAGGAGGGCAGAGACCTGGGAGTATGGGCAGTGTGGTTGGAAGATCCCCTGGATCACATAGGGAGAAATAGTTCCCCTCCTTGGAGTGCAGTTGGAGGACCTAGCTTCTTTTAGCAAGCTAACCAAAGCAAAGCTAGTTACAACTTGCCACACACTGGACAAGGTCTAAACATTCCTCACTGCAGACAAGAAGCAACTCTGAGAGGACAGACCTGAGAGAAGGATCAGGCAAAACACAACAGTAGAGTGCACACTCTGAAACACTTTCTGAAGACCAGGTCCAAGAAAGACAACACAGGACCTCTTCTTAATATAGTCATCACTCTCAGGAGCAGGGATAAACCAGGTTTCCTGATACACAACCCCCACCCCACACATACAATGACCTAGACAAAATAACAACATGGAGGTATTCACCCCATAAGAAATATCAGGAAGAAGTCTCAGACAAGATTTAAAAAAATGTAAGAAAGATGCCTGAACCAGAATTCAAAGCAATAATCATAAGGATACTGGTCTTGAGAAAAGCATAGAAGACACTACAGAATCCCTTAATGCAAATATCAAAGACCTAAAAACTAGTCAGGCTGAAATTTAAAAATGCTATAAACCAAGACACAATACCTACTAGATGCAATGACAACGAGGATGGATGAAGCAGAAGAAGAAACCAGTGATACAAAAAATAAAATTATGGAAAATAATGAAACTGAAAAAAGAGGGAAAGGAAAGTATTAGATCATGAATGTAGACTAAGGGAACTTAGTGACTCCTTAAAATATAATAACTTTCACATCAGAGGAGTTCCAGAAGAAGAAGAGAGGGGGAAAGGGCAGAAGATTGGAGGAAGGGTTAAGATGACAGAGAAGTAGGGGGAACCTGGGTTCTCCTTATTGCTCAAACATAGCTGTATTGAGATAAGATCACTTGGAACAACCAGTAAATCAATATAAGGACTGGGAGAAGGATCTCCATGATTGGAGAGAGACAGACTCGCAAGTGTGAGGTGTGTGGAAGTGAATTCTGGTAGAGTAAAACTGCATTTCTGTGGAGAGAAGGTAATCCTTTCTGTGGGGAGAGAAAAGCGAGAGAGAGAGGGAGGGTTTGAGAAAGTGCAGTGTCAGTGCAGTGTTTTATACAGGATGAAAACCTCCACAGAAATTGGACTGGGGAGTGAGAGTGAGGGAAACTGAGTGTCACAGGTGTTTGTTTTTTTTTTTTTATCAGATAGTGTGTGAAGCACAAACTCGGAGGTTTTGGAAGTGTGTGACTTTTTCCAGAGCGGAGCTGTGGTGTGCACTCCTGTGGAGAGGGCCTGGAATGCACACAGTGGTGTAGGGTTCTCCTGGGTTGCACTGGGACAGAATATTTATTCCCCTTCCTGAAGTACATTTGGAAGAGGTAATATTGCCTCTCCGAGGACAAAAGATCCTGCAGACACTCCTCTTTCATTGTCAGGGGACTGCACAGGCACAGGACTGTTTTTCTTGGATGAAGGACACCAGACACAGGACAGCGAGGCTGTGCTTCTGAGGGTGGGGAATGGTTCCCCATGGTGGCTGGTCTGGTAAGATTTGGTTTTTAATCCCAGCTACATGCTGAAGATAAAACACAGGAAAGCTGTGATGCTGGATGCACTGACAGCCCTCACTTTTCCGTGAGGGCTTCCTGAATGGTAGGGGGTGTGAGATCTCCTGTCTGGGACAAGAGAGTGGAGTGAAGCCATTTCCCCCCTCACCACCAAAATGACTGGACTTCAGAGAGCAGCACAGCAGCCCCCTGTGGAGATAGAAGCTGCTTACACTAAACACAGCCCTTTAAGCCTGTCAAATATGTATTCAAGAATACTTTATCTAGTAATGCTGTCATTCAGAATAGAAGGAGCAATAAAGCACTTTCCAGACTGACAAAAACTAAAGGAGTTCATGACCATTAAGCCAGTCCTGCAAGAAATAATTAAGGGGACTCTTTGAGTGGGAAAGAAAGACCAAAAGCAGCAAAAACTAGAAAGTAACAAAGAGCATTACCAGAAACATCAACTCTACAGGTAACACAATGGAACTAAATTCATTTATCTATAATAGTTACTTTGAATATAAATGGACTAAATGCTCCAATCAAAATACAGGGTATTGATTTAAAAAAAAACAAGACCCATTTATATGCTGCCTAAAAGAGACTTATTTTAAACCTAATGTCACCAGCAGACTGAAAGTGAGGGGATGGAAAACCAACTACCACATTAATGGATGTGAAAAGAAGGCCAGAGTAGCCATACTTATATCAGAGAAACTAGATTTTAAACCAAAGACTGTAACAACAGATAAAGGAAGGCACTATATTATATTAAGGAGTCAATCCATCAAGAAGATATAACTGTAAGTATGTATGCCCCTAAATTGAGAGCATCTAGATACATAAATCAATAAAAACATAAACCTCAATCATAATAATACAATAATAGTAGGAGGCTTCAACACCCCACTTACAGTGGTGGACAGATCATTTAAGCAGAAAATCAAGAAGGAAACAAACAATGGTGTTGAATGACACGCTGGACCCGGTGGATTTAATAGATATATTCAGATCATTCCATCCTAAAGTACCAGAACACACATTCTTCTCGAGTGCACATGGAACATTCCCCAGAATAGGTCACATATTGGGTCACAAATCAGGTCTCAACTAATTCGAAAAGATAGAGATCATGCATGCATATTTCCAGACTACAATGCTATGAAACCTGAAGTCAACTACAACAAAAAATTGGAAACACCACAAATACATGGAGATTAAAGAACATCTTACTAAGGAATGAATTAGTTAACCAGGAAATTAAAGTAGAATTAAAAAAAAAGACATGGAAGCAAATGTAAATGAAAACATGACAATCATGGAATCCCTGGGTGGTGCAGCGGTTTGGCGCCTGCCTTTGGCCCAGGGCGCAATCCTAGAGACCCAGGATCGAATCCCACATCGGGCTCCCGGTGCATGGAGCCTGCTTCTTCCTCTGCCTATGTCTCTGCCTCTCTCTCTCTCCCTCTCTGTGACTATCATAAATAAATAAATAAATAATTAAAAAAAAAAGAAAACATGGCAATCCAAAACCTTTCAGATGCATTAAAGGCTATCCTAAAAGGGAAATATATTGCAATACAGGCCTACCCCAAGAAGCAAGAAATGTCTCAAGCACATACCCTAAACTTAAAATTAAAATAAGTAGAAAAGGAACAGCATATATAGCCTAAAGCCAGCAGAAGATGGGAAATAATAATAATTAGAGCAGAAATAAATGATATAGAAACAAAAACCAGTAGAACACATTAATGAAACTAAGAGCTGGTTCTTTGAAATAATTAATAAAATTGATAACCTCATAGCCAGACTTATCAAAAAGAAAAAGGAAAGGAAGCAAATAAAGAGAAAAGAGGCAAATAAAAAGATCACAACTAACACCAAACAAATGCAAACAATTTTAAGAGAATATTATGAAAAAAATACATGCCAACAAACTGGGCAATCTGAAAGAAATGGATAAATTCTTAAATACATACAAACTGCCAACACTGAAACTGAAGGAAATAGAAAATTTCAACAGACCAATAACCAGTAAAGAAATTGAATCAGTAATCAACAATCTCCAAACAAACAAGAGTCCAAGGCCAGAGGATTTCCCAGAGGAATTCTACCAAACATTTAATGAAGAGTTAATACCTATTCTTCTGAAATTATTCCAAAAAGTAGAAATGGAAGGAAAACTTTCAAAGTCATTCTATGAGGTAAGAATTACCTTGATTCCAAAACAAAGACTCCACCGAAAAAGAGAATTATAGAACAATATCTCTGATGAACATGGATGCAAAAATTCCCAACAAGATACTATCAGATCAAATCAAACAGTACATTAAATAAATTATTTACCATGGGGTGCCTGGGTAGCTCAGTTGGTTAAGTGTCTGACTCTTGGTTCCAGCTCAGGTCATGATCTCAGAGTCATGAGATAAAGCCCCATGTTGGGCTCTGGGCTCACCATGAAGTCTGCTTGGGATTCTTTCCTCCTTCCTCTTCTTCTCCCTCCCTCTCTGATTGTCCCCCCTCATCTCCTTCTCTCTCAAAATAAATAATTGAATAAAATTTCTTAAAAAAGAATATTTCATTATGATTAAGTGGGATTTATTCCTGGGCTCCAGAGGTGGTTCAATACTTGCAAATCAATCAATGTGATACACTCGTCATCAGGGAAATACAAATCAAAACCCAATGAGATACCACCTAACACCAGTCATAATGGCTAAAATTAACAACACAGGAAACAACTGGTGTTGGTGAGGATGCAGAGAAAGGTGAACCCTCTTCCACTGTTGGCGGGAATGTAAACTGGTGCAGAGACTCTGGAAAACAGTGTGGAGGTTCCTCATAGAGTTAAAAATAGAGCTACCCTATGACCCAGAAATTGCACTACTAGGTATTTACCCCAAAGATGCTGACGTAGTGAAATGCTGGGAAACCTGCACTCCAATGTTTATAGCAGCAATGTGTGCAATACCCAAACTGTGGAAGGAGCCTCAGTGTCCTTCAACAGATGAATGGATAAAGAAGATGTGATAATATATATCACACACACACACACACACACACACACACACACACACACACATATATATATATATATATATATATATATATATATATATACAGAGTACAGGTCTTTTACCTTTTTAATTGGGTTTATTCTTATGATTTTGGGTACAATTGTAAATGGAATTGATTCCTTTATTTCTCTTTCTGTTTATTCATGTATAGTAAGGCAACAGATTACTGCACATTGATTTTGTATCCTGTGACTTTATGAATTTGTCTATCAGTAATACCAATCTTTTGGTGGTTTTGGCTTTTTATATAGAGTATCACGTCATCTGAAAATATTGAAAGTTGACTTCTTCCTTGCTGAGTTGGATGCCTTTTATTTCTTTTTGTTGTGTGATTGCTTCCAGCTCACCAGTCCAGTGGTGAGACTGGACATTCCTGCCTTATTCCTGATCATAGATGAAAGCTCTGTTTTTCTCCACTGAGAATCTTATCTGTGGGTTTTTCATTTATGGCCTTTATTTATGTTGACGTATGTTCCCTCTAACCCCATTTTTTTTAGTTTTTTTTTTAAATCAAGAATGGATGTTGTACTTTGTCAGAAGATTTTTCTCCATCTGTTAAGATCATATGGTTGTTATCCTTTCTTTTACTAATGATCCTTTCTTTTACACATTGATGATTTGTGAATAATGTTCTACTCTTTAGATCACACCAATCATCTTGAATGATTCTTTTATTTGATTTGCTAGTATTTTCTTGAGAATTTTTGCCTCTATGTTTATCAGTGATATTGGCCTATAGTTCTGTTTTTTAGTGGAGTCTTGATCTGGTTTTGGTATCATATAATGCTGTCCTCATATATTGAATTGTGAAGTTTTCCTTCCATTTCTATTTTTTAGAGTAGTTTGAGAAGATAACATATTAACTCTTCCTTAAGTATTTCATATAACTTAATTGTGAAGCCACATAGCTGTGGATTTTGTTTATTGGGAGATTTTTGATCACTGATTCAATTTTTTTTTTGCTGGTTATCCATCTGCTAAGGTTTTCTATTTCTTTCTGTTTCAAGTTTGGTATTTTATATGTTTCCAGGAATTTATCCATTTCTTCCAGGTTGTCCCTTTTGTTGCCATGTAGTTTTATACAATATCCTCTAATAATTCTTTGTATTTATCCTCTCTCATTTGTGATTTTACTAAGTCTAGCTAAGAGTTTATCAATTTTATCAATCTTTTCAAAGACAAGCTACAAGTTTTATTGATCTGCTGTGGTTTTTAGTTTCCATATAATTTATTTCTGCTGTAATCCTTATTATTTCCCTTCTTTGGCTGGCTTTAGGCTTTATTTGTTATTCTTTTTGAGCTCCTTTAGGTGTAACATTAGGTTGTCTGATATTTTTCTTGCTTCTAATGCAGGCCTGAAGTGCTATATACATCTGTCTTAAGACCATTTTGCTCCATCACAAAGATTTTGGACTGTTGTGATTTCATTTTCATTTGTTTACATGTATGTATTTTTTCTTTGATTTACTTGTTGACCAATTCATTGTTTAGTGGCATGTTGCCTATCTTCATGCATTTGTGGTCTTCCCTTTTTTTTTCTTGTGTTTCATTTCGTGTTTCATAGAATCATATGAAAATATGTACAGGGGATACCTGGGTGGTTCAGCGGTTGAATGTTTGCCTTCAGCTCAGGACATGATCCTGGGGTCTGGGATCAAGCCCTGCATCAGGCTCCTTGTGGGGAACCTACTTCTCCCTCTGCTATGTCTCTGCCTCTCTCTCTGTCTGTGTCTCTCATTAATAGATAAATCTTTTTTAAAAAGAAAATATGTATGGTATGATCGCAGTCATTTTGTTCTGCTGAGATCTGATTTGTGAACTAGTATGTGATCTATTCTGGAGAATGTTCCATGTTCACTCAAAAAGAATGTGTATTCTGCTTCTTTAGAGTGAAATGTTCTGAATATATATGGTAAGTCTATTTGGTAGACATTCAAAACCATTGTTTCCTTATTGATTTTCTTCACAGATATCTGTTCTTTGATGTAAGTGTGGTGTTTAGGTGCCCTACTATTATTGTATTATTATCAGTGAGTTCTGTTAAACTTGTTATTGTTTTTTTTTAAGGATTTTATTTATTTATTTATTCATGAGAGACACAGAGAGAGAGGCAGAGACACAGGCAAAGGGAGAGGGAGAAGCAGGTTCCCCCCAGGGAGCCTGACATGAGACCCCATCCCTGAACCCCAGGATCACACCCCAAACAGAAGGCAGAGACCAACCGCTGAGTCATCCAGGCATTCCGTTATTAATTGTTTTATATATTTGGGTCCTCCAGTTTGGGAGCATAAATATTTACAAGTGTTAGATCTTCTTGTTGAATAGATCACTTTATTATAATATAGTACCTTTCTTCACCTCTTGTTAGAGTCTTTGGATTAAAATCTAATCTAGTGAACATAAGTATTGCTATTCTGTCTTTCTTTTGATGTGTTATTGCATGGTAAATGTTTTTCCACCTCTTTACTTTCAGTCTGGAGATGTTTTTAGGTCTAAAATGAGTTTCTTGTAGGCAGCATATAGATGGGTCTTGGATTTTTATCCATTTTGACACCCTAGTCTTTTTTTGTGACTTTTCTTTATTTTTATAAATTTATTTTTTATTGGTGTTCAATTTGCCAACATATAGAATAACACCCAGTGCTCATCCCGTCAAGTACCCACCTCAGTGCCTGTCACCCAGTCACCCCCACTCCCCGCCCACCTCCCCTTCCACCACCCCTAGTTCGTTTCCCAGACACCCTAGTCTTTTGATTGTGGTATTTAGTCCATTTACACCTAGAGTAATTATTGTCAGATATGTATTTAATGCCACTTTATTACTTGTTTTACCATAGTTTCTGGAGATTCTCTCTGTTCCTTTATAGTTATTGTCACTTTTGGTATCTCCTTTCCACCCAGAGTCCCCTATAATATTTTTTGAAGGGCTGAGTTAGTGAACATGAACTTCTTTAGTTTTTGTTTGTCTGGGAAACTCTTCATGTCTCCTATTCTGAATTATAGGTTCGGTGAATTCTTTGTAGTAGATTTTTCTCATTTTTTTAAAAAAAAATCTTTATTTTTTTATTTATGATAGTCACACACACACAGAGAGAGAGGCAGAGACACAGGCAGAGGGAGAAGCAGGCTTCATGCAAGGAGCCCAATGTGGGACTCGATCCTGGGACTCCAGCATCATTCCCTGGACTGAAGGCAGGTGCTAAACCACTGAGCCACCCAGGGATCCCCAGATTTTTCCCATTTAGCATGTTGTATATATCATGCCTTTTTTTCTGGCTTGTCAAGTTTCTGTGGAGAAGTTTGCAGCTAGCTTTATGGGTCTTCCTTTGTAAGTTAGGTACTTCTTTTGTCTTGCTGCTTTACGATTTTTTTCTTTATCACGACAATTTGCAAGTTTAAATATGATGGGTCTTGGTGTTGGCCTGCTTTTGTTGATTTTAATGGGAGGTTTCTGTTCCTCCTGGATTTAGATATCTGTTTCTTCCCCACATTGGGGAAATTTCCAACTAGTATTTCTTCAAATAAGTTAGCTGCCCCCATTTTTCTCTGTTCTTATTCTAGATACCTATAATACAAATGTCATTACATTTTATGAAGTCATTGAGTACATAAGTCTATTCTTGTGTTCTATAATTCTTCTTTCTCTTTTTTCATCTTCATTTTTCCCATTATTTTGTCTTCTATAAAACTTACTTGTCCTCTGCTACTTCTATTCTTTTTTTTTTTTTTTTTGCTACTTCCACTCCAATGGTCATTACATTTGGTCAGTTCTGAATCTCAGTTATTGCATTTTTAATTTCTGACTTTTTAAAAACTCTTTTATTTCTGTGGTAATGGTCTCCCTGATTTCTTCCATGCTTTTCTCAAACCTAGTGAGTGTCCTCATGATTATTGCTTTCAGTTCTTCATAAGGAGTATTACTTATATCTGTTTTGATTAGATCTCTGGCTGAGGGCTTATCTTGTTCTTTCTTTGGGGATGAGTTACTCTGTCCTGACATTATGTGTAAGTCTCTGTCTTCTCTGAGTTAGAAAACCTGTTATGTTTTCTGCTTCTGGAGGTAATGGCTTTGTTAAGAAGAGATCATATAATGCTCAGAGCCTGGCACTTCAGGAAATGTCTCTGATGTGTGCTGTATGCACTCTGCTGTTGTGTTTTGGCTGGTCTATTCTGTAGGCCAGTTGCCTGCAGATGATCTTCTTGCCTGGACTGGGTAGTGTTTGGAACTTGGTAGTGATTTGACTAGGTGTGCTCTAGTCTCCATGTTAAATGATATCTGATACTACTTCCACTAGCAATGAAACTTTGTAGAACTCTATGGTCAGATGTTGTGGTGTGACTGGGGGTTTATGTTCATCTTCTAAGGAAGGTGTCCACCACACTTGGAATGGGGCAAATTTGAACTATAAGGGCATTATTGGAAATGTGAAGAAGTGTGTGAACTGGTTTAAGCAGGTTAGGCAGTAACTGTTGGCATTGTGCTATTTATGGAAGGTGATTATGTGTTTGTTCTGAGGCGTGGTGGAAGAGAAACAGTGCCAGCCAGATGCTCTTGCCCTGGAAAGGGGTTTTAGTTCTTGCTGTCCTCAGGGAGGCACCCTAAGGGTGAATTATCTCCTCTGTGAGTGTCTCAGCTATTTTTCAGTGTCTGTTTTCATACTGTATGACTCCATGTAGTTTACTTACTTTCTTGGAGCAACACAGTATTGTCCATATGCTATCTAAACCAATCCAGCTATCACTTGAGAATCCAGACTTTAGGGACACTTGGGTGGCTCAGCGGTTGAGTATCTGCCTTTGGCTCAGGGCATGATCCTGGAGTCCTGGGATTGAGTCTTACATCGGGCTTCCTGCATGGAGCCTTCTTCTCCCTCTGCCTATGTCTCTGCCTCTCCCTCTCTCTGTCTCATGAATGAATGAATAAATAAGTAAATAAGTAAATCAATCAATCAATCAATCTTTAAAAAAGAATCCAATCTTTAAAAAAGAAACTGACCAAATGGGCAGAAGCCTGTCCTGGTCTTCTGGAAGAGGTATTCAGTGTGCTGAAACTAAGGAAGTTTTAACCAAGAATGGCAGTCTTGCCAGAGCACAGGGTACTAGAATGAGGAAGAAGCAACTATGCAGCCAGTAATGGGGATGAGCTGCACTTGGCAGGTGATTCTGCATAGATGCACTTGCACAGCAGAAAAATGGAAATCACTGGATCCTTTGTCCACTGAAAGGCCATTCTATGAAAGTGACCTATCAGAAGTATGGTCAGAGAGGAGTAAATGATCTCTCACTACTGTGACCCACATGATACTCAGATCCCACCATTGGGCCAGAGATTTTGCTTACATTTTTGCTAAGAGAATGGCAATGCCCTCAAATTTCTATCACAAAAAATGCCTGCTGACTATAAAACTACAGTTCTCAAAACCATCTGGTTACAAAAATTAGCCTTTATGCTTTTTCTAGGCAATGTATTGGGAGATCTGTCTCCCTGTGTGTTCCCAAGTGTACTCCATTATATTTGTCTTTTCTACTACAAGAGCTCCAAACCAGTCATATATCAGTGATAAATTTCTACCAAAACCATCATCTTCACACAATTTGATTTTCTCCATATGGCATCCTTTCTCTTCAATGCTGTGGAGAAGGATAAGTCAGTATTTACTATGATTTCCTGCTTATTCAGAATGATTTGACAATTACCTGTTTCACTCAGAGATTACAACTAGATTTGCCTAAAAAACCAGTGTTGACCTAAGAAAATGTGAAGCACACAAGAAATGCCAAGTTCATGTTTCAGAATGCTGGCTAAAGTGCTCAGCTGGGAAGTTCCAACTGGGAAGCCCCACACAATTCAATTCCCTTCAGTGACTCCTATGGTTGTCTTTGGCACACGTCAATTCCACGACACATAACACGATGAAACAATCCCCAAATTCCCCACTAAAACTGAAAGAAACATAATTACTCAAGCACAGCATTCTATAGTTGGGCATTTAGATTGAGGAGAAAGAGGCCAAAAGACCAGGGGTGGAGTAGACTTCTCCAGATATTCCAGACATTGTCATATGTACAGGGAATATTTGACATCTGGGCCAAAAGCAAGAACAGAATTGGTGTATAGTGTCCAGCAGGAGGCCTGGAACTCCTGCTTACCTATATGGACAAACATTGGCATAGATGGTGAACCACTTGGCAGGCAGTGATAGGAAGGGCCAGGAAAAAGTTGATGTGATGTGAAGAGTGGGGCAGGGCAGGATGGTCATGTGGGCTCAGGATCTGTGGGGAGAGAGTTGGGCCAGATGTCCAAGAACCCCAACAGCATGGCTAATGCACTAGGGGCCCTGAGATGTGGGAACACGATGCAGGGCAAATGTTTTCAGGCTTGAGGCCGGTGGCCTATCTTGGGGGACCTAAAGGAGGCCATGGGGGCTTGAGGCATGGAGCCCATGTCAGGATACCCAAAAATCAGGATGACTGCTCCACAAACCTTGGGTCAGAGGGCGGGGTAATTCTTGGTGGGCCACGACAGGCAGGGGTGGGACCTCGCCTTATCCCGAAATCTGGTCAGGGCAAGATGCCCAGGGTAGGCCCACAGCCCTAGAAGACTTGGGAATCCAGGCCACCCAGCACCACAGGAGAGCTGAATGAAAACTAAAGTTCGTGTAACCACAACATGCTTCCCAAGCAGACAGAGCCCTATTCAGGATTGGGAGTGAGGGCTCCCCTAACAGCCGCTGGAGTTGATGTCCAGGACTACTGTCCAACACCATCCCCGATGGCCTGAAGGCATGCCCGGGGGTGCCTTCATGGGCCCTGGGTTGGTGTTACCATTCCAGCAGCCAAGGCCAGGTCCCTTGATGGTGCATGCCGCTCTGAACATACTTCAGAGCTGGCTTGCTGTAAGGGGAAGTTGGTGCTATCTGTGCCCACAGCACCCTCCAAGGTAGAAGTAGCTCCATCAGCATGGCACAGAACAGGGACTTGGCTGAAACTGGCCAAGGGGATCTAATGTTGACCCAGGAGGTCCACCATCATTCTCAACAGGGAGCAGCTGAAGCACACAAAGCCAAATGGCCTGGCATAGTACCTCCCTATATGGCACATGCAAGTGACTCTGGGCTGCCCTGGCCACATTTGGCCAGCATGTTCCAGTGCTCTAGGGAGGGGGAGATCTTCCTAAGGCACTAAACCATCTCAGGTATTGCAGCGGTCCAAGCTATACATCTGGGCATGAGTCTCACAAGAAAAGATTCTGAAAATCGAGGTTGGTTGCAGCCTGTAGACTATAAATATGGCATACAAACCTATATGATTGAAGTAGAAGAGAGACCCCAGGAGGCATGGTCCAATAAGACGCAAAGGAACCAGAGAGGCAGAGCAAGAAGCCTGGGGGAGGCATGACTGAAAAGCAATGGGTCGGGACCAACCCAAAGGCCTGAGCCAGCACCTAGAGGCCCAAAGCCACGACCTCGCCATAAAGGGCAGTTTGGAAAGATTGGTAGCCTCAAGGCCCAGGCGGAGGGGAAGCATACCCAGTACCAAACGTAGGCCCAGAATACTAAGCATGGAACAATATCTTCCATTGGTCCAAAGCTTAATCCTATTGAGCATGATCTTCATGTCATCATCTCTCTTTGAGACAATATGAGTTCTCATCACTGACACAAGCACAGTACTGGTCATGTGTGTGGGCCTCTGCCCCTGAAAAGGCTTACCGGTGGTGCTTCATGCTGAGCTGCATGCCTTGTGGACTGGAGCATTTGGGCCTCTTCTCAAGACTGGACCCAGCTGATGTAGTATGTAGAAGGGTGCAGTGGCATGATCCACTGGGTTCACGGTTTGTGGGGCTATGAGGCCCTCCATCAAGAAGCCCATCCCGGGGGCAGCTAAGCTTCCAACTGGAGCAGACCCGTGGGGGCTCAATGAGGGTTTTGGGGTTCAAGATGAGGTGAATGGCCTGCATGGTGGAAGCAGAAAAGGGCCCAATAGGGCATGTGGCCCCGAATCTGTGCTGGGATACACAAATAGTCCGTTGAGGGCTTCCCCAAGGGGGCTGAGGAATGGGGCCCACTGACCGGCAGCAGGTTGGGCACCAGGGTTTCCCATGGTAACCCTCAGATTGTGGTGGTAGGCAACACGGCAGACCAAGAGTAGGATGGCTGGGACCTGGTCTTGGTCAGCAATCTCTTTAGGATCATATGGCTGCAGTAACCTTGGGCACTTGAGGACATGGGGAGCCAGGCCTTTGGGCATCTTGGGAGGCCACAGGGCACGCTGAGTTCCTGCAACCCCACCTTCTGCCCAAGAAGGGAGAGCCCTGTCCAGAAATGAGAGGAAGGGTGCCCGGGATGCCTGCAAGCAATTGAGGGCCCAGGGCTGGGGCCCTGCACCATCCCTAATGGCCCAAAGGCATGCTTGGATGCCCACCCCAGGGCCCCAGCTAGCCCTTGCCTTCCCAGATCCAAGGCCAGGTGAGGGAACCAAGCTGCCACCCTGGGCAGCCAGTTCAAACCTCCTTGGGAGGCGGCAGGTCCAAGGGGAGGTCAGTGCCCTCACAGGCCAGGAAAACACCCAAAGCAGCAGTGGCTAGATGCAGCAAGGCCCAGATGAGTGGCTCCAGGGCCCCAAAGGAGAGGGGACCCCAAGGTCACTGAAGCAGAGCCCCATAGTGATAAGCAGGGAGCAGCAGGAGTCCGCTGCTTCCCGTGGCCTGGAGTTGCCCCCCAGCTGCGCACACTGGGGTCCCACTGGGCTACCCTGGCTACATTTGGGCCCATTCTTCCCTGCACCTTAGGGATGGGAGGCCTTCAAAGGCAGCAATGTTATGTGTCCCTGCACGGGTAGACCTGCACACAGGGACCTAAATCACCCTCAGGCTTGCCTCCCGAAGGCCCCTTGGTCCCCTGGACTTCGACTCGCCTCGTGGCATCAACTCACCAAACTTAGTTGAGGCGGGGGTGAGAGCCTGGACAGTGCAGCCCCCTGAAAGACACAAGGACACCAGAGAGGCTTAGTAAGGGTCTCAGGGCAGTTGTGGTGGGAGGAGCAAGGGTTGGCCCTCAGGCCCAAAGGACTAAGTTCTTTAGGGCAGACAGAGACCCATGTCCAGACCCTAGCCAAAAAGGGCAATTAGGCAGGACCCGTAGCCTGAAACTCCAGGCTGAGGGGAAGCACCCCCAGCACAACTGGAGCACCCGATTCCTCCGCCCAAGACAGTCCCCTCCATTGGACCTCAGCATAATCCTATTGAGCATGATTTTTATGTCATCATCTCTCTTTGAGACAATATGAATTCTCATCATTGACCCAAGCACAGCCCTTGCCAGGTGTGTGGGCGTCTGCCCCTGAAACAGCTTACTGGTGGTGCTTGCTGACGAGCTACATGCCTTCGTGCTGGAGCCTTTGATCCTCCTCTCAAGACAGGATCCAGGAGATTTGGTGGGCAGAAGGGTGCAGCAGCACAATCAACTGGGTTCAGGGTCTGTGGGTATACGAGAAGCCCTCCATCTAGACACCCATCCCAGGGGGACCTACGCTTTCAACTGGAGCAGACCCATAGGGGATAAACGAGGGTTTGGGGGTTCAGGATTGAGGTTGATGGCCTGCCTGGTGGAAGCAGAGAAGGGCCTAAGAGTACAAGTGGCCCCAAAGATGTGCTGGGATACACAAAGAGCTACAGGAAAGCTACAAAAAGGGGGCTAAAACATGGGGGCCCACACCCCAACATCCAGTTGGGCACCAGGGTTTCCCTTGGGTCCCTTCAGGTGGTGGGCAGTGGGCAACATGGCAGGCAAAGACTAAGATGGCTGGCACCAGGACTTTGTCAAAATTCTAGTCAGGGCAGAATGGCTTTAGTAGATTAAAGGCCGGCAGGACTGGGGAGCCAGGGATTTGGGCATCAAGGGAGGGCCCCGGGGCAGTCTGACGTTTGCAACCAGGCCCTCCGCCCAGCACGGAGAGCCATGAGTGGGACTGGGAGGGAGAGTGCCCGGGATGGCCTCCAGAGGTTTAGGGCCCAGGACTGGGGCAATACACCATCCCCAGTGGCCCAAAGGCACGTCCGGATGCCCAGCGCAGGGCCCTGGTGAGCCCTTGCCTTCCACAATGCCAAGGTCGTATGAGGGAATCAGACCCCGGACCTGGGCAGCCATTGCCAACCTCCTTGGCAGGGGGCAGGCCCCAGGGGATGTCCGGGGGATGCCAGCCGAGGGCACCACCACAAGCAGCGGTGGCTAGACGCATGTCCTGACTGAGGGGCTTCAGGTATCCACAGGAGAGGGGACCCCAAGTCCACCGAGGGGCACCCCATAGTGATTAACAGGGGGCAACAGGAGTCCACCTCCTCCCACGGCCTGGTTTTGCCCCCCATCCCCCACCCCAGCCGCACACGCTGGGTCCCTCTGGGCTTCCCTGGCTACATTTGGGCCCATTCTTCCCCGCACCCAGGGGATGGTGGCCCTTCAAAGGCAGCGACACTATGTATCCCTGCACAGGTGGGCCTGGCCTGCACACAGGGACCCAAATCACCCTCAGGCTTGCCTCCTGCAGGCCACTCAGTCCCCTGGACTTCAACCCACCTCGCGGCGTCAACTCACCAAACTTAGTTGAGGTGGGGCCGAGGGCCTGGATAGCGCGGCCCCCTGGAAGACACAAGGGCACCAGAGAGGTTGAGCAAGGGTCCCAGGGTAGGTGTGGTGGGAGGAGCGGTGGGTCGGTCCCAGGCCTGAACAACTAAGCTCTCTCGGGCTGACAGACGCCCATGTCCAGACGCTAGCTGCAAAGGGCAATTTGGCAGGATCCGGGGCCTGAAACTGCAGGCTAAGAGGAAGTACCCCCAGCACAACCGGAGCACCCGGATCCTCTGCCCAGGACGGTCCACTCCACTCCACTCCACTGGGCCTCAGCATAATCCTATTGAGCATGATTTTTAAGTCCTCATCTCTCTTCGAGACAATATGAATTCTCATCGTTGACCCAAGCACAGCCCTTGCCACATGTGTGGGCGTCTGCCCCTGAAACGGCTTACTGGCAGTGCTTGCTGATGAGTTTCGTGCCTTCTGGGCTGGAGCCTTTGATCCTCCTCTCAAGACTGGACGCAGCTGACGTGGTGTTCAGAAGGGTGCGGCAGCATGATCGACCAGGTCCAGCCTCTTTGGGATAGGAGCAAGCCCTTTGTCTAGACGCCCATCTGAGTGGCCGCTAAGCTTCCCTGTGGACTTCCCTGAGAGAGGAGGAGGCTCAACGAGGATTTCGGGGTTCAGGATTGCGGTGGGCAGCCCACCTGGTGGAAGCAGAGGAGGGCCCAAGTGTTCACGTGGCCCCGAGCCTGTGCTGGTATACACGAACAGCCACACGAAGGCTCCCCCAAGGGGGCTGAGCCACGGGACCCACAGCCTGGCGCAAGTCAGGCACTGGGGTTTCCCTTGGGTACCCCTTGGGTGGTCGGGCTGTGGGCAACTTGGCGGGCCAAGACCAGGATGGCTGGCACCTGGCCTTGGCAGGCATTCTGGCCAGGGCAGAATGGCCTTAGTAGATGTGGAGCCCTTGAGGGCTCGGGGAGGCAGACCTTTGGGCATCATGGGAAGGCCCCATGGCACGTCGAGTCCCTGCAGACCCACCGTCCACCCAAGCAGGGAGATCCCTGTGTGCCCGGAGAGCGAGAGCTCCTGGGAAGGCCGTCAGAGCTTGGGTGCTCATGGCTCTTGCCCTGTGTCAACCGGACTTGCAGAGGGCATCCGGGCTTGTTGGTGGATGTGGCCTGGACACACTGGTGCTCTGAAAGACACAAGGGGACCATAGAGTTTGAGTAATGGTTCCCGGTCAAGATAGGACGGATGCTCTGCAGCCAGGATCGAAGGCCTCACCCCACTCAGGCAACTGGAGTCCCATGGCCAGGCCCCAGCCCCCCTTGCAGTTTGGCAGGATCTGTGGCCTGCAACTCCAGGAGAAGCACCCCCAGCTCCCTTCTAGCCTCCATATCTTCAGCCTGGGATGGTCCCCTCCATTGGGCCTTAGCATATTTTTTTGAGTTGGTTTTTATGTCATCATGTCTTAGAGACAATATAAGTACTCATCATTGAGTAAAGCACATTACTGGTCATGTGTGTGTGCATCTACCCCTGAAGCAGCTTACCTGTGTTGTTGCTGACAAGCCATGTGCCTTGTGGGTGGAGCCTTTGGCCTCCTGTCAAGACTGGACCCAGCTGTCGTGGTGTGAAGGACAGTGCAGCGGCATGATCGACTGCATTCATATTCAGTCCAGATCAGAGCAAGCCCTCTATGTAGTTGACCTTCCGGGTGGCTGCTAATCTTCCCTGTGGAGCAGAGATGTGCGAGCTCATTGAGGGTTACAGTTTCAGGATGTAAGGTGGGCAGCCCACCTGTTGGAAACAGAGGATGGCCCATGAGGGCACGTGGCCCTGAAGCTGTGCTGGGATACACGAATAGCAGATGTGGGCCCCCCAGGGGTTCTGAGCAATGGGGTGCAACACCAGGCAGCAGGTCTGCACCAGGGTTTCCTTTGGGTACCCCTTGGGTTGTGGGTGGCCAGCAACTTCATGGGCAAGACTAGGACTGCTGGGCCCTGGCCTTGGCCGGCAATCTGTTCAGGGCAGTATGGCCTTAGTAGGTTCAGGGCCCTCAAGGATTTGGGGACCCAGGACTTTGGGTCTCATAGGTGGGCCCCAGGGCATGTCAAGTTCTTGCAACTGCACCCTCTGCCCAAGCAGGGTGTGTCCTGTCTGGGACTGGGAGCAAGAGCACCTGGGACAGTCGCTAGGGCTTCAGTGTCTAGGGACCGGAGCCCTGGGCCATCCCCACCACCCAAAGCCCTCCAGGATGCCCACCCCAGGGCCCCAACTACCCCTTGCCCTCCCAGTTGCCAAGACCAAGTCAGGGAACTAGGCTCCTGCCCTGGGCAACCAGTCCCAACCTCCTGGGTGGCATCAGGCCCAAGGGGAGGTCAGTGGATCCCAGCCCAGGGTACCACCCCAAGCAGCAGTGTCTCAACCTTGCATGGCCCAGCCATGTGTCTCATCATTCCACCACAGGAGGGGGGACCCAAGTTCCAACAAGGTGGCATCCCTTGGTGATCAGCAAGGAGCAGCAGGAGTCCCCTGCTCCCTGTGGCCTTGCTTGGCCCCCCATCAGCCCAACGTGGGTTCCCTCTGGCCCGCCCTGGCCACCTTTGGGCCCATTCCTCCCTGCGCCCTGGGGATGGTGGGCCTTCAAAGTCAGTAACACTATCTGGCCATACATGGCTGGGCCTGCATGCAAGGGACCCAAGTTGCCCTCTGGCTTGCCTCCCAAAGGCCCTCTCATTACCGTGGCCTGTGACCCACTTCACAGCATCCACTCACCAAGCCTTGTTGAGGTGGTGGTGAGATCCTGGACAGCGCAGTCCCCTGAAAGACACAAGGGGACCAGAGAGGCTGAGCAAGGGCCCCAGGGGAGGCATGGTGGGAGAAGCGATGTGTCTGCACCCAGCCCAAAGGCCTGAGCCCTCTCAAGCACCCTGAAGCCCATGGACAGGCCCCAACCCTGATAGGCAGTTTGGAAGGTTTGGGGGCCTCAAGGCCCAGGCTGAGGGGAAGCACCCCTAGTGTCACATGAAGACCCGCCTGGTATTTGTAGCCCTAGGCAGTCCCTTCCATTGAGCCTCAATGTAATCCTAGTGAGCATGATTTCTACATCATCATCTGTCTTCAAGACATTATGAGCTCTCATCATTGACCCAAGCATAGCACTGGGCACGTGTGTGGGCGTCTATCCCTGAAGCAGCTTACCAGTGGTGCTTGCTGCCAAGCGGCATGCCTTGTGTGTTGTAGCCCTTGGAACTCTTCTTAAGACTGGATCCAGCTGACGTGGTGTGCAGAAGGGTGCAGTGGCATGATCAATTGGGTTTGGAGTCTGGGGTGATAGGAGCAAGCCCTCCGTCTAGACGGCCATCCAGATGGCAGCTAAGCTCCCCTGTGGAGCAGAGCCATAGGCACTCAATGAGGCATTGGGTGTTCGGGATTGAAGCTGGAAGCCCACCTGGTGGAAACACAGGAGATCCCAGAGGGCATATGGCCCCAAAGCTGTGCTGGGACACACAATAGCCAGACTAGGGCTCCCCAAGGTGGCTGAACAATTGGGCCACCACCAGGCAGCAGATTGAGCACCAGGGTTTCCCTTGGGTACCTACCCCTTGGGTTGCAGGTGGTGGGAAACTTGGCGGGCCAATACTAGGATGGCTCAGACCTCGCCTTGGCCCCGAATCTGGTCAGGGGTGTATGGCCTTAGTAGACTCGGGGCCCTCGAGGATGTGAGGAGCCAGTCCTTTGGGCATCATTGGAGGGCCCCAGGGTAGGTTGAATTCCTGCAACCCCTCCCTCCACCCAAGCAAGGAGATCCCTGTCTGGGACTGGGAGCAAGAGCACCCGGGCTAGCCACCAGCTCTTGAGGGCCCAGGCCTGGGTCCCTGGCCATCCCCAATGGCCTGAATGTATGCCCAGATGCCCATCCCAGGGCCCCAGCTTGCCCTTCCCTTCCGGAATTCCAAGGCCAGGTGAGGGAACCAGTTTCCCCCTGATCAACCAATCCCAACCTCCTTGGGAGGCGGTAGGCCCCAGGGGGCATTGGTGGCTCCCAGCCCAGGGCTCCACCCCAGGCAGAGTTGGCTAGATGCGGTACGGCCCAGCCAAGAGGCTTCAGGTTCTCACAGGAGAGGGAACCCCAAGTCCACTGAGGTGGTGCCCCTGTTGATCTGCAGGGAGCAGCAGGAGTCCCCTGCTCCCTGTTGCCTGGTGTGTCCCCCCAGCCACCCACACTGGGGCCCCTCTGGGCTCCCCTGGCCACCTTTGCGTCCACTCCTCTCTGCTCCTTGGGGATGGTGGGCCTTCAAATGGCAGGAACACTATCCATCCCTGCATTGGTGGGCCTGCACAGAGGAACCCAAGTCCCCCTCAGGCTTTCCTCTCTAAGGCCTCCAGGTCACCTAGGCCTGCAACCCGCCTCGTGGCATCCACTCACCAAGCTTAGTTGTGGCGGTGGTGAGACCCCGGCTAGCATGGCCTCCTGAAAGACACAAGGGGACCAGAGAGGCTGAGCAAGGGCCCCAGGGGAGGTGTGGTGGGAGGAGCAATGGGTCAGCACCCAGGCCCGAAAGCCCTAGCCTTCTCAGGCACTCGGAAGCCCATGTCCAGGGCCCAGGTCCAATGGGCAGTTTGAAAGGATTGGGGGCCTCAAAGCCCAGGCTGAGTGGAAGCACCTTCAGCACCATTTGGAGTCCCCGTATCCTCCACTGGGGTTGGTTCCCTCCATTGGGTGTCAGTGTAAGCCTATTGGGCATGATTTTTATGTCATCATCTCTCTTCGAGACGATATGAGTTCTCATCATTGACACAGCACAGCACTCTCCACGTTGTAGGCCTTTCACCCTGAAGTTGCTTACCGGTTTTGCTTCTAGGGCTTGGTTGGCTGGAGACTTCAGTTCACCTTGACCAAGCTGAGGTGGCCTTGGGAGGGCTTGGCAGGATGGGTTAATATATTTGGTGTCCTTTGGCAGAGAGAATGCCAGTCGTCTAGAAGTCAGCCTTGTGGCAGCTATCCCAGGGTGCAGAGCTGTGGTGGGTCAAGCATATTTCAGTGCTCTGTATGTTAATTTCAGGCCCATCTTTGGGACCAGAAGTATTTTGATAGGGTGCAACCCTGGACCCCATGTCAAATTTAACAAGCCTCAGTTCAAGGGTTCCCCCAAATGGTGCTGAGCATATGTGCCTACAATCCTTCAGCAGCCATCCAAACACCAAGGCTTCCCATTTGGACCTGCGTTGGGTCTTGGGGTAGTGGGCTATGCCAGGGAGGGCATGGACTTGGACTTAGCCCTCATTCTGGTCATAGCAGGATGGCCGGGATGGGCCTTGGGCTTTGGAGGACTCTGGGACCCAGGGCACAGGGCAGCATGGGATGGCCCAGGGCACGCTGAATTCTAGCAACTCCAACACCCAAGCAGGTGATCCCTGTCTGAGATTGGGAGGGAGGGCTCCCTGAGTGGCCCCGTCAGTTTAAGTACCCATGGTTGGGGCCCAGCACCATCTCCATTGACCCAAAGGCTCACCTGTGTGCCTCCTACCAGGTCCAGGGTCAGCCCTTGCCATCCTGGCAGCCAAGGGCAGTAGAAGCCCATAGCTCCACTTGGACACTGGGTTCCCTCTGGGCTGTCCTGGCCACCTATTGGTCCACCTATTCCTGCACCCTGGTGATGCCAGACCTTCCTGGAACTGTCAACCCTTTCTGATGTTGCAGGTGTTTCACCTAGATGCTGGGTCTCGTGTCACCTTCAGGCTTGCCTCCCCTTGGCCCCGAAGTTGACTGCAGCCTGTGTCCCAGCCCAGAGACATTTGCTCACCTCACGTGTTTGTAGCAGAGTTTAGACTCTGGCCAGCATGTTCCACTGAAAACCTCAAGGGTACCATCTATGCTATTCAACTGCATCTGTATAGGAATCTTGGGTTGAGCAATGGGTGGTTACCTAAGGTGAATAATTGAGTTTATCTTGTTCACTTGGTGTTCTTCAGACATGTCCCTGCTACAGAGGGGAGTCTGAGGTATCATTTTTCTTATTCCAAATCTACAATGCCCTCCAGGTCATATTGACAAGGATACAATATGGTATTGTCCTGTACATTCATTCTCAATAGAATTTCTTCAAGCATGATTATGTCATCATTTCTCTTTGAGTGAACTTTTTTTTTTTTACTAATGTCCTATGCAAAGCAGGTCCCAATCATCAGGAATTCCCCCTTGAATCTTCTTACCATGGTTTTTTAATGCATATCATGATGCCCAGGTTGTTCCTGATTGGGCTGCTTCCCTGGTCTGGAATTAGGTGATATGGAGTTCTCCATGGGATCTTGATTTGAGGACCTGTTCTGAGAGTGTTAGGCCTGCTCTTCAAATATCCTAGGCAGTTTCAGTTGTCTTTGTGTGCCAGAGTTGCTTGTTCTGAATTTGTGGTGCTGGGATTCAACATGTGATACCATCTTGCAACCACAGGAGACCTGAGGGAAACATCAGAGTGCAGAAGATCCTGCGCCCTTGCCTTAAATGATATACCACGGAATGTCGGACCCCAGTGATGAGCTGTGTATGATTGATTCACCACCCATCAGTGGTCCAGGGTTACTACAGGGCATGATGCCCCCGTACACACAATTTTGGTCCTCTTCCGGTAGCTTAGCAGTGCTGATATATGCTTGAGCATTTTGGATTTCTTCCTTCTCCAGAGCCATCTGTTTAATGAGAAGTAGGGTTTTTTTTCAGAAACACCTTTACAGCTGTGTCATTTTCCCAATGCATTTTCTTTATATATGTATCAAACATTTAATACACAAATGTGTCCAGAATAAGTGAACTAATGGATGTTTTATTAGAATGTAGCAATAAATCCATATATACCTACTTTCCTAAATACATGTTAAATTTGCCCATAGTCTTCTTTTATGTTTATAGATTTACCCTCATCTGTAGGCCTCTTTTGATTCGTTATATAAACTCTGCTGTTTTAATGATTTTACTTTTTAGATTTTTTAATTTTTGGCTTCAATTTCGTTTTCTTTGAAGAACAATTTAATATATCTCTGGAACACTTGTGAACTGACAATGTAATTTAATATAGATTTATTTTTCAGGAAACCATATCTCCCATCATTAAGAGATACTTTCCTTAAGATCAAATCCCTGCCCTGGAACTTTCAGTCCATTTTTCAAAAGTCATGTTTCTTTTGTTCATATCAACCTTCGAAGTCCTGCTAACAGTATTTAAATTCTGATTAATATACTCCATCATCCTAGTGTACAGATGAACTTATGTGATCCACAAAATATGAGGTCATGAGGGAGTTGCTTTAATATTTTGAAGAATTTCCCAATTTATTTCTACAAAGGTACTTTTGAAAAAGTTTTTTTTTTCGTATTCCTTATTGTTTCATTTTTTAAGACATACATTTTCCCCAATAAATTTCCCGAGTGATATGGATACCAGTGTCCTTTTTTGGTAAAATGTATTTTGTCAGATTTCCCATCATGAAAATCTGACAATACCAATAGCTCACAATTGTTTTCTTCATTTAAATTGAATTAGCCAACATATAATACATTACTATAAACTATCACTAGTTTCAGATATGGAGTTCAGTAATTCATCAGTTGAATATAACACCTGGGTCTCATCATGTTACATGCCCTCCTTAATGCCCATCACTGATTAACCCCTTCCCCCTACACAGCAACCCTCAGTTTGTTTCTTTTATAGTAAAGAGTCTCTCATAGTTTGTCTCCCTCTTTGATTTCCGTGGATTCAGTGTCCCTTCCCTTCCCCTATGATCCTCTGTGCTGTTTTTATATCCCGCATATGAATGAAACCATATGATAATTTTCTTTCTCTGATTAACTTACTTTGCTTAGCATAATACCCTTCAGTTCCATCTATTTTGATGAAAATAAGATTTTATCCTTTTTAATGACTAATAATCCATTTTATATATATCACATCTTTATGCATTCATCTGTCAATGGACATCTGTAGCCCACAATTTCTTAAATTGTCATAGGAAGTTTTATCAATCCACCAGAGTCACAGGTAAGCTATCTGAATCTTTTTTCAGTGTCCACAAACTGAAATACATGGTATGAATTTTTGCTTCTCATCTTCTGTACACCATGGAGGTCAATCTTTTCTAGAGGAAGTGGTCTGAGACACAAATGCAGACTTCTGCTGTTGTCAACTATGAAGTTTATTTGAGATATTTTCCTAACCTGGACACATACTGACTTGCATCATGTTTCCCAGTGGCCATGAAGGACAGATATCCTCTTCTGCCTTCTTATACATTTCTTTGGAAATGACAAAGTTATGCTTTCCAGAGATACTATCCTGTCAAGATGATACAGGAAGAAATCAATCCTCTATTATTTCATTTTGCAAAAGGAATAAAACATATTTATTGACTTTACATGGGCATTCTCTTTTGTCCTAGCTTCTTTTTTGGCCTGTATCTATGATCAAAAGTATCATCTCACCTTGTATCACTATAATAATCATTGCCTGAATGTTCAACTGAAGACACAATGGGGGAAAAAGAGGTATGGAATTGTTCCATATAAAGGCTCCTTTGAGGAAACATGGATCATCTAACAAAGACTAAAATATGAGCATTTGTTAGGTACATTGAATCTTATAGACATTGTATACCACAAAGGATTGCCATGGGGGATTGGTTATCTCCTGTCTGAAATTCCATAATTTCTCCAGTGATAATGGATAAATCAAATGAATGGTTAATCAATTAATTAATAACAGAAGAAACAAATATAAATTTACCTTATGAAAATGCTGAGCACCACTCATTCACCATAAAGAGATGTCCATGTAAACAAGCTCCGAGATAAGAAAAGCACTCAGGATGTGTCTGGTAAAATCAAGTTCCCTATGGTTGATTTTTTGGTCTATACAGCAATACTGTTATGTAGAAAACTGGGCTTGGTTATTGGCCTTGAGTATCCACAAAATGACCTTGTAAAATTATGCAGAAGTAGTTTTATTGAGATAGATATCTGGAATCTTAAAAATATGCTTATTACCATCCCTGAGGCAAACCCTGCATGAGGCTTTTTAGGCCATGGCCTGAATGACATCTTTTTGTTCAGACTCCTTTTTTGTGTTCTTATCTGAAGATCTTGCTGATCTTCCAATCAGCAATGCAAAATTTTTTCTTTGTAATATATATCTTTATTTCTGTACTTTGGCCAGACCAAACCTCATGATGGAGATGATACCATGGCTCCAACAATCTCAACATTATATTTATATAAGCACTTCCAAAATTGTTTTTGTTTTCCCTTATGGTGCCACCTTCTAAAGGACTTGTGTCTTGAACTTCAAATGTGAAGCTAGTGTTCCATTTGGCAAAGCTAAACAGATTAAGGGGCCAATTAAAAAAACTGGCATCACCAATAAACCCATAATTCCTTAAATTGACATTTTAAAACCCTAATAATCCTCCAAGGTCACAGTCCCTTTGAGCCAAAACCCAATGGCAGATTAATTCTTGCATTTCATTCTCTGGATGCCATGGGCATGATTCTTCCTTAGAGGAATTTGTTTCGAATATCCAGTAAAGAGCCCAGCAGTTATTATCTCTTATATATATTAGATAGTTTCTAACCTGTGCACACACAGATGGTAAGTTTCCTGGTAATGTTTCCAGGGGTAATGAAGGAAATATTTCCTCCATTTGGAGTGTGAGCCATTTCAGGTATAACTTAAAATGTTTCTAATTATGCAACTCCAGTGGCCTAGCTCCCAAACAGAAATTAAACATCTACAATACTTAGCTTTCTGAAAGGATCCACTTATTTATCTTCTTAAGTCAGGCCTCTTATATAGTGTAATTTTCTATGTCATCTATATCTATGATCAAACATGTCCATTCACCTTGATTTTAATGCAACAGCGAAATTCTTTCCAGAACTTCTAACTGAATAACCTGATGAGAAAAATATAGGTAAGGATTAGTGTTGAGGATGGCCCTCTGTGACTAAATATGGCTCACCAAATATAGCCTAAACTTGAGGATGTGTTGTTATCTTGAAACCTATAGAGAAGATTCCCTGAAGGGACTTGTTGCCTGAAGACTCAAATCCTGTTACTCTATAAGGGAAACATGGAACGTCAACGTTTTGCTTTGGCGTTACTGACTACATTGTACTTCAGTGTAAAGTTATTAAACATGATTTTTAGGCCATCATTTCTCTACAAGATAATATGAGTTCTCATCTTTGATTAAACCACAGCATTACCTGCCAATTTATACACTTTGACATGTATATGCTCATCAGAGATAGATTTTAGAATTTGCGATGTCAAAATAGACATGACTTTTGTCATTTACTATCATGAACACCTGGCTGACATAGGCTCATTCTGTGGCAACAGTCAAACTATGCTTTTTTTGAGTCATTTTCTGTGTGGACAGTTGTAAGACAGATAAAATATTTTACTGCATCTTTCATGGACACATGATTTATCCATACTCTATGTTAAGCAATTACTATGATCATTTCTGCAAATATGACTTATTACAGAGTTGGTGCAGCTTTCATTCACTCAGCAGAAAAAGGACAATATATACAGGTTTCTTAACTTTGTATAAACATGTAGGTGATGTTTGCAGACATGGGAGACATTCATTGTCAATCTTATTCTATCTCGTCAAGAGCTCATCAGGATATTTGCCATGGTTCATTGCATATAAACTCAAATAAAATCATACTCTTTCAGCTACATCAAACTCTGGATCTAGAAATCAGATGTCAGGACACTAGAAATTGTGATCACTTTATGAATCCTTTGGAACCATATAAGAAACTTTTATATGATGGCCAATAAGCCAGTGTGTTATATTGTAAGTCCTCTTCAATGTCTTACAATCTTGACAAGAGCAGAACAAAGAAAAATACAATAATTAATGTAAATATGTATACTTGTATACTTAGACCAAAGAAGCTAACAAAATGGAGTAGGAACCATACTCAGAAAAATTCTATACTTTCAATAAACTTTCAGTAAAACAGTAATGTTTTCTCACTTATCATCAGGAAAATACAAATAAGATACCACCCAGCACCTATCATAATGGCTAAAATTAACAATACAGGAAACAACTAACATTTACAAGGATGCAGAGAAAGAGGTACCCTCTTGGGATGCCTGTGTGGCTCAGTGGTGGAGCATCTGCCTTCAGCTCAGGGCATGATCATGGGGTCATGGGATCAAGTCCCACATAAAGCTCCACTCAGGGAGCCTGCTTCTTCTGCCCATGTCTCTGCCTCTCTCTGTGTGTCTCTCATGAATAAGTATATAAAATATTAAAAAAAAGAGGTGCTCTCTTATACTGTTGATGGGAATACAAACTACTTCAACCACTCTGGAAAACAGTATGGAGGTTCCTCAAAAAGTTAAAATAGAACTACTCTATAACTCATCAACTGCACCACTGGGTATTTACTTAAAGGATACAAAAATGCTGATTTGAAAAAAAATACTGATTTGAAGGGGCACATACACCCCAGGGTTTATAGCAACATTATCAATAATAGCCAAATTATGGAAAGAGCACAACCAAACCTCCATTGATTGATGAAAGATAAAGAATACTTGGTACACACACACAGAGGAATATTACTCAGCCATGAAAAAGAATGAAATCTTGCCATTAACAATGTTGTGTGTGGAGCTATAGTGTATTATGCTAAGCAAAATAAGTCAGTCAGAGAAAGGTAAATACCATATAAATTCACTTGTATGTGGAATTTAAGAAACAAAACAAGTGAACTTAGGGGAAGGGGATAAAAGGGAATCAACTATGAGAGACTCCTAACTATAGTAAACAAACTGAGGGTTGCTGGAGGATGCGTCTGTAGGGCCTGGAGTAATTGGGTGATGGGAATTAAGGAGACCACTTGATGTAATGAGCACTGGATGTTATGTGTAAGTGATGACTCACTAAACTCTACTGCTAAAACTAATACTACAGTATATGTAGATAACTTGATTTAAATAAAATCTTGAAAAAATAAAAATAAAAATAAAAGTATAATGGTCAAGATAATTAAGAAGAAATTAAGAAATCAGTTTATCTATCGTATTAGAGGAAGTATCTCTTTAGCTCAAAGTCCTTAATGATAATTAAACCCTGCTCAATTATACTTATTAGTCTCACATATGACGTTTGCATCCAGTTGGGTTTCTCCTTTACCTTAATGGTAATGTTTTATCAACATCACCTGGTAGGACTCTGTTTAATGGATGACCGTCAGTCTATCAGTGTAACACTTTAATATGGACCAGGTCTCCTGTTCAGTGATGATAACTCATCTCCTCAGGAGGATTTTTTTCAGCATCTGGTCAAATGATGACATAATGAGCCCAAGGAAACCCACAAACTCTAAGTATTTTATATGATAGTGACTTGTTTTTCTTGTATCAGATAATAGGGTAGGCTTAAACCCTAAATTTATAGATTTTCCAAACTCAAAGAAAGAAATGCCATACTTACTACACGGAGTTAATATTATTTTTAATAAAGTCAAGTGGTAAGGCTTGGGGCTACTATGAAAAAAAATGGCTTGGTATAATTTAGCCAAATAATTACTTCTCGTATGGTTTATTTATTTCACTTGTCCAGAAATTTGCAGATGATTAAAAGTAGTCAAATGTTGAGTACTTGTAGAATATTACGAAGCTCCTGAATTACCACAGATATAAATTCTACATGTTTAAGAATTCCAAGTTTAGGTGATATAATTTAGTAAGGTACTGTTCACAATTTGACTATCAGCTTTAGCCTACAGACACACACATGGCCATATGGACATTATACATAACATTACTGAGAATATTTAATACCTTCTAAAGTTGGATTCTCAATAATGTCCAATTGCCATCACACTCCAGGTAATATTGGACCTCAGTTTGACTTATCTATGTGTTCCCTGTAAAGAATTTTCTTGACAGAACTGTTTCCTGAATTATCTAATCCTATACAAGTGTTAAAAGATTCCAAAATGTTCAGCCTATTCCTTCTGTATGAATGACTTTGTTGGTTTTATGAAAAAGCCACCCATTTAATTCCCATTTTCCTATGGTATTCTTCTTAGGTCCTCTTGATTTCTAATTTTCTAATTCTTAGAGAGTTAGATATTTCTAGAGTTGTCATTTAGAGCCCCTGGATATGAGTAATAGGCATTTCATTTTATGTTCCAAAAATTAGTACCTCTTTTCAAGCTTGGTCTACAAGTTTCTTTTTTAAAAAATATTTTATTCCTGTTTTCAAGTATAGGTTTTAAAATAAATAATATAAATATTTTAGAGAATTTTCTATGATTCAAGTAAATCAGTAATCTCCCATATAATATTTTAGTTGCCGTCTATTCTTCAAAGTTGGATGGTTGCAAAACAGACCACAAACCATATTTAAGCCTCTATTCTTTCAAAGTTGGAGGGTTGCAAAACAGATCACAAACCATATTTATTAACAATATAAATATTTACTTTAAGACTAAAGGCTAATATACAGTGACATCAGCAAGATGGCAAAATAGAGGTCTCTGGTCCTAATTCACTCACAGAAAAATCAATTTACAAAAATGCCTTTATGAGAATCCCAGACCTCAAAGGTAGTGTTTCAGCACATTATAGGAGTGCAAAACTTAATTTTAAAATATTTAAAATGGTCAGAGTGAAGGTCTTACTTCATACTTTCACCCTTCCTCAAAGCTGACACAGAACTACACAGAGAAAGATCTCCTTGGCACATGATTTCTCCGGGGGGGGGGGAGAGACTAAGACATACATCCAACTTTTCCAGTGTTTTTGAACGCTAAGATACCTACACTTATCTCTTCTCACATCGAACAGGGGGGATTAGAATTGGTAGACTACATAGGACCATTAGAAACAGGGAAAAACGATCTGGGCTCACAGGAACATGGGTTCATGGGTGCTGCAGATATTAGCAGAAGCTCTGTACCCCCAACAGCAGTTTGGAAAACCAAAGCTCTTTCCAGCATCATTGCTACAACAAGGAATATCCCCAACTATCCCCATCTAAACAAGGAGCCCTGGCTGACCCCACTGTAGGACCCAATCACTTCTGCCAGCCTAAGAGCTGAGTCACAAACACACCCCAAGGTGTAGCCCCACCAGCAGTCCTGTCTATGCAGTAAGCTCCAGTGAAACTTAGAATCCAACTACTGGCCCTACAAATTCATAAAGCCCACTCCACCTAATGAAGGAGCCCAGCCAGAATCACCATCTGACTAGACAACCCATCAGGGTCTCCACCTAAATGCAAAGCCCAACCAATGGCCTCTGCAACTGCAGGGCCCAGACAGCATACCCACCCAATTTCAAAGCACTAGTACCTTGCCCTACTGTTTGGTGGATGCTAAAGCTGGTCTACTCAGAATCCTAGGCTTGGGTGATTGGTAAAAGACTTTTCCTTGCTAAGCCAAGCTATAAAGACTGGAAGAGGTTACTACTTTCTCAAATGTACAGACACCAATACAAGGACACAAGAGTCAGAAAGAATCAGGGAAATATAGCACTATGAAAGGAAATAAATAAAGCCAGTAACCAATCCTGAATAAACAGAACTACAAACATCCTGATAAAGAACATAAAACAATTGACTTAAATAAACTCAGCAAACTAAAAAAAAAAATAACATACATAGACAACTGAATGAAATCAAGAAAATAATAAATGAACATGAGTTCAATTAAAATAATTTAAAACCATAAAAATCAAATAGAAATCTTAGAGATTAATAATACAATGACCGTACTAAAAATTTGAATAGAGAAATTCAACAGCATGCTCAGAGGAAGGAATTAGTAAATTTGAAGACTAATCACTTGAGATTACCTGGTCAGTAGGACAAAAAGGTAAAAGAATTTAAATGAATATAGAAAGCCTACAGAAATATGGAATGCCATGAAAAAACAAAACAATATTTGCATTATGGGAGTACCAGAAAAAGGGAGACCAACTGGGGCAGAAATTCTATTTAAAGAAATAGTGGTTGATGGGGAGGGAAATGAAATTAATGAAGCCCAAAAGTCACCAAATAGATTGAATCCAATAGGTCTATACCAAGATACATTATAATTAAATAGTCAAATTCAAAGACAAAGAGTTTTGAAAGAAGCAAAATATAAGCAATTTAGCACATACGAGGGAACTCCCAAAAGACTATAGATTTCTCAATAGAATTCTTCCATGTCAGAAGACAAAGGGATTATATATTTAAAACACAGAATGAAAAACATTTGCTAACCAAGAATATTAAACCGGGAAAAACTTTTTAATATTTTAAAATAATTTTAATTTATTTTTATATTTTAACATGTGGCATTTGCAAGATTCCTTTAAAAAGAATAAACATATTTTTCCCTTTTTTATTTGACTATAGTAGAGACACAGTGTTATGTTGGTTTCAGGTGTACAACATAATGATACTACATCTCTTTATGTTATGCTATACTTACTATAAGTGTAGTTACTATGTGTCTTCAAACAATGGTATGAAAATTTAATTGACTATATTCCTTATACTATACTTGTATTCTCATGACTTATTCATTTCATAACTGGTAGCCTGTATATCCCACAAAACATTTCAGTGAAAGAAAAATACTTTCACAATTAAACAAAACAATGAGGGAGTTTGTCAGCACTAGATTTGCCTTACAAGAAATGATTAATGGAATTCTTCAAGTTGAAAAAACAAACACTAAACAGAAACAATAAGTATATGAAAGTACAAGTCTCACTAGTAAAGTTAAGATATAGACGAAGAGAATACTGCAATAATGCACAATAGCATATAAATTACTTTAACCCTCGTAATAAAAGTGTAGATCTTTTGTATGCAATTGAAATTAAATTGTTATCAGATTAAATTAGACCATTATAACTATATGTAGTTCAATGCAAACCTCATGGTGACCACAAAGAAAAACTTATAATAGATATACAAAAGCTGAAGAGTAAATAAACCATATAACTACAAAATATCATCAACCATAAAGAAAGGCAGTAAGAAATGAATAAAGGAACAAATGAAACAAAATAATTAACAAAATGGCAATACTAAATCCTTACCTGCCAATAATTACCTTCAATGTGAATGAGTTAAACTAATGAGTTAAAAGACATAGAGTGGGAAACCCCTGGGAAGATGGCAGAGCAGTAGGGCCTTGATTGAGTTCACCCCATCTGACATTTTCAATTAGATATCCTCCACATATAAATCAACAAACCAGAAACCAATCCAAAGACTGGAAGAATGAACACCACAACTAAGTATAGAAAAGAAACTGCAGCTAAAAATTTAGGAAGTTCAGAAAGCCAGAGCTAGAATTTGACCACAGCAAGGAGGGAGCTGTGCATGTGGAGAGGGCAGAAAATGGGTGTTTGTACCAGGGAGCTCACACAGGGAAGACTAACTCCCATGTTTGGCTTTAAAAACATAAAGACTCCTAACTCTGGGAAACGAACTATGGGCGATGGAAGGGGAGGAGGTTCGGGGGGGGGGAATGGGTGACGGGCACTGAGGAGGGCACTTGACGGGATGAGCACTAGGTGTTATTCTGTATGTTGATAAATTGAACACCAATAAAAAATAAATTTATTATAAAAAAACCAAAGGGACTAAATTCCATGAGTGTATAAAACCAGTGGTACTTGGAGCCTAGAGCCTTAAAAGTCTGCTGACTCAGGACTGAGCCATCAGGGAAGGTGAGTGATAGCTGGGTTAGTATTCTTAAAGTGACAACAGCTTGCATAGAGAGGCAACAACAAAATAATGTCTGTTTGCACATTATATGATCTATTCATACTACTTTTGGAGCATGTTGGAGGGACTTCTCTCAAAGTGTGGGAGTTGACAGGTGCCATTTTCCTCTTCTGCCCCCAGCATAAACACAGAACTACTTTCCAGATGTAGGGCTGTACAGACCCTGGCTGCCTGACATTATGCCAGTGCACCATACCCATGAGTCCTTCTGTGGACTAGCCCACTACAAGCATGTTGGCCTTGGCCCTGAGAGCTCAGGGAAAATTTTGTAAAAGCCATTCATGTGCCCTGACCAGACACCAGGTGCACATACACAACAGTGTATGTTCCCCAGCCACTATACCAGGCCCAGGCACTATTCCATACCCACCCTTATGCCCTGGCAGCCCAGACATTCAGCCCCAAGGTACCAAAACTATTTCAAGGATCCAGCATAGAGCTAGTATCCCAGCACAGATTTTGCTACTACTGCTATGCCATTCCCAAGTTCTCTGGTGGGCACATACCCTCAGACCTATCCTGACTAGGACCTACTAACACCACAGAGAGAAAGCATAGCCCACAACAGGTAGAAAATCAATGTGGACAACCTCACTGAAAGGAAAAGTGACTCAGACAACAGCAGAATGCAAGCAATACATAAAGGATACTCTCTTGAAGTGCCAGGTTCTGGTGAACAGGAAACACACACTGCAGGGCATCCTAGGACCTCTTATTCATAATGTCACTATTTTCAATACCAGAAGATGTGGCTGACTTTCTTAACACAAAGAAACAGACACAGAGAGGCAGAAAAAATGAAGGGATAGAGAAATTTATTCCAAATAAAGGAACAGGGCAAGGCCACAGCTAGAGATCTAAGTGAAACAGATATAATTAACATGTCTGAAAGAGAGTTTAAAGTAATTATAATAAAGATACTCACTGGACTTGAAAAAAAAGTGGATGTATCAGTGAGATCTTTAATACAAATAAGGAACAACATAGCAGAGATAAAGCACTTAGTAAATAAAATGAGAAATAAACTTGATGTAATGAATAGCACAATGGAAGAAGTAGAGGAATGAATTAGTAACCTGGAAGACAAAGTAATGGAAAGTGATCAGCTGAACAAAAGAGAAAAGAAATAATTACACAAAATAAGAATAGACTTGGGGAACTTAATGACTCCATCAAATGTAATATCATTTGTATTGTAGGAGTCCCAAAAGAAAAGAGAAAAAATTAAAAGGGCAGAAAATGTGTTTGAAGAAATACTAGCAGAAAATGTCTCTAATCTGAGAAAGGAAACAGATATCCAGATCTGAGAAGCACTGCAAAGTTGCATCAAAATCAACAAAAGTAGACCCACATCAACACATAATTAAGATTGCAAAATATTGGGTAACTCCAGTGGATCAGTGGTTTAGTGCCACCTTCAGCCCAGCACATGATCCCGAAGACCTGGGATCGAGTCCCACGTCGGGCTCCCTTCAGGTAGCCTGCTTCTCCCTCTGCCTGTGTCTCTCATGAATAAACAAATAAAATCTTTTTTAAAAACTGCAAAACATTGTGATAAAGAAAAAATTTAAAGTAGCAAGTGTAAGAAGTCACTAATTTACAAGGGAAAACCCATAGCAGGAGATTTATATCAGAAACTTTTCAAGCAAGAAGAGAATGGCATGATATATTCAAAGTGCTAAATGGGAAAATCTGCAGCCAAGAATACCATATCTGGCAAGGCTATCACAAGAATAGAAGGAGAGAAGAGAGTTTTTCAGACAAACAAAAACTAAAGGAATTTGTGACCACTAAACCAGCCCTGCAAGAAATACTAAAGGGGACTCTCTGAATGGAAAACACAGACCAAAAGTGACAGTATAAGAGTGGGAAACATGAAAACAGTGAAAATGAATATTTCTATAAAAAATAAAACTTTTTATTTATTTAGTTCCTTTAGTCAAGGAACTAAAATAATGATATAAAATATAATAACATATACTTAAAGCATGGAGTAGAGGTGGAAAGAATGGTTTCAAACTTAAATGACAATCAACTTAATACAAACTTTTTTATGCAGAATATGTTATATACAAACCTAAGAGTAACTACATAACAAAAAAACACTAATAAGCATGCAAGGAATAAAGAGAAAGAAATCCAAATATATCACTAAGTAAAATCAGGAAACCATGAGACAGACAAGAAAGAATGAAAGAAAATCTACAAAGACAACCACAAAACAGGAAATAAAATGACAATAAACACATACTATCAATAATTACTTTGAATGGAAACGGACTAAACACACAAATCAAATAACAGAATGGATTAAAAAAAAAAGTCCCATCTATAAGTTACCTACAAAACTCATTTGAGAACAAAAGACAACTCAAAATTGAAAATGAAAGAATGGAGAAACATCTATTATGCAAACGTTAATTAGTAGAAAGCTGGAGTAGTAATACCTATTTCAGAGAAAATTGACTTTAAAACAAAAATTAGAGACACCTGGGTGGCTCAGTGGTTGAGTGCCTGCCTTTGGCTCACATTGTGATCCTGGGGTCCTGGGATTGAGTCCTGCATTGGGTTCCCTACAGGGAGTCTGCTTCCCCCTCTGCTTATGTCTCTGCTTCTCCCTCTATGTCTCTCGTGAGTAAATAAATAAAATATTTTTTAAAAAATAAATAAAACAAAGACTAAAAAGAGACAATGAAGGATATACAGTGATAAAGGAGACAACCCAACAAGAAGATATAACAATTGTAAACATTTATGAATGCAATCCAGGAGCACCTAAATACATAAAACAGTTAATAAAAACATAAAGAAACTAATAGATAATAATACAAAAGTAGTAGGGACTTTAACACCCTACCTACATCAAAGGGCAGATCATCTAAACAGAAAATTAACAAGGAAATGATGACTTTGAGGGGCACACTGGAACTGATGGGCTTAACAGATATATTCAGAATATTTCATCCTAAAGCAGCAAAATACACATTCTTTTCAAGTACACATTGAACATTTCAATGACTAGATTGCATATTAGCTCACAAACCCAGTCTCAAAAAAACTCATGAAGATCAAAGCCATACCATGCATCTTTTCTGACCACAATGCTATGAAGATAAAAAAAATCTGAAAAGACCAGAAATACATGGAGGTCAAATGACATGGTACTAAACAATGAATGAGTAAACCAAGATATAAAAGAAAAAAAAAATTAAAAGTCCCCATGGAAACAAATTAAAATGGAAACACAATGGTCCAAAGGCTCTGGGATGCAGCAAAAGTAGATTTAAGAGGGAAGTTTACAGCAATACAGACCTACCTCAGAAGTAAGAAAAATGTCAAATAAACTACCTAATCTTGCACCTAAAAGAGATAGCAAATGAACAACAAATGAAGGCTAATCCAGCAGAAGGAAGAACATAATCAAGGTTAGAGGAGAAATAAATGATATAGAAACTAAAAAAAAAAAAAAAAAAAAAAAAAAAAAAAAACAATATAAAAAAATCAATGGAGATCCTCCAGGATGGCAGAGGAGTAAGGAATCCTAGTTTCATGTGGTCCTTGGAAATCAGCTAGATGATTATCAAATCATTCTGACAACTTACCAAATCAACCATAGATCTGAGAAAAGAATTGCTACAATTCTACAAATAGAATAGTGACCACTTTTTGCAAGGTAAGAGGTGTGGAGATGTGAATCCAAGGTGATATCAGAAGATAAACAGAGGGGGAAGGGACCCTCTGTAAGTCAGGTACTGGGAGTGTTACAAGAAGTGGAGCTCAAAATTGGAACTTTTGTAAGTTTACCTGAAAGGTGCTCAGAAGGTGAAGTGGGGACGAATCTCAGTGGAGGACAATGTGGTCTCAGGATCCCCAGGGTCCCAAAGGGACAAGGGTGGCAGTGTGGCAGAGTTCCCAGGCATTGGAGTGGGAAAGCTGATTGCAAGCAGTGAGACCAGGCACCAGCTTTCTACCCAGTGTTGCCATAAGCCACAAACCGCTACACAGTTGGGTGACTGTTCTCTGAACAGGGGCCCATCAAGAGGCAGAACTGTGGTGAGATCTCACTCCCCACCCTGGGAGGAGCAACACAAGTGCCCACCAAAAGAGTCCATAAAGTTTAGAGTCTGGAAATGGGGTCACATGCCTGAGATAAAAATGCCCAGTCACAAGCTGGGTGAATAGAGTTCTGACAGAAACCAGGAAGACAAGAGTGATTGCTTTTCTGTGAGGGTTTGCTGAAGAGTGGGGGAGCTTGATATTTCAGTTATTGGGCTAGAGATCTGCGGACCACCATTTTAATTCCTCCCTCACCAGCTCTGGAGCTGCTTAAACTGAGCTCAGCCCCTTGAAAGGGCAGTGCAATTCCCCCAGGCAAAGACATCTGAGAATCAGCCCAACAAGCCCCTCCCCCAGAAGACCAGCAGGCACTTCCAGCTAATACAAAGTTTACTGATTATACAGAACTGTAAAACCCCTGCTCTTGGGGAAAGAAGTATGTGGCATTCATGTGTTTTTCTTGTTATTCTTTAGTCCTTCAGTTTCTTTATTGTAGTTCACTTTATTTTTTATATATATAAATTTTTCTTACCTATTTTGGGGTCTAGTTTCTTCTAACAAACAGACCAAACCACACTCTGGATCCAGTTTATTGTTCTGTTCTGTTCAATTTCTTGTCTTACTTTACTCCCATTTTTATCCTTTTTTTCCTATTTAGTTAGCTTCTGTTCTCTTCGGATTAGTGTAGTGTATCTTTCTGTGGTAGAGTTATTCATTAGTCCTTCAGTTTTATATTTTATTAACCTTTTCAGCTATTTTCCTTTCTCATTAGTTTTAAATATTTTTTATTTTTCATTTTTACACTGAGTATATATACTAGAATTCAAAACAATGACTATGAAGTTACTAGCTGGGCTTGAAAAAAAGCATTGAAGACTCTAGAGAATCCATTACTAGAGAAATAAAAGAACTAAAATCTAATCAGGTTGAAATAAAAAAGGCTGCCATGATATTGGAGGCTCTAATAGGATAAATGGGGCTGAAGAAAGGGTGAGTGATATAGAAGACAAAATGATGTAAAATAAGGAAACTGAGAAAAAAAAAGTTATAACACTACTGGATCACCAGAGAAGAATTAAAGATATCGGTGATACTATAAAGCAATACAATGTTAGAAGAGTTGGGCTCCCAGAGGAAGAGGAAAGAGAGAGAGGTACAGAAGGATTATTTGAACAAATTATAGCTAAGAAGTTCCCTAATCTGAGGAGTGAAACAGGCACTCAAGTCTAGGAGGCACAGAGAACTCTCTCAAAAATCAATAAATATAGATCAACACACCGACATATAATAGTGAGGCTTGAAAACTTCAGAGACAAAAAATTCTGAAAGCAGTTTGAGACAAATAGTGAGGCTTGAAAATTTCAGAGACAAAAATTCTGAAAGCAGTTTGAGACAAAAGGTCATTAACCTACAAGGGCAGGAACATAAGGCTGACAGCAGACCTGTTCACAGAGACCGCAGAGGCAGAAGGGACAGCCATGATATATTCAAAGTGCTAAATGAGAAAAAATATGCAGCCAATTCAGAGTAGAAGGAGAGAAAGAGTTTCCAGGATAACCAGAAACCAAAGAATATGTGATCACTAAACCAGCCCTGCAAGAAATATTATGGAGGATCCTGTAAGAAGTGAGAGTGAGCCCAAAAGTAACAAAGACCAGAAAAGAACAGAGACAATATACAGAAACAGTAACTTTACAGGTAATAAAATGGCACTAAATTCATATCTTTCAATAATTGCTCTGAATGGAAAAGGCCTAAATGCTCCAATCAAAAGATACAGGGTATCAGAATGGATTAAAAAAACAATACACATTGATATACTGTCTATGAGAGACTCATTTTAGACTCAAAGACACTTCCAGATTGAAAGTGAGAGAAGTATAGAACCATTTATCATGCTAATGGATAACAAAAGAAAGCTAGGGTAGCAATCCTTATATTAGAAAAATTAGATTTTAAACCAAAGACTTTAATAAGAGATAAAGAGGGACACAACAGCATAATAAAAGGGTCTGTCCAACAAGAAAGTCTAACAATTATAAATATTTGTGCTCCTAACTGGGAGCAGCTAATTATATAAACCAATTAGTAATAGAATTAAAGAATCATATTGATAATAAAAGAATAATAGTAGGCGGCTTTCACACCTTACTCAGAGCAATGGACAAATCATCTAAGAAGAAAATCAATAAGAAAACAAGGACTTTGAATGACACACTGGACCAGATGGACTTCATCTTAAAGCAGAAGAATGCACATTCTTCTCAAGTGCACATGGAACATTCTCCAGAATGGATCAAATTGTGAGTCACAAATTAGGTCTCAACCAGTACCAAAAGATTGGGATTATTCCTTGCATATTCTCACACACAATGCTTTAACACTTGAATTCAATGAGATGAGCACTGAGTGTTATATTATATATGTTGGCAAACTGAATTTAAATTTAACAAAAAGAAACCAGGATTTTTAAAGTTCTCAAACTCATTAATTTACACCACACTGACTCTGAACTACCGCTTTTTGCTTATGTAATGGAAATATTTATTTTAAGTAAAGGAACCTCAGATGATTAAAAAAACTTGAATTTAATGATAAGAGAACATTTGGAACACAAATACATTGAGGTTAAAGAGAATCCTACTAATAAAAAAGGAGGAAAAATGAGTGAAAATATCAGTGAGGGTGACAAAACATGAGAGACACCTAACTCTGGGAAACAAACAAGGGGTGGTGGAAGGGGAGGTGGGCAGGGGGTTAGGGTGACTGGGTGACAGGCACTTGGGGGTGCACTTGGTGGGATGAGCACTGGGTGTTATGCTATATGTTGGCAAATTGAACTCCAATAAAAAAAATGGATCAGGGCACCTGGGTGGTTCAGTGGTTAAGCATCTGCTTTTGGCTCAGGTGATGATTCTGGGGTCCTGGGATTGAGTCCTACAGCAGGCTACTTGCTGGGAGCCTGCTTCTGCCTCTGCCCATGTCTCTGCCTCTCTGTGTGTGTCTCTCACGAATAAATAAATAAAATATTTTTTAAAAATGAATGGATCAAAAAGGAAGTTTAAAAATTTCATAGGAGCAAATGAGAATGAAAATACAACTGCTCAGAACCTTTGGGAGGAAAGAAAGTCAGTCCTGAAAGGGAAGTATACAGCAATACAAGGCTTTCTCAAGAAACAAGAAAAGTCTCAAATACACAACTTAAAGTGGAGAAAGAACAACAACAAAGTACAAGAAAGAAGTATACAGCAATACAAGGCTTTCTCAAGAAACAAGAAAAGTCTCAAATACACAACTTAAAGTGGAGAAAGAACAACAAATAAAGCAAATAAAGCTTAAATCCAGCAAGAAAAGAGAAATAATAAAGGTTAGAGCATAAAACAGTGAAATAGAAACCAAAAGAAGAGTAAAACAGGTCAACAAAATTAGGAGCTAGTTCTTCGAAAGAATTAGCTTAAATTAATAAACCCCTCGCCAGACTTCTCATAAAGAAAAAAGAAAGACCCAACTAAATAAAATCAGAAATGAAAGAGGAGAGATCACTACCAAAACTGAAGAAATATGAACAATAATAAGAACATATTATGAGTAGTTATATGCCAACAAATGACTTAATCTGGAAGAAATGTATTCCTAGGAGCATATAATCTACTAAAACTGAAAACCTGTAAAGAGCCATAACAAGCAAAGAAATGGAAGCAGTAATCAAGAATTCCCAGGAAACAAGGTTCCAGAACAAGATGGATTCTCAGGGGAATTCTACCAAAAATTTAAAGAAGAATTAATACCTATTCTTCTGAAGCTGTTTCAAAAAAATGGTAATGGAAGGGGGCCACCTAGGTGGCTCAGTGGTTGAGCATCTGCCTTTGGCTTGGACCCAATGCCAGAGTCCTGGGTCAAGTCCCACATCAGGCTCAGGTGATGGCTGATGGAGAGCCTGCTTCTCCCTCTGCTTATGTCCCTGCCTCTCTTTCTGTGTCCCTCACGAATAAATAAATAAAATCTTTAAAAAATAGTAATGGAAGGAAAACTTCCAAACTCACTCAATCAGGCAAGTATTACCTCATTTTCAAAACCAAAGACCTCACCAAAAAGGAAAATTACGCAAATAACCTTGATGAACCTGGATGCCAAAATTCTCACCAAGATACAAGCTAATAGGATCCAATGGCATACTGAAAGGATTATTCACCACAACCAAGTGGGATTTTTTTCCTGAGCTGTGAGTGTGGGTTATATTCACAAATCAATCAGCATGATACATTACATTAACAAAAGAAAGGACAAGAACCATGTGATCTTCTCAATAGATGCATAAAAGCATTAGACAAAATACAGCTTCCTTTCTTGATTAAAATTCTTCAAAGTGTAGGGATAGAGGGAACATACCTAATATCATACAAGCCATATATGTATAGCCCACCATGAATATAATACTTAATGGGGAAAAATTGAGAGCTTATCATCAAGGTCAGGAAGATGACAGTGATGCCCACTCTCACCACTGTAATTCAATATAGTACTAGAAGTCATACCCTCAGCAATCAGACAACAAAAAGAAATAAAAGTATTCAAATTGGCAAAGAAGTCAAACTTTTTACTCATTGCAGGTGAAATGATACTCTAAGTGGAAAACCCAAAAGACTTCACCCCAAAATTGCAAGCTGTCAACCAGAAATTCAGCGATGTGGCACAATATGAAATCAATGCACAGAAATCAGTTGCATTTCTATACACTAACAATGAGATTGAAGAAGAGAAATTAAGGAATTGATCCCAATTACAATTGCATCTTTTGATGCACCATAATATACCAAGAAAGAAATCTAACCAAAGAAGTAAAAGATCTGTACTCTGAAAACTACAGAACATGTATGGAAGAAATTGAAGAAGACACAAGGAAAAGGAAAAATATTCCCTGCTCATAGATTGGAAGAACAAATATCGTTAAAATGTCTATGTTACACAGAGAAATCTACATATTCAATAAATCCCTATCAAAATACTGTCAACATTTTCCACAGAGATGGAACAAAAAATCCTTAATTTGTATGGAACAACAGAAAGACCCTGAATAGCCAAAACAATATTGAAAAAGACGGGATCCCTGGGTGGCGCAGCGGCTTGGCGCCTGCCTTTGGCCCGGGGCGCGATCCTGGAGACCAGGATCGAATTCCACATCGGGCTCCCGGTGCATGGAGCCTGCTACTCCCTCTGCCTATGTCTCTGCGCCTCTCTCTCTCTCTCTCTCTCTCTCTCTCTGACTATCATAAATAAATAAAAATTAAAAAAAACAATATTGAAAAAGAAAACCAAAGCTGGAGGCATCACAATTCCAGACTTCAAGCTGTATTACAAAGCTGTGATCATCAAGACAGTATGGTACTGGCACAGAAGCAGACACATAGATGAGGTAGCATAGAATAGAGAACCCTCACTCTATGGTCAACTAATCTTAGACAAAGTGGCAAAGAATATTCAATGGAAAAAAGACCATCTTTTCAACAAATGCTATTGGAAAAATTGGACAGCCATCTAGAGGGGAATGAAACTGCACCATTCTCTTACATAATACACAAAAATAAACTCAAAATGGATGAAAGACCTAAGTGTGAGACAAGAATCCATCAAAATTCTAGGGGAGAATCTAGGCAGGAACCACTTTGACCTCAGCCACAGCAACTTCTTGCGAGACATGTCTCCAACGGCAAGGGAAACAAAAGCAAAAATGGACTACTGGGAATTCTTCAAGATAAAAAGCTTTTGCCCAACAAAGGAAACAATAAACAAAACCAAAAGGAAATCTATAGAACAGGAGAAGATATTTGCAAATGTCTTATCAGATAAAGGGTTAGTATCCAAGATCTATAAAGACTTTATCAAAGTCAACACCCAAAAAGCAAATAATCCAGTCAAGAAATAAGTAAAGACAAGAACAGATATTTTTCCAAAGAAGACATGCAAATGGCCAACAGACAGATGAAAAAAATGTTCAACACCACTTGGCATAAAGGAAATACAAATCAAAATCACAAACGAGATACAGCCTCACTGCAGTCAGAATGGCTAAAATTAACAATTCAGGAAATAACAAATGTTTGCAAGGATGAAGAGAGGGGGAACCCTCTTATACCACTGGTGGGAATGCAAGCTTGTATAGCCACTCTGGAAAAAGGCATGCAGGTTCCTCAAAAAGTAAAAAATTGAACTACCCTACAACTCAGAATTTGCACTACTAGGTAATTAACCAAAGGATACAAACAGTGATCTGAAGGGACACCTGCACCCCAGTGTTAATAGCAGCAATGTCCACAATAGCCAAACTATGGAAGAACCCAGATGTCCATTGACAGGTGAATGGATAAAGAAAATGGAATACTGGGAGGGAGGGGCAAGATGGCGGAAGAGCAGGGTCCCCAAATCACCTGTCCCCCAAAAATTACCTAGATAACCTTCAAATCATCCTGAAAATCTACGAATTCGGCCTGAGATGTAAAGAGAGACCAGCTGGAATGCTACAGTGAGAAGAGTTCGCGCTTCTATCAAGGTAGGAAGACGGGGAAAAAGAAATAAAGAAACAAAAGGCCTCCAAGGGGGAGGGGCCCCGCGAGGAGCCGGGCTGAGGCCGGGGCGAGTGTCCCCAGGACAGGAGAGCCCCGACCCGGAGGAGCAGGAGCTGCACCAACCTTCCCGGGCGGCAAGGGGCTCGCAGGGAGTTGGAGCAGGACCCAGGAGGGCGGGGATGCCCTCGGGCTCCCTGGGACACTAACAGACACCTGCGCTCCTGAGAGTGCACCGAGCTCCCTAAGGGCTGCAGCGCGCACGGCGGGACCCGGAGCAGCTCGGAGGGGCTCGGACGGCGGCTCCGCGGAGGGGGCTGCGGGGCGGGAGCGCGAATCCAACAGCGCAGGCCACGGAGCACAGGGCGCCGGGACACAGCCCAGGATCCGGCCTCCCCCTGGGACAGGCAGAGGCCGGGAGGGTCCAGGACAGCAAGGACGCTCCTGCCCCGAGCTGAGCAGATCAGCGGGACCGCCCCGGAGCCTCCAGGCCCTGCGGTCGGAGAGCCCCATAGTTCCTGCGGAGGCTGAATCCAGGCTTCCAGAGTTGCCATAGCAACTGTGGCTGTACCTCCTGGGACCTCACGGGGTAAACAACCCCCACTGAGCCCTGCAGCAGGCAGGGACAGAGCAGCTCCCCCAAGTGCTAACACCTGAAAATCAGCGCAACAGGCCCCTCCCCCAGAAGACCAGCTGGACGGACCAGTTCCAGGGAAGTCAAGGGACTTAAAGTATACAGATTCAGAAGATACTCCCCCATGTTCCAATACAACTTGTTTTTGGCCACTCTGCACTGAGCAAAATGACTAGAAGGAAAACCTCACCTCAAAAGGAAGAATCAGAAACAGTCCTCTCTCCCACAGAGTTACAAAATCTGGATTACAATTCAATGTCAGAAAGCCAATTCAGAAGCACTATTATACAGCTACTGGTGGCTCTAGAAAAAAGCATTAAGGACTCACGAGACTTCATGACTGCAGAATTTAGATCCAATCAGGCAGAAATTAAAAATCAATTGAATGAGATGCAATCCAAACTAGAAGTCCTAACGACGAGGGTTAACGAGGTGGAAGAACGAGTGAGTGACATAGAAGACAAGTTAATGGCAAAGAGGGAAACTGAGGAAAAAAGAGACAAACAATTAAAGGACCATGAAGACAGATTAAGGGAAATAAATGACAACCTAAGGAAGAAAAAGCTACGTTTAATTGGGGTTCCCGAGGGCGCCAAAAGGGCCAGAGGGCCAGAATATGTATTTGAACAAATCATAGGTGAAAACTTTCCTAATCTGGGAAGGGAAACAGGAATTCAGATCCAGAAAATAGAGAGATCCCCCCCTAAAATCAATAAAAACCATTCAACACCTCAACATCTAATAGTGAAGCTTGCAAATTCCAAAGATAAAGAGAAGATCCTTAAAGCAGCAAGAGACAAGAAGTCCCTGACTTTCATGGGGAGGAATATTAGGGTAACAGCAGACCTCTCCACAGAGACCTGGCAGGCCAGAAAGGGCTGGCAGGATATATTCAGGGTCCTAAATGAGAAGAACATGAAACCAAGAATACTTTATCCAGCAAGGCTCTGATTCAAAATGGAAGGAGAGATAAAGAGCTTCCAAGACAGGCAGGAACTGAAAGATTATGTGACCTCCAAACCAGCTCTGCAAGAAATTTTAAGGGGGACTCTTAAAATTCCCCTTTAAGAAGAAGTTCAGTGGAACAATCCACAAAAACAAGGACTAAATAGATATCATGATGACACTAAACTCATATCTGTCAATAGTAACTCTGAACGTGAACGGGCTCAATGACCCCATCAAAAGGCGCAGGGTTTCAGACTGGATAAAAAAGCAGGACCCATCTATTTGCTGTCTACAAGAGACTCATTTTAGACATAAGGACACCTACAGCCTGAAAATAAAAGGTTGGAGACCCATTTACCATTCAAATGGTTCTCAAAATATACCCTAAAAACTATAGAACACTTCTGAAAGAAATTGAGGAAGACACAAAGAGATGGAAAAATATTCCATGCTCATGGATTGGCAGAATTAATATTGTGAAAATGTCAATGTTACCCAGGGCAATTTACACGTTCAATGCAATCCCTATCAAAATACCATGGACTTTCTTCAGAGACTTAGAACAAATTATTTTAAGATTTGTGTGGAATCAGAAAAGACCCCGAACAGCCAAGGGAATTTTAAAAAAGAAAACCATAGCTGGGGGCATCACAATGCCAGATTTCAGGTTGTACTACAAAGCTGTGGTCATCAAGACAGTGTGGTACTGGCACAAAAACAGACACATAGATCAATGGAACAGAATAGAGAACCCAGAAGTGGACCCTGAACTTTATGGTCAACTAATATTCGATAAAGGAGGAAAGACGATCCACTGGAAGAAAGACAGTCTCTTCAATAAATGGTGCTGGGAAAATTGAACATCCACATGCAGAAGAATGAAACTAGACCACTCTCTTGCACCATGCACAAAGATAAACTCAAAATGGATGAAAGATCTAAATGTGAGACAAGATTCCATCAAAATCCTAGAGGAGAACACAGGCAACACCCTTTTTGAACTTGGCCACAGTAACTTCTTGCAAGATACATCCACGAAAGCAAAAGAAACAAAAGCAAAAATGAACTATTGGGACTTCATCAAGATAAGAAGCTTTTACACAGCAAAGGATACAGTCCACAAAACTCAAAGACAACCTACAGAATGGGAGAAGATATTTGCAAATAACATATCAGATAAAGGGCTAGTTTCCAAGATCTATAAAGAACTTATTAAACTCAACAGCAAAGAAACAAACAATCCAATCATGAAATGGGCAAAAGACATGAAGAGAAATCTCACAGAGGAAGACATAGACATGGCCACCATGCACATGAGAAAATGCTCTGCATCACTTGCCATCAGGGAAATACAGATCAAAACCACAATGAGATACCACCTCACACCAGTGAGAATGGGGAAAATTAACAAGGCAGGAAACAACAAATGTTGGAGAGGATGTGGAGAAAAGGGAACCCTCTTACACTGTTGGTGGGAATGTGAACTGGTGCAGCCACTCTGGAAAACTGGGTGGAAGTTCCTCAAAGAATTAAAAATAGACCTGCCCTACAACCCAGCAATTGCACTGTTAGGGATTTACCCCAAAGTTACGGATGCAGTGAAACGGCAGGACACCTGCACCCCGATGTTTCTAGCAGCAATGTCCACAATAGCCAAACTGTGGAGGGAGCCTCGGTGTCCATCGAAGGATGAATGGATAAAGATGTGGTCTATGTATACAATGGAATATTACTCAGCCATTAGAAACGACAAATACCCACCATTTGCTTCAACGTGGAAGGAACTGGAGGGTATTATGCTGAGTGAAGTAAGTCAATCGGAGAAGGACAGACAGTGTATGTTCTCATTCATTTGGGGAATATGAATAATAGTGAAAGGGAATATAAGGGAAGGGAGAAGAAATGTGTGAGAAATATCAGAAAGGGAGACAGAACATAAAGACTTCTAACTCTGGGAAATGAACTAGGGGTGGTGGAGGGGGAGGAGGGCGGGCGGTGGGGGTGAATGGGTGATGGGCACTGAGGGGGACACTTGACGGGATGAGCACTGGGTGTTATTCTGTATGTTGGTAAATTGAACACCAATAAAAATTAATTAAAAAAAAGAAAAGAAAATGGAATACTACTCAGCCATTAAAAAATGAAATCTTACCATTTGCAATGATGTGGATGGAACTAGAGGGTATTATGCTAAGCAAAATAAGTCCATCAGAGAAAAATAACTATCATACAATTTCACTTATATGTGGAATTTATGAAACAAAACAGGATCATAGGGGAAGCAAGGGTAAAATAATATAAAACAAAATCAAAGAGGGAGAAAACCATAAGAGATTTCTATCTATAGGAAATGAACTGTGGGTTGCTGGAGGGCTGGCCAGTGGGTGGGGAGAAGGGGTAACTCGGTGATGGGCATTAAGGAGGGTGTGTGATGTAATGAGAACTGGGTGTTATATGCAACTAATGAATCACTGAACTCTACTTCTAAAACTGATAATACATTATATGTTAATTAACCCACCATTTGCTTCGACATGGATGGAACTATAGGGTATTATGCTGAGTGAAGTAAGTCAATCGGAGAAGGACAAACATATGGTCTCATTCATTTGGGGAATATGAAAAATAGTTAAAGGGAATAAAGGGGAAAGGAGAAAAAATAAGTGGGAAATATCAGAAAAGGAGACAGAACATAAAGACTTCTAACTCTGGGAAATGAAGTAGGGGTGGTGTAAGGGGAGGTGGGTGGGGGGTGGGGGTGACTGGGTGACGGGCACTGAGGTGGGCACTTGATGGGATGAGCCCTGGGTGTTATTCTATATGTTGACAAATTGAACACCAATAAAAAATAAATTTATTGAAATAAATAAATAAATAAATAAATAAATAAATAAAATTTAAAAAGATTTTAAAAATTAAAAAGTCAAAATGAAAAATCAATATAACTAGGAGCTGGTTCTTTTTAAAATTAGTAATATTGATAAATCTCTAGGCAGACTTTATCAATGAGAAAAGAGATAGGAGCCAAATAAGTAAAATCATGAATAAGACAGTAGAAATAAAAATAAATGTCACAGAAACAAAAAAAATTGTTAGATAATATTATGAAAAACTATATCCAAACAAATTGGACAACCTGGAAGAAGTGGAGAAATTCCTAGAAACATATAAATTACCATTTTTGAAACAGGAAGAAATAGAAAACTTGAACTGATAACCAGCAAAAGATATTGAATCAGTAATAAAAAAAATTCCCAAGAAACAAAAGTCTAGGACCAGATGGCTTGACAGGCAAATTCTACCAAACATTTTTTAAAGCTTTTTTTCCCTCAATTCCAGTTAGTTTGTAGGCAGAGTAATCTTAATTTCAGCTGTAAAGTTTAGTGACTCAACACTTACATAAAACACCTCATCAGAAGCACACTCCTTGGGCAGCCCGTGTGCCTCAGCGGTTTAGCGCCGCCTTCTGCCCAGGGTGTGATCCTGGAGACCCGGGATGGAGTCCCATATCAAGCTCCCTACATGGAGCCTGCTTCTTCCTGTGCCTGTGTCTGTCCTCTGTGTGTGTGTGTGTCTCTCATGAATAAATAAATGAAAAATCTTAAAAAAAAAGAAACACACTCCTTCGTCCTTATCACGTATTGAATACATCCCTCTACCCTCCTCCCCTTTGGTAACTATCAATTTATTATCCATAGTTAAGAGTCAGTTTCTTTGTTTTCCTCTCTCCTTTTTTTTAATTTATTTTTTATTGGTGTTCAATTTGCCAACATATAGAATAACACCCAGTGCTCATCCCATCAAGTGCCCCCCTCAGTGCCCGACTTTATGATCATTCATTTTGTTTCTTAACTACCACATATGAGTGAAATCATATGTATTTGTCATTTTCTGACATTTCATTTAGCATAATACTCCATAGATCTATCCACATTGCTCCAAATGGCAAGATTTCATTCCTTTTTATGGCTGAGTTGTAGTCCATTGTTTATATATAACACATGTTCTTTGTCCATTCATCTTTTTTAAAATTGGAGTTCAATTGGGAAACATATAGCATAACACCAAGTGCTCATCCCGCCAAGTGCCCCTCTCAGTGCCCATCACCCAGTCACCCCAAACCCCCGCCCACCTCTCCTTCCTCTATCCCTTGTTCATTTCCCAGAGTTAGGTGTCTCTCACGTTTTGTCACCCTCACTGATATTTTCACTCATTTTCTCTCCTTTCCCTTTATTCCCTTTCACTAATTTTTATATTCCCCAAATGAATGAGACCATATAATGTTTGTCCTTTTCTGATTGATTTATTTCACTCAGCATAATACCCTCCAGGTCTATCCACGTCAAAGCAAATGGTGGGTATTTGTTGTTTCTAGTGGCTGAGTAATATTCCATTGTATATATATACCACATCTTCTTTATCCATTCATCTTTCGATGAACACTTGAACTTCTTCCATTATTTGGTTTTTGTAGATAATGCTGCTATAAATAGGGTGCATTGATCCCTTCAAATCAATATTTTTGTGTCTTTTGTATAAATACCTAGTAGTGCAACTGCTAGGTTGTAGGATAGTTTTATTTTTAAATTTTTGAGGAAACTCCATATTGTTTTCCACAGTGGTTGCACCAGTTTGAATTCCTACTAACAGTATAAGAGGATTCCCCTTTATCCACATCTTCGCCAATACTTGTTGAATCTTGTATTGTTAATTTTAACTACTCTGACTGTTGTGAGGTGATATTTTCTTGTGATTGTGATTTGTATTTCCCTGATTATGAGTGATGTTAAGCATCTTTTCATTTGCCTGTCAGTCATCTGTATGTCTTCTTCGGAGAAATGTCTGTTCATGTTTTCTGCCCATTTTTAGTTGGATTATTTGGTTTTTAGGTGTTGAATTTGATAAGTTCTTCATATATTTTGGATACTAACCCTGTATCAGATATGCCATTTGCAAATATCGTCTCCCATTCTACAAGTTGTCTTTTAATTTTGTTATTGTTTCCTTTACTGTTCAGAAGCTTTTCATTTTCACGCAGTTCCAATAACTGATTTGCGCTTTTGTTTCCTTTGCCTTGGGAGACATATCTTGAAGGCAGTGCTACAGGTATGGCCTCTGTCAAAGAGATTATTTCCTGAATTCTCCTCTAGGATTTTAAGGGTTTCCTGTATCACATGTAGGTCTTTAATTCATTTTTATTTATTTTTATGTATGGTACATGAGAGTGGTTCAGATTCATTATTTGCACATTTTTGTCCAGTTTTCCCAACACCATTTGTTGAAGAGACTGTATTTTCTCCATTAGGTAGGCTTTCCTGATTTGTCAAAGGTTAACTGACCATGTAGTAATTATGCACAAATTCAGTAAAGTCACAGGATATTAAATCAACATACAGAAATCTCTTACATTTCTATACACAAATAATGAAACAGCAGAAAGTGAAATCAAAGGATGGACCCCATTTAGAATTGCGTTAAAATACATAAGATACATAAGAATAAACCTTTACCAAAAAGGTAAAATATCTGTACTCCTCTGAAAACTACAGAACACTCGTGAAAGAAACTGAAGATGAGACAAAGAGATGTAAAAATATTCCATGCTCATGGATTCAAAGAACAAATATTGTTAAAATTTCTATATTGCACAAAGCAATCTACACAGTTAATGTAATCCCTACAAACATACTGACAGCATTTTTTAACAGAACTAGAACAAATGATCCTAAAGTTTGTATGGAAGTACAAAAGACCACAAATAGCCAAAACTACCTTTAAAAAACAAGAGTGCAGCTGGGTACATTTCAATTCTGATCTTTAAGCTATATTACAAAGCTGTGGCGATCAAGCCAGTATGGTACTGGCACAAAAATAAACACAGAGATAAATAGAACAGAGTAGAAACCCCAGAAATGAACCTACCAAACATTTAAAAATAGGTAATACCTATTCTCAAACTATTTCAAAAAATAGAAAAGGAATGGAAACTTCCAAATTCATATTCTGAAGCCAGCATTACCTTGATGCCAAAACCAGATAAAGATATTACTGAAAAGGAGAATTACAAACCAATATCCCCGTTGAACACGCAGCAAAAATTCTCAATAAAATATGAGCAAACCGGGATCCCTGGGTGGCGCAGCGGTTTGGCGCCTGCCTTTGGCCCAGGGCCCGATCCTGGAGACCGGGGATCCAATCCCACATTAGGCTCCCGGTGCATGGAGCCTGCTTCTCCCTCTGCCTATGTCTCTCTCTCTCTCTCTCTCTCTCTCTCTCTCTCTCTCTCTCTCTCTCTGACTATCATAAATAAATGAAAATTTTAAAAAATTTAAAATATGAGCAAACCAAGTCCAATAATATATTTAAAAAATCATTCACCACAATGGAGTGAGATTTATTCTTTGGCTGTAAGTGTGGTTCAGTATTCACAAAACAATCAATGAGATACACCACATTAATAAAAGAAAGGATAAGAACCAAATGATACTTTCAATAAATGCAGAGAATGAATTTGATAAAGTAAACATCCATTCATAATAAAAACCCTCAACAAAGTAGATTTAGAGAGAACATACCTCAACATAATAAAGGCCCTCAATGAAAAACCTACAGACAATATCATTCTTAATGGGAAAAAACTGAGAGCTTTCCCCCTAAGGTGAGGAACCAGACAAGGATGTTAATTCTCACCATTTTATTTATCATATTGCTGGAAGCAACAATAATCAAACAACAAAAAGAAATACAAGGATTAAAATCAGTAAGGAAGAAGTAAAACTTTCAGTATTTGCTGATGATATGGTATTCTATATAAAAAAGCTGAAAGGCCACCAAAAAACTGCTAGAACTGATATAAATTCAGTAAAGTCACAAGATACAAAATTAATGTGCAGAAATCTGTTGCATTCCTATGTATATAACAATAAAAGAAGCACCAGAAAGAGAAGAAAGCTATAACATTCATAACTTCACCCAAAATAAAAAGATACCACGAATAAATCTAACCAAAGAGGTAAAAGCTCAGTAGTCTGTAAACTACAAAACACTGATGAAAGAAAATAAAGAGGACAGAAAGAAATGGAAATACATTCCATGCTCATGTATTAGAAGAACAAATATTGTTAAAATGTATGTTTTACCCAAAGCAATCTACAATTTTATGTAATTCTTACAAATTACCAGCAACATTTTTCACAGAACTAGAACAATCTTAAAATTGGCATGAAACCAAAGAAGACTCCAGACAGTCACGCAATTTTGTAAACTAAAAGAAAAGCAAAACCAGTGGCTGTACCAGTTCATATTCCGACCAACAGTGCAAGAGGGTTCCCCTTTCTCCACATTCTTTCCAACATTTTTCGCTTCCTGTCTTGTTAATTTTCACCATTCTCGCTGGTGTGAGGTGGTATAAGAAGATGTGGTCTATGTATACAATGGAATATTACTCAGCCATTAGAAATGATGAATACCCATCATTTGCTTTGACATGGATGGACTGGAGGGTATTATACTGAATGAAGTAAGTCAATCAGAGAAGGACAAACATTATATGGTTTCATTCATATGGGGAATATAAAAAATAGTGAAAGGGATTGTAGGGGAAAGGAGAGAAAATGAGTGGGAAATATCAGAGAGGGTGACAATACATGAGAGACCCCTAACTCTGGGAAATGAACAAGGGGTAGTGGAAGGGGAGGTAGGCAGAGGGACAGGGTGACTGGGTGATGGGCACTGAGGGGGTCACTTGACAGGATGAGCACCGGGTGTTGTATGTTGGCAAATCTAACTTCAATAAAAAATATACAACAACAAACAAACAAAAACCAAAAAAATAAAGAAAGAAAAGCAAAACAAGAGGCATCACAATTCCAGATTTCATGATATATTACAAAGCTGTTGTGATCAAAACAGTATGGTATTGACACAAAAACAGACACATAGATCAACAGAACAGAATAGAAAATCCAGAAATAAACCCTCAATTATATGGTTGATTAGTTTTTGACAAAGCAGGAAAGAATATTCAATGGAAAAAAAGTCTCTTCAACAAATGGTGCTGGGAAAAGTGGACAGCAATATGCAAATGATTAATCTTGACCACTTTCTTATACTATACACATAAAATAAATTCAAAATGGATAAAAGACCTAAATGTGAGACATGAAATAATAAAAATCCTATAAGACAATGTAGGCAGTAACCTCTTTGACAGAGCATAGAAACTTAATTCTAGATATATGTCATAAAGTAAGGGAAGCAAAAGCAAAAATAAACCATTCTGATTACATAAAAATAAAAAGCATTCTCTGATTACATAAAAATAAAAGTTAAAGGAAACAATTAACAAAACTAAAAGGCAACCTATGGAATGGAAGAGGATACTTGCAAATGACATATCTGATACAGGGTTAGTATCCAATATATATAAAGTATATACAAAAATCAATACCTTAAAAAAATCAATACCTTAAAAAAATCCAATTCAAAATGGGCAGAAGACATGAAAAGACATTTTTTTTCCAAAGAAGACATAGAGATGACTAGCAGACACATGAAAAGTTCTTCATCACTCACTCATCATCAGGGAAATACAAATCAAAACCACAATGAGATGCTATATCACACCTGTCAGAAAGTCTAAAATTAACAACACAAGAAACAACAGATGTTCACAAAGATGTGGAGAAAGGGGAACCCTCTTACACTGTTGTGAATATATTCTGGTGCAACAACTCTGGAAAACCATATGGAGGCTCCTCAAAATGCTCAAACTAGAACTGCTCTATCACTCAGAAATTGCAGTACTAGGTATTTAACCATAGGATACAAAAATACTGATTCAAAGGGGGCATATGCACCCCATTGTTTATAGCAACACTATCAGAAATAGCCAGTTTACAGAAAGAACCTAAACCTTCACTGACTGATGAATAGATAAAGAAGTTGTGAGATAGATGATGATGATGATGATGTTGATGATGACGATGATGATAGATACATACATACATACAAAGATACATACATACATATATCTATATCAACCATCAAAAAGAATGAAATCTTGCCATTTGCAATGATGTGGATAGAGCTAGAATGTATTATGCTAAGCAAAACAAGTCAATAAGAGAAAGACAAATGCCATATTAATTCAATCATATGTGGAGTTTAAGGGAAAAAACCCAGATGAACATAGGGGAAAAGGGAAAATGAGAGGAAGGCAAATCATGAGATACATTTTACTATAGAGAACAAATTGAGGGTTGCTGGAGGGGAGTTGGGTGGGGCATGGGCTAAATGTGTGATGGGTATTAAAGAGGGCACTTGTGATGAGCATTGTAAGGGCACTTTTAAGTGATGACTCTCTAAATTCTCCCCCTGAAACCAATATTATGTTAGCTAACTAGAATTTAAATAAAAACTTAAAAACAATGTAACTGACTACAACTTTGTTTTGATATTAAAAGGGAAAATCATTTAAAAAGTTTAAAAATTGATGAAAGAAATTGAAGAACAAAATAAAAGAAAAATACTTCTGTGAAAATATATTTTATGTTCATGGACTGGAAGAACAAATATCGCTAAAGTGTCCTTATGACCAAAAAGGATCTTCAAACTTAATGTAATTTCTATCAAAATCCAAATTACAATTTTCACAGAAACAATCCTAAAATTTATAAGGAAAAGAAAAAGACCGCAGAAAGCCAAAGAAATCTTGAAGAAGAATAACAAAGCTATAGGCATCACACTTCCTGACCTCAAACTACATTGCAAACTATAGTAATTAAAACAGTGCTCTATTCATTTAAAAGCAGATACAGAAACCAGTGGGACAGAATAGAGTGCCCAGAAATAAATCCATAAACATAGAGTCAACTAATGTGCTCTTCAACAAGGACACCATGAATATAAATAGGGAAAATATGAATATATTCATTCAATAAATGGTGCTGGGAAACTAGGTACCTATATAAAAAGGAATAAAATGGAACCCATATGTTATACACATAATCAATCCTTAATGGATTAAAGACTATATGCAACTGGTAAATCATTGAACACTACAACTAAGTACGCACTTTATGTTGGCTAATTGAATTTAAATTAAAAAATACTTAAATGTGGGATCCCTGGGTGGCGCAGTGGTTTGGCGCCTGCCTTTGGCCCAGGGCGCGATCCTGGAGTCCCGGGATCGAATCCCATGTCGGGCTCCCGGTGCATGGAGCCTGCTTCTCCCTCTGCCTGTGTCTCTGCCTCTCTCTCTCTCACTGTGTGCCTATCATAAATAAATAAAAATTAAAAAAAAAATACTTAAATGTAAGACTAGAAACTGTAAAACTCCTGGACAAAACAGAGGGAAACGCTCCTTGACATTGGATTGGGCAGAGATTTATCACTTATTTATTTAGTTTTGCAAATAACATGAAAAACACAAGTAAGAAAAATGAAAAGAAACAAATGGAACATCAAATCAAAATCTTCTGAGGAGAAAAAAGTAATCCATAAAATGAAAAGGGAAAAATATGCTTGCAAACTATGTATCTGATAAGGTGATAATATCCAAAATATATTTTAAAAACTTCTTCAATAACAATAAATAAATGATAGATGATAGATAAGATGGATAGATAGATGATAGAGATTACATAGATAAATCAATACAGATAACTAGAATATACATTTCTCCAAAGAAAACATACAAATGGTCAACAGATAAATTAAAAGATGCTCAACATCATTAATCATCAGAGAAATGCAAATCGAAATTACATTGTGATACCCTCTTACATGTATTAGAATGACTATTTTCAGAAACACAAATTATAACAGGTGGTGACAAAGAAATGAAGAAAAGAGGAGCCTAGTGCTTTGTTGGTTGGAATGTAAATTATTATAGCCATTATAGGTAATAGCATAAAGTTTCATATATATTCACCTATATGTTTCATATATATTCAGATATATTTTATATTATATATATAATATATATTACATATCTCACTTCTGATTGTATATTTATTTTTTCAGATGTAGTAGATTAGTGATTTATCAGTTACTATATAACATCCAGTGCTCCTGGTGTTATATCACATAGCACATGCCCTCCTTAATGGCCATCACCCAATTACCCCATCCCTCTATCACCTCTCCTGCAGCAATCCTCAGTTTGTTTTCTATAGTTAAGAGTCTTTCATGGTTTTTCTCCCTCTCTGATGACTTCTCATTCTGGGTGTATATTTAGATCAGGATCTAAGAGATGTATCTTCACTACCATTTGAATTGAATAATTATTCATAATAGCCAAGATATAAAAACAACCAAAATATCCATCAATTTATCAATGGATTACAAATATACATATGATAGAATATTACTCAGCCTTAAAAAAAGAAATACTATCATTTGTGACAAAATGTACAAACTTGGAGGAGGACATTATGCTAAATGTAATTAGTCGGTCACAGAAAAACAAATTCTGTGTTACTCCTCTCATATGTGGTGTATAAAATAGCCAATGGTATACAAACATACAATAGAATGATAATTTGCCAGGGACTTGGAGGAGAGAGATTTGAGTAGTTGTTTGATGGGTGTAAAGTTTCTGTTACACCAAATGAGTAAGTTCTGGAGGCCTGACATACAACATGGTGCCTGTGGTTAATAATAAGATAATGTGTATTTACAAATGTGTTAGGAGATGGATTTCATGTTAAGTCTTACCGCAAATGAAAAAAAAACAGAAAACAAATATATATGCAAAAAATACTTTTGGAGGCAATGAATATGTTTACTGCCTGTACTGTGGTGATAGTAACATGAATGTATATGTTCAGAGTCATCAAATTGTATACATCAATAATTTTTTTTGCATGTATACATCAATTATATAGAAGTTTTCGGGTTGTTTTTGTTTTTGTTTTGGTAAATGAATACCTCAGAAATATTGTGGATTGGTTGCAAATGGCTACAATAAAACTAATATTGCAATAAAGTGAAACAAATATTTTTTTTCATTTCACAGTGCATATAAAAACTATTTTATACAAGATTGTAGTCTATTCAGTGTGTAATAGCATTTTGTCTAACAAAATGTATATACTTTAATTGAAAAATACTTTATTGCTAAAAAATGCTACCATCATCTGAGCTTTCAGTTGCAATCACTGATCACAGATCACCATAAAAAATACAGAATAATGAAAAGGTTTGAAACATTATAGGAATTATCAAAATGTGGTACAGAAACACAAAGTAATTACTGTCAGAAAAATGGCACCAACAGACTTGTTTGATGCAGGACTGCCACAAACCTTCAATTTTAAATAAATACAATATTTGCAAAGCACAAAAACACCCACAAAGCACAGTAAAATGAGGTATGTTTGTGTACCAATTACACATCAATAAGGTAGGAAATCTTTTTTAAAAGACTGATTGATGGTTAATATAACAGCTGGTTTAACAGCCAAACATGAATAATTTTATGTTGGGAAAACAGAAGCCCCTAAAATTTCATGAAGTTTGACTACTTCGTAAGATGCTTTTATATTCCTTTGTGGGTCTCTAACACAGGACATACTAGTGAACAAAATAAAATCATAATTGGCACTAAGAATAATAGGCAAATCACAGCAAGGTTTAGTATCTACCTCAATGACTGTAAGACAGTCATATTCAACCTATTTTATCAGGACCTTGCAAAATAGGAGGGTTTAAAAGGTTTTAGTTGCAAAGTATAGCACTAGGATTAGACAGTAATATCTGTTTATAGCTAATCAGGCAGCACACTAAGAAATGAGTCTTAAGAACTTGTAAAATAATAATAGTGTGAGATATCTGTTAGTAAGTTAAGTGTCCTAAGGTCAAAGTCTGAGATTTCCAATTAGGAAAGTGGTTGCTACTATGCACTGATAACACTCTTGCACTCTCAGAGCAACAAAATCCAACAACACAGAAGAGTAAGCAATATGCCTATAACCAGGGCCTAATTTTTTGAGTAAGTACACTATTAGAAGCACCCTTAATCTCATGACAGAAAATGTAGAAGGTTTTATTAAAGTTAAAAACTGATACATATAAAGAAACAATTATTTTAAGACTAAAAGCCTTCTTCAGCTTATTTTGTCTATGATTTTGAAACTTCATATAACATCTCAGGAGAGACTTAGCCTTTTCATTAAAGGTAGGAACCTATATTCCTCAAGACTGTTGGAGGCTTATTTTATGTGTGTATGTGTGGTACATTGTTTAGTTGGTGTATTAGCTTGAATTCAGGATGCAACTATCTTCCATCTGTTGGTCAATAATACATATATCAAATATTTGGCTTCAGTTTGATGATATTGCAACTTATCCAAGAAGGCTTTCATCCTGGGAAACTAAGAAATTTAGTAAAGCTACAGCATCTGTTTTACTAGCATGTAAGGTATTAGCAGCTAACAAAAATTAACCAGTACTGAATTAGTACAGACACCTGAGGTGGAGAAAATTCTTTAAGCTTTCTTATAAATGCCTAGAGAATACAGTACATGAATCTTTGAATCCCTGGGGAATCAATTGACACAAAAATCTAAAGCTTCCATAGGTAGACTAAGCAAGAACCTTGACTCCTTAGGTAAAGGTAAAGGTAAAAAAACTGAACATGTCTATTAGAGAAAAATATTTAACTGACTCGGCTACAGCAGGTAAGAGGGTGGCAAGATTGAGTACCATAGTTGTTAGAGGAATTATCTCTCTTAGATTATATACAAATCTATAAACAAATTTACTTCATTGCCATTTTTTCCTTTCTGACAGATAATATGGGAAAAATATAAGGTAAATGCCCTTTTTATTATTTATTTATTTATTTATTTATTTATTTATTTATTTACTTTTAAAGATTTTATTTCTTAATTTTAGAGAGAGAGAGAGGGAGAGAGAGGCAGAGGCACAGACAGAGGGAGAAGCAGGCCCCATGCATGGAGCCTGACGTGGGACTCAATCCCGGGTCTCCGGGATCACGTCCTGGGCTGAAGGCAGCGCCAAACTGCTGAGCCACCCAGGCTTCCCTAAATGCCCTTTTTAAATTACACCCTGTTTATGCAGTTTTCTGATTGCTTGTTATATACACTTGATCTAGAAATAGATAACATGTCCTATATGTGGCCATGTTTTTTTTTATTGTAATTTACAACAATGGAATCAATCCCTTTTAATAAACTACTATAATTTGTTCTGGGGTCCCATTAAGATAGATCTATTTTCTGTAATTTGGGTGTAACTCAGCGTTGGATGAGACTGCCACTTTCCCACAGCCTATCCTTTTGTTTCAGAAAGTATGTAAGATGTTCCAAAAACACTACACCCATGGTATGGGATATCATAGCCTGTAGTTTACACAACTAGACGGCAGTTTCCTTCCTGACCGATTATGAAGCACATTCAGAGACAAGACGTATTCTTCTATGGGAAGACCTACTTGTACAGAAACTTTAGAAGAGAAAAATCAGGTAGAAGATTGTCCAAAAACACCCACACCTTGGGTGTTTTTCTGGGTTAGGGAAAACAAGAAAGATCAATAGAATTTGCAGAATTCATGGCTTCAGCATACACACGCACACACAAACACGGAAAAGATTAAGTTCGGGAAAATAAACAGACCTATACATTTATCCCATTCTCAGTTTTGGGGTTCCTTCATTTTTGCACATTTACCTCAATTTGCCCATTAGTTTTGCACAATTTGCCAATTATTTCCTGTCTGAATTATTCCTGGGGTGGGGAGGATCTTGTTGAGAAGGTGGTAAAGATTCGGTGAAACTGTAACCCTTACATCATCCTCAGTCTCTTCCTTTTTCCAACATCTTGACTTTCCAATAAGGACTTCCTGACTTTACAGTATAGCTTTCCTTCTTTCTTTGTTGGTGGCCCCAAATAAAGGGGTTTGTGAATTATTATGACTTATTCACAATATCTTTTGTGAATAATTGTAAGTAGGCAGCTAATTGCAGTCTTCAGCTTATGCTTATATTTCTTTTTTTTTATTTAAAATTTTTTTTTTATTTATTTATGATAGTCACACAGAGAGAGAGAGGGAGAGGGAGAGAGAGGCAGAGACACAGGCAGAGGGAGAAGCAGGCTCCATGCACTGGGAGCCCGACGTGGGATTCGATCCCGGGTCTCCAGGATCGGGCCCTGGGCCAAAGGCAGGCGCTAAACCGCTGCGCCACCCAGGGATCCCTTATGCTTATATTTCTATGCATTTTTTTCTAGAACTTGGTTACTGCCACTAGTATCTGAGAAACTATCTTTCCTTGCTATCAACTTACTTTTTCTCCCAATTTTGTTGAATTTCTGGAAACAAATACCATAAAATGGAGATGCTCAACAGTCTGTTATAATTCTCACATGGATTTAAATATTTAAATTTAGAAAATACCTCAGTGAAAATCAGTGAGGGACTCATCCAGGTTCTACAGTATTTAACTTCTCTTGGTTCATCTTCTGTAGAAATATTTCTGGGACTCCTGCCAGCAGTCCCTCAAGTGGGTTTCTAGGGTACAAAGAATAGGCTGAGTTGTGCAGGAAGTGTATAGTTGGATTCCTGTGGAGTTGTTACCTACTCCCTGATGTGGGTCTTACCATTTTGCTTCCATTGTGCCTTTTCTTTTGTCAAAGAATGTCAACTGAAGGCAAAAATCCATGTAGCAGTCAGTATGCATCCCCATGTACAGGGCTTTCAATTGAAAACAAACTTCAGAGTACCTCAGGAAATTTTGGTGGATATCTCCAGAGCATTTGAATTCTTAGAATAGCTTAGTTGGGGTAAAGGACATATGGACTCTTACCATTTTCAGTTCTTGCAGCAGTCTTGGATGCATTCTAAATGGCATTTGAGTTGCTGGAATTACAAAGAATAGGGCTGCTATACTGTATATTGAAATTAAAAATAAGTTGGTTTCTTTTTTTTAAGATTTTATTTATTTATTTATTCATGAGAGACACAAAGAGAGAGAAGCAGAGACAAGCAGAGAGAGAAGCAGGCTCCATGCAGTAGCCTGATGTGGGACCCAATCCGGGACTCCAGGACCACACCCTGGGCCGAAGGCAAGCACTAAGCTGCTGAGTCATCCAGGGATCCCCAATAAGTTGGTTTCTATGGTACTATACTTCAGTTCTAATTTTGCCATTTAATGGCATACCTGTTTTATTCCATTTTTTAAATTTACTAGGGAAATCACTGTCTAATTTGATGCATTCATTCTGACAGTATCTTCTCCAAATTTGTGATGACTACTTGTTTTTATTATATCTCGCTTTCATAGCTATGTTTTCATAGCCTAGAACACTCTTACATCCTTTCCTAAGAATGGCACCTATGCTGGTGTCAGCACAATTTTTATGTTCTCAAATTTTCTTATGACCCCAAACCATGGTATTCCCATTATAGATCTATTTGATCCTGAAAATTCTAACTGGAGTTGGCATTCTAAAATCCTTGTGATAAAGTGGATTAGAGTTTGAGAAGATTCAGCAAAGAGTCTGGATAGCTTCCATGTGTCTGTAGTGCATAATATCAGAAGGCACTCTTCTTCAGTAGTCTTTATTTAAGAGGACAGGAGTAGGAGAGTAGTCAAAGTTGAAAACTATCTCTTGGGAACTGTTCCTAAATAGTAAATAGTATATCAAGAAGCTTCTAATTTTATTGATTGTTATATCTATGGGCAAACAAATATCTGACTCTCAATCCTTTGGCCAAAATTGTCAGGAGACTTAAATATTCTTAGTTCAAAAATGACCCATAAATGCAATACATTAAAAACAAAGTACAGGATGATTGGGTGGCTCAGTGGTTGAGTGTCTGCCTTTAGCTCAGGGTGTGATCCCGGGATCCTTGGATTAAGTCCCACATTGGGCTCCCCAGAGGGAGCCTGTTTCTCCCTCTGCCTATGTCTCTGCCTCTCTCTGTGTGTCTCTCATGAATAAATAAAATCTTTAAAAAATAAAATAAAAACATAAAGTAACATAATGGCTGTTTTTAGTTGAGCATTTAGACTCAAGCCAATATTACATCTTAGAAATGTTAAATGAATCATAAAAATGTCTCAACTTTCAGTTAAAGCAAACTCAGGTGAAAAATGAAATTCTTTTGTTGAAGATCCCACCATACACATGACCTTGGGAGAAAAGGAACCCATCATAATTGTTATGTTGTTGAAAAGAATGAACATAAATGCCCTAGAAGTAAGTCTTCACTAGTTTAAAAATCAATTTGAAACTTCAAACAAACTTTGAAACTTTACTAAAGATAACTAGCCGTAATTCATGTAATATTGCATATCATGTCAGTTCAGATTACTGCCATACACAATATAAAAAAGAAGTAAAGTATAATTTCCCAAAAAAATAGGAGACTAAGCATCAAAATTCAGTTATATAAAAGAGTATTTCTGGGATCCCTGGGTGGTGCAGCGGTTTGGCGCCTGCCTTTGGCCCAGGGCGCGATCCTGGAGACCCGGGATCGAGTCCCACATCGGGCTCCCAGTGCATGGAGCCTGCTTCTCTCTCTGCCTGTGTCTCTGCCTCTCTCTTTCTCTCTCTCTCTGTGTGACTATCATAAATAAATAAATTTAAAAAAAAGAGTATTTCTCACTTGGAAGGAGAAAGGATGAGGTGGATGAACAAGTTTTCTACAGTGGATTTATTAACTGAAGCCCATCATTACAATTTCCACTCTAATGAAGCTAAGAAGCCCATCCTACACTTCACAATATGGAATTATCATTCTTTCTGGGCCCCAATGTAATCCTTATGAACATGATTTTTATGTTATCACACCTCCTCAGGACATCAACATTCATTCAAATCATGGTACAACATGGTACATGTTTCCATGTACAACTTCTTTTTCCTGAAAACTCTCAAACTATGGATGGTATCCTTAATCTCTAGTCCCCAGTGAACTGGATATATGATCAATTCAGTCCAGAGGAACTGGGTAGTTAATTGTGCTCTAGAGGAAGTGAGCTAAATGGTTCTCTTCTCCATTTGCCTTTGTCTATGAGGACAGGGTTGGGACAATAGTCAAAGATGAAATATATAATATCTGCACTGTTCATGTGTTCCTCTGTGGTTCCTACGTGAGAGACATTAGTTGCCTTACTCAAAAGGGCCACATTCCTTGAGTATAGATCAGAGGTTCACTAAGCATAGTCAAGTCAGAGCAAATAAAGTACCTTGGTCTCAAAACCTATCAGGAGTATTTATACAGAAACAATATCTTACTAGTAACCAGTCCTTATATCTTCTGGTATCTTCCAGGATGCCAGAGCAGAAAAAAGAATGGCATCACTCATAGCATATGTTTTCTTTCTAAAGTAAACCTAATGATAGCAGGTGATAATAAGAAGCTAGGTATCAAGTATTAGGCTGCTTATAATTTTATTCAATCTCATGTATTATGATCAAAGCATATCCCTGAATCTCAAACTTCTGGCTGCAGATTCCAAGGTCCTTCAATTGTCAGTTGTTCATTTATGATCCACATATTTCACAACACCTTAGAAAACTCAAAATAATCTAACAGAAATAATACCATATACATATGAATTTACATCCAACCCAATAATGTATCATGAAAATAATATCAATGAATTATAAGGTTTTTCAACTTTAATCAGAGCAAAATTTCAAATATAAATTTCTCATGAGGATATATCATCTATGTGAGTCACTCAAGGAGAAAGATTAGCCATCATAATATCCATGTTTCCTTATAAAATGAACCTAAATATCTAACAGGCTACTCTTCCTTTGTCTGTACATATATTTGAAATTCTATCACTCTGTAATTATTGAGGGAAATTCAGATTAATTTTAATTTTTAGTAATTATCATTTTACCAGTTTTTCATACCTGTTGCTACTGCAGTTTCCTTATTTTATTATTTTTAAGGATTTGCTTATTTATTCATTTTAGAGAGAAAGAGAGCACGGGGGAAGGGACAGAGGGAGAGGAACAGAAAGAATATCCAACAGACTCCCCACTGAGTGAGGAGTCAAACATGGGTCTCAGTCTCAGAACTCTGAGATCATGGCCTAAGCTAAAATCAAGAGTTGGACACTTAAACAACTGAGCCACCCAGGCATCTCTGCAGTTTCCTTTTTAAACTCAGCTCTGTAAACTGTGGATAATTTATCCCTGTGATAAAAAACATTAGCTTAGCACTTTAGCTTTTCATTCCACATAGTTTAGGTATTTATTATGTGTATCCTTGTACAACCCAGAATTTGGTAAAGCAGCACTATGCTCATTGGTTTAGCTTCAACAAATGTGTTCATTCTGCATGTGGTCATTCATCTTTTCCCCAAAAGTTCCTTGCATGGGCAAAACATATTTAATATTCTCAGTATAAGAAAAAGTAGCAAAGATAGCTCTCCTGTAGATGCTCTTCCCATCTCCTATTTTAGTCCCTCCATTTTAATCTACCCTGTATTGTTTTAAAGTGGAACTAATTTTTTATATTAATATCCAGTGTATCTAGCACCAACTGTTGAACAGACCATAATTTACTCATTATGCAACAGAAGTCCATTTGTTATAAATCAAGTAATCATATATCTGTTTGTTTGTGGAGGTATTTTATTCCCCCCTGGAGTAGTTTACTATCTTTTGTCAGTATACAATCTTAACTACTATAACCTATAAAAAGCTTTGAAAATTTATAATATAATTCATGAAACTTTGTCATTTCCATCAAGATGACATTGAGCTTTTTTTTTTTATTCTTTGCATTCTATATAATTCATGAAATTATACTGACAATTTCCAAAAAAATGTAACAGGATTTGGATTTGGAATGCTATTGCATTGAATCTTTAAAATGAATTTGGGGGAAGGAATTAAAATCTATATGTACCGAATCTGCCAATTTGAATATGTTACATCCCGTCATTTGTAAGATATTATTCACTTTCTTTCAATGATGTTTTGTAATGTTATGGATAGATCTTTTCGTATGCAATTGATGTTTCTCATATTCCTGAAAGTGTTATATTTGTCATTCTTCATTTTTAATTTGTTATTTCACATAGAAAGACATATCAATATAGTTATTTGCTTATTAATACAGCATCTTTGCTAAACTCTTAATTTTTCACATTCAGATTAGACAGACAATAGATAGATGATAGATAATTCCCACACACAATTTTGTTGTCAGTAAATAAAGAAACTTATTGCATGCATCAGGACATACAGTATAGTGCTTAATAGAAGTAGTGACAAATTTTTTATTCCCAATGTCACAGGGAAAGTTTTCATTATATTCCTTATCAATTATTTTGAAATTGATTTCCTTTGTAAATTCTTTTTATCTCATTAAGTAATTTTGTTCAATTCCTATTCCCAGGAGATTTATGAGGAATAAGTTTTATACTCTATAAAATATTTTTCCCTTTATTTTTGAGATGATCACATAATGTTTTCCCTCTTTTGCATTACTATGATGAATTACATGGAATGATTTTTAATTTCTTTTTAAATAAACTTACTTTAGAAGTTTTAGATTTATAAAGGATGTGAAGATAGCATAGACAGTTCCCAAATATATCATACATTATTTCACCTATTATTAATATTGTATATTAGATATTATTAACATCTTATATTAGTATGTTATATTTGTCCTACAATTAATCAATATTGACACATTATTATTAACTAAAGTCTATATTCTATCCATATTACTATTGTTTTTATCTACTGCTGCTCCAGGATCCCATTCACAATGTCATATTGCATTTAGTTTACATGTCTACTTAGGATCCTCGTGACTGTACCCTTTTTTCCAGATTTTTCTTGCTTTTTAAAATTTTATTTATCTGTTTATCTTTTGTTTACTCTTTATTTATTTATATTTTATTAAGAAGTTTCCATGACCATGTGGGGCTTGAACTCATGACCTTGCGATGAAGAGTTGCATACTCAACCTAGTGAGCAAGGAAGACACCCTATATTCTCCTTCTTTTGATGATCTTAATGGTTTTGAGAACTGGCCAAGTTTGCTGTAGAGTGTCTCTAAAGTGTAATGTTTAATTATTTTCTCATGATTAATAAGTGGGGTGATGGGTTTTGGGGAGAAAGACCATGAAGATAAAGTACCATTCTCATCATATCAGATCAAAATACATGTTATCACCATGCCTTATCACTATCTATTTTAACCTTTATTACCTGAAGTAGTGTTTCTCAGGTTTCTCCACTCTGAAGTTGCTTTTTTTCCCCACATGCAATTTTCATGCTGTACTCTTTGGAAGGAAGTCAGTATGCAAGCCCAATTTGAGGAGTGAGGAGTATTAATGCACCTCCTTGAGACCAAAATATCTACAATTATTATTTTGAATTATTTTCACAGGAACTATAGCTCTTCTCCACAGTTTATTCATTCCTATATTTGTGTGGATTCACAAATATCTGTTTTTCTTTTTTTAAGTTTTTATTTATTTATTCATGAGAGACAAAGAGAAAGAGAGAGGCAGAGACACAGGCAGAGGGAGAAACAGGCTCCATGCAGGGAGCCCGACGTGGGACTCGATCCTGGGTCTCCAGGATAACGCCCTGGGCCAAAGGCAGGCGCCAAACCACTGAGCCATCCAGGGATCCCTCAAATATCTTTTTCACTTTGGGTAATACCATGCCATTTATTTTGTTCAATTGCTCTAATTTTGACAATAAGAAGCTCTTTTGGTTGGTTCCTGTGTCACTTGACATGCAATTATTAATGTGTGTGTGTGTGTGTGTGTGTGTGTGTGTGTAGTACTTCATTACTTTCCAGTACTATAAGATGTTCTAGGCCATCTTTTAAATTTCATGTCCTTCACTATTCATACTTAAAGGTACTATCCAAGAAGAGGACGTAACAATCCTCAATATATATGCCCCGAATGTGGGAGCTGCCAAATATATCAATTAATTAATAACCAAAGTTAAGACATACTTAGATAATAATACACTTATACTTGGTGACTTCAATCTAGCCCGTTCTACACTCGATAGGTCTTCTAACACAACATCTCGAAAGAAACAAGAGCTTTAAATGATACACTGGACCAGATGGATTCCACAGATATCTACAGAACTTTACATCCAAACGCAACTGAATACATATTCTTCTCAAGTGCACATGGAACTTTCTCCAGAATAGACCACATATTGGGTCACAAATCAGGTCTGAAGCGATACCAAAAGATTGGGATCGTCCCCTGTATATTCTCAGACCATAATGCCTTGAAATTAGAACTAAATCACAACAAGGAGTTGGAAAGGATTTCAAACAGGTGGAGGTTAAGGACCATCTTCCTAAAAGATGAAAGGGACAACCAGAAAATTAAGGAAGAATTAAAAAGATTCATGGAAACTAATGAGAATGGAGATACAACCATTCAAAATCTTTGGGATAGGGCAAAAGCAGTCCTGAGGGGGAAATACATCGCAAAACAAGCATCCCTCCAAAAACTGGAAAGACTCAAATACCAAAGCTAACCTTACACCTAAAGGAGCTAGAAAAAAAAACAGCAAATAGATCCTACACCCAGCAGAAGAAGAGAGTTAATAAAGATTCGAGCAGAACTCAATGAAATCGAGACCAGAAAACCTGTGGAACAGATCAACAAAACCAGGAGTTGGTTCTTTGAAAGAATTAATAAGATACATAAACCATTAGGCAGCCTTATTAAAAAGAAGAGAGAGAAGACTCAAATTAATAAAATCATGAATGAGAAAGGAGAGATCACTACCAAAACCAAGGAAATACAAACGATTTAAAAAACATATTATGAACAGTTATACGCCAATAAATTAGGCAATCTAGAAGAAATGGATGCATTTCTGGAAAGCCACAAACTACCAAAACTGGAACTGGAAGAAATAAAAAACCTGAACAGGCCAATAACCAGGGAGGAAATTGAAGCAGTCATCAAAACCCTCCCAAGACACAAAAGTCCAGAGCCAGATGGCTTCCCTGGGGAATTCTATCAAACATTTAAAGAAGAAACCATACCTATTTTACTAAAGCTGTTCATAAATATAGAAAGAGATGGAGTACTTCCAAACTCATTCTATGAGGCCAGCATCACCTTAATTCCAAAACCAGACAAAGACCCCACCAAAAAGAATTATAGACCAATATCCCTGATGAACATGAATGCAAAAATTCTCAAGAAGATACTACCCAATAGGATACAACAATACAATAGGAAGATTATTCACCATGACCAAGTAGGATTTATCCCCGGGATGCAAGGCTGGTTCAACACTCATAAAACAATCAATGTGATTCATCATATCAGCAAGAGAAAAACCAAGAACGATATGATCCTCTCAATAGATGCAGAGCAAGCATTTGACAAAATACAGCATCCATTTCTGATCAAAACTCTTCAGAGTGTAGGGATAGAGGGAACTTTCCTCGACATCTTAATAGCCATCTACGAAAAGCCCAAACCAAATATCATTCTCAAGGCAGAAGCACTGGGAGCTTTTCCCCTAAGATCAGGAACATGACAGGGATGTCCACTCTAGCCACTGCTATTCAACATAGTACTAGAAGTCCTAGCCTCAGCGATCAGACAACAAAAAGAAATAAAGGGCATTCAAATTGGCAAAGAAGAAGTCAAACTTTCCCTCTTCGCTGATGACATGATACTCTACATAGAAAACCCAAAAGACTCCACCCCAAGATTGCTAGAACTCATACAGCAATTCAGCTGTGTGGCAGGATACAAAATCAATGCCCAGACATCAGTGGCATTTCTATACACTAACAATGAGACTGAAGAAAGAGAAATTAAGGAGTCAATCCCATTTACAATTGCACCCAAAAGCATAAGATACCTAGGAATAAACTTAACCAAAGAGGTAAAGGATCTATACCCTAAAAACTATAGAACTCTTCTGAAAGAAATAGAGGAAGACACAAAGAGATGGAAAAATATTCCATGCTCATGGTGTGAAAATGTCAATGTTACCCAGGGCAATTTACACGTTTAATGCAATCTCTATCAAAATACCATGGGCTTTCTTCAGAGAGTTAGAACAAATTATTTTAAGATTTCTGTGAAATCAGAAAAAGATCTCGAATAGTCAGGGGAATTTTAAAAAAGAAAACCATATCTGGGGGCATCACAATGCCAGATTTCAGGTTGTACTACAAAGCTGTGGTCATCAAGACAGTGTGGTACTGGCACAAAAACAGTCACATAGCTAATGGAACAGAATAGAGAATCCAGAAGTGGACCCTGAACTTTATGGTCAACTAATATTCGACAAAGGAGGAAAGACTATCCACCGGAAGAAAGACAGTCTCTTCAGTAAATGGTGCTGGGGAAATTGGACATCCGCATGCAGAAGAATGAAACTAAACCACTCTTTTGCACCATACACAAAGATAAACTCAAAATGGATGAAAGATCTAAATGTGAGACAAGATTCCATCAAAATCCTAGAGGAGAACACAGGCAACACCCTTTTTGAACTCGGCCACAGTAACTTCTTGCAAGATACATCCACGAAAGCAAAAGAAAAAAAAGCAAAAATGAACTATTGGGACTTCATCAAGATAAGAAACTTTTGCACAGCAAAGGATACAGTCAACAAAACTCAAAGACAGCCTACAGAATGGGAGAAAATATTTGCAAATGACGTATCAGATAAAGGGTAGTTTCCAAGATCTATAAAGAACTTATTAAACTCAACAGCAAAGAAACAAACAATCCAATCATGAAATGGGCAAAAGACATGAAGAGAAATCTCACAGAGGAAGACATAGACATGCCCAACATGCACATGAATAAATGCTCCACATCACTTGCCATCAGGGAAATACAAAATCGAAACCACAATGAGATACCACCTCACATGAGTGAGAATGGGGAAAATTAACAAGACAGGAAACCACAAATGTTGGAGAGGATGCGGAGAAAGTGGAACCCTCTTGCACTGTTGGTGGGAATGTGAACTGGTGCAGCCACTCTGGAAAACTGTGTGGAGGTTCCTCAAAGAGTTAAAGATAGATCTGCCCTACAACCCAGCAATTGCATTGCTGGGGATTTACCCCAAAGATACAGATGCAATGAAACGCCGGGACACCTGCACCCCGATGTTTTAGCAGCAATGTTCACAATAGCCAAACTGTGGAAGGAGGCTTGGTGTCCATCAAAAGATGAATGGATAAAGAAGATGTGGTCTATGTATTCAATGGTATATTATTCAGCCATTACTAATGACAAATACCCACCATTTGCTTCGATGTGGATGGAACTGGAGGGTATTATGCTGAGTGAAATAAGTCAATCAGAGAAGGACAAACATTAAATGGTCTCATTCATTTGAGGAATATAAATAATAGTGAAAGGGAATAGAGGGGAAGGGAGAAGAAATGGGTAGGAAATATCAGAAAGGGAGACAGAACATGGAAGACTCCTAACTCTGGGAAACGAACTAGGGGTGGTGAAAAGGGAGGAGAGCGGGGTGGGGGTGACTGGGTGGCTGGCACTGAGGTGGGCACTTGACGGGATGAGCACTGGGTGTTATTCTGTATGTTGGCAAATTAGACACCAATAAAAAATAAATTTATTATTACAAAAAAAAGATAAGAAGCTTTTGCAAAGCAAAAGATACTGTCAACAAAACTCAAAGACAACCTACAGAATGGGAGAAGTATTTGCAAATGACGTATCAGATAAAGGGCTAGTTTCCAAGATCTATAAAGAACTTATTAAACTGAACAGTGAAGAAACAAACAATCCAATCATGAAATGGGCAAAAGACATGAACAGAAATCTCACAGAGGAAGACATAGACATGACCAACAAGCACATGAGGAAATGTTCCGCATCATTTTCCATCAGGGAAATACAAATCAAAACCACAATGAGATACCACCTCACACCAGTGAGAATGGGGAAAATTAACAAAGCAGGAGACCACAAATGTTGGAGAGGATGCGGAGAAAGTGGAACCCTCTTACACTGTTGGTGGGAATGTGAACTGGTGCAGCCACTCTGGAAAACTGTGTGGAGGTTCCTCAAAGAGTTAAAGATAGATCTGCCCTATGACCCAGCAATTGCTGTGGATTTACCCCAAAGATGCAGATGCAATGAACTGCTGGGACACCTGCACCCCGATATTTCTAGCAGCAATGTCCACAATAGCCAAACTGTGGAAGGAGCCTCAGTGTCCATCGAAAGATGAATGGATAAAGAAGATGTGGTTTATGTATACATGGAATATTACTCAGCCATTAGAAATGACAAATACCCACCATTTGCTTCGACATGGATGGAACTGGAGGGTATTATGCTGAGTGAAATAAGTCAATCAGAGAAGGACAAACATTAAATGGTCTCATTCATTTGAGGAATATAAAAAATAGTGAAAGGGAATAAAGGGGAAAGGGAAAAAAATGAGTGGGAAATGTCAGAAATGGAGACAGAACATGAAAGACTCCTAACTCTGGGAAACAAAGTAAGGGTAGTGTAAGGGGAGGTGAGTGGGGAGTGGGGGTGACTGGGTGACAGGCAGTGAGGTGGGCACTTGCCGGGATGAGCACTGGGTGTTATTCTATATATTGGCAAATTAACACCAGTAAAAAAAATTATAATAAAAAATAATTTTCTTGTCCTTTCATACAATCAGCCACTTTTAAAAGGATCCTGATTTGTTTCCTGATATTAGAATCCAAGATCTAGTTTTTAGGTGTACCTTTTGTCACTGGATTGTCATTGCATTCTCAGGTAACAAAGTATGGAAATATGTATATTTATGATTTTATATATACATATATAAATTATTATATGTGTATACATACATACACACAATATCAATTATACGAAGTTAAACATGACTTATACTGATGTTTCCTACTGAAATCCATTATCACATGAATTATTCTAACCTCTCTTTGCTGATCTGTAAACTTCTACCTCAACAATGGGAAGTTTTACACCATCTGCCAACAATTTACTTAATTGTTCAACTCCAGTTTGTGTGTATAGTGTTTTCAATGTACTTAACCAAATACCCATTTTAAACAACTTCATCAAATGCAGTGCTATGTACAGCCACTTTGCTGTTAGTCCTGCAAATTCCACTGAGTCCCCTAGTTACTGAAGTCAGCTCCTTATCCTTCCAACTCTGTCAGGTGAGGTTATTTTATACATTTATAATGCAGTAGGTTATTTTTTATTTACATTCTGCATTGATCCTAGGATTCCCTAGCCCGCTAGATATTTTTTAATTTGTATATATTAGGTTCACTCTTAGTGTTGTAAATTTCTACGGTTTTTGACAAATGCGTAGTGTCATATATATATATGCTACTACAGTACCATATATAATAGGTTTGCTGTGCCTTATCCTCGAAGGTTTTAACCTCCACTGCCAGCCACTTATATGTTTACTATAACTTTTATTTTGCCTCTTTCAGAATGTCATATAAAGAGAGCATGCTATGCTTCCTTTTCCAACTGGCTTCTTAGCAAAATGCATTTATCTGTGTCTTTTTTGTAGATGTGGATGTACCACGATGTTTGTATCCATTCACCTATGATGAATGTCTTTCAGTTTGGGGCAATTATAAATACGCTGTTAAATTCCCTAGCTAATTTTTGTGTGGACATAATTTTTCAACTCATTCAGGTAAATACCTAGGAGCACAGTGGCTGAATGTATGGTAGAACACTTAGCTTTGTAGGCCTTTGATGTCATATCTAAAAATTCATCACGGGGACTCCTGGGTGGCTCAGCGGTTGAGCATCTGCCTTCGGCTCAGGGCATGATCCTGGGGTCCTGGGATGGAGGCCCGCATTGGGCTCTCTGCGGGGAGCCTGCTTCTCCCTTTTCCTGTGTCTCTGTCTCTCATGAATGAGTGAATGAATGAATAAATAAATCTTTAAAAAAATAAAAACTCATCACAAAACCCAAGTTCACATGGATTTTCTCATTTTTTTCTTCTAGAAGTTTTACAGTTTTGCTTTTAACATTTATTTCTATTGCTTATTTTGAGTTAAATTTTGTGAAACTTTTAAGGTCTCTGTCTAGCTCCCCTTCTTGCATATGGATGTGCCTTTGTTCTAGCATCATTTATTGAAAAGATAATTCTTTATACATTTAATTACCTTTGATCTGTCGAAGATTAGTTAACTATATTTGTGTGTATCTATCTCTGGGTTCTCTATGCTGTATTATCAATTTATGTGTCTATTCATTGCCAATACCATGCAGTCTTGATTATTCTACATTTATAGTGAAAGTCTTGAAATAAGGTAGTATGAAACCCACAAATTTGTTCTTCAGTACTGTGTTCACTCTTATTCTTTATTTTTCCATATAAACTTTAGAATCAGTTTGTTGATATCTACAAAATAACTTGTTGGGATTTTGAATAGGATTGCACCAAATTTGTAGATCAAATTGGGAAGAATTTACTTCTCAACAACATTGGATTCTCCAATTCATGAGCACTAACCATCTGTGAATTATTTACATCTTGAGTTTTTTCATCTTTTTTGTACTTTCTACATTTAGATCATAGGAATATATCTTACATAATACATATTTCCTTTTTGATACAATTATAAATGGTATTTAATTTTTTTCAATTTCCAAATATTCATATTCATCACTTGCTTTTATATTAATCTCGTATTCTTTTACCTTGGTATATTCCTTTAGCTCTTGGAGGTTTTTTGTTTTTTTTTTGTTTTTGTTTTTGTTTTGCTTTGTATATTTCTGAGAAGTTTCTACACAATCATGTCATCTCTAAATAAAGACAATTTTCTTTCTCCATTTTACTTATTGATTTAAAATATTTTATTTTTAAGTAATCTCTACACCCAATGTGGGCTCAAACTCACAACCCTGAGATCAATAATTGTACACTCTACCACCTGAGCCAGCCAGGCAACTCTCTTTATCCCATTTTAAATCTGTATGCCTCTTTACTCATTTTATTGTCTTAGTACACTAGATAAGACTTGCAGTATGATGGGGATAGAAGTGGTGCAAGAGAATATCCTTGCCTTTTTCCTGAAATTAGTATAAAGTCTCTCACTAGTAAGTGTGATGGTAGCTATATGGTGTTTTGTTGATGTCCCCAATCAAATTTAGAAAATTTCCCTGTATTCCTAGTTTTCTGACAGTTTTATCAAGGATTTTGTCAAATGTTTTCCAGTGTCTACTTAAATAATCATGATTTTTCTTTGGTAGACTTCAATATGATGGATTACATGGATGAATTTTGAATGTTAAAAAAGCCTTGCATAACTGCAATAAATTCCAACTGGTTATATAATTTTTTCCTATAATTTCCCTATAATTTTTCTACTTACTAATCTTTTCTGGATTATTTTTATGTAAATGCTCAGAATGGATATTGTTTTGTAGTTTTTCTTTATTGCTAATGTCTTTAACTGATTATTGTGTTGGGTAATAATGGTTTAATGCAACGAGTTAACAAGTGTTTCCCTCTCTTTCTATTCATTGGAAGTAATGGTAGAGAATTGGTATTATTTCTTCTTTTAATGTTTAGTAAATTTCACCAGTAATAGTATCTGAGCTTAATGCTTTCTTCTTGGAAGGTTATTACTTATTAATTCAATTTCTTTGATAGATATATGACGATGCAAGATTATATATTTATTCTTATGTGAAGCTTGATAGTCTATGTCTTTCAAGGAATTGGTCTATTTCATCCAATTTATTCAATTTGGGGGCATAGGGTTGTTCCTAGCATTCTGATAAGAATGCTTAATAATAAGAATATTCTTATTTCTGATATTGGCTATTTCTCTCTCTCTCTCTCCCTTTCTCTCTTACTTAGCCTGGTTAGAGGTTTAGTAATTTTATTGATCTTTTACAATAAGTATCTCTTGTTTTTATTCATTTTGTCTATTGCTTTCCTGTTCTTAATTTGACTTCTATTTTATTTTTTATTATTTATTTTCTTCTATTTGTTTAGTCTTTTTTTTAAGATTTTATTTATTTATTCCTGAGAGAGAGAGAGAGAGAGAGAGAGAGAGAGAGAGGCAGAGACATAGGCAGGGGGAGAAGCAGGCTTCACGTAGGGAGCCTGATGCGGGACTCTATCCCTGGATGCCAGGACCACTCCCTGAGCAAAAGGCAGATGCTCAACCATTAAGCCATCCAGGCATCCATATTTGCTTTAGTCTTAAAGTGTTCTTTTCTAAGGTAGAAAATTAGGTTATGGAATTTAGAAATTTAAAAAATTCTTCAAATGAATGTATTAAATGTTATCTTTTTCTCATTAGGAGTGCTTTAGCTGCATCCCACAAATTATGATAAGTAGTATTTTCATTTGGATTTAGTTCAAAATATTTTTTAAGTTTTAAAATTTCTCTAAGGACTTGTTCTTTGATATACTTATTATTTAGAAAGTGTATTGTTTAATTCAAACATTTAGGGACTTTCCAGTTATACCTTTCTTATTTATTTTTAATCTATTGTTGCCAAAGAAATTACTTTGCATGTTTTTTTAATCATATAAATCTGTTACAGTCTGTTTTATTGCAGATATCATGATATATTTTGGTGAATATTTTGAGTTTTAGAAAAAAATGTGTATTCTCAATATGTGAAGTAATCTATGTCAATCAGGCAAATTAATTGATAGTGATGATTAGATCACTTATATCCCTACTATTTGTTTGTTTTGCCTATTTAATCAATAATTGCCAGACAGGTGTTAAAATATCCAAATGTAATAGTGAATTTTTCTGTTTTTCCTTTCAGTTCTTTCTGTCTTAACCTCATGTAACTTGATACACTGTTGTTGGCATATGCATTTATGATTGCTATGTCTTCTTAAAAAATTGGCTTTTTATAATTATGTAATGTTATTCTTCATGCCTGATCACCTTCCTTGTTCTGAGGTTTGCTTCTTCTGAAATCAATATGGCTTCTCCAGTTACCTTTTGATTCATCTTAGTATGGTATTTCTTTCTGAATCCTTTTGCATCTATCCCATCTAAATTTTTATTTTTTATTCCACCTAAATTTTTAATTTTAAATTAGGTTTCTTGTTGAATGGGTGTTGAATATCTACATTGTACACCGGAAACAATTATTACACTGTATGTTAACTGGAATTTAAATAAAAATCTAAAAAACCAAGATAATAAAGTTATTCCAAAAGAAAAAAATAAAAGTAGCTATCTTGCAAGCAACATTTAGTTGAGTCTTGTGGTTTTTTTAAAAATCTGTTCTGAAAATCTCTTTTAATTTAAAGCATTCACATTTTTTTTTAATTTTTATTTACTTATGATAGTCACAGAGAGAGAGAGAGAGAGGCAGAGACACAGGCGGAGGGAGAAGCAGGCGCCATGCACTGGGAGCCCAATGTGGGATTCGATCCCGGGTCTCCAGGATCGCGCCCTGGGCCAAAGGCAGGCGCCAAACCACTGCGCCACCCAGGGATCCCAAAACATTCACATTTAAATGATTATTGTTGGGGTGCCTGGGTGGCTCAGTCAGTTAAGGATATGACTCTTGATCTCAGCTCCGGCCTTGATCTCAAGGACATGAATTCAAGCCCTGTATTGAGCTCCATGCTGGGTGTGGAGCCTACTTTAAAAAATAAATAAAAATAAAATGATTATTGTTATAGCTAGATTAATACCTTTTGTGCTTTTTTTAAAAGACTTTATTTATTTATTCATGATAGACATAGAGAGAGGCAGAGACACAAGCAGAGGGAGAAGCAGGCTCCAGGCCAGAAGCCCAACATGGGACTCGATCCCGGGACTTCCGGATCATGCCCTGGGCCAAAGGCAGGTGCTAAACCACTGAGCCACTCAGGGATCCCCGCCTTTTGTGTTTATAACAGTTTTCTAGTCATATCATTTTGTTTACTGCATTCTCTGCTTTTACTTGATCCTTTTATACAATTATATTTTATCTTCTCTCTTAGCATATCAATTATTCCTTCTTTTTACTTTTTTTTTTCACTGGTGTCCCTAGAATTTACAATATACATTTTCAACTAATCCAAATTTACTTTCCAACTTACACCACACCATCTCATGTGAAGTGAAAGTCTCTTATATCAAATGATTCTCAATTTCTCTGTCTCATCTCTTACGATATTGCTGTCCTTTATTTTATTATCCATGTGCCATAATCATCCAGTACATTGTTACTATTATTAACTTGGAAATTTTTAATTATTTAAGAATGATGGAAATAATAATTCATTTTACCTCATTTATTCCTTCTCTGGTAGTCTTCTTTTCTTCATAGAGATCCATGTTTTAACCTGTAGAATTTACTTTCTTCCAAAAGAACTTCTTTTGACTTATTTTAATTTATTGAAGGGCAAGTCGGTTAGCAAGAATTCTCTTATTTTTTTTGTTTATCAGAGAGTATTTCTCCTTTACTTTTGAAAGATAATTTCCCTGGTATAGATTTTTAGATATATTATTTTTCCTACAATACTTTAAATATTTCACTTTTTCTCTTACTTTCATGATTTCTGATTGGAAGTCCACTACAATTTTCTGAAATTCTCTATAGATAATGTATTGTGGGTTTTTGTAGCTATATTCAAGATTTCTTTTTTGACTGTGGCTTCCTAAAGTTGAATATATATGTCTAGGCTTTAATGTTGTTACTGTTTTTCTTTTCTTTTTCCTCTCTCTTCTTTGTGTTCTCAAAACTCCCTGCATCTCTAGTTTGATATCTGTCACTATGGAACATTCGTGGCTATTATTACTTCAAAAATCTTTTCTGCTCTGCACTTTCTCATCTCATTCTAGTTATGTCTGTTATATTTTTGTTCAACAGTTCTTGGATGTTCTGTTCTAGTTTTCCATTATATTTTTTCTCTTTGCATTTCATTTTGTGAAATTTCTATTCATCTTCAAGTTCACTGATTTTTCCTCTACTGTGTTGAGTCTAGTGATGAACCTGTTAAAGGCATTTCTTAGGTTATAGTGTTTTTTATTTCTAGTATTTATGGTTTTGCTTCTTATAGTTTCATCTCTGTTTATATAACCAAACTTCTATGTTGTCTTATTTTTCAGTAAGAGCCCTTAACATATCAATCACAGTTACTTTAGATTCTTATTTGATCATTTCAGCCTCTGTGTTTTGAGTCTGGTTCCACTAATTGCTTTGTAACTTCAGACTGTTTTTTCCCCTCACCATATGGCATGCATTATAATATTTTTTGTTTAATTGTATCTGATATTAGGGATTGAGATAAATAGGGCTTTAGTGTGATATTTATTTTAATCTGTCTAGGAGTTGTGTTCTGTTTAATGTTTACCATTGATAGAGGTATCAGAAGTGTCAAATTCCTTTACTGTGTTTTTTTGTCTCTTCTTTTTACTCTGGACTTCCTCAACTTCTCTTCTGAGAGAGTTGTTATTTTCCAGCTCTTTCAACTATAACCCACTGTTACTTTATTGAAAACTGTGGGATGGTAAGATGCAGGGGAGGAACTGGTGAGATGTTTTGATTAAGTCTGTATCTTGTGGTTGTAAACTTCACAAGTATTTCTCCAGTATCATAGTTGTTTTTTTCCTTGACCCCTACTCTTTTGTCTGACTCTAGTGTTACCCATCTATGTCCTCAAAACACTAAACTGTATTGATGTGTGTGTGTGTGTGTGTGTGTGTGTGTGTGTGTGTGTAAGATAGGGTTGCTTGAGTAAGCTGGAGTGAGGGGAATACCCTTCCCCCAACTGGAATAGATTTTGTCCAAGTCCTTCCCCTGAATATTAGGCCTTTGTTGTGGAGAATTCTTGGGGTGTATTGATTCATCTTCTCCCCTTTGCAGAATCATGAGGGAGTCTTTCTCAAATATTTGGCATGAAAAATATGTGAGCTTCTTTATGGTAAAGACCATAGAAATGAGGGAGTTCCTAGAGTTTCCCTCCTTTCATTCTAGTCCACATCAGTTCAGCTATGTATCTAAATTGCCACTGAAGTGTTTCTACTGGTTTGTGGCTTCTATTTTGGCAAAGCAGATCTCACTCATATTTCAATGGGTGACTGTCCACATTTTGGAGTGACAGTCTACCCCACATCCTTAGGTCTCTGATTGATTCCTCAGTTGTTCCACCTTTAACTTATTCCAAGGGCAGAAATGGTGACTTCCAGGTCTTTACATGTCAGAGTTAAAATCAGAAGTCTTAAATTTTTTTAATATAAAAGAAAAACTTTCATTACTTTAAGTACACCCAAAATAGTTCTGATGCATTTTTAAAAATAGCTCATTTAATTATGATTTATTGTTATTGCATTTAGAATGCTTGCTCCTGCATTCATAGTAGCCATATTCTATAAATTTATTTTTAGGGACACCTGGGTGGCTGCCTTCAGCTCAGGTTGTGATCCTGGGATCTGGATTGAGTCCCTCACAGATTCCTGTGAGGAGCCTGCTTCTTTCTCTGCCTGCCTCTCTCTCTGTCTGTCATGAATAAATAAATAAATTTTTAAAAAATAAATAAATTTATTTTTAACAGTATCATTTCCTGGTTTATTTACTATAATTAAGCTAGTCTGAGAAAATGATAGTTAATAATATACTTTTACTTAAACACTCATAAAATTCACTAGTAATAGTATTTATGTCTGGAATATTCTTGTTTGGAAATATGTTCATTATGGATTCCATGCTTTAGCAGATATAGAACAATTTATATTTTCCATTTTTTACAGTTTTTATTTAAATTCCAGTTAGTTAACATATAGTATAATATTAATTTCAGGTGTACAATTTAGTGATTCAAAAGTTACATACAGCACCCAGTGCCCATCAGAACAAGTGTACACCTTAATTTTTTAATGCATCCCCTTATCCATCTCCCCTCCAGTAGCCACCAGTTTGCTTTCTTCCTTTTTGTGTGTGATTTTTTCACTGGTTGTGTTTTTCAGGATTTCCCCATTTTATTAATAATTTTTAAATGATTGGCAAAAAAATTACTCTTCAAATGTACTTTATGTTTAAAAAAATTTATGTTAGGAGATTTTCCAGCAACCTACAAAGGCAAATAGAGCATCTAGATGACTATGAGCATTTTTATACATTCCCCATACATTGCCAGGTTTTGATAATAAGATGAAAATGCTACCTTGACTAAAGGATAATTTCTACATGTACAAAAGTATCTGCAAATTCTACTCTCACCTGAACAATAGGATTTCCCAGTACTCAGGAAGTTGCAAAAAGGTCAAAAATGATTTTTAGATAAATATCCATTATTAGCAAATACTACTTTAACTGACCTGTTATATAGTTCTTTCAATTAACTCTATTTGGCTTTAATCAAATAAAGTCCATCCAATTATCTTAATTTTACCTAACTAAAATACTACTTATAAATTTAACCTAAAATCCACCCTTTATCAAAATTCTCTATAACATTGCTTCTTTCTGTATAGCCAGGGCAAGATGGTGGAAGAGTAGGTTCCCCAAGTCACCTGTCCCCACCAAATTACCTAGGTAACTTTCAAATCATCCTGAAAACCTACGAATTCAGTCTGAGGTTTAAAGAGAGGACAGCTGGAATGCTACAGTGAGAAGACTTCGCCCTTCTATCAAGGTAGGAAGATGGAAAAAAAATTAAGAAATAAAACAACATCCAAGGGGGAGGAAACCCCACGAGGAGCCAGGCTAAGACCGCACACGAAGAGTGCCCCCAGGACAGGAAAGCCCCGTCCTGGAGAAGCAGGAGCTTCACTAATCTCAAAGGCGCTTGTAGGGAGTTGGAGCTCGCAGGGAGTTGGGGCACGATCCCAGGAGGGGCAGGGATACCCTCAGGCTCCCAGGGGCGCTAACAGAGGACCTGTGCCCTGGGGAGAGGGCCCCATACTCTGCGGCCAAGCTCCCTAAAGGGCCTAGGAGCAGCTCCGGTGGCAGCACCACACAGAGGGGGCTGCGCAGCCCAGGAGCGCGATTCCAGTGGTGCAGGCCCCAGAGCTCAGGATGCTGGGGGAAACAGCCCAAGATCCGGCGCTCCCCCTGGGACAGGAAGAGGCCGGGAGGGCACAGGACAGCAAGGACCCTCTGCCGCTGGGTGGCCCCGAGCTGTGCAGATTGGCGCCCCCCACCCCCGGAGCATCCAGGCCCCTGTGGACTGAGAGTTCAGGTAGTTTCTATGGGAGCTGACTCCAGGGATGGAGAGCTGGCCGCCGCCACTGTTATTGTTCCTCCTGGGCCCTCACAGGATAAAAAACTTCCACTGAGCATCACCCTGGTCTCAGAGGATAAACAGGATAAACAACTTCCACTGAGCGGAGCACCAGGCAGGGGGCTGAGCAGCTCCCCAGGTGCATACACCTGAGAATCAGCACAGCAGGCCCCTCCCCAAGAAGACAAGGTAGAAGGACAGGGGAAAAGCAAGTTACTGAGCAAGCAGCACTAGAAAGTTCCAGGGGAAGTCGAGGGATTTACAGGACATAGAATCAGAGGATACTCCCCCTTGTTTTTGTTTTCTGTTTGCTTCCCCCTCACCTTTTTCTTCTTTTTTTCTTCTTTTTTTTCTTTCTTATCTTCTCTCTTTTTCTCCTTTTTCCAGTACAACTTGTTTTTGGCCACTTGCACTGAGCAAAATGACTAGAAGGAAAAACTCACCTCAAAAGAAAATCAGAAATAGTCCTCTCTCCCACAGAGTACAAAATTTGGATTACAATTCAATGTCAGAAGGCCAATTCAGAACAATTATAAAGCTACTGGTGGCTCTAGAAAGAAGCATAAAGGATTCAAGAGACTTCATGACTGCAGAATTTAGATCTAATCAGGCAGAAATTAAAAATCAATTAAATGAGATGCAATCCAAACTAGAGGTCCTAAGGACGAGGGTTAACGAGGTGGAAGAACGAGTGAGTGACATAGAAGACAAGTTGATGGCAAGGAGGGAAACTGAGGAAAAAAGAGAAAAACAATTAAAAGATCATAAGGATAGGTTAAGGGAAATAAATGACAGCCTCAGAAGGAAAAATCTTTGTTCAATTGGGGTTCCCGAGGGCGCCAAAAGGGACAGAGGTCCAGAATATGTATTTGAACAAATCATAGCTGAGAACTTTCCTAACTTCGGAAGGGAAACAGGCATTCAGATCCAGGAAATAGAGAGATTCCCTCCCCTAAAATCAATAAAAACCACTCAACTCCTCGACATTTAATAGTGAAACTTGCAAATTCCAAAGATAAAGAGAAGATCCTTAAAGTAGCAAGAGACAAGAAGTCTCTAACTTTTATGGGGAGAAATATTAGATAAATAGCAGATCTCTGCACAGAGACCTGGCAGGCCAGAAAGGGCTGGCAAGATATATTCAGGGTCCTAAATGAGAAAAACATACAGCCAAGAATACTTTATCCAGCAAGGCTCTCATTCAGAATAGAAGGAGAGATCAAGAGCTTTCAATATAGGCAGAAACTGAAAGAATATTTGACTACCAAGCAAGCTGAGCAAGAAAAACCAAGGGGGACTCGGTAATAGAAAGAAGAAGTCGAAGGGAACAATCCACAAAAACAGGGACTCAATAGGTATTATGATGACACTAAATTCATATCTTTCAATAGTAACTCTGAATATGAATGGGTTTAATGATCCCATTAAAAGATGCAGGGTGTCAGACTGGATAAAAAAAGCAAGACTCATCTATTTGCTGTCAACAAGAGACTCATTTTAGACCTAAGGATGCCTACAGCCTGAAAATAAAAGTTGGAGAACAATGTACCATTCAAATGGTCCTCAAAAGAAATCAGGGGTAGCCATCCTTATATCAGATAAATTAATGTTTATCCCAAAGACTATAGTAAGAGATGAAGAGGGCCACTGTATCATACTTAAAGGATCTATCCAACAAGAGCACCTAACAACCATGAATATTTATGCCCCAAATGTGGGAGCTGCCAAGTATATCAATTAATAACCAAAGTTAAGACATACTTAAATAATAATACACTTATACTTGGTGACTTGATGTAGTGCTTTCTACAATTGACAGATCCTTTAAGCACAACATCTCGAAAGAAACAAGAGCTTTAAATGATACACTGGACCAGATGGATTTCACAGATATTTACAGAACTTTACATACAAATGGAACTGAATACACAAAGTCATCAAAATTCTTCTCAAGTGCACATGGAACTTTCTCCAGAATAGGACATATACTGGGTGACAAATCAGGTTGCAACTGACACCAAAATATTGGGATCATCCCCTGCATATTTTCAGACCATAATGCTTTGAAATTAGAACTAAATCACAAGAAGAAATTTGGAAGGATTTCAAACATGTGGAGGTTAAGGACCATCCTGCTAAAGATGAAAGGGTCAACTAGGAAATTAGGGAAGAATTAAAAAGATTCATGGAAACTAATGAGAATGAAGATACAACCACTCAAAACCTTTGGAATACAGCAAAAGGAGTCCTGAGGGGGAAATACATCGCAATACAAGCATCCATCCAAAAACTCAAATACAAAAGCTAACCTTGCATCTAAAGGTGCTGGAGAAAAAAACAGCAAATAGATCCTACATCCAGCAGAAGAAGAGAGTTACTAAAGATTCGAGCAGAACTCAATGAAATAGAGACGAGAAGAACTGTGGAACAGATTAACAAAACTAGGTTTTGGTTCTTTGAAAGAATTAATAAGATAGAAAAACCATTAGCCAGCCTTGTTAAAAAGGAGAAAACACTCAAATTAATAAAATCATGAATGAGAAAGGAGAGATCACCACCAATACCAATGATATACAAACGATCTTAAAAACTTATTATGAGGAGCTTTACGCCAATACATTAGGCCATGTATAAGAAATGGATATTTACTGGAAAACCACAAAGTACCAAAACTGGAACAGGAAGAAATAAAAAACCTGAACAGGCCAATAACCAGGGAGGAAATTGAAGCAGTCATCAAAAACCCCCAAGTCACAAAAGTCCAGGGCCAGATGGCTTCTCAGGGGAATTCTATCAAACATTTAAAGAAGAAACCATACCTATTCTACTAAAGCTGTTGGGAAAGATAGAAAGAGATGGAGTACTTCCAAACTCATTCTATGAGGCCAGCATCACCTTAATTCCAAAACCAGACAAAGACCCCACCAAAAAGGAGAATTACAGACCAATATCCCTGATGAACATGGATGCAAAAATTCTCAACAAGATACTAGCCAATAGGATCCAACAGTACATTAAGAAAATTATTCACCATGACCAAGTGGGATTTATCCCCGGGAAGCAGGCAGGTTCAACACTCATAAAGCAATCAATGTGATTGATCATATCAGCAAGAGAAAAAAGAACCATATGATCCTCTCAATAGATGCAGAGCAAGCATTTGACAAAATACAGCATCCATTCCTGATCAAAACTCTTCAGAGTGTAGGGATAGAGGGAACATTCCTCAACATCTTAAAAGCCAACTACGAAAACTCCACAGAAAATATCATTCTCAATGGGGAAACCCTGGTAACCTTTCTCCTAAGATCAGGAATAAGACAGGGATGTCCACTCTCACCACTGCTATTTAACATAGTACTAGAAGTCCTAGCCTCAGCAATCAGACAATGAAAAGAAATAAAAGGCATTCAAATTGGCAAAGAAGTCAAACTCTCCCTCTTCACAGATAACATGATACTCTACGTAGAAAACCCTAAAGACTCCACCCCAAGATTGCTAGAACTCATACAGCAATTTGGTAGGGTGGCAGGATACAAAATCAATGCCCAGATGTCAGTGGCATTTCTCTACACTAGCAATGAGACTGAAGAAAGAGAAATTAAGGAGTCAATCCCATTTACAATTGCACCCAAAAGCATAAGATACCTAGGAATAAACCTAAACAAAGAGGTAAAGGACCTATACCCTAAAAACTACAGAACACTTCTGAAAGAAATTGAGGAAGACACAAAGAGATGGAAAAATATCCCATGCTCATGGAGTGGAAGAATTAATATTGTGAAAATGTCAATGCTACCGAGGGCAACTTACATGTTTAATGCAATCTCTATCAAAATACAATGGACGTTCTTCAGAGAGTTGGAACAAATCCTCTTAAGATTTGTGTGGCATCAGAAAAGACCCGGAATAGCCAGGGAATACTAAAAAAGAAAACCATATCTGGGAGCATCACAATGCCAGATTTCAGGTTGTACTACAAAGCTGTGGTCATCAAGACAGTGTGGTACTGGCACAAAAACAGTCACATAGCTCAATGTAACAGAATAGAGAACCCAGAAGTGGACCCTCAACTTTATGGTCAACTAATATTGGACAAAGGAGGAAAGAGTACCCACTGCAAAAAAGACAGTCTCTTCAGTAAATGGTGCTGGGGAAATTGGACATCCACATGCAGAAGAATGAAACTAGACCACTCTCTTTCACCACACACAAAGATAAATTCAAAATGGATGAAAGATCTAAATGTGAGACAAGATTCCATCAAAATCCTAGAGGATCAAAATCCTGTGTTAGGCAGCACCCTTTTTGAACTCGGCCACAGTAACTTCTTGCAAGATACATCCACGAAGGCAAAAGAAACAAAAGCAAAAATGAACTATTCATCAAGATAAGCTTTTGCACAGCAAAGGATACAGTCAACAAAACTCAAAGACAACCTACAGAATGGGAGAAAATATTTGCAAATGACGTATCAGATAAAGGGTAGTTTCCAAGATCTATAAAGAACTTATTAAATTCAACAGCAAAGAAACAAACCAATCATTAAATGGGCATAAGACATGAACAGAAATCTCACAGAGGAAGATATAGACCTGGCCAACATGCACATGAGAAAATGCTCTGCATCATTTGCCATCAGGGAAATACAAATCAAAACCACAATGAGAAACCACCTCACACCAGTGAGAATGGGGAAAATTAACAAGGCAGGAAACCACAAATGTTGGAGAGGATGCTGAGAAAAGGGAACCCTCTTACACTCTTGGTGGGAATGTGAACTGGTGCAGCCACTCTGGAAAACTGTGTGGAGGTTCCTCAAAGAGTTAAAAACAGATCTGCCCTATGACCCAGCGATTGCACTCCTGGGGATTTACCCAAAGATGCAGATGCAATGAAACGCCGGGACACCTGCAACCTGATGTTTCTAGCATCAATGTCCATAGTAGCCAAACTGTGGAAGGAGCCTCGGTGTCTATCGAAAGATGAATGGATAAAGAAGATGTGGTTTATGTATACAATGGAATATTTCTCAGCCATTAGAAACGACAAATACCCACCATTTACTTCGACGTGGATGGAACCGGAGGGCATTATGCTGAGTGAAATAAGTCAATTGGAGAAGGACAAACATTATATGGTCATTCATTTGGGGAGTATAAATAATAGTGAAAGGGAATAGAAGGGAAGGGAGAAGAAATGGGTAGGAAATAGAAAAAGGGAGACAGAACATGAAGATTCCTAAATCTGGGAAAGAACTAGGGGTAGTGGAAGGGGAGGAGGGGCTGGTGGGGGTGACTGGGTGGCAGGCACTGAGGGGGCACGACTGGATTAACAGGGTGTTATTCTGTATGATGGCAAATTGAACACCAATAACATATAAATTATTTTAAAAATTATGAATCTAGGATTTATGAATCACCTCTGGTTTTAGACTCTACACTACCGTACACAATCATGGCCAGATATTGCAGGTGATTCAGGCAATTCATCTGGTTGTAATTATAATAAAACTTTGTTTTTTAAAAAAGAATTTATTTATTTATTTATTTATTTATTTATTTATTTATTTTTTATTTATGAGAGACACACACACACACACACACACAGAGGTATTGACACAGGCAGAGGGAGAAGCAAGCTCCATGCCGGGAGCCTGGGACTTGATTCCAGGACTCCAGGATCTCACCCTGGGCCAATGGCAGATGCTAAACTGCTGAGCCACCCAGGAATCCCCTATAATAAATCTTTCTACCAATCTGTATATAAGCAGTTTGGACAAATCCCTTGGTGTTATGACAACTTCATCAGAATCCTCAGAGACCAGCTTACTAAAATATCTGTCTTGACCCAGGGGAAATAGTCACAGTAGCTAAATTAATGAAAATTGCTGGCTTGGTTTTAGATTAGGGCTTCTTATAAAACTAAGAGGTACAAATAACCTTTCCTTAATATCCACCTAAGGAACCATTAAATTTTAAAGATCTGTTCTAAAACTTAGGAAGACAGCCTTCCAACTTCAAGAAGATACAACCAGGTACAGTTGAATTAGTGTACAAATAAGGCTGATAGTTAGAATGATGTCTTTCACTCAAAGAAGAATAACCATTTTAATTGCTGGAGACCTTAAGCTGAGAATTCTTAGAAATTCATTAGAAGTAGATGGTCTTTGGAAGAAAATAGGTTCTACCTAAGACCTTGCAACCAAATAGGTGAGTGTATGAAATGTAGATAGCTTTCACTCAAGGCCCACAGAACAGTATTATAAACTGTCATGTTTTAACTTCATTCATATTCTTATCTATCTGGTTTAAAGTTACATTTAACTATGTAACTTATAAAACTATTATTTGTATTGTTTTATTTATTTTGCATTTTAGTTACTCTTTAGTATAAGTCTAGTACTTGGTTAGGATTTATGTATGAAGTGATTAGTGCAGTCACATTGGCTGTTGGGTTTGTACACATTTTCCTTTGTGAAGCACCCAATTTTTCTTGGTTCCAATCAGTAACTGAGGCATAACTAATATATGGCAAGGCAAACACAGCAACTTGCTCAACACCCAGATATCTAAAAATTCCTATCTTATTATACCTGGAAAATGAGTTTCCTGTGTCTACCAAAACAATACTGGAGGATTTTTGGTGGAAGTCAGATTTTGTAACTAAACTTTCTGAGGACTAGAATTTACATGAGTGAGAACTTGAGAACAGATAGTATTTATTCAGAGGTATCTAAATTTCTCAGATCTTATAAGTAAGATCCACTGCTTTGTTATTGTTTTAGATCTATAAATGGTATCAATAACAGAATTTATTGTCTAGTACTAAACTATTTTTGATGAGTAACACTGAAAACATTACTGCCTTATTTGACAATCTTACAGGAATTTTTAAAAAGAGATTTTATTTTTTATTTAGAGTGAGTGGGTGGGGGAAGGGGGAGTGGGGGAGAGAGAATCTCAAGCAGACTCTACACTGAGCATGGAGCTTGACATGGGGCTCCGTCTTATGACCATGAGATTTTTGACCTGAGTCAAAATTAAATCAAACACTTAACTGAATGAGTAACTCTGATGCCCCAGGAATATTATGATTTCAAACAGATCACTGGGTAGCTCTGAAAGACTTTTTATTGGACTAGTGAAACAAAAGTCTCTTGAGGTGTGTCCTGTACTCTGGAAGGGAACCAATTATCTTAAATTAAAGTCTGCCCTCAGTTTAGTCTCTGACATCACCCAGATTCTAATTTGGATAATTAATTTCTCTTCTAAAGAGAAGAGATCCTTATATAATTCATTTAAGAAAAAGAAAAACTAGGTCTTGGTGTTAGATCCAAAGCCCTACCACTCAAGAATTGTGCATTGTTTTCTTTTTTCTCTTCAAGCTTCTCACACTGTCGGGCCCACCTTCAGTGAAACTTCAAAATGTCTTCCCTTTTTTGATATACTTCTGAAACACTGCTAAGATGGACTCTCTCTTGCTATCAAAAGACAGCATGGTAGTTTTGATGATATTTTTCAGGAGCCAGAATTTGACATACATAACATAATCAATGATTGTTAAATGTATGCTGCCTTAAAGAGTCACAAGGAATATTTATTTATTGAACACATAATGCAACAGATACTGTGCTAAAATAAAACTTTCACCAAGAGATCTCATTTAATTTTGGTAATGTTTGATCTATCTCATCTCTCACCACAGAAACAAAAGGGAAGACATGGCAAATGGAACTTTGAATCCAGGCAGTGTATTCCAGTATCCATTTCCATAATGAGTATGCATTTGTATCTATTAATATATTCTATTTTCATGATTACTGAGAGATTTACCCTCTTGCTTATACCTATTTCCCAGCTACCTAGAACATTTTCTGTCTCACACTATATGCTCCACAAATATTTTTAGGGTAAATGGATTTAAGACATATTCCATGTTGGTACACTTAGTGGTAGCTGAGAACACAGGTTTTGAATCCAGTAGTCAAAATTAGACTAATATGTATGCTATTTAGTAATTATCTTGTTTTTCTCATTTTTGTAGTGAAGGAAATATTTAGGTTCATGTTAAAGGTTATATAGTAGAATTATACAAATCAACAACCATAGGTGCTAGAGTAGACTTGATTCTACAAAGTGTGTCTATTATGATGATTATTATGATAAATATTGTTACATCATCTTCACGCCAGCACTTTTCTTCCTATATGATTAAGTGGCATATTCCCTTACTTTCTTCAGTTTGCTCATGGTTATTTAGTAACAAAACAAAATCTGTACTATAGTTTTTTTTAATTTTTTACTTAAATTCAATTTAATTCACATATACTGTATTATTATTTTCAGAGGTAGAATTTAGTGATTAATCAGCTGCATACAACACCCAGTGCTCATAGTTTTCATTTTGTTTCTTTTTTTTAATGTTGGAGGTTGTCATCAGTTTCTGGAGATTACACATGAAAGTTGATCATAATCGTTTAGTGCCTAACATCCTGCCCGGAAGTAAAAATTTGAAAAGAAAAGTAGATGGAGTATATGAGGGAGTAAGTTAGTATTTCTATTCTAAAGAGGATTCCTTGCAGATGTTGGAGGCAAGCTGCTTTGCTAGGTCAAAGTATATTCCAGATCACTTTCTTGATCTATAAATACTGGAATTTTTTCTCAATTAAGTGAGCTTAAGACAGATGGATAGATGATATATATGATGATAGATATGTAGATAGATGATAGATAGATAAGTAATGTAAAGAACTCATTAAAATATGTTCAAAATAGTTGAAGGAAAAGATGCTCATAATAAAGGAATAGATGGGATTATAAGCAGATAAATAGAAATTGTAAAGTGAACCAAAGGAATATCCTAGAGCTAAAAAAGATATATAAAGTAAAAATATATATAAAGTAAGATTGGGAAAAGAAGAAATAGTCTGTGAACCAGAGTCCAGCTCAATAGGAATGAGTGAATTGGAAAATCTCACCAGAAAAAAATGAAAAAAAAAAAGAAAAAATAAATGAACACAGGAGCACTTGGGTGGCTCAGTTAGTTAAGCTTCCAACTCTTGATTTTGGCTCAAGTCATGATCTCAGGGTTGTGAGATCAAGCCCTGCATCAGGCTCTGTGCTGAGTGTGAAACCTGCTTAAGATTCTCTCTCTCTCTCTGCCCCTCCTAAATAAATAACTAACTAAATAAACAAACAAATGAATAGAAAATGAGCACAGCATCACTAATCTATGTAAAAATATAAAGTATTCCAACATAGGTATAGTTGTAGTCTATAATGAAAAGAAGGAAGTGGTAAGGAGGAAAAATGCTGGAAGAAACGAAAGGCACAAATTTTTCAAATTTCATGAGGAAAATCAGTTTATACATCAAGAAATTTGAATACCAAATAGGATAAATACAAATAAAACTATACTTAAATAAAAAATAGAGAAAACCCTTCAAAGTAGACTGAGGAAAATGGATAAAATAAACATAAATAATGATTCAAGGGATGGTTATATTCTCAAAAACAGTGGAGTCCAGAGAACAATAAAATTCCATACTTAAATTGCTAAAAGGAGAGAAAATGTCAGCCTATAACTGTATATTCAGTAAAAATGAAAGTAAATATATTTTCAAAACAAAGAAAGGTGAGAAAATTTGCTGTTAATACACCCCCCCCCCACTGCTAGAATACTAAAAGAAGTTTTCCAGGCTGAAGGAAAAGACAAGATGGAAACAGAAAGGAAGAAAAAGTTTTTCAAGTGTCCCAGAAAATTCTTTTCAAAATGCTCAACATCACTTGTGATCAGGGAAATACTGATCAAAAATAACAGTGAGAGGGACACCTGGGTGGCTCAGTGGTTGAGCATCTGCCTTTGGCTAGGGCATGATTCTGAGGTTCTGGGATTGAGTCCCATATCAGGCTCCCTGCATGGAGCCTGCTTCTCCCTCAAACTCTCTCTTTCTGTGTCTCTTGTGAATAAATAAATAAAATCTTTTTAAAAATCACAATGAGGTACCACCTCGCAGCAGTCATAATGGCTAAAATTAACAACTCAGGAAACAGCAGATGTTGGTAAGGATGCAAAGAAAGGGGACCCCTCTTACAGTGCTGGTGGGAATGCCAACTGGTGCAGTCACTCTGGAAAACAGGGTGGAGGTTCCTGAAGAAGTTAAACATAGAGCTACTCTATTACCCAGCAATTGCATTTCTAGGTATTTAGCCAGAGGACACAAACATAGTGATGTGAATGGGCACCTGCACCCCGTTGTTTACAGAAGCAATGTCCAAAATAGCCAATGGTGGACATTAATGATGTATAATTAACATATATTGTTATATTAGTCTCAGAGGTACAGTGTAATGATTTAACAATTCTATGCATTTCTCAGTGCTCCTCAAGGTAAGTATACTCTTAATCTCCTTTATTTCACCCATAACCCCACCCATCTTCTCTCTGGCAACCACCAGTTTGTTGTCTCTATTTAAGTCTGTTTTTGTTATTTTTTTATTCATTTGTTTTGTTTTCCATATGAAGGAAATTAATTCTGATTTACTTCACTTAGTATTATAACCTCAGCTCCATCCATGTTGTTGCAAATGGCAAGATTTCCTTGCCTGTGCTTATTGAAACATTATTTATAATAGCCAAGATATGGAAGCATCACAAATGCCCATTAATAAATGAATACATAAAGAAACATACACAGACACACACGCACACATATATATGCACTATATGTTAACTAACTAAATTCAAATTAAAAAGAGACAAGTAAAATCTCAAGTAAACAACCTAACTTTATACCTAAAGGACTAGAGAAAGAAGAACAAACAAAACTCAAAGCCAGTAGAAGGAAGGAAATAATAAAAATAAGAGCAGAAATAAATGAAATAGAGACTTAAAAACAGCCATAGAACAGATTAATGAAATCAGGAATTGGTTTTTTGAAAAGATAAACACAAATGATAAACCTTTAGTCAGAGTCATTAAGAAAAAGAGAGAGAACTTTGAGTTCTCTCTCAAAATAAAAAAAAAATGAAGAAATGACACCACAAGGGATAAAATGAAAATGTAGAGAGTAATAATTGCTGTATTTCTTCAGTAAAAATGTTAATATGAAAAAAGAAAAAATATCTGCACATCTCTTTACAACATACTTATTAATTACAAAAAGAAAAACAGCAACTTTGCCTAGAGAAATATCATATTCCATTTTAACCAAGTGCTTAGATTTAACATCAGCAGAAATAAAACACAATGACATCATGTACTTCTGATATGAAAACACACACCCTGATATTGACACTGTTATTTTTACCAGAAGTGCATAACCACAATCTAATCATGAGAAAATACGAAAAAATCCAAATTGAAGACTATCATACAAGATTATAATCTAGTCTTCCTCACATGTGTCAGGATTATAAAATGCAAAGGAAGACTGAGGAACTCTCTCAGATTGGGGCAGTGGGTGGGTACTAAGAAAAGGAAATGCAATGAATAAATGTATGTGGGATCTTGGATTCTGGACTAGAAAAAGTTGATAGTAGTAGGCAACTAGTAAAATTAAAATATGGTGTTCAGACTATTTAATAATATTATGTAAATTTTAATTTCCAGATTTCAATAATTGTTATATGTACTAATGTTATAATAATGGTTACATTAGGAAAGCTGGGTAAATAATATATACACTATTCTATTCCTGCAAATTTAAGCCTAAAATTACTTCAAAATAATAAATTACATATCTAGTAGTGCAATTGCCAATCACAGGGTACTTCTATCTTAACTTTTAAAAAATTATTTATGTATTTACTTATTTAAGAGAGAAGCAGACTCCCTGCTGAGCAGGGAGCAGGATGTGGGGCTCAATTCCAGCACCTTGAGATCATGACCTGAGCCAAAGGCTGATGCTTAACTGACTGAACCACCCAGGTGTCCCTATTTTTAACTTTTTGAGGAACTTGCATACTGTTTTTCAGAGTGGTTCTACCAGCTTGCATTCCCACCAACAGTGCAAGAGAGTTTCCCTTTCTCCACATCCTTGACAGTACTTGTTTCCTGTTTGTCAATTTTAGCTGTTCTAACTGGTGTGAGGTAATATTTCATTGTAGTTTTGATTTGTATTGCCCTGATGATGAGTGATGTTGAGTATCGTTTCATGTGTCTGTTGGCCATCTGTATGTCTTCTCTGGAAAAATGTCTATTTATATTTTCTGCTCATTTTGTAACTGGATTATTTGTTTTTAGGTTTTGAGTTTTATAAGTTCGTTACATATTTTCTATACTAACTCATTATCACATATGTCATTTGCAAAGTACCCAAAGGATACAAAAATACTAATTTAAGGGGATACATATACCCCAATGTTTATAGCAGGATTATCAATAATAGCCAAGTTATGGAAAGAGCCTAAATGCCTATTGATTGATATATGGGTAAAGGAGATGTACACACACACACACACACACACACACACACACACACGAATATTACTCAGCCATCAAAAAGAAGGAAATCTTGCCATTTCCAACCCCATGAATAGACCTAGAGGGTATTATACTAAGCAAAATAAGTCAAGTCAGTCAGAGAAAGACAAATACCATATGACTTCACTCATATGTGGAATTTAAGAACCAAAACAAACAAATAGAGGGAGGGGAAAAAAGAGGAAAATCAAGAAACTCAACTATACTCTCAATTATAGAGTAGAACTCTCTCAACTATAGAGTAGAAACTGAAGGTTAACAGAGTGGAGGTGAGTGGGGGAATAGGCTAAACATATGATGGGGAATTAAGAAATGCACTTGCTGTGATAAACATTGGGTATTGAATGTAAGTGTTGAATCTCTAAATTCTAACCTGAATCTAATATTTCATTGTATATTGCTAACTGTAATTTAAATAAAAACTTGGAAGATAAATTAAACTTTGGAAAAAAGAAACAAATTTTACCACATAAGATTTATAACTGGCAGCTAATCTCATAAAAAATTTTTTATCTACGTAACCACATTGAAAATTGAAGTCACAATAAGATACCACTTTATGTCCACTGAAATAGATAAAATTTAAAAGAATGACAATGTCCAGTGTTAGTGATGATGGGTAGTAACTGAAAATATCTTACAGCACTGGCTGAGAGTGTAATAATTTCCAATATTTAAAGTATATTTTGGCAGTTTCTTATAAAGTTAAGCAAAATCTATCTTATGATCAAGCATATTCCATTTTTTGGGTAATTACATAAGACATCTGCTAACATATTCAAAACAGCTAAAAACCGAGAAGAACCCAAATGTCCATCAATAGGAGAATGGGCAAATAAATTATAATATGCTCAGTCAGTGGACTGTTACTCTGCAATTAAAAGGAGAAGGCTTGAAAATAATTTAAAAAGGTTTAACAATCTACCAACATACAGAATAACATGAGTGAATTCCAATATCATTATGATGAGTGGAAGGAAATAGGTATATTGCTGTGTAATTCCATTTATATTAATCTCAAAAAACAGACAAAACTCATCTATTATGATAGACATCAGAACATTGTTTCCTATGAGAATTAGGTGTGGCTGGAATGAGGCAGTAGGGGAGGTTCTCAAGTAATAAAAACATTCTATTTCTTGAATAAGGTAGTAGTTAACATGAGTATACACTTAAGAAAACTCATTGAATTATACAGTTTAGATCTATGCATTTTAAGTATGGAAATGTTAGCTGTGTAGGTATATATTTTAAAAAAGCTTCTCGATACTGATATTAATTGATCTGTTAGAAATAGTAAAATATTAATACATTACACAAATATAGAAAATAAAGTCACAGAATATTAGAAAAGTGCGTGCGTGTGTGTGTGTGTGTGTGTGTGTGTGTGTGTGTGTAGAAACAAAAATCTGTAACACTAGTTTTCTCCAGAAAGGGGATATTAGGTAGTTATAAAGGAGAGAATTGAGGTGAATTACCTTTCACTGAATATCCGCTTGTAAATTTTGAGTTTTGTAACATATTATGATTTTTAAAAATGATTCTAGGGAAAAATAAGTTTTATAATTCCTTTAAGGTGTTTGAAAATATCTTATAATTAACATTAAGTAAATCTTGCAACTGTGGATAATGGTGGAACCTGGTCTCCTGGTGTCTGTGTTTACCGTTCTTTACTTTTTATAGTCTGTATGTTTACACTGTGTTCATAATAAGAAGTTTTATAAAATTTACAACAGAACAAATCTTTCATTACCAAAAACAAATGAAAATAAGTGGATTATACATGTTTAAGAATTTATTTTAAAAAACACAAGGACTACAGAAAAATATATAAATAAATTAGAATATTAAAAATAAAAAAAACATTATTAAGTTACAACAAAAAGCAGATTGAGGGAAAGGAAAAAGGAGAGATAATTCTGTTAAATATCCATGAATCAGACTTACTTCATTTAAAAAGAAAAAAGCAGAGCAGAAATAACCAAAACCAGAATGAAAATGAATATCAACTGAAATACATCAATAGAACTGTAAAACTTCATGAAACTGTGTTGAAAAATCTGCCTGGATTGTGATTTTCTAGAAGAAAAGTTAAATTTAAGATGCAAAACAAAAAGCAAGGAATCACCATACAAAATAGTGAGAACATTTTCTAGGTAGCCTCAGTTCTACTCCAAACAACCAAAAACAAAGGAGAGTTCAGGTGATTTAATTGATGTGTTCACTTAACCATTCATAATAATACTAAAGTTTTTTGACCCATTCTATAGCATAGAGTAAAAAGAAAATCCTCCAAATTAATTTAACACAACCAGAACACCTGAGATCAAAATATGACAAAGAACAGAAAACTACAGATCAACTTCACTTAATAGTATACTTGCCAAAAATCCAAATCAAGATACTCATAATTTAGTAGTAAATTCATAGCGAATTTTTTAACAAATAGGGTTTGTTCACTCAAAGAATAAATAGAATTTCAGTAATATAATTATTTCACAATAATAAAATTTAATTAGAAGAATACTATAACTGGTTATGCAAAAGGATTTATTATATCTACCACCTGAATTTGATTAAAATTTCTTAGAAATATATATAAAGTGGGAGACTTACCTAACATGACACACAAAAATATCTCAAGTTTAAAATTCACGTATTGCATTGATGATTGACACGACCTAAATCAAAATAACTTACCTATTGATTCTAGGACCTGATACCACCCCTAGTAGAGTTCTAAACACAAGATAGAACTGCAAACAAATAAATACATTCAGTTTTCTCATCTAAGCTAAAACCTCTTCTATCATTGAAAACATCTTACTCATATAGGCAAATAACTCATTTATCAGACAAAAATTTGATTATCTAGACTCATATCAAGGACTTCATGTTAGTCTTTTGCCAACCTTAAACTACTGCATGACAAATTTTTCCATTCTTAATCAATTCTATGTTTTTTTGTAAATCCCACCTTAAATCACATCAGCCCAGACCCCAGGCTACTTTTGGAACACACTAAACATTGTCAAAGTGGTGTTTTCCCTTGCTGCGGTAAGTTTAACACACTTAGCTTTCGTGATTATAGTTTTTTCTTGGAGTCTTTGGGAATAGATCAGCAACAATGTACTGGTCAAACCCAAGAAACATTCCATCAAAAACTGATTAAATTAAAGATGGTTAATAGTTCCATGTTTAAGTGCTCTAAAAGTACCAGTTAGTGAACTTTATCACCCTAATTAAATCAAGATCATTTGGAAGAAGAGAATCAAAATCATCAGTATTTGCAAATGTTTTGGTATGTACTTTGACAATATCTGAAAAGTCATGAGAAACAGTAAGGTGAGCACATATCTCCTAAAACAAAACTTTCAGATATAGAAAACATTATCGAGTGAGAAAATAAACTGAAATAAAATTCCCCATCACAGTGAAAATATTAACAGTAACTAAAATTGTTCAATAAAAAGAAAGACATACCTTGTTCTTGAATAGGAAGACTTACATTATTAAAAATAAATTCTCCCCTAAATTAATTTATTAAAGTTGGTGAAATTGCAGTCTAAACTGTAATTTCTTCCAACGAGAAGACACATGAGACAGGAGGCAGAAGAAGAGACACACAGATCCACAGAACAAAAATGGTGCCAGTCACAGATGAGAATACAGCACATGTGCAAGATGGTATTACAGATAAATGGGCAATTATTGGCAAATAATCGCAAGTAATGGCAAATAACTTGGCAACTTTAAGATTTCAAATCAAAAAAATTTCTCATGATTTAAGAATTTGAATAAAATAAAGACAAAAGAATAAGAAGTTAACATAGGTGAACGGTTTTATGAAATCAGTATAAATATTTTTTCCAAAATGACATGAAACTCAGAAGCCATAAAAGCAAACATGGTTATACTTGGACAAGTAACAATCATACACATTCTTATAACAAAAATGAAGTTTTAAAAGTGCATAAAAATATCTGTAAAGCTTGACAATCCAAAGCTTATTTCCCCAATAATAAATGGGCTTTTCAAAATCAGAAGACTACACCCCCACGCTCAAAATTGGACATAAAGAGGAAATTAAAGAATACAGATGGCTAATAAACATATGAAAAAATGATCAAACTCAAAAACAAAAAAAAAGTACAATTTAAGACAATAGTTTGGGCTATCACATTTGCAAAAAATTTAAATATTTATAAAATCCATTATCAGTGAAGTCGTGGGAAAGCTGGCAATCTTATTCATTGCCATTTGAGGATAAAGTTATTACCACATTTTAAGGAAATCTTGTAATAATTTGAAATGTGCATATCCTTAATCCCAGTATTTCAATTGTTAAGTAATTTATTATGATATAATAGACAAATGCAAAATTATTGATAGGGAGATTCATGGCACAGAAATTTTGTGCTAACAAATATCTATGGATGAGAAATACTTATAACATTTAACTATATTTCATCTACAAAACAGTCATGCAGTCATTCAACAAATGACACAGATGTATATTACTGAAATAGAAAAGGGTATCAAAAACTGTTAAATAAAAGGCAATTTGAAGAATGTGTACAATATGGCCCCATTTCCAGAACACCCCAAAATAGTTTTTGTGTATATGTGTCTGTGTGTGCATCTATCCATTTAAAGAATGCACACAACTCTCTTAAGAGAAGAAAACTTGGGGATAGATTGGGAGAGAGAAGGGCATTTAATTTATATATTAGATATTTAAATATGCTTTGAATTTTTGAAAAAATGTTCAGTTTCTTTTTAATATATCCTATTTAAAATTTTTACCATATGGCAAATAGAAAGTATAAATGTGTATTTATGGGAGCACTGAGTAATTCCACCATATTGAGCAATAATATTTTCTTGTGCAATAATATTTCCTCTACTGAGGCTCCTGGGATTGAGTCAAGTGGCAGCAAGGGAAACAGTCACCATGCCCAAATTAAAGTCTCATCGATGATATCCCAACATGAGCATTTCTCAGTTAAGCATTTCTTATCTGCAGGAGGTATCCACTGCAACACAGGAAAGAGAGGAGTCACCAAGCATAAAGGAGACTGTATCATTGTTTTGGTGAAGCTGGTGGTAGAAGTAAGCACCCTCAGAAACAAATCCACCTCACATTCGTGGTCATCACCTGTAATTATACAAAGAGTAAAATTGGCAAAGATGAGTGACACATTTTCTAAGGAGTCCACTGGAGGCTATGAGATTCTTATTTACTCTATTTCTACATTTGCTGTGTACAAATCTACCCAGAGGACATAAAGAAAGCCACGTTTTCAGCTGCTGCATTAATACTGTGGCCAGAAAAATGACCTTATATCTTCCTAAATCAAACATAAATGCTACTTTCTCTTCTTTGCTAAGCCAAAAAAGTAAAAGACACCTCCAGCTATCTCAGATTATTATCTCTTTCCCCTCTGTATTGGCTCTGTAAGTTCTAAGTCACTCATTCATTTGATCAATTATTTCAGACAAAACTAGTTTTCTTCCCTCCAGTCTAATAGTTATTGAGAACCACTGAATCTCATGCATACAACATTAACACAATCAATCCAGCCAAGTAGGAGCCTAGTTTATTAGATAAGAAAAGTTAAGGAACTCTTTCATATTCACCATAAATATACTGAAATATAGAAAATCTATGAAAGTATATAAGAAAAGCTCTATTTCTTTTTTTAAAATTATTTATTTATTTGAGAGAGAAAGAGAGAGAATGGGAGGAGGGGCAGAGAAAGAGGAAGAGAGTTTTAAGCAAACTGTACAGAGTGCAGAGCCTGATGCAGGGCTTAGTCTCAGAACCCTGAGATTACAACCTGAGCGAAAAACCAAGAGTTGACTGCACCACCCAGGTGCCCTGAGAGGCTGTATCTCTTATCTCACGAATGCATTCTGGCCCTTGAAGTCAATTGGAATGTAGCCAAAAGTCACCAATCTTTAGAAAACTAACATCTGATTTTCTACCCAGATACGGTTGCTCCTAGAAAGCAAGGACTATTCTGACAAAACCTTACCGTCAGAGCATGGCCCTCGGACCACAGTCTCCTTGTCTGAAGAGTCTTATTTCATAGATTTTCTGGTATCATTTACTCCCAGGAGTTCCCAAGAAGTAATCTTCTGGTGGGGAAAAATGAGAAATGCCACTTCGAGTGAAAAAGGTCAATTGACTGGAGGCTAGGACGTTATTCTTTGGTACTCTTTCACACTGATTTCATTTGGATGCTGCTTCTTACTCTCACACGGCTCTGAAACTACAGCTAGCTGTAACTTAGCTCTATACATTTCAACATTAGCACATTGTATCAGAGCCTTCCTTTCCTGTGCATTTCCAAAACTGACTGGATTTCCTGAATCCCACTGAAAATTATGTCTCTTTCCCCATCATTTGTCATTTTTTTTACCTGGCCAGGTTATTTACAAAATCACTTAAATATCTATATACTTATTGATATCTACATATATATCTATTCTCAATGAAAGTTAATTATTGAGAACCTATTCTATTCCTGGCAATCCATAGGTACTTGTACAACAAGAGTAAACTAAAAATGTCAGGCCATAAGAAACTAGAAGCCCATTTGATTAATCAAACAGAGAAATAAAGGCCTGAGAAGCAACTTAGTAAGTGGTCTTATAGAAGTTGATACAGTTTTAGGAGTGGTTGTTGAGAAAGTCCCCCATTTAGGAAGACCTGTTATGACCCACAGATATAACTCCCAATTACTGTGCCCACTATTATCTGGATCTTGGATGAGTTTTTAGTGATATTTAGCTACAATCAAATGTCACCAAACTTAAGAAGAGCAAAATCTGTCAACTCCTATCTATCTTGGGCTTTTTTTCCCAGTAAATATGCAGTTCCCCTGAAAATATAGTCATACCTGCAAGGATGTCCAAAAGACTACAGGTAGAAATGGAGAACCATTGATTCAAAATTAAGTGGTCATCTCACTTTCTGGAGATGGCATTCAAGAAAGGCAAAGACATAGACAGTTTCTCTTCCCTTCTCGAAGGCTGGAAGGGGAAAAAAAGAGGAAAAATAACATTTTGAGAAAAAAATATGCAGATATAAATATAAATGTACCTATTACATGTGCATGTAATCGAATTTAACAATAAAACATTCACAAATTGTCGGTATCATGCAATACAGATTAGAAAGGGTACATATTTTTTTTTAATTATTTATTTATGATAGGCACACAGTGAGAGAGAGAGGCAGAGACACAGGCAGAGGGAGAAGCAGGCTCCATGCACCGGGAGCCCGACGTGGGATTCGATCCCGGGTCCCCAGGATCGCGCCCTGGGCCAAAGGCAGGCGCCAAACCGCTGCGCCACCCAGGGATCCCCGAAAGGGTACATATTGTTAAGTTCTGGTTATGTCACATGAACAACTTTCAGATGTGCACTGCTCTCCCTTCTCCTGAGACCCAACAGACTCAAAAAGTGGCTGGCTAATAATTAGTTTAGAAAGGTAAAATATTCTTATCCTATTAAGAATAAATGTTATAAAACATTTTTTTGCTATTATATGTGACCAATAAAAACATGGTTTCTCTATTACTATCTGCTGAAGTTCAAGTGAAGTTCCCAACAATTCCACTTGCAAAATAAAATTGTTTCTAGCTTATATTTATTAATTTTCATAAGATTATCTTCATTTATAATATCTAAATATTTGGAAATATTGGACTAAACTAAATTATTCTTTTATAACAACAGTATAATATTTATCCCAAAGAAATAATCTAGTGAAAGGGTACATTCCTGTGTAATAATCATGAGTTCTAACCCTTCTTCATTTAAAAGAATTCATAAATACAATATTTTATCTATTATTTTGAAGAAAGCATATACTGTAAATCATCAGTTTTACAGAACTTCAGTATAGCAACAAAGTGTAGAACTGATAAAATGAAAAATACATTTGATTACTCTATTGAGAGTATCCTCAAAACTGTACAGAAAAATGGCTTACACATTATTCACTGATCTCAAATGAGCTGATTACTCAGTGAAAAATAAAGAACTGTATATTAAAACAATGTCCTAACAATGTCTTTCTGAAGTCATCTGCAGAACATCATATAAATAAATCAAATATGTTTAGGTTTTCTTTTTTTATCATGTCAACCTTTAAAATATCTTTAATAATACTGGATTTATGCAAAGGCATAAAATGTTAACCTTTACATTAAAGAAAAACTGAGCAAAACCCATAATTGTTAAAACATGAAATTGTCTTCTGAATATAAACGTATTGATACAATACCATTGTCTTTTTTTATTTCATTTCCTGTTTGCTGACAAATTTAGAAATATTTATTAGCTTATAATTCTATTTTCAAACATATTTCTCCCCAAATAATCTTACCTAAGATTTCAACAACAGATATTTTAAAGACATTATTTTTATAAGATCTATATATTTCATAACACATTGGCAGTATATGCTAGTAGCTCTAGATAATTTTTTCTAGTAGAAGTTTGGTTCCTTCTGAACAAAAGTTTATAAATCATAGGGCCAGGATAATGGTATATCATTGTGCATACATAACTCTTTGGTCTTAGAGTAAATTTGGTTCTGAAAATTGCTGTTGGCAAATAGACAGATGTGGACCTCATTGTTTTCTGAAAGTCCCAATAAAAGACAAGCAGGCTTTCCCTTCAAAGGAACAACACTGACATAGTTTTTCAGAAAATATTTAAGATCTAGATTAGGATAATGTATCCTGGAAGAGAAAGATATTAAGTGAGTCTAAATGGGAAAAGAAACACAATCTTCTAAAATAACTGTCTCAGCTACTACTGAGGAAATCCTGACAAACTGTAGCAAATATTTTGGCTTCCATCACATCTGATTTTTACACAGCTAAATAGCAGAACTAGATTGATTTCTTTAGACTTGAATTATAGTGTTTCTCAACCTTTTATTATTATTATCACCTGTATGGATATCCTTTTTTAGACATTTCCCCCTACTTTTCACACCCCCAATTTTTAATACCACAGATATTCTCTATATGTGCTTATGTATAGTGGGCCATGAACCACTGTAATATTTAAGATTTCTTTTGCTCCCAAAAACTAAGTTTTACCTCAGAAGTATGATATCGACTATGTTGAGAATCATGGTGTACCATAACCCAGAAAAATAACTAGTTAGGGAAGGCATAGAGTCTTCCAGCTTGTCCTGAAATGTGTTTCCCATTCTCTTCTAATGTTCATATTCAACAGGACAGACCATTGAAAGCTCAGATGTATTCTCTCAATCACATATCTTACTTTGGTCCAATATCATCTTCATGTCTGAAGATGGAAAACATGGGAGGACTCACCATAATATTAACATATATGTATGATGTTGAGATTACAAAAGTTCCCCTAAAATAGATAAAATTATTGACTAGTTAAAAGAAACATTGTCTAGAAACATAGATAAGTTTGAATGGGTGATATTGTAATGTCAAGGGACCTCCTGGAAGCTTCACGGAGATAAGCACTGATGTCAGTGGAAATCTAAATATCAGTGATGTGTTGCTGACTTTTAAGTGCAATTACAACCTTGGATTCCTCCATATCCATTTCATCTCAAGAAAGCACGAGACAGATATTTCTGATAGAATCTACAGAATTAGTAGTGCTGCCCCTCTTTCATTCCTAGCTTTAGTGATTTATGTCTTCTTTGTTTCTTGTTCAGTCTAACTAAAGACTTGTCAATTTCATTAATCTTTGTAGACATCTAACATTTGGTCTCACGGGTTTTCTTCATAGTTATCTTAGGTTTTATTTTTATTTCATTGATTTTTGTGTAAATCTTTATTATTTACTCCCTTACATTTGATTTTATAGTTGAGAGTTGAGTCTTTTTCTTGTCTCTTTGGTAGAAGTTTAGGCTATCTATCTGATATATTTACTCTTTTCTCATAGTCATTTAAAACTATAAATCTTGGTGCAGCAGAGTGATTCAAACAGTTAAGTGCTGGGCACTTGATTTTGGTTCAGGTTGTGATCTTAGGGTCATGAGATGAAGCCCTGTGTTGGGCTCTGCACTCAATGCAAACTCTGCTTGCAATTCTCTGTCTCCCTCTCTCAAATAAATAAATAAAAATCCTTTTAAAGAAACTATAAATATCCCTCTAAGCATATCTTTATATATATCCCATTCAGCTCTAAATGAGTTTCTGTTGTCACTTTTGACCCACAAGTTCTTCTAAGTATGTTAATTTCCAAATACTTGATCTCCCAGATTTATTTGTTTTGATCTCTAATATAGACCAAACTATATGATTTTAATCTTTTTAAGTTCATTGGGAACAGTTTTATGACTTAGCACATGATCTACGTTGGAGAATTCTCCAGATGTGAAATGTCTACTTATCCTTTTAACCATGCATGTTTTTGCTTTACATTATTTGAGGCACAATATAATACACATGTTATAGTGTACATATATATGTGTACATATACATACATATATGTATATCATATAAATAACGGATTAAGCTATTATTATATAATATCCTTTTTCATTTCTAATAATATTTTACCTTATAGTTTACTTTCTCTATCAGAATAGTCAGTCCATTATCTGATATGTTATTTGCAAATATCTTCTCCCATTCTGTAGGTTGTCTTTGAGTTTTGTTGACTGTATCCTTTGCTGTGCAAAAGCTTCTTATCTTGATGAAGTCCCAATAGTTCATTTTTGCTTTTGTTTCTTTTGTTTTCGTGGATGTATCTTGCAAGAAGTTACTGTGGCCAAGTTCAAAAAGGGTGTTGTCTGTGTTCTCCTCTAGGATTTTGATGGAGTCTTGTCTCACATTTAAATCTTTCATCCATTTTGAGTTTATCTTTGTGTATGGTGCAAGAGAGTGGTCTAGTTTCATTCTTCTGCATGTGGATGACCAATGTTCCCAGCACCATTTATTGAAGAGACTGTCTTTCTTCCAATGGATCGTCTTTCCTCCTTTGTCGAATATTAGTTGACCATAAAGTTCAGGGTCCATTTCTGGATTCTCTATTCTGTTCCATTGGTCTATGTGTCTGTTTTTGTGCCAGTACCACACTGTCTTGATGACCACAGCTTTGTAGTACAACCTGAAATCTGGCATTGTGATGCCCCCAGATATGGTTTTCTTTTTTAAAATTCCCCTGGCTATTCGGGGTCTTTTCTGATTCCACACAAATCTTAAAATAATTTGTTCTAAGTCCAAGGGCTAGTTTCCAAAATCTATAAAGAACTTATTAAACTCAACACCAAAGAAACAAACAATCCAATCATGAAATGGGCAAAAGACATGAAGAGAAATCTCACAGAGGAAGACATAGACATGGCCAACATGCACATGAGAAAATGCTCTGCATCACTTGCCATCAGGGAAATACAAATCAAAACCACAATGAGATACCACCTCACACCAGTGAGAATGGGGAAAATTAATAAGGCAGGAAACAACAAATGTTGGAGAGGATGTGGAGAAAAGGGAACCCTCTTACACTGTTGGTGGGAATGTGAACTGGTGCAGCCACTCTGGAAAACTGTGTGGAGGTTCCTCAAAGAATTAAAAATAGACCTGCCCTACGACCCAGCAATTGCACTGTTAGGGATTTACCCCGAAGATTCAGATGCAATGAAACGCCGGGGCACCTGCACCCCGATGTTTCTAGCAGCCATGTCCACAATAGCCAAACTGTGGAAGGAGCCTCGGTGCCCATCGAAAGATGAATGGATAAAGAAGATGTGGTTTATGTATACAATGGAATATTACTCAGCCATTAGAAACAACAAATACCCACCATTTGCTTCAACGTGGATGGAACTGGAGGGTATTATGCTGAGTGAAGTAAGTCAATCGGAGAAGGACAAACAGTGTATGTTCTCACTCATTTGGGGAATATGAATAATAGTGAAGGGGAATATAAGGGAAGGGAGAAGAAATGTGTGGGAGATATCAGAAAGGGACACAGAACATAAAGACTTCTAACTCTGGGAAATGAACTAGGGGTGGTGGAAGGGGAGGAGGGCGGGGGGTGGGGGTGAATGGGTGACAGGCACGGAGGGGGACACTTGACGGGATGAGCACTGGGTGTTATTCTGTATGTTGGTAAATTGAACACCAATAAAAATTAATTTATAAAATAAAAAAAAAAAGAATAGTCAGTCCAGTTCTCTTCTGGGTATTCTAAGCATAATATAGCTTTACCCACCATTTTACTTTCAAAATATTTGTATATTCTACTCTAAATTGTCTCTTTCAAACTATTTGTATCTTTTGCTCTAAATCGTCTCTTTCATAAATAATGTATAGATGTTTAATATTTAATGGAATCTCCCAATTTCTGTCTTTTAAAATTAATATAATGGTCATATGGTTGGATTTGTCTGTTTTTCTGTTTTCTAGATGTCTTACATCATCTTGGCCCCTCTATTCATTCTTAGCTGTTTTCTTTTGTATTAAATGGGTATTTTGCTACTATATATATTATTTAAGTTCTCTAGTGATTATTTTAAGATATAGATATAGATATATACTTAAATAGACTCCATGCCCAGCATCAAGCCGAATGTGTGGCTTGAACTTACGACCCTGAGCTGAAATCAAGAGTCCAATGATTAACTGAGCCACTTACGTGCCCCTTTTTTGATAATTTTGTATTATTACTTATTACTTATCCTATGGTTTACAAAATAGAACTTAAATGATCATAATTTATTTCAGGTTAACACTAACTCAGGTTAACACTAACAGCCTTTATGTCTTCAACTCAGTTTTAAAGAAGTGCTTCTGACAGTTATATTTCCCATATTCTCAAACAGATGAGTTATTGATGTCATCCTCGACCCAGGCATGCTTATAAGTGACTGACAGCCTGAGATAGGTGATAGATACTAAACACTAAGGTTGTCACCCTTGGACACTATGATCATATTTTGAAATCAGAGAAACCAGCAAACACAGTCAATGGCTGGTTAGCATAGGCAGACTCTCAGTGTCACTTGGAGCATTATAATTCCCTAAAATATCAATATTGTTCAGATAAAATGTTTACCTACTGTTTAATTTTCATATATTTGTTTTCACTTACTAGAGAAAAGAAAAGTAAAGATCCATAATCTGTTTGGATTTTGACCATCTTACAGCCCTCAAGAGACCAATCATCACTGAAAAGATTCCAATAGCTCAGACAAACATATGAATGGCTCATGTGTAGGCACAACCTTTTCTCAAATTTTCAGTACTCATGTGCTAATTCCCCAGGTCGCTTTCCTACAAATGCATATAGTTAAGCACTCAAATAGATACAGTTTCACCCCCAAATTAGATATGTATAGACCACAGTACAATTTAATTCCTCTAATGCATGCAGTGACTTAGTCTTCCTTTTTTTCATTTACAAATATTTAAATTTTAGTTAGTTAACATATAGTTTATTACTATTTTCAGGTACACAACAAATGCCCTCCTTAATACTAATTAACCATTTATCCCATCCCACTCCATCAACCCTCAGCTTGTTCTGTAAAAATAAAGAGTCTCTTAAGGTAGAGGGAATATGGCAGAGGAGTAGAGGACACTTGTTTCATTTGGTCTCTTGAATTCAGATTGATATCTGTCAGATCATTCTGAATACCTGTGAATTCAACCTGAGATCTAAGAAGTAAATTACTGCAAGTCTACAAATAGAAAAGTGACCACTTTTTGCAAGGTAAAGTGTGCAGAAGTGAATCTGAGGGGAAATATCAGAAGATAAACTGCACAGGGGGGAACCTATGCAAGCCAGACACTGGAAAGTAATATATCAGCAGAGTGTAAAATCAGAACTTTTAGAAGTCTGCTCTGGTGAGGGTGCCCTGCTGATAGGTGCACAGGTGGTGAAGTAGAGCAGAATCCTAACTGGGGTAGTGTGTTCTTAGGATTCCTGGAGTCAAAGAAAGAATGGCAGTACCTGAATGCAACAGAGTTCTCAGGCATTGGAGCAAAAAGCCAGCTATGATCAGCGAGCCTAGGAGTGAGCTCTTAGGTCAGTGCTGCCACAGACTGTGAACCACAGCATGATTGGGTGGCTGCTCTATAAGCAGAGGCCTAACAAGCAGCAGGACACTGGTAAGACCCTCCTCATTACTCCAGAAGGAGCCACACAGGTGCACACATGATCTGGTTATGGCTCCAAGATCCCAGAACAGGTACCCAGCAAGCAAGAGAACTAGGGTGAGACCCCCACTCCTTCCCATGGGAGGATCATTGTGGTTGTGAACTGCAGGAGTCTGCAGAGTTTGGTGCACAGAAAAGTGATTGATTGTTTTGCCTGAGGGTGCACTGAAGAGTGGGGTTAGAGATCAGGGCACTGCCATTTTTAGAGATATCTTTCTTCATCCTCTAAAGTGGCCCAGAAAACCTTCAGGGTACAAAGCCCCATAGAGCAACATGAAGCAGTTTACACTGAGCCCAGCCCACTGGCAAGAGGCAGTGTGACCCCACCCAGGCAAAGACACCTGAGAATCAGTACAAAAGGCCCCTCCCCTAGAAGACCAGTAGAAACATCAGGCTAATACCAAGTTTACAGATCATATGTAACTGAAAAACTCCAGCACTAGGGGAAAATAGTATAAAGAATTCAAGTGTTTTTTCTCATGATACTTTAGTCTTTTAGTTTATTTTTTTTCCTTTTCAACTAGTTTCTTATTTTATCAACACTTTTTAAGGTCTTTTTTAAAATTTTCATTTTTACATTTACATTTTATAGATATATACTTCAGTTTTGGTTTCCTTTCAGTGTATTTAATTTTATTTTAGTATATATATTTTTCTTTCTTTACAATATTTTAATTTAGTGTCTTCTAACACAGAGACCAAAATACACCTAGGACCAAGAGGATCACCCTGTTTTGTCCACCTAGGAGATTATATTCTCTTTATCCTTTTTTTTTTCCTTTTTTTTGGGGGGGGGGGGATTCTGATCTCTACAGATTTGTCTAGTGTGTATTTTGCTGGGGTCATGGTTGATTTTTTATTTTGTTCTCTTGTTCATCTATTCTTCTCTGCACAAAATGACTAGAAGGAGAAATTCACAACAACAAAAAGAGCCAGAGGTAATACTCTCTGCCACAGATTTAATCTATATGAATGTAGGTAAGATGGTAGACCTAGAATTCAGAATACTGATTATAAAGATAATAGCTGTGCTTGAAAAAAAGCATAGAAGATATTAGAGAATCCTTAAGTGCAGAAATAAAAAAACTAAAATCTAATCAGGCCAAAATTAAAATGCTATTACTGAGATGCAGTCTAAAATGGACACTCAAATGGTCAGGGAAATAAGGCAGAAGAGAGTCAGCGGCTTGGAAGACAAGATGATGGAAAGTAAGGAAGTGGAGGAAAAGAGAGAAAAGCAACTACTGACCATGAGGGGAGCCTTTAGGAATCCAGCAACACCATAAAGTGAAACAATATTAGAATAATCGGGGTCCTGGAGGAAGAGGAAAGAGAGGGAAAGAAGGTGTATTTGAGCAAATCATAGAAGAGAACTTCCATAATCTGTGGAAGGAAATAGGCATTCAAGTCTAGGAGGCATAGAGAAGTCCCTAAAAATTAATACAAATAAATTAATACCCAGACATATAATAGTGAAGTCTGCAATTTTCAGATACACAGAGAAAATCCTGAAAGTAGCTCAAGAGAAGAGATACATAACCTACAAGGGTAGAAACATTACACTGTCAGTAGACCTGTCCACAGAGACCTGACAGGCTAGAAAGTAATGGCATGATACATTCAGGGTGCTAAGTGAGAAAAACATGTAGCAAGGCTGTCATTCAAAATGGAAGGAGAAATAAAGAGCTTCCAGAACTGACAGAAACTAAAAGAATTTGTGATTAGTAAACCAGCCCTACAAGAAATATTAAAGGAGATCCTGTAAGTGAAGAGAAAACAAAAGTAACATAGACCAGAAAGGAACAGAGACAATTTACAGAAACAATGATGGTACATGTAATACAGTGGCACTAAATTCATATATTTCAATAATTACTCTGAATGTAAATGGACTAAACGCTCCAATCAAAAGACATAGGGTATCAGACTGGATCAAAAAAATCAAGACCCCCCTCCATATGCTATCTACAAGAGACTCATATTAGACCCAAAGATACCTCCAGAATGAAAATGAGGAAGTAGAGAATCACTTATCATGCTAATAGACCCCCCCAAAAGAAAGATGGCATAGCAATACTTGTATCAGACAAATTCGATTTTAAACTAAATCCTGCAGTAAGGGATGAAGAGGGACACAATATCATACTAAAAAGGTCTCTCCAACAAGAAGATCTAACAATTGTGAATATTTATGCTCCTGAAATGGGAGCAGATAATTATATGAACTGATTAATAACAAAATTAAAGAAACACGTCAAAAATAATACAATAACAGTAGGGGACTTTACAAACACACCCACATCAATGGACAGATCATCCAAGCAGAAGATCAATGAGGAAACAATGGACCCGAGGACCAGATGGATTTCACAGTTATATACAGAGAATTCCATCCGAAAGCAACAGAATACACATTCTTCTCAAGTGCATATGGAACATGCCCCAAACATGCTGAGCCACAAATCAGGTCTCAACCAGTACCAAAAGATTGTGATAATAACCTGCATATTTTCAAACCACAATGTATATAAAATCAATGTGCAGAATTCAGTTGCATTTCTATACAATGAGAGTGAAGAAATAGAAATTAATAAATTGATCCCATTTAAAATAGCACAAAAAACCATGAGATACCTAGGAATCTATCTAACCAAAGAGGTAAAGGAAATGTACTCTAAAAACTACAGAACACTTATGAAAGAAATTGAGGAAGATAAAGAGATGGAAAGACATTTTATGCTCATGAATTGAAAGAACAAATACTGTGAAATGTCTATGATACCCAGAGCAATCTATGCATTTGCAATCCCCATCAACATTTTACACTGAGCTGAAACAAAAAAATCCTAAAATTTATATGGAACTACAGAAAGACTGAATAGAAAAGCAATCTTGAAAAAGAAAATCAAAGCTGGAGGCATCACAATTCCAGACTTAAGCAATATTACAAAGCTGTAGTCACCAGATATATGGTACAGGAGAGAGAAGATGGCAGAGGAGTAGGGGTCCTCAACTCACCTGGCCTCACCAACTTACCTAGATTACTTTCAAACCATCCTGAAAACCTACAAATTCCACCTGAGATTTAAAGAGAGAACAGCTGTAACCTTACAGAGAGAAGGGCTTTTCTTCTAACAAGGTAAGAAGGTGGAAAAGAATTTTAAAAAATCAAGTGAGGGAAGAGCCCTGCAAGGAGCTGGGCTCAAGCCTTGAGGTGAAAGCCTCCAGGACAGGAAAGTCCAAACCCAGAGAAGCAGAATTTTAAAAAATCTGACCCAGATTTTTCCCGGATGGAAAGGCACTTAACAGGGAAATCAAGCAGAATCCCAGGAGGGGCAGTGGAGCCTCCAGTCTCCCAGAGTCACTAATAGAGGAAGTGTGCCCCAAGGTAAAGCACACCATGGACTGTGGGCTGATCTCAGTAAAGAGATGGAGTGGGCATCCGGTGGGCACCCGGAGAAGCCCGTCAGTCAGGTGAGGGCTTCAGGCAGAGGGAGCTGTGCCCTGCTGCCTTCGGGAGCCACATGCCCCAGGAGTGCAATTCCAGCAGCACAGGCCCCAGATCCCAGGGAAGTGAGTGGACACAGCCGGCATCCTGCATTCCTCCTGGGATAGGCGGAGGAGGGGAGGGCACAGGACAGTGAGGAATCTCCTGGCGCCAGGTGCCCCCAAGCTGTGCAGGTCAGCACCCCCTTCCGGCGGGAGCATCTAGGCAGTGCTACTGGGAGACTATGGTAGTTACTGCTGGGAGCTGACTCCAGGGCTGGAGAACCGGCCACCGCCAGTGCTGTTCTTCCTCCTCCTGTCACTCTGTGCCTGGGAGGGGCAGGGCCGCCAGGGAACAGAGGCCTCACTGGGTGAACAGCTCCCACTGAGCCCGGCACCCGGCAGGGGATGGGGCATCTCCCCCAGGTACACACACCTAAGAATCAGCATAGCAGGCCCCTCCCCCAGAAGACCAGCTGGAAGGACAGGGGAAAAGTAAGTTCTTGACCAAGCAGCGCTGGAAAGCTACAGGGGAAGTTGAGGGATTTACAGTAAATAGAACCAGAGGGTACCCCTCCTATTTTTTTCTTCCTTTTTCCAATACAACTTGTTTTTATATCAGACTGCAAATATCCAATTTTTTTCTCTTTTCCCACCTTAACTACAATATTTTACCACCTTTTTATTTTTAAGATTCTTCTTATTGGCTTTCATTATTTCTACAATTAGAGGTCCTAGATATATTTTCCAATTCTAGATTCCCTTCAACATATTCAACTTAATTTTGGGAGATATATAAGATATGGGTTTTTTTTTTGTTTTGTGTTTTTTGTTTTGTCTGCCTCATTGTGTTCTAATATGGAAGAAGTTAATACCTTCTAAAACATGACCAGCATGCACCCAGAACCAAGTGGAATACCATGCTGGTTCATTCTGTAAGATTCCTCAGTCCCATTCTGCCCCCGTCTTTTAACTCATTTATATTTTGGTGGTCAATATTGGGGCCTTCTACAAGTATTTCTGGTTTATATAACTTTGGGACTGAGCATCTTCTAACATACAGAACTTAATATACTCAGAAATAAGAGAATCACCGTCTAGAACCCCTCAGGAAGACTACATTCTCCCTCCACTACAACTTCATCACCAACACCATCTCTCAATACCCCCCTTTTTAAAAAATTTTTCCCTTTTTTTAAAAAACTTCTTTGGGATTTTTGGCCTTTTTTTTTTTTACTACTTTGTTTGAAAATTTGTTTTTCACTTTAGCAGTCCTTTTTTTTTGTATTGCTCGGATCGTTGTTTTCAATTTGTGGTCTCTGAGCTTGGCAGAATCATCTAGGATGAAATTTACTCAGGTTGTGGTTGATATTCCTTTTTTTTTTCAACGAAAACACAGCTTTGTTTGTGTATCCCACCATCCTTTTTTTTTAAAGGCTATTGCTTTTTAAAAATGTATTTCATTTATTTAATATTTATTTTTTGAGTTCAATTTGCCAACATACATCATATCACCCAGGGCTCATCACGTCAAGTGTCCCCCTCAGTGCCCATCTCCCAGTCACCCCAAGGCCTGACCACTTCCCTTTCCACTACCCCTTGTTTGTTTTCCAGAGTTAGGAGTCTGTCATGTTCTATCACCCTAAATGATATTTTCACTCATTTTCATTCCTTTCCCCTTTATTCCCTTTCACTATTTTTTATATTCCCCAAATGAATGAGACCAAATAAAGTTTGTCCTTCTCTGACTTATTTCACTCAGCATAACACCCTCCAGTTCCATCCACATAGAAGCAAATGGAGGGTATTTGTCATTTTTTTTTCTCAAAGTATGCTTTTTATTTTCATGTCACACAAAAGTAGCTAATGCAAATGTATACAATGATACAGAATCAATATACAGTGAAAACACCGAGGGAATGTCTATTATTTCCATGCAAATAGAACTTGACAGGAGTCAAGTATCAATTAAAGTACTGCTTTCTGATTACACATTGGGTTTCTTTTTTTTCTTTTTTTTTTAAATTTTATAAATTAATTTTTATTGGTGTATTTGTCATTTTTAATGGCTGAGTAGTATTCCATTCCATACATATACGTGGTTGATATTCTTGACTCAGGCACTCATACAGCCACTCTGCACTGAGCGAAATGACTAGAAAGAAAAACTCAAGACAAAAGAAAGAATCAGAAACAGTACGCTCTGCCAAGGAGTTACAGATTTTGCATTACAATTCAGTGTCAGAAGGCCAACTCAGGAGCACAATTATAAAGCTACTGGTGGCTATGGAAAAAAAGCATAAAGGAATCAAGAGACTTCGTGACTGCAGAATTTCGATTTTATCAGGCTGAAATTAAAAATCAATTAAGTGAGATGCAATCTGAACTGGAAGTCCTAATGACGAGGGTTAATGAGGAAGAAAAAAGAACTGAGTGACATAGAAGACAAGTGGGTGGAAAGGAAGGAAGCTGAGGAAAAGAGGAAAACCATTAAAAGACCATGATGAAAGGTTAAAGGAAATAAATGATAGCTTCATAAAAAAAATCAATATAATTGGGGTTCCAGAGAGTGCCAGAGGGCCAGAAAGCATATTTGAACAAATCATAGCAGAGAACATCTCTAACATGGGTAGGGAAATAGGCATTCAGATCCAGGAGATAGAGACGTCGCAAGCCAAATCGATAAAAAACATTCAACACCCCAACATTTAATAGTGAAACCTGGGGGAGGGGCAAGATGGCGGAAGAGTAGGGTCCCCAAATCACCTGTCCCCACAAAATTAACTAGATTACCTTCAAATCATCCTGAAAATCTATGAATGCGGCCTGAGATTTAAAGAGAGAACAGCTGGAATGCTACAGTGTTCACGCTTCTATCAAGGTACGAAGACGGGGAAAAAGAAATAAAGAAACAAAAGGCATCCAAGGGGGAGGGGCCCCGCGAGGAGCCGGGCTGAGGCCAGGGAGAGTGTCCCCAGGAGAGGAGAGCCCCGTCCCGAAGAAGCAGGAGCTTCACCAATATTCCCGGTTGGAAAGGCGCTCGCAGGGAGTCAGAGCAGGACCTCAGGAGGGCGGGGATGCCCTCAGGCTCCCCGGGACAGTAACAGACACCTGCGCGCCCAGGAGAGTGCGCGGAGCTCCCTAAAGGGCTGCAGCGGGACCCGGAGCAGCTCGGGTGGGACCGGAGCAGCTCTGAGGGGCTCCGGTGGCAGCTCAGCGGAGGGGGCTGCGCCTCCGGAGCACGAATCCAACAGCGCAGGCCCGGGAGCACTGGGCACCAGGACACAGCCCAGGATCCGGCCTACCCCCGGAACAGGGAGAGGCCTGGAGGGCCCAGGACAGCAAGGACGCTCCTGCCCCAAGCTGAGCAGATCAGCAGCCCCGCCCTGGAGCCTCCAGGCCCTGCAGACAGAGAGCTCTGAAGTTCCTGGGGGGCTGAAGCCAGGGCTCCAGAGCTGGCCGCCGCCACTGGGGTTGTTCCTCCCGGGGCCTCACGGGGTAAACAACCCCCACTGAGCCCTGCACCAGGCAAGGGGCAGAGCAGCTCCCCAAGTGCTAACACCTGAGAATCAGCACAACAGGCCCCTCCCTGAGAAGACCAACGAGATGGACAAGTTCCAGAGGAAGTCAAGGGACTTAAAGTATACAGACGGAAGATACTCCCCGTGTTTTTTTTTTCTTTTTGATTTCTGTTTGCTTGCCCCACCCTTTTTTTTTCATTTCTTTCTTTTTCTTTATTTTCTTCTCTTTTTTTCTTCCTTTTTTCTTTTTCTCTCTTCTTTCCTTCTTTCTCTCCTCTCTTTTTCTACTTTCCCAATACAACTTGTTTTTGGCCACTCTGCACTGAGCAAAATGACTAGAAGGAAAACCTCACCTCAAAAGAAAGAATCAGAAACAGTCCTCTCTCCCACAGACATACAAAAACTGGATTACAATTCAATGTCAGAAAGCCAATTCAGAAGCACTATTATACAGCTACTGGTGGCTCTAGAAAAAAGCATTAAGGACTCACGAGACTTCATGACTGCAGAATTTAGATCCAATCAGGCAGAAATTAAACATCAATTGAATGAGATGCAATCCAAACTAGAAGTCCTAACAACGAGGGTTAACGAGGTGAAAGAATGAGTGAGTGAGTGACATAGAAGACAAGTTGATGGCAAAGAGGGAAACTGAGAAAAAAGAGACAAACAATTAAAAGACCATGAGGAGTCTTGTCTCACATTTAAATCTTTCATCCATTTTGAGTTTATCTTTGTGTATGGTGCAAGAGAGTGGTCTAGTTTCATTCTTCTGCATGTGGATGACCAATTTTCCCAGCACCATTTATTGAAGAGACTGTCTTTCTTCCAGTGGATCGTCTTTCCTCCTTTGTCGAATATTAGTTGACCATAAAGTTCAGGGTCCATTTCTGGATTCTCTATTCTGTTCCATTGGTCTATGTGTCTGTTTTTGTGCCAGTACCACACTGTCTTGATGACCACAGCTTTGTAGTACAACCTGAAATCTGGCATTGTGATGCCCCCAGCTTTGGTTTTCTTTTTTAAAATTCCCCTGGCTATTCGGGGTCTTTTCTGATTCCACACAAATCTTAAAATAATTTGTTCTAAGTCTCTGAAAAAAGTCCATGGTATTTTGATAGGGATTGCATTGAACGTGTAAATTGCCCTGGGTAGCATTGACATTTTCACAATATTAATTCTGCCAATCCATGAGCATGGAATATTTTTCCATCTCTTTGTGTCTTCCTCAATTTCTTTCAGAAGTGTTCTATAGTTTTTAGGGTATAGATCCTTTACCTCTTTGGTTAGGTTTATTCCTAGGTATCTTATGCTTTTGGGTGCAATTGTAAATGGGATTGACTCCTTAATTTCTCTTTCTTCAGTCTCATTGTTAGTGTATAGGAATGCCATTGATTTCTGGGCATTGATTTTGTATCCTGCCACGCTACCAAATTGCTGTATGAGTTCTAGCAATCTTGGGGTGGAGGCTTTTGGGTTTTCTATGTAGAGTATCATGTCATCGGCGAAGAGGGAGAGTTTGACTTCTTCTTTGCCAATTTGAATGCCTTTAATGTCTTTTTGTTGTCTGATTGCTGAGGCTAGGACTTCCAATACTATGTTGAATAGCAGTGGTGAGAGTGGACATCCCTGTCTGGTTCCTGATCTTAGGGGAAAGGCTCCCAGTGCGTCCCCATTGAGAATGATATTTGCTGTGGGCTTTTCGTAGATGGCTTTTAAGATATCGAGGAAAGTTCCCTCTATCCCTACACTCTGAAGAGTTTTGATCAGGAATGGATGCTGTATTTTGTCAAATGCTTTCTCTGCATCTAATGAGAGGATCATATGGTTCTTGGTTTTTCTCTTGCTGATATGATGAATCAATGTGAGACAAGACTCCATCAAAATCCTAGAGGAGAACACAGGCAACACCCTTTTTGAACTTGGCCACAGTAACTTCTTGCAAGATACATCCACGAAAACAAAAGAAACAAAAGCAAAAATGAACTATTGGGACTTCATCAAGATAAGAAGCTTTTGCACAGCAAAGGATACAGTCAACAAAACTAAAAGACAACCTACAGAATGGGAGAAGATATTTGCAAATAACATATCAGATAAAGGGCTAGTTTCCAAAATCTATAAAGAACTTATTAAACTCAACACCAAAGAAACAAACAATCCAATCATGAAATGGGCAAAAGACATGAAGAGAAATCTCACAGAGGAAGACATAGACATGGCCAACATGCACATGAGAAAATGCTCTGCATCACTTGCCATCAGGGAAATACAAATCAAAACCACAATGAGATACCACCTCACACCAGTGAGAATGGGGAAAATTAATAAGGCAGGAAACAACAAATGTTGGAGAGGATGCGGAGAAAAGGGAACCCTCTTACACTGTTGGTGGGAATGTGAACTGGTGCAGCCACTCTGGAAAACTGTGTGGAGGTTCCTCAAAGAATTAAAAATAGACCTGCCCTACGACCCAGCAATTGCACTGTTAGGGATTTACCCCGAAGATTCAGATGCAATGAAACGCCGGGGCACCTGCACCCCGATGTTTCTAGCAGCCATGTCCACAATAGCCAAACTGTGGAAGGAGCCTCGGTGCCCATCGAAAGATGAATGGATAAAGAAGATGTGGTTTATGTATACAATGGAATATTACTCAGCCATTAGAAACAACAAATACCCACCATTTGCTTCAACGTGGATGGAACTGGAGGGTATTATGCTGAGTGAAGTAAGTCAATCGGAGAAGGACAAACAGTGTATGTTCTCATTCATTTGGGGAATATGAATAATAGTGAAGGGGAATATAAGGGAAGGGAGAAGAAATGTGTGGGAGATATCAGAAAGGGACACAGAACATAAAGACTTCTAACTCTGGGAAATGAACTAGGGGTGGTGGAAGGGGAGGAGGGCGGGGGGTGGGGGTGAATGGGTGACGGGCACGGACGGGGACACTTGACGGGATGAGCACTGGGTGTTATTCTGTATTTTGGTAAATTGAACACCAATAAAAATTAATTTATAAATAAAAAAAAATAAAAGTCATTATATTTAAAAAAAAAAAAAAAGACCATGAGGATAGATTAAGGGAAATAAGAGACAGCCTGAGGAAGAAAAACCTATGTTTAATTGGGGTTCCCGAGGGTGCGGAAAGGGCCAGAGGGCCAGAATATGTATTTGAACAAATCATAGCTGAAAACTTTCTTAATCTGGGAAGAGAAACAGGCATTCAGATCCAGGAAATAGGGAGATCCCCCCTAAAAAAAAAAAAAACCGTTCAACACCTCGACATCTAATAGTTAAGCTTGCAAATTCCAAAGATAAAGAGAAGATCCTTAAAGCAGCAAAAGACAAGAAATCCCTGACCTTTATGGGGAGGAGTATTAGGGTAACATCAGAACTCTCCACAGAGAACTGGCAGGCCAGAAAGGGCTGGCAGGACATATTAAGGGTCCTAAATGAGAAGAACATGCAACCAAGAATACTTTATCCAGCAAGGCTCTCATTCAAAATGGAAGGAGAGATAAAGAGCTTCCAAGACAGGAAGGAACTGAAAGAATAAGTGATCTCCAATCCAGCTCTGCAAGAAATTTTAAGGGGGACTCTTAAAATTCCCCTTTAAGAAGAAGTTCAGTGGAACAATCCACTAAAACAAGGACTGAATAGATATCATGATGACACTAAACTCATATCTGTCAATAGTAACTCTGAACGTGAACGGGCTTAATGACCCCATCAAAAGGCGCAGGGTTTCAGACTGGATAAAAAAGCAGGACCCACCTATTTGCTGTCTACAAGAGACACATTTTAGACAGAAGGACACCTACAGCCTGAAAATAAACGGTTGGAGAACCACTTACCATTCAAATGGTCCTCAAAAGAAAGCAGGGTAGCCATCCTTATATCAAATAAACTAAAATTTACCCCGAAGACTGTAGTTAGAGATGAAGAGGAACACTATATCACACTTAAAGGATCTATCCAACAAGAGGACTTAACAATCCTCAGTATATATGCCCCCGAATGTGGGAGCTGCCAAATATTTAAATCAATTAATAAATAAAGTGAAGAAGTACTTAGATAATAATACACTTATACTTGGTGACTTTAATCTAACTCTTTCTATACTAGATAAGGCTTCTAAGCACAACATCTCCAAAGAAACAAGAGCTTTAAATGATACACTGGACCAGATGGAATTCACAGATATCTACAGAACTTTACATCCAAACTCAACTGAGTACACATTCTTCTCAAGTGCACATGGAACTTTCTCCAGAATAGACCACATACTGGGTCACAATCAGGTCTGAACTGATACCAAAAGATTGGGATCGTCCCCTGCATATTCTCAGACCATAATGCCTTGAAATTAGAACTAAATCACAACAAGAAGTTTGGAAGGACTTCAAACACGTGGAGGTTAAGGACCATCCTGCTAAAAGATGAAAGGGTCAACCAGAAAATTAAGAAAGAATTAAAAACATTCATGGAAACTAATCATAATGAAGATACAACCATTCAAAATATTCGGGATGCAGCAAAAGCAGTCCTAAGGGGGAAATACATTGCAATACAAGCATCCATTCAAAAACTGGAAAGAACTCAGAAGCTAACCTTACACATAAAGGAGCTAGAGAAAAAACAGCACATAGATACTGAAAAACCAGCAGTTAGACCCTACACTCAGCAGCAGAAGAGAGTTAATTAAGATTCGAGCAGAACTCAATGACATCAAGACCAGAAGAACTGTGGAACAATCAACAAAACCAGGAGTTGGTTCCTTGAAAGAATTAATAAGATAGATAAACCATTAGCCAGCCTTATTAAAAAGAAGAGAGAGAAGACTCAGATTATTAAAGTCATGAATGAGAAAGGAGAGATCACTACCAACACCAAGGAAATGCAAACGATTTTAAAAACATATTATGAATAGCTATACGCCACTAAATTAGGCAATCTAGAAGAAATGGATGCATTCCTGGAAAGCCACAAACTACCAAAACTGGAACAGGAAGAAATAGAAATCCTGAACAGGCCAATAACCAGGGAGGAAATTGAAGCAGTCATCAAAAACCTCCCAAGACACAAAAGTCCAGGGCCAGATGGCTTCCCAGGGGAATTCTATCAAACGTTTAAAGAAGAAACCATACCTATTCTACTAAAGCTGTTGGGAAAGATAGAAAGAGATGGAGTACTTCCAAACTCATTCTATGAGGCCAGCATCACCTTAATTCCAAAACCAGACAAAGACCCCACCAAAAAGGAGAATTATAGACCAATATCCCTGATGAACATGGATGCAAAAATTCTCAACAAGATACTAGCCAATAGGATCCACAATACATTAAGAAGATTATTCACCATGACCAAGTAGGATTTATCCCCGGGACACAAGGCTGGTTCAACACTAGTAAAACAATCAATGTGATTCATCATATCAGCAAGAGAAAAATCAAGAACCATATGATCCTCTCAAGAGATGGAGAGAAAGCATTTGACAAAATACAGCATCCATTCCTGATCAAAACTCTTCAGAGTGTAGGGATAGAGGGAACATTCCTTGACATCTTAAAAGCCATCTACGAAAAGCCCACAGCAAATATCATTCTCAATGGGGACGCACTGGGAGCCTTTCCCCTAAGATCAGGAACAAGACAGGGATGTCCACTCTCACCACTGCTATTCAACATAGTACTGGAAGTCCTAGCCTCAGCAATAAGATAAAAAAAAGACATTAAAGGCATTCAAATTGGCAAAGAAGAAGTCAAACTCTCCCTCTTCGCCGATGACATGATACTCTACATAGAAAACCCAAAAGTGGGATCCCTGCGTGGCACAGTGGTTTGGCGCCTGCCTTTGGCCCAGGGCGCGATCCTGGAGACCCGGGATTGAATCCCACATTAGGCTCCCGGTGCATGGAGCCTGCTTCTCCCTCTGCCTGTGTCTCTGCCTCTCTCTCTCTCTGTGACTATCATAAATAAATGAAATTTTTAAAAAAATTAAAAAAAAAGAAAACCCAAAAGTCTCCACCCCAAGTTGCTAGAACTCATACAGCAATTTGGTATTGTGGCAGGATACAAAAATCAATGCCCAGATATCAATGGCATTTCTCTACACTAGCAATGAGACTGAAGAAAGAGAAATTAAGGAGTCAATCACATTTAAAATTGCACCCAAAAGCATAGGATATCTAGGAATAAAACTAACCAAAGAGGTAAAGGATCTATACCCTAAAAACTATAGAACACTTCTGAAAGAAATTGAGGAAGACACAAAGAGATCGAAAAATATTCCATGCTCATGGATTGACAGAATTAATATTGTCAATGTTACCCAGGGCAATTTACACATTTAATGCAATCCCTATCAAAATACCATGGACTTTCTTCAGAGAGTTAGAACAAATTATTCTAAGATTTGTGTGGAATCAGAAAAGACCCCGAATAGCCAGGGGAATTTTAAATAAGAAAACCATATCTGGGGGCATCACAATGCCAGATTTCAGGTTGTACTACAAAGCTGTGGTCATCAAGACAGTGTGGTACTGGCACAAAAACAGACACATAGATCAATGGAACAGAATAGAGAACCCAGAAGTGGACCCTCAACTTTATGGTCTACTAATTCGATAAAGGAGGAAAGACTATCCACTGGAAGAAAGACAGTCTCTTCAATAAATGTGCTGGGAAAATTGGACATCTACATGCAGAAGAATGAAACTAGACCACTCTCTTGCACCATACACAAAGATAAACTCAAAATGGATGAAAGATCTAAATGTGAGACAAGATTCCATTAAAATCCTAGAGGAGAACACAGGCAACACCCATTCTGAACTCGGCCACAGTAACTTCTTGCAAGATACATCCACGAAGGCAAAAGAAACAAAAGCAAAAATGAACTATTGGGACTTCATCAAGATAAGAAGCTTTTGCACAGCAAAGGATACAGTCAACAAAACCAAAAGACAACCTACAGAATGGGAGAAGATATTTGCAAATAACATATCAGATAAAGGGCTAGTTTCCAAGATCTATAAAAAACTTATTAAACTCAACAGCAAAGAAACAAACAATCCAATCATGAAATGGGCAAAAGACATGAACAGAAATCTCACAGAGGAATACATAGACATGGCCAACAAACACATGAGAAAATGCTCTGCATCACTTGCCATCAGGGAAATACAAATCAAAACCACAATGAGATACCACCTCACACCAGTGAGAATGGTGAAAATTAACAAGGCAGGGAACAACACATTTTGGAGAGGATGTGGAGAAAAGGGAACCCTCTTGTACTGTTGGTGGGAATGTGAACTGGTACAATCACTCTGGAAAGTTGTGTGGAGGTTCCTCAAAGAGTTAAAAATAGACGTACCCTAGACCCAGCAATTGCACTGTTGGGGATTTACCTCAAAGATTCAGATGCAATGAAACGCTGGGACACCTGCACCCTGATGTTTAAAGCAGCAATGTCCACAATAGCCAAACTGTGATAGGAGCCTCGGAGTCCATCGAAAGATGAATGGATAAAGAAGATGTGGTTTATATATACAATGAAATATTACTCAGCCATTAGCAATGACAAATATCCACCATTTGCTTCAACGTGGATGGAACTGGAAGGTATTATGCTGAATGAAGTAAGTCAATCGGAGAATTACAAACATTATATGTTCTCATTCATTTGGGGAATATAAATAATAGTGAAAAGGAATACAAGGGAAGGGGGGAGAAATGTGTGGGAAATATCAGAAAGGGAGACAGAACATAAAGACTCCTAACTCTGGGAAATGAACTAGGGTTGATGGAAGGGGAGGAGGACTGGCGGTGGGGGTGAATGTGTGACTGGCACTGAAGGGGGCACTTGACGGGATGAGCACTGGGTGTTATTCTGTATGTTGGTAAATTGAACACCAATAAAAAATAAATTTATTATAAAAAATAAAAATATTAGTGAAATCTGCAAATTCCAAAGATGAAGAGAAAATCATTAAAGCAGCAAGAGACAAGAGATCCCTAACTTATATGGGGAGAAGTATTAGATTCACAGCAGACAGAGACCTGGCAACCCAGAAAGGGCTGGCAGGAGATATTCAGCATCCTAAATGAGAAGAACATGAAGCTAAGATTACTTTATCCAGCAAGGCTTTCATTCAAAATAGAAGGAGAGATAAAGAGCTTCCAAGATGGGCAGAAACTAAAAGAATATGTGACCACCAAACCAGCTTTGCAAGAAATATTAAGGAAGACTCTGAAAAAAAGAGGAAATACAAGAAACAATCCACAAAAACAGGGACAGAATACTATTATGATGACACTAAATTCATATCTTTCAATAGTATCTCTGAATGCTAATGGGCTGAATGATCCCATCAAAACGTGCAGGGTTTCAGACTGGATAAAAAACCAAGACCCATCTATTTGCTGTCTACAAGAGACTCATTTTAGACAGAAGGACGCCTACAACCTGAAAATAAAAGGTTGGAGAACCATTTGCCATTCAAATAGACCTCAAAAGAAAGCAGGGATAGCAATAACCATATCAGATAAATTAAAGTTTATGCCAAAGACTTTAGTAGGAGATGAAGAGGGACACTATATCATACTTAAAGGATCTTTCCAACAAGAGGATCTAACAATCATGAATATTAATGCCCCGAATGTGGGAGCTGCCAAGTATATCAATCAATTAAAACCCAAAGTAAAGACATACATAGATAATAATACACTAATACTGGGAGACTTCAACACAGTGCTTTCTGTAAATGACAGATATTTTCTAAGTACAACATCTCTAAAGAAACAAGAGCTTTAAATGATACTGGACCAGATGGATTTCACAGATATTTACAGAATTTTACATCCAAACGCAACTGAATACACATTCTTCTCAAGTGCACATGGAAATTTCACCAGAATAGATCACATACTGGGTCAGAAATCCGGTCTTAACTGACATCAAAAGATTGGGATTGTCCCTTGCGTATTTTCAGACCAGAATGCATTGAAACTAGAACTCAATCTCAAGAAGAAATTTGGAAGAAATTCAAACACATGGAGGTTAAAAGCCATCCTGCTGGGTCAACCAGGGAATCAGAGAAGAATTAAAATGATTCATGGAAACTAATGAGAATGAAGATACAACCACTCAAAATCTTTGAGATACAGCAAAAGCAGTCCTAAGAGGGAAATACATTGCAAAACAAGCATCCTCAAAAAATTGGAGAAACAAATACACAAGCTAAACTTGCACCTAAAGGAACTGGAGAAAGAACAGAAAATAAAACTTATACCCAACAGAAGAAGAGAGTTAATAAAAATCCAAGCAGAATGCAAAGAAATAGATCCCAGAAGATCTGTGAAACAGATCAACAAAACCAGGAGTTGGTTCTTTGAAAGAATTAATAAGACAGAAAAACCATTAGCCAGTCTTATTAAAAAGAAGAGAGAAAAGACTCCAATTAATAAAATCAGAAATGAAAAAGGGAAGATCACCACCAACACCAAGGAAACACAAAGGATTGTAAAGACATATTATGAAAAAAAGAAGACATATTATGTGCAGCTATACAACAATAAATTAGGCAATCTAGAAGAAATGGATGCATCTCTGGAAAACCATAAACTACCAAAACTGGAACAGGAAGAAACAAAAAACCTGGCAGGCCAATAACCAGGGAGGAAATTGAAGCAGTCATCAAAAACCCCAAGACACAACAGTCCAGGGCCAGATGGCTTTCCAGAGGAATTCAATCAAATGGTTAAAGAAACAATACCTATTCTACTAAAGCTGTTCCAAAAGATAGAAAGGGACAGAATACTTCAAAACTACTTTTATAAGTCCAGCATCACCTTAATTCCAAAACAAGACATCTTAAGACCCCCCCCAAAAGGGAGAATTATAGACCAACATCCCTGATGAACATGGATGCAAAAATTCTCAACAAGATACTAGCCAATAGGATCCAACAATACATTAAGAAGATTATTCACCATGACCAAATGGGATTTATCCCCAGGATGCAAGGCTGGTTCAACACTCATAAAGCAATCAACGTGATAGATCACATCAACAAGAGGAAGAACAAGAACCATATGATCCTCTGAATAGATGCAGAGAAAGCCTTTGACAAAATACAGCATCCATTCCTGATCAAAACTCTTCAGAGTATAGGGATAGAGGGAACATTCCTCAGCATCTTAAAGCCATCTACAAAAAGCCCACAGAAAATATCATTCTCACTGGGAGCCTTTCCCCTAAGATCTGGAACATGACAGGGACATCCACTCTCACCACTGCTATTCAACATAGTACTAGAAGTCCTAGCCTCAGCAATCAGGCAACAAAAAGAAATAAAAGACATTCAAATTGGCAAAGAAGTCAAACTCTCCCTCTTCATAGATGACATGATAATGACATAGAAAACCCAAAAGACTCCACCCCAAGATTCCTAGAACTCATACAGCAATTTGGCAGTGTGGCAGGATAAAAAATCAATGCCCAGAAAGCGGCATTTCTATACAGTAACAATGAGACTGAAGAGAGAGAAATTAGGAGTCAATCCCCTTTACAATTGCACCCAAAAGCATAGGATACCTAGGAACAAACCTAACCAAAGAGGTAAAGGATCTATACCCTAAAAACTACAGAACAAATCTGAAACAAATTGAAGAAGACACAAAGAGATGGAAAAATATTCCATGTTCATGGATTGGAAAAATTACTATTGTGAAAATCTCTATGCTACCAGGTGTAACTTACAAATTTAATGCAATCCATATCAAATACCTTGTACTTTCTTCAGAGAGTTGGAACAAATAATCTTAAGATTTGTATGGAATCAGAAAAGACCCACATAACCAGAGGAATACTGAAAAGGAAAAGCAATGTCGGGGATGTCCCAATGCTATATTTTAAGCTATAATACAGAGCGGTGATCATCAAGACAGTGTAGTACTGGCACAAACACAGACACATAGATCAATGGAACAGAATAGAAAATCCAGAGAGGGAGGGACAAGATGGCGGAAGAGTAGGGTCCCCAAACCACCTGTCCCCCAAAAATTACCTAGATAACCTTCAAATCATCCTGAAAATCTACGAATTCGGCCTGAGATTTAAAGAGAGACCAGCTGGAATGCTACAGTGAGAAGAGTTCCCGCTTCTATCAAGGTAGGAAGACGGGGAAAAAGAAATAAAGAAACAAAAGGCATCCACGGGGGAAGGGCCCCGCGAGGAGCCGGGCTGAGGCCGGGGCGAGTGTCCCCAGGACAGGAGAGCCCCGTCCCGGAGAAGCAGGAGCTGCACCAACCTTCCCGGGCGGCAAGGGGCTCGCAGGGAGTTGGAGCAGGACCCAGGAGGGCGGGGATGCCCTCGGGTTCCCTGGACACTAACAGACAACTGCGCCCCGGGAGAGTGCGCCGAGCTCCCTAAGGGCTGCAGCGCGCACGGCGGGACCCGGTGCAGCTCGGAGGGGCTCGGGCGGCGGCTCCGCGGAGGGGGCTGCGGGGAGGGAGCGCGAATCCAACAGCGCAGGCCCCGGAGCACAGGGCGCCGGGACACAGCCCAGGATCCGGCCTCCCCCGGGACAGGCAGAGGCCGGGAGGGCCCAGGACAGCAAGGACGCTCCTGCCCCGAGCTGAGCAGATCAGCGGGCCCGCGCCGGAGCCTCCAGGCCCTGCAGACGGAGAGCCCCGTAGTTCCTGCGGAGGCTGAATCCAGGCTTCCAGAGTTGCCATAGCAACTGCGGCTGTTCCTCCTGGGACCTCACGGGGTAAACAACCCCCACTGAGCACTGCAGCAGGCAGGGACAGAGCAGCTCCCCCAAGTGCTAACACCTGAAAATCAGCACAGCAGGCCCCTCCCCCAGAAGACCAGCTGGACGGACCAGTTCCAGGGGAAGTCAAGGGACTTAAAGTCTACAGATTCAGAAGATACTCCCCCGTGTTCCAATACAACTTGTTTTGGCCACTCTGCACTGAGCAAAATGACTAGAAGGAAAACCTCACCTCAAAAGAAAGAATCAGAAACAGCCCTCTCTCCCACAGAGTTACAAAATCTGGATTACAATTCAATGTCAGAAAGCCAATTCAGAAGCACTATTATACAGCTACTGGTGGCTCTAGAAAAAAGCATTAAGGAATCACGAGACTTCATGACTGCAGAATTTAGATCCAATCAGGCAGAAATTAAAAATCAATTGAATGAGATGCAATCCAAACTAGAGGTCCTAACGACGAGGGTTAACGAGGTGGAAGAACGAGTGAGTGACATAGAAGACAAGTTAATGGCAAAGAGGGAAACTGAGGAAAAAAGAGACAATTAAGGGACCATGAAGACAGATTAAGGGAAATAAATGACAGCCTAAGGAAGAAAAACCTACGTTTAATTGGGGTTCCCGAAGGCGCCGAAAGGGACAGAGGGCCAGAATATGTATTTGAACAAATCCTAGCTGAAAACTTTCCCAATCTGGGAAGGGAAACAGGCATTCAGATCCAGGAAATAGAGAGATCCCTCCGTAAAATCAATAAAAACCATTCAACACCTCAACATCTAATAGTGAAGCTTGCAAATTCCAAAGATAAAGAGAAGACCCTTAAAGCAGCAAGAGACAAGAAGTCCCTGACTTTCATGGGGAGGAATATTAGGGTAACAGCAGACCTCTCCACAGAGATGTGGCAGGCCAGAAAGGGCTGGCAGGATATATTCAGGGTCCTAAATGAGAAGAACATGAAACCAAGAATACTTTATCCAGCAAGGCTCTCATTCAGAATGGAAGGAGAGATAAAGAGCTTCCAAGACAGGCAGGAACTGAAAAAATATGTGACCTCCAAACCAACTCTGCAAGAAATTTTAAGGGGGACTCTTAAAATTCCCCTTTAAGAAGAAGTTCAGTGGAACAATCCACAAAAACAAGGACTAAATAGATATCATGATGACACTAAACTCATATCTGTCAATAGTAACTCTGAACGTGAACGGGCTTAATGACCCCATCAAAAGGCGCAGGGCTTCAGACTGGATAAAAAAGCAGGACCCATCTATTTGCTGTCTACAAGAGACTCATTTTAGACAAAAGAACACCTACAACCTGAAAATAAAAGGTTGGAGACCCATTTACCATTCAAATGGTTCTCAAAATATACCCTAAAAACTATAGAACACTTCTGAAAGAAATTGAGGAAGACACAAAGAGATGGAAAAATATTCCATGCTCATGGATTGGCAGAATTAATATTGTGAAAATGTCAATGTTACCCAGGGCAATTTACACGTATAATGCAATCCCTATCAAAATACCATGGACTTTCTTCAGAGACTTAGAACAAATTATTTTAAGATTTGTGTGGAATCAGAAAAGACCCCGAACAGCCAGGGGAATTTTAAAAAAAGAAAACCATATCTGGGGGCATCACTATGCCAGATTTCAGGTTGTACTACAAAGCTGTGGTCATCAAGACAGTGTGGTACTGGCACAAAAACAGACACATAGATCAATGGAACAGAATAGAGAACCCAAAAGTGGAGCCTGAACTTTATGTTCAACTAATATTCAATAAAGGAGGAAAGACAATCCACTGGAAGAAAGATAGTCTCTTCAATAAATGGTGCTGGGAAAATTGGACATCCACATGCAGAAGAATGAAACTAGACCACTCTCTTGCACCATACACAAAGATAAACTCAAAATGGATGAAAGATCTAAATGTGAGACAAGATTCCATCAAAATCCTAGAGGAGAACACAGGCAACACCCTTTTTGAACTTGGCCACAGTAACTTCTTGCAAGATACATCCACGAAAGCAAAAGAAACAAAAGCAAAAATGAACTATTGGGACTTCATCAAGATAAGAAGCTTTTGCACAGCAAAGGATACAGTCAACAAAACCAAAAGACAGCCTACAGAATGGGAGAAGATATTTGCAAATAACATAGATAAAGGGCTAGTTTCCAAAATCTATAAAGAACTCATTAAACTCAACAGCAAATAAACAAACAATCCAATCATGAAATGGGCAAAAGACATGAAGAGAAATCTCACAGAGGAAGACATAGACATGGCCAACATGCACATGAGAAAATGCTCTGCATCACTTGCCATTAGGGAAATGCTGAGTGAAGTAAGTCAATTGGAGAAGGACAAACAGTGTATGTTCTCATTCATTTGGGGAATATGAATAATAGTGAAAGGGAATATAAGGGAAGGGAGAAGAAATGTGTGAGAAATATCTGAAAGGGAGACAGAACATAGAGACTTCTAACTCTGGGAAATGAACTAGGGGTGGTGGAGGGGGAGGAGGGCGGGGGGTGGAGGTGAATGGGTGATGGGCACTGAGGGGGACACTTGACCGGATGAGGACTGGGTGTTATTCTGTATGTTGGTAAATTGAACACCAATAAAAATTAATTTATAAAAAAAAAAGAATAGAAAATCCAGAAATGAACCCTCAACTCTAAGGTCAACTAATACTTGACAAAGCAGGAAAGACGAAGAGACTGTCCTTTTCATTGGAAAACGACAATCTCTTCAATAAATGGTGCTGGGAAAATTGATCACCCACTTGCAGAAGAATGAAAGTAGGCCATTCTCTTATACCATACACAAAGATAAACTCAAAATGGAAGGAATATCTAAATGTGAGAGAAGATTCCATCAAAATCCTAGAGGAGAGCACAAGCAACATCCTTTTTGAACTGGGCCACAGCAACTTCTTGTAAGATACATCTATGAAGGCAAGGGAAACAATAGCAATAATGAACTATTGGGACTTAATCAAGATAAAAAGCTCTGCACAGCAAAAGAAACAATCTACAAAACTAAAGAGAACTTACAGAATGAGAGAAGATATTTACAAATGACATATCAGATAAAGGGCTAGTTTCCAAGATCTATAAAGAACTTATTAAACTCAACAGCAAAGAAACAAATAATCCAATCATGAAATGGGCAAAAGACATGAACAGAAATCTCACAGAGGAAGACATACACATGGCCAAAAAGCAAATGAAAAAATGCTCTGAATCACTTGCCATCAGGGAAGTAAAAATCAAAACCACAATGAGATACCACCTCACACCAGTGAGAATGGTGAAAATTAACAAGGCAGGGAACAACACATTTTGGAGAGGATGTGGAGAAAAGGGAACCCTCTTGTACTGTTGGTGGGAATGTGAACTGGTACTGTCACTCTGGAAAGTTGTGTGGAGGTTCATCAAAGTGTTAAAAATAGAGCTACCCTATGACCCAACTGTTGCACTGATGGGGATTTACCCTAAAGTTTCAGATGCAATGAAAGTCTGAGACATCTGCACCCCACAATGTTTATAGCAGCATTGTCCACAATAGCCAATTGGTGGACCGACATTATATGGTTTCGTTCATATGGGTAATATAAAACATAGTGAAAGGGATTAAAGGCGAAAAGAGAGAAAATGAGTGGGAAAAGTTAGAGAGGGTTACAGATCATGGGGGTTTCCTAACTCTGGGAAACGAACAAGCAGTAGAAGAAGGGGAGATGGGCAGGGGGTTGGGGTGATTGAGTGATAGGCACTGAGGGGGGTACCTGACAGGATGAGCACTGCATGTTATACTATATGTTGGCAAATTGAACTCCAATAAAAAATTATACAAAAAAAGATAGTATGGTACAGCCGTATAGATCAATGGGACAGAATGGAAACCCCAGAAATGGACCCTGACCTCTTTGGTCAACTAAACTGGACAGCCAATTGCAGAAGAATGAAAATAGACTACTTTCTTAAACCATATTGAAAAATCAGTTAAAATGGATGGAAGATGCTAAAGATCCAAATGTAGTGATCAGAAGGGGCAACTGCACCTCAATGTTTATAGCATCAATGTCCATAATAGCCGAACTGTGGAAAGAGCCAAGATGCCCACTGACATGATTTACTCAGCCATCAGAAAGGATGAATACTTACCGTTTTCATTAACATGGATGGAACTGGAAGTTATTATGTTGAGTGAAAGAAGTTAATCAGAGAAAGACAATTATTATATGGTTTCACTCTTATAAGGAACATAAGGAAAAGCACAGAGGATCATAGGGGAAGTGAGGGAAAAATGGAATGGGAAGAAATAAGAGAGAGACTCAAACCATGAGAGATTCTTAACTATGGGCATGTGATATGATGAGCACTGGGTGGTATATGCAACTAATGAATTACTGATTCCTACCTCTGAAACTAATGGTGTTCTATATGTTGGCTAAATGAATTATAATTTAAAAAATTATTTCATGGTTGGCTTCCCTCTTTTTTTCCGTTCCTCTATGTTCATTTGTTTTATTTCTTTTTTTTTATAAATTAATTTTTATTGGTGTTCAATTTACCAACATACAGAATAACACCCAGTGCTCATCCCGTCAAGTGTCCCCCTCCGTGCCCGTCACCCATTCACCCCCACCCCCCGCCCTCCTCCCCTTCCACCACCCCTAGTTCATTTCCCAGAGTTAGAAGTCTTTATGTTCTGTGTCCCTTTCTGATATCTCCCACACATTTCTTCTCCCTTCCCTTATATTCCTCTTCACTATTATTCATATCATTTGTTTTATTTCTTAAATTCCATATATGAGTGAAGTCACATGGTATTTGCCATTCTGTGACTGATTTATTTTGCTTAGCATTATGCACACTAGCTTCACTCATTTATTCATTTGTAGCAAATGGCAAGATTTCATTGTTTTTGATGGCTAAGTAATATTCCATTGTGTGTATATATGTATATATATGTATGTACTTCTTCTTTATGCATTCATCAGTTGATGGACATCTGGGCTCTTTTTATGTTTGGCTATTGTTTTTTTATGCTGCTATAAACTTTGTCCCTTCAAATTGGTATTTATTTTATCCTTTGTGTAAATACTGAGTAGTGCAATTGCTGGGTCATGGTAGCTCTATTTTTAACTTCTTGAAGAACCTCCAAACTTTTCCAGAGAAGCCATACCAGCTTGAATTCCCACCAACAGTAAGAGGATTCCCCTTCCTCTGTACCCTCACCAACATTTCTTATATCCTGTCTTGTTAATTTTAGCTATTCTGACTGGTGTGAGGTGATATCTCATTGTTGGTTTTGATTTTATTTCCCTGATGATGAGTGATATTGAGCATTTTTTCATGTGTCTTTGGTCATTTGTATGTCCTCTTTGGAAAAATGTCTATCCATTTCTTAAGCACATTTCTTGACTGTATTATTTGTTATTTGTTTGTTGAATTTGAAAAGTTCTTTATAGATCTCAGATACTTGCCCTTTATTTTATATGTCATTTGAAAATATATTCCCCCAATCCATAGGCTGCCTTTTACATTTCTTGGTTATTTCCTTCACTGTGCAAAACTTTTTTGTCTTGATTTAGTCCCAATAGTTCATTTTTACTTTTGTTTTCCTTGCCTCCCAAGACTATCTACTAAAAAGTTGGTACAGATGAAGTCAAAGATCTTGCTGCCTATGTTCTTATCAAGGATTATTATGGTTTCCTGTCTCACATTTAGGTCTTTCATCCATTTTGAATATTTTTGAATATGGTGTAAGAAAGTAGTCCAGTTTCAATCTCCTTCATGTGGCTGTCCAGTTTTCCCAACACCATTGTTGAAGAGACTTTTTTTACCAATGGATATTCTTTTCTGCTTTGTCAATGATTAGTTGACCATAGAGTTGAGAGTCCATTTCTTGGTTTTCCATTCAGTTACATTGAGCCATGTGTCTGGTTTGGGCCAGTACCATTCTGTCTTGATGATTACAGTTTTGTAATACAGCTTAAGTCTGGAATTGTGATAACTCCCGCTTTGGTTTTCTTTTTCAAGATTGCTTTACTATTCAAGCCTTCCTATGGTTCCATACAAATTGTAGGAATTTTTGTTCCAGCTCAGTGGGAAGTGTTGATGATATTTCAATAGGAATTGCATTGAATGTGTAGATTGCTCTGGGTATTATAGACATTTTCACAATATTTTTCTTTCAATCCATGAGCATTGAATATTTTTCCATGTTTTGTATATCCTCAATTTCTTTTTTAAAAGATTTTATTTATTTATTCATGAGAAACAGACAGAATTAGACACACAGGCAGAGAGAGAAGAAGGCTCCATGGGTAGAGCACAATGCAGGACTCAGTCCCAGGACCACAGAATCATGACCTGAGCCAAAGGCAGGTGATCAACTACTGAGCCACTCAGGTGCCCCTATTTTCTTCAGTTTCTTTCACAAATGTTCTGTAATTTTTAGAGTATAGATCCCTTATCTCTTTGGTTAGGTTTACTCCTACAGATATTATGGGTTTTGGTGTAATTATAAATGAGATGGATTCCTTGAGTTCTCTTTCTGCTGCTTTATTATTGGCATATAGAAATTCAATAAATATCTTTTTTAAAGATTGATTGATTTAATTTATAAGAGGACATGAGTGTGAAAGTCAGTGAGCATGAGTGGGTGGGGAGGGGAAGAGGTTGAGGGATAAGTAGGCTCTCCACTGAGAGGAAGCCCAAGGGACCCTGGGATCATATTCTGACCGAAGGCAGATGCCCAAGTGACTGACCCACTCAGTCCTCCCATGCAACAGATTTCTATGCCTTGATTTTATATCTTGTGATACAAATTCATGTATCAGTTCTCCCAATTTATTGCTGGGGCCTTTCAGTTTTTCTACATAGAGTATCATGGCATCTACAAATAGTGTAAGTTTGATTTCTTCTTTACTGATTTGGATGCCTTTTATTTCTTTTTGTTGTCTTTTTGCTGAGGCTAGGATTTCCAGTACTATAAAATAGACAGGACATCTCTCTCTTGTACCTGACCTTAGAGGAAAAGATCTCAGTGTCCCATTTGGGATACTAGCTGTGGTTCTTTCATATATGACCTTTATGGTGTTGAGGTATGTTACCTTTATCCCTTCTTTTATAATAAATTTATTTTTTTATTGGTGTTCAATTTACCAATATACAGAATAACACCCAGTGCTCATCCCGTCAAGTGCTGCCCTCAGTGCCCGTCACCCATTCACCCCCACCCCCCGCCCTCCTCCCCTTCCACCACTCCTAGTTTGTTTCCCAGAGTTAGGAGTCTTTATTTTATGTCTCCCTTTCTGATATTTCCCACACATTTCTTCTCCCTTCCCTTTTATTCCCTTTCACTATTATTTATATTCCCCAAATGAATGAGAACATACAATGTTTGTCCTTCTCTGATTGACTTACTTCACTCAGCATAATACCCTCCAGTTCCATCCATGGAAGCAAATGGTGGGTATTTGAAGCAAATGGTGGGTATTTGTCGTTTCTAATGGCTGAGTAATATTCCATTGTATACATACATCCTTTCTTTTTGATTTTTTTTTATCAAGAATGCATACTGTATTTTGTCAAATGCTTTTTCCTGCATCTATTAAATTATCATAAGTTTTTGTTTTTATTTTATTAATGTGGTATAATGTTGATTGATTTACAGATATAGAGCCACCTCTGCAACACAGGAGTAAATATCACTTGATCACGGTGAATAATTCTTTTAAGTACTGTTAGACTCGATTTGCTCATATATTAATGAGAAGTTTTGCATCCATATTTATCAAGGATATTGGCCTGCAATTCTCCCTTTTAGTAGGGTCTTTGTAAGGTTCTGGAAGCAAGGTAATGCTGGCCCCATAGAATGAGTTTAGACGTTTTCCTTCCATTTCAATTTTTGTGGCACAGTTTGAGGAGAAAAGGTATTAACTCATCTTTAAATGTCTGGTAGGATTTCTCTGGCAATCCATTTGCTCCTGGGTCTTTGTTTGTTGGGAGATTTTTGATTATTGATCCATTTTTTTGCTGGTTATGGTTCTGTTCAAATTTTGTTTCTTCCTGTTTCAGTTTTGGTAGTTTGTCTATTTCTAACAATTTATCCATTTCTTCCAGGTTTCCCAGTTAATTGGCATATAATCTTTAATAATATTCCTCTTATAGTCATCTATATATCTGTGGTTAGTTATGGTCTCTACTCTTTCACTCATAGTTTTATTTGAGTCCTTTCTCTTTTCTTTTTGATAAATCTGGCAAGGGGTTTATTAATTCTTTCAAATAATGAGTTTAAAAAATCTATTTACTGATTTTTGATTGTTGTTTCTATGTCATTTATTTCTACTCTAATCTTTATTGTTTCCCTTCTTCTGCTGCTTTTAGGCTTTATTTGCTCTTCTTTTCCTAATTCCCTTAGTGGTAAGTTTGGGTTGTGTATTTGAGACTTTTCTTGCTTCTTGAGGTGGGCCTGTATTGCCATATTCTTCCCTCTTATAAATGCCTTTGCTGCTTTCCAAAGGTTTTAGACTGTCATGTTTTCATTTACATTTGCTTCCATGTATTTTTTATTACTTCTTTAATTTCCTGGTTAACCCTTTCATTAGGTCTAAAGTGAGTCTCTTGTAAGGAGCATATTGATAAATCTTATCTTTTTATCCATTCAGGTACCCTATGTCTTTTGATTGGAGTCTTTAGTCCATTTAGATTCAAGGTGATTTTTGATATATAGATTTAGTACCATTGTATTAACTATGAAGTTCATGTTTCTGGAGATTTTCTGTGTTCCTTTATAGTCTTTGTTGCTTTTATTTTTAAAAGATTTTATTTATTTATTTATTAATGAGAGTCACAGAAAGAGAGAGGCAGAGAAACAGACAGAGGGAGAAGCAGGCTCCATGCAGGGACTGAAAGCGTCGCTAAACCGCTGAGCCACCTGGGCTGCCCTCTTTCTTGCTTTTAGTCTTTCTTTCCCACTCAAAGGGTCCCCTTTAATATTTCTTGCAGGGCTGGTTTAGTGGTCTCAAACTCCTTTAGTTTTTGTTTGTCTGGGAAACTCTTTACCTCTCCTTTTTCCTTTATATTCTTTTTTTCTCCCTGCAAGTTTGTATTTAAAATTAAGACAGGGGATCCCTGGGTGGTGCAGCGGTTTGGCGCCTGCCTTTGGCCCAGGGCGCAATCCTGGAGACCCGGGATCGAATCCCATGTCGGGCTCCGGGTGCATGGAGCCTGCTTCTCCCTCTGCCTATGTCTCTGCCTCTTTCTCTCTGTGATGACTATCATAAATAAATAAAAATTTAAAAAATAAAAATAAAAAAATAAAATCAAGACAGTTAACATATAATATAGTAGTTTCAGGAGTAGAATCCAGTGATTCATCACTTATATATAATACCTAGTGCTCATTTCCAGGCAGACTTGCCCTAGTAAAGATTAAACTGCAGGAACACCTTGGTACCTCAGTTGGTCAAGCAACTGACTATTAATTTTGGCTCAGGTCATGATCTCAGTGTCATGAGATCAAGCTCTGCATTGGGTTCTGTGCTGGATGTGGAGTCTGTGTAAGATTCTCTCCCTCTTCCCATTGTCCCTTTAAAAAAAGGATGAACCTACAGGGCACAGTAGCCTGGACATTGGTGTAAGAAACTCCAACCTCCACTGGTGCTATGCTGCTCATTGTAGTCTGTGTGTGATGATGGGTTTTGGGGAAAATGTTGTCACCCTATTCTCTTGTCCCCAGTGAGGGGAGTTTGCACTTTCAGCTGTTCAGGAAGCACTCAGAGAAGAATAACTTCCCCCTCTTGTGTCCCTGGCTTCCATCAGAAAGTGTCTGTGTCTGAGCCATCTGTCTGCCTGGCAGCACAGTGCTCCTGTGTTTTATCTCAGGCATGGGTTTCAAAACTCCAAATTTTAGGGACTTAGCATGGCTAACACTCACACTGATTCTCTGGGTTAGGGTCTTGCTGCGCTGTGGCTGGTGCCATTTGTTCCAGAAAAGTAGTTGCATGACTACACAGGGGCTCAGAGTTTATGGTAAAGCACAGACATAAGCTGGCTTCCAGGTTAGTTTCCTTCAACAGATGCCTCTTCTGCTATGCTAAGTAACAGGGCTGCTTAATAAATAGTGCTCACCATCTTTTTTGTCCTGAGAGGCAGTGCTATGTTTCCCAAATGCACTCCAAGAAGGGGAACTGCCTCTCCTAGTGTGACAGAGATCTTTAGATGCTATCTGCTCTAGGGCCTCTGACCCTGCTTACCACAGGAGCACTGCTAGCCTGCCAAGCATGATCCTGGTGATGGCATGGACTTTTAAAACTTCAGACTTTCAGCTAGGTTGCTTGCAAAATCTTCTAATAATAAGCCCCTCTTCTTTTCCCAGTCTGGTTTTGGGGAAAAGTTTTTCTTGTGCAGTTTCCTGCATGCTGCATTTTCTCTCTCTCTCTCTCTCTCTCTCTCTCTCTCTCTCTCCCTCCCTCCCTCTTTCTGCGTTCAGGGCTCCTTCCCCTTTGTAGCACCTGCAATCCTTTTCTCCCCCAAGTCAACTCTCCATAGCTCCACCTTCCATAGTGTGGCTATTTTTCTCTCTAGATGTGCAGTGTGTTGTCTCAGTCCTCAGATGGATTTATTGGGTGTTCAGAATTATCTGATATCTATCTGTGTTTGAAGGACGAGGCAAGCACAGAATCCCCCTACTTCTCTACCATCTTAAGAATTCAGCAGCTTAGTTTTCTAATACTGCAGTTCTTGCTGGTACTGGACAAATGAAAACATGGATCTCCTCCTTGTACATATTTTGTTTATGATGGATATCTTTGCTGGGCCTCAGTTTCACAGAAGTGATTGTGTAACTTATTTTGTTCAGATTTTTCAATGAGGTCAATTACAATCATCCTCAATATACATGAGTCGCTAAAATAGCATACTGTGTACGTGAGGAAATGAGAGAAACTAAGCACTCTGGAATTCATCACTCTGGGACATAGTTATTCACCCTATTCAGTCATGGAGATAAGCCCCTACATAAATGATTCAGATTTCCTAGCTGATTATCATGGAGTGCCTTATGGTAACTGGAGTATTATATAATCCCTAGAAGAAAGATCAATATTTTAAGGACAAATGCTTACTGAGAATTATAAGAGAATTCCTACTGGCTCTTGAGAATGGGCGTTTTCTTCTTGTCATATCTCGAGAGTAAGGAATTCACATTTTCATGTGTCTTATCCTTGACTTGTGTAAATAGGTAAAAATGTGAAAGATGAGAAATAAAAATGTTCATTTGCCTGCCAGAGGCACAAGATGGGAGGATTCAATACATATCTCTTATTAAATAAGCCAACATATTGATCTCCTAGAATGTTTCCAATGTTCTCCCAACAATATTGTGTTAATTTCTAGTCTCCATCAGAGTAAATTTTGTCCAGTATTTTCCGCCAGACAAATTAAACAAGCAATCAGAGTATCTGAGTATGCTTAAAGTTCCAGGAAAATGTTGGTCTGGTGAAAAATTCAATCACAACAATGTACATATATTTCTGATAATTCAACCTCAGAAATACTTTATCCTCAAAGATGATGCAGTGATTTGGAGAGAAAATCACAAAAAACCATAATGGGGAATAAAAAAAAAACAGTTGTCTAAAAATCACTTACAGCACTTAATTTGCTTGAGCTCAGGCACAGGGCAATTTGCAGACACTTAAGGTTAGGCTACATCCAGTTCCATAGTGTGGCCACAGTAATGCATGCAGGACTCACATAAGCACAAGTATGACATGATTAGAGGGGTTTAGAGTGTACCTAAATGTCAGACACTGAGCCCCCTTACATAAAATACTTCTCATTCTATTTTTAGGGTGGTGCTCACAAGGATACATCGCTAAGTACTAGTGGCATTTCTGTAAGCATACTTCTTAGTATGAACAAACTTCTCTCTGCCACACTCATGAGAAATGACCTTGCCATCGTTACTGTGCCTAATATTTGTATGAGGCATCAACTGAGAAAGTACAAAGATTCTGGAAAAAAATCACTAGATTATTAAAGCTTCATGCTGTTTAAATTGACAGACTCCATATAACACTAATTAATTCCTGATTACCTAAATAAATAATAAATATAACCCAGGAAAAAGTTTATAAAAAATAGGTATTACCTTGTGAGTACATCATTGTTTCTTCACAGATAAGGGAGCTGGTAAATGTGACAAAATCAGCTATTCTTGGGATGTGGCAAGAATTCCATGCAACTGCAATCTTACTTCCAACCTATAAACCACAGGGACAGTCAGAGGAGCTAAGGAAGAAAAACTTTCTAATTCAATGTTTAGTGATAAGGGGTTATACTATATGACAAGAAAAAAATATACTTTTTTCATGAGATATAATGGTATGGAAAATCATTTGTTTTAAGACTTAGTCAAAATTTCTCCAAAGAATACTTAGCATCATTCATTAAAATTAGGATCTTCCTTTAAGCAGAAATGAAATAGACTGAAGGAATATGAATATTAACCAATACAATTTCAAGATTTAGAAATGCAATAATTTCACAGTTAAAAATATTTAGTGCAGTATGTATTTGAATCCATTGCACAAATGCCTAGAAAATTTCTCTTGGGTGACAAGAAAAAACACGGTATGAATTACTGTGACTGGGTTAACAAGCAAATGAAAACACTCTCTGAGATAGTCCATAAATATAAACCATTATTCAGTTTCCACTATATTTCCTTTATCCAAAAGCTAATTAGTATCTGATGACTTTTAATATGTTTTGAATTCGCTAATCGACCTCATTGGACTAAGCCTCACTCACAAGATTGCAGCATCTAAGGAAATCCCATTAAGGGTAGACAAACATATAACTCATCAGTCTCAAATACACATGTGCTGTTTCCCCAGTGTTTAAGTGTATGCATGCTGCCAGCCAAGCACTCAAAGAATTACATCATTCCTAATTCAGATATTTATAGATGTCTACAATTCATTTCTCTTAAAGTATATAATTAAGGTTTCAAATACCACACATCTGGTTGGTACGACTACCTGAATAACTGAACTTTACCCATATTTTTTGCCTCATAAGGTCTTTTGGCAGATTTTAGCTCACAGAACTGATTCTGTCACTTTTTTCAGATTCCAGTGATATTCATTTTTTATTTTTATTCTTTTTATAAATTTATTTTTTATTGGTGTTCAATTTCCCAACATATAGAATAAACGCAGTGCTCATCCCATCAAGTAGCCCCCTCAGTTCCCGTCACCCAGTCACCCCAACCCCCCGCCCACCTCATTTCTACCATTCCTAGTTCATTTCCCAGAGTTAGGAGTCTCTCATGTTCTGTCTCCCTTTCTGATATTTCCAACTCACTTTTTCTCCTTTCCCCTTTATTCCCTTTCACTATTTTTTATATTCCCCAAATGAATGAGACCCTATAATGTTTGTCTTTCTCCAATTGACTTATTTCATTCAGCATAATACCCTCCAGTTCCATCCACATCGAAGCAAATGGTGGGTCATTTACTTTTGTCATTTCTAATGGCTGAGTAATATTCCATTGTGTGTGTGTGTGTGTGTGTGTGTGTGTGTGTATATATATATATATATATATCACATCTTCTTTATCCATTCATCTTTCGATGGACACCGAGGCTCCTTCCACAGTGTGGCTATTGTGTACATTGATGCTAGAAACATCGGGGTGCAGGTGTCCCAGCAGTTCATTGCATCTGTATCTTTGAGGTAAATCCCCAGTAGTGCCATTGCTGGGTCGTAGGGCACATCTATTTTTAACTTTGAGGAACCTCCACACAGTTTTCCAGAGTGGCTGTACCAATTCACATTCCCACCAACAGTACAAGAGGGTTCCCCTTTCTCCACATACCCTCCAACATTTGTTGTTTTCTGCCTTGTTAATTTTCCCCATCCTCACTAGTGTGAGGTGGTATCTCATTGTGGTTTTTTTTTTTAATTTATTTATGATAGTCACAGAGAGAGAGAGAGAGAGACAGAGACACAGGCAGAGGGAGAAGCAGGCTCCATGCACCGGGAGCCCGACGTGGGATTCGATCCCGGGTCTCCAGGATCGCGCCCTGGGGCCAAGGCAGGCGCCAAACCGCTGCGCCATCCAGGGATCCCTCATTGTGGTTTTGATTTGTATTTCCCTGATGGCAAGTGATGCGGAGCATTTCCTCATGTGCTTGTTGGTCATGTCTATGTCTTCCTATGTGAGATTTCTGTTCATGTCTTTTGCCCATTTCATGATTGGATTGTTTGTTTCTTTGCTGTTGAGTTTAATAAGTTCTTTATAGATCTTGGATACTAGTCCTTTATCTGATACGTCATTTGCAAATATCTTCTCCCATTCTGTAGGTTGTCTTTTAGTTTTGTTGACTGTTTCTTCTAATGTGCAAAAGCTTCTTATCTTGATGAAGTCCCAATAGTTCATTTTTGCTTTTGTTTCTCTTGCCTTCATGGATGTATCTTGCAATAAGTTCATCATTGATTCAGTCACATTTATAAAAGGGATATAGATCCTAAGATATATGGCAGACACTAAGTAAGCATTCCAGGTTCTGTGTCCCTGGGACACACTGATCCATACTATTTAATCATGGAGACATGGTGACATGGAGTCATCAGTCAATGACTCAGCTCCACAATTGATTAGTACAGTTTCACTGTCATGTGAATGTTAGAATGTCCTAACAGGAATTCTAGTATTTTCAGGACAAAATGCTTATTGATGTCGCAATTCCTACTGGAATTCTTTCAAGAAAAAGGAATAAATTCACATGAGGCCCAACTAGTGGTTCATGTTAACCTATGGAAATAGAGTAAAATATGGAAAATGTGATGTATATATGTCTATTTGACAAACATGCACAACACAGAAGGGATTATGATATAACTTTACATCAAATGAATTCATATTACTTTATTAGGATGTTTCTGTTGTTATTCAAAGACAGAAGCCACAAAAATCCTGGAAATAAAAAAGACAAAATATTGGGTATCTCACTAGATAATTAATAGCTCACACTGTTTGGATTAACAGATATTTCACCAAACCAATTATCTACTTGACTACAGAAAAATATAAAAAAGTAAGCCATAAAAGTATATTTATTTAAAATTGGTTATTAAACTTGGAGTGCATTATTTTGTTCCATTCCAGAGAAAAGGAACAGAAAAAAAATCCAACAAAATCAGCACTTCTTTGCTATGGTCATGAATATTCCACATAATTCAAAAAATCACTTCCATCCCACAAAAACATAGAGGAAAATTAAAAAGTTGTGAAACAAAACCTTTCCAGTTGAGTGCTTACTAATAATAGATATTTAAAGAATTAACCATAGATACTCCCTTGACTATGTATCTAATTTTAAAAAATTATGCTTTATCCTCAAAAAAAAAGTAGTATAGAAAATCAAATTTTCTATGACCTTGGTCTCAAAGTTGATGCAAAGCCCACCTCCCCCCAGCATTACTCGCTAAAATTGTAACTTAGCTTTATATACATAAACCCATTGATGGAATATGAGTGTTAAGCAATCACATCAACATAAAATTCCAAGAATTGGAACGTTAATCATTTTATGTTAAAATGTTTAATGAAATATCTAATTTAAATCAACATCAAATATCTAGAAAATTTCTCCCTAAGTGACAAGAAAAAAGTTCTAATCTTGAAACTGAGCTAGCAAACAAATTAAAATACATAATAAGATCACCCAATAAATATGATCTACTTACTCTTCAATTTCCCCACACTTCTTATATTTAAGAGATAAATGACAAGCAAAAACTGATTTATTTCTGACTATTGAATACCATAAGTATATAATAATACTATTTTCGAGTAGGATCTCACAAATTACTGTGATTAAGGAAATGATGTGAATGGCTCAAGAATAAGCGCAACCATTTCCCACAATGTTCATCACTCATGTGCCAGTTCTCCAGTCTGTTTGCTGTGGGTGTATGAAGGCCCTCTTCCCTCTGTGAAGAGGAAGAGTTTGACTTCTTTGCCAATTTGAATGCCTTTAATGTCTTTTTGTTGTCTGATTGCTGAGGCTAGGACTTCCAGTACTATGTTGAATAGCAGTGGTGAGAGTGGATATCCCTGTCTGGTTCCTGATCTTAGGGGAAAGGCTCCAAGTGCTTCCCCATTGAGAATGATATTTGCTGTGGGCTTTTCATAGATGGCTTTTAACCACAATGAGATACCACTTCCCACTGGTGAGAATGGGGAAAATTAACAAGGCAGGAAGCAACAAAGGTAGGAGAGGATGTGGAGAAAGGGGAACCCTCTTGCACTGTTGGTGGGTATGTGAACTGGTGCAGCCACTCTGGAAAACTGTGTGGAGGTTCCTCAAAGAGTTAAAAATAGATTTTCCCTATGACCCAGCAGTTGCACTGCTAGGGATTTACCCCAAAGATATAGATGCAGTGAAATGCCGGGACACCTGCACCCCGATATTTCTAGCAGCAAGGTCCACAATAGCCAAACTGTGGAAGGAGCCTCGGTGTCCATCAAAAGATGAATGGATAAAGAAGATGTGGTATATGTTTACAATGGACTATTACTCAGGCATTAGAAATGACACATACCCACCATTTGCTTTGATGTGGATGGAACTGGAGGGTATTATGCTGAGTGAAATTAAGTCAATCAGAGAAGGACAAACATTATATGGTCTCATTAATTTGGGGAATATAAAAAATAGTGAAAGGGAATAAAGGGGAAATGAGAGAAAATGAGTTGGAAATATCAGAGAGGGAGACAGAACATGAGAAGTCTCCTAACTCTGGGAAACGAACAAGGGGTGATGGAAAGGGAGTTGGGGGGGGTGTGACTGGGCGACGGGCACTGAGGGGGGCACTTGATGGGATGAGCACTGGGTGATATTCTGTATGTTGGCAAATTGAACTCCAATAATAAAAAAAGGCACCCAGACTTCCTACAATAAAGAACTTCCTATTAAACTCAACAGCAAAGAAAGAAACAATCCAATCATGAAATGGGCAAAAGACATGAAGAGAAATCTCACAGAGGAAGACATAGACATGGCCAACATGCACATGAGAAAATGCTCTGCATCACTTGCCATCAGGGAAATACAAATCATAACCACAATGAGATACCACCTCACACCAGTGAGAATGGGGAAAATTAACAAGGCAGGAAACAACAAATGTTGGAGAGGATGCGGAGAAAAGGGAACACTCTTACACTGTTGGTGGGAATGTGAACTGGTGCAGCCACTCTGGAAAACTGTGTGGATGTTCCTCAAAGAGTTAAAAATCGACCTGCCCTGTGACCCATCAATTGCACTGTTACGGATTTACCCCAAAGATTCAGATGCAATGAAACGCCGGGACACCTGCACCCCAATGTTTCTAGCAGCAATGTCCACAGTAGCCAAACTGTGGAAGGAGCCTCGGTGTCCATCGAAAGATGAATGGATAAAGAAGATGTGGTTTATGTATACAATGGAATATTACTCAGCCATTAGAAATGACAATTACCCACCATTTGCTTTGACGTGGATGGAACTGGAGGGTATTATGCTGAGTGAAGTAAGTCAATTGGAGAAGGACAAACAGTGTATGTTCTCATTCATTTGGGGAATATGAATAATAGTGAAAGGGAATATAAGGGAAGGGAGAAGAAATGTGTGGGAAATATCAGAAAGGGAGACAGAACATAAAGACTCCTAAATCTGGGAAACAAACTAGGGGTGGTGGAAGGGGAAGAGGGCGGGTGTGGGGGTGAATGGGTGACGGGCACTGAGGGGGACACTTGACAGGATGAGCACTGGGTGTTATTCTGTATGTTGGTAAATTGAACACCAATAAAAATTAATTTATTAAAAAAATAAATAAATAATTAAGGAAAAAAAAAGAACTTCCTATTAAAAAAAAATGAAGGCCACCAGTCAAGTACTCAGAGTTGCCATGTCATTCCACAATGGTTATTTATAGCCTCGGTATAATACACTTCTAGTATTTGCCAACATGCTAGTTTTCCAATGCCATAGTGCTTTTTGTTTGGTACCACTAGCTGACCAAATTGAATTCTCATTCACATTTTTTTGCCTAGCATCGTAGTCCTTCTGCTGGACCTTAGCTTACAGAAATGACTTTGTCATTCATTTCGTTCAGATTTCGATAAGACCCATTTTTGAAACCACAATGATCGAACTACATTTGCAAAAGGAGTTTTAATTCTGAATATATGGCAGACATTGAGCACTCAGGATTCTGTCTCACTAGGATACACTGAACCATACTATTCAATTATGGAGACTAGTCACTACAGTCAAGAACTCAGCCTATGGCTGACTAGCTTAGCCAAAATCTTGTCATTAGAGTGTTATAATTCCCTGAGAGGAATGTTACAATCTTCAGGAAAAATGCTTACCAGTGTAAAATTTCCCACTGGCCCATGAGGAGGGGATACAGAATTCTTCCCAAAACTCTCCATCATTTTATGTCTTAAAGGGAAGAAATTAAAGCTTTTATATGAAACCAAGATCTTAGTCCATGTTGATGTTAGCATAGAATAAAATTGTGGAAAGATGAGAATTATACATGTCCATCTGTATCATGCACAATACAAGAGATTGATTATGTATAAGTATATCGTAATAATATTTTCAAGTAGGCTCTTCTGATGTTATTTAAAAGAGGAAGCATACAAATTCTGTGGGAAAAGTGCATAGAAACCTCAGATGACCTAGAATATAAAGGCCTCACATTGTTTGGATTAAGAGACTATTCAAAATCATGTGTAATCTTGTTTGCCAAAGATATATAATAGAAATAATCTAAATAATAATTTTTTTAAAGTTGCAATGTTACCTCTGGAGTGCACTGCTGATTATTCCCATAGAAAAGAACTGATAACAATGACAAAATCAGTAGTTCTTTGGAGCAGTGGTAGAAATTCCAACCAGTTCCAATATCACTTCTAATCTACAAAATATACCAAGAAATTAGGAAACTTGACAAACCAAACCACTATAATTGAAAGTTTACTAATAAAAAGCTATAAGAAATAAACCAAAGGTATTCATTTGACTCTCTAAATAACATGAAAAATTATGTTCACTACTTGAAACAAGATCTTGGTCTCAAAGATTCTTCAAACGGCCTCCATCAGCATTGGATGTTGAAACTAGGATCTCCCCTTCAACACTAACTATGAAACCCACTAACAAAATATGAATATTAGGCTATCAAATCTACCTAAAATACCAAGAATTGGAAATATAATCATATTACAATTGAAAATGTTTAGTTCAGCATCCACTTGGGTCCATAGCTCAAATGCCTAGAGCATTTCTGTTTAGGTGAGAGGGGAAATATAGTGTTCTAAATCTTATGGCTTCAGCAAGGAAATTAAAATATCCTTTAAGACATTTTGATTAGAACTACTCTTTAATTTCTAAGTTTCTTTTACTTAAGAGATAAATAAGTAAAGATTCATATCCTTTACATTAATTACCTAGTTGGTCTCAATCAACTGTTTCTTACTCTAAAGATTTTTTCATGTAAGAAAAATGTATGAATGCCTTAAAGGTAGGCATAATCATTTACCATTGGTCTCTCTCCTTATGTTCTGGTTCTCCAGGGTGTGGTTGCTATGAATGTATGCACCCTGCCAGCCGAGCACTCAAAGATCTGCCATGTCATCCCTAAATCAGAAATGGGTATTTTGTAGGATTCATTACCTTAATATATGCAATCAAGATAAAATTCAATTACTGTATCCCCTATTAGTCATATCAGCTGACCAAACTAAACCCTTCTCCACATTTTTGCCTAGCATGATCTCTTGTGCTGGACCTCAGTTCACAGAAGTCACTTTGTCACTCATTTTGCTCAGATTACAATGAGAATCATTGATCCAGGCACATTTCTTAAAAAAAAAAAATACTGATCCTGGGCAGCCTGGGTGGCTCAGAGGTAACACCACCTTCAGCCCAGGGGGTGATCCTGGAGACCTAGGATTGGGTCCCTTGTCAGGCTCCCTGCATGGAGCCTGCTTCTCCCTCTGCCTGTGTCTCTGCCTCTCTCTCTCTCTCTCTCTCTCTCTCTCTCTCTCTGTCTCAAATAAATAAATAAATAAATAAATAAATAAATCTTTAATTTTTAAAAAAAATTTTTTTAATTTATGATAGGCACACAGTGAGAGAGAGAGAGAGAGGCAGAGACACAGGCAGAGGGAGAAGCAGGCTCCATGCACCGGGAGCCCGACGTGGGATTTGATCCCGGGCCTCCAGGATCACGCCCTGGGCCAAAGGCAGGCGCCAAACCGCTGCGCCACCCAGGGATCCCAATAAATAAATCTTTAAAAAAATATTGATCCTGACAGATGTGGCAACACTGAGTACTTCAGATTATTTCGCCCTGGGACACACTAACTCATAGTATTTACTCATGGAGACCAGTCATCATACATAATGATCTGGCCTCATGATTGACTAGCCCAGCCAGAGTCTTATTGTAATTGGACTGCTATAGCGTGTTAAGAGAAATGTCAGTATCTTCAGGACAAAACGCTTACAGATGGTAGAATTCCTACTGGCTCTTGAGGATTAGATGATACAATTATTTGCAATAATTTCTTCCTTATCGCCTCAAGAAAAAGGGATAATATTTTTATTCATATGAAGTCAAGGTTTTAGTTCATATTGACCTGTGAAAGTAAAGTAAAAGTAGGGACATATGAGATGTATATATGTCCATTTGTCAATCATGGAAAAGACTGGATGCTTCATCATGTACCTGCACATAAAATATACTAACTCTACTAGGGTTTTTTTCTGATATTATTCCTGGAAATAAATGAGACAGAAGCCTAAGATGTGATTCCACAAATTATTATTTTTTAAAGATTTTATTTATTTATTTATTCATGAGAAACACACAGAGAGAGGCAGAGTCATAGGTAGAGGGAGAAGCAGGCTCCATGCAGGAAGCCCGATGTAGGACTCAATCCTGAGACTTCAGGATCACTCCGTGGGCCAAAGGCAGGCACTTAACCACTGAGCCACCCGGGCCTCCCGACTCCACATTAAACCTCACACTGGTTGGTTTCACAGACTTTTGTACAACCAGTTGTATTATTAACTAGTAAAAAAAAAAGAGTGCAATTGCTGTGGTGAGCAATGGGTATTGTATTGAACTGGTGAATTACTATATTGTACACCTGAAACTTGTATTATACTATATGTTAACTAACTGGAATTTAAATAAAAACTTAAAAAAATAAATAAGAGTGGTCCATAAAAAATGAATTTATTAAAAACTGTAATGTTACCTTTGGAAATCAGTGTTCTGATCATTTCCAGATAAGGAAATTTGTACTAATAAATAACATTAGAACTTCCCATGAAGTGGCAGGAACAATTTCAAGCAATTCCAATGTCATTTCCAGTCAATAACTTGGGGGAAGTTAGGGAAGTTAAAAAAGAAAAAAACTTCTTGATCAAATATTTACAATTAAGAGGCTACAAGGAATTAACTATAGATATGCAGATGATAACCTACATGAAAAGAAAATTATAATTACTCCTTAAAGTAGAGTAGCATAGGAAGTCATTTTTTATGTAAAAGACACTGGTGTCAAAGTTTCCCCAATTATTTCCCTCAGTGTCATTCATTATGACTATATAATCCACCTTTAAATACATATAAAATTGGCTGAATATATATTGGCTAGTAAAATCTATTTTGAATACCAAGACTGGGATATTTATTTTTTTTATTTAAAAGGTGTTTCATGTACCATCTACCTAAATCCTTTACTCTATGTCTAGAAAATTGTCTCCAGTAAGAAAAAAAAAAGTTATTCTACTTCCCGTGACTGTGTCATCAATCTAATTAAAATACACCCTAAAACATTCACAGGAATGAAGACTCTAAAATTACCATTTGTTTGTCTTACTCAAAGACATAAGAGACACTAAATTTTCTATTAAATGTGTGTTATATCAGGAGTTTTGTTTCATTCCAAATAAGGGAGCACTTCATTGGTGATGATAATCCATGGAATTCTAATTCTACAACTAGTCTACAAAGTATATAGAAAATTAGAGAAGTTGTGAAACAAAATTTTCCTAGTGGCATATTTACTTATAAAAACTTATAAGAATTCATAATGAATATTCATTCGACCATGGGATGAAAAGAATGATTAAGCTCACAATTTTGATGAAGTAGTACAGAAATAATTGTTCCTGATATTTGTATCAAAATTTCCCCAGAACACTCACTGTAAAATCATGTATTATATTGAGGGTGTCTCTCTAAACTCATTAGAAACTCACTGATGATACATGAAAGTGGTCAATGAAATTCATGTAAGAATCGAAGAATATTATTTATTTTTTTCTGCATTTGTTTTTATTTTTAATAAATTTATTTTTATTGGTGTTCAATTTGCAAACATATAGAATAACACCCAGTGCTCATCTCATCAAGTGCCCACCTCAGTGCCCGTCACCCAGTCACCCCCACCGCCCGCCCACCTCCCCTTCCACCATCCCTAATTCGTTTCCCAGAGTTAGGAGACCTTCATGTTCTGTCTCCCTTTTTGATATTTCTCACTTATTTTTTCTCCTTTCCCCTTTATTCCCATTCACTATTTTTTTTCCAGTGGATAGTCTTTCCTCTTTTATTGAATATTAGTTGACCATAAAGTTGAGGGTCCACTTCTGGGTTCTCTATTCTGTTCCATTGATCTATGAGTCTGTTTTGTGCCAGTACCACACTGTCTTGATGACCACAGCTTTGTAGTACAACCTGAAATCTGGCATTGTGATGCCCCCAGATATGGTTTCCTTATTTAAAATTCCCCTGGCTATTTGGGGTCTTTTCTGATTCCACACAAATCTTAAAATAATTTGTTCTAACTCTCTGAAGAAAGTCCATGATATTTTGATAGGGATTACATTAAACGTGTAAATTGCCCTGGGTAACATTGACATTTTCACAATATTAATTCTTCTGATCCATGCACATGGAGTATTTTTCCATCTCTTTGTGTCTTCCTCAATTTCTTTCAGAAGTGTTCTGCAGTTTTTAGGGTATAGATCCTTTACCTCTTTGGTTGGTTTATTCCTAGATATCATGCTTTTCGGTGCAATTGTAAATGAGATTGACTCCTTAATTTCTTTCTTCAGTCACATTGCTAGTGTAGAGAAATGCCACTGATTTCTGGACATTGATTTTGTATCCTGCCACACTGCCAAATTGCTGTATGAGTTCTAGCAATCTTGGGGTGGAGGCTTTTGGGTTTTCTATGTAGAGTATCATGTCATCGGCGAAGAGGGAGAGTTTGACTTCTTCTTTGCCAATTTGAATGCGTTTAATGTCTTTTTGTTGTCTGATTGCTGAGGCTAGGACTTCTAGTACTATGTTGAATAGCAGTGGTGAGAGTGGACATCCCTGTTGTGTTCCTGATCTTAGGGGAAAGGCTCCCAGTGCTTCCCCATTGAGAATGATATTTGCTGTGGGCTTTTCGTAGATGGCTTTTAAGATGTCAAGGAATGTTCCCTGTATCCCTACACTCTGAAGAGTTTTGATCAGGAATGGATGCTGTATTTTGTCAAATGCTTTCTCTCCATCTCTTGAGAGGATCATATGGTTCTTGATTTTTCTCTTGCTGATATGATGAATCACACTGATTGTTTTACGAGTGTTGAACCAGACTTGCAACCTGGGGATAAATCCTACTTGGTCATGGTGAATAATCTTCTTAATGTACTGTTGGATCCTATTGGCTAGTATCTTCTTGAGAATTTTTGCATCCATGTTCATCAGGGATATTGGTCTATAATTCTCATTTTTGGTGGGGTCTTTGTCTGGTTTTGGAATTAAGGTGATGCTGGCCTCATAGAATGAATTTGGAAGTACTCCATCTCTTTCTATCTTTCCCAACAGCTTTAGTAGAATAGGTATGGTTTCTTCTTTAAACGTTTGATAGAATTCCCCTGGGAAGCCATCTGGCCCTGGACTTTTGTGTCTTGGGAGGTTTTTGATGACTGCTTCAATTTCCTCCCTGGTTATTGGCCTGTTCAGGTTTTCTATTTCTTCCAGTTCCAGTTTTGGTAGTTTGTGGCTTTCCAGGAATGCGTCCATTTCTTCTAGATTGCCTAGTTTATTGGCATATAGCTGTTCATAATATGTTTTTTAAAATCGTTTGCATTTCCTTGGTGTTGGTAGTGATCTCTCCTTTCTCATTCATGATTTTATTAATTTGAGTCTTCTCTCTCTTCTTTTTAATAAGGCTGGCTAATGGTTTATGTATCTTATTATTTCTTTCAAAGAACCAACTCCTGGTTTTGTTGATCTATTCCACAGTTCTTCTGGTCTCGATTTCATTGAGTTCTGCTTGAATCTTTATTAACTCTCTTCTTCTGCTGGGTGTAGGATCTATTTGCTGTTTTTTCTACTTTAGGTGTAAGGTTAGCTTTTGTATTTGAGTTCTTTCCAGTTTTTGGAGGGATGCTTATATTGTGATGTATTTTCCCCTCAGGACTGCTTTTGCTCTATCCCAAAGATTTTGAATGGTTGTATCTCCGTTCTCATTAGTTTCCATTAATCTTTTTAATTCTTCTCTAATTTTCTGGTTGACCCTTTCATCTTTCAGCAGGATGGTCCTTAACCTCCCCTGTTTGAAATCTTTCCAAACTTCTTCTTGTGATTTAGTTTTAATTTCAAGGCATTATGGTTTGAGAATATGCAGGGGACGATCCCAATCTTTTGGTTCACTTCAGACTCGATTTGTGACCCAATATGTGGTCTATTCTGGAGAAAGTTCCATGTGCACTTGAGAAGAATGTGTATTCAGTTGCGTTTGGATATAAAGTTCTCTAAATATCTGTGAAATACATCTGGTCAAGTGTATCATTTAAACCTCTTGTTTCTTTGGAGATGTTGTGCTTAGAAGACCTATCAAGTGTAGAAAGCGCTAGATTGAAGTCACCAAGTATAAGTGTGTTATTATCTAACTATGTCTTAACTTTGGTTATTAATTGATTGATATATTTGACAGCTCCCACATTCGGGGCATATATACTGATGATTGTTAAGTCCTCTTCTTCGATAGATCCTTTAAGTATGATATAGTGTCCCTCTTCATCTCTTACTACAATAAGAATCGAAGAATTTTAAATACAATCATCTCACATCTAAAAATATTTAGCATGTAATAGAAGACATTGTTGAAGAGTATATGAAATTTCTTGCTCATACTATGGATAAAAAACAAAACAATGTGTAAACAATTGTTCTAATCATAGTGACTGCATTGGAAAGCAAATTGAAATAGACAGTGAAGATTTCACATAGAGCATCTACTTTTCAATTTTTAAAAATTAAGTTCAATTTGCTAATATATAGTATAACATCCAGTGCTCATCCCATCAAGGGCCCTCCTCAGCCCACGTGACACAGTCACCCCACACCTCCACCTACCTTCTCCTCCACCACCCTTTGTTCATTTCCCAGAGTTAGGAGTCTCTCATGCTTTGTCACCCTCTCTAATTTTTCCACCTATTACTTTTCAATTTCTATACAATTGTTCCACTTAATAGAAAATGATAAGTAAAATTCCATATCTTTGTATTTTTACAATCTAATCACACTAAAGACACTGATCATCACTCAGAAAATTACAGTAGCTCAAACATGTAAATAGCTCAAGTGTAGTCACATAGGACTCATTATTTAAGGAGTGGTTTCCCAAGGTCTATTTATGACATATATGTACATATTGGCAGCCAAGAATTGTAATATCATCCCATAATTGGTTATATAGACCTTTCTACAATTTGTTTCCTCTAGCATATGCCAGCATGTTATTTTTCCACTACCATAGTACTTTTTTGGGAGCATTTGCTGACCATGCTGAATTCCCCTCCACAGTTTTGCTTAGTATGATCTATGGGCTGGATCTCAGCTCACAGAAGTGATTTTCATTATTCACTCTGTCCATTTTCCAACAAGATCCCTTTGTGGAGTCATCATTTATCCCACAACAATTATAAAATGGACCATCAGAATGTGATACCTGGTAGGCAGTGAGCATTCAGGATTCTGTTACCATAGGAGGCACTGATCCACATGAAGTTGATCATATATCTGAAGATTAGTGACTAATAGTGCAGGGACATGAATTGTGGAACATTGTATGAGCTAAATATAAGAGAGACACCTTCAATAAAATCCTCTACCTTCTATGGAAACAAACAAAAAAGCCCATAATGTATATATTGTTCCAACTACAAACTTGATGTTTTAGACAGACAATCTCAGGTGTGTTTCAAAAGAATTATGCTTGAAAAAGAATATGGCCACAAACCCATGAGATTGCAATGACCAAAAATGGTAGCACAAGAGCATTAGCAAGTGAAAGAGGATGCTCATCGTAACAGGGCAAGAGCCATTTGAAAGCACGATTAATATGACAAGCAGGGCACAATATCTTCCTTTCTAAAAAATAAATATAGAAAAGTACTAGAAAATTCTAATGCCAATTGATTGATGAAAACCAATCTATAAAAAGATATAATTCCATTGAATCATTCACAATACATAATTGGGGTAGATCAATGATAAGATAAAATGAACTTGAAACGCACTCATATAAAAATATTATATGAAGCAGAAATACAAAATGAAAATGCAAAATAAAGTCTGAAACACTGAAATGTGCACTATTTCTAATAGACAATATCAGGTATGAGTCATGAAAAAAAGAAACATACATCACAAGTAATATAAAGGATACACAGAAAAAGAAGAGGAAGGAAAATAGCAAATACTATAACATAAGTAGCATAAAAAAACAAAAATAAAGCATCCTTTATCATATACTTCTAACAAAGTGGGTATAGAAGAAAATAGAGTGAAAAAATGAAATTTCTTGGGGGGGTGAAGAAATAAGAGGAAAGGAAAGGACCTATGACTAAAGGCTCTCAGGAAGGCTAACAGGCTCAGGAAAATACCAGAAACCTGAAGACCACAGAACTTAGCAAAAAAACACAAAGTACGGAGCCAAACCACTGACAAGATATGGAGGAAACAATGTATGTCCTCTGCAAAGACCACTTCCCTAAGCCATACAACACTTGATACCCTAAAGCAGAAAAGGAAAGAAACCTTGGGAGGAAGACTTCAATGGCTGACAGGCAGCAAGAACGGTGGAAGACAGACAGGTGACCTGTGTCTCACTCGCCCTCCACAGGCTGCAGGGTGTGCTGGTGCCCCTGCACCACCCATGCTACCCCACCCAGGGCATCCCCTGGGGGCAGGGACAGGGTATCCCTGTGCCCGAATCACATCTCTGCTTCAGGGCCAATTTCCAGCCCTGTGCACCCTCCTCTAGGCTGTGGGTGACCCTGACCTCGGCACCTGTCCCTCACTGTATCTCCCTGGCTGGGATCTCGAGCTAGACCTCAGCTTCCATGAGGACAATAGTAAAGGATTCCTCATTCACTATGTACAGCTTTCCAAGGAATGCACATGTTGGAGTCATCATGGATGTGACCACCTGTGGGGTCTGGCTGGGACAGCCCATTAGTGCAGACATGCTCACCCTTGGGAGGAACTATTGTCCTGCCACATCAAGGAGGACCTGGGAAGGACGCATGACCACAGGGACCTCCAGACTTGGGAGACAATCCAAGGACATGACTATGAGCAAGAGGGGGGAACAGGATATCATCTTGGGGAGCTAAACCCTACATGTCAGGATAACACACCAGTCAGAAGGCCCTCAGGCAAGCACAAGATTTCCTTGCCCAAAGGCTCACTCTAAGACAAAAGAAGTTTACCTTCTTACCGATCCATGTGGAATCTGCCCAACCTGGGCAGCTAACCTGGTGAGGCCAACCTCACTCCACTCCTCCAAGGAGAAGAAGGCTTTCTATTCTGAGCCGAAGTGAGGCTGGCGATGACACAACACCTGAAAATTTGGGAAAATTGCACTCACAAATGATAAACATACCCAGAGGTGGTGAGATCAGAAAGAACAGATCCATGTGGAAGCCTAGCACCTGCCTGTGCTGTTCCTCTGTCCCACAGGACTGGCTGCACATGGGTGAAATGTCACAGGCCCAGGTCAGCCCACACACAGAGATGTGGCTATTTCATGTGTGTCGAGGAATTTCCATGAGCAATGTGCCTGATAAGTGCCACGTGCTGTGAGTGGGGGTGTGCATGAGTCTGTGAGTGAGGGGCCCTCTATGGGTATGTTTGGGTGTGTGTGCAAGAGTGTTATCTATGTGTTTACTAGCAGGTGTGTGCATGTGGGCGTGTGCAGGACAGGCTGGCAGACTAGCTGGCTGGAGCAGAGGTGCTCACATGTGGAAGTCATCACTTAAAACCGCATGGCCCGTATGTGGAACCCTGGCCTCACGCCCTGCCATGCAAAGGCATGAGATGATGCGTTTGACCCTGAGGGAGGCTACAAAGGCCTGAGACACCACGTATCCAAAGCCCTCTGGCAATGCACAGCGCATGGACTCTTCTCTACAAACCCACTTAGGACCACTGAAGCGACGTCGACGTGGACTAGGTGCCTCGCTAGATGACCAGGGGCCAGAGAGCTGCCCAAAACCTCAGCGACCACAGGGCAAGGCAAGGAGCCCCCGTGCAGGCCCAGCAGCCCTTGGGCACTGGCTGGAGGCCCCAGGCCTCCACAAAGCCCTACTGAGGCAAGGTGACCACATGAAGACAGGCCTGAGGTGACGCCATGAGGACAGGCAACCTGTCGTGCCCACTCTACCATATGGCCCTTGGACTGTGGGTGGAACAGTCCTAAACAAGCGGTGCCCACGCCCTGCCGAGAGCCAGTAAAACAGCCAATGGAATGCAGGACATGCTACTGCCAAGGAAACTGGTGTGTCCATGGCCAGCGTGCTTCATGGGCATAGCCTCCAGGACACATGCCATCACTTGGGCTACCTTGCCCACGTCCATGTCCTTGAATCCTCATCACTGTAGGGAAAGTCTTGCACTGCTGCCCTCGAAAGGGACTCCCACATCGGGGGCTGGGATCCTCAGCGAGGACAATCACACATGGTGTGCTCGTCACAGGCATCCACATTGTGGGACCTAAGATAGGGCCTCTTGTCAGAGTTACAGGCACAACACAGTGGCTCTGACATAGGCGCATGGCCACAGTCCCATAGGAGAGTGGCACACACAAAGGAGGACCAGTGCCCTTCCCAAGGAGAGCAAGACATGAGCCACGACACAGGGCTGTGCCTGACTGCTATCAGGGCCCAGAGCCTTACCCACACAGCCTGCAGGCTAGCCCAGAGAAGTCTTGTGCCCACAAAACAGGAAGGTGCCACCGCAGGCATTGAATCAAGGGTCGCCCATGCTGGAAGCCTTCACACAAGAGCCCTGTCCTCTAGGAGTCATGATCCCCACAGCCAGGATCTGCAAGGCCACCTGACAAAGTGAGAGCCGGCCAGGGTGGATGGCCAGCATACATCTCACAGATTCAGAGGAGACACCTGGGAGAGCCCTTCCTCGGGAAAGTAGTGGCTAGGGGCACATCAGACAGAGCCCTTGGCACCATCTCCACGTGTCCCCTTAGGGCCGATAAGTCGCACCCTGGTGGGTAGGTAGTAGGGCCTCACAACACTCACCAAGCACTGACCTGTTAGTGTCGCAACACCACCCAAGTATATGGAGGCTGCCGGCTGCTTGCACCCACCGGTCCTGCAGTCCTCCCCAGGCCCTGCCATTCCCATGCAGGCCATTGGCCAGCAGAGCATCAACACTCCTGGCCTGAGCATGTAGTACGAGCTCTGCCAGATCACCATGCATGTGTGGTGTGTGCGTGTCTGTGTGTGTATGTGTGTGTGTTTGTATGTGTGCCTCTCTGGCCTAAGAGACATTCAGGTGCTGTCAAGGGCAGTGGTCCTTTCTGGTGCTTTTGGCATCTTCCTGCATCCCTATGTAGCGCTCAGTTGTCAAACCTGGGACAGAGGACGTGGGTAAATATCGCTGCTTGCCCATCGGAGGCCCATCTCCAAATACACAGTGCCTGGCCCTGAAAGTGTGGCTCCACATATACCGCCAGGAGATCTACCTCAATCATTGGCCTGGCCGACTTCCTCTGGACAGACGCTCTCAAGGCTGTGCCAACAATGCTCAATGTGACTCCTACCTCTTGGCTACTGGCTGTCCGACACACCTCCAAAGCCCAGCCATGCCATGGACTCCATGCTGTGGACTCCCACCCAAGGAGGGCACACACCTCCTGGGCCCTCAGGATTCCCCGAGACTCTCCGATCCCAAGGCCCTTAAGTGGTGGTGCTGGTGGTGGTGGTGGTTGAGTGAGAGGCACGGCCAAGGTGAAGCTCTCCCCCACTCCTACCTTCCCTGGGGAAGACAATGTACTGGACTTCAGTTTTGATGAGAACGATAGTAGGGAGTTCTCACACATTTTGTTCAGCTTTTCCAAGAAATGAAGATTGAGGGAGTCATCATCGATCTGAGCACTTTCTGGAATGCCTGGCAAATTGAACATGCAGGCTGGATGGCTCATGGGGACTCCCCGTGGCCTCAGCACCCCCCCCAGTACCCTGGAGACCATCCAGAGCTATGCCCCTGAGCAAGAGTCACAGGCAATCCTCTTAGGGAGCCATTGCCCCTCACTACGAGGCACAAGCCAAGTGGCAGGCCTGCAGATTGGCCCAGGACCTTCTATGCCCTTTTGCTCAATTTGAGACAATGAAAGGCTTACCTGCATAGCCATCCATGCATAGGCTCCCCACCCTAGACCAATCATCTTCCATAGGTCCTGCCATAACCCATTGCACCTGCAAGGAAAGGAAGGATTTCTTCTCTGGGCAGACGGCAAGCCTGGCTTGGCCTCCGCACCTATGGAAGGGTGGAGAAAACACACCAAGGTATCACAAATGCACCCAGGTGTTCAGCTGGCCAGAGCGTTCCAAATAGTTCTGTGGGGATGCCTTGCATCTGCCTGTGCTGTCCCTCTATCCCAAAGGGCTGGCTGCACATGGGTGAGATGCCATTGTCTATGGTAAGTCCATGCATGGGGATATGCCTCTGTCTCATGTGTGTCTAGGAATTTCTGTGTGAGTGCATGGCAATGTGTCTGGTAAGGCCATGTTCCATGAGTGGGGTGTGTGTGTGCCTGTGTATGAGGGACCCTCTGTGGGTGGGTTAGAGTGTGTGTGCTTCCGTGTGATTCTTGGGTTTATTAGCAGGTGTGAGCGTGTGTGCGTGTGCAGGGTAGGCTGGCAGGCTGGGTGGCCGTGGCACAGGTGCTCACGTATGGAGTCACCTCCACAAAGCACATGGCCCATACAGGGATCCATGGCCTCAGACCCTGCCATGCAATGGCACAAAATGACACAATTGACCCTGGTTACAATTGCCTGAGACACCATGTGTCCAAAGCCCTCTGGCAACGCACAGGAAAACAACTCTCCTCCAAAAATCCACTTTTGACTGTCGAAGCGATGTTGTGGACTAGGTCAATCCATTGGGGTCAGATGCAGCATGAAATCTCAGTAATCATGTGGCAAATCAATGACCATGGTGCAGGCTGTTAGGCCTCCAGGGCTGGCTGCATGCCTCAGGCCTCCACAAAGTCTACTGATGTAAGGTAGCTATGCGAAGGTCGGCCAGGCGACCCATCCCGCTCACTCAACAACATGGCTCTTGGTGTGCAAGCAAAACAGACCTAGGCAAGTGGTTCCCATGCCCCACCTAGAGCCAGTGCAACAGTTGACGGAATTCAGGGTGCACTACTGCCAAAGGACCTGGAATGTCCCTGGCTATTGTGCTTAGTGGGCACGGCCTCCAGGAACAGGTGCCATCAATCAGACAACCTCTACATGTCCACCTTGTTGAGTCCTCATCACTGCAGGGAAAATATCTCACCACTGCCCTCAAAAGGGACTCCTGCATCAGGGACAGGGATCCTCAGTGAGGACAGCAACATGCAGCATGTTCTTCACAGGCATCCACATTGTGGGGTCAAGGCAGGGCCCATCCATTGGCAGACACAGGCACAACATAGTGGCCCTGGCACAGGGGCATGGCCTCAGTCACGAAGGAGAGAGGCACGCACAAAGGAGGACCAGTGCCCTTCCACAGGAGAGGGGGACATGGGCCAAGCTCCACGGACACGACATGGGGCTGCGCCTGACTGCTATCAGGGTCCCTGTGGCCTGTCCTGCATGGTCTGCAGGCTAGCGCAGAGAAGACTTTTGCCCACAAAACAGGAAGGAGCCACCCCAGACACTGAATCAAGGGCTGTCCTGGGTATATGCCTTCACACACGAGCCCCATGCCCTAGGAGGCAATGTCCAAACAGCCAGGTTCCGTGAGTCCAGCGGGTGAAGCTAGGGCCAACCAGGGTGGCGATGGTGGGCACACGTCTAAAAGACACAGGGTAGATGCCCAGGAGAGTACTTATTTGGGAGAGTAGTAGACAGGGGCACATTGGAGAGAGCCCTCGGCACCATTGAAGGCTGCTCCTAAGGGCCATAAGTCATAGTCCATGTGGGCAGGTGGTGGGGCCACACACAGCTCACCAAGCAGTGACTGGTTGGTGTTGGAACACCACCCAAGTGTAGGGAGACTACTGGCTGTTCTATCGACCCAAACTGTGGACTCCCCAGACCCTACCATTCCCATCCATCCCAGGGGCCAGCAGAGCATCTATACTCCTGATGTGAGTGTATACCATGAGCTCTGCTGGAACTCCTTGTACGTGTGGTGTGTTTGTGTGTGTGTGTGCATGCCTGTGTCTGCATCTGTGACTGTGTGTGGGGGGGGTGTATGTGACTGCATATGCGTTTGTGTGTCTCCATGTGTGTGCAAGTCTGTGCATAGGTGTGCGCGTGTGTGTTGTGAGTGTGTGCTTCTCTGCCCTGAAACACATTCAGGCACTGTCAAGTGCATTAGCCCTACCTGGTGCCTCTCCTGTCTTCCCCCAGGCCTGCGAAGCTCTCAGCTACAACCTGGGATAGAGGCCTCGGGCAAAGATTGCCGCTTGCCCAGAGGGGAGTCCACCTGGAAACCCACGGTGCCTGGCCCTGAAAGGGGGGTACCGGACACACTGCCAGGAACTCTGGCTCAATTATCAGTCTGGCTGACTTGCTCCAGCATGGAACCTCTCCAGGCCATGCCAACATTGCCCAACGCGACTCCTACAGCTTGGCTGCCAGTTGTCTGAGACGCCTTCAAAGCCGGGACATGCCTCAGAAGACTACCAAGCTGAGGACTCCCATCTAAGGAGAGCTTTCTGGGCCCTCAGCCCTGCATGAGGCTCTCCGATTCCAAGGCCCTTGGGTGGAGATGGTGGTGGTGGTGGTGGTGGTGGTATTTGCGAGCATGTGGCATGACCAAGGACAAGCTAGCTGTCCCTCACTCCTACCTTCTCTGGGAGAGACAACATGCTGGACCTCAGTTTTGATGAGAATGACAGTAGGGAGTTCTCACTCATTTTGTTCAGCTTTTCCAAGGAATGCAGATTGAGGGAGTCATCATCAATCTGAGCACTTGCTGGGCTGCCTGGCAAATTGAACCACGCAGGCTGGACAGGTCGTAGGGTAGTACCCGAGGCCTCAGCACCCTCCAGCAAGCTGGAGACCATTCAGAACTACGGCCCTGAGCAAGAGGCATGGGCATTCCACTCGGGGAGCTATCACCCCTCTCCATGAGGCACAAGCCAACTGGCAGGCCACAGGCAGATCTAGGACCTTCTAGTCCCATCATCTCACTTTGAGATGACAAAAGGCTTACCCACATAGCGATCTGTGTGCAGGGTCCCCCGCCCCGGGCCACTCTTCTTCCAGAAATCCCACATCATCCCTCCACACCTCCAAGGAAAGGAAGGTCTTCTTCTCTGAGTCAATGGAGTGCCTGGCTTGCTCTCCTCACCTGAGGAATGGTGGAGAAAACATAAGAATGCATCACAAATGCACTCAGGTGCTCAGCTGGCCAGAGTGGTCCAAACAGTTGCGTGGGGGAAGCTTTGCATCTGCCTGTGCTGTCCCTCTGTCCCACAGGGCTAGCTTCTCGTCGGTGAGATGCCACGGGCCCACGTCAGCCCACACATGGGGATGTGCCTCTGTTTCATGTGTGTCTAAGAATTTTCTTGTGAATGCATGACAATGTGTCTGGCAAGGCCACGTGTCATGAGTGGGGACAGATGTGCATCTGTGTATGAGGGGCCCTCCGTGCTGTTTCATTGTGCATCAGTGTGACTCTGTGAGTTTATTAGCAGGTGTGCACGTGCGTGCATGTGCTAGACAGGCTGGCAGGCTGGGCAGCCATGGCAGAGGTGCTCACGTGTGGTGTTCATCTCCACAAACCACATGGGCCATCCATGGATATGTTGCCTCAGACCCTGCCACACCACAGCATGAATTGACGTGATTTACCCAATGGGAGAATGCAGGTCAGACAGTACATGTCCAATGCTCTGGCAACACAGAGCACAATGACTCTCCTCAAAAAAGCCCACTTCCAACCGTCAAAGTGACGTTGTTGTGGACTACGTCACCTTGTTAGCTGTCTTGGTGTCAAAGCCCAGCATGAAATCTCAGTGAAAATGGATCAAGGCAATGAGTCCTGATGCAGGCTGGGAGCCCAGGGGGATGGCTTCACGCCTCAGGCCTCCAGAAGCCCTAGTGAGCCAAGGGAGCAATACAAAGGTTGGACAGGTGACTCGTCCCACTCGCTCGACAATACGACTCGACAATATGACTCTTCGTATGTGGGCAGAACAGCCTTAGGCAAGCAGTGCCCATGCCCCAACAAGAGCAAGTAGCAACAGCTGACGGAAACCACGGTGTGCTACAGCCAAGGACATTGGCATGCCTAAGGCCATTGTGCTTCATGAGCATGGCCTCCAGGAACATGTGCCATCACTCGTGCTGCCATGTCCACGTCCATGTCCTTGAGTCCTCATCGCTGCAGGGAAAGTCTCTTACCACTGCCCTGGAACGGGACTCCCATGTCGGGGGCTGGAATCCTCAGTGAGGACAGCAACATGCAGTGTGCTCTTCACAGGAAGCCACATTTTAGGAGTCAAGTCAGGGCCCATTCATTGGAAGAGATAGGCGCAACATAGTGATTCTGGAGCAAGGGCATGGCTGAAGTACTGCAGATGACAGGCACAGAGAAAGGAGGACCGGTGCCCTTCCCATGAAGAGGAAGACATGGGCCAAGCTCCATGGCCACGATGTCGGGCTGTGCCTGACTGCTATCAGCATCACCAGGGCCTGTCCAGCATGGTTGAGAATCAAGCCCAGAGAAGTCTTGTGGCCACAGAACAGGAAGAAGCCACCCCAGATGCTGAATCAAGGGCTGCCATGGATGGATGCCTTCACATAGAAACCCAGAACCCCAGAAGGAAATGTCTGCATGGCCAAGGACTGCAAGTTCACTCAAAAAAGCGAGGGTTGGCCAGAATGGCAATGGCCAGCATACCTCTCACAGGCACATGGAAAATGCCCAGGAGAGCCCTTCTTTGGGAAGGTAGTGGCCAGGGGCATGTCGGGCAGAGTCCTGGGCTACATCCAAAGTAGGCCCCATAGGTTAATAAGTAGAAGCTCATGTGGGAAGGCGGTGAGACCTCTCACAGCCCACAAAGCACTGACCCGTTGGTGTTGCAACACCACCGAGTGTAGGGAGCCTGCCAGCTACACGCACACACCCATCCTGCGGACTCCAGAGGCCCTGCCATTCCCATCCATCCCAGTGGACAGCAGAGCATCTACACTTTGCCCTGAGCAAACACCACGAGCTCTGCAGGTCCTACTTGCATGTGTGGTGTGTGCATGTGTGTGTGTGTGGGTGGGTGGGTGTGCGCGCGCGTGCTTGTCTCTGCATCTTTATGTGTGTCTGTGCGTGTATTTGTCTGTGTATGCGTGTGTGTGTTCATGTGTGTGGGAGACTGTGTGTGTGGGTATGTGCGCTTCTCTGGCCTGAGACACATTAAAGGCACTGTCAAGTGCATTGGCCCTACCTAGTGTCTTTCCTGTATTCCCTCAACCCTGTGCAGCTTTTACCTGATGACCTGGAACAGAGGCCTCGAGCAAAGATTCCCACTTGCCCATATGAGAGTCCTCCTCCAAACCCATGGTGCCTGGCCCTGAAGGAGTTGCACAGCTCACACTGCCAGGAGCTCTGGATCAATCATCAGTCTGGCTGATTTGCTGTGACACAGAGCCTCTTGAGGCTGCACCAACATTGCCCAATGCAACTCCTACTGCTTGGCTCCCGGTTGTCTGAGATGCCTTCAAAGCCTAGATATGCCTCGGGGGACTACTAAGCTGAGGACTTCCATCCAAGGAGGGCACATGCCTTTTGGGCCCTCAGCCTTCCATGAGGCTCTCAGATCCCAAGGCCCTTGGGTGGAGCTGGTGGTGGAGGCTGCGAGAATGTGGCACGACCAAGGCAAAGCTAGCTGTCCCTCACTCCTACCTTCCCTGGGGAAGACAACGTGCTGGACCTGTTTTGATGAGCACGGCGGCAGGGAGTTCTCACTCATTTTGTTCAATTTTCCAAGGAAAGCAGATTGAGGGAGTCATGATCCATTGGAGCACTTCCTGGGCCGACTGGCAAACTGAACCAAGCAGGCTGGATGGCTCATAGGGGACTCCCCGAGGCCTCAGCACCCTCTAGCACCCTGGAAACCCTCCAAACTTCACCCCTGAGCAAGAGGCCCAGGCAATCCTCTCAGAGAACCATTGCCCCTTGCCATGAGGCACAAGCCCACTGGCAGGACGGTGGCCAACCCAGAATCTTCTAGTCCAATTCGCTCACTTTGAGACAATGAAAGGCTTACCCACATACCGATCCATGCGCAGGCTCCCCACCCTGGGCCACTCTTCTTCCAAAGGTGCGCCATCATGCTTGTGCAACTCCAAAGAAAGAAAGTTCTGTTTTTTTTAGTCAACAGCGAGCATGGCTTGGACTCCTCACCTGAGGAATGGAGGAGAAATCACACAATTATGTCACAAATGCACCCAGGTGCTCAGCTGGCGAGAGTGGTCCAAACAGTTACGTGGGAAACATTAGCAGGAGTGTGTGTGTGTGCATGTGCAGGGCAGGAAGGCTGGCTGGGCGGCTGGGGAACATGGCCACAGTACTGCAGGTGAGAGGCACAAATAAAGGACGACCAGTGCCCTTCCTATGAAGAGGAAGACGTAGGTCAATCTCCAAGGCCAAAACATGGGGCTGGGCCTGACTGCTATCAGGGTCCCTGTGGCCTATCCTGCATGGTGTGCAGGCTACCCCAGAGAAGACTTGTGCCCTCAGAGCAAGGAGTCACCGCGAATGCTGAATCAAGGGCCTCCCTGGGTGAACGCATTTACACAGGAGCCCCCCCGCAGCCCAGGAGGCAAGCTCTGCACAGCCAGGGGTCTGCAAGGCTAACTGGCGAAGTGAGGGCTGACCAGGGTTACAATGGCTGGCATACCTCTCACAGGCAAAGGGTAGACACCCAGGAGAGCGCTTCTTCAGAAAAGTAGTAGTCCAGGGGTGGGTCACAAAGAGCTCTCTGCACGATTGCCAGGCAGCCCATTAAGGCCATTAAGTCTCAGCCCATGGGGACGGTGGTGGGGCTACACACAGCCTAACAAAGCACTGACCTGTTGGTTTTTGCAACACCATCCAAATTTAGAGAGGCCACTGGCTGCCCGCACCAAACCTGGTGGAGAGCCTGGGCCCTACAATTCCCATTGATACCAGTGGACAGCAGAGTGTCAACACTCCTGCCTTGAACATACACCATGAGCTCTGCTGCATCTCCTTGCATGTGTGGTGGTGTGCGTCTGTGTGTACGCGCGTCTGTGTTTGTGTATGCGTGTGTATGTGGGTGTTCATGTGTGGGGTGCGAGACTGTGTGTGTCTGTCCTGGTCTGGGCTCAGATGAGTTTCAGGCTCAGTCAAATGCATTACGGTCCCCTCGTGGTGCCTCTCCTGTCTCCCCCCAACCATATTCAGCTCTCATTTGAAAACTCGGGACAGAGGCCTCGGGCAAAGATAGCTCCTTGCCTGGATGATAGTCCACCTGTAACCCCATGACACGTGACCCTGAAAAGGGGGGGAGCTGCACACAACGCCAGAATTTCTGGCTCAATCATCAGACTGGCTTATGTACTCTGGCACAGACACTTTCGAAGCCCTGCCAAATGCCATCTAATGCAAACTCCTACTGCTTGGCAGCTGGCTATCTGAGATGCTGCTAAAGCCCAGCCATGCCACGGAGAACCATGAAGCCGATGACTCCCACCAAGGAGAGCATTATGTTTTTCTGGGCCCTCAGCCCTCCACCAGGCCTCTGATTGCAAGGCCCTTGGGGTGGAGATGGAGGTGTTGGTGGTGTGCCTTTTGAGCATGTGGGCAGGAACAAGGAGAAGCTGTCCCTTACTCCTACCTTCCCCTGGAGAAACAACGTGCTGGACCTCAGTTTCGATGAGAACGATTGGTAGGGAGTTCTCACTCATTTTGTTCAGCTTTTCCAAGGAATGCAGATTGAGGGAATCATCATCGATCCAAGCACTTTCTTGGCCTCCTGGTAATTGAACTATGCAGGCCGAACAGCTCATAGGGTCTCCCTGTGGCCTCAGCACCCTCCAGGACCCTGGAGACCTTCCACAGCTATGCCCCTGAGCAAGAGGCATGGCCAATCTTTGGGGATCCATCACCTGCTTGCCATGAGCACAAGCAAACTGGCAGGTCCACTCACTGGCCCAGGACCTTCTAGTCCCATTGGCTCTCACTTTAAGAGGTAATGAAAGGCCATGCAGGTTCCATGTCCTGGACCACTCTTTTTCCACAGGTCCCGCCATCTATCATCTACCAAACCTCCACAGGAAAGGAATGGTCTTCTTCTCCGTGTCAACAGCAAGCCTGGCTAGGCCTCAAAACCTGAGGAAGTGTGGAGAAATCAGACGAATGTGTGACAAACGCATCCAGGTGCTCAGGTGGACTGAGCATTCTGAATGGTTTCTGTGGGGGAAGCTGTGCATCTGCCTGTGCTGTTCCTCTGTCCCACAGGACTAGGACTAGCTGCTTGTCGATGAGATGTCATGGGCCCACACCATCCCACAACGTGGTGATGTGTCTTTGTCTCACGTGTGCCTAGGGATTTCCCATTCTGAGTGTATGACAATGTGTCTGGTAAGGCCACGTGCCATGAGTGGGGATGTGCATGCGTCTGTTTGTGTGGGGCCCTCTGTGGGTGTGTTTGAGTGTGTGTACATCAGCGTGACTCTATGGGTTTATTTAGCAAGGTTGTGCACATGTGTGGGGTGGGGTGGGGGGGGTGTTGTGGCGTGGGGGTGTGGGCAGGCTGGCAGGCTGGCCATCCGTGGCTCAGGAGCTCATGTTTAGAGTTCATCAGCGCAAAGTACAGCGGGCAATCCGGGGATCCGTGGGGGGGGACCCTGCCAGTTAATGGCACCAGATGACGGGACTGATCTCAGGGGAGCGTTGCAAAGCCCTGAGACACCACGTGTCCGAAGCCCTCTGGCAAATACACAGCACAAGGACTCTCCTCCAGAAAACCCACTTTTGACCGGGGGGGAAGCAATGTCAATGTGGATTAGGTCGCCCCATTAGCTGAGCCGGGTCCGGGGCGGGGGGGCATGAAACATCAGGGCCCCGATGGGGGGGAAGGCAACAAGCCCTGTGCAGGGCAGCAGGCCTCGGGTAATGGATGCACGCCTCAGGCTTCACGAAGCCCTATGAGGTGAGAGGTGGCCACATGAAGTTTGGACAGGCGGGCACTGGGTCCCACACACGACAATTTGGCTCCTGCTGTGTGCGGGGAGAACAGCCCTAGGCAAGTGGTGCCCATGATACACTAAGAGCCAAAGGAACAGCCGATGGCACCGGGGGGTGTACTACCAACAAGTGGAAACTGGCATTTCCGCAACCACCATTGTGCTTCATGGGCTGGCTGGCCTCTGGGAACACGCGCCGTTAGTCGGGCTGCCGCGGTCCGGGTCCATGTCCTGGAGTCCTCATCACTGCAGGGAAAGTCACCACTGCCCTCGAAAGGGACTCCCAGCGTCGGGGGCTGGGATCCTCAGCAAGAACAGCAAGGTGGACACGCTCTTCACAGGCATGGGGGGGTGGTGGGGATCCACATTGTGGGTCCATTGGCAGAGACAGGAAACATCAGTGTTGCAGCACACAGGCGCAACAGAATGACTCTGATGGGCAGGGGCACTATGGCTACAGTACTGCACTGGTGAGAGGCACACATAAAGGCGGACCAGTGCCCCTCCCACCAAGAGAGATTGGGGCCAAGCCCCACAGCCTTGGACAAGCTGGGCTCCGCCTGCCTACTATCGGGTCCCTGTGGCCTGTCCTGCATGGTCTGCAGGCTGGCCCACAGAAGTCTTGTGCCCACAGAGCAGGAAGGAGCCAATCGGATGCTGAATCAAGGGCTGGGCCATGGGTGGACACCTTTACACAGGAGCCCCGGCAGGCCCAGGAGGACAAGGTCTGCACATGGCCAGGGTCTGCAAGGCCCCAGGGGGGGTCAACCAGGGGGCAATGGCCAGGGGGCTATCCAACCCCACTGGAACAGTTTGTAGACACGCAGGTTAGAATGACCCTTTTTTTTTAGGAAGTGCAGTGGCCAGGGGCGGGGGACAGACAGACCCTCAGCACCATCGCCAGGGGCCCCTGAAGGCCATGGTAAATCACCAGGGGCCCATGGGGAAGTTGGAATGTGGTGGGGGGCCCAAACAGCTCAGAAAGCTCTGACACCTTGGGTTTTCCCGACAATGCATCCAGGTTTGTGGGGTGGCCACCAGCTGCCCTGCCCACACACACGTTTCCTGCGGACGCCCTTGGCCCTGCCATTCCCATTCATCCCAGGGGCCACTGCAGAAAGCTTCTACACGCCTGCCCTGAACGTACACCATGAGCTCTGCTGGACCTCCTGGCATGTTTGCTGTGTGTGTCTGTGCTTGTGTGGGTGTATGTGTTTTGTGTGTAGACTGGTATACTGTGTGGGGGGGGGTTTGTGTGTGGGGGTGGGTGTGCATGGGGGTCTCTTGTGTGTCTCCATCCTCGTCTGGGGGGGGATGAATTAGGCACTGTCAAATGCACCGGCCCCATCTGGTGTCCTCTCCTGTCCTCCCGCAACCCTGTTCAGCTCTCAGCTGAAACTTGGGACAAGAGGGCATCGGGCAGAGATTGCTGATTGCCGGTCGGGAGTCCACCTGTACAAACCATGGCGGCGTCTGGCCCTGAAAGGGGGGGCACGGCACACACTGCCAGGAGTACTGGCTCAATGATCAGCCTAGCCTACGTGCTCCAGCATAGAAGCTTTCGAGGCCTCGCCAAACCACCTAATGCAACTCTTACTGCTTGGCTGCTGGCCACCTGAGACGCCACCAAATCCCAACCAGCCATGTCATGGAGGACCACCAAGGCTGGGACTCCCACCCAAAGGAGGGCATACGTTTTTTTGGACTCCTCAGCCCTCCGTCAAAGCTCTAAGATCCCAAGACCCTTGGGTGGAGAATCTGGTGGTGGGGTTGGGTCGGTGGTGTTGGAGGTGGATTGCAAGCAGGTGGCACGGTGTCACTCACTTTTTGCCTTCCCCTGTGGGAGAGACAAGGTGCTGGACCTCAGAGTTGATGAGAACGACGGCAGGGAGTTCTCACTCATTTTGTTCAGCTTTTCCAAGGAATGCAGATTGAGGGAGTCATCATCGATCCAAGCACTTGCTCGGCATCCTTGGTATATTGAACTACGGCTGGGCTGAACAGCTCACAGGGTCTCCCCGTGTGGCCTCAGCACCCTCCAGCAAAATGGAGGTCATCCACAGCTTATGCCCCTGAGGGGTTGCTTAGGCAAACTTCCTGAGATCCAACGGCATCGCCATGAGCACAACCCAGCTGGCAGGTCCGGGCAGGGCCATCTCAGGACCTTCTAGTCGCCATCAGTACAATTTGAGACAACAAAAGCTTACCTACTTCATCGGGAGTGATCCCACAACAGGTTCCCGTCCTGGGCAGTATCTTCTTCCAGAGGGCCCGCCCCGTCATCATCTCTCCACACCACTCCAAAGGAAAGGAAGGTCTACTTCTCCGTGGAGGCCACAGGAAGCCTGGCTAGGCCTCGGGACCTGAGGAGGAGTGGAGAAAAATGGGTGAATGAATGCAAAGACGCACCCGGGCCAGGCGCAGAGATGGCCTGAGCATGGTTGGAACAGTTCCAAGGGAAGCGTTGCATCTGCCTGTGGGGACCAGTGTCCCCTCTGTCCCACAGGGGGCCCTGCTCTCTCAGTACCTTGGCACAGGCCCATGTCATCCAATCCACACAGGTTGATGGAGGGATGCCTCTTGTTCTGTGTAGGTACCCTGTGTGTGGTTAGGAATTTCCAATTGTGAGTGTATGACAAAAAATCTGGTAAGAGCACGCAACATGTTAGGGCTGTGGGTTGCTTTCTGTGTGGGGCCCTCTGTGGGTGTGTTTGAGTGTGTGTATGGGGCAGTGTGACTCTGATGGGTTGGTACAAGCAGGTGTGCACATGTGGCTGCGTGTGCAGCGGAGGGAAAGTACCAGGCTGGGTGTGGAGGTCTGGCCATCCGTGGCTTAGGAGCTCTCGATCAGTGTGGAGTTCATCACGTGCAAAGTACACGGGCATTCCATCATCCGTGATCACACCCTGCCCACGTAATAGCATGAGATGACGGGACTGCCCTCAGGGGACGTTGCAAAGCCCTGAGACACCACGTGTCCGAAGCCCTCTGGCAAAGCACAGCACAAGGACTCTCCTCCAAAAACCCACTTTCGACCTTCGAAGCGATGTCGATGTGGATTACGTCGCCCCATTAGCTGAGCCGGGTCCGGGCGCAGCATGAAACCTCAGCGGCCACGGGGAAAGGCAACGAGCCCTGTGAGGGCAGCGGGCCTCAGGTAATGGATGCACGCCTCAGGCCTTCACGAAGCCCTATGAGAAGAGGTGGCCACACGAAGGTCGGACAGGCGACTGGTCCCACACACATGACAATTTGGCTCTTGGCGTGCGGGCAGAACAGCCCTAGGCAAGTGGTGCCCGTGCTACACCGAGAGCCAAAGAACAGCCGACTGAAGCGGGGGTGCGCTACTGACAAGGGAACTGGCATCGCAACCACCATTGTGCTTCACGGGCTCGGCCTCTGGGAACACGCGCCGTTAGTCGGGCTGCCGCATCCGGGTCCATGTCCTGAGTCCTCATCACTGCAGGGAAAGTCACCACTGCCCTCGAAAGGGACTCCCACGTCGGGGCTGGGATCCTCAGCAAGAACAGCAACACGTGACACGCTCTTCACAGGCATCTATATTGTGGGACTCAAAGGAGGGCCTGTCCATTGGCAGAGACAGGCTAAACACAGGTGCACAGGTGGTGTTTAGACTCTGGTGCAGGGGCATGGCTACATTACTATCGGTGAGAGGCACACATAAAGGAGAACCAGTGCCTTCCCACGAAGAGGAGGACAAGGGCCAAGCCCCACAGCCTTGACAAGAGGCTCCGCCTGCCTACTATCGGGTCCCTGTGGCCTGTCCTGCAAGGTCTGCAGCCTGGCCCACAGAAGTCTTGTGCCCACAGAGCAGGAAGGAGCCAATCCGGATGCTGATCAAGGGCTGCCCTGGGTGGATGCCTTTACACAGGAGCCCGGCAGCCCAGGAGGCAAGGTCTGCACGGCCAGGGTCTGCAAGGCCCAGCTGGGACAACCAGGGTGGCAATGGCCGGCACGGCTATCCCAGGAACAGTGTAGACACGCAGGAGAGACCCTTTTTGGGAAAGGAGTGGCCAGGGGCGGGTCGGACAGAGCCCTCGGCACCATCGCCAGGCGGCCCCTTAAGGCCGTAAATCACAGCCCATGGGGAAGTTGGAATGTGGTGGGGCCTCAAACAGCTCAGAAAGCTCTGACACCTTGCTTTTCCCGACAGCATCCAGGTGTAGGGAGGCCACCAGCTGCCCTGCCCACACACACGTTTCCTCCAGACGCCCTTGGCCCTGCCATTCCCATTCTTCCCAGTGGCCACCAAAGCTTCTACACTCCTGCCCTGAACGTACACCATGAGCTCTCCTGGACTTCCTGGCGTGTCTGTGTGTGTGTGTGTGTGTGTGTGTGTGTGTGTGTGTGACTGTATACGTGCTTCTGTATGTTTGTATGTGTATTCGTGTGTGCATGCGAGTTGTGTGTCTCCATCCTCGTCTGGCCTCACATGAATTACGGCTCTATCAAATGCACCGAACCCATCTGGTGTCTTTCCTGTCCTCCCGCAACCCTGTTCAGCTCTCAGCTGAGAACGGGGGACAGAGGCCTCGGACAGAGATTGCTCCTTGCCGGTCGGGAGTCCACCTGTACACGGGCGGCGTCTGGCCCCGAATGGGGGCGCACCACACACCACCAGGAGTACTGGCTCAATCTTTGGCCTGGCCGACGTACTCCGACATAGATGCTCTCAAGGCCCTGCCAAAGCCACCTAACGCAACTCCTACCACTTGGCTGCTGGCTGTCTGAGACACCACCAAAGCCCAGCCATGTCATGGAGGACCACCAAGTCGAGGACTCCCACCCAAGGAGAGCACACGTTGTTTTAGGCCCTCAGCCCTCCGCCAGGCTCTCTGATCCCAAGGCCCTTGGGTGGAGATGGTGGTGTTGGTGGTGGTGGTGGTAGTGGTGGTGGTGTTGGTGGTGGTGGTTGCAAGCGTGTGGCACGACGAAGGTGAAGCTGTCGCTCACTCCTTCCTTCCCTGGGGGAGACAAGGTGCTGGACCTCAGTTGCGATGAGAACGACGGCAGGGAGTTCTCACTCATTTTGTTCAGCTTTTCCAAGGAATGCAGATTGAGGGAGTCATCATCGATCCAAGCACTCTCTCGGCATCCTGGTATATTGAACTACGCTGGCTGAACAGCTCTTAGGGTCTCCCGGTGGCCTCAGCACCCTCCAGTACCCTGGAGACCATCCACAGCAATGCCCCTGAGCAACAGGCTTAGGCAAACTTCCTGGAGAGCCAACGTGCATGGCCAGGAGCACAAGCCAGCTGGCAGGTCCGCAGGCCATCTCAGGACCTTCTAGTGCCATCAGTACACTTTGAGACAACAAAAGCTTACCTCTGGTGATCCGTGTGCAGGTTCCCCGTCCTGGACCACTCTTCTTCCACAGGGCCCGCCATCATCTCTCCACACCACCGTGGAAAGGAAAGGAAGGTCTTCTTCTCCATGTGCACAGGACGCCTAGCTAGGCCTCGGGACCTGAGGAGGTGTGGAGAAATCAGGCGAATGCGTGACGTACCCACCCAGGCGCTCAGATGGCCTGAGCGTTCCAAACGGTTCTGTGGGGGAAGCTTTGCATCTCCCTGTGCTGTCCCTCTGTCCCACAGGGCTAGCTGCTCATCAGTGAGATGGAACGGGCCCACGTCATCCGACCCAAGGGGATGTGCCTCTGTCTCCTGTGTGTCTAGGGATTTCCTTGTTAGACTATGACAATGTTTCTGGTAAGACCGCACGCCATGAGTGGGGATGTGCATGCGTCTGTTTGTGTGGGGCCCTCTGTGGGTGTGTTTGAGTGTGTGTGCATCAGCGTGACTCTATGGGTTTCTTAGCAAGCAGGTGTGCACATGTGTGCGTGTGCAGGGCAGGCTGGCAGGCTGGCAGGCTGGCCATCCGTGGCTCAGGAGCTCATGTTTAGAGTTCATCAGCGCAAAGTACACGGGCAATCCGGGGATCCGTGGCCTCACACCCTGCCACGTAATAGCATGAGATGACGGGACTGCCCTCAGGGGACGTTGCAAAGCCCTGAGACACCACGTGTCCGAAGCCCTCTGGCAAAGCACAGCACAAGGACTCTCCTCCAAAAACCCACTTTCGACCTTCGAAGCGATGTCGATGTGGATTACGTCGCCCCATTAGCTGAGCCGGGTCCGGGCGCAGCATGAAACCTCAGCGGCCACGGGGAAAGGCAACGAGCCCTGTGAGGGCAGCGGGCCTCAGGTAATGGATGCACGCCTCAGGCCTTCACGAAGCCCTATGAGAAGAGGTGGCCACACGAAGGTCGGACAGGCGACTGGTCCCACACACATGACAATTTGGCTCTTGGCGTGCGGGCAGAACAGCCCTAGGCAAGTGGTGCCCGTGCTACACCGAGAGCCAAAGAACAGCCGACTGAAGCGGGGGTGCGCTACTGACAAGGGAACTGGCATCGCAACCACCATTGTGCTTCACGGGCTCGGCCTCTGGGAACACGCGCCGTTAGTCGGGCTGCCGCATCCGGGTCCATGTCCTGAGTCCTCATCACTGCAGGGAAAGTCACCACTGCCCTCGAAAGGGACTCCCACGTCGGGGCTGGGATCCTCAGCAAGAACAGCAACACGTGACACGCTCTTCACAGGCATCTATATTGTGGGACTCAAAGGAGGGCCTGTCCATTGGCAGAGACAGGCTAAACACAGGTGCACAGGTGGTGTTTAGACTCTGGTGCAGGGGCATGGCTACATTACTATCGGTGAGAGGCACACATAAAGGAGAACCAGTGCCTTCCCACGAAGAGGAGGACAAGGGCCAAGCCCCACAGCCTTGACAAGAGGCTCCGCCTGCCTACTATCGGGTCCCTGTGGCCTGTCCTGCAAGGTCTGCAGCCTGGCCCACAGAAGTCTTGTGCCCACAGAGCAGGAAGGAGCCAATCCGGATGCTGATCAAGGGCTGACCTGGGTGGATGCCTTTACACAGGAGCCCGGCAGCCCAGGAGGCAAGGTCTGCACGGCCAGGGTCTGCAAGGCCCAGCTGGGACAACCAGGGTGGCAATGGCCGGCACGGCTATCCCAGGAACAGTGTAGACACGCAGGAGAGACCCTTTTTGGGAAAGGAGTGGCCAGGGGCGGGTCGGACAGAGCCCTCGGCACCATCGCCAGGCGGCCCCTTAAGGCCGTAAATCACAGCCCATGGGGAAGTTGGAATGTGGTGGGGCCTCAAACAGCTCAGAAAGCTCTGACACCTTGCTTTTCCCGACAGCATCCAGGTGTAGGGAGGCCACCAGCTGCCCTGCCCACACACACGTTTCCTCCAGACGCCCTTGGCCCTGCCATTCCCATTCTTCCCAGTGGCCACCAAAGCTTCTACACTCCTGCCCTGAACGTACACCATGAGCTCTCCTGGACTTCCTGGCGTGTCTGTGTGTGTGTGTGTGTGTGTGTGTGTGTGTGTGTGACTGTATACGTGCTTCTGTATGTTTGTATGTGTATTCGTGTGTGCATGCGAGTTGTGTGTCTCCATCCTCGTCTGGCCTCACATGAATTACGGCTCTATCAAATGCACCGAACCCATCTGGTGTCTTTCCTGTCCTCCCGCAACCCTGTTCAGCTCTCAGCTGAGAACGGGGGACAGAGGCCTCGGACAGAGATTGCTCCTTGCCGGTCGGGAGTCCACCTGTACACGGGCGGCGTCTGGCCCCGAATGGGGGCGCACCACACACCACCAGGAGTACTGGCTCAATCTTTGGCCTGGCCGACGTACTCCGACATAGATGCTCTCAAGGCCCTGCCAAAGCCACCTAACGCAACTCCTACCACTTGGCTGCTGGCTGTCTGAGACACCACCAAAGCCCAGCCATGTCATGGAGGACCACCAAGTCGAGGACTCCCACCCAAGGAGAGCACACGTTGTTTTAGGCCCTCAGCCCTCCGCCAGGCTCTCTGATCCCAAGGCCCTTGGGTGGAGATGGTGGTGTTGGTGGTGGTGGTGGTAGTGGTGGTGGTGTTGGTGGTGGTGGTTGCAAGCGTGTGGCACGACGAAGGTGAAGCTGTCGCTCACTCCTTCCTTCCCTGGGGGAGACAAGGTGCTGGACCTCAGTTGCGATGAGAACGACGGCAGGGAGTTCTCACTCATTTTGTTCAGCTTTTCCAAGGAATGCAGATTGAGGGAGTCATCATCGATCCAAGCACTCTCTCGGCATCCTGGTATATTGAACTACGCTGGCTGAACAGCTCTTAGGGTCTCCCGGTGGCCTCAGCACCCTCCAGTACCCTGGAGACCATCCACAGCAATGCCCCTGAGCAACAGGCTTAGGCAAACTTCCTGGAGAGCCAACGTGCATGGCCAGGAGCACAAGCCAGCTGGCAGGTCCGCAGGCCATCTCAGGACCTTCTAGTGCCATCAGTACACTTTGAGACAACAAAAGCTTACCTCTGGTGATCCGTGTGCAGGTTCCCCGTCCTGGACCACTCTTCTTCCACAGGGCCCGCCATCATCTCTCCACACCACCGTGGAAAGGAAAGGAAGGTCTTCTTCTCCATGTGCACAGGACGCCTAGCAAGGCCTCGGGACCTGAGGAGGTGTGGAGAAATCAGGCGAATGCGTGACGTACCCACCCAGGCGCTCAGACGGCCTGAGCGTTCCAAACGGTTCTGTGGGGGAAGCTTTGCATCTCCCTGTGCTGTCCCTCTGTCCCACAGGGCTAGCTGCTCATCAGTGAGATGGAACGGGCCCACGTCATCCGACCCAAGGGGATGTGCCTCTGTCTCCTGTGTGTCTAGGGATTTCCTTGTTAGACTATGACAATGTTTCTGGTAAGACCGCACGCCATGAGTGGGGATGTGCATGCGTCTGTTTGTGTGGGGCCCTCTGTGGGTGTGTTTGAGTGTGTGTGCATCAGCGTGACTCTATGGGTTTCTTAGCAAGCAGGTGTGCACATGTGTGCGTGTGCAGGGCAGGCTGGCAGGCTGGCAGGCTGGCCATCCGTGGCTCAGGAGCTCATGTTTAGAGTTCATCAGCGCAAAGTACACGGGCAATCCGGGGATCCGTGGCCTCACACCCTGCCACGTAATAGCATGAGATGACGGGACTGCCCTCAGGGGACGTTGCAAAGCCCTGAGACACCACGTGTCCGAAGCCCTCTGGCAAAGCACAGCACAAGGACTCTCCTCCAAAAACCCACTTTCGACCTTCGAAGCGATGTCGATGTGGATTACGTCGCCCCATTAGCTGAGCCGGGTCCGGGCGCAGCATGAAACCTCAGCGGCCACGGGGAAAGGCAACGAGCCCTGTGAGGGCAGCGGGCCTCAGGTAATGGATGCACGCCTCAGGCCTTCACGAAGCCCTATGAGAAGAGGTGGCCACACGAAGGTCGGACAGGCGACTGGTCCCACACACATGACAATTTGGCTCTTGGCGTGCGGGCAGAACAGCCCTAGGCAAGTGGTGCCCGTGCTACACCGAGAGCCAAAGAACAGCCGACTGAAGCGGGGGTGCGCTACTGACAAGGGAACTGGCATCGCAACCACCATTGTGCTTCACGGGCTCGGCCTCTGGGAACACGCGCCGTTAGTCGGGCTGCCGCATCCGGGTCCATGTCCTGAGTCCTCATCACTGCAGGGAAAGTCACCACTGCCCTCGAAAGGGACTCCCACGTCGGGGCTGGGATCCTCAGCAAGAACAGCAACACGTGACACGCTCTTCACACGCATCTATATTGTGGGACTCAAAGGAGGGCCTGTCCATTGGCAGAGACAGGCTAAACACAGGTGCACAGGTGGTGTTTAGACTCTGGTGCAGGGGCATGGCTACATTACTATCGGTGAGAGGCACACATAAAGGAGAACCAGTGCCTTCCCACGAAGAGGAGGACAAGGGCCAAGCCCCACAGCCTTGACAAGAGGCTCCGCCTGCCTACTATCGGGTCCCTGTGGCCTGTCCTGCAAGGTCTGCAGCCTGGCCCACAGAAGTCTTGTGCCCACAGAGCAGGAAGGAGCCAATCCGGATGCTGATCAAGGGCTGACCTGGGTGGATGCCTTTACACAGGAGCCCGGCAGCCCAGGAGGCAAGGTCTGCACGGCCAGGGTCTGCAAGGCCCAGCTGGGACAACCAGGGTGGCAATGGCCGGCACGGCTATCCCAGGAACAGTGTAGACACGCAGGAGAGACCCTTTTTGGGAAAGGAGTGGCCAGGGGCGGGTCGGACAGAGCCCTCGGCACCATCGCCAGGCGGCCCCTTAAGGCCGTAAATCACAGCCCATGGGGAAGTTGGAATGTGGTGGGGCCTCAAACAGCTCAGAAAGCTCTGACACCTTGGTTTTCCCGACAGCATCCAGGTGTAGGGAGGCCACCAGCTGCCCTGCCCACACACACGTTTCCTCCAGACGCCCTTGGCCCTGCCATTCCCATTCTTCCCAGTGGCCACCAAAGCTTCTACACTCCTGCCCTGAACGTACACCATGAGCTCTCCTGGACTTCCTGGCGTGTCTGTGTGTGTGTGTGTGTGTGTGTGTGTGTGTGTGTGACTGTATACGTGCTTCTGTATGTTTGTATGTGTATTCGTGTGTGCATGCGAGTTGTGTGTCTCCATCCTCGTCTGACCTCACATGAATTACGGCTCTATCAAATGCACCGAACCCATCTGGTGTCTTTCCTGTCCTCCCGCAACCCTGTTCAGCTCTCAGCTGAGAACGGGGGACAGAGGCCTCGGACAGAGATTGCTCCTTGCCGGTCGGGAGTCCACCTGTACACGGGCGGCGTCTGGCCCCGAATGGGGGCGCACCACACACCACCAGGAGTACTGGCTCAATCTTTGGCCTGGCCGACGTACTCCAACATAGATGCTCTCAAGGCCCTGCCAAAGCCACCTAACGCAACTCCTACCACTTGGCTGCTGGCTGTCTGAGACACCACCAAAGCCCAGCCATGTCAGGGAGGACCACCAAGTCGAGGACTCCCACCCAAGGAGAGCACACGTTGTTTTAGGCCCTCAGCCCTCCGCCAGGCTCTCTGATCCCAAGGCCCTTGGGTGGAGATGGTGGTGTTGGTGGTGGTGGTGGTAGTGGTGGTGGTGTTGGTGGTGGTGGTTGCAAGCGTGTGGCACGACGAAGGTGAAGCTGTCGCTCACTCCTTCCTTCCCTGGGGGAGACAAGGTGCTGGACCTCAGTTGCGATGAGAACGACGGCAGGGAGTTCTCACTCATTTTGTTCAGCTTTTCCAAGGAATGCAGATTGAGGGAGTCATCATCGATCCAAGCACTCTCTCGGCATCCTGGTATATTGAACTACGCTGGCTGAACAGCTCTTAGGGTCTCCGGTGGCCTCAGCACCCTCCAGTACCCTGGAGACCATCCACAGCAATGCCCCTGAGCAACAGGCTTAGGCAAACTTCCTGGAGAGCCAACGTGCATGGCCAGGAGCACAAGCCAGCTGGCAGGTCCGCAGGCCATCTCAGGACCTTCTAGTGCCATCAGTACACTTTGAGACAACAAAAGCTTACCTCTGGTGATCCGTGTGCAGGTTCCCCGTCCTGGACCACTCTTCTTCCACAGGGCCCGCCATCATCTCTCCACACCACCGTGGAAAGGAAAGGAAGGTCTTCTTCTCCATGTGCACAGGACGCCTAGCAAGGCCTCGGGACCTGAGGAGGTGTGGAGAAATCAGGCGAATGCGTGACGTACCCACCCAGGCGCTCAGACGGCCTGAGCGTTCCAAACGGTTCTGTGGGGGAAGCTTTGCATCTCCCTGTGCTGTCCCTCTGTCCCACAGGGCTAGCTGCTCATCAGTGAGATGGAACGGGCCCACGTCATCCGACCCAAGGGGATGTGCCTCTGTCTCCTGTGTGTCTAGGGATTTCCTTGTTAGACTATGACAATGTTTCTGGTAAGACCGCACGCCATGAGTGGGGATGTGCATGCGTCTGTTTGTGTGGGGCCCTCTGTGGGTGTGTTTGAGTGTGTGTGCATCAGCGTGACTCTATGGGTTTCTTAGCAAGCAGGTGTGCACATGTGTGCGTGTGCAGGGCAGGCTGGCAGGCTGGCAGGCTGGCCATCCGTGGCTCAGGAGCTCATGTTTAGAGTTCATCAGCGCAAAGTACACGGGCAATCCGGGGATCCGTGGCCTCACACCCTGCCACGTAATAGCATGAGATGACGGGACTGCCCTCAGGGGACGTTGCAAAGCCCTGAGACACCACGTGTCCGAAGCCCTCTGGCAAAGCACAGCACAAGGACTCTCCTCCAAAAACCCACTTTCGACCTTCGAAGCGATGTCGATGTGGATTACGTCGCCCCATTAGCTGAGCCGGGTCCGGGCGCAGCATGAAACCTCAGCGGCCACGGGGAAAGGCAACGAGCCCTGTGAGGGCAGCGGGCCTCAGGTAATGGATGCACGCCTCAGGCCTTCACGAAGCCCTATGAGAAGAGGTGGCCACACGAAGGTCGGACAGGCGACTGGTCCCACACACATGACAATTTGGCTCTTGGCGTGCGGGCAGAACAGCCCTAGGCAAGTGGTGCCCGTGCTACACCGAGAGCCAAAGAACAGCCGACTGAAGCGGGGGTGCGCTACTGACAAGGGAACTGGCATCGCAACCACCATTGTGCTTCACGGGCTCGGCCTCTGGGAACACGCGCCGTTAGTCGGGCTGCCGCATCCGGGTCCATGTCCTGAGTCCTCATCACTGCAGGGAAAGTCACCACTGCCCTCGAAAGGGACTCCCACGTCGGGGCTGGGATCCTCAGCAAGAACAGCAACACGTGACACGCTCTTCACAGGCATCTATATTGTGGGACTCAAAGGAGGGCCTGTCCATTGGCAGAGACAGGCTAAACACAGGTGCACAGGTGGTGTTTAGACTCTGGTGCAGGGGCATGGCTACATTACTATCGGTGAGAGGCACACATAAAGGAGAACCAGTGCCTTCCCACGAAGAGGAGGACAAGGGCCAAGCCCCACAGCCTTGACAAGAGGCTCCGCCTGCCTACTATCGGGTCCCTGTGGCCTGTCCTGCAAGGTCTGCAGCCTGGCCCACAGAAGTCTTGTGCCCACAGAGCAGGAAGGAGCCAATCCGGATGCTGATCAAGGGCTGACCTGGGTGGATGCCTTTACACAGGAGCCCGGCAGCCCAGGAGGCAAGGTCTGCACGGCCAGGGTCTGCAAGGCCCAGCTGGGACAACCAGGGTGGCAATGGCCGGCACGGCTATCCCAGGAACAGTGTAGACACGCAGGAGAGACCCTTTTTGGGAAAGGAGTGGCCAGGGGCGGGTCGGACAGAGCCCTCGGCACCATCGCCAGGCGGCCCCTTAAGGCCGTAAATCACAGCCCATGGGGAAGTTGGAATGTGGTGGGGCCTCAAACAGCTCAGAAAGCTCTGACACCTTGGTTTTCCCGACAGCATCCAGGTGTAGGGAGGCCACCAGCTGCCCTGCCCACACACACGTTTCCTCCAGACGCCCTTGGCCCTGCCATTCCCATTCTTCCCAGTGGCCACCAAAGCTTCTACACTCCTGCCCTGAACGTACACCATGAGCTCTCCTGGACTTCCTGGCGTGTCTGTGTGTGTGTGTGTGTGTGTGTGTGTGTGTGTGTGTGACTGTATACGTGCTTCTGTATGTTTGTATGTGTATTCGTGTGTGCATGCGAGTTGTGTGTCTCCATCCTCGTCTGACCTCACATGAATTACGGCTCTATCAAATGCACCGAACCCATCTGGTGTCTTTCCTGTCCTCCCGCAACCCTGTTCAGCTCTCAGCTGAGAACGGGGGACAGAGGCCTCGGACAGAGATTGCTCCTTGCCGGTCGGGAGTCCACCTGTACACGGGCGGCGTCTGGCCCCGAATGGGGGCGCACCACACACCACCAGGAGTACTGGCTCAATCTTTGGCCTGGCCGACGTACTCCAACATAGATGCTCTCAAGGCCCTGCCAAAGCCACCTAACGCAACTCCTACCACTTGGCTGCTGGCTGTCTGAGACACCACCAAAGCCCAGCCATGTCAGGGAGGACCACCAAGTCGAGGACTCCCACCCAAGGAGAGCACACGTTGTTTTAGGCCCTCAGCCCTCCGCCAGGCTCTCTGATCCCAAGGCCCTTGGGTGGAGATGGTGGTGTTGGTGGTGGTGGTGGTAGTGGTGGTGGTGTTGGTGGTGGTGGTTGCAAGCGTGTGGCACGACGAAGGTGAAGCTGTCGCTCACTCCTTCCTTCCCTGGGGGAGACAAGGTGCTGGACCTCAGTTGCGATGAGAACGACGGCAGGGAGTTCTCACTCATTTTGTTCAGCTTTTCCAAGGAATGCAGATTGAGGGAGTCATCATCGATCCAAGCACTCTCTCGGCATCCTGGTATATTGAACTACGCTGGCTGAACAGCTCTTAGGGTCTCCCGGTGGCCTCAGCACCCTCCAGTACCCTGGAGACCATCCACAGCAATGCCCCTGAGCAACAGGCTTAGGCAAACTTCCTGGAGAGCCAACGTGCATGGCCAGGAGCACAAGCCAGCTGGCAGGTCCGCAGGCCATCTCAGGACCTTCTAGTGCCATCAGTACACTTTGAGACAACAAAAGCTTACCTCTGGTGATCCGTGTGCAGGTTCCCCGTCCTGGACCACTCTTCTTCCACAGGGCCCGCCATCATCTCTCCACACCACCGTGGAAAGGAAAGGAAGGTCTTCTTCTCCATGTGCACAGGACGCCTAGCAAGGCCTCGGGACCTGAGGAGGTGTGGAGAAATCAGGCGAATGCGTGACGTACCCACCCAGGCGCTCAGACGGCCTGAGCGTTCCAAACGGTTCTGTGGGGGAAGCTTTGCATCTCCCTGTGCTGTCCCTCTGTCCCACAGGGCTAGCTGCTCATCAGTGAGATGGAACGGGCCCACGTCATCCGACCCAAGGGGATGTGCCTCTGTCTCCTGTGTGTCTAGGGATTTCCTTGTTAGACTATGACAATGTTTCTGGTAAGACCGCACGCCATGAGTGGGGATGTGCATGCGTCTGTTTGTGTGGGGCCCTCTGTGGGTGTGTTTGAGTGTGTGTGCATCAGCGTGACTCTATGGGTTTCTTAGCAAGCAGGTGTGCACATGTGTGCGTGTGCAGGGCAGGCTGGCAGGCTGGCAGGCTGGCCATCCGTGGCTCAGGAGCTCATGTTTAGAGTTCATCAGCGCAAAGTACACGGGCAATCCGGGGATCCGTGGCCTCACACCCTGCCACGTAATAGCATGAGATGACGGGACTGCCCTCAGGGGACGTTGCAAAGCCCTGAGACACCACGTGTCCGAAGCCCTCTGGCAAAGCACAGCACAAGGACTCTCCTCCAAAAACCCACTTTCGACCTTCGAAGCGATGTCGATGTGGATTACGTCGCCCCATTAGCTGAGCCGGGTCCGGGCGCAGCATGAAACCTCAGCGGCCACGGGGAAAGGCAACGAGCCCTGTGAGGGCAGCGGGCCTCAGGTAATGGATGCACGCCTCAGGCCTTCACGAAGCCCTATGAGAAGAGGTGGCCACACGAAGGTCGGACAGGCGACTGGTCCCACACACATGACAAATTGGCTCTTGGCGTGCGGGCAGAACAGCCCTAGGCAAGTGGTGCCCGTGCTACACCGAGAGCCAAAGAACAGCCGACTGAAGCGGGGGTGCGCTACTGACAAGGGAACTGGCATCGCAACCACCATTGTGCTTCACGGGCTCGGCCTCTGGGAACACGCGCCGTTAGTCGGGCTGCCGCATCCGGGTCCATGTCCTGAGTCCTCATCACTGCAGGGAAAGTCACCACTGCCCTCGAAAGGGACTCCCACGTCGGGGCTGGGATCCTCAGCAAGAACAGCAACACGTGACACGCTCTTCACAGGCATCTATATTGTGGGACTCAAAGGAGGGCCTGTCCATTGGCAGAGACAGGCTAAACACAGGTGCACAGGTGGTGTTTAGACTCTGGTGCAGGGGCATGGCTACATTACTATCGGTGAGAGGCACACATAAAGGAGAACCAGTGCCTTCCCACGAAGAGGAGGACAAGGGCCAAGCCCCACAGCCTTGACAAGAGGCTCCGCCTGCCTACTATCGGGTCCCTGTGGCCTGTCCTGCAAGGTCTGCAGCCTGGCCCACAGAAGTCTTGTGCCCACAGAGCAGGAAGGAGCCAATCCGGATGCTGATCAAGGGCTGACCTGGGTGGATGCCTTTACACAGGAGCCCGGCAGCCCAGGAGGCAAGGTCTGCACGGCCAGGGTCTGCAAGGCCCAGCTGGGACAACCAGGGTGGCAATGGCCGGCACGGCTATCCCAGGAACAGTGTAGACACGCAGGAGAGACCCTTTTTGGGAAAGGAGTGGCCAGGGGCGGGTCGGACAGAGCCCTCGGCACCATCGCCAGGCGGCCCCTTAAGGCCGTAAATCACAGCCCATGGGGAAGTTGGAATGTGGTGGGGCCTCAAACAGCTCAGAAAGCTCTGACACCTTGGTTTTCCCGACAGCATCCAGGTGTAGGGAGGCCACCAGCTGCCCTGCCCACACACACGTTTCCTCCAGACGCCCTTGGCCCTGCCATTCCCATTCTTCCCAGTGGCCACCAAAGCTTCTACACTCCTGCCCTGAACGTACACCATGAGCTCTCCTGGACTTCCTGGCGTGTCTGTGTGTGTGTGTGTGTGTGTGTGTGTGTGTGTGTGTGACTGTATACGTGCTTCTGTATGTTTGTATGTGTATTCGTGTGTGCATGCGAGTTGTGTGTCTCCATCCTCGTCTGACCTCACATGAATTACGGCTCTATCAAATGCACCGAACCCATCTGGTGTCTTTCCTGTCCTCCCGCAACCCTGTTCAGCTCTCAGCTGAGAACGGGGGACAGAGGCCTCGGACAGAGATTGCTCCTTGCCGGTCGGGAGTCCACCTGTACACGGGCGGCGTCTGGCCCCGAATGGGGGCGCACCACACACCACCAGGAGTACTGGCTCAATCTTTGGCCTGGCCGACGTACTCCAACATAGATGCTCTCAAGGCCCTGCCAAAGCCACCTAACGCAACTCCTACCACTTGGCTGCTGGCTGTCTGAGACACCACCAAAGCCCAGCCATGTCAGGGAGGACCACCAAGTCGAGGACTCCCACCCAAGGAGAGCACACGTTGTTTTAGGCCCTCAGCCCTCCGCCAGGCTCTCTGATCCCAAGGCCCTTGGGTGGAGATGGTGGTGTTGGTGGTGGTGGTGGTAGTGGTGGTGGTGTTGGTGGTGGTGGTTGCAAGCGTGTGGCACGACGAAGGTGAAGCTGTCGCTCACTCCTTCCTTCCCTGGGGGAGACAAGGTGCTGGACCTCAGTTGCGATGAGAACGACGGCAGGGAGTTCTCACTCATTTTGTTCAGCTTTTCCAAGGAATGCAGATTGAGGGAGTCATCATCGATCCAAGCACTCTCTCGGCATCCTGGTATATTGAACTACGCTGGCTGAACAGCTCTTAGGGTCTCCCGGTGGCCTCAGCACCCTCCAGTACCCTGGAGACCATCCACAGCAATGCCCCTGAGCAACAGGCTTAGGCAAACTTCCTGGAGAGCCAACGTGCATGGCCAGGAGCACAAGCCAGCTGGCAGGTCCGCAGGCCATCTCAGGACCTTCTAGTGCCATCAGTACACTTTGAGACAACAAAAGCTTACCTCTGGTGATCCGTGTGCAGGTTCCCCGTCCTGGACCACTCTTCTTCCACAGGGCCCGCCATCATCTCTCCACACCACCGTGGAAAGGAAAGGAAGGTCTTCTTCTCCATGTGCACAGGACGCCTAGCAAGGCCTCGGGACCTGAGGAGGTGTGGAGAAATCAGGCGAATGCGTGACGTACCCACCCAGGCGCTCAGACGGCCTGAGCGTTCCAAACGGTTCTGTGGGGGAAGCTTTGCATCTCCCTGTGCTGTCCCTCTGTCCCACAGGGCTAGCTGCTCATCAGTGAGATGGAACGGGCCCACGTCATCCGACCCAAGGGGATGTGCCTCTGTCTCCTGTGTGTCTAGGGATTTCCTTGTTAGACTATGACAATGTTTCTGGTAAGACCGCACGCCATGAGTGGGGATGTGCATGCGTCTGTTTGTGTGGGGCCCTCTGTGGGTGTGTTTGAGTGTGTGTGCATCAGCGTGACTCTATGGGTTTCTTAGCAAGCAGGTGTGCACATGTGTGCGTGTGCAGGGCAGGCTGGCAGGCTGGCAGGCTGGCCATCCGTGGCTCAGGAGCTCATGTTTAGAGTTCATCAGCGCAAAGTACACGGGCAATCCGGGGATCCGTGGCCTCACACCCTGCCACGTAATAGCATGAGATGACGGGACTGCCCTCAGGGGACGTTGCAAAGCCCTGAGACACCACGTGTCCGAAGCCCTCTGGCAAAGCACAGCACAAGGACTCTCCTCCAAAAACCCACTTTCGACCTTCGAAGCGATGTCGATGTGGATTACGTCGCCCCATTAGCTGAGCCGGGTCCGGGCGCAGCATGAAACCTCAGCGGCCACGGGGAAAGGCAACGAGCCCTGTGAGGGCAGCGGGCCTCAGGTAATGGATGCACGCCTCAGGCCTTCACGAAGCCCTATGAGAAGAGGTGGCCACACGAAGGTCGGACAGGCGACTGGTCCCACACACATGACAATTTGGCTCTTGGCGTGCGGGCAGAACAGCCCTAGGCAAGTGGTGCCCGTGCTACACCGAGAGCCAAAGAACAGCCGACTGAAGCGGGGGTGCGCTACTGACAAGGGAACTGGCATCGCAACCACCATTGTGCTTCACGGGCTCGGCCTCTGGGAACACGCGCCGTTAGTCGGGCTGCCGCATCCGGGTCCATGTCCTGAGTCCTCATCACTGCAGGGAAAGTCACCACTGCCCTCGAAAGGGACTCCCACGTCGGGGCTGGGATCCTCAGCAAGAACAGCAACACGTGACACGCTCTTCACAGGCATCTATATTGTGGGACTCAAAGGAGGGCCTGTCCATTGGCAGAGACAGGCTAAACACAGGTGCACAGGTGGTGTTTAGACTCTGGTGCAGGGGCATGGCTACATTACTATCGGTGAGAGGCACACATAAAGGAGAACCAGTGCCTTCCCACGAAGAGGAGGACAAGGGCCAAGCCCCACAGCCTTGACAAGAGGCTCCGCCTGCCTACTATCGGGTCCCTGTGGCCTGTCCTGCAAGGTCTGCAGCCTGGCCCACAGAAGTCTTGTGCCCACAGAGCAGGAAGGAGCCAATCCGGATGCTGATCAAGGGCTGACCTGGGTGGATGCCTTTACACAGGAGCCCGGCAGCCCAGGAGGCAAGGTCTGCACGGCCAGGGTCTGCAAGGCCCAGCTGGGACAACCAGGGTGGCAATGGCCGGCACGGCTATCCCAGGAACAGTGTAGACACGCAGGAGAGACCCTTTTTGGGAAAGGAGTGGCCAGGGGCGGGTCGGACAGAGCCCTCGGCACCATCGCCAGGCGGCCCCTTAAGGCCGTAAATCACAGCCCATGGGGAAGTTGGAATGTGGTGGGGCCTCAAACAGCTCAGAAAGCTCTGACACCTTGGTTTTCCCGACAGCATCCAGGTGTAGGGAGGCCACCAGCTGCCCTGCCCACACACACGTTTCCTCCAGACGCCCTTGGCCCTGCCATTCCCATTCTTCCCAGTGGCCACCAAAGCTTCTACACTCCTGCCCTGAACGTACACCATGAGCTCTCCTGGACTTCCTGGCGTGTCTGTGTGTGTGTGTGTGTGTGTGTGTGTGTGTGTGTGTGACTGTATACGTGCTTCTGTATGTTTGTATGTGTATTCGTGTGTGCATGCGAGTTGTGTGTCTCCATCCTCGTCTGACCTCACATGAATTACGGCTCTATCAAATGCACCGAACCCATCTGGTGTCTTTCCTGTCCTCCCGCAACCCTGTTCAGCTCTCAGCTGAGAACGGGGGACAGAGGCCTCGGACAGAGATTGCTCCTTGCCGGTCGGGAGTCCACCTGTACACGGGCGGCGTCTGGCCCCGAATGGGGGCGCACCACACACCACCAGGAGTACTGGCTCAATCTTTGGCCTGGCCGACGTACTCCAACATAGATGCTCTCAAGGCCCTGCCAAAGCCACCTAACGCAACTCCTACCACTTGGCTGCTGGCTGTCTGAGACACCACCAAAGCCCAGCCATGTCAGGGAGGACCACCAAGTCGAGGACTCCCACCCAAGGAGAGCACACGTTGTTTTAGGCCCTCAGCCCTCCGCCAGGCTCTCTGATCCCAAGGCCCTTGGGTGGAGATGGTGGTGTTGGTGGTGGTGGTGGTAGTGGTGGTGGTGTTGGTGGTGGTGGTTGCAAGCGTGTGGCACGACGAAGGTGAAGCTGTCGCTCACTCCTTCCTTCCCTGGGGGAGACAAGGTGCTGGACCTCAGTTGCGATGAGAACGACGGCAGGGAGTTCTCACTCATTTTGTTCAGCTTTTCCAAGGAATGCAGATTGAGGGAGTCATCATCGATCCAAGCACTCTCTCGGCATCCTGGTATATTGAACTACGCTGGCTGAACAGCTCTTAGGGTCTCCGGTGGCCTCAGCACCCTCCAGTACCCTGGAGACCATCCACAGCAATGCCCCTGAGCAACAGGCTTAGGCAAACTTCCTGGAGAGCCAACGTGCATGGCCAGGAGCACAAGCCAGCTGGCAGGTCCGCAGGCCATCTCAGGACCTTCTAGTGCCATCAGTACACTTTGAGACAACAAAAGCTTACCTCTGGTGATCCGTGTGCAGGTTCCCCGTCCTGGACCACTCTTCTTCCACAGGGCCCGCCATCATCTCTCCACACCACCGTGGAAAGGAAAGGAAGGTCTTCTTCTCCATGTGCACAGGACGCCTAGCAAGGCCTCGGGACCTGAGGAGGTGTGGAGAAATCAGGCGAATGCGTGACGTACCCACCCAGGCGCTCAGACGGCCTGAGCGTTCCAAACGGTTCTGTGGGGGAAGCTTTGCATCTCCCTGTGCTGTCCCTCTGTCCCACAGGGCTAGCTGCTCATCAGTGAGATGGAACGGGCCCACGTCATCCGACCCAAGGGGATGTGCCTCTGTCTCCTGTGTGTCTAGGGATTTCCTTGTTAGACTATGACAATGTTTCTGGTAAGACCGCACGCCATGAGTGGGGATGTGCATGCGTCTGTTTGTGTGGGGCCCTCTGTGGGTGTGTTTGAGTGTGTGTGCATCAGCGTGACTCTATGGGTTTCTTAGCAAGCAGGTGTGCACATGTGTGCGTGTGCAGGGCAGGCTGGCAGGCTGGCAGGCTGGCCATCCGTGGCTCAGGAGCTCATGTTTAGAGTTCATCAGCGCAAAGTACACGGGCAATCCGGGGATCCGTGGCCTCACACCCTGCCACGTAATAGCATGAGATGACGGGACTGCCCTCAGGGGACGTTGCAAAGCCCTGAGACACCACGTGTCCGAAGCCCTCTGGCAAAGCACAGCACAAGGACTCTCCTCCAAAAACCCACTTTCGACCTTCGAAGCGATGTCGATGTGGATTACGTCGCCCCATTAGCTGAGCCGGGTCCGGGCGCAGCATGAAACCTCAGCGGCCACGGGGAAAGGCAACGAGCCCTGTGAGGGCAGCGGGCCTCAGGTAATGGATGCACGCCTCAGGCCTTCACGAAGCCCTATGAGAAGAGGTGGCCACACGAAGGTCGGACAGGCGACTGGTCCCACACACATGACAATTTGGCTCTTGGCGTGCGGGCAGAACAGCCCTAGGCAAGTGGTGCCCGTGCTACACCGAGAGCCAAAGAACAGCCGACTGAAGCGGGGGTGCGCTACTGACAAGGGAACTGGCATCGCAACCACCATTGTGCTTCACGGGCTCGGCCTCTGGGAACACGCGCCGTTAGTCGGGCTGCCGCATCCGGGTCCATGTCCTGAGTCCTCATCACTGCAGGGAAAGTCACCACTGCCCTCGAAAGGGACTCCCACGTCGGGGCTGGGATCCTCAGCAAGAACAGCAACACGTGACACGCTCTTCACACGCATCTATATTGTGGGACTCAAAGGAGGGCCTGTCCATTGGCAGAGACAGGCTAAACACAGGTGCACAGGTGGTGTTTAGACTCTGGTGCAGGGGCATGGCTACATTACTATCGGTGAGAGGCACACATAAAGGAGAACCAGTGCCTTCCCACGAAGAGGAGGACAAGGGCCAAGCCCCACAGCCTTGACAAGAGGCTCCGCCTGCCTACTATCGGGTCCCTGTGGCCTGTCCTGCAAGGTCTGCAGCCTGGCCCACAGAAGTCTTGTGCCCACAGAGCAGGAAGGAGCCAATCCGGATGCTGATCAAGGGCTGACCTGGGTGGATGCCTTTACACAGGAGCCCGGCAGCCCAGGAGGCAAGGTCTGCACGGCCAGGGTCTGCAAGGCCCAGCTGGGACAACCAGGGTGGCAATGGCCGGCACGGCTATCCCAGGAACAGTGTAGACACGCAGGAGAGACCCTTTTTGGGAAAGGAGTGGCCAGGGGCGGGTCGGACAGAGCCCTCGGCACCATCGCCAGGCGGCCCCTTAAGGCCGTAAATCACAGCCCATGGGGAAGTTGGAATGTGGTGGGGCCTCAAACAGCTCAGAAAGCTCTGACACCTTGGTTTTCCCGACAGCATCCAGGTGTAGGGAGGCCACCAGCTGCCCTGCCCACACACACGTTTCCTCCAGACGCCCTTGGCCCTGCCATTCCCATTCTTCCCAGTGGCCACCAAAGCTTCTACACTCCTGCCCTGAACGTACACCATGAGCTCTCCTGGACTTCCTGGCGTGTCTGTGTGTGTGTGTGTGTGTGTGTGTGTGTGTGTGTGTGACTGTATACGTGCTTCTGTATGTTTGTATGTGTATTCGTGTGTGCATGCGAGTTGTGTGTCTCCATCCTCGTCTGACCTCACATGAATTACGGCTCTATCAAATGCACCGAACCCATCTGGTGTCTTTCCTGTCCTCCCGCAACCCTGTTCAGCTCTCAGCTGAGAACGGGGGACAGAGGCCTCGGACAGAGATTGCTCCTTGCCGGTCGGGAGTCCACCTGTACACGGGCGGCGTCTGGCCCCGAATGGGGGCGCACCACACACCACCAGGAGTACTGGCTCAATCTTTGGCCTGGCCGACGTACTCCAACATAGATGCTCTCAAGGCCCTGCCAAAGCCACCTAACGCAACTCCTACCACTTGGCTGCTGGCTGTCTGAGACACCACCAAAGCCCAGCCATGTCAGGGAGGACCACCAAGTCGAGGACTCCCACCCAAGGAGAGCACACGTTGTTTTAGGCCCTCAGCCCTCCGCCAGGCTCTCTGATCCCAAGGCCCTTGGGTGGAGATGGTGGTGTTGGTGGTGGTGGTGGTAGTGGTGGTGGTGTTGGTGGTGGTGGTTGCAAGCGTGTGGCACGACGAAGGTGAAGCTGTCGCTCACTCCTTCCTTCCCTGGGGGAGACAAGGTGCTGGACCTCAGTTGCGATGAGAACGACGGCAGGGAGTTCTCACTCATTTTGTTCAGCTTTTCCAAGGAATGCAGATTGAGGGAGTCATCATCGATCCAAGCACTCTCTCGGCATCCTGGTATATTGAACTACGCTGGCTGAACAGCTCTTAGGGTCTCCGGTGGCCTCAGCACCCTCCAGTACCCTGGAGACCATCCACAGCAATGCCCCTGAGCAACAGGCTTAGGCAAACTTCCTGGAGAGCCAACGTGCATGGCCAGGAGCACAAGCCAGCTGGCAGGTCCGCAGGCCATCTCAGGACCTTCTAGTGCCATCAGTACACTTTGAGACAACAAAAGCTTACCTCTGGTGATCCGTGTGCAGGTTCCCCGTCCTGGACCACTCTTCTTCCACAGGGCCCGCCATCATCTCTCCACACCACCGTGGAAAGGAAAGGAAGGTCTTCTTCTCCATGTGCACAGGACGCCTAGCAAGGCCTCGGGACCTGAGGAGGTGTGGAGAAATCAGGCGAATGCGTGACGTACCCACCCAGGCGCTCAGACGGCCTGAGCGTTCCAAACGGTTCTGTGGGGGAAGCTTTGCATCTCCCTGTGCTGTCCCTCTGTCCCACAGGGCTAGCTGCTCATCAGTGAGATGGAACGGGCCCACGTCATCCGACCCAAGGGGATGTGCCTCTGTCTCCTGTGTGTCTAGGGATTTCCTTGTTAGACTATGACAATGTTTCTGGTAAGACCGCACGCCATGAGTGGGGATGTGCATGCGTCTGTTTGTGTGGGGCCCTCTGTGGGTGTGTTTGAGTGTGTGTGCATCAGCGTGACTCTATGGGTTTCTTAGCAAGCAGGTGTGCACATGTGTGCGTGTGCAGGGCAGGCTGGCAGGCTGGCAGGCTGGCCATCCGTGGCTCAGGAGCTCATGTTTAGAGTTCATCAGCGCAAAGTACACGGGCAATCCGGGGATCCGTGGCCTCACACCCTGCCACGTAATAGCATGAGATGACGGGACTGCCCTCAGGGGACGTTGCAAAGCCCTGAGACACCACGTGTCCGAAGCCCTCTGGCAAAGCACAGCACAAGGACTCTCCTCCAAAAACCCACTTTCGACCTTCGAAGCGATGTCGATGTGGATTACGTCGCCCCATTAGCTGAGCCGGGTCCGGGCGCAGCATGAAACCTCAGCGGCCACGGGGAAAGGCAACGAGCCCTGTGAGGGCAGCGGGCCTCAGGTAATGGATGCACGCCTCAGGCCTTCACGAAGCCCTATGAGAAGAGGTGGCCACACGAAGGTCGGACAGGCGACTGGTCCCACACACATGACAATTTGGCTCTTGGCGTGCGGGCAGAACAGCCCTAGGCAAGTGGTGCCCGTGCTACACCGAGAGCCAAAGAACAGCCGACTGAAGCGGGGGTGCGCTACTGACAAGGGAACTGGCATCGCAACCACCATTGTGCTTCACGGGCTCGGCCTCTGGGAACACGCGCCGTTAGTCGGGCTGCCGCATCCGGGTCCATGTCCTGAGTCCTCATCACTGCAGGGAAAGTCACCACTGCCCTCGAAAGGGACTCCCACGTCGGGGCTGGGATCCTCAGCAAGAACAGCAACACGTGACACGCTCTTCACAGGCATCTATATTGTGGGACTCAAAGGAGGGCCTGTCCATTGGCAGAGACAGGCTAAACACAGGTGCACAGGTGGTGTTTAGACTCTGGTGCAGGGGCATGGCTACATTACTATCGGTGAGAGGCACACATAAAGGAGAACCAGTGCCTTCCCACGAAGAGGAGGACAAGGGCCAAGCCCCACAGCCTTGACAAGAGGCTCCGCCTGCCTACTATCGGGTCCCTGTGGCCTGTCCTGCAAGGTCTGCAGCCTGGCCCACAGAAGTCTTGTGCCCACAGAGCAGGAAGGAGCCAATCCGGATGCTGATCAAGGGCTGACCTGGGTGGATGCCTTTACACAGGAGCCCGGCAGCCCAGGAGGCAAGGTCTGCACGGCCAGGGTCTGCAAGGCCCAGCTGGGACAACCAGGGTGGCAATGGCCGGCACGGCTATCCCAGGAACAGTGTAGACACGCAGGAGAGACCCTTTTTGGGAAAGGAGTGGCCAGGGGCGGGTCGGACAGAGCCCTCGGCACCATCGCCAGGCGGCCCCTTAAGGCCGTAAATCACAGCCCATGGGGAAGTTGGAATGTGGTGGGGCCTCAAACAGCTCAGAAAGCTCTGACACCTTGGTTTTCCCGACAGCATCCAGGTGTAGGGAGGCCACCAGCTGCCCTGCCCACACACACGTTTCCTCCAGACGCCCTTGGCCCTGCCATTCCCATTCTTCCCAGTGGCCACCAAAGCTTCTACACTCCTGCCCTGAACGTACACCATGAGCTCTCCTGGACTTCCTGGCGTGTCTGTGTGTGTGTGTGTGTGTGTGTGTGTGTGTGTGTGTGACTGTATACGTGCTTCTGTATGTTTGTATGTGTATTCGTGTGTGCATGCGAGTTGTGTGTCTCCATCCTCGTCTGACCTCACATGAATTACGGCTCTATCAAATGCACCGAACCCATCTGGTGTCTTTCCTGTCCTCCCGCAACCCTGTTCAGCTCTCAGCTGAGAACGGGGGACAGAGGCCTCGGACAGAGATTGCTCCTTGCCGGTCGGGAGTCCACCTGTACACGGGCGGCGTCTGGCCCCGAATGGGGGCGCACCACACACCACCAGGAGTACTGGCTCAATCTTTGGCCTGGCCGACGTACTCCGACATAGATGCTCTCAAGGCCCTGCCAAAGCCACCTAACGCAACTCCTACCACTTGGCTGCTGGCTGTCTGAGACACCACCAAAGCCCAGCCATGTCAGGGAGGACCACCAAGTCGAGGACTCCCACCCAAGGAGAGCACACGTTGTTTTAGGCCCTCAGCCCTCCGCCAGGCTCTCTGATCCCAAGGCCCTTGGGTGGAGATGGTGGTGTTGGTGGTGGTGGTGGTAGTGGTGGTGGTGTTGGTGGTGGTGGTTGCAAGCGTGTGGCACGACGAAGGTGAAGCTGTCGCTCACTCCTTCCTTCCCTGGGGGAGACAAGGTGCTGGACCTCAGTTGCGATGAGAACGACGGCAGGGAGTTCTCACTCATTTTGTTCAGCTTTTCCAAGGAATGCAGATTGAGGGAGTCATCATCGATCCAAGCACTCTCTCGGCATCCTGGTATATTGAACTACGCTGGCTGAACAGCTCTTAGGGTCTCCGGTGGCCTCAGCACCCTCCAGTACCCTGGAGACCATCCACAGCAATGCCCCTGAGCAACAGGCTTAGGCAAACTTCCTGGAGAGCCAACGTGCATGGCCAGGAGCACAAGCCAGCTGGCAGGTCCGCAGGCCATCTCAGGACCTTCTAGTGCCATCAGTACACTTTGAGACAACAAAAGCTTACCTCTGGTGATCCGTGTGCAGGTTCCCCGTCCTGGACCACTCTTCTTCCACAGGGCCCGCCATCATCTCTCCACACCACCGTGGAAAGGAAAGGAAGGTCTTCTTCTCCATGTGCACAGGACGCCTAGCAAGGCCTCGGGACCTGAGGAGGTGTGGAGAAATCAGGCGAATGCGTGACGTACCCACCCAGGCGCTCAGACGGCCTGAGCGTTCCAAACGGTTCTGTGGGGGAAGCTTTGCATCTCCCTGTGCTGTCCCTCTGTCCCACAGGGCTAGCTGCTCATCAGTGAGATGGAACGGGCCCACGTCATCCGACCCAAGGGGATGTGCCTCTGTCTCCTGTGTGTCTAGGGATTTCCTTGTTAGACTATGACAATGTTTCTGGTAAGACCGCACGCCATGAGTGGGGATGTGCATGCGTCTGTTTGTGTGGGGCCCTCTGTGGGTGTGTTTGAGTGTGTGTGCATCAGCGTGACTCTATGGGTTTCTTAGCAAGCAGGTGTGCACATGTGTGCGTGTGCAGGGCAGGCTGGCAGGCTGGCAGGCTGGCCATCCGTGGCTCAGGAGCTCATGTTTAGAGTTCATCAGCGCAAAGTACACGGGCAATCCGGGGATCCGTGGCCTCACACCCTGCCACGTAATAGCATGAGATGACGGGACTGCCCTCAGGGGACGTTGCAAAGCCCTGAGACACCACGTGTCCGAAGCCCTCTGGCAAAGCACAGCACAAGGACTCTCCTCCAAAAACCCACTTTCGACCTTCGAAGCGATGTCGATGTGGATTACGTCGCCCCATTAGCTGAGCCGGGTCCGGGCGCAGCATGAAACCTCAGCGGCCACGGGGAAAGGCAACGAGCCCTGTGAGGGCAGCGGGCCTCAGGTAATGGATGCACGCCTCAGGCCTTCACGAAGCCCTATGAGAAGAGGTGGCCACACGAAGGTCGGACAGGCGACTGGTCCCACACACATGACAATTTGGCTCTTGGCGTGCGGGCAGAACAGCCCTAGGCAAGTGGTGCCCGTGCTACACCGAGAGCCAAAGAACAGCCGACTGAAGCGGGGGTGCGCTACTGACAAGGGAACTGGCATCGCAACCACCATTGTGCTTCACGGGCTCGGCCTCTGGGAACACGCGCCGTTAGTCGGGCTGCCGCATCCGGGTCCATGTCCTGAGTCCTCATCACTGCAGGGAAAGTCACCACTGCCCTCGAAAGGGACTCCCACGTCGGGGCTGGGATCCTCAGCAAGAACAGCAACACGTGACACGCTCTTCACAGGCATCTATATTGTGGGACTCAAAGGAGGGCCTGTCCATTGGCAGAGACAGGCTAAACACAGGTGCACAGGTGGTGTTTAGACTCTGGTGCAGGGGCATGGCTACATTACTATCGGTGAGAGGCACACATAAAGGAGAACCAGTGCCTTCCCACGAAGAGGAGGACAAGGGCCAAGCCCCACAGCCTTGACAAGAGGCTCCGCCTGCCTACTATCGGGTCCCTGTGGCCTGTCCTGCAAGGTCTGCAGCCTGGCCCACAGAAGTCTTGTGCCCACAGAGCAGGAAGGAGCCAATCCGGATGCTGATCAAGGGCTGACCTGGGTGGATGCCTTTACACAGGAGCCCGGCAGCCCAGGAGGCAAGGTCTGCACGGCCAGGGTCTGCAAGGCCCAGCTGGGACAACCAGGGTGGCAATGGCCGGCACGGCTATCCCAGGAACAGTGTAGACACGCAGGAGAGACCCTTTTTGGGAAAGGAGTGGCCAGGGGCGGGTCGGACAGAGCCCTCGGCACCATCGCCAGGCGGCCCCTTAAGGCCGTAAATCACAGCCCATGGGGAAGTTGGAATGTGGTGGGGCCTCAAACAGCTCAGAAAGCTCTGACACCTTGGTTTTCCCGACAGCATCCAGGTGTAGGGAGGCCACCAGCTGCCCTGCCCACACACACGTTTCCTCCAGACGCCCTTGGCCCTGCCATTCCCATTCTTCCCAGTGGCCACCAAAGCTTCTACACTCCTGCCCTGAACGTACACCATGAGCTCTCCTGGACTTCCTGGCGTGTCTGTGTGTGTGTGTGTGTGTGTGTGTGTGTGTGTGTGTGACTGTATACGTGCTTCTGTATGTTTGTATGTGTATTCGTGTGTGCATGCGAGTTGTGTGTCTCCATCCTCGTCTGGCCTCACATGAATTACGGCTCTATCAAATGCACCGAACCCATCTGGTGTCTTTCCTGTCCTCCCGCAACCCTGTTCAGCTCTCAGCTGAGAACGGGGGACAGAGGCCTCGGACAGAGATTGCTCCTTGCCGGTCGGGAGTCCACCTGTACACGGGCGGCGTCTGGCCCCGAATGGGGGCGCACCACACACCACCAGGAGTACTGGCTCAATCTTTGGCCTGGCCGACGTACTCCGACATAGATGCTCTCAAGGCCCTGCCAAAGCCACCTAACGCAACTCCTACCACTTGGCTGCTGGCTGTCTGAGACACCACCAAAGCCCAGCCATGTCAGGGAGGACCACCAAGTCGAGGACTCCCACCCAAGGAGAGCACACGTTGTTTTAGGCCCTCAGCCCTCCGCCAGGCTCTCTGATCCCAAGGCCCTTGGGTGGAGATGGTGGTGTTGGTGGTGGTGGTGGTAGTGGTGGTGGTGTTGGTGGTGGTGGTTGCAAGCGTGTGGCACGACGAAGGTGAAGCTGTCGCTCACTCCTTCCTTCCCTGGGGGAGACAAGGTGCTGGACCTCAGTTGCGATGAGAACGACGGCAGGGAGTTCTCACTCATTTTGTTCAGCTTTTCCAAGGAATGCAGATTGAGGGAGTCATCATCGATCCAAGCACTCTCTCGGCATCCTGGTATATTGAACTACGCTGGCTGAACAGCTCTTAGGGTCTCCCGGTGGCCTCAGCACCCTCCAGTACCCTGGAGACCATCCACAGCAATGCCCCTGAGCAACAGGCTTAGGCAAACTTCCTGGAGAGCCAACGTGCATGGCCAGGAGCACAAGCCAGCTGGCAGGTCCGCAGGCCATCTCAGGACCTTCTAGTGCCATCAGTACACTTTGAGACAACAAAAGCTTACCTCTGGTGATCCGTGTGCAGGTTCCCCGTCCTGGACCACTCTTCTTCCACAGGGCCCGCCATCATCTCTCCACACCACCGTGGAAAGGAAAGGAAGGTCTTCTTCTCCATGTGCACAGGACGCCTAGCAAGGCCTCGGGACCTGAGGAGGTGTGGAGAAATCAGGCGAATGCGTGACGTACCCACCCAGGCGCTCAGACGGCCTGAGCGTTCCAAACGGTTCTGTGGGGGAAGCTTTGCATCTCCCTGTGCTGTCCCTCTGTCCCACAGGGCTAGCTGCTCATCAGTGAGATGGAACGGGCCCACGTCATCCGACCCAAGGGGATGTGCCTCTGTCTCCTGTGTGTCTAGGGATTTCCTTGTTAGACTATGACAATGTTTCTGGTAAGACCGCACGCCATGAGTGGGGATGTGCATGCGTCTGTTTGTGTGGGGCCCTCTGTGGGTGTGTTTGAGTGTGTGTGCATCAGCGTGACTCTATGGGTTTCTTAGCAAGCAGGTGTGCACATGTGTGCGTGTGCAGGGCAGGCTGGCAGGCTGGCAGGCTGGCCATCCGTGGCTCAGGAGCTCATGTTTAGAGTTCATCAGCGCAAAGTACACGGGCAATCCGGGGATCCGTGGCCTCACACCCTGCCACGTAATAGCATGAGATGACGGGACTGCCCTCAGGGGACGTTGCAAAGCCCTGAGACACCACGTGTCCGAAGCCCTCTGGCAAAGCACAGCACAAGGACTCTCCTCCAAAAACCCACTTTCGACCTTCGAAGCGATGTCGATGTGGATTACGTCGCCCCATTAGCTGAGCCGGGTCCGGGCGCAGCATGAAACCTCAGCGGCCACGGGGAAAGGCAACGAGCCCTGTGAGGGCAGCGGGCCTCAGGTAATGGATGCACGCCTCAGGCCTTCACGAAGCCCTATGAGAAGAGGTGGCCACACGAAGGTCGGACAGGCGACTGGTCCCACACACATGACAATTTGGCTCTTGGCGTGCGGGCAGAACAGCCCTAGGCAAGTGGTGCCCGTGCTACACCGAGAGCCAAAGAACAGCCGACTGAAGCGGGGGTGCGCTACTGACAAGGGAACTGGCATCGCAACCACCATTGTGCTTCACGGGCTCGGCCTCTGGGAACACGCGCCGTTAGTCGGGCTGCCGCATCCGGGTCCATGTCCTGAGTCCTCATCACTGCAGGGAAAGTCACCACTGCCCTCGAAAGGGACTCCCACGTCGGGGCTGGGATCCTCAGCAAGAACAGCAACACGTGACACGCTCTTCACAGGCATCTATATTGTGGGACTCAAAGGAGGGCCTGTCCATTGGCAGAGACAGGCTAAACACAGGTGCACAGGTGGTGTTTAGACTCTGGTGCAGGGGCATGGCTACATTACTATCGGTGAGAGGCACACATAAAGGAGAACCAGTGCCTTCCCACGAAGAGGAGGACAAGGGCCAAGCCCCACAGCCTTGACAAGAGGCTCCGCCTGCCTACTATCGGGTCCCTGTGGCCTGTCCTGCAAGGTCTGCAGCCTGGCCCACAGAAGTCTTGTGCCCACAGAGCAGGAAGGAGCCAATCCGGATGCTGATCAAGGGCTGCCCTGGGTGGATGCCTTTACACAGGAGCCCGGCAGCCCAGGAGGCAAGGTCTGCACGGCCAGGGTCTGCAAGGCCCAGCTGGGACAACCAGGGTGGCAATGGCCGGCACGGCTATCCCAGGAACAGTGTAGACACGCAGGAGAGACCCTTTTTGGGAAAGGAGTGGCCAGGGGCGGGTCGGACAGAGCCCTCGGCACCATCGCCAGGCGGCCCCTTAAGGCCGTAAATCACAGCCCATGGGGAAGTTGGAATGTGGTGGGGCCTCAAACAGCTCAGAAAGCTCTGACACCTTGGTTTTCCCGACAGCATCCAGGTGTAGGGAGGCCACCAGCTGCCCTGCCCACACACACGTTTCCTCCAGACGCCCTTGGCCCTGCCATTCCCATTCTTCCCAGTGGCCACCAAAGCTTCTACACTCCTGCCCTGAACGTACACCATGAGCTCTCCTGGACTTCCTGGCGTGTCTGTGTGTGTGTGTGTGTGTGTGTGTGTGTGTGTGTGTGACTGTATACGTGCTTCTGTATGTTTGTATGTGTATTCGTGTGTGCATGCGAGTTGTGTGTCTCCATCCTCGTCTGGCCTCACATGAATTACGGCTCTATCAAATGCACCGAACCCATCTGGTGTCTTTCCTGTCCTCCCGCAACCCTGTTCAGCTCTCAGCTGAGAACGGGGGACAGAGGCCTCGGACAGAGATTGCTCCTTGCCGGTCGGGAGTCCACCTGTACACGGGCGGCGTCTGGCCCCGAATGGGGGCGCACCACACACCACCAGGAGTACTGGCTCAATCTTTGGCCTGGCCGACGTACTCCGACATAGATGCTCTCAAGGCCCTGCCAAAGCCACCTAACGCAACTCCTACCACTTGGCTGCTGGCTGTCTGAGACACCACCAAAGCCCAGCCATGTCATGGAGGACCACCAAGTCGAGGACTCCCACCCAAGGAGAGCACACGTTTTTTTAGGCCCTCAGCCCTCCGCCAGGCTCTCTGATCCCAAGGCCCTTGGGTGGAGATGGTGGTGTTGGTGGTGGTGGTGGTAGTGGTGGTGGTGTTGGTGGTGGTGGTTGCAAGCGTGTGGCACGACGAAGGTGAAGCTGTCGCTCACTCCTTCCTTCCCTGGGGGAGACAAGGTGCTGGACCTCAGTTGCGATGAGAACGACGGCAGGGAGTTCTCACTCATTTTGTTCAGCTTTTCCAAGGAATGCAGATTGAGGGAGTCATCATCGATCCAAGCACTCTCTCGGCATCCTGGTATATTGAACTACGCTGGCTGAACAGCTCTTAGGGTCTCCCGGTGGCCTCAGCACCCTCCAGTACCCTGGAGACCATCCACAGCAATGCCCCTGAGCAACAGGCTTAGGCAAACTTCCTGGAGAGCCAACGTGCATGGCCAGGAGCACAAGCCAGCTGGCAGGTCCGCAGGCCATCTCAGGACCTTCTAGTGCCATCAGTACACTTTGAGACAACAAAAGCTTACCTCTGGTGATCCGTGTGCAGGTTCCCCGTCCTGGACCACTCTTCTTCCACAGGGCCCGCCATCATCTCTCCACACCACCGTGGAAAGGAAAGGAAGGTCTTCTTCTCCATGTGCACAGGACGCCTAGCTAGGCCTCGGGACCTGAGGAGGTGTGGAGAAATCAGGCGAATGCGTGACGTACCCACCCAGGCGCTCAGACGGCCTGAGCGTTCCAAACGGTTCTGTGGGGGAAGCTTTGCATCTCCCTGTGCTGTCCCTCTGTCCCACAGGGCTAGCTGCTCATCAGTGAGATGGAACGGGCCCACGTCATCCGACCCAAGGGGATGTGCCTCTGTCTCCTGTGTGTCTAGGGATTTCCTTGTTAGACTATGACAATGTTTCTGGTAAGACCGCACGCCATGAGTGGGGATGTGCATGCGTCTGTTTGTGTGGGGCCCTCTGTGGGTGTGTTTGAGTGTGTGTGCATCAGCGTGACTCTATGGGTTTCTTAGCAAGCAGGTGTGCACATGTGTGCGTGTGCAGGGCAGGCTGGCAGGCTGGCAGGCTGGCCATCCGTGGCTCAGGAGCTCATGTTTAGAGTTCATCAGCGCAAAGTACACGGGCAATCCGGGGATCCGTGGCCTCACACCCTGCCACGTAATAGCATGAGATGACGGGACTGCCCTCAGGGGACGTTGCAAAGCCCTGAGACACCACGTGTCCGAAGCCCTCTGGCAAAGCACAGCACAAGGACTCTCCTCCAAAAACCCACTTTCGACCTTCGAAGCGATGTCGATGTGGATTACGTCGCCCCATTAGCTGAGCCGGGTCCGGGCGCAGCATGAAACCTCAGCGGCCACGGGGAAAGGCAACGAGCCCTGTGAGGGCAGCGGGCCTCAGGTAATGGATGCACGCCTCAGGCCTTCACGAAGCCCTATGAGAAGAGGTGGCCACACGAAGGTCGGACAGGCGACTGGTCCCACACACATGACAATTTGGCTCTTGGCGTGCGGGCAGAACAGCCCTAGGCAAGTGGTGCCCGTGCTACACCGAGAGCCAAAGAACAGCCGACTGAAGCGGGGGTGCGCTACTGACAAGGGAACTGGCATCGCAACCACCATTGTGCTTCACGGGCTCGGCCTCTGGGAACACGCGCCGTTAGTCGGGCTGCCGCATCCGGGTCCATGTCCTGAGTCCTCATCACTGCAGGGAAAGTCACCACTGCCCTCGAAAGGGACTCCCACGTCGGGGCTGGGATCCTCAGCAAGAACAGCAACACGTGACACGCTCTTCACAGGCATCTATATTGTGGGACTCAAAGGAGGGCCTGTCCATTGGCAGAGACAGGCTAAACACAGGTGCACAGGTGGTGTTTAGACTCTGGTGCAGGGGCATGGCTACATTACTATCGGTGAGAGGCACACATAAAGGAGAACCAGTGCCTTCCCACGAAGAGGAGGACAAGGGCCAAGCCCCACAGCCTTGACAAGAGGCTCCGCCTGCCTACTATCGGGTCCCTGTGGCCTGTCCTGCAAGGTCTGCAGCCTGGCCCACAGAAGTCTTGTGCCCACAGAGCAGGAAGGAGCCAATCCGGATGCTGATCAAGGGCTGCCCTGGGTGGATGCCTTTACACAGGAGCCCGGCAGCCCAGGAGGCAAGGTCTGCACGGCCAGGGTCTGCAAGGCCCAGCTGGGACAACCAGGGTGGCAATGGCCGGCACGGCTATCCCAGGAACAGTGTAGACACGCAGGAGAGACCCTTTTTGGGAAAGGAGTGGCCAGGGGCGGGTCGGACAGAGCCCTCGGCACCATCGCCAGGCGGCCCCTTAAGGCCGTAAATCACAGCCCATGGGGAAGTTGGAATGTGGTGGGGCCTCAAACAGCTCAGAAAGCTCTGACACCTTGGTTTTCCCGACAGCATCCAGGTGTAGGGAGGCCACCAGCTGCCCTGCCCACACACACGTTTCCTCCAGACGCCCTTGGCCCTGCCATTCCCATTCTTCCCAGTGGCCACCAAAGCTTCTACACTCCTGCCCTGAACGTACACCATGAGCTCTCCTGGACTTCCTGGCGTGTCTGTGTGTGTGTGTGTGTGTGTGTGTGTGTGTGTGTGTGACTGTATACGTGCTTCTGTATGTTTGTATGTGTATTCGTGTGTGCATGCGAGTTGTGTGTCTCCATCCTCGTCTGGCCTCACATGAATTACGGCTCTATCAAATGCACCGAACCCATCTGGTGTCTTTCCTGTCCTCCCGCAACCCTGTTCAGCTCTCAGCTGAGAACGGGGGACAGAGGCCTCGGACAGAGATTGCTCCTTGCCGGTCGGGAGTCCACCTGTACACGGGCGGCGTCTGGCCCCGAATGGGGGCGCACCACACACCACCAGGAGTACTGGCTCAATCTTTGGCCTGGCCGACGTACTCCGACATAGATGCTCTCAAGGCCCTGCCAAAGCCACCTAACGCAACTCCTACCACTTGGCTGCTGGCTGTCTGAGACACCACCAAAGCCCAGCCATGTCATGGAGGACCACCAAGTCGAGGACTCCCACCCAAGGAGAGCACACGTTTTTTTAGGCCCTCAGCCCTCCGCCAGGCTCTCTGATCCCAAGGCCCTTGGGTGGAGATGGTGGTGTTGGTGGTGGTGGTGGTAGTGGTGGTGGTGTTGGTGGTGGTGGTTGCAAGCGTGTGGCACGACGAAGGTGAAGCTGTCGCTCACTCCTTCCTTCCCTGGGGGAGACAAGGTGCTGGACCTCAGTTGCGATGAGAACGACGGCAGGGAGTTCTCACTCATTTTGTTCAGCTTTTCCAAGGAATGCAGATTGAGGGAGTCATCATCGATCCAAGCACTCTCTCGGCATCCTGGTATATTGAACTACGCTGGCTGAACAGCTCTTAGGGTCTCCCGGTGGCCTCAGCACCCTCCAGTACCCTGGAGACCATCCACAGCAATGCCCCTGAGCAACAGGCTTAGGCAAACTTCCTGGAGAGCCAACGTGCATGGCCAGGAGCACAAGCCAGCTGGCAGGTCCGCAGGCCATCTCAGGACCTTCTAGTGCCATCAGTACACTTTGAGACAACAAAAGCTTACCTCTGGTGATCCGTGTGCAGGTTCCCCGTCCTGGACCACTCTTCTTCCACAGGGCCCGCCATCATCTCTCCACACCACCGTGGAAAGGAAAGGAAGGTCTTCTTCTCCATGTGCACAGGACGCCTAGCTAGGCCTCGGGACCTGAGGAGGTGTGGAGAAATCAGGCGAATGCGTGACGTACCCACCCAGGCGCTCAGATGGCCTGAGCGTTCCAAACGGTTCTGTGGGGGAAGCTTTGCATCTCCCTGTGCTGTCCCTCTGTCCCACAGGGCTAGCTGCTCATCAGTGAGATGGAACGGGCCCACGTCATCCGACCCAAGGGGATGTGCCTCTGTCTCCTGTGTGTCTAGGGATTTCCTTGTTAGACTATGACAATGTTTCTGGTAAGACCGCACGCCATGAGTGGGGATGTGCATGCGTCTGTTTGTGTGGGGCCCTCTGTGGGTGTGTTTGAGTGTGTGTGCATCAGCGTGACTCTATGGGTTTCTTAGCAAGCAGGTGTGCACATGTGTGCGTGTGCAGGGCAGGCTGGCAGGCTGGCAGGCTGGCCATCCGTGGCTCAGGAGCTCATGTTTAGAGTTCATCAGCGCAAAGTACACGGGCAATCCGGGGATCCGTGGCCTCACACCCTGCCACGTAATAGCATGAGATGACGGGACTGCCCTCAGGGGACGTTGCAAAGCCCTGAGACACCACGTGTCCGAAGCCCTCTGGCAAAGCACAGCACAAGGACTCTCCTCCAAAAACCCACTTTCGACCTTCGAAGCGATGTCGATGTGGATTACGTCGCCCCATTAGCTGAGCCGGGTCCGGGCGCAGCATGAAACCTCAGCGGCCACGGGGAAAGGCAACGAGCCCTGTGAGGGCAGCGGGCCTCAGGTAATGGATGCACGCCTCAGGCCTTCACGAAGCCCTATGAGAAGAGGTGGCCACACGAAGGTCGGACAGGCGACTGGTCCCACACACATGACAATTTGGCTCTTGGCGTGCGGGCAGAACAGCCCTAGGCAAGTGGTGCCCGTGCTACACCGAGAGCCAAAGAACAGCCGACTGAAGCGGGGGTGCGCTACTGACAAGGGAACTGGCATCGCAACCACCATTGTGCTTCACGGGCTCGGCCTCTGGGAACACGCGCCGTTAGTCGGGCTGCCGCATCCGGGTCCATGTCCTGAGTCCTCATCACTGCAGGGAAAGTCACCACTGCCCTCGAAAGGGACTCCCACGTCGGGGCTGGGATCCTCAGCAAGAACAGCAACACGTGACACGCTCTTCACAGGCATCTATATTGTGGGACTCAAAGGAGGGCCTGTCCATTGGCAGAGACAGGCTAAACACAGGTGCACAGGTGGTGTTTAGACTCTGGTGCAGGGGCATGGCTACATTACTATCGGTGAGAGGCACACATAAAGGAGAACCAGTGCCTTCCCACGAAGAGGAGGACAAGGGCCAAGCCCCACAGCCTTGACAAGAGGCTCCGCCTGCCTACTATCGGGTCCCTGTGGCCTGTCCTGCAAGGTCTGCAGCCTGGCCCACAGAAGTCTTGTGCCCACAGAGCAGGAAGGAGCCAATCCGGATGCTGATCAAGGGCTGCCCTGGGTGGATGCCTTTACACAGGAGCCCGGCAGCCCAGGAGGCAAGGTCTGCACGGCCAGAGTCTGCAAGGCCCAGCTGGGACAACCAGGGTGGCAATGGCCGGCACGGCTATCCCAGGAACAGTGTAGACACGCAGGAGAGACCCTTTTTGGGAAAGGAGTGGCCAGGGGCGGGTCGGACAGAGCCCTCGGCACCATCGCCAGGCGGCCCCTTAAGGCCGTAAATCACAGCCCATGGGGAAGTTGGAATGTGGTGGGGCCTCAAACAGCTCAGAAAGCTCTGACACCTTGGTTTTCCCGACAGCATCCAGGTGTAGGGAGGCCACCAGCTGCCCTGCCCACACACACGTTTCCTCCAGACGCCCTTGGCCCTGCCATTCCCATTCTTCCCAGTGGCCACCAAAGCTTCTACACTCCTGCCCTGAACGTACACCATGAGCTCTCCTGGACTTCCTGGCGTGTCTGTGTGTGTGTGTGTGTGTGTGTGTGTGTGTGTGTGTGTGACTGTATACGTGCTTCTGTATGTTTGTATGTGTATTCGTGTGTGCATGCGAGTTGTGTGTCTCCATCCTCGTCTGGCCTCACATGAATTACGGCTCTATCAAATGCACCGAACCCATCTGGTGTCTTTCCTGTCCTCCCGCAACCCTGTTCAGCTCTCAGCTGAGAACGGGGGACAGAGGCCTCGGACAGAGATTGCTCCTTGCCGGTCGGGAGTCCACCTGTACACGGGCGGCGTCTGGCCCCGAATGGGGGCGCACCACACACCACCAGGAGTACTGGCTCAATCTTTGGCCTGGCCGACGTACTCCGACATAGATGCTCTCAAGGCCCTGCCAAAGCCACCTAACGCAACTCCTACCACTTGGCTGCTGGCTGTCTGAGACACCACCAAAGCCCAGCCATGTCATGGAGGACCACCAAGTCGAGGACTCCCACCCAAGGAGAGCACACGTTGTTTTAGGCCCTCAGCCCTCCGCCAGGCTCTCTGATCCCAAGGCCCTTGGGTGGAGATGGTGGTGTTGGTGGTGGTGGTGGTAGTGGTGGTGGTGTTGGTGGTGGTGGTTGCAAGCGTGTGGCACGACGAAGGTGAAGCTGTCGCTCACTCCTTCCTTCCCTGGGGGAGACAAGGTGCTGGACCTCAGTTGCGATGAGAACGACGGCAGGGAGTTCTCACTCATTTTGTTCAGCTTTTCCAAGGAATGCAGATTGAGGGAGTCATCATCGATCCAAGCACTCTCTCGGCATCCTGGTATATTGAACTACGCTGGCTGAACAGCTCTTAGGGTCTCCCGGTGGCCTCAGCACCCTCCAGTACCCTGGAGACCATCCACAGCAATGCCCCTGAGCAACAGGCTTAGGCAAACTTCCTGGAGAGCCAACGTGCATGGCCAGGAGCACAAGCCAGCTGGCAGGTCCGCAGGCCATCTCAGGACCTTCTAGTGCCATCAGTACACTTTGAGACAACAAAAGCTTACCTCTGGTGATCCGTGTGCAGGTTCCCCGTCCTGGACCACTCTTCTTCCACAGGGCCCGCCATCATCTCTCCACACCACCGTGGAAAGGAAAGGAAGGTCTTCTTCTCCATGTGCACAGGACGCCTAGCTAGGCCTCGGGACCTGAGGAGGTGTGGAGAAATCAGGCGAATGCGTGACGTACCCACCCAGGCGCTCAGATGGCCTGAGCGTTCCAAACGGTTCTGTGGGGGAAGCTTTGCATCTCCCTGTGCTGTCCCTCTGTCCCACAGGGCTAGCTGCTCATCAGTGAGATGGAACGGGCCCACGTCATCCGACCCAAGGGGATGTGCCTCTGTCTCCTGTGTGTCTAGGGATTTCCTTGTTAGACTATGACAATGTTTCTGGTAAGACCGCACGCCATGAGTGGGGATGTGCATGCGTCTGTTTGTGTGGGGCCCTCTGTGGGTGTGTTTGAGTGTGTGTGCATCAGCGTGACTCTATGGGTTTCTTAGCAAGCAGGTGTGCACATGTGTGCGTGTGCAGGGCAGGCTGGCAGGCTGGCAGGCTGGCCATCCGTGGCTCAGGAGCTCATGTTTAGAGTTCATCAGCGCAAAGTACACGGGCAATCCGGGGATCCGTGGCCTCACACCCTGCCACGTAATAGCATGAGATGACGGGACTGCCCTCAGGGGACGTTGCAAAGCCCTGAGACACCACGTGTCCGAAGCCCTCTGGCAAAGCACAGCACAAGGACTCTCCTCCAAAAACCCACTTTCGACCTTCGAAGCGATGTCGATGTGGATTACGTCGCCCCATTAGCTGAGCCGGGTCCGGGCGCAGCATGAAACCTCAGCGGCCACGGGGAAAGGCAACGAGCCCTGTGAGGGCAGCGGGCCTCAGGTAATGGATGCACGCCTCAGGCCTTCACGAAGCCCTATGAGAAGAGGTGGCCACACGAAGGTCGGACAGGCGACTGGTCCCACACACATGACAATTTGGCTCTTGGCGTGCGGGCAGAACAGCCCTAGGCAAGTGGTGCCCGTGCTACACCGAGAGCCAAAGAACAGCCGACTGAAGCGGGGGTGCGCTACTGACAAGGGAACTGGCATCGCAACCACCATTGTGCTTCACGGGCTCGGCCTCTGGGAACACGCGCCGTTAGTCGGGCTGCCGCATCCGGGTCCATGTCCTGAGTCCTCATCACTGCAGGGAAAGTCACCACTGCCCTCGAAAGGGACTCCCACGTCGGGGCTGGGATCCTCAGCAAGAACAGCAACACGTGACACGCTCTTCACAGGCATCTATATTGTGGGACTCAAAGGAGGGCCTGTCCATTGGCAGAGACAGGCTAAACACAGGTGCACAGGTGGTGTTTAGACTCTGGTGCAGGGGCATGGCTACATTACTATCGGTGAGAGGCACACATAAAGGAGAACCAGTGCCTTCCCACGAAGAGGAGGACAAGGGCCAAGCCCCACAGCCTTGACAAGAGGCTCCGCCTGCCTACTATCGGGTCCCTGTGGCCTGTCCTGCAAGGTCTGCAGCCTGGCCCACAGAAGTCTTGTGCCCACAGAGCAGGAAGGAGCCAATCCGGATGCTGATCAAGGGCTGCCCTGGGTGGATGCCTTTACACAGGAGCCCGGCAGCCCAGGAGGCAAGGTCTGCACGGCCAGAGTCTGCAAGGCCTAGCTGGGACAACCAGGGTGGCAATGGCAGGCACGGCTATCCCAGGAACAGTGTAGACACGCAGGAGAGACCCTTTTTGGGAAAGGAGTGGCCAGGGGCGGGTCGGACAGAGCCCTCGGCACCATCGCCAGGCGGCCCCTTAAGGCCGTAAATCACAGCCCATGGGGAAGTTGGAATGTGGTGGGGCCTCAAACAGCTCAGAAAGCTCTGACACCTTGCTTTTCCCGACAGCATCCAGGTGTAGGGAGGCCACCAGCTGCCCTGCCCGCACACACGTTTCCTCCAGACGCCCTTGGCCCTGCCATTCCCATTCTTCCCATTGGCCACCAAAGCTTCTACACTCCTGCCCAGAACGTACACCATGAGCTCTCCTGGACTTCCTGGCGTGTGTGTGTGTTTGTGTGTGTGTGTGTTTGTTTGCATGCCTGTGCATGTGACTACAGGTATGTGAGCGTGCGTGTGACTGTATATGTGCTTCTGTATGTTTGTATGTGTATTCGTGTGTGTGTGCGAGTTCTGTGTCTCCATCCTCGTCTGGCCTCAGATGATTTACGGCTCTATCAAATGCACCGAACCCATCTGGTGTCTTTCCAGTCCACCCGCAACCCTGTTCAGCTCTCAGCTGAGAACGGGGGACAGAGGCCTCGGACAGAGATTGCTCCTTGCCCGGTCCGGTGTCCACCTGTACACCGGCAGTGCCTGGCCCTGAAAGGGGGGCACCACACACCACCAGGAGTACTGGCTCAATCTTTGGCCTGGCCGACGTACTCCGACATAGATGCTCTCAAGGCCCTGCCAAAGCCACCTAACGCAACTCCTACCACTTGGCTGCTGGCTGTGTGAGACACCACTAAATCCCAGCCATGTCATGGAGGACCACCAAGTCGAGGACTCCTACCCAAGGAGAGCACACGTTTTCTAGGCCTTCAGCCCTCCGCCAGGCTCTCTGATCCCAAGGTCCTTGGGTGGAGATGGTGTTGTTGGTTTTGTTGTTGTTGTTGGTGGTGGTGATGGTGGTAGTTGCAAGCGTGTGGCACGACGAAGGTGAAGCTGTCCCTCACTCCTTCCTTCCCTGGGGGAGACAAGGTGCTGGACCTCAGTTGCAATGAGAACGACGGCAGGGAGTTCTCACTCATTTTGTTCAGCTTTTCCAAGGAATGCAGATTGAGGGAGTCATCATCGATCCAAGCACTTTCTCGGCTTCCTGGTAAATTGAACTATGCAGGCTGAACAGCTCATGGGGTCTCCCCGTGGCCTCAGCACCCTCTAGTACCCTGGAGACCATCCCGATCTATGTCCTAAGCAAGAGGCATGGTCAATACTCTTGGGGAGCCTTCGCCTCTTGCCATGAGCACAAGCAAACTTCAGTTCTGCTGGCTGGCCCAGGGCCTTCTATTTCTATCGGCTCACTTTGAGACGATAGGCTTACCTCTTTCTGAACTGTGTGCAGGTTCCCCGTCCTGGGCCAGTCTTCTTCACACAGGCCTGCCGTCATCACTCCACACCTCCATAAGAAAAGAGGTCATCTTCTCCATGTCGAGGGCAAGCCTGGCTAGGCCTCCGCACCTGAGGAAGTGTGGAGAAATCAGGTGAATGGGTCACAAACCCACCCAGGTACTCCGATGGCCTGAGTGTTCTGAACGGTTCCATGGGGAAGCTTGCATCTCCCTGTGCTATCCCTCTGTCCCGCAGTGCTAGCTTCTCGTCGGTGAAATGGCATGGGCCCACATCATCCCACACAAGGCAATGTTCCTCTGTCTCATGTGTCTAGGAATTTCCTTGTGAGTGGGTGACAATGTGACCAGTAAGCCCACGTGCAATGAGTGGGGCTGTTTGTGTGCCTGTCTGTGGCCCTTTGTGTGGGTGTTTGAGTGTGTGTGCATCAGTGTGACTCTATGGATTTATTAGCAGGTGTGCACATGTGTGTGTGTGCAGGGTAGCCTGGCAGGTTGGCCAGCCATGACTCAGGTGCTCATGTTTGGAGTTCATCTCCGCAAAGCACATGGCGCATCTGGGAACCAAGGCCTCTGACCCTGGCACACAGTGGCACGAGATGACACGATTGACCTTGGGGGAGGCCGCCAAGGCATTAGACACTACGTGTCCAAAGCCCTCTGGCAATTCACAGCACAACCACTCCCCTCAGAAAACCCACATTCGAACTTCAAAGCGATGTCGATGTGGCCTAGATCATTCCGTTAGCTGAGCCAGGTCCGGAGCACAGCACGAAACTTCAGTGACCAAAGGGAAAGGCAACGAGCCCTCAGGCAGGCCGGCAAGCCCTGGGTACTGGCTGTACACCTCAGACCTCCACAAAGCTCTATTGAGATGAGGTGGCCACACAAAGGTCAGCCAGGCAACCTGTCCCACAGACACGACAATAAGGCTCTTGGTGTTTGGGCAGAACAGCCCTAAGCAAGTGGTGCTCATGCTACACTGAGAGCCAAAGAACAGCCAAGTGAACTGAGGATGCACTACTGCCAAGGGAACTGGCATATCCACAGCCTTTGTGCTTCATGGGCTCGGCCTCCAGGAACACGTGCCATCAGTCGGGCTGCTGCATCCAGATCCATGTCCCTGAGTCCTCATCACTGCAGGGAAAGTCACCATTTACCTAGAATGGGACTCTCACATTGGGGCTGGGATAGTCAGCAAGAACAGCAACACGTGGGATGCTCTTCACAGATATCTACAATGTGGGACTCAAGGTAGGGCCCAAACACTGGTAAAGACAGGCTCAACAGAGTGGCTCTGATGCAGGGGTATAGTCCCTCAAGCCTGAAGCACACTCAAAGGAGGACTGGTGCCCTTCCTACAAAGAGGAGGATGTGGGCCAATTTCCACGTCCAGGACATGGGGATTCCCTGACTACTATTGGGTCCCTGTGGCCTGTCCTGCATGGTTTGCAGCATAGCCCAGAGAAGTCTTGTGCCCACAGAGCAGGCAGGAGCCATCCTGGATGCTGAATCACATGCTTCCCTGGGTGGACTCCTTTATGCATGAGCCCCTCAACACAGGAGGTAAGGTTTGCACAGCCAGGGTCTGCAAAGTCAGCCAGCGAACCTAGCAGTGGCCAGGGTGGTAATGGCTGTAATACCACTCACAGGCACAGAGTAGATGCCCAGGAGAACCCTTCTTCAGGAAAGTAGTGGCCAGGGGCACGTTGGACAGAGCCGCAGCCCCTTGCCCAGCAGCCTCTTCAGGCCATAACTCGCAGCCTATGTGGAAAGGTGGTGGGGCCACTCACAGCCCACCAAGCACTGACCCGCTGGTTTTTGAAACACCATCCCTGTGTAGGGAGGTCGCCAGCTGCCCGCACCCACCTGTCCTCTAGACTCCCTGTGCCCTGCCATTCCCATTCTTCCCAGTGGCCAGTAGAGAGGCTACAATCCTTCCCTGAATGTACACTACAAGATTTCCTGGACCTCCTTGCATGTGTGGTGTTTGCGTCTGTGTGTGTGTGTGCATGTGTTTTTTGTTTTCGTGTGTGCGTGCGAGTCTGTGTGTCTGTCCTTGTCTGCTCTGAGATGAATTCAGGTGCTGTCAAATGCACCGGCCCTACCAGGTGCTTTTCCTGTCTTCCCCCAACCCTGTTCAGCTTTCATTAAGAACTCGGGTCAGAAGCCTCGGGCAAAGATTGCAGCTTGCCTGACGGGAGTCCATCTGTAACCCCAGGATGCCTGGCACTGAAAGGGGGGCACCGCACACAATGCCAGACTCTCTGGCTCAGTCATTGGCCTGGCCGACGTGATTTGGCACAGACGCTCTCGAGGACCTCCCAACGCTGCGTATGCAACTCCTAACACTTTACTGTTGTCTTTGCACTGGCTGTCAGAGATGCCACCAAAGCTCAGCCACGCCACAGAGGCCCACCAAGTTGAGGACACCCACCCTAGGAGAGCACATGTTTTCTGGGTCCTCAGCCCTCCACCATGCTCTCTGATCTCAAGGCCCTTGGGTGGAGCTGGTGTTGTTGGTGGTGGTGGTAGCGAGCGTGTAGCATGACCAAGGTGAAGCTGTCCCTCACTCCTCCTTCCCTGGGAGAGACAACATGCTGGACCTCAGTTTCAGTGAGAACGATGGTAGGGAGTTCTCACTCATTTTGTTTAGCTTTTCCAAGGAATGCAGATTGAAGGAGTCATCATCAATCCAAGCACATTCCCGGACTCCTGGTTAATTGAACTATGCAGGCTGAACAGCTCATAGGATCTCCCTGTTGCCTCAGCACCCTCTAGCACCCTGGATACCATCCAGAGCTATGACCCTCAGCAAGAGGCATGGGCAATCCTCTGGGGTAGCAATCGCCCCTCGCCATGAGCACAAGGCAACTGCCAGGGCCTCAGGCCAGCCCAGGACCTTCTAGTCCCATCGGCTCACTTTGAGACAACGAAAGGCTTACCTCCTTGTGATCCGTGGGCAGGTTCCCCCTCCTGGGCCACTCTTCTTCCACAGAGCCTGCCATCATTCTCCACACCTCACTAGAAAGGAAGGTCTTCTTTTCCATGTCGAAGGCAAGCCTGGCTAGGCCTCTGCACCTGAGGAATTGAGAAGAATTCAGGGGAATGCGTCACAAACGTACTCAGGTGCTCAGGTCGCCTGAATGTTAGGAATGGTTCCGTTGGGAAGCTGTACATCTGCCTGTGCTGTCCCTCTGTCCCACAGGGCTAGCTTCTCATCGGTGAGATGCCACAGGCCCATGTCATCCCACACATGGCGATGTGCCTCTGTCTCATGTGTGTCTAGGAATTTCGTTGACAGTGCATGACAATGTGTCTGGTAAGGCCACGTGCTATGAGTGGGGCAGTGCGTGCATCTGTTTATGAGGGTCCTCATAAAACACTGTGAGTGTTTGAGTGTGTGTATACCAGTGTGACTCTATGGGTTTATTAGTAGGTGTGCACATGTGTGCGTGTGCAGGACAAGCTGGCAGGCTGGCTGGCCGTGGCTCATGTACACATGTTTGGAGTTCATCTCCTCAAAGAACATGGCCCATCCGGGGATCCGTGGCCTCAGTCCCTGGTATGCAATGGCACAAGATGATGAGATTGACCTCAAGGGAGGCTACAAAGGCCTGAGACACCACGTGTCCAAAGCCCTCTGGGAACCCACAGCACAAAAACTCTCCTCCAAAAACCCACTTTTGACCATTGAAACGACATTGATGTGGACTAGGTCACATCGTTAGTTGGGCCTGGTCTGGAGTGCAACATGGAACCTCTTCGACCACGGGGCAAGACAACAAAACCTCGTGCAGGCTGGCAGGCTTCGGGTACTCCTGCATGCCTCAGGCCTCCACAAAGCCCTAGTGAGGCGAGTTGCCCACCCAAAGGTCAGCCCGGTGACCCGTCCCGTTCACATGACAATTTGGCTCTTGGTGTGCGGGCACAACAGCCCTAGGCAAGCAGTGCCTATGGTACACTGAGAGCCATGCCTCAGCCGAGGGAACCAGGGCATGCTACTGCCAAGGGAAGTGGCATGTCCATGGCCATTGTGCTTCATGACATGGCCTCCGGACACATGTGCCATCATCGGGCTGCCACGTTCAGGACCATGTCCATGATTCCTCATTGCTGTAGAGAAAGTCACCACTGCCCTCTAATGGAACTCCCACATCGGGGGCTGGGGTCCTCAGCGAGAACAGCACACACAGCAAGCTCTCCACAGGTATCCAGATTGTGGAACTAAAGGCATGGTCCGTCCATCAGCAGACACAGGTGCAACACTGTGGCTCTGATGTAGGCATGACCATATTACTGCAAGCAAGAAGCACACTACAAGGTAGACCAGTGCCCTTCCCACGAAGCAGAGGATATGGGCCAAGCTCCATGGCCACAACATGGGGCTATACCTGATGGCTATCGGGGATTCTGCAGCATATCTTGCATGGTCTGCAGCCTAGCCTAGAGAAGTCTTCTGCCCACAGAGCCACTCCAGGGCTGAATCAAGTGCTGCCCTGGTTGGACGCCTTTACACAGGAGCCCCACACCCCAGGAGGCAAGGTCCACACGGTCAGGATCTGAAAGGCCAGCCGGCAAAGCGAGGGCCGGCCATGGTGGCAATGGCTGAAAAACCTCTCACTGGCAGAGGATAGATGCCCAGGAGAGCCCTTCTTCGGGAAAATAGTGGCTAGGGGCACAATAGACAGAGCTCTGAGTGCCATCACCAAGGAACCCCTTAAAGCCGTAAGTCACAACCCATGTGGAAAGGCAGTGGGGCCACAGAGCCCACCATGCACTGACCCATTGGTTTCGCAACACCATCAGAATTTAAGGAGGCTGACAGCTGTATGCACACACCCATTCTGCGGACTCCCTGGGCCCTGTCATTCCTTTCATCCCAGTGGCCAGGAGAGGGTCGATACTCCTGCCCTGAACATAAACCACGAGATCTCCTGACCTCCTTGCATCTGTGGTGTGTGCGTGTGTGTGTATGTTTAGGTTTGCAAGACTGTGCCTGCATCTGCATGTGTGTGTGTGTGTGAGAGCATGTATGCGTTTGTGTATGTTTCTGTGTGTATTCGTGTGTGCATGCAAGTCTATGTGTTTCTGTTCTTTTCTGGCCTGAGATGAATTCAGGTGCAGTCAAATTCAACAGCCCTACCTGGTGCCTTTCCTGTCTTCCCCCAACACTGTTCAGCTCTCAGCTGAAAACTCGGGACAGAGGCCTTGGGCAAAGATTGCTGCTTGCCTAGAGAGGATTCCACCTATAAACCCACAGGGCCTGGCCCTAAAGGCAGTCACTGCACACACTGCAAGGAGTTCTGGCTCATCGGCTTGGCTGTCTTGCTCCAGCAAAGATGTTCTCGAGGCCTCCCAAACCAGTCTAACACAACTCTTACCTCTTACTGCTTGCCTGCTAGATGTCTGAAACACCACCAAAGGCCAGCCACGCCACGGAGGACCACCTAGTCGAGGACTCCCACCCAAGGAGGGCACATGTTTTCAGGGCCCTCAACCCTCAACTAGAGTCTCTGATCCCAAGGCCCTTGGGTGGAGATGGCATTGGTGGTGGTGGTGTTTGCGAGTGTGTGGCCCAATAATGGTGAAGCTGTCCCTCACTCCTCCCTTCCCTGTGGAGACAACGTGCTGGACCTCAGTTTCAATGAGAACGACAGTAGGGAGTTCTCACTCATTTTGTTCAGCTTTTCCAAGGAATGAAGATTGAAGGAGTCATCATTGATCCAAGCACTTCCTTGGCCTCCTGGTAAATTGAAATATGCAGGCTGAACAGCTCATAGGATCTCCCCATAGCCTCAGCATCCTCCAGCACCCTGGAGAACATCCAGAGCTATGTCCCTGACCAAGAGGCTCAGGCAATCCTCTTGGGGAGCCATTGCCCCTCACCATGAGCAAGCCAACTGGCAGGTCCGCAGGTGGGCCCAGGACCTTCTAGTCTCATCAGGTCACTTTGAGACAATGAAAGGCTTACCTCCTGGTGATCTGTGTGCAGGTTCACCTTTCTGGGCCACTCTTTTTCCACATTCCCACCATTCTCTCTCCACACCTCCTAGGAAAGGAAGGTCTTCTTCTCTGTGCTGATGGCAAACCTGGCTAGGCTTCCACACCTGAGGACGAGTGGAGAAATCGGGCAAATGTGTCACAAATGCACCCAGGCACTCAGATGGCTTGAGTGTTCTGAACAGTTCCATGGGGAAGCTTTGCATCTGCCTGTGTGGTCTCTCTGTCCCACAGGGCTAGCTGCTCGTCGGTGAGATGCCATGGGCCCATGTCATCCCACACATGGCGATGTGCATGTCTCACGTGTGTCTAGGAATTTCCTTGTGAGTGCATGACAATGTGTCTTGTAAGGCCACGTGCCATGAATGGAGCCGTGCATGCGTCTGTTTATGAGGGGCCCTCTGTGGGTGTGTTTGAGTGTGTGTGCATCAGTGTGACTCTGGGTTTATTAGCAGGTATGGTGTCTGTGTGTATAGAGCAGCCTGGTGGTGTGGCCAGCTGGGTTGAGGTACTCATGTTTGGAGTTCATCTCAAAGAACATGGCACATCCAGGTATCTGTAGCCTCAGACTCTGGCATGCAATGGCACGAGATGATGCGACTGACCTTGGCCTAGGCTGCAAAGGCCTGAGACACCACGTGTCCTAAGACCTCTGGCAATGCATAGTACAATGACTGCTAAAAAAAACAGTTTCGAGGGATCCCTGGGTGGCGCAGTGGTTTGGCGCCTGCCTTTGGCCCAGGGCGTGATCCTGGGGACCTGGGATTGAATCCCACGTTGGGCTCCCGGTGCATGGAGCCTGCTTCTCCCTCTGCCTGTGTCTCTGCCTCTCTCTCTCTCTCTCTCTCTCTCTGTGATTATCATAAATAAATAAAAATTAATAAAAAAAATTAAAAAAAACAGTTTCGACAGTCAAAGAGACTTCGATGAGGACTATGTCAAGCGGTTAGCTGGGCTGGGTCTGGAGTGCAGCAAGAAACCTCAGTGACCATGGGGTAAGGCAACGAGTTCTTGTGTAGGCTGCCAGGCTTCGGGTACTGGTTGCACGTCTCAGGGCTTCACAAAGCCCTATGAGGCAAGGTGGCCACACGAATATTGTCCCGGTGATCCATCACACACACACAAATTGCTCTTGGTGTGCCGGCAGAACAGCCCTAGGCAAGCAGTGCCCATGCTACACTGAGAGCCATGCGACAGCTGAGGGAACCAGGGGTGCGCTACCACAAAAGGAACTGGCAAGTCCACAGCCATCATGCTTCATGAGCACGGCCTCTGGGAACACATGCCATTAGTTGGACTGCCTTGTCCAGGTCCATGTCCTTGATTCCTCCACTGCAGGGAAAGTCACCACTGCACTCAAACAGGACTCCTGCATCGGGTAGCTGGTATCCTCAGCGAGAACAGCAACATGCAGCATGCTCTTCACGGGCATCCACATTGTGGGACTCAAGGTAGGGACCACTGATCGGCAGATACGGGTGCCACCAGTGGCTCCATTTCATGGGCATGGCCACAGTCCCACAGGCAAGAGGCACACACAAAGGAGGACCAGTGCCCTTCCCATGAAGAGGAGGATGTGGGCCAAGCTCCATGGCCACAACATGGGGCTGCACCAGACTTCTATCAGGGTCCCTGTGGCCTGTCCTGCATGGTGTGCAGGCTAGCCCAGAGAAGTCTTGTGCCCACCAAGCAGGAAGGGGCCACCCCAGCACTGAATCAAGGGCCTCCCTGGGTGGATGCTTTTACACAGGAGCCCCATACCCCAGGAGGCAAGGTCCACATGGTTAGGGTCTGAACGGCCAGCCGGCGAAGCAAGGGCTGGACAGGTGGCAATGGCCAGCATACCTCTCACAGACACGGGATACACTCCCAGGAGAGCCCCTCTTCGGGAAAGCAGTGGCCAGGGCATGTTAGACAGAGCTCTCGGCGACATCACCAGGTGCCCCTTTAAGGCCGTTAAGTCACAGCCCATGTGGAAAGGTGGTGGGGCCACACACAGCCCATCTAGCACCAACCCGTTGGTTTTTGCAACACCATCCGAATTTAGGGATGCCGTCGGCCATCTGCACCCACCCATCCTGCAGACTCCCTGGGTCCTGCCATTCCCATTCATCCCAGTGGCCAGTACAGCGTTGACATTCCTGCCCCGAACGTACACCACAAGCTCTGCTGTACCTCCTTTCGTGTGTGGTGTGTGCATCTTTGTGTTTGTGCATGTATGTGTTTCGTATCCGTGTGTCTGTTTTCGTGTGTGCGTGCAAATCTGTGTGTCTGTCCTTGTCTGGCCTCAGATGAATTCATGTGCTCTCAAAGGTACTGTCCCTACCTGGTGCCTCTCCTTTCTTCCCCCAACCCTGTTCAGTTCTCATTGAGAACTCGAGTCAGAGGCCTCAGGCAAAGATTGACACTTTCCAGGACGGAAGTCCACCTGTAACCCCATGATGCCTGGCCCTGAAAGGGGGGCACCATACACACCACCAGGAGCTCTGGCTCAATCATGAGCATGGCCAACTTGCTCCAGCAAAGATGCTCTCAAGGCTCTCCCTACCCCGCCTAACACAATTCCTACTGCTTGGCTGCTGCCTGTCTGAGACGCCACCAAAGCCCAGCCATGCCACAGAGCACCACCTTGTAGCGGACTCCCACCAAAGGAGAGCACACGTTTTCTAAGCCCTCAGACCTCTGCCAGGCTCTCTGATCCCAAGGCCCTTGAGTGGAGATGGCGTTGTTGGTGATGGTTGTTTGCGAGCATGTGGCCCAACCAAGGTGAAGCAGTCTCTCACTCCTAGCTTCCCTGGGGGAGACAATGTGCTGGACCTCAGTTTCGATGAGAACGACGGTAGGAAGTTCTCACTCATTTTGTTCAGCTTTTCCAAGGAATGCAGATTGAGGGAGTCATCATTGATCCAAGCACTTTTTCGGCCTCCTGGTAAGGAACTATGCAGGCTGAACAGCTCATAGCATCTCCCCATGGCCTCAGCACCCTCCAGTACCCTGTAGACCATCTAGAGCAATGCCCCTGAGCAAGAGCCTGGCCAATCCTCTTGGGAAGCCATCGCCTCTCGTCATGAGCACAAGCCAACTGGCAGGTCTGCAGGCTGGCCCAGGACCTTCTTAGTCTCATCAGCTCACTTTGAGACAACGAAAATCTTACCTCCTGGTGTTATGTGTGCAGGTTTCCCATCCTGGGCCATTCTTCTTCCACAGATCCCAACATCATCTCTCCACACCTCCTGGGAAAGGATGTTCTTCTCTGTGTCTATGGCAAGCCTGGCTAGGCCTCTGCATGTGAGGAATTGTGGAGAAAATGGGTCAATGCATCACAAATGCACCCATGTGCTCAGATGGCCTGAGCGTTCTGAATGGTTCCGTGGGGAAGCTGTGCATCTGCCTGTGCGGTCCCTCTGTCCCAAAGGGCTAGCTGCCTATCGGTAAGATGCCATGGCCCACATCATCCCACACATGGTGATGTGCCTCTGCGTCATGTGTTTCTTGGGATTTCCTTGTGAGTGCATGACAATGTGTCTGGTAAGACCATGTGCCATTAGTGGGCCATGTGTACATCTGTTTATGAGGGGCCCTCTGTGAGTGTTTTGAGTGTGTGTGCATCAGTGTGACTCTATGGGTTTATTAGCAGGTATGCATGTGTGTGTGTGTGCAGGGAAGGCTGGCAGGCTGGCCGGCTGTGGCTTGGGTGCTCATGTTTGGAGTTCATCTCCGCTAAGCACATGGCCCATCCCGGGATTCGTGGCCTCAGACTCTGGCACACAATGGCACGAGATGACGTGATTGATCTCAGGGGAGGCCACAAAGGCCTGAGACACCACATGTCCAAAGTCCTTTGGCAACGCACAGCAGAATGACTCTCCTCCAAAAACTCACTTTCGACACTCGAAGCGACATCAATGAGGACTAGGTCATCTCGTTAGCTGCTTTAGTTCTGGCCAGCAGCATGAAACCTCAGCAATCATGGGGTGAGGCAATGAGCATTTGTGCAGGTCAACAGGCCTCAGGTACTGGCTTCATGCCTCAGTCCTCCATAAAGCCCTATTGAGGCAAGTGAGTCACCCAAAGGTTGGCCAGGTGACCCGTCCCGCTCACAGAACAATTTGGCTCTTGGTGTGTGGGCACAACAGCTCTAGGACACTGAGAGCCAAAGAACAGTCGAGGGAACCAGGGGAGGGCTACCACCAAGAGAACTGGCATGTCCATGACCATTGTGCTTCATGTTCTCGGCCTCCGGGAACACGTGCCATCAGTCAGGCTGCTGTTTCCAGGTCCATGTCCTGGAGTCCTCATTGCTGCAGGGAAAGTCACCACTGCCCTTGAAAGGGACTCCCGTGTCGGGGGCTGGGAACCTCAAAGAGATGAGCAATACACGGCATGCTCTCCATAGGCATCCATATTGTGGAACTCAAGGCAGGTCCCATCGATCGGCAGACACAGGTCCAACACAGTGGTTCTGGTGCAGGGTCATGGCCACAGTATCGCAGGTGAGAATCACACACAAAGGTGGACTGGTGCCCTTCTCATGAAGTGGAAGACGTGGGCCAAGCTCCAATGCCACAAAACAGGGCTGTACCTGACTTCTATCAGGTCCCTGTGGCCTGGACTACAGGCTAGCCCAGAGAAGTCTTGTGCCCACAGAGCATGAAGGAGCCACCCCAGACACTGAATCAAGGGCTTCCCTGGGTGGACGCCTTTACACAGGAACCCCTCAGTCCAGGAAGCAAGGTCCTCACGGTCAGGGTCTGCAAGGTCAGCCGGCAAAGCGAGGGCCAGCCAGGTTGGCAAAATGTGGCATACCTCTCACAGGCACAGGTAGATGCCCAGGAGAGCCCTTCTTCGGGAAATCAGTGGCCAGGGGCCCATCCGACAGAGCCCTCATCGCCATCGCCAGGCAGCCCCTTAATGCCTGTAAGTCACAGCCCATGTAGAAAGGTGGTGGGGCTGCACACAGCCCATCTAGCACTGACCCATTGGTTTTCACAACACCATCCAAATTTAGGGAGGCCGCCGCTTCCCGCACCTACCCATCCTGTGGACTCCCTGGGCTCTGCCATTCCCATTCATCCCAGTGCCAGCAGAGCATCGACACTCCTGCCCTGAATGTACACCACGAGCTCTTGGACCTCCTTGCATGTGTGTGTTTAAATGCCTGTGTAAACACATAGTGTATGTGGGTGTATGTTCATGTGTGCATGGGAGTTTGTATGTGTCTGTCCTTGTCTGGCCTGAGATGAATTCAGGTGCTGTCAAATGAACTGGCCCTAGCTGATGCCTTTCCTGTCCTCCCCCATCCCCATTCAGCTCTCAGCTGAGAACTTGGGACAGAGGCCTCGGGCAAAGATTGCTGCTTCCCTGGATGGGAGTCCACCTGTAAATCCATGGCGCTTGACCCTGAAAGGGGTCACTGCACACACCACCAGGAGTTCTGGCTCAATCATCAGCCTGGCTGACTTGCTCCAGCAAAGATGCTCTTGAGGACCTCCCAACCCTGCCTAACACAACTCCTACTGCTTGGCTGCTGGCTGTCTGAAATCCACCAAAGCCCAGCCATGCCATGGAGCACCACCTAGTTGAGGACTTCCATCCTAGGAGAGCACATGTCTTCTGGGCCCTCAGTCCTCCGCCAGGCTCTCTGATCTCAAGGCCCATGGTTGGAGATGGTGTTGGTGGTTGCAAGTGTGTGGCTGGACCAAGGTGAAGCTGTCCCTCACTCCTACTTTCCCTGGGGGAGACAAGGTGCTGGACCTGTTTTGATGAGAACGATGGTAGGGAGTTCTCAATCATTTTGTTCAGCTTTTCCAAGGAATGCAGATTGAGGGAGTCATCATCGATCCAATCACTTTCTCGGCCTCCTGGTAAATTGAACTACGCAGGCTGAACAGCTCATAGGGTCTCCCCGTAACCTCAGCACCCTCTAGCACACTGGAGACCATCCAGAGCTATGCCCCTGAGCAAGAGGCTTGGGCAATCCTTTTGGGGAGCAATCGCCCTTTGCCACAAGTCACAAGCCACATGGTAGGCCCGCAGACCCACCCGGAGTTTCTAGGTCCATTGGCTTGCTTTGAGGGAATGAAAGGCTTACCCGCATAGCAATCCATGTGCAAGCTTCCTGACCTGGGTCACTCTTCTTCCACATTTCCTTCCTTTCCATCATTCCTCCACACCTCCACGGAAAGGAAGGTCCTCTTCACCGTGCAAACCTGGCTAGGCCTTGGCACTTGAGGAAGTGTGGAGACATCAGGTGAATGTGTCACAATGTACCCAGTCGCTCAGATGGCCTGAGCGTTCCTAACGGTTCTGTGGGGAAGCTTTGCATCTACCTATGCTGTCCCTCTGTCCCACAGGACTAGCTGTTCATCAGTGAGATGGCACGGGCCCACTTCATCTCATACAAGGGGACGTGTCTCACGTGTGTCTAGGAATTTCCATGTGAGTGTATGAAATTGCATCTGGTTGGGATTCCTGGGTGGCTCAGAGGTTTAGCATGTGCCTTCAGCCAAGGGAGTGATCCTGGAGTCCCTGGATGAGTCCCACATCAGGCTCCCTGCATGTAGCCTGCTTCTCCTTCTGCCTGTGTGCCTCTGCTTGCTCTGTCTCTCTCTCATGAATAAATAAATAAAATCTTAAAAAAAAAAAGAAATGGTGTCTGGTAAGGCCATGTACCATGAATGGGGGCTTGCGTGTGTCTGTGTAAGAGGGGCCCTCTGTGGGTGTGTTTGAGTGTGTGTTGTCAGTGTGACTCTATGTGTTTATTAGCAGATGTGCATGTGCGTGCATGTGCAGGGTAGGCTTTCAGGCTGCTTGGCCATGGCAGAGGTGCTCACATGTGGAGGTCATCTCCGCAAAGTGCTAGACCCTTATGTGGATCCCTGGCCTCATGTCCTGCCACGCAGCATCACGAGACGATATTTCTAACATAGCAGGTGGCTGCAAATATCCAGAAAATCCATGTGTCCAAATCCCTCTCCTAACACACAGCACACACTGGTTCTCCTACATACATCTGCCTGTTATTGTGAGATGCTGATGTGCACTGGGATATCCTGTTTTTCCGGGCACACTTATATCACTTGAAATCTGAGTGATCATGGGACAAAGCAATGTGCCCCCTGCAATTCAGTTGCCATAGGTTTCTTGCTGCAGTCCTGAAGCCTCCTGTAGGCCCTCTTGTGGCAAGTTGGCCATGGTAAGGCAAATCAGAAGCCCAGTCTCCCTGTTTTGGCTAAGGCCCTAGGGAGGCAGGCAAAACAAGACCCTGCAGGTGGTGGCCTTTATGACTGATAGCACTTAGAACAGCTGAGTGAACTGAAACACCTATAATTAATTATATGATAATAAAAATAAAGATTGTTACACCACAATAATATAATATATTAAATATGAAATTTCTCAATATCTTTGCATAAAGCAATAGAAAATTTGATATGTAATATTACTAATGGAAAATAATTAAAGTGGAAAAATTATCAATCTCCAGTTATTCCTGATGTAACTTTGAAATGCCTGTGTTACAGAAACAACTGTCTTTTTTTTTTTTAATTTTACGGTATACCATCTTGATTCATGACATCACCACCCTCTTTCAAATTGCAAGTGCTATGGACTTAGCTAGTTAGGTCCATGAATTAGAGAATGCTCTTGACATATCCTAAGAATGTCAGTCTTCTGTCCCCAGGTTACACACAGTCTAGTGAACAATATTCCTAGGAAATATATTATCAAAATTTGACAAGTTTTATGCTATATTTTAAACTCTCTGTTGAAATATAATATAGATACATGAAAATGTATGTTTACATTATAGACGTCATGAAATTGCATCTTAAAAACCACAATTTTTCAATAAACAGATCTGGAAACAAACACTATTAGCATTATAAAAACCACCCAGCTATCTTTCCACATGACTATCTTGAAGAGTTATAATTATCTTCTTTCAGCTATTTGTTAATTCCTTCAGCAACACACTATAGTGTTTCCAACAGTTTTCTAGTAATCTTTAAAATACCAGTGTGAGTTCTCTGACTTTACAACTTTTTCATTATCTCTTTTGCTATTCTAGTTCCTTTACCTTTTTTTTAAGATTTAAATTATTCGAGAGAGAGAGAAAGAGATAGAGGGAGAGAGGAAGAGACACAGGCAGAGGGAGAAGCAGACTCCATGCAGGGAGCCCAACATGAGACTAGATACCAGGTACCCAGAATCACACTCTGGGCCGAAGGTGGCACTAAACTGCTGAGCTACCCGGGCTGCCCACATTCCTTTACCTTGAATATGAATTTTAGAATTACCTTGTTGATATCTACAAAAAGCTTACAATGGTTTTAATTTAGATTGCATTTAATATACATTAGAGATTGGGATAATAGACCTCACAATATTGAGACTTATGATCCATGAACAGAATATATCTCTACATTTACTTATGTTGTCTTTCATAGTTTTAATCAGTGTTTTTGCAGTTTTTTCAGAGATATTGCACATATTTTATTGCATTTTATTACAGAAGTAGCTTATTTTCTGTAATATTATAAATGGGATTTATTTCACATTCTAATTGTTCCCTGCCAGTATATAGTAACAGAATTTATTGTTTTTATATTGACTTTGTATCCTGCAAACTTGCTAAACTCAGTTTTTAAATCTGGGAGTGATATTCTTGATTCTTTGGTATTTTATAACAGAGACAATTCAGTTATCTACAAGTAAACTTTGTTTCTTACTTTCTGGTTTTTATGCCTTTAATTTACTTTTCTTGCCCTCTTGCATGGGTTATGATTGTACAGAAAAATATAAGCAGAAGTGATGGGAGAGGACACTGTTGTCTTGTTCCCAATCTTAGGGAGAAAGTATTTCTATTTAAAACACACTCGGTTTTTTATTGGTGGTACATTTTTATTTATTTCTTATTTATTTATTTATTTATTTTAGCATGCCAGTGGAGGGAGGAGAGATGGAGAAGAAGAGAGATCATATGTCAAGTTGACTCTCTTCTGAGCATGGAGCCTGATGTTGGGTTCAATCCCATGAACCAGAGATCAGGACCTGAGCTGAAACCAAGAGCAAGACACTTAATCAACTGAGCTACCATGGTGCCCCTGGGTTGTACAGTTTTAATACCGGCCCTTACAGCATAAATATTTATGTGATATACTTCTATACCTTGATACAGAAATGATGCATGGCAAATATATATTTAAGTATTATATAAATATACAAATGGAAAAATATACATGTGATTATTTGTAGGATCATATTTATTAGACAAAAATATATTCTAGTGTTCCTATCATTTACATTCATCCTCAAATTTTTTTCTTAATATATACATTATTAATAATAGAAGTTCTGGAATTTACATCAGATTCTAGTAGGGCTTTTTTACTTTCTGATATTACAATTATTAGTGTTCAATGCTATTTTACTCATTATTATTAAGCTCATTTGAATGAACTTCCTAGATTCTGGAGAAAAAAATACTCTCATTAAAATACATACATAAATACATAAATATGAAGAGAACACAAAAATAATTACTGATTGAAACAATGTGTGATAGAAACTTTGTCAAGAAAAAAATTTAACTCTTCCTAAAATATTAAACACCAGACCCCAGGAAACATAAAACATTCGATGTGATCATCCTAAGGAAGATAGACTATTTTTCTTATTGAAGGATATTTCAAATTATACAAAATGATTAATAATTTAACATATGAAATTTCATTATTCGTTCACTTGATTATTCCAACCTAATATCTTTCATGACACAAACACTATATGGAAAGTTGGACTGTTTTAAAAAATAATTTTGGGTTTGGTTCTTTATGTTTTAAAATGATGGGCTTAGGGGGTATCTGGGTGGTTTAGTCGGCGAAGTGTCCAACTCTTGGTTTTGGCTCAGGTCATGATCTCAGTGTCATGAGATCAAATCATGTGGGGCTCTGTGCTCAACCTAGAATCTGCTTGAGATTCTTTCCCCCATGGACCCTCCCCCTTCACATGCTCATAAATAAATAAATAAATAAATAAATAAATAAATAAATAAATAAATAATCTTTAAAAATGAAATAAAATAAAATGAAGGCCTTAGAAACATCTCATAAAATTAACATATAATTTTTTTATACCAAAGAATGAAAAAAAATAAATCAAAATGACATAAAATCATAATGATGCAAACAGTAACATTAATGATCCATAATGATCTTGTATATCTGGCCAAAATTATCTATGATAATCTTACTCACGGAGTTAAAGCCATAATAATCTTTAAGGAAACTCCCATAGTTTAATTTCATAAAAGAATATTTCACTGGAATACAAAATTAAAACAAATCAAATATTTTCCAAAGTTCTATATTTGTCAGTTCACACAGAATTCAAATAAAATAAATTTAAAATTTGGATATGAGTGTAGAGACACTCACCAAAGATAATGACACAAAATGAATATATTATCCAATAAGTCATTGAAAAGATGAACTCAGAGCTCAGCATGTGGTAAAAAGCACATGATGTAAATTTTAAGGATGCTGGCATAGATACTCACTGCTCTTCTCTGAAGTGGAGGATTTCATTCCATCCTGTCTACCTCAGGAAAACATGACAGAAAGAAAAGAGAAGATATTATCTCTGAAATTTCATGGTAGACCATGAAAAATAATAACACTAAAATTGTCTCCATTGTCAATTTTTAGTATAGATAAGCAATGTTTCCTTCTTTCAGCCAACACTAATGAAATTTTCAGTACCTATATTAGTTCTTTGACCTCTTAATTCAATCTTTCATTTGTTTCATCATTTATTACTCAAGAACATGTTTCACATATACAAATATCTATCAACAACTCTATGTTCAAAGTGAGCAAAATGAAGCAAGGGCGTGGTCATACAGCATATCTAAAGTTGCACACTGTCTCATGAGATAGGAAGTTAATGCTTTGCTGCAAAATTAATAAAAGACATGCCCAAGGGATAGTGTTTTTTCTTTAAGGTCATGAAATACAGCCAGGCTTTGAGAGTCTTATTTGTCCTACAAGAGGGGCCACTCATCTGGACCTCAGATTGACATCTGGAATGAGTCCCTCAGCATCCTCAGACAATTGTGATCATCATTGATCCAGACAAACATCCTCCCAAACAAATAAGCATTTCCATAGCCAGGCTTATTTTCTTCAGGTTTATCTGCTGCATTATAAATAAAGAATAGTAAATGCACAATGGATATTTTATTAATATCTGAACAACCGAACTCTAATGTACATAGAACAAAATGGATGTGACCTTGTATTTTTCTAATAAAATTACATAAATCATTTTGGGAAAATTTAAAAAATACTCAACTAAAATTTCAAGGAGAAATGGAAAGGTATTCATAAATGTCCTAGTAAATAAGGTGTGATTACAGTACAAATATGAGTAAGAACAGCTATTTTGGATATGCCAATAATTTAAAAATAAATGAATAAATATTTTGTTACATTTAATTTTCTTTAAAATATTATTTTCATATACTATAAAATGGTATAGAAAGGAAATACATCAATGATTCCCAGGATTATTCAAGTTACTTTCAAAAGAGATTTTTTATTCAATAAAATAAACAAATAATAATGACTATTGCTTTAACAAAGTAGGCTCACTCATGGGACAAGAAACCTATTATCAAAATAGTCTACCTTGGGCTTCTGAAATAATGAGCCCAGAGAACCTGAAGTTCTGACATCACTGGCCACAACAGAAACAGATTTTTGAAAGCATCAGAATAACTGCTCATCTCTCCTCCCTAAAGTATGTTAAGTTGTTCCAGCCTTTGTCCTGCAGCAAAACATCACAAATAATATGTTAGATCAGAATATACATGAAATTCACTTAATAATAAAGCACAATCATTTGTTCTGTAGTCATTGTCATACTGGAATCCCCATACTTCTAGTCCCTACCATACATAGCATCCAAGTCCAAGCCACAGTTGCTTAGCCATCTTTGCCAGTTCATGTCTCCCCTCTGAATTATTAACTCTGCAAATAGTCAATAATCCTCTCTATTATGCTATGTAAATTAGCATGATGATATGAGCACTGGGTGCTATATGCTGGCAAATTGAATTTAAATAAAATATAAAAAAATTAGCGGCACATTAATTTTCTCTTTGAGAAATTCCAAAATTGTATTCTCTGTCTCTGAGACAGAACATGAAGACTCCTAACTCTGGGAAATGAACTAGGGGTGGTGGAAGAGGAGGAGTGCAGGGGGTGGGGGTGAATGGGAGATGGGCACTGAAGGGGGCACTTGCGGGATGAGCACTGGGTATTTTATTCTACATGCTGGCAAAGTGAACACTAATAAAAAATAAATTTATTATTAAAAAAATAAAATAAAATAAAATTGTATTCTACCAAATAAAGACTATAAAAATGCTCTTTGTTGGGTAAAATGAAGGGCACATGACAAGTGTGTTTTAAGACTTATATTCTCAAAGTAAGTGATAAGAACTTCAAAAATCTATTACAAACAGGAGTACTGGGGTGGCTCAGCAGTCGAGCGTCTGCCTTCAGGTCGTGATTCCAGGGTCCTGGAATTGAGTCCTGCATCAGGCTCCCTGCAAGGAGCCTGCTTCTCCCCTCTGCCTATGTCTCTCCGTCTCTCTGTGTTTCTCATGAATAAATGAATAAATCTTTAAAAAATATTTATTGCAAACAACATATAAAAACTGATGGAACAATGGTATAATTTTTCTAAAAAACATTAACAATTTCATAAAATAATGGAAATTATAAAACAGAACCAAATTGAAAAGAACATCAGAAGGGCAAGACATAAGAGGACTGAAAACAAGCATGGCCAATCTTTACTCAAAACAGAACGTAATTAATAATCCTAGGAGTTCATAGTTAGGCTAAGCAGAGGTCTTTTAAGCATAAATGCTTGCAAGTAAACTGGAAAATTCAAAGTGTTAGGTACAAGGAGCTGGACTTCAGGCATTTCGCAATAGGCAAAACTATAAAAACAATGGTTGCAATAGATTATGGAGTAGAATGAGAGGTTGATTACAAAGGAGTAAAACAAAGAAAAATTTTAAGAGTAATAGAACTCCTCCATATCATAATTGTGGTGTTAGATATACTAGTCTATACAATTGTCAAAATCCATATAACTGCACATGACAGAGTGAATTTTACTGTAGATAAAATAAAAATAAAAGATTCAAATATAAAAATGAAAACAGGCTGGAACAGACACATACTCACTGCACACTCTCCTGTATTAAGCCTGTGTATTTGTTAGCAGGCACACACCATTTAACCAAGGAACAAGATATTCATAGATTAAATACTTAATACATGCAAGACTGGTAGAATTCAAAACCACAAAAATTGTGGGCTAACACTAAAATGAGTTAAGTAGAAGTCCATCCTCATTTGCTTAGAATAGAAATAGTGGAATGTTTATCAACAGTGGTTTATTCTCTCATTTTCTTCAGATATTTTACAATGTACGAATATATAATCCAAGCACATTCACTCAGTAAAACACTTTTCATCCATGAAGTCAGACAAACATTCATAACCCTAAAACATACTGAACCATTTCATTTACACATAGAAACTGGAGATGACAATAACTGAGGGAGCCTATGTCAGCTATGAAGCCCACAAAAGAAAGTTTTTCATTATAGTTCTACATGAACATTATAAGAAAACCAGTATAATTTCTGTGGCAAAATTCTACTGATCTGAACAATCTCTATTATCCTTGAGTATTATGCAGCTCATCTATTCTAGATACCCTTTCTACATCTTAATGTAACAAGACAAGGAAATATATCCAAGGTTTATATCCAAACCAACAATGATTCTATAAAATTTAAAACTGAGAATACAAAAACAAAAATGTCCAATGATAAAAATATATATATATACACCTCACACTCAACAGATATAAAGAAATAGACTTCAATGTTATATACACTTATTCCATTTACTTAATTATGTCTACAGGAAGAGTTTCCACCACTATTTAATAGAATATTCACTATGCATAGACTTTTCTTTTAATTGCAAGAAATAGGGTCTTAAAAATCCATGTCAACCAGTTATTCAAAATAGTAACATATATTTACCATATTCTCACCCGTAAGAAATTAAAAACACATGTATACACAAAACCCTCTACATAAATGTTCATAGGAAAGTTTCTTCTCATAATAGACAAAAAGTGAAAACAACTCAAATATCTATTAAGTGATAAATGGATTAGCAAAACGTGATATATCCATACAGTGGAAAATCACTCATCCATAAAAAGGAAATGGGGTTCCAATAAATGCTACCACAGGCTGAACTGTGAAAACATTTTGATAAGTGATTAAGAGTTAAAATATTTGTCTGAAACTTCTTTTGAACCATTTACAATAAAACAGGCTATGATTTTCCTTTATCCCCTAAATTAATTTCTTCAAAACAAGGATTTTCTATTACATAGCCACAGTATCATTATTAAATCCAAGCAATTATCACCTGCCATAAAAAATACTGTAATCTATTTGACTTTCTTAGAATTTTGCCAGTTTTCCCTCTGCTATCTTATATAGAGATCTTGAATAAATATCGTATTGTTTTCATATCTATTTAGTCTAACATAATCTAGAACATTACCACAGTGATATTAATGTTTCGAAACTAAATGACAGTTTGTGGTGATTTTGTTTTGTTTACTTTGTACAACGTCACTCAATTTGGGACTGATACTTTCTCATGAGTTGATTCAGGTTTATTCACTTTTGTCTGAGGTACTAAAGAAATAAGGCTAGGTTCTCCTCAGTGCTTCCTATCAGTGATGCCAGATGTTCCCATCACTGGTAGTATTATCTTTCATCTCTTACTTAATTCAGGTGGTGTCTGCCTAGTTCTCCACCATCATTTTCTCTTTGCAACTGATAAGTATATCATGGAGGAGATAATCACAATCTATAAAAGTATCCTGTTTCTTTTTTTTTAAGATTTTACTTATTTATTTACAAATGAGAGAGAGAGAGAGAGAGAGAGAGAGAGAGAGGCGGAAAGACATAGGCAGAGGGAGGAGAAGCAGGCTCCATGCAGGGAGCCCAATGCAACATTTGATCCTGAGAGTCTGGGATCACACCCTCAGCGGAAGGCAGATGCTCAACCACTGAGAACCCAGGCATCCCATGTATCCTGCTTCTTCCTCAAATTTTCTCCAAAAAGTTTTAGCATCTTTTAATGTTTTCAGGTTGAAACAATTATTATAATCATTCCCAACTGTTTATACTTTATATAATTTCTACTTCATTTATTACACCATTCTATCATGTGGAACTTTAATTTCTACCCTATTATCCATTCATTCACATATTAGTTTAATAACATTATAACATCTTATCATTAGTAATCAGCTTTTATCATTACTAAAGAAATTTACCATACCAAGATATGCCTGAATTTTATCAGTCAAACCTAGAATTGGCTCACTGCTTACTATCAAGCAGTCCTCCTTTGACAGATGCAGCCTTACCCATCTATGAAAGCTTTCTCCTTCTATACTTCTTCAGTGTTATTCATGATGTTCCAAAGCCCCAACTGGGAGTATCTTATACAGTCCATTTCCCCTCAAAATACAGAATATAAAAAGGCAAAGTTAGAACAGCTTAGCACATTCCTTACATTATAAGCCAAATTTCTAAACATAATCTTGCCTCTATTTTGGCATATTCAGGCAGAATTTGTTATAATTCTCTATCATTTTGGCCAAAATTTTAGCTAGTAGTTCTGTCTATTAATTATACTTGCAAGACACAAAGTGTTATCTTTAGAAAAGGGTTAGCATGAATACAGATAATTGGGGGAAAGTAAACTGATTATGAAACACAGGTTAATAGAATGCAGACAGTTTAGAATCCAGACTACATGGTCATAAAACAGAGAAAGAAAAAAATATTCCAATGGGAGATCATGACATTTAAATTTCTGTCAGTTCAGAATAGCTTCTTCTAAGACCCTCAGTGGCCTTTTCCCTATTATCCACAGTATTTATGCCTATCATTGTATCTCTTCCAAAGCTGTTTCTTCCATTGAATGACACTCTTTCTCTTAGCCAGTAGTTTGGAATGTGATATGTGCTCTTGTGAAATGGTTTCTAAGTAAGACAATATCTCTTAAGCACTGGTACCCCACATTTCCAGAGACTATAAAGCTTCTTTGTAGTTTTATACAGTGGAATTTTTCACAAACCATACCTTGACATTGTTTTCTCATGTTCCTGCCATATCTAAACACTTATTTTAGCCTAAGTTGCACTTGAAAATTCTTATGGCTCTGACCTTATTAAAAACACAGGGTAAATTAACATGATCTCAGAAATTTGCATTCTTCCCCAAAACATGATTTTGCTCGATGGACTTAGCAGAATGCAAACATTTTAATTCTCTTTTTAGTAGGTTCCATGTCCAACAGGGGGCTTGAACTCACAACCATGCGATCAAGAGTCTCATGCTCCACTGACTGAGCCAGCCAGAGGCCCCAAAGTATAACTATATTTAATTATTATCTTCCAATGGCTGTTCCACCATAGGGCTGTGTTTTTAAGTTGCAAATAAATTTTACGTTCAAACTTAGCCTAAGACTCAGATTCTCATTTATTTTTTAAAAAGGAATATCCTACTTTGTATGATTATTATTAGCACTGATATAATTCTTGAAATAGAGTTTATCTTGGCATTTCATGCTTATACCAACAATTAAATTACTACTATGTGTAACTGAAATATGTGTATCTGAAACCACACACACACACACATAAGCAACACACAAATGAACAGCAAATTAATGACCAGAACTCATTATCAATATTTGATATTGTTCCTGTAAAATCAGTTTATTGACCATTCTGCACAGCACATATTTATATCATTTTACATGAATGAAATACAGTATTATTGCCTCAAACATACTTGGTACTCTGTAAGTGGTAGATAAACTTCTGACAAACCTGGATTGGCGTATCAATTAATTTGAATATACATTATGATATAACAGAATATAATCCAATTGGATAAATGTAACAACATTAATTTACTTAGAATTATGACTTTAGGTAAACAAGTTACTTACAATTTTATAAGTACAACTAAGGCTGTAATGATTACCCTTAAGTTTACATACATCTTTGAATACTTTCCATTACATACTTTAGGTACATTTCTAAATAATAGTTGAAATGTGCTAATTTCCATCTAAGATACTTTCCACTGTCTTCTAGAAAGACTAGAATTTGGAATGCCAAATTCTCCTGCTTGGTTAACAAATGTACATGTTAATCTGATAGGTGAAAAAAAGACAATTGTTGATTTACTACATTATGAGTGTGTCTGTGTATGCACACATATATTTAATTTCCTTATATGTTTGTAACAATTTGTAATTATTTCATACATATTTAATTATTTAATTATAAAGACTGGGACAGCTGAGCATGTTATTCTATGCTCTTGACCATTCACAATGCTTTTCCCTTATGAATTGCTCATTTATGTGCTTCCCAAATTTGTACTGAGATGCTTGTCTTTATCTGACTGATTTCAGGGAGGTTTTTATAGAATATTAACACTAAATTGGTCATATAAATTTTAAGCAAATATGCCTATATATATGATATAGATTTTTAATTTGACTGCAAAGAACTCAGTTTTACGTTACCAGATTTTAGAGATTCTGAGTTTCTTTCCTCTTCATCTTCCATACATATAACATGAGAAAACAATAGTAAATTTGGAAGAAAAGTTAAACTGGATTAAGGATTGTATCCATTGCCTAGGAGTATTGTTGACTCAAGTTTTTATAAATTAGTTTAAATAACAGCCTTGGAAAATAGAAATTCTATTTAGATATGTTGAAACAATTAAACCTGCTTAGATGAAATCAAAATAAATTGAAGGCACTGCGTAAGGAGACTGGATACCACAAAGGAAGCTTCCAGACAACATTTCAATTTAAACTATGCTAAAGGAGAAAAGAAAGCAGGCACTTTGATTTTGGTCACTAATTCCTTAATGCCATTAAGGATCTATGTGGGAGAAATATTTTCAATTTTGAAATTTAATTTATTGGTTATAAATGGAAAAGAGATCATATAACTCTAATTCCTCAATCAGTGCTAGTTTTACATTGTTTAGCTGATGATGGAATGTAGCACTCATGACTCTCTTGTGAGGGGCATATAGCCAATGAGCTAAAATAATTTTAATGAAAATAAAGTGGAGATATAATTTTCAGACATTTTTACCATGTGTCTGAATTAGTTAATCATTGTTCAGGGTCTTGTTTACAAATGCTCTAGATCAGGGATTGGTAAACTCAAGCCCACAGTCTACAGTTAGAAACAAAGTTTTGCTGGAATACAGCAACACTTATTCAAAGACACATTGTGTTTGGCTGCTTTCATACTACAATAGCAGAGTGGAATAATTGCAACAGCATGAAAAATTAAAACTGTTATTTGGTTCTTTACAGAAAAGATTTGCCAATCCACGGTCTAGTATAATATAGACTGAGGTGATAATTCCAACTAATTAAACTGTATTAAAATATGGAAGTATAGAAAGACTGGAAAAAATAGAATCCTCATATTCAGTTCAAATTTTATCATGTCAGGCTGCCATACAATGAAAGCAGTTCTATTTTGATTCTATGAGTTCAAGCATAGTAATAGGGCCAAAGTTCCACGAGGCAGGTCCCAGAATTAAAGGTCCTCAGTCATATTCTCTTTTTGCTTTCTCCATCTATACATTATCACCACAGAAACCACTGTTACTACTCTCCTCACTCATGGGAAGTAACTTCCTTGGTCCTCTATTTCTATGCTCTTTTGCCTCATATCTAATGGCAGGATGGATACACAGAAAGATAGGCAGATAGATAGATGATAGACAAAGAGGTAAAATAGAGGATAGATTATTGAAAGGTAGAGATACACAGATAGATCATGGAAAATAAATTGGCAGGTAGATAGAGGATAATAGAATTGGGAAGGATTTGTGAATCATTAAAATAAGACCTTACAATATCAATCACAGTGTTTTTCAAAACTGAGTATTTGTTTCCACAAAACTGTATTTATCTTACATGTCCATTGGAATGCTATTTGTAAATTTCTTATAAGATCATAGAAGAACAATAGTATGTTTTGTGATAGTCCTCATGTAAAAAGCTGCAACAGATTTCCTTTCCTGCATGGTTGTCATGAGGGTTGACACGTGGGAGTCACGCCAAAGTGAAAAAAATGCCATTCGTATCAAATTTTATCTTTTCCAAATTCAGAAGTTGTAAAATGCCTATGTTCCACTTTTTTTCAATAAAAAGATGGTATTTCAAGAGCTACAACAATTCTGTGTTCAGAGAATGCACATCAAATGTTTGCAACACAGCACAATTCACAAAACATTCCATATTTCTATGCTTTGACAATAATGGCAGTTTATCAATTATTTAATGAAATTATATTTCTATCATCAAATCACTCTAATATTTTTTGTATATTTTTATTGGAACTTGATTTGCCAATGTAGTATAGCACCCAGTGCTCATCCTGTTGCCCCCTTCAGTACCCGTCACCCAGTCACCCCAACCCCACCCCCACCCAACTCCCTTTCCACTACCCAGTTAGGTGTCTCTCATGTTATGTTACCCTCTCTGATTTTGCCCACTCATTTCACTACAATCTTTTTACCTTGTTTCTTCTCTTTAACACTCTTACAATAATATAATTCTTTCAAATACTCTGATTTTTCTCTATAAATACCATGAACGCAAAACCAGACATTTAAAAATATGAATGATTATTTTATATTACTTTGCATGTATGGTAAGAATATTAAAAAGCCCAGTTCTCTGTCAAAGGAGATTATTCTATCAAAATCTTGAAAGAGAAAGAGGAAGGAACACATAAGACAAACTGTTAATTAAGAGCTCTTCAGAACTGCACTTTGTTAAAATATCAAATCATGCTTTGCTAGCCAAAATTTTTGTTTCTATTATTTTCTACAAGTATCAAAAGAAGGAAATGGACACATGTATATCGAGAAAAGGAAATAGTTTTTTTTCATTGAAAAAATTATGGAATGTTATCTTTAATATTGTTATTATCTTTAATGTACTAAGGATAAAAAAATCAAACCAGAATTATATTCAGTAACAATATACCTCAATAAAGAATGATAAATATAAAAATGCTAAATAAATATATTGTCAGATAAAAGAAAACTGAGCAAAGTTACCACTAGTAGTTATGGTGCTAAAGAAAGTTCTTTAAGAAGATATATAATGTGCAAAAGCTATATTCACTATAAAAAATAGTGAAAGGGAATAAAGGGGAAAGGAGAAAAAATGAGTGGGAAATATCAGAAAGGGAGACAGAACATGAGAGACTCCTAACTCTGGGATAAGAACTAGGGGTGGTAGAAAGGGAGGTGGGCGGGGGGTGGTGACTGGGTGACGGGCACTGAGGGGGACACTTGATGGGATGAGCACTGAGTGTTATTCTATATGTTGGCAAATTGAACATCAATAAAAAGTAAATTTTAAAAAAGGAAGAAGATAGATAATGATAACAGAAGGAAATATGGATCTTCAGGATAGAAGAGCATTGAAACTAGTTAATATTTAAGTAAATAGGATTTTTTCTTTTGTCTTGAAAAATATACCTATTTAGAACAATTATACTATTGGCTGTAAGGCATATGGCAAATATATATATATATGACAACGCTAGCATAAAAAGGGTCAGGAACTAGAGAAATGGACATATATGGTTGAAAACATGTATAGCTTAATCACTAGAATATCCACTAAAATACACAAAGAGGTGGAGTTATAAAGGTAAAAGAAAATGGAATTCTGAAAAAAATGCCATCAAAGATGGTGGGTAAGAAGGAATAGAATAACAAAAAACAGAAGAGAGACAATAGCACAGAGTTCATACTTAAATGATAAAAATGGTAGACTTAAAACTACCATTTCAAAAATTGTATTAAATGTAAACTGGAATAAATAATCCATCTGCTAAATCTTAAAACATATACCTAACACTCTGCGGTCTAAAATGATGAAACCAGGGATCCCTGGGTGGCGCAGCGGTTTAGCGCCTGCCTTTGGCCCAGGGCGCGATCCTGGAGACCCGGGATCGAATCCCACGTCAGGCTCCCGGTGCATGGAGCCTGCCTCTCCCTCTGCCTATGTCTCTGCCTCTCTCTCTATCATAAATTAAAAAAAATTAAAATGATGAAACCTAAAAATAAATTAATTAAATGACAAAACTTATTACATATAACAATATAGGTTAGAAAAAAAAGATGAAAAGATACACCATGCAAACTAAAAATATGAAGACTAGAGTAGCTATATTAATTTCAGACAAAGTAAAACTCAAGACTATGTTGCCAGAGAGATACATTTATGAGAGTCAAATTATAAAGAATACATTAATAATTACAAATGCTTGTGACTAATAACAGCTTCAAATTATGTGAAATGACAATAGCCAAACTGTGGAAGGAGCCTTGGTGTCCTTCGAAAGATGAATGGATAAAGAAGATGTGCTTTATGTATACAATGGAATATTACTCAGGCATTAGAAATGACAAATACCCACCATTTGCTTCAACGTGGATGGAACTGGAAGGTATTATGCTGAGTGAAGTAAGTCAATCGGAGAAGGACAAACATTATATGGTCTCATTCATTTGGGGAATATAAATAGTAGTGAAAGGGAATACAAGGGAAGGGATAAGAAATGTGTGGGAAATATCAGAAAGGGAGACAGAACATAAAGACTCCTAACTCTGGGAAACAAACTAGGGGTGGTGGAAGAGGAGGAGGGCGGGGGGATGGGGGCGACTGGGTGACAGGCACTGAGTGGGGCACTTGACGGGATGAGCACTGGGTGTTATTCTTTATGTTGGCAAATTGAACACCAATAAAAAATAAATTTATTATAAAGAAATAAAAATAAACCTATTTGTATACTATAAAAAAAGACAAATTATGTAAAATGAAACCAAGAGAAATAAAAGCTGTTGTAGATAAATCCACAATCATAGTTGATGATTTTAAACTCAACTCCTTCAGTAATTTATAAAACAAGACAAAACATCAGCATAGAAGAATGAGAAAATACTCATTCAAATACTGTCAACCTGCTCCTAAAAGACATTTATAAAACACTATAGCCAATGATTTTAGAACAATTGCATGTGTGTTCAAATTTTCCATGAACTTTTCACAAATAAATCTCAAAAAACCTAAATCAATTGATAGAGAATATGTCCAATGACCATAATAAAAATTAGAAATACATAAAACATTTTTTTAAAAAACAGTGAAGGACGTATATATTTCTTTAGCTAATGTAATTTTTATAGAAAATGAAACTCTGATTTTCCAGTTTTAAAGTTAAGCAATCCTTACATGAAACAGTAAGTCTGCAAAGAACTAAAAGGCAACTCTTGAATAATGATCCCATCCCATCATGAAAAGATTTGGCAGAATTAAATATTTTTTAATATCATTTAAGTAAGGCATCTTACCAAAGCTAAGGAAACTCAGGTTATTGCAATATTATTGAAGAAAATACCTTAAATTTGGAGGAAAAAAATGTTAGAGCAAAGGCAAAAATTTTAACTGAGAACCACAATTAAAATCAACTAAGATGGTGACTCAGGAGGCTCCTGAGTTTATCTCCTTCCTCAGACAAATTGAATATATTGAGAAATTTATACACATTGAGAAATTTCCTCTGAAAGGGATAAACTAGCTGATGGTCTAATTTGATTGGTATCTAGGAGTTGGCTGCTATCTTATACAGCAACCAAGAAAGTAGGTGGACACTTCTTACATCTTCTCCTTTACCTTACTCCAATAATAAAACCAAGTTACCATTATTTCCCTGAAAGAAATTTCTATATACATATTTTGCAGCATTCACCTAGGGTCAGGCCCTACGATCACCTGGCTTTACAAGCCAAGAGGGCTTGCATTTACAAGTTCCACAGGATTGTAGCAAACTAAGTAGTTCTTAATAGGTTCAGCAGCGCACTCCCATGGCTATACACCCAGGTCCACAGGAGAAGGAGCAGGCAAAAAAAGCCAAATTGGGAAAAGAGTTGGCAGAAACAAATACTTTTATTTATGAACACAAACACACACACACACACACACACACACACACACACACACACGTTCCCTCTGGAAAGGGTTTAACTATAAAGTTTCCCACCTGCTGCCTAAGGGGCAAGCTTCTAATCAGTTTGCATCTAGGGTTAACTGGTCTACCCCTTGGGGACACAGATGGGTGTTGCTATACCCACAAGTGAAAGCTACAAAGTACAAAGGCTTGGACAATCCTGAAGGTTTGAAAGACAACTAGGAACCCAAGCTGAGTTGATCAGTGAGGTTCATTTTCTGTAAGAGACCATTCTGTCTAATTAATAAATCTAATTAGTCTTAACAAATCTTAATAAAATGGAAATAAGTGATAAACCTCATATCAAAATAATGGTCACAGATATGTTCACTGAGGTAGAGGAGCAATGTATGAATAAAGTAAGAATTTCAATAGAGATAATAAATTCTTTTAAAGATTTTATTTTAAGTAATCTCTCACCCAAAATGAGGTTCAAACCTACAACCTTGAGATCAAGACTGACATATTCTCCAGACTGAGCCAGCCAGGCACCCCTGAAGTTTTGTTGTTGTTGCTGAAGTACCAAGAAAATGAATGGATAAAGAAGATGGTATGTTTCTGTGTGTTGTGTGTATACACACACACACACAACACACACACACCAGAATATTACTCAGTCATAAAAAAATTTTGTCATTTGCAACAACACTGATGTACCTACATAGTATTATGGTAAGTAAAATAAATCACAGGAAAAGAAATACCATATGATTTCACTTATATGTGTGATCTAAAACCCAAAAGAAATGAACTCACATGAACAGAAATAGTTTTATAAATATATATAAAAAAACTGATGATTGTCAGAGGGGAGGGTGGGGGAGAGCAAAGTAGGTAACAGAGATTAAAAGATACAAACTTCCAGTTATAAAATAAATCACTAATTAAAGTATAGCATAGGGAATATATAGTTAATAATATTGCAATAATTTTGTGTGGTGACATAACTATACTTACTGTGGTGAGCACTGCATAATGTATGGAATGTCTAATCATTCTATTGTACACATAAAATGAATATAATACCGTATGTTAACTAAAGTCAAATAAAAATGTGTAAAAACAGTAACAAACATAAATCACAGAGCTAAAGAATACAATAACTGAATGAAAAATTATGATAGGCAGGTCCAACAAGTGAGAGAAAGGATTAGTAAAATTGAGTAAAGCATAATTTATGAAGGTAGATTAGCTAAAAGAAAAATAAATGAAAAAAGTGAAGGTAGCTTAAGGGACTTAGAAAACATCAATTTGAGTGATATGCACATTATAGAGGTCACAGAAGAAGGAGAAAAAAAGGATTCAAAGACTTATTCAAAGAAATAATGGTTGAAAACTTCCCTAAAATGGGGAAAGAAACAGATATTCATATCTATAAATCCCAGATAATACCGCATAAAAGAAACTCAAAAAGATTCACGTGAAGACAGTGTAATTCCCTTGTCAAAGACTAGGAAAATAGTATTAAAAGCAGTTAAGAGAAAGCAACTTGTTAGGTACAAGGAAACCCCCAATAAGACTATCAATACATCTTTCAGCAGAAATCTTGCTGGCCAGAAGGGAGTATGAGGATATATTCAAACTGCAAAAAAAAAAAAAAAAAAAAAAAAAAAAAAAAAAAAAAAAAAAAATTAATTGCCCACCTAGAAAACCTAATAAAACCTAAAAAAAGATGCAAATGGTGACATCAAAAATATAACATGTTGTGTTACAGCATATTGGTATACATTTGGAGTTATCAGCTTAAAATAGAGTGTTATATATAAAAAATATTTTATGTAAGCCTCATGGTAACCACAAATATAAGCCTATACCAGGCAAATGATAAAAACAAAGGCATCAAAACACACTACTATAAAAAATTATCAAATCACAAAGGAATAGGTTAAGAAAGAAGAAAAGAAACAAAGATGTTAAAAAAACAATTTAGAAAACAATTAAAATATCAACAAGAGCAGTAGTTCCAAATCTATCAATAATTACTTTAAATGTAAATGGATAATGGTCTCCAATCAAAAGACAATATGGGGATCCCTGGGTGGCACAGCATTTTGGCGCCTGCCTTTGGCCCAGGGTGCGATCCTGAAGACCCAGGATCGAATCCCACGTCGGGCTCCTGGTGCATGGAGCCTGCTTCTTCCTCTGCCTGTGTCTCTGCCTCTCTCTCTCTCTCTGTGTGACTATCATAAATAAATTTTAAAAAATATTAAAAAAAGACAATATGGACAGATTATTTTTAATTGAAAATAAAATAAATAAATAAGACCCAACAATATATTGCCTACAAGAGTTTCAAATAAGCTTTAAGGAGAGACATAGAAAGAAAGTGAATGGATGAGAAAGATATTCTTTGCAAGTAGAAACCAAAATAATGCAGGGGTAGCTATCCTTATATCAAAAAAAAACCCTTAAGCCAAAGACTGTAAGAAAAGACTTAAAATTCATTATATAATGATAAAGGAACCAATTAAGAGGATATGACAGCTGTTAATACTTATATATTCAACATTAACACCTAAATGCATAAAGCAAATACTGACAGGTCCAAAAGCAGAAATATATGAAAATACGATAATAGTAAGGAATTTCAATAATCCACTTTCAACAATGGATAGATCATCTAGATGACCAGATATACTTAACAGATATTAGACCAGATATACTTAACAGATATATACAGAACATTCTATCTAAAAGCAGCAGAATGCAGATTGTTATCAAGTGAACATGGAGCATTCCATAGAACTGAGTCAGACTACAAAAAAGGTCTTAATAAATTTCAGAGGATTGGTTATAGCAGCAATGTCCACAATAGACAAAATATGGTAAGAGCCCAGATGTCCATCAACAGATGAATGGATACAGATATGACATGATAGATATAATTAAATATTATTCAGCCATTAAAGAGAATGAAACATTGCCGTTTTCAACAACGTGGATGGAACTAGTAAGTATATGCTAAGTGAAATAAGGCAGAAAAGGACAAATAAGAATCATATGATTTTACTTGTATGTGAAAATTAAGAAACAAAACAGAAGAACATAGGTGAAGGGAAGGAAAAATAAAATGAAAATAGAGAGGGAGGCAAACCAAGAGACTTTTAACTATAGGAAACAAACAGGATTGCTGGAAGGGAGGTAAGTGAAGGGATGGGGTAACTGGATGATGGGCATTAAGGGGGACACTTGAAGTAATTAGTACTTGGTGTCATATGAAACTGATGAATCCCAAAATTTTACCTCAAAAACTAGTAATACAGTATATGTTAACTAAATTAAACTTAAATAAAATATTTGAAGTCAAAAAAAGATTGAAATCATATCATATGGCTTTCCTTACCATAATGGTATGAGACTAAACATCAGTTACAAGAAAACTGAAAAATCCACAAATACATAGAAATTAAACAATATTCTCCAGAAAAAATCAATATATTAAAGAAAAAAATCAAGAGATTGAAAGAAAAAAATTGTGAGACAAACTAAAATGTAAAAACAAGAGGTTGGAAGAAAAAAATATTGAGACAAACTAAAATGTAGTAAGAACATTCAAAAATTAAATATGCAGCAAAATCAGTTTTAAAAAAGCAGTTTATGATAAGCACCTACATTAAGATCTCAAATAAACAAATTTTATACCTCAAACAACAAGAACAAGAACTAAACCAAAAGTTAATAAAAGAAATAACAAAGATTAGAGCAGAAAATCGATAGAAACTAAAAAGACAATAGGAAATAGCAATGAAACTAAGATCTAGTTTTTGTGAAAAGATAATCAAAATAGAAAAAAACCTAAACTTTGGATAGACTTACCAGGAAAAAAGAGAAAAGACTTAAATAAAAGCATAAATGAAAGAAGAGACATAATGGCTGATACAGAGAAATACAAAGAATCATAAGAGACTAGTTTAACAATGTATGCCAACAAACTGAATAATGCAGTGGAAATGGACAAATTTCTAAAAACATAAAACCTATGAAAACTGAATCTATCAAGAAATAAAATATATGAACAAATGCATTACTAGTACAGAGACTGAATAAATAATCACAGACACCCCAACAGAGAGATGTCCACCCAGAGGCTTCACTAGTAAATTCAACCCAATATTTAAATAAGAACTAATACCAATGCTTCTTAAAATAATCTGAAGGAGGAGGAGATGCAGAAAACCATTTAAAAAATCAATGATCGTTCATGATAAAAAACTTTCAATAAGGTGGGTTTAGAGAAAATATATCTCAACCTAAGAACAGCCATGTATGACACATCCGCAGCTAACATCATACTCAAAAGTAAAAAAAGTAGAAAGCTTTTCCTCTAAGATCTGGAACAAGGCAAGGATGCTCACAATTGCCACTTTTATTCAATGCTACTGGAAGTCCCAAACAATGAAATTAGGCAAGAAAAAGAAATAAAAGGAATCCCAATCAGAAAGAAAAAAGTTAAACTATCACTCTTTGCAGATGGAATGATATTGTATATAGAAAACTCCAAAGACTCCAACAAAAATCTATTGAACAAATAATCAAGTTCAGTAAAGTTGTAGTATACAAAAAAATCAATATACAAAAATCACTTTTGTGTCTAACACTAATAATACATTTTTGAAAAGAGAAATTAAGAAAATAATCTAATTTATAATATCATCAAAAATAATAAAGTACTTAGGAATAAATTTAACCAAGGAGGTGAAGGATCTGTTTACTATAATCTGTAAGACTATAATGAAAGAAACTAAGAAATTAATGAAAGAAATATTCAGTCTTTATGAATTGGAAGAATTATAGTTAAAATGTTCATGCTAACCAAAGTAATCCACAGATAATCTCTATAAAAATCCCAATGGAATTTTTCACAAGAGTAGGAAAAATTTCTGAAATTTTTACGAGACCAGAAAAGACCCTGGACAGCCAAAGCCATCTTTAGAAAGAAGAACAAATCCAGAGGTAACACACTTCATGATTTCAAACTATATTACAAAGACATATAATCAAAACAGAATAGTATTGACATAAAAACAGATCTATACATCAACACAACACAGAGAGACCAGACATAAATCCATTCATCTTTGGTCAATTAATTTTCAATAAAGGAGCCAAGAATACATAAGAAGGAAAAAATAGTCTTTTCAATAAATGGTATTGAAACCCGGACAGGTACATATAAAACAAACAAAATGAAACCAAGGTAGAACCCTACCTTCTACCATGCAGAAAAAAACCAACTCAAGATGGATTAAGCATTCAAATATAAGACCTGAAATCCTAAAACTCTATAGGGCTACAAGGTCTTTGACATTACTCTTGTCAATAATTTTTTGGATTTCACAGGAGGCTACATCAAACTAAATAGCCTCCTCTCAGGAAAGGAAGTCATCAACAAAATGAAAAGACAACCTACATAGTGAGAGAAAATATTTGCAAACCACCTATCTTATAGGGATTAATAGCTAAAATACACAAGGAACTCATAGAACTCAATAACAAAACAACTCAATTTAAAAATATGCAAGGACTTACATCTTCCAAAGATATACAAATGTCCAACAGGCAAATAAAAAGGTGTTCAACATCACTAATCATGAGGGAAATGCAAACCAAAACTACAATATATTACCTGGTACCAGTTAGGATGTCTCTTGTTAATTAAGACCTAAGTAGCACTTGGGTAGCTCAGTTGTTTAAGCACCTGACTCTTGGTTTCAGCTCAAGTCATGATCTTGTGGGTTAAGAGATAGAGGCCCAAATGAGGCTCTATGTTCAGCAGGGAGTCGACTTGAAGATTCTCTCCTTCTGCCCCCTCCCCACTCTCTCACATGTGTGTGCTCTCTTTCTCTCTCTAAAATAAGTAAATTTTTAAATAAAAAAACAAAACATTGAATGAATGCTGGTGAGATGTAAAGAAAAGGGACCCTTGTACACTATCAATGGGAATGCAAATTGGCAAACCCACTTGGAAAACAGTATTTAGGTTTTTCAAGAAATTAAAAATGTAACTACCACATCATCAGCAATACTACTTCTGGGTATAGGTTCAAAATAAATCAAAATATCTCAAAGAAGTAGCTGCACTCCCATTTTCACAGCAGCATTATTCATAGTAGCCTATGCATGGAAACAATCTATGTCTCCATTAACAAATAACTCAGTAAGGACGGGGCAGCCCAGGTGGCTCAGTGGTTTAGCGCCTACCTTCAACCAGGGCCTGACTCTGGAGACCCGGGATCAAGTCCCACATCAGGCTCCCTGCATGGAGCCTGCTTCTCCCTCTGCCTGTGTCTCTGCCTCTCTCTCTCTCTATCATAAATAAATAAATAAATAAATAAATAAATAAATAAATAAATAAAATCTTTAAAAAAAGTTATTTAAAATAACTCAGTAAGGAAAAATGCTGCATATATATGATAGATAAAATGGATTAAATTATAATACATATAATTTAATATGCAATTATTATTATATAATATTTTACTGTAATCTAATGGAATATCATTAACCCTTATAAACAAAGAAATCTTATCTCTTGTGACAATATGGATGAACCTGGAGGTCATCATGCTAAGTAAAATAAGCCATATAGAAAGACAAATCACATACTGCATGTTATACTTATATGAGAAATCTTAAAAAAAAAGATGAAGTAGTCAACCCCATAAGCAAAGTAGAAAGGCAATTGCCAGGGGCTTGGGAATGTGATAAATAGGAAGAGGTTGATAAGGGGTACAAACTTTTAATTATAAGGTGAAGAAAATCTGAAGATCTATATATAAAATATGGTGACTATGCTTTGTAACACTGTACTATATAAATTTGTGAAAAGAATAGAATTTAAATGATCTTACTGAAAAACACAAGTATCAGAGTTAATTTGATGAGGGAAATCCTTTTGTTGTATTACACGTTGAATCATCTTTGAATATCACTTTATAAATATTACAATTTTATATCATACTTTAAAGATCTTACAATTAGGAGACACCTGGGTGGCTCAATGGTTGAGCATCTGTCTTCAGCTCAGGGTGTGACCCCATGTTCTGGGACCAAGTCTCCTAACGGGCTCCCCACAGGGAGGCTGCTTTTCCCTCTGCCTATGTCTTTGCTTCTCCCTCTGTGTCTCTCATATATAAATAAAATATTTTTAAAAAGGTCTTACAATTATACATGTCAGTTATATCTCAATAAAACTGGCAAAAAATTAGGAATAAAGTTTTTTAAAAGCAGTATCCAAGATTTTTTTTAAGCAGTAACAACTGACACAACTAAGCCCTTATACTTCCATAGGCAGCAGAGAGCATTTACCTTCCATCACAATAAATCTGAAGACAGACCCAAGTGGTATCACTGGTGACCCTCTTCCTTCAATGCAAAAATTCAAGAGGTAGACAAGTCCCATGGCTAAAAGAAAATTATACAACATTCATATGGAAAATACTTAGAAGGGAGTCACAAAGAATAATTCTGTTCTAATTTCCCAAATTCAAACATGATTAATGGGTTTTATCCATTATTTTTAAAATACAGACATCCCTGACTTACAAGTTTGACTTAGGAGTTTTTTACTTTATGTTGCTTAGAAGTGGGACATACTCAGTGTAACTGAACTCCAAATTTTTAATTGAACTTTTTCAGGGCTACTGACATACAATATGATACTCTCGTGTGATGTTAGGCAGATGCAGCAAGTAGCAGCTCCTAGCAACCATATGATCACCAGGGTAAATAACTGATAAACTTATAGCCATTCTATACCTATACAACTATTCTGCTTTGCACTCTCAATAACCAATGAATTATATGATAGTCAACATTTTATCATAAAATAGGCTTTGTGTTAAGATGATTTTGCCCAATTGTAAGCTAATGTAAATGTTCTGAGCATGTTTAAGATAGGGTAGGGTAGGGAGTGTTGGTGTATTAAATGCAGTCAGCTTATGATAGGTTTATCAGTACATAACCCCACTGTACGTTGAGGAAGACCTGTAAACCACTTTATTCTCAGAGTTAATATATCCATGTCTATGTCTCAGAAAAAGAATAATCACTGAATTTTAGGTTCTTCTTTTTCAACATTGTCAAACATGAGGTTCAAGTTACTCTTCAAATAACATCACTTGTCTATCTGAATCACACTATCATTCTTTTATTGTTATATTATCTCATTATTTATGATGTCTCTCACTCATTCTTCCACAAATTTATTTCACAAACTTTAATGAAATTCTTGCTTTCAGACATTGCAGCATAAGAGAACGGAAAAAAATCCCTGTCAAGTAGGAGCTCATTTCAAATATATATATGGAGAAGACAGAACAAAAAAGGCATAAAATGAATCAAAATTGGTGTGTGCACTGATAAGGACATAAATACAACACTGAAGTATTTGAAGTAGGGAGTCAAAGCAAGTAGGATTCAACGAATGCAGCTATTTACATTAAGGCATATTGACCAATCCTGAGACACCTCAGATCTGGGTGCCATTCAACAATGGCTCATCCCATATTTACCATTTTATTAATGGATCCATTCAGATTCTCTCTCCAAATCAGCACTTTCTCCACCAATGGATAGGAGGTATGGGTGTGCATGTCCAGGTTGGACATAAGATTTCTAAACTTAGGGCGCCTGCTGACTCAGTACAGCATACAACTCTTGATCTAGAGGTCATGAGATCAAGTCCATTGTTGAGCATAGAGATTACTTATAGAAAATATTTCTAAACCATTAGTTAGGAAATGACAATGCAAAATAGTATTATGAATGAAGATAACCATGAATCAATGACACAACCCCAAAATGAACCAAGAGCAGTAGTGTTTTCCTAAAAGTATTAAAGGTAATGTAGTCTGAAGATATCTTAAACTTACTCAGAACAGCTGATTACCAGAAGGAAACAAAGGATTGCAGTTTCTATTTGCCTATTGTTTCACCGTCTTTCTAGAAATCAACACTGACAACTTGGTCAACTCCTAGTGAAAAGGCATTTCTCACCTCGTCATAGTCTCTACCAGGTGATTGTTCTTACTCTTCTGGACATCCCAACCTAAGAGTAATGAGAAAGGCTCATGTACATACAATTACTTCTTTGTCTCTTATGGATTGCTCTTTGAAATACATATATATGAAAAGTCAGTAGACTTTTCTTCAGCACTCCCTGAATCTAAATACTAAACGAGTCAACTGGTTACATAGATGGTTATAACTATTATACTCTTCTGAGAAATACTCATCATACTTAGCATGGTAGAGTGTCATACATAAACACAAAAGAATAATTTTTAAAAGTTAGAAAATTAAACAGCAATATTACTACAGTATTATAGGGACACTGGTATCACTTAAGCCAGTCATATAAGCTGATTATATGTGGTATAATGACTGAATGCCATTATTTACTATATTCTACAATTCGATGTGTTTCATTAAATGGACCTATCCATAGTCTCTCCTTAAGAACAACTCTCCTCTTTCAGGGTAATTTTATTTTATTATTTCCAAGGTAATTTTGAAAATAGAGAAGTGTAGGGGATCCCTGGGTGGTTCAGCGGTTTGGCACCTGCCTTTGGCCCGGGGCATGATCCTGGAGTCCTGGGATCAAGTCCCACATCAGACTACCTACTTGGAGTCTGCTTTGCCTGTGTCTCTGCCTCTCTCTCTCTCTCTCTCTCTCTCTCGCATGAATAAAATCTTAAAAAAAAAAAAGAAAATAGAGAAGTGTATAATACATAGAAAGTGTATTCTAGGAACAGATTACATGTAAAAAGAGAAAGAGTACAAAATAGGTTCATTGTATTCTAGAGGGAAAAGTGTGCCATCCATAAAGTTTCATATTTGGATTATTTCTATATGAGGGAACACTGTAAAAAAAAAAAAGAACACCAATGGTACATGTAATATAAGCAGGGGAAAAAAAAAACAAGGGTGGCATTCTACTCTCCACAATTATCAATGGGAATTTATAACTCAACCCATAATTTTCATCATAAAATATCTAATCCATAGATACTCAATTTTCTTATAGTATAATCTATATTTGCAATTTCCAACACAGCAGATTCTAAAGAATCTATGATTTTCCTCAGGAATGGCCAAAAACTCCCCAAAAAATATTCCTAAGGAGCTGCCTTACACTGAGTCTGTATAAATTTTACTTTCCTAGCCCTTTTTAAGTGATAAACTAACATATCAAAATATCATTCATCCACACACTAAACAAGTAGTCAACACAATTATAAAATTATGTGTCTGCTACATACTAGGCTCTGTAAGGTAATGGAAAGTTAAATAGGAGTAGGAAAATATCCCTGTCAAAAGGAGCTCATTATTTCTGGTCTATTAAGACACATAAATAAAGCAAAATTTGGCAACTGAAATGTAATAAGCATAAAGCATGTTAGAAGTTAAATGGTGGTAACTTAGACTGGTCAGATAAAAAATTTCCATTCTCATTCCCGAAACATTAGAAAAGGACAATGTATAATAAATTTCTGGAGCCATTCCAGGTTCAATTAAGAAACATTATCTTCTGGGGCACCTGGGTGACTCAGGGCTTGAGCATCTGCCTTTGGCTCAGGTTGTGATGCCAGGGCCCTGTGGTCAAGTCCTGCATTGGGCTCCCTGCAGCGAGCCTGTTTCTCCCTCTGCCTAGGTCTCTGCCTCTGTGTCTCTCATGAATAAATAAATTTTAAAAAAAGAAATAACACCTTCCACATTCTTATCTTCTCCTCGACCTAAGTGATGTTATTGATATTTTACTAGTGTATATAACTAGTATCTAAAATGTACCTTCAGCATACTTTGACCTTGTCCTTATACCTCATTCCTTCAAAATTCTACCTTCTGTACATATAGTCTTGCTTCACTCGATTCCAAGAACCTCCTTTCTTCATGCCTTTTTCATTTATTCATGATTAGGTTATTCATCTTCCTTTCACTTGGCTCCTCACCCGTCTGTTTCTTCAACAGTCTTTGCTCAACATCTCACAAAAGCTAAGATCTCTGGAACTAGTGAACAATTTTGCCTTAATGAAAATTCTACTGTGGTCCAAAGATATAGGAGCAGATCAACATGATGCAAGTGGGAACTCAACAGATAAAGGTGAACAAAGGTTATTATTAGAAGACTGAATAGTTCTAATGAAGACAATCAAATTCTATCCTGTATGCATATAATTTTCAATAATGAAAAGGATCTCAAATTGTACAACTGAGATGTATCTTCATTTTATGATTCATGAGAGCAACTTACAAGAAACCAGCAAATGTCTGTGCCAAGTTGACACTGATAACAATATTACAGAGCAAAATGTGGACTCTGAGGGCTCCTTTGATTATAAGTACAGCACTTTTACTTAAGTATTCCACAATGTCTCAACCCAAATTTACTGTCCCCCACCACACAGAACTTTTACTTAAAATCAGTGACATTCTGTTTATTTCCAAAATTAACTGAGCCTTTCAAGGTCATGTGAAAGCCAACTGCTACCTCATTACTTTTTCTGAAATTCATTCATTTCCCTTCAGGAACAACAAAATCCTTTAGTTTTCACTCAATGACTCCAGCCATCCTTGACAATCTCTTTTAATGATTTCTCCTTATTTATTGAATATCTAAATTCTAGATCATACAAGAACAGTATTAAGGTAAATACTCCCACATATACACCATCTCTAGATGTTAGCCTTTCACATGGCCATAAGTAACAACACTCCATACTGCTGCATCCAAATCTCTCAGTCTCCAATCTAAACCCTTTGCCCCTAAATCCTGTTTTTACATTAAAAATCAACATCTAAAACCACAGGTTTAATATGAATATAAAACTGGCAAGACATATTTCTTCCTTACCATGCATTTCAAGAAAATCAACTTTGCCTAGTATAGTAAATGGCATTACCATTTATTCAGTTTGTGAGACCCTGATCACAACCATCCTATTGGAATCCTCTTCTTGTCTCATCCAGTACCATTCAATATTTTAAGCAGGACTGACAATACTTTCAAAATACATCCTAAATCCCATTACTTTCATGTCATCAACCTGGTACAACACCTTTCATTCGATTTTTGAAAAAATTATGTACCTTGCCTTCTTATGTCAAGTCTTGCACAGTGAACTTAATCTTATCTAATTTATTTATATAAAATATAGAAAACATAAGAATGGTAGAAGTCAAAATTTGGAAATTAAAAAAAAAGTAGTTGGCATGTTAATTATGAATAAAACACAGCTATTGAACAGGACAATAATTCTAGCCCTAAACACTAAATGAAAATACTCTACCTTGAAAAGTGTTGAATGAGAAATTACGGGAGGAAAGATTTCTTATAATTCTTGAAGATAAATGACATATCAATTTTAGAATTTATTTCATGGTGAAATGAAAATAAAGATAACATGATTGTTTCATAATCTCATACGATGACCTATGTAGAACAACATACCAGAGAATTATTTCAAATTGTCAAATAAATACAAAGGTAGTATTCTTAACAAATGTCATAGTTTTACCTTGGAACCAACTTAATGTCCTGCACTATTAAACCAATTACAAGAAGAGCCACAGGTCTGGATTTTTGTGCAAATGATTTATCACAGTAGTAATAAACTCAAGAGACATAGTGAGAGAGAAGAGGCTACAATCTTCTCCCTAAATTTTTTCTCAGACACCTCACATCGCTCACTCTGGGAGGAAAAGGCTCCATCCTGAATGAAGAGATCTTATTGGGCCTCTCTTTAAGGGGACTTCAGTGTTCTGAGGTCAGCCATGCATTCACTCTTATTTGCAGTCTCATTTCAACTTCATTGGCTGATAACTTCCCAGTGGCTTTCTTCATGAAAAAACCCAGCTATGTTGCCCCCTTGCCTTCTTTTCCAGGGTAAGGGCATATAATTTCATTTAGATTTGAAACTTGAGAGGTTGTTTTATTTGGTACTACTCTAAATTTCTTTAGGTATCAAAAAGTTTTTCATAGCACAATCTCTATTATCATCTCAGAGAATAATTAAATAGTAATTTAATGCTCTCCTGCTGTGATCTTCCATTTGTTTATTTATTTGAATTCAGTTAGCTAGCATATAGTACTACATCCTTAGTTTCAAATGTAGTGTTCAATAATTTACCAGTTGTATATAACAACATCAGTGCTCATCATCTTATTTACTTTTTTGAAAACTCCCTTCATATCATGGAAATTATAAGGGTTTGCTAGGTTGAGGTTCAGTTTATTAACCTGGTAATAAAAGTGGTTTTAATCACATCAACATGAAAACAGTAATCTGATACATTTTGCCTCATAAAAGAGAGGAAGATGTGTTTTAGCCAGGCAGATTTCAAATTTTCCCAGATACCTTTATTATGTTATATATGAAAGTAACAATATTTATATTAATATAGTTAACAGACTTCCATTGGTCACTGGCTATTTTTTAAACTGTTTCTCCACCTTTAAAATGACAAGTTTCTTCACTGGTTATCTGTTCACCTACTTGCATATTCATTTAGTTGATACTTCGTTTGTTTACAATCAGTAATTTGTGCCTTACTTCTGTTTTATCCTTTATGCATTTAATAAGAACACTTGTTGAGCCTCTACCAACAAGCTTGTCATTAAAGACTGTGTACAAACATAAATATGGGAAGCAGGGAGTATTCAGATCACTATTTTGACCCAAAGCCTTATAACATATCCATGCTTCTCTAAATATACTGCCTTAATTTACAACTTACAAATTGGTATGACATTTCTATTCATATGAGGTGATCTGCACTTTAGAAAAACTGAGCCAGACTTTGAAAATAATTTTCAGATGAATAAAAACATCAGGTCATTTTTGAAAACTTAAAACATCTTTATTCTGGAAACTTTCCTTAATTAGCATAAAATTTCTGTTTTTGAATAGATTTCTTAAAATTCTCTTATTACGGGATCCCTGGGTGGCACAGCGGTTTGGTGCCTGCCTTCGGCCCAGGGCACGATCCTGGAGACCCGGGATTGAATCCCACGTCGGGCTCCCGGTGCATGGAGCCTGCTTCTCCCTCTGCCTATGTCTCTGCCTCTCTCTCTCTCTGTATGACTATCATAAATAAAAAAATAAATAAAAACTTAAAAAAAAATTCTCTTGTTACACAGAACACAGAATTTAGGGATATATAGGTTTTAGTCAACCCAACCACTGCTGCACTCTCTATCATCTATACAGACAGCACCACAGAGGGATGGAGGAACAGTGAAAGTTAAAGCATGAATAAAAAGGTCAGAAAGCTGAGTGTTCATCTTTAGATAGCACCTCAAAGGAAATTCCATCACCATCAGTCTCAGACTCTGTAAAGTGTTATGGAAACTTAAAGCAATAATGAACAAAAAGAGGAACACTGTTGATTTAACATCTACACAGAATGAGTGCATTTGAACATGAACTCCACTCAGTCATTTCAAAAAAACAAACAAAAAAACAAAACAAAACCTTCAAAAACCAAAAAACCAACCAACCAACCAAACAAACAAACAAAAAAACCCAAAAAGCTGTTGGACACTTTGCCAATAATGACAGCATCATTACATTCCCTAGCTGAAACTTACTGCTAAAAATATGCTATTCTCCTCCTGACATGTGAATGTCTTTCATCAATCACATCTGAAATAGTTCCTTTTACCTGCCAGCCACATTTCACTCCATGATTTAGACATAAACTTCATTAAACCCTTTAATTAACCCTTTCCTTGCTTTGTCCTGTGGGTCACCATCTCATTTTTCAGCTAAGTATTTTCATAAAACATTTTGTTGAACATTTTCACAAGTCCTTATGCACAAATTCCCCTTATGAGAATACCAATAATATGGGTAACCAATTATAGAGATTTTGAAAAATCACCAGTGATTCTGCCTAAGAATCATCTGTAACTGCTAAAACTACTAGTGTAAAAGTTTGATGATAAATAGGAAAGTTACATAGTTTCAAGCGAACTCCCTACAGAATTCTTACTAATTACAAAGGAATGTTAACTTTAAAGTGGAGAAACCTAGTAGACATCAACTGAACAAGGTGGTCAAGATTAATTTCACCAATAATAGTAATAAAATGGTATCATTTTCAACCTGATGTGAATCACTTAGGTAGAAAGATATAAGTCATCATATATTCTTGCCAAACATGCATAACCTAATCCTATTCAGGGAAAAAAAAAAACTCGTATTTGAGGGATCTTTTAAAACACTATTAGCCAATACTTTTCAAAAACATTGTCATCAAAAGACAAAAAATGATGACAAACTGCTCCAGATTAAATGAGACTAGAAACACATGACACTTGAACACAATACAGAATTTTTTTCCAGGTCCTGAGTATGAAAGAAACTGCCATAAAAACAATATTGGAACTGGTTAAAGCTAATAATAGATGATATATTAATGTAATATGTTGTTACTATTTTAAATTTGCTAATTTAGAAAACTGTACCAAAGTTAATATAAGAGGATTTGCAGGTTCTCAGAAAGTGAATGCTGATGCATTTTGGGTTATAGTGATATAATATCTGTACCTTACTCACAAATATTTAATAAAATAATAATATAAAGTAGAGGAGAGAGGGTGAAGAAAGAAAAAAAGAGGAAGTAGGGATGAAGGAGGAAGAGCAGGAAAGTAAGACAAAAAGAATAAATCAATGTAGAAAAAACATCTGGTAAAAGCATATGAAGGGTCTCTATAGGATTCTTCCAATTCTAAATCTAAAATTATTTCAAAAATAAAAAGTAAAAAGAAACATACTGCTATAAGTTATGCTTAAGAAGTTTATATACCTCCAAAAAGCACTTCACTTAGAAAAAGTCAGTGGTTTCTACCATTAACCAAACAGGATGACTCTTGTGATTGGAAGAAATGTGTACTACTGCTTTTTTCTTTCTTAAATAAGTATCACTTTTGTTGTTGTTGTTGGTGGTGGTGGTGGTGTTTTGTTTTTTTACCTGTGGCCATTTACTGCTTAAATTATACGTAAGTAAAATATATGGTTTTCACCTATTAGATTGCTTAAAAATTTAAAGGCTTGATAATATGTACCCTGTACAAGCTTTTATGAAAATTAGCACTGCCATTACCGGTATGCTGGCAATTTCACAATATCTACTGAAATCAAAAGTATGCAGAACTGATGCTCCAAAAATGCCACAGTAGAAATCTATCTTACAGAAAGAGAAGCCCAAGTGCTTTAATATAATATGTATAGTATAAAGTATATATGTAATATGAAATATAATTATATTATAATTTAATGCAGCAGCAAAAATAAACATTTAATCTGCATTTCTCAAGATAAATAAATGGATAAACTCATTATGATTGTATTTTACATTCAATGAAAAGTTTGTATGTAAGCCATATTTACTGGTTTAGAAATATGTCCACAATATATTAAAGAAAAAATATAGTTGCAAAACCATAATGATGTCACATTTATAAAATAAATTCCAGATAAACTTAAATAAGCTTAGAATATTATAACCACTAGCACAACTGATTCACTCTTGACACACCTAGGAAATAGGATTGAAAGCTGGAAGATGAATGACCACATTTTGCTGAAAATTGTTTAATAATCCATTCATTCCTTATGGCCCTAATTCAATGTACTAGTGGTCAAACTTGTGTACTGATGAGAGAGGTTGAGCATGCTGTTACCAGTTCTCTGATGACAGTGTGGTTTATGTTCCAGAAGTAGTCAATTAAACCATCCGATAAACTTAGCCATCTAAATTTAGCCATTTATATTAAGCCCCTTTAGGCTAAACAGAAAACAAATGAAAATCAGAATAATGTGAATGAAAATGAAATCTTTGTTGTTTGGGTTTTTTGGTCCAATTCCAGTGATAGCAGTAAAATGACAGAACCATGTGTTCTACAGGATAGCATCACCATGGCCAAAAATGTCAGTGCAAGAGTCTGGCTTTTCTTTACACAACTGAATTGTGATAGTATCTGAGTCTTAAATTGGGGCACTAAGGAAGACATCATATATGGTCAGGCTGAGATCCTGTTCCAGAGGGAGATCTATTAGGTTCAACAAAAAGGAAAACTATAGGTGGTCTATTTTCATGTAACACAAATGTTCTCAGAGGATTTTGTTTGAGACTGCTCTAAAAACTGTAGGAAATATCAGAAAGGGAGACAGAACATGGAAGACTCCTAAATCTGGGAAACGAACAAGGGGGGGAGAAGAGGAGGAGGAGGGCGGGGGGGGTGACTGGGTGGTGGGCACTGAGGGGGCCACTTGACGGGATGAGCACTGGGTGTTATTCTGTATGTTGGCAGATTGAACACCAATAAAAATAAATTTATTATTAAAAAAAAAACTGTGGGCTCATGATTCCAATGAGGAACAAAGTATTTTACAAATACTATCCAAACTGGCATGTGGGAAAGCCCAGTTATAATCTGTGGTATGACCAAAGTGTCCATGGGATTGCATTAATCACATTTACCATACAAATATAATTCTGGCTTATAAAGTAAAACACAGAGGAAAAAAAATCAAATGAAGCAAATAACAATAGAGGAAAAGTGTAAGATATATTCAGAGAACAAAGAAGTACTTAACATTCTAGGCAATTACTTGCCAGAAAGCAGACCTGCTGGTACATTTTATAAAATTTGTGCCTTTTGAGATATAAAGATGCAATGAGCTTCGAAAAGGGAAAATAATGACAGGAACTGTGTGATGCTGCGGGTGGTACCACCGCAGAAGATATCTATGATCTTCTTGTACAAATGTTCACCACCTGGGATAATACAGAGGGAGAGATTTCAAATGAAAATAAACAGCAGGTTATCACAAATCCATGTACTGGACAGATGGATATCATCTTTAAGTCAAGTATTCTACTGGTATCCATGAAAAACAATTAACAAGATCCAAATACTAAGTATTTCCAATCTACAAAAACTAGGTTTATTTACTGTAGGAAAATGAGAAAACCGTAATTTTACTTCCTCAGCCCATTTACTATGATTTGAATAGCAATCCTATATTCCAAATTATTTTCACATCATTTAACCATCCATACATACATTCTTTGAACAAACACTTCTTGTATAACTTCTTAGCGCTAATTTATATTCCAATCCAAGATTGGATTCTATTTTAGTTTTGTTAAGGGTTGCTTATAAACACGTGACAACAATAAAACTCTAGGTTACACTGTAACGTCAAAATAATCATCTAAGCCATATAGAAGTTTGATGAAAAAGAAATGTGTCAAATAACTCAAATAGAAAATAAACCATTAATATAGCCAAAAAATATCTCTTAAAAATCAGAATATAGACCTTAATGCTCTTACCTGTAGACAGTCTCTTTGGTCCTTACTTTTGAAACATGGTTGAGGAAGGAACGAAGGAAGGAAGGAAGGAAGGAAGGAAGGAAGGAAGGAAGGAAGGAGAGAGAGAGAGAGAGAGAGAGAAAGAAAGAAAGAAAGAGAAAAGAAAAGAAAGAAAGAAAGAAAGAAAGAAAGAAAGAAAGAAAGAAAGAAAGAGAGGTGGGTGAGGGAGGAAAGAAGAAAAAGAAAAAGAAAGAAAGAAAGAAAGAAAGAAAGAAAGAAAGAAAGAAAGAAAGAAAGAAAGGTGGGAGAGGGAGGGAAGGAGGAAGAAAGAAGCTTGAAAACATCTGAAAATAACTTCATTCATTCATCAAATGCAAGGGTGTTAAGAATCCACTTTTTTACATTAATACTGGAATATTCCTCAACTCCTGTCTATCCTCCTTACCTACTTACTGAAAATATTAGCAATACCATAAATCATGCATCTGGAAAAATTTCAACTTCTATCATTAAAACGCATTATTATTTGCAGCAAATTATACTTCCTAATGGCTTTTCTAATGGCTTTTTACCCTCCTTTCACTATTTTCTCCACCTGACTTTCTTGTCTCCATTTATCCATCCATCACTAATGCATGTACTTCAAAACATTTAATATATATATTTAAAACATTTAGTATTTAAATGAATTTAACATTTACTGAGTATACTGACAGAGATTACAGTCTCTGTCTGGACAACATCACATTTTACAATAAGAGTATATAAAAAGGTGCAAATAAAAATCTACACAATATGTATCAACACTGCACTAAAATTTAATAGCTTTTTTAAATCTCTTCTATTCCATCTAATTGGCAGTTACTCTACAATAAGATAATCATAAGTGGAGTTTTTTTTGGAATTCATATACGGTTTGGAATATTAAAATATTACAAATTGAGTCCACATCAAACTGGTCAAACAATAAGCAAACAGTATACCAGTGTTACTGATTCTTACCAGTACTTTTGAAGAACGAAGTCCACAGAAATGATAAATAAGTGCAACAATTTGGATTGATACAGAAATGTCGGGTAATGAAGCAGCTAAAATGTCTCACTTCTTAAGCTGGTAACACATCATTTAAAACTGTGGAGAATATGGGAAAAATGGCATATATACCATGACAAACATAAAATACTGAAGGTAAAGCTGCCGCTTTGATCAACCTCCTAGGAGTCCCCAAATTATTAAGATACACAACAGTACCATAGAAAACTACTTTCATAATCTCCCATCACCTGTGTTTTGGTTTCCTTCATTTGTTTTGCACTTTTAAATTTACTATCACAACACTTTGAGACAGCAATCAGTAAATTTTTCTAATTTTATAAATAACAAATTAGCCTATATTGCAAGTCCCTCACTTTTTTTCATTCAACTTTACATTATGTCATTTGATTATATTAGTCTATTATTCCAATGATAAAAGTCCTGTACTATCCCTTTTTGAATCAAACCATCTATGCGTCAATATATCTATTAAGCCACTCTGAAAGCAACAATGAATCACACTTATGGAAACCATTTATTCATGCATTGATCCCTACCTTTACCCATTACTCTAACTGCCAGTCGTATTTGTACCTATTAATCTAAACATCTAATTTATCAGTATATTAAGCATGCATCCAACATTTTATTCTGGAATCCACTCAAATTCTAACATCTGGGTATCTAATCAACTATGCCTTCACTGAACATCAAATCGACCAATCTATAAATATCGCCACCATTTTTTTCAAAACATTAGTTCTTGATTCTTGAATCTAGCAATCCACTTAATATTCTAGTTTCCATCCATTTTTTCCAGTCATCCAATTTTGCATTAATTCATCCATGGTTTTACCCTCAATTAAATAAAGCAATAGTTCATTATATTTATTTTTCCAGCTTTTTTTAAAAAAATACTCCAACTTCCATTCATCCAGTAATTTTAAAATCCACATACGCTTACATTATACAGAAAATTTCATCCACCATCCTTACATTATTCCTTATATCCATTCACCCCTGTAACCAAGTTTTAAACAATTCAACTCTCCATTATGTGCACTGATCCACCAATCCTTGAATTCTTATATATAACTTAGCCATTTATATTAGTCAATGTGACATCACAGCAACTTCAAATCTCACTGATGACATAAAAAAAAAACCCAGCATTTACTTCTCACTCCTATAAAGATCTCTGTGGATCTGATCCAACAAATATCCAAAGTAGCTTTGCTCCATATGACAGTTTGCTATTCCAGGCTATACTCCTTCTGGCACCTAACTCAAAACATTGTTTTATGATCACCACAGATAAGACATTAAGAAGAATCACATACAGGATAATCAGGTCTTCTGCCCATTACATAATTTTAAAGAGTTTTACTGCCCAAGAGACTAAAAAACGTGTGATTAAGACTTAAAATAATCTTCAAATAATCCTTAGGTTGCAAATTTCTGAGTAGAAAACTGTGCCTCATTTGGAGGATAAAACCTACACTGCCTATTTTAAAATTAATTAAACAGGATAGTAGGAATTGAACTATATGTCAGAAGGCTGAATTAGGGTCAAGAAGAACATAGAACAAGAAAGCATCTACCAAAATCTTTTAAAACATTCTCCACCTTCAAGGTATCACAACAGCTAACAATCTATTCCTAGGGCATATATATCTCACATTGTACACCTTGTTTTGAGCTTTCATTATAGTTGCCTCGTCCTTGCTCTGTAACTGAACACTGGGAAGTGAGGTACAAATAACTTCTCTTTTAAAGTTCTTATGTCTCTATACCAAGAGCAGGTAATGTTAAGACCTGGCACATAGATTAGTGAAAATCACCTCCTGATCACAGTGTCCGGATCACAAAGAAATACTGGACTTTTACCTAGGTCTTTTGTTGGTTCCCATTAAGAATGAAACACAGTTTGATGTGTAAGTAGAAAGAAAACCCAATATTTGAAGACAGAGAGGTGTCCTATGATACATATTACTATTCATCATATGTTCTTTCTAGCATCCCTTTGAAAACATTGAAGAAATACACTTTGTAAATCCTCAAAGTTGGAATGCCAGGGAGGCTCAGTCAGTTAAGCTTTTGCCTTCTGCTCAAGCCATGAACCCCTACTCTTGGAATTGAGCCCTGAATCAGGGTCCTCACTTAGCAAAGAGTCTGGTTCTCCCTCCACCTCTTCCCCTGCTCATGTTCTCTCCCTCTCAAATAAATTAATAAAATATTTTTTAAAACATCATTTTGCTATTATCACTTCCTATATCCCAACACTATCTTATTTATACTTATATTCCAAAAATTATTCCATAGTACCTTACATGTATTCACCAACCTATGTACTATGGATTTGCCACAAATTAAGTACTAAATACTTAATGCCTATCCATAGAAGTTTTATATTTTAGACTATCACCAACATTATGATTTTGCCAGATTCCCCTCCTCTCACCTTGCTCAAAGAGAAATATTGTCACATCTGGAATTTCTGCAAATCTGACAGTTGAGAAGTTTATTAAATACTCTTTGGATTGTTAATTGTTAATTATCCTTAATGCACACAAATCCAAGAATATTTCCATATGATTAATATCAATTTCCATTTCTTCTGTGAACTATCTGTTCAAATAAAATTTCCTTAAGTTTTATCGGTAGTTTCCTTCCCTGTATTAGGATCTGTCTATATTAGGGGATTTTAGCATTCTTATATTACAAATATCTTTCCTTTATCATTTGGTGTTTGCCTTACACATTATTTTAACATTATCAGACTTATCACGTTTTTTTAGCAATTGAGAATTCAAATAATCAGGAATTAAATTTTCCTCGCTCCTAGGTTAAAGAAAAATTCTGTAATTTTTTGTTTTATTAAATTTACTTATAAAGATTTTATTTATTCAGGAGAGACACATAGAGAGAGGCAGAGACCCAGGCAGAGGCAGAAGCAGGCTCCCTGTGGGGAGCTCAATGCTGGACTCAATCCTAGGATCCCAGGATCCTGGGATCACGACCTGAGCAGAAGGCACTCAACCACTGACCCACCCAGGTGCCCCGTTCTTCAGTTTTAAATTAAACTTCTGATTCACTTAAAATTCTTCCTGCTCTATACCAGAGGAAATAGCCCAATTTTATTTTCTACATATAGCTAAGAATTTCTTCCAATGATTGCAGAAAATCCTATTGCATTTTCTATTTCTTAATGCACCTATTGCGCTCCCAATTTTCTACTCCATTGCATTACTTTCCATTCATGTGCCATTAACAGATTTCTAATTGCATCTCATCTTCCATTCCTATTCTATACAAACTTTTCCTGATGTGCTTAAAGCTCAAATTTATAATCAAAATATCTGGCTCATAAAATTACTTTTTAAAAAATTGAAATTGTATTTTAAATTGACTCATAGGGCACCTGGTTTGCACAGTCAGTTAAATGTCTGACTCTTGATTTTAGCTCAGGTCACAATCTCAGGATCATGAGTTTGAGCCCTAGGTAGGCATGGAGCCTAAGATTCACTCTTTCCCTCTACCTCTGCCCTTCCTGCTCATTCTCTAAGTAAATGAATACCTACCTACATAAACTGACTCAAAAGTATTTCTTTTTTTATATTAAATCTTAAGATAAACTTATTTCCAATTTTAAAAACAACTCTGGGGTGACGGAGTAGCTCAGCTGGCTAAGCCTCTGGCTTCAGCTTAGGTCATGATCCCAGGGTCCTGGGATCAAGTCAGCATTGGGATCCCTGCTAAGTGGGGAGTCAGCTTCTACCTTCCCTCTGCTACTCCCAACTTGTATGTGCTAGTTCTCTGTCAAATAAAAACCTGAAAATAAACCACAACTCTAAAAAATATTAGGTACAACCTAACTTTTGCAGTGATAGAGATGAGGAACAAATCTTAATTAAGAACAAAATTTTTCTGTGACTGCATATATAAATATTTGGATCACCATAGAGGAACCAGATTGCTTGTGTTATACATGTTCTCCTAAATATAATGCCACCTTTAGGCTAGAAGAGAGCCTTTTATTTGAAGTACTGGGCTATACTGAATTTCATTAATACCTTTGTCTTCTGTATCACTTTAATATCAAAAAATGTTGCTTTGATGTTTAGTGAACAAATGATATAACCAGAACAAAAGATGGAGAAGCAAACAATAATCAAATGAATGATACTGTTACTTTTTAAAAAAGGCAACCAATTGCATTATTCATATGTGGAATTTAGGAAACATAATAAACAAGGACAAACATAAAAAAAAGAGTCTTAAATATATAGAACTGATGGTTACCAGAGGGGAGGCTGGTGGGGGAGGGTGAAATTAGCTGAAGGGAATGAAGAGCACACTTACTGGGATAAGCAACTGAGTAATGTACAGAATTGTTGAATCACTGTATTTTACACCTGAAACTGATATAACATTGTATGTTAACTATACTTGAATAAAAAATTACACTTAAAAGCTAACCAAAGGAGACTTATGAATATACCTCTAGGTTCTTTGCTGTCCACCGTTCATCACTTATCCACATTAAAAATATTCACTTATTCATGGAAAATGATGAGAAACAAAGTCTTCCTATATGTTTCCCTAAACAAAATCTCAGGTGATTTTCAACCCATGAAGACCAAGAAAGGGGCCTAATTGGTGAGAAGAAATGCAAATAGACTAATGATAGCAGGGGAAGAAACTACACCTTCAGTATAATTATGTGGCTTCTACTCTGAAACAAACCTAGTAAGATGCTACTGCTCGTAACTAAAAGAAATGAAACACCCCTTTCTTGTGACACTTGATAAAACTTATGGTCTTTCCAATGGACCACAAAAAACAGTAACAAATTAAGATCCTCCACTACTCTTCAGAACTCTTTTTCAGAAAGTAATTCAACAAATTGGCACTGCCAAATGGCATCAGATTCACTAACAACCAACTCATCTACTCAATTCTCATACATTTTACCTTAATTTTATTTTCTAATGCAACCATTCTTAAACATATAATATTAAACATAATATAAACCATTCTTAAATGTAAACTAATATTCATGCAATCTTTAAGAACATACAAATAACTGATAATTATTTTTTTCTACTTTTTATAAACTAATGAGTAAATATATTAGGATAGAATTACAGCTTAATTTTAGGGGATGCATTTTTTACTTTTAGAATATAAGCACATAGAGGTGCCTGGGTGGCTCAGTCGGTTAAGTATCCAACTCTTGATTTCAACTCTGTTGTGATCTCAGGATTGTGGGATCAAGAGGCCCATGTTGGGCTCTGTGATCAATAGAGAGTCTGCTTGAGATTCTCTCTCTCTCTTCCTCTGTCCCTCCTCCCACCTGCATTTGTTTCTTCTCTTAAAATATATATATATATATAAAACCAAGTAGAGTTATGGACCTAGTAATGGACCTTAATAATAATTAATCTTTAGTTGATTATAATTGATCTGTAGTCATGAGATAAGAAACTAACATGATACTTCCTACATATGAAACTACTACTTAACTGGGCTTCTGTTACCAAATACATGAATGTATATTAAATTAACTTATAAGGTAACTAAATGAAAGTGAATATACTAAATATATATTCAGTGGTAGCAACCAAGTCTTATTTGTAAGTGTATGGTACTACAGTATTAAAGTTATGGACCAAGGAGTTAAAATGAGACAAATCATATCCTACTTGAATAACCTATACACAAGAGTTTAAATAGTCATGAAAAAGAGGATTGAGATAGCCAAGACCTCTTCTTAGTTATTTCTGTATAATAATCAACTAAATACTTGAGAACTCCTTGACATAAACACATTATTTTTTCTTGCTTTATAGGCAAGTAAACTGAGACACATCTACGGATGGAATAAAAGGAAAGTACCTATCTCACAAGAGACTTACAAAGCATAGAACAAGGTACATAAAAATGATATTCTATCACTTAAATTTGGTTCCTGGGAGGGAGGCCATGAAGGTATGGAGTAACTGCTTCATGGGCATTAAGGAAGTTATGTGACATATTGTGCAATGGGTGTTATATAGAAATGATAGATCACTGAACTCTACCACTGAAAATAATAATACAATATATGTAAATGAAATAGAATTAAAAAAAAACAAATAAAAACTCACTGTTCATGGTTACAATTCTATGCTTATGCTTACAATATTTACAATGGAATATGGAACATATTGTTTTCAACGTTCAAACAATAATGTAAAAAGGAACACATTTGCAAATATTTCAAAAGCTCACTCGTGTGCTATCTCTCCATTTATATTTGGAACGAAAATGAATTGTGTAAAGGTTGAGAAAAAATATATCCTAACTACAAGCTATAAAAATAAATTGCATAAATTGAATACATATTTGAATAAATTAAAAAAATTAAACTGTGTATTACCTATTATTCCTGTATCTATGTATGTGTGTATTGGTTTCAATAACTGTTCATTTTAACGGTCATTACCTTTGCAATATAACTTAGCTTTTCAAGTTGTTTTGCAGTTTACGTTTTGCTATAGTACATTTACAAATCATCTTGGATGACGGACAGGACATCAAATTCATTACTATATAATTTATAAGTAAGGGAAAAGGATCCAGTACACATCTTCCATTTTCTTTTGAATTAAGAATTTAAAATAGTTGATTTAAAAAAGTCTTACTTAAATACTTCATTAAGAGTAATTTTAATTAACTAAAGCAAAAGTGCACCTACTGATTAAACAACTAGAGGCTATGATTCTTAGGTGGAAAACAGATGGAAAAATTAAGCACTATATGATTCTTGAAACCACAGAAAGACAAAATATACAAATAAGGAGTGTTTTTCTAGAAGTGATATAGTGGAGTAGGAAGAACATAACCTTATCACATCCAACATTTACACTCAGGTATTACATCACCAACATCAATGTCAATAACTAAACTATACAACTAAATGTTAAGAAGTTGCACCAGAAAGGTTGAGACCACAGAGAGAAAGAACAACCAACCCACAACAGGCAGAGAATTTATGCAGACATCTGGATTAAAAGAAAGAGCTACTCAGATACAATAGCACAATGCACACAACATACATAGGAAGACTCCCTTGAAATGCAAAGTTCTGGTGAACCAGGGACAAACTACAGAATTCTTCTCCATAAAGCCAATACATTTAAGAGCAGAGGATGTAGCTGACATTCTGAACACACAGAAAGAGAGAGAGAGGGATAGACAAAATGAGGATGAGACAGAAGAATCTGTCGTAAAAGAAAGAACATGATAAAATGACAGGAGACCAAAGAGAAAGAGAAAGAAGTATATGCATGATAGGGAATTTAATGTAATAATAAAGATACATACTGGACTTGAGAAAATAATAGAGAACAGTTAGACCCTTAACAAAGAGAGAAAAAACATAACAGAGATGAAGAACTCAATAAATTTAAAATATAGTACATGAAATAAACAGTAGGCTACAGGAAAAAAAGGAAGTTATCAGTGACCAGAGGACAAAGTAATGGAAAGCAATAAAGCTGAACAGAGGAGGGTAAAAATAAAACAAAACCCTGCATTATGAGAATAGACTTCTGAGAACTCACTCACTCCATCAAGCATACCAACATTCATATTCTTGGATCCAAGGAGAGAAAGGGGGGTAGAAAATGTACTTGAAGAAAAGCTAAAAAAAACCCTGAATCCATGGAAAGAGATCCAAACTTGGGAAGCACAGAGATTCCCCATGAAATTCAATTCAAGAAGGTCTACATTGAGACACATAATACTTAAAATGGCAAAAAGAAGTGATAAAAGATTTTAAAGTTGCATGAAAACTAACGACATTTACATACACAGAAAACATCATAAATATCAGCTCATTTTTCAGTAGAAACCTGGCAGGCTAGAAGAAAGTGGCATTATACATTCAAAATGCCGAAAATTAAAAATCTGCAGTCAGAAAGGGAGACAGAACATGAGAGACTCCTAACTCTGGAAAATGGACTAAGGGTGGTAGAAAGGGAGGTGGGCGGGGGTTGGTGTGACTGGTGTGACTGGGTGACAGGCACTGAGGGGGGCACTTGATGGAATGAGCACTGGGTGTTATTCTATATGTTGGCAAATTGAACACCAATATAAAATAAATTTATTAAAAAATAAATAAAACTTCTAAGATTATGTAGCTAAGGGATGAGCCTGAACACTCTGAGGGCCAGAGATCCATCAAAAATGATTAATTGAATGGAATTACATGAATTTCAGATTATCTTCAGTCAACAGTATGAGGTGTTACTAACAAAAGCTATATTTTAATTGTGCACTTTGACTTTATTTTACATGTTGTAGAACACTGAAATATATATAGAAAAGATATTTAAAAAAAATCTTCAGTCAAAAATATTCTATCAAACAAGACTATCATTCAGAGTAGGAGGATAGACAGAGTTTCTTGGACAAACAAAAGCTAAATTTCATAATCACTAAACCAGCTCTACCAGAAATACTAAAGGGGACTGTGAGTGAAAAGGAAAGACTGGGGGCCTGGATGTCTCAGTGATTTGAGTTACCAATGCTGGGTTTCACCTCAGGTCATGATCTCAGGGGTCATGGGATCCAGCCCCATGGGAAGCTCTGTACTCAGTTGGGGGTGTGCTTGGGAGCTTCCATATGGACCTCTGCCCACATGCACATGCTCTGTGTATAAAATAAATAAATCTTTTTTTAAAAAAAAGGAAAGGCCATATGTGAGAGCATAAAAAACACAAAAACAGTAAAAACAACTTTCTGTAAAAATCAATTATGGTACAGATGTAAATAAAATAGGATACAGGGGCAGCCCAGGCGGCTCAGTGGTTTAGTGCTGCCTTCAGCCCAGGGTGTGATCTTGGAGACCTGGGATCGAGTCCCACGTTGGGCTCCCTGCATGGAACCTGCTTCTCCCTCTGCCTGTGTCTCTGCCTCTCTCTCTCTCTCTCTCTCTCTCTCTGTCTCTCATGAATAAATAAAATCTTTTAAAAAATGATACAAAATATATGCAACCTAGAAACAAGAGGAGCTAACAAGGAGTTCAACATTAAGTGACTATCAGCTTAATGTAGACTGCTATATGCATAAGATGGAATATATAAACGAAATGGTAACCACAAACAAAACTTACATTAGTAGATATTATTATTTTTAAAGCAAGCTCCATGCAAGGAGCCTGATGTGGGACTCAATCCCGGGAATCCAGGATCATGCTCTGGGCCGAAGGCAGGTGCTAAACTACTGAGCAACCCAGGGATCCCCACATTAGTAGATATTAAAAATAAAGAACCCACGGTTATCATATCTAGGTATTAAAAACATAAAGAACCTGGGGGATGGATCCCTGGGTGGCTCAGCAGTTTAGCGCCGCCTTTGGTTCAGGACTTGATCCTGGAGCCCCGGGATCGAGTACCACGTCGGGCTCCCTGCATGGAGCCTGCTTCTCCCTCTGCCTGTGTCTCTGCCTCTCTCTGTCTTGTGAATAAATAAAATCTTAAAAAAATCATAAAGAACCCAAATTTATCCTAAGAAAACAAAAAAAAACATTAGAGAAAGATCAGAAAAAACCTACAGAAACTATTAAAATGCTAGAAAATACAGGCAATAACGTCTCTGACATTGACCATAGTAATGCCTTTGGCTCAGGACATGAACCCAGGGTCTTGGGATTGAGACCTGTGTCTGGCTCCCCACCCAGAGGGGAGCCTGCTTCTCACTTGTCCTCTCCCCACTCCACTGGGGCTTTCCTGCTCTCCTTCTCTATCAAATAAATAAATAAAATATATTTTTTAACAGAAGCTTCTTCATAGTGAAGCAAAAAAATAAAAATCAAGATAACTGAAAAGCAACTCATGTAATGGAAGAATATATTTGCAAATAACATATCTAAATAATAGGCTAGAATCTGAAATAAGTAAAGAACTTATAAAACTCAACATCCCCAAACTGAATAATACAACTTAAAACCGTGCAGAAGACATTAATAGATATTTTTCTAAGGAAGATATACAGATGGCCAACAAACACATGACAAGATGCTCACCATCAGTCAAAACCAGATAAATACAAATTAAAACTACACTGAGGATCACCTCTCACCAGTAAGAATATCTAAAATTGGGACACCTGGGTGGCTCAGTGGTTGAAAGTCTGCCTTCAACTTAGGGCATGATCCCAGTCCCACATCGGGTTCCCACTTGGAGCCTGTCACTGCCTCTCTTTCTGCCTCTCTCTGTGTCTCTCGTGAATAAATAAATAAAATCTGAAAAAAAAGAATAGCTAATATTACAACAAAAGAAACAACAGATGTTGGTGAGGATGTGGAGAAAAGGAAACACCCTTACACTGTTGGTGGGAATCAAACTGGTGCAGAGACCCTGGAAAACAGTATGAAGTTTCCTCAAAGAGTCAAAAAAAAAAAAAAAGTAGAACTACACTGTAATCCAGTGATTGTACTTAGTATTTCACCAAGAATACAAAAATACTAATTGAAAGGGATACATATACCCCCCAATGTTTATACCATCATAATCAATTAATAGCCAAAATATGGAAACTGCCCAAATATCCATCAGCTGATGGATAAAGGAAATGTGGCATACATACACGATGAAATATTACTCAACCATGAAGAACAAAATCTTGCCACTTGCAACAATATTGATAGATCTAGGGAGTGTACTTGTGATGAGCACTAGGTATTGTATGGAAGTGTTAAACCACAATATTGTACACGTGAATCTAACATTTACCAAATGTTAACTGGAATTTATTTGCGAAATCTAATATATATATATGTATATATATATATATATATATATATATATATATATATATATAATCAAAAAACAACAAAAAAGTAAAACAAAACAAAAAACCCGAGAACTGCAAAAAAAAGTAGCAAAATGGCAATAAGTACATGTATATCATTAATTACTTTGAATGAAGAGGGACTAAATGCTCCAATCAAAAGACAGAGTGTAAGATTAGATGAAAAATCATGTCCCATGGGTCCCTGTCTCCCTCAGTTGGCAGAGGATTTGACTCTTGGGGTCACAAGTTCAAGTTCCGTGTTCAAGTTCTGTGTTGGGCAAAGACACTACAAAAAAATTTATAAAGTATTAAAAAATAAGACTCATCTATATGCTGCCTACAAGAGTTTCATTTCAGACCAGAATTCAAAGACTTTAAGTGAGGTAATGGAGAAATATTTATCATGCAATTGGGCTTAGCCATGATAGCAATACTCATCCTGGAAAAAAATGAACTTTAGTCTATAAAATGAGACACAGTATGATACCAAATAATAATAAAGGGGGCACTCTAAAAAGAAGATCCAATGATTGTAAATATTTAAGCACCCATTATGGGAGCATACAGATACATAAAACAATTAACCAAAAAACAAAAAGGAACTAATTGATAGTAATACAATAAAAGTAGGAGACTTGAATACTCCACTGATACGGATGTATAGATCATCCATACAGCAAATAAACAAGAAAATAGTGGCTCTGAAAGATACACTGGGCCAGATGGATTTAAGAGATATATTTGAAACATTCCATCCTAGAAGACAATACATATTATCTTCAAGAGCACATGCAACATTCTTCAAAACAGATCACACATTAGGCCACAAAACATACCTAAACAAACTCAAAAAGATCAAAGTTATATCTTTTCTGACCACAACACTATGAAATTAGAAATCAACCACAAGAAAAAAAGAATCAGAAAGACCACAAATATATGGAGATCAAAAAACAGGTTACAAAACAGCAAATGGGCCAAACAAGAAATTACAGAAGAAACCAAAATATGCATAGGATGGAATGAAAATGAAAACAATATCCAAAACCAATGGGATTCAGCAAAAGCTGTTCTATGGAAAACGTTTATAGTAATACAAACCCACCTCAAGAAGAAAAATCTCTAACAATCTAAATTTACACCAAAAAGAGCTAGAAAAAGTAGAACAAAGCTGAAAGCCAGCAGAAATAATAAACATTAGAGGAGAAATAAACTGTATAAAAAAAGAAAACCAATCAATGAAATCAAAAGCAGGTTCATTGAGAAGAATTAATAAAAATTGATAAAGCTTTACTTAGACTTAGAAAAAAATGGACCCAAATAAATAAAATCCCACAACTTGAAAGGGAAATAAGACCACCAAAGAAATACAATTATGAGAATATAATGAAAAAATATATACCAACAAATTGGACAACCTGGAAAAATGGATAATGGCCTAGAAAAATACATACTATTGAAATTGAAACAGGAATGAATGGAACATTTGAAAGATTAATAACCAGAAATGAAATTGTAGCAGTCATCAAAAATCTCCCAACATAAAAAAGTCAAGGGCAGACGGCATCACAGGGGAATTCTATGAAGCACTTAAAGAAAAATACTTATTCTTCTCAAACTATTCCAAAAAAATAGAAAACTGCCAGATTCATTCTATAAGGATAGCATTACCCTGATACCAAAAGCAAACAAAGATTCCACTAAAAAAAGAGAACTACAAGCCAATATCCCTGAACATGGATGCAAAATTCTCAATAAAACACTAGGAAAACAAATCCAACAATACATCAAAAGAATCATTCAACCACAATCATGTTTGGATGTATTCATGGGCTTCAAGGGTGGTCCAAAATTCAAATCAATCGATGTGAGGGCACCTTGGTGGCTCAGTGGTTGAGCATCTGCCTTCCACATGGGGTATGATCCCAGTGTCCTGGGATCAAGTCCCACATTGGGCTCCCCAGAGGGAGCCTGTTTCTTCCTCTGCCTCCATCTCTGCCTGTGTCCCTCATGAATAAATAAAATCTTTACAAAAATCAATCAATACGATAAATCAACATTGACCACAGAAAGAATGAGAACTATAGGATCATTTTAATAGATGTGGAAAATGATTTGACAAAGTACAACACTCATTCATAATAAAAGGCAAAAACAAAAACCCAAACCATCAACAACCTAGATTTTTTTTCAAAGTAGGTTTAGACTCAGCATAATACCCTCCAGTTCCATCCACGTCAAAGCAAATGGTGGACATTTGTCATTTCTAATGGCTGAGTAATAATATTCCATTCTACATATACCCCATCTTCTTTATCGGAGGACAAGCATTATATGGTCTCATTCATTTGGGGAATATAAAAAATTGTGAAAGGGAATAAAGGGGAAAGGAGAAAAAATGAGTGGGAAATATCACAAAGGGAGACAGAACAAGGGACAGTCCTAATTCTGGGAAACAAGGGGTGGTAGAAAGGGAAGGGGGCGGGGGGGTAACTGGGTGACGGGCACTGAGGGGGGCACTTGATGGGATGAGCACTGGATGTTATGCTGTATGTTGGCAAATTGAACGCCAATAAAAAATAAATAAATAATTTTTAAAAATTAAAAAAAAAAACAAAGTAGGTTTGGAGGAAACATACCTCAATATAATAAAGGCCATATACTCACAGCTAATATCATCATCAGTGGGGAAACAGCTTTCCTTCTGCAGTCTGGAACAAGAGAGGGATGTGCACTCTCACAGCTGTTATTTACTGTAGTACTGGAAGTCCTTTCAACAGCAATCAGACAACAAAAAGAAAACCAAATTTGCAAGGAAGTAATTATTTTCACTATTTGCAGGTAACATGATATTCTGTATACAAAACTCAAAAGACTCCACCCAAAACCTGCTTGAACTAGTACACAAACTCAATAAAATCACAGGATACAAATATAAACTTTTACAATAATTTAGGGGAATTCCTCTGCCAGTAATGAAGCAGAAAAAAGAAAAATTAAGGAACCAGTCCCAATTACAATTGCACCAAAAACAATGAAATAAACCTAACCAAAGACCTAACAGACCTATACTCTGACAACTATAAAACACTGATAAAAGAAATTGAAGAGGACATGAAGAAATGGAAAACCATTCAATGCTCATTAATTAGAAGAACAAATATTCTCAAGATATTTATAGCATCCAAAACAAAATACTCACATAATGCAATATCTACCAAAATACCAACAGCATTTTTCAGGGCTGGAATAGATTAATCCTAAAATTTGCATGCAACAAGTGACTCTGATAGACATATCAACTTTGAAAATGAAAAGCAAGCCTGGAGGAATCACAAGTATGGAATTTATTACAAATATCAAGTAATCAAAACAGTGTGATGTTGACACAAAAACAGACACACAGAAAAGTAGAACAAAATAGAAAATAAACCCTTAATTATCCACGTAATCAACATAGCAGGAAAGTATATCCATTAGGAAAAAGACTTTCTCTCCAATAAATGGTGTTGGGAAAACTGGACAGCATCATGCAAAACAGTGAAATTGGACCACTTTCTTACACCATACAGAAAAATAAACTCAAAATGACTAAAATGCCTAAATGTGAGACCTCAAAAAAATAAAAATTCTTGAAGGGAACACGGGCAGTAACTCCTTTGAATCAGCAGGGACAACATTTTTCTATCTAGATAGGTCTCCTGAGGCAAGGTAAACAAGAACAAAAATAAACTATTGGGAATACATTGAAATAAAAAGCTTCTGAGTGTGCCTGGCAGGCTTAGTTTTCTAAGCCTCCAACTCTTGATTTCAGCTGAGGTCATGACCACAGGGTCATGAGATCTGTGCTGAAGATGCAGCCATTCTTTTTCTCTCCTTCCCCCACTAGGTCTCTAAGAAAACTAAAAAAACACATAATAAAAATAAAAAGCTTCTGCTTGGTGAAAGAAACACTCAACAAAACTAAAAAGAAACTTATCGAATGGGAAAAGATATTTGCAAAAGACATATCTGGTAACGGATTCTTGTCCAAAGTTATACAACTCAACACCCTAAAAACAATCCAGTTAAGAAATGGCAGAAGACAAAACACCTATTTCTCAAAAAAAAAATACATATAACCAACAGACACATGAAAAGATGCTCTTATCATCAGCAAAACACAAATCAAAACTACAATGAGATATCACCTTATACCTGAATGGCTAAAATCAACGTCACAAGGAATAGCAAGTTTTGGGGAGAACGTGGACAAAAAGGAACCCTCTTATATTGTTGGTGGGAATGCAGACCGGTGCAGCCACTCTGGAAAACAGTACAGGGGGTGGGGGTGGGGGTTCATCAAGAATTTAAAAATAGTACTTCTTATGATCTAGGAATCACACTACTGGGTATTTACTCAAATAATACAAAAGCACTAATTCAAAGATATACAAGCAACTCTATGTTTATTGCAGAATTATTTACAATAGTCAAATCATGGAAACAGCCCAAGTAACCACTGAGTGATGAATGGATAAATGTGTGGTATATATCTAATGTATGTTATGAAATATATGCCATATATATGATGGAGTATTACTCAGCTATAAAAAGAATGAAATCTGGGATGCCTGGGTGGCTCAGCTGTTGAGCATCTTCCATCAGCCCAGTGCATGATCCTGGAGTCACGGGAAAGAGTCCCACATCAGGCTCCTTGCATGGAGCCTACTTCTGTCTCTGACTACGTCTCTGCCTGTGTGTCTCATAAATAAAAAATAAAATGTAAAAAAAAATTAAAAAGAATGAAATCTTGTCATCTGCAACCACACAGATGGAGCTAGAGAGTGTTATGCTATTTGAAATAAGTCAGTTATAAAAAGACAAATATATTATTTCACTCGTGTGGGAATTAAGAAACAAACTAGCCAAGTGGAGGGAGGGAGAGGAACTAAAACTCTTAACTGTAGAGAAAAAGCTGATGACTAACACAAAACTGGGTGGGTGGGGAGGGATAGGTGAACTAGATTATGGGAATTGAGTGCACTTCTGATGTGAAGTGGGTGATGCTTGGTATTGTACACCAGAAACTAATATAACACTGTATGTTAACTAGACCAGAATTAAAATTTAAAAATTTATAGTATTCTTTGAAATATTCCTATAATAAATGACTAAAGAATTAACAAAACCAAGCTGATGTGCCATTTAAATCTAGCTATCTTGGAAAATGGAGGAAAATGTTATACACTACTACAGGGATAGCATATACTACTTGTAGAATATAGAAACATAATAGTTGTAAAAGGCAAATTTCTTCCAAATTTAAATAGAAATAATGCAAGTTTTTAAAAAATAAAGGCTGTTGTAGATTCAAGGAACTATGGGTTAACAAACCAAGTGGAATGGAACGCATGATCATTCAAGTGCCGATCTGTATGTCACTATTTTAAAAACACCGAAGTCTAAATAAATTTTATCTAGCAATACCTCAAACTACATTAGGTATCACACAATGACATACTATAAACATTATCACATTTTATATTTTTCAGTAGGTGGCATTATGATTATTTTTTTAACGATTTTATTTATTCATGAGAGACAGAGACGGGGGGGGAGAGAGAGAGAGAGAGACAGAGACAGAGACATAGGGAGAAGCATGCTCCATGCAGGGATCCCGATGCGGGACTCGATCCCATGACCCCAGGATCACACCTTGGGTGGAAGGCAGGCACTCAACCACTGGGCCACCCAGGTGACCATGATTATCCTTGACAAGTACTGGAGTCCCCAAATCTTGAGATACAACAAAGTCCACTGAAAAACTATAAAGCAATTAGTTATTATTTCTAGGATAAGACATAGGAAAATATAAGTACTTATTCATAATCAATTTGGGACATATTATAAGAATTACTCATCAAAAATTGACAAAATGGTCAAATATTCAACATGAAATGAAACAAAAGAAAATTGCTATTGGTACATCAATATCAAGTCATATTAGTACAACTAAGATGGTCCCTAATAGAGATACAGACCTATAAAAATAGTAAGCCTGTTACAATTACTTAGAATGCTCTGTACATTGGAAACAATGCCTCTTTCCTAATACCCTTCATATATTTAGAAATATGAGCCATAGTTTTGTTATGGTCTACATGTACATTTATATTTACATAGGTTTTTATGTAAACATTTTTTACACATACTTACAAATGTCTACATAGGTTTTTATGTATTAGTTTACAAAGGTATTTACACATTGTATAAATATAAATGTTTATAGTTATAGATACATAGGTATGTGAGAGAATATAGGAAAGAGAAAACCTCAAGGCAGAAATAACCTCGACCACATTACTTCACCAAAATTCATTTAAAATACTAGAAATAGTGTGTAATCAACAGGAATATGAGAAACCATAAACTTAAGTTCCTCCTGATTGAAATGAATTGCAAAAGAGCAAATGTTTCTAAAATATTTAAAACATATGAAACAAAAAAGCACGTAGAAAGTCCTATACTTAAAGATTAAATGATTTAATATTAAGAATAAATTACTAAAAATAATCAAGATAAAAATGGCCTAAATAAAAATTCATGGTCCCAGCTTTGATCCAGATTTGTTCCAATTCTTATGATCTCTTTGGACCAATTCACAAATTTACATGATAATCTATTTTAAAACTCACTAAGAGATTCTACTTAATAAGAAATAGGATACTGTACTTACTTAAAATTGTGCTCTATATGCCTACAAAAATTAAAGATTGATTTGTCATTTTCAAAATATGTATACTGATAATTAGTTGTTCAGATGTCAAAGCTATGATGATCTCAATTATCTATGAATATGAAAACAAATCATTCCTCAGAGTAAAATATGAATACATCATGACTTCTAGCAATTTTCCTTAGATATATACCCAAAGGAAATGAAAACAGGGAGTCAAGACATTTGCATGCAAATTCTTAGCACCACTATTCACAATGTGGACAACCACAAAGCCACTATTCACAAAATCAAAAAGTACAAACAGCCAAGTATTCAAAATCTAATAAAACATGACAAATATATGCCTCAGAATATTACTAGGCAAAGAAAGTATATGAAATTCTGATATAGAACTTACTTCCTAAGTACCATTCCATACCCTGTAAGGAACTAGGTATCCTCTACGAGTTGCTGGCTGCACAACTGGAGCAAAATAAACCTGGATACTGTTAGGTGGCCAGAGAGTAAGTGGTCCTCAGGAAAGGATATATGAACACATAGACAAGACTGAGACCACCTTGAGAGACCTGAATGGCCAAATGGGGGACAAACTGATTAAGGAAGAGTAATGAGGGGCACCTCGGTAGCTCAGGAGGTTAAGAGAATGCCTTTGGCTCAGGTCATGATCCTAGAGTCCTGGATTGAGCCCCACATTGGGCTCTCTGCTCTCTGGTGAGCCTGCTGCTCCCTTTCCCTCTCTCTGACTGCTAGTCTGTCTACTTATAGCACACAATCTGTCAAATAAATAAATAAAATCTAAAAAAGAGCAATGATCTTAATCCATATAAGTAAAATATCCATGAGTCCACAGTGAAATGACACTCAAAATTAAAAGGGGGTAGAGAGAGGGGAAAGGAATAACTTTTATAGTACGAAATTCAAATTTTAATTAATAAAGTGTAAGATAGACAAATTTTTAAAAATCACAATTTACGTTGTTAACACAGAATATGTTATCTGGAAGTTAGTGAAAGAGTGCAAGTTTGATTTCTTTGCCTATCTGGACGTATTTCTTTTTGTTGTCTGATTGCTGAGGCTAGGACAACAGTGGTTGAGAATGGACATTCTTGTTATGTTCCACACCTTAGGGGAAAAGCTCTGCATTTCTCCAGAAAATGGTATTTGCTGTGGGTTTCTCCAATAAGGCTTTTAGGATAGGGAAATATCTAAACAGCTCAAGTGCAGAGTTTTAATCAAGAAAGGATGCTGTATTTCCTTAAATGCTTTTCCTGCATCTATTGAGATAATCATATGCTTCTTGTCCTTTGTTAATGTGATGTATCACATTGATTTCCAGATACTGCACCACCCTTGCAGCCCAGGAATAAATCCCACTTGGTTGTTGTGAATCATTTTAATGTACTGTTGGATCCTATTAGCAACTATCTTCCTAGATAAAGGGCTATTATCAAAAATCTATAAAGAATTTATCAAATTCAACACCCCAAAATAAAAAAATACAGTCAAGAAAAGGGCAGAAGACATGAATAAACATTCTCCAAATGGCCATTGAAATTGCCAAAAGACACATGAAAAAATGCTCAGCATCACTCAGCATTAGGGAAATACAGATCAAAACCACAAGAGATACCTCACACCAGTCACAATGGCTAAAATTAACAACTCAGGAAACACCAGATGTTGGTGAGGATGCAGAGAAGAGAGGAACCCTCTTACACTGTTGGTGGGAATGTAAACTGGTCCAGCCACCTCTGTAAACCAGTTGGAGGTTCCTCAAAACGTTAATAACAGATCTACGTTATGACCCGCCAATTGCACTACTAGGTACTTACCCAAAGGATATAAACATAGTTATTTGAAGGGGCACATGCACCTGAATGGTTATGGCAGCAGTATCCACAATAGCCAAAATATGTAAAGAGCCCAGATGTCCATCAACATTGGAATGGATAAAGATGTGGTGTGTACACTCACACACACACTCATAGTCACCACACACACAATGGAATATTACTCAGCCATCAGAAAAATGAAACCTTACCATTTGCAACAATGTGGATGGAATTAGAAAGTATTAGGGCTAAAGTGAAAAAAATCAAAGAGAGACAAATATTATTTTTGATCATATGTGTAATTTAAGAAATAAAAAAGAACACAGGGGAAAGGAGGGAAAATTAAAGACAAAAAGAGGGAGACAAACTAAGAGACAACTATAGAAAACATACTGTGTGCTGAGGTGGGGAATTGGGGTAACTGTAACTGGGTGATGGGCATTAAGGAGGACACATGATACAATAAGCACTGGGTGTTATACAGAACTGAGGAATACCTAAACTCTACAACTGAAACCAAAAAATCTGTTTTGTCAAAAAAAAATTTGTCACTATGTATGAATTATTGTAAGCAACAAACACCAATACATTCTAAAATTAGCAGATATAGTATAACAGAATTCGTGGGATCTTCCCCTACAGATACTTAATATGTAACACTAAGAAATCAAAGAAACATCACTAGTGACAAGGCATATCAACAGTATATGATCTCTAGTGATGAATTGAGAAAGGAGCACCATTTCTGTAGTAATATGCACAATTTCAATGACAAAAAATCGCACAAACTCATACTGATGAACATTAAGCGATATTTTACAGACCCTTCAAAAATATCAAATTCATGAAAACCAAACAAAACTCGTCAATGGTCACAAGCAGATGGGACATTAAGGAAAGTATGAGAAGTATATGAAACACGGGATTGAAACATGGGATTCTACTTTCAAACATGGATTATAAAAGGATCAGGTAAAAGCAGTTTATCAACTTCCTGGTTTAGATAATTATCAGGCAAACAAAAAGATGTTAATGTAAGTTACAGAACAATATACATTTCTGTAAGCCAAAAATTATTTCAAAATAAATATTTATTAATATTAATACATTTTGTTTCCAGCCTGTAAAAAATAATGCTCCCAACATTTTGGTAGAGCAGGCAAACCAAATACAAAAACCTGGCAAAAAAGAACAATATAAGCTGTTTATTTAGGATTGTATGTTTTGAATTTGCAAATAAAACTGTAACAATTATAATAGGGAAATATATATGAATTCACTCACACCTTCATGCACATTCACACACAAATGTAGTTCGTTCATTGAGAAGATGCAAGAATGTTCATTTTTGGGAAATGTTAGTTTTTAGCCTAATCAATGATTATAATAGCAATTATGATCACCTATAATACATGACAAATACAAAACATTTTATTAAACCTGTCAACAAATTTTGCAATAAATGCTCAACAAAGGAAGGATACCTAAAATGTCCCATAATGAAGTGATACTTAAACTAACAGGTTTAATATTCACTGTCAAATAACCAAGAGCCCTTTCTGCTTTCCTATATTCTGTAATAACCATGAAAAAAGAAAGAAAAGCACAATTTTGGAACTTTAATGAAATACTATTAGGAAAGTAAACTAATTATACAATCCCCATCACTCCATTAACAAAACTATGATATGACTGGGAATGATTTAAAAAATTACACTAGCAATTTTCCAACATAACAATTTGATTAAAAATAGAAAGACATACCTTGCAGTTGGATGACTCAATTTTAAAGAGATCTATTCTCTCCTAATTAATCTATTAAATTTGGTGCAAATGAAATTAAAACTGCATTTTTTTTCCAACTTGCAAAATAATTTTAAGCATCAATTCAGAGAAAAAAAAATGCGACTATAGACAGGGAATATTCTGAAAAGAAAGAAGAGAAATGAGATAGAACTCAATGGAATAGACTAAAAATCATCAATAATTTTAAAGTATCAATAGAATGTAAGGCAAACAAATAGAAATGCAGCTGATTATATGTGGGAATTTCTAAAGAACTATGGTAAAATTTAAAATGAGTGGTAACTGCTTAAGTCAGGGTAAATAACTTGAGTATGTAATGCTTTAAAACCACAGTTAATGATTAATGAAAAAAAAATGACAGAACAATTGAGAAAAAAATAGAAGAAAATACAGACGAAGAATGCATGATGGTAATGCCCATGTTTTACAATAAAAACACAAAACTCAAAAGGCATGAATTATAACATTATATTTCAATACACAACTTCTGTACAACCAAAAGTAAAAGATCACAGTAAAATGGTAATGAGAAACACACAGTATTTCATTTGCATTGCATGGCAAATGGTTAACATCCTTAGTCATAAATAATCTCTTAGAAACCAGTAACAAATGCACTAATATTCTAAGGTAAATGAAAAAAATAAGTGATTAGCAGGTTTAAAGACATATGAAGATGACTAAACTGAACAGCAACAGAACAATTCCCTTGTAATACCATGTTATCAAAGATTAAAACACTGAAATCTAACGTTTGTACGGTTTCAGAAAACAGGTATCTTAAATGCTGAGGCAAGATTGATGAAGACAATGTAATTTGGTGAAAATTTCTACTGTAGACTCAGAATATAAATTTTGGGTAGCATTAATTCAATAAAGTGCAAATACTAGGACTATTTCAACAAATTAGCTGGAGGAATTAAAAATAATTTATATATAAGCATGTTATATGCCTAGAAAATCTGTAGCTATGTATGGGTGCAAAAGACTACTAGCCTAACAATTTGTTCAGCAATATACCCCAAAAGGAAATACACAAAACTCCATTAACAGTAGATAATGTTTCTGTGACCTTTGGAATCTGGAAGAAGATTTTTTTTATCAATCAATTTTAAATTTACCCTGTGAAAAGTGAAATGTATAAATATGTGCACTATGTATTTATGAGAACACTGAAATGACGCCTTACAATCATACCATCCTGAGCTTTTCTGTGTATTAACATCTACACCATTCAAGCTCCTGAGATTTAGTCAAATGTCAATAATGAAAACAACATGCCTTGTTACAATTCCCTCCAATGACACTCATCTTTAGATAACTTTCAAACATGATTTTTCTCAGTCCAGTTTTTCTGATCTGAGAAGTATCCACCCCAACACAAGAACGAGAAGTCTCCATACATTATGGAGATTGTCTTTTGGATTTGAAGATGGTGGCAGAAATAGCATCAGTTTCCGGTTTAGACATCACACATTAGGAAATGGGTAAAAAATTATGTACCATCAAATGCAACAGCCATTTTATTGTGAAGAAATAATAGATGGATGAGAATTACTTTTGGAATTTTTTAATAAGGCTAGACATAACTACATTTATTGTGTTGACCACTGCATAACACATAGAATTATCAATTCACCATCACTGTTCATTATCTATATACCTGAATCTAACATAAAATTGTAGGTCAAGTTTTTCCAAAGCCAGTTATTGGTATTCTTTCTTCTTATACCTTGATAAATGGACTGATTCCAACATTCTCATTTTATGTTATCTTTCCAACTATGTATTTGAATTCTTGATTGTATTTCTAAATTGCTCATTTACATACAGAATTATTTCACATAATCTCTATGCATTTCTGTACACAAAACATGACAACAGTACCAAAAATTCCAATGAAAATATCAAAAGGACATCAGTGCATTTGGTGCGAAAAATGGTAACTATACTAATGATACAGACACTACAATGGAATTCAGGAATAGATTTAGATCCTAATCCATTATTCCAACTGGCTACCAAAATTGTTCAATAGGCACTACCCCAAAGAAGTCCTTAACCTTCTAATTAGTAATCATGTGAAAAAATACTTTATGATTAAAGCTTTCACACATTTAAGGTTATTCTGGGATTAACAGGTAGGCAATAAGTCTCTCTGAAAAAGAATATCTAAGGAATCTGGCAGCTTTCTATCTTGACCTCACATCTCATCAATTAATCTTCCAAAGGGGCAGAGTGGGTAATAAAAGAAAAATGAGAATCCTAAAACTCCTAGGTCCATCAGGATCTGGAATTCACTATTTGCTATAACATCAATGGTTTCATTAAAAACTGCTCCCTCTATTTTTATAATTCATTTTAGTTACTTCTAAGATTGCATATCATTAGCTTAGTGCAAGTGGGCTCTAGCCTCTTTTGCATTCCTGAAACTCACTTAATTTAAAATAATCACTTTTTCTTATTTCTCTAATTTCTTATCTTTTACATAATTTAATTTCAAAGTCACAAGAGAGTTCAGTAAAATTGTATTCTGTGGCAGGCAATAAGTAAAATGCTTTTTGAAAAATATCTGCAAGAAATACATAATGTGAGAAGTGAAATTATGAAAATCAATTTTGGGATTGAGCTCATAAAGATGTGTGATTTGATTGGAAAATTGTGAATGGATCCCAAAATTAAAAAAAAAAACTTCTGAAATTCCATAGTTGTAGGTCTTAACAAGGTGCCTTCTTTCATCTATTCTTAACTGTAACATCAGGTCAGCTGTTATCCTGGCACTACTCCCATTAAGATGGAATCTCTACTAGAAAGTGGGTGGTCATATAACAACGCTAGCCAACAAAATATGGCAAAGTGATACTACATGACTTCTAAAGTTGGATCATAAAGGCCACAAGCACTTACACAAAGCTAATACTCATTTTTATGATGCTTCCTTTGGGGTAAACTCATTGTGTGAAGGCGCTTTAACCTAAACGCAGCCTTCCAAGTCATCCCAAACCAAATGTAAAAACATGTATGAAATGGGGTGGACCAGGTAACTCCAGCCTTAAGCTGTTTGAATAACTGTTAAACACGGGTTCTCCTGGGCTTAGCCTACATTCTGGCACTGTCAGAAATCTTCACACACAGAAATCATGAAATTATAACTCAAGAGATGCATTATGCCAACAACTTTCAGGATTATTTATTACTCAGCAATATTAACCTGAACAGATCTCATTCCCCACTTGCTGCCACCAAAAAAACATTAATCTTAAAAAAAAAGCATATTAACTCTTGTCTAACCAAATTGTCCCTCTCTAGATCAAATGAACACTTATTCGTCCTTACAATCGTTTCACCAAGGGGTATTCCTGGAACCAGAGATGGGAAGTGAAGAACACTTGAATGAGTAATACTGCCAATGGAGGTCTGGTGATACCAAATCTTGCAATTACAAAGAAAGATGGCAGAATTGTGTTTTCATGGAACTATCATCTCCTAACAGGAAAAAAAAGAAGAAACATTGTAAAGTAAGATATATACCATTCTCATAGAATAGCTAAAGCAGCAGGTAAGTGGAGGCTCATCATGAACTTTCTTACAAATTTCTTTTAATGCTTACACACAATTCCTCATTAATCAATCCCATATATGATACAACTCTCCATCAGCACTTAGTTTATAAATACTTTTCAAACTTTTATTTAAATTCCAGTTAGTTAACAAAGAGTGTAATACCAGTTTCAGACGTACAATTTAGTGATTCAACACTTCCATACAACACCCCTTCTTCATCACAAGTGCACTCTTTAATCCCCATTGCCTGTTTCACCCATTTCCTCTACCTACCTCCCTGCTGGTAATCATTAGTTTCTTCTCTATAATTATGTTTCTTGTTTTGCCTCCGACTCTTCCCTTTGCTACTTTGTTTCTTCACTTCCACATATTAGTGAAATCATATGGCATTTATCTTTCTTTAACTGCTTTATTTAACTTAGCACTGTACTCTCTAGCTCTATCTACTTTATTCTAACTGGCAATGTCTCATTCTTGTTTTATGGCTGAGTAACCCATTGTGTTTATTTATCAGTTCTCTCTTATCCAACAAATGATGGACCCTTGGGCTATTTCCATAATTTAGCCATTGTAAATAATGCTGTTATGAACACTGGGGTGCATGTATGCCTTTCAATTAGTATTTTTGTATTCTTTGCATAATTGTCTTGTTCAATTAATTGCTGGCTTATATTTTTAACTTTTTAAGTAACCTACCTTTTTTTATTCCACAGTGGCTGCACCAGTTTGCATTCCCATCAAAGGTTCCCCTTTATTTTCAGTTTCTATGAACTATAAAATATATAAAATATAAACTATAAAATATATATAAAATATAAAATATATTTGCAAAGATCCTATTTCAAAGTTTTTTCCAATTCATGAACTGATCATTTCCTTTATAACATTAATTACATCATAATTGATTATAAATGAGGTAAATAACTGAAAGAAGACAAATAATCTACATTCTGCATATACTATTCATTTCTATTTTCATAAAATTATCTTTGGAAATAATTACCTTTCTCACAAATTCTCAGACTTGGTTGAATATTCCAAAGTCAGCCATTAGTGATATTTTCCTGAGCTTAGTAGTATAACCCTTGTCCTAAAACAACACTACTTGATCCAAAACCTTCTTACCTGTAGTTCCCAGTGAAGACTTTGAAATTAAGAAAGTCCATAGGATGAGGAATGAATGTTCCTGATATCAGCTGTCCTTGGGTTATCTATACATCTCTTCTTTTCATAATGTACATCTGATAAGTAAGTACACAATATAGCCAATCAGTTACAAATGAGACACCAGGACACACAGATTAGGATAACTTTAGAATTATAATGATTATTGAATGCAGATAATTAAACAAGCAGCTAATATTACTGCACAACTTACTAAATAATATAAAACCAACAGCTTGCTGAAATCCTGCTGACAGACTCTACCATGAAAGAATCCATTCTCAATCATGCCCATTAAAAGTCATTTCCAAAATATACCAATAAACACTCCTTCAAACAATTTGATCTAGTCAGTAATCACAAATATGGCAGTGTATTATGAAAATTTTCCCCTTATAGAGTTTCAATGATTTCTTTAAATTATTCAAGTGTTTATAAACCCAAATATAATTGTTTAGCACCTACCTCGAATCCCATCTTCTCTCATTTCTTTTCATAGGTTCCATAATACAGTTTCAGTGTGTAAACTCCCTGCTGTATTGGAGTCTCCAGATCACTCACAAATTATTCATAATGGCCACTGGCAATACAAAATTGGATTTAACAGCCCAATACTCCAAAGATAATAGGCAGCGAAGCAGAGAGGCACAGATTGGTAGTACTTTAAAAAAAACCCTTTTGTTGTTTAAATGTTCCTTTTGAAATCTTTAAAATTTCAAATGCAGAAAGCAGAACAGTCCTCCATTCCCATCTCCCCACACAGTAATGATAAATTTTTGCCATATGATCTTCTAGGGAAATTTCAACAATTCATATATTCATTTCAGACCGTCAAGTAGTAATAATACAAATAATTAACAATGTATTACCACTTAACTTACACATACACAAAATTTTGAGAGTGCTAAAATAATCAGCAATATGATAAAACTGATGAGTACTCATTACTTAACTCTTTAACAATGTCAGAATAATTACATTCCTCAGGAATAGTAAGCATTAACATTTCCATTAGAACAACAGACATATATGGACATACCTCTGTAAACACACTATTAGTTGATGTTCAAAAAGTGAAATAATTTTAAATGTACCTTTAAAACATACTTTCGTATCAGAAAATGTTCCAGTGTTTAAATTATATTAGTATAATGAATAAGCTATAACCATTACGATTTTTTATGGGTATTTATTTCAGATGCTCCAATGTTATACTCAATGTAACACTTTCTTCTTTGTAAATCTGAGATGTAAAATAGACAAAATCCCAGCAGTAAGTTATATTACTTCAAATATTTTCACACTTGAATTTCAATTATTATTGCCAAACTTCTGCTCAAAAACTACACTGACTTAGATGTTTGTTTATACTTTTCTGAGAAATTTTCATAATTTATTACAGGCTACTGAGATGGAACATTTTTGACATTTGTTTATCACATAACATACAAATATAACTATACACTGGAAATTTTCAAAAAAAACCTTTTAGAATAACAAAATAATCACAGAAATTCTATTTTCATTTGGATATATATACACATGGTAACAGATCAGAAGACAAACATGGATAGCTACTCAAACATTTCATATTAGAAATAACATATTTAGATAGAACATAGAGTCAATTTTAGAAATGTTTAAGTTTGGAATCGAAATACTATTTCTACAATTTTCAGAAAAATAAAATACAAAGCAGTAACCTACAAATAAGAAAAAGAACATTATCAGATTTATATTCCTAAAACTAATTTTACATGTATACATGTACTTAACATTTATATTATATATGTATATATCGATATAGACATATAAATTTGCAACGAGTAAAATAACAATCAGAATACGAAATGTCTTCTATGAATTTATCTGATATTAAACAACAATTCACTTCTCATGTATTCATTCTAAGGATAAAATACATCCTGGGTATTTTTCTTTGTTTTGGAATATAAAATCTAATACTTTCTTCTACATGAAAACATAATAATCTTAAGAAAAAGGAAGACGATCCACCTAACACCAAAATGTTACATATATCTAACAGAACAAATTATTAGTCACTTACTATACTTCCAAACCATTTAAAAAACAACCTGTGGTATCTGACAACGAAGTATTTACAAATTTACAGGTCATGAAATTCCATGCTTCTGGATAAACTAGGTATTTATAAATAATTTATTCATTTGTAATTTATAAAGTTGTCTTGAATGCTGTCATGTTATCAAGTTAAATATAAAACTGAATGGCTTGAAGGAGAATACAATTTCTTACATATTTCCTATGATTATAATATATAACACCCTATCAGCAATACAACTATAAAATTACAACTTAGGATTTTAATGCATAATAAATACAAGGACTAAACAGTGATTAAAATGTAAAATTTTCTATTAGAGAATGCAAGAGTAGAAGTACACTCTTAACTTTCTCCTTCTTCTAACTCAGATACCAAAATATGTATAGCTCTAGAAACCTAAAATTGTTGCAATTTGTAAGTGCAAGTGCTATTACACTTGCATTGCTATTACATTTGAGAACAATGAAAATATGAAATTTTACAATGAATTATTTACAAAATTATACTTTGTGAGACTCTACACATCTAGAAAGACTAGATGTTAAAAATTAAAAGCTTGTGCCTGCCTATTATTTACAAAGTTGTCTTGAATATTGTCATGCAACCAAAGGAACACATACAGAACTGTGTATAGTTCCAAGAGGTAGTATAAAGTCTCTTTAACAAAGTCATTTATATCTCCAATGTAAAAAACAACAATAAAAATAAATGTGGGGGAGGGATGTATAGGTGGAGCACAGAGGAATTTTAGGACAACTAAGAGTCTGTATAATACCATGATGGATACAGGCCATTATACATTTGTCCAAACCAACAAAATGTACACCAAGAGATAACCATAACAAACCATGGACTTTGGTTAATTCATGATATGTCATGTAAATTCAGTAGGAACAAATGTACCAGTATGGTAAGGGAGATTGATAATGGGGGTGCCAAGTAGATAGTAGTGGGAATTATGCAATCGTGGGGCATGGCCTATATTGCAAATCTTGGTACCTTGCCCTCAATTTTGCTATGAACCTAAATCTACTGTTAAAAAATAGTCTTAATGTAAAAATAATCAAGATACATATATCAGGATGCTACTAATGAAATGCATTAAGATAAATCCAGAAACACCAAATGAATTTACATGATTTAAGTTTTTTAATATGCAATTTATATTTATATAATGGCACCCTATTCTATTACGAGAATGCTATAATGCATAATCTTTTTTCCTCTTAACAACCAAATTAATGTTAAATGTTGTATCATTCCAAGAGCCTATTTATCAATGATCAATGCTTTGCAATACTGATTTTAAAAGACAATAATCCTAAAACATTTACAATGAAAATATTTACAAAATTATACTATGATTCAATACATCTAAAAATATTAGAGGTTTAAAATTCATTTGCCAATTATTTACAAAGTTGTCTTACTACCACTAACAATGAACATAGAAATTTTGTGATTTAGATTCTATAAAATGTTCTTCAGAAAAATCACTTTCATCAAGAACTTCAGTACATCTGGGAAAGTAAGATAGACTTACATGTCCCTTAAATCGGCAGAAATATAAACAGGTACAATTTTCTTCTAAATGAAACTGCAAGGAAAAAAACTTTTCACCCCCTCTTCTCCCTGACTATATGTGTGTGTGTGTGTGTGTGTGTTAACAAAAATATAGCTAAGAATCTTTTACCTCAATTTAAGTCATTTGTTTTTAATTATGTCATCAATCCATGTTATCCTATTCAAGGTTGAATATTTTAAAAAAACGTTTCTACCCTCTATTTTGTTCATCAACAATTCTACAGACTTCCTAAGTTGACATTTATATACTATAAATACCAGTGTTTACCAACAAACCATAAAAAGCCACCCAAGTACAATTCTTAGAATAATTTGCAAATGTTAAACATTTCAAACTTATGGTTTATCAATAGCATGACTGCAACATATACATGATGTTCAGAATCTCTTTAAACCAAAAAGGATAGGAAGCAAATGAATCCTACATTATAGATGCGACTGGAAAACATCCACTGTCCTGCCCATATATATGTCACAACAAACCACTGATCGTGCAGAAAAGTTAATTACTATATTGACTTTTTTAAAGTATGGTATTTAAAAGTAGGTTTGTCAGTAATGTCTGTATATCTGGAAATAACAAGTGTTTTAGATAACTAAATACACATCAATCTAGAAATCATACTTAACAATACAGGCTTATTTTACCATTTCATGTCTACAAGCATGAGAAAAAGTTTTTTATGTGCTCTAACTTTAGGTGCAATATATTCAAAAATATGACAGAAATGTCTGTCCATCAATAGTTATATATAGTATAAAAACAAAGATCTGTTCACCTTTGCATACTATTTAATAACTTGCCACACACCAAGTGAAAACACATAGGGGTGGTTTTATAATACTTCTATTGGTAATATAGTTTTGGCCATAGTTGTTCAACATTAATAGATTTACTGTGTGTGTATGTATGCATGCTGTGTATTTGTGTGTTTGTGGATAGGGTTATTTCTATACTCTTAGGAAAGCTTGTCCATTATATATATGCAGCGCTGAAATGCTTCCCTGCTCTGTTCAACATTTAACATCCAAAATTTGTACTGAAATTTGAAATTATTCAAATCTCATATTTAAAAATATGAATGTAAATAATTTCTATATTTAAAACAGTGTCTTAAAAAATCTCAATAACAAAGAGACTTTCAACTATAGAGAACTGAGGGTTACACCAGAGGGGAGGTGGAGGGCATGGGTTAATTAAGTGATGGATATTAAAGAATGCACTTGTGATGAGCACTGAGTGTTGTATGGAAGTGCTGAATCACTATATTGTACACCTGAAACTATTATTATACTGAAGGCTAAACTAACTAGAATTTAAATAACAACTTAAATAAAAACCCACAAAAATAAACATCAAAATCAATCCTAACTAATGAGGATGCTCAATCTACTATAGCTACCTATATCAATTATAGCAATATTTTCACTTTTAACATTTCAATGAAAATATATTTCTGAAATTATTGACAGAAATTATTTATCTAACATTTTATAAAATGACACTGACCTATACATACACGAATACTACTACAATCTCCAGAACCAAATACATCCCAAATAGGCATGGTACAGTAAATCAATTTGCCAAAATAAAATGTTTTAATTGTCTCTCAGATTGGTATTTCAAAATATGTGCCTATCAGCAAATTTTATGCAGATGTTCTAAAACAAAAACTAAGGTCTATCAGTCTATAATTCAGGTAGCTATCAATACCTTCCAGCAGCTAAAGCTCATAAGCTAAAACTCCCTATAATCATACATCACCAAACAACACAAAGAGCAGACTAAAGCTGAGCGATAATTATTTGGCCAATACGTATATATACATGTGTGTATGAAACCAACCCCTAAAATCGAGTATTAAAAGTTTAAAGCAGAAACTATTATATATCCTAGCTGTTATACACAAAAAAATCTAAGAATATACACCCTGGACTTCAGCTGCCCAAATATTTACTAAGAGATAATCTGAAAACTCTTATGGGTAAATTTTCACACGATATATAATTCATGTATTTATACAAAACATGCTGATATAATAGTTGCTATACATTAGGAAAACAGTAACTGTGCCTATTATATATACATTTTATAAACATTTCTTTGTTCAGGCCATATTTAATGACCATAGGTTTGACAAGACAATTGCAAACATCCCCCATAGGAACTTATAATCACCTATACAATTATAGGAGTATTTTAAAATAACAACAATCCAGTTATCATTAAATGTTAAATTCCACTGACCTATGAGAACTTTTATAACCTGTTATGTTTAACCACTTGTAGGATTTACCTGGTAACCCTATTCTGTTTGTATACAAACATCTGAAAACCATGAACAAAGGCAAATCAACACTTATGACATTTCTAACATGAGGATTCTTATCTAAAACAATGAGATATTAAATATTATATTACACACTACATATTTACCATAACCTAATGATCTGATGAACACCTGAGACTAGATATAATATCACTTTTGAGAAACAAAAATGCCTATCCTAATAAGATGATACATATTTTTAGCAATGCCTACATACCAAGATTAGATGTTAAACAATTACATTATATTTTAACAAAAGATGTAACAATATCCACTGAATAGGAATTAATGTTGAGAGGCAATTTAACAATTCCACCCTTAAAACATTAACAAATGCCCACACCTGTATTAACATTACAGTATTAAGAACACATATGCAGGTTCCCAACATCTGAGCATGGAGTAAAACCTGGCTGTTAAAGAACTATCTCTGAATGTATGCATACACATATAGCCCTCCATAATTCCCTGTTCTCTAACTTCTAACTTCTGCTTTTGTTTTTCTAATATAAACATTCTAATATAAAAATTCCTCTATATTCTAACAATTAAAATGCCTCAAATATCAGCCATCTCCTGCTTAACAGGATGTTTTAACACACTTTTTTTTCCAATTATATACAGGGAAATAAAAAAGCCCATCAAACATGCATAGAGGCAGGCCTCTTATGCAACAATTCCATCTTCAGTATTAAATCTAATACAAGTAGTAACATAAAAGACTATTTACAGCATAACATCTACAACCACACAGAGCAGCCTTAACAATATTACTATGTGACAACTGCATACAGAACAATCCCCATCCCCCACAAAATGCCACAGCAATAATCCAATCAGGTTTTAAAATGTCCATCGCCCAGAGGTATCCTAACAGGTCTGTTTCTATAACCGTGTATTGAAAATATTTCCTATACATATGTTAGCAAACTCTTTCTTAGCAATCATAATACCTTAAAGTCACAAAGCAATTACATTTGGTTATTTCATTTAAATATTCTCAAAATGCACAGAATTAAATAGTACCTTACATTTTTTCCTGATTAGTAAGGACTACCCATGTCCATTTCCTCTTTGCTACCCATAAGCATTCAAACAATGAATACAGAATTGTGTAGATCTTTACAAAATTGCTTCACTTCTTTCTAAAGTCTTTTTCAGAAAGAAGTCTTACCAAACATGTTTTTAGAAACTTCCTTAGGAAACCAACTCTATTATCTCAGCAACCACTTAAAAAAGTATCTATAAACAATAAAGATTGGTTTATAAATGTAGGTCTCTGTGCTTGAGCATTAGATTCCAAAAAAGATTAAGCAAAGAAAGAAAATACAATAAAAAACTAATACATGTTGAATTACATTCTCTTCACCTCCTAATATCCAATGAATAGTTCATACATACTCATCATTTACTAAGTATTTCACATTTCCATTTCAATACCATTTCCTAATCATAATTTTCTTAAGCATTTAAATAAATTTTTAAGCTATATATGTCTAATAAATTAGTTAACAGATTAGGTTCCTAGCTGTTTTAAAATGGCAGGTAGGGGAAGGAAAAAAACTACTAATATTTGTGTTCATCACATATGCAATAAATGTCTAATGCAGGACAATTACCGGTCAATATTTTGATGGCAAGTTGATACTCCATAGAATGAAAAATACTGAGATATTTTTTCCAAATCCAAAAACTGACAATGAAATATAAATATTTGAAAAGAAAGATGAATTTCAGGATAGTATACGTCTAATTTATTTTGTCTGTGATTTTTGTAGTTGTAAACGCTTCTAGCTCAATTCAGGACGTGTGGTTTCTCTCCACATATTCCTAGAAGGCTGGCTTGTATTTACTTGAGATTGTCCACACTAGACCAATACAACAAGTGCCATCCATTTGAAAATCATTTTCAATTCAGTAGAAATACGTTCACACACTTCCATTTTGGGGAATAATTTGGAATGAGATGCTATGATGATCATGTGTACCATGAAATAGAGTAGATGATGTACAGAGTGTCTCTACAGGGTCCTGGTCAAAGAACCCTTAAATCAGCATGAGGTTTAAACTTTCATAGCAGTCCCTGTAAGTAAAATTGCACATGATACTCCAAAAGAATTTGAAAATTACAATTTTATCAATGCAGATATTCAGACTATTCTCTCCTGTTCATGTTAATGGAGAAAAGGTCTGTACATTATCCTAAATCATCCTAAATTTTAATCACATTGTTTTTTGCTTCACAAATTTCTTATTCAGGGGATAAAAGTGAAAGAAGGTCACAATATTTATGAATACAAATGTTCAGTGACTCAAAGTGGAAAAACTTCCAGTTTTGACAGTGGCAAAAAAAGCTCTTAATATCAGTTTATATAATCTTTGTCCTCTTCACTGATTATTGCTTATTTCTAACACTCTTGAAACATCTCAATGTCAACTGCAGATTTTTGAAGCACGGTGACGTGGTTTGTCATATCTTTCCCAAAGACTGTTCTGGCAGACAGATGAATTAGAGAATCTGAAGCTGGAAGTAAGGGGAGCAGTTAGAAATTTTAATACAGTTAAAATACAGCAATAATTTACACGAAACTAATCTAGAAAGACATCTCCAAAACATGACCTAATAGAGTTTTGCACAGTATCTGCTGTCCAATAAATTTTCTAAGTTTCTGGATGAAATATTTGTCCATGTTTCTTAGGCTCCATTCATGTCCATGAATGACAGCCACTTCCTCACCTAGACAGCATTGCCTTTTTACAGGTGTGTAAAACTGACAAACATACAATGACTTTTAAAGGATGTTTATGAGTGATTTGTAGGCATTTCATTTTACTTGCCAGTATTTTCTTCTTTGAATTATCAATACATGTTTTTGTCATTTTGATTACAATTTGCTCCGAGTCTTTTGAGAAGAGTTGTACAGATGTTTATGTGCATTACAAAAACCAAGAGAATAACCAATATATTTTTCCAACCCAAATAATGACACATTTTCATATCTTTATGTAGCCAAGTACTCTATTACGTATGTCAATAAACTATGATATATTGTCAACAGTGCTCTCTTGATTTGTAAGAAAGGTGCACAAAGGGTTGAATTCAACTGAACATGTGCTTTTCTAAAAATTGAAACATGGAAGATTTATTTTCCTGTGAGCTATACTGAAACAGGTGTAAGTATCGAATAAGAGTACACAACCTTAAGAAAACCCTCTTCCCTTTCCACCAAGGCCCCAAATAAAAATTTGGCACTCTAACGGACAGAAAAGGCAAGCTGACTTTAAGATAATACCAACCAATTTTGTACCGTCAGCAATGTGGCACAATAAAATTCCCATGTTTTGTGACTAAAAACATTAAAAAGAAAGAGGAATTGGAACTTGATTCTGAAGCAAGCCTTGCCTATACCATAAAGAAAATTTCCTGTGCCTTTTATTCGTTTATGTCTTGATTCCACCAGCAACTATAACAATGTATCAATAAGGGGAGGGGCAAGATGGTGGAAGAGTAGGGTCCCCAAGTACCCAGTCCCCACCAGATTAACTAGATAACCTTCAAAACATCCTGAATCTACGAATTCGGCCTGAAATTTGAAGAGAGAACAGCTGGAATGCTACAGTGAGAAGAGTTGATGCTTCTATCAAGGTAGGAAGACGGGGGAAAAAAGAAATAAAGAAACAAAAGGCATCCAAAGGGGAGGGCCCCCCAGGACAGGAAAGCTCCATCCCAGAGAAACAGGAGCTTCACCAATCATCCTAGGAGTTGGAGCAGGATCCCAGGAGAGGTGAGGATGCCTTCAGACTAGCTGGGACACTAACAGACACCTGCGCCCCAGGGAGTGCGCCGAGCTCCCTAAAGGGCTGCAGCGCGCATGGCTGGACCCCGGAGCAGCTGGGCGGGGAGGTCTCGGGGTAGGGCGGCTCCACGGAGAGGGTACTGCCTGGCCGCGAGCACGAATCCAACAGCGCAGGCCCGGGAGCAAAGGCCCAGGAGCACACGGTGCGGAGGACACAGCCCAGGATCCAACCTCTCCCTGGGACAGGCAGAGGCCAGAAGGGCACAGGACAGCAAGGACACTCCTGTCCCAAGCTGAGCAGATCAGCGGCCCCGCCCCAGGAGCATCCAGGCCCCTGCAGACTGAGAGCTCTGTAGTTACTGTGGGAGCTGACTCCAGGGCTCCAGAGCTGGCCGCCGCCACTGTGCTTGTTCCTCCTGGGGCCTCAGGGGGTAAACAACCCCCACTGAGCCCTGCACCAGGCAGGGGGCAGAGCAGCTCCCCCAAGTGCTAACACCTGAAAATCAGCAAAACAGGCCCCTCCCCCAGGAGACCAGCTAGAGGGACAAGTTCCAGGGGAAGTCAAGGGACTTAAAGTATACAGAATCTGAAGATACTCCCCCGTGTGGTGGTTTTTTTTTTTTTTTTTTTGCTTTTTTATTTCTGTTTGCTTCTGCCACCCCCACCCTTTTTTTCTTTTCCTTCTCTTTTTTGTTCTTCCTTTTTTCTTTTTCTCTTTTCTTTCCTACTTTCTCTCCTCTCTTTTTCTCCTTTTCCCAATACAACTTATTTTGGCCACTCTGTGCTGAGCAAAATGACTAGAAGGAAAACCTCACCTCAATAGAAAGAATCAGAAACAGTCCTCTCTCCCACAGACTTACAAAATCTGGATTACAATTCAATGTCAGAAAGCCAATTCAGAAGCACTTTCATACAGCTACTGGTGGCTCTAGAAAAAAGCATAAAGGACTCAAGAGACTTCATGACTGCAGAATTTAGATCCAATCAGGCAGAAATTAAACATCAATTGAATGAGATGCAATCCAAACTAGAAGTCCTAATGACGAGGGTTAACGAGGTGGAAGAACGAGTGAGTGACAGAGAAGACAAGTTGATAGCAAAGAGGGAAACTGAGGAAAAAAAAGACAAACAATTAAAAGACCCTGAGAATAGATTAAGGGAAATAAACGACAGCCTGAGGAAGAAAAACCTACGTTTAATTGGGGTTTCCGAGGGCACGGAAAGGGACAGAGGTCCAGAATATGTATTTGAAGAAATCCTAGATGAAAACTTTCCTGATCTGGGAAGGGAAACAGGCATTCAGATCCAAGAAATAGAGAGATCCCCCCCTAAAAACAATACAAACCGTTCAACACCTCGACGTATGATAGTTAAGCTTGCAGATTCCAAAGATAAAGAGAAGATCATTAAAGCAGCAAGAGAAAAGAAATCCCTGAATTTTATGGGGAGGAGTATTAGGTAACAGCAGACCTCTCCACAGAGACCTGGCAGGCCAAAAAGGGCTGTCAGGATATATTCAGGGTCCTAAATGAGAAAAACATGCAACCAAGAATTCTTTATCCAGCAAGGCTCTCATTCAGAATGGAAGGAGAGAGAAAGAGTTTCCAAGACAGGCAGGAACTGAAAGAATATGTGACCTCCAAACCAGCTCTGCAAGAAATTTTAAGGGGGACTCTTAAAATTCCCCTTTAAGAAGTCGTCCAGTGGAACAATCCACAAAAAAAAAGGACTGAATAGATTTCATGATGACACTAAACTCATATCTTTCAATAGTAACTCTGAATGTGAACGGGCTTAATGACCCCATCAAAAAGCACAGGGTGTCAGACTGGTTAAAAAAGCAGGACCCATCTATTTGCTGTCTACAAGAGACTCATTTTAGACATAAGAACACCTACAGCCTGAAAATAAAACGTTGGAGAAACATTTACCATTCAAATGGTTCTCAAAAGAAAGCAGGGGTAGCCATCCTTATATCAGATAAACTAAAATTTACCCCGAAGACTGTAGTGAGAGACGAAGAGGGACACTATATCATACTTAAAGGATCTATCCAACAACAGGACTTAACAATCCTCAATATATATGCCCCGAATGTGGGAGCTGCCAAATATATCAATCAATTAATAACCAAAGTTAAGACATACTTAGATAATAATACACTTATACTTGATGACTTCTATCTAGCACTTTCTACACTCTATAGTTCTTCTGAACACAACATCTCCAAAGAAACGAGAGCTTTAAATGATACACTGGACAAGATGGATTTCACACATCTCTACAGAACTTTACATGCAAACTCAACTGAATACACATTCATCTCAAGTGCACATAGAATTTTCTCCAGAATAGATGACATACTGGGTCACAAATCGGGTCTGAACCGATACCAAAAGATTGGGATCATCCCCTGCATATTCTCAGAGCACAATGCCTTGAAATTAGAACTAAATCACAACAAGAAGTTTGGAAGGACTTCAAACACGTGGACGTTAAGGACTATCCTGCGAAAAGATGAAAGGGTCAACCAGGAAATTAAGGAAGAATTAAAAAGATTCATGGAAACTAATGAGAATGAAGATACAACCGTTCAAAATCTTTGGGATGCAGCAAAAGCAGTCCTAAGGGGTAAATACATCGCAATACAAGCATCCATTCAAAAACTGGAAAGAACTCAAATACAAAAGCTAACCTTACACATAAAGCAGCTAGAGAATAAACAGCAAAGAGATTCTACACCCAGCAGAAGAAGAGAGTTATTAAAGATTCGAGCAGAACTCAATGAAATAGAGACCAGAAGAACTGTGGAACAGATCAACAAAACCAGGAGTTGGTTCTTTGAAAGAATTAATAAGATACATAAACCATTAGGCAGCCATATTAAAAAGAAGAGAGAGAAGACTCAAATTAATAAAATCATGAATGCGAAAGGACAGATCACTACCAACACCAAGGAAATACAAACGATTTTAAAAACATACTATGAACAGCTATACGCCAATAAATTAGGCAATCTAGAAGAAATGGACGTAATTCTGGAAAGCTACAAACTACCAAAACTGGAACAGGAAGAAATAGAAAACCTGAACAGGCCAATAACCAGGGAGGAAATTCAAGCAGTCATCAAAAACCTCCCAAGACACAAAAGTCCAGGGCCAGATGGCTTCCCTGGAGAATTCTATCAAACGTTTAAAGAAGAAACCATACCTATTCTACTAAAGCTGTTTGGAAAGATAGAAAGAGATGGAGTACTTCCAAATTCATTCTATGAGGCCAGCATCCCCTTAATTCCAAAACCAGACAAAGACCCCACCAAAAAGGAGAATTACAGACCAATATCCCTCATGACCATGGACGCAAAAATTCTCAGCAAGATACTAGCCAATAGGATCCAACAACACATTAAGAAAATTATTCACAATGACCAAGTAGGATTTATTTCCGGGACACAAGGCTGGTTCGACACTCTTAAAACAATCAATGTGATTCATCATATCAGCAAGAGAAAAACCAAGAACCATATGATCCTCTCATTAGATGCAGAGAAAGCATTTGACAAAATACAGCATCCATTCCTGATCAAAACTCTTCAGAGTGTAGGGATAGAGGGAACATTCCTCAACATCTTAAAGCCCACAGCAAATATCATTCTCAATGGGGAAGCACTGGGAGCCTTTCCCCTAAGATCAGGAACAAGACAGGGATGTCCAGTCTCACCACTGCTATTCAACATAGTAGTGGAATTCTAGCCTCAGCAATCAGACAACAAAAAGACACTAAAGGCATTCAAATTGGCAAAGAAGAAGTCAAACTGTCCCTCTTCACGGATGACATGATACTCTATATAGAAAACCCAAAAGCCTCCACCCCAAGATTGCTTGAATTCATACAGCAATTTGGCAGCGTTGCAGGATACAAAAATCAATGCCCAGACGTCAGTGGCATTTCTATACACTAAGAATGAGACTGAAGGAAGAGAAATGAAGGAGTCAATCCCATTTACAATTGCACCAAAAAGCATAAGACACCTAGGAATAAACCTAACCAAAAAGGTAAAGGATCTATACCCTAAAAACTATAGAACACTTCTGAAAGAAATTGAGGAAGACACAAAGAGATGGAAAAATATTCCATGCTCATGGATTGGCAGAATTAATATTGTGAAAATGTCAATGTTACCCAGGGCAATTTACACGTTTAATGCAATCCCTATCAAAATACCATGGACTTTCTTCAGAGAGTTAGAACAAATTATTTTAAGATTTGTGTGGAATCAGAAAAGACCCCGAATAGCCAGGGGAATTGTAATAAAGAAAACCATAGCTGGGGGTATCGGAATGCCAGATTTCAGGGTGTACTACAAAGCTGTGGTCATCAAGACAGTGTGGTACTGGCACAAAAACAGACACATAGATCAATGGAACAGAATAGAGAATCCAGAAGTGGACCCTCAACTTTATTGTCAACTAATATTCGATAAAGGAGGAAAGACGATCCACTGGAAGAAAGACAGTCTCTTCAATAAATGGTGCTGGGAAAAATGGACATCCACATGCAGAAGAATGAAAGTAGACCACTCCCTTGCACCATACACAAAGATAAACTCAAAATGGATGAAAGATCTAAATGTGAGACAAGATTCCATCAAAATCCTAGAGGAGAACACAGGCAACACTCTTTTTGAACACGGCCACAGTAACTTCTTGCAAGATACATCCAGGAAGGCAAAAAAACAAAAGCAAAAATGAACTACTGGGACTTCATCAAGATAAGAAGCTTTTTGGGATCCCTGGGTGGCACAGTGGTTTAGTGCCTGCCTTTGGCCCAGGGCACGATCCTGGAGACCTGGGATCGAATCCCATGTCGGTCTCCCGGTGCATGGAGCCTGCTTCTCCCTCTGCCTATGTCTCTGCCTCTCTCTCTCTCTCTCTCTCTCTTTCTCTCTCTCTGTGACTATCATAAATAAATAAAAATGTAAAAAAATATATTAAAAAAAAGATAAGCTTTTGCACAGCAAAGGATACAGTCAACAGAACTAAAAGACAACCTACAGAATGGGAGAAGATATTTGCAAATAACATATCAGATAAAGGGCTAGTTTCCAAAATCTATAAAGAACTTATTAAACTCAACAGCAAAGAAACAAACAATCCAATCATGAAATGGGCAAAAGACATGAAGAGAAATCTCACAGAGGAAGACATAGACATAGCCAACAAGCACATGAGAAAATGCTCTGCATCACTTGCCATCAGGGAAATACAAATCAGAACCACAATGAGATACCACCTCACACCAGTGAGAATGGGGGAAAATTAACAAGGCAGGAAACCACAAATGTTGCAGAGGATGCGGAGAAAAGGGAACCCTCTTACACTGTTGGTGGGAATGTGAACTGGTGCAGCCACTCTGGAAAACTGGTGCAGCCACTCTGGAACTGGAGGTTCCTCAAAGAGTTAAAAATAGACCTACCCTAAGACCCAGCAGTTGCACTGTTGGGGATTTACTCCAAAGATACAGATGCAATGAAACGCCGGGACACCTGCACCCCGATGTTTATAGCAGCAATGTCCACTATAGCCAAACTGTGGAAGGAGCCTCCGTGTCCATCGAAAGATGGATAAAGAAGATATGGTTTATGTGTACAATGGAATATTACTCAGCCATTAGAAATGACAAATACCCACCATTTGCTTTGACGTGGATGGAACTGGATGGTATTATGCTGAGTGAAATACGTCAATTGGATAAGGACAAAGATTATATGTTCTCATTCATTTGGGGAATATAAATAATAGTGAAAGGGAATAGAAGGGAGAAGGAATGGGTAGGAAATATCATAAAGGGAGACAGAACATAAAGACTCCTAACTCTGGGAATCGAACTAGTGGTGGTGGAAGGGGAGCATGGCGGGGGGTGGGGGTGAATGGGTGACGGGCACTGAGGGGGGTACTTGATGGGATGAGCACTGGGTGTTATTCTGTATGTTGGCAAATTGAACACCAATAAAAATAAATTTATTATTAAAAAAATGTATCAATACAACAGAAATTACTAAGTATCCAAACTCTTACTTGATACCATTAATGTTTTCTTCTCCCTATAAGGTTAGAATAAGTCTATGCTTCTTGGTACTATTTTTATGAATCTTCCATGTTATAATCTTAGATATACACAAATATTATTTGGTTAATTCAGGGCTTTCTTTCTTTTTTTTTTTTAAGTCAGGGCTTTCACACATTGTTTTCTCATTGGGACTTCAACAAATCGTAGAAGAATCAATGTTTCTATTGTTACTTTGACATAATTTAGGGCCAGGATTCCCTCAGTTGAGAAGGCATCCCATCTGTCTAAATACAAGTCCATTTTCCAGACAACTTCACTAGGGAAATTTATACATTACACAAAATGTAAATAAGAAAAATACAATGCCTCAGATCTTCTGGCGTCCTTCAAAATTAGAAAACCGGTTTCACTGCAAGAACTTATTTTCAGAAATCATAAGTTACAATATTATAAAATCCTCTAATTTCTTTTACTCACTCCAATCAACAGAAAGAAGTCCCCTCATTTCAATTCTGGGTTCCTTATTTGCTATAGCATGTGGAAGTGACTCTGATTTGACCTATATATATATTCTTCAGCACTTCCAATCTTGGAGAAAATTAGTCCATTGTAAAACTATTCCCATAAAGCAGCATCATTAGAAAACAGCACTAGATTCCAATAACCAAATACAGCCACCAGAGTATTCACAGCCAAGCTATAATATAGTAGTTGAAATTTCCCCAGGGAACAGACTCCACCTCAAACTCAGTACACCAAGAAATCCACTGCATTGGTATTGCCAGTTTCTGTCCTACTTAAAATATCAAGAAGCAGATGCTTAAAATAAAACAGGGGCACCTGGCTGTCTCAATCGATAGAGCATGCAACTCTTGATCATAGCATCATGAGTTTTAGCTCCACACTAGGTTGTAGAGATTACTTAAAAATAAAATTCTCAAAAAAACCCCAAAGTACTTCAAATTATGTTGTTCTGTGACTAACAGAACACAAACAAGATAAACTTTGCACCCAAGTAGAAGTTTTAGGCAGAAATTACCATGTCCTGGAAATCAACACACTATTCACTGAGATCACATCCATTTTTCAAAAAAATTCATGGATACTTGTAAATTTTTTTGGTCATTTTATTCAATGTGAACTTGGTGAAAATTTGTATACTCGATTCATTATCAAAAAGAATTTTACTTCCTCAATTTGAAGTACATAATTTAAATGTGTATTGGTAATTTTTTTCTCTGTATAAAAACCAAGGCATTTTCTACATGTCCTGCTGCAATCATTTACTGACTTCTCAGATCTGAGCCAGAAACTCCCAAACTGCCTAAGGCCTCCAGATGACCCTTAAAGTATACTAAAGTTGAGAAAGTTTGATGCAATCTAAGTTGTCTAGAAATATACAACTCTATCCTTTCCTGTAATTGTATAAGGAACAAAGAGTTGATCAACACATATTCTTGATCAGAGTAATTTCAACAGTAGACATAATACTGCCAAGCCATCTCCAGAAAAGAGACACACAGGGTCTAACATTACAAAGCTGGCTGAGACCCATACATTGAAGTTAACAACAAAGAAGCCGATAAATGGCTGTAATTCTGACTCCTAGCCTACATGGACTTGTCCAATATTTAAACAGGGGAGCTTTCCTATTTCTAACAATTTAAAGAATCCTAACACTGCTCTCAATTTACAGGTTTCCATCACACTTCTACAACATTAAGCAGATGCTATAATCACTTAAACCTTGTCTTTTTTCCTTCTCACCTTATTTTATCATATACACCTATGCTCTTACCATCTATTGCTAATTTGTTCCTTCTAAAAACTCTCACCAATGTGTTCCTATCATAAATTAGCTTGGCTAAACCCCGGATTCTCTTTGTAGGAATGAACGTTGTCATTAGGTTCAATAAACAAGGAGTCTAATCATCAGAGCCAATTCCCCCTTCCAAAAAAGGACAAAAACTGATCATTATCTAGAGATTCCTATTATAGAGGATTTTCTTTAGATGCAGCACCCCAAGAAATGGGTTATCTGGGGGCATCTAGGTGGCACAGTTGTTTAAGTGGCCGACTCCTGGTTAATGCTCAGCTTTTCATCTTAATCTCATGGTTCTGGGATTGAGCCCTGCATTGGGCTCTGCACTCAGCATGTAGTCAGCTTCAGATTCTCTCTCCCTCTCCCTCCTGCTCTTTCTCAAATTAATTAATTAAAGTTTTTTAAATGGCATTATTTGGACAGAGTTGAGATAGCAAATACCACTGCGTGCTTTCTCGCTGTATTAACTGACCACCTTAGGCTGTACCAAACATCCCAGATTAAATGACCTTAAATTAACACTACTCCCGCACAGACTGCAAGGAGTATTTCCTTTCTCCCTCATTCAAAAGTATGTTTCTAATATAATTCAGTTATAGTAACTGAATTCATCTAGCATATCCCTACTTGGGCAGAATCAGGAACACGGAAAAAAGCCAAACAAATATGAGGTTATAAATATTATAAAATTTCTGGCAGGGAGGAACAGGGAGTTGATAAGGGAAAGACCTGTGAAAAGACTTATCCAACTTGCTCCTTTAAAAAAATGTGATTTTTCTGAATCCCAAAAGCTTTTCCTATAAACTACTACTTGTCATAGTATCAACACCCATGTTATTTATACATACATACATACACACAAACATACATACTCTACCTTTCCTTATCAAATTAAGGAATCTAAGGATAAAATCCTGGTATATTCAATTTTTCTATGGTACTTTATAGTTTTCCAAAATTATCTAATTACCACTAAATACCCTCGTAACTATAATAAAGCAAATCACAAAGACCTAATCACAGAATGCCAATTATATATAACAAAAGGTCCATTACTCATACAAGATAAATAATGAAGAATACTAGCAGATTAAAGCCTTGATTCAAAATAAATGCATGGTATTTATTAGTAAATAAGTTCCTCTCCAGGGCTCCATATTAAATGCAAATTGCCAGTTTCATCCCCTTGAATCTAAATGAGTCAAAGCTTCTAAATTTCCATCTAGGACTCACCAATATACAGAAAGTGGTAACTTCCTAAGAGAATTAGAGTAACTCATCTGATGTATCTTTAAGCATTCTGCCTAAGGTGTAAATTCGCATTTCAGACCAAAGCAGTGTCAACAACAAACGAGCAATTTCTTTTTTTTTTTTAATAAATTAATTTTTATTGGTGTTCAATTTACCAACATACAGAATAACACCCAGTGCTCATCCTGTCAAGTGTCCCCCTCCGTGCCCGTCACCCATTCACCCCCACCCCCCGCCCTCCTCCCCTTCCACCACCCCTAGTTCATTTCCCAGAGTTAGAAGTCTTTATGTTCTGTGTTCTGTGGTAATTGGCACTTCCTCATAGTTTCCAGACACGCTCTTGGGAAACAAGTATAAGGACTGGAGCTGAATGACATAGTAATACTTACACATTTCATATAGTAATATATTTCTATATTATATATATAAGAAACAAAAACAAAACCATGAGTCACCTGGGTGGCTCAGTCAGTTAAGTGACTGCTTTGGCTCAAGTCATGATCTGGGGGTCCTGAATCATCAGGCTCCCTTGCTCAGCAGGGATTCTGCTTTTCCCTTTCCCTCTGCTGCTCCCCCTGCTTGTGCTCTCTGTCAAATAAATAATATATTTTTAAAAACACACACAACATAATAGCTACTAATTCTTTACTCTTGAAATTATCACTTGAAATTCATAATGAAAAAGATATACAAATGCCACAAACATAGAAGATACTCTACAAAAAGAAAACACAGTAGTGTAAATTAGAATCCACTTCCCTTTGTCTCATTGGAAAAATCTACACTTCTATTCTCCCTATTCCGCACAATATTGCTCAAAATACCTTATGAAATTTGCAACCTAAGAACTTACACTCAGAATATGTATGTCCCAAGTACTTGAATTGACACTTAGGCTGGACTTTAGAGTACTCACATTGAGCTACACTTCATCATGCTCAGTACACCTCATCATATCATCATAAACTCAATCAAGTTTACCAACTACAACTCTCTAAAGAGTTTAATACTTCTGGATAGTTTATCTCGACTAACCTGAAGTCTTTTAGCTTGGATCATCTTTATGTAACAATGTAAGTTAAATGGCAGCACTATCACTCAGCTGACACAGAAATAAGGTGAAAATATGGGAAAAAATTAAAGACAACAAAACCCTAGCAATGTGCCAGAACAACATTAGGATCTTTGGTGTTTTAGAACTAAATAGAATAGCTTATAATCTACTTCTACAAGCAAATCATCCAACAAATTGAAAAATAAAATATTCAAATATCTTAAGGATTTAGATTAAATTAAAAACATCTACCAGGGCAACCCGGGTGGCTCAGCAGTTTAGCGCCACTTTCCGCCTGGGGCATCATCCTGGAGACCAGGGTTCGAGTCCCATGACCGGTACCCTGCGGAGAGCCTGCTTCTCCCTCTGCCTGTTTCTCTGCCTCTTTTTTTTTTCTCTCTCTCTCTCTCTGTATGTGTGTGTGTGTGTGTGTGTGTCTCATGAATAAATAAAATCTTTAAGGAAATTAAAAAAAAATAAAAATATCTAACAAAATAATTAGAATCAACATACATGGTCAAATAAAATTAAGGCATATCAAATAGGTAAAACACAAAGTCCAACAAGAAGCCTACTGACACAAAGTGTTGAGGGCTCTGAGGTTGGTCTAACATCTCTGTCACAAAGAACCTAAGTGATATGGTAATATAACCCACATTATCAGGGAAAGAATAGAGCACTTACTACTTTTTCTAATATAGGTTTTCCAACAGAAAATAAATTATGGCTATCAGGAACTACATTTTCTTAAAGGTTTTATTTATTAATTAATGAGAGACACACAGAGTGGCAGAGACCTAGGCAGAAGGATAAGCAAGCTCCCTATGTGAAGCCTGATCCTGGAATCAGGCCCTGAGCCAAAGGCAGATGCTCAACCACTGAGACACCTAGGTGCCCCAGCAACTGTAATTTTAACTTTATTCCTGCTATAATAGCACAAATAAGGGGAGAGGGGAATTATGAAACATCAGCACACCTGATGTTTAAGGGTCCGGTGCTTGAGGATCACAATATTAGTCACTGGAATCTAACATTACATTATATGTTAAACCAACTGTAAATTAAATAAAAACTTTTTTAAAAGGAGAAAAAAAGAACCTATCTACATGGGGTAAAAATAAATTTTATATAATATGGGAATAGGTATTATCATTTACATTGACGTTGATGGAACTGGAAGGTATTTTACGGAGTGAAATAGGTGAATCAAAGAAAGACAATTATCGTAAAATGTACCAATAATATGCAGAACATAAGAAACATCATAGATGATCATAGGTGAAGGGAGGTAAACCTGAATGGGAAGTCATCAGATAGGGAGAAAAATTTTGAAGAGAGTCTTAATTATAGGAAACAAACTAAGGGGTGCTGGACAGGAGGCAGACGGGGGGATGTTGTAATTGGGTAATGGGCATTAAGGAGGCCCTATGATGCCATGAGCACTGGGTCTTGTACACAATTGAAGAATTACTGAATTCTTCATCTGAAATTAATGATGCGCTATATGTTGGCTAATTGAATTTAAATACAAAAATACAGAAATAGCCCAGAGATTTCAGGTGTACAAATATATAACCTCTCTACATCACTGTTATCCTCAACTATAAATCTAATACAAATAACTCAATATCATTAAACATCTGGTTGTTCTGTGAGCCTTTTTATTGAATCTTGGCTATCTCAACTACTTTTAAGATTAATATTGCTAACCAAAGAAAATTAACCCAGTCAAGTCTTCTAATCATTTCTATTCCACATTAGACCTACCTAAATTATAGGCCAAAAAACCCCATTATATTAACAACATGGATTCCAGAGTCAAACTGAGGTGATACTGAATGCAGAAGAAACTAGTGGATCTGTTTCTTCCAGTCTGCATCCCTGCCACCAGAGGATATGAAGGATAAAAGGACACATCCCTTTTAGTATAAGGAAAGTCCCTTGAGGTTTCTTCATGTATCATTTTTAAAGTTAAATGAAGTATATACTCTAGCCAACACCCAGTTGCTTCCCTTCACGGTCTACTCACTTTTGGTGGAGATGGACTTGCTGCATTAACACCTGAAGTCACTAATCATCATTCATACTAGAACAAACATATCCTTGGAACTGGATTTCAAATACTGGTTTCTTATTGGGCCTTCATCTCACATAAGCAAGAGATACTCTCACCCCTGTAAAATTAAACAGAACTTTCTTATTTCCACTTTTTGACCAAAAATAACTAAAAGGTATTCCTACAAACACAGTGTAAACTTCAATGACAAAGTACCTAGCTTACTAAAACAAGTCAAAATAGACACCAAATGGTTTTGGATTGGCTACTACTTAGGAAAAGCAGACTCCTTCTGTGTTAAGAGTATGAAGCTGAATATTAGACAGATACAGAGTCTAATCACAGACATTCCACTATATGGAAGTAACTATAATAAATCTAAAAATGCACCCCAACATTTTAAAAAATTAGTAATTCTGACACATTTCTTATACATCTACTATATGATAGGCTCTATACTCATTGATCACTGCAGACAACTACATAAAAACCAAAATAAATTGTCCACAAACATCAATGGTGTCCATGTGAAGACACTTACCCATACTCACTGCATTTCATAACATATATTCCATAAATATAAGTTCCTCTCTCATTCCTGGAAATCACTTAAGGATTCCGCCAACTCTGTCATTTAATTTTGATCCAAGAGATGGTAGTTTCCCTTTACACGTCCTTGCTTCCAACTCAGCATATGTGCATGCCTTCTGGGATCTAAGGATGAGTTTCCTTATTTGCTTTCAACAGCATATATGTTTAATAAAAAAGGAAAAAAATAATGAGCTCTGAATATGTATGAAGATTTTTAAAAAGCTGTATGAGGAATTGGCAGTGTGTACTGCTACACTTGCCATTTCTATGTATTCAAAGCTTTCATGGTAAGCCAAATTTTCTTTTGAAAATAATGTTCTCTGAAAATTCTACTGAGGCACATTGACTGGATTTCAGAGTGTCATTTAAGCTCAAATTTTGAATCATTATGTTCAGACAAGGTCCTATGTCATCATGAACCTAGCCAAGGCCTCTGTAATACACTATTACTTTTCTTTACAAGGTTATTTTACCTGGAGTGGTTTACGTTTGTCCTAAACGCAGCTAACATCATGTTCAGCTTCCTTGGGATGATACTATAGGTAAGAATCCAGTGACAGGTCAGAAAACTGAGGGGTCATATTCTCTTCTTCTTTCAGAGTCATCAACTATGTGAGCAAAAAAGCACTTCATAAGATTTTTTAAAAAAACTGTAATACCAAAAACCCTAATATACTCTCCTTTACTCATTTACTATAATTCAAATATTGAGCTTTATTATATGAATGGTCAGTCCCAAGGGAACTAAAACACAAAGATGAGTAAGAATCTGGCAATGTATGATCACCTGGATAATATCTATTTATAAACGTCATAAATCAAATGGAGACTCTCATGGATGACTTGCTAAAATCAAAGTTTTATTTGAAAATAAATAAATAATTTTTCCTAATCTTGAAATCAGATTATGAAAATTCTAGACAAGTATTAATACTGTCACATAATTCTGTAAGTTACCTGATTTTACTCTACCACAAGTTAAGACTTACAAGTAATGAAGTACCAGTTAGGTTTACAAAAATTACAAGATTTCTGACATGTCACCTGCATATGAAATCTGAAAAAGTTAAACTCCTAGAAACACAGTGTAATGGTGCTATCAGGGGCTGAGGGGTGTGTCAAATGGGGAGATGCTGATCAAAGAGTACAGACTTTTAATTAAAAGATGAAAAAAAAGTCCTAAAGATACAATATGCAGCATGGTGACTATACTTAACAGTATTGTATTATAATATTTGAAACATGCCAACAGTAGATCTTAAAAGTTCTCACCACAAAAAAAAGGTTAACTATGTAAGGTGATGGCTGTATTACTAAACTTTGTTGTAACCTTTTCACAGTATAGGTGTATAACGAATCATGCAGCACATCTTAAAATTATACAATATTACTTATCAATTATATATTGATAAAGCTAAAAAATTATAGGACTTCTAAAATCTCACAGGATTTAAGAGTAATGAGTTTATGAAGGCAGGAAGCTATATTACTTTTTATACATTTTTATAATAAGTCCAGTTTACCTATCAGATCATAAAATACAGAATAACACAAATAACTCAAAACCATAAAGATTTAAATATTAAATTCCAGAATTCTATTTGAAACTATTCAACCACAATGAAAACCTATATTGATATACAATGTGTACATATTCATGAGGTTACTGCTAATAAACGTGACCAGGAAATCAAAAAGTTGTTGCCCAACCGTGTTTTAGATATAGTATGGAACTCATTTGAATGCAGATGGAGGAAAAAATCCCAAGGACATGTATTTATTGCCATGAATGTTTGAAAATTCTTATGTTATTACATGTTCATAATGGACCTCTGTAGAAGGTTACATCTAGTACTCCATAACAAAAGATCCAGTCATCTTACATTCCTCATGCCATTATAGGAGTGTCTTCACCAAATGTTTTTTTTCAATATATGTTCCACAATTGAGATTTCAAAGTAGTTCTGAAAACAGAGAATATTACCACCAAATCAAAATAGCCATTAGAAGTAAGCATCTTGCAAAATCTAGAGTTCTTGTCACTCACCTCTATCTTGCAAAAGAGGTCATCATCTTTACTTAAGGAAATACCAGAGAACAGGTTTTCTTTGAGTATGATGCACGATCACTCATGCAAAATTTTAAGGACCATGGATGTCAGGTCTATGTAAGAAGGAGTTTTCCTTCTAAAACAGGAAAAAGTAATATAGATTATTGACGTTAGTCCAGAAAACCAACTGCATAGAAAACAAAGATCTTTGCATATAACCCATACAATTTTTAGAGCAAAAAGTTATACGTATATGCATCAGTCAATTTTATCTTAACAGAACTGCTTTGACTCTGGAGATCCAGAAAAGTACTTTGCCTGGGGCTCTGGTAACCAAGAAGCTCCACAGTAACATTCACAATCTCTAAAATAAGTATCATATGTGTCTAATATAATTAACTAAACTAAGGAGAATCTGGCAACTTTATGTTCCTTTTCTGATAGGGGCTATCAATACTAGAAACTACCTTAGGAAACACCATATAAGTTTGGTGACAATTGCAGTAATTTTGAGGGTCCCTTTTCCTTAGGAGACTGTTAGTTAAAAGGCCATGATGAAAGGTGGTGGAAATGAAGGGGCACCTGGCAGGCTCAATCAGTAGAGCATATAACCACTGGTCTCAGGATTGTGAGCAGGGACCCCACTTTGGGTACTGAGATTATTTAAAAATAAAATCTTTAAACCATTTAAAATATAAAATAAAAGATGAAAAAAAAATAAAAAATAAAAAAAGATGAAATGGTGATATACATACAACCTTGTTGGTAAAATGAAAGGAGAAGGCACAATCTACTAGTCTTAGGTTACTAAGGTAAGGAAATAAAGAATCTTCAACGAGTGTTACCTATAATCAATAAGGATTGATTTATTGTCTAGTTGAAAGCTTAGCAGTAAAATCTAAAAACCTCTTCCCTCTTCTTTTTAAAAGGGAGTTCATCACTATTGAAAAATCAACTCAAACTGAACCTAGATACTTGGGCATCCCTTAGCTATTTAAGTGGAAGAGACTGTCCACTCCTCTAAATACTTCCAGTGTATTACTAAGTGATACAGCTGGATATAATTTGTACTCAAGAACATCAACTACATTTTAGGGTTAAGTTATATTTAAGTAACACAATTTACTCCAAATATGAAATCCCCCTTCCTCCCAATACCCAGGCTCTTCCATTCATTTAAAAATTTATAAGTAAATACTTACTGGCATGTAGTGATGATTATTCCAGGATCATATCTTCTACTCTGCTCACACAGGCACAAGGGAACTACTAAAAAAGCTCAAACTGAGGTAAACCTCCAAGAAAAAGAAAATCTCCAATTCCAAATGGTTTGATTTAAATGAACAAAGTCTGATTCATTACCATAGTTTCCTTCCATAGGTAGCCTTACAAGGCCTTTCCCTATACATTTCTTCTTCCCTTCAGGTATTTATGACATAACAAAGTGGAGGATGTCGCATGTGAGTCTTAACCTAGCCACTTAAACCCCTGGTTAACAGTTTTCTTTGGTGTCAAGGTTACTGACTGAATACTAGTCAATGCACAAAGTGAATGTTAGGAAGTTTAATCAGGTATCACAATCATTTTATCTTAAAGATTTAAGAGAAAAGTAATTTAATGAACTGCTTAATAGAATTCATCTCATCCATATAACTTCAAGACCAAAACAAACCCAGTCTTCTCTTTGATCTCAACAAAATCAACAGTCAAATAAATGTACAACATACAACAGTACCTTGCAGTTTAATTGCTTTGTGCATTTATTAGCTAATATTAATGCATCAAGGAGGGAACAAAAGCTCACAAACAATCACACAGTTTCACAAGACACATAGCAGGGAAAAAATGGACTTAAGAAGAATCAACAGTATCCTAGGGTCTTGGTGGACGCATTCCTGGGGGAGGTGGACCTGGAGAAAAAAAAGCAAAATTCCATGGGACCATTAGAAAAACAGCACATAAATATTCAGGGCCCCTGCCTGCACCACTGCATAAAAGTGTATCCATTCACCTCTAATTCCTGGTGGAGGGGGTCTCATTCCTGGAGGGGGCATGCCTATAGGCGTCCCTCGAGCAGGCGGAAGCCCAATTGGTGGGCCCATAGGTGGTCTCATACCAGGTGGAGGAGCCATAATGCCTAGAGAAGAAAAATGGTGGAAATAAGCTCAGCTGACAGAATAAAATACAAGATAATATTTAAAGAAATGGGTACAGATACTAAGTAGAGGGTTGAACAATTTCTCCTGGATCATTACCATGTAAGCCATCCCCAACTCAACAATCCACAGCATTTCACTAAAAAACTACTGTTTAAAAATGGGAAACATACTTTAAGCAACTGGTGGTACTTAGGTTGTTCCTTAGTTCAGTATCTTCTTAGAGTATTTTTAGCCATCACTTCCTGAAGATATTACAGTCTTTTCAAGGAATTCCCCCACCCACATATATCCTTAAGAACCAAATTCTTACTTCTTTTTTCAATTTCTTACCTGGAGGTGGTGTTGCTCGCCCTACAGGAGTGGGTGGGGTCCCCCGTCCTGGTGGGTATTGAGTTGGGGCCCCAGCAATGCTGGCAGTAGCAGCAACTGCAGCAGCTGCTACAGTTCCTCTTCCCTGTGGAGTCATTACCTGAGAAGGCAGGGTTAGATATGTAAAGGTACATTCTCACATTATTCAAACACAAAATAAGTGGTGGATACCAGGGTCTATTAAATATGAAATAATTATAGCAATTTTGTACTTCTCCCATTATTTTCTTTTTAAAAATCTTGGCATACTAATATATCCTCCTAACACCCAACATGCCCTATTTTAATCTATTAAGTCCTTTCATTTTCTCAATTCTAGTTTACCCATCCATATTTCTCTTTACTCATCAATAGTGATAAGTTTCTTATCAAGGTGACTTTAAACTTTTCCCCTCCTAATATGTATTTGTCCTTCAGCACCCTTGATAGCATATGCTGCTTACATAGAATAGGATGTGCACTCAGGCTTTTAAATCTATTCAGCCTCTAGGCAATTTCACTCAATAATATAAAACCTTCTCTCCTAGTTCCTCACCTGTTGGGATGGTCCCCCAACCCCTCGGACAGGGCCTGCTAATCCAGCAGGAGCCTGGGGAATTGGAACACCAGCTGGAACTCCTCTGCCAGCTGCCCTGCCAACCCCAGGACCTCCTGCAGCTCCAGCAAGTGGTACTCGAGCAATGCCAGTCTGAAACAAGAAAAATTAGTTTGAAATCAAATGATTTACTAATGTTAATAATCTTATTCCTAAAAGATTACTCCTTCCTACTATTTTTCCATACCACTTGCCTTGTAATAGTTATGAAGATCAAAGTAACAGACAGGTATGCCATAAAGGAATTCTACAGGTTCAATGTACATGTCAAATTTTGAGTACATATATATGAATCAGCCACTCCACCCATGTCTAGGTAGTACCTAGCACACAAACTAATTCATCAGAAAGTCCTTAATCAACAAGTATAGAAAAATACTAACATTAAGGGCTGAGCACATTTTACTTGACAAATGTATAACTATTATGCTTCATTGTACCCTGATTGAGCAAACATTTAAAATGTGGTATAGCCTTCCACATTCACATTCTGTCCTGTCCTACATGTTCCTTACATCTTTGGGGGGTGGTCCTTCCACAGTCATGGAAACCAAGTTCTCTCCACGTAGTAACACGAGACCCAAAACACGCTTTTCTTCGCGCTCTGGCTGCTTCGCATTCTTTGGCCTACAAATCAAAAGTAAACTTTGGTAAGGTAAGTTTAGAGATCACTCAATAGAAGATTTACAGTTCATTAGCTATCAAAACAATAACTGATGCCAAGATATCCTTGCTATTACTAAGTTATGACAAAACAAAAACAAATACAGTAACTCTAGACTCACTGACATCAGGGTAAATGGTGAAGTCCTTTTCCTACAAATTATTCCAGAATGTTCCCTCAATGTTAGACTACAGAGCAAGAGTAATTTCTTCATGAAACACAGATGTAAATGTAGCCAATGGAAGTAAGTTTTGAAAAAAAAAAGAAAAAAAAGAAAAAAAAAGGAAGTAAGTTTTGTACATCATTCTTAAGTAAATCTGGATGACAGGCAACTAAAACAGTAACAAGAACAGGCAATGAGGTCATACCAAATGATAAAGAAAAAAAGGTTCTGAGTAATAGAGATGCATCTGTATTCTTGGCTTTACCACCTACTATATAACCACATGGAATTAAAAACAAATTTAAAAAAGAGAAACCTTGCATACAATAACAACTATCAGCAGCAAAAATCATACATTCATGAGGTTTATACATAAGACAGATAAAATCAATTGATAATGCCATTTAACAACCCTCTCTATATATTACCAGAGAATAATGCACAGTTTAAAGCATTATGCATGTGAAATTATCACTATAACTTAGTGAGAATAGTGAAACAAAGAAATCCATATGCCTAAAACTCTCATGAAGTATCTTCACAATTTTCAACATCATTGGGTTTGTTCTATTTTCAGGAAAATTTTGAATTATTTAAAACAAAACACAAATATTCACCATCCTAGAATTTCTGAAATAATCCTACTTGGTATATTGGGAGGACACTTAGAATACATGAAAAGGAAAGAGGAGGAATAGATTTAGAATTCTCTTCAAATTTGCCTGACAAGTGAAGTCTTAAAGAGTACAGCAGACAACTGATGCTGAGCATCACCTTTTTCTTCACATTTAACAAACCTAGGTGAAGTAGGCAAATTAAACTTCTGGACAGAACATCATTGACTGTGGAAATAAAGTAAATCAACCCAAGATCTCGGATGTCCAGAGATACTACAATCACCAACTCAAATGCTCTGGAAAAGTCAACAGAGTGGAAGGAAGTAGGATGCCACACTAATATCCACCAATTTCTGTGATCTTGTTGCAAATGGTCATTGAGTAGCCTGTAAAAGGAAACTCCCTGGTCACAGGTATAAAGAGGGTAGACTAATGGTGTAAGGCACAAATACAGAGGTTATTCCTGAACAAAAGAAATGAGCAAATCACAAAATAAGTGAAGTGGGTTAAGAACGGACATCAAATCAGCACTGTACATGATTATTTAGACAAAACAAGGGAGCATGCAAAGAAGCTAGGAGAACAAATGTTAGTATACTCCTAGCCTGGAGTATGCTAATCATATCCCAAACTCCTCAACCATTAAGAGCAAATTATTCTTCTAAAGATTCCTTCAGCCTGAAGGAATGCTACAGAACCCAATCTGTTTTTTTTTTCTTTTTTTTTTTTTTTAGAACTTAACCTATTGACAACATTTCTTAACTTTTTAAATAAACATATTCTGGTACTCTGCTCATGCTGAGCAGTTCTATTCTAAATTAAGTTCATGATTATGTTTGCAAAATTAGAAAAGTAGTATAAATACAGTGACTCTAAGACTGAGAGTTTCTGATCCAATTCAGAGATGGTTCAAGGAGGGTTAGGCAATAAGCTAGTCCTTCCATAGTTTCCTTCCTTCCCTTCACAATTACCGCCTATAATCCCTCAGTCCTATGACCCTCTTCCTCAGTCTCCCACTAACCAAATCTAGAGTGGTCTTACTTGATCTTCCTGAATTCATCACAATCGCAGAGGATCAAGTTCATATGCTTGTCAAAAGCCTTAAAGGTGCCAATGAAGATTCGGCCATCTTGCAAGATACATCTCATTCTATAGTCAATGTGCTGCAGCATCTTGCTGCTCTTTCCAACAGTCTGAAAGGAATAAGAAAAGTTGTCAGTCATTAGCTTGCCTGCAATTGTGTTAGAAATCTCCACATCATGTCTTCCCTACTCTTTTATCAAGCCAAGTTTGAGTTTCCTTACCATAGCCTCCCTCCCATGTTTTCTCTAAAAATCCCTTTCACAGTCTCAAGATACTGGATCAAATTTAGGACCAGGACATCTATATTCCTTTGCAGAACCCTCTACTTCTCAAAATGTCACCCTATGCAGTTTCCCATCATCCTAACTATATTTCTTCCCACAGATTCACAAATCTAGTTTCCCGTTAGTATTGTATCATTCTAATTCCTTGCCTTTCCCAATTTTAATCCCAAACACCACCCTCTTTCAGAACACTTGATCCTATGGACTATTTCTTTCCCCCAGGCCCCCAGACAAGCAGTGGAAAATTCCTACATCCATCAAAAACTTTCCAATCCCCATCAACCCAATGCAATTACAAAGTACTATTTAGTTCCCCAAGACCTTTATCATAGTTACATCACACCCCACATCCCTTCCCATTCAGAATGTGGATCAGTGTTTCTCAAATATTTGTTTCATTTATCCTACTACGTCACCTTTTAAAAATACTTTTATCCTATGTCACTAACTCCGCTGAAATTTTAATATGCTGATAATACCATACCATACCTCTATTCATTTACTATAGTCCTTAGAAAGACCGCAAGCTATTATAAAATCTAATATTCCTTCCACCTCTCAAAATTAGGTTTTTTTGCTGCCTTGGTATATCCATCTTGTTAATACATGCTGTAAGTTATCTGAAGTTTAACAGAACCACAAAACTGATTAGGATGTTCTATCTCTCTACAGACTGCCCTCCATTTTCTAAATAGACTCCATGTCTATTTTAACATAAGAATCCTCCATCCACAGGATAGTCCCTTACTATTGTAAATCATAACCAAAACTCTGTTCTGTATTTTCTCACATGTAAGATTCCTCTTAAGATGTTTTCAACCATTTTATCACTACAACAGGACAAGACATAAAATATCAAATAAAACTGATTCCTTATTTCTAACATTAAAAACCCAAAGATACCCTACACACTATGGCAAATCATTATATTAAGCCCTTCTAGTAGTTTTTCACTCTTTTGTCTTAATATACATCTTACCATGGTTGCTGTTCCACCAAATCCAATGTCCACAGTTAGGTTTCAGGATCCTTAAGACCTAAGGGAAGGCTACAGATAAAGGTATGATGCAGGTTCTCCTACAAACAATGCAAGCTTGGGGCAGAAGCTTCAAACAGTAGATGGAGCCTGTAGAGGAAAGCATGATCTAGCTGCACTGCAATCTACCATGTTTAAAAACAGGTAGACAACTTTTCATGAAAATCATTATAACAGACATGTTCAAAAACACTTCTCATTTTTTTTTCACTTCCCATTTTCTTATACCCACTCAGTGTATACAAAATTTCATTATTCTCTCACCTTAATCTCCATGTTTGTGCACCTAAAATCGACAAAGTTTATAAATAATTTTTGTTTTATACAGAAATTTTATAGGCCTCAAAATCACTTTCATTTCCCATTCCAAAAATATAATCTTTTTTCTTTCCATTCTTATTTTAGGTGTAGCTCTTTTTTCTCTGGTCCCATGTCATCTCAATGTCAACATTTTACATACGTTTTACACGTCTGAATTACACCGCTCAGTTAGGAGTTAGGTTAAAACTTTTGCTTCTTAGCTAAAGCACCTAAATATTTTCAATTTCAATGACCCCCTGACTCCCTCCCTTGCCCCAGCCGAAACCTCTTCAAAATAATACTACGTTATACACCATCATGTATACCTGCTTTTGACTTTGTACATTAAACTAGAACACAAAACAACTGAATACCTTATGTGGATATATGGGGAACTTTCTTAGTAATCTAAAGAATATGCAATATTACAAAAGTGTTGTTCTTCCCATTATATGAATGAAAATGCTTGATGGCAAACAAATTGTCAAAACTGGAAAAGGGTCTCAAACTACCAATTATACTTATTTGAAAAGTAAACAGACAAATAAGACTTTAAAGAGAATTTGGCTTTATGCATAAAAGTAGCCCCATATCATAAGCAAAATCTGATGTAATTTTACTTTTAACAATAGTTATTTCCAGTAAAATCTTTCTTCTATTTTCAGTAGAAACACCTTTCAACCAGCAAAATACACTCGTTAAATAAATTATGAGTTATCTATTTCAAGATGTGAAAATAAAATCATTTAAGCTGTGGTTGTGAAGTGTAACATCGAAACAAGGTAAAGGATGTGTTGAGGATAGTTTTCCATGTGGAACTATAGAATACTACATCAGAAAAGAACATAATAGCATGAAAGAAATTATTCACTTAAGAGTGTAAGATGTAGAGGTTTCCTTATAATTACAAAAATCTGATGGCAGTTAAATACAATGTATGAGAACTGGGCGTATCAGAATGTCTAAAAAATAAATTCCTCACCATTACCCAGAGTACCTCTTAAATTTTGTTCTCCAAATGCAAACTGCCATGTACGTTTTGTACATTTTTTTCTGAATGACAACTTACCTATATACATCCTCAACACTGTCCATACTTCTCTAACATTTATCTTAACTGTCTATAGTATCTATTCACTTGCTGCTTCTCCCATCTACCCAATTTATGTCTTCAAACATACAATGACATCAAGGAGACCTCCTTTTGTAGCATCCAAAATTTGTACACAAATTTATGTTTTGCATAAAACTGACATGTGATGATCTCTAAAGATCTATTCATACCCTCCCTATAAAAATGTAGTTTCTAACCCATGCTCACATGACTAGTTTAAGGCCTATAATATGGATGTTCTGAGTCCTGAAAGGATAATCTATAAAACAGAGTCTAAATCCTTGTATAATATACTTGTATATTTTTTAGATTAGCAATTTTCATTTTTATATTATATCTATTAAAATATAAAATCTTGGGATCCCTGGGTGGCGCAGCGGTTCGGCGCCTGCCTTTGGCCCAGGGCGCGATCCTGGAAACCCAGGATCGAGTCCCATGTCAGGCTCCATGCATGGAGCCTGCTTCTCCCTCTGCCTATGTCTCTGCCTCTCTCTCTCTCTGTGACTATCATAAATAAATAAATTTAAAAAAAAAAAAAGGAAGCTCCATATGAGGAATTTCCTTTAAAAAAATAAAAATAAAAAAAAATAAAATATAAAATCAATCTATTGTAACAAAGTAGATTCTCTACGGAAATAAAAAAAATACATAGAAACACAAATTAAATGGTAATCTGAAGTTGGTGGTGGAAACAGGGAATGTATGTAAAGGAGCACGAGGGATCGTACTTTGGTAATATAGAGTCCCCAAATTACCTGGCAATGGTTTCAAAAGTCAGTAAATTTATAAAAAATTAGGTGTAGTTATGTAGTTAATGTAAAATATTTGATAAACTAAGACATACATTTTATGTGCAAATCAGAATAGGGGTTAACTGGGATGGCTAAAAAAAATTTCCCTTAAAGAATAGCACCTAAAATTTAGAAACAGTTTATCTCTTATCCCTAATTTAGTACACCATAATCATGAACCCTTGTAAGAGAAAAGACTATCACTTTGCAGATTGATCAAATTTACCTCCATAGCGAAAGACAAAATGCTTCAAGAAGAAGAGCACAAGAGCAGGAACATAACACTGCACTGATTATATGGTTATGATAAATCTCCTCACATTAAAAAGCATATAAGCAAACAAACGGCTCCAAGTCCCGAACTCAAACTTCCTAAGATTCCTCACAAAAGTTCTAACTTCTAGAAAGTCTGGACTTTAAAATGTTTAATCTTTATAAAAACCTAAGTGAAAAGATAAAGTGGTCAAACTTGGCCAAGATACATAATAGAACAAATAAGAAATCATGTAATAATGGGAATCTATTAGTGCTCATTTAAATCTGGTAAAATATCACATCCTTAACAGAAAATGTACAAAAACCTTTAACAAGTAAAAGAAAACACAAATAAACAGAAAATATTCATCCACAAAACAATGCCAATTAAACCCCCACACACACACACACCAATTTTCCATTTTTGGAACTATTTATCAAAGGAAAAAAAAAGACACCAAAGATGGTACTGAGAAACTGTGCTAATAAGTAATTATTCTGGATGGCAATTGACAGTGCTTATGATGCTGTCAGAAAGCAAAATAAAAGAACATTTAAGAGTCATACTAATATGTATACCCTACATTCCACAATTGGATCTTTATCCTAATAAATTTAAGATACCAAATATATCTTTAAAATATATAACTAATATTTATAAAAGCATAGCAAACTAGAAAAAAACAAGTACAAGGGAAAAGCAAATCATGAATAAACTGTCATTTATTCATTGCAATTAAATGAGGAAGCATTAATGATATACATTTAAGTGGAATAAACACAAAATAAAATCATTTAAAGGCACGATTCCAACTAAAAAAAGCAAATGGGCAAAATGAAAGAAAATTCAATCTTGCACTGTGATTGAAACATGGATTTTAAAATCTTTGGGTTACTTCCCCATTTTTCTTGGATAGCGCTTGGATGCTTTAGATTTCTATAGTAAAAAAGAAACCTATGTTGTTGTTTTTTCTGTCAATTGTTAAAATGTCTTTTAAAACTATCCATCTACATATATTCTTTAGACCTGATTCTTTAGGGAATCCCTGGATGGCTCAGTGGTTTGGTGCCTGCCTTCAGCCCAGGGCGTGGTCCTGGAGTCCAGGGATCGGGTCCCACGTCGGGCTCCCTGCATGGAGCCTGCTTCTCCCTCTGCCTGTTTCTCTGCCTCTCTGTGTGTGTGTGTGTGTCACTCATGAATAAATAAATAAAATCTTAAAAAAAAGACCAGATTCTTTAACCCAATTCTTAGACTGGACCTTTTTCTAGAAATTCATCTGGTTCCCTACTCTCTAATGTTTACTTTCATATACCTTCCTTCCTATAACCGTTTCTCATCATTATCTTCTATAGTTTCACCATTCCCCAACTGTCCCAACCTGGTGTTTTCATCTTTAAATGTGGTTCTCTAAGAAAGAGAGAACTTGCTTTAAAATGGAGAAGATAGTATTTCAGGCTTTGCCTGCCATTCAATCTGTCACAACCACTCCAGTCTTCTCCTGTAGTTACAAATACAGCTACAGACCATACATAAAGTTACATGGCTGTGTGCCAATACAATTTCCTTTACAAAAACAGTGAGTTACCTTACTAACCTGTTCTAAAATAATCCTAGAAACTAGTGCTGTTAACTAGCACTTGAAACTAGAATAAATCATGGTATCAGAAAATCAGAGGATTCTACTTACAGATCATAATATATAGGGATCCTTGGCTGGTTCAGTTGGTAATGCATGTGACTCTTGATCTCAGGGTCATTAAGTCTGAGTCTCGTGTAAGTAAGTAAGTAAATAAATAAAATTGTACTTAGAACTTACAAGAGGATATGAACTGCACAGAAGAGCCAAAAAATTCCTGGTTAAAAAAAATAGTCAACTATTCTAACATATTTAAAAATGGCCTTTCTCTGGGGAACAGCTGGGGACAAAGATAAGATTCCACTGCTTAAATCAATTCCAATGCCCTGTAATCAACTCCAGGTAATTAGTGGAGAATGCTGAGTAAAGGATTCAGCAGGAGAATTTTTCTCAGAGAATCTGTTTTTCATCCGTTACTTTAAAACTCAAAATAGTGGCTATAAACAATCCTAATTATTGTGAGTTGAGGTTTAATACACCAAAGCAGAAATAAAGAAAATCTAGAAGGAAACTCATCTATAAGCCCCTGTCCTCTCCTAGTTTCTAAAAAGTATATTAAACCCTTTGGATTACAGTCATTCAAATCTTAAAATTTTTAAAAATTCACATAAAACATAAAAAGACACACTAAATAAATCTACATCACATTGAAAAAATCCTGGATAATATTTTTATTACACTGTCAGCTGAATCAAACACATTGATACAGTGTCAGCTGATCCAAATACATTGTTGGAAATGAAAAATGAAAAAAAGACAGAACAAAAAAGGAAAATTAGTAAACATGCATGGGAAAATATTTAGCTTATTTGATTATGAATGTGATGTGTATTTATCATTCAGTAGGCATAAATGATATATAATTAAAACAACCAATACAGGTAAAAGCGTATTGTGACTAGCATTCCATTTTCTCAAGGCAACACAGACTAATATTTTGTAAAACAATTTAGAAAATGTACCTAAGCTTATATTTCTAATTCAGTTTATTTTCATATCTGCGTACCTGAGGAAATGATCCTAATCTGTTATTCTCAGCAGTTGACTAAAGTTTTATTGAAACTACCAGAAAAAGATGAAGTTTCTCACAAAAGTTAACTACAAAACATTCAATATTAAAGCAGTCATTTATATAATGCAGTATTTTTATACAATGTTAATTAGAAAAATCAATGGAAATTAGGTAGTAATAAAACTACCTAAAAAGCATACACTACAAATGACTGAGAAAGTGCCACGTTAAAAAGATCAAGGTTCTATTGCTTGCTTTTACTTTTTTAAACTTTCTGCGGGTGTGACTGTTTTAAGAAAACAATGTGAAATATTTTTAAAAGATTTATTTTAATGTATCCCAAATAATTGACCTCCAAACACACCATTTATTTATTCCTAACCATGACTGTATCAGTTCTAACCTGGTTTTTCACTTGGCTATTAGCTACCTGGATGTTCCAATACTGCTTTAACCACCTCTTGGTGTCTCAGCCAAGAATGCCTGTCTCAGTTCCGCCTGGAAATCCACCACAGGGACTTGCTGCTGCTGAGATCGCCTTGGGTACAGCTGACACCTATGACAAGAATACAATACATAAAAAACAAATATAAGTTAAAAGTGTATTGCCTATATGGATAATAATATAAAAGAAAATGTGGAGACTCTTACATTTAAAGAGAGCCTGAATTAAGATCAGAACTTGCTATTACCTTATGAAGAGACTATAAGAAACAGGAGTCTCCAATCTACACAGGAATGTGCAAGGAACAGAGGAACTATTGGGGGGATAGCACCCAAGAAACTTAAAAAGTTTTGTTTTAAAAAGCCCTGTGGAAAAACCATTAGAACCATATCCATTACTCACTTTCTAACCCTATATGGAAATAATTCTTTAGCCCCTAGCAAGGAGGTATTTGCTAAGTCAATTCCAGCAATTAAGGCTGTTGTTATCCATAATGATACTCTGATGAGTTACCACCTAAAACAAGGAACTACCAGAGCCCAAGTTTTTCGGATCTCAAACTATATAAACTGACTACCTATTAGAAGGGAATTCCAGATGAAAAGTCCTCAACGTATCTCTTTGGATCAGTAATCTGGCTGTGAATCTAATTCTGAGAATGATGATGTAGGAAGTGTTACTAGATAACAAAGACAAGCATGAAAAAAAATCACCACCAATTCTGCCCTTGTTAAATGTGTATGTGTATATATATACATGTGTATATGTATATAAATATAGATCTACACAGCAGTTAGATTTGGAAATGAGCCTGAAAAAAAGGTTTATTGCATTATTTTTATACAGTTTTTATTTTTTTTTATTTTTTTTTTTATTTTTTTTTTAATTTATTTATGATAGTCACACACACAGAGAGAGAGAGAGAGAGAGAGAGAGAGAGAGAGGCAGAGACACAGGCAGAGGGAGAAGCAGGCTCCATGCACCAGGAGCCCGACGTGGGATTCGATCCCGGGTCTCCAGGATCGCGCCCTGGGCCAAAGGCAGGCGCCAAACCGCTGCGCCACCCAGGGATCCCTTTATACAGTTTTTAAATGAAATTTTTAGTATTGTTATATAATAAAGAATTAGGTTAGACTTTGTCCAGGACTCCTGGGAAATAACCTCTAAATCCTTGAATTTACCAAGTGATAGAAGTATCTTCATTATTCTTGGTGAGCCCCTTGGATCATACTGGAGCTAAAGCTAACAAGAAGATTCAGGATAGGGGCTGGCAAAGCCAAAAAGACCAACCATGTGATTAGAGTGTGGGGCCTTGGACTTGACCTCTTGGGAAAGGACAGCATCAAGGGAGATAGAGTTCCTGATCACATGATCAATGATTCAATCATTTTTAGTAATGAAACTCTAGTAAAACTTTAGAAGGCACCCAAAGGTCTAGTCAGTTTCCCAGTTGGTGATATATATACACTAATGTGCTGAGAGTATTATCCGAAGGACATCAAGTTACAGATCTTGTCCTATGAATCTCTTCATTTGGCTTATCCTGATTTGTATCCCCTATAGTAAACTTAATAGTAAGCACAGTGTTTTTCTTGAGTGCTGTGAATCATTCTAGCAAGTTATGGAACCTGAGGAAATAGTGGAAATCTTGAATCTATATCCAGCTGTTGAGAAGTGCAGGGGGCCTAGAAAATCTGGGGTTTTGCAGCTGGATGGTATCTGATGAAGGTAATCTTATGGAGGCACTGTACCCTTAATGTGTCAAATCTGCACTAACTCCATTAAGAGTCTGAATTACACTGCTCATGCTTTCAAAAATAGCCCACTTTTATTTAGGCATTCTTAGTCCAATCCTTTATTACCAAAGGGTAACTGAAAATCTGACTTAATCAGTTCTAAAAAATGTTTCAGATAAAAAAAATTTTTAGTTTTTAAAAAGCTACTGGAGTGTTCCTCTTGTGTTTAACCTGAAACCCAACTGCAAACTAAAACTGGGAACATCGAATACAGTACACATAACATTCATTTCATAAAATGCAGAATATAATTTAGAACATCTAAAAGTTTGCATAAAATAGACTCTCCAACCCCAACCTCCAAATTCTCTCAAATTTATAATACATCAAAAAACAGGAAAGGGGGCACCCAGGTGGCTCAGTCAGTTAGTTAAGTGTCTGCCTTTAGCTCAGGTCATGATCTCAGGATCCTGGGACTGAGTCCATCAGGCTCCCTCATCAGTGGTGGTTAGTGGTAGGGAGAGTCACGTCAGCTTCTCCTCTCCTCTCTGCCCCCTCCACCTGCTTTTTGCATGCACGTTTTCTCTCTCTCTCTGTCTCTCAAATAAATAAAATCTTTTTTATACCAGTGAGACGAGTGAAAATTAACAAGACAAGAAACAACAGATGTTGGAGAGGATGTGGAGAAAGGGGAACCCTCTTGCACTGTTGGTGGGAATGTGGACTGGTGCAGCCACTTTGGAAAACTGTGTGGAGGTTCCTCAAAGAGTTAAAACTAGAGCTACCCTACCACCTAGCAATTGCACTACTGGGGATTTAACCCCAAAGATATAGATGCAGTGAAAGACCGAGACATCTGCACCCCAATGTTTATAGCAGTTATAGCCAAACTGTGGGAGGAGCCTCGGTGTCCATCGACAGATGAATGGATAAAGAAGATGTAGTAGTTATATATATATAATATATATACTCACAGGAATATTACTCAGCCATCAGAAATGATGAATACCCACCATTTGCTTTGCTGTGGATGGAACTGGAGGGTATCATGCTGTGTGAAATAAGTCAATCAAAGGACAAACATCATCTCTTTTCACTCATACGGGGAATATAAAAAATAGTGAAAGGGATTAAAGGGGAAAGGGGAGAAAATGAGTGGGAAAAATCAGAGAGGGTGACAGAACAGAAGAGACTCCTAATTCTGGGAAATGAACAAGGGGTAGTGGAAGGGGAGGTGGGCAGGGGATGGGGTGACTGGGTGATAGGCCCTGAGGAGGGCACTTGATGGAATGAGCACTGGGTGTTATACTATATGTTGGCAAATCGAACTGCAATAAAAAATATACCAAAAAAAGGGAATAAAAGTAATTCCTCAAATAAAAATGTAATAAAAGAATTATGAGCTCAAAAGAATAAAATAAACAGAGAAAATGGGGATATCATTAGCCTCATCAGTAATTTAATGTGTAAATGAACGTCTTGCAACTTTCCCACAAAAATGAGTAACAAAAATAGAAAACAAAATTCTACCCCCATCTTATAATAGCTTTGTAAAGCCTTATATTTAAGTAAAATAAAATGTAAGTAATATTAATAACAAATATTAATTTTCAAATTGACTTCTGTATCTTTGTTAATAGCTAATGCAAACCCGTTAACCAACTTTAAGCTAATGATAAATGAAATTATTTATGCTACCTATACTCTACAATTTATATAATAAGGTATTTACATGCAATGACATAGATCTCCAAGACATATTGCTGCAGAACAATAAATCTCATAGATGTAAGCAGATCAAAAGTATGCCTCTCTCCCTTCTTCCTTCCATGTGTGCATACACATGAATGAATAGGAAAGGTCTTAAAGTACAGACATCTACATACCTGTAGATGATCTCTAGGCAGGGAAGGACAATGGAGGGAATGGACTGCTGGTAATTTGACGTAGATACTTTTTATCTCAAAGTTATGTTTTATAACATACATACAATATACATGTACATGAATATATAATATTCATGTATTTTTAATACTTGTAATTTTGGAAAATAAATAAAACAGCTTTGGCAAAGGAAGAAAAATGTTACCCATTGATTCTGTCAAGATACATGATAATAACAAAATACAAGATCCAATAAATACCAGTATGTGTCAGGTCATTAAAATGTTGGTATATTTTGCATTAAAGTAATCCTTCTGGAAAGCTAAATTTAAAAGTATGTAGGGGTGCCTAGGTAGCTCAGTTGGTTAAGTGTCTGACTCTTGATTTCAGGTCGGTACATGATCTTGGAGTTGTAGGATAGTCTCCCCTATCAGGCTCTCTGCTTGGTGGGGAGTCTGGTGGCAACTCTCTCTCTCCCTCTGCCCCTCCCCTGCTCACTCTTGCACTCTTTCTAAAATAAATAAATAAGTCTTTAAAAAAATTTTTAAAAATAAAAGTGTATCCATGCATAAATATCCTATGTAAGGAAAGGAACAACTACATTCATTTCAAGTTTTTAATTGGATAAATGTATTTTTTACCCGAAATAAAAATCTGGATAGTGCAACATTAAGTATGAATATATAAATTAGCATTCCATCAATTCATAAAAAATTTGGCAAACAAAGAAGTGATTTAGTAACAATATGAATAAAACAGAAATAACAAATATTAAAGGTTAAGGATGAAGAATTTTATTAAGATAAAATCCACCTACACATTTGGGAAAAAATGCCTTTTACTAAAATTTTTACAAAAGTTAGTACTACATGGTTAAGGTTGATTCCACTGTTTTGTTCTATATTCTATATTATAAGCATAGGTTTCTTTCATTAAATTAATTTCAGTACCCTTCATTGCAGGATATTCCATCCCAATATGAACAAGAATTCTAAACTAAATTGGTTCTCAAGCCACACTATACTCACTCTTGGTTGCTCAGTGAGGCTGTCCTTCTACGTTTGACTTGGACTTCCACCTCTGGGACGTGCTGTTCCGTAGTCCGTCTCAGGTGTAAGCGGTCCCTGAAGTAGGGGACATCCATCATCAACCTTAAAATAACCACTTATTTAAAGGCTGTACTTAGAACTATTTTTATATAATAGAGTACTTAAAGTACTTGTAATCTAATTAAAACAAGGTAGTAATGTATGTAAACTATATCTCAATAAAAATGGGGGAAAGGAAATGAGGCAAAATTTAAATGAGAAAATCCTGCAATAGTCAGGATCTATCCTAAAGCCTCTTTCTCCCATTAGTAGTCCATTAACATCAGGGGTGCCTGGGTGGCTCAAGTGAGGATCTGACTCTTGGTTTTGACTTAGTTGGTGATCTCAGAATGGCAAGGTCATGATCTCAGGGTGGTGACATCAAGTCCCATATGGGGCACAGTGGCTAGTTTGCTTCAGAGTCTCTCCCTCTGCCCCATTCCCTACCTGCAAGCACCTTCTGTTTCTTTCTCTCAAATAAATAAATCTTAAAAAAAAAATGCTCCTGACATCAGAAAACTGGGAGTGATGGAGATATCAGAGAATTAGGCAAAAAGAAAATATTCATTTCCACTTACTTTTTCATATACAGATATAAAACTATACATTTGCAGAAACATATTTATATACACTGACATACTACCCATACCTACATACCATGAAAAAATAGTAATGTTGGAAAATATTTTATTAGGACAATGTTTTAGTATAATGGAATAAAGCATAAAGTTTAAATTATACAATTTCTACAAGCAACCTCTTGTTGAAATGTTATTTTCCTAGGGTTTGCAAAACAAAAAATAAAAGGTTGCTTAAGCAAAAAATAAATACATAAAACCAACACAGCTACCACCATCTTATGACTGCAGAACTCACAAAATGGCTGCTCAAGGGATCTGAATATGAAATCTCCCACCTGGGTCATCCATGTTAGAAACTACAAGAACGACTCTTAAAACTGCAATTTAACAATGCTTATCAGAAAGGAAAGAAGAAAAATCATTTTATGAAAGTCATGCATATATTTCAACAGAATTCAAATGAAGCATCCCCAAAACTAATTCTTTGAACCCTTGCTATTTTAAAATTCATGCTATATTGTGCAAGGTAACCAATCAAATAGCTTTTCAATAAGCCCAAGTTGTTTTATTGCTTCAAAAACTACATTTTTCCAATCAAGCAATAGAAATCATTTAAAAATGTACATGAGATTTTTAAATAATAAAAGTATAGAATTTGCTCATCTCCTTGACCTTTGATCAGGCAATGGTTTCTTAGATACCTAAAGTACCAGACAAAGGAATCCATAAATTGGATTTCATCAAAAGTAAAAAATAAAAATTAAAAAAATAAAAAGGATTTGCTTCAAAATATACTATTAAGAAAGTGAAAATACAACTGGCCAAATGGGAGAAAATATCTTCAATTCACGTAGCTGATTAAAGCCCAGTATGCAGAATATTTTAAATACTCTTAGAACTCAGTAATAAAATGAAAAAACTCCATTTAAAAATAGGTGAAAAACTGGAACAGATTGATTTCCAAAGACTTACAAATTTGTATCAGCACAAGAAAAGATACTTAATATCACTATAGCCACTAGGGAAATGCAAATCAAAACTACAAACACACTACTTCACACCTCAGGAGTGGAGGAGGAGGTGGAGAAACTGGTAGTGGGAATATGAAATGGTGGAGCCTCTGGCACTTCCTAATGTGAACCAGGTAGTTTGCATTTGACATCGTAATTTCAATCCTAGAGGGAGTAAAATAAAAACATAAACTTGAGTGTGAAGGTTCCTAGCAGCATTAATCAAAGTGCCAAAGAGTGGAAACAACCCAAAATAGAACCACTAAAAAATAGATAAAATATGGTGTGGTATTGTATATTCAGTACAATGGAATGTCTGTCATTCAGTCCTGAAGAGGAATGAAGTATTTATAGATGAAAGAGTTTCACAAATATATTCATTAAAACATTAAAATTATATAATAAAGAACTATCATGGACCACTACATTGTAAGACCATCAATTATGATTAATAGTTTATTAAAAATAACTCATTACCAAAAAAACCTTTAAAAAACTAAAAATTTCAGTTCCTTTATCCCTTTCATAGCAGTTGCTCAGTATGAAAACGTCTGAGTTCATTGAAGAAAGGAACCAGCACATAAAAGTATTAAATTTTCTAAATCCATTTTAATGTTACATGTAAGATAATCAAGGAACAGCTTTGTTTTGATAATCTAGAACTTTGTTCTAAGGGGGGGGCACTTGACGGGATGAGCACTGGGTGTTATTCTGTATGTTGTCAAATTTAACACCAATAAAAAATAAATGTATTATTAAAAAATAATTTTAAATAAACAAATATATGTACATTTATACATTATAATTCTCCTGTATTCTCAACCTAAAAATCAGCTTTCAGAAAATAAGCATTTAAAGGGAAAAAAAGAGGGGAGGCCTGGCTGACTCAGGTAAAGCATTTAACTCTTCATCTGTAGATTGAGGATTCTAGCCCCTCATTGGGTGTAGATATTACCTAAAAGTAAAATCTTAAATAAGTAAATAATAAAGGAAAATAAAAGATGGGGTGCCTGATTGGCTCAGTTAGTAGAGCATGTGACTCTTGATTTCAGAGTTGTGAGCTCAAGCCCCACACTGGGTAAAGAACTTACTTCAAAAATGAATACAGGGCAGCCTGGGTTGCTCAGTGGATTACCACCACTTTCAGCCCAGAGTGTGATCCTGGAGACCTGGGTGGAGTCCCACATCAGGCTCCCTGCATGGAGCCTGCTTCTCCTTCTGTCTCTCTCTCTCTCTCTGCGTCTCTCACAAATAAATAAATAAAATCTTAAAAAGAAAATAATACTAAAAAAATGAATACAAATACCAGGGAAATGTATGTGCACAGTTAGTTTTTTTGCTCCAAAATTACTTTCATTTAAAAAAATGAATGAGAGAAGATATTTGCAAATGATGTATCAGATAAAGGGCTTAGTTTCCAAGATCTATAAAGAACTTCTTAAACTCAACAGCAAAGAAACAAACAATCCAATCATGAAATGGGCAAAAGACATGAAGAGAAATCTCACAGAGGAAGACATAGACATGGCCAACAAGCACATGAGAAAATGCTCTGCATCACTTGCCATCAGGGAAATACAAATCAAAACCACAATGAGATACCACCTCATACCAGGGAGAATGGGGAACATTAACAAGGCAGGAAACCACAAATGTTGGGAGAGGGTGCGGAGAAAAGGGAACCCTCTTGCATTGTTGGTGGGAATGTGAACTGGTGCAGCCACTCTGGAAAACTTTGTGGAGGTTCCTCAAAGAGTTAAAAATAGACCTGCCCTAGGACCCAGCAATTGCACTGTTGGGGATTTACTCCAAAGATTCAGATGCAATGAAATGCCAGGACACCTGCACCCCGATGTTTATAGCAGCAATGTCCACAATAGCCAAACTGTGGAAGGAGCCTCGGTGCCCATCGAAAGATGAATGGATAAAGAAGATGTGGTTTATGTATACAATGGAATATTACTCAGGCATTAGAAATGACAAATACCCACCATTTGCTTCAACGTGGATGGAACTGGAGGGTATTATGCTGAGTGAAGTACGTCAATTGGAGAAGGACAAACAGTGCATGTTCTCATTCATTTGAAGAATATAAATAATAGTGAAAGGGAATATAAGGGAAGGGAGAAGAAATGTGTGGGACATATCAGAAAGGGAGACAGAACATAAAGACTCCTAACTCTGGGAAACGAACTAGGGGTGGTGGAAGGGGAGGAGGGCAGGGGGTGGGGGTGAGCGGGTGACGGGCACTGAAGGGGGCACTTGATGGGATGAGCACTGGGTGTTATTCTGTATGTTGGTAAATTGAACACCAATAAAAAATAAATTTATTATTTAAAAAATAATAATACTGATTTGGAAATAACACAGAGAAGCAACAAGTGATGACACTATACAATGTTTTTCCAAATAGCCTAACATTATCAAATATTTAATGCCTTATATCCTGCCAAAAAAAACTAATAAAAATTCAACTACTAAGATCTCAAAATGAAAAATAAGAAGAAAACATAACGTGTGAGGTAATTAATATCAGTCTACATATCTTCCCATAAAGAAAATCAGAGCCTCCCAACCAAAATTTGTGGAACCACCAAATAGGAAATTCTAATCCAGCCAACACTCAGGAACTAGAAGGCAAAAGAAGTAACTGGCCTACACAAAATTTGTTACTGAAAGAGACAATCTTAGCCACCACCAACTCTTACTCAAGCTTTCTGGCTCTGGGCCACAAAAGTGAAAGGAGACCAGTATTAAATTCGTTAAGGTACACTTAAGATCAAAAACCTCGTTGTTCCTGTCATGTTGAGACAATACTCATACCCTGCTTACTTCAAGGATTCTTCCTAAATATAACTAAGCAGCAGAGTGCACTGCCGAAGTAAGTGATGAAACTACAAATGGATTATAGATCTAAATGTGAAACCTAAAATCATAAAACTCAAAGAAAATATAAGCAGTAATTTCTTGGACGTTGGCTTTAGCAACATTTTCCTCCTTAGGTCTCCTCTGGCAAGGGAAAAAGATAAAAAGCTTTTGAACAGCAATGGACAATATCAACAAAATGAACAGGCCACCTGAATGGGAACTGGTATTTGCAAATGATAAATGTGATAAAGGGTTAATATCCAAAATATATAAAATTTAAAAATCCAACATGTGCACACACACAGAAATGAAAAAAAACTCATTAAAAAATAGGCAGAGGAACTGAACATTGTTTTTCAAAGATAGCAGGCTAACAGATACATAAAAAGATGCTCAACATCACTAAGCCTCAGGAAAATGCAAATCAATACCATATCGAGGCATCATCTCAAACCAATCAGAATAGTGAGTATCAAAAAAGACAAGAAGTAACTGTTGGGGAAGAGGTGGAAAAATGAAAACTCATGCACTCCTGGTGGGAAAGAAAACCGGTACAATCACTGTAGAAAACAGTATATAGGTTACTCAAAATATTAAAAACAGAAATATTACATGATACAGTAATTTCACCTAAGTATGTACCCAAAGAAAACAAAAGCACTAATTCATAAAGATACATGTACCCTAGTTGACTGTACCAATACTTATATAGCCAAGTCACTAAAACAATCATGTTTATCAATAGATGAATCGAAAAAGAAGCTGCAGTATATAAATACATATATATATATACACAATGACTATTACTCAGCCACAAAGAAAATGTTGCCATTTTTAACAGGATGAATGGACCCAAAGGATGTAAGTGAGATAAGTCAGAAAATGCCAAATATCTTATTATTTCACTTACCTGTGGAATAAAAAAAAAGGGGGGGGACTAAAACAAACACAAAGAGATACCCAAAAATACCAAGATGAAAACTGCTGGTTACCATGGAGAAGGGAGTGGGAGGTACAGGCTTCCAGCTACAGGAGGAGAAAGTGTAGTCAATGATGTGTACTGTTCACAGCACTGCATAATGACATAGTAACTGCACTTGTGAACATTGCACAACATGGAGCTGTTGAATCACGACCTTGTACACCTGAAACTAATGAAGCATTGTGTGTCAACTAAACTCCCCACCCACCCACCCCCAAAAAATTAACTTTGAGGCTCTGACATCTTAAATGTGGAATTTTTCAGCAACAAATCTGAGCATATTGAGAGAAAAGGGAGGAATAAAAATCCAGCATCACCAGATAGAGGAAAGTATGAGCAATGGAGCACTAGACAGATGCACTGGGCAAACCAAGATAACACAAAATAAACTGAAGAAGCCCCAGCCAGATAGTCCCTTGCTTTAGCCATACCACAGTCCCTGATTGTTTCTGAGCACTAACTACAGACAGGGTTCCCACTGCCCAGTCATTCTCAGGTATCACTAACCCTGACCACATACCCAGGTCTGCCCACAGGGCCCGCCATGTTTAGACCCTGAGCCTGCGCCACTGACCACAAAATGGCCGTGCTGACCCTGACCACCTACCCTGGTCTGCCCACAGGGTCCGCCATGTTGAGACCTTGGGCCTGTGCCACGGACCACAAAATGGCCGCACTGACCCTGACCACCTACCCAGGTCTGCCCACAGGGCCCGCCATGTTGACACCTTGAGCCTGCGCCACGGACCACAAAATGGCCGCACTGACCCCTAACACATACCCAGGTCTGCTCACAGGGCCCGCTATGTTGAGAGCCTCCGCCACGGACCACAAAATGGCCGCCCTGACCACATGCCCAGGTCTGACCACAGTGCCTGCCATGTTGAGACCCTGAGCCTGCACCACCAACCACAAAATGGCCGCCCTGACCAGCGCAGTACATGCTGGACCTGCGAGGAGCCAAAGGGATCAGATGTCAAAGCAAAATGAAATTATTTGAAGCAGTATGTGTATACAAGTGCGGAAAATAAACAAATAGTAAGTATAACAGACTTCCAGCCTGTTTTTTAAAACTACTCAAAGGAACAATCCATAACAGAACTTTCCAAGGTTTCTGGGTTTAGGTTTTCCTTAATTACATTCCAACACAGCACAAGCAGACATCCTGTTTGATAGAGGAAAAAAGGCCAGCCTATCAACATTGTGGGGGGAAAAATGAAGTTCTTGAAAATGCCCACCTATACGCAAAGGTGGAATACAGAATACCGGATAGTTAACTTGTTAATTATTCATTCTCACCCAATTTTTCACAGTAGCTCAAACTTCAAAAACGATGCTTCAATAGCATCACTAAGAATCTGACCCAGGCAAGGTTTCCCTGATCCAGCGCACATACTTACAGCCGTGAAGCGTTCTAATCTTCTGAGTCTCTGTTCTGCTCCCCTTCAGCAAACAGCCTATAGCTCTCAGCTTCTACGAACCCTGCAGGAGCCCTGACCCCCCGGTTTAAGGAAACTGAACATAAAGGCAGCATCACAAAAAGAATATCCAGAGACTAAGAAATTGACTCTTGAAGGTGCTGCAGCTGTGGGATTACCCAATCTGGAACACGAAAGTAAAATGTTGTAAAAGGGCGTTGTTTCAAAGGTGACTGGATCCCCTCTGAATATCAAGAACTAGACTGTTGATAATACAACCTGGGAAATCTACGACAATGAAAGGGGGGACCTCTCTGAAAACATTTAAAATCTTCACCAGGAATGGAGGCCGCCTGAGGTGGCACTCCGGATGCAGGGATGACCTCGCCCTTCCACCCTGCCTGCAGGCCCTTTCTCTTCCACCTTGAAGCGGAGAGGCAGGGAAGCAGCACTGCGGCTGGTGCACACGGGCAACAGAGACACGAACGCACTGCCTTCTCGCCCTCTGCAACGCAGTGTGGCCTCACAGGGAAGGGCAGCCACGGTACACGCTCAGCAAACCCACGTCTTCTCTCCCTGCACCCACTGCAGCCGTCGGAACAGACAGGTGACGGGGTAGCTGCCCACCACGCCCCGCAGACAATGCACACACACCTCCCGGGGGCCCGCCCATCCCAGCTGCGCCCGCGCATCCAGAGCCCACAGCCTCCCCCACTGCGGCACTCTGGGGAGGGGCTCGCCGCCCGCCAGGCAGCCTCCTCTCCTCAGCCCTGCGCTCTGAAGACGCTGCAGACCCGGCCGCGTCGGGAGAGCTGCGGAGGCCGCCCTCCCCTACTGCGGCAGGGGCACGGGGCCGGTTGCCACCCCTCCATCCCCTCTCCCCACCTCCCGCCATGCGCCCCCCCTCACGCCTGCGCACATCCACAGCTCTGCAGTGGCAGCCATCTTGGCGAGCCTCACAATGGCTGTGACGCGGCACCACCAGAGCCCTGCAGACCGTACACGGAATGCAGGGAAGACCCCACCTCTCCGGCACTACATCCTGGAACTCGACACGCCGCGCGTAAGCTCTGCATACCATTGCCTGAATCTTACGCCAGAACCACAAAAGTGAGCAATTACAAACGAGTAAAATATCCAAAGACAAACATCTCTTCAGCTACCGCTTCCGGTGAGCAATGGACCACTGGTTCGCCCTGATACCAACTCTTAAGACGGCCTCGGGTCAGAGAACTGGACGTTCGCCCCTCTTCTGCTCAGCGCTGTGGACCACCTGCTGTCCCCACGGTCTGCCCTTCACCAGACTGTGCACTGCCTGCACCCCGTTACCACGCTCCGTCTGCCCTGCGGTGAGAACCGCTCTTCCAGGGATCCCAACACCACGCCATCATCATCACCATCACCCCCACCGATCCTCCCATCACTGCCATAGTGACCGCTCTTCCAGGGATATCTGATGTACATCACACCATCACCACCACCACCGCCACCTCCCACCGCCTCCAGATCCCACACACCCACCATTATCACACCACACGTCACCATTACCACCACCACGGTGACCGCTCTTCCAGGGATCCGGCACAGACCACCACCATCGCCGCCCCTGGAACCCGCCCGCACACCGCCATCGCCATCACCATCACCACCACCCCTGGCCGCCCCTCCCATCACCACCATCGCGGCCGCCTCCCTGCCCCCCGCACACACCACATCCAAGAGGGTCACTGGTCCACCACGCCAGCCTCTCTACGGCCCTCATGGTGGTCTCCCTGCCGCCGCCCCCCCCCCAACACTGCCCTGTCAGCCACTCCGCCGCTCCTCCTAGAACTGCCCCTCCCTACCCCACCGTGACGGCCACTTCGCTGCTGATCACCCGGCCATCACTTCCCTATGACTGCCACAGGCATCACCTGGTGGACCCCCAAACCTCCAATACTGCCGCCCTGGCCAACCCCTTACCACCACCATGAACAGCCGACTTCCTACCCCCCCTACCATGGCGGCCATACCGCAGGGGACACTTCACCCTGAGGACCCCTCCTTCTCGCCACTGTGGCCGCTCTGCTACCTCCCAGACAGCACAGTCACCCCGTCTTTTGCACTTCGGAACCCCACCGACCCCCCCCCCCATCTCCCTGCCATTTGCACCCACCGCAGCCATGGTCATGGCCTCAGATCTCTCAAGGACAAAAGGCCAGTGCAGAAAGGATCTGATGTGAGAGGACAGATCTCTCACAGGAGACGGAGAGGGCACCGTCCAGGGAGGTACAACGGACCCTCAGACCCGCAAGGTGCCCCCTTGTTCTCCGGAACAAAGACTTCAGAGCCCGGGTTCCGAGTATATACAACGCGGTAAGTTCCGCGAACGTGGAACACTGAACGAACAAAGCGACTATTCCCCAGGTTGTCTGTAAGGGCAGATGGACACACAGCTGACCTGGCCCGCTCCATCGCGCTGTTAGCCGCTCCTCAGAACAGACAGTCACGCATCTCCGGCGACCACTCCACTCTGCGCCCAAGTCACTGCGCCAAAGCCAACCAGTCACGCCAGCTCTACCTGCGCATGCGCAGCAAGACGCCCCTCCTGCAGACTGCGCAAGCGCAACAGTTTGCCGCAGTGCTGAGGTCCTGCCGCAGTGCGGGCAGGCCAGTAGTACCCCTGCCAGCAGGAGTAGATGGATTCTGAATAGCCAGAGAGTTAGCACCTGGAGAATGAGACCTCAGGGACTGCACCACCACCTTGGGGTTAATGACAAAGTCTCTCTCTCCCCTTTTTAATGTGTGTAAAATGTTGAGATAAACCTTTGCAGGCACCGTGAGCCAAACAATCCTGATAACAATCACCTTGGTGTCTTCCTGTAGACCATGTCAGAAATGCTGATTTGGAAAAGTTAAATTGATGCAAAAGCACAGTCAATGCAATATTGCCAGATAATCAAAGCCCAGTCTAGAAGAAAATCTCTTTTAAAATATACATTGTTTGAATTTTGTTGGGTTTCTTTTCCCCTTTTTCTGCTTTCTAAAAATTTTTTTTTTTGCAAATTGTGAAAAAAGATGACAAAACAGTTATGATACAATTAAACTCTCCAATACAGAATGGGTAAGTAATTAGGAAAGTTGGTTACTCATTTCATATAAAACGAAAAATGAACTTGGATTCCTACATAAAACCTTTTACATCGGTACGTTGAAATTTTTACTTATAATCAGTGATAACTAGAGTGGGGGAAATGGCAGTTTCATACAACAGGGATGAATAAGTAGATACAATGATTTTGGTTTTTTCATATAACAGCAGCTACAGGTTTAAGGGACACTTTAGTAACTCCCAAATCGTTACCTATGTGTAACATGGAAAAAGAAAATGCTAGGAAGTAAAAGCTAAGGAAGTAATCCTGGAGCTAAGTTGCATAGAATTTTACATAGCATTGTTGTTTTCACAATTCTCCATGTCAAAGAACTCAGGGTGAGGGTGGGCTAATGATGACTAAATGGCTAAAATCCCCTCCCCATCCTCCTAAGCTAGTGCTTTGTTCCGAGTCATACTATACAAACAAGTGTGAAGAGACATATTAATGCAGACATCTATCATAATAAAATATTGGAAACTAATGTGCCTCATGAAAGATGCATCTATTTTATAGATATATAAAAATAAATGTTTACATATAAATAATAGGCTGATATATATATAAATATGGCTCATATAAAGAATGAATCACTTGAAACTATCAATATTAAACAGATTTTGAGAGATGCCTGGGTGGCTCAACAGTTGAGCATACGCCTTTGGCTCAAGGTGTGATCCTGGTTATGGGATGGAGTCCTGCATTGGGCTCCTGGCAGGGAGCCTGCTTCTCCTTCTGCCTGTGTCTCTGTCTCTCTCTGTGTCTCTCATGAATAAATAAAATCTTTTTAAAAAATTTGTTTAAATAAAAAAAATAAAAATAAGCAGATTTTGATTTACAAAATTGACTAACAGTTCATTTTTTACACATTCTTGTGAAGTAACATAAGGAGTTCATAACATACTTCCCCAAAAGTAGTGTTGACTATTCACTATTTACTCCCCTACCCATAGAAAGTCAACTCTGATCAGAAGAGCAAAAAAAGGAATATATTATATAAAATTAATGCTATGTGGATATTTTATGTAAATATGTTTACATGCATATTGAAAAAATGTATGAAGAACACACACCACTACAGTTAGTGATGAAAACCACCTTGGACTCAGATTTGTTTGATTCAAATTATACTTTTGAAACTTGACAGCAATGTTACTTTAGGCAATTTATCTTTCTGAGCCTTTTTTTAATTTGTAAAATATGGAGGAATTGTACTTATACAAGGATTTGACAGCTAAATAAGTTAACATGTATATATAGAACAGGGCTTGGTTCAGACTAAAACTCTGTGAAAGTGTTATTAGCTCTTCAAATTGCCCCAAATATTATAGTGGTAACTTTCACTAGGAAATGAAAATTGGGTGTGTGTGTGTGTGTGTGTGTGTGTGTGTATGTATGTAATATATGTCTTTTAGATTATAGCCCTCCTACTGAGTGTGTAATATATGTAATATATACACATATTTATTTATTGCATATATATGTGTATATATATGCACACATATATATACACATATATGTAATTGTTAATTAAAATCTGTACCTTATTCATATTTCCTCAGATTTTTTTAAGATTTTATTTATTTATTCATGAGAGACACGGGGCGGGGGGGGGGGGGGGGGGGGAGAGAGGCACAGACACAGGCGGAGGGAGAACCCGGCTCCATTCCATGCAGGGAGTCTGACGTGGGACTCAATCCCAGGTCTCCACCTGAGGGCTGAAGGCAGCACTAAACCGCTGAGCCACCCTGGCTGCCCCACCTCAGATGTTTCATAATGTCATTTTCTTATTGTGGTAACACATGTTCAGTAGTCATGTCCTGCTGGCTATAAAAATGTGGATATTTGGGGTTTTTTATGTTTTTACTGTTTACACTTTTTATAGTGATCATTAATTACTTTTAGAATTAAAAGACATAACAAAATTATACTTCTCAACTCTGATGTACTTGATTGCCTAGTTTATCGATCCATCTTCCAAATCCTTTCCAGTCTGCTCTTTCTGATAACTCTATCCACTCTCATAATTTTCTAGATGTTCTACCACCCTAAGAATCTAGTTCTACATGCCAAAGAAGGTATAAGCTCCCTGAGCCTTACACACAATCCAAAGAGAGCTGCCATATTGGATCACTCATGTATTTAAAGAGTTTAATTTATATCACTTTATAAACCTGATTGAGCATGCTCTGCAATTTGGAAGTAAATATACAAAGAGTAACAGAGAGAGAGAGAGATACTTTACCAATAAGCTTTGCTATAAGGACTATGTGGCTAGACTCAGATACATCTCCCAAAAATTCAGTTTCTTTTTCCAAAGTCTAGACCTATCCCCAAGTCATACATCTCCCAAAAATTCCATTTTTTTCCAAAGTCTAGACCTATCCCCCAGTCATACACTCAAATGTATGAGCTTAAGGAACAACAAATCTGGAATAAAACTATTCTCAAAAGAAAAAAAAAAAAAAGATTCTCTATACAATGAAGCTAAGGAATCTGCAAAAGTGATCAGAACTCCTACATCATATACAAAAATTAAATCAAAATGGATTAAAGACAATGTAAGACTTAAAAATATAAAACTCTTAGATGAAAACACAAGTGTAAATCTGTGTGACCTTGACTTAAGTAAGCAATGTTTTCTTTGATAGGATACCTAATGCATAAGCAACCAAAAAAATAAAGTGGACTTCATCACAATTACATAAAAATTTGTTTTTAGAAAGACACTATTAAGAAAATAAAATGACAACCAGCAGAATGTTAGAAAATATTTGCAAATATCATATAAAGGAAGTCTTACTACTCAACAATAAAAGAATAAAAAATTTAAGTTCAAAAGATTTGAATAAATAATTCACCCCAAAACAATAAACAAATGGCCAATCTGCACATGAAAAAAATGTTCACCATTATTAGTCATTAGGGAAATGCAAAAGATTAACTCAATGAGGTGCCACTTCACACTCAGTAGGAGGGCTATAATCTAAAAGACAATAACAAGTGTATGGAGAACCTTCATATTTTGCTGAAAGGAATGTAAATTAGTGAAGCCCCTTTAGAAAAAAGTTTAAGAATACCTAAAAATTTAACCATAAATTTTTCCTATGACCCACAACTCTACTCTTAAGTATATAACACAAAAGAAATGAAAATACACATCTATGCAAAAATTTGAATCTGAACTTTCATAGCAGTTTTACTATAATAGAGAAAATAACTCAAATGTCTATCAATTAATGAATGGGTAAATCCCAACAGCATTATTTTGAATTTTCTTGCTTTTTGAAATAGTCCAAATAAACAGTGATAAGTTCAAATATACAAACTTGATGTTTTTGAAGTAACTCAGTCAATCATAGGGGAAAAATTTGAGGACAGGAAGGAGCAAAGAAAAAGTTTGTTTTGAAAGTAGATTTCTATGTTGAGTTTGTAATATTGTGCAATTATATGTTGAAAATGTATATTAACACATTAATAAATTGTTATAGACAAGTGAGTGATAGATTGTGATGATTTTGACTCATATAAACTGTTTTGTACTTCCTGAATTTGAGGCAAGTATAAAAATCCTACCCAGGCTTGAAAATAAGATGTCCTGCTACTTCGATAAAAGCCCTTTGTAGGGGGTAAAAATATACTTTAAAATAAAATAAACAGAACTATATTACAGAACAAGGTATAAAATCTTTAAGGATAAAACAAGATATTATGAAATTTTGTTTGTGGGACCACTAGACAATCTCTAGTCTATCTTTTCTGCCATTAGAAGGAGAGGAATTCCTTCTCCTTTTATGGAGGAATATTTAAAATATGATTTTTGTCTTTTTTATTTAAATACATTTTTGCTGGATGAAAATAAAAGTCATACCCACTAAAACAACTTTTTTGAAATTTTTATTCCAATGTATCAGAACTAAAACAATTACAAAAGTTAAAATTAAAAAAATGAGATGCAAACAATTTGAGATACAGGTAAAACGACTTCGTATCTTAAACATTTGCGGAATATGGACAATATTTGAAATGATACTGCAGAGAGACTAAAGTCCTTTTTATAATAAAATTTAAAATTCAGAAGCAGAAATTCAAGGCAATAAAACTATAAAGACTACAATGGTTTAAAATCTGCATTCTATGTGAGCAGCTATTTTTCATTATTCATTTATTTTACAAATTGTTATCTAGTAATTACTTACTATGTTATCTAGTAATTTTGCAGGTACTTTACCTAACCCAAATAACAACCATATGAATTGTTTCCTATTTCCATCCCTTTTGCACATTAGGACTGAGGCCCAAAAATGTCCAGAACCACACTCAAAGTCACACAGTTCACAAGTAGTTGAACTCAGATTCAAGCCTAGCACTCTGCTTACTTTGCCTCTGCTCTTAGCCACTATTCTATGCTACAGTGAGTATTATAGGCAGTGACTCTCATTATAATTTTTATTCCACAAAGTTAAAGCCCAAGCAGAAAGCTGGGTGGAAGACAAAACAGAACACACACTTTCAACACAAAAGCCCAAGACAACCCCTACAAGTTCTTTGCTCAAGGCACTGGGTGGCAGCCTTTCCCTACAGGCACAATCTATTCACAGGAAACTGACCAGGATATATTTTTGTTGTAGGCTCCCTTCCCCCAATCTGAGGAACAGCATTCTTGAAAATCCCAAAATCAGCTCCAGAAGAGGCTGAGCAGGGAAAGGAAGTACCTACTCCCCTTGATAATACTCCAGCAGGTCACAAGTAACAACAACAAAAAAAGATACTCTTCCAGCCGCAGCTCTTGCACACATCCTCATGGTATCCAGGCTTTGGGCAAGAACACACTACTTGGTCACCAAAGGACACCAAATCTTACCTACTGCCTGTCCATTTTGTAAGTAGTTGGGAGGGAATCAAACAAAAGAAGGGCAATTTTGTGGCACATGATAATCATATAAAGTTCAAATTTCAGTATCCATAAATGAAATATAATTAGAACACAGGTGTATAGAAAAACCCAGTCTTTCCTTCCTGATTGGGAAAAATTCAGTTCTCCACTTTATGTGTTTCTCCCTTACTCTCACACTATTATCACATTCACATAGAATACTTCACTACTGATACTTCTGTCACTGAATTTGTGGGGTTTTCTCCACATCAAATGATTCTCTATGACACCAGCAGGGTGTTGTACAATTGAACTCAACTCTGATACTGTCTTATGTGGAGACTGACAGATCCTACAGAATATTGCTCCCACCTACTTCAGATGCCAATTACAAGTAGTGGGTCCAGAGGTCACCTGCAACTTCTGTCTGGTGTGGCTACAAATCAGAGGTTCCCATGACCTTCTGGGCCTTTTAGTTTAATTAATGTGCTAGAGTGACTCACAAAACTCAGGAAAACGTTTACAGTTCCCCCTTGAACAACACAAGTTGGAACTGCATGGGTATACTTTATATATGGGTCTTTTTCAGTAAATAAATTAGAAACATTTTTAGAGATTTGTGACAATCTGAAAAATCTTTCAGGTACATCACATAGCCCAGAAATACTGAAAAAAATAAGAAAAAGTATTGTTGTAAAAATATAGTATATAATACATGACATATAAAATAGGTGATAATCAACTATTTGTTATCAGTAAGGCTTCTGGTCAATAGTAGGCTATTAGTAGTTAATTTGGGGGTGGAGTCAAAATTATGCATAAATTTTCAACTGGGCCCCCTAATCCCCACATTGTTCAAAGCTCAATTGTACTTACGTTGACCAGTTTAATTAAGGATATGATAAAAGGATACACATGAACAACCATATGAGGAGATACATAGTCCTAAGTCTAGGAGGTTTCTAAGAGAAGGAACATTTGTCCATTTGTCTAAGAGCTGGGGTGTATCATCTTCTAGGCACATGGATGTTTTCACCAACCTGGAAGGTGAGTACTATCCATTGGGAATTTTTGTGGAGACTTCATTAGGGAGACATGATCAATGATTAGCTCCATTTCTAGCCCCTCTCCTCCTCTCTACAGAAGTAGGGGTTGGGGCTAAAAAAATTCTAAGCTCCCAATCATGACTTCATCTTTCTGGTGGTCAGCTCCTATCCAGGAGCCATCCAGAAGCCCACCCAGAATTGCCTCATTAGAACAAAAAAATGTTGCTAGGATTCTTATCAGTCAGGAATTTGCAAGGGTTTTAGGAGCTCTGTGTCAGGGATGGGGTCAAAGACCAAATACCAAAAAAAGAGTTGCCCTTAGCGTCCTTATCAATCAAAAAAAAAAATTACAAGGGTTTTAGGAACTCTGTGCCATGAATGTGTGTATCGTGTATATTTCTTTTGTTGAAGTATACTTGATGTATTTTTTTTCTATTATCTCACACAGTCATATCCATTTGTTTATATATTTATCTGTGGCTACAACTTCACAATTGAATATTTATAACTCATGGGGGTCAGGCCATACTACCCATGAATATGGTACCTTGGCATATTGAATATTTTAAGCTGACAGAGTTTGAGGAAATTGCAGAAGAAAAAATGTTCACTTTGGGGGCACCTGGATAGCTTAGTTGGTTAAGTGCCCCTCTTGATTTCGGTTCAGGTCATGATCTCAGGGTTGTGAGATGTAGCCCTGCATTGAGTTCTGCACTGGGCAGGTAACCTGTTTAAGATTTCTCTCATCTCCCTCTTCAACTCACATCCTTTCTCTCTCAGAAAAAAAAATTCACTTTAATCTCCTCCCCAACCCTTCTCCTCTGAAATAGGACATAAAATCCTCAAGTGAACGGGGCCCTCTCTATACCTAGAGTGAAGGTATATCTTTATTTCCAAAGAGAAAGGAATGCCAAGAATCTAAACAAACAGATCAAAAAATAAAAATAAATAAAAATAAATAAACAAACAGATCTTGCTCAATTTCCCCCCACACTAACCTCATGTTCTCTGACCTATCATATTCTTCCATGACTCCCCCACCTTTCATCAGATATGGCAAAAAAATATCATCTGTTTCTTTGGGTCTTCATTTCCTTAAAAATGAAGGCTTCTGGGTCACACAAAACTTACATTAGATAGATATATGATAGATGATAGATAGATAGATAGATAGATAAAATTAATAAAATAAAATAAGCTTATATTAATTTTCAGACCCAGACAGAGGCCCTAAGACACTTGAGGAAACTTTTCCTCCCCTACCCGGTGGAAACCAGAGGGTACACAAAACAAAAATATTTACTAAATGACTGTAATGGTAATATTATATGTCAAATTGAGTAAGCCATTATACCTAGATATTTGGTCAAATGTCAACCTGTATATTTTTGTGAATATACTTTTAGATAGGATTAATATTTAAATATGTAGATTTAGGGCAGCCTGGATGGCTCAGCAGTTTACTGCCACCTTCAGCCCAGGGCATGATCCTGGAGACCTTGGATGGAGTCCCATGTTGGGCTCCCTGCATGGAACCTGGTTCTCCCTCTGTCTGTGTCTCTGCCTCTCTCCCTCTCTCTGTGTCTCTCATGAATAAATAAATAAAATCTTTTAAAAAGATATTTAAATATGTAGACTTAGAATAAAACAGATTACATAATGTAGGTGATCCTTATTCAATTGAAGGTCCTTTTTTTTTTTTTTTTTTTTTTTTTTGAGAGAGAGAGAGAGAAGAATGTGTGCCAGCATGGGGAGAGGCAGAAAAAGAGAAAGAGAGGGATAGAGAGAATATCAAACTAATGCCAACATGGGTCTCAGTCCCATGATCCTGAGATCATGACCTGGGCTGAAATCAAGAGTCAGACACCTCACTGACTGAGCCACCCAGGTGCCCCTCAACTGAAGGTCTTTTTTTTTTTTTTTCAACTGAAGGTCTTAAGAGAAAACAAACAGGGGTCCCAAGTGGGTATGACTGACTTTGGACTCAAGCTTCAACATCCACCCTTTACCGGATCTCCAACCTCCTAGCCTACTTTGTAAATTTTGGGCCTGCCAGCCTTCATAATCACATGAGTCCATTTATTAAAATAAATCTCTCTGTCCCTATTAAACTGGCCCTTTAGAGAAAAGGTTTTGCTGATCTGTATCCTGGTCACATGGCCTACATCACAAAAGTTGTCAGGGACTCCTAATCAGAATAGTGCGATGGGCACTGGGGAGGGCACTTGATGGGATTAGCAATGGGAGTTATACTATATGTTGGCAAATCAAACTTCAATAAAAAAAATAGAGAGAAAAAATATAAAAAAAGAATAAAATCCTCCTCGTTGTATTTATTCTTACAAGCTCTACTAGAAATGCTAATTTTGATTTTTTTAAAATATTTTATTATTAATTTCAGAGAGAGCATGAGAGAACACAAGCAGGGGGTGGAGGCAGAGGGAGAAGGAAAAGCTGGCTCCCTGCTCAGCAGGGAGCCCAATGTGGGGCTTGATTCTAGGACCCTGGGATCATGACCTGAGCTGAAGGCAGATGCTTAAGCAACTGAGCCACCCTGGTACCCTAATTTTGAAATGTAAAGCCTAAGAAATATTCTTTTAAAACATGCAAAACACATAGACCAACGGAAGAGTCCAGAAATAAACTTTTGCTTGTAGTAAAATGATTTTAATAAGAGTACAAAGACCATTCATCTGGGGATAGGACAGTCTGTTCAATACACAGTACTGGAAAAATTGAATATCCACAGGCAAAACAATGGATTTGGATCAAAGACCTAAACCTGAGAGCTAAAATTACAAATCTCATAGAGAGGGACATCTAGGTGACTCAGTCAGTTAGGTGTCTGCCTTCAGCTCAGGTCATGATCCCAGGGTCCTGGGATCCTGTCCTGCAATGGGCTCCCTGCTCCATGGGGAGCCTGCTTCTCCCTTTCCCTCTGCCCCAGCTATACTCTCTTTCTCTCTCCCTCCCTCTCTCTCTGAAGTATATAAATAAAATCTTTTTTAAAAATCTCATAAATGCTTCAAGACATTAGATTTGGCAATGATTTCTTTGATATGACACCAAAAGCAGAGGAAATAAACAAAAAATAGATCAAATGGAGTATACCAAGATTTAAAACTTCTGTGTAATAGCAGTGTGATGAAAGCAATCTGCAGAATGGGAGAAAATCTTTGTAAATCATATCTGATAAGTGGTTAATATCCACAATATATAAGAATTCCTATAACTCAACAACAAAACAACCTGATTAAGAAATGGGCAGGGATGCATGGGTTGCTCAGTTGGTTAAGCCTCTATCTTCAGTTCAGGTCATGATCCCTGGGTCCTGGGATTGAGTTCTGTGTTGGGCTCCCTGCTCAGCAGGGAGTTTGCTTTTCCTACTGCCTACTACTCCCCCTACTTGTGCACGCACTTTCTCTCTCTCAAATAAATAAAATCTTAAAAAAGGAAAGAATGAAATAAAGAGAAAGAAAGGAAGGAAGGAAGAAAATGTGCAAAGGACTGGAATAAGAATTTCTCCAAAAAAGAGAAACCATTCAGTAAAAATCAGAATTCAACGAGTTACCACTTTACACCCATTATAGTGGCTATTAAACAGCAACAACAAAAACAGAATAACAAGTATCGCCAAGGATATAGGGAAACTAGAACCCTTGTGCTTTGCCCTTAGAAATGTAAAATGGTACATCTGCTACAGGAAACAGTGTTTCCAAAAAACAAACAAAAAACCATAATTAGCATATGTGGCATGTATATGTTGTATATACAAGCAACAGAATATTATTCAGTTTTAGAAAGGAAGAAAAGTCTGACACCTGCTGTAACATGGATGAACTTTGAAGATATTATGCCAGTGAAATATGCCAAAGAGCAAAGAACAAATGCTATAGGATTCCACTTAAGGAAGTATCTCGACTAGTCAAATTCATAGAGACAGAAAATAGAATACTCATTGCCAAGAGCTGAGGATAGAGAAGAATGGGAATTGTTACTTACAGAGTTTCAGTTTGGCAAGATGAGAAGAGTTCTGGAGATGCATGGTCGATGATAGGAGAGCAATGTGACACACCAAATGCCACTGAGTTTACACTTAAAAATGGTTAAGATGATAAATTTTATGTAATATGCATTTGACCACACACACACAAAGATAATGCAAAGCCTTATGACAAAGGAGCAAATTATTAGATTCATGAAAATCAAGTCCAGATGCAAATTTTAAAGTACTAAAAAATGTCAGTATATTATACATTTCCAGGGAAATGGTTTTGGTTTTCACTAATTACTTTATTAAAAGGTACTGGTAAAACATTTATTTTTTATCAACTAATTATGTTATTCAAAATAAGTGTTTTTTTTTTTTTTGGTTCCCACTCCCCTGGCCTCAACCATCACTAGTCCATTGATCCATACCTATGCTATGCCTAGATCTGAGTCTCCTCCCACTGAGATTCTCCTCCTCACCATTCCTACTATCAGGAATCTGATAATTTCAGGAATCTGGGCTCCCTGAAAATATGGCATCAAACTTGGCCTCTCAACTCTTTTCTTTAAAGAGTTAGTTTGTTTGTTTATTCATTCATTCATTCATTCATTCATTCATGAGAGACAGAGAGAGAGAGGCAGAGACATAGGCAGAAGGAGAAGCAGACTCCCTGCGGGAAGTCTAAGGTGGGACTCGATCCCAGGACCCCAGGATCACGACATGGGCCGAAGGCAGACATTTAACCGACTGAGTCACCCAAGCACATGGAGAAAGAGAATCTTAAGCAGTCTCCACACCCAATATGGAGCTTGATCTTACAACTCTGAGATCATGACCTGAGCTGAAATCAAGAGTTGGACACCTAATCAACTGAACCACTCAGGCACCCCGGTCTCCCAACTCTTGATGACAAAGGGTATGTCAAGCAACCTTGATTCTTAGAGACAAATTTTAAGAAAAAAAAATCAAGGAATATAGGTAAGTATACTTTTTAGCAGGAGACTCATTGTTACATTCATTATTAATTTGATGTGGGAAACAAAGGCAGATGAAAGATTACTAAATTTCCTCACCACCTACAGTCCATTGACAAGTCCTTGAAATAGGCAGAGTGGGATGCCTGAGTGGCTCAGCAGCAATTGAGCATCTACCTTTGGCTTAGGTCATGATCCCGGGGTCCTGAAATCAAGTTCCACATTGGGCTCCCCTCAGGGAGCCTGCTTCTCCCTCTGCCTATGTTTCTGCCTCTCTGTCTCTCACATGAATAAGTAAATAAAATGAAAAGAAAAAAAAAAAGAAAGAAAGAAACAGGCAGAGTGACATTTCTCTAGGGACTCAACTGCCCTAATGTTAATACTTTGTTTAGGTCAACAGACAATCTTAGCCTGATCCCCAGGACCCTGTAAGTCTACCTTAACATATAAACATTTCTCTACCAAATTCCTTTATCTCTACTCCCCAAGATATGTGTTGGCAATCATGCCCCAAGCATATGACCTAAAGGATCTCATGACTAAGGTTTTATTAGACAGTTATAAATGACCTTTTCCCAACAATAGCTAGCCTCCTCAAAGTCCTGGGAACCTTGCTTCCAAATTCCTTAGAGACTTACACTATGCCGAAACCACTCCCAACTTGAAACTATATAATGGGCCACTCCTTACAACCACAGTGCAGCTATTTCTGCCCATAGGTCCTGTCCCTATGCTTAAATAAAACCACCTTTTTGCACCAAAGATGTCTCAAGAATTCTTTCTTGGCCATTGGTTTTGGACTCTAACATCTTTTCCTACATAACAATCTACAGGATACACATAGAGCAGGAAGGGTGCAAAAATGGAGAAATAATATAAATAATGCAAAGAATGAACTGACCTATAGTTCACTTTTCCCAAAAGTAAGAAGGACCTTCTTATACTTAAGCTTATTTGAGGGCAACTTTCCAGATTCCAATGGTTTGAGAGATCTCTTGTTAGAAATTTCCCTTGATTGCATTTGTTCCAAACAGGCAACATGTGCTAGAGATGACATATTTAGAGCAACACAATCTCCAATCCAAATGACTTGGCATGTGTCACTCCCCTTGAAACCTTTTATGATTCCTCTCTTTCCAGTACAGTCCTCATAGCACTCCCCATTCCTCCATGGTTCTGTTTCATCTAAATCTCAGGCCAGACTCTTGCTTCTAGCCTAGAACCTCTTTCTTTCCATCCTTGTTTCAGTTTGGATAGTTACAAACTTAAGGAAGCTTCTAAGGAAGCTATTGGAGTAGAGACATCTTAACACAAAGCACATTCCCTATGCCAGTACTTCTACCTGGATTTCAAATAAAACTCACCAATTAAACAAAATCTATCTTCCACTAGAATGTAATCTTGAAAAGGGGTCTTATCCTCCTAACTGGTGATCCCCTAAACATACACACAAGTAACTGAATGCCTGCCCCCCACATGAGCATTCAATAAGAGCTTAATTGTATAAATCAGAGGTCAGAAACTCTTTTCTGTAAAGAGAGAGTAAATATTTTAGGCATTAAGAGACATAGGTCTCTGTTGCAACCACTTTGCTGCTATATAGTGCAAAAGAGCCATAGACAGTGTGTAAATAAATGGATTTAATTGTACTCCAATAAAATTCTACTTATGGACACTGAAATTTGAAGAAATCATATTTATTAAGAGATTTTATTTATTCAGTTGAGAGTGAACAAGAGAGCACAAGCAGGGGGAGGTGCAGAGGAAGAGGGAGAAACAGTCTCCCCACTGAGCAAGGAGCCTGACAGGAGGCTCAATCCCAGGACCCCGGGATTATGACCTAAATTGAAGGCAGATACTCCACCAACTGAGCCACTCAAATGCCCTTAAGTCATATTTTTAAAGATTTTTTCCCAACTACTTGGAAACATAAAAATCACTTTTAGCTACATGCCATATAGATACAGGTAACAGTCTAGATTTGGCCATAGATTGTAGTTTACTGGCCAATGGTATAAATTGATACACTTTAAGTCAGTTCCAGATGTGTGTCTAGGATTCCATTATTTATTTTTACAGTTTTCCTACAGACTTCTCCATATCTTACCAGAGGACTATCCCAGTGAAAAATCTTTCAGTATATGCCATGTGCCCTCCATTCTTTGGGGCCTCTAAAACCATTAAACCCCATATCCTGCCTCTCCCTTCTATCTCTATGTTTGTGAGGCAGATCATTCCCCTTTTTGGCAGTATCTCCAAATGTTTAGTTTCCTGATTTGTGAACTTCCATTAAACCCAAACCTTTCCATACCCTAGGGTCCTAACCCAATCATTGTCTTCCTTAAGAATCCCTACCCGACTACCATCAGGGTACCAAACACTGTACTTTGCTCATTGTCTTGTCATGGACAGCAGGTTGTCTGCTTACTTTCCTTCTTTTCCAAATAAGCTCCTAACAAGAGCCATCGATATTTTACCAACAATTCCACAAATGAGCTGGCAAAAAGTGAATTTTCAATTACCACTATAGAATCAATGACTCTCACTGTTGGGAAATATATTTTTAAAAAAAGAATAAAACTGAAATAAACTAGAAATCATTTGATATATGTGACATCTTTGCTATAAGACAGGGACTAAGCATAGTATGTCTAGGAGAGGGGTGTCACTAGGCAAAACTAAGTAATAGAAGCAGTGGCTCTGTCGTGCTAACAGATGGGCTGGGGAGAGTGCTATAATGATTGAAACTTGCTAGCAGGGGGATCCCTGGGTGGCTCTGGGGATCCCTGGGTGGCTCAGCAGTTTAGCGCCTGCCTTCAGCCCAGGGTGTGGTCCTGAAATCCTGGGATCGAGTCCCACGTGGGGCTTCCTGCATGGAGCCTGCTTCTCCCTCTGCCTGTGTCTCTGCCTCTCTCTCTCTGTGTCTCTCATGAATGAATAAATAAAATCTTTTTAAAAAAAAAAGAAAGAAAGAAACTTGCTAGCAGGGCTGGCTCCAGGCTCACAGAATATAGAGCTCCAGCCCCAAAGGTGAGAGCCTTACCTCTGGGGAACTGGCTGCCTGTGATATTGTGATTTAGAATAAGAAATATATATTTGGTCTTCATCCCCCTTTCTGGCATAGAGCTTCTGAATTTTTGGAATTTCCTGTGATGAGGTTGATAAAGTACCTTTTGCTATACTAATGAGATACATTGGAAGGCCAGACCAGATGGGGTCTGGTTTGGTTGCCAGGAGGACCATGTGATTAGGAGGTTGGAATTTTCAATCCCATCTCCCTAATATTGGGGAGGGGAGACAGGCTGAAGATAGAATCAATTTCCAGTGGTCAATATTTAATCAATTGCTCCTATGTAATAAAGCCTCCATAAAATCCCATAAGGATAGGGTTAGGAGAGTTTACAGGTTGTTGAAACAATGTTTCTGTGTGCCATTGTGCTGGGCACAAACCCCAAGGGTAAACAAGTTCCTTTGTTTGGAACCTCACCCTACATATTTTTTCATCTGGCTGCTGATTCCTATTCTTTATATTCTTGGTAATAAGCTGGCAGTCTAGTGAATAAACTGGTTTCTTGAGTCCTGTGAATCAATCTAGCAAATTAATCCAACCCAGGAGGAGGTCATAGAGATCTTTGATGTATAGCCAGTTAGTCAGAAGCACAGATAACAATCTGGAGTTAACAATTGGCATATGAATTGGAGGACAGTCTTGTGAGTCTGAATCCTTGGCCTGTGGAATCTGATGCTATCTTTGGGTAGATGGTGTTAGAATGGAGTTGAATTACAGGTCACCCAACTGGTGTCCAAGAGTCCCTTGATGATGTGGGGGAAAGTCCTCCACACCTTGGAATTGAGTGAAGAAACCATAACACCCATGATTCAGCCAGCATAAATATCACTGTTCTCTAGCTCCCACACCAACACCAGCTCCAGAACACTACTGGATAGGAGAGAAAGACAAAGAGTAGGGGAACTGAAAGAACTGGTTAACCTGTGGGCTTCCCTTCAAGTACTCCAAACATGTTTCTTTGTCTGAACTTCTTTTTCTAGTACATTCTCTGGAAAGAGTAAAGAAACTGATACACTGGTAACTTAAGTGACTTGCCCAAGTTCCCACACCTTTTTTTTCTATTACCATCATAAGGCTAAGAAAATCACATACACATGCCAGTGAATTGGCAAGATTTAGATCCAGACAGTGCTACAGATGTGAAAGATGTTAAGATATTTAAGAAGAACTTATTAAGGAATGTGAAGAGCAGTGTTTGGCTGGCTCAGTTAGTGAAGCACATGACTCTTTATCTTGGGGTTGTGAGTTCAAGCCTCAGGTTGGGTGTAGAGATCACTTAAAAAAACAAAGAATATGAAAGAACATGGAATGATAGGAAGTAATGTTAGAACAAATTATTAATCGTTTATAGAGAGAGTAACTGATTGAAAGCCTCAATGATCATTTTTAGTTATATAGGTGAAATATCTAACCACTGAACTCAGTTAATGACAGACTCCTGACATAGTTCTACTGAATGGAGATGTTCTGGTAACATAAGGAAGAGTTCCAAAAATTGAGATATGATCTGGAAATGGTACTGCATTTAGTCAAAGAATGAATAGTTAAGACTTGGAAAGAGAATTAAAGGGTTGGATAAACAGCAGCATATACTGCAATCACTTAATGAAATATACACAATGAATGGAAGTATCACATAGCGACATTTCCTGAATTGAAAACTTTCAATAAGCTGAAAATAAAAATATTTAAAAGAGGAGATTCTGGCTGGCTTAGTAGAGTATGTGACTCTTAATTTTAGGATCACGAGTTCAACCTCCATGTTTGGTGTGGAGCCTACTTTAAAAAAATTATTAAAAGAATAGGAGACACTCTTGATTACTTAGGTATCTAGAAGACCATTTTCCCCTACGTGAAAGAGATGTTAAAAAGAAAAAAGAAAGTCAAGGATCAACTGCATAGGGGTGCCTGGTTGGCTCAACTGGAAGGGTGTGCAGCTTTTTTTTTTTTTTTAAAGATTTTACTTATTTATTTATGGTAGACATAGAGAGAGAGAGAGGCAGAGACACAGGAGGAGGGAGAAACAGGCTCCATGCCGGGAGCCTGACGTAAAACTCAATCCAGGACTCCAGGATCGCGCCCTGGGCCAAAGGCAGGCGCTAAACCTCTGAACCACCCAGGGATCCCCCGGGTCTGCAGCTTTTGATATTGGGATCATGGGCTTGAGTCCCCACGGTGGGTGTAGAGATTACTAAAAAAATAAACAATTAAGAAAAAAAATCAACTGCATGGCACTCTCCCTCTTCGCCAATGACATGATACTCTACGTAGAAAACCCAAAGCCTCCACCCCAAGATTGCTAGAACTCATACAGCAATTTGGTAGCGTGGCAGGATACAAAATCAATGCCCAGAAGTCAATGGCATTTCTATACACTAACAATGAGACTGAAGAAAGAGAAATTAAGGAGTCAATCCCATTTACAATGGCACCCCAAAGCATAAGATACCTAGGAATAAACCTAACCAAAGAGGTAAAGGATCTATACCCTAAAAACTATAGAACACTTCTGAAAGAAATTGAGGAAGACACAAAGAGATGGAAAAATATTCCATGCTCATGGATTGGCAGAATTAATATTATGAAAATGTCAATGTTACCCAGGGCAATTTACACACTTAAAGAAATCCCTATCAAAATACTATGGACTTTCTTCAGAGAGTTGGAACAAATTATTTTAAGATTTGTGTGGAATCAGAAAAGACCCCGAATAGCCAGGGGAATTGTAATAAAGAAAACCATATCTGGGGGCATCACAATGCCAGATTTCAGGTTGTACTACAAAGCTGTGGTCATCAAGACAGTGTGGTACTGGCACAAAAACAGACACATAGATCAATGGAACAGAATAGAGAACCCAGAAGTGGACCCTGAACTTTACGGTCAACTAATATTCGATAAAGGAGGAAAGACTATCCACTGGAAGAAAGACAGTCTCTTCAATAAATGGTGCTGAGAAAATTGGACATCCACATGCAGAAGAATGAAACTAGACCACTCTCTTGCACCATACACAAAGATAAACTCAAAATGGATGAAAGATCTAAATGTGAGACAAGATTCCATCAAAATCCTAGAGGAGAACACAGGCAACACCCTTTTTGAACTTGGCCACAGTAACTTCTTGCAAGATACATCCACGAAAGCAAAAGAAACAAAAGCAAAAATGAACTATTGGGACTTCATTAAGATAAGAAGCTTTTGCACAGCAAAGGATACAGTCAACAAAACTAAAAGACAACCTACAGAATGGGAGAAGATATTTGCAAATAACATATCAGATAAAGGGCTAGTTTCCAAGATCTATAAAGAACTTATTAAACTCAACAGCAAAGAAACAAACAATCCAATCATGAAATGGGCAAAAGACATGAAGAGAAATCTCACAGAGGAAGACATAGACATGGCTAACAAACACATGAGAAAATGCTCTGCATTACTTGCCATCAGGGAAATACAAATCAAAACCACAATGAGATACCACCTCACACCAGTGAGAATGGGGATAATTAACAAGGCAGGAAACCACAAATGTTGGAGAGGATGCGGAGAAAAGGGAACCCTCTTACACTGTTGGTGGGAATGTGAACTGGTGCAGCCACTCTGGAAAACTGTGTGGAGGTTCCTCAAAGAGTTAAAAATAGACCTGCCCTACGACCCAGCAATCGCACTGTTGGGGATTTACCCAAAAGATTCAGATGCAATGAAATGCCGGGACACCTGCACCCCGATGTTTCTAGCAGCAATGTCCACAATAGCCAAACTGTGGAAGGAGCCTCGGTGTCCATCAAAAGATGAATGGATAAAGAAGGTTTGGTTTATGTATACAATGGAATATTACTCAGGCATTAGAAATGACAAATACCCACCATTTGCTTCAACGTGGATGGAACTGGAGGGTATTATGCTGAGTGAAGTAAGTCAATCGGAGAAGGACAAACATTATATGGTCTCATTCATTTGGGGAATATGAATAATAGTGAAAGGGAATATAAGGGAAGGGAGAAGAAATGTGTGGGACATATCAGAAAGTGAGACAGAACAAAGACTCCTAACTCTGAGAAAGGAACTAGGGGTGGTGGAAGTGGAGGAGGGCGGGGGGTGGGGGTGAATGGGTGACGGGCACTGAGGGGGGGCACTTGACGGGATGAGCACTGGGTGTTATTCTGTATGTTGGTAAATTGAACACCAATAAAAAATTAATTTATTAAAAAAAAACACTGAGGACTACTTGGATAAAGAACATTATTTGCAAATCAAAGCACATACTCCATCTTCCCTTTGTCATTAAAATGAATGTGCCAAAGGGGTACCTGGCTAGCTCAGTAGAACGTGTGCGACTTTTGATATGTGGGTTTTAAGTCCAATTGCCATGTTAGGTATATACATTACATAAAAATAAAACCTTAAAATAAAAAGCCATATGACACAATCTATTAACTTTTAAAAGATTTTATTTATTTGAGAGATTGCAAAGGAGGAAGCACAAACAGGGAGGGACAGAGGGAGAGGAGAACCAGATTCCCCATTGAGCAGGGAGCCTGATTTAGTACTCAATCCCAGGACCCCAGGATCATGACCTGAGCCCAAGGCAGACTCTTAACTAACTGAGCCACTCAGGTGCCCTTATTTTAAATTATTTTAAAATGGTCCTCTCTCATTCAGTTACTGCTTTAGAGTTTTAAACTATATGGACAAGTAGGCAATTAAAAATATTCTAGACTAAAAAAAAATTCTAGACTTAATATAAAATATTTAATGTACGTTACTTCATGCAATATTCTTTGGAAAATTATTTATGATGTTGCTAATGTAATATTTTCCATTAAGTTTCAATAGTTTTTAATGCCTTTAGGTTCCACTTAGTGCTTAACTCTTTTATATTTAGGAATTATAATAATAAATACTATATAATAATATATAATACTATATATATACTATAATACTATATATATACTATAGTAAAATAGTATAATATACTATGCTACATAGTATGTGTATATATGTATATCCAATAGATGAAAAGATACTTAACATCACTCATCATGAGGAAAACGCACATCAAAACTACAAAGAGATATCTACTGGAATGGCTAAAATAAAAACACAAGACACAACAGGTATTGGCAAGGATGTAGAGAGAGGAGAACTCTCTTGCACTGTTTGTTCCTGGGAATGCAAACTGGAACAACCACTCTGGAAAATAGTATAGAGTTTCCTCAAAAAGCTAAAAATAGAACTACGCTTTGACTCAGCAATTGCATTACTAGGTATTTATCCAAAGGATACAAAAATACTAATTCAAGGGGATGCATCAATCTCAACGTTTATAGTGGCATTATCTACAATCGCCAAACTATGGGAACAGCTCAAGTGTCTATCGATGGATGAATGAGTAAAAGTGTGATATATATATGTGTATACACTCACACACACACACATATATACACACACACAACACTTACAAATACATACAATGGAGTATTACTAAGCCATAAAAAGAATAAAATCTTGTCATTTGCAAAGAGATGGATGGAACTAGAGAATATAATGCTAGGTGAAACAAATCAAAGAAAGACAAATACCATATTTTACCCCTATGTGGAATTTAGAAACAAAACAAGCAAGCAACGCGAAAACATGAGATGAGAGAGAGAGAGAGAAAGCAAATAATGGACCCTTAATTATAGAGAAGGGACTGATGGTTAGCAGACAGGAGGTGGCTGGAGAGATGGGTTAAAAAGGTGATAAGGATTAAGGAATACACTTTTAATGAACATCAGGAGTTGTATGGAAGCATTGAATCACTATATATAGAACTAAAACTAATATTATACTGTTTTAACTAGAATTTAAACCTGAAAGAAACTGTACTTAATTTCTGGGGCATCTGGGTGGGTGCCAGAGTTGGTTACATGCAGCATAGAATCTACTTGGGATTCTCTATCCTTCTCTCTCTGCCCCTCCTGCTTGTGATTACGCTCTTTCAAATAATTAAAAAAAATTCATTTCTGATAATGTATAGATGCAACAGGAAACACATTCAGAAACTTCTGGAGATGGTGGTCTATCTTCTGAGAGTTTAAACTAAGGACCAGGCAGAATGAATGAAAAAAATATCTATGCATAAAATATCCTTTCCTCTCTTAAATAAAACAATAACAATACAATTTATTACCTCCTTTATTCAATTCACTTGAAAAAATATTTATTTTTCTCCTGTTGCAGAGACTGGTTGCTGACATGAAGAGTATCACATGTACCCTGACCTCCTGTTCACTATTCCACAGGAAAAGAATTGTTGGAGCCAGCTTGGGAAAAAATGCACATATGCCTTTTATAGGAAACTGTGGGGCAGCACCATGGAAGGTTGTCTGGGCCTTGGCCAGGGCCCTGGGCTTTTGTTACCCAAGGTTCAGGCAGACAAGCTGCTAACTTCATGAGAGGACACCCACCTGACAGGGTCCCTGCAGCTTCTCTGAGCCAAGGTAACCTCAGGCCCTGGGTACTTGTAAGTATTCCTCATCCCCCTAGGCCAAACCCCTTTCACTTTCCAGAAAACTGCTTACATTTTCTGTGACATTTTTAAAAATTTGACATTAGGGATCCCTGGGTGACGCAGCGGTTTGGCGCCTGCCTTTGGCCCAGGGTGCGATCCTGGAGACCCGGGATCGAATCCTACGTCGGGCTCCCGGTGCATGGAGCCTGCTTCTCCCTCTGCCTGTGTCTCTGCCTCTCTCTCTCTCACTGTGTGCCTATCATAAATAAATTTAAAAAAAATTTGACATTAAACCTATGATACCTGCATTGTGCTCCTCTGGTTTGTCAACCAATGGGAAAGAAGGAGAACAGAAGATGAAAAGGGAGGAGAAAAGAAAGGAGGAGAGAAGACAAAACAGGGAAGACTCAGGGAAAGAGTATTCTCAGTGTGGAAGCATATCATGCAGATAGGGAATGGAGGAAGGCAAACCAAAACTGTGTAACCAGATTGGGATTGAAAGTATCATTATAAATACATGGAAAAGATACATGCACACACAGTTTTAAATATCTATATATCTGTACACAGATCTTCACCAACTTATTTTGGGGTTATGTCCTGATAAAACTGAGTTGAAAATATTGTAATAAAAAATGTTTAATGCACATAACCTACCAAACATCATAGCTTAATCTAGCCTACCTTAGACATGTTTAGAACACTTACATTAGCCTATAGTTGGACAAAATGCAGTAGATGACTATTTTATAATAAAGTGTTGAATATCCCATGTAATTTATGGAAAGTGTGAAACAGAATGGTTGCATGGGTACAGACTGCATGGCTACCTGGTAGCTGTGGCTCTCTGTCCAGCATCATGGGAGAATATCACGCATACATGATCAATATCATGATGTATCATCATCCTGAGAAAATAGTAAAAATTAAAATTTGAAATATTGCTCTCTCATATTCTGGCTTCCAAAATGACCAAGACAAGAAGGAATGATGGTGTGCCAAAAAGGGCCACATGCAGCCCATTCACTGCACCATCTGCAATCATTGTGTGTCTGAGGACAGCACAATTGAGAAGTTCTTAATGGGAACACCGCCAGCAGGAACATTTCCAAAGCAAGTGTCTTTGATGTCTATATGCTTCCCAAGCTGTGTGTGAAAGTCCATTACTATGTGGACTGTGCCATTCACAGAAAGGTGGCCAGGAATTGTGCTGGTGAAGCACAGAAGGACTAAACACCTCACTCTGATTTAATCCATGGGTGCTGTCCCACCACCTCCACCAAAGGCCATGTAAGGGGCTAAATCCTTAATCACTGAAGAAAAACTGGGGTGAAAAAAAATCAATAAAATGGAGATTATACTCTAAAAAAATTTAAGTATGATTTCTACTGAGTATTGCATTCACACCATTGTAAAGCTGAAAAATCATAGGTCAAACCATTGTAAATTGGGGACTATCATACTTATTAGAACTCTCTCCTCTCTTATATATATATATGTATATATGTATATATAACTATAACTATAGCTATGTACCTAGCTATATCTACATATCTTTATCTGAAATGACCTAAAAGCATTATTAGTAGTGCTGAGACCTTATTTTCATAAACAACTTTCCTGATGTCTATTTTTTTATTTATGAATTTGAATGGCTAATATAGTCACATGTTGAGAAATAAAAATGTACAAAATAGCATACCATGTAAAATCTGCCTTCCATGCCCAATGACCATATATCCCCATTTTCCTAGTGAAGACTCATTTTACAATCATTATCCTGGCATAATAATGAATAACCCCTTCTTTCTCTCAGAAGTATGCTATTTTGGATGATAAATTATCAGTCTACTTGGAACCCTCTTCATTCAGCATGCTGTCACTCCAAGACATAGTCACCTATGTTATCAGTGTATACTTCTGGAGGAATTTTATGCATATAAGTAAATACATACGTAAATTCTGTTTTTTTTTATAAAGAAATGAGTATATCCACGGTATTTTAACTTTATTTTGAAGTAAACTTACATTTATAGAAATTACAAAAATATTGAAAAGAATTCACATTTACCTTTTACCTAGACTCACCAATTTTAAATATTTTGCTACGTTTGGTTTGTCATGTTTTGAGCCACCATCACTTTCACTTGGATTGCAGTTTCTAGCCCTCCCTCTCTCAGCCCTCCTTCTAAATAATTTGGCAAAATTAATACCCAAAGGAAGGGACCCCTGGGTGGCGCAGCAGTTTAGCGCCTGCTTTTGGCCCAGGGCGCGATCCTGGAGACCCGGGATTGAATCCCACGTCGGGCTCCAGGTGCATGGAGCCTGCTTCTCCCTCTATGTCTCTGCCTCTCTCTCTCTCTCTCTCTCTCTCTCTCTCTCTGACTATCATAAATAAATAAAAAATTAAAAAAAAAAACTTAAAGAAATACCCAAAGGAAGACTCCAAGAGGACAATATTGAGAACTTTGTAGAGTAGAACACTGGCAGAAATGATAGCAGAGGAAGGGGCGTATTGAGGTAGGGGGGGTGGGATGCATAAGGAAGCCCTGCAATCCTAATTTTGAGAATCAAAGAATCACAGAATTAGTAGATATATAGATGCTTTACCCATGAATGACATAAAACAATGGAAATGTCCTCTCTCCTAGGAGCACTTTATTTTTTATTTTTTTAAACGGATTTTATTTATTTATTCATGAGAGACATAGAGAGAGAGACATAGAGAGAGAGGCAGAGACGTAGGCAGAGGGAGAAGCAGGCTCCATGCAGGGAGCCTGATGTAGGACTCAATCCTGGGACTCTAGGATCATGCCATGAGCCTAAGGCAGATGCTTAACCACTGAGCCACTCAGGCATCCCACAGGAGCACTTTATAAACTTAATAATAACGCTGAGTGGCATAGGACAAAAAAAAAAAAAAAAAAAGCCTGAAATTTTAACTTTACCTGCCTCACTCCTGAATAACTTCAATGCAAGCCTTCATATATAATTCTATTTAAGTCAACAAAAATATAATCATGTGGATTTTAGCTAAGGCTTGTGTTCACAGACTAATAAGGAATTAGAACTAGTTAATGAAGCTTGAATTTAAATAGTAAGAAAATAACTACAGCTAAACCAGAGGTTGTGTTCCCTCAATCTGTACCCAAGCCTCCTGCTAGAGATGCATGTATTGCATCTATTGACAATAGTCATTTATCCGTTTTCACACTACTGAGTGTAAGGGTCTGGTCTAGTCTTACTTTTAAGTATAATGGTCTAAGGATAAACATACTGAATTCATGGCAGCAGTGTTGTTGATACTGTACACTACACAGGACCCAAGCAATTATCAGATACAGAAGGGCCCCATCTGCCTTGGGAATTGTTTAGATATTATATAAAATGGTATATATTATATACATATATGCATAATTGTTGGTATTAGATTTATAGTGGTGATAGATCTTGATAATGATAACTGTCTAGAGAGGAGAATTAATAGCTGGAGCTACACATAACATAGATAAATAGATAAATATTGAAAACATAACAGTCATACTTTGGAGATATTGTGGGTTCAGTTTGGTACAGAAATTACTAAAAACAACATAAACATAAAAAATATAATGTCTGTGAAGCACAATAAAATGAAATATGCCTGTTGTAAGTGGGGGGAAACAAAAAAATATGCAGGTAAGAGCAAGTAAACTCTATAAACTGTATAGCTTAAAATATGTAATCTTAATGGATAAAACTCTAAAGACTACATGGAAGATTCATCTCCATTAAAAGAGAACATCAAGATTGGGAAGGGATGGAGAAAGAAAGTGATAAAACTTTTTGTGGGGAAAAATTTACCTTCCTGTATCACAGTTGTTAATTCTTTAAGTAGGCTTGTTAATTCTAAGTAGGCTTGAAAATTTCTGTTCTCCAAATAAGAAATATCAGAGAATTTTTGCTGAAAAGTCTTACTTTACATTTATTTTATTGTTTTTTTTTCTGTTTAATAGTATATGAAGATCTTCAATAAATGCTGTAAACTGCTCTTCCCCACCCTGCAAAAACCAAAAGATTGAGAAGGAATACTCAATAGTTGTGAGAGGTCCAGGGATCTTCCTTCACTTGGGTGTGAGCCTGAATAAGCCTCTTTGGGTGATGATGATGATGATTTTTGAGAGAGACAGAGAGAGAGATTGGGAGTGCAAGTGGGGGAGGGGTGGAGAGGGAGAGAAAGAATCCCAAGCACGCTCTACTCCCTGCCTAGAGCCCAAAGTGGGGCTCAATCTCAAGACCCTGAGATCAGGACCCCAGCTGAAATCAAGAGTGGGATATTTAACCAACTGAGCCACCGGCTGCCCCTGTATGATATTTTTTACTTTTAAGATGGAATATTCCATGGAAAGCAAGAACAATGGCCAATACAGAGCAAGTATTCACTAGATGCTTGCTGATAGTGGTTACATTCACATCGTCTATTATATTCAACCCCAACAATCTGAGGTTCTGTTCAAAAGCACAATTGTTTTAACAGACCAAGGAGGACCATGGTAAATTCATTGAAATGACTGTGCCCTTTTGAAATGGCCACTTGACTTGGAGATGCAAAAGCAGGAAGCAGGTCTTGAAACCTCATTCTGAAATGTTCACAGGCTCAAGGCAAAACATAAGGTCTTTTACCGAGTCCAAGGCTGTTCATTTACAATGGCATTCAGTTCATCTATCTCTAGCTGGAACTCTGTAACCACAGGATGATTTGGAAAAACTGACCCTATATGTTCCCTGTTGCAATAAACCCCATGCTTTAAGATTCTACATCAGTGTTATTCCCACTCCCTTACCTGGAAAATTAGTTGGGATCTCCTTAGACTAATAGAAGAAAGACTCATTCTTGAGTGCAAATAGGCATGATTCTCAGCAATACGTTCTGGGAGCGACTACAACTCTTCCAGGATCCGTGTTTTTCAAGCATATAAAAGCATCCACCTGCTTCCCTGTTAATTCCCCCAAATAATCCTCAGGGCAAACTCTGTTCACCTGCTAATGTCAATCTTCTTAAACACGGCTGCATCAGAAATCTTCACAAAGCTGAACTTATAGTTCCAGTTCCACTGACTGGGTCACACCCAGTCTTGCACTAAGGCAATCCTGTCAGAAGAGCATTACATCTGTATCATTGGGGTAAATACCTGGTAGTACAATTGCTGGGTCATAGGGTAGCTCTATTTTTAACTTTTTGAGGAACCTCCATAATGTTTTCCAGAGCGGCTGCACCTGCTGGCATTCCCACCAACAGTGTAAGATGGTTCCTCTTGCTCTGCATCCTTGTCGACATTTGTTGTTTCCTATCATGTTAATTTTAGCTTTTCTCACTGGTGTAAAGTGGTTTCTCATTGTGATTTTGATTTGTATTTCCCTAATGACAAATGATGTACAGCATATTTTCATGTGCCTATTGGCCATGTGTAGAGCACAGGGTATTATACTATATGCTGGCAAATTGAATTTAATAAATACATTTAAAAATAAATAAATAAATACATGTTTAAAAAGGAGAAAAAGAAGAGCAATACAGTTGGAATATTGTAACTGTCTTTGGATCTATGCCAATCCCAGAATTTGTGAGTGTCCCCACCAGGCAATTTGGAGATATCTCTGCTCTGTCAGAAGCTGTTCTGAGATAGAAAGAGAAGATAATGTACCTTTAGATCATGCTCATTAAATCCCTACTTGGAAGGATGCCACACCTGGGTAACACTCCCAGACAAATCTGAAAAGTAGCTTACAACATAATCACAAAACATTAGCTATCTAAATGCTCAGTGAGCTGAGAGCTCTGCTTCAGGGATTCGAGATTTGGAGGAGAGCCTAAGTCCAGTGCTTTTCAAACTATAAGGAACTTTGAAATCACCGGAGACTTTATGGATTCTGATTCAGTAGGTCTGGATGAGAGCTGAGATTTGCTTTTCTCGGAAGACTCCAGCTGATGCCAATGGTGCTTGTTCACAAACCTCACTTAGAGTAACAAAGATTAAGCATCCTGCTTAAGGTTGTCCTTGTCAGGGAGACATATATAGATAGAATCCTAATTTTAACTGAACTTCTGTGTGATCTTGAACATTTCCGTCCAGAGTTGAGTTTATGACTAACCCTCCTCCCACTTCTGCCTTGATGAGGTTTGAGTATGTCAAGCATTCATTTACATATTAAATCAAGCATCAGTTCTGCACTCTCAGACTTGGCACATCAGTAATTTTCTCTATCCCAATTAGTGAACCCCAGTCTCACTCACTGGTTGTGCTACTGTGATCTCTCAGAGTGTGATCCTTAGATCAACCCTGGCATTTGTTAAAAACAAATTATTAGGCCCCAAACCAGACCTAGTGAGTTAGAAACCTGAGGTGCAGGGGGGCAGAGGGGTTTCATTCTGCGGTGATAAGTCTTCAGATTATGCTGATACATTTGCCAGAAGGCTATAACAATCAAGCAGAACCACTGGAGAAAATAAAATATCCAAAAATTATATTTATAACTGCACAATATTATAATTGAAATGTTCATTGCTTTATTGATATGAAAAATGTTTATTTTTTTAAAGATTTATTTTAGAGCAAGCGAGAGAGAGAGTGCACGCACATGAGTAGGAGGGTCAGAGGGAGAAGGAGAGAGAAACAGACTCAATGGTGAGCACAGAGCCCCAAGTGGGCATCTAACTCATGGCCCTGAGATCACAACCTGAGCCAAAACCAAGAGTCAGCCCCTTAACTGAGTGTGCCAACTTGGTACCCTGATAAATGGTTCTTTTTAATTTTTTTCTTAAAGATTTTATTTATTCATTCATGAGAAACACAGGCAGAGGGAGAAGCAGACTCCTTGCAGGGATCCTGATGTGGGACTTGACCCCGAGACTCTGGGATCACGCCCTGAGCCAAAGGCAGATGCTCAACCACTGCACCACCCAGGCGTCCCAAAAGTGTGTAACTTTTGGTCTTGGGGCTGTGAAATTAAACCTCATGTTGAGTGTAGAGATTATTATTATTATTTTTAAAGATTTTATTTAGTTATTCATGAGAGACACAGGCAGAGGGAGAAGCAGGCTCCATGCCCGGAGTCGGATGTGGGACTCCATCCCGTAACTCCAGGATCACGCCCTGGGCCAAATGCAGGCACTAAACTGCTGAGCCACCCAGGCATCCCAACTGTAGAAATTATTAAAACAACAACAAACAACTACACACTTGATTTCCTGCAGACATGCACACATGCAAGAACCTGAAATAACTATATACTGATATGTTGCATAAAACCCACATAATTTTTTAAGATAAAATAAGTGGCACTGTGGCAAATTTGCTCCAAGAAGCCCTTGTATCAGCTCTATGTGAGCAGACAGGCTTCATAGATAAGGGATAGAGTGATGGAATTAAAAGAAAATTGAGGGATCCCTGGGTGGTGCAGTGGTTTGGCACCTGCCTTTGGCCCAGGGCGTGATCCTGGAGACCCGGGATTGAACCCCACAATGGGCTTCCGGTGCATGGAGCCTGCTTCTCCCTCTGCCTGTGTCTCTGCCTCTCTCTCTGTGACTATCATAAGTAAATAAAAAAAATTAAAAAAAATAAAAGAAAATTGAGTTTTTTAATAATACGAGTCTTATTAAAAAAAAAACAAAATTACCATTACTTAATGAAAAGTATCTCAAGTGTTTAACAAATGTTAAAAACAACACAAAATAATTGGTTTGAAAGGAAGGCACATATGCAAATTTGTGCCCAGATGATTTCTGTAGCCATAGAATTAATGCAAAAAAATGTTTTCATGTTGTTTTCTGTGAAATTCAAAGCTCTCTTCAGGGCACATTTGTAAAGTCAGAACTAAAGGAAGAAGGTAAAAGATAAATGGGGAAAATTCAATCATTTAAAGTGTGTATCATATAGGGCACATTTCTAAGGCTGTAGCTGCAAATTCTTATTTATTTATTTATTTATTTATTTATTTATTTATTTATTTATTTATTTATTTTAAATACTTTTAATTATTTATTTATTCATGAGAGACAGAGAAAGGCAGAGACATAGGCAAATGTCTCATGCCCTGGGCTGAAGGCAGGCACTTAACCGGTAGCCACCCAGGCATCCCATAAAATAATTCATGTTTTAGAAACCTAAATCCTAAACATAATAACGAAAGCACTGAAAAACTCAAATATGAAACAGGTAGGTTTCCTGGGGCCTGGAAAAGGAAAACAGAGGAAGAGCTCAGAAGCAGCAGAATTGACCCCTGGCGGCCTTGGTCAGCAAGGTCTCCCTACCACCGTGCCTAGGAATGGGGGCGGAGATATGCTGGTCCTGGCTCACTTCCTCCAGGATGTGGTCCACGGATGGTTTGCTGAAACCAACCCATGGAGCAAGGGCTTAGCAGGCATGGAACCTCAAGAGAAACTTCTTATAATAAAATAATTTTAATAATAATTATAGTTTTTAAATGATTTTCATTTTCAGGATAGGCTCCATTAGCCTGAAAAAAAAAAAAAAAACCTTCAAAATTACTAATTAAGTTCATTCCTTCAGGATGCTCCAAAAATAAGTTTTAAGTAATTAGTGATATGGGAGTGGTTCTTGTCTCATGGAGTCGAAGAATGAATGTTGTGGACAAAGGAGAGTGAGTAAAGGGATAGAAGTTTTAAGTGGGGAGAGAGAGCTCTCAGAAGTGAGACGGGTCCCGACTGGGTTGCCACTGAGGGCTTATAGACTTGGCCTTTTATTGAAAGCCAACCAGGAAACCTAAATCCTTTTAACATTATCTATTGACATCACCATTGAGTAAGTACTAGTGATAACATCTTTAACGGCTTACTTATTCTTCTGGGTCTGATTATTCTTTGTTGGTCACAGATGACTGTCATAAAAAAGACACCCCGCCTTGTCCACACCTAGGGCGGATTGTCTGGCTTGTTTCCTTATCTCTGGTTTCCTTACACCTCAGCATTTTTGGGATTTTTGTGAGCCTGTTTCTGAGTGGCCCCCCACCTAGCCCTGCCTAGCCCCATTGTCCCTAACTCATTAGGACACCATAACACCATGATAAAACATATATCCCAAAAAGTGTTTGAGGGCAGCCCTGGTGGCGCAGCGGTTTGGCGCCGCCTGCAGCCTGGGGTGTGATCCTGGAGACCCGGGATCGAGTCCCACATCGGGCTCCCTGCATGGAGCCTGCTTCTCCCTCTGCCTGTGCCTCTGCCTCTCTCTGTGTGTCTATGAATAAATAAATAAAATCCTAAAAAAAAAAAAAAAAAAACAAAAAAAAGTGTTTGATTCACAGGAATTGAATCATTGACAAAAAAAAAAAAGACACCATATCATTTCAAAGGAAGTTTCCCTTTATTTCGTTCTTTCCCATTTTTCTGAAATTTGTGACCTTCAGAAATGCGTTCTTAATTAAAATTTCAAACTCGGAATGCAGTACGTACTGTACAAATACATGCTGGTACTGGCTAAATTTAATATTAACGTGATCTGTATAATACATATGCATGTATACAATGAAACACATAGAAGCACGCAATGATGGTATTTCTTAAGTGGATATCTAAACAGAAAGAAACCAAAATGCAACATTGTGTAACCATTCAATTAGAGGCTGAGGTAAACTTTAGTTTCCTAATTCCTGAATTGTTCTTTTAATTATGTTAGCACATGTTCCTTCTTAAAAAAAAAAGTAAAAATGGTGAAAAATACCTAAATATATGTTATTTTATAAATATTTATTTATTTAAAATTGATTATTTTTTTTAAAAAGACTGGACATAGTTGAGGATCATTCCTAAATGTGGTACTAGGAGTTTTTATCATGTTGGAATTATTCTCTGCCTCCTCTTAGATTTTCTATAGTCTTAATATTTTATATCATTACATTAAAAACTACATAATAAAATAAATAATTAATAGAATTTAAAAATTACAAGTCAACTTCCAAATAATTAAGAATAAAGGAAATAAGAAATCCTATATTGTGGAATAGTTTGGAGTAATTGAGGAATGCAACAGATATAAGTTTGTTCTATATCTTTGTAATACACATTGAAATCAGAAAGTGGGGACCAGCACTGAGGAAATGCATCCACTGGACAATAAAGTTGAGGCAGACAGTGAGTTCCAGTGCAAGCTGATGAGAGGAAAGAAAGGGAGCAGTGGAGCATTGAGTAGGGGTGAAAGTAAACAAAGATCAGTAGCTACTTTGAATATAATTTTGAGAGTTATTTATTTCAAAATTCTGCAGAATGCACCAAAATTGTCAAACTAAGAATATTTTTTAAACTCAAAATTTTATTATTTTTAACATAATTCTTGAAACTCGGGAAATTTTGTCTCAGTCAAGCAAATGTTCTTCAGTTAATTCGATGATTTTATTTTTAAGGTAAGTCCCAAAGAATGCAAGACAAAACCTAAAATTTCATTATATTAAAATAGCATTCCCATTTAAATAAACAAATGAAACTTAATAGCTTCAATGTAATTTTAAAAGTATTTGAGAGGAGGGGCAAGATGGCGGAAGAGTAGGGTCCCCAAATCACCTGTCCCCACCAAATTACCTAGATAACCTTCAAATCATCCTGAAAATCTACGAATTCGGCCTGATATTTAAAGAGAGAACAGCTGGAATGCTACAGTGAGAAGAGTTCGTGCTTCTATCAAGGTAAGAAGACGGGGAGAAAAGAAATAAAGAAACAAAAGGCCTCCAAGGGGGAGGGACCCCGCGAGGAGCCGGGCTGAGGCTGGGGCGAGTGTCCCCAGGACAGGAGAGCCCCGTCCGGGAGGAGCAGGAGCTGCACCAACCGTCCCGGGCGGAAAGGGGCTCGCAGGGAGTTAGGGCAGGACCCAGGAGGGCGGGGACGCCCTCGGACTCGCTGGGACACTAACAGACACCTGCGCCCCGGGGAGAGCGCGCGGAGCTCCCTAAGGGCTGCAGCGCGCACGGCGGGGCCGGAGCAGATCGGAGGGGCTCGGGCGGCGGCTCCGCGGAGGGGGCTGCGGGGCGGGAGAGCGAATCCCACAGCGCAGGCCCCGGAGCACAGGGCGCCGGGACACAGCCCAGGATCCGGCCTCCCCAGGGACAGGCAGAGGCCGGGAGGGCCCAGGACAGCAAGGACGCTCCTGCCCAGAGTTGAGCAGATCAGCGGCCCCGCCCCGGAGCCTCCAGGCCCTGCAGACGGAGAACCCCATAGTTCCTGCGGGGGCTGAATCCAGGTTTCCAGAGCTGCCATAGCCACTGGGGCTGTTCCTCCTGGGGCCTCACTGAGCCCTGCACCAGGCAGGGGCAGAGCAGCTCCCCCAAGTGCTAACACCTGAAAATCAGCACAGCAGGCGCCTCCCCCAGAAGACCAACTAGATGGACCAGTACCAGGGGAAGTCAAGGGACTTAAAGTACACAGAATCAGAAGATACTCCCCCGTGTTTTTTGTTTTTTTTCTTTTTTTTTAATTTTTGATTTCTGATTGCTTCCCCCACCTCCCCCTTTTTTTCACCTTTCTTTTTCTTTCTCTTTGTCTTCTTTTTTCCTTTTTTTTCTTTTTTCTTTTTCTCTTTTCTTTCCTTCTCTCTCTTTTTCTCCTTTTCCCAGTACAACTTGTTTTTGGCCACGCTGCACTGAGCAAAATGACTAGAAGGAAAACCTCACCTCAAAAGAAAGAATAAAAAACAGTCCTCTCTCCCACAGAATTACAAAATCTGGATTACAATTCAATGTCAGAAAGTCAATTCAGAAGCACTATTATACAGCTACTGGTGGCTCTAGAAAAAAGCATTAAGGACTCACGAGATTCATGACTGCAGAATTTAGATCCAATCAGGCAGAAATTAAAAATCAATTGAATGAGATGCAATCCAAACTAGAAGTCCTAACGACGAAGGTTAACGAGGTGGAAGAACGAGTGAGTGACATAGAAGACAAGTTAATGGCAAAGAGGGAAACTGAGGAAAAAAGAGACAGACAATTAAAAGACCATGAAGACAGATTAAGGGAAATAAATGACAGCCTAAAGAAGAAACCTACGTTTAATTGGGGTTCCCGAGGGCGCTGAAAGGGCCAGAGGGCCAGAATATGTATTTGAAGAAATCCTAGCTGAAAACTTTCCCAATCTGGGAAGGGAAACAGGCATTCAGATCCAGGAGATAGAGAGATCCCCCCCTAAAATCTATAAAAACCGTTCAACACCTCAACATTTAATAGTGAAGCTTGCAAATTCCAAACATAAAGAGAAGATCCTTAAAGCAGCAAGAGACAAGAAGTCCCTGACTTTCATGGGGAGGAGTATTAGAGTAACAGCAGACCTCTCCACAGAGACCTGGCAGGCCAGAAAGGGCTCACAGGATATATGCAGGGTCCTAAATGAGAAGAACATGCAACCAAGAATACTTTATCCAGCAAGGCTCTCATTCAAAAAGGAAGGAGAGATAAAGAGCTTCCAAGACAGGCAGGAACTGAAAGAATATGTGACCTCCAAACCAGCTCTGCAAGAAATTTTAAGGGGGACTCTTAAAATTCCCCTTTAAGAAGAAGTTCAGTGGAACAATCCACAAAAACAAGGACTAAATAGATATCATGATGACACTAAACTCATATCTGTCAATAGTAACTCTGAACGTGAACGGGCTCGATGACCCCATCAAAAGGCGCAGGGTTTCAGACTGGATAAAAAAGCAGGACCCATCTATTTGCTGTCTACAAGAGACTCATTTTAGACATAAGGACACCTAAAGCCTGAAAATAAAAGGTTGGAGAACCATTTACCATTCAAATGGTTCTCAAAAGAAAGCAAGGGTAGCCATCCTTATTTCAGATAAACTAAAATTCACCCCGAAGACTGTAGTGAGAGACGAAGAGGGACACTATATCATACTTAAAGGATCTATCCAACAAGAGGACTTAACAATCCTCAATATATATGCCCCGAATGTGGGAGCTGCCAAATACTTAAACGAATTATTAACCAAAGTGAAGAAATACTTAGATAATAATACACTTATACTTGGTGAGTTCAATCTAGCGCTTTCTATACTCGATAGGTCTTCTAAACACAACATCTCCAAAGAAACGAGAGCTTTAAATGATACACTGGACCAGATGGATTTCACAGATATCTACAGAACTTTACATCCACACTCAACTGAATACACATTCTTCTCAAGTGCACATGGAACTTTCTCCAGAATAGACCACATACTGGGTCACAAATCGGGTCTGAACCGATACCAAAAGATTGGGATCGTCCCCTGCATATTCTCAGACCATAACGCCTTGAAATTAGAACTAAATCACAACAAGAAGTTTGGAAGGACTTTAAACATGTGGAGGTTAAGGCCCCTCCTGCTAAAAGAGGAAAGGGTCAACCAGGAAATTAAGGAAGAACTAAAAAGATTCATGGAAACTAATGAGAATGAAGATACAACCGTTCAAAATCTTTGGGATGCAGCAAAAGCAGTCCTGATGGGGAAATACATCACAATACAAGCATCCATTCAAAAACTGGAAAGAACTCAAATACAAAAGCTAACCTTACACCTAAAGGAGCTAGAGAAAAAACAGCAAATAGACCCAATGCCCAGCAGAAGAAGAGAGTTAATTAAAATTCGAGCAGAACTCAATGAAATTGAGACCAGAAGAACTGTGGAACAGATCAATAGAACCAGGAGTTGGTTCTTTGAAAGAATTAATAAGATAGATAAACCATTAGCCAACCTTATTAAAAAGAAGAGAGAGAAGACTCAAATTAATAAAATCATGAATGAGAAAGGAGAGATCACTACCAACACCAAGGAAATACAAACGATTTTAAAAACATATTATGAACAGCTCTACGCCAATAAATCAGGCAATCTAGAAGAAATGGACGCATTCCTGGAAAGCCACAAACTACCAAAACTGGAACTGGAAGAAATAGAAAACCTGAACAGGCCAATAACCAGGGAGGAAATTGAAGCAGTCGTCAAAAACCTCCCAAGACACAAGAGTCCAGGGCCAGATGGCTTCCCAGGGGAATTCTATCAAACGTTTAAAGAAGAAATCATACCTATTCTACTAAAGCTGTTTGGAAAGATAGAAAGAGATGGAGTACTTCCAAATTCATTCTATGAGGCCAGCATCACCTTAATTCCAAAACCAAAGACCCCACCAAAAAGGAGAATTACAGACCAATATCCCTGATGAACATGGATGCAAAAATTCTCAACAGGATACTAGCCAATAGGATCCAACAACACATTAAGAAAATTATTCACCATGACAAGTAGGATTTATCCCTGGGACACAAGGCTGGTTCAACACTCGTAAAACACTCAGTGTGATTCATCATATCAGCAAGAGAAAAACCAAGAACCATATGATCCTCTCATTAGATGCAGAGAAAGCATTTGACAAAATACAGCATCCATTCCTGATCAAAACTCTTCAGAGTGTAGGGATAGAGGGAACTTTCCTCGACATCTTAAAAGCCATCTACGAAAAGTCCACAGCAAATATCATTCTCAATGGGGAAGCACTGGGAGCCTTTCCCCTAAGATCAGGAACAAGACAGGGATGTCCACTCTCACCACTGCTATTCAACATAGTACTGGAATTCCTAGCCTCAGCAATCCGACAACAAAAAGACATTAAAGGCATTCGAATTGGGAAAGAAGAAGTCAAACTCTCCCTCTTCGCCGATGACATGATACTCTACATAGAAAACCCAAAAGCCTCCACCCCAAGATTGCTAGAACTCATATAGCAATTTGTTAGCGTGGCAGGATACAAAATTAATGCCCAGAAATCAATGGCATTTCTATACACTAAGAATGAGACTGAAGAAAGAGAAATGAAGGAGTCAATCCCATTTACAATTGCACCCAAAAGCATAAGATACCTAGGAATAAACCTAACCAAAGAGGTAAAGGATCTATACCCTAAAAACTATAGAACACTTCTGAAAGAAATTGAGGAAGACACAAATAGATGGAAAAATATTCCATGCTCATGGATTGGCAGAATTAATATTGTGAAAATGTCAATGTTACCCAGGGCAATTTACAAATTCAATGCAATCCCTATCAAAATACCATGGACTTTCTTCAGAGAGTTAGAACAAATTATTTTAAGATTGTGTGGAATCAGAAAAGACCCTGAATAGCCAGGGGAATTGTAATAAAGAAAACCATATCTGGGGGCATCACAATGCCAGATTTCAGGTTGTACTACAAAGCTGTGGTCATCAAGACAGTGTGGTACTGGCACAAAAACAGACACATAGATCAATGGAACAGAATAGAGAACCCAGAAGTGGACCCTGAACTTTACGGTCAACTAATATTCGATAAAGGAGGAAAGACTATCCACTGGAAGAAAGACAGTCTCTTCAATAAACAGTGTTGGGAAAATTGGACATCCACATGCAGAAGAATGAAACTAGACCACTCTCTTGCACCATACACAAAGATAAACTCAAAATGGATGAAAGATCTAAATGTGAGACAAGATTCCATCAAAATCCTAGAGGAGAACACAGGCAACACCCTTTTTGAACTCGGCCACAGTAACTTCTTGGAAGATACATCCATGAAGCAAGAGAAACAAAGCAAAAGAAACAAAAGCAAAAATTAACTATTGGGACTTCATCAAGATAAGAAGCTTTTGCACAGCAAAGGATACAGCCAACAAAACTAAAAGACCACCTATAGAATGGGAGAAGATATTTGCAAATGACGTATCAGATAAAGGGCTAGTTTCCAAGATCTATAAAGAACTTATGAAACTCAACACCAAAGAAACAAACAATCCAATCATGAAATGGGCAAAAGACATGAAGAGAAATCTCACAGAGGAAGTCATAGACATGGCCAACATGCACATGAGAAAATGCTCTGCATCACTTGCCATCAGGGAAATACAAATCAAAACCACAATGAGATACCACCTCACACCAGTGAGAATGGGGATAATTAACAAGGCAGGAAACCACAAATGTTGGAGAGGATGCGGAGAAAAGGGAACCCTCTTACACTGTTGGTGGGAATGTGAACTGGTGCAGCCACTCTGGAAAACTGTGTGGATGTTCCTCAAAGAGTTAAAAATAGACCTGTCCTACAACCTAGCAATTGCACATGTTAGGGATTTACCCCAAAGATTCAGATGGAATGAAACGCCGGGACACCTGCACCCCGATGTTTCTAGCAGCCATGTCCACAGTAGCCAAACTTTGGAAGGAGCCTCGTTGTCCATCGAAAGATGAATGGATAAAGAAGATGTGGTTTATGTATACAATGGAATATTACTCAGCCATTAGAAAATGACAAATACCCACCATTTGCTTCAACGAGGATGGAACTGGAGGGTATTATGCTGAGTGAAGTAAGTCAATCGGAGAAGGACAAACAGTGAATGTTCTCATTCATTTGGGGAATATGAATAATAGTGAAAGGGAATATAAGGGAAGGGAGAAGAAATGTATGGGAAATATTAGAAAGGGAGACAGAACATAAAGACTCCTAACTCTGGGAAACGAACTAGGGGTGGTGGAAGGGGAGGAGGGCGGGGGTGGGGGTGAATGGGTGACGGGCACTGATGGGGACACTTGACGGGATGAGCACTGGGTGTTATTCTGTATGTTGGTAAATGGAACACCAATAAAAATTAATTTATTAAAAGAATAAAAAAATAAAATTATTTGAAAATCGAAACCAATTAAATTAAAGAGAAATAAAAATAAATGCTTATGCAATATTTTACAGACAATAATTATAAAACAAAATGTCTATGGACATAAAACCATCACGTTATTTTTCTGATTCAATGCTAATTACTCTACATGCATAAATACTAATACCAAAACACAAGATTATTCCGCATCTTTCCCCCACCTTCATAGGTGGTCTTTTCCTCTGTGGAGCTAACTTATGATGGAAATTCCCCTAAAGGAGGAATCTTACAGAAGCCAGGAAGACAGAGTCTAGGAGCCAGAAGGAAGTCATATAGGGCACCACATCTCCATGCCGTGCAGATGCTCCCCGGATCATCCCATGGGGGTCACTGTCCTCCTGCCATTCACATGACCTTCCCTGGTGTGCCTGGAGAGATCCAGCAGGGTGGAAGGATTGTGCGCTTTCCACTGGTGGTAGTGCCAGTTCTGGTGCCCTGATAGAACCTGGAGTGACAAACTCCTGGCTTCTAGGCTTTGGGACAATGGCTGCATTGTTTCTGGTTTCCTGCTACCCTGCCGATGGTCCAGAAGTAAGATTTTCAGATCATTGCAGAAAATCTAAAATTGACATAACATAAAATTCAATCTTCCATAAAAGCATTATAAACCAAAATTCAGTAGGTACTAATATGTTGTCAGGAAACCACAGATTTCAAGACAGGTTTGTCTTGTTTTAAAACTTCAAATGCTCTGTAAGTTAACAATTGTATCATTATATAATTTTGACTATATCCCAACGAATTCGAAGAACTGTAGAAAAAAAATGGCTTAAGTAAAGACACTAGGTAGGTGGAAACAAATGCTAACAGAACTTTAGTTGTTAGAAGGATAGAAAAATTCAAAATTAGTAACTGGACTTCTTCAAATGAAAAATTAGCAAATCGAGAAAAGCAACACTATGATTCACTTAGAGAAATTCCAACAAGGTGAATATAAAGTGATTTATTTTTTTTTCCTCAATCATATTGGAATACTTTTTAAAAGCAACCTACCAATGATTTAGGCTGTGAAATTACATTTATCTTAGGAACCACCTTGCAATTGGTGAGGAAAATGACACATATTTATAGAAGGATGAATTTGACACAAGACAAGCACAACCATGAACATTTAATTTTATAAGAAAATATGAATTATGCATGTGTGTCCAAAGAAACACCCTGTTGTAGCCCATGTTTGTAAATGAAACCCATCAGTCTAACAGGGTTTCACACCAACCTGAACAATAGTTAACTATAGGAAGTGACATTACAAAATAGATATGTAGCCAGGCTTCCCTGTGTTTTTACTGTAAATAACTGAGTTGTGTTGTTTCCGTGGAAGCAAAACATAGTATTATGTTTCAGTTTAGAAATAAGGATTTAAAAACAGATTCCTACTCAAATGAATGTAGTTATTTTTGGCTCTTGGACCCATCTTTTCCTTGTTAAGACTTTTTCTCTTTCCAGCCTAGTGAGACTTGACCCCTCCCAACACAATTCTGCATTTTCCTCAGCAGCTGCTGTGAGCTTTTCAATGAGATTGACTTTGGCCTCTCATTTTCTTGATGCCAGATGGCACTGCAATCTTGAGTCCTATAAATGAAATGAAGTTTCTATTCCCGAACATGAGCAATAAAGGCATGCAAATAACTTGTGCATGGAATATTCACGGACTGATTTGAGATCTCTCACAGGGAAGAATAAGTGGATGTAGAGAATGCTGTGAGTTACAAACTATTATTCCCAGTGTCTCTACCTTGGACTTCAGGATTATTTTTCTCTCTCTGACAAACCCTTTATCCTTTTTCCTGCACAAACTCTCTCTAAAACCAAGGGTTTGAATTAGTAAGTTTTCAGAAAATAAGAAAACAAAATTTTCAATATAGACAAATAGCAATATTCCTGTTGAGATGTCAAATGTAGCTAATGAATTTAAGAACAACATACAATCAGGTAATTGAAGTGTCATTAAACATTTTCAAAATTTAGCTCCTACAAGTATATTCCACTTGTTTCAGGTAGATAAAATATTTTCTATTTGTGGTGTCTCAAATATTTTGTCTTTTGTTCATACCCTATTTTCTACCTGAAACAGAAATCCTATTTTTATCTTCCCTAATTTTTTTTCCTTTAGTTTCTACTATTTACCTTTTATGTATCAGTCATTATTTGCTTCCTTCAGGGAGTCTTCCCTGACCACTTAAATCTAAACTACAGGCTCATATATCCTCTGAAATCCTCCAGTACTGTGCACAATCCAAATCACAGCTTTTCTACTAAAGGAGAGGGAAAAAAAGTTTTTCTTTGTATCATTCTAGATTCTCCACTGAGACTGTAACAAAAAGTTAGAATAACAAAAGTTTACACATTAAGTTTTACATGATATGAGAGCCTTCATAATGAAATGAGAGGACCCAGAGGAACTTTAAACCTGAATGTTTTTATACAAGGTTTGATAAGAGTTGAAAGTCCTATAAAAATATGATAGGACAAAAGGTTAAGGGCTAAGTATAATAAACTAGAGGAAATTTAACAAGGCCTATTTTCATTCAGATTCCTTTTGGTGTCTCCCTCTGTCTTAGGAGACAAGAATGGTCCTTCCTCCAGGTATAGGGAGAGCAGATCTCACAGGACTGTCTTAGCACTTGCTTCACGAAGAAGGTTAGCAAGTCCTTTCAGTAACTTGTTTCTCAAATTCCTTCAGCTTAAAATAATATGCCAAGGTACCATATTTTGGGGTACTCTCCTGAGCCCTCTCACTATACACAATTTAATTGCCTATTAATTCATCTGAATTCCACTCCATTGATGTTAAATACAAAAGGAAAGCTGTTTTTTCATTTATCTGCTCATCCACTACAGGTAAAGTAGGTGCCATGTGATTGCCACTCAAAATTTGCATACATGCAGCAGTTTCCTTATACTCATCTACTCTTCCCCAAATTAAACACAATTTAGTATTTAAATAGTACCACTTCTAAGTCCAAATATATTATTAAACCCTTTACCACATTACAATTTCTCAGTTTCTTCTAATTACATAGAGATAAAAATGACATCAAGTCCTCTCCCTGTCCTATCTCATCTCTTTCTCCAAACCTCCATTTTACAACTCTATGAATAGGTGATTCTGAGTTTTTGTAATTTGTCAGTGTTGCGCCATGCTTCTTCTTGCCTCCTTACACTGGCAAATTTTCTTTTCTGCTGGTATGTCCTTTTCTTTCTATGTTCTGTGCACTTGAAATCTGTATTCACCCTTTAAGAATGAAGTCACTCATTTTACTCCAGAGACCAGTGTTCATATCTCATGGTATTTTAAGATATGAGTTGATCCTGATTACTTGTGGATTCAATATTTGCAAATCCACTTGCTAAAATTTATTTGTAACAGCAAAATCAGTGTTTGTGGTGCTTTCAGGGTCATTTGCAGACAAGTGAATATTGACAAAAACTTTAAGTCATTCTTTGAGAGTATGTTCCCAGCTAAGATCAAATAAGGTGATTGCCTCTTTATTTCAGCTTTATACTGTTAAAGTGTTCTGTTCATGGTGTATTTAATGCCACTCCAAGTCTGTGAATTGACTTAAGTTTGGAAGCTAGGTGGAAATCTGTTGCATTTTTGGCTTTTCCTCTTTTATAGCTCAAATAATACTCCAGTAGGCTTCCCATCTAGTTCTAGGTACCCTCTGATCAGTTAGCTACTATCATAGATCTCTGTGTGGTAAAACATTCTGATTACTAGTATATCCTCACTTTATGGTAAATCATACACCATGACTGTGGCAGTTAAGTTCTCACAAAAGCAAAACTATTCAAGCCATCACAAGCTGAAGAAGACAACATGATAAATCTTGAATCCGTGGTAATTGCACTGATATTATTAATTCAAACCAATCAGGTGTTATATTTTCCCTCCTTGCTATAACCACCTTAGACTCCCCTTCCAAACATGCAGTAATTTCAGAGATGGCCTACTATCTGTTTTAAGGGGTTCATCTAGGGGGATCCCTGGGTGGCTCAGTGGTTTAGCACCTGCCTTAGGCCCAGGGCATGATCCTGGAGTCCCAGGATCAGGTCCCACATTGGGCTTCCTGCATGGAGCCTGCTTCTCCCTCTGCCTGTGTCTCTGCCTCTCTCTCTCTCTCTCTCTCTCTCTCTCTCTCTCTCTCTGTCTTTCATGAATAAATAAATAAAATCTTTAAAAAAAGGATTCATCTGATAGATGAATCTCACAAAAGATAGTCTACATTTTAATTAATTAAAAGTCAATAATGAAGTGTAGATTCGTGACCCTCTCAGAAGCCTTTCTGGAATAATCTGTGATTGGCATAGGGCAGGAAGAGACTGAAGAAAGAGACAAGCCAATACAGGTTGGTAGGTGGTTATTTTATTTTATTTTAATTGTTTTATTATTTTTTGGTAGATGGTAATTTTATTAATAGTAATGATGATATTGTTGTTATAATCACATTGACTCATCAAATCTTAAAAGTTTACAAAAAGGCCCTAACTAGGCTCAGACACTTTTTTTTTAAATTTAAATTTTAGGGAGACAGAACATGAAGACTCCTAACTCTGGGAAACAAACTAGGGGTGGTGGAAGAGGAGGAGGGTGGGGGGTGGGGGTGAATAGGTGACGGGCACTGAGTGGGGCATTTGACGGGACGAGCACTGGGTGTTATTCTGTATGTTGGCAAATTGAACACCAATAAAAATAGATTTATTGTTAAAATAAATAAATAATACATTTTAGTTATTTTTTAAAAGATTTATTTATTTATTCATGAGAGACACACAGAGAGAGGCAGAGATATAGGCAGAGGGAGAAGCAGGCTCTCCACAGGGATCCCACTATGGGACTCAATCCCAGATCCCGAGATCATGCCCTGAGTCAAAAGCAGATGCTCAACCACTGAGCCACCCAGGCATCCCTAAATTTAAATTTTAGTTAGTTTATATGGAGTGCAATATTGGTTTCTGGAGTAGAATTCAGTGATTTATTACCTACATATAAAACCTAGTACTGGGATCCCTGGATAGCTCAGCGGTTTAGTGCCTACTTTCGGGCCAGGGCCTGATCCTGGAGTTCTGGGATCGAGTCCCATATCGGGCTCCCTGTATGGAGCCTGCTTCTCCCTCTGCCTGTGACAATAGTGCTATAAACATCAGGATGCATGTACCCCTTTGAATCAATATTTTTGTATCCTTTGGGTAAATATCTAGTAGTGCAATTGCTGGATCATAGGGTAGTTCTATTTTTAACTTTTTTGAGGAACCTCTAATCTGTTTCCTAGCATGGCTTCACCAGTTTGCATTCCCACCAACACCATAGGAGTGTTTTCCCTTCTCTGCATCCTCACTAGCACCTATTGTTTCTTGTGTCACTAAATTTAGCCATTCTGTCAGGTGTGAGGTATTATCTCATCATGGTTTTGATTTGTTTTTTTAAATATAAATTTATTTTTTATTGGTGTTCAATTTGCAAACATATAGAATAACACCCAGTGCTCATCCCATCAAGTGCGCCCCTTGGTGCCCATCACCCAGTCACCCCCACCCCCCGTCCACCTCCCATTTCACCCCCCCCAGTTTGTTTTTCAGAGTTACGAGTCTGTCATATTCTGTCTCCCTTTCTGATATTTCCCACTCATTTTTTCTCCTTTCCCCTTTATTCACTGTCACTATTTTTTATATTCCCCAAATGAATGAGACCATATAATGTTTGTCCTTCTCTGATTGACTTATTTCACTCAGCATAATACGCTCCAGTTCCATCCACGTCGAAGCAAATGGTGGGTATTTGTCGTTTCTAATGGCTGAGTAAAATCCCATTGTATACATAGACCACATCTTCTTTATCCATTCATCTTTCGATGGACACTGAGGCTCCTTCCACAGTTTGGCTATAGTGGACATTGCTGCTAGAAACATCGGGGTGCAGGTGTCCTGGCGTTTCATTGCATCTGTATCTTTGGGGTAAATCCCCAGGAGTGCAATTGCTGGGTGGTAGGGCAGATCTATTTTTCTCTTTGTGGAACCTCCACACAGTTTTCCAGGGTGGCTGCATCAGTTCACATTCCCACCAACAGTGCAGGAGGGGTCCCCTTTCTCTACATCCTCTCCAACATTTGTGGTTTCCTGCCTTGTTAATTTTCCCCATTCTCACTGGTGTGAGGTGGTATCTCATTGTGGTTTTGATTTGTATTTCCCTGATGGCAAGTGATGCAGAGCATTTTCTCATGTGCATGTTAGCCATGTCTATGTCTTCCTCTGTGAGATTTCTGTTCATGTTTTTGCCCATTTCATGATTGGATTGTTTCTTTGCTGTTGAGTTTAATAAGTTCTTTATAGATCTTGGATACTAGCCCTTTATCTGATAAAAAAGAAATAAAAGGCATTCAAATTGGCAAAGAAGAAGTCAAACTTTCCCTCTTCGCCTATGACATGATACTCTACATAGAAAACCCAAAAGACTCCACCCCAAGATTGCTAGAACTCATACAGAAATTTGCCAGTGTGGCAGGATACAAAATCAATGCCCAGAAGTCAATGGCATTTCTATACACTAAGAATGAGACTGAAGAAAGAGAAATGAAGGAGTCAATCCCATTTACAATTGCACCCAAAAGCATAAGATACCTAGGAATAAACCTAACCAAAGAGGTAAAGGATCTATATCCTAAAAACTACAGGGCACTTCTGAAATAAATTGAGGAAGACACAAAGAGATGGAAAAATATTCCATGCTCATGGATCGGAAGAATTAATATAGTGAAAATGTCAATGTTACCCAGGGCAATTTACACATTCAATGCAATCCCTATCAAAATACCATGGACTTTCTTCAGACTTGGAACAAATTTTTTTAAGATTTGTGTGGAATCAGAAAAGACCCCGAATAGCCAGGGGAATTTTAAAAAAGAAAACCATAGCTGGGGGCATCACAATGCCAGATTTCAGGTTGTACTACAAAGCTGTGGTCATCAAGACAGTGTGGTACTGGCACAAAAACAGACACATCGATCATGGAACAGAAATGAGAACCCAGAAGTGGACCCTCAACTTTATGGTCAACTAAAATTTGACAAAGGAGGAAAGACTATCCACTGGAAAAAAAGACAGTCTCTTCAATAAATGGTGCTGGGAAGATTGGACATCCACATGCAAAAGAATGAAACTAGACCACTCTCTTTCACCATGCACAAAGCTAAACTCAAAATGGATGAAAGATCTAAATGTGAGACAAGAATCCATCAAAATCCTAGAGGAGAACACAGGCAACACCCTTTTTGAACTTGGCCACAGTAACTTCTTGGAAGATACATCCATGAAGGCAAGAGAAACAAAAGCAAAAACGAACTATTGGGACTTCATCAAGATAAGAAGCTTTTGCACAGCAAAAGATACAGTCAACAAAACTAATAGGCAACCTACAGAATGGGAGAAGATATTTGCAAATGACGTATGGTTTTGATTTGTATTTCCCTGATGACGAGTGATGTTGAGCATCTTTTGCATGTGTTTGGGGTCAGTCACTGTTAAGATGAAGACATTTTCAGTATTATAGCATCAACTCAAGGCTCATGTCCTTGGAGCAAAAAGGGCAAGTGGAACCTGCACCCAGGGGGAGATTAGTGGGTCCAGCTTATGGGACAATCAGTTGTCATATCTTTTTTGATCACATTCCCCAACATTCCACCCTTTGTGACTGGCTCTTACAATATCATATGCCCCTCTTTTCTGCAATGGGCCTGAGTGGTCAGCAAAGGGTTTCATAGCATGGAGGTGGCTCTTGTGTTGGCTATCTGGCCACATTAGAGACAGATGTCACAACAGTAATATAGGCACATGCAAGAGAAAATTCAAATTAAGGCAATATATTCTTTTAAATTATTTATTTATTTGACACAGAGAGAGGGAGAGAGCACAAGCAGGGGAGGAGCAGAGAGAGAGGGAGAAGCAGGTTCCCTGCCAAGCAGGGATCCTGTCTTAGGGCTTGATCCCAACACCTCGGAATCATGACCTGAGCTGAAGGCTGACACCCAACCCACTGAGTAACCCAGGTGCCCCAAAACAATGATTTTTAAAATTAGTGAAAACTTTTTCTACCAAGAGATAGGATCCAACCATTAACTTTTTAAATCTTGCTGTGGGTTTTGGGTCACTCAGGACATTTACTTGTGTCCTCCTGTCATTTAATAAAGATGCTATATTAACAGACTCATCAGGTATGAGCATACATCATTCTGTATGGATAATAGTACAGGTGCCTTCTTGTGATGCATAATAATGTCTAATACCATCCTACTTAGGAGGACATAAGAGTCATTTCAGGGTTGAGTAGGACCAGGCTTTGTTGGTTATCATGCAGGGCTTGCTGGGTGAATTTAGTAAGGTATCCTGTTTGTGCTACAACATCTTCTTGGCCTATGGGGGGAACAAAGGCAGTGACCAAATGATCATACCTGTGAAAAACAATGTCTAAATGGCTGTGAGGAGAGGGAGGTAGGCAGCTTTAGGAACTTGCCTTGGTTATAAATGCCATACATATTGGCCAGGGGAAGAAGCATTATCAAACATGAGAAGATGAAATAGGGATGGGATATACCAGAGCAGAACCCCCAACTTCTCTCTTCTCTCAAGGTGGATGTTCCATTTCTGTGGATAGGTCTGCTGATAGCCTTATGCCTACCCTTATAAGTTAAGGACTTCTTGTCCCAAGCTACTTTCAGGATTTTCTCTTTATCTTGGAAATTTGCAAGTTTTGCTATAATATGTTGAGGTGACCTGTTTTCATTGGTTTTTAGGGAGGTTCTCTGTTCCTCTTGGACTTGAATGCCTGTTTCCTTCCCCAGATCAGGGAAGTTCTCAGCTATAATTTGTTCAAATAAACATTCTGCCTCTATATCCCACTCCTCATATTCTAGGATCCCTATAATACAGATATTATTTTGCTTTATGGAATTGCTAATTTATCTAAATCTTCCTTCATGATCTAATAGTTTTCATTCTCTCTTCTTTTCATCTTCCTTATTTTCCATCATCTTTCATGTTACTGATTCACATTTCTACTTTGTTCATGTTCATTTTCATTTTATGGCCTCCACCTGGGACTGCATAACAGATAGCTTTTTAAATTTTGGTATGACTAGATTTTAGTTCTTTTAGCTCTACAGTAAGGGCTTCTCTAGTGTCTTCTATGATTTTGCAAACCTAGCTAGTATATTTATAATCATTGTTTTTTAAATTCTAGTTCAGACATCTTACTTATAACTGTATTAATTAAATCCCTGGCAATTAGTACTACCTCCTGTTCCTTCTTTTGGTTTGAACTTCTTTGTCTTGTCATTTTGTCCAGAAGAGAAAAGAAGAAAAAAAGAGAATAAACAATGACAACAGAAAATAAAAACCCAACAAAAATCTATATATATCCTGGGTGTGTTTTGGTCTGCTTGTTAAAGGAAGTTAGATCACAAAATTAGAAAGGAAAACTTATATGTATAAAAATAGAATAAAGTGTCTTAACTACAGGAAATAAACAGAGTTGCTGGTGGGGCGATGGGATAACTAGGTGATGGGCATTAAGGAACATATTTGATGTAATGATGCAACTGAGGGATCACTAGATTCTACCTCTGAAACTAATAATATGTTATATGTTAATTAAATTGAATTTAAATAAAATACTAAGAAAGTAAAATACAATGAAAGGAAACAAAATAATATATATAACAAAATTAAAATTAAAAAACAATTAAAAAGAAGTAAAAAATAAGAAAGAAAACAAAAAATAATACAAAAAGAATAAAGAATAAAAATACAATGAATGCTATATACTGTTTTCCCCAAGAGCTGAAATTTTGCAGCTCTCTATGATCAGTAAACTTGGTCCAGTGAGTTGTTTGTGCTGGTCCTCTGGGGGAGGAGCCTCTTGCACTGATCCTCAGGTACACTTGCCCTAGTATAAATGTGCCTTTCATGCCCAGAGACAAGGCTCAGAATAAGGGGCTCTGGATTCCACTATGTGGCTCCGTTTTGCTCCTTGAAGGCTTTCAACACTGATGAGTGGGGTGAATATGACTATACCCGACTCTCTATCCCTGGAGCTGAGAATTCGTGTCCCCCACTCTTTAGTGAGCCATCACAGAAAAGCAATCAATCACTCGTCTCCCTGGTTTCCATACAAACTCTGTGTTCACCCACCCTGTGACTGAGTGTTTTTATTTCAGGCACATTACTGAGTTCCAAAACTCCAAATTTTATGGACTCCTGTGGCACAGACCTATGCTGTTCTGCTTTGGGGTGAAGGGGAGGTCTTGCCACACTTCTGCTTTTTCCAGACCCCTCCCAGGAAAGTGGTCACCCAACTGTGCAGTGGTTTGCAGTTTATGGCAACGCAGAACAGAAAGCTAGCACCTAGACTCCCTGTTTTCAGCTGGCTTCACTGCTGCTATGCCTAGGAATTCTGCCATACTCAGGCACCAGTGGTTCTTCTTGTTACCCCAAGGATCCTGAGACCACACTGTCATAGCTGGCATTTCCACCCTGCTTCAGCACCTGAGCACCTACTTATAAGCTAGGGATGTCCCCCACTGTAGCCAACTTCCAAAGTTCTGATTTTGCACTCCTCTGTTTGTAATACTTTGCAGAAACCTCCTTAAGAAGGCTCCCTTTTCTCCACCATATCCTCAGCTATATCACACTGGTTTCAAGTCTCCACACCTTCAACCTTCCAAACGGTCATGCTTCTCTACTTGTAGGCTTGCAGCTTTGGTTTTCTCAGTTCTCTGATTGATTTCTCAGGTGTTCAGAATTATTTGATAGTTATCTAGTTGTATTCAAGGGATGAAACAAACTTGGAGTTTGTCCCCCTACTCTTCTGCCATCTTAACTTCTCCCCTGTGACCAAAGTGGTTTTATCTGTGAACAATCTGTTCTGCTGTTTTATCATTTTATTTTTATTTTTATTAACCTTGTCACTTGTAGGTTATAGGGAAGATGAATCCTCTATTTAATATCAAGTTTCTGTGTTTGTTTTTTTCTCGGTATTACAGAGATTGACCTTTGAAATGTGACCACCCCAATTACTATCTATTCAATGGGAGTATCCATTCATAGTACTTAAATTTCTCCAATCCCCTAATGGTGGCAGCCTGGTTTGCATGACAGCAGGGGAAAGCTTGTGTTAGGCTAGATATGGTTCCCATACAAACCAAAGCATATTTAGAACCATCTCTCAGGGGAGGGGGCCAATATAATAAATTTTCTAATTCCTCACTGGTTGAGAAGTCTGATGAATGGCCCCAAATTCTTTTGGCAGTTGCTGTAGGTCTTTTTTTAGAACAGACATGACAGGCTATTACTGCACTAAGTCACTGTATTTTAAAGGAAATCTGACATCCTTGGCAATATGTCACTTCACCAGGGTATTTCTTTCTTTTTTTAATTTTTATTTATTTATGATAATCACACAGAGAGAGAGACAGAGAGAGAGGCAGAGACACAGGCAGAGGGAGAAGCAGGCTCCATGCACCGGGAGCCCGATGTGGGATTTGATCCCGGGTCTCCAGGATCGGGCCCTGGGCCAAAGGCAGGCGCTAAACCGCTGCGCCACCCAGGGATCCCCTCACCAGGGTGTTTCGATAGCCATTCTTTCTCTGTACTCAATCTGCTCTATCTACTGATGGGTCAGTAGCTAAGGCTTTTACCCAAGCTAAGGCATCAGTTTCCTCATAGACAGGTGGTGATAGTCCCTTGTTAGCTGTGACATGGAAAACAGTGAGGGCTGCCATAGACTCTTGCATATGGACCCAAATGTCTCTCTACATGTCTTGACCTCACATGGGCTTATTCATAATCATCCACCCCTTGGCCTTCTATTGTCTGAGCTGTAAGATTAATCCCTTTGGAGCATGACTGTGATTGCAAAGTGCTCATGAGTAATCACCAGACAGACTGCTCTGAGCTCAGCTCATTGGCTGCTGCATTATCTGACATGTGAGAGGCCCTACCTGGAGGAGAGTTGTGTCCACTGCTAGGAGCTGTTGCTCTAAGGGGACAAAATCTGTCCCCTTTCAGAACTGGGACTAGAATGCTAAGGGCATTCTTCTGCTGTTTCTGCTATAGTGCCTATTCATAATTTTTAGTCAAAGACCTCTTTAACTAAATTAACTAAATTGTTAGATACTTGTGAGATATCCAGACCTTTCATCTGCTTCACTAGTATTTTTGCCTTTTCAAAGATGGCTTGCTTCTCTGATCCCCAGTCCCATATACGTCCTTGTTAGAGAGCAAGAAATTTCTCTCCTTTCAAGGGACTGGACTAAGAATCAAATTTATAGGAGATAGATTAAGAGGAGAAAATAAAATTTAAGAGGCATATGGAGAATCCACATAGACATGGAAATTCCAAAGACAGTCAGGCAAACTGATGTATATATGTCTTTCTGACCTAAGGAGATGAGAGTTGGGGTCTGGTATTTCAGAGGAAAGGAATGCATTATGGAACAGATGTTTTGGTAATCATATGTTTGCTCTAACATACAGATGGGTCATTCAGATAAAATTTATCTGTTAAGAACCCTATTCTGGGAAAGACCCTCAGTTTAGATTCCACGGTGTGATTAAGGGAGAGACAAAAGTTTCTCTTGAGCCCACAGGATCTCAAGTGCCTTCAGTTCAAGATAATCCACATGCCAAAGAGACACATTCTGGGGAAGGGTCCTATCCTGATCCCCCTTCAGTTTCACTGCCGGAAACTTCTTTGAGAATTTCACATATTAGTAGATGAGCTGGTAGGTTCTTTTATCTCATCAATCCAGTTTCTTAGTCCTGACAATACAATAGATCAGTTTAGTCGAAGTCACTTCAGGAGGCAGTGATGTAGGCATATTTCCAAAGTCAGGCCTGTGATTCAAGAAATCAGGTATTTGCAAATATCTTCTCCCATTCTGTAGGTTGTCTTTGAGTTTTGTTGACTGTATCCTTTGCTGTGCAAAAGCTTCTTATCTTGATGAAGTCCCAATAGTTCATTTTTGCTTTTGTTTCTTTTGCTTTCATGGATGTATCTTGCAAGAAGTTACTGTGGCCAAGTTCAAAAAGGGTGTTGCCTGTGTTCTCCTCTAGGATTTTGATGGAGTCTTGTCTCACATTTAAATCTTTCATCCATTTTGAGTTTATCTTTGTGTATGGTGTAAGAGATTATTTGCAAATAACATATCAGATAAAGGGCTAGTTTCCAAGATCTATAAAGAACTTATTAAACTCAACAGCAAAGAAACAAACAATCCAATCATGAAATGGGCAAAAGACATGAAGAGAAATCTCACAGAGGAAGACATAGACATGGCCAACATACACATGAGAAAATGCTCTGCATCACTTGCCATCAGGGAAATACAAATCAAAACCACAATGAGATACCACCTCACACCAGTGAGAATGGGGAAAATTAACAAGGCAGGAAACCACAAATGTTGGAGAGGATGCGGAGAAAAGGGAACCCTCTTACACTGTTGGTGGGAATGTGAACTGGTGCAGCCACTCTGGAAAACTGTGTGGAGGTTCCTCAAAGAGTTAAAAATAGACCTGCCCTACGACCCAGCAATTGCACTGTTAGGGATTTACCCCAAAGATTCAGATGCAATGAAACGCCGGGACACCTGCACCCCGATGTTTCTAGCAGCCATGTCCACAATAGCCAAACTCTGGAAGGAGCCTCGGTGCCCATCGAAAGATGAATGGATAAAGAAGATGTGGTTTGTGTATACAATGGAATATTACTCAGCCATTAGAAACGACAACTACCCACCATTTGCTTCAACGTGGATGGAACTGGAGGGTATTATGCTGAGTGAAGTAAGTCAATCGGAGGACAAACAGTGTATGTTCTCATTCATTTGGGGAATATGAATAATAGTGAAGGGGAATATAAGGGAAGGGAGAAGAAATGGGTAAGAAATATCAGAAAGGGAGACAGAACATAAAGACTCCTAACTCTGGGAAATGAACTAGGGGTGGTGGAAGGGGAGGAGGGCGGGGGGTGGGGGTGAATGGGTGACGGGCACGGAGGGGGACACTTGACTGAATGAGCACTGGGTGTTATTCTGTATGTTGGTAAATTGAACACCAATAAAAATTAATTTAATAAAAAAAAAGAAATCAGGTATTAAGGAGGAATTTCTATGGAAACAAACGAACAAAAAAAAACTGGTGGTTAATGATTGGGTCAAATGTTAAGCCAGTTTCTGGGTCCTAATGCTGCTGGTTACAAAGACTTAAGGATGTCAGTCTTGTAGCATCTTCAGATAGTATGATGGCAAGTAATGGGAATCTGACAGATTTTCCTGTTTTTTTTTTTTTTTTTTTTTTTGCCAAGTGTTCTCAAATGTCTCTGATGATCTTTTGAGTGGACCATAGAAAAGGTTCAAAGATTGTCTATGCATGAGCTATTATAGCAATTTCTTTACAGAAAGTCATTTGTATTTAATTTGCAAGGCTTCAGGAATAAGGGCAGTTTAAATTCTCAAATGATTTCAAGTCAGAAAGGTGGGAACAAAATCAAAATGTTAGACTGGACATTTGTAGCCAGGTATTGGAGAACATTAAAAGAACCTAGGAACTAGTCCAGTTTATAATGAATAGTGTTAAAATCTAATATCTAAAAATATGTTACTGAAACATATTTTCTCTCTATAATCACCCTAATTTTTACCAAAGATAGCCAACATAATTCTAATTTCTTTTATAAAATAGGTATGATTTCAAAAAAATAAATAACTTGACCTGATTATTTAAATAAGCAGAGAGAGAATACTGACTCTACATAGCCTCTTTAAACATTGCTGGATCTTTTCATAAGGAATTTCTAGATAGAACTATTTTTCTAAGATCTTATTTATTTATTCATGAGAAACAGAGAGAGGCAAACACATAAGCAGAGCCTGATGCAGAACTTGATCCCAGGACCCCAGGATCACAACCTGAGCCAAAGGCAGACTCTCAACCACTGAGCCACCCAGGCAACCCTAGATTGAACATTTTTTGGTATATTTTTTTATTGGAGTTCAATTTGCCACCATATACTATATCACCCAGTGCTCATGCCATCAAGTGCCCCCCTAGTGCCCGTCACCCAGTCACCCCATCCACCCCCTCCCCTTCCACTACCCCTTGTTAGTTTCCCAGAGTTAGGAGTCTCTCATGTTCTGTCACCCTCTCTGATTATTCCCACTCATTTTCTCTCCTTTCCCCTATAATCCCTTTCACTATTTTTTTATATTCCCCATATGAATGATACCATATAATGTTTGTCCTTCTCAGATTGACTTACTTCTCTCAGCATAATACCCTCCAGTTCTATCCACGTTGAAGCAAAGGATGAGTATTCGTCGTTTCTAATGGTTGAGTAAAATCCCATTGTATATATAGACCACATCTTCTTTATCCATTCATATTTCAATGGACACCGAGACTCCTTCCACAGTTTGGCTATTATGGACATTGTGGCTTATAAACATTGGGGTGCAGATGTCTCGGCTTTTCAGTGCATCTGTATCTTTGGGGTAAATCCCCAGCAGTGCAATTGCTGGGTCGTAGGATAGCTCTATTTTAAAATCTTTGAGGAACCTCTACACAGTTTTCTGGAGTGGCAGTACCAGTTCACATTTCCACCAACCAGTGCAAGAGGGTTCCCTTTTCTTCACATCTTCTCCAACATTTGTTGTTTCCTGTCTTGTTAATTTTCACCATTCTCACTGGTGTCATGTGGTATCTCATTGTAGGAATAGAGGGAACATTCTCAGCATCTTAAAAGCCACCTACAAAAAGCCCACAGCAAATATCATTCTCAATGGGGAAACACTGGGAGCCTTTACCCTAAGATCAGGAACATGACAGGGATGTCCACTCTCACCACTGCTATTCAACATTGTACTAGAAGTCCTAGCCTCAGCAATCAGGCAACAAAAAAGAAATAAAAAAACTTTCTAATTGACAAAGAAGAAGTAAAACTCTCTCTCTTTACATATGACATGATACTGTACATAGAATATCAAAAAGTCTCCACCCCAAGATTGCTAGAACTCATATAGCAATTTGGCAGTGTGGCAGGATACAAAATCAATGCCCAGAAATCAGTGGCATTTCTCTACACTAACAATGAGACTGAAGACAGAGAAATTAAGGAGTCAATCCCATTTAGAATTCCACCCAAAAGCATAGGATACCTAGGAATAAACCTAACCAAAGAGGTAAAGGATCTATACCCTAAAAACTACAGAACACTTCTGAAAGAAATCGAAGAAGACACAAAGAGAAGGAAAAATATTCCATGCTCATGGACTGGAAGAATTAATGTTGTGAAAATGTCTATGCTACCCAGGGCAATTTACACGTTTAATGCAATCCCTATCAAAATACCATGGACTTTCTTCAGAGAGTTGGAACAAATCTCCTTAAGATTTGTGTGGAATCAGAAAAGACCCCGAATAGCCAGGGGAGTATTGAAAAAGAAAACCAGAGCTGGGCACATCACAATGCCTGGTTTCAAGTTGTACTAGAAAACTGTGATCATCAAGACACTGTGGTACTGGCACAAAAACAGACACATAGATCAATGGAACAGAATAGAGAATCCAGAAGTGGACCCTCAACTCTATGGTCAACTAATATTCGACAAAGGAGGAAAGACTATCCACTGGAAAAGGACAGTCTCTTCAACAAATGGTGCTGGGAAAATTGGACATCCACATGCAAAAGAATGAAACTAGACCACTCTCTTCACCATATACAAAGATAAACTCAAAATGGATGAAAGATCTAAATGTGAGACAAGATTCCATCAAAATCCTAGAGGAGAACACAGGCAACACTCTTTTTTGAACTTGGCCACAGCAACTTCTTGTAAGATATATCTATGCAAGGGAAACAGAAGAAAAAATGAACTATTGGGAATTAATCAAGACTATAAGCTTCTGAACATCAAAAGAAATAGTGAAGAAAACTAAAAGACAACCTACAGAATGGGAGAATATATTTGCAAATGACGTATCAGATAAAGGGCTTGTATCCAAGATCTATAAAGGACTTATTAAATGCAACAGCACAGAAACAATCGAATCATAAAATGGGCAAAAGACATGAACAGAAATTTCACCAAAGAAGAACTACACATGGCCAACAACTGGCCAGATCTTAATGCATGGCATCTTGTGCCTTCCTAGCTTTGCAAAATAGCACACTAGGATCTTTAAATTTTTATCCTACTCTGCTATCTTGTCTGCCAGCCCCTAAGCATCAGGCTAGTGGGCACTCTCATGTCCTTTTTCTAACATTAGCTCATTTTTTAACATCTAGACATGAGCTTCAACCTCCAGCCTGATATTGGTGGTCAGCTGAACTGCCCTTGGTAGTGGCCAGCCCACTGCAATACCATGTTTTCCTTCTTTGCTGCAGTGTGCAATTTACAGTTCCTCCAACTAGCACATTAGACTGTCTCACATTGCCCAGGTGTCCCTGTACTTATGCAGCAGTCTTCAAGCATCTGACATAGGGGCCTCTTCTTCCCAAACAGAGATCTATGGCCAACTCAGATTTCTCCCATGGATACCTCATTCCCAAGGCCTATTTCTTTGGTCTCCTATTTCTATGGGCTCAGCAATTATAGGCTCACAAGTCCCTCAGGAGCATTTCTGGTCTAATCTAAAACTGGACCCCATACAGAGGGCAGTGAGACTGAAGAAAGAGGCAGGTCACTCTAGGTTGGTAAGTAGCAAATTTATTTTATTTTATTATTTTATTTTTAAAGATTTTATTCACTTATCTGAAAAAGAATGATAGAGAGCACACAAGCGGGGGAGAGACAGAGGGAGAGGGAAAAGAAGAAGAAGACTCTCCGCTGAGCAGGGACCCCAATGTGGGGCTCCATCCCAGGACCCTGGGATTATGACCTGAGCCAAAGCCGACACTTAACTGACTGAGCCATCCAGGAGCACACTGGTAAATGAAAATTTTAATAATCTCAAAGGAAACCTACATATAAGGCTTTTCTTAGGTGACAGCAAGATGAATGGATCCCTGCACTGACTCACCAAATCTTAAAAGTTTTTAAAGAGGCCTTATCTAGTCTCAATCACATAAAATGTGCAGATAATTCAACATCACATCAATCTTAACACTATGTCTTGGAGAAACCACTGGGAGTGTGAAAGGCAAGTGGAAATCACATTCAATGATGGAGGAGGGTGATGGGGAGGAGACTGAGTGGGTGCAAATCATAGGTCAATCAGTGGTCATGTCTTTTTTGATCATGTTCCCTAATATAAGGGAACATGATCAAATTATGATTATGTCTGCAGTAGTTCTTCGCTTTTGTCCTCTAACATAACATAATCACAGTAGTGATATCCCTTACCATATTCCGTTGGCAGGTTCCACCCACACTCAAGGGGATGAAATTGCATAAAGGTGTGATTAATTATGGGTCACTTTAAAATGTTTTGCCCATAGGCACCACACTTCAGGTACCAACTGCTTCATTGCGAGCACACGCATTCTCTCATCAGACCAGCTGGTGATTTCATGCTCTGTCTGGTTTTCCCTTTTCCAACATAGGTTATGGCTCTTTTCTTTTTTAATTTATTTTTTATTGGTGTTCAATTTGCCAACATAGAGAATAACACCCAGTGCTCACCCCTTCAAGTGCCCCACTCAGTGCCTGTCACCCAGTCACCCCCACCCCCGCCCACCTCCTCTTCCACCACCCCTAGTTTGTTTCCCAGAGTTACGAGTCTCTCATGTTCTGTCTCCCTTTCTGATATTTCCCACTCATTTTTTCTCCTTTCCCCTTTATTCCCTGTCACTATTTTTTATATTTCCCAAATGAATGAGACCATATGTTTGTCCTTCTCCGATTGACTTACTTCACTCAGCATAATACCCTCCAGTTCCATCCTCGTTGAAGCAAATGGTGGGTATTTGTCATTTCTAATGCCTGAGTAATATTCCATTGTATACACAAACCACATCCTCTTTATCCATTCATCTTTCGATGGACACCGAAGCTCCTTCCACATTTCAGCTATTGTGGACATTGCTGCTATAAACATCAGGGTGCAGGTGTCCTGGCATTTCATTGCATCTGTATCTTTGGGGTAAATCCCCAGGAGTGCAATTGCTGGGTCGTAGGGCACATCTATTTTTAACTCTTTGAGGAACCTCCACAGATTTTCCAGAGTGGCTGCACCAGTTCACATTCCCACCAACAGTGCAGGAGGGTTCCCCTTTCTCCACATTCTCTCCAACATTTGTGGTTTCCTGCCTTGATAATTTTCCTCATTCTCACTGGTGTGAGGTGGTATCTCATTGTAGTTTTGATTTGTATTTCCCTGATGGCAATTGATGCAGAGCATTTTCTCATGTGCTTGTTAGCCATGTCTATGTCTTCCTCTGTGAGATTTCTGTCCAAGATTGCTACAACTCATACAGCAATTTGGCAGTGTGGCAGTATACAAAATCAATGCCCAGAAGTCAGTGGCATTTCTATACACTAACAATGAGACTGGAGAAAGAGATATTAAGGAGTCAATCCCATTTAGAATTCCACCCAAAAGTATAAGATACCTAGGAATAAACCTAACCAAAGAGGTAAAGGATCTATACCCTAAAAACTACAGAACACTTCTGAAAGAAAATGAGGAAGACACAAAGAGATGGAAAAATATTCCCATGCTCATGGATTGGAAGAATTAATATTGTGAAAATGTCAATGTTACCTAGGTCAATTTACATGGTTATGGTGCTGTTCTGCTAAGGATATACCTAGAAAGAACTCGTGTATTCTGTGTGCGTTTATTATGTACTTAGCTTCCATGTAAGTAGAATTGAACATAAACAATTTATAGTTGAATTCATTATTATTATGACCATCATAATTAATTATTGAAGTCTTATATGAGAAAAATATTTTTTAAAGATTTTATTTATTTATTCATGAGAGACACACAGAGAGGCAGAGGGAAAAGGAGGCTCCCTGCGGGGAGACCAATGAGAGATTTGATCCCAGGACCCTGAGATCATGACCTGAGCCAAAGGCAGAATCTCAACCACTGAGCCACCCAGGTGCCCCCCCCTTCCCACCAAAAGACTGTAATACCAACATTTTACATCTTTGGCTTTGGAAAACCTGGTGCTCATATTTTCCTTTCCACTGGCATCTCAGTGACTAGATGGGAATTCTTCAAATATAGAATTTGTCTTTTGCTATGCCTCGTCTTGTCTTATGGCTGTATTGGAGCAGGGTATATTCAGGTGGGGCCAATAGTTATGTGAATTGCTTCAATGTTGTGTTCCAAAGGATAAATTGCTATAGGACAGGAAGATGATGCAAAGAGTAATACAGAGAGAGTACATTTGTAAAGGCAAATATTTTCTTTTTTGAAAAGATTTTATTTATTTATTCATGAAAGACACAGAGAAAGAGGCAGAGACATAGGCAGAAGGAGAAGCAGGATCCTCTCTGGGAGACCAATGGGGGACTCAATCCCTGGACCCTGGGATCCTGACCTGAGACTAAGGCAGATGCTCAACTGTTGAGCCACCCAGGCATCCCAAAGCAACTATTTCCATAGTGTTCTTACTATATAATGCTCCAGAAAATGTTCATGTTTTAGATTTCTTAATATATTTGATTCCCAAAAGATTCAATGAAGTGATCATTTTTATTATTGACATGCAACAGATGAGGAAATGAAGCATCAGTAGTGAGATGGAGTTAAAGAGGTACCCCAAATTCTTAGGTCTAGTAAGTGTGGGCCAGGAAGATTATAGAATGAACTAATTGGGTGTATTTACCTCCATAGTTTCAACAATGGCTATAATATAACTACAACTAAAGCAGCACTGGAGTTAAGGCATTGCCTGCCTCTCTTTGCAGAAGAAGTTAGTTGACCTATGGGAAGCCTTAGTCCAAAGATAGTGTTAGGAAAGGAAAATGCTAGTAATACCACCTCCCTGGTGGGCAGGAGTACAATAAGACAACAGTAAGACAATTGTTCCAATGAGATGTTGGAAATAGGTGGAAGTCTCTTAGGAGGGTTTTCCTTCCAGAAGAAGGCAAAATTGCATAGAGAGAAAGTTTTTGATGTTTGTTCTTCACACTGTCATTTTATTCCAGACTACAAGAGAACAAAGGTCTCTATTTACCACTACCATCTTACAATGTGACTATAGAAGGACAAGGATGAGGAACTAGACATTGAGACTGAAGGAATATAATCTAAAAATAGAATGTGTCCTTGATAGTATTGCTGAGCCATCTTTTCAGTCCTTTCCTGTTTCTCCTAGGATTGCTTGTTGCGTGTGACTGAGTCCACTCCCTGTTAAGATAAATCAGATAGGTGTTGTTTCTCACAGAAAAGCATAATTGAAAAAAGTGAAATAAAGTTTATTTCCCTGAATGATGTGCTCAGAAAATACCCAGTCCCTTCATAAATGAAGAATACATTCCAGTAGTGTAAATGTGAAAAAGAAAGCAGACATTACGTAGGAAGTTTTTTCATAGAAAATGGCAAAGCTGAATAAGATGTCATTTGCTTTATCCTCTTCATACATTGTATTTATCCCTGACAGCATGAAAATCAGATCCAACTTACTACCAATGAAACAACAACATGAGGATGAAGGGCTACACATTAAGTTTGGAGAAAATGGAACCTAGAAGGAGACTCGCTCCTTGTTGGCATGGTCCATCTACCATCCCAGCTCTTGTCTGCCTAGCTAAAGATTTCATATTGTCCTGATAAAGATTAGATTATCATTTTTTAAAAACTTAAGTTCCTGTTAGATAACAGTGTAATATTACTTTCAGGTGTACAGTTTAGTGATTCAACACTTATATACAACACCAGGTGCTGCTCATCACAACAATTACATTCCTTCATCCTCATCACCTACTTAACCCATCCACTCATCCACCTCCCCTCTGGTAGCCATCAGTTCTCTACGGTTAAGAATCTGTTTCTTGGTTTGCCTCTCTCCTTACCCCCCCCCATACCTGTTTGTTTTTTTTTCTTTTTAAAAAATGTTATTTATTTATTTGAGAGAAGAGAGAGAGAGAATTGGGGAGGGGCAAAGCGAGAGGAACAAGCAGACTCTCCGCTAAACATGGAGCTCCACTTGGGGTTCGATCCCAGGACTCCTTCAGATTAAGATCTGAAGTCAAATGCTTAACTGACTGAGCCAGTCAGGTTTCCCTTGTTCTGTTTCTTAAATTCCACGTATGAATGAAATTTGTCTTTTTCTGACTGACTTATTTCGCTTAGCATATACTCTCTACCTCTATCCACATGTTGCAAAGGGCAATATTTCATTTTCATCATGTTTTAGAATAAAAAGGTTTTATTTTTTCATAGTTGAATGCGTTTCTGGTCTTTGCTGCTTAACTCATACAGCAAATAAATTTTTTTGTTTCAGTTTAGACAGATGTCTCAGTATTTCATGTGTGATGGCAGAGGAGCTTATATTTTTCTCTCATTTGGTTTAACTCTTAGATTTCTTCCTCACATTTGGTTGTCTAAATAAGGGGCTTTGGTTCTTTTTTCTTGCTTAAGAAAAGGCTTACCAGGAAGCCATTTGTTTCAGTTGATGAAGCCTCAACTTTTGGGGAGAAACCAATGCTCACAGATGTCCTCTGGCATTCATTTAGTTTATTTATTGTTGTAGCGTTTGGTATACCTGAATAAAACTAGCAGTGTTATAACTGAAAATCAGAAATGACAATTTATCTCTGCATGCAGGACTTTGGGTGGGCAATCTTTATCTGCAAAACTACAGAAAATTCATTAGACTCCTGCGAAATCTGACCAATTAATCAATAATTATAATACCATCTTGCAATTAGATTTGTTTTGTGAAATGGAGATATTTGGAAATTGAGTCTTTAAGATTTTATTTGCATCTTTTTTGTGTATTTGAATGTGTGTCCATGTAAGCTGTAAATGTATATATATTTTCTCCAACTCCAGATGGTATGGCTAAAATTGACTTATAAAAGAGTTCTATTTAGTTGGTTTAAAGGTAAGGTCTTATAAGAACTGGGCACTCTGAGACTCAAATAGAAATCCAAATATTTTACAAGTTTATGTGATCTTAGAAAATATTCAATATTAAAGCTAATTTAAGATTGTTTTAATTAAGTAGACATGTCTTTAGAATTATCAGCATTAATTGGAAAATTTTTATTCTGCCTGTGTTTACCAAAAGGCAAAAAGTTCATGTTGTGCTTATTGTAAAATTTGTCAGAATAGAGTAGGCAGGGCAAGATGGTGGAAGAGTAGGGTCCCCAAGTCACCTGTCCCCACCAACTTACCAAGATAACTTTCAAATCATCTTGAAAACCTACAAATTTGGCCTGAGATTTAATTTTTTTAAATTTATTTATGATAGTCACACAGAGAGAGAGAGAGAGGCAGAGACACAGGCAGAGGGAGAAGCAGGCCCCATGCACCGGGAGCCCGACGTGGGACTCGATCCTGGGTCTCCAGGATCGCGCCCTGGGCCAAATGCAGGCGCTAAACCGCTGCGCCACCCAGGGATCCCCTGGCCTGAGATTTAAAGAGAGAACAGCTAGAAGGCTACAGTGAGAAGAGTTAGTGCTTTTATCAAGGTAGGAAGATGGAAAAAAAAATAAAAACTCTTTGAGGAACCTCCACAGATTTTCCAGAGTGGCTGCACCAGTTCACATTCCCACCAACAGTGTAAGAGGATTCCCTTTTCCCCGCATCCTCTCCAACATTTGTTGTTTCCTGAACATGGCGCTTTCTGCAACTGATAGATATTCAAAGCACAACATCTCCAAAGACACAAGAGCTTTAAATGATACTGGACCAGATGGATTTCACAGATATTTACAGAACTTTACATCCAAACGCAATTGAATACACATTCTTCTTAAGTGTACATGGTACTTTCTCCAGAATAGACCACATATTGGGTCACAAATCAGGTCTTAACTGATACCAAAATTGGGGTTGTCCCCTGCATATTTTCAGACCAGAACACTTTGAAACTAGAACTCAGTCACAAGAAGAAATTTGTAAGGATCTCAAACACATGGAGGTTAAAGACCATCCTGCTAAAAGATGAAGTGTCAACCAGGAAATCAGAGAAGAATTAAAGAGATTCCTGGAAACTAATGAGAATGGAGGCACAACTGTTCAAATTCTTTGGGATACAGCAAAAGCAGACCTGAGGGGGAAATACACCACAATACAAGCATCCATAAAAAAACTGGAATAACTCAAATACACAAGCTAACCATGCACGTAAAGGAGCTGGAGAAGGAAAAGCAAATAAAACCTTCACCCAGCAGAAGAAGAGAGTTAAAAAAGATTCAAGCAGAACTCAATGAAATAGAGATCAGAGGAACTGTGGGACAGATCAACAAAACCAGGAGTTGGTTCTTTGAAAGAATTAATAAGATAGAAAAACCATTAGCCAGCCTTATTAAAAAGAAGAGAGAAAAGACTCAAATTAATAAAATCATGAATACAAAAGGAGAGATCACCAAAAATACCAAGGAAATACAGACAATTTTAAAAACTTATTATGAGCAGCTATATGCTTATAATAAATTAGGCATCTAAAGAAATGGATGCATTTCTGGAAAACCACAAACTACCAAAACTGGATCAAGAAGAAATAGAAAACCTGAACAGGCTGATAACCAGGGAGGAAATGAAGAAGTCATCAAAAATCTCCCAAGATACAAAATCCAGGGCCAGATGGCTTCCCAGGGGAATTCTATCAAACATTTAAAGAAGAAACAATTCTTATCTACTAAAGCTGTTCTGAAAGATAGAAAGAGATAGAATGCTTCTAAACTTGTTCTATGAGGCCAGCATCACCTTAATTCCAAAACCAGACAAAGACCTCACCAAAAAGAATTATAGACCAATATCACAGATGCAAAAATTCTCAACAAGATACTAGCCAATAGGATCCAACAGTACATTAAGAAGATTATTCATCATGACCAACAGGATTTATCCCCAGAATTCAAGTCTGGTTCAACACTCATAAAGCAATCAACATGATAGATCATATCAACAAGAGGAAAAACAAGAACTCTTTGATCCTCTAATTAGGTGCAGAGAAAGCATTTGGCAAAATACAGCATCCATTCCTGATCAAAACTTTTCAGGGTATAGAGATAGAGGGAACTTTCGTCAGCATCTTAAAAGCCATCTATGAAAAGCCCACAGCAAATATAATTCTCAATGGGGAAACACTAGAAGCCTTCCCCTAAAATCAGGAACATGACAGGAATGTCCACTCTCACCACCGCTATTCAACATTGTACTAAAAGTCATAGCTTCAGGATTCAGGCAACAAAAAGAAATAAAAGGCATTAAAATTGGCAAAGAAGAAGTCAAACTCTCCCTCTTTGCAGATGACATGATACCGTACATAGAAAACCCAAAAGACTCCACCCCAAGATTGCTAGAACTCATATAGCAATTCGGCAGTGTGGTAGGATACAAAATCAGTGCCCAGAAATCAGTGGCATTTCTATACACTAACAATGAGACTGAAGACAGAGATATTAAGGAGTCCATCCCATTTACAATTGCACCCAATAGCTTCAGATACCTAGGAATAAACCTAACCAAAGAGGTAAAGGACCTATACCCTAAAAATTGCAGAACACTTCTGAAATAATTTGAGGAAGACACAAAGAGATGGAAAAATATCCCATGCTCATGGATTAGAAGAATTAATATTGTGAAAAATGTCAGTGTTACCCAGGGCAACTGACACATTTAATGCAATCCTTATCAAAATACCATGGACTTTCTTCAGAGAGTTGGAACAAATTTATTGAATAGACTAGACTGCCTTTTTCTAGTGGATAGTCTTTCCAGCTTTGTTGAATATTAGTTGACCATAAAGTTGAGGGTCCACTTCTGGATTCTCTATTCTGTTCCATTGATCTATATGTCTGTTTTTGTGCCAGTATGGTCAACTAATATTCGACAAATCAAAGTCTCAGAAAGACTATCTACTGGAAAAAAGACAGTCTCTTCAATCAGTGGTGCTGGGAAAATTGGACATCCACATGCAGAAAAATGAAACTAGATTATTCCCTTACACCACACACATAGATAAACTCAAAATGGATAAATGATCTTAATGTGAGACAAGATTCCATCAAAATCCTAGAGGAGACCATAGGCAAAATCCTTTTTGAACTTGGTCACTGCAACTTCTTGCAAGATACATCCATGAAGGCAAGGTAATCAAAAGCAAAAATGAATATTGGGTCTTTATCAAGATAAAAAGCTTCTGTATATCAAAAGAAACAGTCAAGAAAACCAAAAGACAACCAACAGAATGGGAGAAGATATTTGCAAATGACCTATCAGATAAAGCACTAGTATCCAAGATCTATAAGGAACTTAATAAACTCAACAGCAAAGAAACAAAAAATCCAATCATGAAATGGGCAAAAGACATGAACAGAAATCTCACAGAGGAAGACATAGACATGGCCAACAAGCACATGAGAAAATGCTCCACATCACTGGCCATCAGGGAAATACAAATCAAAACCACAATGAGATACCACCGCACACCATTTGAGAATGGTGAAAATTCACAAGGCAGGAAACAACAAATGTTGGAGAGGATGTGGAGAAAGGGGAACCCTCTTGCATTGTTGGTGGCAATATGAACTGATGTAGCCTTCTGGAAAACTGTGTGGAGGTTCTTTCAAAGAGTTAAAAAAAGATGTGCCCTACGACCCAGCAATTGCACTGCTGGGGATTTACCCCAAAGATACAGATGCAGTGAAATGCTGGGAGACCTACACACCAATGTTTATAGCAGCAATGTCTACATTAGCCGAAATGTGGAAGGAGCCTCGGTGTCCACAGAGAGATGAATGGATAAAGAAGATGTGGTCTATGTATACAATGGAATATTACTCAGCCATTAGAAATGACAAATACCTACCATTTGCTTCAATGTGGATGAAGCTGGTGAGTATTATGCTGAGTGAAATAAGTCAATTAGAGAAGGACAAAATTATATGGTTTCATTCATTTGGGGAATATAAAAATTCGTGAAAGGGAATAAAGGGGAAAGGAGAGAATATGAGTGGAAATATCAGTGAGGGTGACAAAACATGGGGGACACCTAACTCTGGGAAGCAACCAGGGGTAGTCGACGGGGAGGTGGGTGGGGGGTTGGGGTGACTAGGTGATGGGTACTGAGGAGGGCACTTGGCGGGATGAGCACTGGGTGTTATGCTATATGTTCGCAAAATGAACTCAAATAAGAAAAGTTAAACAAAAATTTATCAGAATAAAAAGACATTAGAATTTTATCTAAGGCCTCATGAAGTGTTAATGGTAATCTAAGAATACACAAATTTAAATTTTATTTTATTTTAATTTTTTAAAAATATATTATTTATTTGATAATGAGAGCACACAAGAGGGGGAGCAGGAAAGAGAAAAGCAAGCTCCTTGCTCATCCTGTGGGGATCTATCCTAGGAAGCTGAGATTGAGACCTGAGCTGAAGGCAGATGCTTAACTGATTGAGCTACCCAGGTGCCCCTCAAATTTAAATTTTAATAACTGTAATTAAGACTACTGTAAATTATAAGGGAAACATCTCTGCATGCAAGGGAATTGAGACCAGTTATTTAAAAAAGGAAAATGGGTTCACTGGATAGTGCAGTCGATTGAGTCCATCTCTTCCTTTCTGTTCATGTTGCAATGTTAGAGTTGTGAGATTGAGCCCCAGGTTAGCTCTGTACTCAGCAAGAAAACTGTTTGAGATTCTCTCTGTCTCCCTCTATCCTTGCCTCCTACTGTGTGCTCTGTCTCTTGAATATATAAATCTAAAAAAAATAAATAAAGAGGAAAAATATAGGAAAAAATCTAAATGAATGTTGAAAGGAAAGTTGTAGAAGTCCTGTAAGAAAGGAATCTTTGAAAAGGAATTTTTGTACATGGCTGTGACTAAAAGTATGGAGATCAGTGTGTAAAGTTAGGGGGTGATCAACATCTGGGGTGGAGAAGGGAGAATAAGAGAGGAAAACTAGGCAGAAATTGATCAATGATACAATATCAACAGAAACCTTAATTGATTCTCTGAAGAGATACAAAAATGGATTACCCTTTGGAACCATTTTAAATTGAAGCAAATGGCTGGACTTCTACAACGGTCCCTCAATGGGACCATCTGAGAAGAGGGCATGACAGTGGCAAAGCAGCTGTGTTCAATCAAGATAATCCCTGATGGTATTTGACAGCTGAGAACTGTTGGTAGCATTCCTACATCTGAGAGTCTTTCACTCCTGATGGAAATTATGATCAGCACATTGTGTCATCCACCATAGGAATTACTATCCATGCAGTGCCCTGGATATCCTTAATTCAATATATTTTTAAGATTTATTTATTTATTAATCAGAGACATAGAAAGAAGCAGAAACACAGGCAGAGGGAGAAGCAGGCTCCCTGACGGGACCCCAACATGGGACTTGATCCCAGATCCTGGGATCATGCCCTGAGCCAAAGGCAGATGCTCAACCACTGAGCCACCCAGGCATCCCCTTGACGCAGTGTTTTTTAAAAAGTTTTTATTTAAATTACAGTTAGTTAACATACAGTGTAATATTAGTGATTCCACACTTCCATATAATGCCCGGTGCTCCTTTCAGTAAGTATATATCAACATGAGAGATAACAGGAAGGGAAAAGGGGGACTACATAAAAAAATTATCTTGTTGGAATGAAGGGGTTTTAATATCAGGAGTACACTTGCTTAAGATTGGAATTTGTGTTTTCTTCATTATAACAACAGTTTTCTCATATTATTGGTTTAAATTGTAAATAAAGATTTTTCCTTATCTTTAATCTGCCTAGAAAAACATGGATCCTATGTTTTGTCTTTAATAAGTCTTTAATTACTTAGAGTTGAATCTTCTCAATATTAAAAGAGCTAAGTTTCGTTAATTGTATAATCCTCTGTATTTGCTTTTAGAATGTCTAATTGTCACCTTGGCTAGATAATAATTTTTGTAATAATCTTTAATATTATTTAAACATGTGCTTTAAAGCCTTCTGATATGTCAAATGTTACAAAATAGAACTTCTAAATGAAGTCTTCTTGACTAATTAGGCTTGTTTATTTGGTATGTCAAATCATTTTGGAAGTATTGTCAAATAAATGATGATAAACCTGGGATGACTGAGTGGCTCAGTGGTTGAGCATCTGCCTTTGGCTCAGGTCATTATCCTGGGGTCCTGGGATATAGTCCCACATCAGGGTCCCCACAGGGAGCCTGCTTCTTCCTCTGCCTCTCTCTCTGTGTCTCCCAAGAATAAATAAAATCTTTAAAAAAAATGACAAACCTTCTTAGCTTATTATATGGTTAATTGCTATATAACATTTCTAAGGTTTTGATATGTCCTTGTCTAATGTCATCACTTATAATTTTAATTATTGAAGTGCGTGTCACCAAATTTCCTTGTCAATTGCATTCTAATGACAAGTACAAGTCTCAGATAACTTTAAGATTATTATGTTTTCATAGCAATGTATTTATTTGCATTATTTCAATAAGAATCTGGACTTATGACAGAATACAATAGAAAAAATTGATTATATATATCAATGGAATGTCATATTTGAGGGAGCTAGGTAGAGACTCAAGTATGACAATCAGATTTGAGGAATTAAGTTTGCCTTTACAGAGGCAATGAAGCCCCTTGGAAAAATTGGCACTTTGCTTACAGAGTTCCCAGAAGCCTTGTATAGTGAGTAAAGAAGGTCAATTCCTGGCAGGTGCAGAAACCTCAAGATTATTTTGGGGCCCTCGAGAAGACCTCACTCAAATCTATAGGTATTGCAGGCAAAGTCTGATGACAAGTATTTGGCTTGTCTTATTAGCTGTAAAAGGCTGTTAAAAGTTAAATTTGAAATTCCTTATGGAATGTTCCAGTAAAGCAGTCTAAAAACAACAACAATAAAAACTAACACTATACGGTTAATCACTATTCTTGCTATGCTTTTGTAAATAACTAGGCCAAGTTGTTTCCAATTTTCTCCCATTCTCTTGGCTTGGGATCATTGACAACTAAAACTGCTCTCTTTCCCTGAAAGTTGAAGCTACAAAACTTGAGGTAATCTTCAAAGAAAAATCACCAAAACAACCCATGCCTGTTCATGCCTGTTGCTGTATAGACACTGAGAAAGATTACCAGAGACATGCAGATAGTTGTACAAGTTCAATAATACAAGTGTTACAGCAACTACAATTAGCATCGTCATTGGTCCAAATTTCCCTAACCTGTTGTTATTCTCCAAGAGCCATCTAGCCTCTGCCCAGGCCAAATAGAAGAGTTTTGAGGGATGTGTGGGAATCACCAGTACTTCATCTTTTAAGTTCTTGATAGTGGCATGAAATTCTGCAATTCTAGGAATTCAATATTAGTTTTGATTTACTATTTTACCAGGCAGAGGCAGTACAAATGACTTTCTTATGGCCTTTTCTCCATAACAGTCCTCACTTGACACTTTAGGAAACCAAGGAGGGGATTCTGACAGCTGTTAAATATTTCTATTCCAACTATACATTTTGCATATGGGAAATAACCACAGGATGGGTTCAAGAAACTTCTGGACCAACTGTGAAACAGTACTCAGTTAAAATCCATCATCTGACCTCCATAAGGACTTCCTCTTAATATAAGGTTATTATGATTTTTTTGTCTCCTGGAAACAATGTCAGTTCAGAGCGAGTGTCTAAGCAGTCCCCAAAAGGTCTGATTGTATCAGTTCCCCCAATGCACAGATTTCCTATCAAAGGCTGTATGCCCCTTTGAGAAAAGCTGGGAAATATTTTAACAGTAATGTAATATTGTCCTCTCTCAAGGAGACTGGTCTCCCCTACATTTGAATTGTTATAAATAAATCTATCCAATTTTAGCCAGCTTTGACTACACAAGACAAAATTCTTTTTTCAAAATCTTTTCTCCATAAAACTTCTATGATTTTTTTATGTCCATTGTTTTCATCTTCCTATTTATTTTTCTCAATTTGGAACACACAGTCACACTAATTTAAATCAAAGTTATCCTTATATTGTCACTACCAGAAACACATCCTTCATTTCTTTACTTATAAAACCACATCTTTTTGTCCCTACATATATAAGTTTTTATTTTAACCTTATAAATCAGAGTACTGTCATTCACATATACTGATTAGAATTTATAATGATTTGTCATGTTTAGTGTCCAGAGAAAACCAGGATGTAAATAATTTTTAACTGTCACATAAAATCATCTGTAGCAAACTTATGGATAAATCATTTCATATTTTCTAGATTTATATCCATTTTCATTGTATAGTTTGTCATGTTTATTAAAAGCCCAGTATATGTTCCTAAACTGTATTTTAAAAATGGCAAAATTAGGGATGCTTGGGTGGCTCAGTGGTTGAGTGTCTGGCTTTAGCTCAGATCGTCATCCCAGGGGTCTGCTTCTTCCTCTGCCCCTGTCTCTGCCTCTCTCTCTCTCTCTCTATCTCTCTCTCTGTATCTCTTAGGAATAAATAAACACAATCTTTTTAAAAATGACAAAATTAGATAAAAATTTTGTTCATCAATTAGTATTTCAAAATTTATCCTATTTGGGAATGATTAAGATGTTCAATGAATATTCATTATTTACCTTAATTTAGCATATAAAGTATCAAGTTGTAAAAAAGTTTGTGGAACTGTTTCTTTTTTAAATTTATATTTTATTGGTGTTCAATTTGCCAACATATAGAAGTCCTAGCCTCAACAACCAGACAACAAAAAGAAATAAAAGGCATTCAAATTGGCAAAGAAGAAGTCCCACTCTCACTCTTCGCAGATGACGTGATACTGTACACAGAAAACCCAAAAGACTCCACCCCAAGATTGCTAGAACTCATACAGCAATTTGGCAGTGTGGCAGGATACAAAATCAATGGCCAGAAATCAGTGGCATTTCTCTACACTAACAATGAGCCTGAAGAAAGAAATTAAGGAGTCAATCCCATTTACAATTGCACCCAAAAGCATAAGATACCTAGGAATAAACCTAACCAAAGAGGTAAAGGATCTATACCCTAAAAACTACAGAACACTTCTGAAAGAAATTGAGGAAGACACAAATATGGAAAAATATTCCATGCTCATGGATTGGAAAATTCATATTGTGAAAATGTCAATGTTACCCAGGGCAATTTACACGCTTAAAGAAATCCCTATCAAAATACTATAGACTTCCACATGCAGAAGAATGAAACTGGACCACTCTCTTGCACCATACACAAAGATAAACTCAAAATAGATGAAAGATCTAAATGTGAGACAAGATTCCATCAAAATCCCAGAGAAGAACTCAGGCAACACCCTTTTTGAACTTGGCCATAGTAACCGGAGAAGGACAAACAGTGTATGTTCTCATTCATTTGGGGAATATGAATAATAGCGAAAGGGAATATAAGGGAAGGGAGAAGAAATGTGTGAGAAATATCAGAAAGGGAGACAGAACATAAAGACTTCTAACTCTGGGAAATGAACTAGGGGTGGTGGAGGGGGAGGAGGGTGGGGGGTGGGGGTGAATGGGTGACGGGCACTGAGGGGTACACTTGACGGGATGAGCACTGGGTGTTATTCTGTATGTTGGTAAATTGAACACCAATAAAAATTAATTTATAAATAAAAAAATACTATAGACTTTCTTCAGAGAGTTGGAACAAATTATTTTACGATTTGTGTGGAATCAGAAAAGACCCCGAATAGCCAGGGGAATTTTAAAAAAGAAGACCATAGCTCGGGCATCACAATGCCAGATTTCAGGTTGTACTACAAAGCTGTGGTCATCAAGATAGTGTGGTACTGGCACAAAAACAGACACATAGATAATGGAACAAAATACAGAATCCAGAAGTGGACCCTGAACTTTATGGTCAACTAATATTCGACAAAGGAGGAAAGACTATCCACTGGAAAAAAGTCTCTTCAATGAATGGTGCTGGGAAAATTGTACATCCACATGCAAAGGAATGAAACTAGACCACTCTCTTTCACCATACACAAAGATAAACTCAAAATGGATGAAAGATCTAAATGTGAGACAAGATTCCATCAAAATCCTAGAGGAGAACACAGGCAACACCCTTTTTGAACTTGGCCACAGCAACTTCTTGCGAGATACATCCATGAAGGCAAGAGAAACAAAAGCAAAAAGGAACTATTGGGACTTCATCAAGATAAAAAGCTTCTGCATAGCAAAAGAAACAGTCAACATAACTAAAGGACAACCTACAGAGTGGGAGAAGATATTTGCAAATGATCTATCAGATAAAGCACTAGTATCCAAGATCTAGAAAGAACTTATTAAACTCAACACCAAAGAAACAGACAATCCAATCATGAAATGGGCAAAAGACATGAACAGAAATCTCACAGAGGAAGACATAGACATGGCCACCAAGCACATGAGGAAATACTCTGCATCACTTGCCATCAAGGAGATACAAATCAAAACCACAATGAGATACCACCTCACACCAGTGAGAATGGTGAAAATTCACAAGACAGGAAACAAGTGTTGGAGAGGATGTGGAGAAAGGGGAACCCTCTTGCACTTTTGGTGGGAATGTGAACTGGTGCAGCCACTCTGGAAAACTGTGTGGAGGTTCCTCAAAGAGTTAAAAATAGATGTGCCCTACGACCCAGCAATTGCACTGCTGGGGATTTACCCCAAAGATGCAGATCCAGTGAAACGCCGGGACACCTACACCCCGATGTTTATAGCAGCAATGGCCACAATAGCCAAACTGTGGAAGGAGCCTCGGTGTCCATCGAAAGATGAATGGATAAAGAAGATGTGGTCTATGTATACAATGGAATATTCCTCAGCCTTTAGAAACGACAAATACCCACCATTTGCTTTGACATGGATGGAACTGGAAGGTATTATGCTGAGTGAAATAAGTCAATCGGAGAAGGACAAACATTATATGTTCTCATTCATTTGGGGAATATAAGATAGTGAAAGGGAATAAAGGGGAAAGGATTAAAAATGAGTGGGAAATATCAGAAAGGGAGACAGAACATGAGAGACTTGTAACTCTGGGAAATGAACTGGGGGGGGGTGGAAGGGGAGGTGGGCGGGGGTGGGGGTGACTGGGTGATGGGCACTGAGGGGGGCACTTGATGGGATGAGCACTGGGTGTTATTCTATATGTTGGCAAATTGAACACCAATAAAAAATAAAAATATATAAAAAAGAAAGCATTTTTCCTGGTACCACTGCACATGAAAAGTATGCAGTGTGCAAGAATGATTCCTTAAATGCCACTGAGGGACAAACCTTCCCAACTGTTTCTACTTATTCCACCTTGTGTCTTCTCCAAACTATACAGGTTTTAAGAGCAGATATATTTCTCATATACTATCTTCTCTTCAGTATTGACTTTCCTTATCCTTTTTTCACACCGACCCCACAGCTTGCCATTTGCCTTTGGGATCCCATTGCACACAGGTTTTGGGCTTCCTGCTCTCCTTTAAACAGTTATTACACCCCAGAGTCACCTAGAAAATTTCAGAACTCCACAGCACTCTCTATATTTTCCATATGTTAACTCAACCATACATCTATTAAGAAATTCCAGTTAAGTTCCTCAAGCTGAATATGTATAATGGCATTTGAATGGAATTGTGGGATAAACTCAATCCGGAAGAAAGCAAGAACTATTTCAAATCTATGGTTTTTGGTCACTGGACTGGCATTCTACTTCTAAAGCACATATTTTTAGGGGAAATAGTTACAGTTATCTTTAAGAAAGAGAGAAGGTTGTTGATACTTATTACTATCTCTCCTACGGTTTTGCCATACCATATTGAGTACCTCACATTCCTTGATTCATTTCATTGGTAAATAAGGGCATATTCTCGTTATGACTGACACTGGTGAAGTTGTCCATTTAAAGACTGACTCAAGGGGTGCCTGGGTGGCTCAGCGGTTGAGCATCTGCCTTTGGCGAAGGGCGTGATCTTGGGGTCCCGAGATTAAGTCCCATATCAGGCTTCCTGCATGGAGCCTGCTTCTCCCTCTGCCTGTGTCTCTGCCTCTCTCTGTGTGTCTCTTGAGAATAAATAAGTAAATAAATAAATAAATCTTTTTAAAAAGTGGTAAAAAATTAAAAAGTAAAATAAAGAAAAAAAATCTTACAGCTTTTATTCCAGAATTTTAGCCATAAATCAGTAATACATAGTCATAAAATCTCATTGGTTTTTCTACACTTTCTATTTTCATTTCTATTGTGATTATGGAAAATGAGGCAATATTTTGAAAGATTTTATTTATTTATTCATGAGAGACACACACAGAGAAAGAAAGAGAGAGAGAGAGAGAGAGAGAGAGAGAGAGAGAGAGAGAGAGAGAGAGAGAAACAGACATAGAGGGAGAGGCAGGCTCCATGTAGGGAGCCTGACATGGGACTCGATCTTGGGTCTCCAGGATCACACCCTGGGCTGAAGGCTGTGCTAAACTGCTGACCCACCTGGGCTGCCCAAAATGAGACAATTTAGTGTTACCTGTTTACCAATATTTCTGGAGAAGACTTTAATTTTTTTTTTTTGCCCTGACATGTAATCTAACAGAGGCTGTAGACTGCGTTTTAGGCCAGTGACTAAGGAGACTTCTAGCAACTGTCTGGGATGTCTCCAAAACCAAATTCAGTAGACAAAACATTCAGATTTTTACAAATAGATTTTCATTTGCTAATTAGCCTTATTTACTGCTCTTGGGGGTTCATTAGTCCTTCAGAACTCTCTATAAATGGAAGGGGACTAGGGCACCTGGGTGGCTCAATTGAGCATGTGGCTCTTGATATCAGCTGGGGCTCATTGGCTTCGTGCTCATCGCAGAGTCTGTTTGCCTGTGTCCCTTCCCACACTTGCATACCCTCTATCTCAAATAAATAAATAAAATTTTAAAAAGGGGAGGGGGCCTAAAGTTCATGTGATTATAAGGTGCTGGGAGGCTAGAGTGGAAAGGAAAATGTCTGGCATAATGGATGAGGGAAAATGTCTGGCATAATTGAGTGGGGACATATAAAAGGATTCAAGAAAATTGGCAGAGATATTCAAAGTAGTAAATGGAGGAAGAAGGAGAAAGTGTGATGGGAAGGGAGAGGCTTGAGAGGAGCCAGTTTTGGAATACCAAAGTTTCCCAAGGAGGCCAGTGAAATTCAGAATTATCCTTCGTAAAATCATGACAAGAAAGGAAGCTGACAGAGTTGCTAGAGCAACTATAGTCATTAAAGGCTAAAGAAAGGCATTTTTAGGCCACTGAAAGGTCATTATTTTTTAAAAATATTTTATTTATTCATAAGGGACCCAGAGAGAGAGGCAGAGACACAGGCAGAGGAAGAGGGAGAGGGAGAGGCAGGCTCCGTGCAGGGAGCTCGATGCGGGTCTCAATCCAAGGTCTCCAGGATCAGGCCCCAGGCCCAAAGTGGAGCTAAACCGCTGAGCCACCGGGGCTGCCCATGAAAATTCATTATTAATGGTAATGTTATACACTTATGTATAGAGAACCTTGAGCCTCTAAACCTGCCTCCATTTGTGTGGGACACTAACCCATCATTTTGAATATACTCAAAATCTTAAGAATCAAAATCTATTTTTTTAACCGGGGTTAAATGATATTCGTGGGTCAATAGCTTAGAGTTCAACTGGTCATAGATCAATCTCTCAGCAGCAAAGAGAAAGACTTCAAAGGTGGTTATTAGGGCCTATATAAGGGTCTGGTGGGAGTCAGTGGATGGAAAAAAATTATTAGGAAACATCAAGAGTAAGGGGTGAAATGGCTAAACTGATCTAATAGGATTCTTGCTGAAGACAAACCAGGCCAATCAGACACTATCTGGTATATGATGCAAGATGAGAAACTTGATTAGATATTAAGGGCTATCGGACATGGAGAATAAGATACTCTTGTTACACCATATTAGCAGGGTTCTAGCTGAGGAGTTTACAAGGAAGTGTAGAGATGGTATTTGGAGAAATTCCAAGATCATGACTAATGTTTGGTGAAGCAAAATCTTTGTCACTACCTAGGGGATAACAGATAACAAATCTACAATAGAGGCAAGAAAGAGTATATCTGGAATAAAGAATATCCCTTAAGATGTCTTTTAGTATTACCATGCTCTGTGTTTAAAGTCAATGGAAAAAAAATAAAGTTAATGGAAAACCACAAGAATCCAATCCAATCAACACTAGAGGTGGTCCAGACTCTTCAGGATTGAAGGTTTGGGTCTCACAGCCAGATAAAGAACCACAACCCAATGATATTCTTGCTGAGGCATAAGAAATACAGAACGGGTGGTAGAAAAGTGTACATATAAATCACAGCTTCAACCTAATGATGAGTTAGAGAAAGGACTGTAATTGTCAGGAGTATTTCCTCATTATTTTGCTGTGAATGTGTGTAAATATACATATCTTAAGCAATTGTTTTTCTATATCCTCTTATTTTTTTATCATGCCATATAGATATGTTTACTTTATATCATATAATTATTATTAATTTACATCATACTATTCTTCACAGGATATAAAAATCAGTTAAGGATTTTCCCTTCTCTTCTGAGGAAGAGGTTAGGTTGTTTTCAGTTATATGTAGCATAAATATATCATGGTAGGCAGAATTACAACCTCACTATTGTCTTTATTTGAAGATAAAGTTTGTTTGAAGGTGATACATAGGTGTCAACCTGACAAGGCATTGAAATAATGATTAATTTTGTATGTCAGCTTGGCTGGACTAGGGGTATTGCACTATTTGGTAAGCATTTCTGAGTGTGACTGTGAGGGTGTCTGAAAGGGATTACCATCTGGGCCAGCAGATTTAATAAAGGAGACCTTCCTCACCAATGTGTGAAGGCATTATCCACTTTTTAAAAAGTTTTTATTTCAATTCCAGTTAGTTAACATATATTGTAATATGAGTTTCAGGTGTACAATACAGTGATTCAGTACTTCCATACAACAGCTGGTACTCATCACAAGTGGACTCCTTAATCTCCATGAACTATTTAACCCATTCTCCCACTCATCTCCTCTCTGGTATTATCTACTTTTAAAAAATGTTTTATTTTATTTTCATTTTAATTGGGTTGCATGCCCAACATGGGGCTTGAACCCACAACCCTGAGATTAAGAGCCGCATGTTCTACCAACCAAGCCAGCCAGGCACCCCTGGTTTTATTTACTTTGAATACAAAACCCAGCTGCAATGAAAGTGAGAGAAAAAGTAAATTTCTATGTCTCTTCCTTAGTTGGATGTCTTTCTTTTCCTGCCCTAAAACAACAGTGCTCCTGGCTCTCAGGCTTTGAAGCCTGGAACTTACACCGGTGGCCTGTTTCTTTTCAAATATTTCATCTAAGACTAGAATTATACCATCAGCTCTCTTGGTTTTCAGGCCTCAGAGTCAGACTGAATTATATTTCAGGTTTTCCTGATTCTCCAGCTTGCAGACGGCAGATAGTGGGACTTCGGGTCTCCATAATCTCTTGATCCCATTCCTAGAATAAACTTTTTTGTATGTGTGTATGTACATATGTATATATGTATATTTGTATCTTCTATTGATTCTGTTATTAAGGAGAACCCTGACTTATATAGCTCCTATTACTGTAAATACTCCTATAGGAACATAATTTTATTTTTATTTTTTTAACAATTAGCCATTAATTTCACCTAATTTTCAGTCAATATTTTCACCCAACTATATTGTAAAATTTTTTTCTTAAATTTTACTTCTTTGAATTGGGGTCCAAATAAGGCCTACATGTTGCTATTGTTTGTCTCTTTTAAGTCCATAGGTTCTTGTTACATCTTTTCCTTTTTTTCTTAGTGGTTCTTGTTGTTGAAGAAATTGGTTTTGCCTAAATAGTCCCCCACAGTCTAGATTTTTAGAAAAATTATATATATATATATTTTATATATATATAATTTGTTAAGATATATTAGCAGAGAAAATATAATGAACCTCTCATGGACTTCTCCAATTTTAGTAGTTATTAACTCACACACACATATACACACACACACATAATACATACACATATAGGTATACATTCAAATCCATATAGATACAGACATTTGTATATAAAATATATCAATTCAAATTAATACTATAATACTACAATTCAACCTTGGATCATATGAATATTACTTTACTTAAAAATCACAATTGTCGGTTGCTCAATCCCAACAGTCTCAGAATAACAAACTAAGCATTACTACCAATACTTTTTTCTCTGTTTTGATGGGGGAAGCAGTTCTTTGGTTCTTAGAGTGTGTCCCAGTGAAGATGTATGATTACATTTTAACATCACTTGGTTACTTCTGTGTATATTTATGCCACCAGCTGGAAATACATTTATTTAGGTTCACTTATGTTATTTTTCTTTCACTTTTTGGGATTGTTTTTTCTTTCAAATTTTACTTTGTTATGTAAAATATTTACAATATTCCAAAATCAAGTCTACAAGATACATTCAAAGCTGCCATCTCAAAAAAAAAAAAAAGCTGCCATCTCTAGGCTTTTTTCCATGCCATTCACTCCCTCTCCATAGATAAAGAATTTATTTAATGATTTAGGTTTATACTATTTAGAGAGGATATATAGGCAGATAGGCATGAATTCTTATTTCTTTCTTTTGGGCTACATCTTTGATGATTAGCTAATAGGCTTCTTTTACAAGGCTGAGCTCCTGGGTCTGTTGCCTCTTGCTGTGCCCTGGGGATAGTAACTCTTTAAGAACTTTTTTTTTTTTTCTGTTGGTTACATACTTGTGGGACCCATGACAATAAGTCTTCCTGACCACCAGAGCCAGGCCAGGTAGAGATGTCCCCTGGCAACAGTTGCAAATATCAGGGAGCCAGATATATATCTTTGCAAAGATATAGCTTCCTCCTGAGAAATACAGTGAGCCAAAGTGAGGGAGAGGAAAAGCACAAAAATTGTGTCCACTGGCCTCTGTGCTCTAAAATTACTTCATAGGCACTAGATCTGTGCCAAACTGGAAGTTTGCTTCTCAGGGCAATGTTTCTGGATAAGCAAATAGGCCTCTGTGACAGAAACATCGGCTGGGTGGAGGGGTCAATGTACTGTCTGCACAATGCACTGGGGTGGTAAGTTGCTAAGAATCATCCTTTGATTTTTTTCTTGTCCTATGCAACCAGGAATTTATCCTCTCTGGCCCCTAGAGTCAGGCTTTCAAGGGCTATTCCCTGAGTGGTAGCTGAAAAAAATCAGGGCACCAGAAGTGTATAAGGGCTCCATATCATGAGATACTTATGCTCTGGAGCACAGCAAAGGAGAGCATGAATATGGTGCCAGCTGACCCTAGTGAGGCAGAGGAAAAGTGTAAAGATAGCATTTATACACAAAAAAAGATGATGCTTTTTTGGAGCAAAGCAGGGAGAGAGTAAAGATGGTACCCCAAATCAAGAGTGAGGCAGAGTGGTGTATAGAGATGTCACATATAGAGGAAAAAAAAGATGGTGGCCACCAGTTACAGAAAGATAGAAGGAGAGTGTGAAGATAGTGTCTGCCATTATCTGTCCCCAGAAAATGTTCCAGCAGGCTTAGTTTTGTGTTTTAAATTAGATGCCTCTGGCTCTGACCAATGCTTTAATACAGAAAAAAATAGCCTCTTTAACCTAGAGTCAAACACAATTAGCTGTCTCTGAGCTGGGCCCCAGAATGATCCTGAGTGCATGGACACTTTAAGAGCCACTTTTCAGATTGCTGCAGTCATGGTGCTTGTTCACTTAGGTGTAGGTCTTAAATATTGGGGTGCCAAATGTAAGAGGTTCAAACCCTTTACTCTTCAGGGAGAATCTCCCTTCTGATTGTGAGTCACCACACAAACTGTGGGGTTTATGAGATTGTGTCTCAGCCCCTTCAACCCAATTCAACGTGGCTTTCTTCTTGTTTGCCCAATGTATAGCTGTTGTTTAAACATCCTTTATGTTTTATTTTTCGGAGGAAATTATTCCATATGTAACTATAGATTTGGTGTGTTCATGGGAGTGAGTATGGGATCTTCTTATTTTGCCATCTTTTTTTAAAGATTTTATTTATTTACTCATGAGACACACACACACACACAGAGACAGAGAGAGAGAGAGAGAGAGGCAGAGACACAGGCAGAGGGAGAAGCAGGCTCCATGCAGGGAGCCTGACGTGGGAATCAATCCTGGGTCTCCAAGATCACGCCCTGGGCCAAAGGCAGCACTAAACCGCTGGGCCACCGGGACTGCCCTTACTTTGCCATCTTAAGTTGGAATCTGTCTTTGCTTACTATAAATGGTTGATTAGGAGCATCTAATGAATACTATATTTTACTTATCTTTGAAAACACTTTGTATACTGAACTATTAGTGTTCTGTTTACTACCTAAAATTGAGCCATTAGTGTTTTTAAATCTAATCAGATTAAAAAGACAGCTCCACTTTTAGGAAGAAGATGGCAGTATAGTAGGAGGACTCTAAGCTTACCTCGTCCCACAAATACAACTGGATAACTGTTAAATCTTTCTAAATACCTCCAGAAACTGACCTGAAGACTAGTAGAACAAAGTCCACAACTAAAGGTAGAGAAGAGGCCGCATCAAAGAAATAGGCAGTGCAGAGACGGAGAAAAAAAGATCATGATCATTGTGGTGGGGAGGGAGCTGTGGTCACAGAGAAAGGTGAGAAACAGACTAGCAATAGGGGAGTAGAAGGGGAAGATGATTCCCTACAGTAATTCGCTTAGAAAATGAGAGGGCTAAATTTTGTGAGTTCCTACAACCAGAGGGCTTAAACCTTGAGTGTTAAAGTCTTCAGGCTTTCAGTAACAGCCCAGAAACCATTGCACCACTTTTAGAGAGAAGGTAGAGCAAACAACCCACAGACATGCAGCATGGAGACAGTGATCTAAAGAGCACTTGGAACACACTGCGAGGTTATTTCCTCATCTAAGAGCATGTCTCAGAAAAGAAACATTCACAAAAAGAACTGTCTGTAAACAAGGGAATTGGCCAGTACCATCTTCCACCACTTCCCCTCAGCATAAGTACAGGGCCACCTGTGGGATGCAGCTCAGCACCCACACATACAAACTAATTTCCTTACACCAAGATTTGCTCCCACAACTCCAGTGGAACCAGTCATGCTTGTCTCAGTCACAGAGCAGCAGGACCCCTCCTCCAGAAGACCAGCCCAAACTGCCAATACTGTGTCTCCTGACTGTGGAATTTTGCAGGATCTTGGTTCAGGCAGCAGTGATGACAGGTGTCATCTCACAAGCAGACCAGAGCACATTGAGAAAAAAGAGACTTAAATAAACAAACTAACATTACACCTAAAGGAGTGAGAAAGGGATCCCTGGGTGGCGCAGTGGTTTGGCACCTGCCTTTGGCCCAGGGCGCGATCCTGGACACGCGGGATCGAATCCCACATCGGGCTCCGGTGCATGGAGCCTGCTTTTCCCTCTGCCTATGTCTCTGCCTCTCTTTCTCTCTCTGTGACTATCATAAATAAATAAAAATTAAAAAAATTAAAAAAAAAGAAAATTTCTAAAGGAGTGAGAAAAAGAACAATAATTAAAAATCTAAAACCAGCAGAAAGAGGGAAAGAACAAAGATTAGAGCAGAGATAAATAATATAGAAATTTAAAAAATTAAAAAAATAAAACATTATAGAAGACCAATGAGACTGGGAGTTTATTCTTTGATAAAAATCAATAATATTGATAAACTTCTCTCTGGACTTATCAGGAAAAGAAGAAAAAATACTCAAAAAGATAAAATCACAAATGAAAGAGGAGGAAATGACAACCAACACCACAGAATACAAATAGTTTCAAGAAAATATTATGAGAAACTATATACCAACAAATTGGACAACCAAGAACAAGTGGATACATTACTAGAAATATAATCTACCAAAATTAAGACAGAAAAGAATAGAAAATTTGAACAGACTAATTACTAGCAAAAAAAAAAAATTGAATCAGTAATAAAAAAAACTCCCAGCAAACAAAAGTCCAGGACTAGATGGCTTCACAGATGATTTGTATCAAAATGTAAATAGTTAATACCTATTCTTCTCAAACTATTAAAAAATAGAAAAGGAAGGAAAACTTCCAAATTCATACTATGAGGCCAGCATTATCATGCTAGAAAATCCAATAAAGACACCACTTGGGGTACCCGGGTGGCTCAACAGTTGAGTGTCTGCATTTGGCTCAGGTTGTGATCCAGGGGTCCTGGGATCTAGTCTTGCATCAGGCTCCCCACAGGCAGCCTGCTTCCCCCTCTGTCTAGGTCTCTGCCTGTCTCTCTGTGTCTCTCATGAATAAATAAATAAATAAAATCTTTTTTTAAATGACACCACTAAAAGAGGCCAATATCATTGATGAATATAGATGCAAAAATCCTCAACAAAATACTACCAAAACAAATCCAACAATACATTTTTTAAAAAGCCATTCACTGCTATTAAGTGGGATTTATTTCTGAATTGCAAGTGTGGTTCAATATTCCCAAATCAATCAATGTGATACATAACATCAATAACAGAAATGATAGGGATCACATGAGCATCATTTCAATAGATGAAGAAAAAATGGACGAAGTACAGCATCCATTCATTATAAAAACCCTCAATAAAGTGGGTTTAGAAGGATCATATGTTAACATAATAAAGGCCATATATTAAAATTCCACAGCTAACAACATTCTTAGGGAAAAACAGAGAGCTTTCCCTCTAAGGTCAGGAACAAGACAAATATGTTTATTCTCACTACTTTTTATTCAACATAGTACTGTAAGTCCTAGCCACAGCAATCAGAAAACAAAACAAAACAAAATAGAAATACAAGGAATCCAGATCAATAAGGAGAAAGTAAAAGTTTCACTATTTGTAGAAGACATAATACTATGTATGGAAAGCCCAAAGACTTAACAAAAAAAAAAAAACCTGTTAGAAATGACCAACAAATTCAGATTGCAGGATACACAATCCATGTACACCAACAATGAAGCAGCAGAAAGAGAAATTAAGGAATCAATCCAATTTACAAATGCACCAAAAACAATAAGATACCTAGGAATAAAGCTAACCAAAGAAGTGAAACTCTGAAGAGGTATACTCTGAAAACTGTAAAACACTGATGAAAGACATTGAAGAGGACACAAAGAAATGGACATACATTCCATGATCATGGATTGGAGGAACAAATATTGTTAAACTATTTATAATGCCCAAAGCAATTTACACATTTAACAGAATATTTATCAAAATACCACCAGCGTTTCTCACAGAACTAGAACAAAGAATTCTAAAATTTGTATGGAATCACAAAAGAATGTGAATAACCAAAGCATTCTTGAAAAAACAAAAAGCATAGCTGGGAGCATCATAATTCCAGACTTCAAGTTATATTTCAGAGCTGCAGTAATCAAAATATTATGGCACTGGCATGAATTCCTGATGTAAAAGAAACAACAGCAATTCAAGTTGACTCAGAAAATACACAATCTGAAGAACCTTGTCACATCTCCACAATATATTGCCAATTTACTGGCTCTCTAAGAGTCTTCAAAAGAGTCTTCTATTATTCCATCAATCCAGCTACTTCAGAATGGCTTGGAACATGGTAAATGAATGAATTTCATGAGCATGGCCCACTGCAACATTTTCCTTCCCAGAAGAAAGTTTTTCTTGATCCAAAACAAGATAGTGCATTTGTAAGAATACCGGTTATAGCACTGGTTGAAACTTTGCATGCAGGAAAAGCAAATACATATCCAGAGAAAGTGTGTATACCAGTAAAGAAAAAAAAAATGCTGTCCTTTCCATGATAGAAGCTATCTAATGCTGTCAATCTGCTACCAGGTAGTTTTCCTCAGGAAAATGTGTCACATTAGAAACTTAATGTTGCTACCTGTTGCTGGAAAATTGGGCACTTACCCTTGGTAAGTGAAAGTCAATGTTTTGGCCACACTAACATTCTCCATTTCTGCCACTATGGCCATTTTGTTCATAAGTCCATTTTTAATAACCAGGGTAGATGGGGAAAGGGACTAATTGGTATTTACATATTCAATCCATTTGATTACTGAAATCTGCCTCTAATGTGGTCACATTTTGGCATACATTTACATAGGATAGAAATGCATTCATGATACTGACTCATTGAGAGAGGTTCATCTACATACATCTTCTCCAAATTTTGCACCAATTTTCTACACATATTTCTTCCAAATCCCTAATAATCCAGCCATTCCATTAGCCACAATCTGGTATATAATCACACTGGACATTTGTCCTTACAAGGAGAATGTTCAAGTACACTGCTCAAGGTTCTGCCCCTGGAATCATTTTCATCCACCACTCCTCAACAGAGATGTCTGAGATATGGGCTATAGTAACACAGCTCTCCGCATTTGGGCTGTATCTGCATGTATTGCAGAAGTATCTATAAACCAGCCCTGCACCCTTTAATCCTTCATCAACTGGTTAAAGAAATTTCTCCATACTTCCTTAGGTGTGAGTTGGGAGAAAAAAGGCCCTACAACAGGACTGAAGACCATGTGGCTTTTGGGCCACTTCTCCACGTAATTGCCTGTGCCTTCAGGGCAAATATATGACCTTTAATTCATGATGTAGTATTTCAGGAGCTTCCCCAACTTGTGATTTGGTGAGTAGCATACATCCAGTTTATGATGGACAACTCTTGTCATATGGTAGCTATGTGACCCTTGGTCACACATTCACTTTCTGCTATGCCCACTAATAGGCCAAGGGTTTCTCCTAAGTAGAATAAATATCTATGGATGAAGGCAGGCTTTAATCCAAAATCCTAAAAGCTTTCTTTGTGATACATCTAAAGGGACTGACAAACTAAAAATCTCTATCTGCCAATAAAACCTTCAGAATGGTTGTGTCTGCTAAAATCGTATAGCAAACTAGGAAGAGCTTGCACAGCAGGCAGGACCTGTTCCAGATACTTCTCTTGTTCTGGGTACAAGTCAAACCTAGCAGTTTTTTTGGTCATTGGACAAATGGATTAGAATAACACACTCAAAGGGGGGAATATATTGTAACCCAAATCCAAAAAGAACCACTATAAAATGAATGCATCTTTTTCTTGGCTGTAGGGAAGACCAAATGCTAAATTCATCTTTAACCTTAAAAAATATATCAGTACAACACCCACACCACTGCACTTCTAAAAACTTCATTGAGGGGCACCTGGGTGGCTCAGTCAGTTAAGCATCTGCCTTTGGCTCAGGTCATGATCCCAGGGTCCTAGAATCAAGTCCCACATTGGTTGGGCTCCTCGCTCAAAGAGGAACCTGCTTCTCCCTCTCCCTCTTCCTGCTATTCCCCCTGTTTGTACTCTCTTTCTCTGTCAAATATATAAATGGAATCTTTAAAAAAATAAAATAAAACTTCATTGAGGTAGAAAGTGTCTGAATTTTAGTAGGATTTATTCTGTACCCCTCACACACAAGTGTCTTACAAATAAGTGTAGAGAAATTGCAATTCCTGTTACATAGGTTCTACGAGTATATTATCATTAATGTAATTGACAAGTGTAGTTATTTTGGAAGAGAAAAGTGTTCAAGATTCTTGAAAAACAAAAATGATACATGGGTCTCTGAAATTCATATACAACTTCTGCATGATTCTGGATGTATATTTCAGGACTTGCCAGCAGAAATAAAAATGCTTTGGGTGGGCTTTATGGACAAGTTTAACAAAAAAGGTATTTAGCAGATCATTAGCTCCATACAGTGCCTCAGGGTACATGCAAGTTTGCCTAAGCAACAAAACAATATATGTTTTAGCAAGTTCTGTTGATGTTACCACCTGGTTAAGCATGCAATAATCTAGTATCTTTCTCCAAGATCCCATTTGCCTTCTAAACAGGACAAATAGGAGTTTTAAGTGAAGATTGCTGTCAATCATCACCCCTGTATCTTTCAAATTCTTCATGGTGGCATGAATATCTTCAATTCTCCCAGGTATGTGGTATTACTTTTGATTTACTGTTTTCCAAGTTAAAGAGCATTCTAATAGATTCTGTTTGGCACTACCCACCATTATATCCCTTACTCCACAGGTAGGGGAACTAATATGGGGATTGAGATAGTTGTTAAGTATTTCTATTCCAATTATACTTTCTAGAACTGGGGAAATAACCACAGGATAGGTTCAGAGAGGCAGCAGCTCCATTGTGAGACTGACCTGAGGTAAAACACCATTGATATCCTAACCTCCATACATCTTTATTTTTTTATTTTTTAAAAGATTTTATTTATTTATTCAAGAAACAGATAGAGAGAGAGGCAGAGACACAGGCAGAGGGAGAAGCAGGCTCCATGCAGGAGGCTGGACATGGAACTCGATCCCTGATCTCCAGGATCTCGCCCTGGGCTGAAGGCGGCGCTAAACTGCTGAGCCACCTGGGCTGCCTTCCATACATCTTTAATATGACTGGAAGGGAAGTGACTTTTGGTTTTCTTGGAAACAATTTCAGTTCAGAGCCAGTGTATATAATCCTCAATACTCTTTTTTTTTAATTTTATTTTACTTAAATTAAATAACATATTATTTGTTTCAGAGGTAGAGATCAGAGATTCATCAGTTGTATATAATACCCAGTTCTCATTATATCAATTGCCCTCCTTAATGCCCATTCCCCAAATACCTCACCACCCCCACCTCCCCTCCAAACCCTCAGTTCGTATCTCAAGTGTCTCATGATTTATCTCCCTCTCTGATTTTGCCTCATTTTACATTCCCTTTGATCCCCTATGATCCTCTGTTTTGTTTCTTAAATCCCACACGTGGGTGAAATCATATGATAATTGTCTTTTCTCTGGTTGACTTAATTCACTTAGCATAATACCCTCTAGTTCAATCCATATCATTGTACATGGTTAGATTTCATTTTTGATGCTGAGTAATATTCCATTGTGTATATATACCATATGTTCTTTATCTGTTGATGGATATCTCCACTCTTCCCATAATTTGGCTATTGTGGACATTGCTGCTATAAATATTGGCATGCAGGTGTTCCTTTAGATCACTATATTTGCATCCTTTGTATAAATACGGAGTATTATAATTGCTGGATCATAGGGTAACTCTATTTTTAACTTTTTGAGGAACTTCCATACTGTTATCCAGAGTGGTTGCACCAAATTGTATACCCATCAGCAGTAGAAGAGGGTTCCCCTTTATCCATTGTTGACATTTGTTGTTTCCTGACTTGTTAATTTTAGCCATTCTGACTGCTGTGAGGTGGTATCTCTTTGTAGTTTTGATTTGGGTTTCCATGATGCTGAATGATGTTGAGCATTTTTCATGTATCTTTTGTCTATTTGTATGTCTTCTTTGGAGAAATGTCTGTTCATGTCTTCTGTCAATTTCTTAACTTATTTGGTTTTTGGGTGTTGAGTTTGATAAATTCCTTATAGATATCCCTAAATATTCTAAATATATTTTTCCCACAATGCACCATTACGCTGGTAAAAGACAGTAGCTACTTTAGGGAAGGCTAGAAGAAAGATTAACAGAGTAGGAGGGGCAAGATGGCAGAACAGTAGGGTCCCCAAGTCACCTGTCCCCACCAAATTACCTAGATAACCTTCAAATCATCCTGAAAATCTACGAATTCGGCCTGAGATTTAAAGAGAGAACAGCTGGAGTGCTACAGTGAGAAGAGTTCACGCTATCAAGGTAGGAAGACGGGGAAGAAAGAAATAAAGAAACAAAAAGCATCTAAGGGGGAGGGGCCCGTGAGGAGCCAGGCTAAGGCCGGGGAGAGTGTCCCCAGGACAGGAAAGCTCCGTCCAGGAGGAGCAGGAGCTTCACCAATCTTCCTGGGCTGAAAGGCGCCCACAGGGAGTTAGAGCAGGACCCCAGGAGGGCGGGGATGCCCTCAGGCTACAGGGGACACTAACAGAGCAACTGCGCACCAGGGAGAGTGTGCCAAGCTCCCTAAAGGGCTGTAGTGCGCTCGGCCGGACCTGAGAGCAGCTCGGGGGCTCCGGCGGAGGCTCCGCGGAGGGGGCTGCGCGGCCGGGAGCACGAATCCACTAGCGCAGGCCCGGGAGCACAGGGCGCCAGGGACACAGCCCAGGATCGGCCTCCCCCCAGGGAGGCAGACAGGCAGAGGCCAGGAGGGCCCAGGACAGCAAGGACGCTCCTTCCCTGAGCTGAGCATATCAGCGGCCCCGCCCGCAGAGCATTCAGGCCCCTGCAGACCAAGAGCTCTGTAGTTACTGCGGGAGCTGACTCCAGGGCTCCAGAGCTGGCCACTGGGACTGTGGTTGTTACTCTTGGGGCCTCACGGGATAAACAACCCCCACTGAGCCCTGCACCAGGCAGTGGGCAGAGCAGCTCCCCCAAGTGCTAACACCTGAAAATCAGCACAACAGGCGCCTCCCCCAGAAGACCAGCTAGACGGACAAGTTCCAGGGGAAGTCAAGGAACTTAAAGTATACAGAATCAGAGGATACTCCCCCATGACTTTTATTTTTTCTTTTTTTCTGTTTTCTTTTTTTTTGCTTTTTGATTTCTGTTTGCTTCCCCCACCCATTTTTCCTTTTTTTCCCTTTCTTTTTCCTTCTCTTTTTCTTCTTTTTTCTTTTCTTTCTTCCTTTTTTCTTTTTTCTTTTTCTCTTTTCTTTCCTTTTTTCTCTCCTCTCTTTTTCTCCTTTTCCCAATACAAATTGTTTTTGGTCACTCTGCACTGAGCAAAATGACTAGAAGGAAAACCTCACCTCAAAAGAAAGAATCAGAAATAGTCCTCTCTCCCACAGAGTTACAAAATCTGGATTACAATTCAATGTCAGAAAGCTAATTCAGAAGCACTATTATACAGCTACTGGTGGCTCTAGAAAAAAGCAAAAAGGACTCAAGAGACTTCATGACTGCAGAATTTGGATCTAATCAAGCAGAAATTAAAAATCAATTGAATGAGATGCAATCCAAACTAGAAGTCCTAACGACGAGGATTAACGAGGTGGAAGAACGAGTGAGTGACATAGAAGATAAGTTGATGGCAAAGAGGGAAACTGAGGAAAAAAGAGACAAACAATTAAAAGACCATGAAGACAGATTAAGGGGAATAAACGACACCCTGAGGATGAAAAACCTACATTTAATTGGGGTTCCCGAGGGAGCCGAAAGGAATAGAGGGCCAGAATATGTATTTGAACAAATCATAGCTAAAAACTTTCCTAATCTGGGAAGGGAAACAGGCATTCAGATCCAGGAGATAGAGAGATCCCCCATAAAATCAATAAAAACTGTTCATCACCTCGACATTTAATAGTTAAGCTTGCAAATTACGAAGATAAAGAGAAGATCCTTAAAGCAGCAAGAGACAAGAAATCCCTGACTTTTATGGGGAGGAGTATTAGGGTAACAGCAGACCTCTCCACAGAAACCTGGCAGGCCAGAAAGGGCTGGCAGGATATATTCAGGGTCCTAAATGAGAAGAACATGCAACCAAGAATACTTTATCCAGCAAGGCTCTCATTCAAAAAGGAAGGAGAGATAAAGAGCTTCCAAGACAGGCAGGAACTGAAAGAATATGTGACCTCCAAACCAGCTCTGCAAGAAACTTTAAGGGGGACTCTTAAAATTCCCCTTTAAGAAGAAGTTCAGTGGAACAATCCACAAAAACAAGGACTGAATAGATATCATGATGACACTAAACTCATATCTTTCAATAGTAACTCTGAACGTGAACGGGCTTAATGACCCCATCAAAAGGCGCAGGGTTTCAGACTGGATAAAAAAGCAGGACCCATCTATTTGCTGTCTACAAGAGACTCATTTTAGACATAAGGACACCTACAGCCTGAAAATAAAAGGTTGGAGAAACATTTACCATTCAAATGGTTCTCAAAAGAAAGCAGGGGTAGCCATCCTTATTTCAGATAAACTAAAATTTACCCTGAAGCCTGTAGTGAGAGTTGAAGAGGGACACTATATCATACTTAAAGGATCTATCCAACAAGAGGACTTAACAATCCTCAATATATATGCCCCGAATGTGGGAGCTGCCAAATATTTAAACCAATTAATAACCAAAGTTAAGAAATACTTAGATAATAATACACTTATACTTGGTGAGTTCAATCTAGCGCTTTCTATACTCGATAGGTCTTCTAAACACAACATCTCCAAAGAAACGAGAGCTTTAAATGATACACTGGACCAGATGGATTTCACAGATATCTACAGAACTTTACATCCAAACTCAACTGAGTACACATTCTTCTCAAGTGCACATGGAACTTCCTCCAGAATAGACCACATACTGGGTCACAATCGGGTCTGAACCGATACCAAAAGATTGGGATCGTCCCCTGCTTATTCTCAAAGCATAATGCCTTGAAATTAGAACTAAATCACAACAAGAAGTTTGGAAGGACTTCAAACACGTGGAGGTTAAGGACCATCCTGCTAAAAGAGGAAAGGGTCAACCAGGAAATTAAGGAAGAATTAAAAGATTCATGGAAACTAATGAGAATGAAGATACAACTGTTCAAAATCTTTGGGATGCAGCAAAAGCAGTCCTGAGGGGGGAATACATTGCAATACAAGCATCCATTCAAAAACTGGAAAGAACTCAAATACAAAAGCTAACCTTACACCTAAAGGAGCTAGAGAAAAAACAGCAAATAGATCCTACACCCAGCATAAGAAGATAGTTAATAAAGATTTGAGCAGAACTCAATGAAATCGAGACCAGAAGAACTGTGGAACAAATCAACAAAACCAGGAGTTGGTTCTTTGAAAGAATTAATAAGATAGATAAACCATTAGGCAGCCTTATTAAAAAGAAGAGAGAGAAGACTCAAATTAATAAAATCATGAATGAGAAAGGAGAGATTACTACCAACACCAAGGAAATTCAAACGATTTTAAAAACATATTATAGGGATCCCTGGGTGGCGCAGCAGTTTGGCGCCTGCGTTTGGCCCAGGGCGCGATCCTAGAGACCCAGGATCGAATCCCACGTCAGGCTCCTGGTGCATGGAGCCTGCTTCTCCCTCTGCCTGTGTCTCTGCCTCTCTCACTGTGTGACTATCATTAATAAATGAAAATTTAAAAAAGTAAAATAAAAATATATTATAAACAGCTATACAGCAATAAGTTAGGCAATCTAGAAGAAATGGATGCATTTCTGTAAAGCCAGAAACTACTAAAAATGGAACAGGAAGAAATAGAAAACCTGAACAGGCCAATAACCAGGGAGGAATTCAAGCAATCATGAAAAACCTCTCAAGACACAAAAGTCCAGGGCAGATGGCTTCCCAGGGGAATTCTATCAAATGTTTAAAGAAAAAACCATACCTATTCTACTAAAGCTGTTTGGAAAGACAGAAAGAGATGGAGTACTTCCAAATTCATTTTATGAGGCCAGCATCACCTTATTTCCGAAACCAGACAAAGACCCCACCATAAAGGAGAATTGTAGACCAATATCCCTGATGAACATAGATGCAAAAATTCTCAACAAGATACTAGCCAATAGGATACAATAGTACATTAAGAAAATTATTCATCATGACCAAGTACGATTTATTTCCGGGACACAAGGCTGTTACAACACTCGTAAAACAATCAATGTGTTTCATCATATCAGCAAGAGAAAAACCAAGAATGCTATGATTCTCTCATTAGATGCAGGGAAAGCATTTGACAAAATACAGCATCCATTCCTGATCAAAACTCTTCAGAGTGTAGGGATAGAGGGAACATTCCTCAACATCTTAAAAGCCATCTACGAAAAGCCCACAGCAAATATCATTCTCAATGGGAAACCCTGGGAACCTTTCCCTAAGATCAGGAACCAGACAGGGATGTCCACTCTCACCACTGCTATTCAACATAGTACTGGAAGTCCTAGCCTCAGCAATCAGACAACAAAAAGACATTAAAGGCATTCAAATTGGCAAAGAAGAAGTCAAACTCTCCCTCTTCGCCTATGAAATGATACTCTACATAGAAAACCTAAAAGCCTCCACCCCAAGATTGCTGGAACTTGTACAGCAATTTGGCAGCGTGGCAGGATACAAAATCAATGCCCAGAAGTCAGTGACGTTTCTGTACACTAACAATGAGACTGAGGAAAGAGAAATTAAGGAGTCAATCCCATTTACAATTGCACCCAAAAGCATAAGATACCTAGGAATAAAACCTAACCAAAGAGGTAAAGGATCTATACCCTAAAAACTATAGAACACTTCTGAAAGAAATTGAGGAAGACACAAAGAGATGGAAAAATATTCCATGCTCATTGATTGGCAGAATTAATATGGTGAAAATGTCAATGTTACTCAGGGCAATTTCCACATTTAATGCAATCCCTATCAAAATACCATGGACACTCTTCAGAGAGTTAGAACAAATTATTTTTAGATTTGTGTGGAATCAGAAAAGACCCTGAATAGCCAGGGGAATATTTAAAAAGAAAACCATAGCTGGGGGCATCACAATGCCAGATTTCAGGTTGTACTACAACGTTGTGGTCATCAAGACAATGTGGTACTGGCACAAAAACAGACACATAGATCAATGGAACAGAATAGAGAACCCAGAATGGGACCCTGAACTTTATGGTCAACTAATATTCGACAAAGGAGGAAAGACTATCCACTGGAAGAAAGACAGTCTCTTCAATAATTGGTGCTGGGATAATTGGACATCCACATGCAGAAGAATGAAACTAGACCACTCTCTTTCACCATACACAAAGATAATCTAAAAATGGATGAAAGATCTATATGTGAGAAAAGATTCCATCAAAATCCTAGAGGAGAACACAGGCAACACCCTTTTTGAACTCAGCCACAGTAAATTCTTGCTAGATATATCCACGAAGGCAAAAGAAACAAAAGCAAAAATGAACTATTGGGACTTCATCAAGATAAGAAGCTTTTGCACATCAAAGGATACAGTCAACAAAACTAAAAGATAACATACAGAATGGGGGAAGATATTTGCAAATGATGTGTCAGATAAAAGGCTAGTTTCCAAGATCTAGAAAGAACTTATTAAACTCAACACCAAAGAAACAAACAATCCAATCATGAAATGGGCAAAAGACATGAATAGGAATCTCACAGAGGAAGACATAGACATGGCCAACAAGCACTTGAGAAAATGCTCTGCATCACTTGCCATCAGGGAAATACAAATAAAAACCACAATGAGATACCACATCACACCAGTGAGAATGGGGAAAATTAACAAGGCAGGAAACCACAAATGTTGGAGAGGATGTGGAGAAAAGGGAACCCTCTTACACTGTTGGTGGGAATGTGAACTGGTTCAGCCACCCTGGAAAACTCTGTGGAGGTTCCTTAAAGAGTTAAAAATAGACCTGCCCTACAAGCCAGCAATTGCACTGTTGGGGATTTGCTCCAAAGATACAGATGCAATGAAATGCCGGGACACCTGCACCCCAATGTTTATAGCAGTAATGGCCACAATAGCCAAACTGTGGAAGGAGCCTCGTTGTCCATCGAAAGATAAATGGATCAAGAAGATGTGGTCTATATATACAATGGGATTTTACTCAGCCATTAGAAACGACAAATACCCACCATTTGCTTCAACGTGGATGGAACTGGAGGGTATTATGCTGAGTGAAGTAAGTCAATTGGGAAGGACAAACATTATATGGTCTCATTCATTTGGGGAATATAAAAAATAGTGACAGGGAATAAAGGGGAAAGGAGAAAAAATGACTGGGAAATATCAGAAAGGGAGACAGAATATGAGAGACTCGTAACTCTGAGAAACAAACTAGGGGGAGTGGAATGGGAGGTGGACGGGGGGTGTGGGTGAATGGGTGATGGACACTGAGGGGGGCACTTGACGGGATGAGCACTGGGTGTTATTTTGTATGTTGGCAAATTGAACACCAATAAAAAATAAATTTATTAATTAAAAAGAAGATGTGGTTTGTGTATACAATGGAATATTATTCAGCCATGAGAAATGACAAATACTCACCATTTGCTTCAACGTGGATGGAACTGGAGGGTATTATGCTGATTGAAGTAAGTCAATTGGAGAAGGACAAACATTCCATGTTGTCATTAATTTGGGGAATATAAATAATAGTGAAAGAGAATATAAAGGAAGGGAGAAGAAGTATGTGGAAATTATCAGAAAGGGAGACAGAACATAAAGACTCCTAACTCTGGGAAATGAACTAGGGGTGGTGGAAGGGGAGGAGGGCAGGGGGTGGTGGTGAATGGGTGAAGGGCACTGAGGGTGGCACTTGACAGGATGAGCACTTTGTGTTATTCTGTAAGTTGGCAAATTGAACACCAATAAAAAATAAATTTATTATAAAAAAGATTAACAGTATATATTTTTAGTGTGTGGTTGTGTCATTCCTCAAACGACCTGGCCTCCTCTTCTTTGAAGGGAATCTTGGTCTATAAACTCACTCAAATTAAGACTTGACTGATCGGAAGTGAGAAATATGTTCATAGCTCAAGTTTGATTTTTGTCTCTTAACCTGGATCTTGCCTGCTCATACAAATCAAGTAAGAGTTAAGTAGACTCCTTTTTGTCTTTTGGAAACACCCCGATTGATTAGCCAAAGTCATCATTCTGCACAAGTCACAGTTTTCAGGATGATGCTTTAACTTTGCTTGGCCCATTAGAGCACTACACCAACAAGGCTTTTGGCACATGAGTAAAGTGACTTGGTTTCTTCTACTTCAGGATCCAGTTATTCCCATTGCTTTTGCTTTCTCACTTTAGTGGCCATGGTTTCCACTGTAAAAGTCTGGCTTACAGAGAACAGAAATCATGGAGTCTTTCAAAGATTGCTAAGGGTCCATTCATAATATATTTCTTCAAGAATTAGTGAAAGGTGTGCCTTGTGGACACTACCAGTATGAACGAATAGGTCTCAATGACAAATCCACATTTACATTCCAATATCTGTTAGGTTTTGAATCCCTTACTCTACATTAAACTAAGAGAAATGGAATATTTTCATTTCAATCATGGTAGGCCATCTTTGATCATTGTTTCAGCCAATTGTCTCAACAAACTGTTAGATCCCGTTCTAAGGACACAAGCTACATTCAATGCAGAATCACTGTTTGGTGGCTTATAAAAATGAATTCAGTCGTATGCAGCTTTATCTTTGTTCCACAATTATCTCACACCCTAAATAACAATTCCCACTCATATTTTCCAGATTTCTGCTTATATAATTCATAAAACTCAAGTACCTCTTTTGGAGTGTAGTGTAAATCCTCATGGAACATAATTTGTACCTACCTTCAGGGGCCTGCTGGGGCTTAAATCTAGTCATAGATGGCAGTTACCTTAAGAGAAGCTATTACTGTTTTCTCAAGCAATGCAAGATTAATCTCTAAGATGCAGATTGAAAGGCTGATATTAATGTGGATAGGGAGGATGCTACAATTTGATGTGAGGATATTCTTGTCAGTGGGATTCAGGAAGCCTCAGTTACTGGGGGTTAGGAAACTATATCCATTGGTAAAGAAGACATAGCAGAATTTAAGGACTCATTGTCCCCACCTTCATGAAGATAATCCCACATATCCTCATCTGGATTTATAAAGCTTCTTGTTCTCACAATTAATGCCCTCGCTTTAACAGTGAATACACTTGCACCTTTGAAGTCCAACTTGTATTTAAATTTAGTAAGTTTTAGTTAAATTATCAACAATATTAGCCGTGACATGATGAGGCACACCTCAAGTCATTGATACAACCTTTGTACTAGTAAGTTGAATACCTGATTTAATCTTTTTCTTACACCATGTTATCCAACTACATTAAGAAGAACCAATAAACATATTCCTTAGTTTTCCAAAGTGTTCAAAAACATCATATATAGAGTTCCATAGCTCCTTGTTTCTTAGAAGTGGTTGATTATAATAATACAATGTATATTGCTATAAACAGCACAGACCATTGTCTAATAGTGCAGTGTTTACTACTCAAAATGGAATCATTATCATCTTTATATCTAATCACATTAGATAACACACTCCAGGAACTCCAAAAGCAATTTAGAAAATTCATCCTTAAAACTCTTCTTCAAGAATTGAGCAGTGTGGGTGGGGAGATGCCTGGGTGGTCAGTCAGTTGAATCTAGCTCTTGATTTCAGCTCAGGTCAGGATCTTAGGGCTATGAGATGGATCCTCACATATAGCTCCTTACTGAGCATAGACCCTGCTTAAGATTCTCTCTCCTCTCCCTCTACTCCTCCCCTTGCTTGTGTGCCTGCATTCTCTCTCTCTCTCTCTTTCCCTGAAAACAAATGAAATAAAATTTAAAAAAATTAAAAAGTAAGAACAAAATACAAAAACCACTCTTGGTACCAAGATCATTATTAGCATTCAAAAACAAAACAAATAGGAGATAAATACCTGTCCACATTGGTAAGAATGAATCTCTTTACTAAGTCTGCTAAATCAAATTATAATCCCTTCCAAACACACCTTTACAGATACCCAGAAATAATGTTTTGCCAGGTAATTGGGCTTCACTTAGCCTAATAAAGTTAACAAATAATATTAGCCATCACAAGTCCACTCCTTGTCAACTTCACTCCTATGAACATCACCTTAAACCAATTAAAATAAAGACAATAATGAGGTCATAATTCTCCCTAACATGATATGTATAATGCATACAGTCAAAATCACACTATCTTTTTTTCCCCAGAAAAGAAGATAAAGCCCTAGAATGAGGTTTACTTTTCTCCTTGATGTAAAATAGCAAATAGTATGATGTAAGATTAACAATGATTAAATGCTAGGATATAAATTCAATACATCTTATGTTACATGACAAGAGAATTAGAGGATAGAAAATTTGATTAATATATGTATATATACAGGCAAACATATTCATAACAAACTGAGGAAGAGATACTCATGACAATTACATATCCCATTTCTGTAGCAGGTCACATATTTTATCTGGCTTTATAACCACCTGCTTTTACTACCTATTTTGTATTTTCTCACCTTAATAGCAACCCATCTTACTTAGATCATGGGCATTCCAAGAGAAACCCTAAGGGATGTTATGTATTTCAGACATATTCTTCGTTACCTCCTTTATAGTTTCCCAATTTTAATTAGCTAGTGACAGAGATTCTTTTCAAACCAAACATTAATTAGTAGTGGGAGATATAGGCTTCCAGGTATCAAATGAATGAATCATGAGGATAAAAGATACAGCATAAGAAACATAGTCATTGAAACCATAATAGCATTGTACAGTGACAGTAACTATACTTGTGGTGAGCAAAACAAAATGTATAAACTTATCAGAGCACTATGTTGCATACCTGAAATTAATACAACATTGTGTGTCAACTAGATTCAAATAATTAAAAAAATAGTCTCCTATTTCTTCTCCTAGGCCCATCTTTGTACTCCCTTGTATGATCTTTAGCAAGAACCCTAAGTCAGTTTAGCATGGGTCTTTCATCCTCCGTGTCTGATTATCAACAATATCTAATCAGGTTTATCATTTTCCAATTGCCATAGGTAATGTCTGATGAACCTGGCCCCTCTCCAGCAAGAATCCTATTAGAACAATTTGACCAGAATCTCCCTTGTCCTTGCTGGTTTTTCTTAGTAATATCCCATTAAGAAAAAAAGATTTTATTTATTTATTTGAAAGAAAGCGAGCGAGAGAGAGCATGAGCAGGGAGAGGGATGGAGGAAGAGAGAGAAGCAGACTCCTCACTGAGCAGGGAGCCTGACACTGGGCTCAATCCTAGGACCCTGGGACCATTACCTGAACCAAATGCAGACACTGAGCCAACCAGGTGCCCCAGTAATATCCCATCATAAGACCCACCGGACACTGGTATAAATACTTACCTGCACATGCTGTATTTAGAATTCAACACAGTTTGGGGCACATGGGTAGCTGAATCAGTTGAATGTCTGACTCCTGGTTTCAGCTCAGGTTGTGATCTCATGGGTCATGGAATTGAGCCCTGCATCAGGTTCCACACTTAGCAGGGAGTTTGCTTGAAGATTCTCTCCCTCTGCCCACCCCACCCCCCTGCTCTCTCTCTCTCTCAAATAAATGAATAAATCTTAAGAAAAATTCAGCAGGTTTTTTTCTTCCAAATTGTTATTTAAATTCTAGTTAGTTAATATATAATATAATATTTTTTCAGGAATAGAATTAAATGATTCATCACCTACATGTAATACCCAGTGCTCATCATAACAAGTGCCCTCCTTAATACCCACCACATATTTAGTCCACCCCCCACCTACTTCCCTCAGTACAGTTCTATAATGACATTTCCCCCTTATTGTAATAGTCCTTTAAAAAACTATTTTTTACTGCTTTAACTAATGAGCAGTTCTGCTTTTTTTATTATCATCATGGTGCCAACTAAAATAGGATCGGATTTATCAGTGGACACTGGACACTGGAACCCTCAACCAGAATCCTAAGTGTGCCTCTTTGAAATTTTTGTCTTTACTCCTGTCAGATTGATTATGGATTCATTAGTAAGTCTGATTCCTAAACCACTGCCACAAAAGTCCCTTGAGCTGAGAGGAGCATTTTCTGTAGATTTTTTTTATTTTACTCTAGAAGGTAGGTTAGAATGCTAGAAAAAGAGAGGCTGAATTAGAGTGATAGGTTTATGTTTTTAAGAAGCTCAATTATAATTCCAGGTAAGCACAGGTTGAGTTAGAGATGAAAGAAAGCACCATTGCATAAAAAGTTGCGTTAGAGTCCTTGGCAATCAGAAGCTGAGTTAAAAGGCCAACTTTTATAAGTATTAAAATACCATTAGTTAAAAGATGGGAACTTCTCAGTGGGTTGAAAATCCCCTCTTGAATATCTGCTGAATTGTGCTCCGCAAACTCTACTTCCCTTATCATGGACATGATTTTACTAAAAAATGTCAAGGTTCTTGTTAAGGAAATAAAAATCTCCCCAGATCAGTTCCTTAAAGATCTCCCTTCTCATCACAGCTGTTCTTTCTTTCTCCTTTCACTGCTTTGGATCTTTCTCTAAGTCCTTTGTTCTATTTCTCTCCATGATCCTACATTATTCATCCTTCTATTCACCCTGCCAAATTTTTCCCTTCCCATTTCAGCCCCTCTGCTCCCTATGGTCACTTGAACTTTAGGTCCTTATCATCCATCAAAGGCTCTCAAGACACTAAAGGACTTCCAAAATTTATCACCTGAGTCTGAATAAAGAATAAAAAACTATCTCGAAACAGAACCGGATCTCCATTCACTAGGATTTTGAAGACATCCAGAGAGCTGCTAGATGTTTCCTTGGTCAGTGGCCTAAAATTTAATCCATAGCCTCCATCAAATTACAGGTCACTGCATAAGAAAATACTGATATTCTCATGGAGTGCCTGGGTAGCTCAGTTGGTTAAGCATCTGACTTTGGCTAAAGTCATGATCTCAGGGTCCCAGGATGATCCCTACATTGGGCTCTGCACTCAATGGGGAGTCATCTTTTCCCTCTCCTTCTGCCCTGCCCCCTACTCATGCACACTCCTCCCCTCAAATAAATACATAAAATTTTTAAAACAAAAAAATTGATATTCTCAAAATTGGTGAACAGGTAACTTAATTTTCCTTTTTCCAGAAACGCAATCAGATAAAAATATGAAGTGGTGATAAACCAGTGAGATTTTATTTCTCTATTTTACTGACCCATGGCTAAAATTTTAGGATCCTTTTTACATTTGTATATTTTTGTTAACTATGCATGTATTTATGTACATGTGAACTGTTTTTAATATTAAGTGTTTTTCTTTTAATTTGATGGAAATTTCCTCTCATTAAATTACTGACAGCTAGCACTATCCAGAGAATACCTACTCCTACCTCATATTAACAGAGGATTCAGCCAATTCCTTTTTTTTGGTATATATTTATTGGAGTTCGATTTGCCAACATAAACTATAACATCAAGTTCTCATCCCATCAAGTGCTCCCCTCAGTGCCCATCGCCCAGTCACCCCAACCCCTCACCCACCACCCCTTTCACTACCCCTTGTTCATTTTCCAGAATTAGGAGTCTCTCATGTTCTGTCAACCTCTCTGATATTTCCCACTCATTTTCTCTCCTTTTCCCTATAATCTGTTTCATTATTTTTTATATTCCCCATATGAATGAAACCATATAATGTTTATCCTTCTCCAACTGACTTACTCACTCAGCATAATACCCTCCAATTCCATCCATGTTGTAGCAAATGGTGTGTATTTGTTGCTTCTAATGGCTGAGTAATATTCCATTGTATATATAGACCACATCTTCTTTATCCATTTATCTTTCGATGGACAAGTCTCCTTCCACAGTTTCACTATTGTGGACATTGCAGCTATACATATTGGGGTGCAGGTGTCTTGCTTTATTGATGACTCTGTATCTTTGGGGTAAATCCCCAGCAGTGCAATTGCTGGATGGTAGGGTAGCTCTATTTTTAACTGTTTGAGGAACCTCAACAAAGTTTTCCAGAGTGGTTGTACAGTTCTCATTCCCACCAACTGTACAAAAGGGTACCCCTTTCTCCACATCGTCTCCAGCATTTGTTGTTTCCTGTCTTGTTAATTATCCCCATTCTCACTGGTGAGAGGTGGTATCTCATGTGGTTTTGATTTGTATTTCCCTAATGACAAGTGATGTGGCGCATTTTCTCTTGTGCTTGTTGGCCATGTCTATGTCTTCTTGGGTAAAATTCCCATTCATGTCTTTTGCCCATTTCATGATTGGATTGTTTGATTATATGCTGCTGCATTTAATAAGTTATTCATAGATCTTGGATTCTAGCCCTTTATCTGACAGGTCATTGCAAATATCTTCTCCCATTTAGTAGGTAGTCTTTTACTTTTGTTGACTATTTCTTTTGCTGTGCAGAAGCTTTTTATTTTGATGAAGCCCAAATAATTCATTTTTTGCTTTTCCTTCCCTTGCCTTCATAGATGTATCTTGCAAGAAGTTGCTATGGCCAAGTTCAAAAAGGGTGTTGCCTGTGTTCTCCTCTAGGATTTTGATGGAATCTTGTCTCACATTTAGATCTTTCATCCATTTTGAGTCTATCTTTGTGTATGGTGTAAGAGAATGGTCTAGTTTCATTCTCCTGCACGTGGCTGTCCAATTTTCCCAGCACCATTTATTGAAGAGACTGTCTTTTTTCCAGTGGATAGTCTTTCCTGCTTTGTCAAATATTAGTTGACCATAGAGTTCAGAGCCCATTTCTGGATTCTCTATTCTGTTCCATTGATCTATGTGTCTGTTTTTGTGCCAGTACCACACTGTCTTGATGATCACAGCTTTGTAGTACAACCTGAAATCTGGCATTGTGATGCCCCCAGCTATGGTTTTCTTTTTAAATATTCCCCTGGCTATTCAGGGTCTTTTCTGATTCCACACAAATCTAAAAATAATTTGTTCTAACTCTCTGAAGAGTGTCCATGGTATTTTGATAGGGATTGCATTAAATGTGGAAATTGCCCTGAGTAACATTGACATTTTCACCATATTAATTCTGCCAATCCATGAGCATGGAATATTTTTCCATCTCTTTGTGTCTTCCTCAATTTCTTTCAGAAGTGTTCTGTAGTTTTTAGGATATAAATCCTTTACTTCTTTGGTTAGGTTTGTTCCTAGGTATCTTATGCTTTTCGGTGCAATTGTAAATGGGATTGACTCCTTAATTTCTCTGTCTCATTGTTGGTGTATAGAAATGCCACTGATTTCTGGTCATTGATTTTGTATCCTGCCACGCTACCAAATTTCTGTATGAGTTCTAGCAGTCTTGGGGTGGAGGCTTTTGGGTTTTCTATGTACAGTATCATGTCTTCTGCGAAGAGGGAGAGTTTAACTTCTTCTTTGCTAATTTGAATGCCTTTTATTTCTTTTGTTGCCCTGATTGCTGAGGCTTGGACTTCTAGTACTATGTTGAATAGCAGTGGTGAGAGTGGACATCCCTGTCATATTCCTGATCTTAGGGGAAAGGTTCCCAGGGTTTCCCACTGAGAATGATATTGCTGTGGGCTTTTTGTAGATGGCTTTTAAGATGTTGAGGAATGTTCCCTCTATCCCTACACTCTGAAGAGTTTTGAGCGGGAATGGATGCTGTATTTTGTCAAATGCTTTCTCTGCGTCTCTTGAGAGGATCATATGGTTCTTGTTTTTTCTTTTGCTGATATGATGAATCACATTGATTGTTTTACAAGTGTTGAACCAGCCTTGCATCCCGGGGGAAAATCCCACTTGGTCATGGTGAATAATCTTCTTAATGTACTGTGGAATCCTATTGGCTAGTATCTTGTTGAGAATTTTTGCAGCTGTTTTCATCAGGGATATTGGTCTATAATTCTGCTTTTTGGTGATGTCTTCATCTGGTTTTGGAATTAAGGTGATGCTGGCCTCATAAAATGAGTTTGGAATTATTCTGTCCCTTTCTATCTTTGGAACAGCTTTAGTAGAATAGGTATTTTTTTCTTCTTTAAACGTTTGATAGAATTCCCCTGGGAAGCCATCTGGCACTGGACTATTGTGTCTTGGGAGGTTTTTGATGACTGCTTCAATTTCTTCTAGGTTATTGGAGTGTTCAGGGTTTCCATTTCTTCCTGCTGCAGTTTTGTTAGTTTGTGGTTTTCCAGAAATGCGTCCATTTCTTCTAAATTGCCTAATTTATTGGTGTATTGCTGCTAAACCGCTGTGCCACCAGGGCTGCCCCCATGAATGAAAAAGGAGAGATCACAACCCATATCAAGGATATTGCAGGGCAAATTTCACGTTTAATGGTGTATTGCCGCTCATTATATGTTTTTAAAATCGTTTGTATATCCTTGGTATGGGTTGTGATCTCTCCTTTTTCATTCATTATTTTATTAATTAGAGTCTTTCCTCTTTTTGTTTTAATAAGGGTGGCTAATGGTTTATCTATCTTGTTAATTCTTTCAAAGAACCAACTCGTGTTTTTTGTTTTGTTTTGTTTTTTGTTTTTTTTGTTTTGTTTTGTTTTGTTTTGTTCCACAGTTATTCTGGTCTCTATTTCATTGAGTTCTGCTCGAATCTTTATTAATTCTCTTCTGCTTGGTGTAGGTTTATTTGCTGTTTTTTTTTCTCCAGTTCCTTTAGTTTTGAGGTTAGCTTATGTATTTGAGTTTTTTCCAATTTTTTGAGGGATGCTTTTATTGTGATGTATTTCCCTCTCATGACTTTTTTTATAATAAATTTATTTTTTATTGGTGTTCAATTTGCCAACATACAGAATAACACCCATCGCTCATCCCCTCAAGTGCCCCCCTCAGTGCCCATCACCCATTTATCCCCACCCCCCACCCTCCTCCCCTTCCACCACCCCTAGTTCGTTTCCCAGAGTTAGGAGTCTCTATGTTCTGTCTCCCTTTCTGATATTTCCCACACCTTTCTTCTCCCTTCCATTATATTCCCTTTCACTATTATTTATGTTCCCCAAATGAATGTGAACATATAATGTTTGTCCTTCGATTGACTTACTTCACTCAGCATAATACCCTCCAGTTCCATCCACATTGAAGCAAATGGTGGGTATTTGTCGTTTCTAATGGCTGAGTAATATTCCATTGTATACATAAACCACATCTTCTTGATCCATTCATCTTTCGATGGACACCGAGGCTCCTTCCACAGTGTATCCCAAAGATTTTGAATGGTTGTATCTTTATTTTCACTAGTTTCTATGAATCTTTTTAATTCTTCTCTAATATCCTGGTTGACCTTTTCATCTTTTATCAGGATGCTCTTTAGTCTCCACTTATTTGAGTTTCTTCAAAATTTCTCTTAAGCTTGAGTTCAAGTTTCAGAGCATTATGGTCTGAAAATGTGCAGGGGACAATCCCAATTTTTTGGTATCAGTTAAGACCTGATTTGTGACCGAGTATGTGGTCTCTTCTGGAGAAAGTTCCATGTGCACTTGAAAAGAATGTGCATTAAGTACGTTTGGATGTAAAGTTGTGTAAATATCTGTGAAATCCATCTGGTCCAATGTATCATTTAAAGTTCCTGTTTCTTTGGAGATGTTATGATTAGAGCATCTGTCATTTACAGAAAGCGCTGTGTTGAAGTCTCCCAGTATACATGTATTATAATCTAAGTATGTCTTTACTTTGGTTTTTAATTGATTGATATGCTTGGCAGCTCCCACATTAGGGGCATAAATATTCATGATTGTTAGTTCCTCTTGTTGGATAGATCCTTTAAGTCGATATAATGTCCCTCTTCACCTCTTACTACAGTCTTTGGAATAAACTTTAATTTATCTGATATGAGGATGGCTACCCCTGCTTTCTTTTGAGGACCATTTGAATGGTAAATGGTTCTCCAACCTTTCATTTTCAGGCTGTAGGTATCCTTAGGTCTAAAATGAGTCTCTTGTAGACAGAAAATAGATGGGTCTTGCTTTTTTATCCATTGTGAAGCCCTGTATCTTCTCATGGGATCATTAAGTGTATTCACGTTCAGAGTTACTATCTAAAGATATGAATTTAGTGTCATAATAATACCTATTCACTTCCTGTTTTTGTGGATTATTTCTTTGGGCTTCCTATTTCTTTTACAGGGTCCCCCTTTATATTTCTTGCAGAGCTGGTTTGGTGGTCCCATATTCTTTCAGTTTGTGCCTAACTTGGAAGCTCTTTATCTCTCCTTCTATTCTGAATGAGAGCCTTGCTGGATAAAAGTATTCTTGGCTGCATGTTCTTCTCATTTAAGACCCTGGATATATCCTGTCCACCCTTTCTGGTCTGCCAGGTCTCTGTGGAGAAGTCTGCTGTGACTCTAATACTTCTCCCCATATGAGTTAGGGAATCTCTTGTGTCTTGCTGCTTTAATGATTTTCTCTTAACTTAGGAATTTGCAAGTTTCACTAATAAATGTCGAGGTGTTGAATAGTTTTTATTGATTTTAGTGGGGGATGTGTCTATCTCCTGGATCTGAATGCCTGCTTCCCTCCCCAAATTAGGAAAGTTTCAGTTATGATTTGTTCAAATATGCTTTCTGGCCCTCTATCCCTCTTATTGCCCTCTGGAACCCCAATTAAGCGTAGATTTTTCCTTCTGAGGCTGTCATTTATTTCCCTTAACCTTTCCTTATGGTTTTAATTGTTTTTCTCTTTTTTCTTCAACTTCACTCCTTGCCATCAACTTGTCTTCTATGTTTCTCACTCTTCTACTTCATTAACCCTCATCGTTAGGACGTTCAGTTTAGATTGCATCTCATTTAATTGATTTTTAATTTTGGCCTGATTAGACCTAAATTCTGTAGTCATGATGTCTCTTGAGTCCTTTATGCTTTTTTCCAGAGTCACCAGTAACTTTAGAGTTATGCTTCTGAATTGGCTTTCTGACATTGAATTGTAATCCAAATTCTGTAACTCTGTGGCAGAGAATAATGCTTCTGATTATTTCTTTTGTGGTGAATTCTTCTTTCTAGTCATTTTGCTCCATGCAGTGTAGCTGTATGAGCAGGCTGTGTCAAGCATATCAACCACGACCTAAGTAAATTTCACCCTAGATGACTCTGCCAAGATTCAAGACCAGAAATTGAAAACAAGGATCAGAACAAAATAAAACAAAATGACCACTAAAGTGAAAAACAAAATTTAAAACAAAGTAGGAGAAAACTGAAAGGCCAGGAATCCTAAAGTAGAAGAGAAAAAAAAAGAAGAAGAAAAAAAGAGTAAAAATAAAAGAAGAAGAAGAAAACAAAGGTGTGGGTACTAGGAGATTGTGGTGGTGACAAAGTTGTAGTGGGGGGAGAATGTAGTCTACCTGAGGGGTTCTAGAGGGTGATCCTCTTGTTTCTGAGTATATTAAGTTCTGTATATTACAAGATGCTCGGCACCAAATTTTTTTTTATAAATTAATTTTTATTGGTGTTCAATTTACCAACATACAGAATAACACCCAGTGCTCATCCCGTCAAGTGTCCCCCTCCGTGCCCGTCACCCATTCACCCCCACCCCCCGCCCTCCTCCCCTTCCACCACCCCTAGTTCATTTCCCAGAGTTAGAAGTCTTTATGTTCTGTGTCCCTTTCTGATATCTCCCACACATTTCTTCTCCCTTCCCTTATATTCCCCTTCACTATTATTCATATTCCCCAAATAAGTGAGAACATACACTGTTTGTCCTTCTCCGATTGACTTACTTCACTCAGCATAATACCCTCCAGTTCCATCCACGTTGAAGCAAATGGTGGGTATTTGTTGTTTCTAATGGCTGAGTAATATTCCATTGTATACATAAACCACATCTTCTTTATCCATTCATCTTTCGATGGGCACCGAGGCTCCTTCCACAGTTTGGCTATTGTGGACATGGCTGCTAGAAACATCGGGGTGCAGGTGCCCCGGCGTTTCATTGCATCTGAATCTTTGGGGTAAATCCCTAACAGTGCAATTGCTGGGTCGTAGGGCAGGTCTATTTTTAATTCTTTGAGGAACCTCCACACAGTTTTCCAGAGTGGCTGCACCAGTTCACATTCCCACCAACAGTGTAAGAGGGTTCCCTTTTCTCCGCATCCTCTCCAACATTTGTTGTTTCCTGCCTTGTTAATTTTCCCCATTCTCACTGGTGTGAGGTGGTATCTCATTGTGGTTTTGATTTGTATTTCCCTGATGGCAAGTGATGCAGAGCATTTTCTCATGTGCATGTTGGCCATGTCTATGTCTTCCTCTGTGAGATTTCTCTTCATGTCTTTTGCCCATTTCATGATTGGATTGTTTGTTTCTTTGGTGTTGAGTTTAATAAGTTCTTTATAGATTTTGGAAACTAGCCCTTTATCTGATATGTTATTTGCAAATATCTTCTCCCATTCTGTAGGTTGTCTTTGAGTTTTGTTGACTGTATCCTTTGCTGTGCAAAAGCTTCTTATCTTGATGAAGTCCCAATAGTTCATTTTTGCTTTTGTTTCTTTTCTTTTCGTGGATGTATCTTGCAAGAAGTTACTGTGGCCAAGTTCAAAAAGGGTGTTGCCTGTGTTCTCCTCTAGGATTTTGATGGAGTCTTGTCTCACATTTAAATCTTTCATCCATTTTGAGTTTATCTTTGTGTATGGTGCAAGAGAGTGGTCTAGTTTCATTCTTCTGCATGTGGATGACCAATTTTCCCAGCACCATTTATTGAAGAGACTGTCTTTCTTCCAGTGGATCGTCTTTCCTCCTTTGTCGAATATTAGTTGACCATAAAGTTCAGGGTCCATTTCTGGATTCTCTATTCTGTTCCATTGGTCTATGTGTCTGTTTTTGTGCCAGTACCACACTGTCTTGATGACCACAGCTTTGTAGTACAACCTGAAATCTGGCATTGTGATGCCCCCAGCTATGGTTTTCTTTTTTAAAATTCCCCTGGCTATTCGGGGTCTTTTCTGATTCCACACAAATCTTAAAATAATTTGTTCTAAGTCTCTGAAAAAAGTCCATGGTATTTTGATAGGGATTGCATTGAACGTGTAAATTGCCCTGGGTAGCATTGACATTTTCACAATATTAATTCTTCCAATCCATGAGCATGGAATATTTTTCCATCTCTTTGTGTCTTCCTCAATTTCTTTCAGAAGTGTTCTATAGTTTTTAGGGTATAGATCCTTTACCTCTTTGGTTAGGTTTATTCCTAGGTATCTTATGCTTTTGGGTGCAATTGTAAATGGGATTGACTCCTTAATTTCTCTTTCTTCAGTCTCATTGTTAGTGTATAGGAATGCCATTGATTTCTGGGCATTGATTTTGTATCCTGCCACGCTACCAAATTGCTGTATGAGTTCTAGCAATCTTGGGGTGGAGGCTTTTGGGTTTTCTATGTAGAGTATCATGTCATCGGCGAAGAGGGAGAGTTTGACTTCTTCTTTGCCAATTTGAATGCCTTTAATGTCTTTTTGTTGTCTGATTGCTGAGGCTAGGACTTCCAATACTATGTTGAATAGCAGTGGTGAGAGTGGACATCCCTGTCTGGTTCCTGATCTTAGGGGAAAGGCTCCCAGTGCTTCCCCATTGAGAATGATATTTGCTGTGGCCTTTTCGTAGATGGCTTTTAAGATATCGAGGAAAGTTCCCTCTATCCCTACACTCTGAAGAGTTTTAATCAGGAATGGATGCTGTATTTTGTCAAATGCTTTCTCTGCATCTAATGAGAGGATCATATGGTTCTTGGTTTTTCTCTTGCTGATATGATGAATCACATTGATTGTTTTATGAGTGTTGAACCAGCCTTGCATCCCGGGGATAAATCCTACTTGGTCATGGTGAATAATTTTCTTAATGTGTTGTTGGATCCTATTGGCTAGTATCTTGTTGAGAATTTTTGCATCCATGTTCATCAGGGATATTGGTCTGTAATTCTCCTTTTTGGTGGGGTCTTTGTCTGGTTTTGGAATTAAGGTGATGCTGGCCTCATAGAATGAGTTTGGAAGTACTCCATCTCTTTCTATCTTTCCAAACAGCTTTAGTAGAATAGGTATGATTTCTTCTTTAAACGTTTGATAGAATTCCCCTGGGAAGCCATCTGGCCCTGGACTCTTGTGTCTTGGGAGGTTTTTGATGACTGCTTCAATTTCCTCCCTGGTTATTGGCCTGTTCAGGTTTTCTATTTCTTCCTGCTCCAGTTTTGGTAGTTTGTGGCTTTCCAGGAATGCGTCCATTTCTTCTAGATTGCCTAATTTATTGGCGTAGAGCTGTTCATAATATGTTTTTAAAATCGTTTGTATTTCCTTGGTGTTGGTAGTGATCTCTCCTTTCTCATTCATGATTTTATTAATTTGAGTCTTCTCTCTCTTCTTTTTAATAAGGTTGGCTAATGGTTTATCTATCTTATTAATTCTTTCAAAGAACCAACTCCTGGTTCTATTGATCTGTTCCACAGTTCTTCTGGTCTCAATTTCGTTGAGTTCTGCTCGAATTTTAATTAACTCTCTTCTTCTGCTGGGCGTCGGGTCGATTTGCTGCTTCTTCTCTAGCTCCTTTATGTGTAAGGTTAGCTTTTGTATTTGAGTTCTTTCCAGTTTTTGAATGGATGCTTGTATTGCGATGTATTTCCCCCTCAGGACTGCTTTTGCTGCATCCCAAAGATTTTGAACAGTTGTATCTTCATTCTCATTAGTTTCCATGAATCTTTTTAATTCTTCCTTAATTTCCTGGTTGACCCTTTTATCTTTTAGCAGGATGGTCCTTAACCTCCACGTGTTTGAGGTCCTTCCAAACTTCTTCTTGTGATTGAGTTCTAATTTCAAGGCGTTATGGTCTGAGAATATGCAGGGGACGATCCCAGTCTTTTGGTATCGGTTCAGACCCGATTTGTGACCCAGTATGTGGTCTATTCTGGAAAAAGTTCCATGTGCACTTGAGAAGAATGTGTATTCAGTTGAGTTTGGATGTAAAGTTCTGTAGATATCTGTGAAATCTATCTGGTCCAGTGTATCATTTAAAGCTCTCGTTTCTTTGGAGATGTTGTGTTTAGAAGACCTATCAAGGGTAGAGAGAGCTAGATTGAAGTCACCAAGTATAAGTGTATTATTATCTAAGTATTTCTTTACTTTGGTTAATAATTCGTTTAAGTATTTGGCAGCTCCCACATTCGGGCATATATATTGAGGATTGTTAAGTCCTCTTGTTGGATAGATCCTTTAAGTATGATATAGTGTCCCTCTTCGTCTCTCACTACTGTCTTCGGAGTGAATTTTAGTTTATCTGATATAAGGATGGCTACCCCTGCTTTCTTTTGAGAACCATTTGAATGGTAAATGGTTCTCCAACCTTTTATTTTCAGGTTGTAGGTGTCCTTCTGTCTAAAATGAGTCTCTTGTAGACAGCAAATAGATGGGTCCTGCTTTTTTATCCAGTCTGAAACCCTGCGCCTTTTGATGGGGTCATTAAGCCCGTTCACGTTCAGAGTTACTATTGACAGATATGAGTTTAGTGTCATCATGATATCTATTTAGTCCTTGTTTTTGTGGATTGTTCCACTGAACTTCTTCTTAAAGGGGAATTTTAAGAGTCCCCCTTAAAATTTCTTGCAGAGCTGGTTTGGAGGTCACATATTCTTTCAGTTCCTGCCTGTCTTGGAAGCTCTTTATCTCTCCTTCCATTTTGAATGAGAGCCTTGCTGGATAAAGTATTCTTGGTTGCATGTTCTTCTCATTTAGGACCCTGAATATATCCTGCCAGCCCTTTCTGGCCTGCCAGGTCTCTGTGGAGAGGTCTGCTGTTACCCTAATATTCCTCCCCATGAAAGTCAGGGACTTCTTGTCTCTTGCTGCTTTAAGGATCTTCTCTTTATCTTTGGAATTTGCAAGCTTCACTATTAGATGTCGAGGTGTTGAACGGTTTTTATTGATTTTAGGGGGGGATCTCTCTATTTCCTGGATCTGAATGCCTGTTTCCCTTCCCAGATTGGGAAAGTTTTCAGCTAGGATTTGTTCAAATACATATTCTGGCCCTCTGTCCCTTTCGGCGCCCTCGGGAACCCCAATTAAACGTAGATTTTTCTTCCTTAGAGTGTCATTTATTTCCCTTAATCTGTCTTCATGGTTCTTTAATTGTTTATCTCTTTTTTCCTCAGTTTCCCTCTTTGCCATTAACTTGTCTTCTATGTCACTCACTCGTTCTTCCACCTCGTTAACCCTCGTCGTTAGGACTTCTAGTTTGGATTGCATCTCATTCAATTGATTTTTAATTTCTGCCTGATTGGATCTAAATTCTGCAGTCATGAAGTCTGGTGAGTCCTTAATGCTTTTTTCTAGAGCCACCAGTAGCTGTATAATAGTGCTTCTGAATTGGCTTTCTGACATTGAATTGTAATCCAGATTTTGTAGCTCTGTGGGAGAGAGGGCTGTTTCTGATTCTTTCTTTTGAGGTGAGGTTTTCCTTCTATTCATTTTGCTCAGTGCAGAGTGGCCAAAAACAATTGCATTGGGAAAAGAAGAAAGAAGAGAGGAGAGAAAAGAGAAAAAGAAAAAAGAAAAAGAAAAGAAAAAGGAAAGAAGAGAAGAAAAAGGGAAAGAAAAAGAAAGAAAGGTGAAAAAAAAAGGGGGTGGGGAAGCAATCAGAAATCAAAAAGAAAAGAAAAAAGAAAAGAAAAAAAAAAAACACGGGGGAGTATTTCTGTAGAGTTTAAGTCCCTTGACTTCCCCTGGAACTGGTCCGTCCAGCTGGTCTTCTGGGGGAGGGGCCTGTTGCGCTGATTTTCAGGTGTTAGCACTTGGGGGAGCTGCTCTGCCCCTGCCTGCTGCAGGGCTCAGCGGGGGTTGTTTACCCCGTGAGGTCTCAGGAGGATCAGTGGCAGTTGCTATGGCAACTCTGGAAGCCTGGATTCAGTCTCCGCAGGAACTACGGGGCTCGGCTCGGGGCTCTCGGCTCTCCGTCCGCAGGGCCTGGAGGCTCCGGGGCGGGGCCGCTGATCTGCTCAGCTCGGGGCAGGAGCGTCCTTGCTGTCCTGGGCCCTCCCGGCCTCTGCCTGTCCCGGGGGGAGGCCGGATCCTGGGCTGTGTCCCGGCGCCCTGTGCTCCCGGGCCTGTGTTGTTGGATTTGCGCTCCCGCCCCGCAGCTCCCTCCCTGGAGCCGCTCCGAGCCCCTCCGAACTGCTCCGGTGTGTGCTGCAGCCCTTAGGGAGCTCGGTGCACTCTCCTGCGCTTGCAGGTGCCTGTTAGTGTCCCCGGGAGCCCGAGGGCATCCCCGCCCTCCTGGGTCCTGCTCCAACTCCCTGCGAGCCCCTTTCCGCCCGCCCGGGAAGGTTGGTGCAGCTCCTGCTCCTCCGGGACGGGGCTCTCCTGTCCTGGGGACACTCGCCCTGGCCTCAGCCCGGCTCCTCCGGGGCCCCTCCCCCTCGGAGGCCTTTTGTTTCTTTATTTCTTTTTCCCCGTCTTCCTACCTTGATAGAAGCGTGAACTCCTCTCACTGTAGCATTCCAGCTGGTCTCTCTTTAAATCTCAGGCCGAATTCGTAGATTTTCAGGATGGTTTGAAGGTTATCTAGGTAATTTGTTGGGGACAGGTGATTTGGGGACCCTACTCCTCCGCCATCTTGCCCCTCCCTCCACCTACAAGATGCTCGGCACCAAATTTATATAAACTAGAAATACTTGGAGAGGGCCTCAACACTGACCACCAATACATAAATGAGGTAAAGGAGGGGAGCAGAATGGGAATGATGAATCTCACAGAATGATCTAGCGCCGTATACCACTTGATTATGGGTGCATACTTTCACAGTCCCAGTCCACACTGGCCTATATGCTTTGGGGGCATGGGGTGCTGATCTTCACAGCTCGGTGGCACTAGGTGGCAGGAGAGTCCTCGCTGTCCTGTGCCCTCCCCCGCCTCTGCCTGTCATGGGGGGGAGAGCAGGATTTGGGGCTGTGTCCCTTGTGCCCTGGGATCCAGGGCCTGTGCTGCGGCTCCCGAAGGCAGCAGGATGTAGCCCTCTCCATCTGGAGCCACTGCCTGAGCTTCTCCCGAGGCCCGCTGGATGCACACTCCAGCCCTTTACCGAGCTTGGCCCACAGTCTGTGGTGCACTTTCCCCCGCGGTGCAGTTCCTCTGTTAGTGACTCTGGGAGACTGGAGGCTCCACTGCCCCTCCTGCGATTCTGCCCAAGTTCCCTGCTAAGTTCCTTTCTGCCGGGGAAGTATATGGTGCAGGTTTTTAAAGTTCCTGCTTCTCCAGTACTGGGCCCTCTTGTCCCGGGAGGCTTTCGTGGCCCAGCATTAGCCTGGCTCCTTACAGGGGCTCCTACCCCACTTGATTCTTTTTTATATTTTTTCTACCTTCCTACCTTGTTAGAAGTGAAAACTCTTCTCTCCGTAGTGTTCCAGCTGTTCTCTCTTTAAATTTCAGGTTGAATTCGTAGGTTTTCAGGATGACTTGAAAGTTATCTAGGTAGGTTGGTGGGGACAGGTGACTTGGGGACCCTACTCCTCTGCCATCTTGCCCTGCCCTCTAGAAATGTCTATTCATGTCCTATTTTAATCAGATTATTCATTTTTGGAGTGTTGAGATTTATAAGTTCTTTATATATTTTGACACTAACCCTTTATCAGATATATCATTTGCAAATATCATCTTCCATTCCATAGCTTGCGTTTTAGTTTTATTGACTGTTTCCTTCACCGTGCAGAAGCCTTTTATTTTGATGAAGTCCCAATAGTTCATTTTTGTTTTAATTTCCTTTGCCTCAAGAGAATATCTAGAAAGAATTTTCTATGGCTAATGTCAAAGAAGTTGCTGCCTGAGCTCTCTTCTAGGATTTTTATGTTTTCAGGTCTTACATATATGTCTTTAATCCATTTTTAAATTTTTTTTAATTTTTATTTATTTATGATAGTCACACACACACAGAGAGAGAGAGAGAGAGAGAGAGGCAGAGACACAGGCAGAGGGAGAAGCAGGCTCCATGCACCGGGAGCCCAACGTGGGACTCGATCCCGGGTCTCCAGGATCGCGCCCTGGGCCAAAGGCAGGCGCTAAACCGCTGCGCTACCCAGGGATCCCCTCTTTAATCCATTTTGAATTTATTTTTGTGTATGACAGAAGAGAATGCTTCATTCTTCTGCGTGTTGCTGTCCAGTTTTCTCAAAACCATTTGTTGAAGAGACTTTTTCCCATTGGACATTTTCTCCTGCTTAGTCAAAGATTAGTTGACCATATAATTGTGGCTCATTTCTGGATTTTCTATTCTGTTCCACTCATCTATGTATCTATTTTTGTGCCAGTACCATACTGTTTTGATTACTATTGTTTTGTAATATACCTTTAATTCCAGAATTGTAATGCCTCCAGCTTTGCTTTTCTTTCACAAAAATCATCTAAGGAAAAATTCAGCATCTATTTTTGATAAAGACTTATAAGAAAATAGGCTTAGTGGAAGTATATCTCAACATAATAAAGACCCTATACAACAAGCCCACAAATAACATCATACACACTGGTAAAAAGCTGAATCTTAGAGAACAGGAAGAATATCTGGATGCCTATTCCCCTCACTTTTATCCAACATAGTATTGGAGGTCCTACCCAAAGCATTTTTACTAGAAAAAGAAATAAAAGGCATCCAATCTGGTAAGAAGTAAAGCTGATACTATTTGCATACCACACAATATATGTAGGAAACCCTAAAGATTCCATAAAAAAAACTTACAGCCAGTAAAGGAATTCAGTTAAGTTGCAGGATACAAAATAAATATAAGAAAAACTGTTGCACTTCTAAAAACTAAAAACAGATTATTGGAAAGATAAATTATGAAAATGTTCCTATTTGTACGATTTTATCAAAAAGAAGAAAAACCCTAGGAATAAATTTAATCAAGGAGGTAAAAAATCTACAAATATTAGTAAAAGAAATTGAAGAAGACACATACAAGTTAAAAGGTATTTTGTGCCCATATATAAAATTAATATTACTATTACTAGCCAATTAGTTTACACATTCAATGATACTTATTATAGTAGAAGTAAAAATGATCAAAAATTTTGTATAAAGCCACAAAAGACCTGAATCACTGAAGCAATCTTCAGAAAGAAGAACAAAGCCAGAGGTTTCACAATCCCAAATTTCAAGATATACTACTATGCTGTAATAATCAAGACAGTATGGTAATGGCACAAACATAGACACATCAATAAGTGGAACATAATAGAGAGCCTAGAAATAAACCCAAACACATATGGTCAATTAATCTATTGCAATTAATTGCACAGGAGGCACAAATAGACTTTGCAGTAAATCTTTGCAGTAAATGGTGTTAAGAAACCTGGACAACCACATAAAAAAAATGGAAAGAGACATCTATCTTACACCATACATAAAAATTAGCTCAAAGTGGATTAAAGACTTGAACATAAGACCTGAAACTGTAAGACTCCTAGAAGAAAACATAGGCAGTAAACTCCTTGACATTGTCTTAGCAATGATTTTTTTTCTCACACCAAAAGTAAAAGCAGCAAAAGCAAAAAATAAACTTGATTAAACAAACAAAGAAAAAGTTCCACAGAGCAAAGGAAACCATCAAAAAAAAAAAAAAAGGAAAAGGCAACTGACTGAATGGGAGATAAAGTTTGTAAAGCATATATCTGAGAAGGTATTAATATCCGAGAGATTGGAATGTTAGGGTACTTTTCATTAATGACCTACTCACCCGCATAAGAATGGGCAAGAAGACATACCTTTTGTTACTTTGAGATATAATTTAGGGAATGGAGAAAAATATCCTCTGAAGTGCTCTGTGATTGCTCTTCTCTCTACGTAAGAACTTATAGTAATAATGGCAACCACTCAACTGAAATATCTAAATGCAGTGAGAGTAAATGGATAATGGAGTAGTTTTGCTCATCTCCTAAAATTAAAGTGTAGCTACTGTAATTGACAGCAGAGTGAAAGCATTCTGAATAGTCTGACTAACCCCAGCCTCCTAATCATTTCTTTCTAAATGAAAGAAGGAGAAAACCTAGTAAATTCCTACTTGTTATGTATAAGTAGTAAAAGTTTAGGATATGTTGAACAAAAGCCTAACTTAAATTATCATAAAAAGTTTCAAAAAAAATTAAATTAAAAAAAATAAAAAATAAAAAATAATAAAAAAAAAAAAACAAAAACAAAAAAAAAAAAGGGATCCCTGGGTGGCGCAGTGGTTTGGTGCCTGCCTTTGGCCCAGGGCGCGATCCTGGAGACCTGGGATCGAATCCCACATCGGGCTCCCAGTGCATGGAGCCTGCTTCTCCCTCTGCCTGTGTCTCTGCCTCTCTCTCTCTCTCTCTCTCTCTGTGACTATCATAAATAAATAAAAAAAAAGTTTCAAAGGCCAAACAACCCAGACTTGAGATAATTTACAGACTCATGACCCTTTGAATGAAGGGGAGACCAAGTTCCCTTAAGGCAGGAACCCAATACATGACCAAATATTGATAAGAGTTAATCTTTCTCCTAGCTATCCAAAAATAATCTACAGCCATTTAACAGGGTTAATATGCTTTGGGATGCGAAAATAATCAGACTTTTCAGGGACTCTAACCTGGGGACTGGTTAAGAGTTAACTTTGTTCCTAGGCAATCCAGAATGTCATTGTAATCTCAGGTTAGACGTTTTGGGGTCTCAAGTGATCTACGGCTTTTAACTGAGGTCAGTCTCACAGTGGGTCCAGTGGTCCACAGACACACTGTGTGGTATTCCTCTACTTCTTGGGTGCATAATCAGAATAGAGATAAAGAGCAACTGACAGAAACCTGTCAATGATCACTTGACCTGTGGGATTATGGATATTGTAGTGAGAAAGACCATTTGGAAACTATTAGAACTGTTTCTGCTTATGAAAATAGTAATTTTCAAAGCAAGTTTACTATAATTTGTCAGGGGGTTATAAACTTTCTAAATCTGTGTCATTATTTAGTTTACAGTTAAATCGATTGCTTTTATTTTCTTTTTTACCAGTTATTTATTGTTGTTGATGATATTATGCTGACAGGACCTGTAAAGCAAGGATAGCAACTTCTCCAGAGTTATTGGTAATACAATTGCATACTAGAGGGTGGTAAATAAATCCAACCAAAATCCAGGGCCTTCTACCTAAGTAAAATCTAGAGAACTGAGTACTGAAGCTTGTCCAGATATCCTTTTTTTTTTTATTTATGATAGTCACACAGAGAGAGAGAGAGAGAGAGAGAGAGAGCAGAGACACAGGCAGAGGGAGAAGCAGGCTCCATGCACTGGGAGCCCGACGTGGGATTCGATCCCGGGTCTCCAGGATCGCGCCCTGGGCCAAAGGCAGGCGCTAAACCGCTGCGCCACCCAGGGATCCCCAGATATCCTTTTTAAGGTTTAGGGTAAGTTGTTGCATCTGGCCTCTCCTACAACTCAGAAAGAGAAAAAAAAATGTCTGGTTGATTCCTTTGGGTTTTAGAGACAAAATATTCCTCATTTAGGATATTATTTTGACTCATTTTTTTATTAATCCAAAAAAGTTTCTAGTTTTGTGTGGGGCCTATACAAGAGAAAACTATCACTTGAGCCATATATTCCAGGAGACCTAATGGTTTTCCAAGTTTCATAGATAGCTAGGAATTATGTTTGGATCCTTTGGCAGCCTGTATAGGTAATGGAAGTGAAAGCTTTTAAATTTTTTATCCCAGGTCCTGCTATCATCCTTTTGAGAAACAGCTTGAGGCTTTCCAGTAGGTTTAAAGAGAATGAATGCTTGACAATAGTCCACCCAGATACCATGTAACCTGAGCTCCCATCATAAACTATTATCTGACCTACGAAGTCATAAACCTAGGCTCACACAGCATCACTCTATGATCAAATAAATGTGTTACATGTGTGATCAGGACCAGGCAGGCTATGGAGGCACAAGTGAGTTACATGAATTAGTGACCCAAATGCCCATGGTTCTTATTCCTACTACAATGGATGTTTCTCTCAGCCTACACCTATCACATAATGAGGGTTTCCTACTATCCATTGAGAGAGGAGGGAAAATGTGGGCCTGGTTTGCAAATGGTTCTGTATGATATGCAGGTACAACCTGACTATGGACAGCTGCAGAACTACGATCTTTCCCTGGGCTATCTCTAAGGTTAGCAATGAAGTGAAATCTACCCAATGGGCAGGACTTTAAGAAGTGCACATGTTTGTTCACTAAAATTGGCATATGTTTGATTTTATAGTGACTCATGAACTGTGGATGTTTTGGATGATGTTTGGGACTTGAAATAAATATTATTGGAAAATTGATGACAATGTAATTTGGGAAAGAAGCATATGGATAGACTTCTCTCAATGGGCAAAACAAACAAACATGAAGTTATTTATATCCTTTATGAATGTTCACTAAATACTGATTTCAGCAGAGGCAGATTACAATATTCAAATGGATAGATGATAGGTTAGGGGGTGTCAATCGGCCTCTTTCCCCAGCCACCTCTATCATCACCCAGGGTCATGACAAAGTCACCAGAGTAGCAAGAACTCAGCATTGGGGGCCACACTTACTAATTCTCAGTGCCCAGTCTACCAGCAACAATGAGAAACACTGAGTCCTTGATCAGGCACCATCCTGAGGGATTCAAGAAGTTACCCCTCTGGGTAGGTGACAGGTTAACTACATTGGACCACTTCCATAATTTAAGGAGCAGGCTTACATACATAAATAAACATTTGCTCTGGATAAAGATTTGCTTTTCCTGCATGCAATACTTGTGCAAAAACTGACATTCATTGACTTACCGAATGCCTTATCCACTATCATAGTATCACACAGTGTTGTTTCAGATCAAGGAACTCTGCAGTTGGGATGCCTGCCTGAGTCACTCAGTGGTTGAGCATCTGCCTTCTGCTCAGGGTATGATCCTGGAGTTCCCGGAGTAAGCCGTGTCAGGCTTCCCATGAGGAGCCTGCTTCTCCCTCTGCCTATGTCTCTGCCTTTCTCTCTGTGTCACTTATTAATAAATAAATAAAATCTTAAAAAATAACAACAAAAAAAGGAACTCCACAGTAAATGAATTGTAGCAATGGGTTTATGCTTATGGAATCCATACACTTCATGTTCTCACTATCTCGAAGCTGCTGGCATAATATAATGGTGGAAGGACTTAGAAGACTCAGAAACAATGCAAGCTAGGTGGTAATATAGAGTTGGGGTAAGGATCCTCATAAGCTATTGATGTTTTGAATCAGCCGGGAATGCATAGTTTTGTTTTTCTAATAGTCAGGATTCATGGGTTCAGAAATCAAGGAATGGAAACAGGGGGAAAAGAATTGATTATTATTTCTGGTGACTCCAATAGTAATATTTATTTATTTATTTTTGTATTCATGAGTTTTTGCCAGGACAACCTAGATGTGTTAGTTCCAGAAGAAGAAATGCTCCCACATGGATACAAAATAATGATTCACCTAAAAAGGAAGTTCATACTACCTAAAGGGCAGTTTTGCCTTTTCATGTCTCTGAATCAACAAACAAGGAAGATAACTGCTGTGCTGGATGGGATCTCTGATTCTGACAATTATCAAATTTAGAAAAAAACAAAAACAAGAGGATGAGTTAAAAAGGAATTTTTAAATTACTATTGCAATAAGAAAAAGACCTCAGTATAGAAATGAAATCAATTCCACATACTGCATGGTCAAGTGAAATTTATAGCCAAAGTGTCTGGGGTGGTCAAGAGATGGAAGAATAAAAAGAAGACACATCAAGTGTAAGAGAATTTTAGTTAAAGTGATATAAGAAGATTCTTGCTGAGGACAGGTCAAGCTGATCAGATATCACCTAGTGGATACTGGAAGATGAGATTCCTTGTTAGATACTGAGGGTGATAAGGTATGGATGAGGGACTCATGCTATACTGACTTAGCTGCATTATTGCTATGGATTTTACAAGGAAGTTTAGAAATGAGCCTAGGAGAAGTTGCAGGAGCCTGACTCAAGTTTGGCTAAACAAAGAATTTTTTGTAATTATCAAAAGAAAATTGAATATTCTACAATTGAATTAAGGAAGAGTATGTCTGTAATACAGGATATTTCTCAGGGTTTCTATTAGTATTTCCATGCCCTGTGATTAAGATAAATAGCAAACTACAACATTCTATTCATAGGACTAGAAATGTCCCAGATTATTCAGGTTTGAACCATGGTCATGTGAGGTGCATGCTGAGGCAAATAGATAAAGAATAAGTAGTAACAGAAGGTAATTTTAAAACTAGCTATGACCCTGAAACCAGTTATATAGAAACAAGGACCGTAATTGTCATGAATATTTCAACTTAATTTTGTTATGTGTGTGTCTAATTCAATAACATATCTATCTACTGATTATCCTATTGGTTCTATTTTTCTGAAGTATAGATAAAAGATTTTGCTAGTAAAGTGGTTCTGGTTGTACAGACATTTAATTATATGCATTCTGAATTCTTTCATTCTTTCTAGGGTTCCTAGAACTGGTTCTGTATTCTTATATTAAAGAATTCTGATGACTCTATGTCTAGTAGAACATAGATCACTGATATAACAGTGAGAACTGGTTTTAGACATACACAAAACACCTGCATTAAATATTCCTAATTAACCACTTATAAAAAGCAAGAAGCTATTTAACTGTATCATACATTTGAACATTTTGGAAAACTAAGGAACATAATTAAGTTGGTTGGTCCTAATTATGTTTCTAGACAAAGTTGTAGAAGAAAAGAATAAACTCATAAATTCAAATCCTCATCTCAACAGTTGAATAAAACACCTATTATCTTCTAGTGAGCCCCGAGGGAGGCATTTATCTTTATGTAAGAGTTGAAATGACTGAAAATCAAACGTTGATTCTCTTAATTTCATTGTAAGTTAAATCCAAGTTTCCTAGAAGGAGTGAAGATGGAGGAGGAGTAGGGGACCCTAATTTCATCTTATCCCTGGAATTCAGCTAGATAGTTATCAAATCATTCTGAACACCTGCAAAATCAATTGGAGAACTGAGAAAATAATTGATGTAATTCTACAAATAGAAAGACCATGTCTATGTCTTCTTTGGTGAAATTTCTGTTCATGTCTTTTGTCCATTTCATGATTAGACTGTTTGTTTCTTTGTTGTTGAGTTTAATAAGTTCTTTATAGATTTTGGAAACTAGCCCTTTATCTGATATGTTATTTGCAAATATCTTATCCCATTCTGTAGGTTGTCTTTTAGTTTTCTTGACTGTTTCTTTTGCTGTACAGAAGTTTCTTTTCTTGATTAAGTCCCAACAGTTAATTTTTTCACCTGTTTCCCTTGCCTTCATAGGTGTATCTTGAAAGAACTTGTGGCCAAGTTCAAAAAGGATGTTGCCTGTGTTCTCCTCTAGGATTTTGATGGATTCTTGTCTCACAGATCTTTCATCCATTTTGAGTCTTTGTGTTTGGTGTAAGAGAATGGTCTAGTTTCATTCTTCTGCACGTGGCTGTCCAATTTTCCCAGCACCATTTATTGAAGAGACAGTCCTTTTTCCAGTGGATAGTCTTTCCTGCTTTGTCAAATATTAGTTGACCATAGAGTTCAGGGCCCATTTCTGGGTTCTCTATTCTGTTCCATTGATCTATGTGTCTGTCTTTGTGCCAGTACCACACTGTCTTGATAATAACACCCTCGTAGTACCGCTTGAAACCAGGCATTGTGATACGCCCAGCTCTGTTTTCTTTTCAATATTCCCCCCTATTCGGGGTCTTTTCTGATGCCACACAAATCTTCAGATGATTTGTTCCAACTCTCTGAAGAAAGTCCATGGTATTTTGATAGGGATTACATAGAACGTGTAAATTGCCTGGGTAGCATTGACATTTTCACGATATTGATTACCAAAGATACAGATGCAGTGAAAAACTGAGACACCTACATCCCAACGTTTTTATTTTTATTTTTTGCATCCCAATGTTTATAGACACAATATCCACAATAGCCAAACTGTGGAGGGAGCCTCAGTGTCCATTGAAAGATGAATGGATAAAGAAGATGTGATACACATACACACACACACACACACACACACACACAATGGAATATTACTCAGCCATTAGAAGGGACGAATACCCACCATTTGCTTCAATGTGGATAGAACTAGAGGGTATTATGCTGAGTGAAGTAAGTCAATCGGAGAAGGACAAACCCTATATAGTTTCATTCATTCGGGGAATATAAAAAATAGTGACAGGGATTAAAGGGGAAAAGAGAGAAAATGAGTGGGAAATGTCAGAGAGGGTGACAGAACATGAAAGACACCTCACTCTGGAAATGAACAGGCAGTAGAGTAGGGGAGGTGGGGGGGTTGGGGTGACTGGGTGATGGGCACTGAGGGGGGCACTTGATGGGATGAGTACTGGGTGTTATACTATATGTTGGTAAATCAAACTCCAATAAAAATATAAAAAAAGAAAGACCACTTTTTGCAAAATAGGAGGTGCAGAGACATGAATCTGTAGCAATATATCAGAAGATAAACCAAGGAAGGTCTGGAGAGCATTATAAACAATGGAGTGTACAATCAGAACATTTAGAAGCCTGCTACAGTTGGGGACATCACTGGCTTAATGGTGCTCAAGTGGGGAAATAGGGTGGCAACCCAGGTGGGTCAGTGCAGTCTCAGGATCCGCTGGGTCATGAAAAGAATGGAGGTGCTTGATGTGGCAGAGTTCCTTAGCATTGGAACAGGGAAGCCAGTTGGAAACAGTGAGTCTAGGCACTGCCTTTCTGCTCCATGTGGTCATAAGCCATGAAGTGCTGCATGGTCATGTGAGCAATCCTGACAGGGGCCCAGGAGACTCAAAACTGGGTTGCCAGCCGGAGATAAAAACGCTTAGTCATAGGCTGAGTGAACACAGAGTTTGGACAGAAACCAGGGAGATCAGAGTGATTGATTTTCTGTGTAGGCTTGATGAAGAGTAGGGAGTGAGAACTTTCAGCTCCGGGGCTAGAGATCAGGGCAACACCATTTTCATCCCCCATCAAGGCTGAAAGCCTTCAGGGAGCAAAATAGTGCCACATGGTTGGTGCAATCCAGAGCTGCTTCTACTGAACCTGGACAGCTGGTAAGTGGGGTACTATTCCACCACAGAAAGCACACCTGTAAATCAGTGCAACAGTCCCCTCCACCAGAAAACCAGCAGGAACAACCAGATAATACCAAGTTTACCAATCTAGAGAACTGCAAAACTTCAGCTCTTGGAAAAAACAGTATATAGTATTCATGTTTTCTTTTTTAATTTAGTCTTTCAGGTTTTTTTTCTATTTTCTTATTTTATCAATTCTTTTAAAAATTTATTCTTAATTTTAATTTTTATATTTATGTTATGTATATGTATATACACATATGTTTGGTTTCATTTCATTGTATTTTCTTTTATTTTGTGTCTTTCTCCTTTTTCCTTCCTTCCTTCATTCCCTCCCTCCTTCTTTTGTATTTTGTATTTTAGTTTGTTTTAACAAACAGATCAAATACAACCTGGATGTAGTTTATTGTTTTGTTCTGTATTACAGTTTGTTTGATTTTTTTCTTATTTTGCCTTTTTTCTTTTTTCTTTTTTTTATTTTTTTATTTTATTTTTTTAATTTTATTTTATTTTTTTTAAGAGCTAAGTATGAATTTATTTATTTATTTTTTTTATAAATTAATTTTTATTGGTGTTCAATTTACCAACATACAGAATAACACCCAGTGCTCATCCCGTCAAGTGTCCCCCTCCGTGCCCGTCACCCATTCACCCCCACCCCCCGCCCTCCTCCCCTTCCACCACCCCTAGTTCATTTCCCAGAGTTAGAAGTCTTTATGTTCTGTGTCCCTTTCTGATATTTCCCACACATTTCTTCTCCCTTCCCTTATATTCCCTTTCGCTATTATTCATATTCCCCAAATGAATGAAAACATACACTGTTTGTCCTTCTCCGGTTACTGTGGCCAAGTTCAAAAAGGGTGTTGCCTGAGTTCTCCTCTGGGATTTTGATGGAATCTTGTCTCACATTTAGATCTTTCATCTATTTTGAGTTTATCTTTGTGTATGGTGCAAGAGAGTGGTCCAGTTTCATTCTTCTGCATGTGGATGTCCAATTTTCCCAGCACCATTTATTGAAGAGACTGTCTTTCTTCCAGTGGATCGTCTTTCCTCCTTTATCGTATATTGGTTGAGCATAAAGTTCAGGGTCCACTTCTGGGTTCTCTGTTCTGTTCCATTGATCTATATGTCTGTTTTTGTGCCAGTACCACACTGTCTTGATGAACACAGCTTTGTAGTACAACCTGAAATCTGGCATTGTGATGCCCCCAGATATGGTTTTCTTTTTTTAAAATTCCCCTGGCTGTTTGGGGTCTTTTCTGATTCCACACAAATCTTAAAATAATTTGTTCTAAGTCTCTGAAGAAAGTCCATGGTATTTTGATAGGGATTGCATTATATGTGTAAATTGCCCTGGGTAACATTGACATTTTCACAATATTAATTCTGCCAATCCATGAGCATGGAATATTTTTCCATCTCTTTGTGTCTTCCCCAATTTCTTTCAGAAGTGTTCTGTAGTTTTTAGGGTATATTTTGAGAACCATTTGAATGGTAAATGGTTCTCCAACCTTTTATTTTCAGGTTGTAGGTGTCCTACTGTCTAAAATGAGTCTCTTGTAGACAGCAAATAGATGGGTCCTGCTTTTTTATCCAGTCTGAAACCCTGCTCCTTTTGATGGGGTCATTAAGCCCATTCACGTTCAGAGTTACTATTGACAGATATGAGTTTAGTGTCATCATGATATCTTTTTTCTTTTTTTAAAAGATTTTATTCATTTATGCAGGAGAGACACACACAGAGAGAGAGGCAGAGACACAGGCAGAGAGACACGGAGGCAGGCTTCATGCAGGGTGCCTGATGCAGGACTCGATCCTGGGACTCCAGGACAAAGCTGTGGGCCAAAGGCAGGCACTAAACTGCTGAGCCACCCAGGGATCCCCTTGTTTCTTTTTTCTTCTGTTTTTTTGTTTGTTTGTTTGTTTTGTTTTGTTTTGTTTTTTTGTATTTCCCTGATGTTGTTTTTGCTATTTTGTTTTTTATCTCTCTTTCATCTATTCTTTTCTGGACATAATGATAAAACAAAGAAATTCATCCCAAAAGAAAGAAGAGAAGGCAGCACTCATTGCCAGAGGTTTAATCAATATGAATAAAATAAGATATTAGAACTAGAATTCAAAACAATGATTATTGAGATACTAGCTGGGTTTGGAGGAGGGGCTAGATAGCGGAAGAGTAGGGTCCCCAAATCACCTGTCCCCACCAAATTACCTAGATAACCTTCAAATCATCCTGAAAATCTACGAATGCGGCCTGAGATTTAAAGAGAGAACAGCTGGACTGCTACAGTGTTCACGCTTCTATCAAGGTAGGAAGACGGGGGGAAAAAAGAATTAAAGAAACAAAGGCATCCAAGGGGGAGGGGCCCCGCGAGGAGCCGGGCTAAGGCCAGGGAGATTGTCCCCAGGACAGGAAAGCTCCGTCCTGGAGAAGCAGGAGCTGCACCAATCTTCCCGGGATGAAAGGCGCTCGCAGGGAGTTAGAGCAGGACCCAGGAGGGCGGGGATGCCCTCAGGATCCCTGGGACACGAAGAGACGCCTGCCCACCTGGGAGAGTGCGCCGAGCTCCCGAAAGGGCTGCAGCGCGCACGGCTGGACCCAGGAGCAGCTCGGAGGGGCTCGGGCTGCGACTCCGCCGGAGGGGGCTATGCTGCTGGGAGCGCAAATCCAACAGCGCAGGCGGGGAGAAAGGGCGCCGGGGACACAGCCTAGGATCCGGCCTTCCCCCCGGGACAGGCAGAGGCAAGAAGGGCCCAGAACAGCAAAGGACGCTCCTGCCCCGAGCTGAGCAGATCAGCGGCCCCACCCCGAGCCTCCAGGCCCTGCAGATGGAAGCCCAGTAGTTATTGTGGGAGCTGACTCCGTGGCTCCAGAGCTGGCCGCCGCCACTGTGGTTGTACCTCTTGGGGCCTCATGGGGTAAACAACCCCCATTGAGCCCTGCACCAGGCAGGGGGCAGAGCAGCTCCCCCAAGTGCTAACACCTGAAAATCAGCACAACAGGCCCCTAACCCAGAAGACCAGCTAGATGGACAAGATCCAGGGGAAGTCAAGGGACTTAAAGTATACAGAATCAGAAGATACTCCCCCATATTTTTTTCTTTCCTTTTTTTTTCTTTTTGATTTCCGTTTGCTTCCTCCATCCTTTTTCCCCTTTCTTTTTTTTTTCTCTTTTTTATTCTTTTTCCTTCCTTTTTTCTTATTCTCTTTTCTTTCCTTCTTTCCCTCCTCTCTTTTTCTCCTTTTCCCAATACAACTTGTTTTGGCCACTCTGCACTGAGCAAAATGACTAGAAGGAAAACCTCACCTCAAAAGAAAGAATCAAAAACAGTCCTCTCTCCCACAGAGTTACAAAATCTGGATTACAATTCAATGTCAGAAAGCCAATTCAGAAGCACTATTATACAGCTACTGGTGGCTCTAGAAAAAAGCAAAAAGGACTCAAGAGTCTTCATGACTGCAAGAGACTTCATGACTGCAATTTAGATCCAATCAGGCAGAAATTAAAAATCAATTGAATGAGATGCAATCCAAACTAGAAGTCCTAATGATGAGGGTTAATGAGGAGGAAGAACGAGTGAGTGACATAGAAGACAAGTTAATGGCAAAGAGGGAAACTGAGGAAAAAAGAGACAGACAATTAAAAGACCATGAAGACAGATTAAGGGAAATAAATGACAGCCTAAGGAAGAAAAACCTGCGTTTAATTGGGGTTCCCGAGGGCGCTGAAAGGGACAGAGGGCCAGAATATGTATTTGAACAAATCCTAGCTGAAAACTTTCCTAATCTGGGAAGGGAAACCGGCATTCAGATCCAGGAAATAGAGAGATCCCCCCCTAAAATCAATAAAAACCATTCAACACCTCGACATTTAATAGTTAAGCTTGCAAATTCCAAAGATAAAGAGAAGATCCTTAAAGCAGCAAGAGACAAGAAGTCCCTGACTTTCATGGGGAGGAATATTAGGGTAACAGAAGACCTCTCCACAGAGACCTGGCAGGCCAGAAAGGGCGGGCAGGATATATGCAGGGTCCTAAATGAGAAGAACATGCAACCAAGAATACTTTATCCAGCAAGGCTCTCATTCAAAATGAACGGAGAGATAAAGAGCTTCCAAGACAGGTAGGAACTGAAAGAATATGTGACCTCCAAACCAGCTCTGCAAGAAATTTTTTTAAATTTTTATTTATTATTTATGATAGTCACACAGAATGAGAGAGAGAGGCAGAGACACAGGCAGAGGGAGAAGCAGGCTCCATGCACCAGGAGCCCGACGTGGGACTCGATCCCGGGTCTCCAGGATCGGGCCCTGGGCCAAAGGCAGGCGCCAAACCGCTGCGCCACCCAGGGATCCCCTCTGCAAGAAATTTTAAGGGGGACTCTTAAAATTCCCCTTTAAGAAGAAGTTCAGTGGAACAATCCACAAAAACAAGGACTAAATAGATATCATGGTGACACTAAACTCATATCTGTCAATAGTAACTCTGAACGTGAATGGGCTCAATGACCCCATCAAAAGGCGCAGGGTTTCAGACTGGATAAAAAAGCAGGACCCATCTATTTGCTGTCTACAAGAGACTCATTTTATTTATTTTTTTTTTATAAATTAATTTTTATTGGTGTTCAATTTACCAACATACAGAATAACACCCAGTGCTCATCCAGTCAAGTGTACCCCTCAGTGCCCGTCACCCATTCACCCCCACCCCCCACCCTCCTCCCCCTCCACCACCCCTAGTTCATTTCCCAGAGTTAGAAGTCTTTATGTTCTGTGTCCCTTTCTGATATTTCTCACACATTTCTTCTCCCTTCCCTTATATTCCCTTTCGCTATTATTCATATTCCCCAAATGAATGAAAACATACACTGTTTGTCCTTCTCCGGTTACTGTGGCCAAGTTCAAAAAGGGTGTTGCCTGAGTTCTCCTCTGGGATTTTGATGGAATCTTGTCTCACATTTAGATCTTTCATCTATTTTGAGTTTATCTTTGTGTATGGTGCAAGAGAGTGGTCCAGTTTCATTCTTCTGCATGTGGATGTCCAATTTTCCCAGCACCATTTATTGAAGAGACTGTCTTTCTTCCAGTGGATCGTCTTTCCTCCTTTATCGTATATTAGTTGAGCATAAAGTTCAGGGTCCACTTCTGGGTTCTCTGTTCTGTTCCATTGATCTATATGTCTGTTTTTGTGCCAGTACCACACTGTCTTGATGAACACAGCTTTGTAGTACAACCTGAAATCTGGCATTGTGATGCCCCCAGATATGGTTTTCTTTTTTTAAAATTCCCCTGGCTGTTTGGGGTCTTTTCTGATTCCACACAAATCTTAAAATAATTTGTTCTAAGTCTCTGAAGAAAGTCCATGGTATTTTGATAGGGATTGCATTATACGTGTAAATTGCCCTGGGTAACATTGACATTTTCACAATATTAATTCTGCCAATCCATGAGCATGGAATATTTTTCCATCTCTTTGTGTCTTCCCCAATTTCTTTCAGAAGTGTTCTGTAGTTTTTAGGGTATATTTTGAGAACCATTTGAATGGTAAATGGTTCTCCAACCTTTTATTTTCAGGTTGTAGGTGTCCTTCTGTCTAAAATGAGTCTCTTGTAGACACCAAATAGATGTGTCCTGTTTTTTTATCCAGTCTGAAACTCTGCGCCTTTTGATGGGGTCATTAAGCCCATTCACGTTCAGAGTTACTTGAACTTCTTCTTAAAGGGGAGTTTTAAGAGTCCCCCTTAAAATTTCTTGCAGAGCTGGTTTGGAGGTCACATATTCTTTCAGTTCCTGCCTGTCTTGGAAGCTCTTTATCTCTCCTTCCATTTTGAATGAGAGCCTTGCTGGATAAAGTATTCTTGGTTGCATGTTCTTCTCATTTAGGACCCTGAATATATCCTGCCAGCCCTTTCTGGCCTGCCAGGTCTCTGTGGAGAGGTCTGCTGTTACCCTAATATTCCTCCCCATGAAAGTCAGGGACTTCTTGTCTCTTGTTGCTTTAAGGATCTTCTCTTTATCTTTGGAATTTGCAAGCTTCACTATTAGATGTCGAGGTGTTGAACGGTTTTTATTGATTTTAGGGGGGGATCTCTCTATTTCCTGGATCTGAATGCCTGTTTCCCTTCCCAGATTGGGAAAGTTTTCAGCTAGGATTTGTTCAAATACATATTCTGGCCCTCTGTCCCTTTCGGCTCCCTCGGGAACCCCAATTAAACATAGGTTTTTCTTCCTCAGACTGTCATTTATTTGCCTTAATCTGTCTTCATGGTCCCTTAATTGATTGTCTCTTTTTTCCTCAGTTTCCCTCTTTGCCATTAACTTGTCTTCTATGTCACTCACTCGTTCTTCCACCTCGTTAACCCTCGTCGTTAGGACTTCTAGTTTGGATTGCATCTCATTCAGTTGATTTTTAATTTCTGCCTGATTGGATCTAAATTCTGCAGTCATGAAGTCTCGTGATTCCTTAATGCTTTTTTCTAGAGCCACCAGTAGCTGTATAATAGTGCTTCTGAATTGGCTTTCTGACATTGAAGTGTAATCCAGATTTTGTAACTCTGTGGGAAAGAGGGCTGTTTCTGATTCTTTCTTTTGAGGTGAGGTTTTCCTTCTAGTCATTTTGCTCAGTGCAGAGTGGCCAAAAACAAGTTGTATTGGAACACGGGGGAGTATCACTGGTCCGTCTAGCTGGTCTTCTGGGGGAGGGGCCTGCTGTGCTGATTTTCAGGTGTTAGCACTTGGGGGAGCTGCTCTGCCCCTGCCTGCTGCCGGGCTCAGCGGGGGTTGTTTACCCCGTGGGGCCCCAGGAGGAACAGCAGCAGTTGCTATGGCAGCTCTGGAAGCCTGGATTCAGCCTCCGCAGGAACTACGGGGCTCGGGGCTCTTGGTTCTCCGTCTGCAGGGCCTGGAGGCTCCGGGGCGGGGCCGCTGATCTGCTCAGCTCGGGGCAGGAGCGTCCTTGCTGTCCTGGGCCCTCCCGGCCTCTGCCTGTCCCGGGGGAGGCCGGATCCTGGGCTGTGTCCCGGCGCCCTGTGCTCCGGGGCCTGCGCTGTGGGATTCGCGCTCCTGCCCTGCAGCTCCCTCCCTGGAGCCGCAACCGAGCCCCTCCGAACTGCTCTGGTGCGCGCTGCAGCCCTTAGGGAGCTCGGCGCACTCCCCGGGGCGCAGGTGCCTGTTAGTGTCCCCGGGAGCCCGAGGGCATCCCCGCTCTCCTGGGTCCTGCTCCAACTCCCTGGGAGCCCCTTTCCGCCCGCCCGGGAAGGTTGGTGCAGCTCCTGCTTCTCCGGGACGGGGCTCTCCTGTCCTGGGGACACTCGCCCCGGCCTCAGCCCGGCTCCTCGCGGGGCCCCTCCCCCTCGGAGGCCTTTTGTTTCTTTATTTCTCTTTCCCCGTCTTCCTACCTTGATAGAAGCGCGAACTCTTCTCACTGTAGCATTCCAGCTGGTCCCTCTTTACATCTCAGGCCGAATTCGTAGATTTTCAGGATGATTTGAAGGTTATCTAGGTATTTTGGGGGGACAGGTGATTTGGGGACCCTGCTCTTCCGCCATCTTGCCCCTCCCCTCGAAGGAGACTCATTTTAGACAGAAGGACACCTATAACCTGAAAATAAAAGGTTGGAGAACCATTTACCATTCAAATGGTCCTCAAAAGAAAGCAAGGGTAGCCATCCTTATATCAGATAAACTAAAATTTACCCCGAAGACTGTAGTGAGAGACGAATAGGGACACTATATCATACTTAAAGGATCTATCCAACAAGAGGACTTAACAATCCTCAATATATATGCCCCGAATTTGGGAGCTGCCAAATACTTAAACGAATTATTAACCAAAGTGAAGAAATACTTAGATAATAATACACTTATACTTGGTGACTTCAATCTAGCTCTTTCTACCCTCTATAGGTCTTCTAAGCACAACATCTCCAATGAAACGAGAGCTTTAAATGATGATACACTGGACCAGTTAGATTTCACAGATATCTACAGAACTTTACATCCAAACTCAACTGAATACACATTCTTCTCAAGTGCACATGGAACTTCCTCCAGAATAGACCACATACTGGGTCACAAATCGGGTCTGAACTGATACCAAAAGATTGGGATCGTCCCCTGCATATTCTCAGACCATAACGCCTTGAAATTAGAACTAAATCACAAGAAGAAGTTTGGAAGGACATCAAACAAGTGGAGGTTAAGGACCATCCTGCTAAAAGATAAAAGGGTCAACCAGGAAATTAAGGAAGAATTAAAAAGTTTCATGGAAACTAATGAGAATGAAGATACAACCGTTCAAAATCTTTGGGATGCAGCAAAAGCAGTCCTGAGGGGGAAATACATCGCAATACAAGCATCCATTCAAAAACTGGAAAGAGCTCAAATACAAAAGCTAACCTTACACATAAAGGAGCTAGAGAAAAAGCAGCAAATCGACCCGACATCCAGCAGAAGAAGAGAGTTAATTAAAATTCGAGGAGAACTCAATGAAATTGAGACCAGAAGAACTGTGGAACAGATCAATAGAACCAGGAGTTGGTTCTTTGAAAGAATTAATAAGATAGATAAACCATTAGCCAACCTTATTAAAAAGAAGAGAGAGAAGACTCAAATTAATAAAATCATGAATGAGAAAGGAGAGATCACTACCAACACCAAGGAAATACAAACGATTTTAAAAACATATTATGAACAGCTCTACGCCAATAAATTAGGCAATCTAGAAGAAATGGACGCATTCCTGGAAAGCCACAAACTACCAAAACTGGAACAGGAAGAAATAGAAAACCTGAACAGGCCAATAACCAGGGAGGAAATTGAAGCAGTCATCAAAAACCTCCCAAGACACAAGAGTCCAGGGCCAGATGGCTTCCCAGGGGAATTCTATCAAAAGTTTAAAGAAGAAATCATACCTATTCTACTAAAGCTGTTTGGAAAGATAGAAAGAGATGGAGTACTTCCAAATTCATTCTATGAGGCCAGCATCACCTTAATTCCAAAACCAGACAAAGAGCCCACCAAAAAGGAGAATTACAGACCAATATCCCTGAAGAACATGGATGCAAAAATTCTCAACAAGATACTAGCCAATAGGATCCAACAACACATTAAGAAAATTATTCACCATGACCAAGTAGGATTTATCCCCGGGACACAAGGCTGGTTCAACACTCGTAAAACAATCAATGTGATTCATCATATCAGCAAGAGAAAAACCAAGAACCATATGATCCTCTCATTAGATGCAGAGAAAGCATTTGACAAAATACAGCATCCATTCCTGATCAAAACTCTTCAGAGTGTAGGGATAGAGGGAACATTCCTCAGCATCTTAAAAGCCATCTACGAAAAGCCCACAGCAAATATCATTCTCAATGGGGAAGCACTGGGAGCCTTTCCCCTAAGATCGGAACAAGACAGGGATGTCCACTCTCACCACTGCTATTCAACATAGTACTGGAAGTCCTAGCCTCAGCAATCAGACAACAAAAAGACATTAAAGGCATTCGAATTGGCAAAGAAGAAGTCAAACTCCCCTCTTCACCGATGACATGATACTCTACATAGAAAACCCAAACGCCTCCACCCCAAGATTGCTAGAACTCATACAGCAATTTGGTAGTGTGGCAGGATACAAAATCAATGCCCAGAAAACAATGGCATTTCTATACACTAAGAATGAGACTGAAGAAAGAGAAATTAAGGAGTCAATCCCATTTACAATTGCACGCAAAAGCATAAGATACCTAGGAATAAACCTAACCAAAGAGGTAAAGGATCTATACCCTAAAAACTATAGAACACTTCTGAAGAAATTGAGGAAGACACAAAGAGATGGAAAAATATTCCATGCTCATGGATTGGCAGAATTAATATTGTGAAAATGTCAATGTTACCCAGGGCAATTGACACATTTAATGCAATCCCTATCAAAATACCATGGACTTTCTTCAGAGAGTTAGAACAAATTATTTTAAGATTTGTGTGGAATCCGAAAAGTCCCCAAATAGCCAGGGGAATTTTAAAAAAGAAAATCATATCTGGGGGCATCACAATGCCAGATTTCAGGTTGTACTACAAAGCTGTGGTCATCAAGACAGTGTGGTACTGGCACAAAAACAGACACATAGATCAATGGAACAGAATAGAGAATCCACAAGTGGACCCTCAAATTTATGGTCAACTAATATTCGACAAAGGAGGAAAGACTATCCACTGGAAGAAAGACAGTCTCTTCAATAAACAGTGTTGGGAATATTGGACATCCACATGCAGAAGAATGAAACTAGACCACTCTCTTGCAACATACACAAAGATAAACTCAAAATGGATGAAAGATCTAAATGTGAGACAAGATTCCATCAAAATCCTAGAGGAGAACACAGGCAACACCCTTTTTGAACTTGGCCACAGTAACTTCTTGCAAGATGCATCCACAAAGGCAAAAGAAACAAAAGCAAAAATGAACTATTGGGACTTCATCAAGATAAGAAGCTTTTGCAGAGTAAGGGATACAGTCAACAAAACTAAAAGACAACCTGCAGAATGGGAGAAGATATTTGCAAATGATGTATCAGATAAAGGGCTAGTTTCCAAGATCTATAAAGAACTTATTAAACTCAACAGCAAAGAAAAAAACAATCCAATCATGAAATGGGCAAAAGACATGAAGAGAAATCTCACAGAGGAAGACATAGACATGGCCAACACGCACATGAAAAAATGCTCTGTATCACTTGCCATCAGGGAAATACAAATTAAAGCCACAATGAGATACCACCTCACAGCAGTGAGAATGGGGAAAATTAACAAGGCAGGAAACCACAAATGTTGGAGAGGATGCGGAGAAAAGGGAACCCTCTTACACTGTTGGTGGGAATGTGAACTGGTGCAGCCACTCTGGAAAACTGTGTGGAGGTTCCTCAAAGAGTTAAAAATAGACCTGCCCTATGACCCAGCAATTGCACTGTTAGGGATTTACCCCAAAGATACAGATGCAATGAAACGCCGGGACACCTGTGCCCCGATGTTTATAGCAGCAATGTCCACAATAGCCGAACTGTGGAAGGAGCCTCAGTGTCCATCGAAAGATGAATGGATAAAGAAAATGTGGTTTATGTATACAATGGAATATTACTCAGGCATTAGAAATGACAAATACCCACCATTTGCTTCAACGTGGATGGAACTGGAGGGTATTATGCTGAGTGAAATAAGTCAATTGGAGTAGGGCAAACATTATATGTTCTCATTCATTTGGGGAATATAAATAATAGTGAAAGAGAAAGAAGGGAAGGGAGAAGAAATGTGTAGGAAATACCAGAAAGGGAGACAGAACATAAAGACTCCTAACTCTGGGAAAGGAACTAGGGGTGGTGGAAGGGGAGGAGGAGGGCGGGGGTTGGGGGTGAATGGGTAACGGGCACTGAGGGGGGCATTTGTTGGGATGAGCACTGGGTGTTATTCTGTATGTTGGCAAATTGAACACCAATAAATATAAATTTATTATTAAAACATAATAAAAATAAAAAATTACTTGAAAAAAATGAAAAAAAACTTTTTGCTAGATACGTCTTCAAAGGCAAGAGAAAAAAGGGCAAGAATGAACTATCAAGACTTTATCAATATAAAATGTTTCTGCACAGCAGAGGATATAATCAATAAAAATAACAGGCAGCCCATGGAATTAGAGAAGTTATTTGCAAATGATATATTTGATAAAAGGTTAGTATCCAAAATATATAAATAACTTAGCAAACAGAACACCTCAAAAATTAGAAATCCATTTAATAATTGGTCAAAGTTGGGATGCCTGGGTGGTTCAGTGGTTGAGTGTCGCCTTTGGCTCAGAGCCTGATCCCAGGTCAGGGGATCAAGTCCCATACTGGGATCCTTGGGAGGAGTCTGCTTCTCCCTCTGTCTCTGTTCTGTCTTTTTCTCTCTACCTCTCATGAATGAATAAATAAAATCTTAAAAGAAAAATGAAATCATTAGAAGATATGAATAAACACTTTTCCAAAGATGACATACAGATGGCTAACAGACACAGGAAAAGATGCTCAATATCACTCAACATCAGGGAAATACAAATCAAAATCATAATGAGATTCCACTTCACACTGGTCAGAATGGCTAACATTAACAACTCAGGAAACAACAGATGTTGTCAAGGATGTGGAGAAAGGGGAATCCTCTTACACTGTTGGTGAGAATGCAAACTGGTGCAACCACTCTGGGAAATAATATAGAGGTTCCTCAAAAAGTTGAAAATAGAGCTATCCTACAACTTAGCAATTACACTACTAGGTATTTATCCAAAGGATACAAACACAATGGGTTAAAGGGGCACATGCACCCGAATGTTTATAGCAGCAATGTCTACAATAGCCAAAATATGAAAATAGGTGAGATTTCTATTGACAGATGAATTGATAAAGAAGAAGGTGTATATATACTGAGCCATCTAGCCATCTAAAAGAATGAAATCTTGCCATTTGTAATGACATGGATGGAACTAGAGGGTATTATGCTACGTAAAATAAGTCAGTCAGAGAAAGACAAATATCATATGATTTCACTCATATGTGGAATTTAAGAAACCAAACAAGAGGAGGGATGGAAAAAATAAGACAAAATCAGAGAAGGAAACAAACCATAAGAGACTCAACTATAGGAATCAAACTAAGGGTTGCTGGAGGGGAGGCAGGCGTGGGGATAGGGTAAGTAAGTGATGGGCATTAAAGAAGGTCCATTTGTAATGATCACTGGAGGTTATATGCAATTCATGTATCACTAAAATCTACCTCTGAAACTAGAAAAAATGACTTTCATACTGTGAGATTATTTATAAAATAAAACAAAACAAAGCAAAACAAAACAAAAAAATCCATGTCTCCTTGAAATGATTATCATTTTTTATCATTCTTAATCAATGCCCTCCTAGGACAATTGCAAATGTCCTCCTAGGACATTGATTAAGAATGAACGGTATCCTGTACTGTCAGATAGGAAAGTATTGGAGAACCCTGTTTAAACTGGGAATATAAAGGGTATAAATTCTGATGAGTATTTTTTGCCAGTGGAAGTGCTAATCACCACCTTTACAGTAGCAACATCCCCACGTCTTCTGTAGCAGTGTCCCAAAGCACAGTGGTATTAGCCCTCAAACCTGTCTGAGCATATTAACTCTGCATTGCCTAAGGAAATGTCAATGACTTACCCTGAAGCATTTTCCACCTATGCTTAGAGGCAATTCCCAGCAGATACCTAAAGATTAAGTACAATGAGTGAACCATAAGGAAGTGTGCTGCACTGCAGAGGGGGGAAAAACAATTAAGTTTTCTATATTACCTAAGAAAATATATGAGTAATTTGTGTGGGAATGGATATGAAAGCTGTGAGATAATTGTGGAAGAAATAGAAATTTGGGTCAGACTGACTTTATTAATATGGGCTCACTATAGAGAGATTATGCATTTAATGTTGCAGTGTGGGGAATTAAAAGGGCTGTAACAGTTTGTTGACTTCATTAATTGAAACATGGTTCAGAAGATGGTCCATAGTGAATAAAATAAAAATGCTGGATCTCCTTTGGTTTAATTAGAATAATATATTTAAAAACTTAGAGATATTGGAACTTTAGAGTGGATTTGTTATTAAAGACCCACTCAACCCCACTGTCCAAATGTGGCCCCAAATAGACAGTTTGTCTGACAAATAGCTTTGATATTTGTTATCAAGTCCAGCACTGTTGATGAGCTTTGTGATTGCTCTTTGTAGGCCAGAACTTACAGTGGGAACCCCAACCACTCAAATGGAAAATTTAACATACCCTGAGTAAATTGGATGTTTAAAATGCCAGGCCAAATAATTTCACTGAACCACTAAAGAAAAGTAGTCATAGTTGTTGTGATGGGTCGCAAAGTAAAAGCAGTAATCAGAATAATCTGACATGCACAGACCTAAGGTGTGATTAATGAGCGATGGTGTTCACAGGACTATATAGATGGGAAGCCTACTAAAGTCTTACTTATTATGTATAAGCAAAATACTTCTAAATGAATGAATACCTATCTTGAATTTTTATAAAATGGAATAGTATAGAGTCTTAAAGCAGGCCACCACAGAATGGGCCACTTTGGGATGAAGATTATTCTAAGCTGAAGGCAATCAGGGCCCTACATCCTCAAGAAAAAGTTCTGCCCTTAACTACATAGAAAAATCAAAATTGGGAATCTTCTCCAGAACAAGGATTATTAGCAAAGGTAAATTTTATCTGAGTGACCCATCTGTATGGCAGGGAAAACATCTAATTATCAAACATCTTCCTTTCTTACCACCCTTCAAAGTGCATTCTTTTCTGCTGAAGTCTCAGACCTCTGCTTTTTGACTCAGAATGACATTTTGCCCGCCTGTGAAATTTCCATGTGTATGATTTTAAAACTCTGTGTACCTGGGGCAGCCCGGGTGGCTCAGTGGTTTACCACTGCCTTCAGCCCAGGGCCTGATCCTGGAGACCTGGGATAGAGTCCCATGTCGGACTCCCTGCATGGAGCCTGCTTCTCCCTCTGCCTGTGTCTCTGCCTCTTTCTCTGTCTCTCACAAATAAATAAATAAATAAATCTTTTAAAAAAACCTCTGTGTACTCTATTAAATTTGATTTTCTTTATTATTATTATTATTTTAATAATAAATTTATTTTTTATTGGTGTTCAATTTGTCAACATACAGAATAACACCCAGTGCTCATCCCAACAAGTGCCCCCCTCAGTGCCGTCACCCATTCACCCCCACCTCCTGCCCTCCGCCCCTTCCACCACCCTTAGTTCTTTTCCCAGAGTTAGGAGTCTTTATGTTCTGTCTCCCTTTCTGATATTTCCTACCCATCTTTTTTTTTAAATAAATTTATTTTTATTGGTGTTCAATTTGCCAACATGCAGAATAACACCCAGTGCTCATCCCAACAAGTGGCCCCCTCAGTGCCCGTCACCCATTCACCCCCACCCCCCTCCCTCCTCTCCTTCCACCACCCCTAGTTCGTTTCCCAGAGTTAGGAGTCTTTCATGTTCTGTCTCCCTTTCTGATATTTCCCACTCATTTTTTTCTCCTTTCCCTTTTATTCCCTTTCACAATTTTTTATATTCCCCAAATGAATGAGACCATATAATGTTTGTCCTTCTCCGATGGACTTATTTCACTCAGCATAATACCCTCCAGCTCCATCCATGTCGAAGCAAATGGTGGGTATTTGTCATTTCTAATGCCTGAGTAATATTCCATTGTATACATAAACCACATCTTTATCCATTCATCTTTCGATGGACACCGAGGCTCCTTCCACAGTTGGACTATTGTGGACATTGCTGCTAGAAACATCGGGGTGCAGGTGTCCCGGCGATTCATTGCATCTGTATCTTTTGGGTAAATCCCCAGCAGTGCAATTGCTGGGTCGTGGGGCAGGTCTATTTTTAACTCTTTGAGGAACCTCCACACAGTTTTCCAGAGTGGCTGTACCAGTTCACATTCCCACCAAAAGCAAGAGGGTTCCCCTTTCTCCGCATCCTCTCCAACATTTGTGGTTTCCTGCTCTGTTAATTTTCCCCATTCTCACTGGTGTGAGGTGGTATCTCATTGTGGTTTTGATTTGTATTTCCTTGATGGCAAGTGATGCGCAGCATTTTCTCATGGCTTGTTGGCCATGTCTATGTCTTCCTCTGTGAAATTTCTGTTCATGTCTTTTGCCTATTTCATGATTGGACTGTTTATTTCTTTGCTGTTGAGTTTAATAAGTTCTTTATAGATCTTGGAAACTAGCCCTTTATCTGATAGGTCATTTGCAAATATCTTCTCCCATTCTGTAGGTTGTCTTTGAGTTTTGTTGACTGTATCCTTTGCTGTGCAAAAGCTTCTTATCTTGATGAGGTCCCAATAGTTCATTTTTGCTTTTGTTTCTCTTGCCTTGGATGGATGGATGTATCTTGCAAGAAGTTACTGTGGCCAAGTTCAAAAAGGGTGTTGCCTGTGTTCTCCTCTAGGATTTTGATGGAATCTTGTCTCACATATAGATCTTTCATCCATTTTGAGTTTATCTTTGTGTATGGTGCAAGAGAGTGGTCTAGTTTCATTCTTTTGCATGTTGATGTCCAATCTTCCCAGCACCATTTATTGAAGATACTGTCTTTTTTTCCAGTGGATAGTCTTTCCTCCTTTGTCAAATTAATCTGTCTCATCTTAATTTGATTTTAGTCCGGCTTGAAGGACCCTTGAAGGGGACAGGAATTCCTGCTCCCCCAGTGTCTCAACTCCTCAATCAATCCCAGATATAAGTCTATTAACAAAGAACTGCTTACAAAATGGTTGACCAGACCTCTTGGATGTAGGACCCCAGTATCTTACCAATATATATTTTTAAGATTTTATTTATTTATTCATGAGAGACACACAGAGAGAAGCAGAGACACAGGCAGAGGGAGAGGCAGGCTCCCTGCGGGGAACCTGATGCAAGACTCAATTTCAGGACCCCAGGTTCATGACCTGAGCCAAAGGCAGATGTTCAACCACTGATCCACGTAGGCGCCCCTAACACCAACATTTATACTCTTTATTCTCCTGCCAGTATTTCCCAAAAGGACCTACTCTGATGTAGGAAAATAAATAATCAGACAATCCTGGGAGTGATAGAAACTGAACTGATGTTTTCCAGGAGACTAACTCCAGTAACAATATGCATTTTGAGGAATTGGATAATTAACCAATATTTAGCTCAGCTTCATCACAATAGACACACTGTCGTTATTTCCCAAGTCCTAGAATGTGTAGAGCTTGGCACATAAGAGAATCCTCACAGTGGTTTCTAACTTGAGGAGCGAGGACTATTATAGCAAACAAGTCAAATGAAAATCATTAAGACTGTCTGTACCAAGGAAATAGTAAGCAAAAGCAATACCACATTCCTACAGGGATTGTAGTAATTCTTGCCACAAGCAAGGATTTTGAAATGCAGGGGTGTTGATTCTTATCAATCACTACTCAACTCAACTCAAGGGTGTATGGAAGATGGATCATGGAGAAAGACAGTAGATTTATACCATTTAGCCAACTGGTGACTGAAATTGCTATACCAGATGTGTTTTTGTTCCTTGAAGAAATTCACACATTCCTATTAACTGGTATGCAGTTATTAATCTGGCTAATTTAGTTTTCTACACTGTTGTCAATAATGCCCAGTAGAGCTTTTGTCTTGTTTGGTTGTATTGTAATAAATCTGGAGAGGCCAGTAACAAATCTTCATAATTTTACTTTAAGGGTAGTTCAACTCTTTTACTCAATGTCACAATTTAGTTGACAGGAATCTTGATTTCCTATTCCTTCAAGAAGGAAGAATTATTTGTCAGTTACATTAATGACATTATGCTGATAGAACCTATTAAGCTGAAATAGCAACTTCTGTAGACATATTGGTAGAGAGAGGGGAATAAATGCTGCTATAATTCAGAGGCCTTGAGAGTGAAGTATCAAGGGGTCCAGTTGTATAAGCTATGTCCATATAGCCCTTTCAAAATGAAGGAGAAGTTGCTGCATCTGGTTTACCTTACAACCAAGAAAAAGATACCCTGACTGATGGACATATTTGAATTTTAAAAGCAGCATATTTCTTTTTTAAAAAAGTAATAAATTTAATAAGCCACTAGCAAAACTGTTTAAGAAAGAGAAGAAGCACAAATGACCAATATTAGGAATCAAATCTGAGGAATTCTCTACAGAATCTGTGAATATTAAAAAGATACTAAGAGAAGTTTACAAAATATATACGTTTGAAAACTTGACTACAGAGATCAAAATGCACAATATTTTAAAAACTGACTGACAAAAACACCCCAAAACACAGTATATAAAACATTGCAGTGTAAGAAAAGGGGAAAAAAAGCATCTCAGTAATAAATAAAGCTAATGCTGGGGATCCTATAGAATTATCTGTGGCCACCTATCTAGGGAGAGTTCATTGGTGTCAGGGAAGCCTAAACTCCTAGAATGATGGCCTACTTTTCATTCAAAGCCTTTTTGTTTAGTAGGCTCCACATCCAGTGGGGCCTGAACTCATGACCCTGAGATCAAGACCTGAGATAAAATCAGCAGTCTGATGCTTAAACCACCTAACCACCTAGGTGCCCCAAATCCAGGGCCCTTTTATAACCTGCTATATGCTTTTAGCATGTGGGGGTCAAAGTACAACACATGTAAACAGCATATCTTTAATTTGGGTGTGTTATTCTCGCACATTTATCCATAGACCCAAAAAGCTGCTAGTTTTGAGTGACACCCAGAACAAGAGAGGGCTCTTCAAAGGGTCCAGGTTATTGTACAAACTTCTCAGCCACACAGGCCATATATTCCAGCAGTTAAAATGATAATGATATTTAGATCCTTTGACAGATCACAATGTAATTTGCAGTACAGGGTGCTTAAGTCCTGCTTAAATACCTATTCTCCTTTTGAGACCAACTGTTGCCCTGCTACTGGTTGTTAGCAGAGACTGAATGTTTGACCATGGGCCATCAAATTACTATGCAACTTGAGTTGCCCTTCATGAACTAGGTTATATATGATCTAAAGTCTTAAGTTGGGCATACACATAAACTCTCTATCATCAAATGGAAGTGTTATATATGTGATTTGGCCAGGAAGGCCATAAAGGCACAAGTAAGTTACATGGAAAAGTCACAAATTCCCATAGTCCCTACTCTTGTAACACTGATCCTCTTTGCTAGCCTACATCTCTGGCTTCATGAGCAGCTCCCAAAATCAGTTGACAGAGAAAGAAAACAGGAAACTGATTTATAGATGGTTCTTTTTTTTAAGATTTTATTTATGTATTCATGAGAACACAGAAAGAGAGGCAGAGACACAGACAGAGGAGAAGCAGGCTCCTGCAAGAAGCCTGATGCGGAACTCAATCCTGGACCCTGAGATCATGTCCTGAGCCGAAGGCAGACGCTCAACCACTGAGCCATCCAGGCATCCCTACAGATGATTCTGTATGATATATGACACCACTCAGTTGGAGAACTGCAGCACTATAGCTGCTATCTGAGACATCTCTGGAGGGTAGTGATGAGGGACAATTCTCCTATTGGACAAGAGTTTTGGCAGCACACATGGTTGTTCACTTTCCTGGAGGAGAAACAATAAAAAGATATGATTCTAAATCAGCTCATAAAATGTGACCAATTCTTTAACTTGATGATCAAGGATTAGAAAGGAGCACAAGGGAAAATTGGTGACAACAAAAATTGGGAAAGGGTTGGTGAATAAACCTCTCTCAATTGGCAAAAGCAACAAAACATGAAGGTTTTGTTTTCTATGTGAACGTTTATCAAATGATGACCTTACTAGAAGATTATAATAATCAAGAGAGTAGAATAACATATCTGTTGATACTAGTTATCCTATTTCCCAGCCACCCCTATCATCGCCCAATGGGCTTATGAAACAAGTTGTGATGGTAGAAAGGATATGTATGCTTAGCTTCTACAATCTGATCCCTTCACCAATGATGTTTGCCCAATCTGCTAGCAGAAGGCAATTACACTATATCCCTGATATGCCACCTTTATTTGGGTTTTTTTGACCAGCTACCTAGGGGCAGATTTATTACATTGGACCATTCCTATAAAAAAAAAAAAAAAGCAACAGGGCAGCCCGGGTGGCTCAGAGGTTTGACACTGCCTTCGGCCCAGAGCGTGAACCTGGAGACCTGGGGTAGAGTCCCACTTTGGGCTCCCTGCATGGAGCCTGCTTCTCCCTCTGCCTGTGTCTCTGCCCCCCTCTGTCTCTCTGTGCTTCTCATTAATAAATAAATAAAATCTTAAAAAACGCAACATTTCTCCTCACTGCAACAGACACTTAGTCTTGGTATGATACTTCTTTCCTACATGTTGGAGTCCAAAAATCCATCCATAGATCAGGGAAAGTGTTACACATTGCTATGGTATACCATAAAGTATTGTTTTGTTTTGGATAAAGTAACTTGCTCATCAAAAGGAGTTGTTAATGGACTCATACTCATGGGATTCAAGATCTTACCATGTTACTGCCCCCCATCCTGAAGCAGATGGCTTGATAGAATGGTAAAAGGGCCTTTTGAAAACTCAGTTACAGTTTCAACTATATGGCAATTGTTGCAGTGGCAAGGTTTCCCAGGAGTTTGTAGACACTCTGAATCAGCCTCCAATATATGGTACTGTTTCTCTGATATCAAAGATTCACAAGTTTGGGAACCCAGGGTTGAGAATGTAACTGGCACCACTCATACTTTCTCTAAATGATCCACTAGCAACATTTTGCTTTGTGTTCCCACAACTTTATTTTCTACTGACCTAGAGGTCTTAATTACAGCGGAAGGAATTCTTCTGCTAGGAAACAAAACAATGATTGTCATTAACTGGAAGTGAAGACCACCACCTAGCCATATTTTTGAGTCAAGAGGCAAACAAAAAGATTTGCTGTTTGGGCTACAGTGATTGACTCCGATTACTTAAAAAATATAGCTATGAGTAATAAAGACAAATTCATTCAAAACTTTGTAATAAGGAAAAAGATGTGTCAGTAGACAATCAACCTCAACTCCAAATAAATAATTTCCAATTGGGAATTAATATTCAAACAACTTGGTAAGGGTTATTCTTTGGAAAAATACTAATAGGAAGCAAGGATAAGTGTTTTTTTAATTGTAACTGTTGTTTTTGTTGTTGTTTGTCTATATCAATCTAACAAGATTCTTGCTGAAAATTGGCCAGACATATCAGTTATCATATCATTGATGGTGCATGAGAAAAGCTTTCAGATATTAAGATTGATTAGATGAGGAAAATTATGAGCTCTTGATTTAGATCTATCTAGGGATTTTAAAACAAAGTACACACAGATGGTCCTAGTACATGATTAGGGATCCTAACTAAACTTTTGCCAAGCAGGGGAGAAATTAAGATAGCAGAGAAGTAGGGGGACCCTGGGCTTTGCTTGTCTCTTGAACACAACTGTATTGAGGTCAGATCCCTTAGAATACCCAGGAAATTGATCTGAAGAATGGTAGAGGGATCTCCAGGTGTGGAGGCCAAGAAAATTAGGGCCATTCCAGTTTAACATTGGCACAAGTACAGCCTGCCGAAATAGCTTCGGCAGCCATCAGGCCACTGTGACCAGGCCACTGTGACCAGGTACTGAACTCTACCTTACCCTGCCTACAGGCAAAAACACAAAGCACGCCCTTATCAGAATAAAGAAGCAAGATCTTGTGAGACCTCTTTACTAGAGATTCTCACACCCCCACCCTTAGTGAAAAACCCCACCTTACCCCTAGGCCAGCCCATAAAAACCCAGCTGTAACTCACCTTGGGGTCCAAGTCCCTGCTCCACTGTGTTGGGTATACTTGGACCCAAGCTCGAGCTTGTTAATAAACCCTCATGTACTTGCATCGGTGTCGGCTCCTTGGTGGTTTTCTCAGATTCGCAATCTTGGGCACAACACAGGATTCAAGGGAGACACTGTGTCAGGTGGGAGGCATGTGGGAGTGGGGGGGTGAGAAAAACTGCCATATTGTGGAGGAGAGGGAGCCCCTTCTTTTAAAAATTTTTTATTTATTTAGTTTTAAAAGATATTATTTATTCATGAGAGACAGAGAGAGAGAGAGAGAGAGAGAGAGAGAGAGGCAGAGACACAGGCAGAGGGAGAAGCAGGCCCCATGCAAAGAACCTGATGTGAGACTCGATTCCTGGACTCCGGGATCAGAGCCCAAGGCAGATGCTCAACTGCTGAGCCACCCAGGCACCCCAAGGGAGCCTCTTCTGTGGGCTGAGAAAAGGGAAGAAAAGAAAGAGAGATTGAGAGACTGTAGCACTGGGTCCACACAAAAAGAAAATATTTTCAGACTATGGACTGGGGAACAAAGGGAACTGAGTGTGTGAGATTTTAGAAGTGTGTGACTTTGCCCAAAGCAGAGCTCTTGTGCATGCTCCTGCAGAAAAGGAGAGTGCTGGCTGGGGAGTGTATAAAGTGGTGTGTGGATCTCCTGGGTCTCACTGGGAGAAAATGTTCCCCTTCCTGGAGTACATTAGGAAGACGGTATATTGCTTCTCCAAGGACAAGGACTCTAGGCACCAGCAAATGGTTTCTCATCAACAGGGGACACAAGCGTGTAGAGGGTAGATAACCTGATTTTTTCTTTTCCGGGTATTACACTATAGATTCTATACACCATACATGCATGGAACTGTTTTTCTGAAGGCTCTAATCCAGAGGAGGGAGCAGATATGCATGGTGCAGAGTCCTTTAAAATTTGGAGTTTTGAATCCCAGCTGCCTGCCAAAGAAAAAACACAGGAGAGCTGTGGCACTGGGCATGCTGGAGGCCCTCATTTTTCTTTTCTTTTTTTTAATAATAAATTTATTTTTTATTGGTGTTCAATTTGCCAACATACAGAATAACACCCAAGTGCCCCCCTCAGTGCAACCCAGTCACCCCAACCCCCACCCTCCTCCCCTTCCACCACCCCTAGTTCCTTTCCCAGAGTTAGGAGTCTTTATGTTCTGTCTCCCTTTCTGATATTTCCCACACATGTCTTCTCCCTTCCCTTATATTCCCTTTCACTATTATTCATATTCCCCAAATGAATGAGACATACACTGTCTTTCTCCGATTGACTTACTTCACTCAGCATAACACCCTCCAGTTCCATCCACGTTGAAGCAAATGGTGGGTATTTGTTGTTTCTAATGGCTGAGTAATATTCCATTGTATACATAAACCACATCTTCTTTATCCATTCATCTTTCGATGGACACCGAGGCTCCTTCCACAGTTTGGCTATTGTGGACATGGCTGCTAGAAACATCGGGGTGCAGGTGTCCCGGCGTTTCATTCCATCTGAATCTTTGGGGTAAATCCCTAACAGTGCAATTGCTGGGTCATAGGGCAGGTCTATTTTTAACTCTTTGAGGAACCTCCACACAGTTTTCCAGAGTGGCTGCACCAGTTCACATTCCCACCAACAGTGTAAGAGGGTTCCCTTTTCTCCGCATCCTCTCCAACATTTGTGGTTTCCTGCCTTGTTAATTTTCCCCATTCTCCCTGGTGTGAGGTGGTATCTCATTGTGGTTTTGATTTGTATTTCCCTGATGGCAAGTGATGCAGAGCATTTTCTCATGTGCATGTTGGCCATGTCTATGTCTTCCTCTGTGAGATTTCTCTTCATGTCCTTTGCCCATTTCATGATTGGATTGTTTGTTTCTTTGCTGTTGAGTTTAATAAGTTCTTTATAGATTTTGGAAACTAGCCCTTTATCTGATATGTTATTTGCAAATATCTTCTCCCATTCTGTAGGTTGTCTTTTAGTTCTGTTGACTGTATCCTTTGCTGTGCAAAAGCTTCTTATCTTGATGAAGTCCCAATAGTTCATTTTTGCTTTTGTTTCTTTTGCTTTAATACATTTTGAATTTATTTTTGTTATAGTGTAAGAAATTGGTTCACTTTCATCCTTCTGTATGTTGGTGTCCAGTTTTCCCAACACAATTTGCTGAAGAGGCTGTCTTTTATCTGTTGGATATTCTTTCCTGCTTTGTTGAAGATTAGTTGACAAAAGAGTTGAGGGTGCATTTATTGGTTTTCTCCTCTGTTCCATCGATCTAGTGTCTGATTTTATGCTAGAATCAATCTATTTTGATTACTACAGCTTTGTAATATAGCTTGAAATCAGGACCTTGATGCTCCCAGTTTTCTTTTTTCTTTTCAAGATTGCTTTGGCTATTTGTAATCTTTTGTGGTTCCATAAAAATTTTAGGATTGTTTATTCTAACTCTGTGTAATTTGCTCATGATATTTTGATAAGTATTTCTTAAACTGTAGATTGCTTTAGGTAGTATAGACATTTTAATAATGTTTTTCTTCCAATTTTTGAGCATGGGACATTTTCCCATTTCTTTGTATCCTCTTCAATGTCTTCCTTTCTTTCTTTTTAAGATTTTATTTATTTATTCATGAGACACACACACACACACAGAGAGAGAGAGAGAGAGAGAGAGAGAGAGAGAGAGAGGCAGAGACACAGGCAGAGGGAGAAGCAGCCTCCACGCATGGAGCCTAATGTGGGACTCAATCCCAGGTCACTCGATTCCACCCTGGGCTGAAGGAGGTGCTAAACCACTTAGCCACTGGAGCTGCCTTTCTCTTTAATTTCTTTTATAAGTGTTTCATAGTTTTCTGAATGCAGATTTTTATTACCTCTTAAGTTAGATTTATTCCTAAGTTTATTACTGGTTTCGGTGCAATTATACATGGCTTTGATTCCTTATTTCTGTTAATCTCTTCTACTTTTTAAAAATTGTTTACTAGTTTCTGTTATTTATTTATGCTCTAATCTTTATTATTTCTCTTCTTCTGCTGGCTTTTGGCTTTATTTGTTACTGTTCTAGATACTTTAATGTGTATGGTTAGGATGTGTATTTGATACTTTTCCTGCTTTATTAGATAGGCCTATATTGTAATATAATTCCGTTTTAGGACTCCCTTTGCTCAATTGTTTTGGACGATTGTGCTTTCACTTTCATTTGTTTCCATGTATTTTAAAAATTTCTTCTTTAATTTTCTGGTTTACTTAATCATTGTTCATTAGAATGATATTTAAGTGAATAAATAAATAAAATCTTAAAAAAGAAAAGAAAAGAATGATATTTAAGCTCCCTGTATTTTTGGTACTTCCAAATTTTTTCTTGTGGTTGACTTTAAGTTTAATATAATTTTGGTCTGAAAATATGTATGGTATGATCTAGAATATTTATTTTTTTAAAATTTTTAATTGAAGTTCAATTTGCCAACATTTAACATAACACCCTGTGCTCTTCCTGCCATGTGTCCCCCTCAGTGCCCATCACCCAGTCACTCCAACCCCATGCCCACCTCCCTTTCCCGTACCCCTTGTTCATTTCCCGGAGTTAGGTATCTCTCATGTTTTGTCACCCTTACTGATATTTTCACTCATTTTCTTCAGAGTGTAGGGTTAAAGGGAACATTCCTCAGCATCTTAAAAGCCATCTACAAAAAGCCCACAGAAAATATCATTCTCAATGGGGAAACATTGGGAGCCTGTCCCCTAAGATCAGGAACAAGACAGGGATGTCCACTATCACCACTGCTATTCAACATGGCTCTAGAAGTCCTAGCTTCAGCAATCAGGCAACAAAAAGAAATAAAAAACATTCAAGTTGGCAAATAAAAAGTCTAACTCTCCCTCTTCGCAGATGCCATGATACTGTACTTAGAAAATCCAAAAGACTTCACTCCAAGATTGCTAGAGCTCATACAGCAATTCGGCAGTGTGGCAGGATCAATGCCCCGAAGTCAGTGGCATTTCTCTACACTAACAATGAGACTAAAGACAGAGAAATTAGGGAGTCAATACCATTTATAATTGCACCCAAAAGCATAAGATACCTAGGAATAAATGTAACCAAAGAGTTAAAGGATCTATACCCTAAAAACTGCAGAACACTTCTGAAAGAAATTGAGGGAGACACAAATAGATGGAAAAATATTCCATGCTCATGGATTGGAAGAATTAATATTGTGAAAATGTCAATGTTACCCAGGGAAATTGACACATTTAATGTGATCCTTATCAAAATACCATAAACTTTCTTCAGAGAGTTGGAACAAATCATCTTAAGATTTGTGTGGAATCAGAAAAGACCCTGAATAGCCAGGGGAATATTTAAAAAGAAAACCAGAGCTGGGAGCATCACAATGCTGGCTTTCAAGTTGTACTACAATACTGTGATTATCAAGACACTGTAGTACTGGCACAAGAACAGACACATAGATGAATGCAACAGAATAGAGAATCCAGAAATGGGCCATCAACTTTATGGTCAACGAATGTTTGACAAAGCAGTAAAGACTATCCACTGGAAAAAGGACAGTGTCTTCAATAAATGGTGCTGGGAGCTGGGAAAATTGGACAGCCACGTGCAGAAGAATGAAACTAGAGCATTCTCTTACACCATACAGAAAGATAAACTCAAAATGGATAAAAGATCTGAATGTTAGACAAAATTCCATCAAAATCCTAGAGCAGAACACAGGCAACACCCTTTTTGAATTGGCCACAGCAACTTCTTGCAGATATGTCCATGAAGGCAAGAGATACAAAAGCAAAAATGAATTATTGGGCTTCATCAAGATAAAAAGCTTCTGCAAAGCAAAAGAAACCATCAAGAAAACTAAAAGACAACCTACAGAATGGGAGAAGATATTTACAAATGAAATATAAGATAAAGGGCTAGTATCCAAGATCTATAAAGAACTTATAAGCTCAACAGCAAAGAAACAGTCCAATCATGTAATGGGTAAAAGACAGGAACAGAAACTTCACAGAGGAAGACATAGACATGGCCAACAAGCACATGAGAAAATGCTTCACATCACTGGCCATCAGGAAAATACAAATCAAAACCACAATGAGATACCACCTCACACCAGTGAGAATGGGGAAAATTCATAAGACAGGAAACAAGAAATGTTGGAGAAGATGTGGAGAAAGGGGATCCCTCTTGCACTGTTGGTGGGAATGTGAACTGGTGCAGCCACTCTGGAAAACTGTGGAGGTTCCTCAAAGAGTTAAAAATAGAGCTACCCTACGACCCAGCAATTGCACTGCTGGGGATTTACCACAAAGATACAGATGCAGTGAAACGCTGGGACACCTGCACCCCAATGTTTCTAGCAGCCATGTCCACAATAGCCTAACTGTGGAAGGAGCCTCGGTATCCACTGAAAGATGAATGGATAAAGAAGATATGGTATATGTAAACAATGGAATATTAGCCATTAGAAACGACAAATACCTTTTGCTTCAATATGGGTTGAACTGGAGGGTATTATGCTAGTGAAATAAAGGGAAAGGAGAGAAAATGATGTCTATATAAAAAAATTGAGGCCTATTTTGTAACCTTGTATGTAATCTATTCTAATGAATGTCCCATGTACACTTGAAAAGAGTGTGTGTTCTTTTTCTTTAGAAGGTAATGTTCTAGATATATCTGTGAAGAACATCTGGTCCAGTATGTCATTGAAAGCCCTTGGTTCCTTGTTGATTTTCTGCTTAGATTATCTGCTCATTGCTGTAATTAGGATGTTAAAGTCTCCTACTTGTATTATTATTATTTTAGTATTAACGATGGGCTTATGTTTATTATTAATTCATATCTATATCTATATCTATATCTATATCTATATCTATATATATGATCCCATGTTGGGGGCATAAACATTTACAATTGTAAGATCTGCTTGATGGATCAACCCCTTCATTATGATATAGCGACCTTTATCTGTTGTTACAATCTTTGGTTTAAAATCTAATTTGTCTGATTTAAGTGTGGCTACCTAGGTTTTATTTTATATCCATCAGTATAAATGTTTTTCCCCTCACTTTCAATCAGCAGGTGTATTTAGATCTAAAATGAGTCTCTTGTAGGCAGTTTATAGATGGATCTTGTTTTTTTTTATTATTCATTTTGATACCTATATCTTTGGATTAGAGCACTTAGTACTTTTCATTCAGAGTGATTATTTAAAGAGATTAATTTATTATGATTGTTTTACCCATGAAATTGGTTTTTCTGTTGATTTTCTCTTGTTTTCTAATCTTTGTTGCTTTTGGTCTTTTTTTGCCCCTTAGGAGTCCCCTTTGACATTTCTTGCAGGGCTGGTTTATTGTTCACAAGTTCCTTTAGTTTTGGCTTATCCAGGAAACCATTTCTTTCTGCCTATATTCTGAATGACAGCCTTTGTGGATAAAGTACTCTTGGTTGCATATTTTTCCCATTAAGCACTTCGAACATATCCTGCCCCTCCCTTCTGTCCTGCCAAGTCTCTATGGACAGCACTGCTATGAACTTGATCTGTCTTCCCTTGTAGCTTAATGACTTTTTTTTTTTTTTTACCTTACTGGTAAATGACATTTTTTTTTTACCTTACCTTTCACAATTCTTTTTTTGTGTATTTTGTGAATTTGAGTATTATACACCTTGATGATGATCAACTTTTGTTTAATTGGAATTCTCTATGTTTCTTGGATTTTGATGTCTGTGTCCTTCGTCCAATTAGGGAAAATTTCAATTATAATTTGCTTGAATAAACCTCTGTCTCCTTTTCTCTGTCTTACTCTTCTGGGACTCCTATGATGCAAATATTATTCTGCTTTGATAATTTGCTGAGTTCCCTATGTTTACCTCATGATCCATTACCTTTCCTCTTCTTTTCAGCTTCAGCATTTTCCATAATTTTATCTTCTATATCACTGAGTCCTCCTTTGCTTCATCCATCCTCATTTTTATGGCATCTACTCATGTTTGCATCCTATTTGTAGCATTTTTAATTTAGACTTGACTAGATTTTACTTCCTTTCTCTGTAGTAACGGATTCTCTAGTGTCTTCTATACTTTTTAAAGCCAACTAGTATCCTTATAATTGTTTTAAATTCTTGTTCAGACGTCTTACCTACATTGCATTGATTAAATCTCTGGCTGTCATTTCTCTTGTTCTTTCTTTTGTGGTGAACTCCTCCATCTTGTCACTCTGAAGGAGGGGAACAAAATAAAACAAAATAAAATTTTAAAAAGTAAAATAAATAAATAAATAAAATTTTTAAAAGTTAAAAAATTAAATAAAATAAATGAAAGAGGTTAGCTTCTAGGTGTATTTTGATCTGATTGTTATGAGAAGGTTGATAGAAAAATAATAGAAAGAGAAGAAAAAGAAAAGAAAAATTAGAAATTAAAAAATATATAAAGTTAAAAATTTAAAAAAATTAAAAATCACTTTTTCCCATCTCAAACCAAACAAACTAACCAAACAACAAAGACAAAAAGAAAAAAAAAAGAAAAAAGCAAGCAAGCAAAAACAAAACAAACAAACAAAAAAACACCCAAAGGACACTAGATCCTGTTTCTCCTAGAGCTAAAGCATTGCAGTATTCTATGATCAGTAGACTTGGTGTGGGTGAGGGGTTTGTGTTGGTTTTTTGGTTGCTGAGCCTGTTGTTCTGATTTCCAGATGGAATTTCCCTTGTGGAAATCTGTCTGCAGGGTGTGGGGCCGGCTTGTTCTCCAATTGATGGTGCTGTTTTGCTCACTGAGATGGTTCAAGCTGGTGGATGCAGGGAGCAAATGGCTTCACTTGGTTCTCTAGACTCCACAGCAGGAAATGCAGACCATCCATCTTTAGCATACCCTACAGATGCATGAACAATGACCCCTCCTGTGTCCCTGGTTTCTGTCAGATCCCTGCCTTCACCTTGTGTCTGAGCTGTCTGCCTGCCAAACAGCAGAGCACTTCTGTATTTTGTCTTAGGCAGGATTGTTTTTCAGAACCCCACACTATGAAGATCCCCACAGCATGATCTGTACTGATTCTCTGGGGGGAGGTTCTCCCTGTGTTGTGGCCATTGCTGGCTTGTCTCAGAAACAACACACAGGTGGCGCCAGGGATTGCTGCCCTCAGAAGCATTTTTGCTCCTATACTGTTAATTAAGTTGGGCAGCATGATGGCACTGGCAGGGTCCCTTATCCACAGAGAGTCTGTATCACCTCTACCAAATGCACTACAAACAGGGGAACTGCTGCTCCCTGTGTGACCCTGGTGATCTTCAGGCTGCTGCTGCTGGGGTTAAAATCTGCTCTCTTATCAGCGCACCAATCAATTCCCCTGGGGGGTGAATCTGGCAATGTCCAATTCCTCTGAAATTTCAGAATCTATAATATCCACTGTTTATAGAAAATTAAACACTACTTTTTCCTGAAAATGGTTTTGGGGAATAGTTTTCATATGTAGTTTCCCACACGAGTTTTGACTTTTTTCCCCCATACTTTTTCCTCTTTCTCCACTCTTGCTGCTCTCTCTGTCCTCAGCTCTCTCCTCTCAGCAGCACCCATGGCTCTTTTCTCCCACAGATCAGCTCTCCACAGTTTCTACATTCCATGGGTCGCTTTTCTTTGTTGAATGTCTGACTGAGAGTCTATTCTCTTTTCTCTAGTGAAGTAAAAATTTTTATTACCATTAAATTTAGTTCTCTATCAGGTATATTTCTTTCCTGTTTCATTTCATTCTATTGCTGCTATTTTTTTTTCCTGTTCTGTCATTTGGGACAAATCCCTTTGTATCCTCATTTTGTTTAACCATATGTGCTTGTTTCTATGTATTAGGAAAGTCATCTGTATTTCCTGATCTTGAATGTAGTGACGTTATTAAGGAGAGGTGCTATAGTGCTTTGTAGTGAAATTTCCCCTGTTTACCAGAACCAAGTGCTTCAGGGATGTCTCCTATGTGTGTCGCATGATTCCTACTATTGTGGTTGAGCCACATTTGCCTTAAGTTCAGTCAGCTGCAATGGTTCTCTTTGCCTGTTGTGGGCAGAGTTTGTTCCCTGTGTTGCTAAGGAGCCAGTCTGGGACCACCTTGGTCTTGCAATTGGGTCAGACTAGATGCATGCCCTTCATTTCTTTGCCAAGACTATGGTTACACCAAACTGCAGGGCACTTTCCCTTCATTATCCTCTGAGAGGCTTTTATTATTGAATGGGGACTGCTGTCAGAGCAAATGTCTGCCCCTAGTCTATCTCTTGGGATTGCAGTCACCCCAAACTAATCTGATTTATCCTTGTGTTTCCCCCTATGTGGTTTTGGTTGCTGTGCAGTGATGGTAGTTAAATCAGGTGTTTAGTCCCAGCCCACTGTTGGGGTTGCAATCAAACTCATGTGTGTGGTTATCTTTTCCTCTCCCCAGGGCAAGACTCACTTTGGAGTGGTGCTAGTAACTGTTGAGACTGCCTAAAGAATGAGATGAGTCAGGTACTGCTGTGGTGGGATTTTGCCAAGTGAGTCAGGATGGATGGCATGAGTTCATAAGAGAACAGGGGTGCCTGGTGTTAGCAAGCTGTGGAGACTGTCCTTGTTCATACTGCTGTCCAAATACCTAGGCTGAGGGGGGAATAAAATGGCAACCATCAATTTTTTCATTTTTAGAGAAGTCTCTTAAATATTGCTGCTTCTCTACAGCATGTTCTGAGATTAGTAAATACATATTTATTCATACCCCAGGCACTTTTCAAGCTGTTGCTTTTATGCTGTATCTTGGATGAGTTCTTTATTAATCTGGCTCTTTAAATTTGGGGACTCAGTTTCCTATTGCCCTCCAGCTCTCCAAAATTCAAACCTGCTGATCTTTAAAGTTCCCAGTGTTAAGCTCTACGTGTAAAAACTCATGAAATTAAGCACTTCTGTTTTTTGCATTTAAATGTTGTGGGGACTCTTCTTCCCACTGCAGGCCCCCCTGCTCGGGGGTGCCTTGTGTTGCCTTTTTATTTTTTGTGGAGTCCTTCCATTTGTGGTTAGTCTCCAGATTAGTGTGGTTCCTGACTGGGACTCTGCCATTCCTATCATTTTCCAAGTAGTCTTCTCTCTGATTAACTGTGGAGAGTCCGTTCCCAGGCTTTGGGTCATTTTTTGGATTGGCTGTATGGATGTGGCAGTTATCCAGGTTTATCTGTGGGAGGCGGTGAGCTTTTAATCTTCCTAGTTTACCATTTTACCAGGATCAGAAAACATAGTTCCCGAAAATTTTATTTCTAAACTGTATCTAACATATTTATCTCACTTGTGCTTATCAATTATATTAGTATTAATCATAAAAAATTTCATAAGCTAAATAAATAAATGTAGCCATCATCCTAATTTATATTTCTCTGGAAAATTAAGCAACTATCAAAATCTCAGAAGCAAAAGCCAAAAAAATTAAATATATTATTTTTCTTTTTAACATCTTTCTACTGTGCTTGATATCCACCAAAAAATTATTTGTATTGTAAATGTTGGTATTATGTTGGAATTATAGTTTTATAGTCTTAAAAATCTAGCACAAATAACAATCTTGTTTGACTACTAAATCTGGACCAGGAAAAAAAGTCTACATTATATTTAATGATGACAATTCTAAACACAAAAGAATTGTATGTCTGCATTATATTCAATGCTAATAAGTTTAAATACATGTTTTACTTTTACCAACAATTATTATTTTTTAGGATTTTATTTACTTATTTATTTGAGAAAGAGAGAGAGAGAGATCACATAAGTGGGGGGAAGGGTAGAGAGAGAAGAGAGAGAATATAAAATTGATTCCATGCTGAGCATGGATCCCAACATGGTGTTCAATCCCACTACCCTGAGATCATGACCTGAAGTGAAATCAAGAGTTGGAAACTTGGGCAGCCTGGGTGGCTCAGCGGTGTAGCACCTCCTTCTGCCCAGGGTGTGATCCTGGAGACCTGGGATCCAGTCCCCCATTGGGCTCCTGCATGGAGCCTGCTTTTCATTCTGCCTGTGTCTCTGACACTCTGTGTGTGTGTGTGTGTTTCTCATAAATAAATAAATAAATATTAAAAAATAAAAAGAAGAGAGAAAAGACTCAAATTAATAAAATCATGAATTAGAAAGGGGAGATCACCACCAATACCAAGGAAATACAAACTATTTTAAAAACTTATTATGAGCAGCTATGTGCCAATAAATTAGGCAATCTACAAGAAGTGGACACATTTCTGGAAAACCAAAAACTACCAAAACTGGAACAGGAAGGAATAGAAAACCTGAACAGGCCAATAAACAGGGAGGAAATTGAAGCAGTCATCAAAAACCTTCCAAGACACAAAAGTCCAGGGCCAGATGGCTTCCCTGGGGAATTCTATCAAACGTTTAAAGAAGAAACCATACCTGTTTTACTAAAGCTGTTCGGAAAGATAGAAGGAGATGGAGTACTTCCAAACTCATTCTATGAGGCCAGCATCACCTTAATTCCAAAACCAGACAAAGACCTTACCAAAAAGGAGAATTATAGACAAAATCCCTGATGAACACAGATGCAAAAATTCTCAACAAGATACTAGCCAGCGATTCAACAATACATTACGAAGATTATTCACCATGACAAAGTGGGATTTATTCCTGGGATGCAAGGCTGGTTCAACACTTGTAAAGCAATCAATGTGATAGATCATATCAACAAGAGAAAAAAGAAGAACCGTATGATCCACTCAATAAATGCAGAGAAAGCATTAGACAAAATACAGCATCCATTCCTGCTCAAAACTCTTCAGAGTGTAGGGATAGAGGGAACATTCCTCAGTATTTTAAAAGCCATCTATGAAAAGCCCACAGCAAATATCGTTCTCAATGGGGAAATACTGGGAGCCTTTCCACAAAGATCAGGCACACGACAGGGATGTCCACTCTCACCACTGCTGTTCAACATTGTACTAGAAATCTTAGCCTCAGCAATCAGGCAACAAAAAGAAATAAAAGGCATTCATAGTGGCAAAGAAGAACTCAAACTCTCCCTCTTCGCAGATTACATGATACTGTACGTAGAAAACCCAAAAGACTCCACCCCAAGATTTCTAGAACTCATACAGCAATTCGGCAGTGTGGCAGGATACAAAATCCAGAAATCAGTGGCATTTCTCTACACTAACAATGAGACTGAAGAAAGAGAAATTAAGGAGTCAATCCCATTTACAATTGCACCCAAAAGCATAAGATACCTAGGAATAAACCTAACCAAAGAGGTAAATGATCTATACCCTAAACAGAACACTTCTGAAAGAAATTGAGGAAGACACAAAGAGATGGAAAAAATTCCATGCTCATGGATTGGAAGAATTAATATGGTGAACATGTCAATGTTACCCAGGGCAATTGACACATTTAGTGCAATCCCTATCAAAATACCATGGAGATTCTTCAGAGAGTTGGAAAATATCATCTTAAGATTTGTGTGATATCAGAAAAGACCCCGAATAGCCAGGGGAATATTAAGAAAGAAAACCATATCTGGGAGCATCACAATGCCAGATTTCAGGTTGTACTACAAAGCTGTGGTCATCAAGACAGTGTGGTACTGGCACAAAAACAGACACATAGATCAATGGGACAGAATAGAGAATCCAGAAGTGGACCCTCAACTTTACGGTCAACTAATATTCAACAAACCAGGAAAGACTATCCACTGGAAAAAAGACAGTCTCTTCAATAAATGGTGCTGGGTTGTCTTTTAGTTTTGTTGACTGTATCCTTTGCTGTGCAAAAGCTTCTTATCTTGATGAAGTCTCAATAGTTCATTTTTGCTTTTGTTTCTTTTGCCTTCGTGGATGTATCTTGCAAGAAGTTACTGTGGCCGAGTTCAAAAAGGGTGTTGCCTGTGTTCTCCTCTAGGATTTTGATGGACTCTTGTCTCACATTTAGATCTTTCATCCATTTTGAGTTTATCTTTGTGTATGGTGAAAGGCAGTGGTCTAGTTTCATTCTTCGTGGATGTCCACGTGGATGTGGATGTCCAATTTTCCCAGCACCATTTATTGAAGAGACTGTCTTTTTTCCAGTGGATACTCTTTCCTGCTTAGTCGAATATTAGTTGGCCATAAAGTTGAGGGTCCACTTCTGGATTCTGTTCCATTGATCTATGTGTCTGTTTTTGTGTCAGTACCACAGTGTCTTGATGACCACAGCATAGCCTCTATTCCTGCCACCATGCGTTCACTGTTGATTGAGCAATAACTGCTACGGTATAGAAAGGCTTACTGTTATCCATAGAATATTTCCTTATATCCACCTGATTACTAAAATCCTTCACTGCTGAAGTTAACACTTGGTAAGCATCCACTTGGACACAAATATTTTAATTTTTCTCCTATTGAGAGATGTTTATCCACATACCTCTTCCCCAAATTTAACTATCACCAATTTTCCCACCATACTCCTTTTAAGTCCCTGACCATCAAGCTAAACAATTGATTACAGCCTAAAACTGTTATGTAATCAACACTTTAGGGAATTTTTCTTTCAAATAATATGAATAACCTAGTTCACTGCCTAAATTTCTGAACACTGCAATGATTTCCTTACTCCACTATCTTTCAGCAGTGTCCTAGAGAGCGTCTGTAGTACTGAAGCTCTCCACTTTCAGGTGATATCTCCATGTGATGCAGAACCATCTGTAAGCCAGGCCTAAATGTAGGAAACTCCACATTTTGGGATAGGTGTTGACAGATAGAGAGGAAAAAGTGTAGCAGGAATAAGAACAATGAGCCTTTGGTCCATTTCTTCATGTACCTTCTTCCTTCATTGCCTGTCCAGGCCCAATCATTTATATACCCTTTTTCCTTTTGATGTAGTATTTTTGTGCATGCCTAACTTGAAGAATTGTTAGATGACCCTTAGTTCATGATGGGTAGCCCCATCATGGTGGGGCTCATATGGTGATTTAGTGGCCTATGGAAAAGCATTCAATAACTGATAAAGCCCAGAAGCAGAATAAGAGTTGTCTTTCAAAAGGAGAATATTTATCCAAGGATGATAGTAGGACCTTGCTCTAAAATTAATGCCTGTATGTGATTAAATTCTAGAGACTGCCAAATGCTTCAAAAAACATCCTATGAACTAACAGAACTTCAAGAAGTATTGAATATGCTGGGTTATTTGACCCAATTGGCGTAACAGCTTGCAAAGTATGTTGGAACTATGGCAAAGCTTTCTTTCATTCTGGGCCCCACTGAAAACTAGTAGCTTCCTTGTCACTGGATATATGGGATGAACTAACATACCCAAATGAGGAATACTTTGCTTCTCAAATCTGAAGATGCCTCCATCTTAGTTTAAGGAGGGACCAGATACAATTTACCTTTCACCTTATAAAATATATCTGGATATATACCACACTTTTGGATCTCTACGAATTTCACAGAGGTAAAAGCCTCCTGAATTTTAATTGTATTTTTTTCTCTACTCTCTGATACACACAAGCCCTATGATTGAGTTGAGAGTGGCTACTATTTCCTTACTGGTACAGTAGGCATAATGTCATCAGTGAAATGGACCAGTATGATATCTTGTGGAAGAGAAAGGTGATCAACATCCCTGCAGAGAGTTGATATATCTTTAGGGTAGAACACTGAAAGTGTATTACTGGCTTTGTCAACTAGAAGGAAACTGTGATGAAGCATGCAAAAAAAAAAAGTTTGCCACATTGGTAGGTACATATCTGGTACCAGGCTATGTGTGAATTTTCTATATCAATAAAAAAATATTCTTGGTAGGGGGAATCCCTGGGTGGCTCAGCGGTTTAGTGCCTGCCTTTGGCCACGGGGCATGATCCTGGGGTCTCGGGATCGAGTCCCACATTGGGTTCCCTGCGTGGAGCCTGCTTCTCCCTCTGCCTGTGTCTCTGCTTCTCTCTCTCTCTCTCTCTCTGTCTCTCATAAATAAATAAATATAATCTTTAAAAAATATTCCTGATAGAGCAGATATAGTTAGAGTCATCACTACATTAATCTTGCAATAATCCATTGTCATTTTTTTTTTCAAAATATCTGTCTTCTGTCCTGGTCAAATAGAATAGTTGAATGGAGGACTTTTAGGCATTGGCCCTTAAAGTCAATCTTCGTTCCTAAAGTTGTTGGGCCATATCTAATTTGATATACATCATTCTCAAATATAAATTTCCAGCCAAAGCCTTGGTAATATAAACAATGTTTTCAACTATCTCCTGTTACAATAAGAATATATTTTATTGAACTAATGAAAATAACTATTTTTTCATAAATATAAGAATAATCACTGAGTTTCAAATTCTGGAGGGACCAAGTAGAAGGAAAAAGTACTTGCTGCATTTTTGTTCACAAAAGTATACTTTGCCAAATTGCCGTGTGTTACAAATAGCTTAAGATAAGTATTCCTGGAGAGGTAAAATTGCAGAGAAGTAGGGGACTCTAATTTTGTCTGGTTCCTGGAAATCAGCTAGTTATGAAATCATTCTGAGCACCTGTACAATCAACTGGAGATCTGAGAAAATAATTGCTACAACTCTATAAATAGAAAATCACTTTTTGCAAGGTAGAATGTACAGAGATGTGAACCCCAAGGTGATATATTGCAGATAAACCATGTCAGGAGGGGGCTACCGGGAGCCAGAAAGTGTTATAACCAGTGGAGCACAAAATCAGAACTTTTAGAAGTTTTCCAGAAAGGTATTCAGGAGACGAAGCAGGTCCTAATCCCAGGTGGGATATGTGGTCTCAGTATCTTCAGGGGCACAAAAAGAACAAGGCTGACTGAGTGCAGCAGCATTCCCAAGCACTGGAGTGAGGGAGCCTGTTGCAAATAATGAGACCAAGTGCCGGCTTTCCGCTTTCTGGTGCCATAAACCATTAACTGCTGCACAAACGGGCTATCGTTCTCCAAACAGGGGCCCAGTAAGAGTCAAAACTGCAGCAAGACACCCCTCCCTCTCCTGTGAGAAGCAATGTGTGGGCATGTTCCAAGAGCCAGTAAAGTTTGGAGACTCAAAATGGGGTCATGTGCCTGAGAAAAAAAATGCTCAATCAAGGCTGGGTAAACACAGAGTTCAGACAGAAAACAAGGAGACAAGAATGATTGACTGCTTTTCTGTCAGGGCTCACTGAAGAATGGGGACCATAAACTTTTAGCTCTGAGGGGGCAGAGACTGTGGCACTGCCATTTTCATCCCCCACACCAGCTCCAGAGCCACTTATACTGAGCCTGACCTCCTGGCAAGGGGGATGTAATTCCACTCAGGCAAAGATACCTGAGAATCAGCACAATAGGTCCCTCTGCCAGAAGATCAACAGGAACTTCTGGCTAATACCACATTTACCAAACATACAGAACTGTAAACTCCAGTTCATGGGGAAGAAGTATATAGCATTCATGATATTTTTCTTCTTATAATTTAATCCTTCAATTTTATATTTTATTTTCCTTTTCAGCTGTTTTCTTATTTTATCAATTATTTTTATTTTTTTTAATTTTTTTATCAATTATTTTTAAGTCTTTTTTGTAATTTTCATTTTTACACTTACAGTTTATTTTTTCAGTTTTGGTTTCCTTTCATTATATTCTACTTGTATGTATGTATATGTATTATATATATGTATGTATGTATGTATACATATGTATGTATATATATGTATGTATGTATATATATATTTTTTTAATTCTTTCATACTTTGGGATCTAGTTTCCTCAAACGAATAGAACAAAATAAATCCAGGATCTAGTTTGTATGTATATATATTTTTTTTAATTCTTTCATACTTTGGGATCTAGTTTCCTCAAATGAATAGAACAAAATAAATCCAGGATCTAGTATGTATGTACATATATATTTTTTAATTCAGGGATCCCTGGGTGGCGCACGGGATCCCTGGGTGGCGCAGCGGTTTGGCGCCTGCCTTTGGCCCAGGGCGCGATCCTGGAGACCCGGGATCGAATCCCACATCGGGCTTCCGGTGCATGGAGCCTGCTTCTCCCTCTGCCTGTGTCTCTGCCTCTCTCTCTCTCTGTGACTATCATAAATAAAAAAAAAATTCTTTCATACTTTGGGATCTAGTTTCCTCAAACGAATAGAACAAAATAAATCCAGGATCTAGTTTATTGTTCTGGTCAACTTCTTATTTGATTTTATTCTCATTTCTTTTCTTTTCTTGTTGGTTTCTGTTTTCTTCTGATCTGTGTACTGTATATTTTTCTGGCATCATTGTTGCTATGTTTTTTATTTTCCCTCTCTTTATTCTTTTCTGGACACAATGACAAGACAGAAGAATCCACCTCAAAAAAAGAGTGCTAAATGACAGGGATTTCATCAGTATGGATATAAATAAGATGTCTGAGCTATAATTCAAAACAATGGTTACAAATATACTAGATGGTCCTGAAAGAAGCATAGAAGATGGTAGAGAATCACTTTCTGGTGAAATAAATGAACTACAATCTAATCAGGTTGAAATACAAAGGCTATTAATGAAATGCAATAAAAAATGGAGGCTCTAACAGCTAGAACAAATAAAGTAGAAAATAGTCAGTGATAAAAAGACAAAATGATGGAAAATAAGGAAGCTTAGAAAAAGGGAGATAAACAACTACTGGATCATAAGAGGAGGATTCAAGAGATCAGTGGTACCATAAAGTGAAACAATATTAGAATAATTGGGGTCCCAGTGGAAGAAGAAAGAGGGAGAAAGACAGGCAGAAGATGTATTTGACAAATTATAACTGAGAACATACCTAATCTGGGGAAAGAAACAGCCATTAAAGTCCAAGAGGCACAGAGAATCCCCTTCAAAATAAAAAAAAAAAAAGGTCAGCACCTCGACATGTAATAATGATGCTTGCAATTTCAGAGATAAAGAGAAAACCCTGAAAGCAGCTCGGGAAAAGACTTCCCTAATCTACAAGAGTAGAAACATAAGGCTGGCAGCAGACCAGTCAACATAAACCGCACAGGACAGAAAGGCCAGGCATGATATAGGCAAGGTGCTAAATGACAAAAATATGCATCCAAGAATACTTTACCTAGCAATACTGTTATTCAGAATAGAAGAAGAGACAAAAAAATCTTCCAGGACAAACAGAAACTAGAAGAATTTGTGACCTCTACCCCAGATCTGCAGGAAATATTAAAGGGAATTCTTTAAGTTATGAGAAGGTGGCCCTAAAAGGTTATGTATATATCAATACAAGTCTTTTTCAATAAACAAGAAAAGTCTCAAATACATATCTTAGCCTTACACATAATGGAGCTGGAGAAAAAAAACAGTAAATAAAGACAACAGAAGAAGACAATTAATAAAGATTAGATCAGAAATCAATGAAATAGGAATCAAAAGAACAGTAGAATAGATCAACGAAACTAGGAGTTGGTTCTTTGGAACAATTGATAGGATAGATAAACCCCTAGCCAGGCTTATTAAAATGGAAAGAGAAAGGACCCAAATAAATAAAATCATAAAAGAGGAGAGATCACAACCAATACCAAAGTAATACAAACAAATAAAAGAGCATATTATGAGCAACTATATGCCAACAAATTAGGCAATCTGGAAAAAATGGATGCATTCCTAGAAACATAATTTATCAAAACTGAAACAGGAAGAAATGGAAAACCTGAATAGACCCATAACCAGCAAGGATATTGAAGCAGTAATCAAAAGTCTCCCAACAAACAAGAGTCCAGAACCAGATGGCTTCCAGGGTAATTCTATCAAACATTTAAATAAGAACTAATCCAATCTTCTGGAGCTTTTCAAAACATAGGAATGGAAAGAAAAACTCCCAAAAATCATTCTATGAGGCCAGCATTAATTACCCTGATCCCGAAAGTAAGACCTCATCAAAGAGAATTATAGACCAATATTCCTGATGAACATGGATGCTAAAATTCTCACCAAGATACTAGTGAATAGGATCTAATAGTACATTAAAAGGATTATTCACCACAACCAAGTAGGATTTATCACAGTGCTGCAATAGTGGTTCAACAACCACAAATCAATCAACATGGTATATATTAATAAAAGAAAGGACAAGAACCATATGATCCTTTCAGTAGATGCAGAAAAAAGCACTTGACAAAATATGGAATTCCTTCTTGATTAAAACCCTCCACAGCGAGAGAGAGAAGGAACATACTTCAATATCATAAAAGCTATCTATGAATAGCAAGTATAATTCTCAATGGGGAAAACTAAGGTTTTTTTTCCCTTCATGTCAGGAATATGACAGGGATATCCACTCTCACTACTGCTATTCAACATAGTACTAGAAGCCCTACCCTCAGCAATCAGACAACAAGAAGAAATGAAAGGTACCCAAAATGGCAAAGAAGTCAAACACTCACTCTTTGCAGATGACATGATACTCTATGTGGAAAACCTAAAAGACTCAAATCAAAAATTGCTAGATCTCATACAGCAATTTAGCCAAGTGGCAGGATATCAAATTTACACATAGAAATCAGTTGCATTTCTATACACTGAGATAGAAGAAAAATCAAGAAATCGATCCCATTTATAATCGCACCAAAACCCAAAAGACATCTAGGAATAAACTTAACCAGAGGTAAAGGATCTGTACTCTGAAAACTACAGAACTCTTATGAAAGTGTTCTATATGAAAGATATGCAGGAACATACAAAGAAATGGAAAAAAATTCTATGCTCATGGATTGGAAGAAAACTATTGTTCAAATGTCTATGACACTCAAAGCAATCTACACATTCAGTGAAATCCCTATCAAAATACCATCAACATTTTTCACAGAGCTGGAACAAAAAATCCTAAAATTTGTATGGAACCAGAAAAGTCCAACATTTCAAAATAAATGTTGAAAAGTTAAACCAAAGCTGGTGACATCAGAATTCCACACATCAAGTACTCCTAACTCTGGGAAACGAACTAGGGGTGGTGTAAGGGGAGGAGGGTGGGGGGTGGGGGTGAATGGGTGATGGGCATTGAGGGGGGCACTTGATGAGATGAGCACTGGGTGTTATTCTGTATGTTGGCAAATTGAACACCAATAAAAAATAAATTTATTATTAAAAAAAAAACAAAGTTGTAATCATCCAGATAGTATGGTACTGGCACAAAAATAAACATATAGTCAATGGAACAGAATAGGGAACCCAGAAATGGACACTCAACTCTATGGTTAACTAATCTTTGACAAAGCAGGGGAGAATATCCAATGGAAAAATGACAGTCTCTCCAAGAAATGTGGGATAACAGGACAGCAACATGCAGAACAGCAAAACTGGATCACTTTCTTACATGATACATGAAATAAATTCAAAATGGAGGGCCTTATGCTAAGCAAAATAAGTCAGGGAAAGCCAATTACCATATGGTTTCACTCATGTATGGAATTTAAGAAACAAAACAGAACCATAGAGGAAGGGGATGAAAAATAAAATAAGACAAAATCAGAGTGCCTGGGTGGCTCAGTTGGTTAAGTGTCTGCCTTCAGTGCAGGTTCTGATGCCAGGGTCCTAGAATCAAGTCCCACACTGGGCTTCCTACTGTGAGGAGTCTGCTTTACCTCTACCCCTCCCCCACTGCTTGTCATATTTCACATGCTCTCTCTCAAATAAATAAATAAAATCTTCAAAAAAATAAAATAAGACAAAATCAGAAAGGGAGACAAACCATAAAAAACTCTTAACTATAGGAAACAAAATTGTCTTTGCTAGAGGGGAGGTAAGTGGCAGGATTGGGAAACTGGATGATGAGAATTAACACGAGCACTTGAAGTAATGAGCACTTGATATTATATGCAACTGATGATTAACTGAACTCTACAACCGAAATTAAGGATATGTTAAGTAATTTAATTGAAATAAAATAAGGTAAAAAATTCAAAATGGAAGAGAGACCTAAATATGCAACAAGAATTCATTAAACTCATGCAGAAAAACACAGGCAGCAACTTCTCTGACCTCGGCCACAGCAACCTCTTGATAGACACATCTTCAGGGGAAACAAAAGCAAAAATGAACTATTGGGACTTCATCAAGATAAAAAGATTTTTTAGCAAAGAAAATAAACAACAAAACTAAAAGGTAACCTACATAATGGGACAGACATTTTATCAGATAAAGGGCTAGTATTGAAAATTGATAAAGAGCTTATTAAACTCACCACTCAAAAAACCAATAATCCAGTCAAGAAATGAGCAGAAGATATCAACTGACATTTCTTTGAGGAAGACATAGGCACATGAAAAAATGCTCAACATCACTGGGCATCAGGGAAATACAAATCAAAACCATAATGAGATACCACTAACAAGTCAGGAAACAACAAATGTTGAGAAGAATGAAGAGAAAGGGAACCTCTTAGGCTGTTGGTGGGAATTCACACCAGTACTCTAGAAAATAGTATGGAGGTTCCATAAGAAGTTAAAAATAGAGCTACCCTATAACTCAGCTATTGTATTACTAGGTATTTACCCAAATGAATGAGAAAAATCAGAGAGGGTGACAAACCATGAGAGATTCCTAACTCTGGGAAACAAACAAGGGGTAGTGGAAGAGGAGGTGGGCAGGGAGATGGGGTGACTGGGTCATGGCACTGAGGGGAGCACTTGATGGGATGAGCACTGGGTGTTATACTATATGTTGGCAAATCAAACTCCAATAAAAGATATACATAAAATAACAAAGGATACAAACATAGTGATTTGAATGGGCACATGCTACCCCATGTTTAGAATCGCATTATCCATGATAGCCAAAATATTCAAGGAGTGCAGATGCCCATCAACAGATGAAAGGATACAGAAGATGTGAGATATATATGTATATATACATGTGTACATATGTACACATCGTGGATATATATACACATATATACATATATATCTCACATATCTCACATATCTATGTCATATATATGACATAGATATAGATATACATCAGTTATAAAAAAGAATGTAATCTTGCCATTTGCAACAACATGGATGGAACTAGAGGGTATAATGCTAAGCAAAATAAGTCAGTCATAGAAAGACAAATACCATATGACTTCACTCAGTAGAATTTAAGAAACAAAACAGATGAAAATACAGAAAGGGAAGAAGAAATAAAATAAGATGAGATAAGAGAGGGAGACAAGCCATAAGAAATGCTGAATTCTAGGAAACAAGCTGAGGGTTGCTGGAGAGGATTTGGGTGGGGTTATGGGGTAACTGGATGATGGGCATTAAAGAAAGAAGGCATTTAGCATAATGAGCACTGGATATTATATCCAATGTAGATAATATTGTCTTTAGAAATTTTATTTATTTGCGAGAGTGAGAGCACATATGGAGAATGAGAGGGAGAAGCAGAGTCCCTGCTGAGCGGAGAGCTTGACACCGGGCTCAGTCCCAAGATCCTGAGATTATGACCCAAGCCAAAGGCAGCCATTCAACCAACTGAGCCAACCAGCTACCCTCCAACTATAGATAATCTTAATATTCAGCAATAATTTTGTCTTATTTGGAAATAATCTAGATGCTAATAAATACCTATTATTTATGTTAACTTAGTATAATTTAGTAGCTTTAAGGTTTCAAGTTACCAAAAAGTTTGAAGAGGAGATGTTAAGATGGTGGAATAGTAGAGCAGTCTTGAGCTTGCCTCTTCCCTCAAACACAGCTAGATCATCATCAAATAATTTTGAACAACTAGGAAATTGATCTGAGGATTAAAAAAACAATCTTCACAATTGGAGGGAGAGCATATGGCAGATATGAGGTTTGGAGCTGTCATTTGGGGGAGAGAAAAGCCATGGTGCCCCAAAGGGACAGAGCCCTTTTCGCAGGGCAAAGTTAGGGAGAGGGGGAGAGAGAGGGAGTGAGGTGCATAGGGTTCACACAATAAGCCATGGTCTGGGGATCCCCTGGGTCACACTGGGACAGATTGCTCCCCTTCCTGGAGTACATTTGGAAAAGGGTACTTTGCCTCTCCAAGGACAATAGGCTCACCAGAGAAGTCATTGAGTGGCTATTCAGCAGCAGAGGACAAAGTTGGTGGAGGGCAGATAACCTGGTAGCATCTTTCCCTTGTGTATCACAATATTCCAGCCACCATGCACATGCTGTGTGACTGCTTTTCTGGAACAGAATAGTGCCAGGCATGCTGCAAAGCTCTCCTCCTGTGGAGGGGAATGGTTCCACATCTTGCCTGGTCCTTTGAGATTTATATATTTTTTAATAAATTTATTTTTTTATTGGTGTTCAATTTGCCAACATACAGAATAACACCCAGTGCTCATCCCGTCAAGTTCCCCCCTCAGTGCCTGTCACCCATTCACCCCCACCCCCCACCCTCCTCCCCTTCCACCACCCCTAGTTCGTTTCCCAGAGTTAGGAATCTTTATGTTCTCTCTCCCTTTCTGATATTTCCCACACATTTCTTCTCCCTTCCCTTATATTCCCTTTCACTATTATTTATAATTTTGAATCCCAGCCACCAGCTGGAGATGAAACACAGGAGAGCTATGGCACCAAGAGTGCCAACAGCCAGGCACAGACTAGTTGAGGACGGCGGTCTGATAAAAGCCTGGGAAACAGGAAAGGAGATTGTTCGCTCTTCTACGAAGGCCTCTTGAGCCGTGGAGGCTGTGAGCTCCCTTACCTGGGGATGAGAGGGCAGGCTGATGCCACATTCCACCCCCACCCCCCAACCAGCACAACTGGACTTCAGAGAGAAACAGCCCCTCCAGTGGAGGATGGAATCACAACAAACTCCATCCCCAGCACCTGGCAGGGACATCTTTGCAAGAGCAGGCCTGAATGTGAACCAGTGCAGTGGGCTTCTTCCTCAGAAAACCAACATGGTCCCCCCTTTGCATGTACCAAGTCTCCTGATCATAGAGCACTCCAAAGCATCAGCTACAGTTCTGGTGGAAAGAGGACCAGGTTTTCTTCTTTTTCCCTTTTTTCCTGGTAACAGACCTATAGTTTTTGTCTGTTGGTTGCTTTGTTTCTCTTTTTAAATCAGGCTTATCTTAAACAAATCAAAAGCACACCTAGTTAAAGGTCCAGGCTCTCCCCACTGTAAGCAAGGACGAACTCTACAGAGGACTAATCTGTGGGAAAGAGCAGCCAAAAACACAACAGCAAAGTGCACACAGCACACACCAGAAACACTTCCCTATGTGCCAGGCTCTGGACAGTGTATGACCCCTCCTTAACATAGTATTACTCTCAGGAGCAGGAAATATAACAAGCTCTCATAATATACAAAAGACAGAAACTTAAACAGAATGACAAGATGGAGGAATTCTCAAAAGAAAGATCAAGAAGAAGTCACAGCCAGGGATCTGCTCTAAACAGATATAAAAAAGAATATCTCTGAATAAGAATTTAGAACAGTCATAATAACATTAGCTGGGCTTGAGAGAAGCATAGAAAATACCAGAGAAACCCTGGTTGCAAAGATAAAATACCCAGTCAGGCCAAGATAAAAAATACTAGAAATGAGATGCAAAACCAACTGGATATAGTCACAATGAGGACTGAATAAGCAGAGGATTAAATAGGTGATAACAAGTTAACAAAAATGTTTAAGAAACTGTTATTAAGTAATATATTATAAATCATAGTTACTGTTGAAATATTCACTTATAAATTTTATCACACATCTATTTAATTCACTTGTACTGAGGAATTATGTGAAAATTGATCATAAAAATTTCATGAAGTAAGTAAATCTAGTCATTATCCTGTTAGTTTTTAAAATATTGTATTTATTTATTTATTTATTTATTTATTTGAGAGAGAGAGAGAACAAGCAGTGGGGAAGGGCAGGAGAGAGAGAAGCATACTACCTGCTGAGCAGGAAGCCTGATACAGGGCTGGGTTGCAGGACCCAGAGATCATGACCTAAGCTGAAAGCAGGCACTTAATTAACTGAACCATCCAAGTGCACCTAAGTTTTTTTTCTTGTTGACAAATTAGGCAAATATCAAAAATTACCCCCCAAATATCTAAACATTTAAACACATGGTCCTTATGTCTTTATTCTTTAAAAAATTAATACTGTGTTTGACATATATCATAAAATTCATTCTTACTGTAATTTCATTCTTAGTTTGTATTTACAGTTTTATAATCTTAAACACCTACTAGAAAAAATATGTTTAAAAAAAAGAAAGAAAAAATATGTTTGTTTGACTGCTAAACTTAGAAAAAAGTGTGTTTCCATTATATTTAATGCTGTCAACTCTGAAAACATGCTTATTTTTATTTTACCAAGTATTTTAATAACTAGCTTGGACAGAGATTATCTCAGATCATGTAAACTTAAAAACATTAGATTGGTTTATATATTTCTGAGAGTTTTAAGAACACTTAATATATAGTAGAGCTCATTTATCTCTAAGCCAATTTGAATAGCATTCTTTTGAGGGATTTTATAAATTGGAAATAATTTTGGGAGATAGAAAAATGTCATGTATGCATACAATATATGTATAAATACATAAACATATATAAACAAGACAGATGTAAACAGAGTTTTTATACCTTTTTAATTTTATTAATTTTTTATTTAAATTCAATTTAATTAATGTATACTGTATTATTAGTTTCAGAGATAGAATTTAGTGATTCATCAGTTGCATATAACACTTAGTGCTCATCACATCACATGCCCTCCTTAACACCAGGCCCTGGCCATACCTCCATCCATCTCTCCTCCAGCAACCCTCGTTTGTTTCTTGTAGTTAAGAATCTCTTATGGTTTACCTCCCTCTCTGTTTTGTTTATTTTATTTTTCCTTCCCTTTCCTTATGTTCTTCTGTTTTGCTTCTTAAATTTCACATATGAGTGATATCATGTTGTGTTTGTCTTTCTCTGACTGACTTCTTTTGCTTAGTATAATACACTCTAGTTCCATCGTATTCTCATTCATTTGGGGAATATGAATAATAGTGAAAGGGAATATAAGGGAAGGGAGAAGAAGTGTGTGGGAAATATCAGAAAGGGAGACAGAACATAGAGACTCCTAACTCTGGGAAACTAACTGGGGGTGGTGGAAGGGGGGAGGGCGGGGGGTGGGGGTGAATGGGTGACGGGCACTGAGGGGGACACTTGACGGGATGAGCACTGGGTGTTATTCTGTATGTTGGTAAATTGAACACCAATAAAAATTAATTTATTTAAAAAAAATAAAATAAAATTTTATCCATGACTCACTAAAACATAGTAACACAGTCTAACTTTTTTTAATCTCTACTTTATATATTTATCTGAACTGTATATCTGGCCAGTGGAACAAGTAAGGGTTACCTGTTTACCAATATTTGTGCAGGATAGATTTAAGATTTTCTTTTGTCCTTAAATGTAATCTGAAGGAACCTTTTTTTTTTAGATTTTATTTATTTATTCATAGACACACACACACACAGAGAGAGAGAGAGAGAGAGAGAGAGAGAGAGAGAGGCAGAGACCCAGGCAGAGGGAGAAGCAGGCTCCATGCAGAGCGCCCAACGTGGGACTCGATCCAGGGTCTCCAGGATCATGCCCTGGGCTGCAGGAGGCACTAAACCGCTGCGCCACCAGGACTGCCCTGAAGGAAACTTTGAACTAAATTTTAGGGTAGTGATGAGGGAGACATCTACCAGCTGTGTGGATGTCTTCAAAGCCAAATTGGGCGGATAAAACATTTAATTATGTTCAAAATAGCTTTTTCATTCTCTTTTCAGCCTTAGTTCGTTGCTTTTGGGGGCTTATCTCTTTGAAAGCACTTGATGAAGCATAGAGAACCTAAAATTCACATGACTTTAGGGGGTTGAAGAGGTAAAGTGCAAGGGAAAAAGTCTGGCAAACTGAATAGAGGGATGATGGAGGGATCTGAAGCGGGATATATCAAAAGATTTAAGGGAACTGGAGGTAAGATCTGAAGTAGTAAAAAAGGAAAACAGGAACAGAAGTGATGGGAACAGAAAGATTTTATAGGAGCCAATTTGGGAAGACCTTAAATTTCCCAAAATAGCCACTGAATTTCTGTATTACCCTTAAAAAAATCATGTCAACAAGAAATGAATTAGATAAAATTGACAAAGCACAGTTTTAGCGGGGTTCAAGAGAAGCTGCAAAGTTCTTAACTAATGTAAATTATACTTATGAACATAGAGCTTGGGACTCTAGTACAGCTTGTGCTTTCCTATCTTCTACCAACAGAGAAACCTGGCACTCGAAAACACCGTCTTTGACTGGGACTCTAACCTACCTTCCATAGTATAATAAATTCTTAAAAATCAACATCTGTCCCTACCTGCTATAGGGGACATTTGTCTGGGCCAGTGGTTTCGGTGTGACAGTCACCAATGGATCCCTGGCCAGTCAGTCAATAGTGAATACAAAGGCTTCAAAGGTGCATACTTAGGGTCCTGGGAGAGTGGTCTGGGGCTCCAGTGATGAAAGTGATCCTATCCAAGTCACAGCATAGTAACTACCAAAGAAAAAAATCATAGCTGGAATTATTTAAAGTGTTCAAAACAGATATTATTCAGGATTATTGAAATAGGAAAAGAGAGACCTTAGTATAGAGCCAGGCTTAATGACAACTACAACAGAGGCGACTGGGAATTTATAGCCAAAGAGTCTTTTGGAAGTTTATGAATGGGAAATTTCTAAGAGGAAAATTAAGGGTAAAGGAGTTTCTAGTTAAATTGACTAATGGGATTCTTGCTGAAGATAAGGAAGTCTTATTATATATCACCTGATAGATGGTGTAAGATGAGAAACCTGATAGATCCTGAGCGAGATCGGACATGGAGGATGAAAGACCCTTGCAAAACTAACTTATCAAGGTTCTTCCTAAGATTATTTCAAGCAAGGATCCATATGGGCCTCGAGGAAGCTTCAGGAGCCTGATTAAGATATAGGCAAGCAAATAATCTTCATATCGAAAGGAGAGTTTGACATTACTCCACAGTGGATACATAAGTAAAAGCATGTCTTGAATACAGAACAGACATTAGAGTTTTTCATAGATACCATCTCCTATGATTAAAGTCAATAGAACACTACAACAGCCTTGTCCAAGCAACACTAGCAATATCCAAGATTCTTCAGGAATAAAAGTTTGGGGCACCTTACCTGTTAATAAACCATAACCAGCCAAGAAGCTTGAGGAAGCAAAAAAATTACAGGATTTTTAGGGAAACTGCGGGTTACAAATACCAGCTACAATTAAGTGACCAGTTACAGAAACAAAGGCTATATCTATCATGAGTATTTCCTCCTTATGTCAATTTGAATATTTTTGCGCACACACACACATATATTAAGTAAATCTATACTCCCTTATTTCCTTATCATGTAACATGAAATGTATTGAATTTATATAATAGTGTTTAGGTATTGTGAACTTTGCATTACACTATTTGTTCCTATATAACCAAAGATAAGAATAATCTTTACACTAGGACTTTAACTCCTCTTCTGGGTAAGGAGTTAATGTGTTTTTCTAGATGTATGATGGATAGTTTTAGCATGCTTGTCAGAATTATGATCTTGTTATTATCTTTTTTGGAAATTTAGTATGGTTTAATTTTTTTAGTATGATTTAAGGTCGTGCTTCTAGGCATCAAGTTGGCAAAAGGAGGGCTTAGGATGATTAATTTGATGTGTCAATCTTACTGGGCCATCCAGCTACCTCATACATTATTTATGAGTGTGTATGTGACAGCTTTTCTGCAAGGGGTTAGCATTTGATTCAGGAGACTGAGTATACAGATTCACCCTTACCAGGGTGGGTAGGCATCATCTGATCAGAATAGTCTGAATAGAACAAAAAGTCTGAGGAAGGGCAAATTCCCTCTCTCTTATCTTGGGCTGGATGTCCATCTTTTCTTGCCCCAGGACACCAGATTTCTTTTTTTTAAGATTTTATTTATTTATTCCTGAGAATACACAGAGAGGAGAGAGAGAGGCAGAGACACAGGCAGAGGGAGAAGCAGGCTCCATGCAGGGAGCCTGACGTGGGACTCGATCCTGCGACTCCAGGATCATGCCCTGGGCTGAAGGCAGCGCTAAACCGCTGAGCCACCCAGGCTGCCCAGGACATCAGATTTCCTGTATTTTTGGACACTGAGTTTTCACCAATGGCCACCTGGTTCTCTTGTCTGTCATCTTGGACTAAATTGTACTAGTTTTCCTGGTTCACCAGCTTGCTGATGGCAGATTGTGGGACTTCTTGGTCTCCACAGTTATATATCTATATATCTATATCTATATCATCTATATCTGTATCTTTTATCTATATGTTGATATCTATAATATTTATATATGTATCTTTTATTGTAACACTCTAATATCACATTTCACTGTAAAATGAAATGGTGTATATTTCACAAGAGTAACAATGAAATACTTCAATTGTAAATATCAATCTGAAAAAAACCCCACCTGTTCCAACAGTGAGAAGGCTTGGTTCTCTTAAGTAATCAAGGGTCTGATAAAAGAAACATGAAGCCCGAGACAGAATCTTTGTTTCCTAGGTAAATTACTCAAAAGAAACACACACACACACACACACACACACACACACACACACACACAGCAAAAACCTCCCATGAAGAACAGACCAGTAATAGGAGAAACTTTATCATTTTAACAGAGAAAATAAAACTTTCAGTTTGTATCAATACATTATTGGGCTCATTTGAAATTAATTTTATAGAGGGGGGCAACTAAGATGGTAATATAGTAGGGGGACCTTAGGCTTGTCTCATCTCTTGAGAACACTAGTTAGCTATCAAATTATTCTGAATAGTCAAGAAATCAGCCTAAGGACTGACAGAACAAACTGCACAACTAGAGGGAGAAAAGAGGTCACATTGAGGAAAGTAAGAAGTGCAGAGATGTGGTTTGGGGAGGAACAGATCTTGGGTGCTGGAGAGGGTGCTGGTCATGGAGAAAGGTGAGACATAGTAGAGCATATAGGAATACACACAAGGATAACACTTCCCCAAGGACATTGGCTAGGAAAATGAGAGAGGATGATTTTTGTGAGTTTTTTTTTTTGTGAGTTTTTGCAACCCACAGGGCTCAAAGACTGAAGTTTTAGAGGTCAGCAGGCTTGGTTGGGATAGAGACCTGAAGGTACTGCCTATTCCTGGAGAGAAAGCACACAAGAGACCCTGGGGCTGAGGGCACAATATGAGGATCATCTAAGGCACATGAGGGAGACACTGCTCTTCTTGGAGTGCCCCTATGAGAGATTGGAGTGCCCTTATGAGAGATGGCATTGCCTTTCCATTGACAAAAGAGTTGGCAGGTGCCATTTCCCTCCCATGCCTCTCAGCATAGGCACAGAGACTCCTGTTGAGGGTGGCAAACCCAGACACTGGCTTTTAGCCTGCTGTACTCCAAATCCCATAACCATGTGCATGGGTATGCCTGCCCTTCTTGGTCAAATCTGCATCAGTTCCAGTATGGTGGCACCCTCCCACAGAAGACAGCACCTTCCACCATACCAGATACCTAATGTTTGGAGTTTTAAAAGTCAGTAAGATTGTCTGGGATAAAGCCCAAAGTTCACTGCACTGCTTCAGGCCAGTAAGCAATCTGGGGACAGAAAGCATGAAAACTGTTATCTGAAAAATTCATGGGGGAAATTATTTGCTCTTCTGGGAGTACTTCCCTGAGAGCAGCAAGCATGGAAACCCCTCTCCAGGGACAAACAAATAGGCTGGCATCATCTCCCTCCCCTATACCTCTGCATAAACCAGGTTTAGTAAGCAGCACAGTGCCAACACTGGCTGCACAATCTATTTACACCAAGTCCTGTCCCCCTGCACTCTGCTGGAAGTTCTTTTCTCAAGCAAGTGTGCCTAAGGCCCAGCACAGCAAGACCCTTCCCCAGAAGGGCAGCAGAAACGCACATCTACCAACCATAGAGTTCTGCAAGGATTCAGTTCTAGTGGAAGTAGCATCAGGTCTCATTTAACAAGAAGACCAGAGCATGCCTAGTTAAAACTCACCTTACTCTGCCTAAGGTCCAAACACTGCCCAATGAAAACAAGGAGAAACTCTGCAGACAACTGACTTGAGGGATAAAGCAGGGAAAACACAGTAGCAGAAGGGACACATCACAGACCAGAGTCACTCTCTGAAGTGCCAGACCCAGAACACTATGTGACCTCTTCATTAAGCCATTACTCTCAGGAGCAGGAAACATAATGGGAATATCTAACAAAGAGAAGAAGAAAAAGACTCAGACAAAATGAAGAGACAAAATGATTCACCCCAAAAAGAAAGAAAAAGAAAAGTTCATGGTTAGGGATCAAATCAAACCAGATATAAATAATATGCCTGATGGAGAATTTGATGCAGTAATCATTAGGATACTAGCTAGGCTTGAGAAGAGCATGGAAGACACCAGGGGAGACTCCTACCACAGATATAAAAGAGTTAAAAAAATCATAAGTGAAAAATTTAATAACTGAGATTTGAAACCACTGGATATAATGACAACAATAGTCAAATAAGCAGATAAATAAGTGATACAGAAGATGGAACAATGGAAAACAATGAAGCTAAACAAAATATAAAGAGGAATTATGAGAGTAGACTTAGGGAACTCAGTTATTCCATAAAGTGTAAAAACATTAATATCAAAGGAAGAGAGAGAAGGAGAAGAGAAAGGGGGAAAGAAAGTTTATTTGAGGAAATAATAGCTGGAAACTTCCCCAATTTGGGAAAGGAAACAGATATTCAAATCCTACCAAAATCCACCAAAGTAGGCCAACACCAAGATATATTGTAGTTAAATTTGCAAAATAGATGATACAGAAAAAAATCCTAAAAGCAGCAAGACAAAAGAAATCCCTCTTACAAGACACGACCCAGAAGGCTACCTACACATTTCTCCACAGAAACATTGGAGGCCAGGAGGGAATGGCAAGACATATTCAACGTGCTGAATGGGAGAATACTAGAGCAAAGAGTACTCTCTCCAGCAAGGCTATCATTCATAATAGAAGAGATAAAGAGTTTCCCAAACAAAATGTAAAGGAGTTCATTACCACTAAACCAGCCCTCCAAGAAATATTAATGGGGACTCTTCGAGGGGGAAGGAAATACCAAAAGTGAAAAAGACTAAAAAGGAATAGAGAAAATCTCCAAGAACATAAACAAAACAAAACAAAAATGACATTAAATATATATCTATCAATAATTACTCTGAATGTTAGTAGACTAAATGCTCCAATCAAAAGACATAGTGTGACAGAATGCCTGGGTGGCTCAGTGGTTGAGCATCTGCCTTTGACTCAGGGTGTGATTCCAGAGTCCCGGGATGGAGTCCCACATCAGGCTCCTTGCATGGGGCCTGCTTCTCCCTCTCCCTATGTCTCTGCCTCTCTCTCTCTGTATCTCTCATGAATAAATAAATAAAATCTTTTTTTAAAAAATAAGACTCATTTCTATGCTGCCTACAAAAGATTCAATTTAGACCTAAAGAAACCTGCAGATTTAGAGTGAGGATGGTACGTCATTTGCAAATATCTTATCCTATTCTGTAGGTTTTCTTTTAGGTTTGTTGACTGTATCTTTTGCTGTGCAAAAGCTTCTTATCTTGATGAAGTCCCAATAGTTCCTTTTTGCTTTTGTTTGTATCTTGGATGTATCTTGCAAGAAGTTACTGTGGCCGAGTTCAAAAAGGGTGTTGCCTGTGTTCTCCTCTAGGATTTTGATGGAATCTTGTCTCACATTTAGATATTTCATCCATTTTGAGTTCAACTTTGTGTATGGTGAAAGAGAGTGGTCTAGTTTCATCCTTCTGCATGTGGATGTCCAATTTTCCCCAGCACCATTTATTGAAGAGACTGTCTTTCTTCCAGTGGGTAGTCTTTCCTCCTTTGTCGAATATTAGTTGACCATAAAGTTCAGGGTCCACTTCTGGATTCTCTATTCTGTTCCATTGATCTACGTGTCTGTTTTTGTGCCAGTACCACACTGTCTTGATGACCACAGCTTTGTAGTACAACCTGAAATCTGGCATTGTGATGCCCCCAGCTATGGTTTTCTTTTTTAAAATTCCCCTGGCTATTCAGGGTCTTTTCTGATTCCACACAAATCTTAAAATAATTTGTTCTAACTCTCTGAAGAAAGTCCATGGTATTTTGATAGGGATTGCATTAAACGTGTAAATTGCCCTGGGTAACATTGACATTCTCAGAATATTAATTCTGCCAATCCATGAGCATGGAAAATTTTTCCATTTCTTTGTGTCTTCCTCAATTTCTTTCAGAAGTGTTCTATAGTTTTTAGGGTATAGATCCTTTACCTCTTTGGTTAGGTTTATTCCCAGGTGTCTTATGCTTTTGGGTGCAATTGTACATGGGATTGACGCCTTAATTTCTCTGTCTTCAGTCTCATTGTTAGTGTATAGAAATGCCACTGACTTCTGGGCATTGATTTTGTATCCTGCCACACTGCCAAATTGCTGCATGAGTTCTAGCAATCTTGGGGTGGAGCCCTTTGGGTTTTCTATGTAGAGTATCATGTCATAGGCGAAGAGGGAGAGTTTGACATCTAAATGTGAGACAAGATTCCATCAAAATCCTAGAGGAGAACACAGGCAACACCCTTTTTGAACTCGGCCACAGTAACTTCTTGCAAGATACATCCACGAAGGCAAAAAGAAACAAAAGCAAAAATGAACTATTGGGACTTCATCAAGATAAGAAGCTTTTGCACAGCAAAGGATACAGTCAACAAAACTACAAGACAACCTACAGAATGGGAGAAGATATTTGCAAATGAAGTATCAGATAAAGGGCTAGTTTCCAAGATCTATAAAGAACTTATTAAACTCAACAGCAAAGAAACAAACAATCCAATCATGAAATGGGCAAAAGACATGAACAGAAATCTCACAGAGGAAGATATAGACATGCCCAACATGCACATGAGAAAATGCTCTGCATCACTTGCCATCAAGGAAATACAAATCAAAACCACAATGAGATACCACCTCACACCACTGAGAATGGGGAAAATTAACAAGGCAGGAAACCACAAATGTTGGAGAGGATGTGGAGAAAAGGGAACCCTCTTACACTGTTGGTGGGAATGTGAACTGGTGCAGCCACTCTGGAAAACTGTGTGGGGGTTCCTCAAAGAGTTTAAAATAGATCTGCCCTACGACCCAGCAATTGCACTGCTGGAGATTTACCCCAAAGATACAGATGCAATGAAATGCCGGGACACCTGCACCCCGATGTTTAAAGCAGCAATGTCCACAATAGCCAAACTGTGGAAGGAGCCTCGGTGTCCATCAAAAGATGAATGGATAAAGAAGATGTGGTTTATGTATGCAATGGAATATTACTCAGCCATTAGAAATGACAAATACCCACCATTTGCTTCAACGTGGATGGAACTGGAGCGTATTATGCTGAGTGAAATAAGTCAATCGGAGAAGGACAAACATTATATGGTCTCATTCATTTGGGGAATATAAATAATAGTGAAAGGGAATAGAAGGGAGAAGAAATGGGTAGGAAATATCAGGGAGGGAGACAGAACATGAAGACTCCTAACTCTGGGAAACGAACTAGGGGTGGTGGAAGTGGAGGAGGGCGGGGGGTGGGGGTGAATGGGTGATGGGCACTGAGGGGGGCACTTGACGGGATGAGCAGTGGGTGTTATTCTGTATGTTGGCAAATTGAACACCAATAAAAAATAAATTTATTATTAAAAAAAGAAATTCACTATAAAAATAGAGAGAGTGAGGATGGAGAAACATCTATGATGCAAATAGACATCAAAAGAAAGCCATAATAACCATACTTTGACAAACCAGGTATTTTTTCTCTTTTTCAAAATTTTTTTTAATTTTTATTTATTTATGATAGTCACACAGAGAGAGAGAGAGGCAGAGACACAGGCAGAGGGAGAAGCAGGCTCCATGCACCGGAAGCCCGATGCAGGACCCGATCCCGGGTCTCCAGGATCGCGCCCTAGACCAAAGGCAGGCGCCAAACCACTGCGCCACCCAGGGATCCCTCTTTTTCAAATTTTTAATTTAAATTGTAGGTAGTTGGTGTCCCTGGGTGTGTCAGTGGGTTAAGTGCCTGACTTCGGCTCAGGTGATGATCCCAGGGTCTTTGGATTGAGCCCCATATTGGGCTCTCTGCTCAGCAGGGAGCCTGTTTCTCCCTTTTCCCCTTCTACTTGCGGCTCCCCCTTCTGGTGCACAGGCTCTCTCACTCTTAAATAAATAAATAAATAAATAAATAAATAAATAAATAAATTTCTAAAATTAATTAAATCAACTCTAGGGAGTTAACATATATGGCAAAATTGGTTTCAGGTATAGATTTTAATGGTTCGTTGCTTATATATAACACCCAATGCATATTACAAGTGTACTCCTTAATGACCATAACCCATTTGGCCCATCTCCCCCAATCACTGCACTCTAGCATCCCTCGGTTTGTTCTCTATAGTTAAGAATCTCTTATGATTTGACTCTCTTTTTTTTTTCTTCCCAAATGCTTATCTAATCTGAAAACTTAGATTCCATATGAGTGAAATCATATGGTATGTCTTTCTCTAACTGATTTGTTACTTAGCATAATATACTTTAGCTCCATTCCAATTTATGTCATTGTAAATGGCAAGATTTCATTTTTTTCATGGCTAAACAACATTCCATCATACACACACCCATATAAATATATTATCAGTTATATATATGTGTATATATATATATGTATCTTCTTATCTATATAACAGTTGAAGGACGTTTGGGCTTTTTCAATACTTTGGATATTTTTGATAATGTTGCTACAAACATCTGGGTGCATATGTCCCTTCAGAGCTATATTTTTGTATCCCTTAGGTAAATACCTAATACTGCAATTTCTGGGCCATAGGGTAGTTCTATTTTTATTTTTTAAGATTTATTTATTTACTTAAGAGAGAAAGAAGGAGGGAGAGAGAGAGCATGCATGCACAGAGGTGCAGGGCAGAGAGAAAGAGAGTCTAGCAGACTCTGCTGAGCATGGGGCTTGATTTCATGATCCTAAAGTCATGTCCTGAGACCAAATCAAGAGTCATTCACTAAACTGACTGAGCCACTCAGGTGCTGCTGGACCAGATCATCTTCACAGATATATTCAAAACATTCATCCTAAAGCACCAAATACACATTTCTTTTAAGTGCACATGGAACATTCTCCAGAATCGATTACATATTAGGTTTCAAATATGGCCTCAGTAAGTGCAAAAAGATTGAAATAATGCTATGCATATTTTCTGACCACAATACTATGAAACTTGAAGTAGTCAACCACAAGAAAAATATTGGAAAGACCACAAACACAGGGAGGTTAAACAAAATGTTACTAAACAATAAATTGGTCAACTAGGAATTTTTTTCTTAAGTAGGAAATTAAAGAAGAAATTTAAAATACGTGGAAATTTAAAAATACATGAAAAATGAAAATGAAAACATGATAGTCCAAAACATGTGGGATCCAGCACAAGCATTCATGGGGGGAAATACATAGCAATATAGTCATACCTCAAGAATCAAGAAAAATCTCAAATAACCTAATATTACACCTAATGGAGCTAGGAAAAGAACAACAAACAAATCCTACAGCCAGTAGAAGAAGGGAATTAATAAAGATCAGTGAAAAAATAAAAGATAGTAACTAAGAAAACTGTAGGACAGATCAAGGAACCAAGAATTGGTTCATTTGAAAAATTAATAAAATTGATAAACTCCTAGCCAGACTTATCAAAAAGAAAAGAGAAAGGGCACAAATAAATAAAATCACAAACAACACAGGAAAAATCTAGCAACCAAGCAATTATAAGAGACTATTATATAATACTACATGCCAAAAATTGGACAACCTAGAAGAAATGGGTAAATCTGTGGAAATTTATAAACTACCAAAATTGAAACAAAGTTCCCAGTTCAAAGAACTACAGACCAATATCCCTGAGGAACTTGCATACAGAAATCCACCCCCCACAAACAAAACATACTAGCAAATAAAATCCAACAGCACATTAAAGAATAATTCTCCAAAATCAAGTGGAATATATTCCAGGGCTGCAAGGGTAGTTTAAAATTTGGAAATTAATCAATGTGATTCACCACATTCATAAAAGAAAGAATAAGATCCATGTGATCTTCTCAATAGATACAGGAAAAACATTTACCAAATACAACACCCAGAGATACCTGGGTGGCTCAGTGGTTGACTGTCTGCCTTTGGCTCAGGGCGTGATCCCAGGGTACTGGGATCAAGTCCTACATTGGGCTCCCTGCGAGGTGTCTGCTTCTCCCTCTGCCTATGTCTCTGCCTCTCTCTGTGTCTCTCATGAATAACTAAATAAAATTTAAAAAAAAAACCCAAATACAACATCCATACTTATAAAAACCCTCCACGAAGTAGGTTTAGAGGAAATACACCTCAACGTCTAAGGCCATATACAAAAGACCCCCAGCTAATATCCTCAATGGGGAAAAATTAAGAACTTTTCATCTATGGTCAGGAGCAAGTCAGAGATTCTTAGGAGTGCCTGGGTGGCTCAAGCTAAGTTTAAGCATCTGCCTTCAGCTCAGGTCGTGATCTCGGGGTCCTGGGATCAAGACCCCTGTCGGGCTCCCTGTTTAGTGGTGAGTTTACTTTTCCCTCTCCCTCTCCCTCTGTGCTCTCTCTCTCTCTTTTTTTCTCAAGTGAATAAATAAAATCTTTTTTTAAAAGAGAATTTCACTCTCACCATTGTTATTTAACTAGTACTGGAAGTCTTAGCCTCAGTAATCAGAAGACAAAAAGAAATAAAATGTATCCAAATCAGCAAGGAAGATGTCAAACTCACTACTTTCAGATGATATATACAAAACCAGAGAGACTGCATTAAAAATTTGCTAGAATTGATACACAAATTCAGTAAAGGCACAGGATACAAAATCAACATGCAGAAATCTGTTGCAATTCTATACATCAATAATGAAGCAGCAGAAAGAGAAATCAAGCAATCAATCCCATTTACAACACACCAAAAGACCCAAGAATACACACAATCCAAGAAGTAAAAGATGTGTATTCTGCAAATTATGAACACTTATGAGAGTAATTGAAGGTAATACAAAGAAATGGAAAAAATGTCCATGCTTATGGATTAGAAGAGCAAATATACTTAAAATGTCTATACTACCCAAAGCAATCTACACATTTAATGCAATCTGTATGAAAGGAACAATAGCAGAGGCAAGATGGCAGAGAGGTAGGGGTCCTCATTTTATATGGTCCCCCAAACTCACCTAGATAACTTTTTTTAATAATAAATTTATTTTTATTGGTGTTCAATTTACCAATGTACAGAATAACACCCAGTGCTCATCCCGTCAAGTGCCCCCCTCAGTGCCTGTCACCCAGTCACCCCCACCCCCCGCCCTCCTCCCCTTCCACCACCCCTAGTTCATTTCCCAGAGTTAGGAGTCTTCATGTTCTGTCTCCCTTTCTGATATTTCCCACACATTTCTTCTCCCTTCCCTTATATTCCCTTTCACTATTATTTATATTTCCCAAATGAATGAGACCATATAATGTTTGTCCTTCTCCGATTGACTTATTTCACTCAGCATAATACCCTCCAGATCCAGCCACGTTGAAGCAAACGGTGGGTATTTGTCATTTCTAATGGCTGAGTAATATTCCATTGTATACATAGACCACATCTTCTTCATCCATTCATCTTTCGATGGACACCGAGGCTCCTTCCACAGTTTGGCTATTGTGGACATTGCTGCTATAAACATCGGGGTGCAGGTGTCCCGGCGTTTCATTACATCTGTATGTTTGGGGTAAATCCCCAACAGTGCAATCGCTGGGTCGTGCATTTTATAAATACAAGTTTTAAAAGGACACCAGGGATGCCTGGGTGGCTCAGCGGTTTAGAGCCTGCCTTCAGCCCAGGGCATGATCCTGGAGTCCCGGGATCGAGTCCCACATCAGGCTCCCTGCATGGAGCTTGCTTCTCCCTCTGCCTGTGTCTCTGCCTCTCTCTCTCTTTCATAAATAAAATATTTTTTTAAAAGGACACCAGGCAGCCCCGGTGGCTTAGTGGTTTAGCGTGGCCTTCCACCCAGGGTGTGATCCTGGATACCTGGGATCAAGTCCCACGTCGGGCTCCCTGCATGGAGCCTGCTTCTCTCTCTCTCTCTCTCTCTCTCTCTCTCTCTCTCTCTCTCTCAAATAAATAAATAAATAAATAAATAAATAAATAAATAAAACTTTTAAAAAAGGACACCAAAGTATTAATAGTGGTAATGAACTGCAATGATTAATTTCTGGAATTAGAGGTATAGAAGGAAAATTCTTAACTGTAAAAGATTACAATTATTTTTCCATTTTGTTTCTTACCTGTTGCTGACAGGGATTATTTGCTTGACCAAACTTTAGTTAGGCTCCTGAACTTTCTCTTGGTCCCATGTGTGTACTTCCTTGTAAAATCTACTTTTAGCAAAAACTCCACAAAGTCACATTAACCAGAAACTCCTACCCTAAATATTTGAACATCCTTTAATTAGTTTCCTCATCTTCCATCACCCCCTGGTTTGTGTCTGTTGAGCCTGGCCTTTCTTCAGCAAGAATCCTGTTAGGTTGATCTAATCAGAAGTCTGAAATTTTATCTGACTCCCACCTTTGTTTTTGGCTATAAATTCCTATCCTATATTCAAGAGTTGAGCCTAACTTCTTTCTCCTACTGTAAAATCCCATTGCAGTGGTCCTTATACCTATCACAATGGTCTCGAATAAAGTCTAACTTACCATTTTTAACAAGGGTCATTTAATATTTTTCTTTAACATTACAGTTAGCATGTATTCCCCTTTCAAAAGAAAACCCAATAGGATAGTCTACATAGTAAAATAAGTATACAGGATTATAGACCAATAATATAATCAATTAATAAATCATAGCAGACCATAGTGCCTTTATGTTGGGATTCCCTCCCTTTCCCTTAACCTTCTTTAATATTTCCTAAATATTTCATTACAAAGCAAAAAAAAAAAAAAAACCAAAACAAAGAGATAAAATCAAAATAATTTACAACAAAATAAAACATGACTTTTGAGGTTGAATAAACTACAACGTTGTTTGTTTACCATGAGTGAGGTGCTGATTAAGCTAGAGTCAGAAACCACCTTCCTCAGTCAGTTGATACATTTATAATGAAAACTTTGCTCATATATGGTTTATGGTTGGTTTCATGTCACAAATGCAGAGAAGAATAACTGTCAGACACTGCAGGCCTTCCAAACTTAAAATGGTTAATATCTAGCCCACTATAGAAATAAGAATTGCTGACCTCTGAATTACAGAGTTTGGGGAATATTTTCTATAAAAAAGAAAGGAAGGCAGGAAAGAAGAAAGGAAGGCAGGAAAGAAGGAAGTGAGGGAGGAAAAAATAATGGAAGAAGGAAGGGTGAGTCAGAACCGGAAGGACAGCATAGGTGAACCAGAGGTAGTAGCAGTTAGATCAATTTTGGGATTGAATGATCAGTTTTAAGATGACAGCTGGGGTAACAGAGTAACATAAGTCAGGATACATAGAAAAACCAAGGTTCAGCAGATGTTTTAAAGCCATAAAACTTTTTCAACTTTGCCCAAAAAAAATTTTTTTTGAAAAAAAATCTTGAAAAAAAATTTATAATCTGAATATTGAGACTTTGGGAAAATTTAACTTTCAAGCTCCTAAAGTCTTCTTAGATTAAAGGTATTTTATTGGAATAGTAAGAAAAAACATTAGAGAATCAATGAAGAATCTTAAGGAAAATATAGAAATAATTTAAAAAGAGTACACCATTTAAAAAAAACCCCTCAAGATCAGCATTACTGAGAAGTATTTACACTTTGCAGATGGATGCAATAAATTAATTGTAACCAAAAGATATAAAATTATGGGTTTTGGTAATGCTTACATAACTATTAAAAAAAATAACGGAGGGTCGTTGAGACATCGCAGTTTTCAGGCAGTTTTCGCGGGGGGCGGAGACGAGGAAACCCGAAGCTAAGACAAAGTAAAACGGCAAGAACAAAAGCCAATATACGAGTCTGGAGAGTTTTTTTTGTTTTCTTTTGTTTTATTTGTTTTTTTTTTTTTTTTTATGGGGAAGATACTTAAATAATTTGTTAAAGTCTTTTAGGTGCAGACCACTGATAGGAATTCCTCTTAGGGCGCCTTAAGCAGGAACCGACACCAAGCAGAGCACCGGCGGAAACCCGGAGGTGGAGGAACGACGCACTTGCTAATGCCCCGCCCACGCCCCGCGCAGTTTCCGGATAGGCCTTTGCAGCCGTGAAGAACCATGTGACCTTCCCACAGCGCACTGCGAGCGCGCCGCCTGCGCTGCGTAATGGCGCATTTCCTGCCGCCGGGGTGCTGCCGGAACTCTTTCATGGCGGTCTCTGTGAGACGAGGCATTACCGTGGGGTTTCAGCCTGCGTGGCTCCGTTGGGGCCTCTCGAACACACACGCTAGGCCCATCCGATTGGAAAATGCTTTAAAGAATAATAACGTATCGAGGCTTCAGCCTAAGAAATTACTCTCCACTGTAATGTGACCAAACAAAATGTTTGTAAACATACACATGTTCAAGGATAAATATGACAGTGTGAATCAACTGACCTAGTTTTATATCAAATATGAAATATATAATATATATATTATATATATCTCCATGGTAATCCTAAATGAAGTCAATCTGATAAAAATTCACATTAAATTTTATGTTACTTGTAGAAAAATGTAAAGTGGATATGGGCCACGCTTCTAACTTTATCAGAAAAATCATGAATCACATGTTTTCCTCCGAGCAATTATTCCAAGCATTATGTTTCACTTTTCGAATCAATAACTTAAAAATCCTGCTCAAATGAACAGGCATATCTGGTTCCCGGATCCCCCCCCTCCCCCCTTTTTTAAACTTTTCATTCAGTTTGCTGTTGGCGTCCCATTTCTGTTGATGCTAGATGGCGCTCTGAGCCCAGGGGTTTCGGGTTCCAAAAAAACCGTATAGCATGTACTTCTGAAATATGAGAAGGTGAGTTTAAGGCTTGAAAGTAACCTGTGTTTGGAGCTGAATTGCCTTCTTACAGGCGCGGGGTTCGTGGTTTAACTTGGCATCTTCCACGGAGGTCTAACTAGATCAAGAGAAGGCTGTACCCAGCAAACACTAAATTTTTCTGTGGCTGTTTTTCCTGGACCTTAGGCTCTTTCTTTCTCTCTCTCTTTTATGCCATACTGTTCCTTTGCCTAGTCTGATTCTACACCTCATGAATTTTGTCATTCAAATTTACAGATCTCCCAAATTCTACTTTTACAGTTACATCAGAGGTGTTCTTAGTAAGCAGACAGCACAGTAGCCTGGTGAAATGTGAAAAACTATAAAATCCAAATTCAGTAACATAAAGTAAAATCCCAAAACCTAGCCCAGGCATATATTTCCAGCTTTCTTCAAGTGTACCGAAAATGCCACTTTACATGTGATTTCTCACATCTTTTGTCTTTTATATATACCCTGCTCCTTACCTGAATACAATTTCTTTTCTTTCTTTTTTTTTTTTTTTGGCTTCCCTAGCTCTTCGATGGGTTTCTGCTCTTATTATTTTTTTTTTCACTCAGTATGTTTCTTCAGCGAATTTTCAATGACCATTTAAATTCAGGTTGCATGCTAGTACGTGTTGTAGTTGTAGCAGAGTAATGCACATTCCCTACTACAGCATATCTAATCCTATTTCCATTGCCTATTTGAATCTACTTGCCTGATGTCTCAAGTGAAAAGCGAAAATTTATATTGGTTTTTTATTTATCCATTCTTTATATGTAGCAGAAGACCTGCCACCTGGTTATCATGTAATTTTCTTAGTTTTCAAAATTGAATGAGTCAAAATCAATTGTCTTTCTCTGTTCCAACAATGAATAAATAAATACTGAAGCTAAAATTACAATTTTACAATAGCATCAAATATATGATACATTTAGGGATGAATCTGACAAAATATGTGCATTATTTGTACTCTGAGTATTACACAATACTGATAAGATTAATACAAAATACTTAAGCAAATGTAGACATAGTCCAATTGCATGGATTGGAAGGGTCAATATTTTTAAGATGCCAATTATCAAATATTTATCTAAATCTTCTTATACAATCTCCAATGAATATCTCATTATGAATTTTTGTAGAAATTGACAAGTGGATTCTAATATTTATATAGGAACATAAAGGACTTAGAAAGCTAAATTAGCACAGAAAATAAAGAGCAATGTTAGAGGATTCACACAACTTATTTCAAGACTTAATATAAAGTAAATTTGATATAAATATAGACATTTAAATAAATGGAACATCATAGCAACCAGAAGTAAACCTATAGGTATCTAGTGAGTAGGTTTTTGATAAATGTGCTAAGGGAAGTCAATGGAGAAAGGACACTATTTGCAACAAATGGTGGTAGGACATTGGAACTATGCCATATGCCAAAAACAGCAAAACGAAGCCATCCTATTATATTTTGTACTATATTAAAAATTAGCTCAAATTTTATCATAGATATAAATACAAAACTTTAATATATACGATGTCTAAAACAAAACCTAGTAGTTAAACTTTGTTATTTTGAGAAAAGAAAAAAAAGCAATAATATTAAAAGCCACAAAAGAAAAAAAAGGATAAACTGTACTTAATCAATATTAAAAATAAGTTCTATTCCTTGAAAGACTGTTAACAAAATGACAAGAGATACCATAGACTTAGAAAAAAAATTTAAGACATAACTGAAACAAATCTTGTATCAGTAATTTATATATATATATGCATATATAAATTTTAGTAAAATAATGCTATGTACCAGAAATTTTAGTAACAATGAAACAAGACACAAAAATTTTAAAGCAAGGAAATTGATACTGAGAATATATGCTCCACACCACTGTCATCAGAAATACGTGAATTGAAACTGCAATGAGACACCACTACCCATATACTAGAAAAAATTTTTAGAAGTTAAAAATATGCTGCTAATACCAAATACTAAGAAAGATGTGGAGCAACATGAATTCTCATATTTTGCTCTCGGGAATGTGAAATGGCACAGGAGCTTTATGAATCAGTTTTTTGTAAAGTAAATAAAATATCTATTATATGATCCAGCAATGTCGATATTAGGTATTTTTGCAAGGGAAGTATAACTATATGTTCATAAAATGCTATATCTAAATTTTTATAGCAACTGTAGTTATAATAACTCAAACCTGGAAACAACCCAAATATCGGATAAACAAATTCTAGTACACTTACTCAGTAGGTTACAAATCAATGTCTAAAAGGAATGAACTACTTATACATGCAGCAGTATGAATGAAACTCAAGATCATTTTCTAAGTGAGAAAAAGCAGACAGAAAAGATGGCATACAGAAAAATTTCATGTATATTACATTCTGAAAAAGGCAAAACAATCAAGATAGATATGATAAATAATTGCTTTGAGGGGAGGAATTTAATACAAAGAGGCACAACAGACGTTAGGGGGTGATGAAAAATGTTCTGTATCTTACTTATGGTGGTGGTTTGCATGACTGTTATGTATTTGTTTAAATATGTTGAACTATATACTGAAAAACAGATGGATTTCATCTTAAGAAAACAAACTTAAATATAAGTGAGTTATTGCATCAATCTCCTTATTTTCAGTCCTTGCTTATTTAAAATAGTAGCAATTAAAAAAATAAATGTTACCCATTTTTCATAGTAGAAATGTTCAATTTGACTCTTGTGTAGACATAAAATAGTAACGGTCCTGCCTACACGTTCAGACTTACCTCTTGCCCTAATGCCATTCACAATTTTATGAATGTCATTATTTTTTGCCTTATTACATTCGGGCATCTTCTGTGTAGTCATTTCCTTATTTCTGTTGACTTGAAACCTGTATCTGTGCTTGTTATTGGCTGAATTATATCTCCCTGTAATTCATAGTTTGAAGCTCCCATTCCCCATACCTCAAAATGTGAATGTCTTTAGAGATAGGGCCATCATCTGCAAGCCAAAGGAGAGTCCTCAGACAAAACCAAACCTTTCGACACCTTGATATTAGACTTCTAGTCTCCACAACTGTGAGAAAATAAATTTCATTGGTTTAATCTATCCAGTCTGTGGTACTTTGTTATGAAGGCTCTAGCAAACTAGTGCATTGCTCTAATAACTAACTCAGGCATTATGTTGTCACTTTAAAAACTGACTCCTTGATCAGATGATTTTGAAAATTTAGTTATGAAGGATGGACTTTTCTGTCTGAGCTATAAACTCTAGTTCTCACACACAAATCAATTTATTTCATCCATCCATTAATTCAATATCTAAATATTGAATATTCAGAGAAGATATTCTGGGGATATGTAAGTGAAAGGTCAAATAGAATTATATGAGTACAAAGGACTTACCATTATACTTCTTATTTTCCAGGTGCTAAGTATAAAAGTTGTAAATACAGTGGTCACATCTAATATTAACAGGATAAGTGGAAATAAGCCTTCAAGAAGCTTCCCTGTGACTTCCTAACATCACAGAGGAGTCAATAACTAGGCACCATCCCCATTATATATGCTTTTGTTTTCATTATTTTTTGAGTTTGTCTTGTTACTCATCTGTAGCAAGAATTCCCATGTTCTGTTTTTGCTGTCATTTTCATCTATCTGCTAGCTTGTCCCACCAAGTTTAACTACTGAACCTAAGCTCTTCATAGCTTTTTTTTAAAAGTGTGTAATTGTGGTACACTACACATTATATAATTTTTACAGTATTATTTTTCAGTGTACAGTTCAGTACATTCACACTGCTATACAAATGATCTCTAAAACTCCTTTCATCTTGTGAAAATGAAATTCTGTGCCCATTTAACAACCTCCCTTTTATCCTTCCCCCAAGTACTAGAAACTACCATTCTACTTTCTTTTTAAATTTGACTCTGAATTTTATTACTTTAGGTGATTTGTATATAAGTGGGATCTTTCCGTATTTACCTTTTTGTGACTAGTTTTTTTTCGTTCAGCCTAATGTCCTCTAGGTTCATCCGTTTTGCAGTACGTTTCAGAATTTCCTTTCTTTGAAGGCTGAATAATATCCCATTGTAGGTATATACTACATCTTGTTTATCTGTTCATATGTTGATGGACACTTTGGTTGCTCCCAACTTTTGGCTATAGTGAATAATGTTACAATGAACGTGATGTATAAATATTTCTTTAAGATCCTGCTTTCAATTTTTTAAGGTACATATGCAAAAGTGGAATTGTGGGATAATATGGTAATTATATATATATATTTTGATAAACCACCATAATATTTTCCAGAGCAGCTGTACCATTTTACATTTCCATCGAGAGTGAACAAAGATTCTAATTTTTCCACATCCTCATGAACAGTTGTTATTTTCTGTTTTGATTTAATTCTTTTTAGAAGCCATCCTAATAGGTGTAAGGTGGTATTTCATCAGGGTTTTGATTGGCATTTCCCTGATGATATATTGAGTATCTTTCCATGTGTTTGCTGGCCATTTGGATGTGAATTTTGGAGAAATATCTATTGTAAATATTTGTATCCATTCCATAGTTTGCCTTATCAGTGTATTGATTGTGTCCTTGGATGCACAGAAGTTGCTAATATTGCTGTACTCCAATTTATCCATATTTACTTTTTTCACCTGGCTTTTAATTAAAATCCAAGACATCAGTGACAAACCCAATGTCATTAAGCTGCCCCTATGTTTTCTTCAAAATCCTTTATAGTTTCTAGACCTTACATTTGGATCTTTTCTCCATTTTGCATTGGATTGGTATAAATATAAAATACTTATATTTACATAAATATAAAGGTCTGACTTACTTACATAAAATAAAGCTCTGACTTATATTTTTGCACGTGGATATCCAGTTTTTACGACAGTATGTGTTGAAGACTGTCCTTCCTCCATTGAATGATCTTGGAATCCTTGTCAAAATAATTTGACCATACATAAAAGAGCTTAATTCTGAGTTCTCTATTCTGCTCCATTGTTCTATATGACTGTTTGTATGCTAGTACCACACTAGCTAGTATGACCACTAGTGGTTTAATTATAGTTGCTTTGTAATAAGTTTTGTATTTTTATTTATTTTTATTTTTAATTTAATTTAATTTTTTTAATTGGAGTTCAATTTGCCAACATATAGCATAGCACCCAGTGCTCATCCCATGAAGTGCCCACCTCAGTGCCTGTCACCCAGTCACCCCCACCACCTCCCTTTCCACCACCCCTTGTTCGTTTCCCAGAGTTAGGAGTCTCTCATGTTCTGCCTCCCTCTCTGATATTTCCCACTAATTTTTTCTTCTTTCCCCTTTATTCCATTTCACTATTTTTTTATATTCCCCCAAATGAATGAGACCATATAATGTTTGTCCTTCTCTGATTGACTTATTTCGCTCAGCATAATACCCTCCAGTTCCATCCACGGTATTTGTCGTTTCTAATGGCTGAGTAATATTCCATTGTATACATATACCACATTTTCTTTTGAAAGCGGAAACTATGAGACTTTCAACTTGGTCCTTTTTCAGGATTGTTTTTTTGTTGTTTGTTTTTTGTTTTTGTTTTTTACTATTTAGGGTAGGGTCTATTGAGACTTTATATGAATTTTGGGATGCAATGCTGTTTTTGATACTGACAAAAATTATCTTCTTGACTCAACTCTAGGTTTCTCTAAGCCTTCTCATCTGGCCTAAAACTTGGCCTATAAAAACTATAGACTCTCCGTATAAAGGATTTTATCAATCTCCCAACATATACATTAAAGATTTTAAATACTATGAGACTTTCTAACAGCTCAGCCCCTAGGATGATGTAAGGCTGTCATTTACCATTTGTTCTAACAAACATCTGAAAGGCCCCTGATTCCTTTATTAGACATTTACTAAAAAAGACTTAGCATTTTGAATCCTCTTTGTGTCCCTCTGATCTCAGAGGCATCCTTCTCAACTCAGAGGTGTCCTTCTCAAGGACGTAAAGCCACTGCTTTGAAATGAAATTAAGAAAGACAGAGCCTCTCTTTCAGTCTCTGCTAGGGGATAGAATCTAACTTTAATAATTTTGAGCTAACAGACACAGCTGGCCTAATCACAATTACACTTACTAACCCTTTGTAATTTTTCACTTCTCTGACTCTACTAAGCCCCCACTCACCTTCTCCCTTTCCCTCATTCTCTCTTTAAAATATCCAGTGTCCTTGTACAAATATTGGGCCATCTTTTCTATTGCAATAATATATAATTGATTGAAATCTCTCCTTACACTTTATGTCCAGATCTGACAATAGCACTACATTGCATTTTTTGGAGGGAGGAGAACATTTGGATCTCATAATTTACTTTAAAGATCTTGGCATTTAAGTAAATACCATAGGATATGTTCTTTGATTTTGGAAGCTAACACTTGTTATTACAGCCCATAGCTTAAGGCCATTCCCCATATGGAAGTTGTTCTTTTTTATTATAAATTTATTTTTATTGGTGTTCAATTTGCCAACATATAGAATAACACCCAGTGCTCATCCCATCAAGTGCTCCCCTCAGTGCCCAGTCACCCCCACCCCCCGCCCACCTCCCTTTCTACCACCCCTAGTTCGTTTCCCAGAGTTAGGAGTCTCTCATGTTCTGTCTCCCTTTCTGATATTTCCCACTCATTTTTTCTATGGAAGTTATTCTGAAAGTAGTGCTGTCATCAAGCCAACAGGGAGATACCAAGACAGTTTTTCAGCACAGTGTTTAAAGAATGTGCTACTAGACGACAAGGGGATGAATAGCTTTGAAGTAATAGCTTCTGGCTACCTGGGCTGACTTCCCAATTCTGCCACTTTCTGTATGGCTTTGGTTAAGTTTCTTAACTGGATATGACTCAGATTTCCGATCTGTAAAATAGCAATGATATCTGATAAGATATTTTGAAATTTAGAGATGTTAATATATTTTTATATTAACCCTATGGTTAATATAAAATTATTTTTTTTAGTTTTATTTATTCATGATAGACATAGAGAAAGAGAGAGGCAGAGGCACAGGCAGAGGGAGAAGTAGGCTCCATGCAGGGAGCCCCACAAGGGACTCGATCCCGGGACTCCAGGATTGCGCCCTGGGCCAAAGGCAGGCGCTAAACCGCCAAGCCATGCAGGGATCCTCCATCTATGCTTAATATATACTGGTATTGTTGAACATTATTCTAGGAACACTCCATGAATATTCTCACTTCTGGGCTGTTGGATATGACTATTAGATATTAAAGCAGGTTCTATCTTCTGGAAGTAGCTACAAATCACACTTTGGCAGTCAGTTTTCTAAGCGGCAGTCACAAACCAAATTCCCCATGTCTGCGTTCCCTTTTGACTCTACATCTAGAATCCAGCAGTAAGTTTTAGCCAATTTGGAGATTGGTAAAGAATGTACATCCTTTTTTTCTGTGTTTTTTTTTCTTTCTGCACTGCTGCTCCCCAACTTAATACACATATCTTCTCAAACAAAACAAAACAAAAACAAGTATTTGTTGAGAATAGTTATATACTAGTTACTAGTTACTGTTATTAGGATATTTAATTCCCACATATCTCTAGGAGGTGATAATTGTTATTATTAAAAACGTATAAAAAACGTATAAAACGTTTTTTGGAACGTATAAAAAATCAAGTATTTCATAACTGACTGGCAGTCTTAGATCTAATAAGTGGTAGAAACAAGAATGCCTCAGTTAATTCCCCAGATTTCTGATAACAGGTTTTTATAACTAGGCATAGCTTAGGATTATATAAAACTGAAAATAATACATAGTATGTGGTACTACCTCCTGTCTGTCGTGGCCTAGAATACTCCTCAGATGCAGAAGAGGAAAGTATTACAGACACTGCATATTGCTTCATTCAACATCTAGCTCAGTATACTTTATCAAACTGTCCTCCAAGTCTAAGAAAAGATGATAACCATGCCAATTACCATGCAGATAGGGTTGCTATGTGCATTACTCTACTAAGATATGGGTAACAGAACTGTGGGAACTGTGCAGGACAAAAAGAGCAAAGACATGAGGAAAAGTCATGTGAACTTAGCCCTCAATCCTTTAATCCTCCTGACCACAAAAAAGATAGTGGATTTTATATGCCATAGCTATCTTGCAACAAGCAAAAGGGTGAAGAGTTATACATTAGAGATAACGGAAATGATGTGTATAAGTAGGTTGAACCACTCACAGAGACCCTAATCTGCATTTCCTATGATTTCTTGTTATGTGTGGCCAACAAGCTTTCAATAATTATTATGAAATAATTCAACTAGAGTTTTCTATTTACAAGCACAGAACAAAATTATCATCAAAATACAGAGCAACCAGTAAGGTTTGTTACCTGTATTTATTTCTCCCCAAATCCTCTAGTTTCAGTTAAATTTGAGAATCATCCCTACATAATTGCCACATTCTATGTAGTTTGCTTGATGCAGTGGCTTGTTCTTCATATGCAGGAAAAATTAAGGTTAATGGTGACGGGATCAAATGGAGTGAAGATTAGACACAATTTTTTGACTATGCTGTGGCTTTTAAATTTTCTGTATAGAGTACAGATGCCCAGTATTGGCATCTTGAGTGCAGACATACACTTTGGAGCTAAAATATCCATAAGACACATGCTTTTGCTCACTTCTCATAAACTTAGAACAAACCCAGCTGCCCAGAATAGTTTTTAGACCTTTAGATCCAGAAATTCATTACTTGCATAGCAGAGGTATGTTATTAAGTCTCAGAGAGGCATCCTGTGAGGATTCTTCCTTCATAAGAGAATGTGTTCCTTTCAACATCGGTGCTCTCCACTTTTCAGGCATTAAATAAATCTTAGTCTGCTTATTGGACCCCTCGATTGTTTCCACCCTCTTCTTGCGTTTTTATCTTTTAGGAGTTCGGGGGGGTGAGGCAATCTCTATTCAACCCAGTTCAAGGAATCCCATATGCACTCTCCAGGACTCTCAGCAGCCTATTACAAACTATGTCACAGATGTGTCAAAGATTCGGCTTGAGGGATCCCTGGGTGGCGCAGCGGTTTGGCGCCTGCCTTTGGCCCAGGGCGCAATCCTGGAGACCCAGGATCGAATCCCACATCGGGCTCCCAGTGCATGGAGCCTGCTTCTCCCTCTGCCTATGTCTCTGCCTCTCTCTCTCTCTCTCTCTGTGTGTGACTATCATAAATAAATAAAAAATAAATAAATAAATTAAAAAAAAGATTCGGCTTGAAACAATGAACACTGATCAATCAGCTTAAGTAATAGGTGAATAAACAATTGACTAAGTCAGTAAAAATGATAATTTTAAAAAGCAACAAGAAAGAGTATTTTTAATATTATGTTAATTAATAAAATGTTACAATCTAAAAGACCGTATTGCAAAAATATGTGCTGCCTGGAACAGATGTATATGCACACATTTAAAGTGGCATTTTTTTTTTTTCACTGAAAACAATTTGAGTATCTTCTCATCAAAGAGTAAGAAAAGAATACATATCTATATTGTGGGCCAGGTATATAAAGAAACATTATGCAGACATTTAAAAAATGATGTGATAGTAATCACAGGCTACAGCTAAGGCCTACAAATCTTGGATAAGGAGAAAAACAAACAATATTACGCAATGCATACTTGCCCAGTAAAGAAGTGTCTGGTCTCTGCATTCAGAGTTGGATTCTTAGTGCTCTGTCTACATAAATGAATGCCTTTGTGAATATTTCACAATTAGAACAAATTAAGCCACATAATAAAATAGTCACAGCACTTTTTAAAGCATGAAACTAACAAAATTTCTGAAAAACACTAAAATAGTCAAAATGTCATGTCTGTATTTCTATATAAAATCAACGTAGTAAGGAGTAATGCTCGAAAATATTAAAATAATTGAAAAACTATTTCAAAATTCTTTGAAACATGATTATGGTAGCATTTTAAAAACCAGAATGAAAGGTATACACAATACAAAAAAAAATCTGGTTGTAGATGATGTTTATGTGATTTTTTTAAAATGAGAATTTATACGGATGTGTTAAAAACATTTACATGCCAAACAAAATGCAAACACAAATATTACAAGGCAAGGCCTAAAGCAACAACCCACAGCAAGCAGTATGATTTCTGAACAAATGTTCTTTATACAAATTCGCCAACTAAATCCAGAGGAAGAGCAAGGAGCAGCTAGCCTCGCCTAAACAGCCGACCCCGCAGAGAAATCTTGAGGTCAGCTTCGCAGGCTGGGACCCTACCCTAGCTGGGCAGGGTTGGGAGGAGAAGGACCACGCCTCTTAGGTCATCTGCGCTTGCGCAGGAGACTCCCGCCGCAGCTGGCTGCTAAAGGCGCGGAGTGCAAAGCCCTGAGGCTGCAGAAAGCAGAAGGGGCGGGGTGGAGGTGTGCCAGTACATTCAGATAATGTACCAAAAAAATGAAAGCGGGAATGATGTTGGGGAGATTTCTTAGCATTTCACAAAGACCTTATAGACATTAAAGTCAACAGCAATAAAGAATCTTCTATCACATCCTATCTGAGGGGGGAAAATCAGCGGTAAAAATCTTGGGGGACAATTGGAGAAATTTTCATGTGAAACAGAATCATGACCTTAGGGAACTATCCCCTTCATTTTTGCTCCGAGGGATTTAGGTATTATGCTTATAGAAGAATATCCTTATTTTGTAAAAATGCAGGCAGAAATGTCATGATGCTTTATTTTTAAATTGTCTACTTCTCACGTATATAATGAATTCAATACAGAAATATGTTAATAATTTTGGGTCGATGCGGTTGGATGTAGGTGTTCATCTTACTATTCCCCAGACTTTTCTAAAAAAAAAAAATCAATTTTTAGTATAAATTTAAACATTTTAAATTCAAGAAAGAAATTATGTGCCAAATCATATACTAAAATGATAAAGGTACTAGAACTGAAATGATAAAGGTACTTGAGCACATATATCGAAATACAATTTAATGTTCTTAAGTATTTTCCAACTTTCTATAAAATAATTTTGAAACCGGATCCCTTTTCCTGCGCAGCCGCAGAACAGGTTTATCCTCAGCCTTCTGACTGCTCTTGGCTTCCAGCGTGTGGACGCCAGATGGCATAGTGAGCTGGCTGCTCAGAATATTTAAACCCACGCATTCCATAAACACTGGTAAAATGAGTCAGGGGAAAGGATCCTTCAACAAGTGCGGTGCGGGGTGTTAGAGATGGAAATAGGTGAACAGGAGTACCCAAGGTCCTTGCCAGTACACAAGCCTGTGAACTGTCTTCCCCCTGCACCCCTGCTCCTTCCCAAGCCTAGATTCCCCTTTTGGCAATGTCCAGGAACCTGCCAGGTGGACAGGAGCCATCCTTACCTATTCTTTCTGACAGGGAGACCTTATGGGAGGAAGGTAACATTTCAAGGAACAAGATTTGTATATTGAAAATTCTCCAACACCACATGCATTCCTCTGTAGGCTGTCTGGCACCGCTTCCTGCATTTCCTCTCATCTACCTAGTCTCACCATGCTTTTCCCTTCATGCTCCTAACATCCTCACAAATTACTGTTCCCAGAGGCCCAGAGGTCCTTTAAATCTTCATATTCCCTTGTTTACGGTGAGGACATATTGGTACAAAGATATAGGGGTGAAGATTTCTTCTTGTTCTTATTGGAGACAATACAAAAGATGAGATTGCAGTGATATTGTTAAAAATCCTAAAAAAATTTCAATATTATGTACAAAGCAAAAATATTTTTCAAAAACAAAGAAAAAAATAAAGATTTTTCCATATGAAAAGAATTATTTCCATATATATATGAAAATAAGTAATCACTAATAGACCCTCATTATAGGAATTGTTAAGTTTCCAGCAGAAGGAACAAAATATCAGATGGAAATGTGGATCTACACCAAGGAATGAAGAACAGAGGAATTTGTAAACACGTGAGTAAACATATTATATATTTTTTTCTAATTTAAATATCAGCATATATAGGACGCCTGGATGGCTCAGTGGTTGAGTGTCTGCCTTTGGCTCAGGATGTGGTCCCGGAGTCCTGGGATTGAGTCCCACATACCACTCCTGAAGGGAGACTGCCGCTCCCTCTGCCTATGTCGTTGCCTCTCTCTCTGTCTCTCATGAATAAATAAAATCTTTAAAAACAATAAATAAATTTCAGCATATAATTTACAGTTTAGACAAAATAATCATAATATAATGTGGGGTTATTTGTGCAAAGGTAGAATTTATTACAACAATTTCATACAGGTTGGAAAGCGAGAAATGGAGTTATAATATTTTAAGGCTTTTATACATTACATGAAGTGGTATAATATCACTGGAAGATAAACTTAGAAGTTAAACCTGTTTATAATAAAACCGAAATCAACCACAATACTAATTATGAAAGTTATAGATGAATAGCCAATAAAGAGGACAAAGTGGAATCATTAGACATTGAATATTATTGCAAACAAGGTATATAAATAAGAAAAAGGGATCAAAGAATATTTGTGACAAATAGAAAAATGATACATTTTAACCTAACTATATTAATAACAGTTAATATTAACATACCATCAGGGACAAAGAAGGTTGTTTCACAAAGTTGCTTTTTTTTTTTAAAGTCAGCTCTCCAACAAACAAAGCTTGAATTCTCGATCCTTAGGTCAAGAGTACATGCTGTAGGGATCCCTGGGTGGCGCAGCGGTTTGGCACCTGTCTTTGGCCCGGGGTGCGATCCTGGAGACCCGGGATCGAATCCCACGTCAGGCTCCCGGTGCATGGAGCCTGCTTCTCCCTCTGCCTGTGTCTCTGCCTCTCTCTCTCTCTCTCTCTCTCTCTCTCTCTCTCTCTCTCTGTGACTATCATAAGTAAAAAAAAAAAAAAGAAAGAAAAAAAAGAGTACATGCTGTAATGGTTGATCTAGTTAGGTCAATCCCAAGAAAGTTATTTCATAATAATAAATGGTCAGTTTATCAAGAGGACATAACAATCGTAATCCCTCATACACTGAGTAACAGATTTTCAAAATGTATGCCAACTAAAAAATCTGATAGTAACTCAAGAAGAAATAGACAAATCCAAAATTATATTTAGAAATTTGAATACTCCTCAATATTTAGCACTGGGTGTTACACTAAACGTTGGTCAATTGAACTCCAATAGATAATATACGAAAAAAAACCACTAAAAAGTATTTAGTAGAATAAGTAGAAAAATATCAGGAAGGACATAGAATATTTGAACAATACTATCAACTAAGTCGATCATACTGATAGATCAATTTAGTTGGTAGAAAGTATGATAGATCATACATTATAGAATTAAGAAATAGAAGTGCAAACATTCATTCTACATCAAATCTATCATTAAGGTAGGAATAGCCCATGGGGTGTCTGGATGGCTCAGTTGGCTAAGTGTTTGCCTTTGGCTCAGGTCATGATCGTGGGTCCCAGGCTTGAGTCCTCCATCTGGCTCCCTGCACTGGGCAGAGTCGGTTTCCTCCTCTGTCCCTCCCCTGTTCATTCTCTCTCTCTCTCTCTCTCTCTCTCTCTCTCTCAAATGAATGAATGAATGAATGAATGAATGAATAAATAAATAAATAAATAAAATATTTTTTTTAAAAAAGGAGGAATACCACAAAGCCCAAAGAAGGGAGTTTCCACAACTTGATAAGAAACATTTTCAAAAAAAAAAAATAAAAAAAAAGAAACATTTTCAAAACCTATGGCTGATATCAAATATAATGTTAAAAGACTGATGCATTATCTTTAAGATTGAAATGAGCCAAAGATGCCTTACTCTCAGTACTTTTTCAGCAAATACTAGATGCTTTAGCTAATGAAATCAGGCACCCGGACGTTTCTAGCAGCAATGTCCACAATAGCCAAACTGTGGAAGGAGCCTCGGTGTCCATCGAAAGATGACTGGATAAAGAAGATGTGGTTTATGTCTACAATGGAATATTACTCAGCCATTAGAAATGACAAATACCCACCATTTGCTTCGACGTGGATGGAACTGGAGGGTATTATGCTGAGTGAAGTAAGTCAATCAGAGAAGGACAAACATTATATGTTCTCATTCATTTGGGGAATATAAATAATAGTGAAAGAGAATAGAAGGGAAGGGAGAAGAAATGGGAAGGAAATATCAGAAATGGAGACAGAACATAAAGACTCCTAACTCTGGGAAACGAACTACGGGTGGTGGAAGGGGAGGAGGGAGGGGGGTGGGGGTGAATGGGTGACGGGCACTGAGGGGGGCACTTGACGGGATGAGCACTGGGTGTTATTCTGTATGTTGGCAAATTGAACATCAATAAAAAATAAATTTATTATTAAAAAAAGAAATCAGGTAAAAAGAAATAAAATAAAAGTATTATTAGAGGTAGGAAAAAAAGAAGTAAAAGTATTTTCTAAATGGTATGTAGAAAGTCTCAAAGAATCTATCAAAGAACTCCTAGAACTAATAAGTTAAGTTAGTGAGCTTGCAAGTATAATGTCAACACAGTGAATAGAACATTGGAAATTCAAATTGAAAACTCAATACCATAGACAATAACCAAAATACAAAAAAACAAATCTTAGTTATAAATCTAATACAACATATGTGGGACTTTTATCTGAAAATTACAGAACACTAATATAAAATCAAACAAGACCAAAATAAGTGGAAAGATATGTCTGGTTCATATAATGAAAGACTCAACATAGCAAAGATGCCAGTTTTTCCAAATTGAAATATAGACGTAAAAAAAATTCCTATGCAAGTCCCAGCAAGCTTTTTGGGTAAACATTAGGAAGCATAATTTAAATGTTATGTGAAAAAGCAAAGTAACTAAAATAACTAAGATAATTTTGAAAAAAAAAAACACATTTGGAGGAATCACACAACCTGATTTAAAAAATTTTTAAATTTAAATTCCAGTTAGTTAACATGCAGTATATTATTAGTTTCAGGTGTACAATATAGTGATCAACACTTTCATACACGTCTGGTGCTCATAGCAGCAAGTGTACCCTTAATCTCTATCACCTATTTAACCTATCATCCCCACTAACCTCCCTCTGGTAGCCATCCGTTTGTTCAACATAGTTAAGAGTCTGTTTTTTGGTTTGCCTCTCTCTTTCGCTCCATTCATTTCATCACAAATGGGAGGATTTCATTCTGTTTTATGGCTGAGCAATATTTCTTTTTGTATATACATACCACTTCTTCTTTATGTATTCCTCAGTTGATGGACACTTGGGATGTTTCTATAATTTGGCTATTGTAGATAATACTGCTGTAAACATTGGGATGCATATATCCCTTTGAATTAGTACTTTCATATTCTTCGTGTAAATACTTACTAATACAGTTGCTGAACTGTATGGTAGTTCTATTTTCAACTATTTCAGGAAACTCCATACTGTTTTCCAGAGTGGCTGCACCAGTTTGCATATCCACCAATAGTGTAGGAGGGTTCCCCTTTCTCCATATTCCCACTAACACCTGTTGTTTCCTGTGTTGATTATTTTAGCCATTCTGACAGGTGTGAGTTGATATCTCATGGTAGTTTTGATTTGCATTTTCCCAATGATGAGTGATGTTGAGCATCTTTTCATGAATCTGTTGGCCATCTGGATGTCTTCTTTGGAAAAAATATCTATTCATGTCATATGCACATTTTTAAACTATTCATTTTTTTGGTGCTGAGTTTTATAAGTTCTTTATGTTTTTTGGATACCAACCCTTTATCAGATATGTCATTTGTAAATATCTTTCCCCATTCTGTAGGTTGCCTTTTAGTTTTGTTGATCATTTACTTCACTGTGCACTTTTTATTTTGATAGAGTCCCAATAGTTTATTTTTGTTTCCCTTGCCTCAGGAGACATACCTAAAAAGAAATTGCTATGGACAATGTCAAAGAGGTTACTGCCGGACTTTTCCTCTAGGATTTTAATGGTTTCATGTTTCACATTTAGATCTTTAATACATTTTGAGTTTATTTTTCACACAACCTGATTTTATTTTATTTTATTTTTTATTTACGATAGTCATACAGAGAGAGAGAGAGAGAGGCAGAGACACAGGAAGAGGGAGAAGCAGGCTCCACGCACCGGGAGCCCGATGTGGGATTCGATCCCGGGTCTCCAGGATCGCGCCCTGGGCCAAAGGCAGGCGCCAAAGCGCTGCGCCACCCAGGGATCCCCTGATTTTAAAACTTAGTGTATAGCTACAGTAATGAACGTACTGTGACATTTGTGAAAGGATAGAAACATATCAATGGAACAGACTAGAGTTTATAAATAGGCCCAGACAATAGTAACCAAAATTTAAAAAAAATTTCTTTATTAATAAAAGGCACAGGGAGAGGCAGAGACATAGGCACTTATACTAAGTGACATAAGTGAGACAAAGACAAACACCATATAATTTCACTTATGCAGAATCCACAAAACAAAACAAATGAATAAACAACCACAAATATGGATGAAGTAGAGTGAGAGATGCAGGCTTCTGGTTATGGAGTCAATAACTTATGGGAATAAAAGACAGCATAGATAATATAGTCAATAACATTATAATAGCAGTGTGTGATGACATATGATGGATACACTTGTGGTGAGCATGACATAACATATAGACAAGTTGAATCACTATGCTGTACATCTGAACTAATTAACATTGTGTGTCAACTATGCTCAAATAAAAGAAATAAAATCAAAAGAATGAGTCACAAATGATATTAGGAACAGGGGCACTTGGGTAGTTCAGATGGTCTGCCTTTGGCTCAGGGCATGATCCCAGAGTCCTGGGATTGAGCCCCACATCAGATTCCCTGCTTAAACGAACTAGGGGTGGTAGAAGGGGAGGTGGGCAGGGGGTGGGGGTGACTGGGTGACGGGCACTGAGAGGGGCACTTGACGGGATAAGCACTGGGTGTTATTCTGTATGTTGGCAAATGGAACACCAATAAAAATAAATTTATTTTAAAAAAAAAGATTCCCTGCTTGACAAGGAGCCTGCTTCTCCCTCTCTCTCTGCCTCTCCCCCTGCTTGTGCTCTCTGTCAATAAATAAATAAAAATATTTTTAAAAGAGGAACGTATAATTGTACATCTACTCTGGTAAACAGTTTTGAAGTTTCTAATAAGGTTAAAAATAATACTTACCACATGCTCTAGCAATGTCGCTAATAGGAATATACCCCAGCGAAATGAAAACTTAACATTCATAGAAACACATGTACATGAATGCTCATGGCATCTCCTTGTAATTTCCAAAAACAGGAAATAACCCAAATGTTTGTCCATATGTGAAGGGAAAAACCAACAAGAGCATACCCATACAATGGAATATTACTCAGCAATATAAAGCAATACACTATTACATGCAAAACTTGGGTTGGATTTAAAAAGCATTAAGCTGAGTGAAATAACGTCAATCTCAAAAGGCTATTTACCATAGGATTTAATTTATACAACATTATTGAAATTATAAAATTGTAGTTATGGAAAAGAAATCAGGGGAGGAGGGGGATTAAGGTTGGGAAAGGGCGTTACAATCACTGACTGAGAAGTATGAGAAAGTAATTTGGCGGGTGATAGAAAACTTATGTATCTTGAATGGATACTTGTTACACAAATATGTCTACGCAGTGAAATTGCACAGTGTTACACAAAGGAGAGTATATATAAAAATGGATGAAATCTAGGGTGCCTGGCTGGCTCAGTCAATAGAGCATGTGACTCTTGAGGTCAGATCTGTAAGCTTGAGCCCCATGTGGCATATGGAGATTACTTAAAAATAAAATCTTTTAAGAAAGTAAGTAAAATCCAAAAAAAAAAAGAAAGAAATTATAGAAATGGGTGAAATCCAAACAAGCTGTGTAGTTTAGTTAATACCAAGGTTAACCCTTGGTTTTGATAACTGTACTATGACTATACAATGTTTTCGTTGGTGGACCTGGAAAAAGAGTACAGGGAACTGTATTTTCATGACGTATCAAGTATATCATGCTCAAACATCTTACAGTTCTGTTTCGCTTATCTGGTTCCCAGCAAGAGCCAATATGTTTTGTGTGTCCTTTGTTTAATACATTCCCTTAAGTGAACTAAACTTACACTTTGAACAGGATAAAGCTTTTGGCTTTGATATATCAATTGGCAACATAACCTTTGATGCCAAAGTTTGCATCGTTAGTTTGGCAAAACAGCAGCTTATTTTACTCTTGAGACTACCTCATCCTTGGGGTCCTCACCTGTGAAATGGGGATAATGGATATATATATATACCAAGTACTTTTTTCTGAGTAGTCATGTTCTAACCAAATTAAAAAACACAAGTAATACTGTAATAATTCTATATGATATCTAGCTGAAAATAAAAGTTATTACATGATCTGCATATAGGTCTACATGTGAAAACATACAGAGAAATACACATATATGTGTTTTTCAAGCATATATCTGAAAAAAAAAAGACATCAAAGTATGGATATCGGGGGGTTACAAATTGCAAAGGAGTCAAAGCAAATGATAGTCATTAATTATGTAACATGTCTAGATATAATGTGAACTTTTCTCAATAAAAATCCCTTCCTTCAAAAATTAGGAAGCTCAAACAGTGAAGCGTGTATGTACATAGTTCTAAATATCCTATAAAGGAAATTTATAGGGCTATTAAAACAAGAATTGAACCTATGGGGCTCCTGCATGGCTCCACGGTTGAGCCTCTGCCTTTGGCTCAGGTCGTGATCCCGGGGTCCTGGGATTGAGTCCTGCATGGGGCTCCCTAGAGGGAGCCTGTTTCTCCCTCTGCCTGTGTCTCTGCCTCTCTCTCTGCGTCTCTCATGAATTAAAAACAAAAAAAAAAAAAAAAAACTTTAAAAAAAGTAAAATAAAACAGGAGTTGGAAGTTATGGCTGAATGACTTATCAGGAATTTCATATTATTGTATTTTTCCCTGCTTATGTTTCTTATCTTTGATAATGTTCTTCCACAATAATTTTTTTTTTTTTGGAATACAGAAGCCCAAGTAGATAAATTCCAAATAATTTATTTGACACGTAGGAAAGAAAACAGACCTAGACTCGTTCTGTGTGAGGTGATAGCGAAGAGGTTTCTATGATAGACATAGACAGGACACAGCACTGGAAGAACAAAGTGTGGTAAGCCTGAAACAAAATTCTGAAGCCCAGTGGTTCCCACATGAAATTAAGGGACAGGTTGAGGAGGAGGAGCTGTGTATTGCGGGAGGCTTAAAGGAAGTGCAATAACTATTTTGAAATTGAACTTTTAAGTGGTTTTAAATACAAATAGAATTGAATTTAAAATATTAGAAGTTTTCAAATGTAAGCAAAAAGTTTTTAATAAATTAATTTTTATTGGTGTTCCGTTTACCAACGTACAGAATAACACCCAGTGCTCATCCCGTCAAGTGCCCCCCACAGTGCCCGTGACCCATTCACCCCCACCCCCCACCCTCCTCCCCCTCCACCACCCCCAGTTCATTTCCCAGAGTTAGGAGTCTTTATGTTCCGTCTCCCTTTCTGATATTTCCCACACATTTCTTCTCCCTTCCCTTATATTCCCTTTCACTATTATTCATATTCCCCAAATGAATGAGACCATACACTGTTTGTCCTTCTCCGATTGACTTTAAAATTTTGCTTACTCCGAAGTAAGTCAATCGGAGTAAGCAAAATTTTAAACTGTCAATGATCACAAGATTGTTGGGATACTGCGTTAAATAGTGAAAGAAATTCCGTTCCTGGAACCACTGGGTAGATAAATAGGTGTGGAAGTCACTCATCAGAACCCACGTCTAAAATGATCTCCAGTAATACCGACTTTCCATTAAAGAAAACAAAACAAAAACCCCTCCAATGAATCTAAACCGGAACATTTGAGAAAAAAAAAAAAAAAGACCAATGGAATTAAGGTAAAGTAAAAACAGAAAGTACTATTAAACAGGAGTACTATCAACTTTATTTACGTAGTTTCATATAAATATAAAAAGCGACGGATAGTAAAACCACACTTTCACATTTTCCTGAAAAAGCCAATTCCTGTGGAGACCGAAAATCAAACATCAAAATCTACAGGATCAAAGACTCACAGGAAGCAGCCACTTATAAGCCGGCGCTTCCTGGCCCCCGGGTCTCCTCCGCGAAGCCGATCAACGGGAGATCTCGGGTTTAGAGCCGTTAACCTGAACCGACCGGCGGAGGCCGGTAAACCGAGGCTCAGGAGGACGGAAATGGTCCGTCCAGCCTCACCCATACCGCGCAGACGCTCCTGAGACTGGCCATTTCGGGCCACCGTCGGCTCGGCGAGTCAGGTGACCTTCCCACAATGCCCTGCCAGTCCGGCAGCTCGGTGGAGCGAGGCGTCTTCCGGGCGGCGGGCTTTTGTGTGAGGCTCGGAGAGTCTGGGCTCTCGTCCTGACGTGGAGCTGTCCGGAGACCGGGCTCGCCTAGTCGTCACTCCGGGCCACTCATAAGTCGGGAGAAACAAAACCAAAACCAGGAAGCGGTCCCGGGACACTTTGTAACCCCACTTTTGATCTCTACATCCTCAGCCCAATACGTGATAAATGTAAAAAGCATAAAGCAAACTCCCCCCCCCTTTCTTTAACCGTTGCTTTCAGAGGACAAAGCGTTTCAGGAGCTTTGTCAAGAAACCATGCGGTTTAGAGGTTCTGTAGCTATAGGCTTACAGGTCGCCCGTGAAATTCTGAATTTGAAATGTTAATGGCACAGCTTACAAAGCACGTGTCTTAAGGTAAATGTTTAGGCGAATTTACCGGAAACCACAAAACCGTAGCGAGAAGTAAATTCTCCAAAATAGTAAAAACAACACGGTCTCACTTCTTTCAGGGGACGACGGTCGTACCTGTCTTTCCCTGAATATGTTTTCTATTAAATACAGAATTTGACTTGATAAAAAAGAACTTTTAATTAAAATCCACAATCCAGGGGATCCCTGGGTGGCGCAGAGGTTTAGCGCCTGCCTTCGGCCGAGAGCGCGATCCTGGAGACCCGGGATCGAGTCCCGCGTCGGGCTCCCGGTGCATGGAGCCTGCTTCTCCCTCTGCCTGTGTCTCTGCCTCTCTCCCTCCTTCTCTCTGTATCTCTCATGAGCAAATAAAATCTTAAAAAAAAAAAAAAAAGAAAAAAAAATCCACAATCCAGAGAGAATGAAAAATTCAAATATTTTGACATCAGTCGTTCATAAAGTAACCGTAGATTTTCCATCTTTTGCCATTAACGTACATCAATCCCCCGTAAAATGTTTTAAATGAAAAGTAAACAATAAAACGTTTTTCTAACATAAGTACTCAAATCCAGAAATGAAATTAAATATTTACGATTTTTTGTGACTGTTGATAATGTTTAGGTATAATAGGGTGACTAGGATTTCAAATAAATAAATAGACATTTGGGAAATATTTGCTATACCGTCGTGTAGTATTCAGTGTAAACTCAGAACACTGACTCAAAATCGGGAAAAGAAAAACAACCTTATTTTAAACACGTATTAAGTCATAAGGACAGTTTTTTTTTTTAATGATGAGAAAATAAACAAGTAAAAATAACACTGTCTTCCCCCCCAAAAAAAAAATTAAAATAAGCTAGTAAGAGAAGTCATGTTAGCTTGATTGGGGAACAAATGAATTGCTAATATTCAGGTTTGAGAACATATTTGATACTTACACATTTCAAGGTAGGATATATATTGTTGTAGCTTTTTTTTTTTTTTTTTGGTGATTCTTTCTGTCCTTACTAAGTATGACATTTATGAGAATGTTACAAAAAAAAAGCGAAAGAGAAGTAAAATGTTTTTCAATAGGGCATAAAAAATTAATGAGGATATATAATTTGTGATACAAAATACTAACAAAAGTAATGTAGATACATATCTAGTGATATAAAAAAGCATATGGCATACTACAAAAATTATTTTGGACAACAAAATGTGAATATTACATGTATCTAGTTCTATTAAATATATGTACATATTAAATATATAGAAATATGTATTCATAAATACATGTATAGATTCAGTTGATATATTTGTTAGCGTAAAAATCTGATATCTGTATATCTACATATCCATCTCTATGTAAGTAGGTATATACGTTATGCCTAGTATATTTGTTTTTTTAAAGATTTTATTCATTTATTCATGAGAGACACAGAGAGAGGGGCAGAGACACAGGCAGAGGGAGAAGCAGGCTCCCCTCAGGGACTTGATCCCAGGACCCAGGGATCAGGACCTGAGCCAAAGGCAGACGCTCAACCACTGAGTTACTCACGTGCCCCTGTCTAGTATATTTGTAAACATCCTAAAAAATCTTAATGCAAGGTATGGAATGAAATAGGGAAAGCAAAGGATAACTTTGTGTAAGTTTTTAAATTTTTGACTTGTAAGCTTCTGTGTTTTTAAAATATTTTCAGTAATATGTTGATTTTGTAATTTAAAAGTATTCTAATCATCTATCCATTGAAGTCCATCATCAGTGATTCCTTGGACTCTGTTCTTTTTAGGACTGCTGTATCTCCTCACAGTAACAACCAACATATTCAGCCTCAGCTGGGAGCCTAGGTTTTCAGCAATTTAATTTTTTTCCTGCTCCCTTACTTCCATTTCTGGATGACAGATGGCGCTGTAATATGGGTTTCTGATAGCTACATACACTTCTAATGCTGACACCTTACATATAAATAAGGTTGAACTTTAGGAAAATGGAATTGTTCTCAGCGCTTATACATTTCTTTTGAGAATAGTATATTGATGTAGATTTTTGCAGGCAGATTTTAAGGGCTTTAGCAGCAGAGAAGAATAAGGCTCTCTACATGTGCTGAGGAAAGGCCACAAAATAAACTCTCCTGTAACCACTCACCGGAAGGGTTTTAAAGTGCTTTGTCTTATAATCCAGCATTGTTTTCTGGGCTCAAGATCTATTCCAAATTTCAAAGCCCCAGAAACATTAATAAACAGTCTGGGAAGATAAAGTGTTTTGGCACATCTTGATTGGAGTATGCAGAAAAAGGCCAAAGCAGTGGAAGAGCTACTAGAAAATTGTGAGTAATAATAAAACAAAACGCAAAAAACACATGCTTAAAATGAAAGACTGAAATGAGATCAATTACTAATTGAAGCCTAACCAAGTCTCCTAAGCCTAGCAATTTTAAAGATGTGAACAAAATCATTTAGACCACTTCATTTTAGTATATTTTCAAGAGTTTATGGGCTTACAGAGCCCCTGCCTCATGATTTTATTAATGAATTTATAACTTCTTGATAGCCCACATGTGCTGGTGAAGAAAATAATAGAAAATATTATAGCATTGAATAGAAAACATACGTGTATGAAAAAGCCATATGAATAGGACATTTGAAATAAGAAAAGCAAGCACTAAAGAGTTAAATTTTTAAGAAAAATAATGTTGGAGTAAGGAAGTTCTTGAAAATACATGGAAACATGCAAAAGGGTATGGAAGCCAGCCTGAAGGAAGCAGGAAAATATGTGCATCAAAATAAATAAAGTAGTGTATTATATCCCAATACATAACATAAATATCCATGGATCTTTACTTATACTTATTTACATTAATAACCTGTCCTCAAGAGAAATGTGTGAGCCCTGAGACAACTCCATTTCTTTAGTTAAAATTCACCCTATGAGTCCACACTTACATAAATAATTGATAAATAAACAAATAGGAAAAATAAGACAAATATCTCATGCAGAAAAATCCTGAATAACTTCTGTAGATACTCCACTCTCAACCTGGTAGAGCAGCTACGTGCTGGTTGCTCATACCAGCTTGCTTCCAAGAAAAGAAGGACTAACCTTTGAAGAACCTGACAGAGAAGGTTCTTCAGCCAGATAATGATATTCAAGGTCAATATCTACAGTGCTAAGTCATTTTGATAGTATGTACCATTAATATGATGTGATTAGAATGATAATTTTCATCTGTGATCCTCCTCCCCAAAATACATAGACCTAGTTTATTATTTTTTTAAAGATCTTATTTATGTATTCATGAGAGACAAAGAGGCAGAGGCAGAGACACAGGCAGAGGAAGAAGCAGGCTCACTGTGGGGAGCCTGATGTGGGACTCCATCCCAGGATCCTGGGATCATGACCTGAGCCGAAGGCAGATGCTCAACTGCTGAGCCACCCAGGCACCCCCATAGACCGAGTTTACTCATGAGAAAAGCATCAAATAAATCCAAGTTGAGGGGACACCTGGGTGGCTCAGCGGTTGAGCGTCTGCTTTTGGCTCAGGGCGTAATCGCGGGGCTCTGGGATGGAGTCCCACAGTGGGCTTCCTGCATGAAGCCTTTTTCTCTCTCTGTCTGTGTCTCTGTCACTCTCTGTGTGTCTCTCATGAATAAGTAAATAAAATTTAAAAAAAATCCCAGTTGAGGGACATTCTGCAAAATACTTGCCCAGTAGTCCTCAGAAGTGTTAAAGTGATCAATAACCAAGAAATTTTGAAAAACTGTCACAGACTCTTCTATTCTAAGGAGACATGACAAGTAAATGTAATGTAGTACCCTGGCTGGAATCCTGGAACAGATAAATCATATTAGGTGAACACTAAGGAAACTTATGTAAAGTATGATGTTTAGTTAACGATAGTGCATTGATATTGGTTCACTAATTGTAAGAAATATACCATACTTATGAAAAATGTTAACAGTAAAGGAGCATGTGGGTGGCTCAGTCAGTTAAGCATCTGACTTTTATTTCAGCTCAGGTCATGACCTCAGGGTTGTGAGTTCAAGCCTCACATTGGGCTACACACCAAGGGCAGAGTCTGCTTGTCTTTTTCCTTCTCCCTTCTCTAATAAATAAAAAAATAAAAGTAAAATCTTTAAAATTTATTGAAAATGGTTAACAATAAGGAAACTGGGTTTCAGACTACAGTAGAAACTTTAAATAAGAATATAGGAACACTGTACTATCTCTTATAATTTCTATAGTTTTATAATTTTTCTGTAAACTTGAAACACTTAAAAAAAATAAAGGTAGAGACAGATTTGACCCAATGACTAAAATGAAAATCATGAGTCCATACTGATATTAAACATGAATGAATTAATGAATTAATGAATGAAGGGAAATTTTTTTTGTCATATTAAGGATGCTGGCTAACATCTGAAGAAAAATGATAAAGTAGGAATTAAGAGTCATCAAGGCTAGCATCACCATTACCAGTACAAATCAACATTAGATGTCTCCTGAAACAATGCTTTGAGAACTCAGCATCATTTCAACATTTTTTTTTGCTAAAAATGCATAACATAGATCTAACCATGGGGTAACACTAGATAAACAAAAACTAAGAGAAGTATTTACAAAATAATTGATCTGGATGCTTCAAAATCATAAAAGTCAAGAATTACACACACACACACACACACACACACACACACACACACCATTGAAGAATTACTCTAGATAAAAGGAAACTAAAAATACATGAAAATTAGACACAACATGTAATCCTGAATCCCAAAATAATAGTTGTAAAGGACATAATTTAGACAATTGACAAAATTTGAATATAGATTGTAGGGTAGATAATAACATTTAATTAATCCTAAATTTCCTGAACTATGATTATGTAAGAGAATGTCAGTGTTATTGGAAATGCATTCTAAAGTAATTAGGTTTGAAAGAACATACTTTATCTCACTTATTTTTTAAATAGTTGGGAAATAATTTAAAAATAAAATTAAAAAATACTGATGCCTCCTCTCCCCGCAAAAAAAGGAGTGCAAATGTATTAAGTTTCAACATCGTGCATAATGTCTATAATAACTCTCCAGAAAAGGACTAGGTAAGATTCTGGAATGAAGTAATGAATGATAGATTAAGTTACTGCTGTCATTAACTAGTATGGCCAGCTAATTCCCACTATGACTGAAGAAATTTTGAGAATTGAAAGATAATGCCAAATATAGAGGGTTCTCAAAATATAATAAATCCCTGATTTTCAACTGAAAGGAAGAAATGAGCATTTTTTGCTTCTATTAATAATTTCCACTTTGACTTCAATATCTCAGTCTTGAACAAAATTTGAAGAAAATACTTCGAAGGGTCATCATATTATTAATGGTTTCCCCACTCTAAACATAGATATCTACTTCAGGTGCTTGATGTTGGAGCTCTCAGCTGGACCCATCCATCTACCAACTGCATCACCAGGATTCTGGCCAGGACAGGAATAGAGCCTGGCATGTCTTTTAAAGCCATAGAAATGCATTGGAGATTACCATGTGCCCTCTGAGTGCCATCAATCATGAATGCATTCTGTGATTACTTTCCATGTGATTGATAATATTTAGAGTGATTTTGAGTTAGAATTTTAAAAATTATCAGTCCTGCACAGCTGTGGAAAGCTATAGCATAATGAACAAAGGTCATTGTGCAGACACAATTCACATCTAAGCTTCTTTCCTAGTCTGGGTGGGTTCCCCCCATCACTCCATCAAAAACAAAATTTCAAACATCATTTGGGATATTCATGCTGTTAAAACTGGTAGGCACTGCCAACTGTTTACTTTCTTTGATTCTCATCTGTATCCAAGTGTTTATGAACCCCCCCCCATTTTTAAGTAACCTCTATTTCTGAGCCTACATTCTCATTATTTCTCACTGAACTCTCTGACATTTATTGTTTCCCACCTCACTGTTCATAAACTTAAAATGCTGTAATCTTTAAGCAATGGTGGTGGGTCCTCCATATTATCCAATTCCACGTGTGTGTGTGAAAAAATGGCCGCAAAAAATTGACTCCTTGAATCCAAGTCACTAGATTGGGCATTCTGTAGCTGCCCAATGGGGTACCTATATGTATTGCTTTTGCCAACAGGAATATCTCAAATGTGACACAATCAAAGATGCAGAAAAAAAGTACTTGCACATTGCATATTGGGGTTTGCCTTCTCTTGAAGCCCTTAAAAATGACATAATTATATTAAGAAGGCTGGGATAGCCTGCTTAATGATAAGAGACATATTGCCAAGTCATCCCTGTCTCCTCACTTGCCAACAAGCCAAGATCTGCATGTGTAGGTGATACCAAGCTAGACCATCTACGTTCAATTGATAGGAAAGATCACTAAACTGACCGATGCAACATCATAAATGACAAATACTGTTGTTTTAATGCACAAATCTTGAGGATTAGATTTATATGCACCAAAGCTAATGAATACATAGGCACTTAGAAATGTGGTGGTGCTATAACAAAAATATAAAATAGCAGCTTTGCATTGGACCAGCAGGTACAAACTGAAAATAGAGTGCAAAGAACTGTTAAACAAAAACTAGAAAAGGGAGAGCAAACTTCTTGTGTGTTGAGGCTGGAAAAATGGCAAAGAAAAAGCCATCACAGTTTCAAAAAAAATGGCGATCCATGTAATGTAGTGGTAGAAAAAGTGGCAAAACTATTGCCAGTGGTAAATTCAATGATCTATCTAATGATTTTATGTACCTTGGAAAGATGATTTCCAGATAGAGTGGATCAAGTGTCAATTGGCTTCTTTTAGTTAAGTATGATAAGGTGCAACAAAAGAGCTGAGCTGAAAAATGAATTGTTTGGTATCAAAATTTAGGATAAACACAAATGTAAACAGAATATGCTGAATTGAAAATAAAACCTTCTCACGCAGAATCTCAAGTAACAAAGTTAATTTAAATAATAAATGATTACTCTTTTAAGACACTAAGTTTGGGCACTAAGTTGGCTTTCATGGTATATGACTCCATGCTTTTCTCCCCAGCCCAGACTTCTTATGAACTCCGCATGTACATATCCTTCAGCTAAGTTGAATTTTCACCATTTTTTCCCTACATACAAAAAGTCGGAAGTTGAACTCTACTTTTTCCTCCTGAAACATACTTCTATTCCACTGTTCTACATCAGTAAATGGTGTTATTCTTATAATAACCTGGTTCATAGGCCAAAAGTTACTGTGTGGTGGGCACTGAGGTGGGCACTTGACGGGATGAGCAGTGAGTGTTATTCTGTATGTTGACAAATTGAACACCAAAGAAAAATAAATTTATTTAAAAAAGTCTAAGCTATCCTCCATATTTTTTAAAGATTAAAAAAAGATTTTATTTATTTATTCATGAGGCACACAGAGACAGGCAGAGATATAGGCAGAGGGAGAAGCAGGCTCCTCACAAGGAACCCAATGGAGGACTTAATCTCAGGACCCTGCCATCACGCCCTGAGAAGAAGGCAGATGCTCAACCACTGAGTCACCCAGGTGCCCCTATCATAGTTCTTGATGATTTACTCCCTCTACCCACTCTCCTCTGCCAAATTCCATCTATCTACATTGAAACTTATAACTCAAATCTACAAATTTTTCACCACTAATCCAAGCGACTTTCTCTCTTTCTTGGATTACCGCAAAAAAACTATCAATAGGAAGAAAATATTTTGGGATACTAGTCTATTTTATTCTTTCTTATATTTTCCTTTCATTTCCTCCATGCAAGGAGATAGTCATATCTTTGCATGTTAAATTAGTGGGGGATTCAGCAGGGCTCAAAGCTGTGATATTCTTCAAGTCTTCTCAGCTTCTGTTTCCAAAAAGCCCACACCCTACATGGAAAGAGGATTTATTTATTTTTAAAGATTTTATTTATTTATTCATGAGAGACACACAGAGAGAGGCAAAGACATAGGCAGAGGGAGAAGCAGATTCCCTGGGGCTCGATTCCAGGACCCCAGGATCATGCCCTCAGCCAAAGGCAGATGATCAACCACTGAGACACCCAGGTGCCCAGGGAGAGAGGATCTAATGGTAGAGCAAAAACACCTCCATCAAAATCAAGGAGGAAAATTAAGCTACTTCATTCACCAGACTAGAAAGAGAGTTTTATGGGCTGAGAGAAGAAGTAAGGAAAAGGAAATCACAGTAGACTCTGGCAAGCAGAGGGGACTTGGGCTCAACGTTATGTCTGTTCACCAGAGACAGGACAACATCTTATGGAGAAGAGGACTCTGTGGTGAGTAGAAGTAAGAACTTCAGGGATGAGTGCTATCAGATTTAAGGTCCATACAAACCAGGAGGATGTCTTCATTATGTTGACGCTTTCTGTTTGCTTGTGCTGGAATGGACATTCAAGATGTCCATTCAAATCATGCTAAATGAGGGCGCAGGCAAGGATGGCCAATTGAAAAAATAAGATAACAGTAGAACATACATTACAACTGAAGACAATTTCGATGTTTGAGAAGACCCCTCTGAACCCCTTTGCATTTCTTTTCACTTCTATATGCCCATTATAGGTACAGGTCTGGGCAAGAGAGTTCCTAGAAGTAACTGTTAAACCCACCAGGGAAAAAGATCTTTAGCTCTCATCTTGCCTGTATACAAGAAGAGGATTCAAAAGATTTGAGTATCAATTTTAGAAATGTGTCTGATTTTCTAATTCACTGCTTTTACTCAAATTAGTGTATAGGACACCCTTAAACTTCAAACTTGTAACTCACCCTTGTCATATTATTGCTTATTTCTCATTCCAAATTCAACTACAGGCTCCCCTCTATCTTTCCATGAAGTTTGGACAGGCATTCAGTGGGAGAATTGAGGCAGAATATACAGTGCTATATTTAAGGTTTTTTTTTTTTTTCTCAGCTTAAAGACCAGAAGAAAGGTGATTTACCATTAGTAGCTTAAAGGAAGAATACACAGCGAGAAGCCTTAAAAAAAAAATCTCTTCTTAAAAGCTCCCCCAGAAATTTTCACTTAGGACACAGCCATGAGGGACACCATGCACAGTGAAGGTGCCTTATTGTACCAATAAAACACAACCTTCAGCAAGACCCATTGCAGTTCAGAAGTTGGCAATCTGCCTCTCCTTTCTCTCTCCATTCCCTCCCAGAAATGGCAGATTTATCAGTTTAGTTGTGGCAGGCAAGTAGGAGAAACTCCTCAGTCAGATCTTGGAAACTAGTTGATTTTCAGGGCAAAATTCCTACTTTTGCTTGAGCTGTTTACACTGCCATCTCTTGGCACTTTGCCCGTTTCCAGCTCAGGACATGTTATCAAGACCAATCAAGGTTTTTTTTTTTTTTTTTTTAAACATTGGTGGGCCCACTCCCATTTTCAGCTCATGGGACTGAGTCCAGCTGAGAATCTGCATCTCTAACAAGTTTGCGGTGCTGCTGGTCATACGGAAAGCACACTTGACTCAACCATCCATGACTTTGAAATAGAGCCCCAGGGACAGAGAGGCTGACAAGGAGTGAGACTCAGCTGCTGAGGTGAGACTTCTTAGGGCCTGCTCATCTCCAGAACGTCAAACTGCCCAAATGGTCTTCAGCTGTTGTCTTTCCAAAATTAGGGCTTGTTATTTGACTCTAATCCTACTCTGGTGACCTGAGCAGTTCATTTCCAATTCCCAATACCCCAGTTAAATATTAGAGAACAGAAAGGAGCAATCCTTGTATATAGTTCGTATGTGGTCTGTTGATGCAGTTACATGTCACAAAACGAACACTTGGGGGCTGTAAGCTCCAGCAGAGGGAGGAGCAGGAGCAAACAACAGGCCAACACCTCTCACTAACTCCCCCTCCCAGCCCTCGAGCTTTCTGGAAGGTGCCAATCTGGCGCAGCCGCAAAGCAAACTCCGCAGTGCTGAAAAAACAGCGCGCATGCGCCAGTAAGCCCCCTCCCCGCGTGAAACCTGCTCTGCAGTGGATCAAGAGTGCGCATGCGCAAAGAAACCCCCTTCCTGCCTGAAGCAGACCCCTGCAGTGCAGTGAGGAAAGTGCGCAGGCGTTAGGAGGCCCCCTCCCTTTCAGGGCTGAGAGCTGGTCTCCACCTATCTCTCCCCACCTCCTCTTTCAGGTGATTGACACTAGACTTGGCCTAAGGGATGAAGGTCTGCAGAATAGTGGTCCTAGGAGACGGTTTTCTAAATAAAAGTGCGACATCAACATTTTGTGTACTGCGACATTAACCTATACGCCAGTCCCTGTCCCCAGTCTGATAGAGTTCAGAATGGGAAAGTGAGTTAACGGTGAGCTATGGTCAGATGTGCTCAGATTTCTGGAAATCAGGGTTCTCTTACATTGCGATTCTCAATTCACTGTGATTTCTTCAAAACTCTTCACCCTTGCAGCCTTCAGATGTCATTTTAGGAAGCCCACAACTAGCCTTTGTGTTCTTTCTGCTTCCTAAATCATAGGCTATCATTGCTATCAGTTTTTAAAAACTCTACACACCTATACCAATAAGGTACAGAGCTTCCAAATTCTATTGCAAAAGTGCACAAAGTCAGGATAGTAGCAGAGAAGAGGGCCTACTTACTCTGCAGTTCTGTAAAGGGGAGAAGAGTCCATTAGAAACCAGATTTAAAGCAGAAAGGGCAAGGTAGAGAGTGCATATCCCCCTGCTGGCCCCTCCCCCACATCTGCCCTCAAAGTAACACCCTGACCTTCTTTATGCCTTAGTTCTCAGGCTAAGAACCACATTTCCCCAACAGACTCATGTTTAAACATTCTGGTTTCATCTTGGCGAATATTACAAACCATCAGCATCCTGCCCCAACTATACAGACAAGACTTCTTTAGGCAGCAGAGGTCTGGGATAGCACAGCAAAACTTTTATTTCTAATATTATTTCAACACTTCCTAAGGTACAGTATTTTTTTTTTCGTACTCAGACATTAAAGACAGCCTAAACACATTATTCCTTCACCATCTATCAGGAACTTACATAACCTCACAGTTCCATCAGACTGAATAGTTAGCATAACATGACATGTAGGTGAAACCTGGTTAGAGCCCTGACAGCTCTCACTTGGGTGACTATAATAGTCTCTGAACATGTCTTCCTGCTTCTTCCTGTTCTCTTCCTCCAGCCAATAAACATCAATACAGAAGGAAGACTCAGACTCTGTACAGGCCCTGTTCAAACCCCTGCAACGGCTGCTTACTGCTGCTCTCAGTGGAAGGCAGTGTCCTAAGCACTATGAATGGCTATGAATGACCATTCTGACTTCAGCAGCACTCTAGCCACACCGACCTCCACTCCCATTCCCCAGACAAATGAGCTATCTTGGAGGTCTTTTGCTTTCTTCTTAGAACAACCCCCACTATGCTCCTGCTTGATTAACTCTTTCACTTCCTTCAAATCGCTCCTTCAAATACACCTTATCTGAGTCCGTTCCCAACCACTCTATTCACTTTTGAAACTTGCGCTTCCCAACTAAGCAACCTCTATTAATCTTGCTTTGGTACATTTGTCTTCTTGCCCAATGTTCTCATCACCTTATTACCTCCTATATAATTTATTGTACATGCTATATAAATATGTGAATTATAATTGTAAACTTCACTAGAGCAGGGAGCTTTGGTTTTTAAAAGTGTGTCTCAAGACCCTAGGACAGTGCTTAATATATAGTAGGTGTTCAATGAATATTTATTAAATGAATGAATGAATATTTAGGTCTCAGGATGAAAACATAAAATGAAATGACAGTTTAGAATCATGAGGTTAGTGGGAAAAATAAATAGCAACAGAAAAAAAAGGGCATAGCAAAATTATTAGGCTCATAGTCTTCCCAAAACCTCTCTTGAATTTTGAGCAAAAAGGATAATGTCAGAACAATGAAGATGTTGTAAGGAAGCAAGAATATACAGGCACCAGAAAGCTCCAGATTAGAGGGATGCACTTTTACTGCTGCTGTCTTCGTCCTGCCTCAATAAACTGATCTACACGTTGCTCGCCAAGCTTGCTTCCCTAGAACAAAATGTGTACACATTTGGGCATGAAACTTGTTCTCCCTGGAAGGCATCAATCTCACAATTAGTGGCCTCAGTTTGAATGTTTCAGTCTCTACTTGTCTGCATCACATAGTCTGTCCTCAGAAGTCCACCCATAGCCAAGGAGAGCTTCGAGGGATTAGCTGCCTGGAATGAGCAAGGAGACTGGCAGGAGTCACTGTTTCCTTTCTGAGATAAGGGCATGGCTACCCTGGAGCCTCTGTTTTATTCATATGATCTCAGAAAAAGCCTCTTCTGGGGCAGATATTTTTAATATCTTGCAAAATTTAAAACGTGTTTACACAGAACTATTTTATTTTTCTGTTAATAGACTTAGAATAAGAATGTCTACTGCAACATTGTGATAGTGAAAAATTAGGGATGATCTTATCTATAAATAGATGGCTCACAAAAAATAAGGTGCATATAATACTGGAAATAATATATCTGACAAAAAATGAGAAATCTATATATGGTGATATGGAAAAGTTGTCTGACATTTGTAAAATAACAATTCCAAAAATAATTAAAAACAACATGTGTATATATGTAGGCATTTCTGAGTATATTTGTATAGGCATCAGCCCTTTGGTATAGGCTGGTCAGTTTGTAACAGTGATTAATTACATCTATTAAGTTAAATGAGACAGAAATATTTGGCATAGGAGTCACTAATATATTTATACCCTAGAATGTTTGAATGTTTGCAGTAACTATGAATTATTTTTGTTATTTCCAAGTTCCTGCTCCACTTACCTCCTTCATCACTATGTTCTAAGCCCTCTGCACCTTTTCTGAGTCTTTTCTTACCCCCTGCCCTCATTTCAGCACCATTTTTCCCTGCAGTTCTTGGGGATTTTTTGAAGCAGTTTGCTTCTTGCCCAGAACTCCCAGTTTTGAATACCAGGTGGCGCTGTAATCTGGATTGGTATGGTCCATCCCAAAAGCTATTTCAAGTAGGAATGAAGATCAAGCAGCAAACTTGGATGTGTTTGGGATTCATTTTTTTGGGACCTGTTAGGTTGGAATCTACAGTAATAAGCCAAAAGGAGAAATTCATGAGGGATGTGCTGATATATTCTGCATTCAAAAAAACCTTTCTCCTCCCAAACCAAAACATCTAAAAACCAAGAAGAAACTTGAAATAATAGACATTAAATGACACAAATGATTAATTTGAAAAATATTCCCTTCAATTGTAATTATCTTGAATTTAGCTGTTTTTTTACTTGATGGAAAAAAATCTGTTGTAAGCATTTTTTTTGGTAGAACTTTTGACTATTGGTACCTACACAAATCTCAATTTAGAGTTTTTCTAATTGATTGCTTCTGAAGAAACTACAAATATCAAAGATGAGTTAGGAAAACAGTTTAAATTTGTGATCAAGTGTACACAGAAACATATCCAAAAGGCAATGAGAAAACTGATGAATTATACAATAATTAAAATCACAGCCACAAGTGATAGAATTAAACATGTTTATGGGTAATGTGATTATCCATGTTTCTATTCTAGAGCAATCTAACCAAACCAATGGGCATTTGCCAGAGGGCAGGGTTAGAAGGAAGCTGAAATTCTGGAAGCAAATGATGTCAAATGAGAATAGACATTTTCTAAGTGTTTTATTGTTTTGTGTGTGTGATTTAAAGGAAATTTTATTTTTAAAAAAATTCCTTAAAAATTTAAGAAATTAAATTAGAAATCAAGGATGGAGGAGATTTTATAATGAGCCCTGGGTATTATACAAGAGTGATAAATCACTGACCTCTAACTGTGAAACTAATAATACATTATATATTAATTAATTGAATTATAAAAAAGAATGTTGGGCAGCCCAGGTGGCTCAGCAATTTAGCACCTGCCTTCGGCCCAGTGTGTGATCCTGGAGACCCAGGATCGGGTCCCATGTCGGGCTCCCTGCATGGAGCCTGCTTCTCCCTCTGCCTGTGTCTCTGCCTGTCTCTCTCTGTCTCTCATGAATAAATGAATAAAATCTTAAAAAAAAAGGAATGTTAAATGAAAAAAATGGAGGAGATTAAAAATGAAGATAAATAAACATTTTGTCACCTTTATCTTTTAGAAGAGTTGTGAAATAAATATTTCTCTTTTTAATTTTTTAAGATTTTATTTATTTATTTATTTATTTATTTATTTATTTATTTGACAGTGAGACAGCGCAAGCTGGGGGGGGGGGCAGCAGAAGGAGAGGAGGAAGCAGGCTCTTTACTGAGCAGGGAGCTCAATGTGCAGCTCTATCCTGAGATCCTGGAATCATGACCAGAGATGAAGGCAGAAGCTTAATCTCATGAACCACCCAGGTGCCCCTGAAATAAATATTTCTAAGCAATTGAAGTATTACCGAATTTTCATAACATATAATAGATTCCTTGAATTTAGCAGTAGACATGTAGATGCACTTCTTAAAAATATAGAACCATTTTGTGCTCACCCTCACCAAAATAAATCTTGGCCAAATATTTTTAAAATATGAGTTTGAGGGTCACTGTTTCATTAGCTTCTTATGGTTCTCTCACCTCTCCAATGCCACCCAAATATAGATATATCTACCATAGGGACTTGCTGCTATTTGGGCTTCCAGCTGGACCTATCCATCCACAAAGCCCACCCTGGGCCCCTTGCCATGGCAAGAATAGAGCTGGTATGGTATGTCTTTAAAGCCACCGAAATATGTCAGAGGTTTCCAATGTGCTCCCTCAGCATTGCTGGGAGTTAGCAGGAGAATGCTAGCATATGATTAGTACATTTCTTACTAGGAGTCTGTTTTGGAAATGATGTTCTGGAGTCTCTCAGAAGACAAGATAGAAAGAGAGAAGGGGGTCTCTCTTATATGATCACAGAGTATTTGTTTTCCAGTTTGCTTTTACGAGGTTTCTGTACTTATCTTTCCAACCAGAGACTCTTGCTAAGGTCACTGCTGACCTTCATGTTGTTGAATCTAAGGGACATGCGTCACTGCCCTGGAGACTTGATGATGCAGCAGCCCCTGCCCACCCAGAAGCCTTATCTTCTTTTAAGCCAACTCCTAGTCTTCCAGATAGGACTTTTCAGTCTCTTTTCCCTGTATTTTTCATGGCTCTCATAAACCAAAGAAAACGAAATAAAACAAAACGAAAAACAAAACCTGTCCTGTAAGAAGTCTTATTTCTGTCTGAGCTCGTCCTTATCCCTTTGTCAAACCCCAGCTTTTTTTTTTCTTACTAGTAAACCTTCTGCTGAGTTCCCCCTTCCCCCTGCCCAGAGCCCACATATTGAGGGCACATTGAGGGTAATTAGTAGGAGCCACACTTTGTCTTTAATAGTAAGAACAGAAAATGAATTAGCCACCATGAGCTCAGGGGAGGGGTAGAAGGCAGGTGGGGGGGGGGAGAAACAGGAGCATTCCACCCATGGAGCCCCCTCTGTTCCACACCCTTCCCCGCCCCGTGGCAGGCCTGGTGCAGGCACAGAGGATACCCCTGCATTGCACCAAGGCTACTGCGCAAGCTCCTGCAGGACAGCTCCCTGCACAGGGGTGGGGGCTGGGCACCCTCTGCTCCCCTTGGCAACCCTTTTTCTTGAATCCTAACGTGAGCTTTATTGAAGGGGTGGGGAGACTGCAGGAGAATGGCTTTGAAAGCCAGATTTCCTCAGACAGATGCAATTAGAACCTCCTGGATTATACCAGACTGACTTTGACACTCGCTTTCAGTCCCTCCCACCCCTGTCCCTGTCCATGCCTCTCTAATTTAGGCCTCTGGTCAGAAAGGAATGGAATTGATCAGGTGCAGATACCGGATTTTTGTTTGTTTTGCTGTTCAGTTAATTGGGCCTTCCAGAATTATCTTGTAATCCCTCTTTTAAGTACTCTATTGAAAGAGACAACTGTGCTTACTTTCCATGATTTTCAGGGTGCTTTTTTTTTTGCCCTTTGTGACTACAGTATCCGTTTCATGTTTGCATGGTCAGGGTACCCACAGAATGTCAAGAGGGAGAAGCCTCTCTGGCTTTCTTTGGTGGCATATTAAAAACATTTAATGGAAGGACAGTGACATGATGGAGGGAGGGATGACAGAGATGACAGGAGCTTCTGAGATGCTGGTAATGTTTATCTAGATCTGAGTGCTGGATAAACAGGTGTGTTCACCATGTGAAAAATTATTAACGTTACATTTAACAGCATGCTTTTTTTTGTAGTTTTCTTAAAATAAAACCAAAAGCAAATGCACCAACAAAAAGAAACAAACCAAAGCAAGAAACAGACAAACAGAAAACTCATGGGCCATGCGTTCAGGCAGGTGGGCCAGCAAAGACGCACAAACTCACACGCAGATACACACACATAATGCCCTCTGCTGCCCTTCCCCTAGATGTCAGGATGGTGCCTAGGCAAGAGTGTAAGATCTTGAATGTTGCATAGAAAAAGGTGCATGCTTGACCAAGATCTCTCATAGCATAGAGAGCACCCTTCTGTCTTTCCTTCAACCTACCCACCATTGACAACACACCCTTCCTCCTCTTTGTCACCAGGTACAGGGCAGGGCACTAATTTTTTCAGATATCCTCATTTTAAACATTTTGATTTCTACCTGTCCACTTCATTCAATACTATGTCTTGTGCTCAGAGATTCCAGCTGTGTAAGACTTCTGGATATCAAGAGTTTTGAAGACAAGTGGGGCTGACAGTAGCAAAGCCTACACTTCAGCACCCAGAATCTTCATACCTGAGGCCATGCTTTGTTTTTCAGGGATCCTGAAGCAAATCATTAGGCCTTTTAGTTATTATTGTCACGATCATCATCCTGGCCATTCCAAAGATCAACCAGTCCATTTGTTGGGTCTCTGTTTATTGTCTTTGCTCTTTAGTGTGCATCACATTTTCCTGTTCCTTCAGATGTTGAGTAATTTTGATTTGTGTCCTAGACATTTTAAAAATGTTTTTATTTTTATTTATGTTTTAAAGATTTTATTTATTTATTCATTAGAGGCACAAAGAGAGGGAGAGACATAGGCAAATGGAGAAGCCATTTGGTTCCCCCCACAGGGAGCCTGATGCTGAACTCCAACCCAGGACCACAGGATCATGGTCTGAGTCAAAGGCAGACACTCAACCACTGAGTCATCTAGGCATCCCAACATTTTGAGTGATACATTATAAATAATTTTGATTGTGATGTGTGTGTGTGTGTGTTTTCCTGAATAGTTTATCTACATATGTATCTTTTTAATGCAGGCTGCTAATTTGGTGAAATAATACCTATAAACTCCATCTCCCCTGCTGCTGGGGGGAACTGGAGTCTGGGTTCAAGTCTTCACTGGATTGTTTAGCATTTTTACTATGAGCCTATTTCAGGGATCATCCAGAGAGTTTTGCAGAGAGTAGGAACAGGATTTAGCCATCCTCTCCCCGAGTCTCTTCTTTCTGAGAACTCCTCTTCATTTTCTAGCTTATATGACTGCCTTGAACTCTATCCTCTGATTTTTCATTCCAGTAAAACTGCTGGTTTGGTTTTTCCTTTGGAATTTTAGCTTCCCTGCATGGGAAGGGACTTGAATTTACCCTTGGGCTAAAAAATATAAAAATTGGGGAACTCATCCACCACCATACTCCCATAACCATGTGTCAACTCTCCTCCAGTATCTGCCTGCTTTTGATTGCTCCCCAGTGATTTCAAGTAGTTGTTTTGCATTTTATCTTATATTTCTATGTAAAACAATTTGTCTTTTAATGATAGAGGGGAAGTGAGCAGAGGATGAACTAAATGGGTGATGGGCATTAAGGAGGGCACTTGTGATGAGCACCTTGTGCTGTATGGAAGTGTTGAATCACTAAATTCTATTATTGAAAACAATATTACACTATATGTTAACTAATTAGAATTTATTTTTTAATTTTATTTTTAAAAATATTTATTTATTCACGAGAGACACACACACACACACACACACAGAGAGAGAGAGAGAGAGAGAGAGAGGCAGAGACATAGGCAGAGCAAGAAACAGACTCCCTGTGGGCAGCACAATGCAGGACTCTATCCCAGGACCCCGGGATCATGCCCCGAGCCAAAGGCAGATGCTCAACCACTGAATCACCCAGGTGTCCCTAACTAATTAGAATTTAAGTAAAAACTTGAAACAAAACAAAAAGGAAAACATCATTAAGAAATGGAAAAAACATTTACTATATTATAAATTTAAAGTATATATTAAAAGTATTTCAACATTATAATGCAATATTATAATAATATATTATCACTAAAATATCATGGTATTTACTTTAATATATTAATATACAATTCATATGAAATAATGGAAATATAGATGTTTATATTTAAATACTTGAAACCAAATATATTTACTTAGTTTTGGTTATCTTCAGGAGGTTTGTTCCAATAAGAGGAACATTGGCCATTGCCTGAAGGATATCCTCAAGGTAGTTTTCTTCCTTTCTTTCCTTCCTTCCTTTCTTTCTCCCATAGGCTCCATGACCAGCATGGAGCCCAACTCAGGGCTTGAACTCACAACCATGAGATTAAGACCTGAGCTAAGATAAAGAGTCAGCTACTTAACTGACTGAGCCACCTACCCACTCCTCAAGTCGGTTTACTTAAAACACACTAGGAGAAGCACACACATGTCTCCAAAGCTCTATACAGAGTTAGATGAATTTAGGGAAGACAGAAAAGGAACATTTCTGTGAGTACATGTTAGGGCCTCCCACTACATAGAGATACAGAAAATTGCATTGAGATACTGTGAGTTTTGATGTGCAGTATGGAGGGAAGGGGGAGGAAATGTGTAGGGAGGCACAGAGACTTATAAAACCAAAATAGTGCCTCCCCATGCATCCATCTAAAAGGAAGACATAAGAGAAACGAATAACTTGGAGAGGGCCAGAAAAAAAGGTATAGGTTTCCAAAGATAATGCTCCCAATACAGAGAATTGCCTGCTCACTCTGTCCACTTATACCTTCTCTTTCAGCCCTGTAGTCTAAGGAATAAAACCTCAGGTTTACATGACTGCCCACCTTTGTAAAGAACATAAAATATGTTATTTGTCTTAATAAAGCACTCGACAGGCTGAGCCCTGGGTGTTTACTATATGTTGGCAAATCAAACTCCAATAAAAAATATAGAAAAAAAATAAAGTTTGAAAATGGGTTGAAAAAAAAAAGAAAATGATACAGCTTATCCCCAAACTATATTCCTAGATTTACAGAACCCTCTTCAAGGAGTTGGGGACCTGGAATGAGGAAAGCAATAGATAGGTAACGCAGATCATTTTTTCCCCTTAGAGATTGCTGTTCTTTCCATTTAGCCTACATAGAGCATCTACACTCTGCATGTGCTGACCTCACCCCTCAGGAAAATGCAGCATCAATTATATTTAAGACTTAAATTGTGGAAAAATATTTTTTTCATTTTATTTAGTAAGAATTTTGTTTCCATAATACTTTATGCTCTTTCTTTGTGTCACTTCCCTTCTCTCTCATCATATGTAATGTGTTTTCCATTCAACTGGCACCCTTCCTAAGGATGTCATCCTGCATGGGTGCTCTCTATGTCCAATTAGCACATAAAGAAGGTAAGAAGGAATAAGCTTGATGTGAAGTCATGATCTTTTTAATTAAGGAGTGATTAGAAAGGTAGAGACTGAATATCAGTGAGCCAAGTAGGTTCTGTGTTATAAGGGGTTCCAGAGTGGTTACCATGAAAGTCCTAGAACAACATCTGGCATTTTGTGCAGACTTCAGAAACATCCTGGGACATGTACAACCCCCCTCAGGCCTGACATCTCTTTAAACCATGTTGTAATGATTTCCTCAAAATCAAACCTCAAAGATACTCTAATTTCTTATAAAAATTATGAATTAAGATTTGAGGATCTCATTAATTAATAGGAACTAGAACTGAAAGTCTGAAATAGTGAAATATAGCTGGCAGAGCACATAGTTCAAAGAAATGTAATTATATTTTCCTGCTACAAAAATCATCCTAAAAATCATGAGAAACTCAAGATGTGATCTCAGTTAACATCTTATATCATGAACTGATCACTCATTGTCTGCTTCAGGATCCCCCAATACCTATGTCCAACCCCATACCCCAGTATTTCATGTAGCCAAAGTTGCTGGTGGTGAAGCAAAACAGTTTCCATAGAATCTTCAGTCCCTACAGTGTCAGAACATAAGCCAGCAGAAAAGCAGCTGACAGAGAGCACTGATCACATTTCTAAGATCTGGGCAAAGCTTTCTAGGATACATCTGTTTTCTTAATTCCATCTTTATGAAGCCATTACTCACCTCCAAGGTCTAAACTTACTCCTTGCCAAATTCCAGGCTTTTTTTCTCTTCACTTACTAATCCAAAAATATTTTGAAGTTAATTCTAGGAAAAAGAAAGTCTGCACTGCAACAAAATAACAGTACCCAATAAAATAGCAATACTACATATTTAAATCTGTACAGATAATTAATGTGCAAAGTGGGCCATAAAAATGAAAAGATAATAAATCTAAGCTTGTACTTTTAGATAAGAAAAATACAAATCAGGAGGAGGGGCAAGATGGCGGAAGAGTAGGGTCCCCAAATCACCTGTCCCCACCAAATTACCTAGAAAACCTTCAAATTATCCTGAAAATCTATGAATTCGGCCTGAGATTTAAAGAGAGAAAAGCTGGAATGCTGCAGTGAGAAGAGTTCGTGCTTCTATCAAAGTAGGAAGACGGGGAAAAAGAAATAAAGAAACAAAAGGCCTCCAAGGGGGAGGGGTCCCGCGAGGAGCCAGGCTGAGACCGGGGCGAGTGTCCCCAGGACAGGAGAGCCCCGTCCCGGAGGAGCAGGAGCTGCACCAACCTTCCCGGGCGGAAAGGGGCTCGCAGGGAGTTAGAGCAGGACCCCAGGAGGGCAGAGATGCCCTCGGGCTCCCTGGGACACTAACAGACACCTGCGCCCGGGAGAGTGCGCCGAGCTCCCTAAGGGCTGCAGCGAGCACACGGCTTGACCGGGGAGCAGCTCTTGGAGGGGCTCGGGCGCGGCTCCACGGAGGGGGCTGCGGGCCTGGAGCGCAAATCCAACAGCGCAGGCCCCGGAGCACAGGGCGCCGGGACACAGCCCAGGATCCGGCCTCCCCCGGGACAGGCAGAGGCCGGGAGGGCCCAGGACAGCAAGGACGCTCCTGCCCCGAGCTGAGCAGATCAGCGGCCCCGCCCCGGAGCCTCCAGGCCCTGCGGACAGAGAGCTCAGTAGTTACTGTGGGAGCTGACTCCAGGGCTCCAGAGCTGGCCCCGCCACTGCGATTGTTCCTCCTGGGGACTCACGCCAGGCAGGGGGCAGAGCAGCTCCCCCAGGTGCTAACACCTGAAAATCAGCACAACAGGCCCCTCCCCCAGAAGACCAACGAGACAAACAAGTTCCAGAGGAAGTCAAGGGACTTAAAGTATACAGAATCAGAAGATACTCCCCGTGTTTGGTTTTTTTGTTTGTTTGTTTGTTTTGTTTTGTTTTTCGCTTTTTGATGTTTCCTTCCACCACCCTTTTTCTCCTTTCTTTTTCTTTCTTTCTCTTTTTTCTTTTTTTCTTCTGTTTTTCTTTTTCCTTTCCTTCTTTCTCTCCTCTTTTTCTCCTTTTCCCAATACAACTTGCTTTTGGCCACTCTGCCCTGAGCAAAATGAATAGAAGGAAAAACTCACCTCAGAAGAAAGAATCAGAAACAGTCCTCTCTCCCACAGAGTTACAAAATCTGGATTACAATTCAATGTCAGAAAGCCAATTCAGAAGCACTATTATACAGCTACTGGTGGCTCTAGAAAAAAGCATAAAGTACTCAAGAGACTTCATGACTGCAGAATTGAGATCCAAACAGGCAGAAATTAAAAATCAATTGAATGAGATGCAATCCAAACTAGAAGTCCTAACGACGAGGGTTAACGAGGTGGAAGAACGAGTGAGTGACATAGAAGACAAACTGGCAAAGAGGGAAACTGAGGAAAAAAGAGACAAACAATTAAAAGACCATGAAGATAGATTAAGGGATATAAACGACAGCCTGAGGAAGAAAAACCTATGTTTAATTGGGGTTCCTGAGGGCGCCGAAAGGGCTAGAGGGCCAGAATATGTATTTGAACAAATCCTAGCTGAAAACTTTCCTAATCTGGGAAGGGAAACAGGCATTCAGATCCAGGAAATAGAGAGATCCCCCCTAAAATCAATAAAAACCGTCCAATACCTCGACATTTAATAGTTAAGCCTGCAAATTCCAAAGATAAAGAGAAGATCCTTAAAGCAGCAAGAGACAAGAAGTCCCTGACTTTTATGGGGAGGAGTATTAGGGTAACAGCAGACGTCTCCACAGAAACCTGGCAGGCCAGAAAGGGCTGGCAGGATATATTCAGGGTCCTAAATGAGAAGAATATGCAACCAAGAATACTTTATCCAGCAAGGCTCTCATTCAAAATGGAAGGAGAGATAAAGAGCTTCCAAGACAGGCAGGAACTGAAAGAATATGTGACCTCCAAACCAGCTCTGCAAGAAATTTTAAGGGGGATTCTTAAAATTCCCCTTTCAGAAGAAGTTCAGTGGAACAATCCACAAAAACAAGGACTGAATAGATATCATGGTGACACTAAACTCATATCTTTCAATAGTAACTCTGAACGTGAATGGGCTTGATGACCCCATCAAAAGGCGCAGGGTTTCAGACTGGATAAAAAAGCAGGACCCATCTATTTGCTGTCTACAAGAGACTCATTTTAGACAGAAGGACACCTACAGACCGAAAATAAAAGTTTGGAGAACCATTTACCATTCAAATGGTCCTCAAAAGAAAGCAGGGGAGCCATTCTTATTTCAGGTAAACTAAAATTTACCCTGAAGACTGTAGTGAGAGATGAAGAGGGACACTATATCATACTTAAAGGATCTATCCAGCAAGAGGACTTAACAATCCTCAATATATATGCCCCGAATGTGGGAACTGCCAAATATATCAATCAATTAATAACCAAAGTGAAGAAATACTTAGATAATAATACACTTATACTTGGTGACTTCAATCTAGCTGTTTCTAAACTCGATAGGTCTCCTAAGCACAACATCTCCAAAGAAACGAGAGCTTTAAATGATACACTGAAACAGATGGATTTCACAGATATCTAAGAACTTTGCATCCACACTCAACTGAATACACATTCTTCTCAAGTGCACATGGAACTTTCTCCAGAATAGACCACATACTGGGTCACAAATCGGGTCTGAACTGATACCAAAAGATTGGGATCGTCCCCTGCATATTCTCAGACAATAATACCTTGAAATTAGAACTAAATCACAACAAGAAGTTTGGAAGGACCTCAAACACGTGGCGGTTAAGGACCATCCTGCTAAAAGATGAAAGCGTCAACCAGGAAATTAAGGAAGAATTAAAAAGATTCATGGAAACTAATCAGAATGAAGATACAACCGTTCAAAATCTTTGGGATGCAGCAAAAGCAGTCCTGAGGGGGAAATACATCGCAATACAAGCATCCATTCAAAAACTGGAAAGAACTCAAATACAAAAGCTAACCTTACACATAAAGGAGCTAGAAAAAAAAACAGCAAATAGATACTACACCCAGGAGGATAAGAGAGTTAATTAAGATTCGAGCAGAACTCAACGAAATCAAGACCAGAAGAACTGTGGAACAGATCAACAGAACCAGGAGTTTGTTCTTTGAAAGAATTAATAAGATAGATAAACCATTAGCCAGCCTTATTAAAAAGAAGAGAGAGAAGACTCAAATTAATAAAATCATGAATGAGAAAGGAGAGATCACTACCAACACCAAGGAAATACAAACGACTTTAAAAACATATTATGAACAGCTATATGCCAATAAACTAGGCAGTCTAGAAGAAATGGACGCATTCCTGGAAAGCCACAAACTACCTACCAAAACTGGAACAGGAAGAAATAGAAAACCTGAACAGGCCAATAACCAGGGAGGAAATTGAAGCAGTCATCAAAAACCTCCCAAGACACAAAAGTCCAGGGCCAGATGGCTTCCCTGGGGAATTCTATCAAACTTTTAAAGAAGAAACTGTACCTATTCTATTAAAGCTGTTTGGAAAGATAGAAAGAGATAGAGTACTTCCAAATTCGTTCTATGAGGCCAGCATCGTGTTAATTCCAAAACCAGACAAAGACCCCACCAAAAAGGAGAATTACAGACCAATATCCCTGAAGAACATGGATGCAAAAATTCTCAACAAGATACTAGCCAATAGGATAGAACAATACATTAAGAAGATTATTCACCATGACCAAGTAGGATTTACCCCGGGACACAAGGCTGGTTCAACACTCATAAAACAATCAATGTGATTCATCATATCAGCAAGAGAAAAACCAAGAACCATATGATCCTCTCATTAGATGCAGAGAAAGCATTTGATAAAATACAGCATCCATTTCTGATCAAAACTCTTCAGAGTGTAGGGATAGAGGGAACATTCCTCAGCATCTTAAAAGCCATCTACGAAAAGCCCACAGCAAATATCATTCTCAATGGGGAAGCACTGGGAGCCTTTCCCCTAAGATCAGGAACAAGACAGGGATGTCCACTCTCACCACTGCTATTCAACATAGTACTGGAAGTCCTAGCCTCAGTAATCAGGCAACAATCCTTCCCAATCGGTCTGTTGCCTCTCATTTTGCCCCCTCTCTATGTACCTAATAAGAACTTTATTCCCAGGAACATAGCACATACTTTCAGGCATGGTTAATACACTTCTGCTGAAAAGCTCAATATAAAATTTCTATATCTTATATGATCTATTGTATTCTTGTCCCCATACTCTCAGCACTCCATAGTTGAATCTATGTTTCAACTCTTCACACCGTTCCGTTGAGTTATATGTTTATCCTTAAATCAATGACACACTTTCTTGACCAACTAGCTCTATAGTAACTTGGAATCAATGTGAATCCTTCAACGTTTATTTTTTTTCAAAATTGTTGTGTCTATTCTTTTTTTAATAATAAATGTATTTTTTATTGTTGTTCAATTTGCCAACATACAGAATAACATGTTGTGTCTATTCTGGTTCCTTTGTATTTCCAAGCAAATTTTAAAATCAGACTGTTATTTTCTGCAAAAGCCTGTTGTTCCTTTGTGATTTTTTCTCTTAAATTCCACGTATGAGTGAAATCAGATGGTATTTTTCTTTCTTTGATTGACTTATTTAGCATAATAATATTTAGGTCCATCATTGTGGTTGCAAATGGCAAGATTTCAATTTTTTGTGAGGTGTGAGGTGATGTCTCATGGGTGTGAGGTGATATCTCATAATAGCAAGGGGAAAAAAAGAAAGAGAGAGGCAAACCAAGAAACAGACTCTTAACCATAGTGAACAAATTGGTGGTTACCAGAATGGAGGGTGATGGGGATTAAGGAGTGCATTTGTGATGAGCATTGGGTATTGTATGGAAGTGTTGTATTGCTATGTTGTACACCTGAAACTGTATGTTATCGAATTGGAATTTAAAGAAAAACTTAAAAAAAAACCTGCTGTTATTTTGATTTCATTTGTGCTTTATCTACAGATCTTCTTGAAGAGAACCTTATATTTTAACTATAGTGAGATTTTCTGTCTATGAGCCTGTTATATATTTCCATTTTTTTAGATTCTTAAACTTTTTTTAAAGATTTTAATTTTTTTATTTATTTATGATAGTCATACAGTGAGAGAGAGAGAGAGAGAGAGAGAGAGAGAGGCAGAGACACAGGCAGAGGGAGAAGCAGGCTCTATGCACCGGGAGCCCGACGTGGGACTCGATCCCGGGTCTCCAGGATCGCGCCCTGGGCCAAAGGCAGGCGCCAAACCGCTGCGCCACCCAGGGATCCCAGATTCTTAAATTTTTATGGCAATGTTTAATAGTTTTCAGTGCCAAAATCTTGCAAATATTTTGTTAAAATATATCCTGACTTCATGTTTTTGTTTGCTTGTTTTGCTATTATAAGTGGTATTATTTCTAAAGTATATTTTCAAATTGCTTTCTAGTAATAAATAAGAGATACAATTAATTTTTCTATTTTGACCTTGTGCCCTACACCTTGCTAAATTCACTGCTTAATTCTAGTGGATTTTTTTTTAGATTCCTTAGGATTTTTTATATGTGTGTGTATATATATATTTTTTAATTAATTTATTTTTTATTGGTGTTCAATTTGCCAACATATAGAATAACACCCAGTGCTCATCCCGTCAAGTGCCCCCCTCAGTGCCAGTCACGCAGTCACCCCCACTCCCCGCCCTCCTCCCCTTCCACCACCCCTCGTTCGTTTCCCAGAATTAGGAGTCTCTCATGTTCTCTCTCCCTTTCTGATATTTCCCACTCATTTTTCTCCTTTCCCCTTTATTCCCTTTCACTATTTTTATATTCCCCAAATGAATGAGACTATATAATGTTTGTTCTTCTCAGATTGACTTATTTCACTCAGCACAATACCCTCCAGTTCCATCCACGTCGAAGCAAATGGTGGGTATTTGTTGTTTCTAATGGCTGAGTAATATTCCATTGTATACATAAACCACATCTTTATCCATTTCTCTTTCAATGGACACTGAGGCTCCTTCCACAGTTTGGCTACTGTGGACATTGCTGCTATAAACATCGGGGTGCAGGTGTCCCAGCGTTTCATTGCATCTGAATCTTTGGGGTAAGTCCCCAGTAGTGTAATTTCTGGGTTATAGGGCAGATCTATTTTTAACTCTTTGAGGAACCTCCACACAGTTTTCCAGAGTGGCTGCACCAGTTCACATTCCCACCAACAGTGTAAGAGGGTTCCCCTTTCTCCACATCCTCTCCAACATTTGTGGTTTCCTGCCTTGTTAATTTTCCCAATTCTCACTGGTGTGAGGTGGTATCTCATTGTGGTTTTGATTTGTATTTCCCTGATGGCAAGTGATGTGGAGCATTTTCTCATGTGCGTGTTGGCCATGTCTATGTCTTCCTCTGTGAGATTTCTCTTCATGTCTTTTGCCCATTTCATGATTGGATTGTTTATTTCTTTGCTGTTGAGTTTAATAAGTTCTTTATAGATCTTGGAAACTAACCCTTTATCTGATACGTCATTTGCAAATATCTTCTCCCATTCTGTAGGTTGTCTATTAGTTTTGTTGACTGTATCTTTTCCTGTGTAAAAGCTTCTTATCTTGATGAAGTCCCAATATTCATTTTTGCTTTTGTTTCTCTTGCCTTCATGGATATATCTTGCAAGAAGTTACTGTGGCCGAGTTCAAAAAGGGTGTTGCCTGTGTTCTCCTCTAGGATTTTGATGGAATCTTGCCTCACATTTAGATCTTTCATCCATTCTGAGTTTATCTTTGTGTATGGTGTAAGAGAGTGGTCTAGTTTCATTCTTCTGCATGTGGATGTCCAATTTTCCCAGCACCATTTATTGAAGAGACTGTCTTTCTTCCAGTGGATACTCTTTCCTGCTCAGTCGAATATTAGTTGACCATAAAGTTGAGGGTCCACTTCTGGATTCTGTTCCATTGATCTATGTGTCTGTTTTTGTGTCAGTACCACATTGTTTTGATGACCACAGCTTTGTAGTAGTATCTGAAATCTGGCATTGTGATGCCCCCAGCTATGGTTTTCTTTTTTAAAATTCCCCTGGGTATTTGGGGTCTTTTCTAATTCCACACAAATCTTAAAATAATTTGTTCCAATTGTCTGAAGAAAGTCCATGGTATTTTGATAGGGATTGCATTAAACGTGTAAATTTCCCTTGGTAACATTGACATTTTCACAATATTAATTCTGCCAATCCATGAGCATGGAATATTTTTCCATCTCTTTGTGTCTTCCTCAATTTCTTTCAGAAGCGTTCTATAGTTTTTAGGGTATAGATCCCTTATCTCTTTGGTTAGGTTTATTCTTAGGTATTTTATGCTTTTGCGTGCAATTGTAAATGGGATTGACTCCTTAATTTCTGTTTCTTCGGTCTCATTGTTAGTGTAGAGAAATGCCACTGACTTCTAGGCATTGATTTTGTGTCCTGCCACACTGCCAAATTGCTGTATGAGTTCTAGCAATCTTGGGATGGAGTCTTTGGGGTTTTCTTTATAGAGTATCATGTCATTGGCAAAGAAGGAGAGTTTGACTTCTTCTTTGCCAATTTGAATGCCTTTTATGTCTTTTTGTTGTCTGATTGCTGAGGCTAGGACTTCTAGTACTATGTTGAATAGCAGTGGTGAGAGTGGACATCCCTGTCGTGTGCCTGATCTTAGGGAAAAGGCTCCCAGTGTTTCCCTATTGAGAATTATATTTGCTGTGGGATTTTCATAGATGGCTTTTAAGATGCTGAGGAATGTTCCCTCTATCCCTACACTCTGAAGACTTTTGAGCAGGAATGGATGCTGTATTTTGTCAAATGCTTTCTCTGCATCTATTGAGAGGATCATGTGATTCTTGTTTTTTCTCTTGCTGATATGATGAATCACATTGATTGTTTTATGAGTGTTGAACCAGCCTTGTGTCCCGGTGTAAATCCTACTTGGTCATGGTGAATAATCTTCTTAATGCATTGTTGTATCCTACTGGCTAGTATCCTTTTGAGAATTTTTGCATCCATGTTCATCAGATATATTTGTCTATAATTCTCCTTTTTGGTTGGGTCTTTGTCTGGTTTTGGAATTAAGGTGATGCTGGCCTCATAGAACGAGTTTGGAAGTAGTCCATCTCTAGAATTTATAGAATAATATATAGGATTTATATATAAATATATACTATCATATCATCTGTGTATAAGAATAGTTATTAACAGCATTTATAACATCAATTTTTTAAATTCTTATCTGTTATTTCCATTGTTTCTCAGTCTATATTTACTGACACATTTTTCTCCATAGTTTTTGGCCATATTTTTATGGTTCTTGCATATTTAGTAATATTGAGTGAATACTGAATATTATGAATGGTTCAGTGTTGATTATCTGGATTCTGTTGGGCTTCATTCTGACAGGCAACTAAGTAATTTGTAAATCATCTCAGTCATTTTAAAGATTGTTTTAAGGCATTTTCAGGGCAGATCTGGGGTTACTTTCACTCTAGAGAGAGTTTGGTCCTATTACTAATGAGAGATTCTTTCTGGGTTGCCATTGAATGTCTTTTAATTAAATGAAGTCATTTCAATCTGCCTGGTCTGTCCTGGAAGGTCCTTCAGCTGTGCATTACATTTAGGAGTTGTTCAGGTTACAGTGTATGGTGTTCTTTGTCCATATATTCATGGGTTATCAAAAGACTTGCTGGGACAATTATGTAGATCTCTGGAGCTTTTTTCTACATTTTTCTTTCTTTTGTACTGTATATTCCATAAATCCCAGTCATTCACCCCTATGACTGCTGACCTCTGCCTATGCCTTCTCTTATCATAGTGGTTGCACTGCTGGTTGGGATGCCCTCTCTCTCTCTCTCTCTTTAAAAGATTGTATTTATTTTTTTATTTATTAATGAGTGACATGAGAGAGAGAGAGAGGCAGAGACACAGGTAGAGGGAGAAGCAGGCTCCATGTGGGGAGCCCGACGTGGGACTAGATCCGGGACCCCAGGATCACACCTTGCACGGAAGGCAGCACTAAACCACTGAGCCACCTGGGCTGCCCCCTTTCTCTCTTCATTGTAGTTAGAAAGTGCCTCCAGGCAGAGTGGATCAAATGTTTGTTTGTCTTCCTCTCTAGGATCAAGTTGTAAGTTCTCTGCTTCCAGTGTTTGAAAACAATTATTTCACATTTTTTTTTCCAATTACCTGATTGTTTATGACAAGAAAGTAAATCCAGTCCATGCTCTGGCTTAATGACTAGAAACAAAGATCCTATCATCCTCTTAATTCTCTTCAATCTACCAGAGGTAATAGTGAAGGCAGCTGCTGTACACTATGAATATGGCACAGAATCTGGAATCTGGAAAGACCCTTCCAAGTAAAGAGGGTAACACTGCTTCTTGGTGCCCCAAAATGCCATGGTTTTAGCAATTCAAGAACAAGCTCTCTTAATAGCCCTAATTTTAATATTCTATCTTATGTCTTGTTATATCACCCAACATATTACAAGTAATCTGCCTTTAATTTGTATAGCTTTGTAGAAGCCTAAAATGAGAAATATTGGTAGCAGGGATTATAAATCATATTAATTTGTTTTGGGTAGTGATAGTTTAGACAGTTTCCTTTACTGTTCCTGACATACTCAGTCTTCTAGGTTCTTTGTAAGTCCACACAAAACTGAAGTATCCTGTCCATTTAAAGTTAACATAATGGGATCAACAAACGCATAAAATGGAATACTATTTGGCCATAAAATAATGGACTGATATATGCTACAACATGGAGAAACCTCAGAAGTATCACATACTAAATGAAAGAAGTCCATCACAAAACAGCATTTATTACATGACTTCATTTGTATGAATTGTCTGAAATAGGCAAATCTGTAGATAAATAGGCAAAATGTAGATTAGGATTTGCTTAGAATTGAGGCTGATAGCCAAAACACACAGTGATTTTATGGTGACGAAAATGTTTTAAAATGACTGTTGTCATAATTGCACATAGTTTTGACTATATTTAAAACAATGGCATTACATGTTTTATTTATTTTTTTTGCATTACATGTTTTATATGGGTGAATGATATATTATGTGAATTTTATCTCAGTGAAGGTGCTTAAAATATATAAAATAATGGTCCATCAAGAGCCAATATCAGAGTACAGAACTCAAAATTCAATTCCCCAGATGTGACATGAGCATAGGTGGGCTATGTAAGGCAATTTCCTATATGTAAATGTAAATATAAATATAAATAATAAAATATAACATATCACAATATAATTATATTATATTCTATACATAGGATGTTTTATATTATATTAATAAATAACATAAACATATTTAATGTATATATAATATATAATAATACATAAATGTATATGATATAGGCACATATAAATATATAATATGTATTTAGGTATATATTTAGGCATAAAAGGCATACTTTTATTTATTTAGATATATACTATATATATAAACATATGTATAATATGTACATATATATATTAGAATATATATATGTAGGGTTTTCTGTGTGTGTGTGTGTGTGTGTGTGTGTATTCTAGAAAAACAGCCCTTCAGAAACAATTGTTTTCAGGGGCCTTTGTCTGTGGCCTTTGCAATGTATAAGGCAGCAAATATATATGATGCAAATGGTGACAAATTGATGGTATAGAGGAGCTAGTGGGAAAATAAAAATATATCTTTCCATGCATACAGTGATCTCAGAAAAGGAGTAAAGCTGACTAAAGATCCTTAACAGAACCATGAGGAGATGTCCTCCTGGGGTTCAGGGTGCTTCTTATTTATTCACTACCACCTTTTCCTTCTACAGCCTATCTAAATCTTCTCAGATATTTTACTGGGTTCTATGACTCACTGTCTTTTTGTCACTAGTTTGAGTTTGTCTTTTCTGCAGATTTACACAAGTGGAATCACAGCATATAATTTTCTATTGTAACCTCTTTTGTTGAGCATACATTTTAAATAATCATCTATGCTGTGGCATATGTCAGTAGCATTTCCTTTTTATTATGGAGCAGTACTCTCTTTTATAAAAACATCACCATGTGTTTACCTACTTACCTGTTGAAGGAATTTGGGTTGTGCCTGGATTGAGGCTAATATAAAGAATAATGCCATGAATATTTCTGAATAAGTCTTTCTGCAGATACCTATTTAATAAATAACTAGGACTTGGTTTGCCAATTCCTATTGTGAGTGTATGTTTAACTTCATAAGAAATTAACAAACTATTTTAGAAAATAATTATATATATATATATATATATATATATATATATATATATATATATCCTGAAGACATACAATGCTTAACTATCTTAAAAACTCAGTAGGCTTCTGATTTATGTGCTTCTAGTCAGGTCCTTGTACCAGGATCCATGCAATCACTTTTGAGAATTTGCCAGTTAATGGTTTCTTTGCGTTCTCATCCCCAGGATTTTCTCTTGCAACATAAAAGAGGGGGGTGTGAAAAAAAAGAGGGGGGTGTGGGTGGGGGGGAAGGGGTATCTTTAATCTATTAGGAACACAAAGGAGAAAGGCTACAACTTTTTGATACTTTTGGTGAGGTATGTTAACCAATCAGTGGATTTTCTTGACCATTTTCTTTAAAAATTATTTATTTTTTAAAGATTTTATTTATTTATTCATGAGAGACACAGAAAGAGAAAGATAGAGACATAGGCAGAGGGAGAAGCAGGCTCCCTGTAGGGAGCCCAATGTGGTACTTGATCCCATGACTCCAGATCACACGCTGAGCCCAAGGCAGACGCTCAACCACTGAGCCACCCAGTGTCCCTAAAAAATAATTTAAAATCTCATATCTGTCCCCATATTTTTCCTTCTTTCAATTGGCCTGAACTTCTTACCTGATCTCTTTCTTATGGTATTATATTAAATATAGGCAATAGCTGCCAACTTAAGAACTAAGATTCTTTTTTCCAAAGTCTTTCCTTCAAGCTGCTGACTCAGGATGCATGTGGTTTACCTCACAACTTAGTGAGGACAGCTGAGTAACTCTATATTTTGTCACCATCAAAGATAGATGATCATCTTTCTAGTCTCAAATATCAGTTTCTACACTGCCTCCTAGCAACTGCTAAGCTAATATCAGGTTTTAGTTGTAATGTTATTGTAGCATGCTGATTCTCTGATTGCTACATTAAGTTAGTTCATCTTATATTGTGGTAACAAACTTAACCCAAAAGTATCTGTGGCTTAAAACAACATTAGTTTGATATGTACTCATGCTACACATACCACATATGTAGTAGATACCTGTCCTCCACATAGTTTCTCAGGGACTCAGGATACTAGAACTATAGCTTTCACACAGTGTTTTGTTGTAGGCCTTTATCCCACACATTGCAAATATGGAGCCACACATGGAAAGATTTGATTCCCTACCTCACCTCATTTTCCTTGAAACTCTAGTCAACAAGTAGGCTATCATTTTGAAATCAAACTTAGTCCAACATTTATTTCAAGCCATGGGAACATGGGAGCAGTAAAAATGAGTGGGCATCAATTATAAAACAAAAATTACAGAATGAAGTCAATGAATTCAGAATTTTTCATGTTAACAGAAAGGAAGTTGTCTCAGCAAGGTGATGGCATGTGAGCATAATAAAAAAAGTTACACAAAAATAGACTCACAAATACATAGAACAAACTGGTGGTTGCCAGAGAGAAGGGGAGTGGGAGAATGCGTGAAATAGGTAAAGGAGATTAAGAGGTACAAACTTGGGGGCAGCCCTGGTGGCTCAACAGTTCAGTGCTGTCTTCAGCCCAGGGCGGGATCCTGGAGATCCGGGATCGAGTCTCACCTTGGGCTCCCTGCATGGAGCCTGCTTCTCCCTCTGCCTGTGTCTCTGCTTCTCTCTCTCTCTCTTTCATGAATAAATAAATAAAATCTTAGAAAATAAAATAAATAAGCCATGGGGATGACAAATACTATAGGAAATATAGTCAAGGATGTAATAACATTGTATGATGAATGTCTTTTTTAATTTGATGTGAGACTGAGACCTACACAAATATGAGCCTGGATAGATTTCTTCACCAATCAAGTAACTAAAATATTCTAGCTTAGAGTATTCAATGGTGTTAAATAGACTTGGTGCCCATTCTAGCTTCCAATTATCTTTTAAAGAAGAAAATGCCTGTTCAGATAGCAAATCTCAGATTTCTGTAATCAGGACTACTATACCTGTTATTCAAGTGTAATTAATATACAGTGTTAAATTAGTTTCAGGTGAACAATATAATGATTCAACAATTCTATACATTACTCAGTGCTCATCATGTTAAAGTACACCCTTAATCCCCTTCACTTATTTCATCCCTCCCCTGAATCCACCTCCCCTTTGGCAAACACCAGATTGTTCTCTGTATTTAAGTCTGCTTTTGTTTATTTCATTTTTTGTATATTTTATTTCTTAAATTCTACATATGAGTGAAATCATATGGTCTTTGTCTTTCTCTAATGGACTTATTTTACTTAACATAATACACTCTAGGTTAATCCAGTTGTTGCAAATGTCAAGATTTTATTCTTTTTATGGCTGAGTAATATTCTTTTTTATATATGTACCACTTCTTCTTACTAATTCATCTACGGATAGGCACCTGAGTTGCTTCCACATCTAGGCTGTTTTAAATGATGCTGAATAAATATAACTGTGCATATGTCTTTTCAAATTACTGTTTTCTTTTTCTTTGAGTTAAATACCCAACAGTGGAATTGCTAAGTTGTACGGTAATTCTATGTTAATTTTTTGAGGACACTCTATAATGTTTTCCACAGAAGCTGTACCAATTTACATTCCCACCACATTTCTTGGCTTTCTATTATATTCTGTTGATACGTGTCTATTTTTGTGTCAATACCATTTTTTATTACTATAGCTCTGTATGTACTTGTTATATTTTTCTTGGTTCAGTTTTCCTTATATTGTCTCATTTCCACAGATCTTCAATCATTCACTTGAAACAGCAACTGTAACTGATCACCCACATTGATTCATATGTTTCTAGGACTTTCTCCTTCCACTAAATCTACACCACAGATTCCTGCCCATTCCATTTGAAGTGGACCATAGTTACAAGTGGAAGTTTAGGAGTAGAAACAATTCTTTGATGTTTTCTTGAATAGTTTTCTGCAATAAGAGTTATGTGAACAACTCTACAAGTTATGGTACCAACAAAAATCCCAAAATATTAAGCAATGGCCAAACGGTTGATAGACATTTCTTTAAAGAAACTACACAGATGGTCAATAAGCACACAAAAAATGCTCCATATTACTATTAAGGAAGTGCAAATCAAAACCGTAAAGAGATACCACCTCATACTTATTATAGAAAATAACAAGTATTAATGAGATTGTGAAGAAACTGGAATTCTTGTGAACTGCTGGCAGGAGTTGTAAATGGTGCAATCACTAGGAAAACTGTGCAATTTATGAAAATTATAAAAATGGAATCACCATGTCATTCTGCACTTTTACTTCTGTGAATATACTCAAAAGAATTCAAAGTGAGGTCTTGAAGAGGTATCTGTGCATCCATGTTTATAGCAGTATTAGTTAAAATAACTGAAAGGAGGTTCCTCAAAGAGTTAAAAGCAGATCTGCCCTACTACCCAGAAATTGCACTGCTGGGGATTTACCCCAAAGATACAGATGCAGTGAAACGCCAGAACACCTACACCCCAAAGTTTATAGCAGCAATGTCCACAATAGCCAAACTGTGGAAGGAGCCTCAGTGTCCACTGAAAGATGAATGGATAAAGAAGATGTGGTATATGTGTACAATGGAATATTACTCAGCCATTAGGAACAATAAATACCCACCATTTGCTTCAACATGGTTGGAACTGGAGGGTATTATGCTGAGTGAAATAAGTCCATTGGAGAAGGACAAACATTATATGGTCTCATTCATTTGGGGAATATAAATATCAGCGAAAGGGAATAAAGGGGAAAGGAGAGAAAATGAGTGAAAGTATCAGTGATGGAGACAGAACATGAGAGACTCCTAACTCTGGGAAACGAACAAGCGGTAGTGGAAAGGGAGGTGGGCAGGGGGTTGGGCACTGAGGGGGGCACTTGGCAGGATGAGCACTGGGTGTTATGCTATATGTTGGCAAATTGAACTGCAATAAAAAAATAAAAAAATAACTGAAAGGTGGGAACAATACAAATTTCCATCGAAGGATAAATGAATAAGTAAAATGTGTTGTTATTTACATACAATGAGATATTATTCACTCCTAAAAAGGAAAATGATTCTGACATATGCTCCAAAATGGATGAACCTTGAGGACATAATTTTAAATGAAATAAGCCTGTCACAAAAAGATAAATAATGTTGATTCTGCATATATCAATTCCATAAAGTAGTCATATTAATAGGGGTAGAAAGTAGAAGGGTGATTTCTAGGTACTGGAGAAGAGGAAAATTGGGAGTTATTGTTCAGCAAATCTAAAGTTTCAGCATTGTAGGATGAAAGGAATTCTGAAGACGGTTGTTGGTAATGATTGTACAACGTGAATGTATGCAATACTGAACTATATACCTCAAAATGGTTAATATATATTTGTTAAGTGTATTTTACAATATTTTAAAAAATCCATTAAAACAGTGGGAATAGCTTGAAAAAATATCAAGTTAGGAATAAACATGACATATTATTGGGATAATAAAGAGACTAATTTTTCAACATTGTGGATGTGCTAGAGAATAAGGGGAAACACAGTAAATAGGTTAAAGAAGCCAAAGTAAGAGGCTAGATTTCATATATAAAGGTGTGGGATCAGATAATAAGTGTGGAGAAAATGTGAATTTTCATGCATTGCTGGCAGGATGAAAAATGATGCAAACATGTTGGGAACAGAAATTTCTCAAAAAGTTAAACATGGAGTTATTATTTGGCTCAGCAATTCCATTTTCACACACATACCCAAGAGAAATGAAATTATATGTCCACATAAAACCTGTATACTAATGTTCACAGCAGTATTATTCATAATAACCAAAAGGTGGGAACAATCCAAATGGCCATCAATCAGAGGCATGGATAGTGAAAATGTGTATATATATAAAATGGAATATTATTTATCCATAAAAAGGAATGAAGTACTGATATATGTAACAACATGGATGAATTTTAAGAATATTTTGATAAATGGAAAAAGCTAGTCATAAAAGCCCATATACTTTATGATTATGTTTATATAAAATGTCCAGAATACTAAATTCATAGAGAAAGAAAGTAGATTAGTGTTTGCTCAAGACTGAGGAGTGTGAGGGACACAGAGGTAAAAGTCAAAAGTATGTTTTTTTTGTTGTTGTTGTAAATATTTGATTTTTTTAAATTATATTCTAAATTGATTTTGGTAATGGCTGCACAACTCTGTGAATATACTTAAAATCACAGAAGTGTATATGTTAGGTGAATAAATTATACAATATGTGAATTATATCTCAATAAAGCTTTTATAAAAATGAAAGGAAATAAAAGAAGGAGCCGAGCCATGGGCTTACGTAGATGGAGGGGCAGGAAGAGGTCATAGATAGGTCATAGCTCTCCTACTGTTGTACTACTTTCTGCAGACAGAAAGAGAACCACTTGGTTTTCTCTGAAATATATGGAGGCCTTTTCCACCTCAAAGAGCAGCTTATTTCTCTTCCTCTCCTCGCTGACATGCTATCTTCTACCTAATAGTGCCCATTACCAGCTTTATATGGACAACAAAGTAGTTTTCATCAGAGTCACCTATTTATTTGAATACTAGTCACACCTTTAAAGTTCCACCTTGTATTATGATAAATCATGGAGCATGTCTTCAGCAGCCTGTTAACGCCTTTAGAATAAAAAGTCCTCTAGCAAACAATAGCTTATCATGGACAGAAAGGCTGTAAGGATACAGCTCAGACCCTATGCCCAGAATAGCTCTTTATGTGTTTCAGCTGTTTGTTCATGATGTCATCCTCAGGTCTTATTGCTTGCCCAATATGCATCTTTATATTAGGGCACAGCGGAGGCCATTTATTATCAGAGTGCATTTCCTTGTACCACTGCCACTTATACAGGGAATCTTAAAGCGGTTAAGCCAACAGTAATATATGAACAAAGGAAGAGATAGAAGGAGTTCATGTTTTTTTTTAATATTTTATTTATTTATTCATGACAGACACACAGAGAGAGAGAGAGAGAGAGAGGCCAGACACAGGCAGAGGGAGAAGCAGTTTCCATACAGGGACCCCAGCGTGGGACTCAATCCCGGGTCTCCAGGATCACACTCCAGGCTGAAGGCGGCACTAAACCGCTGAGCCATCGGGGCTGCCCGGAGTTCATGGTTTTATGTCAGGATATATTTTGTTCTTTCTTAAGGCAGTAAGGCAAAAACTGTCTATGAGGAAGAAAGAATTTTGTTAGAAGAATAGCAGGAAAACCAGGAGGTCTCATTGTGTACTATGAAAAAATTGAAGGTATGCATATCATGAGGGCATTCAGGCTTTACAAAATCTTTCCAAGGTCATTCAGTCTCAGCCTATCAGATAACTGTTGTTACTTTTTCCTTAGAAAGGAAATCTACAAAGTTAGACTGGAGACCACATTTCCCTAGAAAGTACAGTTTTAAACATCCTATGAAATATGTGGCCTGATGCTTAGCATCTACCTCTGAGTCCCACCCTACCATATTTCTAATGGATGGAATTTCATTCCATAGAAGTTATCACAAATATACCTTTGAACAGACCAAATGGTCTGAATTCTGTTGCTTACATGTTTTAGGCTTAATGGAGTTTGCTTATTCTGCTAAGCTTTTGACTTATTCTTTGCCATATCCAATTTGCTTCTAATTCCACATTTATAAATATAGATGATTAAGTATAATGCTTCCTAGTGCTTTATCTAGAAGTTCATGACCCTAACCAATCACAGTAGCCAAAATCTAGAGAGCAACACAAGACAAATGAAGGTAAATTTAGATTTGTCTGTGTATATATAAATAAAAACGATAATTAAAAATATCTGTCTCGGGACGCCTGGGTGGCTCAGTGATTTAGTGTTTGCCTTTGGCTCAGGGCATGGTCCCGGGTCAGGGGATTGAGTCCCACACCAGGCTCCTTGCAGGAGCCTGTTTCTCCTTCTGCCATTGTCTCTGCCTCTCTCTCTCGGTGTGTCTCATGAATAAATAAATAAAATCTTTTTAAAAAATAAAAAAATAAAAATAGCTGTCTCAGGCAAAGTTTTGTTATTTTCAAAGAAAGAAATTATGAATAAGAAAGGGAAGTTAAAAATAATTCCCATCATTCTGGACTACAGTTCTAGAAATCAGCATGAACTCACCTTTATCTTAATATCTATATACCTACAAAGATTTATATAAATAAAAATAGATAAATATAGATATGTGGGTATATATAAGTACATACATAAATCCTTAGCTCTTTTTGCTGAAAAGTCCTAGCAGCAGTGGCAATTCAGTATCAACAAGTACAAATAATTTTGAATATATTCTCCAACAACAACAAAAACAACAACAAATAAAAAAGCAGAGCTCTGTAGAGAAAAAAATTGATTCTAGGAATAAATCATTAAAAATGTAATTGGAGTCTGGAGCACCTTGTATTGTCAGAAAATAAGAAAGTACACACAAAAAAGTTTTAAGTACTTGAAAGTTGTGACGAAAGTAGATCTTCAGTGTTCCCACAATACACATGCAAAATTAATTATGTAATGTGATGCAGTTGTTAGCTGACACTATTATAGAAATTATTTTATAATATATAAGTGTATCAGATCAATACACTGTACACCTTAAACTTGCATAATGTTATAGGTCAATTATATTTCATATATCTGAAAAAATCAATGAATCCATATGAATAGAAATCAATCAATAATTAAGAAGGGAAAAGTCTTCTTTACAGAAGAGTTGCAAATAATAAATATAAAGAAAGAAAGAATTCAATATGTTGAATATCACCATAATATTAATCACTGAAGAGAAGATCCATTGATAAATGCTAAAACTAGTTGGCATAACATTAAGGAGTAATAGGATGTGTTTCACACTCAAAGTACCTTCCCTTCAAATATCTTTAACTATTATGGTGACTTCAACACACATCTATTTAAATTATTTGATAGTTCATCCCTCCTGTTGGATGTGGACTGGGCTTAGAGAATTGCTTTTAACACAGACAGGATAGAGAAGGAAAATAAGTAACTATATAGAAGAGAGATCTGGTATATACCATGTTAACCAAAACATCAAGTTTAATATCACCAGTAAAAATTATGTTGGCATCATATATCCCTTATATAATGCAGTGGGAAGGATGCCTCACCTCTGTGTTACTCTTCCCAAACAACTATATTCCATGATTCTTGTCTTAGCTCTGGCATGAAAATAGCCTGAGGATTGTCAGTCCCATTTTTGTAACAAGACAAAGCTAGACAAACTGAAAATCAGTTTCTTTTATTGTATCCCCTTCTACTGATAGAACTAAGGCCACAGAGCAAATCTGGAATTTACAGCATGGAGAGAGCAGATACAGAGATTCAGAGATATATCAAGCAAGATCTTACCCAGAACAGGAGGTAACAGAACCATAAGCTGATAAAACACTTAGTGATAATTTTGATGAATTAATGAAGGCTGAGCGTGGACTAGTGTGAGAGTGGAGACCCCTGGGAGCCACATTCTACAAAAGACCTTACACTTCCATGGACTTTCCCTTTGAATTCCACCAAATTCTTATGGTTAGGATCCAGGAAAGGACCCTGATGTCCCTGACAAGGAAAGAGAAGACCAACCGAGTGAATAATAAAATATATCCAGAGCCTTCTCTGTAAAACCAAACCAAACAAAAATAAGTCATTTGGGGTAAGGGATGGATTTTGCCAGAAGACAATTTGGAAACTTTGTCCCAGTTGTTGAAGGGGATTTTTCCCCAGTGCCATACCCACTGTCCTGCCTGTCCCAACTAATAGGAAAAAAAAGTCCATATTAAACTAAAAATAGGGATTTAAGGAGGTGGATTTGGAAGACTATGGCAGGTGAAGGAAGTAAGGAGACAGGAGGGGGGTAAAAAGTGGGAAGTCTCTCCCTCCTAGCACTGGAGAAGGACAAAAAGATTTGTAAAGACCACAGCTCCAAGACAAAGGCAAAGTAAAAAAATAAAAAAAAATGAGATTTACTTGGATGATTGTACATTTCATATTCTTTAGACCCTATCATCAAACCAAGGTGGTTTCAGCATAATAAATGGATTATGAAACTTCTGCAAGTCACAACCTATTTTTAAGTTGTAGTACATAAATAATATCCAAAACTAAGGGAGGAAAAAATAATTGCCACTAGAGAAATTTGAAGCTTCAGATACCTATAGCTACAACAAGTGTTACATACAACCCAACTTCTAGTCAGATTAAAATAAGTCCTCGCAGTAAAGTTATATTTGCCTCACTTTTTATAGGAAGATATAATGTGTCCAGCTCTCAAATATTTTTCCATGAAAAAGAGCAAGAAAAAGCAGACTGGAAAAACAAATAGTCATCTCCCTTCTTAAAAATTTGTTTATTTATTCCTGAGAGACAGAGAGAGAGAGAGAGAGAAGAGAGAGAGAGAGAGAGAGACAGAGACATAGGCAGAGGGAGGAGCAGGCTCTCTGCGGGGAGCCCAATGTGGGACTTGATTCCAGGACCTGGGATCATGTCCTGAAGCTGAAGGCAGATGCTCAACCACTGAGTCACCCAGACATCCCTAGACAGGGAATTTAAAATAACTTGATTAATGAAGAAAAACAGAAAACATGCAAGAATAGATGGGTAAAGCAGAAAGATGAAAACTCAAGGAAATTTTATAGCAAAGGTACAGAAATGAAGAATGTATTAGATCGATTGACTGACTTGATATGGTTGAGGAAAGAGCCAATGAATTTGAAGACAGGCCAATAGAAACTTCTGAACTGAAACAAAAAAGAAAAAAATAAAAATTTCAAAAGTAAGAACAAGGCATTCAAAAACTATGTGGCAATATCAAGATGTATAATATATTCATAAAATAGTGGAAGGAAAAGAAAGAAGGAATTGATAATAAGTATTTAAGGTAATAATTACCAAGAAAGTCCAAAATTATCGACAAACACCAAACATCCAGGAACCTAAGAGAACAATAAACAATATAAATAATAAAACAAAAGGAAAATATGCACATTACATTCAAGCTACATAAAAACAGACAGAGATCATTTTGATGGATGCCAGAGAATACAAAACTTTACATATAGAAAAACAAGAAGAAAAATTACACTGGACTTTATTCACAAACAATTCAAGCAAGAAATAAATGAAGTAAAATCTTTGAAGTGTTAAAAGAAAAGAAAAAAAACCTCAGAATTCCATATGCAGCTAAATAACCCTTCAAATTGAAATAGAAAAAAAGCATTCTGGAATTACAGACTAAGAACCTCTGAAAATCTGTTCCTTCATAATAGCAATGAGAACATGGCAAAATTTATCAAAATAAGCCTTTTCAGAATTTTGGAAATTAACCATCAACTTACAACAATGGAAGAAGCATTTATTTAAAATCTCAGTAAGCACAATAAATTTGTGTCATTCTAACTTTCCCTATTCCTGTTCCCCTCTCCTGAACTCCACAATGGCCTTGAAATCTAGCAGCTCTGTGACAAATGTAGCTGTAAAAATGAGAATTCTAGCAGCCATTGGAGGTTAAGAATGGGTTTTAAACTTCACCCAAAAATACATTCCTAGATAACTGTCACTATTTTATCAGATAGCTCCCTGGAAAATACCCACCCACAGGAGTTACATTTATTTGATGTTAACAAGAGATAGAGAGAATTTTTTTAATAAATTAATTTTTTATTGGTGTTCAATTTACCAACATACAGAATAACACCCAGTGCTCATCACGTCAAGTGCCCCCCTCAGTGCCCGTCACCCGCCAGGGCTTTTATCAGAAACAAAAAACAGTGTTTGTTTGACATTGCATGTGCCTGAGGTGGCAATACCAGTTGGGACAAACTGAGGGCTGACTATAGTTAAAAATACAATCTGGGAAATGAGATAAGATAATTTGGGAGAGTTCTATATGCCCTTAGTGATCTAGAAGGTATGTGCATGTGCAGGACTATATGCAAGATCAGAAAAGACTTGAAAAAGCCATAATATGTCACTGGTAACCCTGAAGTTCTGCACAAGCAGAAAGTGAAAAGGTAAAAATGTCAGGGAATGAAGGTGTGTCCCAACACCTGCACAAAGCCCATCAGCAAAAGCTGGAAAATGTCTCGTTCAAGTCATTTAAATTTTTTTTTAATTTTTTTAAATTTATTTTATGATAGTCACACACACACACACACACACACAGAGAGAGAGAGAGAGAGAGAAGAGAGAGAAGCAGAGACATAGGCAGAGGGAGAAGCAGGCTCCATGCACTGGGAGCCCGACGTGAGACTCGATCCGGGGTCTCCAGAATCGCGCCCTGGGCCAAAGGCAGGCGCCAAACCGCTGCGCCACCCAGGGATCCCTCGTTCAAGTCATTTAACGGTCTCTTTCCAATCATAAGCTGACCACTTAGTTAAATGACAGAGACAGCAGGCACCACAGATGACAAATAAGACACAGTCTACAGAACCTGTTCAGGAAAGTCACTAAACAGTAGCAACAACAAATATTAATGGCAATAGACACGAGGAAGGGTTATAATTTTCAGAGTTGTCACATGTTAGTTTTTAAAAACAAAAGTTTAGTTTTCAATAACAAAAAAATAATACAAATAATTTCACAAAATTTGTAATTTTGTTCTGTACTGTGCACAGACCAAGAAAACAGTCAATCAAGACTGTCTCTCCCAAAGCAAGCCTAGATGTTAGAGTTAGACAAAAGTATAAAATCAGCTGTCATACTTATTTCAAAGACTCAAAGGGAAACATGTTGAAATAAGGAAGGAGAAATATATTTCATCAAAAATTAACTGTTTTGAAAATGAAAATTGGGATCCTATAGTGGCTTAGTTGGTTAATCATCCAAGTGGGTCTCAACTCAGGTCATGATCTCAGGGTTGTGGTATTGGGCCCTGCTTCAAGTGCCACACTTCGCATGGAACTTGCTGAAGATTCTCTTTCTCCCTCACCCTCTGGCCCTGCCACCCACTTACATGTCCTCTCTCTCTCTCTCTCTCTCATTCTCTCTAAAACTAAATAAATAATAAATAAATAAGTAGATAGATAAATAATTAAATAAATAGGGACACCTGGGTGGCTCAGCTGTTGGGCGGCTGCCTTCAGCTCAGTTTGTGATCCCAGGATCCAGGATCAAGTCCCACGTTAGGCTCCTGTGAAAAGCTTGCTTCTCCCTCTTCCTGTGTCTCTCTCTCTCTCTTTCTCTCTCTCTATCTCTGTGTGTCTCTCATGAATAAATAAATAATCAATAAAATAAAATAAAATAAAATAAAATAAAATAAAATAAAATAAAATAAGGGTGCCTGGCTGGCTCAGTTGGTAGAGCATGTAACTATTGATATAAGAATTGTAATTTGAATTCCATGTTGGCTGTAGAGATTACCTTAAAAAAGAAAAATCTTAAATTTAAAAATAAAGCTACCCTATGATTTAGTAAAGGTACTACTTAGTGTATCTAAGAAGATAAAGAAGATCTATCAAAGAAGAATATTTATCAAAGAAGATAAACAAATAGTCAACAGACACATGAAAAGTTGTCCAACATCACTCAGCATCTGAGATACAAATAAAAATCACAGTGAGATACTACCTCACACCAGTCAGAATGGCTAAAATTAACAACTCAGGAAACAATAGATGTTGCTAAGGATGTGGAGAAAGGGGAACCCTCTTACATTTGGTGGGAATGCAAACCAGTGCAGCAACTCTGGAAAACAATATATAGGTTCCTCAAAAAAGTTGAAAATAGGGCTACTCTATGACCCAGCAATTGCCCCACTAGTTATTATCTAAGATACAAACATAGTGATTTCAAGTGGGGCACCTGTACGTCAATGTTTATAGCAGAAACGTCCACAATAGCCAAACTAGGAAAGGAGCCCATATATCCATGGACAGATGAATGGATAAGGAAGAAGTGGTGTGTACACACGCACACACACACACACACACACACACACACACACACTGGAATATTACTCAGCCATCAAAAAGAATGGTATCTTGCTATTTGCAATGTTGTGGATGGAACTAGAGGGTATTATGCTAAGTGAAATAAGTCATAAAAATACAAATACCGTATGATTTCACTTAGATGTGGAATTTAATAAACAAAACAGATAAACATAGGGGAAGGGAAGGAAAACTAAAATAAAATGAAAATTAAGGGGGAGGCAAATCATAAGTGGCTCTTAACTCTAGCAAACAAATGATGGTTGCTGGAGTGGTAGTGAGTGGGAGGAAGGGAAAATTGGATGATAGGTATTAAGGAGGGCACTTAAAATAATGAGCACTGGGTGTGTTATATGCAACTGTTGAATCACTAAATTCTACCTCAGAAAGTAATAAAAAAATAAAAGACGAACTTGTCATGATGAGCACTGAGTAATGTATAGAATTGTTGAATCACTATACTGTACCCCTGTAACTAATATAACACTGTATGTTAACTATACTTGAATTTTTTTAAAAAAGGAAAACACACAAAAATCAAATAATAAAGTGAGACATTTGGTGTGAAAAGATAAGACATGAAAACATAAGGAATCCACATAAATAAATAAAGAGTACAAGTAAAGTTAGTTACATAGGTAAATATAAAAGAGAATATAGTTGTATTTTGTTGGTTTTATTTTCCTACCTAATTTAATATATACCTACATCAATCATTAATTATACAACTGTGTTAATAATCTTATAATGAATAATGTTATAATAATCTTAAAATGATATAATGAATAATAATAATCTTATAATGATAATAATTTGCATAACCATAAAACTACAAAGGGTGGGGAGAAGAAGAGAGGCACATTGGAGCAATTTTTAAGTTTGTTTATAGTAATGAATTTAAGTTGGTCTTAATGTGAATTAGATTGGTTAAAGTTCAGGTATTATTTGTGATCACCAGGTCAACATATAAGAAAATAATTCCAAAAATTTAGCTAAAGAAATAACAAGGTGATTAAAAAATATACTCTGAAATACAAAAAGAGGCTATGATAAGTATGGAACAAAAGGAGTTAAGATGTATCAAAATGAGGGTGCCTGAGTGGCTTAGTGGGTTGTGTCTAACTTCTGGTTTTGGCTCAGGTCATGATCTCATGGGCCCTGAGACTGGGGCCCACATTGGGCTCCGTGCTCAGTGGGAAGTCTGCTTGAGATTCTCTCCCTCTGTCCCTTCCCTAGCTCATGTATGTGTGCTCTCTCTCTCTTAAATAAAAAAAATCCTAAAAAAGACATATCAAAAGCAAATAGCAAAATTGAAGACATAAATCTTCCATTAATAGTAATTATTAATGTCAAATAGATTAAAAATCCTATCTATTCATATTCAATGCAATTCTTAACAAAATATCAAAATCCCAGGTGCCTTTTCTTTTAGTAATTGACAAGCTGATTCTAAAAATCATGAAAGTTTTAAGAAAAGTCATGAAGTGACACCTGGGTGGCTCAGGGGTTGAGCATCTACCTTCAGCTCAGGGAGTGATTCCAGGGTCTTGGGATCAGGTCCCACATTGGGCCCCTGTGGGGAGCCTACTTCTCCCTCTTCCTCTGCCTATATATCTGCCTCTCTCTGTCTCTCATGAATAAATAAAGAAATAGAATCTTTAAAAATCACATGAAAATGATGGGAATCATTTCTGCAAGGAATCCAGAATAGACAAAACATTCTTGAAAAAGAACAAAATTTGAAGGAACAACTTCCACTTCCTGATTTGAAAGTTCATATAAAAGTTACAATAGTAAGAATAATAAATTGTGGTCTGGCATAAGGATATATATATATATATGTAGATCATTGGAACAGAATTGGTTGTTCAAAAATGAACTGTTACATTTTGGTCAACTTTTTAAAAATTTCCAAGACAATTTATTTTATTTTTAAAAAGACTTTATTTATTTATTCATGAGAGACAGAGACATAGGCAGAGGGAGAATCAGGCTCCCTGTGGAGCTCAACCACTGACTCATCCAGGCACCCCTTCCAAGACAATTTAATGTGATTAAAAAAATAAATTCCAGTTAGTTAACATACAGTGTTTTATCAGTTCCTTGTGTATTTAGTGATTCATCAATTATATATATATATATATATATATATATATATATATATATATATAACACTCAGTGCTCATCAGAAGTGCCCTCCTTAATACTCATCACCCATTTAACCCATCCCCCTGCTCATCATTCCTCCAGCAAACCTCAGTTTGTTCTCTGTATTTAAGTGTGTTCTATGGTTTGCTCTTCTTTTCCCTCACTATATTAATCTGTTTTGTTTTTTAATACTTCAGAGAAAGACAAATACCATATGAAAACATATGGTATTTCATTATTCTTAATGGCTGAATAATATTCCATTGAGTATATACACCACATCTTCTTTATCCATTCATCAGTCAATGGACACTTGGCCTGCTTCCATAACACAGCTATTGCAAATAATGCTGCTATAAACATCAGGGTGCATGTTTACTTTTGAATTAGTGTTTTTGTATCCATTGGTTAAATACCTATGAGTGTAATTGCTAGATTGTAGAGTAGTTCTATTTTTAACTTTTTGAATAATCTCCATACTGTTTTCCCAGAGGGGCTGCATCAGTTTGCATTCCCATCAACAGTGTAGGATGGTTCCTCTTTCTCCCTATCCTTGTCAACAACTTTGTTTCTTGTGTTGTGGAGTTTAACCACTCTGAGAGGTGTGAGGTGGTATTGGTATCTCTTTGCAGTATTCATTTGTATTTCCCTGACAATGAGTAATGAAGATATTTTCATGTGTCTGTTGACCATCTGGATGTCTTCTTTGGAAAAATGTCTCTTCATGTTTTCTGCCAAATTTTTAATTGAATTATTCATTTTCTGGCTGTTTGATAATTCCTTTATATACTTTGGATACTAACCATTTATCAGATATGTAATTTGCAAACATTTTATCCCATTCTGTGGGTTGCCTTTTATTTTGTTGATCATTTCCTTCACTGTGCAGAGGATTTTTCTTTTGATGAAGGCCTAATAGTTCACTTTTCCTTTTGTCTCTCTTGTCTCAGAAAACATATCAAGGTAGAAGTTGTGGTCAGTATCAGAATTTATTCCCTGAATTCCTCACTAGAATTTTTATGCTTTCCTATGTCACATTTAAGTCTTTCACTCATTTTGAATTTATTTTTGTGTATTGTGTAAGAAAGTGATCCAGTTTCATTCTTCTGAATGTTGCTGTCCAGGTTTCCCACCACCTTTTGTTGAAGTGATTATCTTTTTCCCATTCAATATTATTTTCCTGTTTTGTTGAAGATTAATTGACCTATAATTGTAAGTACATTTCTGAGTTTTCTTTTCTGTTTTTTTTTAAACTATGTGTCTATTTTTGTAACAGTACCATACTGTTTTGTTGACTACAGCTTCATAATATAGCTTGAAGTCCAGGTTGTGATGACTCCAGCTTTGCTTCACTTTTTCAAGATTACTTTCACTAATCAGGAGTTTTTGCAGTTCCATACAAATTTTAGGATTGTTATAGTTCCATAAAAAATGCTGTTGTTATTTGGGGAAAGCCTGCATTAAACATGTAGATTGCTTGAATAATATAGACATTTTAACAATATTTATTCTTCCAATCCATGAGCATGGAATGTCTTTCCATTTCTTTGTTGTCCTCTTCAATTTATTTCATCAATGTTTTATATTTTCAGAGTACAGGTCTTTCACCATTTGGGTATATTTATTCCTGGATATCTTACTGTTTTTGTTGCAATTGTAAATGGAATTGATTCCATAAGTTCCTTTCTGCTGCTTCATGATTGCTTTATAGAGATGGAACAGATTAATTACACTTTGTATCCTGCAACTTTTCTTAATTCATTTATCAGTTCTAGCAGGGTTTTTTTGGTGTAGTGTTTTGGATTTTTTATGTAGAGTATTGTATCAACTGCAAATAGTGAACATTTTTCCTCTTTCTTGTCAATTTGGATATTTTTCATTTCTTATTTTTGTCTGTTTGCTGTGGCTAGGACTTCCAGTACTATGTTAAATAACAGTGGTAACAGTGGACATTCATGTCTTGCTCCTGACTGTACAGGAAAAGCTCTCAATTTTTTCCTATTGAGGATATTAATTATGGATTTTTCATATATGGCCCTTACTATGTTGATGTAGGTTCCCTCTAAACTCACCTTGTTGAGGGTTTTTATCATGAACAGATTTACTATGTTAACTGCCGTTTCTGTAGCTATCAAAATGATCATATGATTCTTATCTTTTATTAATGTGATGTGTCACATTGATCATTTTGCACATATTAAACCACCTTTGAAACTCAGGAGTAATTCCCACTTGAGTGTGATGAATGATTTTATTAAATATTTTGTTTATTAATGCATGAGAGACACAGAGAGAGAGAGGCAGAGACATAGACAGAGGGACAAGAGGCTCCTTGCAGGGAGCCAGATGCAGGACTAGATCCCCAGGCCTGGTATCATACACTGAGCTGAAGGCAGATGCTTAACTACCGAGCCACCCAGGTCTCCTGAATGATTTTGTTTAATGTTTTGTTGGATTTGGTTTGCTACAATTTATTGAGAATTTTTGCATCCATGTACATCTGGGATATTGGCTTGTATTTTCCCTTTTCAGTGGAGTCTTTATCTGATTTTGGTATCAGGATAATGCTGTCCTCATAGGATGAATTTGAAGTTTATCTTCATTTACTAGTCTTTGGAATTGTCTCAGAGGAATAGGTATTAACTCTTCTTTAAATGTTTGATAGAATTCACCTGTGAAGCCATTTGGCCCTGGACTTTTGTTTCTTGAGAGGTTTTTGATTACTGATTAAATTTCTTTCCTGGTTGTCAGTCTATTCAAGTTTTTTTCTATTTCTTCCTCTTTCAGTTTTGTAGTTTATATGTTTCTAGGAATTTATCCTTTTCTTCCAGGTTGCCCAAATTTTTAGCATATACCTATTCATAACACTCTCTTATAATTCTTTTTATTTCTTTGATGTTGGTTTTTATTTCTTCTCTCTGCACTGCAATTTTACTTATTTGGGTCCTTTTTCTTTTTCTTTTGATATGTATGGCTAGGAGTTTATCAATTTTATTTTATTTTTTTTAAATAAAAACCAGCTTCTGGTTTCATTGACCTGTTCTATTGTCTTTTAATTTTCATATTATTTATTTCCACTCTAATCTTCATTATTTCCCTTCTGCTGGCTTCAGGCTTCATTTTACTGTTCTTTTTCTAGCTCCTATAGGTATAACAGTAGGTTGTTTATTTGAGATTTTACTTGTTTCTTAAGTTAGGCCGGTATTGCTATATACTTCCCTCTTAGGATCACTTTTGCTGCATCCTAAAGGCTTGGGGACACTGAGTTTTCATTTTCATTTGTTTCCATGTACTTTTTTAAATCTTTGATTTCCTGGTTGACCCATTCATTGTTTAGTAGCATGGTATTTACCCTCCGTGTATTTGTGGTCTTCTAAAATGTTTTTTCTTGTGATTTATTTCCAGTTTCATAGTGTTGTGGACACAAAACTTGCATGGTAGAACTTTGATCTTTTTGTATTTATTAAGGCCTAATTTGTAACCTAATTTGTGATCTATTCTGTATAATGCTCCATGCTCATTTGAAAAGAATGTGTATTTTACTGTTTTAGGATGGATTGTTCTGAAAATATCTATTAAATCCTTCTGATCCCATTCGCTATTCAAAACCATTGTTTCCTTGTTGATTTTATGTTTAGATGATCTGTCCATTATGAAATTGGGGTGTTAAGGTCCCCTACTATTATTGCATTATTATCAATTAGTTCCTTATGTCTGTTATTAATTGTTTTATATATTTGGGTGCTCTCACGTTAGGTGCATACATATTTACAGTTGTGAGAATTTCTTAATCAATTGTCTTTTTTATTATGAAACACCCTTCTTTGTCTCATGTTACTGTCTTTGTTTTAAAGTCTATTTTGTCTGATATAAGTATTGCTACTCCTGATTTCTTTTGAGAATTTGCATAATAAATATTTCTGTATCTCCTCATATTTATTTATTTATTTATTTGGTATTTTTTTATTGGAGTTCGATTTGCTAGCATATAGTATAACACTCAGTGTTCATCCTGTCAAGTGCCCTACTAAGTGCCCATCACCCAGTCACCTACATCTCCTTCCACTACCCCTTGTTTGTTTCTTAATCTGCTGATGTCTTTAGGTCTAAAATGAATCTCTTATAGACGACATAGAGATAGCTCATTTTTATGACTTCTGATCCCCTATATCCTTTGATTGGAGCATTTAGTCCAAAGTAATGATTGATATATAAGTACCTATTGCTATTCTTTTATTATTCATTCATTCATTCATTCATTCATTCATTTTGTTGTTGCTTCTGGAGATTTTCTGTGATACCTTTTGTATTTGTCACTTTTGGCGTCTCCTTTCTACTCAGAGTCCCTTTAAATATTTTTTCTCTTTTATTTTGAAAGGCAGAGATGGGAGAAGGGCATGAGGGAGAGGGAGCCCACTGTGGGGCTTGATCTCACAAGCCCACAGTCATGACCTGAGCTAAAATCAAGAGTTGAACAGAGCCGTGTGAACCACCCAGGTGTTCCTCCCACCCCAATATTTCTTGAAGGACTGGTTTAGTGGTAACAGACTGCTTTAGTTTTTGTCTGGGAAAGTCTTGATCTCTCCTTCTATTCTAAATGATAGCCTTGCTACATAGAGTATTTTTGGTTGAAGAGTTTTCCCATTCAGGACTTTGAATATATCATGCCACTGTTTTCTGACATGCCAAGTTTCAGTTGAGAAATCTCCAGCCAGCGTTATGGGTTTTTCCTTGTAAGTTGAGGACTTCTTTTGTCTTGCTGCTTTTAAGATTTTTTTCTTTATCAATATATTTTAAAAATTTAGTTATTATATGTGTGGTGTTAGCTTGCTTTTGTTGTTTTTTTGTGCTATACAGATTAAACCTTTAATTAATTTATTTTTATTTTTTCTAAAGATTTTATTTATTTATTCATGAGTGACACACAAAAAGAGAGAGGCAGAGACACAGACAGATGAAGAAGCAGGCTCCATGCAGGGAGCCTGACGTGGGACTCGATCCTGGGTCTCCAGGATCATGCCTCAGGCCGAAGGCAGTGCTAAACCGCTAAGCCACTGGGGCTTCCCATAAACCTTTATTTTATTTATTTATTTTATTTTATTTTATTTTATTTTATTTTTTATTATTTTATTTTATTTTTTTATAAATTTATTTTTTATTGGTGTTCAATTTGCCAGCATATAGAATTAACACTCAGTGCTCATCCTTCAAGTGCCCACCTCAGTGCCCGTCACCCAGTCACATCCCCCCACCTCCCCTTCCACCACCTCTAGTTCGTTTCCCAGAGCTTTTGTTGGTTTTAATGGTAGTTCTTCATGCCTCCTGGATCCAGATGTCTGTTTTCTTACCTAGATTAAGTAATTTTTCAGCTATTATTTCTTCAAATAAACTTTTTGCCCTCTTTTCTTTCTATTCTTCTGGGACTCCTATGATACAAATTTTTTTATGTTTGATGGAATTATTGATTTCCCCATGTAGTCTCATGTGTAATTCTATATTGCTTTTGTTTAGCTTCATTATTTTCCATTATTTTGTTCTCTACATCACTAATTCATTCCTCTGCTTCTTCCAGCCTCCCATTCATTGCATCAAATCCGCTTCCAATCTTGGTAATTACATTCTTCAGCTCTGATTCTTTTTAGACTCTTTTATCTGTATTAAGAGTCTCACGGTTTACTTCTATTCTTTTCTTAAAACCAGTGAGTATCTTTATGATAGTTTGCCTTAAATTCTCCATCATGCATAGATATTACTTATATCTCTTTTGCTTAGATCTCTGGCTATAGCCTTATATTGTTCTTTCATTTGTGATAAATTATTCCTTCTAGGCATTTTGTCTAGGTCTCTGCCTTGTTCTCTGTTAGAAAAGCCAGTTATGTCTCCTGATCCTGGAGGTAATGGCCTTATGAAGAACAGGCCATGTTATGTGTGGTGCTTCAGAGAATGTCTCCGGTGGGTGCTATGTACAATCTGCTGTTCTATTTTGGCTGCTCTATCCTTTGGGTCAGTTGTCTGAAGACACTTGCCTTGTCTACTGTAGGCAATGTTTGGTCCCTGGTCTGAATATGGTGAGTTTTAACTAGGTGTTCTTTGATGTGCTTATGAAATGAGGCCTGTCGCTACTTCCAGAAAAAAATAAGGTCCTGTAGAACTCTCTGGTTGTGAGACATGGCATGGACAGGGATTTGTGCTGGTTTCCTGGGGAAGTCTCTACCATTCTGGGACTGAGTATAGCTTGATTGGGAAAGAGAGTCCTCACCACTATTGTTCAACATAATGCTAGAAGTCTTAGTATCAACAGAAAAAAAAAGAAATAAAAGGCATTCAAACTGGCAAAGAAGTCAAACTCTCACTTTTCATAGATGGCACCATACTGTATGTGGAAAACCCAAAAGACTCCATCCCCAAATTGCTAGAACTCACACAGCAATTCAGCAATGTGGCAGGATTCAAAATTAAGGCACAACAATCACTTGCATTTCTATACACCAATGAGACAGAAGAAAGAAATTAGGGAATCAACCCCATTTAGAATTACACCAAAACCCAGGAGATATCTAGGAATAAACTTAATCAAAGAGGTAATGGATCTGTACTCTAAAAACTCCACAACACTTCTGAAAGAAATTAAGTAAGGCACAAAGTAATGGAAAAACATTCCCTGCTCATGGATTGGAGACTAAATATTGTTTAAATGGCTAAGCTACCTAGAGCAATCTACACATTCAGTGCAATCCCTTTCAAAATACCATCAAAATTTTTCACAGAGCAGGAACAAATAATCATAAGGTTGTATGGAACCAGAAAAGACCCCAAATAGCCAGAGGAATGTTGACAAAGAAAACCAAAGCTGGAGCATCACAACGCCTGATTTCAAGCTATACTACAATGTTGTAATCATCAAGATAATATGGTACTGGCATAAAAACAGACACATAGATCAATAGAACAGAATAGAGAACCCAGAAATGGACCATCCACTCTATGGTCAAATAATCTTTGACTAAGCAGGAAAGAATATCCAATGGTAAAAAGACAGTCACTTCAATAAATGAAGTTGGGAAGATTGTACAGCCACCGCAGGAGACTGAAACTAGACCATTTTCTTACATTATAAACAATGATAAACTTAAAATGGATGAAAGACCTAAATTTCAGACAGGAACCCATCAAAATCCAAGGGGAGTACACAGGCAGCAACATCTATGACCTTGGCTCCATCAATTTCTTGCAAGACACATCTCCAAAGGCAAGGAAAACAAAAGCAAAAATGCACTATTGAGACTTAATCAAAAGAAAAAGTTTCTGCACAGCAAAGGAAACAGTGAAAAAAAAAAAAGCCTAAAAGGCAGCAACCTACAGAATGGGAGAAGATATTTGGAAAGGACATATCAGATAAAGGGCTAGTATCCAAGATCTATAAAGAACTTTGCAAACTCAGCACCCCCCAAAAGCAAACAATCCATTCAAGAAATGGGCAGTAGACATGAAAAGACATTTCTCCAAAGAAGACCTACAAATGGCCAACAGGCAAATGAAAAAAATGTTCCACAGCAATGGGCATCAGGGAAATACAAATCAAAACTATTAGTGGTATACCACCTCATACTAGTTGGAATGGCTAAAATTAACAGGACAGGAAACAACACATGTTGGTGAGGATGTGGAGAAAGGGAACACTCTTGCACTGTTGGTGGGAATACAAGCTGGTACAGCCACGCTGGAAAACAGTGTGTGGGAAGGTCCTCAAAAGTTAAAAATAGAACTACCCTACAACTCAGAAATTGCACTACTGGGTACTTACCCCAAAGATATAGATGTAGTGAAATGAAGGGGCACCTGCACCCCAATGTTCATAGCTGCAATGTCACATTAGCCAAACTGTGGAACTGTGGAAAGAGTTGAGATGTCTTTCGATAGATGAATCGATAAAGAAGATGTGATATACATATTCACACACACACACACAAACACACACACAATGGAATATTCCTCAGCTGTCAGAAAGGATCAACACTTAACATTTGCATTGATGTGGATGGAACTGGAGGGTATTATGCTGAGCAAAATAAGTCAGTCAGAGAAAGACAATTATCAGATGGTTTCACTCATATGCAAAATATTAAAAAAAAATAGTGCAGAAGACCATAAGGGAAAGGTGGGAAAACTGAATGGGAAAAAATCAGAGAGGGAGACAAATCATGACAAACTCCTAACTCTGGGAAAGAAACTGAGGGCTGCAGGAAGAGGGGTGGATGAGAGGGTGCGGTAACTGAGTGATGGGCATTAAGGAGGGCACATGGTGTAATGAGCACTGCACGTAATACACAAATGATAAATTATTGAACATTATATCCAAAACTAATGATATATTATAGGTTGGCTAATTGAACTTAAATTAAAAAAAAAATTTGAAAAGGAGAGTCCTGCCAGAGTTCAGATGAAGGTGGGATTTTGTTTAAGGATGTCAGACATATATAAAAAATAGTGAAAGGGAATAAAGGGGAAAGGATAGAAAATGAGTGAAAATATCAGTGAAGATGACAGAACATGAGAGACACCTAACTCTGGAAAATGAACATGAGGTAGTGGAAAGGGAGGTGGGTGGGGAGTTGGGGTGACTGGGTGATGGGCACTGAGGGGGGGCACTTGACGAGATGAGCACTGGATGTTATGCTATACGTTGGCAAACTGAACTCCAATAAAAAAATAAAAAGTAAAATAAAAAGCTTATCATTAAAAAAAAGGATGTCAGACAGCCAGTGTCAGCGAGGCAGTGCTTCCTGCAGGTGGCTCTGTGTTTATGCTGAGGGGCAAAGATGGGAAATGACACTGGAAAGCTCCTGTGTTCCTGGATAGATGTCTTCAGGCATGCTGCCTCTCAAGGATGTGCTCTGAGAAGAATGAATAATCTCCCCACTGTGTTTCCTGGGAATTCTTCACATTTTTGTTTCTGTGCTATGTATCCCTGGGTTATTTACCTGCCTTCGCTCAGGGAGAATCACTGTGCCCTCTGGGCTCTTTCCCAGCCACATTCACTAAAGACAGTAAGCCCCGCCTAATGCAAGAATTCAGACGCTCTCATTTTCCAAGCCAATGGCCTTGGGGAAATGTTCTTGTGTGCTCTCCATGTGCTCCTCTCTCTCTCCTATTTCTTCATGACCATGGCTCCCTAGCACAGCACCCATGATCAGTTTATCCCCTAAACCATGTCTCCAGACTTCCTACCTTCTTTGGTGTGTCCCATTTCTTCCTTTAGTCATAGAATTTGTTATGTTAGTCTTCAGGTTGATTTACTGGGTATTTATGATGATTTAATAATTATCTATCTATGTTCATGGAACTAGACAAGTCTAGGGCACTCTTACTCTGCTGCCATCTTCCTCTGTCTATATTTCTAGGGGCTTACCTCAGATAAACTTTGAGATAATATGTGTATGTAGTTTGAAGCTCGTAAATAATGTAGTAATTTGTTAGGCATCAATAAATAAATAATACACCTGGTGAATAAATTTAATGTGGTTTCCTGGATTGGTTACTGTAACAGAAGAATTGCCTTAATAAAACCTACTTGTAAGGGTCATCTGGGTGGCTCAGTTGGTTAAATGTCCAACTCTTTATTTCAGTTCAAGTCACCATCTCAGGGTTGTGAGATCAAGCCCCACATCGGACTCCACACTCTTGCAGTGTCTGTTGGGATTCTCTCTGCCTCTCTGCCTCTCTCCCTCTGCCCCTCAACCCTCTCTCTCTCTCTCTCTCTCTCCCCCACCTCTCTCTCTCTCAAAAAGAAAAGAAAAACCTGCTGGTAAAATATGAAGAACTGCATTTGGTTTTCACCACTGTCAATTTCTCTATTTTCATAAATATAATGGTTATGTATAATGTTAACATTACAGTACTGTGAAGTGTATATGAAACTCTTCATACTATCTTAGCTAATTTTTGTAAATCTAAAATTTTTCCAGAGATTTTTTGTATATTTTTTTATTGGAGTTCAATTTGCCAACATACAGTATAACACCCAGTGCTCATCCCGTCAAGTGCCCCATTCAGTGCCAAAGATTTTTTTAAGTTTTATTTTGGAACTGGATTAAAAATCCAAAAAAAAAAAAAAGAAACCAAAAAGCAAAGACATAACGAAACAACATAAACCCTTGGGCTCAGAGGATAAATGGACTTGGGGGAGAAAACAAGAAAGCAGTTTCTCTTATACATACACCATTGCTAATGCAGTTGCACCTGCTTCAGAAAGGCCACCTCAAGTTCCAGGGATTCTCTGGATCTTTATTTTCTCTCTTAATACTTGCCATCACTGTGTCACAACTTTAGTTTCAGCAACCACTTTTTCAAAAATAGGCACCTGTACCTCATATATCCCACTTTTACACATCCTCTGGCAGTGTATTTGTAGAATGTCACTAGAATTTTTTTCAGAGACATAGCTTCTGGACATTAGAAGCTAACATTGAGAGACATCAATATTAGGAAACATTAATCACATTTTTGAATTCAGAAGACTTCCTGTTGCAGGAATTCCATCTTCAAGTTTTCAAAAGACCAATAATCCCTTTTGAAAACCTATGATAATTTCTTTTCATTTGGCAGACTCCATCATGAATTCATGGGACCATGTAGTTTCTTTACATTCATGTAGTGGATTTCTATAACCCTCTGTGAAGAATGAAGGTCACAGAATAGATTTGGTCATGAGAACAGGTGGTCTGGGTAAAAAAAAAAAAACAACTTTGTAAACATGATTTTTTAGACAGTCCCTGCTTACATTCATTTGAAAGTGAACCTTTAGATACCTGGTATTTGTTAGAAGAAGAGAATTGAATGATTAATTATGTATTGTGCACGGGTGGAGAAAGCTTAGTAGAAAAAAAAAGAAAATAAAAGACAAGATAAGAACAAGCACAATAATGCATATCCTAATGCTCCATGTGATGTCTAAGAGATGGGCACAGGTTGAATGACAAGAGCAAATGTGCTGGCTAAATAAAGATCCTCCCAGAAGAGATCACATACTCATCCCTTACACAGCTCCTTTTTTACAGGCTTCAGCACTCCTGTCAGGTAGCACCAGGGTTTTGAGGATTCATATCTAGAAAGGCATGGAACTGCATTCTGTAGTCTCATGGATATACACAAAATCAAAGCTCTTACATTAATATCCATAGTCATGGGATACATTCTCCATACCACATTTAGACCTTCAGTGAGAAAACTAGTACCTGGAGCCAGGAGACCTGGAGTGAGAGTTACAGTGACCTCTATCTAACTGCTGAGATTGAAATAGCTGTGATTTATATACTGTTATTTGATGCATTTGATTCAAGAAAACTTTTCACTCCTCCAAGCTCAAAATTTATTCTTAATGAAAGGACAACTCATTTAAATTCCACTTCTTAAAACATAGAGGGTTACGCCATTCATTTCACTTTTTCTGGAGTTTTTATAACAGCTAAATGACTTGTCAAATACCCCTTCATTTCAATGTACAAATTATATTTTTATTTTTTTAAATTTTTATTTATTTATGATAGTCACAGAGAGAGAGAGAGAGGCAGAGACACAGGCAGAGGGAGAAGCAGGCTCCATGCACCGGAAGCCCGATGTGGGATTCGATCCCGGGCCTCCAGGATCGCGCCCTGGGCCAAAGGCAGGCGCCAAACCACTGCGCCACCCAGGGATCCCTCAATGTACAAATTATAATCTATTGTGATGTGTATTGTGAATGTCATTCCTCACCAAAATATTTACTGAATCATAACCAAAATCAATCAACCAACCAACCAATGACCAAAAATCCCCAAAACCAGAATTGTCAGCCACAATTATATATGGGCAAGGGTGTCTCAAGTCATAAATGACAAATAGAAGAGCCAAACAATGAGCCCAAAGTGCTTAGGATTTAGAGAAAACAGAAGATATTGACAGACACAGATAACACAGAGTTAAGCATCAAGTCCTCAAAAACTATTCTCTGATAGCCTGCATGATATCTTTCTCACAATATATTAAGCCACTTGTGACCACATTTCACAGAGTCTGGTCTGACCACCAGAATTCTCAGAAAGATACCATTGTAAACATCCCTAAGTCTCAGAACACATCACGAGGCAAGAACACCCCGATGTTTTTAGCAGCAATGTCCACAATAGCCAAACTGTGGAAGGAGCCTCGGTGTCCATCGAAAGATGAATGGATAAAGAAGATGTGGTTTATGTATACAATGGAATATTACTCAGCCATTAGAAACAACAAATACCCACCATTTGCTTCAACGTGGATGGAACTGGAGGGTATTATGCTGAGTGAAATAAGTCAATCGGAGAAGGACAAAAATTATGGTCTCATTCATTTGGGGAATATAAAAAATAGTGAAAGGGAATTAAGGGGAAAGGAGAAAAAATGAGTGGGAAATATCAGAAAGGGAGACAGAACATGAGAGACTCCTAACTCTGGGAAACGAACTAGGGGTGATATAGAAAGGGAGGTGGGCGGGGGTGGGGGTGACTGGGTGACGGGCACTGATGGGGAGCACTTAGCTGATGTGCTGATGGGATGAGCACTGGGTGTTATTCTATATGTTGGCAAATTGAACACCAATAAAAAATAAATTTATATATATAAAGAACACATTATCCTGTCTTCAAACTCTAGCTTGAATAAATTATGGATTCTAGTGTATGCATGACTCATATATTTAAGGTCTGGACTGCTGTTCACTTAATTCAGCCTTCCTGAGCTTGCAACTTTGAGTGCAATTTCCATGAACATCCTAAATCATGAATTAGATGAGCTGTTTCTTCTCTTCATAAGTTCATCAGTGAACACTAAAGCCTATTTCAATTCAAAAGTAGAATTGGTCAGAGTAGCAAGTAACCTGAGAAAAAGACACTTTATGAAGGCCATAGTACATCTGCTTAATTGCTGAGAAACCATAAAATGATTTGTATGATCACAGACCATCTGATTAGAAGGAGGAATGAAAAAAGAAAAAGATAGGGACACTTGGGTGGCTCAGCGGTTTAGTGCTTGCCTTTGGCCCAGTGTGTGATCCTGGAGTCCTGGGATCAAGTCCCACATTGGGCTCCCTGTATGGAGCCTGTGTCTCTGCCTCTCTCTCTCTCTCTCTCTCTCTCTCTCTGTCTCTCAAGAATAAATAAATAAAATCTTAAAAAAGAAAAAAAGATAGTTTTATGTATCAAGAATCAAATTTGAATGCCACTTATAGAGAGAGAGAGAGCATTACTCATATTTCTAAGGTTAGGGTAGAAATTCTCAAGATAAAGCTTCTTCTATCCTTTAGAAAACTATTGTTCCAGTAAAAAAATTTCAACTAAATCTTGGCCATTTTTATTTTCCATCTCAATGGATTGAGCCATAGTTTATAATACTATCTCTTCATATACAATCTAGGAATTTCAGTAGTTCAAAAATTCAAATATCTCTAATGATCAAGTAGAATGCAAATGGAATTGTTCGACTTATATAAAACTAAATTTAAGTATGTTTCCTTGTAATAGACCAGGATACAACAGATGATTTTACACTGAGAAATAGGCAGCCACAGAGACAAATAGTACATTCCATTGATGCTGGAGCATACATTGCACATATTTCAGATAGAAATGCATCTTAAAATTGATAGTGTACAAACACTATTGGCTGGAAGCCAATCATAATGATGTTGTCACTGTATGCATGTGCATGCAATTTGGTCTAGGGATGCCTGGGTGGCTCAATGGTTGAGCATCTGCCTTTGGCTCAGGGCATGATCCCGGGGTCTAGGGATAGAGTCCCACATTAGGCTCCCTGTGAGAAGCCTGCTTCTCCCTCTGTTTGTGTCTCTGCCTCTCTCTCTCTGTGTCTCTTATGAATAAATAAATAAAATCCTTAAAAAAGAAAAGAAAAAAATTTGGTCTAAAACCTTCCATTGATACCTCTGAGAATGTTATCTTCTTCAAAACTTGCAGACTTGGTGTCAATCTGTTGAAAGATAATCTGAGAGAGAGAGAAGTATAAGAATTTTTCAAGAAATGTGGCATCTGTAAAACTCCTGTTTAGCACAGATGATGATAATGTGAGGAAAATCAGACAACATGAGTTGAACAGTGAGTCACAAGAGTCTGACTCTGAGTGGGAGAAATTTCAGGAATACTTTTGTCAGCAAAGTGCTTAATTTTTCATCTCTTATGATCATAAAAGTTATAGAACATAAATGTCCACTTCTATATAAGTTTAGGAGAGATTTTTCAATAAGTATAAGATAAAAAATTCTAAGTGACAAGAAATATTTGTGTCATAGCTTGTCACAAATTCTTTCCATCAGTTATTCTTTCCTCATGACATTCACAATAATGATGCACCTTACATTTGATACAATCAACTTTGTAATTACTTAGAAAAAGCTCTTAGTATTAGCAAATACTTAGTCGTGATTATAAATTTAGTATTATGTATTATTAGCTTATTCAATTCTCACATCTCGAGATAAACACTACTATGAGTCCCATGTTCCAGTTCTGAATCTGAGCTAAATTCCTTTAAGAAAAAAGTGAAGAGGGATCCCTGGGTGGCGCAGCGGTTTGGCGCCTGCCTTTGGCCCAGGGCGCGATCCTGGAGACCCGGGATCGAATCCCACGTCGGGCTCCCGGTGCATGGAGCCTGCTTCTCCCTCTGCCTGTGTCTCTGCCTCTCTCTCTCTCTGTGACTATCATAAATAAATAAAAATTAAAAAAAAGTGGAAGAATCTCGAGCATGACTCTTTCAGTCTCAAGTCTTTTCATCAACTATGTTAGAATATCTTTTCTCTTTTTTGGTAAATACATTTCTACATATAATTTAAGAAATTTTTCCCTACCCTAATGTTATGAGATTATTTCCCTAAATTAGGTTCTAGATACTGCATTAAATTGTTTTAAATATTTAGGTGTATAATCCACGTGGAATTAATTTTGTGTATAATGTAAGGTCAAAGATCAGATTTTATTTCCCTCCATAGCTATTCAGTCTGCTCATGCATTTGTTGGAAAATCTATCTTTCCCCCAATGATCTTTCTTATAAATGGTTTGCTTTTATTTATATATTTATTTTAAAGATCTTATTTCTTTATTCATGAGAGACACAGAGAGGAAGGCAGAGACACAGGCAGAGGGAGAGGCAGGTTCCATGCAGGGAGCCTGAAGTGGGACTGGATCCTGGGATTCCAGGATTACACCCTGAGCCAAAGGCAGATGCTTAACTGCTGAGCCATCCAGGTGACCCAATGATTTGCTTTTATATGCATGTATCTACTTTTGAGCTTTCTTGTCTGTGATTCATTGATTTATTCCTCTTTCTGCAAATACCAATTGAGAAAGTCAGGCTATATTCCAATCCTTATCTGTTGCCCTCTGTGGAGGGGTCCCAGAGAATGGCAACAAGGATTCCTCCTAGAGTGAAGAAAAGTTCACAGTGCTCCCAGCATCCCCCTTCTGTTTCCTCGCCTACTGCTTGCTATTGAACTCTGTTCTCAGCAACAAAGATTTTACAGACAAATTTGAAAACCAATTTTAATAGGAGGCACCAACTTAAAAAAATCCCAAAGAAGCTTCTGTACAGCAAAAGAAACAGTCAACAAAACTAAAAGACAACCTACAGAATGGGAGAAGATATTTGCAAATGACATATCAGATAAAGGGCTAGTATCCAAGATCTATAAAGAACTTATTAAACTCAACAGCAAAGAAACAAACAATCCAATCATGAAATGGGCAAAAGACATGAACAGAAATCTCACAGAGGAAGACATAGACATGGCCAACAAGCACATGAGGAAATGCTGTGCATCACTTACCATCTGGGAAATACAAATCAAAACCACAATGAGATACCACCTCACACCACTGAGAATGGGGAAAATTAACAAGGCAGGAAACCACAAATGTTGGAGAGGATGTGGAGAAAGGGGAACCCTCTTGCACTGTTGGTGGGAATGTGAACTGGTGCAGCCACTCTGGAAAACTGTGTGGAGGTTCCTCAAAGAGTTAAAAATAGACCTTCCCTACGACCCAGCAATTGCACTGCTGGGGATTTACCCCAAAGATGCAATGAAATGCTGGGACACCTGCACCTCGATGTTCATAGCAGCAATGTCCACAATTGCCAAACTGTGGAAGAAGCCTCGGTGTCCATTGAAAGATGAATGGATAAAGAAAATGGGGTTTATTTATTTATTTATTTTTGATTTATTTATTTTATTTTTTAGAAAATATAACACACAATAGTATATTAATTTCAGGTGTACAATATAAAGATTCAACAATTCTATATTCTCAGAGTGCATCAAGATAAGTGTATTCTTTTTTAAATAAATTTATTTTTTATTGGTGTTCAATTTGCCAACATACAGAATAACAACCAGTGCTCATCCCGTCAAGTGCCCCCTTCAGTGCCCGCCACCAGTCACCCCCACCACCCGCCCTCCTCCCCTTCCACCACCCCTAGTTCATTTCCCAGAGTTAAGAGTCTTTCATGTTCTGTTTCCCTTTCTGATATTTCCCACTCATTTTTTTCTCCTTTCCCCTTTATTCCCTTTCATTATTTTTTATATTCCCCAAATGAATGAGACCATATCATGTTTGTCCTTCTCCGATTGACTTATCTCACTCAGCATAATACCCTCCAGTTCCATCCACGTCGAAGAAAATGGGGTTTATGTATACAATGGAATATTACTCAGCCATTAGAAACGACAAATACCTACCATTTGCTTCGACGTGGATGGAACTGGCGGGTATTGTGCTGAGTGAAAAAAGTCAATCGGAGAAGGACAAACATTATATGGTCTCATTCATTTGGGGAATATAAAAAATAGTGATAGGGAATAAAGGGGAAAGGAGAAAAAATGAGTGGGAAATATCAGAAAGGGAAACAGAACATGAAAGACTCTTAACTCTGGGAAACGAACTAGGGGTGGTGGAAAGGGAGGTGGGCGGGGGGTGGGGGTGACTGGTGGCAGGCACTGAAGGGGGCACTTGACAGGATGAGCACTTGGTGTTCTTCTTTATGTTGGCAAATTGAACACCAATAAAAAATAAATTTATATAAAAAAGGAGAAAAATCCCGATGTGTATTTGAAAGCTCTAGTTTGTTTATTTTTTAATTTTTTTATTGGAGTTCCATTTGCCAACATATAGTATAATACCCAGTGTTCATGTAAATCATACAGTGTTCTTTCAGCAGCCTGTCCCCTTTTCATCACTAGAAAAGGATTCTAGAAAAATGCAGCCAAGAATAAGGAATTACCTTAACAGGGAATGCGACTCACATCTCTGAAATCTGAAGAGCTGTTTCTAGGCGGCAGCCAGTTTTCTCAGGGGTCCTCTGGAAGTCCTCTTTTGCTTCTAGACCCTTAATTCACACATTATAAAAACTTATTCCCTATTTCCTGGTAAATTTCCTGGTAAGATCTCACCTTCAGATATCTTTATGAGGGTACCAAATCTCAATGCTATGACATATACATGGAGGGAGAAGTTAGGATCTGAGCACACACACATTTCTATTAGGCCATATTTTGTTCTGATTACACAGAGGAAATACAGCAAACATCCCTCAAAGATCCATTAACTTAGTGGAGAGGGAAGGACCCAGCAAGCACAAGGAAACTAGAAATTCCTCCCTTAGCACTCCTTTACCCAGTCTTCTCCCAATATAATAGAAGTTAGGGTGCAGATGCAAACCTCCCTACCACATGCCAATACAAGTACTCATGGACCATAAAGCTCCATCCAAGTACTAAGGTCAGAAGTGGGTCTAATTTTCCACCTTCCATTTGGCCTTCAGCATCTCCATCATATAAAAATAATCTACACAGTTAAAAGCCCATATCTTATACTATTAAAAGATTCAGTCTCACATGCTTTGGACAAGATGTGGTCAAATCTCATGCCTATATCAGTGCTTTAATCCTGAACATTGGCCATGGGACTCCTAGTGACAAGAAGTGTGGGGTGAATATTTTGGTTTCCAGATACTGCCCCTTCCAGTTATGTCTATAAGCATAGTTGGCTGCCTACAGTGCTGTCAGTGTCATCTTATATAAATAAGGGCAAAACACCACCACCTTTTATCTCATCCTTATTCAAACTCATCTTTATTCAAATTTTTAAATTCCATATCTTAAGATATCATATTAAGAATTTGTCTTTACCCTCTGTATCACAACCAGAGACCTTATATTTCACCTCATGTCCCAAATCATCACACATAAGTATTTCATTAAATCTAAGAGGTAATTGACTTCAAATACCCCATTATTTTATGTAGCATTAAGGAAAAAAAAAACAAGAACATACCCAATTAAATGATCCAATTCTAATATCTTGCTGATTTATATTTTAACATCATTATAGATGTTAAAATGTGAAAGTTGTGCATATTAAAAAATAAGTATTTATGAATAAAGTCAGGATTGGTGAAGTGAGGCAATAAAATTGGAAAGAGATTTTTTTTTAAAAAATTTTAATTTATTTATGATAGTCACAGAGAGAGAGAGAGAGAGAGAGAGAGGCAGAGACACAGGCAGAGGGAGAAGCAGGCTCCATGCACCGGGAGCCCGACGTGGGATTCGATCCCGGGTCTCCAGGATCGCGCCCTGGGCCAAAGGCAGGCGCCAAACCGCTGCGTCACCCAGGGATCCCTGGAAAGAGATTATATGAATTATGTCAATAAGGGAGTTAATATTGCTGATCATAAACCACACGAGATGAAGAAATATATAGGGAAAAAATGGCAAATGATCTTCCCAAGATGCACTCAGCCTTTTTTATGAACATGGAAATCCTTTGTTAACCAAGAAGTGTGTGCAGGTTCCATGAACATTCCTCTTAGCCAAGAATGAGACAGGGTAGGGAGAAAGGACTGAGTTTCTTTAATTTCTGGACAAGAAACTAGTAATTACACAATGAAGAAGGAACTTTGTGCCCATATGAGAGCATAATATGGGCTATATGCCAACTGGAGGTAGAACAGACATAGCCTCTTCTCCCAAGCTCCTAAGGCACTAGCTTGCTCTTTTTTTTTTTTTTAGAAATTATGAGTGCACAGGTGCCATAGTAAATAACAGGAAGCCCACAAACACCAATAGAACCCTCTCACTAGAAAGGATTACGGATTTATCTCCATGCTCCCCTACCTCTTTTCCACTTGACTTATACCTGTTCTTTATCCCTCATGGGAAAATATAGCAATATGATTATAAGTCTATAATAGATTTCCCTAGTAGAGCCCACTTTACAGTATGAATTCAGCAGCTACAGCGGCCTCCTAGGCAGACGGGAATTATGGAAATCAGAGACTAGACATGAAGAGCTGGGCTGGCAGGATGTCTCAGCTTTCAGAGATCAGGTTTCTTCAGGCACAGTTGTTCTCTTCAGAAATCCTCTAGTCTCCCCTCTGTCTTCTGAAGCCTTTGCCACACACCTGTTGAATCTATGTGTTTCTCTTTCATTCACAGAGTCATAAATTATTAGAGTTTCTTTTTTAATTTCACATATTTGAAGCACCTCTATCACCTTTTCCTAGAGCTCCAAGTTACATGAGAGATGGGTCAATACCTGTTGTTTCTTGTGTTGTTGATTTTAGCCATTCTGACAGGTGTGAAGTGATATCTGATTATGGTTTTGATTTATATTTCCCTGATAATCAGTGAGGTTGAGCATCTTTTCATGTGTCTGTTGGCCATCTGGATATCTTCTTTGGGAAAAAGTCTATTCATGTCTTCTGCACAATTCTTTTTTTATATAAACTTATTTTTTATTGGTGTTCAATTTGCCAACATATAGAATAACACCCACTGCTCATCCCATCAAGTGCCCCCCTCAGCGCCATCAATTCTTAATTGGATTATTCATTTTTTTGGGTGTTTAGTGTAATAAGTTATTTATATATTTTGGATATTAACCTCTATCAGATATGTCATTTGTAAATGTCTTCTCATTCTGTGGGTCGCTTCCTAGCTTTATTGTTTCCTTCACTGTGCAGAAGCTTTGTATTTTGATGAACTCCCAATAGTTTATTTTTGCTTTTGTTTCCTTTGCCTCAGAAGATATATCTAGTGAGAAATAGCTACGGTTGATGTCAAGGATATTACTTCCTGTGTTCTTCTCAAGGATTTTAATGGGTTCATGTTTTGCCTTGTATGGTGCAAGCAAGTGGCCCAGATTCTTTCTTTCGCATATTGTTGTGCAGTTTTTGAGAATGTTGAAAAAGGGGTACCCTCTTGCTCTGTTGGTGAGAATACAAAATGGTGCAGCTACTCTAGAGAACAGTATGAAGGTTCCTCAGAAAGTTAAGAAAAAAAAAAACTCTGCTATGATTCAGAAATTGCGCTATTAGGTATTTACCCAAAGGACACAAAAATACTGATTTGAAGAGGTACACGCACTCCAATGTTTATAGCAACATTATCAACAATAGCCAAATGATGGAAAGGGCCCAAATATCCCTCAACTAGTGGATGGATAAAGAAGATGCATAAAACAATGAAATATTACTCATCCATAAAAAGGAATGAAACCTTGCCATTTGCAGTGATATGGCTGGAGCTAGAGAGCATTATACTAAGAGAAATAAGTCAGACAGATAAAGATAAATACTGTATGATTTCACTCATATGTGGAGTTTAGGAAACAAAAAAAAATGAACAATGGAAAAAGGAGAGAGAGAGAGGAGAGAGAGAGAGAGAGAGAGAGAGAGAGAAGTATGCCAAGAAATGGACTCAAGTACAAAGAATAAATTGATGGTTTTCAGAAGTATAGAATTATGGTGGGTAGTAAGATGAGTGAAATAGGTGATGAGAATTAAGGAGTGCACTTGTGATATGAAAGAAGTGAATCACTCTATTGTACATCAGAAATTAATACTACATTGCACATTAACTAACTGAAATTTAAATAAAAACTTGAAAAAATAATACTTGGGAGTTTAAGTAAAAATAAAATCCCGTCTCTGGTTTGAACACTATTGTCCACCTACAGTATCTTATCTACACTTCATAGACAAAATATGCTTTAAGGAAAAAAATCCTGAGATAGAGAATGAGGATGGGTGGTGGGCATCTGGGTGTCTCAGTCAGTTAAGTGTCTGTTTTTGGCTCAGATCATGATCCCAGGGTCCTGCGATGGAGCTCAGAGTCTGGCTCCTTGCTCAGTGGGGAGCTTGTTTTTCCCTCTCCTCCTTGCTCCTGCTCTAACTCCATCTCTCTCTCTCTCTCTCTCTCTCTCTCCCTCTCTCTCTCTCTCTCCCCCCCTCTCTCTCTCTCCCTCTCAAATAAATAAATAAATAAATAAAATCTTTTAAAAAGGGAATGAAGGTAGATGGAATGGCAGCTCCTATTTGTGATTAGAAAAGCTCCCAAACATATGTACTATCCACACAGCCTTCTGGAAAATCCCTTACCACACACAGACATTTTTTTCCCCTTGCAACGTCTCATTTAAATATCCATCAATCAGAATTTAGTTTTTCAACTCTCTATATTTTTAGTGTGGATCCTCACACAGTTATCAAAAACAATGTTTGACAAGTACATGTGTACAGAAGACCACTAATCTTAGTGTAGTACCCAACCAGCCCTACTTGTTTTCTCTACAAGGTGATGAGAACAGGAACTGAAGGAATGAATTTAGGGAAGAGAGGAAGACAAGGTGGCACACTTTCTATATTTCTGTTCTTCAAGTGAGAATACAAACAGAAAGCACAGAAGTAATATAAAACCTTTATTCAGGGTCTGGAACAAAACTTTGCCAGCACAGAAGGCTACCAGTTATCTCCTCATCTTTCCAACTGCCTGCCACTGGCTCTGTTCTCAGAAAATGAATCTACAGTATTTTAAGTCTATATAATGTGTCTATAAATGAATCCAGTTGAAAGCTCCAAACACTCAGAAACCAAATCACAAATATGCCATTCCCGATCACCTCACAGATGAGGTTTCTGGGTACCCAAGATCCAGAATGAGAAATGCACAAAGCTTGGGCATGGCAATGGCCATGAAAAAAGGTATACCAGTGAGGGTCCTATTCTTTCTCATTCAGTACTTAGGAAATGTGTAAGCTGCACCAAACTTTTAACTTAAACACCCTTTACTTTTTAATTTATGTCTTTAATTATTTTTAATGAATTTTTTTAATACAATATTTGTTTTTTTTTAATTTTTTATTTACTTATGATAGTCAGAGAGAGAGAGAGAGAGAGAGAGAGAGAGAGAGAGAGAGAGAGGCAGAGGGAGAAGCAGGCTCCATGCACCGGGAGCCCGACGTGGGATTCGATCCCGGGTCTCCAGGATCGCGCCCTGGGCCAAAGGCAGGCGCTAAACCGCTGCGCCACCCAGGGATCCCTATGTCTTTAATTATTATTAGAGATTTGATTGTTATATTCTGATAAACCCCTTGATATGGGGACTTATTTACCACTGTGGAGCCTAATCTATCCTCAGTAATAAAATGGTTTAAGAGTTCAGGGGAGCTTGGGGACCTGAAAGGAGACAAAATTCAATGAGAGTATATAAAATAGTACATCATTTACATTGAATGAGAGAGATGAATGTCAGGTAGAAAGAGAATGGCAAAAACCAAAAACAATCCACAAAGAAGTAGACAGAAATAAACGAGCTTTTCTCCATCTTACTAAACATCCTCCATGTATTTTATGAGCACAGACACAGTCACCATGGAGACCAGATGGGGGCAATATCTAGCCTTATACTGAAAACGGAGAGCAGGAAGATGCTTTGTCCCTATTAAGTAAGGCTACATCTTGATGAAAGCTTAGGGAGCTATGCTTTTTTTGTTTATGTCTTCCTTAAGGTTTGATTCATCCATAGCCTACCTCAATGAATGATACAGAAACATTTGGTGAACTTGGGGAAACATAAATTGCTGGGTCCCACATCCAGAGTTTCCAATTCAGCAGGTCTGGGGTGGGTTCCAATAACCTGTTTCAGTTGCAGGCTTAGCCTTGCAATAGCCTTGGCCAAATACTATTCTTTTTTTTATTTTTTTATTATTTTTATTTTTAATAAATTATTTTTAATTGGTGTTCAATTTACCAACATACAGAATAACACCCAGTACTCATCCCGTCAAGTGTCCCCCTCAGTGCCTGTCACCCACTCACCCCCACCCTCATCCCCTTCCATCACCCCTAGTTCGTTTCTCAGAGTTAGGAGTCTTTATGATCTGTCTCCTTTTCTGATATTTCCCACACATTTCTTCTCCCTTCCCTTATATTCCCTTTCACTATTATTTATATTCCCCAAATGAATGAGAACATACACTGTCTGTCCTTCTCAGATTGACTTACTTCACTCAGCATAATACCCTCCAGTTACATCCACGTTGAAACAAATGGTGGGTATTTGTCATTTCTAATGGCTGAGTAATACTCCATTGTATGCATAAACCACATCTTCTTTATCCATTCATCTTTCGATGGACACCGAGGCTCCTTCCACAGTTTGCCTATTGTGGACATTGCTGCTAGAAACATCGGGGTGCAGGTGTCCCGGCATTTCATTGCATCTGAATCTTTGGGGTAAATCCCCAGCAGTGCAATTGCTGGGTCGTAGGGAAGGTCTATTTTTAACTCTTTGAGGAACCTCCACACACTTTTCCAGAGTGGCTGCACCAGTTCACATTCCCACCAACAGTGTAAGAGGGTTCCCTTTTCTGCACATCCTCTCCAACATTTGTGGTTTCCTGCCTTGTTAATTTTCCCCATTCTCCCTGGTGTGAGGTGGTATCTCATTGTGGTTTTGATTTGTATTTCCCTGATGGCAAGTGATGCAGAGCATTTTCTCATGTGCATGTTGGCCATGTCTATGTCTTCCTCTGTGAGATTTCTCTTCATGTCTTTTGCCCATTTCATGATTGGATTGTTTGTTTCTTTGCTGTTGAGTTTAATAAGTTCTTTATAGATTTTGGAAACTAGCCCTTTATCTGATATGTCATTTGCAAAAATCTTCTCCCATTCTGTAGGTTGTCTTTTAGTTTTGTTGACTGTATCCTTTGCTGTGCAAAAGCTTCTTATCTTGATGAAGTCCCAATAGTTCATTTTTGCTTTTGTTTCTTTTGCTTTCGTGGATGTATCTTGCAAGAAGTTACTGTGGCCAAGTTCAAAAAGGGTGTTGCCTGTGTTCTCTTCTAGGATTTTGATGGAATCTTGTCTCACATTTAGATCTTTCATCCATTTTGAGTTTATCTTTGTGTATGGTGCAAGAGAGTGGTCTACTTTCATTCTTCTGCATGTGGATGTCCAATTTTCCCAGCACCATCTATTGAAGAGACTGTCTTTCTTCCAGTGGATAGTCTTTCCTCCTTTATTGAATATGACCACAGTGAATATTTGAATGTAAATATTCACATTCACATATGTGAATATGACCACAATATGAATATGGTCTTGATGACCACAGCTTTGTAGTACACCCTGAAATAAATCTGGCATTCTGATGCCCCCAGCTATGGTTTTCTTTTGTAAAATTCCCCTGGCTATTCAGGGTCTTTTCTGATTCCACACAAATCTTAAAATAATTTGTTCTAACTCTCTGAAGAAAGTCCATGGTATTTTGATAGGGATTGCATTAAACGTGTAAATTGCCCTGGGTAACATTGACATTTTCACAATATTAATTCTGCCAATCCATGAGCATGGACTATTTTTCCATCTCTTTGTGTCTTCCTCAATTTCTTTCAGAAGTGTTCTATAGTTTTTAGGGTATAGATCCTTTACCTCTTTGGCTAGGTTTATTCCTAGGTATATTATGCTTTTGGGTGCAATTGTAAATGGGTCTCTCCACAGTGACCTCGCAGGCCAGAAAGGGCTGGCAGGATATATTCAGGGTCCTAAATGAGAAGAACATGCAACCAAGAATACTCTATCCAGCAAGGCTCTCATTCAAAATGGAAGGAGAGATAAGGAGCTTCCAAGACAGGCAGGAACTGAAAGAATATGTGACCTCCAAACCAGCTCTGCAAGAAATTTTAAGGGGGACTCTTAAAATTCCCCTTTAAGAAGAAGTTCAGTGGAACAATCCACAAAAACAAGGACTGAATAGATATCATGATGACACTAAACTCATATCTGTCAATAGTAACTCTGAACGTGAATGGGCTTAATGACCCCATCAAAAGGCGCAGGGTTTCAGACTGGATAAAAAAGCAGGACCCATCTATTTGCTGTCTACAAGAGACTCATTTTAGACAGAAGGACACCCACAACCTGAAAATAAAAGGTTGGAGAACCATTCACCATTCAAATGGTTCTCAAAAGAAAGCAGGGGTAGCCATCCTTATATCAGATAAACTAAAATTTACCCCGAAGACTACAGTGAGAGATGAAGAGGGACACTATCTCCTATTCCTTTTTTTATACTTTAGTTTCTAATTAGCTCTTCAGTGTTCAAATTGTGCATGACATCCCTATTAGACCTCCAAAATGCCTCCTTGGAGTGTAGTCACAATGGGAGAGGTTGGAGTTAGAGGAAGGGATGATAGATGATGGAACCGTGCTGAAATATGGTCAAGGAATGAATTCATACAAAAAGGTAAAATAGCACAGTGTGATATTGGGGGCTGTATTTAAAAGGGGAGGAGGAGGGTACCTGGGTGGTTCAGTTGGTTAAGCATCTGCCTTTGGCTGGGGTCATGATCCTGGAGTTCCAGAATCAAGCCCTGCATTGGGTTTTCTATTCAGCAGGTAGTCTGGTTTTCCATCTGCCCCTCACCCCACTCGTGCTTTCTCTCTCTCTCTCAAATAAATAAATAAATAAATATCTTAAAGAATAAAACAGAAGGTTGTCTGAGCAGTATGTCAATACAAGGGGTTAGGACCGAAATGTTTTGCTGTACTATCATAAAAAAAAAGAAATGTTTTGCTGTGAACCAAGCTCCAAACAGCATTGCAAGTTACCTGTAGAATGATAGAGGAAGGACTAATGCCCAATTACTCCTTATTTTCCTAATCCATTTATTGCCAGTGTATAGCAATATTGGCCTGGACAACACAATTCTCAGAAGATAGCCATTTCAAACATGCACACATGCATTAGATCAACATTTGAAGCCAGATCTCAAGGTCACATTCCCACCCTGTAGCAAAGAAAGATTCTGGGGATTAGAAGCCTGGATGAAGGAATGTAGAAGATGGGGCACACAGCTCATATTTCTGCATCTGGGATTGTTAGTTCTCTCTACTCAGACTTTATGAAGGCCCTTTCCACCCTGGACAGTCTCCTGTGAAACTCCTGGCTCAGGTTCACCCAAAATATTAAATAGGAACCATTCAAATAACTCCAGGGTTTTGTTTCCCTTTACATTTATAATGTGGACCCCATAGCTCATTCTAAAACATAATATCTTGAATTAGATGTAGCCAGAGGTGTTGCAAACCATTTAATGCTAAGCAAGAATACTACTGAAGTGACATATCATTATGTGGCAGATCCCAGTCCAGAAAACACAGAAAAATATGCTGCAGGAAGATACAAGCAAAGCACTTCTGTGGATGGAAATCAGGGAAAAAGAAATGTATCAATAAATTCCCAGAATCATATAACCTACTCAATTTAAATAATTAAGAAATAGAAAATCTAGCAGTGCCTGGGTGGCTCAGTCAGCTAAGTTTCAGTGCAGGTCATGATCTCCTGGTTGAGGGATCAAACCCCACATCAGGTTACACACTCAGCATGGAGCCTGCTTCTGATTCTCTCTCTCCCTCTCCCATTGTTCCTCTTGCCACTCTCTCATAATCTCTTTCTCTCTCTCTTGAATAAGTACATAAAATCTTAAAAAATGAAATTGAAAATCTAAACAAACCAATAATAAGGAAGAAAATTGAAAACATATGAGTAACTAATGCCAACAAGTTAGGCAATCTGGAAGAATTGGATGCATTCATGGAAACTAATAACTACCAACACTGAAACAGGGAGAAATAGAAAACTTGGGCAGACCCATAACCAGCCAGGAAATTGAAGCACTCATCAAAAATCTCCCAACAAACAAGGAGTCCAGGGTCAGATGGCTTCCCAGGAGGAGTTCTACCAAACATTTAAAGAAGAACTAATACCTATTCTTCTAAAGCTACTTCAAAAAAATAGAAATGGAAGGAAAACTTTCAAACTCATTCTATGAGGCCAGCATTACCTTGATCTCAGAACAAAAGATCCCATCAAAAAGAGTTACAGACTAGTATCCCTGATGAATAAGGATGCCAAAACTCTCACCAAGATACTAGTGAATAGGGTACAATTGTGTATTAAAAGGATTATTCACCACACCCAAGTAGGAGTTATTCCTAAGCTGCAATGGTGGTTCAACATCCACAAATCAATCAATGTGATACACATTAATAAAAGAAAGAACAAGAAGCATATGATCCTTTCTTTTTTTATAATAAATTTATTTTTTATTGGTGTTCAATTTGCCAACATACAGAATAACACCCAGTGCTCATCCCATCAAGTGCCCCCCTCAGTTCCCGTCACCCAGTCACCCTCACCCCCCGCCCTCCTCCCCTTCCACCACCCCTAGTTCGTTTCCCAGAGTTGGGAGTCTTTATGCTCTGTCTCCCTTTCTGATATTTCCCACACATTTCTTCTCCCTTCCCTTATATTCCCTTTCACTATTATTTATATTCCCCAAACCATTTGCTTCAACGTGGATGGAACTGGAGGGTATTATGCTGAGTGAAATAAGTCAATCGGAGAAGCATATGATCCTTTCAACTGATGCAGAAAAAAAGTATTTGATAAAATAAAAACATTCCTTCTTTATTAAAACTCTCTGCAGTGTACAGATAGAGGGAATGAACATATCTCACTATCATAAAAGCTATCTACCAATAGCCCACAGCGAGTATCATTCTCAATAAAAAACAGAGCTTTTCGCTTAAGGTCAGGAACACGACACGGATGTCCATTCTCACTACTGTTGTTAAACATAGTACTAGAAGTCCTAGCCTCAACAATCAGGCAACAAAAAGAAATAAAAGGCATTCAAATTGGCAAAGAAGAAGTCAAACTCTCCCTCTTTGCAGATGACATGATACTCTATGTGGAAAACCCTAGAGAGTCCACACCAAAATCACTAGAATTCATAGAACAATTCAGCAACGTGACAGGATATAAAATCTATATACAGAAATCAGTTGCATTTCTACACTAACCGTGAGACCAAAGAAAGAGAAATTAAGGAATTGACCCCATTTACAATTGCACCCAAAACCAGAAGATACCTAGGAATAAACCTAACCAAAGAGGTAAAGGATCTGTACTCTAAAAACTACAGAACATTTATGAAAGAAATTGAGGAAGACACAAAGCATTGGAAAAACATTCCCTGCTCATGGATTGGAAGACTAAATATTGTTAAAATGGCTATGCTACCTAAGGCAATCTACACATTCAGTGCAATCCCTTTCAATATATCATCAACAGGGACACCTGGGTGGCTCAGCATTGAGTGTCTGCCTTCAGCTCAGGACATGATCCCATAGTTCCAGGATCAAGTCTGGCATTGGGCTCCTGCATGGAGTCTGCTTCTCCTCCCTCTGCCTATGTCTCTGTGTCTCTCATGAATAAATAAATAAAATCTGAAAACAAAAAACCCCCACAAAATACCATCAACATTTTTCACAGAGTTGGAACAAATAATCATAAGATTTGGATAGAACCAGAAAAGGCCCTGAATAGCCAGAGGAATGTTGACAAAACCGAAGCTGGGGCATCACAGTGCCTGACTTCAAGCTACATTACAAGGTTATAATCATCAAGATAGTAAATACTGGCACAAAAACAGACACGTAGATAAAGAACCCAATGATGGACCCTCAACACTATGGCCAAATAATCTTTCACAAAGCAGGAAAGAATACCCAATAGCAAAAAGCCAGTCATTTCAATAAATGAGGTCCGGGAAATTAGACAGCCACATGTAGAAGAATAAAAATGGACCATTTTCTTACACCACACAAAAAGATAAACTCAAAATGAATGAAAGACCTAAATTTCAGACAGGAATACATCAAAATCCTAGAGGATAACACAGGCAGCAAAGTCTGTGACCTCAGCTCCAGCAACTTCTTGCTAGACACATCTCCAAAACCAAGGGAAACAAAAGCAAAAATGAACTCTTGGATTTAATCAAGATAAAAAGCTTCTGCACAGCAAAGGAAACAGTGAACAAAACTAAAAGGCAACCTATGTGACAATGGGAGAAGATATTTGCAAATGACATATCAGATAAAGGGCTAGTATCCAAGACCTATAAAGAGATTACTAAACTCAACACCCAAAATACCAATAATCCACTCAAAAAATGAAGAGTAGACATGAACGGAGATTTCTTCAAAGAAGATATAGAAATGGCCAAAAGACACATGAAAGAATGCTCCACAGCAATTGGCATCAGGGAAATACAAATAAAAACTACAGTGAGGATAGGAGGGGCATCTTGGTAGAAGAGTAGTGTCCCCAAGTCACCTGTCCCCACCAAATTAACTAAATAACTTTCAAATCATCCTGAAAACCTACGAATTCGGCCTGAGATTTAAAGAGAGAACAGCTGGAATGCCACAGTGAGAAGAGTTCGCGCTTCTATCAAGTACAACTTATTTTGGCCACTCTGCACTGACCAAAATGACTAGAAGGAAAAACTCTCCTCAAAAGAAAGAATCAGAAACAATCCTCTCTCCCACAGAGTTACAAATCTGGATTACAATTCAGTGTCAGAAAGCCAAATCAGAAGCACTATTATAAAGCTACTGGTGGCTCTAGAAAAAAGCATAAAGGACTCAAGAGACTTCATGACTGCAGAATTTAGATCTAATCAGGCAGAAATTAAAAATCAATTGAATGAGATGCAATCCAAACTAGAGGTCCTAACGATGAGGGTTAATGAGGTAGAAGAACGAGTGAGTGACATAGAAGACAAGTTGATGGCAAGGAGGGAAACTGAGGAAAAAAGAGAAAAACAATTAAAGGATCATGAGGATAGGTTAAGGGAAATAAATGACACCCTCAGAAGGAAAATCTATGTTTAATTGGGGCTCCCGAGGGCGCCGGAAGGGACAGAGGTCCAGGATATGTATTTGAAAAAATCATAGCTGAAAACTTTCCTAATCTGGGAAGGGAAACAGGCATTCAGATCCAGGAAATAGAGAGTTCCCCACCCCTAAGTTCAATAAAAACTGCTAAACACCTCGAAATTTAATAGTGAAGCTTGCAAACTCCAAAGATAAAGAGAAGATCCATAAAGCAGCAAGAGAAAAGAAATCTCTTTTATGGGGAAAAATATTAAATTAATAGCAGACCTCTGCACAGAGACCTGGAAGACGGGAAACGGCTGGCAGGATATATATACAGGGTCCTAATTGAGAAGAACATGCAGCCAAGAGTAATTTATCCAGCAAGGCTTTCATTCAGAATAGAAGGAGAGATAAAGAGCTTCCAAGATAGGCAGGAACTGAAAGAATATGTGACCACCAAATCAGTTCTCCAAGAAATATTAAGGAGGGCTCTGTAAAAGAAAAAGGAGGTCTAAGGGAACAATCCACAAAAACAAGGACTAAATAGATATCATGGTGACACTAAATTCATATCTTTCAATAGTAACTCTGAATGTGAATGGGCTTAATGACCCCATCAAAAGGTGCAGGGTGTCAGACTGGATAAAAAAGCAGGACCCATCTATTTGTTGTCTACAAGAGACTCATTTTAGACAGAAGGACACCTACAGCCTGAAAATAAAAGGTTTGAGAACCATGTACCATTCAAATGGTTCTCATAAGAAAGCAGGTGTAGCCATCCTTATATCAGATAAACTAAAGTTTATCCCAAAGACTGTAGTGAGAGATGAAGAGGGACACTATATCATACTTAAAGGATTTATCCAATAAGAGGACTTAACAATCATCAATATTTATGCCCTGAATGCAGGAGCTGCCAAATATGTGAATCAATTAATAACCAAAGTTAAGGAATACTTAGATAATAATATACTATTACTTGGCGACTTGAATGAAGACCTTTCTACAATCGACAGGTCTTCTAAGCACAATATCTCCAGAGAAACAAGAGCTTTAAATAATACACTGAACCAGATGGATTTCACAGATATTTACAGAACTTTACAGCCAAACACAACTGAATACACATTCTTCTCAAGTGCACATGGAACTTTCTCCAGAATAGAGCACATACTGGGTCACAAATCAGGTCTTAACTGATACCAAAAGATTAGGATCGTACCCTGCATATTTTCAGACCATAATGCCTTGAAATTAGAACTAAAACACAAGAAGAAGTTTGGAAGGATTTAAAACATGTGGAGGTTAAGGACCATCCTGCTAAAAGATGAAAGTGTCAACCAGGAAATTAGAGAAGAATTAAAAAGATTCATGGAAACTAATGAGAATGAAGATACAACTGTTCAAAATCTTTGGGATGCAGCAAAAGCAGTCCTGAGGGGGAAATACATTGCAATACAAGCTTCCATCCAAAAACTGGAAAGAACTCAAATACAAAAGCTAACCTTACACCTAAAGGAGATGGAGAAAAAAAAATAGCAGATAGATCCTACACCCAACAGAAGAAGAGAGTTAATAAAGATTTGAACAGAACTCTATGAAATAGAGACCAGAAGAACAGTGGAAGAGATTAACAAAACCAGGAGTTGGTTCTTTGAAAGAATTAATAAAATAGATAACTAAAAAATAAGATAGATAAACCATTAACCAGTCTTATTAAAAAGAAGAGAGAAAAGACTCAAATTAATAAAATCATGAATGAGAAAGGAGAGATCACCACCAACACCAAAGAAATACAAACGATTTTAAAAACATATTATGAGCAGGTATACGCCAGTAAATTAGGCAACCAGAAAGATACCTCAAGAAGAAAAGGACGCATTTCTGGAAAACCACAAACTACCAAAACTGGAACAGGAAGGAATAGAAAATCTGAACAGGACAATAACTAGGGAGGAAATTGAAGCAGTCATCAAAAACCTCCCAAGACACAAAAGTCCAGGGCCAGATGGCTTCCCAAGGGAGTTCTATTAAACGTTTAAAGAAGAAACTGTACCTATTCTACTAAAGCTGTTCAGAAAGATAGAAAGAGATGAAATACTTCTAAACACATTGTATGAGGCCAGTATCACCTTAATTCCAAAAGCAGACAAAGACCCCACCAAAACGGAGAATTATAGACCAATATCCCTGATGAACCTGGATGCAAAAATTCTCAACAAGATACTAGCCAATAGGATCCAACAATACATTAAGAAGATTATTCACCATGACCAAGTGAGATTTATCCCTGGAATGCAAGACTGGTTCAACACTCGTAAAGCAATCAATGTGATTGATCATATCAGCAAGAGAAACAACAAGAACCATAAGACCCTCTCAACAGATGCAGAGAAAGCATTTGACAAAATACAGCATCCATTCCTGATCAAAATTCTTCAGAGTGTAGGAATAGAGGGAACATTCCTCAACATCTTAAAAGCCATCTACGAAAAGCCCACAGCAAATATCATTCTCAATGGGGAAACACTGGGAGCCTTTCCTCTAAGATCAGGAACATGACAGGGATGTCTGCTCTCACCACTGCCTGTCAACATAGTACTAGAAGTCCTAGCCTCAGCAATCAGGCAACAAAAAGAAATAAAAGGCATTCAAATCGGCAAAGAAGAAGTCAAACTCTCCCTCTTTGCTGATGACATGATACTCTATATAGAAAACCCAAAAGACTCCACCCCAAGATTGCTAGAACTCATACAGCAATTTGGCAGTGTGGCAGGATACAAAATCAATGCCCAGAAGTCAGTGGCATTTCTATACTCTAACAATGAGACTGAAGAAAGAGAAATTAAGGAGTCAATCCCATTTACAATTGCACCCAAAAGCATAAGATACCTAGGAATAAACCTAACCAAAGAGGTAAAGGATCTATCCCCTAAACACTATAGAACACTTCTGAAGGAAATTGAGGAAGACACAAAGAGATGGAAAAATATTCCATGCTCATGGATTGGAAGAATTAATATTGCAAAAATGTCAGTGTTACCCAGGCCAATTTACACGTTTAATGCAATCCCTATCAAAATACCATGCACTTTCTTCAGAGAGTTGGAACCAATTATCTTAAGATTTCTGTGGGCTCAGAAAAGACCCCGAATAGCCAGGGAAATTTTACAAAAGAAAAACCATAGCTGGGGGCATCAGAATGCCAGATTTATTTCAGGGTATACTACAAAGCTGTGGTCATCAAGACAGTGTGGTACTGGCACAAAAACAGATACATAGATCAGTAGAACAGAATACAGAATCCAGAACAGGACCCTCAACTTTATGGTCAACTAATATTCGATAAAAGAGGAAAGACTGTCCACTGGAAAAAAGACAGTCTCTTCAATAAATGGTGCTGGGAAAATTGGACATCCACATCCACGTGGACATCCACGAAGAATGAAACTAGACCACTGCCTTTCACCATACACAAAGATAAACTCAAAATGGATGAAAGATCTTAATCTGAGACAAGAATCCATCAAAATTCTAGAGGAGAACACAGGCAACACCCTTTTTGAACTTGGCCACAGCAACTCCTTGCAAGATACATCCACGAAGGCAAGAGAAAGAAAGGCAAAAATGAACTATTGGGACTTCATCAAGATAAGAAGCTTTTGCACAGCAAAAGAAACAGTCAACAAAACTAAAAGACAACCTACAGAATGGGAGAAGATATTTGCAAATGACCTATCAGATAAAAGGCTAGTATCCAAGATCTATAAAGAACTTATTAAACTCAACAGCAAAGAAACAAATGGGCAAAAGACATGAAGAGAAATCTCACAGAGGAAGACATAGACATGGCCAACAAGCACATGAGAAAATGCTCTGCATCACTTGCCATCAGGGAAATACAAATCGAAACCACAATGAGATACCACCTCACACCAGTGAGAATGGGGAAAATTAACAAGGCAGGAAACCACAAATGTTGGAGAGGATGTGGAGAATGGGGAACCCTCTTGCACTGTTGGTGGGAATGTGAACTGGTACAACCACTCTGGAAAAGTGTGTGGAGGTTCCTCAAAGAGTTAAAAATACATTAACCCAGCAATTGCACTGCTCGGGATTTACCCCTAGGATACAGATGCAGTGAAACACCCGGACACCTGCACCCCGATGTTTATAGCAGCAATGTCCAGAATAGCCAAACTGTGGACGGAGCCTGTGTCCATCTAAAGATGAATGGATAAAGAAGATGTGGTATATGTATATAATGGGATATTACTCAGCCATTAGAAACGACAGATACCCACCATTTGCTTCGATGTGGTTGGAACTGGAGGGTATTATGCTGAGTGAAATAAGTCAATTGGAGTAGGAGAAACATTATATGTTCTCATTCATTTGGGGAATATAAAAAATAGTGAAAGGGAATAAAGGGGAAAGGAGGATAAATGAGTGGGAAATATCAGGGATGGAGACAGAATATGAGAGACTCCTAACTCTGGGAAAGGAACAAGGGGTGGTGGAAAGGGAGGTGGGCAGGGGTGGGGGTGACTGGGTGACTGAGGGGGGTACTTGATGGAATGAGCTATGGGTGTTATTATATCGTTGGCAAATTGAACTCCAATTAAAAATATGTAATACATTTGTAAAATAAAATAAATTTAAAAAATTAAGATAAAAATAATTGTAATAAAGTAAGAAGATATTAAGTGAAATTAAAAAATAAATTAAAATAACCAATGGAGAAGAAAAGTGGAGCGGAAGCTAGAAATTGAAAAAAAAGAAAACAAAAACAAAAACAAAACTACAGTGAGATACCGCCTCACAATCTTTGGAATGGCTAAATTTAACAGGACAGGAAACAACAAATGTTGGTGAGGATGTGGAGAAAGGGAAACCCTCTTATATTGTCGTTGGGAATGAAAACTGTTATAGACACTCTGAAAAAACAATATGGAGTTTCCTCAAGAACCTGAAAATAGAGCTACCCTGAACCAGCATTTGGACTATTTACCCCAAGGATACAAATGTAGTGATCCAAAGGGTTTCCTAAACTCTAATTGTCATGGCAGCAATGCCCACAATAGACAAATTCATGGAAAGAGTTGAGATGTCCACTGAAAGATGAATGCATAAAGAAGAAAATATATAAAATATATATAATGGAATATTCCTCAGGCACCAGAAAGGATCAATACTTACCATTTTACATTGATGTGGATGAAACAGGAGGGTACTATGCTGAGCAAAATAACTCAGTCAGAGAAAGACAATTACCACACGGTTTCACTCATGTGCATATGCAGAATATAAAACATAGTGCAGAGGACCATAAGGGAAGGGAGGGAAAACTGAATGGGAAATAATTAGAGACGGAGACAAATCATGAGAGACTCTTAATTCTGGGAAACAAACTGCATGTCACTGAAGGGGAGGGTGGGTGGCAGATATGGTAACTGGATGATGGGCATTAAGGAAGGCATGGGATGTGATGAACACTGGTATTATACACAACTGATGAATTATTGAAAACTACATTTAAAACCAATGATGTACTATATGTTGGCTAATTGAATTTAAGGAAAAGAAAGAAAAAGAAGGGTGCTATCTACACAAAAAACATTTAATGTCCCAAATATAAGAAACTCTTACAATTCAATAGCAATAATATAACCCAAATAATGTAACTCAAACAATCCAATTAAAAATGGACAAAGACCTGAATAGACATTTTTCCAAAGAAGGTATACAAATGACCACCAGGTATATGAAAAAGTTCCTCAATGTCATTAATCTCCAGAGAAATGTGGAAAGTAACTACAGTGAAATATCACTGCATACCTGTTAGGATGGCTATTATAAAAAGACAAGCCATTATAGAAAACAGCAAACATTTTATGGTCTCATTCATTTGGGGAATATAAAACATAGTGAAAAGGAATAAAGGGGAAAGGAGAAAAAATGAGTGGGAAATATCAGAAAGGGAGACAGAACATGAGAGAATCCTAACTCTAGAATGAACTAGGGGTGGTGGAAGGGGAGGTGGGCAGGGGGTGGGGGTGACTGTGTGGCGGGCACTGAGGGGGACACTTGATGGGATGAGCACTGGGTGTTATTCTATATGTTGGCAAATTGAACACCAATAAAAATAAATTTATATATAAAAAAAGAAAACAGTAGAATGGTTCTTGTGAATATTGAAAATATAATTACTGTATGATTAAGCAATTCCACTCTTGGCTATATATATGAAGGAAGTGAAACTGGTATCTCAAAGAGATATCTTCACCCTCATGTTTATTGCAGCATTGTTCACAGTAGCAAAAACATGGAAACAACTTAAGTATCCATCAACAGATAAATGGAAAAAGGAAATGTGGCATATACACAATAGAATATTATTCAGCCATAAAAAGGAAGGAACTCTTACCATTTGCAACACCATGTATGCACTTTGAGGGCATTATGCTAAGTAAAATGATTCAGACAGAGAAAGACAAATACTGTATGCTCCCACTTATATGTGGAATCTTATAAAGCCAGACTCAGAAACAGAGCAGAATGATAATTGCCAGGGGCTGGGTAGTTTGAAGTAATGAGGGGATGTTGGTCAAAGAATACAAACATCCAGTTATAAGATAAATAAGTTCTGGAAATATAATGTAAAACATGGTGACTATAGTTATAACAATACTGTACTGTATACTGGAAATTTGCTAAGAGAGTTGATCTTAAATGTTCCTAACACACATACAAAAGTAATTGTGTGGTGATGGAAGTGTTAATAATTTCAAACTATACGTTAATATGCATAAAATCCCATTGCACATCTAACTAACACAATGTTATATGCCAATGATATCTAAGTAAAGCTGGGAAAATGCATCTTAAATGGAATATTGCTCATATATCTCAGATCTGGGCACAAGTTCCTAAATTTCAGCTTCCTCTAGAAGCTGGAAATACTAGGAAACTATCACTCATCTCAAAGCTCAATTCATTACAATTATTTAGCCATTGACTCTTAGGGTAGTACCCATATTTAGTACCTTCAGTCTTTAGAAATCTCAAAAAACAGTCCTTATATCTCAGAAGGGACTTCACTGAGGCCACCACTCTAGGGATGGACAAGCCAGCATGGGGCCATTTACAGGGATAGGTAGACAAAAGAATGGCAAAGAGGCTTTTCTTTCTTGCTCCTGCAACTCCTCCATGCATTCCTTTACCAGGAAAAGAACTATAGATAACAGGAAGATCCTACATGCTTTCATATGCTGTAGACTCCCAGAAAATTATTCCCCCTTCTGGTAACGTAGATAGCCTTCCAGAATGCCCTATGTGCCTTTTCTTACCCTCTTGGCCAATCTTTTGGGGTTGCTTGACACCCGCTTTATTCTTTATTCTTCAGCACTTTAAAATTAAGGCGTATTTTCAGAGGTCCTTCTCACCTTAAAGAAAACTGTACTGTTTTTTTTAAATTATTTTTTTAATTTAATTTTTTTTTCTGTTCTTGAGAAAGCCCCTCCTATGTACAGACTTATCTGCTCTATTCTCTCCAAAGGGTTTATTACCATGATATGTTCTTAGGGAACAAATCTGAGTCTATGAATTTCAAAATGTTTCCACCCAGGGGTCCCAGTTATAAATTTCTGAATGTATTCTTTCAGATGAGGCTGCAACACCACACAGCATGTCTTAAGTAGCATAACATGTTGCTTCCAACCCCCTGCCTTGAAATCATTTCCAAGATTTAGCAGCCTGGCTTGGGTAATGAGGCTGATAACGACTCTGTTCTCATAAACTCCCCAAAGATGCTTCGTCGCCCCCACCACAAGCTCACGACAGCCACCTAGTTAGTCACACGCCTTCGCACATACGCATTCAGTAGGCAGAGACCCAGCAGGTATGGGGACAAGGCATCAGCAAGCAAAGTGGTAAATCTGAGCAGAGTCACGTTTTACCCTATCACCATAGCAACAGAAAGTAGAAAACAGGCAATCAAGGATAATAAGCCCCGTGGGCGGGTGAACCTATGAGAGCAAGTTAAGCCCCCATCCTCCCTTTTCTCCTTTTTCTGCCCCCATCATCTCTCTTGAATATAAAGAAGCATCAAGGCTTAGTAAAGAGGGCTCTTCAGGGCTCCATGACAACTGCCCTCCCTTCATCCTGCCTTCCCCCACTAGCCTGGATACACCACCTTTCTGCAAAACGCCTCCATCTCAAACAATCTGGTGACAATATGGCCACTTCACAACACCCAATCTCTGAGCCTGACCAGAAAGGACTTCTGAGGGTCAGTGACCTGGACAGTGAGGAATGCAGCAGAGATACAGCAGAGGCTAGACAGCTAAACACAGAACAATGATGTTCTTTCTTCCCTTCTTTTCCCCAATTATTTATTTTGAAAAATTTCAAACCCACAGGAAAGTTGAAAGGAGAGTAAACCATTGTATTGTCTGCATCTAAAGTCACCAGTTGTTAAACAATTTGCCATGTTAAAATTCTGTCTATACACTATCTATTTATTTATGTATCAATGTGTCTATTTATCATAGTTGTTTACCACATAACTATTATATTATCACAGCTAAGAAAATTAAGTTCAATTCAACAATATTTAATATGTAGTCCATGTTTATATTTTCTCAATTTGTTTTCAAAATATCTTTTCAAAAAAGCTTTTCAAAAAAGCTATAAATCTTCTGTATATAGCTATAAAGCTATAAGCTTCTGTCTCCCTTTATGATATTACCCACTCATTTTTCTCCTTTCCCCTTTATTCCCTTTCACTATTTTTTATCATCACATCACCACATCACCTAAGAGATACATGATATTGTGACCTAGTAATGGTGATGTTAACCTTGATAACTTGGTTAAGACAGTGTCTTCCAGGCGCATCCCTGGGTGGCTCAGCGGTTTGGCGCTTGCCTTTGGCCCGGGGTGTGGTCCTGGAGTCCCCGGATCGAGTCTGGTGTCGGGCTCCCAGCATGCAGCTGGCTTCTCCCTCTGCCTCTCTCTCTCTCTTGCTCTTTATGTCTATCATGAATAAATGAATAAAATCTTTAAAAAAAGATGGTGTCTTCCAGTTTACTTCACTGGAGAGTTACTATTTTTCACTTTCTATACTTGTTAGAAGCAATTAGTAGGCCTATACTCAGGGGAAGAGAATTGAGCTCTGCAGTAGGGATTATCTACATTTATACTTTGGAATTCTTCTCTAAAGATGACTTATTCTTTCCCTACTATTTATTTGTGTGTCATTATTTTAAAATATCATTATTGATTCATGGGTATTTATTTTATTCTTTTAATTACAACTCAAAACTACCCTTAATAATTGTTTCAGCTTTGTTTGGCCATTGAGACCTCTTTTGGTCTACTTCTATGTTGCTGTGATATGTCCTTTTTTATTTTTTCATTTTGTTACTTTCTGGCCTATAGGATGTTCAGGCTCACCCTGTACTTCTTCTGTTCCAGCTCTAAAATTTGCTTAAGCCTTGGTTCCTTTATTGGGCAATAGAAACTTCAAACTACCATCTAGGCATTGTATGTGCTGATTGCTACTAGAGTTTTGTCACGTCTAGGCCCTCTTGGTGAACGGAATCAGAAAATATAATGTATGCCTCCTCCATTTTATTCAATAAGTTCTGTAAAAATTCTAGTCTCACCAAACTCTTAGTTTTCCTTCATGAAACCCCATTCATCTACTTCATATCTTAAAGAAATTAACAAAGTTAAATTTCCTCTTCACATTTAATCAGAGGTAGTAACATTCTACCTCAAAAGGAGATCCTCATGATTGCATATAGATAAGCTAAGCAGTAAATGGAACTGGGCAGCTTTTGTGAGCCAAATGAGAGTGTTGTGAAAAAAGATCCAACATGGCTGACCCAAGAGAGTTGAATGATTATGCAAGTCCCTCAGCTTCTCCAGCCTTACACTCCAAAGCCCCCATATGTGCCATAAGCTATAAAAAGAATATGGATATAATGGAGACCCATTGCACAGTACATGGACAATAGTATGGAGGTTCCAGGAAACTATACTGGATTGTCATATTGCTCTTACCTCCTACTCCCAGAAGAGCTCTGTTATTACCTCCCCTATTATTATCGGGAACAAAATGTGAAAAATTGGGAAAGTGAATCTCAAATGTCTATAGACAGGAATATTTGGGCCTTTCTGTATGCATAGGATGCAATGTATTCTCACCATTTTATTCATTTTTTAATCCCTAAGGTTTGTGGGACTTGAATGACAAGAGGGGAGAATGCTGATATTTCCTGGGATTTATTAGGCAATACTATTTCCTTCACTCACTTGTTTTAATGTGCAAATCTAAGACTGTCAATGCACACCCCTGAAACCGTAGTTTTTTAACTGCTCCAAAGACCACATTTTGGAATATCAAATCACTTGTGATTTATACTTACATCTTGAATATGCAGAGCACTACCCACAGTCTTAGACGAAGGAGTTATATGATGAGAAAGAAGGTAAACAGAGCAAGACAGTTATTATGGATAGGCGTGTCAACCTCAACAAGCGTATGAACAATAGAAAAATTCCCCAGAAAACATGAGCTATGGGTATGCTTGGGGTGGGGGAGGGCCAACCGAGATAGGGAAGACAATAGACATACAATTTTATTCTCCCAGCTCCATAATTTGATCTATAAGAATGGCACAGGTTGAAATGAAGAGGCTAGAGGAACAGCAAAGAATCTGATAATGGAATGTGCTCTTACCTGGCAAAACTAATTTCTGCTGCCTGCTTTCCCCCACAGTGTGCCCACACCTGATTGGGCACTGCCACATCTCTTTCCTGAGTGGCCCAAAAAGCCTAGATTTTTGCTGGACACCACATTTCCCTAGACATCTTCTCAGACACAGTTGCCAACTGTGACTTGAATCCAACCACATTGGGCAACATGGCCTCTCCTCACTTTAGTCCAAACCAGGCTGGACCTAGGGTGAGGAGAGCAACTGGCAAGGGCATAGCTCATGTTTCTGAGATCAGGAAGACCATTCCTTAGGTGTTGTTCAGGCCATTTGGCCATGAGGCACCCCTCTGGCTCTCTGAACTCTTACCTCATCTCTGGCCAACTTTCACAGGATTTTCCATTCCTTGTCTTAAATAGATCATGGGCAGCTGTTCTTGTCATTTTATTCTCTATTTTGCTTAACCTCTTGCCAAGTCTCACTTTCATTATTACTTTAGACACTATCAGAAATGGCAGACTGTGCTGGGTAGGAACACAGACTCAGCTTTGTAATAATCTGGGCTCAAACTCTGATTCTGACTCTCATTAACTGTGTGATTCTGTGTAAATCATTTAACCTCTCTGTGCTATTATTTCAACTGTAAAGTGGGGGAAAAATGAAAGCACTGATACCATAGGGTTCTAATGATGTTTACATTAGTTAATATACAAAGTCCTAAGATGAGCACTATACACCTCAAAACTGTTATGGATAATGGAAGTATTAGGCACCTACTAAAAGCTGTCATTGCTCACAAGCCTTTCTGAAATCCCAGAACTGCCCAGGTATAGGACAGGAAGGAGGTATGATACTGTAGGTTAATTTTTTCAGGACCTAAAGAGACTAATCATGAAATACCAAAAAACAGAAAATGGCATCCAAAGAGAAAGAATGTTTCCCCAGGATGTGTTGTTTAAGCACAGATAAATAGTTTTAAGATCCTTCCTCTCCTGTAAGATCTCACAAATAATCACTTAAAACTACAGGAAACTCCATCCAATACTTAATTGTTGAGGCACGGTTAATGATTTTTTCACTGAACAACCCCAAAGTCAGTTCCAAATTCTAGGTCTCCCAAACACCTTTAGCTGCAGAAAGAATGACCAGAAAGAACTGGAGGTAGGCAGAGAGAGCTGGGCATAAATATATTTGAGAATGAAGCTGACAGGGAGTGCTTTCGACTTCCTATTAATGGTTACTTAATACATTTGCCTTCAAGACTTCCATATGGCAATAAGTACAACAACCAAGGTCACAGATTAAAGAATGCTTTGTTTGGATGCAAAGGTTTCTCACACTATGAAGATTATTAGTGTTACTGCTGTTGATGAAATAAATGAGCAAATGTTGTTCTGTCCATGGTAGGATCCATCAGGTCCCAGAGTATTGTCTACTGGTCTCCTCTTTACCCCATCCCCTACCCTGCTACTTATAGTTCTCTGACTCTTTATCTTTGTCTTCAACAACCAACCAGACAGACAAAAAGAGCCAGAAATACAGACATATTCTCAAATACATGTCTTGTATTGAAATGTTAAATATTTGGCCTCAATATTTTCAAAGGTACTATATACACATATATCTATATATATATAGATATATATAGATATATCTATATATATATATATGAATCACAGTAATTTTGAAATACACACACAAAAAATTTCACTGGAAAAATCTTATCAAATAAATTGTATTTGTTTATGTATTTATTTATGATTGTTTTGACTGTGTTACTAAATGTAGGTGTGGCAAAATAATGTTTTCTCAATTTTATTCCCTGTAGTAGAGAGTACAAATGTATCCAAATAAAGCAGGATGAACAAACAAAAAGAGATGATTTTCACATATTGTAATGAGCAAGTTAAGGATTTAACAATTAAACTGGATGTAATCAGAGAGAGAGAAAAACCATGAGAGACTCTTAGGTATAGGGAACAAACTAAGGGTTGCTGGAGGGGCAGTGGGTGGGAGGTAACTGGGTGATGGGCATTAAGAAAGACACATGATGTGATGGGCATTAGGTGTTATATGCAACTGATCAATTATTGAACTCTACATCTGAAACTAATGATGTATATGTTGGCTGATTTAATTTGAATGAAAAAATAAATCATGAACACTATTTGAGCCCTAAATATTTAATTTGTTTAGTCCTTTCTTGCTCTTTTCTCTATTTAATAATGGAAAATTTCAAATCAAAAGGTTAAAGAATTGTGTACTCACCACCTAGATTCCATAATTAATATTTTATTGTATTTGTTCTAATAAATATCTATCCACTTATCCATTCCTACATTTAATCCATCTTATTTTTATTCACTTTAAATTGCAGACATCAGAAAACATCACTCTTATAAATTTCATAATGTGGTGACAATATTTATTTACTAAGATAAAATCTAAATATAGTGAAATGTACAAATCTTAAGCGATCAATTTTGACAAATGGATGAACAATGGACGTCAATATACAGAAAATTACTATCAATGCAGAAAGTAATTCTTCTGCAGAAGTAATTCAATGCAGAAGTCATACTTCTTCCCAGTCTATTCATGGCAACCACTGGCTTAATTTTTCTTAACAATAGATTATTTTCCTGTTCTTTAAAATCACATAAATATAATGAACTTGTATGGACTATTTTGTGTCCATATTGAATATTACTATTCATCAGTATAATGTTTTTAAGGCTTTTCCGTGTTGCTGCATATATCAGGAGTTTCCTCCTTTTTGTGGCTGAATTGCATGCCAAAGTTTGGGTACTGTTGCTGTTTCCAGGTGTTTGCTATTGTGTATAAGAAGCATGGATCAAAAGATGAGCCCCATCTGAAGATTCAAAGACCTGAATCAGAAAGAGTTTTAGTGCTTCATTATCAAAATTCCCCATTCAGACACCTCTCATATTAGTGATTTTGGCAAGTTAGGTGGTAGGAAAACCCTTTGCAATTTGGACAAAGAGAGACTATGATATCTAAAACTTGCATTGTATGCAGAAATGAAGGGCTAAGAATCCTTTTTTTTTGTAAGAGAGAGAGAGAGAGAGAGAGAGAGAGAGAAGAGAATCGTTTTTGTCAGATTTTGTTCCTGATTAAAAAAAGCTGGTGGTATCCATAACGGAATGAAATATCTGGCAGATATTCGGTTTAAGAAAGGCATGTTGGCTACAAAGTCATGTTTTACTTAAGAAAAGTTTTTTTTAATATTTTACCATTCACATTTAGATCTGAAAGGTTTCAATAGTTGATTATTTTATATTATACAACATAGGGACCAACACACACACACACACACACACACACGTTTGTATATATTTTTCCGTGCTGATCTAAGAACATTTTTTGAGTTTTTTAAGTGAGCTTTATTTTTATTTTTTTAAATAAATTTATTTTTATTGGTGTCAATTTACCAACGTACAGAATAACACCCAGTGCTCATCCCGTCAAGTGCCCCTCTCAGTGCCCGTCACCCATTCACCCCCACCCCCGCCCTCCTCCCCTTCCACCACCCCTAGTTCGTTTCCCAGAGTTAGGAGTCTTTATGTTCTGTCCCTCTTTCTGATATTTCCCACACGTTTCTTCTCCCTTCCCTTATATTCCCTTTCACTATTATTTATATTCCCCAAATGAATGAGACCATGTAATGTTTGTCCTTCTCCGACTGACTTACTTCACTCAGCATAATATCCTCCAGTTCCATCCGCGTTGAAGCAAATGGTGGGTATTTGTCGTTTCTAATGGCTGAGTAATATTCCATTGTATACATAAACCACATCTTTTTTATCCATTCATCTTTCGATGTTTATAGCAGCAATGGCCACAATAGCCAAACTGTGGAAGGAGCCTCGGTGTCTAAGAACATTTTTGAAATGACTATTTTACCATAGCTGTACAGTATGTCATAATTCATGTGGTTTGGCTATATGTGTGGATCTATGTCTGTATTTTCTATTTTTTTCCACCGGTTTTGTTTTGTTTTGTTTTTGAGTTTAGGGATGGAGTTAGGTGAATTCTTGAATGAAAAGTTTTTTTTTTAAAAGAGTTTATTTATTTGACAGAGAGCAAAAGAGATAGAGCACAAGCAGGGGGAACAGCAAAGGGAGACAGAAGCAGGCTGCTTTTTCAGCAGGTAGCCCAATGTGGCTCTTGATCCCAAGACTCTAGGATCATGATCTGAGCCAAAGGCAAACAGAGGCTTAATCCACTGAGCCACTCAGGCACCTTTTGAGTGGAAAAGTTCATTTTTAAAAAAGGATTTTATTTATTTACTCATGAGAGACCCAAAGAGAGAGAGACAGAGAGAGGCAGAGACATAGGCAGAGGGAGAAGCAGGCTCACCGGCGGGGAGCTCGATGTGGGGCTCGATGTGGGGCTTGATCCCAGGGACTCCAGGATCACGCCCTGGGCCAAAGACAGGCAATTAACCGCTGGGCCACCCAGGAGTCCATTAATTCTGTATTTTAATTTCAATATCTAGTCTATTTATAGTTAATATAATTATTATTCTATCTGGGTTTCACTTGGTTTATAATTCTCTTTTTATACTACATTAAAGTCAATCAAATATTTAGTCATTCAATATTTTACCCTCTAAAAATATTATATAGTATTATTTTACTATTCTTGACTATACAATGGATTACAAAATGCTCTTTTAACTTTATAAACCCCTCTCTTCTCCCTTCTTCATTACTTTTTTTGGGTATATTTTTTATTGGAGTTCGATTTGCCAACGTATAGCATAATACCCAGTGCTCATCCTGTCAAGTGCCCCCCTCAGTGCCCGCCACCCAGTCACCCCATCCCCCTGCCCACCTCCCTTTCCACTACCCCTTGTTCATTTCCCAGAGTTAGGTGTCTCATGTTCTGTCACCCTCACTGATATTTCCCACTCATTTTTTCTCCTTTCCCCTTTATTCCCTTTCACTATTTTTTATATTCCCCAAATTAATGAGACCATATAATGATTGTCCTTCTCCGATTGACTTATTTCACTCACCATAATACCCTCCAGGTCCATCCACGACGAAGCAAATGGTGGGTATTTGTCATTTCTAATGCCTGAGTAATATTCCTTTGTATACATAAAACACATCTTTATCCATTCATCTTTCGATGGACACCAAGCCTCCTTCCACAGTTTGGCTATTGTGGACATTGCTGCTATAAACATCAGGGTGCAGGTGTCCCAGCATTTCATTGCATCTGTATCTTTGAGGTAAACCCCCAGCAGTGCAATTGCTGGGTTGTAGAGCAGGTCTATTTTTAACTCTTTGAGGAACCTCCACACAAAGATGCAAAAATTCTCAACAAGATACTAGCCAATAGGATCGCTGGGATGCAAGGTATTTCCACACTCATAAAGCAATCAATGTGATAGATCATATCAACAAGAGAAAAAACAAGAACCATACGATCCTCTCAAAAATGCAGAGAAAGCATTTGACAATACAATTTGAAAATACAGCATCCATTCCTGATCAAAACTCTTCAGAGGGCTATGGAAAGAGGGAACATTCTTCAGCATCTTAAAAGCCATCTACGAATAGTCCACAGCAAATATCATTCTCAATGTGGAAACACTGAGAGCCTTTCCCTTAAGGTCAGGAATAAGACTGGGATGTTCACTCTCACCACTCCTATTCAACACAGTACTAGAAGTTCTAACCTCAGCAATCAGGCAACAAAAAGAAATAAAAGGCATTCAAATCGGCAAAGAAGAAGTCAAACTCTCCCTCTTGGCAGATGACATGATACTGTACTTAAAAAACCCAAAAGACTCCACTCCAAGATTGCTAGAACTCATACAGCAATTGGCAGTGTGGCAGGATACAAAATCAATGCCCAAAGTCAGTGGCATTTCTCTACACTAACAATGAGGCTGAAGACAGAGAAATTAAGGAGTCAATCCCATTTCATTTCTAATGGCTGAGTAATATTCCATTGTATACAGAGACCACATCTTCTTTATCCTTCTCTTTCGATGGACACTGAGGCTTCCACAGTTTGCCTATTGTGGACATTGCTGCTATAAAATTGGGGTGCAGGTGTCCTGCCATTTCACTGCATCTGTATCTCTGGGGTAAATCCCCAGCAGTGCAGTTGCTGGGTCGTAGGGCAGATCTATTTTTAACTCTTTGAGGAACCTCCACACACTTTTCCAGAGTGGCTGTACCAGTTCACATTCCCACCAACAGTGCAAGAGGGTTCCCCATTCTCCACATCCTCTCCAACATTTGTGGTTTCCTGCCTTGTTAATTTTCCCCATTCTCACTGGTGTGAGGTGGTATCTCATTGTGGTTTCGATTTGTATTTCCCTGATGGCCAGTGATGCGGAGCATTTTCTCATGTTCCTGTTGGCCATGTCTATGTCTTCCTCTGTGAGATTTCTGTTCATGTCTTTTGCCCATTTGTTTCTTTGCTGTTGAGTTTAATAAGTTCTTTATAGATCTTGGAAACTAGCCCTTTATCTGATACGTCATTTGCAAATATCTTCTCCCATTCTGTAGGTTGACTTTTAGTTTTGTTGACTGTTTCTTTTGCTGTGCAAAAGCTTCTTATCTTGATGAAGTCCCAATAGTTCATTTTTGCCTTTCTTTCTCTTGCCTTCGTGGATATATCTTGCAAGGAGTTGCTGTGGCCAAGTTCAAAAAGGGTGTTGCCTGTGTTCTCCTCTAGGATTTTGATGGATTCTTGTCTCAGATTAAGATCTTTCATCCATTTTGAGTTTATCTTTGTGTGTGGTGTAAAAGAATGGTCCAGTTTCATTCTTTTGCATGTGGATGTCCAATTTTCCCAGCACCATTTATTGAAGAGACTGTCTTTTTTCCAGTGGACAGTCTTTCCTCCTTTATCGAATATTAGTTGACCATAAAGTTGAGGGTCCTCTTCTGGATTCTCTATTCTGTTCCACTGATCTATGTGTCTGTTTTTGTGCCAGTACCACAGTGTCTTGATGACCACAGCTTTGTAGTACACCCTGAAATAAATCTGGCATTCTGATGCCCCCAGCTATGGTTTTCTTTTGTAAAATTCCCCTGGCTATTTGGAGTCATTTCTGATTCCACAGAAATCTTAAGATAATTGGTTCCCAATCTCTGAAGAAAGTGCATGGTATTTTGATAGGGATTGCATTAAATGTGTAAATTGCCCTGGGTAACATTGACATTTTCACAATATTAATTCTTCCAATCCATGAGCATGGAATATTTTTCCATCTCTTTGTGTCTTCCTCAATTTCCTTCAGAAGTGTTCTATAGTGTTTAGGGGATAGATCCTTTACCTCTTTGGTTAGGTTTATTCCTAGGTGTCTTATGCTTTTGGGTGCAATTGTAAATGGGATTGACTCCTTAATTTCTCTGTCTCCAGTCTCATTGTTAGTGTATAAAAATGTCACTGACTTCTGGGCATTGATTTTGTATCCTGCCACACTGCCAAATTGCTGTATGAGTTCTAGCAATCTTGGGGTGGAGTCTTTTGGGTTTTCTATATAGAGTATCATGTCATCAGCAAAGAGGGAGAGTTTGACTTCTTCTTTGCCGATTTGAATGCCTTTTATTTCTTTTTGTTGCCTGATTGCTGAGGCTAGGACTTCTAGTACTATGTTGAATAGCAGTGGTGAGAGCGGACATCCCTGTCGTGTTCCTGATCTTAGGGGAAAGGCTCCCAGTGTTTCCCCATTGAGAATGATATTTGCTGTGGGCTTTTTGTAGATGGCTTTTAAGATGCTGAGGAATGTTCCCTCTATCCCTACACTCTGAAGAGTTTTGATCAGGAATGGATGCTGTATTTTGTCAAATGCTTTCTCTGCATCTATTGAGAGGATCCGATGGTTCTTGTTGTTTCTCTTGCTGATATGATCAATTACATTGATTGTTTTACGAGTCTTAGGCATTATTTCTACAGTATTGCTTTCACCCCCAATTCTCTGTTCTACTTTAAATATTCTAATTCAAAATTGTTAGATATCTTCACTTTCTTTCACATGTCTCAAATATAAATGTTCAATACCAAAAAAATAAATGTTCAATTACCCAAATTTGGTACTTATTTTTACATATTTTTTTATAAACATAAACATATGTTTGGGCAGCCCCAGTGGCGCAGCGGTTTAGTGCCGTCTGCAGCCCAGGTTGTGATCCTGGAGACCCGGGATCGAGTCCCGCGTCGGGCTCCTTGCATGGAGCTTGCTTCTCCCTCTGCCTGTGTCTATGCCCCTCTCTCTCTCTCTCTCTCTGTGTTTCTCATGAATAAATAAATAAATAATAATTAAAAAAAAACAAAAACACATAAACATATGTTTGCTATTGGTCCATCTTCCTACTTTTTACTTGATCATTCAGACTGTTATACTATATATGTAGTATGTAATTTTAACTATGGCTTCTTTTATTTCTATAATTTTGGGGTATTTTTCAAAATATTTTATTTATTTAATCATGAGAGACACACACACACACAGAGAGGCAGAAATACAGGCAGAGGGAGAAGCAGGCTCATTGTCGGGATCCTGATGTGGGACTTGATCCCAGGACTCCAGTATCACACCCTGGGTCCATGGAAGGCCCTAAAGTGCTGAGCCACCCAGAGATCCCAATTTTTGGGTATTTTATGCATTCTTCACCCTTGAAAATGCTTCATAGTTTTACCTTTTATATTTATTTTCTATTTTAACAGACAGTAACAATCAAAATTAGAATTGAGAATATGAACTTACCAATGTCTTTGACATCTATAGAAAAAAACTTGAGCAATTTAAAATATCATGCTGTACAGAAAAGTGCCAGTTAGAAGTGTCAACCATTTCAAAGTTTCAACCATGAATGTAGCAAGTATAATGCTATTGAGATTATTTTATAGAAAATACATAAGTAGCATTTTTCATACATATAAATATATACAGATAGAGATATAGATAAATATTTCAAAATACTAGTGAATGGTATTTTAAAGAGATATGGTTAAGAAATAGACTGCAGCATCTGGGTGCATATCAAGAGTAATGTGCTTATGTCACTTTTTCAGTGTTCAGAAATCTTGAAAAAGGATGTCAGAATGGGCTCATTCAAAATATCAATGTTTCTCCAAATTTTCAGGTTAAAATAACTTTATGAGACAATGATCTAAGTTAGAGAGAAAACTATCTGCAAACACCTTCCTGGAGACAATCCGATCCATCCTCCTGGAAAGAGGCAAGACTGACTATGGGCAAAAATAGTGTTCATGTGGCAGACAAAATGCTGCATGGACTCTAATTAGGACCATGAGCTCTCCTGTTGTCCTTACCCATAAATGTCCTCCCATGTGTCTGTTTCCAAACTTGATTTTTAGTAGTTAAATATGGACAAATAGATCTGAACACTGCTCTGAATGAACCACTTTTTAAAAACTCTGGTTACAGTTTTACATGTTTTGGCTGGTAAACGTGTGAATCACATAACATGTCCTCAGCAACTTCCCCATCCCAAAGCCAGAAAGTGCTTCTAGGAATGAGCACATGGGATGAGGAGAAAGACTAACAGGACACAGTTTATACCGTAGGGCCAGTTCTTCATAAGGCATAGCCCTTTGTGTTCATGATAATTTGCTAATGGTTCTTATTTTTTCTCAGCCATTAGCTTACCCTTTTTTTTTCATGAAATTTTTAAATTTGCCAAATATCAGAATGTTTTCGTGTATACTAAAGGCACTTAATCAGGGATTGGCTTAATCCTTTCAAATCCCAATGATGTTGACAGGGAAACAGGTGGTAACAGTGAGTAAATGTTGAGCTATATTTTGTTCTATCTCCATAGCAACAAGATAGAAAAAGGTCTATAGGATACATTGTTTCCAGAAAGGAAGAAAAGAAAATGAGATGTTCCTTGCTTCTTTCCATGTGTCCTTAAGTCTCATTTCTACCCTTTTCCTCTAGAAAAAAAAAAAGTGAGGAACAAAGGTACAAAACAATCTATTTATTATACAAATAATGTCATGTAGGCTCTGTGAAGATATCTTAAGTTTAGGGTCTTTTTTCTCGTCTTCCTCTCATATGACAGAAGGTTGTATTATCAGTACCAATTCTTGATTCTCACTTTCTTATTAGAATATTTTAATGCCCCATCCAATGTGCAGACATGTGACTTACCTTTGGAATTAAGCAGAAATTATGAATGCCACACCCATGCATAAAACTAAGAATCCTTACACGCTTCTGTGGTTGGTTTTGCTCCTCCTGTCACCAAATGGCATATCCTTCAACCAGATTCCTAGAATAAAGAAGATGTGAAGAATTGCACATTACCCACATTAGACACAAAGCCACTATTTATGTGAAGAAGAAAATAATGTTTGTAATTATGAATACCAGAAACCTTGAAGTCATTTCTTACTATAGTAATAACTTAGTGAAAACTAGTGAACAAAGGAAAGGCATCAGTTATGGGGGCCTCCAGAACAAACAACTGAAAGATTCCTACCAGGTTAAAAAATAGGCAATTACACAGTTGCTACTAATGCCTAGAAAATGCAGTAAGTCTTAACTTTGGTTATTAATTGATTGATATACTTGGCAGCGCCCACATTTGGGGCATAAATACTCATGATTGTTAGGTCCTCTTGTTGGATAGATCCTTTAAGTATGATATAAGATTCTGCACAGCAAAAGAAAAAGTCAACAAAACTAAAAGACAACCTACAGAATGGGAGAAGATATTTGCAAATGATACATCAGATAAAGGGCTAGTATCCACGATCTATAAAGAACTTATTAAACTCAACAGCAAAGAAACAAATAATCCAATCACAAAATGGGCAAAAGACATGAACAGAAATCTCACAGAGGAAGACATAGACATGGCCAACAGGAACATGAGAAAATGCTCCGTATCACTGGCCATCAGGGAAATACAAATCAAAACCACAATGAAATACCACCTCACACCAGTGAGAATGGGGAAAATTAACAAGGCAGGAAACAACAAATGTTGGAGAGGATGTGGAGAATGGGGAACCCTCTTGCACAGTTGGTGGGAATGTGAACTGGTACAGCCACTCTGGAAAAGTGTGTGGAGGTTCCTCAAAGAGTTAAAAATAGATCTGCCCTATGACCCAGCAATCGCACTGCTGGGCATTTACCCCAAAGATACAGATGCAGTGAAACGCCGGGACACCTGCAACCTGATGTTTATAGCAGCAATGTCCACAATAGGCAAACTGTGGGAGGAGCCTCGATGTCCATTGAAAGATGAATGGATAAAGAAGACGTGGTCTATGTATACAATGGAATATTACTCAGCCATTAGAAACAACAAATACCCACCATTTGCTTTGACGTAGATGGAACTGGAGGGTACTATGGTGAGTGAAATAAGTCAATCAGAGAAGGACAAACATATGGTCTCATTCATTTGGGGAATTTAAAAAATAGTGAAAGGGAATAAAGGAGAGAAAATGAGTGGGAAATATCAGAGAGTGTGACAAAACATGAGAGACTCCTAATTCTGGGAAATGAACAAGGGGTGGTGGAAAGTGAGGTGGGCGGGGGGTTGGGGTGACTAGGTGACAGTCACTGAGGGGGGCACCTGATGGGATGAGCACTGGGTGTTATGGTATATGCTGGCAAATTGAACTCCATCAAAAAGAAATTTAAAAAAAGAAAATTCAGTAAGTCATGTTTTTATTGATAAAACATTTTCTAAAACTTTTGTGTGTGATAGGGTGTTATAAATGTATATGTTTATATACGTTTATACAACAATGGCAAAGAAAATTGGTACTGTAAAGCTAAGTAGCATACCTTGGCTATTATTAGTTACTGTAGAAGATATAACATGAAAGAGAAAATTTCAGAAAATAACCTGTGAATTTGCCAGCAAGATTGAAAGATGGAATTGTTTATCATCTCTAAACAATGAAAGGTAAAACTGAAAAAGAAAGATCAAAACTAAGAGTTAAAGCAAAGACCAAATCAAGGGTATGGCCTCACACCCTTTGTTACAACCTCTGAAATGACTAAAGAGAATTTAGTCAACATTTTTAGTTGCAAAAACTGTCTCAGGTAACAAAAAAAGACTAAAAGTGTGACTCTTTTGGAAGCACTGATCACCTTAAATTACATCAATTTACTTCAGATTACTTTAAGCTACAGTGGAGCGTGTCTTGGAAAAAACTGTGCGTGGTTGTTACTGGCACATTGGAATTATACAGAATAAAAGGTATACTTGTTTACAAAGAACTTACTGTCAAAAAGCCAGCAGCCTGTATTAAAATAGTCTGGCTATCTGAGACTTAAAATGATCTTTGGGCCCCCAATAATCTCCCTTCTCCAAAGAGGAAATATTTTTTAATGCCCTATGCCAATGTGGCAAGGGGGTTGATGAAGATTTGTGAACCTCTCAGAAGGTAGAACCAAGAGTCACAGACAATGGAAACCTGATTCAGGGGAGCAGACACTGGGACTTAATAAAAAAGACTGTCTACTGATTAGCTAGTGGGGATAGAAATATTTCAGAATTCCTACAATGAAAGCTGAGTGTGTTCCAATCTTCCCCTTTTGGAAGGAGAGCATTTATTGAGATGACCTGGCCCTGATATTTTATACTGATTGTATGCTGGGTAGATAGCTTATTTTTTAATATCTCTGGATAACAAAGAATCAATAAAGTCTAGAATGTTGCCATGTGATCCAGAACTTTAACTATGATGGCATGATTGGATGGCACTTTGGAGATTAAGGAGTGGGTGAATTCTGCACACTTGAGGGAAGGAAGTAATATTGGAATAAGGGTTGGATTGTGTTAGTTTCCATTGTTGTACTTAATTCTTCCTTCCCCACCACCATGCAAAAGAGATACACACTATGCCCAATAGAAATTGGCTACTACTCTGTCTTTGGTTTGTAAGTTGAGATGAATGCCATTCAACCAGATATTTCACTCATCCGAGGATGAATACCTTTATTTTTACTAGATAAATGTGACATGTATTTGAACTGGATCTTAGAAGATACATAAAGGAAAGCTGTAGTTGATCACTGTTGATATGTACATGAGCAAGATAAAATGTTTTTTATTTTAAGTTCAATGACATTTGGGGGGGTGTCTTTGATATTGCATAAAATGAAAGACAACTAATATAATTGCTTTATACTTCATTTTTTCAGCTTTGTTTTCAGGAACAAAAATATCAGAAAAACGGACCTTAGCACTTCATTTTGTCGTACAGCTCAAGTTTCTGACATCCCAGTCTTTCTCTGTGCAAATCAGCAAATCACATAGGTTTTAGTTTGCTTGTTTTCTTTCAGCCTTAAGGGGAAAAAAAGTGGTGAGAAATCCTGTATGATTTGTCCTATGTGAGGGGTAGCCCTGCATAATATATCTGAACTACAGGGGCCTGAGAAAGGAATGTATGTATTAGGTCCTGGTAGGATATGAGTTCTGAACCAGATGAAAAGGCCACTATGGGAGAAAAAAAATGTACCCACTAGGGAGAATGGTTACCTACTATAGACACATTAAGTGCATGCATTTTAAAGGATATTGGAAACCAGGATTTCACTCTTTGAAAATGAATTTTCACACATTCCACACCTTGTGCTGGCCACTGTCCTTGGGTATTTTTTTCACCTTGTTGAGGCTCCCACACCCAATACTGGATCACCACAACTGCTTCCAAAATTTAAGATGTTAATAATAGGGAAAACTGGATATGCAGTATTTGGGAACGCTCTATACTATTTTGGCAACTTTTCTATAAATTTAAAGCAAACAGTCACCTTTCCTCATCTTGCCTTCAATCAATCAGAGCAGGCAAGGTACAGCAAGAGGAAATGCTCCTGAAAAACCTTCCAAAATGGAGCGGCACCTCTTTCCACCCCACTCAACTATAAAAGAGGCAAGGCAGGAAGAAGATGCTATAGTGCATCAAAAAGAGTGAGCAGGCAGCTTTTCAGAATTATAATTCCATGTATTTTTTCCTGAAAATATTTTTAAATCAAAATACACCAACTCAGAGTCTCTTTGTAATTGTCTGACATACACAGCCAGTTGTGAGAACTTTATTCCTGCCCCATGTGCAGATAGTGATTCTTAAAATTGACAGTAGGAACAATGAGTAATATCAAGAATTGACTCACAGTTTGTACACCTAAAGGAACTAAAAAGAGATGAACAAACAGAGCCCAAAGTAAGTAGAAGAAAGGAAATCATAAAGATCAGAGCAGACATATATGACAAAGAGATGAAATAATAATAAAACAAAAAGCTGGTTCTTTTTTTTAAAGATTTTCTTTATTTATTCATGAGAGACAGAGAGAGAGAAAAAAAAAGAGAGAGAGAGAGAGGCAGAGACACAGGCAGAGGGAGAAACAGGCTTCATGCAGGGAGCCTGAAGTGGGACTCAATCCCGGGTCTCCAGGATCAGGCCCTGGACTGAAGGTGGCGCTAAACCGCTGAGCCACCCAGGCTGCCCAAAGAGCTGGTTCTTTGAAAAGATAAACAAAATTGATAATCCATAGCCAGACTCATGAAGAAAAAACAGAGGAAGGACTCAAATAAGTGAAATCAGAAGTGAAAGACAAGTAACAATTGACACCACAGAAAAACAAAAATGATTATAAGACCACACAAATTATAGGAGAACAAATTGGACAATCTCGATGAAATGGATAAATTCCTATAAACATACAATCTTGCAAAACTAAATCAGAAAGAAATAGAAAATTTGAATAGATCAATTACTAGTAATAAAATCGAATTGGCAATGAAAAGCTATAAAAAAAATAGTCCAGGAGTACATGGATTCTCAGGCAAACTCTATCAAACATTTAAACAAAAGCTAATATCTAGTATCCTCAAAATATTCCAAAAAATAGAAGAGCAAGGAAAGCTTCCAAATTCATTCTATGAGGCCAGCATTACCCTGATACCAAAACTAGACAAAGACACCAAACCACAAAAAAAAAAACAACTAAAACAACTATAAGCCAGTATCTCTGAGTAACAAAAAAACAAAAATCCTCAATAAAATATTAGCAAACCACATTCAACAATACATTAAAAAGGTCATTCAACACAATAATGTGGGATTTATTCCAGGGATCCAAGGATGGTTAAACATTCACAAATCAGTCACTGTGACATACCTCATCAACAAAAAAGAGAATAAAAATTATATGGTCATTTCAATAGAGGAAGAAAAAGCATTTGACAAAATTCAGCATTCATTCATGATAAGAAGTCTAAACAAAGTAGTTTTTGAGATAACATACCTCAACATAATAAAGGTCACATATGAAAAATCCACAGCTGGCATAATACTCAAGAGGGACAAACTGATAGCTTTTCTTCTAATATCAGGAAAAAGACAAGGATGCCTACTCTCACCATTTTTATTTAACATAGTACTGGAAGTCCTAGCCAATGCAATTAGACAAGAAAAGAAATAAGAGGTATCCATATTGATAAGGAAGAAGTTAATCTGTCACTATATGCAGATGGTATAATACTATACATAGCCCTAAAGACTCCTCTGAAAAACTATTAGAAGTAAAATAAATTCAATAACAATTCCTTTTTTTAATAATAAATTTATTTCTTATTGGTGTTCAATTTGCCAACATACAGAATAACACCCAGTGCTCATCCCATCAAGTGCCCCCCTCAGAGCCCATCACCCATTCACCCCCACCCCCCGCCCTCCTCCCCTTCCACCACCCCTAGTTCGTTTCCCAGAGTTAGGAGTCTTTATGTTCAATAACAATTCTGAATACAAAACCAATGCCCAGAAATTGTTGGCATTTATCTACACTAATAATGAAAGAGCAGAAAGAGAAATTAAAAAAAGAAACAATTCCATGTGTAATTACATCAAAAATAATAAAATACCTAGGAATAAACTTAACCAAGAAGGTGAAAGACCTGTACTCTGAAAACTATAAGACACTGATGAGAGAATTGAGGATTACCCAAATGGAAAAGTATTTCATGCTCATAGACTGGAAGAATTAATATTTTTTAAAATGTCCATACTACCCAAAGAAATCTCCAGATTCAAAGCAATTCCTATCAAAATATCAACAACTTTTTCACAGAACTAAAGCACAGTAATAGGGATGCCTGAGTGGCTCAGTGGTTCAGCAGCTGCCTTCAGCTCAGGGCATGATCCCAGAGTTCCAGGATCAAGTCCCACATTGAACTCCACACAGAGAGCCTATTTCTTTCTTTGTCTATGTCTTTGCCTCTCTCTGTGTGTCTCTCATGAATAAATAAATAAAATATTAAAAAATCATAGTGATAAAGTTTTTATGCAATCACAAAAGACCTCAAAAAGTCAAAGCAATCTTGAGAAAGAAGCACAAAGCTGGAGGTATCATAAATCCAGATTTCAAGATATACTACAAAGCTATAGTAATCAAAAAGGTCTGGTACTCATAGGGCAGATCTATTTTTAACTCTTTGAGGAACCTCCACACAGTTTCCCAGAGCGGCTGCACCTGTTCACACTCCCACCAACAGTGCAGAAGGGTTCTCCTTTCTCCACATCCCAGCAATTGCACTGCTGGGGATTTACCCCAAAGATGCAGATGCAATGAAACGCCGGGATACCTGCACCCCGATGTTTATAGCAGCAATGTCCACAATAGCCAAACTGTGGAAGGAGCCTCGGTGCCCATCGAAAGATGAATGGATAAAGAAGATATGGTTTATGCATACAATGGAATATTACTCAGCCATTAGAAATGACAAATACCCACCATTTGCTTCAACGTGAATGGAACTGGAAGGTATTGTGCTGAGTGAAATAAGCCAATCGGAGAAGGACAAACATTATATGGTCTCATTCATTTGAGGAATATAAAAAATAGTGACAGGGAATAAAGGGGAAAGGCGAAAAAATGAGTGGGAAATATCAGAAAGGGAGACAGAATATGAAAGACTCCTAACTCTGGGAAACGAACTAGGGGTGGTGGAAGGGGAGGTGGGCGGGGGTGGGGGTGACTGGGTGATGGGCACTGAGGGGGGCACTTGACGGGATGAGTACTGAGTGTGATTCTATATGTTGGCAAATTGAACACCAATAAAAATAAATTTATAAAAAAAAGGTCTGGTACTCACACAAAAATAGATGCATGGATCAATGGAACAGAAAAGACAGCCCAGAGATGAACTCATTATTATATGGTTAATTAATTTGACAAGAATTTGCAAGAATATACAATGGGAAAACAGTCTGTTCAATAAATGGTGCTAGGGAAACTCCTACATCCATGCAAAAGAATGAAACCAGACTACTTTCTTATGTTATACACAAAAATAAATTCAAAATGGCTTAAAGATCTAATAAGGAGTTCATACCCAAAACACAAGGATATCCAAAATATATATGGAAATTATGTGACTCAACACCAACAAAAGAAATAATCTGATTTAAAAATGGGCAGATGGGGCACCTGAGTGGCAAAGTTAGTTCAGCCTTTGACTTTGGTTTCAGCTCAGGTAATGATCTCAGGGTCATGGGATTCGTGCTCAGCAGTGAATTTGCTTGAAATTCTCTCTCCCTCTCACTCTACCCACCCCCCATGTTCCCTTCCTCTCTCTCAAATAAATAAATAAACAAAAATCTTAAAAATGGGCATATGACCTAAATACATTTTTTACAAAAAAACGCATACAAATGGCTAAGAAAAACATGAGAAGATATCTCAACACCACTAATCAACAGAAAAATGTAAATCAAAACCATAATGAAATATCACCTTACATCTCTCAGAATGGCTAGTATCAAATAACAACAACCGCAACAAGAAAGAACAAGTATTTCCAAGGATGTGGAGAAAAATGAATCTTTGTGCACTGTTGGTGGAAATATAAATTGAAAGTCTTTCAAAAAATTAAAAATAGAAATATCATAGGAGCCAATAATCCAACTCTTGGGCATTTACTCCAAGGAAATAAGAACACTAGTTCAATATATATATATATATATATATATATATATATATATATATATATATATACACACACACACACATACACACACATATATATATGCATCCCTATGTTTATTGCAGAATTACTTACAATAGCCAACTTGGAGGTAACCCAAGTGTCTATCAATAAACAAATGGAGGGCAGCCCAGGTGGCTCAGTGGTTTAGTGCTGCCTTTGGCCCAGGTTGTGATCCTGGAGACCCGGGATCGAGTCCCACATCAGGCTCCCTGCATGGAGCCTGCTTCTCCCTCTGCCTGTGTCTCTGCCTCTCTCTCTCTCTCCCCCTCTCTCTGTCTCTCATGAATAAATAAATAAAATCTTAAAAAACAAAACAAAACAAAAAAACAAATGGATAAGGAAGATGTGGTATATACACACAATTTAATATTATTCATAAAAAAGAATGAGGTCTTGCCATTCAAAACAACATGGATGGACCTAGAGGGTGTAATGCTAAGTGAAATAAATCAGGCTGAGAAAGACATATACCATATGATTTCAATAATATGGGATAAAAAAATCAAATGAATAAACAAATAGCAGAATCAGATCTGTAAATACAGAGAACAATTTATGTTTGCCAGAGAGAAGGGGGATGGGAAGAAGGGCAAAATAGGTGAAAGGTAGTTGAAAATACGAGCTTTCATTTATGAAATGAATAAATCATGGGAATAGAAGACAGCATATGGATTATGGTGAATGATATTGTAAAAGCATTGTATGGTGACAGATGGTAGCTAGATTTGTAGTGAGCATAGCATAAGGTAGAGAAAAGTGGGATCACTGTGTTGTGCACTTGAAACTAATGTAACATTGTATGTCAACTATACTCAAATAAAAAATAAGTCCTACAAATTCCAATAATGATAATTTTAAAAGATCTTGACTCCCAGTGTGATATCTGGACTTCCTTATGTCTGAATGACCTATAAATCGTTCAGGACAGCAAACAAGTACTTAGGCTGCAGGATGGCCTCCAGATCTCTCTCTCTCTCTCTCTCTCTCTCTCTCTCTCTCTCACAAACACACACACACACACACACACACACACACACACACACACATATTTACCTGGCAGGAATGGCTGTGACAAACAGCTTTTCTCTAGAGCAATTTAAGAAAACTGTGGATCCAATTTCAAGCATACTGCCTTGGGTTAGGATGAGTCATACACACTATCCCCTTGGCCTCTCATTTCTGCCTCTCCTTAGAGAAAAATATCTGGGCAGCAGCATGCTGAGATAAGGAAGAGTGCCACTAGTGAGCAGAGTACAGATTTTGAAGGTGGGGTTTAGCTCTCCTGAAGGACTTTCTCCATTCAGTCCTCCTGAAATTTTATACCCACATGCCCAAAGTCAACCTTTATGAACGTGCAGCTGTCACACTCTCCCACATAATTTTTCATAGATTGTCAAGGTAAATTATTTTATCCTATATCTAAGCTATATCCCCCAACAAACTTCAACACCTGCAGGTATGTTTCATGTGTAAACGGAAATGTGAGGGACAGCTGAAGAATTAATTAGAAGTCACACATAGGACTCCACCTACAAAGACTAATTTTAAAAATGTCCTACTAATAAACATGAGCTCAAAAAGAGGAGGGGTCAGGCAGAGAAAGGAGACAAATGAATAGGCACTCTTCCTCTTTGTCCTTGCCTTCTATGAGTCAAAGGCAGACACAGATGCAGCACAGAGACCTCATATACCCATGTCAAACCTCTCTCTCTATTTTCTGTATCTTTCTCTTTCTGTCTCTTTCCTTGCATTCTCAAAACCCCTAACCAAATTTCTCCAGCACTCATCTAAAACACAAAGCTGGTGCCCTGAAAGTTCTGGTGCCAACCTTTGTTCATAATCTGATTAATCCAATTAAAACATCCTTGAATATTAGAGATATTGCATTTATTCTCTCCAAGTGCCCTGCATACATTGAAACCATCTGGGGCCTAGCCATGTTCTATGGAGAATGTGGCCAATGTGGGCAGCCAACTCACTTGGAGTTCAAAATAATTCTTCTTCAGTTATAGCACCTTAAGTTTATTACTCATTCTCTTTGTGCCATTATAACATATTACCTGGGTTTACTCATTCACTGGATTGCTACTTATGTGAGTTGTTCCCATGGCTCGTTCATGAGAAAGGCAGTGGGTAGGCATATTGGGTATATCCTCTCATAAGAGTCAATTTGCTTGGTATATACTTACAGTGACAGTTTATCAGGAGCAAGGACCATGTAAGAGAAGGCAGTGCCAGTATCCCTCTATCCATTCTGTGCTATGATTTTCCTATTTATTTTATTTTATTTTATTTTATATTTTATTTTATTTTTTAATAATAAATTTATTTTTTATTGGTGTTCAATTTGCCAACATACAGAATAACACTTTGACCCTTGTCTTCACATCTTCCTGTAGCCCTCTGTTCTCAGTTAAGAATACAGTACTAAGAAACCCTCTAGCACATAAAGAATCTTCACACTTCAGAAGGATACCTCCAATGCAGAGTGGTCATCTCCCACAGCATGGTATAATTCTTATCCCTAAAATAAGTTCAATGCAAACATTCTGGCATATATTCAGTGAGTTCATAAGCCATATTCTAAGTGCCACATTCAGGAAACGGTACCAAAGGATGAAAATGAGAAATGGGGCTGACAGTGAGCACAGCCTAGATTTCTACCCTTAGTTTTCCTTCCTCTCTGTTTTTCTCTTTAATTAATTTCTTCACCCAACAAATTTTAAGGTCCCATTTATTAAATTGCAGTAATTATCATTCATTCTAAATCACGTTTAAAAATACTAGAGCTTCTTCTTTTTTCTTTTTTTATTTTTATTGGTATTCAATTTGCCAACATATAGAATAACACCCAGTGCTCATCCCGTCAAGTGCCCCTCTCAGTGCCCGTCACCTAGTCACCCCCATCTCCTGCCCACCTCCCTTCTTACCACCCCTTGTTCATTTCCCAGAGTTAGGAGTCTCTCATGTTCTGTCTCCCTTTCTGATATTTCCCACTCATTTTTCTCCTTTCCCCTTTATTCCCTTTCACTAGTTTTTATATTCCCCAAATGAATGAGACCATATAATGTTTGTCCTTCTCTGATTGACTTATGTTACTCAGCATAATACCCTCCAGGTCCATCCACATCGAAGCAAATAGTGGGTATTTGTCATTACCAGAGCTTCAACATGTTTATTCTATCAAAAAATTAGAGCCCTCATTGTCTATACCAAATTATACTATCCCACAGTTCACTCTTTTTTTCCTAGCAGGAGAAGGCTGTTTGTGGGAACTCACATTTATGATCATCTCTTTTGTGACACCTCAAACAAGTTGCATTAACACCCATAAAAGCAGAGACAGGGAGGGAAGGCAGGAATTGGCAAGCAAGGTGGTCTTGCACTCTCAATTAGTGTGTATGAGATGGAAGAAGAAAAGAACCTTCAGTGCAAAAAGATTAAAAACAACCTTCCAACAAGCCTCCTAGACCAGAGGAACTACTGTTGCTTTCTCCCTAAATAGTAGAGAACACAGGATGTTCTCCACCAGCTTTGATTTTGCAGAGATGGGCTTGAAACCCTGATAACCCCATTCTCAAAGATCAATTATTTTTTCAAAAACAAAAGTATAGGGGCAGCCCTGGTGGCTCAGTGGTTTAGCGCTGCCTTCAGCCCAGGGTATGATACTGGAGTCCCAGGATCGAGTCCCATGTCAGGCTCCCTGCATGTAGCCTGCTTCTCCCTCTCCCTCTGTCTCTGCCTCTCTCTCTATGTGTCTCTCATGAATAAATAAATAAAATCTTTAAAAGAGTATATATTATATCCATTAAATACAAAATATTAACTAAACAGCTTAACAAAGTTTAACCTAAATGTGCAACCATGCAGTGAGCTATCTAGATAAAGATAAAGAGCAACTCCCAATGCTCAGGGAGGTCCCTTGGTATCTGGCTGGTGGTCTTCTGAAGTTGAGCATTATTCTGACTTCTATTGCCTAGATTTGTTTTGAATGGTTTTGATCTTCCCATAAGTGGGGTCATGAGGTATGTAGTCCTTTTCATTCAACATTTTTCCATCAGATTCATCTACAGTATTATGTGTATCTGTAGTTTTTTCATTGCTCTGTAGTAATCCGTTGTGTGACTATCCCACAATTAATTGCTCCCTGTCTTTACTGATGAATAACAGGATTATTTCCAATTTTTAGATATTATAAATGAAGTTGCTACACATTATTGTAAATGCTTTTTTGATGAACAATCATTTCTCTTGAGTATATAGTCAGGTCACAGGGCATATGTATACTTAGTTGTACCAGATACTGCCAAACATTTTCTCAAAGTGGTTGTAACACTTTTCAGACTGACTAGTAGAATTACAAGAGTTTAATTTCCTCCACAGTTAGCATTGCCAATCCTTTTAATCATAGTTAAAGTGGATATATATATATAGATATATAAGATATATCTATATATATATCTTTATTTACATTTCTCTGATGACTAATAATGTTGAATATCTCATATGTTCATTGGCCTTTTCAGTATCATCATTTTGAACTCTCTGATCATACCTTTTGCTCATTTTAAATGTGGTTATCTGACTGTTTCTTATCGATTAGAAGGCATTTTTAAAAATAAATTCTGGTGATAAGTCCTTTAGGGATACAAAATTCTGAACTTCAAAAAAATTATTTATTTATTTGAGAGAGAGCGTGAGCAGGGGGAACAGAGAGGGAGAAGGAAAAGTAGAGTCCCCACTGAGCATGGAGCCCAATCTGGGGCTTGATCACAGGACCCTGAGATAATGACCTGATCCAATATTATATGCTTAACCAACTGAACCACCCAGGTGCCCCATAAAGTTATTAGTTTTAATTATGTCTAAGCTGTCAATCTTTAAAATGAATTGCTGCCATAAAAATATTGTTTAATAAATATTTCCATAGCTCAATGTCATACAGACGTTTTCTTAGTCCTCATTATACCTAGAAGTTTGGGTTTTGTTTGTTTGTTTGTTTTAGCTTTCACACCTAGAACCCTAAGACATTTGGATTTATTGTATATGGTATGACCTGGAGTGGGCAGATACATTTTATTTTCTTACCTGTATATTGATGTCTGTTAAAAGACTTTTAGTACCTCATTGCTATTCTCCTGCCAGACAAAGTTTCTTAAAATTGGCACTGAGGGGGGCACTTGATGGGATGAGCACTGAGTGTTATTCTATATGTTGGCAAATTGAACACCAATAAAAAATAAATTTATAAAAAAATTAGAAGCAGAAATAAGGATTAAAGTAAACTCAAATCCTTTCCTCTAGGAGCTCCATTAAATTCTCAAAGTGAGAATCTCTGAAAGACTCACACTCATCCCTGATGGGAGAGGAGGGGAGGAATGCAACCATTGTGAAACACACCCAAAGCCCTCTCCATAGGATAGCTATTCTCCAGAGGGAAGGACTTTTTGAAAGCATGATTCTAAAACCTTATCCAAGCTAGGAACAGGGGATTATTCTCCTCTCCATCCCCCTCTAGCCTTTCTGTCCCACCTAAGAGAAAAACAAAACAAAATGAAAACCATAGTCAACATCGGATTCACAGAAATAGATTTAAAATATTACTCATGTGGAATTTAAGAAATAAAACAGAAGATCATAACGGACGGGAGGAAAAATAAAATAAGATGAATTCAGACAGGGGGAAAATAATAAAAGACTCTTAACAATAGGAAACAAACTGAGACTTGCTATAGAGGAGGTGGCTGGGGAGATTGGTAAATGGCTGATGGACATTAAGGAGGGCAAATGATGTACTGAGCAGTGACTATTATACGCAATGGATGAATAATGGAAATGTACATCTGAAACTAATGATACATGATATGTTAACTAATTGGATTTAAATAAGTTAAACAATTTAAAAGAAAATGCCATAACTAACAAAAGGAGTACAAATTGGGTCACAGGGTTGAGGGAAGATTTGTGAAGGCCACAACTCTCAAACACAAGCAAACTGAAAGCTCAATATTTACTCAAGATCATAGAATATTTGCCCTCTTGCAGACCAAATGACCACACCAAGGCAGTCCCAATATAATATTGTGGATTACTGCTGAAACAGCTGCAAGATACAAATGTTCTTAAGTAGTAAGACACACGGAATTCCCAAAGCTAAAACAGGAGACAAAAACAAAGTCGTAAAGGAATTTGAAGCCTCTGGTACCTATAGCTACAGCAAACATTAAACTAAACACAACTTCTGGCCAAATTAACACCAATCCTCACACAAAGTCCCACTTACCTCAGTTCCTAATAGCTGATATACCATATCTAGTTTTCAAAACAAAATCCATGCTATAAGAAGAAAAAACACAGAATGCATAAATAATGTAATTATCTGAACCAGACTCAGTTATGACACAGATGTTGAAATTATCAGACAAGGAATTTAAAATAGCTGTACTTAATATAGAATGCATTCTAATGGATAAATAGACAATATGCAAAAAGAGATGGTCAATGTAAGTAGGCATATGAAAATTCTAAGAAAAGAATCAAAAGGAAATACTAGATATAGCAAACACAGTAACATATATGAAGAGTGTCTTTGAAAGGCTTTTGACATGGTTGAGGAAAGAATCAATGAACTCAAATGAAAGTTAACAGAAAATTTACAAATGAAATGCAAAGAGAAAAAAGAATGAACAGAAAAGAAAACAATAGAACATTCAAGGACTATGTGACAGTAACAGAGGACATAATGATATGCACAGAAACAAAACTCCACCAAAACACTACTTGAATTACAAAAATGAATTCAGTAGAGTTACAGGATACAAAATCAATATGGGGAGAGAGAGAGAGAGAGAGAGAGAGATCTTTCATTACTATACATTAATAGAAAAGTAGCAGAAAGAAATTAAGAAAATAATCCCATTAATGATTGCATCAAAAATAATAAAATATCTAAGGGGCACCTGGGTGGCTCAGTGGTTGAGGGTTTGCCTTTGGCTCAGGTCATGATCCTGGGATCCTGGGATCCTGGGATCGAGTCCTGCATCAGGCTCCCCACAGGCAGCCTGCTTCTCCCTCTGCCTATGTCTCTGCCTTTCTCTCTGTGTCTCTCATGAATAAATAAGTAAAATCTCTAATAATGATTTATCTTCAGCAAATGGGTTTTGGGACAACTGCACAGCCAAAGACAGAAACAGGATTCATTACAAAAGTAAACTGGAAAGGTTAAAGACCTAACTGTCAAACCTGAAACCATAAAATTCCTAAAAGAAAATACAGGAAGTAATCTATTGGATATCAGCTTTAGCAATGTTTTTCTGGATGTGTATCTCGTGTCTATGAAAACAAAAGCAAAATAAACACTTGGGATGACATCAAAATAAAAAGATTTTGCACTCTGAAGAAATCTATTGACAAAACATAAAAGCAATCTACTAAATGGGAAATGGTATTTGCAAATGATATATCTCTTTCTCTGCTCTCTCTCTCTCTCTCTCTCTCTCTCTCTCTCTCTGTCTCTCATGAATAAATACATAGAATATTTTTAAAAAAGGAAAGAGGACCTGACTAGATTTTTTTCCATAAAAGACAAATGAATTGGAACAGACACATGAAAATATGTTCAACACTATTAATCATCCAGAAAATACAAACCATTAAAACCACAATGATATATAACTCTCAAACCACTCAGAATGGCTGTTAAAAAAAAAAAAAAGACAGACAGGAAGGAAGGAAGGAAGGAAGGAAGGAAGGAAGGAAGGAAGAAGAAAGGAAGGAGGGAACAAAAGTGGAAAAAATGGACAAGTACCGGTAAGGATGTGGAGAAAAAAACAACCATTTCTTGTGCATTGTTATTTAAAATATAAATTGGTGCAGCCACTATGGAAAAGAATATGTAGGTATCTTAAAAAGTTAAAAATAGAAATGTCATATTACTCAGTAACTCCACTTTTGGAGAGTTATTCAAAGAAAATGAAAACAATTTGAGAGGTGTGTGTACCCTATGTTTAATGTAGTATTATTTACAATAGCCAAGATATGGGGTCAACCTAAGTATCCATTGATAGATGAATGGGTAAAGAAGATGTGGCATACATGTACAAAGAAATATTATTCAGCCATAAAAAATTAAATAATCCCATTTGTAACAACATAGATGAGCCTAGAAATTATGCTAAGTGAAATAAATCAGTCTGAGAAAGAAAAATACTATATGATTTAACTTAGATGTGCAATTAAAAAAAAATAAAAACAAAAAACAAAAAATGGGCAAAGAAACAAACTCATAGAGAAAACATTGGCAGTTGCCAGAGGAAAGGGAATGGGAAGATAGGTGAAATGGGTGAAGGGGATTAAGGGGTACAAACTTTTAGTTCTAAAACAAATAATATATCACAAGGTTGAAAAGTATAGCATAAAATATATTAAAAAATGCTGTAATTGTATTGTGACAGAAGTTAACTGCACTTACTGTGACAGGCATTTTGTAATGTACATAATTGTTAAATCACTATGTTGTAAACCTGAAACTAACATAATACTATATGTAAACTATACTTCATTTAAAAAAAATGAGAAACTGAATTCCAGGCTTTTAGTTATGGAATGAATAAGTCACCGGAATAAAAGGTACAGCACAACATTGTATGGTCACAGATATCAGTTACACTTGTAAACATAGTAGTATAATGTAAAGACTTGTCAAATCACTATGTTGAACATATGAAAGTAATGCAGCATTGTTTGTCAACTACTAAACTATTGTTTGTCAACTTCAATTTTTGAAGTATAGTTTTAAAAATATAATTTATAAATATATATAATTTAAAAATTATGTGACAATATGAAAAAGAATAATCTTTTTTAAATAATAAATTTATTATTTAACACCAATAAAAGTGTTCAATTTGCCAACATACAGAATAACACCCAGTGCTCATCCCATCAAGTGCCCTCCTCAGTGCCCGTCACCCATTCACCCCCACCCCCCGCCCTCCTCCCCTTCCACCACCTCTAGTTCGTTTCCCAGAGTGCAGAGTCTTCATATTCTGTCTCCCTTTCTGATATTTCCTACGAAAAAGAATAATCTACTCATAACTGGAATATCAGAATGATAAGAGAGGGAGAATAGAAAAGAATAAGTATTTGAATTAAAAAAATAGTTAAGTGTTTGAATTAAATAAAATCTTACCTAAAAAAGAACAAGAAATTACAGTGGAAAACAACTGACTGCTTGTTTGCTTGTTTGTTTGAAAACCTCTGGCTAGGATAGCTAATAAAAAAAGAAAGAATATGCAAATAAAACAATATCACAGTTGAAAGAGAGGAAATCACTACTTATTTCATGGCTATTAAAAGGATAATAAAGTCATACAATAAAGAATCCTATGCGTCCATGTTTGATAACTTAGATGAAATGGATTAGTTACTTGAAAGACAGAACTATGAAAACTTAGCTTAGGGTCAACAGATAACTTGAGTAGTCTTATATCTATTAAATGAAATGATATGATAATTAAAATATTACAAAAAAAGAAAACATTAGGAATAGACAGTTTTAGCAATGAATTCTAACAAATATTTAAAGAAGAAACAATACCAAAGTTTTACAATATTTTCCCCAAAATAGAACCAGTGGGAGCACTTCCCAGCTCATTTTATGAGGTCAGCATTTTACTAATATGAAAACCAGGAAAATATATTGTGAGAATAGAAAACTAAAAACGTATTTCTCAAAAATATTCTTTTGCAAATATCCTTACAAAATGTTATCTAGCAATATATAAGAAAGATTATATAGCATTACCAGGGGAGATTAATTCAACATAACACGGGTTCAACATTTGTAAATCAATTCATGTAATTCATCATATTAACAGCTAAATAAAAATTCAATCATATTAATAGAAGCATAAAACATATTTGACAAAATTCAACACCTATTCATAAAAAACTCTAAAAAGAAAACTAGGAATAGAAGAATGTTTTTTAACCTATTAAAAGGTATATATGAAAAAAATCTACATCTAAAATATAAGTGTAAGTATAACATCATAATGGTGAAAACTAAATGCTTTCCTCTTAAAATCAGGAGCAAGGCAAGTAAGTCTCTCTTATCACTCTTATTCAACATTGTATTGGCTATCCTAGCTAGCATAATAACACAAAAAGAAATAAGAGCATACAGATTGAAAAGGAATGAAGATATTTTTATTCACAGAGACACAATTGTGTAACAATTCTCAAAGAATTTACAAGAAAGCTTCTGATACTACTAAGTAACATAATAAGGTTTCAGGATACATTGCTTTCCTATAAATCAAAAATTAACTATTTGAACTTGAAATTTGAAAAATAATTTTAAAATAATACAAAATGGAAGTATAGTCTTATGCTGAGTGAAGTAAGTCAATCGGAGAGGGACAATGTATGTTCTCATTCATTTGAGGAATATAAATAATAGTGAAAGGGAATATAGGGGAAGGGAGAAGAAATGTGTGGGAAATATCAGAAAGGGAGACAGAACATAAAGACTCCTAACTCTGGGAAACGAACTAGGGGTGATGGAAGGGGAGGAGGGCGGGGGGTGGGGGTGAATGGGTGATGGGCACTGAGGGGGGCACTTGATGGGGTGAGCACTGGGTGTTATTCTGTATGTTGGCAATTTGAACACCAATAAAAAATAAATTTATTATTAAAAAAATAAAAATAAAAATAAAATTAGCAATGCAAAAAAAACCAAAAAAAAACAAAAACAAAAATGGAAGTATAAATATGTACAGGATTTCTATCTGCAAGATTAATGAAAGAAATCAAGGGAAATCTAATTAAATGGAGAGGAATTCACTATTTATTGTTTGAAAGGTTCATATTGCTAAAATGTCAATTCTTCGCACTTGATCTATAGATTCAAAGAATTCCCAATCAAAACCCCAAGGAGCCATCTCATAGATATCAATCAAGTGATTACAAAATGCCTAAGAAAACACATAGGATCTAGAATAGTCAATGTGAAACTGAAGAACAGAACTCACAGCACCAGATTCAAAACTTAATATAAATCTCAGTAATAAAGACAATGTGGTTCTGACAAAATATCCACAAAAAACACACAATAAACAAAACAAAACAAACTAAACCAAAAAGTAAAAACAAAAATACATGAATATAACAGAATAGAGAGCACAGGGAAAGACCCATGCAGATACAGTTAACTGAAATCTGTCCCAAAGGCAATCCAATGGACAAAGAACAGTTTTCAAAATATAGTGCTGGAACAATTGAACATCCATATGGTAAGAGATAAACCTATAAACTAGTCTTATACCACATAAGAATATATTCAAAATGGATCATAGATCTATTGCAAAACTATACAAATTACAAAATAATACATTAGAGAAAATCTAGGTGAGTTAGATTGGTGATAGTTTTAAATATATCAAAAGTATGCTTTATGAAATACAAAAATTTATAAAGTGGACTTTATTAAAATTTAAAACCACTAAGAGAATTACAAGTCAATTATAGTACTGGTAGAATATCTTCAAAACACATGTCACATATAATACTTAAAGCCAGAACATGTAGCAATCATTTAAGATTCAACAAGAATAAACCTAGTAACTCAAATAAAATAGGCAAAAGATTAAACAGACATCTCATCAAAAAGATTGGAAGATAGGATATAAGAATATAAAAAACACTTAATATCATTTGTCATTCAGGAATTGCAAATTAAAATAACAATGAGATTGGGATCCCTGGGTGGCGCAGCGGTTTGGCGCCTGCCTTTGGCCCAGGGCGCGATCCTGGAGACCCGGGATCGAATCCCACATCAGGCTCCCGGTGCATGGAGCCTGCTTCTCCCTCTGCCTGTGTCTCTGCCTCTCTCTCTCTCTCTCTGTGGGACTATCATAAATAAATAAAAATTAAAAAAAAAAATTTAAAATAACAATGAGATACTATTACATTTATTACAATGGCTAAATTCCAAACAACTCAAAACCATTTGTGGGTGAAGATTCAGAGCACATGGTCACTCACTCATTGTCATGAAATCAGATCGGAACAGCCATTTTCTAAAATAGTTTGGCAGTGTCTCACAAAGCTAGTCATAACATTCCCATGCAATTAATATATTTAGATATTTGACCAGTTGACTTGAAAACTGACATCCACAGAAATCCTGTACATTTTTTGTACAATTTTTTAAATAGACTTTTCTCATAATCAGTAAAAACTGTAAGCAATCAAGATGTCCTTCAATAGGTGAATGACTAATGAAGCAGTGGTATATCCTTATAATGGAATATTATTCAGTGATAAAAAGAAATGGGCTGGGGCACCTGGGTGGCTCAGTCATTTGTTTGCCTTCTGCTCAGGTCATGATTCCAGGTCCTAGGATTAGCCCTGTTGGGGGGTCCCAGCTCAGCATGGAGTCTGCTTCTCCTTCCCCTTCTGCCTCCTCTCCCCCTGGCTTATGCAATTTCTCTCTCTCTCTCTCTCTCTCTCTCTCTCTCTCTCTCTCTCAAATAAATAAAATCTTTTAAAAAATGGGCTAGCAAGCTCTGCAAAAAACAGAGAAACCTTAAATGTATTTAACCAAGAAAAAGAATCCAGTCTGAAAAGGCAACCTGTTGCATAATTCCATTTATATAACATTTTGGAAAAAGGCAAAAATATGAAGTAAACAGATCAGCAGTACCAGGGGTTGGGAGAGGTGGACCATTTGAATAGGTGATTTTTTTTAGGGAAGCACAATTATTCTGTATGACATTGTAATAGTGGACATATAACACTTTGCATTTATCAAAACCCATAGAACTGTACCACACAACCTTCTCAACACCCCACATTATAGTCAAAGCAGGAAGTTCAAGAACGACCTTGTCCCTATGATCATTTTGTGATCTGGGGAAAATCACTCGCCAGATACAGACAATCCATACTCTTAAGCATGCTCACACTCTACCCTCCCCTGGAGGTACTATCATCATAGAAACTTACACAGATTCCTCTTAAAGAGGCCCAGTGTAAACATTCATATATCTATAGGTGCTCAGCAACCCATTCCTACCCTCAGGCCGACAGAGCTACTGGGAATAAGAGGATTAAAGGAGGAGGGAAGTCAACAGGAGACAGTGCTCAAAATTATCCTCACTCCCGCATGCTTTCAATGACATTTTGAGAAATAAGAGTTGTTCTTTTATTATGTATCATAATTCCAAGATGATGAGTTCTGTAAAGTGTTGAACTTTCTTGACGTCTCAATTCAAGAGACGCAAACCCATTCCAAATCTCAGACCACTAGTTAAGTGAATACAACAGCGGATGCAAGAACTGTGCAATTCTGGTGAAGTGTTTACATCTGGAGCAATACGTGAGAAATGCTTTATTAATAATCATGACGCCAATAAGAGCCAAGGAGAAGGGAGCGAGAGAGACAAGGATTTGATGACAAATGCACAGCTTCCTCCCCTCTTCTGCACAAACACCCCTATCCTAGAGCCCAGGGCTGGCGCAAGAGCCTACCAGGCACTGCAATGCAGAGAGGAGTGCGCAGGCACATTCTAGGAAGACCCCTCCCAGCACTGAGAGACACAGGCCCCCCCCTTCCCCCCTCTGCTGCAGCAAACACAAGTGGTTTGTCAGCCAGGAGCTTTGTTCCCAGAAACAGCATTTTACTCATGGGCCTGAAATCAGCTTTTACTAAAGAGTCCCAATTTCAAACATTCAAGCTTTACTACACTGATGAACATAGCAAATGTTTTTTTTTTTTTTTAAAGTCCTTTCTAGCCGACTAATCACTTTAGTCATCAAAAGGATAATAAAGAAATACCTGCATGGATATGACACTGGACTGAGCCAACCTACACCTACTGTGGCCTCTCCTTGGATAATTATGTAGAATAGCATTAGCACCCTGTATCAGTCCTGAGCTAGGCATGCTTCTGGGCATGGAGAGGTAAAGTGAGGGAAAGGTTTTCATTGAGCACAATTTGCATTTCTGATATTAGGGTCTCCTAAAGCTATGCTTTTTTTTTCTTTTTCTTTTTTCTTTTGAGTTGTTCTTGAAGTCACCCTTGGCTCTATGAAGTTCTTAACTCACCTGGTGTTGAATTCCATCTGCCTTTTAATTCCACATCTTAAACCATAGAGGATCAGGACTTCTCCATTCAGCCACACCTGAATCGAAGACCCCCAATATTCCATCCCAAATGTCCACACCCACAGTTGCATTTGGATGGGGAGCAGATGGGCAGAAAAATAATTTATTTGGAGCCACTGAAGGCTGTCTTCATAGCAATAGAATAGAAAATGGCTGATGAACGGCTGTAAGCCTAAAGGAAAGAATGGCGGGTTAGAAGGGTAGACAGAGCATTAGCCCTCTGTATTTCCCTACGATTCCCACCCCTGCTTCTGCTGTGACCCTAAAGGAGACACAAGCACAATGAAGGACTTGCCAGGCATCAAAGAGAGTGCAAGGCCGGAAGCCCCCTCGTCTCAACGGGAGGGCTCACCGCTTGCCCCTCCCTCCTGCACTGCTCCCTCCCAGCTGTCTGTCCACACGTTTGTTCTCAGAAACAAAGCTTTCACAGGCAAGGACCCGCACTCCAGATTTCCAGAGAATACCCTCAATCCTAAACATTCTGCTCAGTGTCTTGTCAAATAGTAGGGATGTCACATCTAAAGTACATTATCTGCCTATTAGCAGCAACAATGTTGGCTCTGGGAAATGTGGAATCATAAACGTGGCTGTCACTATTTCAGAAATTTTGGTGGAGCTACCTGAAGGTTTAATTATTTATTCATTCAAGCTTCTCTGGGATTCCTCTCTCCTTTACATTCTTACTTTGTATTGTCCAGCCCTAGCTTTAAGAGATTTGCTGTCTGAAGCCAGAGACTCTCAAGGTTTTTGTTAACCATTTATTAAACATAGGAACCAAAGATCCCTTTAGACCTTGTTATAGCTGATCAGCAAATTAAGGCAACTTAAGTGGTGGCAATTGAATTCGGAACAGTTGTAGAATATAAAACAGATGATTAGGGCTCTCGAGTCCAGGAAGAATAGGTGGGGAGGGATAGAATGGAGAAAGCACAGCCAGCATCTCCTCCCCCAACAGTTTGTCCCTGTGAAAGAAAAAAAGAGGACAGGCAGAAAGAGGACCCATTGGTGTACAAAGCCCAGCAGGGAGACCCCTGATGCACAAAGGAGACTTCCTCTTGTCTTCTTTCCCCACACCATACCCCATGCTTGCCAGCAGCTGCTTCTCATGCACAACCTCTCCAGACACACAGTCTGGACACCACATTCTCTGAAGTACCACAATTTAAAGCATTCTACAGTAGGTTTATTCATGTTGGGTATCTTTTGTATCCTACACAATCATTTTATCTATGACTGGAGTGTGAAATGAAGCTAATAGAGAAGTAGTGGACGTTTCTGAAGTGGAAGCGACATTTCCAAACTTAAAACTGTTGTGTTCTATTTCTGATATTGTTTTAATCCTCTGAACCATTACTACTTGGTTTGCATAATTTAAATCTCCTTTCCATTTCCAGTTTTACATGGTCTGTAACATATCTGTTCTAGGGGACTCAACCCACGCTGGAACTCAGTACCCACAAATATCTGAAGATATTAACCAGAGAAACTGAGAGGGTCAGTTACTTGAGGCCAAATTCACGCTGCTCTGTATGAGACGTACTACACAGTTTGTCTGTCAAAACCTCAAATTTAGAAGGAAGGAGAAGGGTGCAGTTATGGAAGTAGAACAAAAAACAAGCCCACATTCCCATACCTTTCTGTCCCACCCCCCACTTCTAGAGGGAACTGAGACAAAAGAAAAGCCAGTGCTCCTAGAAGGCTCTCCTGAGGTCAAAGGGTCCCCTTTTGTCCTCCTCTCCTCCCCTAGACTCTCCCTCTCAGCACTCTGACACTGGTAGCTTTGTCCTCAGAAATAGTGCCCATCCAGAATGTGCCATTATACCAGATTTCCTTTGGATAGCCCTAATTTTAATCATTTTGTCTTGTACCTGGCCACATGATTGAATGTTAGTTCTATATCCATTCTCAATACCCTTGCAATAAGAAATGCAGCCAAGAGCACAAAGCACAAATTCATGAGGGTAAGGCATTGCTACCTGTTTTTCCCTTTAGTCGATGCCTTCTTATGCTGTCAAGCTCTTAACCCACTCCTTGTCAAAGCCCTACAGCCTTTTCATTCTGTGATAAACATCCGCCCGCCCACCCACCCACATACAGATACATGCATGCACGCACACAGAATACGATGACTTAATCTTTCCCTCTACACATATATCAGTGATTTTAGTTGTCTATTTCAAATCCCAGGACCTGCAATTACATGTAGGAAGATCAGTGGGATGGCAGAATGAGGTAATTCCTGAGGAGTAAAGCTTAGGCTAGTCTCTTCAGTAAGACACACAAAAAAATGGCTCTTCAAATACAGGGAGCTCAGAGAAAGGGAGTGGCAGACAGAAAAGGTCAAGATCCATCAGTGCCATTGCTAATACTGTAGCTGAATACAAAATGCATTTGCACAGGGTGAGACTCCATATGGACGTGCAAATAGATGATAGAGAGCTGTATCCCCCCAAATTCCCAGAGTTCAGAAGAGAGTGTGAGATATTTGAGTTATGACCAGGTAAAGTAGTCTTTGTTAAGCACCTGAGATGTTAAGTAAAGACACCAGAAGGGGCATATACTTAACTATCCCTAGAATAAAGCTACTCTAGATCTGCCACAGCAAACTTTAAAGAAGCTACAAAAAGATCACACTGGTCAAATACATATTTTAATTGCTTGTCCAAACCACTTCAACCCTCTTTAAAAGATGATTTTAAAAATCCAGATTATCAACAGTGTGAAATCACAGTGTTTAAAACCAACTAACTAACCAAAACCCCCACAACCTCCATGTGCAAAGAAGCAGGAAAATAAGATCTATAACCAGGAGAAAAATCATTAAAAAATAGAGTTAGAAATTATAGGAGTAACTTTGGAAGGAGCCACTATGCCCTTCAACAGATAAAGAAGATGTGGCATATATATATATATGTACACACACACAATGGAATATTACTCAGCCATCAGAAAGGACGAATACTTACCATTTGCTTCAATGTGGATGGAACTGGAAGGTATTATGCTGAGTGAAGTAAGTCAATCAGAGGACAATCATCATATGGTCTCACTCATACAGGAAATATGATAAATAGTGAAAGGGATTATAAGAGAAATGAGGGAAACTGAGTGGGGAAAAAATAGAGGAAGACAAACCATGAGACTCCTAACTCTGGGAAATGAACAAAGGGTAGCAGAAGGGGAGGAAGGCAGGTAGATGGGGTAACTGGATCATGGGCACTGAGGAGGGCACTTGATGGGATGAGCACTGGGTGTTATACTATATGTTGGCAACTCGAGCTTAAATAAAAGCAGATGAAAACAATATAAAAATATTTTTAAAATAAAGGTAAATGAAAACAGGATAGGATTTAAAAATGGCACATATGTCTTATACCACCTATTTATGAATGTTGCCCAAAAGATAGGAGTGAGTCTTTTATTTTAACTTGTAATTTTTTTTGATGTAAGAAAATGTGTATGCAGATATTCACGTATGCGTTGTATCTCAGGTGTTTGTTTGCACCTTAATTAGAAAACTGAATTTGAATAAAATTAAGTACTTATTAAAAATTATAAGGGTGATGGAATTAGCAAACAAATAACAAACATTTTAAACATATGTTGAAACTTGAACATAAAAAGTAGAACTAGAGTTGAAAAGTACAACTGAAATGAAAATCTCACAGAACAGGATGAATATTAAATATTGAAAAAACGATAAGAGAAATTAATGATATTACAATAAAAATTATCTGAATACAGGAATGGACATTAAAAAAGAAGAACAGAGACTTATGGCACTGTGAGTGAACAGACAACATACAGGGGCGCCTGGGTGGATCAGTCAGTTAAGCATCTGCCTTCGGCTCAAGTCATGATCTTGGGGTCCTAGGATCAAACCCTGTGTCAAGTTCCTTGTTTAGTGGGGAGCCTGCTTGTCTCCCTCCCTCTGCCACTCTCTCTGCTTGTGTTGGCTTGCTGTCTTTCTCTCTCTCTCTCTCTCTCTCTCTCTCTCTCTCTCTCTCTCTCTCATAAGTAAATAAAGTCTTTTTTTTTAAAGAAAAGACAACATACAGTAGGGAGGAAAGTATTTACAAACTATCTATCTAATAAGTACTTTATGTTAAGCAAAATAAGTCAGAGAAAGGCAAATATTGTGTGATATCACTTATATTTGAAATCTAAAACAATAACAAAAACACAAACAACAAATCTCCCCCCCACCAAAAAAAAATCATAGAAATAAAGAACATGTTAGAGGTTTCCATTATCTGAGACATTATGGGTATTTCAGGTTTCAAGATTTTTATTCTCTTCAGTAATAAGGGAAATTCCAATTAATGTTTAATAGCAAGCCAGTAATTTTTTTCTCAGATGGTTTTGATATACCACTGTGTCTGGAAATTTTCTGGTTCAAAATCCAACAATCACCTCTGGATGACACCTAATGGTTTTGCCATAAATTTTAGTCTGCATAAATGTGAATTAAAGCTGCATTTATATCATATCTGAGTGTAGGTCACAATGGCCTGAAAGCATTGCTTAAGCCACCATTTTTTGCAATTTGAACAGAATTTACCATTGTTCAGGGTCCCATTTAAATACTTCCTTCTGGGTAGGTTTATGGGTAGGAGTTAGCAATATCCTCAGATTAAAATAGGTGCCATCCAAAATCCTGATTAATTTGCTGGATGGGTATCCCTTGAGATTTGAAATCAGGTTGTTTTTTCTCTCTACTTTTTTTCCTCCATATATATTTTTTTCTTTTGGTTCAAATTGGTATTTATGTTCCAGGTGGTTAACATAAACTATAATATTGGTTTCAGGAGTAAAATTTAATGATTCATCACTTATATATAACACCCAGTGCTCATCACAAGTGCCCTTGTTAAGATCCTTAACCCATTTAGCTCATCTTCCTCCCATCTCCCCTCCATCAACCTTCAGTTTGTTTTTTTATTAGTTTGGAGTCTCTTTTGGTTTGTCCCCCTTTCTGTTTCTTTCTTTCTTTCCCCTATGGTCATCTGTTTTATTTCTTAAATTCTTCATATGAGTGAAATCATATAGTATTTGTCTTTCTCTGACTGACTTAGTTTGCTTAGCCTAATACACTCTAGCTCCAGCCATATCATTGCAAATGGCAAGATTTCATTCCTTTTAATGATTTTGATGAATATATACATATATATGTTCATTTTAAAAAATATTTTAATCTATTTATTTATTTAGAGAGAGAATGTGGAAAGTGTGGGTGGGCAGAGGAGCAGAGGGAGATAGAGAATCCCAAGGTGACTCTGTGCTGAGTGCAAAGCTCCACCTGGGGCTCTAACCCAAGTCAAAATCAAGAGTCAAATGCTTTACCAACTGAGCCATCCAAGTATACCTATACCACTTCTTTTTTTGTGTTTGTTTGTTTTAAGATTTTATTTATTTATTTCTGAGAATACACAGAGAGGAGAAAGAGAAGCAGAGACACAGGCAGAGGGAGAAGCAGGCGCCATGCAAGGAGCCTGACGTGGGACTCGATCCCAGTTCTCCAGGATCAGGCACTGGGCCAAAGGCGGCGCTAAACCACTTGAGCCACCCAGGCTGCCCACCTATACCACTTCTATATCCATTCATTAGTTGATAAACATGTAGGCTCTATCATTTGGTAACTGTTGATAATGCTACTATAAATGTCCTGGGGCTGTATGTGCCCCCTTGAAATCCATATTGTATTCATGAGAGACACACACAGAGAGGCAGAGACATAGACAGAGGGAAGAAGCAGACTCCGTGTGGGGAGCCCGATGTGGGACTTGATCCCAGGATTCTTTATTTTTTTAAGATTTTATTTATTTATTCACGAGAGAGACAGAGAGAGAGGCAGAGACATAGACATAGGGAGAAGCAGGCTCCATGTGGAGAGCCTCACAAAGGGCTCAATCCCTCAATCCCGGGTCTCCAGGATCAGGCCCTGGGCTGAAGGCGGCCCTAAACCGCTGAGCCATCTCGGCTGTCCTGATCCCAGGATTCTTGGATCATGACCTAAGCCAAAGGCAGCCGCTTAACCATTGAGCCACCCAGGTACCCCTCCAGTGATCCAATTTTTAAGGAGTTGGTTCTATCATCTCTAAATCCTTTTAGTAACATTTTCTTCCAGTAAGTAATCACAACAGAGCTGCTGTCTCATATTATGGGTGATCTGGTAGTCACTCATGCATCTAAGGTTTGCTATCCCTTGCTTATATTGTACATCCTTTTCCCAAATAATGCTTCCATCATGTTTCATTTAGTCAGAGCCATTCTTGTGAATCTTTCCTTTACTGAAAACTGGAGAACTGGATTCCTGATACAACTCTCAGTCATGATGATTTACTAGGACTCACAGGACTCAGGAAAGTTATCATACTCACAATATGGCTTATTATAGGGAAAGGAAGCACTGAAATCAGAAAAAAGGAAAATGTTCATGGTGTAAAGTCCAAAAGAAAACAGATGCAAACTTTCAGTTGTCCTCTCCTAGTAGAGTCATACAACATGCTTAATACTCCCAGCAACAACGTGTGATAATATGTGTGAAATGTTGTCAACATGAAAAGCTCAACTGAACCTTGTTATCCAGAGATTTTTTGAAGGTCACTCAGGTAGGCATGTAGCTTCTGCATGACTAACCATAAGTACTCAAACTCCAGCAACCCAGAGCAAAATAAGGAATTCACCATAAATCGCATTGTTAGTATAAACTATCTGATGAAACTGGTATTATGGGAGCCAAGGCTTCCATACAAAAAATTACTCTCATCAGATAGCATAACCCAAGGGCTTAGAGAGACCATCTCCCAGGACCAGGCCAAGGACTAGTCCTGAAGACAGCTCTTGGAAATATTCAGGTATAAACAGCCCAGGACTACTAAGTTAGCTCTTAATTTTACAGTCTTCAACTGATTTTATGAACCCTACTTACTGCTATATAAATTCCAAAATTATAGAAACATGAAAGCAAATAAAATTAAAATTAAATTTTCCTCATGAACATAGAAGCAAAAATATATTACAAAATATTAGAAATGGAAGTGGGTGGGGGGATGGGTTAAATAGGCGACGGGGATTAAAGAGTGCACTTATTGTGATGAGCACCGGTTACAGTGTGGAAGTGTTGAATCACAATATTATACACCAGAAACTAATATTACTCTATATGTCAACTAATTGGAATTTAAAGAAAAATATATTAGCAAATTGAATCCAGAAATAGTTAGTGTCTAATACATAAGGAACAAGTAGAATTTATCCCTGAAATGTAAGCTTGATTGCACACATAACAATCAATCAATGTAATTTACCATGTAAATATAAGAAATGAGAAAAATTACATAATCATCTCAGTAAATGAAGGAAATTCATATGCCTAATCAGACCCATCTATGATAAAACTTGTCAAAAATCTAGTAATAGAAGAGAACTTTTTCAACCTGATAAAAAGCATCTTTGAAAAACTTGCACACAGAATCATACTTAATAGGTGCTAATTGGATGCTTTTCAATGCTTAAGATGCTTAAGATGAAAGACACAGCAAGGATGTATTCTCTTACCACTTCTAGTCAATGGTGTATTCGAGGCCCTAATCACTGCAATCAAGCAGGATAAATGAATACAATCTGTGCAGATTAGAATTTAACAGGTAAAACTGCCTTTTTTTAAAGTAGATGCAATGTTTATCTCTGTAGAGAGCCTTCTAAGTAATCTACAAAAACTACTAGAATTAGTAAGTGGGCTTAGCAAATGTTCCATGATCAAAACCGATACAAAAAATATTTTATATCTATATACCAACATTAAAAATTTGAAAGGTATAATTTAAAATAATATGTAGAATGACATTAATGTATCTTTTTAAATCTTAGTAAAAATAATAAATATTAAATAATAAATATTTAACAAAATATGTGCAAGGATTCTATATCTAAACCTACAATTCATTGCTTGCCTAAATTCAAGATTACCTAGATAAGTTCATGAATTGGAAGACTCAGTTTAACTATGATGTCAGTTCTGTGAAATAGATCTATAGTTTCAACATAATCTAAAATAAATCTTAGTGAATTCTTTTGAGGGAGCAAATTTTCAAGCTATTTCTAAAATCCATGTGAAAGTACTAATTTATATGGAATAGCTAAACATATTTGGAAAAAGATAAAGTAAAATACTATAGTAATTGAGTTTGCTACATGCCTAAGGTAGATACACAGATTTTAATAAGTCAGAAAAATAGACATTTGACAAATGTACCAAGTTAACTCAATAGAGTAAGAATATCTTTTCAACAAATTATTCTGGAAAAACAGCAACAGATAAATCTCAAACCTTTTTCTTTCACCATATACAAGTAACTTTAGATAAATCTGAGCCCTAAATGTTAGAAATAAAACTATAAAATTTGGAGAAGTCAGAGAAATAAATCAACAGGCAGGAAAAAAAATATGATGTAACATTACCTCACCCTCCATGTCCACCAGTAAATCAAACCCAGAAGGGGCCCCACAGCTTGAAGGACATGCATGCTTAGAGCTTGCAAATTCCTGGCAAACCTTTACTGCACAGTGCTGCTCCTTCTCACATTCCATCAGCTTGGGCCCACTATAACCTAGAAATAAAGTTTTCACAGATGGACTTGGATAACATTTCTTGGGAGAATCTTAGTTTTAAAGTGAATAGTATCAACCCCAAAAGATTGGTTCAAGTCCTGACCTCCTAGTACCTGTGAATGTGACCTTACTTGGAAATAGGGTTTTTGCAGATGTAATTGAGTTAAAGTTTTGGTGTAAGATAATCCTGGATAAGATTTTTAAAAAGCCTGCAATTTAAAAAGCACTCCTGTGCTTACATGCTAAAGGTGAAATGATATTTAAGACACATAAATACACAAAAAAGAATGCAATGTGAAGATAGAAGCAGAGATTGGAGTACTTAGAGCTAAAAGCCAAGGAAAGCAAGGATTGCTGGCAACAACCAGAAGTTAGGAGAGGGACAAAAGAGGATTATACCCCAGAACCTCTGGAAGGAAACTACCTTGCCTACATATTAACTTGAGAAATTTGATCTACAGAACTATGAGAGGATAAATTTCTGTTGTTTTTGCAGTTTGTTGCAATTTGCTATACAGATCTAAAAATTAATATTCCCATTAAATTTATATGTATTTTCAGAAAACTGCTTACTTTATAAAGAATTTTTAGCATCATCAGATTCCAACCTCTTTTTCACTATAGGTCTCAATTAATGTTTAATAAGATGGTGTTGGATCTTGAGTTTGTTATGATCTTTACATATTTAAGTTCTTTATATACTAACCCTTTATCAGATATGTCATTTGGAACTATCTTCTCCCATTCCAAAAGTAGCCTTTTAATTTTGTTGATTATTTCCTTTGCTGTTCAGAGGCTTTTCAACTCGGTGAAGTCTCAGTAGTTAATTTTTGCTTTTGTTTTCCTTGCCTTGTAGACATATCAAAAAAGAAGGTGCTGCAGCAAATGTCAAAGAGGTTACTGCCTGTGTTCTCCTGGGATTTTTGTTTTTAATTTTTATTTATTTATGATAGTCACAGAGAGAGAGAGAGAGAGAGGCAGAGACACAGGCAGAGGGAGAAGCAGGCTCCATGCACCGGGAGCCCGATGTGGGATTCGATCCCGGGTCTCCAGGATCATGCCCCGAGTCAAAGGCAGGCGTCAAACCGCTGCGCCACCCAGGGTTCCCTCTCCTGGGATTTTAATGATTTCCTGTCTCACATTTCAGCCTTTAATCCACTTTGATTTTGTTTTTTTTTTTTTTTGGTTGGTATAAAAAGGTGGTTCACTTTCATTCTTTTGCATGTTACTGTCCAGTTTTCCCAACAGCATTTGTTGAAAAACCTGTTCTTTTTCCATTGGCTATTCTTTACTAATCTGTTGAAGATTAACTGACCACATAGTTGTGGATTCATTTCTGGGTTTTCTATTATATTCTTTTGATCTATGTGTCTAATTTTCAGGAGACATATAATTTGTCAGTATCATATAATTTTATCATATAATTTGATCACTACAGACCTAAAATATAAATAATTCAGTTAAAAAATGGCAGAAGACATGAACTTAAATGTTTTCAAAGAAGACAACAGATTGCCAACATATACATGAAAAGATGCTCAACATTGCTGATCATCAGGGAAATATAAATTGAAATTACAATGAGATATTACCTCACCCCTGTCAAAATGGATAATATTTACAACCCAGGAAACAACAGGTATTGCCAAGGATGCAGAGAAAGGGGAACTCTCTTACACTGTTAGAGGGAATGCAAACTGTTCCAGCAATTCTCAAAAACATTGTGGAAGTTTCTCAAAAAGTTAAAACTAGAACTACCCTACAATCCAGGAATTGCATTACTGGGTATTTAACCAAAGGATAAAAAGATACTAATTAAAAGAGATACATGCACCCTATGTTTAGAGCAGCTTTATCAACAATAGTCAAATGATGGGAAAAGCCAAAATGTCTGTCTACTAATGAATGGATAAAGAATAAGTGAAATAAGTTATATATATAACTCAGCCATCAAAAATAATGAAATCTTGCGGTGGTGTAGAATAAACATCGGAGGAAAAAGAGAGAAAATCCAAGAAACAGGCCCTTATTTTCTTTAAAGATATTATTTACTTATTCATGAAAGGCACAGAGAGAGAGAGAGAGAGAGAGAGAGAGAGAGAGGCAGAGACATAGGCAGAGGGAGAAGCAGGCTTCATGCAGGGAGCCCGATTAGGAACTCAATACCAAGACTCCAGGATAACGCCCTGAGCATGAAGACAGACACTTAACGGTTAGTCACCCAGGCATCCCCAAGAAACAGACTTTTTTGTATATTTTTATTGGAGTTTGATTTGCCACATATAGTACAACACCCAGTGCTCATCCCATCAAGTGTCCACTTCAGTGCCCATCACCTACTCACCCCATTCCCCTGCCCACATCCCCTTCCACTACTCTGTTCATTTCCCAGAGTTAGGATCTGTCATGTCCTGTCACGCTAGACTCTTAACTACAGAGAACAAAGTGTTGGTTACCACAGGAGATGGGTTAAATGATGGGGATTAAGGAGTGTCCTTGGGATGAGCAGTGGATGTTGTATTTAAGTATTGAATAATAAATTCTACACATGAAAATAATATTAAACTGTATATTAACTGGAATTTAATGAAAACCTGACTCACATTTAGATCTTTCATCCATTTTGAGTTTATCTTTGTGTATGGTGTAAGAGAATTGTATAGTTTCATTCTTCTGCATGTGGATGTCCAATTTACCCAACACCATTTATTGAAGAGACGGTCTTTTTTCCAGTGGATAGTCTTTCCTGCTTTGTCGAATATCACTTGACCATAAAGTTGAAGGTCCACTTCTGGATTCTCTATTCTGTTCCATTGATCTATGTGTCTATTTTTGTGCCAGTACGGCACTGTCTTGATGACCACAGCTTTGTAGTACAACCTGAAATCTGGCATTGTGATGCCCCCAGCTATGGTTTTCTTTTTTAATATTCCTCTGGCTATTCTGGGTCTTTTCTGATTCCACACAAATCTTAAGATGATTTGTTCCAACTCTCTGAAGAAAGTCCATGGTATTTTGATAGGGATTGCATTAAATGTGTCATTTGCCCTGGGTAACATTGACATTTTCACAGTATTAATTCTTCCAATACATGAGAAAGGAATATTTTTCCATCTCTTTGTGTCTTCCTCAATTTCTTTCAGAAGTGTTCTGCAGTTTTTAGGGTATAGATACTTTAACTCTTTGATTCCATCAAAATCCTACAAGAAAACACATGCAACACCCTTTTTGAACTTGGCCACAAAAACTTCTTGCAAGATACATCCATGAAGGCAAGAGAAACAAAAGCAAAAATGAATTATTGGGATTTCATCAAGATAAGAAGCTTCTGCATAGCAAAAAAAAAACAGTCAACAAAACTAAAAGACAACCTACAGAATGGGAGAAGATATTTGCAAATGATGTATCAGATAAAGGGCTAGTATCCAAGATCTATAAAGAATTTATTAAACTCAACACCAAAGATACAAACAATCCAATCATGAAATGGGCAAAAGACATGAAGAGAAATCTCACCAAAGAAGACATAGACATGGCCAACAAGCACATGAGAAAATGTTCCGAATCACTGGGCATCAGGAAACTACAAATCAAAACCACAATGAGACACCACCTCACACTAGTGAGAATGGGGAAAATTAACAAGAGAGGAAACAACAAATGTTGGAGAGGATGTGGAGAAAGAGGAATCCTCTTGTACCATTGGTGGGAATGTGAAATGGTGCAGCCACTCTGGAAAACTATGTGGAGGTTCCTCAAAAAGTTAAAAATCGATCTGCCCTATAACCCAGCAATTGCACTGCTGGGGATTTACCCCAAAGATACAGATACAATGAAATGGCGGGACACCTGCACCCCAATTTTTCTAGCAGCAATGTCCACAATAGCCAAACTGGAAGGAGCATTGGTGTCCATCAAAAGATGAATGGATAAAGAAGATGTGGTATATGTATACAACGAAATATTACTCAGCCATTAGAAACGACAAATACCCAACATTTGCTTCAACATGGATGGAACTGGAGGGTATTATGCTGAGTGAAATAAGTCAATCGGAAAAGGACAAACATTATATGGTCTCATTCATTTGGGGAATATAAAAATTAGTGAAAGGAAATAAAGGGAAAGGAGAGGAAATGAGTGAAAATATCAGTGAGGGTGAGAAAACATGAGAGATATCTAACTCTGGGAAATGAAAAAGGGTGGTGGAAGGGGAGGTGGACAGGGGTTTGGGGTGACTGGGTGATGGCGAATTACAGACCAATATCCCTGATGAACATGGATGCAAGAATTCTCAACAAGATACTTGCCAATAGGATCCAAAAGTACGTTAAGAAAATTATTCACCATGACCAAGTAGGTTTTATTTCTGGGACACAAGGCTGGATCAACAATCATAAACAATCAATGTGATTCATCATATCAGCAAGAGAAAAACCAAGAACCATATTATCCCCTCATTAGATGCAGAAAAGCATTTGAAAAAATACAGCATCCATTCCTGATCAAAACTCTTCAGAGTGTAGGGATAGAGGGAACATTCCTCAACATCTTAAAAGCCATCTACGAAAAGCCCACAGCAAATATCTTTCCCAATGGGGAAACACTGGAGCCTTTTCCCTAAGATTAGGAACACGACAGGGATGTCCACTCTCACCACTGCTATTCAACATAGTATTGGAAGTCCTAGCCTCAGCAATCAGACAACAAAAAGACATTAAAGGCATTCAAATTGGCAAAGAAGAAGTCAAACTCTCCCTCTTAGCCGATGACATCATACTCTACATAGAAAACCCAAAAGCCTCCACCCCAAGATTGCTAGAACTCATACAGCAATTTGGTAGAATGGCAGGATACAAAATCAATGCCCAGATCAGTGGCATTTCTATATACTAACAATGATACTAAAGAAAGAGAAATTAAGGAGTCAATCCCATTTACAATTGCACCCAAAGCATAAGATACCTAGGAATAAAGCTAACCAAAGAGGTAAAGGATCTATACCCTAAAAACTATAGAACACGTCTGAAGGAAATTGAGGAAGACACAAAGAGATGGAAAAATATTCCTTGCTCATGGATTGGCAGAATTAATATTGTGAAAATGTCAATGTTACCCAGGGCAATTTACACGTTTAATGCAATCCCTATCAAAATACAATGGACTTTCTTCAGAGAGTTGGAACAAATCATCTCAAGATTTGTGTGGAATCAGAAAAGACCCCGAATAGCCAGGGGAATTTTAAAAATGAAAACCAAATCTGGGGGCATCACAATGCCAGATTTCAGGTTGTACTACAAAGCTGTGGTCATCAAGACAGTGTGGTACTGGCACAAAAACAGACTCATAGATCAATGGAACAGAACAGAGAACCCAGAAGTGGACTCTCAACTTTATGATCAAGTAATATTTGATAAAGGAGGAAAGACTATCCATTGGAAGAAAGACAGTCTCTTCAATAAATGGTGCTGGGAAAATTGGACATCCACATGCAGAAGAATGACACTAGACCACTCTCTTTCACCATACACAAAGATAAACTCAAAATGGATGAAAGATCTAAATGTGAGACAAGATTCCATCAAAATCCTAGAGGAGAACACAGGCAACACCCTTTTTGAACTCATGCCACAGTAACTTCTTGCAAGATACATCCATGAAGGCAAAAGAAACAAAAGCAAAAAATGAACTATTGGGACTTCATCAAGATAAGAAGCTTTTGCACAGCAAAGGAAACAGTCAACAAAACTAAAAGACAACCTACAGAATGGGAGAAGATATTTGCAAATGACGTATCAGATAAAGGGCTAGTTTCCAAGATCTATAAAGAACTTATTAAACTCAACAGCAAAGAAACAAACAATCCAATCATGAAAAGGGCAAAAGACATGAACAGAAATCTCACAGAGGAAGACATAGACATGGCCAACAAGCACATGAGAAAATGCTCTGCATCAATTGCCATCAAGGAAATACAAATCAAAACCACAATAAGATACCACCTCACACCAGTGAGAATGGGGAAAATTAACAAGGCAGGAAACCACAAATGTTGGAGAGGATTGGAGAAAAGGGAACCCTCTTACACTGTTGGTGGGAATGTGAACTGGTGCAGCCACTCTGGAAAACTGTGTGGAGGTTCCTCAAAGAGTTAAAAATAGACCTGCCCTACGACCCAGCAATTGCACTGTTGGGGATTTAACCCAAAGATACAGATGCAATGAAACGCCAGGACACCTGCACCCGATGTTTCTAGCAGCAATGTCCACAATAGCCAAACTGTGGAAGGAGCCTCAGTGTCCATCAAAAGATGAATGGATAAGGAAGATGTGGTTTATGTATACAATGGAATATTACTCAGCCATTAGAAATGACAAATACCCACCATTTGCTTCAATGTGGATGGAACTGGAGGGTATTATGCTGAGTGAAATAAGTCAATCGGAGAAGGACAAACATTATGTTCTCATTCATTTGGGGAATATAAATAATAGTGAAAGGGAATATAAGGGAAGGGAGAAGAAATGTGTGGAAAATATCAGAAAGGGAGACAGAACATAAAGACTCCACACTCTGGGAAACGAACTAGGGGTGGTGGAAGGGGAGGAGGGCGGTGGTGGGAGTGAATGGGTGATGGGCACTGAAGTGGGCACTTGACGGGAAGAGCACCAGGTGTTATTCTGTATGTTGGCAAATTGAATCCCAATAAAAATAAATTTATTATAAAAAATAAATATATAAATAAATACATAAATACATAAACACATAAATAAATAAATAAATACTTGAGAAAAAAAGAAAGAAAAAACCCTAACTGTTTATATCCTGAAGTAACATAATAATTTTCAGCTACCTTCAGTTTTTTTCTTTCTTATGATATTTTGTAATATTTACTTTACTCTAGCTTACTTTACCAGAAAACAGCATATAATACACAAAACAGACAAAATATGTGTTAACTGTTTATCAGTAAGGCTTCTAGTCAATAGTAGGTTATCAGTAGTTACATTTTTGGAGAATCAAAATTATATGTGGATTTTTGACTGAATGAGGGTTCAATGTCTTTAACCTCCATGCTATTCAAGGGAAAAATCTATTGCAAAACTAGAATCCTTATAAATTGCTAATGAAAATATAAAGTGGCACTGCCACATTGGAAAGCAATATGACAGTACCTAAAAAAGTTAAACCTAAAGTCACCATATGACTTACCAATTCCACTTCTAGGTATATGCCCCAAAGAATTTAGAACTTGCACTGAAATAAATACTTGTACAAAATGTTCATAGAAGCACTCACTATTCACAGGGCACGTGGGTGGCTCAGTAGTTGAGCATCTGCCTTTGATCAGGTTGCTATCTTGGGGCCTTGGGATCAAGTCCCACATCAGGATCCCTGCAGAGATCCTACTTCTCTCTTTGCCTTTGTCTCTGTTTCTATCTCTGTCTCTCATGAATAAACAAAATCTTAAAAAAAGGAAAGCACTATTCACAACAGCCAAAAGGTAGAAATAACTCAAATATATATCAACTGAGAAATACAAAGAAGACATAGTATGGCCTAGCCATATAATGGAATATCCTTTAGCAGAAAAAATACTTTCTTCAGAGAGTTGGAACAAATAATTTTAAGATTTGTGGAATTTGAAAAGACCCCGAATAGCCAGGGGAATATTGAAAAAGAAAACCAGAGCTGGGGCATCACAATGCCAGATTTCAAGCTGTGCTACAAAGCTGTGATCATCTAGACAGTGTGGTACTGGCACAAAAACAGACACATATATCAATGAAACAGAATAGAGAACCCAGAAATGGGCCCTCAACTCTATGGTCAACTAATATTCAACAAACAGGAAAGACTATGCACTGCAAGGACAGTCTCTTCAATAAATGGTGCTGGGAAAATTGGACAGCCATGTGCAGAAGAATGAAACTGGACCATCTCTTACACCACACACAAAGATAAACTCAAAATGGATGAAAGATCTAAATGTGAGACAAGAATCCATCAAAATCCTAGAGGAGAATACAGGCAACACACTTTATGAACTTGGCCACAGCAACTTCTTGCAAGATACATTCATGAAGGCAAGGGAAACAAAAGCAAAAATGAATTATTGGGACTTAAGGTAAAAAGCTTTTGCACAGCAAAAGAAACAGTCAACAAAACTAAAAGACAACCTACAGAATGGGAGAAGATATTTGCCAATGACATATCAGATAAAGGACGAGTATCCAAGATCTATGAAGAACTTATTAAGCTCGACAGCAAAGAAAGAAACAATCAATCATGAAATGGGCAAAAGACATGAACAGAAATTTCACCAAAGAAGACATAGACATGGCTAACAAGCACATGAGAAAATGTTCTGCCTCACTGGCCACCAGGAAATACAATTCAAAACCACAATTAGATACCATCTTACACCAGTGAGAATGGGGAAAATTAACAAGACAGGAAACAACAAATGTTGGAGAGGATGTGGAGAAAGGGGAACCCTCTTGCACTGTTAGTGGGAATATGACCTGGTACAGCTACTCTGGAAAACTGTGTGGAGGTTTCTCAAAGAGTTAAAAATAGAGCTACCCTACGACCCAGCAATTGCACTACTGGAGATTTACCCCAAAGATACAGATGCAGTGAAAAGCCGAGACACCTGTACCCCAATTTTTCTAGCAGCAATGTCCACAATAGCCAAATTGTGGAAGGAGACTTGGTGTCCATCAACAGACAAATGGATAAAGAAGATATGGTAAACATATACAATGGAATGTTACTCATACTTGAGGGTATTATGCTGAGTGAAGTAAGTCAATTGTAGAAGGACAATCATCATATGGTTTCACCCATATGGGGAATATAAAAAGTAGTGCAAGGGATTAAATGGTAAGGAGAGAAAATGAGTGGGATAAATCAGAGAGGGTGGCAAAACATGAGAAACTCCTAACTCTGGGAAAGAATAAGGAGTAGTGGAAAGGGAGGTGGGTTGGGGATGGGGTGGCTGGGTGGGCACTGAGGTGGGCACTTCATGGGATGAGCACTGGGTTATACTATATTTTGGCAAAACTATCTCCAATAAAAATTATACATATAAAAAGAGGAATGAAGTATAAAATATTGATACATGTTACAACATTATAAATGAATCTTGAAAACATTATGCTCTCCTTAATATGGTAGACACAAAATAAACAAAAAGCCACATATTGTGATTCCATTTATCTAAAATGACCAGAATATGCAAACCCTATAGGTAAAAAGCAGATCAGTGGTTGCCAGTGTTCTTGATGTTTTAGGGAATAAATCATGACTGGTAACACATATGTAGTTTATTTTAGGGGTAACAAAATGTGCTGGGATTGGATAGTAATGTTGGTTGCAAAATCTTGCTGAGACACTAAACAATACTGATTCTACACTTTAAAATAATAAATTTTATGATATGTGAGTTATATCTTGATAAACAAGAGTGTGTGATTTTGCAGAGAGATAGACACATTGGTTAATTGAAGAGCATATAGAACTTAGAAACACACTTCCTCATAAATATGGTCATCTGATTTTTAAAAAAGTAACAAAAACAATTCAATGAATAAATAAGTCTTTTCAACTAACAGTACTAGAGGAATTGAATATCCATAGACAAAACAATCAACCTTGAGCTTTCATACCTTATCCAAAATATTACTTCAAAATGGATCACAGACATAAACGTAAAGCTTAAACATAAAATGTTAAAAAATGCTTACAAGATAAATTTCCAGATATACAACAAAGGTAACAAAAAGTTATTAGATTATAAATAAAATCCATAACAGGAGAAGTTGATGAGCTGGATCTTATTAAAATTACTGTTATAATTTTTTTTTTCTCTGTGAAAGATCCTGTTAAAATCATTAAAAAAATACTGGGAAGAAATATTTGTAAACCACATTTGGTAAAGGTCTCATACCTAGAATATTTAAATAACTCTTGGAATCCTATAGGGAAGAAAAAGCTAAAAAGACTGGGCAATAGAAATAAAGAAGGATTTAACGGGAGAAGACATGCAGATGGCAAATACATACATGAAAATATGGTCAACATTATAAGCAGTTAGGAAAACGCAAATTACACAATGAGATATACATGTCAGAATACATAATTTTTTTTAAAAAAGGGCAACATGGGGGATCCCTGGGTGGCTCAGCGATTTAGCACCTGCCTTTGGCCCAGAGTGTGATCCTGGAGTCCTAGGATTGAGTCGAGTCCCACATCGGGCTCCCTGCCTGGAGCCTGCTTCTCCCTCTGCCTGTGTCTTTGCTTATCTCTCTCGCTGTGTCTCTCATGAATGAATGGATAAAATATTTTAAAAAAGGACAACATGAGATGGTGCTAATATGCAGAGAAACTGGATCATTCATACTTAGCTGGTGGAAATCCAAAATTATATAGCCACTCTAGAAATAGGCAGTTTATTTAAAATGTAAACATATAACTACTATACTAATCAGAAATTGAACTCCCCCCCAAAAAAATGAGAATGTGTGTTTACACAAAACCTATATATGAATGTTTATAACATATTTATTTATAATAACTTAACAACTGGAAAAAATTTAGGTACCCTTCAACAAACACCTTATTAAATGTTAATTTGCATTTTCCTAACTGCTTATAATGTTGACCATGCATCTATATCATGGAATACTACTAAGAAAAAAAAATAAACTAAATATATTTTTAGGTGTTTAGTTAAATTCCAGTTAGTAAAAATAGACTGTAATATTAGTGTCAAGTGTACAATATAGTGATTCAGCATTTCCATACAACACCTAATGCTCATCACAAGTGCCCTACTTAATTCCCAGCACCTATTTAACCAACACTCCCACCCAAGGCCCCTCTTTTTTTTAAGATTTTATTTATTCATGAGAGACACACACGGAGAAAGAGAGAGAGAGAGAGAGAGAGAGGCAGAGACACAGGCAGAGGGAAAAGCAGCCTCCATGCAGGGAGCCTGATGCGGGACTCGATCCCGGGAACTACACGATCATGCCCTGGGCCGAAGGTGCAGCTAAACCACCGAGCCACCCAGGGATCCCCCTAAGGTCCCTCTTGTTGTCTATAGTTGAGCCTGTTTTTTGACTTCTCTTAGAATAATACTCTCTAGCTCCATCCATGTCATTGCAAATGGCAATATTTCATTCTTTTTATTGCTAATATTCCATTCTATATTATATAATATATAATACCACTTCTTTATTCATTCATCAGTTTATGCACACTTGGGCAGTTTCCATAATTTGCCTATTATAGATGTTGCTGCTCTAAATATTGGGATGTATGTATCCCTCTGAAAAAAGTATTTTTGTATCCTTTGGATAAATAACCATTAATGCAATTGTTAAATCATAGAGTAGTTCTATTTTTAACTTTTTGAGTAACCTCCATACTGTTTTCCAGAATGGCTGCACCGGTTTACCCTCCTACTATCAGTTCAGGAAGATTCCTCTTTCTCTACATCCTCATCAACACTTCCTATTTCTTGTATTGTTGATTTTAGCCATTACGACAAGTGTGAAGTTGTATCTCATTGTAGCTTTTTTTCCTTACTTGTATTTCCCTGATGATCAGTGATGTTGCGCATCTTTTCACCTGTCTTTTGTCATGTGTATGACTTCTTTGGAAAATGTTTATTCATGAATTCCTCCTATTTTTTAAATTTGTTTATTTTTGGGGGGGGTATTGAGTTGTACAAGTTCTTTGTAGATTTTGGATACTAACTCTTTATCAGATATATCATTTGAAAATATATTCTCCCACTCCATAGTTGCCTTTTAGTTTTGTTGTTACCTTCACTGTGCAAAATATTTTTATTTTGATGAAATCCCACTAGTTTATTTTTGCTTTTATTTCCTTTGCCTCAGGAGACATATCTAAAAAGAAGTTGCCAATGCCAGAGGCTACTGCCAGCGTTTTCCTCTGGGATTTTGATTGCTTTTTTTGTCTCATATTTAGGTCTTTAATCCATTTTGAATTTGTTTGGAATATAATGTAAGAAAGTGGTCCACTTACATTCTTTCCCATTTGCTGTCCAGTTTACCCAACACCATCTGTGGAAGAGACTGTCTTTTTTGCATTGGCTATGATTTCCTGCTTTGTCATTGACTAATTGACCATATAGTTGTGGGTTTATTTCTGGGATTTCTATTCTGTTGTAGTGATCTATTTTAATATTTCTGTGCTAGTACCATACTGTTTTGATTACTACAGCTTTGTAAAATAACTTGAAGTCTACAACTGTGATGCCTCCATCTTTGCTTTTCCTCTTCAAGGTTATTTGGGGTATTCTGGGTTTTTGTGGTTCCATACAAATTTTAGGATTGTTTGTTCTAGCTCTGTGAAAAATATCATTGGTATTTGGATAAGGATTGCATTAACTGTGAAGATTGCTTTTGGTAGTATAGACATGTTAAAAATATTTTTTCTTCCAATCCATAAGGTTGGAATGTCTTTTTTTAATACTTTATTTATTAATGAGAGACACAGAGGCAGAGACACAAGCAGAGGGAGAAGCAGGCTCCATGCAGGGAGCCTGATGTGGGACTCAATCCTGGGTCTCCAGGATCAGGCTCTGGACTGAAGGCAGCGCTTAGCTGAGCCACCGGGGCTGCCCAGAATGTCTTTCCATTTACTTAATGCTGTCTTCAATTTCTTTCATCAGTATTTTAGTTTTCCGAGTACAAGTCCTTATCTCTTTGGTTAGATTTATTCCTGGATATAGTATGGCTTTTGGTACAATTGTAAATGAGATTGATTCCTTAATTTCTATTTCTACTCCTTAATTATTAATTGAATATTTCTGAATATTGACTTTATATCCTAGAATTTTACTGGATTGATTTGTCAGTTCTAGCTGTTTTCTGGTGGAGTCTTTAATTTTTTCTATAGAGTATTGTGTTATTTGCATATAACAAATCTTTTTACTTTGTCCTTGCTGATTTAGATGCCTTTTTATTTCTTTTTGTTGTCTGATTGTTGTGTTGATACTTCCAGTACTATGTTAAATAACAGTGGTGAAGGGTGGACATCCCTATATTGCTCCCGACCATTGAGGATAAGTTCTCAGTTTCTTCCTATTAAGGATGATATTACCTATGGTAGTTTTGTATACAGCATTTATTATGTTGAAGTATGTCCCTCTATCCCTACTTTGTTGAGGGTTTTTATCATGAATAGATGTTGTACTTTGTCAGATGCTTTTTCTGCCTCCATTGAGAGGATCATATGGTTCTTATCCTTCCTTTTATTAATGTAGTATATCATGTTGATTGATTTGCAAATATTGAACCGTGCTTGTGACATGGAGTAAATCCCACATGATACTGGTGAATAATTCCTTTAATGTATTGTTGGATTTAGTTTGCTAGTATTTTATTGTGAATTTTTGCATCTATGTTCATCAGGGATATTAATTTGCAGTTCTCTTTTTTAGTAGAGTCTTTATCTAGTTTTGGCATCAGAGTAATGCTGACTTCATGGAATGAATTTGGACATTTTCCTCCTTTTCCATTTTTTTTAATAGTATGAGAAGAATAGGAGTTGACTCTTCTTTACATGCTTGGTAGAATTCTCCTGTGAAGTGATTTGTCCCTGCACATTTGTTTATTGGAAGTTTTTGATTAATGATTCATTTTATATGTTGGTTATCAGTTTCTTCAAGTTTTCTATTTTCTATTTCTATTTCTATCTGTCCTGTCCTCTTTTGGTTTTGGTTATTTATATGTTTCTAAGAATTTTTTTGTTGTTTCTAAGAATTTACCCATTTCTTTCAGGTTGTCCAATTTATTGGCATTTAGTTTTTCATAAAGTCCTCTAATCATTGTTTGTATTTCTGTGGTGTTGGTTGTTATTTTCCCCCCCTCATTTGCGATTTTATTTATTTGGGCCCTTTCTCTTCTTTTTTGATAAGTCTGGCTAGGGGTTTATCTTTTTTTTTTTTTTTTAAGAACCCACATCCTGGTTTCATTGATCTACTGTATTTTTTTAGTCTCTCTATCATTTATTACTGCACTAATATTTAGTATTCCCATCCTTCTGCTAGCTTATGTTTCATGTGTTGTTCTATTTCTAGTTCCTTTAGGTATAATATTAGGTTGTTTATTTAGATTTTTCTTGCGTCTTAAATAGTCCTTCACTGGTACATACTTCCCTTTAGAACTGCTTTGACGGGATGAGCACTGGGTGTTATTCTGTATGTTGGCGAATTGAACACCAATAAAAAATAAATTTATTATTTTAAAAAAAAGAACTGCTTTGCAGCATCCCAGAGCTTTTGGATGACTGTGTTTTCATTTTCATTTGTTGCCATGTGGTTTTGTTTTTAGTTCTTATTTGGTTTCCTTGTTATCCCATTCATTTTTGTAGCATGTTGTTTAACTGTCATGTATTTGTGGTTTTCCAGGTTTTTTCTTGTGCTTGTCTTCTAGTTTCTTTGCATTGTAGTCAGAAAAGGTGCATGGTATGAATTCAATCATTTTATATTTGTTCAGGCCTGTTTTGTGACCTAGTATGTGATCTATTCTGAATGTCCCATGTGCACCTGAAAATAATGTGTATTTTTCTGGATGAAATGTTCTGAGTTTATTTCTTAAACCCATCTGGTCAAGTGTGTTATTCAAAACCATTATGTCCTTGTTTATTTTCTGTTTTGATGATCCGTCCATTAATGTAAATGGAGTGTTGAAGTCCCTACAATTATTGTATTATTATCAATTAGTTCTTTTATGTTTGTTTCTAATTGTTTTATATATTTGGGTGCTCCAGTGATGGGTGCATAAACATGTAGAATTGTTATATATTCTTATTGGATTGTCCCCTTTTTATTATACAATACTCTTCTTTGTCTTGTTATAGTTTTTGTTTTAAAGTATACTTTGTTCAATATATGTATTGTTACTCTGGCTTTCTCTTGCCATCCATGCATGATAATTTTTTTCCCATATTCTCCCTTACAATCTGCAGTTGTCTTTAGGTCTAAATTGAGTTACATAAAATAAAATTAAGCAAAATAAAATAAAATAAAATAAAATAATAAAGTAAAATAAAAAAACAATATATAGGGTGGCCCGGGTGGCTCAGTGGTTTAGTGCCGCCTTCGGCCCAGGGTGGGATCCTGGGGACCCGGAATTGGGTCCCACGTCGGGCTCTCTGCGTGGGGTCTGCTTCTCCCTCTGCCTGTGTCTTTGACTTTCTGTGTGTGTCTCTCATGCATAAATAAATAAAATCTTTAAAAAATAAAAAATATAATAAAATTAAAAAAAAGTTTCTTGTAGGCAGCATGCATATGGATTTTTTTTTACCCATTCTGAGTCCCTATGTCTTTTGATTGTTGCATTTAGTCCATTTACATTCAAATTGATTATTGATAGATACATATTTGTGCCATTTTATTACTCCTTTGTTTCTGGAAATTTTCTCTGTTCATTTTTTTTTCTCTTTGTCACTTTTGATTTTTCCTTTCCAGTCAAAGAGTCCACTTTAACATATCTTGAAAGGCTGGTTAAGTGGTCTTGAATTCCTTTAGTTTTTGTTTGTCTGGAAAACTTTTTATCTCTCTATTCTGAATGATAGCCTTGCTAAATAGAATATTCTGGGCTGTACATATTTCCCATTCAGCAATTTGAATATATCATGGCACTCCCTTCTAGTTTGCCACAATTCAGTTGAGAAATCTCCAGACAGCTTTATGGGTTTTCCCCTGTAAGTAATGGATTTCTTTTATCTTAATCCTTTAATATTTCTCTTTATCAGTATATTTTGAAAATTTTGGGGTTGGCCTGTTAGTTTTTATTTTTATGGGAATTCTCTGTATCTCCTGGATCTGGATGTTTGTTTCCTTCTCCAGATTAGGAAAGTTTCAGCTCATATTTCTTCAAATAAATTTTCTGTGCCCTTTTCTCTCTTCTTCTTCTGTGACTCCTATAATTTGAATGATGTTATGTTTGATGGAGTCGTTGAGTTCCCTAAGTCTATTTCATGTTCTATATTTCTGCTTTCACATTTTTGTTCAGCTTCATTTCTTTCCATTGCTTTGTATTCTAGGTCACCAAATCATTCCTCTGCTTCCTCTGGCCTGCTGTTCTTTGCATGTTTTTTTTAAGATTTTATTTATTTATTCATGAGATACATAGAAGGGGGGAGAGAGAGAGAAGCAGAGACACAGGCAGAGGGAGAAGCAGGCTCTATGCAGGGAACCTGACTTTGGACTAGATCCTGGGTCTCCAATGATCAGGCCCTGGACTGAAGGTGGCACTAATCTGCTGAGCCACCCGGGCTGCCCTCTTTGCATGTTTCTCATTTAACTTATTGCAATCTTCATTTCCAACTGTTTCTTTCATCTATTTTGTCTCTGTTACAATAGTCTCACTAATGTCTTCTATGGTTTTCTCAAGCCCAGTGTATATTCTTATGATTGTTGATTTAAATAAAAAGAAAACAGGCATGTTATTTATATCTGGGGTTTTTTGTATATTTTTATTGAAGTTTTATTTGCCAATATATAGTATAACACCCAGTGCTCATCCCGTCAAGTGCCCTTCTCAGTGCCCGTCACCCAGTCACCCCATCTCCCTGCCTACCTACCCTTCCACTACCCCTTGTTCATTTCCCAAAGGTAGGAGTCTCATGATTTATCACCCTCTCTGATTTTTCCCACTCATTTTCTCTCCTTTCCCCTAATAATCCCCTTAACTATTTTTTTATTCCCCATATGAGTGAAAACATATAATGATTATCCTCCGATTGACTTACTTCACTCAGCTTAATACCTGTTTTATTTAGATCTTGATCCATGGCCTTATCTTGTTCTTTCACTTGGGATAAATTGGTCCATCTTGGCATTTTGTCTAAGTCTCTGCAACCTTCTCTGTGTTTGAAAACCCAATTATATCTCTTGCTCCTGAAAATAATCGCCTTATGAAAAAGAGGTCTTTAGTGTGTAGGGCGTGGCATTTCAGGAAGAGTCTCTTGATGGTGCTGTTTTTGCTCTGTTGTGTTGGCTACTCTATTCTTAAGGCCAGTCATTTGTGGAAGCTCTCATTGCCTGCAGTGGGAAGCATTTGGTCCCTGGCCTGAATGTGGTGAGTTTTAACTAGGTGCACGTGCTTGCGAAATGAGGCATGCCAGAACTCTCTGCCTAGGGGTCATGGTATGGGCATGAGTTTGTGCTGGCCTTCTGAGAGAGGAGTCAGCCCACCACACTGGGACTGAGGAAAATGTGACAAGATGAGAAGTCCCACCAGAACACAGTGGTGTGGGGTTGGTGTATGCATGTTATGCACCCTTTATTGGTGCTGCTCAACTTCCCACAGATGGCTCTGTGTTATGCTGAAGGGCAAGGGAGAGAAATGGTGCCAGGCAGGGGCTTTGTTCCCAGAGGTGTCTCTGTGAATACTATCTCGGGGACATGTTATGAGAAGAGCAAATAATTTTCCCACTGTGTGCTCCAAGTGCTTTTCAGATTGTTGTTTCCATGCTGTCTGCTCCGGAGTTGTTTGCCAACTTTCTCTTCAGGATACAGTGCAGTGTCCTCTGGGGTATGTCCCAGAAAAGACCACTAGCTTTTTTTTTTTTTTTTTGATGATTTTTTAAATTGGAGTTCAATTTGCCAACATATAGCATAACACCCAGTGCTCATCCCGCCAAGTGCCCCCTTCAGTGCCCATCACCCAGTCACCCTAACCCCTGCCCACCTCCCTTTCCACTACCCCTTGTTCATTTCCCAGAGTTAGGTGTCTCTCATGTTTTGTCAACCTCACTGATATTTTCACGCATTTTCTCTCCTTTCCCCTTTATTCACTTTCACTAATTTTTATATTCCCCAAATGAATGAGACCATATAATGTTTGTCCTTCTCCGATTGACTTATTTCACTCAGCATAATACCCTCCAGTTCCAACCACTGGCTTTTAAAACTACAGGTTTTAAGCTCTGCTGGTTGTAAGAACTCAGGAAATTCAGCCCCTCTCATTTTCCAAGCCAATGCCTTTGGGAACACGTTTTTGTTGTGTGTTCTGTGTGTGTTCCTCTCTCTCTTACCCTTCTCTGTGACTATGGTCCTTCCCCTCCACAGCAACTGTGATTGATTTCTCCTCTATACCAGTCCCCAACACTTCCTATCTTTTTCAGTATGGTCTCTTCTCTCCCTTTAGTTGTGGAGTTTGTTCTACCAGTCTTCAGGTTGATTTCTGGAATTTTTAGGATGATTTGATAATTATCTTGTGCTTGTGGGATGAGATGAGCCTAGGGTCTTCTTACTCTGCTGTCATCTTCCTCTCCTCTACTAAGTGCTAAATATTAATATACACAATAAACTAGGTGTGTCTCCAGAGGATTATGCTGAGTGAAAAAACTTCAAACTCAAAGGGTTACATATTTATAATTGCTTTTATATAAAATTATTTAGATAACAAAAACTAAAGAAATGGAGAACATATTAGTGGTTACCAATGGCTAAGGATTGGGATGGGAAAGTTGGTAATGAAAGTTATAAAAAGAGGCATGCCTGGGTGGCTCAGCAGTGAAGCATCTGCCTTCAGCCCAGGGTGTGATCCTGGAGACCTGGGATCGAGTCCCACATCGGGCTCCCTGCGTAGAGCCAGGTTCTCCCTCTGCCTGTGTCTCTGCCTCTCTCTCTGTATGTGTCTCTCATGAATAAATAAATAAAATCTTAAAAAAAGAGAAAGTTATAAAAAGGAAATATGAGAGATCCCTGTGGTGGTGGAAATGTTTTGTATCTTGACTGTGCCTTATACCTTGGTTTTGATGTTGTAGTATAATTATTTAAGGTGCTGTCATTAGGGGAAACTGAGTATATGACTAGGATATCTATGTATTATTTCTTATAACTTTTTGTAAATATACACTTACCTCAACAGTTCTAATTAAAATTACTTGTACATCTATATAGTAGCAACAGAAAATTGAAAATAAAATAAATCTCCCTTATGACAGTACCCACAAATATACAATATTTAGGGATACATTTAACAAAACACAGGCAAAGTCATCAGTCAGATCATGACAAAACATCCATACTATTTCTGGGCAAAATATACAGCAGGTCTTTGTCAGCCTGTCCAGGTCCCTAGATACATGCATACTTCTAGGCATCAGAGGAAGTAAGTAGAGTTGATAGTTCTGAGATCATGATGATACTTCTGTGGGGCCTATCCTCATGAAGCTTGTTACTTATGACTTATTCTATTCCATTCCTGATGCATCTCTAGGACACTTTTTTCACTCAACATTGCATTTTTCTCTTACTTGCATCCCACTCCAAGGACCTTAGAGCACATTCTTAGACTAAAATCCTGCTTTTATTTATAAAAATTATCCCACTGGCATTTACCTTTGAAATCACCATATCCCAGAGCATGATGTTCTGTATTTCATTCAATAAAAAATTTAAGTATCCTTCTCTGAGTCATGAACAACAGTAAACAAAAATAAATAAAATATATTTATCCTTTAGTTGGTCACACTGCTAAAGATGCACTAATTCATTTAAGAAAACTAAAAATCACCTTCTCTGAAATATATACCTGTCTCTGATATTTTATGTGGCACTTAAGCAGGAAAGACAAAATAAAACTTAGATGTGGTGCCTATTGACTCCTGGCTTTGTGAAATACCATTTCTTCAAGGAATCTCAGAAAAGAGTGTCTTGCTCAGTGGTATAATTTCATTTATCATAGGAAGACACAAGGACAGGGTCTCTCATAAGGTACCTGACTGGGCAGAAAGTATAGATTCAGTACAAAGAAATCATAAGTGACCCAGAACCCATGATCCTGCTGTTACTCTCGTTTACTGCCTTTTTTTCATAATGGGACCAAATAATGTTAGGGAAGAATCTCCACAATATTTTCCATAGTGTGATGCCCCATTCTACATTCCCAAAAATGCTCTATAACAGTTCTAATTTTTTCACATTCCTCACCAATACTTGATATCTTTGTGGTAGTTGTTTATAGTAACCAAACTAACAAGTGTGAGGTGATATCAAATTATGGTTTTGATCTACATTTCCCTGATGATTAGCTATGTAGAGGATCTTTTCATATACCCAGTGGTCATGTGTTTTGTCTTCTTTGGGGGAAAATGTGAATTTTAAAACCTTCATTTATTTTTAAAATTGTTATTAAATTTGTGTGTTTGTTTGTTTGTTTGTTTATTTATTTATTTATTTTTGCTACTCAGTTGTAGGAAAGTCTTCTACATTTTGGATATTAACATTTTGCCGTGCAGGTGATTTGCAAATATCTTCTACCATTCCTAATTTTTTTGTTTTCTTCCCCATTCAGTTTATTGTTTGCTCTGCAGATGCTTCTTTATTTTGATATAGTCCCACTTAATTTTTTTATTTACTTCATATATGCTAGGTATCAAATCCCTGAGATCATTGCCAAGGCCAATGTCAATGTTTTCTCCTGTTTATTTTTTGCTCAAAAATTTTTATAGCTTCAGGTCTTACATTTAGTATTTAATCCATTTTGTGTTGATTTGTGTTTATGGTGTAAGATAGGGGTCTAATTTCATTCTATGGCACGTGGATATCTAATTTTCCCAGCATCATTTGTTGAAGATCCTTTCCCCTGTTAGTTTTTGATATCCTTGTTGAAACTTAGCCTACGATGTATGTGTGTTTCTTTTTCTAGTTTCTCTATTCTATACCATTGGTTTTTATGGTTTTTTTTTATGCCAGTAACATGCTGTTTTAACTGATATAGCTTTGTAATGTATCTTGAAGTTAGGAAGTGTGATGTCTCTAGCATTGTTCTTTTTTTTCACAAAATTGTTTGGCTATTCAGGATTATTTGTGGCTATGTACGAGTTTTAGGATTTTTTTAAATTTCTGCAAAAATTGTCATTGGGATTTTGATAGAGATGGCTCTGAATTTGTAAATCTCTTTGTATATTATGCGCATTTTAGTTATATTAATTCTTCCAACCCGTAAGCATGGGTGTATTTCCATTTATTTGTGTCCCCCTTAATTTATTTCTTCAGTGTTTTACAGCTTCCAGTGTACAAGTCTTTCACCTCCTTGTGTAAGTTTATTTCCAAATATTTTGTTATTTTTGATAGCATTTTAGATGGCATTGTTTTCTTTTCTTTACGTCCTTTGCAGATTGTTCATTGTTTATATACGTAACTATCTATCACAAGATCCAGAAATTCCATTATGGTTTTATATCCAGAAAATATAATAAAAATAATTGAAATCAAGATCTGGAAGAAATATTTACACCCCCTTTTCCATCCAGCATTATGCACAATAACTAAGGTGTAAAGGTGAACCAAATTTTCATTATCAGGTAAATGGATATAGAAAATGTGGTATATACATACAATGGAATATTATTAAAAAAGAAAATCCTGTCATTTGAACCAACATGGATGAATATAGAAGACATTATTCTTTGTGAACTGAGCCAGTCACATAAAGACAATTACTACATAATTCCAATTTTATAGGTTATATAAGATAGTCAAGCTCTTAGAAGCAAAGAATAGAATGGTGACCAGGAACTGAGGGTAGGGGTAAATATGGAGCTGTTCAATGATTAAAGTCTCAATCGTACAAGATCAATAAGTTCTAGAGACCTGCTGTATAGTACTTATAATTGACCTTATGATACAGTCAACAAAACTAAAAGACAACCTACAGAATGGGAGAAGATATTTGCAAATGACGTATCAGATAAAGGGCTAGTATCCAAAATCTATAAAGAACTTATTAAACTCAACAGCAAAGAAACAAACAATCCAATCATGAAATGGGCAAAAGACATGAACAGAAATCTCACAGAGGAAGACAGACATGGCCAACACACACATGAGAAAATGCTCTGCATCACTTGCCATCAGGGAAATACAAATCAAAACCGCAATGAGATACCACCTCACACCAGTGAGAATGGGGAAAATTAACAAGGCAGGAAGCCACAAATGTTGGAGAGGATGAAAAGGGAACCCTCTTACACTGTTGGTGGGAATGTGAACTGGTGCAGCCACTCTGGAAAACTGTGTGGAGGTTCCTCAAAGAGTTAAAAATAGACCTGCCCTACCACCCAGCAATTGCACTGCTGGGGATTTACCCCAAAGATACAGATGCAGTGAAACGCTGGGACACCTGCACCCCGATGTTTCTAGCAGCAATGTCCACAATAGCCAAACTGTGGAAGGAGCCTCGGTGTCCATCGAAAGATGACTGCATAAAGAAGATGTGGTTTATGTATACAATGGAATATTACTCAGCCATTAGAAATGACAAATACCCACCATTTGCTTCAATGTGGATGGAACTGGAGGGTATTATGCTGAGTGAAATAAGTCAATCGGAGAAGGACAAACATTGTATGTTCTCATTCATTTGGGGAATATAAATAGTAGTGAAAGGGAATAGAAGGGAAGGGAGAAGAAATGAGTAGGAAATATCAGAAAGGGAGACAGAACATAAAGACTCCTAACTCTGGGAAATGAACTAGGGGTGGTGGAAGGGGAGGAGGGCGGGGGGTGGGGGAGAATGGGTGACAGGCACTGAGGGGGGCACTTGACGGGATGAGCACCGGGTGTTATTCTGTATGTTGGCAAATTGAACACCAATAAAAAATAAATTTATTGTAAAAAATAAATTTTAGCTGGAGACAAACAACAACAAAAAAAACGAAAACTTTAAAATATGTTAAGAGGATAAATCTCATGTTAAGTGTTCTTACCAAGGATAAACATTATATGTTCTCATTCATTTGAGGAATATAAATAATAGTGAAAGGGAATAGAATGGAAGGGAAAAGAAATGGGTAGGAAATATCAGAAAGGGAGACAGAACATAAAGACCCCTAACTCTGGGAAACGAACTAGGGGTGGTGGAAGGGGAGGAGGGCGGGGGATGGGGGAGAATGGGTGACAGGCACTGAGGGGGGCACTTGATGGGATGAGCACCGGGTGTCATTCTGTATGTTGGCAAATTGAACATCAATAAAAAATAAATTTATTATTTAAAAAAAGGAAAAAAAAAGAAAAAAAGTGTTACCATATGTGTCTGCAGACATACAAACACATGCAGAAACTACAAAAGGACACATGGAAAATTTTTGGAGGTAATGGATATGTTTATATATTGATTGTGGTGATATTATTATGGTTGTATGAATATGTCCCAAATCATCAAGATGTATACATCCATGTGTGCTTTTTTTGTTTCTCGATTATACCTCAATAAAACTCCTAAAAGATGGTAAGGAACTTCTAAAAAGGAAAAAGAATATATGAATGTCAGCACACTAAATGGCATTAAAGTCTACATGGGGAAAAAGAAAGAAGTAAGTCCATCATCTTCAACAATGACAAAACAATAGAAACAAGAAGAAACATTGCAAGAAATATTACAGGGACATTGTTGCTTTCTCCATTAATCAAATGTTCATTAGTTCCTAGTGAGTACTAGGCAGTAATAATAAGGAAGTAATAATTAATCAAATTATGTGAATAGTTATGCTTCAAATTACACACATGCACAGAGTGAAATGTAGATAATTGAACCTTGTTAATAATTAAAGCAAAGATTACAATTTATAATCATTAAATTATGAAAAAATTTCATTCCTTAAATGTAAAATTGGTTTAAGAGATAATTTGTGATTCATCTCTTGTATCAAAATGACATAATAATATATAACATGGGCTAGTGGAGTAGAGCCATTACATTTGGAAAGCAGCTGACAGCATTATCTACCATAAAATATTTTCTCTTTTCTTCACTGACACGATTCCATAGAATTTATCTTACGATGAAATCAGTCAAAAGTAAGGAGAATAACAGTGCATACCCAGACACTAATGTAACATCATTTAAAACAACCCTGAATAATTAGAAACAACCTATGTTTCCAACAACAGTGTATAACAATTAATTGAGTAATGTTTTTTTCACTCATGCATCCACATGTTGTCTAGAAAAATAATTAGTGTTCTCTCACAGTCAGGAAAGGGCTTGTGAAATTACTGCTAGGTGAAAATCAGAATAAAAATTACACACTGCTATAATTTCAACTACTGAAAAAACATTTATTCATATGCAAAAAAGGACTAACCAGTCACACAGACAATATTATAACAAGTATTATGAGTGTGACATTGAAATTCATTTGACGGGGAAGATACAATAATAGGAAGGGTTGAGGAGCAAGGGAAGAAAATCAGTCCTTAGGCAATAAGTAGAGAGGAAACTGTTGCCAGGGAGACTGGTTACTATGCTCTTGAAATAGTGTAAATGAGAGTTGATGAAATTCTAAACCAAAGCAGAGGCTGCGGAGATAAAGGGAAAGGAAATATTGAGGTTACTTTTTTTTTTTTTTAAAGAAAGACCATATCATAAAGAAAAATATTTTTTCTTCAGGATAAAAAAGCAGAAAATAAATGTTAAATGGGCATTCTGACTATTATAATGGATTGAAATGTTAGTTATTGTTTGTTAATTGCCTAATCAGTTCCAGGCAATTACCTCTTATTATCTTTTCATGTAGCCTATGTTGTTTCCATCAGTATTATCATTTTAAAGAGGAGACAAATAAGGTGGACCAAGTTAAGTGCCTTGTACCACATCATATAGCCAGTGATTAGGAAATATACAATTCCTACCAGATATCAGAGCATACTTCAGACTTTGAACTACATGTCTAGTTCCTGGACAATGGTAGTTGGATATGGACCTGCACCAATCCTGAAAGTCATCCACTTCTCTCTCTCTCTCTCTCTCTCTCTCTCTCTGATTCTTACTTTTCTCTTCCTTTTTAAAAAAGATTTTATTCATGAGAGACACAGAGAGAGAGAGGCAGAGACATAGGCTGAGGGAGAAGCAGGCTTCCCGTGGTTATTCTGAGCAGGACTCAATCCCAGGAGCCCAGGACCATGACTTGAGCCAAAGGCAGATGCTCAACTACTGAGCCACCCAGGTGCCCCTGATTCTTATTTTCCAATTCTTCTTTTGCTAACCTTGTTGCTATTATCCTTTATCTTCTTCATATTTGTTACTTTGCTATTCTGGAGATTGAGGTTTGCAGCATTTGCCTCACTGCAGAAGATGAATAGTTAACAGGCTTACAGGGATGAAGGCTTATGAGTTGCCTCTCAAGTTAAAGTAAAGAAGAGAAGGGAAAACAGGGTCACTCTTCAAGTAATTGTTGGGGATGGGTGAGTGGGTTGAGGAGTATGGGAAGGGGATGGTGGATCTAAAGAAATTACTAAGGTGCTTCTGGTCCCTTTCCCATCATAATGGGAAAATCGGAAGTCCTGGGCCTCTTTGTGGCCCATATCTGGGTAGAGAGCGATAAGTGGGAGAACTTGGATGAATGTGTTATTTGGCAGATTAAAAAAGGGTGCAGAGAGCAGAGGCTGCACTGCAGTGAATAATGTGTGACGAGCCATCAGCAATGAAAAAAAAAAAAAAACAATAACAAAGAACAGAGAGGCACTGCAGCCCACAAAAACATTGAAAATATGACTGCATGAGAATTCTTCAAAATTCAAAGTGCTTAGATTACAGCCATAAGGTTATAAGATTTTTTTCTTTTCTATTTTATTCATAACTTGTGATAAAATTTATACTATTTATATAAAAATCAATTAAGCCCCAGTGAAAGGGCACCAACGTGGCTCAGTGATTGAGTGTCTGTCTGCCTTTGGCTCAGGTCATGATGCCAGGGTCCTGGAATCCAGTCCTGCATCAGGCTTCCTGGAGGGACCCTGCTTCTTTCTCTGCCTTCTCAGCCTCTCTCGGTGTGTCTCTCATGAATAAATAAATAAATAACATCTTTAAAAAACAGTGAACTTAGTTGTTTAATTCTGTAAGCTCTTCCTGGGACAAAATCAAAGCATTTCTTTGGTCCCCATGTTCACTTGGGACCATACTTGTTTCTTTTGAACTGTTAATCTGGGCACTGCTTCCTCTGCTCAATGGTTTTGTTTTTTGGTTTTTCTAATGGTTTGAGTACATGCCCTTACCAGGTACTAACCAAGGTTCTTTCCTAAGAATATTACTTCTAGGCCAGAATATTGCCCAAAATGTTTGTAACTGGGTTAACTGTATATCCAAGATGATACTACATCCTAGATAAACCAAACTATATATGAAAGAGTAGAATGACTCACAGCAAGGGGCTGATGTTTTACAACTGTTGCTGTACACAAGAAAGAGTAATAAGGTTAACAGGAAAAAAAGCATATTTGCCTCATATGTGGTTAACAAATAGGTTATTTCTTGATCTTATCAATAAGTAAAAGACAAGAAAATGATAGAAACATCCTTTAAAAAGTAATTTAGAAACAGCCACTATTGAAAACAATAGGGATGCTCCTCAAAAAATTGAAAATAGGAATACCACACAACCCAATATTTCCCCTGTTAGGTATATACTTGAAGGAGAAAAAAAAATGGGTGTTGCCTGTGTTCTCCTCTAGGATTTTTATGGAATCTTGTCTCACATTTAGATCTTTCATCCATTTTGAGTTTATCTTTGTGTAAGGTGCAAGGGAGTGGTCTAGTGTCATTCTTCCGCATATGGATGTCCAATTTTCCCAGCACCATTTATTGAACTATTGGGACTTCATCTAAAGAGAAGAAGCTTTTGCACAGCAAAAGAAACAGTCAACAAAACTAAAAGACAACCTACAGAATGGGAGAAGATATTTGCAAATGACGTATCAGATAAAGGGCTAGTATCCAAGATCTATAAAGAACTTATTAAACTCAACAGCAAAGAAACAAACAATCCAATCATGAAATGGGCAAAAGACATGAACAGAAATCTCACAGAAGAAGACATAGACATGGCCAACACACACATGAGAAAATGCTCTGCATCACTTGCCATCAGGGAAATACAAATCAAAACCACAATGAGATACCACCTCACACCAGTGACAATGGGGAACATTAACAAGGCAGGAAACCACAAATGTTGGAGAGGACGCAGAGAAAAGGGAACCCTCTTGCACTGTTGGTGGGAATGTGAACTGGTGCAGCCACTCTGGAAAACTGTGTGGAGGTTCCTCAAAGAGTTAAAAGTAGATCTGCCCTATCACCCAGCAATTGCACTGTTGGGGATTTAGCCCAATGATACAGATGCAATGAAATGCCAGGACACCTGCACCCCGATGTTTCTAGCAGCGATGTCCACAATAGGCAAACTGTGGAAGGAGCCTCGGTGTCCATCGAAAGATGAATGGATAAAGAAGATGTGGTTTATATATACAATGGAATATTACTCAGCCATTAGAAACGACAAATACCCACCATTTCCTTTGACGTGGATGGAACTGGAGGGGAGGGTATTATGCTGAGTGAAATAAGTCAATCGGAGAAGGACAAACATTATATGGTCTCATTCATTTGGGGAATATAAGTAATAGTGGAAGGGAATAGAAGGGAAGGGAGAAGAAATGAGTAGGAAATATCAGAAAGAGAGAACATGAAGACTCCTGACTCTGGGAAACGAACTAGGGGTGGTGGAAGGGGAGGAGGAGGGGGTGGGGGTGAATGGGTGACGGGCACTGAGGGGGGCACTTGACGGGATGAGCACTGGGTGTTATTCTGTATGTTGGCAAATTGAACACCAATAAAAAATAAATTTATTATTAAAAAAGAAAAAAGATAAAAAAACCCATGAATTTCCAAAGCCATATATACCCCTATGTTTATTGCAGTATTATTTACAATAGTCAATGTATAGAAGCAGCCTAAGTGTTGATTGATGGATAAATGGGAAAAGAAGATATGTGTGCGCGCACACACACACACGTGTGTGTGTGTGTGTGTGTGTGTGTAAAATACACTAAAATATTATTTAGCCATAGAAAAAAAGAATGAAATAATGCCATTAATGGCAACATGGATAGATCTATCATGGCAAGTGAAATAAATTGGACAGAAAATGATAAAAAACTAAATGATTTCACTTATATGTGGAATCTAAAACAACAACAAACAAAAAACAGAAAAAGACTCATAAATAGAAATAATAAAGAAGATGTGGTTTATGTATACAATGGAATATTACTCAGCCATTGGAAATGACAAATACCCACCATTTGCTTCAGCATGGATGGAACTGGAGGGTATTATGCTGAGTGAAATAAGTCAATCGGAGAAGGACAAAAATTATGGTCTCATTCATTTGGGGAATATAAAAAATAGTGAAAGGGAATTAAGGGGAAAGGAAAAAAATAAGTGGGAAATATCAGAAAGGGGGACAGAACATGAAAGACTCCTAACTCTGGGAAATGAACTAGGGGTGGTGGAAGGGGAGGTGGGCAGAAGGTGGGGGTGACTGGATGGCAGGCACTGAGGTGGGCACTTGACGGGATGAGCACTGGGTGTAAATCTGTATGTTGACAAATTGAACACCTATAAAAAATAAATTTATTTAAAAAAAAGAAATAATAAACCAGTGACTACAGGAGATGAAGTGGGTGACAGGGATGAGAAATAAGTGAAGAAGATTAAGAATTGCAAACATCCAGTTATAAAATATATAAACCACAGGATAAAACACACAACATAGGGAATTATAGTCAATATTGTAATAACTTTGTATGGTGAGGAGTAGCAAACAAAGTTTATTGTGATGAGCAATTTTAATATATATAATTGTCAAATCACTATGTTGTACTCCTGAAACTAATATAATATGCTTATCAATTATATTTAAAATTAAAAACTAGATAAAAAGGGGCAACTGAGTGGCTCAGGTCCTGATCCTGGAGTCCTGGGATCAAGTCTCACATCAGTCTCCTCATAGCGAGCCTGCTTCTCCCTCTGTCTATGTCTCTGCCTCTCTCTGTGTCTCTCATGAATAAATAACTAAAATCCTTAAAAATTAAAAATAAACAAAATTTAAAGAGAAAAAGATAACTCAGACATTTTCCATTATACAATGGTCAGTCTTATCAACCTAAGTATTATCAAATACATTTAAATTGAAAAGCTGAGTTATCAGTATACAGTATTAATGTGTGTGTGTAGAGATGGACATCGGTGGACTCTTGGGGTGTTCCATACTTGTGAAGTGTATGTGAAGGCAAGGTGTATGTGAAGGCAATTTGGAATGTGCAACAAAATATAATTATATTTCTTAATACATCATTCTTATTTCTTAAAGTATGTAGATTAAGTACTCAAAAATAAGAGTAAATATTTGGGTAATTAATACTAGCAAAAATCCTAAGAGTTTTTCCACAAGAAAAAATAAAAAGGGGCACTTAGGTGGCTCAGTGGTTGAGCATCTGCCTTCGGCTCAAGGCATGATCCTGGGGTCCTGGGATTGAGTCCCACCTCAGGCTCCCTGTGGGAGCCTGCTTCTTCCTCTGCCTATGTTTCTTCCTCTCTCTGTGTGTCTCTCATAAATAAATTTTTAATTAAAAAATATTCTATGCTTAATTAATAGAATATTGAGTATTCCTTAGAGTGTATGAGATATTCAAATGGAAATATACTCAAGTGAAAAGTAGCATAAAAACATATAAATATATTACCCCATATATTACAAGTAGCATAATACTCTCTAGCTCCATCCATATTATTGAAAATGGCAAATTTAATTCTTTTTTATGACTGAGTAATATTCCATTTCTTTTCTATTTATCAGTTGATAGACATTTGGATTCTTTCTAACATTTCACTATTGTTGATAATGCTGCTATGAACATTGGGGTGTATGTATCCCTAAAAATCAGTATTTTTCCTTAAAAAAGAGAGAGCCAAATAAGAAAACAGACTCTTAACTATAGAAAACAAACTGAGGGTTGCTGGAGGAGAGGTGGTTGGGAGGGAATGGGTTAAATGGATAATGGGTATTAAGGATGGTACTTGTGATGAGCACTGGGTGTTGTTTGTAAGTGATGAATCACCAAATTCTACACTTGAAACTAATAATATACTTCATCTTAACTACTTGGAATTTAAATAAAAACTTAGAAAAAAATAGAAATGGAATTACTAGAGTATTTTCTCCTTACATATGTCTGTGTTGTTTTCATGATTTACACATTAAATTAATGCATTTTATTTTTAAACACATTTTAGATGCATAAGCATAATACAAAATTTTACTTTGAAAAAATAAAAAATATTAGGAACTTTAAAATGGGGAAATACAGAAACAATTCACAACAGATATAAAAAAATGTATGCATAGGAAAATGTTTGACCTTCCAAATAACTAAACAGATTCAGTATCCCAGAATGTCATACCATTTCTACATCTCCCATATATATTTAAGAGAAATATATATGTACTATAAAGTTGATGAGACAACATAATATCCTTTTGCATCACTGGGAATCAATTAGGAAAACCATAGAAAATACACTGAAAATGTCATATCTTCTTTATCTGAGAAGTTCCACATTTAGGGGTCAGTATGAAGAAAATAAAATTAGACAATAATTTCTTCAAAAGACATTAATTATAAGGGCACCTGGATGGGTCAGTTGGTTAAGCATCCAAATCTTGGTTTCAGCTTGGGACATGGTCTGAAGGTCATGAGATCTAGCCCTGAATTGAGCACCATGCTCAGTGAGAAGTGCACTTGAGATTCTCTTTCTCCCTCTGCCCCCTCCCCTTACTCTCTCTCTCTTCTCCTTCTCTGTCTCTCTCAAATAAATAAATAAATAAATCCCTAAAAAATAATAACGTTTACCATATTTCACTTAAGGATCATTTGGTAAAAAATAAAGAAAATGGGTTAATAGAGTTGTATAATAATCAAAAAGGATGTTCCTGTAGATTTTTTTGTTGGCAAGGTCTAACAACATAGTATCAAAATTTTAGTGCGTTAAACATGGAAAATGGTGCATAAAACTTCCTGGGAATGCAGAGAGTAGTCAAAATGAGAAGAATTAACACTATTTTTGTATTTTACATTGATAATTCTTTACTAATATAAACAATTTACTTAGGAACTCCTTGCTCTGTGACACATTTGGATCACAAAATGAATGATGTAAAATATGATATCATATACACAACACATGCAGGGAAAAGCACAATTGATGTTTTATGACGTGCTGAAGTTTAAGCAAACAAAAATCTAATATAGAGCGCTATATATTTAAATGTTATATAAACCCTCATGGTAGCCACAAACTGAAAGCCTATAATAGATACACAAAGAAATAAAGATAAAGGAATCCAAACATAACACTAAAGGAAGACATGAATCACAAGGAAGAACACAAAAGAGGAAGAAAAGAATAGAAAAAAGCAGGAAAAAAACACAAAATAATTATCAAATTTGGAATAAGCATATAATTTTTAATAATTACTTTAAATGTAGTCTAAATGCCTTAATTGAATGATATAAGATGACTGAGTGCACACACAAAAGAAAGACATAACTATTTGTTGCCTACAAAAGACTTACATCAGACCTAAATATTCATACAGACTGATGGGATGGAAAAATGATACTCCATGCAAATTAAAGTTAAAAAAAAAAACAGGGTAGCAATACTTATATGAGATAAAATAGGCTTTAAAACAAAAATTTTAATGAGACAAAGAAAAGCATTACATAATGATAAAAGGATTGAAGCAATAAGAGAATATAATTGTCAACATTTATGCATTCAACATGGTAGCACCAAAATACATAAAGCAAATATCAACATACATAAAAGGAGAAGTTGACAGCAATACAATAATATTAAAGAATTTTAATATCCCATTTACATTAATGAATAGATCATCTAGTCAGAAAATCAATCAGGATACAGAGACTTAGAATGACCCATCAAACCAGATAGACTTAACTGACATGTACAGAACATTAAAAAACAGAAGAATAGGAGACTCTTAACTACAGGAAACACACTGAGGGTCGCGGGAGGGGAGGTAAGTGGAGGAGTGGGTAACTGAGTGATGGGCATTTAAAGAGAGCACTTGAAGTAATGAGCACTGGGTATTATATGCAACTGGTGAATCACTAAATTCTATCTCTAAAACTAACAATATGGTATATGTTAATTATAATTTAAATAAAAATAATTTTAAAATAGAATACACATTCTTTTCAAGTGCATGTGGTTGATTCTTGGGATAGATTGCATATTAAGCCAGAAAACAAGCCTAAATTTAAGAATGGAATTATATCAAGCACCATTTTCTGACCACATACTATGAAACTAAAAATCAATTATGAGGAAAAAACTAGGAAAAACCCCCAGAAATACATGGATACTAAACAGAATGTTACCAAACAATCAATGGGCCAAGAAAGAAACCAAAGACAAAAAAATGTCTGGAGACTAATAAAAATGGAAAAACAATGGTTCAAAATATTTGAGACACAGCAAAAACAGTTCTAAGAGGAAAGTTTATAGCAATATAGCCCTACCTCAAAAAAAAAAAAAAACAAGAAAAATCTCAAATGAACAATTTAACGTTAAACCTAATGGAACAACAGAAAGATCAACAACAAAGGACTAAACCTAAAATTAGCTGTTGGAAGGAAATAATAAAGATCAGAATAGAAATCAATTAAACAAAGACACACTGACACAGACACACACATTAGAAAAGATCAACAAAGCAAAAGGACTGTTCTTTGAGAAGATAAAATTGATAAGTCATTAACCAGACTGATCAAGAAAAAAAGTAGAGGACTCAAATAAATAAAGTCTTGATTAAAAGAAAAGTAACACCACCACAGAAATATAAATAATTATAAGTAATTACTTCAAAAACTGCAGGTTAACACATTGGTTTTATGGTTAACACATTGGACAACCTAGAAGAAATAGGTAAATTTCTAGAAACACAATCTTCTGAAAATGAATAAAAAAGAAATACAAAATTTGAGTAGACCAATTACTGGTAATAAAATTAAATCTGTAATTTAAAAAATTTGAAAAGAAAAAAACTATCAACACAAAAAGTCTAGAAAATGATGGCTTCATAGGTGAATTCCCCAAAATATTTAAGGACCCTTCAAAAAATATTCGAAAAGCAGGGGGAGGCATAGAGGAAGAGGAGGTGGGAAATATTCCAAATTCATTTTATGAGGTCAGCATTATGTTAATACCAAAACCAGACAAAAACAATACAAAAAAGCCCGTTCAATTGGATATACTAATGAACACAGTGCAAACATCTTCAACAAAATAGTAGCAAACCAATCCAACAATCAGGTGGGATTAAAAGAATAATTCACCACAGTCAGGTGGGATTTATTGCAGGAAAATAAGGATGGTCCAATATTTGCAAATCAATCAGCATCATACACTACATTAATAAAATGAAGAATAAACACCATGTAATCATATTAATAGATGCAGAAAAATATTTGGCAAAGTTCAACATCCATTCATGACAAACTCTCAACAAAGGGGGGTTAGAGGGATTATAGCTCAATATTATAAAGGCATATATGGCAAACTCACAGCTAATATCTTAATGGTGAAAACTGAAAATGTCTTCTAAGAATAGGAATGACACAAGATTATATACTCTTACCACTTTTATTCAACATAGTACTAGAAGTCCCTACTGCATCAAAGAAAAAAAAAACATCCAAGTTAGAAAAGAAGAAATAAAACTGTTACTAAGTGCAGATAACAGTGTGATATTACATATAGAAAATCCTAAAGATTCTACAAAAATATTAGAAATAAATACATTTTGCAAATTTACAGCATGCAAAATTAACCTTGCAAGATACATCTATGAAGGCAAGAGAAACAAAAGCAAAAATGAACTATTGGGACCTCATCAAGATAAAAAGCTTTTGCACAGCAAAAGAAACAGTCAACAAAACTAAAAGACAACCTACAGAATGGGAGAAGATATTTGCAAATGACGTATCAGATAAAGGGCTAGTTTCCAAGATCTATAAAGAACTTATTAAACTCAACAGCAAAGAAACAAGCAATCCAAACATTAAATGGGCAAAAGACATGAACAGAAATCTCAGAGGAAGACATAGACATGGCCAACACGCACATCAGAAAATGCTCTGCATCACTTGCCATCAGGGAAATACAAATCAAAACCACAATGAGATACCACCTCACACCAGTGACAATGGGGAACATTAACAAGGCAGGAAACCACAAATGTTGGACAGGATGCAGAGAAAAGGGAACCCTCTTGCACTGTTGGTGGGAATGTGATCTGGTGCAGCCACTCTGGAAAACTGTGTGGAGGTTCCTCAAAGAGTTAAAAATAGATCTGCCCTACGACCCAGCAATTGCACTGCTGGGGATTTACCCCAAAGATTCAGATGCAATGAAATGCCAGGACCCCTGCACCCCGATGTTTATAGCAGCAATGTCCACAAGAGCCAAACTGTGGAAGGAGTCTCGGTGTCCATTGAAAGATGAATGGATAAAGAAGATGTGGTTTATGTATACAATGGAATATTACTCAGCCATTAGAAATGACAAATACAAAAAAAAAGAAATGACAAATACCCACCATTTGCTTCAACGTGGATGGAACTGGAGGGTATTATGCTTAGTGAAATAAGTCAATCGGAGAAGGACAAACATTATATGTTCTCATTGATTTGGGGAATATAAATAATAGAGAAAGGGAATAGAAGGGAAGGGAGAAGAAATGGGTGGGAAATATCAGAAAGGGGAGGAGGGGCAAGATGGCGGAAGAGTAGGGTCCCCAAATCACCTGTCCCCACCAAATTACCTAGATAACCTTCATTTCATCCTGAAAATCTACAAATTCGGCCTGAGATTTAAAGAGAGAACAGCTGGAATGCTACAGTGAGAAGAGTTCATGCTTCTATCAAGGTAGGAAGACGGGGAAAAAGAAATAAAGAAACAAAAGGCATCCAAGGGGGGAGAGGCCCCACGAGGAGCCGGGCTAAGGCTGGGGCGAGTGTCCCCAGGACAGGAAAGCTCTGTCCCGGAGAAGCAGGAGCTTCACCAATCTTCCAGGGTGGAAAGGCCTCGCAGGGAGTTAGAGCAGAACCCAGGAGGGCGGGGATGCCCTCGGGCTCCCTGGGACACTAACAGACACCTGCGCCCCGAGGAGAGCGCACCGAGCTCCCTAAAGGGCTGCAGCGCGCACGGCTTGACCTGGGAGCAGCTCGGAGGGGCTCGGGCGGCAGCTCCTCGGAGGGGGCTGCTGGCCGGGAGCACGAAGCCAACAGCGCAGGCCTGGGAGCCCACGGCGCCGGGGACACAGCCCAGGATCCGGCCTCCCCCGGGACAGTCCTGGCCCAGGACAGCAAGGACGCTCTTGCCCCGAGCTGAGCAGATCAGCGGCCCCGCCCCAGAGCGTCCAGGTCCTGCAGACTGAGAGCTCTCTAGTTACTGCGGGAGCTGACACCAGGGCTCCAGAGCTGGCCGCCACCACTGCGGTTGTTCCTCCTGGGGCCTCACGGGATAAACAACCCCCACTGAGCCCTGCACCAGGCAGGGGGCAGAGCAGCTCCCCCAAGTGCTAATACCTGAAAATCAGCACAACAGGCCCCTCCCCCAGAAGACCAACTAGACGGACAAGTTCCACGGGAATTCAAGGGACTTAAAGTATACAGGATCAGAAGATACTCCCCCATGTTTTGTCCTTTTTTTGTGTTTTGTTTCTTTTTTATTTTATTTTTTTTGCTTTTTGATTTCTGTTTGCTTCCCCTCCCTTTTTTTCTTTCTTTCCTTTTCTTTCTCTTTTTCTTCTCTTTTTTCTTCTTTTTTTTCTTTTTTCTTTTTTATTTTTCTCTTTTCCTTCCTTCTTTCTCTCCTCTATTTTTATCCTTTTCCCAATACAACTTGTTTTTGGCCACTCTGCACTGAGCAAAATGACTAGAAGGAAAACCTCACCTCAAAAGAAAGAATCAAAAACAGACCTCTCTCCCACAGAGTTACAAAATCTGGATTACAATTCAATGTCAGAAAGCCAGTTCAGAAGCACTATTTTACAGCTACTGGTGGCTCTAGAAAAAAGCATAAAGGACTCGAGAGACTTCATGACTGCAGAATTTAGATCCAATCAGGCAGAAATTAAAAATCAATTGAATGAGATGCAATCCAAACTAGAAGTCCTAACGACGAGGGTTAATGAGGTGGAAGAACGAGTGAGTGACAGAGAAGACAAGTTGATGGCAAAGAGGGAAACTGAGGAAAAAAGAGACAAACAATTAAAAGACCATGAGGATAGATTAAGGAAAATAAACGAGAGCCTGAGGAAGAAAAACCTATGTTTAACTGGGGTTCCCGAAGGCACGGAAAGGGACAGAGGTACAGAATATGTATTTGAACAAATCATAGCTGAAAACTTCCCCCATCTGGGAAGGGAAACAGGCATTCAGATCCAGGGAATAGAGAGATCCCCCCCGAAAATCAATAAAAACCATTTAACACCTCGACATTTGATAGTTATGCTTGCAAATTACAAAGATAAAGAGAAGATCCTTAAAGCACCAAGAGACAAGAAGTCCCTGAATTTTATGGGGAGGACTATTAGGGTAACAGCAGACCTCTCCCCAGAGACCTGGCAGGCCAGAAAGGGCTGGCAGGGTATATCCAGGGTCCTAAATGAGAAGAATATGCAACCAAGAATACTTTATCCAGCAAGGCTCTCATTCAAAATGGAAGGAGAGGTAAAGAGCTTCCAAGACAGGCAGGAACTGAAAGAATATGTGACCTCCAAACCAGCTCTGCAAGAAATTTTAAGGGGGGGCTCTTAAAATTCCCCTTTAAGAAGAAGTCCAGTGGAACAATCCACAAAAACAAGGACTGAATAGATATCATGATGACACTAAACTCATATCTTTCAATAGTAACTCTGAATGTGAACGGGCTTAATGACCCCATCAAAAGGCTCAGGGTTTCAGACTGGATAAAAAAGCAGGACCCATCTATTTGCTGTCTAAAAGAGACTCATTTTAGACAGAAGGACACCTACAACCTGAAAATAAAAGGATGGAGAAAAATTTACCATTCAAATGGCCCTCAAAAGAAAGCAAGGGTAGCCATCTTATATCAGATAAACTAAAATTTACCCCGAAGACTGTAGTGAGAGATGAAGAGGGACACTATCTCATACTTAAAGGATCTATCCAACAAGAGGACTTAACAATCCTCAATATATATGTCCCGAATGTGGGAGCTGCCAGATAATAATACACTTATACTTGGTGACTTCAATCTAGCTCTTTCTACCCTCGAGTCTTCTAAGCACAACATCTCCAAAGAAACGAGAGCTTTAAATGATACACTGGACCACATGGATTTCAAAGATATCTACAGAACTTTACATCCAAACTCAACTGAATACACATTCTTCTCAAGTGCACATGGAACTTTCTCCACAATAGACCACATACTGGGTCACAAATCAGGTCTGAACTGATACCAAAAGATTGGGATTGTCCCCTGTATATTCTCAGACCATAATGCCTTGAAATTAGAACTAAATCACAACAAGAAGTTTGGAAGGACCTCAAACACGTGGCGGTTAAGGACCATCCTGCTAAAAGATGAAAGGGTCAACCAGGAAATTAAGGAAGAATTAAAAAGATTCATGGAAACTAATCAGAATGAAGATAGAACCGTTCAACATCTTTGGGATGCAGCAAAACCAGTCCTAAGGGGGAAATACATCGCAATACAAGCATCCATCCAAAAACTGGAAAGAACTCAAATACAAAAGCTAACCTTACACATAAAGGAGCTAGAGAAAAAACAGCAAATAGATACTACACCCAGCAGAAGAAGAGAGCTAATTAAGATTTGAGCAGAACTCAATGAAATCGAGACCAGAAGAACTGTGGAACAGATCAACAAAACCAGGAGTTGGTTCTTTGAAAGAATTAATAAGATAGATAAACCATTAGCCAGCCTTATTAAAAAGAAGAGAGAGAAGACTCAAATTAATAAAATCATGAACGAGAAAAGAGAGATCCCTACCATCACCAAGGAAATACAAACGATTTTAAAAACATATTATGAACATCTATACGCCAATAAATTAGGCAATCTAGAAGAAATGGATGCATTCCTGGAAAGCCACAAACTACCTAAACTGGAACAGGAAGAAATAGAAAACCTGAACAGGCCAATAACCAGGGAGGAAATTGAAGCAGTCATCAAAAACCTCCAAGACACAAAAGTCCAGGGCCAGATGGCTTCCAAGGGGAATTCTATCAAATGTTTAAAGAAGAGGCCACACCTATTCTACTAAAGCTGTTTGGAAAGATAGAAAGAGATGGAGTACTTCCAAATTCGTTCTATGAGGCCAGCATCACCTTAATTCCAAAACCAGACAAAGACCTCACCAAAAAGGAGAATTACAGACCAATATCCCTGATGAACATGGATGCAAAAATCCTCAACAAGATACTAGCCAATAGGATCCAACAATACATTAAGAAAATTATTCACCATGACCAAGTAGGATTTATCCCCGGGACACAAAGCTGGTTCAACACTCGTAAAACACTCAATGTGATTCATCATATCAGCAAGAGAAAAACCAAGAAACATATGATCCTCTCATTAGATGCAGAGAAAGCATCTGACAAAATACATCATCCATTCCTGATCAAAACTCTTCAGAGTGTAGGAATAGAGGGAACATTCCTCAAATCTTAAAAGCCATCTACAAAAAGCCCACAGTAAATATAATTCTCAATTGGGAAGCACTGGGAGCCTTTCCGCTAAGATCAGGAACAAGACAGGGATGTCCACTCTCACCACTGTTATTCAACATAGTACTGGAAGTCCTAGCCTCAGCAATCAGACAACAAAAAGACATTAAAGGCATTCAAATTTGTAAAGAAGAAGTCAAACTCTCCCTCTTCGCTGATGACATGATACTCTACATATAAAACCCAAAAGCCTCCCCCCCAAGATTGCTAGAACTCATACAGCAATTCGGCAGTGTGGCAGGATACAAAATCAATGCCCAGAAATCAGTGGCATTTCTATACGCTAACAATGAGACTGAAGAAAAAGAAATTAAGAGTCAATGCCATTTACAATGCACCCAAAAGCATAGGAATAAACCTAACCAAAGAGGTAAAGGATCTATACCCTTAAAACTATAGAACACGTCTGAAGGAAATTGAGGAAGACAAAAAGAGATGGAAAAATATTCCATGCTCATGGATTGGCAGAATTAATATTGTGAAAATGTCAATGTTACCCAGGGCAATTTACACGTTTAATGCAATCCCTATCAAAATACCATGGATTTTCTTCAGAGAGTTAGAACAAATTATTTTAAGATTTGTGTGGAATCAGAAAAGACCCCGAATAGCCAGGGGAATTCTAAAAAAGAAAACCATATCTGGGGGCATCACAATGCCAGATTTCAGGTTGTACTACAAAGCTGTGGTCATCAAGACAGTGTGGTACTGGCACAAAAACAGACTCATAGATCAATGGAACAGAATAGAGAATCCACAAGTGGACCCTCAACTTTATAGTCAACTAATATTCGACAAAGGAGGAAAGACTATCCACTGGAAGAAAGACAGTCTCTTCAATAAATGGTGCTGGGAAAATTGGACATCCACATGCAGAAGAATGAAACTAGACCACTCTCTTGCACCATACAGAAAGATAAACTCAAAATGGATGAAAGATCTAAATGTGAGACAAGATTCCATCAAAATCCTAGAGGAGAACACAGGCAACACCCTTTTTGAACTTGGCCACAGTACTTCTTGCAAGATACATTCACGAAGGCAAAAGAAACAAAAGCAAAAATGAACTATTGGTACTTCATCAAGATAAGAAGCTTTTGCACAGCAAAGGATACAGTCAACAAAACTAAAAGACAACTTACAGAATGGGAGAAGATATTTGCAAATGACGTATCAGATAAAGGGCTAGTTTCCAAGATCTATAAAGAACTTATTAAACTCAACAGCAAAGAAACAAACAATCCAATCTTGAAATGGGCAGAAGATATGAGCTGAAATCTCACAGAGGAAGACATAGACATGGCCAACAAGCACATGAGAAAATGTTCTGCATCACTTGCCATCAGGGAAATACAAATCAAAACCACAATGAGATACCACCTCACACCAGTGAGAATGGGGAACATTAACAAGGCAGGAAACCACAAATGTTGGACAGGATGTGGAGAAAAGGGAACCCTCTTGCACTGTTGGTGGGAATGTGAACTGATGCAGCCACTCTGGAAAACTTTGTGGAGGTTCCTCAAAGAGTTAAAAATAGACCTGCGCTACAACCCAGCATTGCACTGCTGGGGATTTACCCTAAAGATACAGATGCAATGAAAGGCCGGGACCCTTGCACCCTGATGTTTCTAGCAGCCATGTCCACAATAGCCAAACTGTGGAAGGAGCCTCGGTGTCCATCGAAAGATGACTGCATAAAGATGATGTGGTTTATGTATACAATGGAATATTACTCAGCCATTAGAAATGACAAATACCCACCATTTCCTTCAATGTGGATGGAACTGGAGGGTATTATGCTGAGTGAAGTAAGTCAGTCGGATAAGGAGAAACATTATATGTTCTCATTCATTTGGGGAATATAAATAATAGTGAAAGGGAATAGAAGGAAAGGGAAAAGAAATGTGTGGGAATATCAGAAAGGGAGACAGAACATAAAGGCTCCTAACTCTGGGAAACGAACTAGGGGTAGTGGAAGGGGAGGAGGGCGGGGGGTTGGGGTGAATGGGTGACGGGCACTGAGGGGGGCGCTTGACGGGATGAGCACTGGGTGTTATTCTGTATGTTGGCAAATTGAACACCAATAAAAATATATTTATTATTAAAATAAATAAAATAAAATGGGTAGGGAAAAAAGATATTACCAAAAAGACAAGAAATAACAAGTGTTGGTAAGGATGTGGAGGAAAGGAAACCTTATTCACTAGTGGTGGGGATGTAAATTGCTGCAACTACTATGAAAATTAATATAGCATTTTCTGCAAGAAAGAAAAATAGAATTACCGTACAATCAAGAAGATCCATTTGAGTTATTTTTTCTGAAAATATAAACAGTAATTTGTTTTTATTTTTTTTAATTTTTATTTATTTATGATAGTCAGAGAGAGAGAGAGAGAGAGAGAGAGAGAGGCAGAGACATAGGCAGAGGGAGAAGCGGGCTCCATGCACCGGGAGCCCGACGTGGGATTCGATCCCGGGTCTTCAGGAACGCGCCCTGGGCCAAAGGCAGGCGCTAAACCGCTGCGCCACCCAGGGATCCCTAAACAGTAATTTGAAGTGACATATACCCCTATGTTTGGTATTGGGGTATTTATAATAGCCACAATATGGAAGCAACTAAAATGGCCTCACATTATGAGGCCAATTAAAAGAGCTGTCCACATGGGTTCCCTGGGTGACGCAGGCGTTTGGCGCTTGCCTTTGGCCCAGGGCGTGATCCTGGAGACCCGGGATCAAATCCCATGTCGGGCTCCCGATGCATGGAGCCTGCTTCTCCCTCTGCCTGTGTCTCTGCCTCTCTCTCTCTCTCTGTGACTATTGTAAATAAATAAAATTTAAAAAAAAGAGCTGTCCATAGATGGATGAATGGATAAAGGAGATGTACACATAATGGAATATTATCAAGCCATTAGCCATAAAAATAAAATATTACCTTTTATAATACCATAGATGGACTTAGAGCATATTATGCTATGTTAAATAAGACCAAGAAAGACAAATACAATATTATTTCTCTTATATATGGAATCTAATAAACAAAACAAATGAACAAACAAAAAGCACAACAAAATATAGGCTCAGATATAGAGAATAAATTGACAGAGAAGAATGAGGTGGAGGGAGGAATGAAATAGATGAAGAGAATCAAGAGGTACAATCTTCCAGTTATAAAATAAATAAGACGGGAGGATGTCATATACACTCTAGGGAATACAGCCAATAATATTGTAATATGCAAAAAAAGGAAACTGGGCCCATTTCTTATACCACACACACAAAATAAATTCAAAATGCATGAAAGACCTAAATTTGAGACCAGAAACTATCAAACTCCAAAAGGATAACACAGACAGCAATCTCTTTGATATCAGCCATATTAACTTCTTTCTAGACATGTCTCCAGAGGCAAGAGAAACAAAAACAAAAACAAAAAAACAAATGAACAATTGGTATTTCATCAAGTTAAAAAGCTTCTTCATGGTGAAGGAAACAAAGAACAAAACTAAAAGGAAAGTTCAGAATAAAATAGCATATTTGAAAATAACATATCGGGGGATCCCTGGGTGGCTCAGCAGTTTAGCGCCTGCCTTCAGCTCAGGGAGTGATCTTGGAGTCCTGGGATCAAGTCCCGCATTGGTCTCCCTGCATGGAGCCTGCTTATCCTTCTGCCTGTGTCTCTGCCTCTCTCTCTCTCTCTGTGTCTCTCATGAATAAATAAATAAATTTTTGAAAAAAAAAAGAAAATAACATATCGATAAAAGTTTGGCATCCAAAATCTATAAGGAACTTACCAAACAACAGCCTAAAAAACAAATAATCCAGCTAAGTAATGGGCAGAAGACATGAATAGACATTTTTACAAAGAAGACACATAGATGGCTAACAGACACATAAAACGATGCTCAACGTCACTCATCATTAGGGAAATACAAATCAAAACCACAATGATATATCACCTCACACTTGTCAGAATGGCTGAAATTAACAGCACAGGAAACAGTATTGTAAAGGAAGCAGAGAAAGGGAAACCTTACACTGTTGGGAATGCAAACTGATGCAGCCACTCTGGAAAACAGTATGGAAGTTCCTCAAAAAGTTAAAGGTAGAACTAACCTACAATCCTGCAGTTGCCCTATTAGGTATTTACCCAAAGGATACAAACATAGTGATTTGAAAGAACACATACTTTCTGATGTTTATAGCACTATTATCAACAATAGCCAAATGGTGGAAAGAGCTCAAATGTCCATCCATTAATAAACGTATAAAGAAATTGATAAATGGATAATGGAATATTACTCAGCCATAAAAATAATGAAATCTTGCCATTTGAAACAACATGGATGGAGCTAGAGGGTATTATGCTAAGTGAAATGTCAACCAAAGAAAGACAAATACCATATTTCACTCATATGTGGAATTTAAGAAACAAAACAGATGAACATAGGGAATAAAGAGATGCAAACCAGAAAAGAGATCCTTATCCATAGAGAACAAACTGAGGTTTACCAGGGGAGGGGGATGAGTTACATATGTGATGGAGATTAAAGAGTGCATTTGTTGTGATGAGTATTGAGTGTTTTATGTAGGTGATGAACCACTAATTTCTACACCTGAAAGTAACATTTCACTGTATGTTAACTAGGTAGAATTTAAACAAAAACGTGAAAAAAGTAATATTACAACTTTGTAATGTGACAGATAAGTAGATAGACTTATTGTAGTGACTATTCCATAATGCATATAAATATTGAATCACTATTTTTTATGCCTGAAACTAATACAATATTGCATGTCTCTTATTCTTCAATAAAATAGTTTCAACTTTATAAAAATGAGCTCTCTCTCTCTCTCTCACACACACACACACACCTGCACACACTAAACATTGAGGCCAACTAAAAGAGCTGGAAAGAGCCAAATATGGACTAACATAAACAACAAAATATATTATACTAGTATTAGGCTATAACCCAAAAGATAAAGTTGGCATTTATGTGTCCATACTGATATAAAAACATAAAATAAATAAATGAAAAAGAGGGGATCCCTGGGTGGCGCAGCGGTTTGGCGCCTGCCTTTGGCCCAGGGCGCGATCCTGGAGACCCGGGATCGAGTCCCACGTCAGGCTCCCGGTGCGTGGAGCCTGCTTCTCCCTCTGCCTGTGTCTCTGCCTCTCTCTCTCTCTCCCTGTGTGACTATCATAAATAAATAAATAAATAAATAAATTTAAAAAAAAAAAAAAGAAAAAGAAAAGGAAAATCTTAAGCCACAGAAGAATTCCAATTAATGGGTGTTGAGTTGAGGTCAATAGAAAATCATCATTAGGCTATCACAATAAATAATGTTGTAGTCAAGATTCAAGAAAACTCTAAAATCACTGGGTGAAAGTAAAGATAAACAGGATAACAAGCTATTCACACACCTGAAGTAATCTTCCTCAAAATATCTATTAGTGTGTATTTTTTCAGTTTTATTGGGATATAATTGATATATAATTACATCTAAGTTTAAGAGGTACAATGTAATGATTTCATATATATATATTGTGAAATGATATATACACAGTAACAGTTAATATATCTATCACCTAACATGATAACATTTTTTAATGATGAGAACATTCAAGGTCTACTTTCTAAGCAATTTCAAGTATATTGAACAATATTAATTACATTCCCTGGGCTGTATATTAGATCCCCAGCATTTACTCATCTTATAAATGGAAGTTTGCACATTTTGATCAACATTTTTCCATTTTCTCTGCCTCCCCTGTCCCAGGTCCTTGTTGTTTTGTTTATTTGTTTATATTTCACACATAAGCGAGTTCATATGGAATCTCTCTTTCTCTGTTATTTCACTTAGCATAATACCATTGATGTTCATCCATGTTGGCACAAATGTCAGGATTCCCCTCTTTTTCATTTTTGAGTAATACTCCATCATATACATCTACAACATATTCTTTATTCATTCATCTGCTGATGAAAACATGTTTTTCCATGTCTTGGATATTGTGAGTAATGCTGCAATGAACATGGTGGTGCAGATATATTTTCAAGATAGTAATTCCTTTCCCTTCAAATTCATATCCGAAAGTGGATTGGTGGATTATTTGGTAATTCCATTTTTAGCTTTTTGAGTAACCTCCATAAGTGTATTCAATTGTGGCTATTCCAAATTGTATCCCCACCAACAGTGCACAAAGATTGTCTTTTCCCACATCCTTGTCAGCACTTATAATCTCTTGTCTGTATGATATTGTCATTCTAACATGGGTGGGGTGACATTTCATTGTAATTTTGATTGGCATTTTCCAATGATGTCTAGTGATGATAAACACCTTCACATGTACTTATTGGCCATTTATATGTTTTATTTGGAAAAAATGTCTGTTTAGGTCCTTTGCCCACCTTTTAATCTAGACTATTTGATATTTTGCTATTGAGGTGTAAGACTTCCTTGTATATTTTGAATATTAACACCTTATCAGAAGGATGGTTTGCAAACATTTCCCTTATTCTGTAAGTTATGTATTAGTTTTGTTTACTGTTACTTTTTTAAAGTTGTTTTTTAATATTTTATTTCTGTATTCATGAGAGACACACACACACACACAGAGAGACAGAGAGAGAGAGAGAGAGAGGCAAAGACATAGGGAGAGGGAGAAGCAGGCTCCCTTTGGGGACCCCAGTGTGGGACTTGATTCCAGGACCCCTGGATCATGCCCTGAGCCAAAGACAGATGTTCAATCACTGAGCTACCCAGGCATCCCTTTTTTTAAGTTTTTATATTTTTTTAATTTTTAAAATATTTAATTAATTAATTTAATTAATTATTAATTTATTTATTTATTTGAGAGAGAGGCACTTTAATTCCAGTGTAGTTATCACACAGTGTTATATTAGTTTCAGGTGTACCATATAGATATTTGACAATTCTATATATCACTCAGTGCTCATCACAAGTGCACTCCTTAATCCCTAAAATCTATTTTACCCATCTCCTCCACCACTTTTTCTATGGTAACCATCAGTTTGTTCTCTATAAGTTAAGATTGAGTTTCTTAGTTTGTCTCTCTGCCACCTCCCAATTTGTTTTGTTTATTAAATTCCACATATGAGTGAAATCATATGGTACCTTTCTCTGACTTATTTTGTTTGGTATTATACTCTCTAGCTCCAGCATTTCATTGCAAATGGCCAGATTTCATTTTTATGGCTAAATAATATTTCTTTTGCTGTGCTAATATTTAGTTTGATCCTGTCTCACTTATTGATTTTTTCTTTTGTTTCTTGTGTTTTGGTGTCATAGCCAAAAAGTAATTGTCAAGAATGACATCAAGGCACTTTTTCTTTATGTTTTCTTCTACAGTTTCATGATCTCGAGTCTTATACTTAAGTCTTTAATCCATTATGAGCTACTTTTTGTTGGTGGTGTAAGAGAGGGAAGGAAGTTGTTGTTCTTCTTTCTCATCTTCTTCATTTTTTTGCATATGAATGTTCAGTTTTCTCAGGACCATTTATTCAAAAGACTATCTTTACCCTCATTGAGTATTCATGACTTATTCATCAAATATTAATTGACTGTATATGCATGAAATTATTCCCAGGCTCTTGGTTCTGTTCTATTGATCTATGTCTGCTTTTATGCCAGTACCATAGTTTTTTGATTACTCAAGTTTTAGAGTAGAGTTTGAAATCAATAAATGTGATGTGTCCACTTTTGTATTCCTTTTTAAAGATTGTTTTAACTATAACATTTTAAAATATCATATAAATTTTGTGATACCATATAAATTTTAAGATTTTTTTCTCTATTTATGTGAAAAATTTCATTGGGATTTTGACAGAAATTGCACTTTTGTCTATGAATGATTTTGGGTTGTATATACACTTTAACAATATCAATTGTTCTAATCCATAAACGTGGCATATATTTTCATTTATTTATGTATTCTTCAATTTTTTTCATTGTTTTATAGACTGATCTATACATCTTTAACTTCCTTAATTAAATTTAATTACTAATTATTTTCTTGTTTTTGATTGTTGGTGATATTGTTTTCCTTTCAGGTAGTTCATTATAAGTGTGTAAAAATACAATAAATTTTTGTATGTTGATTTTCCATCTTACAACTTAATGAATTTATTCTAACATTTTCTTGGTAGAGTCATTAGGGATTTGTGTATATAAAATTATGCTATCTGAAAATAGAGATAATTTGTCCATTTCAGTTTGGATGAGTTTTATCTTTTTTTCTTAACTAATTCTCTAGCTAGGATACTGGTTATTTTAATATATATTTACATATTTTTTTGAAGTTACTCCCTCAAGTAAGTGGTGGAATTTAATTCCTTGATTCTTAAGTGTGGTCTGAAATTAGTTATTTCCTTCTTATAAATGGAAAGGAAAAAAATGTAACTTAACTGAATACATCCGGTGGGTATCACTCGCAGTGATTAATATCAGCAATAAACTCATATATGGAATTTAAGAAACAAAACAGATGAACAAAGGGGAAGGGAAGGAAAAAATAAAGTAAGATAAAAACAGAGAGGGAGGCAAACCATAAGAGACCTGAATATAAGAAACAAACTGAGGATTGATGGAAGAGAGGTGAATGGGGGGATAAGGGTAATTGGGTGATGGGCATTAAGGAGGGGACTTGATGTAATGACCACTAGATGTTATATGCAACTGATGAATCCCTGAATTCTTCCCTGAAATTAATACTACACTGTATGTAAATTAATTTGAATTTAAATAAATTTTTGAAAAAAATAATGTTGATATCACATATACCCTATGTAATATAGTATAAAAGGCACCTCACTTCTGTGTTATTAGTTCCCTAAATTAACAACCTACGTATTATCATGAGAAAATATCAGACAAATAAATCTAAATGGATGGGATATTCTTCAAAATACCTCACCGATTCCTTTCAAAAGTGTCAAGGTCACAAGGAACAAACATAGGAAGTGCCACAGATGAGAAGAGACTAAGTAGATATGATGCTTAATGCAGTGTGGTATTCTGGATTAGATTCTGGAAAAGAAAAAAAAGGGCATTAGAAGAAATAAAAATAAAATAAAAATAAGTCTGTTTTGTTAATAGTATTGCATCATTGTTAACTTATTAGTTTTGATAAATATACTACTCTTATGAAATGTGAACCTTTAACGGAAATAGAAGGAAGGATATACAAAGATGCTCTGTACTATCTTTGTCACTCTTCTGTAGATTATTTCAAAACAAGACCTATATGTAAGACCTAAAACCATAAAACTTTTAGAGGAAAAAATGTGCAGTAATTTCTTTGATATTGGCTTTAGCAATATTTTTCTGGATATGTCTCCTCAGGTAAGGGAAAAAAGGCAAAAATAAACTATTGGTACTACATCAAAATAAAAAGCTTTTTCACAGTAAAGGTAAACTACAGAATGGGAAGAGATATTTGCCAATGATACATCTGATAAATGGTTAAAGAACTTGATACAACTCAACACATACAGAAAACTCCCCTACATGATCCAATTAAAAATGGGTAGAGAACCTGTCTATATATTTTCAAAGAAGACCTACAGATGGCCAATAGACCATGAAAATACACTGAACATCATTAATAAGCAGGGAAATGCAAATCAAAACCACAAAGAGATATCTTCTCCTTCCCACATAACCTCCAACAACCTTCAGTTTGTTCTCTATAATTAAAAGTCTAGTTTATGGGATTCTCTCCCTCTCTCTCTCTCTCTCTCTCCTTTTCTCCCCCTATTTTCATCTTTATTCCCCTCAAATTCCACATATGAGTGAAATCTATGGTATTTGTATTTTTCTGACTAATTTCACTTAGTATAATACACTCTAGTTCCATCCACATCATGACTAATGGCAAGATTTCATTCACTTTTATGGCTGAGTAATATTATATATATATATACACACACATATATATGTAAAATGTATATATTATGTATATATACACACGTGTATGTGTGTATTTTACATTTTCTTTAACCATTCATCAGTCAATGGACATTTAGGGTCTCCATTGTTTTGCCATTATTGATAATGCTGCTATAAACATTGAAGTATATGTATCCCTCTGAATCAGTATTTTTGTATCCTTTGAGTAAATACTTAGTAGTGCAATTGCTAGATCATAGAGTAGTTCTATTTTGCACTTTTTCAGTAACCTTCATATTGTTTTCCATAGCGGCTGCAAGAATTTATATTCCCACCATCTGTAGGAGGGTCCCCTTTCCCCATATCCTTACCAACACCTGTTGTTTCTTGTATTATTGAGTTTATAATTCTGACTGGTGTGAGGTGATGATATCTCATTGTGGTTTTGATCTGTATTTCACTGATGATGAGTGATGTTGAGCATCTTTTCGTGTGTCTGTTAACCATCACCTTGTCTTCTTTGGAAAAATGTCTATTCATGTCTTCTGCCCATTACTTAACTGAATTTTGGTTTTTTTTTTTTGGCTTTTGAGTTTGATAAGTTCCTTATATATTTTGAATACTAACCCTTTATTAGAGATATAATTTGAATATATCTTCTCTCATTCTGTACATTGCTTTTCAGTTTTGTTGATTTTTTTCTTTCACTGTGAAGAAGCTCTTTAACTTGTTGAAATCCCAAGTGTTCATTTTTGCTTTTGTTGCCCTTGCCTCCAGAGATGTGTCTAGTAAGAAATTCCAATGTAGATGTCTAGGAGGTTGATGCCTGTATTTTAACAGAGTCCAGTTTCATATTTAGGTCTTTAATCCATTTTGAATTTATTTTTGTGAATGGTGTACGAAAGTGGTCCAGTTTCATTCTTCTGTATGTTGCTGTCCAGTTTACCCAACACTATTTATTAAAGAGACTTTTTTCCATTGGATATTCTTTCCTGCTTTGTCAAATATTAGTTGACCATAGATTGTGAGTCCCTGTCTATGTTTTCTATTCTATTTCATTGATCTATGTGTCTGTTTTTGTGCCAGTACCATACTGTCTTGATGACTATGGCTTTGTAATATAGTTTGAACTCTGGTATTGTAATGCCTCCAGCTTTGCTTTGCTTTTCAAGTATGTTGAAACAGTCATTCTAACACTAAGAATTCTGATGCAGTGAGGATCACTGGGTCCCATATTCATGAAATGAAGAGATCTTCTTATTCCAGAGTTAGTATATGAATATTAGAAGCTATTTCCCATGGGACTCCTAAAGACAACCAATGAGACCTACCGTGAACTCCTTTCCTCTTGAGACCAGTATATTGTGGGTTGGTATGACTCTACAGTACCAGATACCAAGGAGTTAGGAGAAATGGTAGACTTCGACTTTATCCAGCAGCCTGTGCCAGTTTTATTGTCTCCAGATGTAGCTCCTGTAAATCCATGGGTACTCTATGCAATACTTAAATCATCTTTCATTCATTCCTCCAAAGGGATAAGTTTCATGGAAGAAAAGAGTTTTGCTAGTAACTTTTCTTCCTTTGATTTTTTTCCCCAAGTATCCATATTATTTTTCTACTTCTAAAACTATTAATATAACCTGGCTCAATTTTCTTTGCATATTATTGACCCCTGGGTGGGCTGAAAAATAGACCTCCAAAAGATATCCATTCTCTAATCCCCAAAAATTGTGAATGTTACTGAATGTGCCCACCCCCTCCCCCCCGAAAAAAGGACCTTTGCAGATATGATTAAGTTAAGGATCTTGAGATGAGATCATCCTGGATTTAGATTGGGCCCTCAATCTAATGGTTGATGATCCTCAAATTAGGATAAAGGAGAGCAGAGACACAGAGACCCACCAGGGCAGCGGCCATGTGAATATTTGTATGAATATGGAGGTAGAGATTGGGGTTATTGTGATATGAGCTGAAGAATGCCGGGAGCCACCAGAAGACAAGACAGGCAAGGAAGATCTCTCCCCTAAAGCAGTAAAAGCAGTAAGTGGTTGTATGGCCATGCCTTGATTTTCAGATTTTATCTGCCATGGAAAAAATAAACTTCTATTGTTTTAAAGCACCGAGTTTGTGGTAATTTGTTTCAGTAGCCCTAGGAAATTGAAATGGGGAGAAGATCATAATTTCAGAAAATGTACTGGTTTCAATGTGGAGAATAAACTGTAGTGAGTAAATAAACAAGTGAGAAGATGCAATAGAAGTCCACTGTGGCAATCCAAGTGAGAAAGAACAGTTTGAACGTGTACTTTCATATTAAGAGATGTGTAGCAGTGGCATTGAGGAAATGAAGATTGTGTGATTAGTTGAATACAAGAGATAAAGGAGAGCCAGTAAATTGTATTCTTATTTTTTGCTGGGGAAACTGGTATGTAGTCATGTTACACACTGTGAAATAAAAAACATAGAGGCAACTGAAAGATTGCCTTTGGAAATTGATGAAATAGAGTAGAGCACTGAATTTAAAGTTCAAAGTCATAATGTTAAAATGCCCTGTAAGCAGTTGAATATCCAGTTCTAGACCATGCCAGCTTCAAGATATGGAAGTTGGTGTTGCTAGGTGAGGGTATAGAGTGAGAAGAGACAGAAAGCAGGACCAGCAGGAGCACAAGGAACCTTAACTTTTAGGTAACAGTTGGTGAAAGATATATATTCAAGATATTTGACAAGATGTTGACAGAGAGTTACTGGCTTTCCCTGGAGCCCCCATGTACATGGAAGAACAATGCCTATCTGGAAGAATAGCTGTGCTGTGTGTGTGTGTGTGTGTGTGTGTGTGTGTGTGTGTGTTGCCAGTTTGGGTAAGGAAGCCAATAGTTGATAAACTTATTAAAAGGATAATGAGATGAACTATTGGGACTTCATCAAGATAAGAAGCTTTTGCACAGCAAAAGATACAGCCAACAAAACTAAAAGACAATATACAGAATGGGAGAAGATATTTGCAAATGACGTATCAGATAACGGGTTAGTTTCCAAGATCTATAAAGAACTTATTAAACTCAACAGCAAAGAAACAAACAATCCAATCATGAAATGGGCAGAAGATATGAACAGAAATCTCAAGAGGAAGACATAGACATGGCCAACAAGCACATGAGAAAATGCTCTGCATCACTTGCCATCAGGGAAATACAAATCAAAACCACAATGAGAAAGCGTCTCACACCAGTGAGAATGGGGAAAATTAACAAGGCAGGAAACCACAAATGTTGGAGAGGATGTGGAGAAAGAGGAATCCTCTTGCACTGTTGGTGGGAATGTGAACTGGTGCAGCCACTCTGGAAAACTGTATGGAGGTTCCTCAAAGAGTTAAAAATAGACCTGCCCTATGACCCAGCAATTGCACTGCTGAGGATTTACCCCAAAGATGCAGATGCAGTGAAATGCCGGGACACCTGCACCCCGATGTTTCTAGAAACAATGTCCACAATAGCCAAACTGTGGAAGGAGCCTCGGTGTCCATTGAAAGATGAATGGATAAAGAAGATGTGGTCTGTGTATACAATGGAATATTACTCAGCCATTAGAAACGACAAATACCCACCATTTGCTTCAATGTGGATGGAACTGGAGGGTATTATGCTGATTGAAATTAGTCAATCGGAGAAGGACAAACATTATATGATCTCATTCATTTGGGGAATATAAAAAATATTGAAAGGGAATAAAGGGGAAAGGAGAAAAATGAGTAGGAAATATCAGAAAGGGAGACAGAACATGAGAGACTCCTAACTCCGAAACAAACTAGGGGCGGTAGAAGGGGAGGTGGGTGGGGGGTGGGGTGAATGGGTGATGGGCACTTAGGGGGGCACTTGATGGGATGAGCACTGGATGTTATTCTGTATGTTGGCAAATTGAACACCAATAAAAAATAAATTTATATAAAAAAAGAATAATAGGAAATACTACAACCACCACTACACACCTAAATTTGACAACTTAGATTAAATGAACCAACTTTTTAAAAACTACAAAGTTACCAAAACTCATACAACCTGAACAAGATAATCTGATAGAACTCTAACAAATTAAAAAGAAATTGAATTTGTAGCTGGAAACCATCTGGAAAAGAAATCACTAGATACTGATAGTTTCATATACAAAGTAAATTCTTCCAAACATTTAAATAAAATAAAATCAATTCTACATATGTACTTCCATAAAATAGAAGAGGAGGAAGTGTCTCCAAATAATTTTATAAGGTCCTAATGTCTTGATATCAAAACCATAAAAAGATACTACAAAAAAAGATATCTACAGACAAATATCCTGATGAATGCACACAGAAGAATCCTCAAGAAAGTATCAATAGATTAAATTCAGCAATATGTAAAAAGAATTATATACCACAAACTTGAACCCAGGGTCTGCTAGAATAGGATTCAATCTTCAAGACGATTGTTGAAGATGAAGAAATCTATTTTAATATGTCCTATAAATAGATCTAGTGAGAAAAGTGATATGATAGTTTGGAAAGAGGCTCAAATGACCTGGACCTCCTGGTTGGCTCTTTCTCCGCTCCTCTCTGCTTGTCATTTTCGCGGTTCTTGACTAGAGACTATACTGTCCATAAAAGGGCTTTTGGCAGTGTAAGGGGGGGGGGGAGTTGTGCTTTTTTTTTCTTTTATTACACTTTATTTTTGTTTGTCCAATGTCTAGAGGGAATTTATATATTTGTAAAGGGGACAGAGGTGTTAACCTCTGTGATGTGTATTATACCATCACACAATGAAAAATTAACCTATTCTCATGACAGATGGTTCCCTTTGAAGAACTCTACTCTCGATGCTCTCTCAGGCTGATGTTATTGCCATCTTTATCTCTAAAATTTATTTTTAGTCCAGGCTTCTTTTCCGAGACTTGTGTATGCAGATATATGGGGGACATATCTATTCTCTTTTCTCAGGTACTTGGTCTACAGATAGTTTCAGGAGGTGGTTAGCCACAGGGCACTGTTCAATCCTAGACAACCCCCAAGACAGAATACTAGCCCTTTCTGATAATCACAATATCTCTTACCTTTGCTTATTATTTATGTCTTCCTTGGCAGCCCTATTGACATGTTTCCTCTGTTCTATTTTCTGTGACAACACTGTGGCTCCTTGGCAGTATATTATACATATGCCATAACATTATACATAATGATAATTTAATTATCAAGTTTTTGTTGTTTATGACCCTTTTCCCCCTCAGTATAGATTGCAGAGAACATATATTTCCTCGTTATATCCCCAGGCACAATGCTTGAAATGTAGTGTGTAATAAATAGTTGCAGGATGAATGCAAGCCATCATCCTATGTCAAAAGGAGTCCCACAAAATGTCCCCTAATTGGTCCCTCTGTCTCTCCTTGTCCACCTCCCCCCAACTCTAGTATTAACCCTGATTTTCTTGACCTTTCTAAAAGACACTCCTGACTGACCTAGTTAGTTCCTGAGAGTTAGCAGCCTGCATTGTCGGTCTGAGAAGAACTAGAAGGTTTCCCTTTCAGTGAGTGTCTTTGGTCTCAGGTGGACTGTGCAGTCTTACCCTAGGGGGCCTGGAGAGGATGAGGGGCCAGTGTTGTGTCCGGTTCCTCCCTCTCCCAACTGTAGAAAGCAGCACTCCTTGTCCTTGCTCACTATTTTCTAACACAAAGGGCCAGTCTGAAAAATAGTCCCAGGGCAATTGGTTTCTCTCTCTGACTGAGCTACTTTTCTAAAATGCAAATCTTTTAGGCACATGATAGTCATTGCTCAATATTTGCTGAACGCATTATTGTGAGTTCTCTGTTTCAATTCCTTGGCCTACAAGGCATTTGGGGCCCATATGGGGGCTCCAAGGTGGAGGTTATGGCCTATGTTGACAGGAAAGAGCCAGAAGGACTCACATTTCATTTGGGGCCTCTGGGCCTCTGCACTGTGAGCATGTGTGCTGTCCACTGGAAGCTCTTGAGTGACCCCCCCCTTCCTCTGTTCACTATAGAAACTAGTGCCAGGACAGCCTTCTCCTCCTATTCCAGAGTCTGCCAAGAACAGCTTATTCCACAGCTGCGAAATGTGTTCCACATTACATAGTCTGAAGTATCCCATCAGCAAAAGTATCTGTACCAGAATATTTCAAGTTATAATTTCTCCATATGCTTCCTACATCTATGAAACTTCTACATACAGAATCTTGATTTAAAGAGTAGCCATTCATTAGTTTATTTGGGAGAGATATTTTGTAAAGTTCAGGATTTTACTTCTAAGCTGCTGGTCTATAGGGACTCATTGCCCATATCAAATAGGTCTGATCCTGGAGATACCCACCAAGCCTAATTTACCCTCACCATTCTCAGGGCATCACTGGAGCTACAGTTCCAAATCTTAATTCTTAAGTTAAAAAAATTGTCGATGTCTCATGAGTACTCACTTCCTCTTCATTCCCATGGTGCCATCTTTCCTTTTTCTTAATATTCTGAAGGTCTGCATATCTGGTTTATGGGTAGACACCTTAATGTCTCAATTAAGCTACCTTAATGGGTAGCTATCAAACTACTGAACCTTTCCATGACACTTGTGCAGGTATACCTTTTTTACCTGAAGGCCTTCCTAAGCTTTAATTTTTTCTTACCTTCCCCAAATGAGTTTTCTTCTTTGTAGGAAACGAAGCACCTTCAGCAGACTCTTCCCTGGGAAGACAATGTTATCTCTTTAGCAAGGATACAGTTGGGCTTCAAAAATGAACAGTACTAGGCATTTCCCCTGTCCATGGTTTCAAACTTGAACATCAGTTTTGATGTTTTAAACTCTCTGAGCCTACTCTCTCATAAAGGTCACAATACACAGGGACTGGTACAGTATTAAACAACGCTCCTAACAGAAGTGATATGTGAGAGCTACCTGAGTGGCTCAGTGGTTGAGAGTATGCCTTTGGCTCAGGTCATGATCCTGGGGTCCTGGAATCAAGTCCCACATGGGGCTCCCCACAGGGAGCCTGCTTCTTCTTCTGCCTATGTGCCTGCCTCTCTCTGTGTCTCTCATGAATACATAAATAAAATCTTTTAAAAAAAGTGAGGTGTGAAGTGAACTGTGGTAGAGGTGAGGGACTATTGTTGGCCATAGGAAACTTTACCAGAAAGAGGTCCATTCCAACTCAGGCAGCAACTGAAACCTAGGAAGCTCTCTGGCTGGAGCTCTAATATCCCACTGCAGCAGGAACTTCTATAATGTTATAATTGTTGTGCTTTTATAATTATTTTTAAAATTGTTTTCATAATTTTTATACATAAGCATTTTTATACCTTTATAATTGTTGTGCCGAAGCTTGCAATTTAACTTCATGAATCTATTAAATCTAGAATGATGAAATATGAGGATGTAATTTTCATAACCTCACAATGGCAAAAATTATGGCTTATAGCCAAGCTGAGGTGAGATTTAAGTAATAGGCTCATTAAATAAATAAATAAATAAATAAATAAATAAATAAATAAAGGCTCAAACATTTTCAGTATTAAAAATAACTTAAATTACCTAAATAGCCCAAATAGAAAAAAAAATCCAAATGCAAGGAAAAAGAAGAAAACTAATGGAGATAAAATTCAAGAAAGAAGTATTAATTTAAGAGGAATTAGGGCAGTAAATTGATTTGATAGCCATTTTTAAGTAATACAAACAACAAATATAACTGATACAATTCTGTAAAGTATAATAAAAATAGAAATCTATAAATTACAGAAGAAAATGATAACTGGGAAAAGCCCAACAAGACAAACCTGGAAGATCTGTGGGAATTACCCTTGTGAAGTGGAAGATTAAGGAGTCCTACTGGAGGCATCGTCCTGCCCAAGGTAATGCAAGCATGAAAATCCAAAGATAGATAAAGAACACGGAAAACGCTTTGAAGCCAATCTCCTTGAGAAAATATAAAGTGAGAAATGAGAAAGGTTTGACACAACAAAGAGGACTCTGGAAATGGCAATAGTTTAAATATGCTTTGGATCTCTAGTGACAATAACAGTCTCAAGACAGCATTATTTAAGAAGCTGTTGGCTTGAGGGACCCAGGAAGGGCAGAAGGACCACATTGGTTCCGACCAGAATCCAGATCAGCCTTAGGAAGCCTGCAACCAGAGGCTCTTACACCCACTCCTCTCTTCATAGATGCTTTTCTGGGAGTGTCAGTTTTGTTTTTGTTCAATATGTACGTGTTTTCTAGAATTAAAACAGATAATGAAAGAAAAATCACAAAACAATAACAACAAAAAACACACACAACTACAATTATGGATCATCTCGTTGTTGGTCATGACAAAGATTGCCAATTATGATCTACGTTAAAACAAAACAAAAAAAAACAAAAACAAAAACAAGTCTCGGAAGGGATTTGGGTGTGGCTGCCACATGTGATCAGTCAGATGCTGAGAGAGTGTGGTGGGGTCCTAGGAGAAGGTGAAGTTTTCACAACACAGGGGCAGAAGTCATAGCAGTCATCCGGGAAGATAGGGCGCCAGGCAGATTAGGGAAAAAGTTTATGCTAATAAATATGACAATCTTTGTAAGTTGAGCTCTTAATGGAAAAATTAAAAGCAAATCTAAATGACCGAAGGTAAGTAGAAAACCAAAATCAATGACCATTAAAACACTAGCGATGTCATTCGTATATTATATCCAAGAAAGTTCCGTTTGCACATGTATTGCCTAAATTCAGCATTTCTCCTTTTATGACCTGTCTGATGTGGCGGGGACTCAGTTTTTATTGGTAATTCTTAGGATTCCAATCTCAGTCCTCCTCTTCACAGATTTTCTGTTGGGCAATCCTGATTATTCTCTAGGTTTAAATTCTCACATTCACTGTCATGAAACTCAAGTTTACACGCACACACCAGCCTAGATCTTTCTCCGGGACTTTTAGATGTACCTTGATTCTGGATCCACCCAAATAAAACATTTCCTAAGAAACTCAAGAAACTTATCTCAGAAAGTTAAGTTATCATCTTTCTCCTTAAACTTACTCCTTCTCCAGTGCTCATGCATCCTCCTCCCCTCTTCCCCACCACCACCTCAGCCCAAACGGGAAGCCTGCAGGTCAGTACTGTCCTAGTCCTGGGGGCCCTGCACCACCTCTAAGGGGCCGCCCCGCCCCGCCCCGCCCCGCCGGCCGCAGCCGGGCGCTCGGCTTGCGGACGCGCAAGCGCATTGGCCAGTTCCGCCGCCGCCCCGCCCCGCCAGGCTGCTGCGGAAGGCGCCGCGCGCAGCAACGCGCACTTCCTCTCCAGGAGTCCGCGGAGGGAGCGCAGGCTCGAGGAGCTCTTGGACGCGGAGGCCGTGCCCTAGTCCGACGGCGCAGACATGTCCGAACAAAGTAAGGATGTGTGTGACCTCATCTCTGCAGCCGAGGCCTCCAGTTCCGAGGCGCACCGCAGTCCTGGGGGTCCCGGGGAGCCCTCCCCGTCCGCGTCTCAGGCCGCCACCCTCGCAGGGCCGGAGAGCCGTCCTTCAGGCCCGACCGACGGCTCTCTGGCCTCGCCTCCACCCCAGGCGTCCAGCGAAGAGGGAGACCCAAAGGCCCTGCAGCAGGCCACGGAGGGAGGCCGCGCCCACCAGGCCCCGACCGCGGCCCAGCCTGCCCCTGCGCCGCCAGCCCCGGCCCAACTGGTGCAGAAGGCGCACGAGCTCATGTGGTACGTGTTGGTCAAGGACCAGAAGAGAATGATCATTTGGTTCCCAGACATGGTGAAGGATGTCATCGGCAGTTACAAGAAATGGTGCAGAAGCATCCTCAGGCGCACCAGCCTCATCCTCGCACGAGTGTTCGGGCTGCACCTGAGGCTCACTAGCCTGCACACGATGGAGTTTTCGCTCGTTAAAGCGCTTGAGCCAGAGGAGCTGGACAGGGTGGCGCTGAGCAACCGCATGCCCATGACGGGCCTCCTGCTGATGATCCTGAGCCTCATCTACGTGAAGGGTCGCGGCGCCAGAGAGAGCGCCGTCTGGAACGTGCTGCGCATCCTGGGGCTGCGGCCCTGGAAGAAGCACTCCACCTTTGGAGACGTGAGAAGGCTCATCACCGAGGAGTTCGTCCGACAGAATTACCTGAAGTACCAGCGCGTGCCCCACGTAGAGCCACCTGAGTATGAGTTCTTCTGGGGCTCCCGTGCCAGCCGCGAAATCACCAAGATGCAAATCATGGAGTTCCTGGCCAGAGTCTTTAAGAAAGACCCCCAGGCCTGGCCTTCCCGATACAGAGAAGCTCTGGAGGAGGCCAGAGCTCTGCGGGAGGCTGATCCCACTGCCTACTGCCCCCGCAGCAGTGTCTCCGAGGACTAGCAAGGTCTGGAGGCAGATATTAATGGTTTCTGACCCTCACCAGGGCGGGGGAGGGGTGGGGGTGGGACATTACTAGAGTATTCAGGATTTACAGTGCAGTATTTCACGTGTAACTTTAAGTTTTCAGTACTGTGCTTTTATACCTTTTAATGCAATGTTGTATTCATTTCAGTACTCCTAGATAGTGTGTAGAATTTATGCATGTTTGTTTATGAGTAAGCTCGGTTGGTGCTTTCGCTTTTGTGCTACCTTTGAATTTTTTGTACCAGAGACGTGCTAAACTTATGAAATTCATTGAGAAATTTTCCATCTTATTCTTTTATATGGAACGGATGATGTGTATTAGAGTAGACTACTTCTGGAGAGTTTGGAAAGACTCCCCAGTAAAGCTGGCCTAACCAAGGGAAAAGTCAAGGCCCCTCTCTTTAGGACCTCGCTGGGCACAGGAAACATCCATGTGGAATGCAGTGATGTGGACAGAAATGGTCTCAATGTGGGCACTTGGCACACTTTACTAAACACAGATTACAGCCCCACCATGAGTAAACTTTAAACATTAAAAATTATTGTGATACAATCATTTTTGGAAAAGTGTACTTTATCTTTTTAACAAAGTAGGTTGGGTTGGGAATAACTTTTTACCTGATGAACAAATACAATTTTATCTAATAGGATGGGAAAGTCACTGGTCATCATTACAAATGTGTGAAGTTTATGGTTTTTTAAATGTGACTTACATGTTCATTTCAAAACTGACAAATACAGAAAAGTAGAAAAACCACAAAGCAAAAATGTTCATAGTCGCACCACAGAGAAACAAGTGTAAATATTGAAAGTTCCTTTCTCACATTTTCTACGTTTTATTAAATTTAGCTGTTTCCTATGGACATTTAAGCGTGGGGCATTGTGCTAAAGCCCTTTATGTGTATTTTCTCATTAATACTTAAAACAGCCTTTGAGGCAGATACTTACTATATCTGCACCATGGAGGAAATATAGGAACAAAGTATGTAACTAACTTTCCCCAGATCATAAAGCGTAGTGAGACGAGGAGCTAGGATTTTAATTCATACAGAATGAGTCCATAGCCTACACTTTCCCCACCTGCCTACAACTGCCCTACACGTCCTGCTTTTATATATATATTTTATATGTATATAAAAAATACATATATTTAATATTCCATGTTATAGAATGTACTCTACTCCCTACCCTCAAGACCTAAAGTCCTACATAAGAGGCTAGGGATTTTTTTTCTGACGAATCCTCACATTACTCTTAGAGAAAGCAATTTTATTCTGATTGTGCACATTAAGAAACTTGGTTTCAGTGAGATTAAAGGGGGTAACCAGATCATATTACTGCTTGGCAGTGAAGCCAAGAATTGAAACATGGTCTTCCTAGAAGAATGAGGTGAAGGTGCCTTCTTTTGAAGTGATGCAGAGGAAGACACAGGGGATACCTTGGGGTGGGAGGTGGATTTAGGGTAGGAAGGGTGACTATGGCACATTTGTGATCCAGCAGTTCTTGAATTGCAATGGGCCACTGGGCAATTCCCCCAAGGGTGGAATGGAGTGAGGATAGGGGTGAGGGGCAATCATGAGATAAACCTCATTATGAAGCTTTCAGTCTTACAAAGGAGTGGGTCAAGAAATGGGCATTTAATAAGACCAGAAGTCCTTCAAACTTAAGAAGATAGGAAAAGATCATTTTGTCAAAGCCAGAATTCTTTCTGGAGAAAGACCAGATAATAAAATGAACATGTGTGACATCCCCTAAAGAAGTAAATGGAGTTGTATTTGGGTGAGGGAATTACATCTGTATTGACAGGATTCCCAACACGACGGCATAATTTAATAGGTATGTGCAGGGGCTAAAAATGTTCAAGAAGCTTTGTATGCTCAGAGAAATCCATCCTCAGTTAGTAGACTTACTATGGCAGAGGCAGTTCTGCAGTAATTCAGGCAGAGGTGACCTGATTTTGATGCCACCACTTACCCAAAGTCAAGATATCTATTTATTTTAGAAATGTTAAAGAATATTACTTACTTCTCATCCAAAAATTCTCTGTAGAAGCAAAATAAATATGCCCCCTTAAATTTAAAATGATGGGGATATTGGGTCACCTGGGTGATTCCGTGGTTGACCATCTGCCTTTGGCTCAGGTGGTGATCCTGGGATCCTGGGATTGAGTCCTGCATGTGGCTCCCCGTGGGGAATCTGCTTCTCCCTCTGCCTGTGTCTCTGTCTCTCTCTCATGAATAAAAATAAAATATACTATATGTTGGCAAATCGAACTTCAATAATATATATTTTTAAAAAAATAAAATTAAAATATAAAATAAAATAATAAAATAAAATAAAATAAAATAAAAAAATAATAAAGGAGATATCAAGGATGTTTCATTTCTGGAGCAAGGCCACGGCTGTCATTCCTGCCATGGCAGCATGCTGGTCATTTTCTCTAATGTCCTATTGCTCTCCTCACTGGTGAGCTGACTCTTTGTAGCACTGTGACTCCTGTCTACTTGTTCAATCAAACCCAGAGCTCCCTGAGCAGTCAGTCCTGCACCTCCTACTTACCTCCATGTGTTTTTATTCACTTTTCTCTCTGTTATGAGAGACAGAAAGAACCATTCCTTTTTTTAATAATAAATTTATTTTTTATTGGTGTTCAATTTGCCAACGTAGAGAACAACACCCAGTGCGCATCCCATCAAGTGCCCCCCTCAGTGCCCACCACCCAGTCTCCCCCACCCCCCGCCCTCCTCCCCTTCCACCACCCCTAGTTCATTTCCCAGAGTTAGGAGTCTTCCATGTAGGAGAAGGACAAACATTATATGGTCTCATTCATTTGGGGAATATAAATAATAGTGAAAGGGAATAGAGGGGAAGGGAGAAGAAATGGGTAGGAAATATCAGAAAGGGAGACAGAACAAGAAAGAACCATTCCAAAGCTGCCCCATGCTCACAGATGCAGGCACAATATCCATGCCATAGAAAACTGAATCTCTGGAAAAGGAGAAAGACTGTATCATGAGAAATGAGGAGCTGACCCCATCAAGTGACATGCGCAGGGCTGCACAGGTCCTATACTGTCTGAGGCAGCCAGACTTGAAAGAGGCTTCCTAGCAAGCAGGGGTGTTAACTCATATGTGGTCCAAAATATATCTACCCCAGCATGGGGTGCCTGAAGGGAGCATTCAATACTTTTCTTAGATTTTTACAGTGGCCACAAATAAAAGGTTGGAGAGCTTGTCAAATATTTTCCAGAAAGCTCACTTTATAGGTGCTGGGCAAGGTTACTTACAGAAAGGAGTCTGCAAATCCTTGATATGAATCTTGGATGAGAGTGTGAAGCTCAGACTGCTATGGCTGGGGAAGAGTTCCTAATTACAACACAAAATGTTTTATCTGTTCTGCTGGCTGGAATCTCACTTTTTTTTCTTTTCTTTTCTTTTCTTTTCTTTTCTTTTCTTTTCTTTTCTTTTCTTCTTTTCTTTTCTTTTCTTTTCTTTCTTTCTTTTCTTTCTTTTCTTTTCTTCTTTTCTTTTCTTTCTTTTCTTTTTTCTTTTCCTTTCTTTTCTTTTCCTTTTTTTTCTTTTCTTCTTTTCTTTTTTTTTTTTTAACAAACACCACACACATATTTCATGGTAATCAACTTCATTTTATTAAAGTCATGGAGGACAAAAAGGGCCTTTGTAAACTTAATAAAAAATATAGTGCCACCTGATCTATTCTGAGAAAGGAAAACAACATTTGTAGTATCATTATTACATTGGAAAGATGTGTTAAAAAAAAAACATGTTATGCGGTTTAGTATTTCCTCTGCTAGGAAAGCCTTCTATGGCCCCTTCCACCTTGAGCCTTCACATAATCAACTCATGAACACCACTCTAGTGGGAATGCTACCCTAGCCTTTAAACCACAGCTGTGTTCTCTGAGTATTACAGCAGCATTCTAAACAATATACACAACATGTACATGCTATTTATAAATACATTTATTCTGTCTCTTCCTGGATTATTACATACTCTAAAGTAAAGGATATAGGGACAAGTTGAAATTAGTGAAAATTTATTCAGAAAAATAATGTAAACAAGAATTATTTCAAGAGTTAGTTCTTTGAATACACTAAGAAATTGGACCAATATCTAGTAGAATTTTATTTATTTGATTTTTGTTGAGATATGATTGGTATATACTATTCTATTAGTTTTAGGTGAACAACATTTAGTTAACATCCATCACTACACATTGTTACAACTTTTTTTCTTGTGATGAGAAGTTTTTTGGGGATTTTTTTATTTTGTAAATTTTTATTATTGAACTATAGTTGACATACAATGATATATTAGTTTTAGGTGAACAACACAGTGATTGGACAATTGTATACATTCCTCAGTGTTCACCTTGATATTTACAGCATAGGGAATATAGTCAATAATAATGTAATAACATTGTATGGTAACAGGTGGTGACTACACTTATGATGATGAGAACTTTTAAAATCTGCTCTCCTAGCAACTTTCATATATGCAATACAGTATTATTAACTATACTCACCATGCTGCATGTTATATCCCCAGTTATAATTTTATAACTGAAAAAATGTACCTTTTGACTACCCTTACCCATCTCGCGCCACCTCTAATCACCATCTCTGACAACCATTCATTCATTCTCTGTATCTATGATTTCAGGTTGTTTTTTTTTAAATTCCATTTATGGGGAACCTGGCTGGCTCAGTCAGTAAAGCATGTAACTCTTGATCTTAGGGTTGTAAGTTAGAGCCTCATACTAGGTGTAGAAATTATTTCATATATATATATATATTTCATTATACATATTTCATGTTATATATATATATTCATATATATATACCAGGGGCACCTGGGTGGCTCAGTGGTTGAACATCTGCCTTTGGCTCAGGGCGTGGTCCTGGGGTCCTGGAACTGAGTCCTACATCCCGCTCCCTGCAGGGAGCCTGCTTCTAGCTCTGCCAATGTCTCTGCCTCTCTCTGTGTGTGTCTCTCATGAATAAGTAAATAAGATACTTTAAAAATAAAAAACTATTCCATTTATAAGTGACATCATATGGCATTTGTATTTCTCCATTTCAGACTTATTCCACTTAGCATAATGCCCTCAAGTGTCATCCATGTTGCAATTGGCAGGGTTTCCTTCCTTTTATAGATAGATAGATAATAGATAGATAGATAGATAGATAGATAGATAGATAGATAGATAGATATTCATAGATAGATAGATAATTTCCTTTATTCATCCACTGATGGACATTCGGGTTATTTCTACGTTTTGGCTATTGCAAATAATGTTGCAGTGAACATGAGATTGCAGATATATTTTCAAAGTAGTGATTTTGATTCCTTTGGATAAATGTCCAGAAGTGAAATTGTTGGATCACGTGATAGTTCTAATATGATATTATCATGATATATCATTATCATGATATCATGATCACATGATAGTTTTTAATTTTTTGAGGAAACTCTATACTCCTGCATTGATTTATATTCCCCCAACAGTGGAGAAGTGTTCTGTTTTTTCTCGACATCTTCACCAATGCTTGATTTTGTGTTGTTTTTTTTAAAATAATAGACATTCTAACAAGCTTGAAGTAGTATTTTTTAAAGAAAAAATGGAGTAAACAAATAACTTCTTACTAGGGAAATGAGACAAGAACACAAACAGGTTACTGTTCCAAAGGTAACACATACAGTAAGTGCAAATATGAAAAGAGAAAGGAATCCAACCACACTTCTTAAATCAAGACACCATTTCTATGCTAATTGATCAGATATATATTTTTATTTTTTTGTATATTTTTTATTGGAGTTCGATTTGCCAACATATAGTATAACACCCAGTGCTCATCCCGTCAAGTGCCCACCTAAGGGCTCATCACCCACACCCCATCTCCCCGCCCACCTCCCCTTCCACTACTCCTTGTTCGTTTTCCAGAGTTAGGAGTCTCTCATGTTTTGTCATCCTCTCTGGTATTTCCCACTCATTTTCTCTCCTTTTCCTATAATCCCTTTCACTATTTTTTATATTCCCCATATGAATGAAACCATATAATGTTTGTCCTTCTTTGATTGACTTACTTCACTCAGCATAATACCCTCCAGTTCTATCCATGTTGAAGCAACTGATGGGTATTCATCCTTTCTAATGGCTGGGTAATATTCCATTGTATATATAGACCACATCTTCTTTATCCATTTATCTTTATTTTTTTAATAAATTTATTTTTTATTGGTGTTAAATTTATCAACATATAGAATAACACCCAGTGCTCATCCCATTAAGTGCCCACCTCAGTGCCCGCCATCCAGTCACCCCCACCCCTCACCCACCTCCCCTTCCACCACCCCTAGTTCGTTTCCCAGAGTTAGGAGTCTTTCATGTTCTGTCTCCCTTTCTGATATTTCCCACTTATTTTTTCTCCTTTCCCCTTTATTCCCTTTCACTATTTTTTATATTCCCCAAATGAATGAGACCATATAATTTTTGTCCTTCTCCGATTGACTTATTTCACTCAGCATAATACCCTCCAGTTCCATCCACGTTGAAGCAAATGGTGGGTATTTGTCATTTCTAGTGGCTGAGTAATATTCCATTGTATACATAAACCACATCTTCTTTATCGATTTATCTTTCGATGGACACTGAGACTCCTTCCACAATTTGGCTATTGTAGACATTGCTGCTATAAACATTGGGGTGCAGGTGCCTCAGTCTTTCACTGGATTTTTATCTTTGGGGTAAATCCCCAGCAGTGCAATTGCTGGGTCATAGGGCAGCTCTATTTTTAACTCTTTGAGGAACAAATTACCAAAACTGGAACAGGAAGAAATAGAAAACCTGAACAGGCCAATGACCAGGAAGCAGTCATCAAAATTGAAGCAGTCATCAAAAACCTCCCAAGACACAAAAGTCCAGGGCCAGCTGGGGAATTCTATCAAACGTTTAAATAAGAAACAATACCTATTCTACTAAAGCTGTTCCAAAAGATAAAGGGGGATGGAATACTTCCAAACTCGTTCTATGAGGCCAGCATCACCTTAATTCCAAAACCAAAGACCCCACCAAAAAGGAGAATTATAGACCAATATCTCTGATGAACATGGATGCAAAATTCTCAACAAGATACTAGCCAATAGGGTCCAACAGTACATTAAGAAGATAATTGATCAGATATAATAGAAGTCAATATTGTATACAATCAAGAGTGAGTAGAAATTGCATTCTTATGCCCTGCCATAGTTGCATAAATAAATATTTTTTATTTTACACATTAATGTGGAATATATATTGGGCCTGTAATATGTTGCAGTTGCTGTGCTAGGAGTTTGGGATGCAATAGTGAGCAGACTAGACATTGAAGTGTGCTCTCAGAGCATTCAGTCTATTGAAAGGAATAGATGAATCATGGGAATTACACTTCAGTGCAGTGAATGCCACTGTAATAGAAGTATGGAGGCTAAAGAGGCCCAAACAGGTGCAACCAACTCAAACCTTCCCAGACAGGTGACACATAAATTTACATCTATAGAAAGAGAAGGAATTAGCCACATGAATGTGGTGCGGGAAAGGTAGTATGGGAGGAGGGACAGTTTGTGACCAGGGAGTTAGTATGTAACACACACACACACACACGTAAGACTTTAAAAAGTTACTGAAAATCCATTAAAAAGGTAAGAAAGTTTAATAACTTCTTTTCTAGAATCTAGAATATTAGATAAAGAGAAGAATGCCACACTGGAGATAGAAAAGTCCTCAAAGACAGGAGTAACTTCCATCATACAAAGACCCAACAATTTGAGGAGGAACTATGCTGAAAGATGGCTTTCTTTTGAGTATGCATCTTCTTTTCTTTTTCCAATTGCTAATCAGGAGTCAAATATCTCTCCTCATCTCTTAGTATGCCTCAATATTTTTGGTTTCGCCTACTAAGCACTTTGGAGTCCTTAACTATGTGATGCATTTCTCCACACTAAAGAGTTCCAGGTATTCTTTTAGGAGTAACCTGTTTTTATATTTTTTTATATTATATATATATATATATATATTTATATATATATTTATATTTTTTATATTCCCCAAATGAATGAGACCATATAATGTTTGTCCTTCCAAAAGCATAAGATACCTAGGAATAAACCTAACCAAAGAGGTAAAGGATCTATACCCTAAAAACTATAGAACACTTCTGAAAGAAATTGAGGAAGACACAAAGAGATGGAAAAATATTCCATGCTCATGGATTGGAAGAATTAATATTGTGCAAATGTCAATGTTACCCAGGGCAATTTACACGTTTAATGCAATCCCTATCAAAATACCATGCACTTTCTTCAGAGAGTTGGAACAAATTATTTTAAGATTTGTGTGGAATCAGAAAAAACCCCAAATAGCCAGGGGAATTTTAAAAAAGAAAACCATAGCTGGGGGTATCGGAATGCCAGATTTATTTCAGGGTGTACTACAAAGCTGTGGTCATCAAGACACTGTGGTACTGGCACAAAAACAGACACATAGATCAGTGGAACCAAATAGAGAGTCCAGAAGTGGACCCTGAACTTTATGGTCAACTAATATTCGACAAAGGAGGAAAGACTATCCACTGGAAAAAAAAAAAAGACAGTCTCTTCAATAAATGGTGCTGGGAAAATTGGACATCCACATGCAGAAGAATTAAACTAGACCAGTCTGTTGCACCATATAAACTCAAAATGGATGAAAGATCTAAATGTGAGACAAGATTCCATCAAAATCCTAGAGAAGAACACAGGCAACACCCTTTTTGAACTCAGCCAAAGTAACTTCTTGCAAGATACATCCATGAAGGCAAAAGAAACAAAAGCAAAAATGAACTATTGGGACTTCATCAAGATAAGAAGCTTTTACACAGCAAAGGATACAGTCAACAAAACTAAAAGACAACCTTATAGAATGGGAGAAGATATTTGCAAATGACATTATCAGATAAAGGGCTAGTTTCCAAGATCTAGAAAGAACTTATTAAACTCAACACCAAAGAAACAAACAATCCCAATCATGAAATGGGCAAAAGCCATGAACAGAAATCTCACAGAGGAAGACATAGGCATGGCCAACAAGCACATGAGAAAATGCTCCGCATCACTTTCCATCAGGGAAATACAAATCAAAACCACAATGAGATACCACCTCACACCAGCGAGAATGGGGAAAATTAACAAGGCAGGAAACCACAAATGTTGGAGAGGATGTGGAGAAAGGGGAATCCTCTTGCCCTGTTGGTGGGAATGTGAACTGGTGCAGCCACTCTGGAAAACTGTGTGGAGGTTCCTCAAAGAGTTAAAAGTAGATCTGCCCTAAGACCCAGCAATTGCACTGCTGGGGGTTTACCCCAAAGATACAGATGCAATGAAATGCCAGGACCCCTGAACCTCGATGTTTCTAGCAGCCATGTCCACAATAGCCAAACTGTGGAAGGAGCCTCGGTGTCCATCGAAAGATGACTGGATAAAGAAGATGTGGTTTATGTACACAATGGAATATTACTCAGCCATTAGAAATGACAAATACCCACCCTTTGCCTTGACGTGGATGGAACTGGAAGGTATTATGCTGAATGAAATAAATCAGTCGGAGAAGGACAAACATTATAGGGTCTCATTCATTTTGCTATTTTTAAAAAGATTTTATTTATTTGTTTGTAAGAGAGAGATAAAAAGAAAATGGAGGGTATTATGCTAATGAAGTAAATCAATCGGAGAAGGACAAACATTATATGTTCTCATTCATTTGGGGAATATAAATAATAATGAAAGGGAATATAAGGGAAGGGACAAGAAATGTGTGGGAAATATCAGAAAGGGAGACAGAACATAAAGACTCCTAACTCTGGGAAATGAACTAGGGGTGGTGGAAGGGTAGGAGGCTGGGGGGGGTTGGGGGTGAATGGGTGATGGGCACTGAGGGGGGTACGTGACGGGATGAGCACTGGGTGTTATTCTGTATGTTGGTAAATTGAACACCAATAAAAAATAAATTTATTATTAAAAAAACAACAAAACAACAAAGCCCCATAAAAATAAAAAATAAATTCTAGTTATTTAGCATAATGCAATGTTGCTTTCTGGAGTACAATTCAGTGATTGATTGATCACTTACATACAACACCCAGTGCTCATCATAACAAGTTCCCTCCTTAATACCCCTCACTCATCTAGCCCATCCTCCCACCCACCTCCCTCTGTCAACCCTCAATTTGTTCTCTATCTTAAGAGTCTCTTATGGTTTGTTTTTTTCTCTCTCTTTTTTATTTTTCCCCACTCTCATATATTCATCTCTTGTTTCTTAAATTCCACATATGAGTGAAATCATATGGTATCTGTCCTTCCTCTGACTGACTTATATCACTTAGCATAATACATTCTAGCTCCAACCATGTCGTTGTGAATGACAAGATTTCATTCTTTTTGATGGCTGAGTAATATTCTATTGTGTACATATATACGCAATATACTAGGTAAACAATACTTGTTCTTTATCCATTCATCAATTGATGGACATCTGGGCTTTTTCCATAGTTCAGCTGTTGTTGCTGATACTGCTATAGAACACTTATGAAAGAAATTAAAGAGGGCACAAAGAAATGGAAAAGCATTTCATGCTCATGGATTGAAGAACAAACATTGTTAAAATGTCCATACTACCCAAAGCAATCTACACATTTCCCTATCAAAATACCATCAACATTTTTCACAGAGCTAGAACATATAAACCTAAAATTTGTATGGAACCACAAAAGCTCCCGAATAGCCAAAGCAATCTTGAAAAAAAAAAAAACAAAATTGGAGGCATCACAATTCCAGACTTCAACTACATACAAAGCTGTAGTCACCAATACAGTTTGGTACTGGCACAAAAACAGACATGTAGATCCATCGAACAGAATAGAAAGCCCAGAAAAGGACCCACAACTATATGGTAAACTAATCTTGACAAAGCATGAAAGAATATTCAATGGAAAAAAATGGAATATTCAGTGGTCTCTTCAATAAATTCATTTGCTTATATATTTACTTAATAGAGACTTCAGAAATTAAACTATATAGCCATATTGTATTGAGCACTGGATATATATTAATGAATTAGACAAAAATAGCCCTGGCATCCAGAGTTCACTGATAAACACATAGTGCTGAGAGTGCAATGTGAAGGTAAACAATCAAATGAACCATTAAATACAAATTCTATTAGGATAAGATAATGAAAGAAATCACTTATTTAGAGTGATGAAGAATGGTGGAGGATATTGGCTAAAATAAAGTGGTCAGGAAAGACTTTTCTGACCAGGTGAAATGTAAGCTGATACTTTAAGGATTAGGAAAGCTCTAAAAAGAGCAGTGAGAACATGATCTCAGCCAGAAATACAACATATATGAAATCCCAGAGTTGATTATGTGAATTTTATGATTGCCTTTGCCAGAAGACATAGCATTATAATATGATGACCTGACCAATATGCAACATTCAACAGTCTTTTCCAGTCTGTCTGCATAACTGAGGCAGCACAAACTATTTTATTTTACAGCCTTTCAGTTATGTTCCAGTTAAGATATGTAAGGATAAACTTACTTGTGCTTTCCATTCCTATATTCTTTTACCACTCTTTCTAAGAACACAAAGAATATTGAGCTCTATTACAACTTGTTTAATGACAAGTATGAAAAAGAGCTAAAAAATCACAGATATGTGTAGTCTGACGTCTTCAGACCACTAAACAAATAACAACAGCCACCTATTTATCTTTGTATTTTTCCCAGATTTACTGTCTTAGCAACTTTCAAGTATTATTAACTATAATCACCATATTACATTAGATCCCAAAACTTATCTACCTTATAACTGGAAGTTTGTAAACTTTGACTAACATCTCTCCATAATTCCCCACACCAGTTCCAGCCTCTGGTAAAACCACCATTCTGCTTTCCATTTCTATGAGTTTATCTTTTTTCCACCTATAAGTCATATCATAGAATATTTGTCTTTCTTTGTCTGATTATTCCACTTAGCATAATGACCTTAGGTTTCATCCATGTTGCTGTGAATGTCAGGATTCCCTTTCTAATTGCTGAATAATCAATCTCTCTCTCTCTCTCTCTCTCTCTCTCTCTCTCTCTCTGATTTATTCATTCACTCATTGATGGACACTTGGGTTGTTTCCATTTCTTTGGTACTGTGAATAATGCTGAAATAAACATGGAAGTGCAGATACTTTTTTGATTATCTTCATTTTCTTTGCTCTCAAGTGGAATTGTTGGATCTTATAGTAGTTATATTTTTCATTTTTGAGACTACTTATTTCTTGGAGTGTATAATAAACCCCTATTTCTATAAGCTATGGCCTTGCAGTTTTGAGGTTTTGGGGTTTTTTGTTTGTTTGTTTTGCTTCATGCAGCTCAAAACATCCCTAACTGGTGTAAATTCAAGGCGTTTTTTTTCCCATTGTGTGCTTTGTTTTGGGTAATACCGGTGGAAGCAGATTAGGTCATGGCCCGCAGAGTAATCCTGTATCCTTTCTATATAGTGCTTGTATGAGGTATGGGAATTTACTTCAGCCCTAGGTAATCAGAACACAGAGATTATAACTTCACTTAGATCTTGGCAACTGCCATGGTAATAGGACTATATATTTTTGCCCTGAAGCTTGCACCAAGTTGTTTGTTTTCAGTTATCTCAGAAAGAGTATATTGAAATTGGCTTATTATTTTTAACTCAGCATTGTTATTGAATTAAGAAATCATGCTAATAATGGTAATGCATATTAATTATGGGGGATTAAAAATAAATACATGTAATTAGGAAGTGGAGCATCAGGTTAGCCTTTTTACGTAATGATAAGCAATCAAATTGTATTAAAGAGTAAACAGAAATCACTAATAAGTTTGAGACTGGTTTGACTGGCATTATGTTTTTAAAATATTACATTAGCTATTTTATTCAGAATGAATTGAGAAGGAAAGGATCAATATTGGAGTTTGTTAAAAGATGAGGATGTTGTATAAAAAGATGGTGTGTGTATATTTTGCACTTAATTGAGGAATGGAGAATGGGTAGGTAAGGAAACAAAAAGATGGTGTGTGTGTATTTTGAACTTAATTGAGGAATGGAGAATGGGTTGGTAAGGAAACTACAAGAATGGGTACTGACTCTCATGTTTCTAGTTTGAGCATGGGATGAGTGGTAGTGTTATTCAATGAGATAGAGGGGGAGGTAAGAAAAGGTTAGGGGTATCCATTCATTTTTCGATGTGGTTTATGTATACAATGGAATATTACTCAGCCATTAGAAGCGACAAATACCCACCATTTGCTTCGACATGGATGGAACTGGAGGGTATTATGCTGAGTGAAATAAGTCAATCAGAGAAGGACAAACATTATATGGTCTCATTCATTTGGGGAATGTAAAAAATAGTGAAAGGGAATAAAGGGGAAAGGAGAAAAAATGAGTGGGAAATATCAGAAAGGGAGACAGAACATGAAAGACTCCTAACTCTGGGAAACGAACTAGGGAGGTGGGCAGGGGGTGGGGGTGACTGGGTGGTGGGCACTGAGGTGGGCACTTGACGGGATGAGCACTGGGTGTTATTCTGTATGTTGGCAAATTGAACACCAATAAAAAATAAATTTATTATTAAAAAAATAAAACACAAATACTTATGCCAACAAAAACAAAAGAAAAGGTTAGGGGTAAAAGTCATAAAAAGTTTATGAGAACTCTATCAAAAATCCTAGGAAATATATATTAAGAATAAAATTAATAAAGATGTTTAATATAAGAGAATGAATAATAGCACTGCATTAAAACAATCTATTTATCCAGAGAGAAAGTATAAGAGTAAAGAAAAGTGTGTTCATGATTTTATTCTGAGAAACTGAAACATTTCCATGTCTATTTTCAAAGAATGAATTGGTGAAGTGACTCAGAAGATTAGCTAGATGAGAGTAAAACAAAGTAGGAGAGTGTTGTATCACAGAAATTAAAACAACAGCTGGAAGAATTAGCTAATGACATCAAATGCTATTGAGATATCATAAACATTTTAAGGAAGGATTGCATTAGTAGGATCATTGCTTATTAGAGATGAGATAAAGAGGATTAAGTTCAGAGGAATACAGAATGTTGTGAATTAGTTTGGGTGAGAGATAATGGTGATCTTAACCAGTGAATAAGTAGTAAAGATGAAGATTAATGGAAAAAATGATAAGTATTTGGAGATACAGTTGACAAAAAATGGTGATTGATTAAATGCTAGAAGTAAGAATAGGGAACAGTCAGGGAATACAGCCAGGTTTGTGGCATGCTCAAACAGCAGTTTGAGCAATGCCTGTTATTGATTTTGGGAGCAAAGAAAAAGCAGATTCTGTAGGAAGATGCTGAGTTCAATTTTAGACATTGTTGATTTTGATGTGGATGTGAGATATCTAATCAATGACTCCATTTGATTGAAAAGAAATTCACAAGAGAAAAATGAAGATGTAGTTTATATTTTCACAAATCCATAAACAGGAGTGCTTAGGGGAAGTGCATGGAGTTGGAAAGGTAACCTGTGTTTTGTCTGAGAATTTTAGACAGGATACACACTATTCAGCTTGCTTCTGGACACCAACATAACTACCCTCAGGTTTATGTTATATTCTAGTTCCCAAAAGCACAGGAGTTTGAAAACCCTGGAGAAGACAGAGGTGCAGAACACTGAAGAGAAAAAAAATATCAAATAAACAAAAAGAAATTTCTTAAATAATGTACATGAAGAGCAGACAGAGTAGGGATAAAGCAAGACCTAGAGAATTGTTTTAAAGATGACAAGGGATGTGCCTGGGTGGCTGAGTTGGATTGAGCATCAGATTCTTGATTTCAGTTCAGGTCATGATCTCAGGATCATAGGATCAGGTTCTGCATAGGGCTCCATGCTCAAAATGGAGTTTGCTTGTCCCTCTCCCTCTGCTCTCCCTGCCTCTCATAAATAAATAAGTAAATAAGTAAATAAGTAAATAAGTAAATAAATAAATAAATAAATAAATAAATAAAACAAAAAAGATACCAAGGGAAGGCGGATATGATCAATAGTGTTAGATTTAGTTGGGGTGTAAAATAAAATAATTGTTGATATCCACTCAAGTTACTAATGAATATAGATTATTGTTCTCTCAACAATTTCAATGGAATAGACATTAACAGAAGACAGATCTCAGGGATTTAAAAATTGAGCAGCATATGAGTATAAACAACTTGAACATATTCAACTGGAGAAAAGCAAGTGTTGAGGGAGTGGTGATATCTAAAGCTTAAGTAGCAGCATTAAGCAGAAATAGGAATACATTCTCTGTAGGGATGAGATAGAAGGATAAAACAACTGATTATATGTATGCCCATATTTGTGTTTGTGACAGAAAGTTGATAGTGTTCTATTTTCTCAAAGGAGTGGAGGGAAAGTAATTCTTTAAGACAGAAAAGGTAAGTAAAAAGAGAGAAAGTATCAGAACTACTCTAGAGAATGCAGAAGACATATTTCCAGGAGCACCTGTCCTGGCAGACTCCAGCAGATATTAGATAATTTAATCTAGCAACATATATATTAAAAATACACTACTTCTAAGTTTCTTATTTATCCCAGGAATTCAAAGTTGATTCAATATTTAAAAAACAACAATCATAATTGAACATATTAGCAGCCATAAGAAGAAAAATCATATTATCTTATTAACTCATGCAGAAAAAGCATTTGACAGGGGCACCTGAATGGCTCCATCGGTTATGCATCCTACTCTTGATTTCAGCTCAGATAATGGTCTCAGGGTCCTGAGATTGAACCCTGTGTTTGGCTCCCTGCTCAGCAGGGAGTCTGCTTATCCTTTTCTCTCTCTGCCCCACCCCCTGCTCACACATGCTCTCTCTAAGTAAATAAATAAGTAAATCTTTAAAAAAAAAGAAAAAAATTGACAAAATTTAGCTCCCATTCATGATAAAAATTGTCAGCAAAGTAGGCATAGAAAGAGAATCATCAACCTGATAAAAAACATCTAAAAAACACACCTTAACTACAGTTAACATTATTTGATGTTCAACAACAAAAGACTGAATGCTTCCCTCAAAGATTGGGCATATGAGTAGGACATCCACTCTTATTACTCCTTTTCAACATGGTAGTGGAAGTCCTAGCAACTTGAATATAATGAGAAAAGAAAGCAAACAATTACAAATTGACAATGAAGAAATAAATGCACAGAGAATAATTCAAAACAAAATCTATAATATGATGAGCACTGGGTGATAAATGCAACTGAAAAATTATTGAACACTTATCTGAAAAATAAAACAAAATAAAATCTATAAAATAATCTACAAAACCAAAACCAAAACCAAAAAAACTTCCCAAACTAATTGGTGATTTTAGTAAGGTTACAAAATACGAGGTCAACACACACAGTTATATTTCTAACTACTAGCCATTAACAATTAGAAACTGAAATTTAGAACCAGTGCATTTACAAGAACTCAAAAATAGGTGTAAACTCAACACAACATATATAGGATCTGTATAATGAAAACTGTAACAGTATGTAGATTCCCCAAAAAGTTAAAAATAGAACCCTATGATCCAGCAATTAGACTACTAAGCATTTACCCAAATATATATATATGGTGTGTGTGTAGTAGAATATTCCTCAGCCATAAAAAAGAATGAAATCTTGCTATTTGCAACAACATATATGGAACTAGAGGGTATGATGCCAAGCAAAGTAAGTCAGTCAGAGAGACAAATACATATGATTTCACTCATATGTATGATTTAAGAAACAAAAGAGCAAAAGAGGAAAAAAAAGAGTGACAAAGCAAGAAACAGACTCTTAACTATAGAGAACAAACTGATGGTTACCAGAGGGGATATGGGTGGTGGGATGGGTTTACTAGGTGATGGCAATTAAGGAGTGCACTTGTCAAGATGAGCACCAGATGATGTACGGAAGTATTGAATCACTATATTTTGCACCTTGAAACTAGTATTACACTGTATGTTAAACTAAGTGGAATTTAAATAAAAACATAAAAAAAGAAAAGAAAAGCATAACAATTTTTGAAGAAAAAATCAGAGACCTAATAAATATAGAGAAACATATTTATAAGATCAGAAGACATCACATAGTAATTGGATAAAAAATTGAATTGTTCTATAGGACAGATACAATATCTATCAGAATCCCATCAGGATGCTTAGGATTGTCTTGGTGGTAGCACTAAAGTTTCACTTCCCAGGAAGTCCTTTCATGAGATGTGATAGATTCTAGCTTTTGGTAATGAGCAAAAAAGATTGGGGCAGGGAGAATGGAAACCCTTTAGAATCTATATGGCAGCCCCAAAATTGGAGCTGAATGCATTTTAGTGTTAAATGGATCAGTATATCTTATTGCTTTTCATAGGTGCTGTCACTGTTTTCCCCCTACCATTGATGTTGGCAACCATGATTTAGAGTACACAGTAATGGATAATCTATTATCACATCACTTCAATTGATGTGATTTAAATGTGCTCCTTAAGCATGTTGTAATCATGAGAATCAGTCTGTATTTGACTTTACTCATGGATTAAGGGTTCTGCTTTATACCTATTTCGTGTTAGCTCAATTTTTAACTGTATGAATACTGTGATCATATTTTTCAAGAACTCAAAGAGTGAAAATATGAATAACTGCAGTACCAAACTCAGCATGCCCCAGACTTCATTAAAGAGGATAAATGTTTGTGTTATTTTAAGGACATATGAAGGACACATACAACCAGATTAGAAAGGTAAATAAATAAAATAGAGAATAATGCATGATATACAGAAAATAATTTGGAGTTGGATATGGTAGAGAAGATGATGCGATCTCTATTGTTTTTTTGGCACTTCTGTAACAAAATATCATAGACTGGGGGCTTAAACAGCATGTTATTGTCTCACAGTAGTTCTGGAAGATGGATACCTGAAATCAAGCTGTCAGCAGGGTTGCTTCCTTCTGAGGGCTTTGAGGAAGGGGTATTTCATGTCTCTTTGGTATGTGGAAGCAATCTTCTCCCTGCGTTTTCACATTGCCTTCTCTCTGTATAGAGACTTCATCTCCCAAGTTGGGGATGAGGTAAGCCAGTACGTTCAAATGGTTCAAAAACTCTTTTTTTTTTTTTGTCTCCTAAAACGACTCCGACGCTCAGTTGAAAATAGCAGTTAGTGAATTACTGTGGGTATACCACAGGAAAAACATGCATCATTGTACCATCATCTTGATAACCCTCCTAAAATGAGTAAAATTACATTACTTGATAAGTAAGCTGCAACTAAAATGTTCTTTAGGCAAACAAAAGGGGAAATTCCAATTAGGAATGTCTCAGTCCCTTTCCTTGTAGAGCTGTTTCTACACCAATCATGCTTTCTACAGTATAACATGTATTGAATCAAAATAACAACAACAAAAATGCACCCCACAAATTATGTTACTGATTTCTATGAAATATGTAATTAAACTACAGAGATTATTGATATCTTGTTGAAATCCAAACTAGACTTTACTCATCTGTCTGCATATTTGGCAGACAGTACAAATGTATAGTTGGCAAATCCCATTCAGTCTATTAACTTCTTGCCAAGCAAGATGAAAAGATCTCACTTGCTAAATATCCTATATACATTTTATACAGCAGTGCTAAAGTAGGGTGTGATATCCTTCTTTGCGATTCTGAAGCTTTCATAAAGTTTTTGGTGACTTTTCAGTTTTCTGAAAACATGCAGAAACATTAATGATATTTCTGGTTTTATAGAAATGGAAGGAAATCTCCTCCTTAGAAATATGTCTGCAAGCTGGCTCTCAATGTTTCTGGCCATAGAAAATATACCAAAATTTTGGCTTGCCGTATTTTCAAAACATAGGAGAAGAATGTCCTTGTCTAGTCTGGAAATCAGAAAAGGAGAGTAAGAGAAGTGTACATGCATTCCTCACCCCACATAGCTGTTGATCTTTGAAAAGGCCAGGAGCCTAGAAAAAGATGAACTGACTGTATCTGAGTTACTCAATGCTATGCTATTGTTGCAATAAAAATGGATACAGCACAAATAATTATATATTTTAGGGGAAAGGGTATAAGACTATTTCAGATCTATTTTTTAAAAGGCCATCAGAAGAAGAGAGTCATAAAATATAGTAAATAAACTGGGCATTCTTGAATGTTGAATATGGCATTACATTCTCCATAGTATTTCATGCTTCAATATGGAATATGTGAAAAGGGACAGGAAATAACATTGTACTTTATAAGCACTGCATTGTAAATGGAAAATGAAATTTTCTAAACAAAATTATATTTAAAATTGGCACTAAATGAAGAAAGAGAGAGAGAGAAAGGAAGGATGGAAGGAAAAAAGAAAGAGATAGCTAAATTAAACAGGACTTTCTCAATTTACTTTTTAAAAATTGTAAGTTATTTAAAATTAAATTTGATTTCAAGGGGAACTAAAGCAAAAATAAACTAGTGGGACTTCATCAAAATTAAAAAAACTTTTGCATTGTGAAGGAAAAAAATCCAAAAAACTAAACCTACCGAATGAGAGGTGATATTTGCACGTGACATATCTGATAAAGGATTAGTATAAACAATCTATTAAAGAACTTATCAAACTTAATACCCAAAAAAATGATTAATGCAGTTAAATAATGGGCAGAAGACATGAATAGACATTTTTCCAAAGACCTACAGATGGTTAACAGACACATGAAAAGATACTCAACATCAGTCATCATCAGGAAAATATAAATCAAAACTGCAATGAGATTCCACCTCACATCTGTCAGAATGGCTAAATTTAACGGGAATCAACAAGTGTTGGTGAGGATATGGAGAAAGGGGAACCCTCGTACATAGTTGGTGGAAATGCAAACTGTGCAGCCACTCTGGAAACCAGTATGGAAGTTCTTCATACTAGAACTCCTCTATCATCTAGCAATTGCACTATTTGGTATTTACCAAAAGGATACAAAAATATTTTTTCGAAGGGATACATGCATTCCAATGTTTAGAGCAGCATTATTAACAATAGCCAAATGATGTAAAGGTCCAAATGTCCATTGACAATGAATGGATAAGGAAGAAGTGGTATGTATATACATTGGAATATTACTCAGCCATAAAAAAGAATGAAATCTGGCCATTTGCCCTGATGTGGATGCAGCTGGAGTATATTATGCTAAGTGAAATAAGTCAGAGAAAGACAAATACTATATGATTTCATTCATATGTGGAATTTAATAAACAAAATAGATGAATGTAGGGGAAATAAATAAAAGAGGGAGGCAAACCATAAGTAGACTTAATTATAGAGAACAAACTGATGGTTGCTGGAGGTAGGTGGGCAGGAAAATGGGCTAAATGAGTGATGGATATTAAAGAGACCACTTGTTGGGACGAACATAGGGTGTTATATGTAAGTGATTAATCACTTAGAGATTTAAATATTACATTCGGATCTATAATTAACTTTGAGCTAACTTTTCTATGAGATATGAGGTTTATATTGAGGCTCTTGGGGTTTTGTTTGTTTTTCATATGAATGGATAAATGCTCCAACATCATTTGATAAAAGACTACCCTTCCACTGAATTGCTTTTGTAACTTTGTCAGAAATAAGTTAACTCTTCTTGTGGTTAGCCTATTTCTGAGTTTTGTATATACACCAGTGATCTATGTGTCAATCCCTCTGCCAAATACCACACTGGTTGCTGATTTGTATAGTGAGTCTTAATATTGGGTAGAGAAAATCCTCCAACTTTATTCATCTTCTGTGAAATCATTTAAGCTATTCTAGTTCCTTTGCTTCTCCATATAAATTTTAGAATCAGCTTGTCTATGTCTAAAGTGGCCAACATTTAGAAAGTCAACCCAGGACACAATCATACCAGACAAAATAAATCCTAACAACATAGTATTATAATATATAATAAGTAGTTATACAATGTGTTATTATTTTCATATAACATGAAAAATAGGGGTTTTGTTCATTTCATTTTGTGTCACCATAAATTTTATTAAAAAAAAGGAAAAAACAAAAATAAGACTAGTTAACAGTGGTGATTAGTAGTAATTGACAGTTGAACTAATTAATATGTGTAAAGAAATAGAAAAATATTTTGGTTTCTGTTCTCCGAAAAGGAATTTATTGTAACTCTTGATTGCACATATAAATATTATAGGCTATATTTTAATTATTATTAAAATGCATAAACATAAGAATTTTAGGATAGTACCAATTCAAAAGGACATAGGATATTAAAATATTTATATTGAAAATAACAATGTCATAATTCTTTCTGTTCCATAATACAAAGGATATCTTTTCTCCTGTTTTCTTTTCCAATATTTCTGTACAATGCCTATAGATTTCATGATATACTTTATTCTTTTATATAGTGATAAAAATGAGTGTAGTCAAAAATATATTCACTTTGACCGGCAGCTCTGTTCTTACTGAGTTCCACATTGTACTAATTTCTTAAGTCCAATGTGATGGCATCAAGCTAAACATTTTCTCAACAAAAAGCTTTTGTGCATAGAATACTTAGGAAGTAACTTAGAAGCAGCAGTAGAGTTTTAGATTTTCAGGCATTAGTTTCCAGCTTTCAAGAAATGTTCACTTTCAAAAAACATCTAAAACACAATATACTTTGAATCTACAACTTGTTTTGATAGACTAGCTATTTGTGAAATGGCAATATTATAGTGATGGAGAACAAATAAGTGTCACCAATGTTAGTAGGGAGCTATGACTATAAAGGGTTAATATGAGAGAATTTCTTGGTGGCGTTGGCCAGTTTATATCCTGGATATTTTGATGATTACACAAATCCGTGTCTATAGTAAGTGTCATAGAATTATATAGTCCTCGGTGTCCATCGAAAGATGAATGGATAAAGATGTGGTTTATGTATACAATGGAATATTACTCAGCCATTAGAAACGACAAATACCTCTCTGTGTCTCTCATGAATAAATAAATAAAATCTTTAAAATATATATATAAAAAAAGAAATGACAAATACCCACCATTTGCTTCGACGTGGATGGAACTGGAGGGTATTATGCTGAGTGAAATAAGTCAATCAGAGAAGGACAAACATTATATGGTCTCATTAATTTGGGGAATATTAAAAATAGTGAAAGGGAATAAAGGGGAAAGGAGAAAAAATGAGTGGGAAATATCAGAAAGGGAGACAGAACATGAAAGACTCCTAACTGGGAAATGAACTAGGGGTGGTGGAAGGGGAGGTGGGTGGGGGGTGGGGGTGACTGGATGGCGGGCACCGAGGTGGGCACTTAATGGGATGAGTACTGGGTGTTATTCTATATGTTGGCAAATTGAACACCAATAAAAAATAAATTTATAAAAAAAATTAAAAAACAACAGTAAGAAAAAAAATAGAATTATATAGTCCTAAAAAATAAATGTATTTCAAAATTGGTGAAATCCAAATAAGGTTTATAGTTTACTTGATAGTACTGTACCAATGTAAATTTCCTAGTTTGGGTAATTGGTACTTAAATAATTTCAAAATAAAAATTTAAGATAAATGCTAATAGTACTACAAGAAATAGAACTTTTTATTTGAAAGTTCTTTTTTCCTTTTTAAATTTTTAATTTAAATTCCAATTAGTTAATATGCCATGTCATATTACCTTCAGATGTACAATTTAGTGATTCAACACTTCCAAACCACCAGTGCTCATCACAAGTGCACTCTTAATCCCCATCACCTATTTCACCTTCCACCCCACCTACCTCCCCTCTAGTAACCATCAGTTTATTCTCTATAGTTGAATTTGTTTCTTGGTTTGCCTCTCTTTCTCACTTTTTTCCCCTATGTGCCTTGTTTTGTTTCTTAAATTCCACATGTGAATGAAATTATATGGTATTTGTCACTCTGGCTTATTTCACTTGACACTATACCCTCTAGCTCCTCCTACATTACAAATAGCAAGATTTCATTCTTTTTTTATGGCTCAGGAATATCCCATTGTAGAAAGAAAATAAATATAATTTCTTCTTTACCAATTCACCTGCTGACACATGAGCTGTTTTATTTCCATACTTTGGCTATGGTAGTAAGATTCTGCTGCTATAAACATCAGAATGCATATGTTTCTTTGAATTAGTATTTTTGTATTGTTTGGGTAAATACCTGGTAGTACAATTGCTGGATTATAATGTAGTTCTGTTTTTAACTTTTTGAGAAATCATCCTATTTTCCAGAGTAGCTGCACCAGTTCACATTCCCACCAATAGTGTAAGTATGTTTCCCTTTTTCCATACCTTTTCCCAAACCTGTTGTTTCTTGTGTTGTTAATTTTAGCCATTCTGGCAGGTGTGAGGTGGTATCTCATTGTAGTTTTTATTTGCATTTCCATGATGAAGAGTGATGTTGAGTAACTTTTCATGTATCTATTGGACATCTGTATGTCATCATTGGAAAAATGTCTATTCATGTCTTCTGCCTCTTGCTTAATGGGATTATTTGTTATTAGGGCGTTGAGTTTGATAAGTTCCTTATAATTTTTAATACTAACCCTTTATCAGATATGTCATTTGTGAATATCTTCTACTATTCTGGAGGTTGCCTTTCAGTGTTGTTGATTGTTTCCTTCACTGTACAGAAACTTTTGTTCAGTAAAGTCTCAATAGTTTATTTTTAGTTTTCCTTTTATTTCCTTTGTCTCCGGAGATATATCTAATAAGAAGTTTCTATCACTGATGTGAAAGAGGTTACTGTTTGTGTTGTCCTCTAGGATTTTAATGGTTTCATGTCTTATATTTAGGTCTTTAACCCATTTTGAAACTGAAGAGGACACAAATAAATAGAAAGATATTCCATGCTCATGGATTGGAAGAACAAATATTATTAAGATGTCAATACTATCCAAATCAATCTAAAAATTTAATGCAATCACTATCAAAATATCATCAGAATTTTTCACAGACCTAGAAGAATCCTAAAATTTGTATGAAACTACAAAAGACCCCGAAATAGCTAAAGCATCCTTGAAAATGAAAAGCAAAGCTGAAGTCATCACAATTCTGGATGTCAAGTTATATTACAAAGCACAGTGATTTAGAATTTTATTTATTTATTTATTTATTTATTTATTTATTTATTTAGGAGTTAGTGGCCTTTCTTTTTTTTTCTTTTTTCTAAATAATAAATTTATTTTTTATTGGTGTTCAATTTTCCAACATACAGAATAACACCCAGTGCTCATCCCGTCGAGGGCCCCCCTAAGTGCCCGTCACCCATTCACCCCCATGCCCCGCCCTCCTCCCCTTCCACCACCCCTAGTTCGTTTCCCAGAGTTAGGAGTCTTTATGTTCTGTCTCACTTTCTGATATTTCCTACCCGTTTCTTCTCCCTTCCCTTCTATTCCCTTTCACTATTATTTATATTCCCCAAATGAATGAGACCATATAATGTATTTTAAATTTTATTTATTTTTTCGTTTTTATTTCATTTTGATTTAGTTGAATTTATTAGTTTCAGAGGTAGAATGCAGTGATTCATCAGTTGCATATAATGCCCAGTGCTCATTACATCAAGTACCCTCCTTAATACCCATCACCAAATTAAAAATACCATATTATTTCACCCATATGCAGAAGTTAAGAAACAAAACAAATGAAATTAGGTGAAGAGAAGGAAAAATAAAATAAGATGAAAACAGATTGGGAGGCAAACCATAAGAAACTGTTAACTATAAGAAACAAAGTGAGGGTTGCTGGAAGGGAATGGATGGGGGAATGGGGTAATTTGTTCCAGATTGCCCAACTTGTTGGCATATAGTTGCTCATAATGTGTTCTCATAATTGTTTGTACTTCTTTTTTTCATAAATTTATTTTTTATTGGTGTTCAATTTACCAACATACAGAATAACACCCAGTGCTCGTCCCATCAAGTGCCCCCCTCAGTGCCGGTCACTCATTCACCCCCACCCCCTGCCCTCCTCCCCTTCCACCACCCCTAGTTCGTTTCCCAGAGTTAGGAGTCTTTATGTTCTGTCTCCCTTTCTGACATTTCCCACACATTTATTCTCCCTTCCCTTATATTCCCTTTCACTACTTCTTTGGTGTTGGTTGTGATCATTCCTCTTTCATTCATGATTTTATTTATTTTGGTCTTTTTTCTTTTTGATACACCTGGCTGGGGGTCTATCAATCTTATTAATTCTTTCAAAGAACCAGTTCCTAGTTTCATGTTTTGTTCTACTGCTTTTTTTCATTTCTATATTATTGGTTTCTGTTCTAATCTTTATTATTTTTCTTCTCCTACTGGATTTAGACTTTATTTGCTATTCTTTTTCCAGCTCCTTTAGCTATAAGGTTAGGTTGTATATTTGAGACTTTGTTTTTTGAGAAAGACTTGTATTGCTGTATACTTCTCTCTGAGGACTGCCTTTGTTGCATACCAAAGGTCATGAACATTCATGTTTTCATTTTCATTTATGTCCATGTATTTTTAATTTTCTACTCTAGAAAATGTTTCACATGCACTGGAGAAGAAGTGTATTCTCGTGCTTTAGGATGAAATGCTCTGAATTTCTGTGCAGTTCATCTGGTACAGTGTGTCATTCAAAGTCCTTGCTGCCTTGTTGATCTTCTGTTTAGATGATCTGTCCATTGTTGGATTAGGGTGTTAAACCCCCTACTATTATTGTATTATCTTGAATGAGTTTCTTTAATTTTATTATTAATTATTTTGTATATTTGGCTGCTCCCAAGTTAGGGGTATAAATATCTACAATTGTTAGATCTTCTTGTTGAATAGATCTCTTTATTATAATATAGTATCTTTCTTCATCTCTTATTAGAATCCCTGGTTTAAAATCTAGTTGGTTTGGTATAAGGATGGCTACTCCAGCTTTCTCTTGATGGCCTTGGGCATGATAAATGGTCCTTTACCCTCTCACTTTCAATCTGGAGGTGTCTTTGTATTTAAAATGAGTTGCTTGTAAAGCAGAATATCAATGGGTCTTTTTTATATTCATTCTGTTACCCTATATCTTGATTGAAGCCTTTAGTCCATTTACATTCAGAGCAATTATTGAAAGATAGGAAGTTAGTGCCATTGTATTAACTATAAAAGTTTGAAGGGGCACATGCACCTCAATGTTTATAGCAGCAATGCCCACAATAGCCAAAATATGGAAGGAGCCCAGATGACCATTGAGAGATGAATGGATAAAGGAGAAGAAATTGTATGTATATACAGTGGAATGTTACTCAGCCATCAAAAAGTATGAAATCTTGCCATTTGCAATGACATGGATGAACAAGAGGGTATCATGCTGGGAAAAAAAAGTCAGTCAGAGGAAGGCAAATATCATATGGTTTCTTTCTTTCTTTCTTTTAATAAATTTATTTTTTATTGGTGTTCAATTTGCCAACATATAGAATAACACCCAGTGCTCATCCCGTCAAGTGCCTACCTCAGTGCCCGTCACCCAGTCACCTCCACCCCCCGCCCACCTTCCCTTCCAACACCCCTAGTTCGTTTTCCAGAGTTAGGAGTCTTTCATTTTCTTTCTTTCTTTCTTTCTTTCTTTCTTTCTTTCTTTCTTTCTTTCTTTCTTTCTTCTTTCTTTCTTTCTTTCTTTCTTTCTTCTTCTTTCTTTTCTTTCTCTTTCTTTCTTTCTTTCTTTCTTTCTCTCTCTCTTTTTCTTTCTTTAAATCTATTTTTATTGGAGTTCAATTTGCCAACAAATAGCATAACACCCAGTGCTCATCCCATCAAGTTCCTCCCTCAGTGCCCATTACCCACTCACCCCATCCCCCCACCCACCTCCCTTTCCACCACCCCTTGTTCGTTTCCCAGAATTAGGAGTCTCTCACATTCTGTCACGTCTCTGGTATTTCCCACTCATTCTCTCCCTTTTCCCCTTTATTCCCTTTCACTATTTTTTATATTCCCCAAATGAATGAGACCATATAATGTTTGTCCTTCTCTGATTGACTTATTTCACTCAGCATAATACCCTCCAGTTCCATCCACGTCGAAGTAAATGGTGGGTATTTGTCGTTTCTAATGGCTGAGTAATATTCCATTATATACATATACCACATCTTCTTTATCCATTTATCTTTCGATGGAGCCTCGGTGTCCATCGAAATATGATTTCATTCTTACGTGGAATTTGAGAAAAAAAGCACGAGTATAGGTGAAAGGAAGGAAAAATATAAAGATAAAAACAAAGGAGAAAAACAAAAGGGACTCTTTTTTTTTTTTTACAATAAGAGGCTCTTAATAACTATGGGAAACAAACTGATAGTTGCTGGAAGGAAGATGGCTGGGGGGATAGGGTAACTGAGTGATGGGCATTAAGGAGGGCACTTGAAGTGATGAGCATCGGGTGTTGGATGCAACTGATGAATCACTGAATTATACCTCTGAAACTAATGACACAATTTTTAAATTTTAATTTAATTTAAATAAAAAATTAAGTAAAAAAATACTGTAGCATCTTTCTTTTGTACCACTCAGTGTGTCCAGTAATATAAGAATACTACAATCCGTATCTTTGGGATACAGATGCAGTGAAACGCCGGGACACCTGCACCCCAATGTTTATAGCAGCAATGTCCACAATAGCCAAACTGTGGAAGGAGCCTCGGTGTCCATCGAAAGATGAATGGATAAAGAAGATGTGGTCTATGTATACAATGGAATATTACTCAACCATTAGAAACGACAAATACCCACCATTTGCTTCGACGTGGATGGAACTGGAGGGTATTATGCTGAGTGAAATAAGTCAATCGGAGAAGGACAAACATTATATGGTCTCATTCATTTGGGGAATGTAAAAAATAATGACAGGGAATAAAGGGGAAAGGAGAAAAAATGAGTGGGAAGAGATCAGGAAGGGAGACAGAACATGAGAGATTCCTAAATCTGGGAAACGAACTAAGGGTGGGGGAAGGGGAGGTTGGCGGGGGTGGAGGATGTGGTGACTGGGTGACGGGCACTGAGGGGGGCACTTGATGGGATGAGCACTGGGTGTTATTCTATATGTTGGCAAACTGAACACCAATAAAAAATAAATATAAAAAAATAATGCTAACTGAAAAAATGTGTAACATTAAAAAAAAGAATACTACAATCCAACAAATCAATTGGAAAGATCAAAGGATGAAGGATGACACTTGTAGAAGGCAATGTCACATGATATGTTGAGAAGTTAATTATGATAACAGTAGTGGCTATTACTTATAAATGACTTAATATGTAATTTTTACAATGAGCAAAGAGTATGTATTTTTACCACCATTTACAGATGAGGAAACTGCGACACATAGATATTAATTCTTATGCTTTTGATCACAAAGCTAGTTAATAATCTTAATGGAATTTTCCCCTGAGGTGGTCTGGCCCTAGAATCTGTACAGAATATAGAAAAATGTATAAAACAAAATTCTAAAAGGTAAGGATAACACAATTACAGAGTTAAAATATCCAATGTCATTTTGATGTATTCTCTTGATATATGTCCTTTCATCAATTTATTGATTCAATGATAAATAAAATATTGACTAAACATGTATGATGTTCTGACACTTTTTCTGCAAATGTGGGCTACAGTGGTGAAATGATCCAATAAAACTCCTGCCTGCATGGATCATCTATTCTAATGTGGAAAAGGCAGAAATGTAAATGAAAATGTATAAGAAAACTTGAAATTTGACAAGTCTGAAAGTAGAATAAGTGATTATTATTAACAGGGAGTTGTCAGAAAGAACTCTCTGAAGAGATGAAACTTGGGCAGACATCTGAAAAAAATGAGAGATTGAGCCATGAGGATATCTTGGAAAATAAGTAGAACATTCTTAGCAGAAGGCATTATACCTGCAATTTCCCAGGTTCTGAGACTTGGTCCAAGGTCTACGAGGAGGCCCATTTGGATGGAATTGGGCAAGGGAAATGCAATGTGGTAGATATTTTGCCAGGACCTTCTTCTACTTCCCAGATTAAATGGCTCATGCAGTAATTTGTTTTACACAACCACTACCTTACATTTCTCTCTCCTTGTATTGTTTGTTATTTAAGGACTAGTATTTTCCAATCCAGACAAAACCCTACGTGCAAGTAATATTGTTCTGTCCACTTTTTTTTTTTTAACTTTTCATTAAGTGGAGTCCTCTAAGTTTACTTGGGAGATGTGTAATTAGGGACACTTCTGAGGGGGCTTCATCTGAGTCTGGCCTTGAGATAACTTGGTGGAGCTGTTGATCCTGATTCCTCATTCTCAGAAGCTCCAGCAGATCAAATGGAAACTCAAATCCGAAACCCTCCCCACCAGTTCAAGAAGAAATTGAGGCCTGTTAAGACAGTAAAGGGTGTGGCTGAACTCTTCTGCCACCTTGTGACTGATTTCATTCTTCCCATCTGATGGATACTTCTCTAGAAACTTTTTGAATTGGGAATTTAATTTTCAGGAGAGTCTCACAGAACATGAGGAAGAGAAGACACAAAGGACTTTTTGACACAAATTTAAGCCTAAATTGAAAGATATACTTGGAATACAATGTGGCTTGGTAATACAAGGGTGGATCGTGAGGAAGAGGCCTTGGGGGTCATGTACATTTTACAAGTGCCTGAGAAGTAGTGAGAGCAAAGAACCATGATTAGGTGTGGGAAAGAAGAACTAAGAGATTAAATGGCATGCATTTCCTATGCATTATTCCTCCTTGGAACTTCACTTGATTGTCTATCTCTTCTATAAGACAAATGTTCAAACCCCAGTGAATCTCACATCTCCTTTCTCTATATGCCCACCCGAGACTGAAGCTACTTCACATTCATGGTCTCCTGTCAGGAAATGTATCTGCTTTTTCATAGGCAACTCCCTCTCCTTTTCCCAGTGACAAGACACCACAACTGATACTCTCCTTAAGACCACTCTGTTCTTCTGGTTCCTGAGGAAATCTAGGCTGTCATTCAGGAGCTGCTTCAACGCTTAGCCCTTTCACTGTTCAAGATAGATGCCTAGATCCAGTATTTATGTTTCTGCCCCTTTATGTTAATTATAAATACAATTCTCCCCCCACCACCAATTGAGACAGCAAGTTTCTTTCAGCTCATCCTAGTGCATTTTCCGTCTCTCTCTCTCTCTGTCTCTCTCTGTCTCTGTCTCTCTCTGCTTCATAGATGCAAAGTCCTGAATGCACTTAGTATTGGAAGTAATGGGAGTGCTATTTATCACACACTTCCATGCTCTGCTATGTGCTTTACAACGTAAGGCACAAATATGTAATTTGAAGGCTAATTGCAAAGTGTGGTAAAGTTATTCAAACTTCCATTTGAAATTAAAACAAATATGGAAAAAAAATAAATAAAACAAATATGGAAACTTAATGACTCTAGATCAAGTCACTGGCAACATTATTCTTTGATCCTATCAAATTATGAGGGTGAATATACACTTTGGGTGAAAATTTAAATATAAGTCTTGAAATTTCAAAGAAATTTCAGATTCAAGTGAGGCCATCACAGAAGTTCTTTGGGTTTATCATACAATGAGAAATTGCCTATGCTTTCTGGAGATTCTTTGACTAAAAGACTTGGAAAGGACTTTCACTTCTGAATTGGAAGCAAAATGTTTTAGCCTAGTCATAATACCAATATGGATAAATTACAAAACACATCAGCAAGCAAAAATACAGACAAACCTAAATGAATTAAATTTCAAAAATAGCAAGCTTTCCTAAAATCAGAGTCCCACTAGTTCTTTAATCCCTGAGGGTAATGCAGACATAGAAGGAAAGTCCCCATGGATGGCTATAAAGAGAAACTACTCAAACCACTATAAATTTTATTGACTACACCTTGTCTGGTATGACAGGTTCAAATTCTCAGGTGTTTAAAAGAAGTCCAAATCCACTTGGGAAATCTCTCCTTTAAGTCTCTCACTGACTGAATGTGAGTAGCATACCAATGGCTGAGAGCAAGGCAGGGGAGATGAAACAAACTCATGAATTACTCCCTGAGTGCAAGATAGTGATGAGGAGGAGGCTGATATAAGATAGGAAAGCTAATACATATCCCCTCAAGATGGACAGATCTTTCTCTGAGTACAAAGCCACAGTCTGCAGGAGGCTGCAAGCAGAGAAAGAAAGCTGCTAGCAATTCCTCCCAAAGTGCACATAAAATCTTCATTGGGTACATTACAGTGGTTTGGTAAATTAAGAATAAAAAAGACCTCCTGAGGCTTGAAGATGCAGGAGCAGAGCTGAAGAGTAAAGAAAAGTCCTCAGTGAATAAACAAAGCTGTTAATTGTTTTTAAAGGAAAGAGAGTGAAAAGAAGAGGGGAATTTAGAGTGAGGGAGAATTATTTAAAGAGATAATGGCTGAGAATTTTGTGAAAATGATGAAATGTATTAACCTACATATGCAATAAACTCAGTGAACCCCAATTAGGATAAGCAAAATAAACTCACAGTATGCCTACCATCAAAATGCTGAAAACCAAAGATACAACCAAATTCTTAAAAGTAGCTGAGTGGAAAGTGGAAAAGGACATTACATACAAGAGAACACTTAGAATGATGCCTTATTGCCAAAAGACAATAGGATAGCATCTCTAAGCATTGAAAGGAAAAATAAAATTGTCTATAATTCTCTATGCAGAAAAAGTACATTTCAAGAATGAAAGTGGAGCCAAGAATAGTGATTTCAATACATTGTATTGGGAAAACTGGATAGCTACATGCAAAAAGTTTAAATTGGACCACTATCTTATACTGTATATAAAAATTGACTCAAAATGAATTAAAGTCTCAAATATTTAATACCTGAAACCATCAAATTCTTAGGAGAAAACATGGAAAAAGCTCCTTGATATTGGTCTTGCCAACATTTTTCTTTGTTTTTCTGATTTTGTTTTTTTGTTTTGACACCAAAAGCAAAATTAAATAAGGAGGACTACATCAAACTAAAAAGCAAAAGGAACAATCAACAAAATGACCAGCCAACCTATAGGATGGGAGAAAATATTAGCAAAGTATATGTATAAAATGGGTTAATATCTTTAAACTATAAAAGATAACTCATGCAACTTAATAGCCAAACCCCCAAATACTTAATTAAAAAATGGGCAGAGGAACCGAATAGACATTTTTCCAAAAAAGACATACAAATGACCAAGTACATGAGAAAGTGCTCGGCATCACTAATAATCAGGGAAATGCAAATTGAAATCACATTGAAACATCACTTTATACCTGATAGAAGGACTACTACAAAAAGATATAACAATTATTGATGAGAATGTGGAGAAAAGAGAATACTTATGCACCATTGATGAGAATATAAATTGATTCAGTCACTGTGGAAGACAGTACAGAGATTCCTCAGAAATATAAAAATAGAGGCACCTGGGTGGCTCATTTGGTCTACCATCTGCTTTTGGCTCAGGTCATGATCTCAGGATCCTGCTATCCAGCCCAGCATCAGTCTTTCTGCTCAGCAGGGAGTCTGCTTCTCCCTTCCTTTCTGTGTTCTCCCTCTCTCAATTAAATAAATAAGTAAAATCTTTGTTGGCAAATCAAACTCCTATTAAAAATATACAATGGAAAACTGTGTGGAGGTTCCTCAAAGAGTTAAAAATAGATCTGCCCTACAACCCATCAATTGCACTGCTGGGGATTTACCCCAAAGATACAGATGCAGTGAAATACCGGGACACCTGCACGTGGATGTTTCTAGCAGCAATGTCCACAATAGCCAAACTGTGGAAGGAGCCTCGGTGTCCATCGAAAAAAGATGAATGGATAAAGAAGATGCGGTATATGTATACAATAGAATATTACTCAGCCATTAGAAACGACAAATACCCACCATTTGCTTCAACGTGGATGGAACTGGAGGGTATTATGCTGAGTGAAATAAGTCAATCAGAGAAGGACAAACATTATATGGTCTCATTCATTTGGGGAATATAAAAAATACTGAATAAAGGGGAAAGGAGGAAAAATGAGTGGGAAATATCAGAAAGGGAGACAGAACATGAGAGACTCCTAACTCTGGGCAACGAACAAGGGGTAGTGGAAAGGGAGGTAGGTGGGGGTGGGGGTGACTGGGTGACGGGCACTGAGGGGGGCACTTGATGGGATGAGCACTGGTTGTTATGCTATATGTTGGCAAATTGAACTCCAATAAAAAAACCCTGAAAAACCAATAATATGGGTCTGGGAAACAATTGATTAAATATATACAAACAAAACAAAAAAAAGTACAATCAAAAATAAAAACAAAAAAGATAAAAAATTAAAAATGTAAAAATAGAACTACCATATTGTCTAGCAATTCCATGCCTGGGAATATGTCTAAAGGAAACAAAATCACTAGGTCAGAAAGATACCTGCATCCCTGTGTCCACTGCAGCTTTATTTACAGTAGAGAAGACACAGAAACAAATTAATTGTTTATCAATAGATGAATAGATGAATGTTTAAAGAAAATAAGATGTATGTGTCTGTATGTGAGGTATTTGCATATTTGCAATAGAATATTATGCAGCCATCTAAAAGAAGGAAATTTTGCCATTTTGTATCATGGGTGGATCTTGAGGACATTCTGCTGAGTGAGATAAGTAAGACAAAGAAAGACAGTATTGTATGATTTCACTAATATGTGAAAAATGAAAGGAACCAAGCTTATAAATGTAGAAAACAGATTTGTGGTTATTAGGGGCAGGGGGTCAGGGATTGGAAAAATGGGTGAAGATGGTAAAAAAAAAAAAAAACAGAAATAGTGAGGAAAGTGTATTAGGCTGAAGGGCATCGATGCTTGATGGAATATTAATGTGCAGGAAGAAATAAACAGAACCACTATATAGAAGTATTACGTATATGTAACATATAATATAAAAATTATGTGTACATATATGTATATATAGCATATATTAAATGGCATATATAATAAATTCACAATGTAAAGGATTATTTAACATTATTTAAATATACAATATATTTATGTGCACGTTTATTATAGTTTAATATATAGAATTATTAGTTTAATATATAATCTAATATATATTAATTAATGGTTTAATATATAGATCTATCAATACCTATATCTATATCTATATATACACACAAGTGGTAATTTAAAGAAAAAATAATAGTCATGTTGTTATATGTTTCTAGCATATATAGAGGTCAAAGAGTGACAAGAACACAGGTGTGAGGAGTTTAAATGAAATTACATTGTTGTAAAGTTCTTACAAAATTTATGACATAGGTGGTATTTTGAGGTAGACAGTATTAAATGAATATTGTAATCTGTGGAGTATCCATTAAAATAACAAAGGAATAAATAAAAAATACAGGAGATACAATGGAATACTAAAATATTTTATTAATCATAAATGGAAAACTAAAAATAGATTGCATATGTGGAAGAAAAATACCAGTATAATAGACTTTTATTCTACCCTATTAGTAATTACATTAAATGTTAGTTGGCAGGTATTTGTCATTTCTAATGACTGAGTAATATTCCATTGTATACATAGACCACATCTTCTTTATCCATTCAGTACCCACCATTTGCTTCAACATGGATGGAACTGGAGGGTATTATGCTGAGTGAAGTAAGCCAATCGGAGAAGGACAAACATTTTATGGTCTCATTCATTTGGGGAATATAAAAAATAGTGAAAGGGAATAAAGGGGAAAGGAGAGAAAATGAGTGAAAATATCAGTGAGGGTGACAGAACATGAGAGACTCCTAACTCTGCGAAACGAACAAGGGGTAGTGGAAAGGGAGGTGGGTAGGGGGGTTGGGTGACTGGGTGATGGGCACTGAGGGGGGCACTTGATGGGATGAGCACTCGGTGTTATGCTATATGTTGACAAATTGAACTCCAATAAAAAGTAAAAAAATATAAAAAAATGTTAGTTGGCTAGGTATTCTAAGAAAAAGGCAGAAATTAATAGAATGGATTAATATTGAATAAAATTACAACTTAATTGTGATTGTTAATTTTATGTGTGAACTTGACTGGGCCACAGCATCCCCAGATATTTGGTCAAACAATATTCTGGGTGTTTCTGTGAGGGTGTTTTAGAATCAATAGACTGAATAAAGCAGATCATTCTCCATAATGTGGATGGGTCTCACACAATCAGTTGAAAGACTGAATATAGCAAAAAGTCTACCCTTCTCCAAGTAAGAGGGGTTTCTTTCTGCCCAATAGACCTTGAACTGATACATAGGCTTTTTTTCCTCCCATTGGCCTTGAGGTGAAGCATTAGCTATTACTGGGTTTCAAATCTGCTGGCTATCAGATTGGAACTACACCATTGGCTTTGCTGGTTCTCAGACCTTCATACTCAGACTTGAACTGAATCATTGACTTCTCTGATTCTCCAGCCTGGAAATACACCTTGCAGAACTTGGGACTTGTAAACCTCCATATTCACATGAGACAATTCCTTATGATAAATCTATAAATGATATAATTATAATTCTGTGTATGTATGGGAACACAAATAAGCAGAATATATTTACTAAACATAAGAAAGCCAGTAAGACTCTATTGATAATCAGACAGGGTAGACTTCAAGACAAGAAGTATGGGGATCCCTGGGTGGCTCAGTGGTTTAGTGCATGCCTTAGGCCCAGGGCATGGCCTTGGAGTCTTGGGATTGAGTTCCACATAAGGCTCCCTGCATGGAGCCTGCTTCTCCCTCTGCCTATGTCTCTGCCTCTCTCTCATACTCTCTCTCTCTGTCTCTCTCTCTGTCTCTGTGTGTCTCTTATGAATAAATAAATAAAATCTTTAAAAAAAGACAAGAAGTACTTACAGAGCTAAGGGAGACATGCCATAAGGATGAAAGGATCAATTTATGCAAAAGAATGAAATTGGATCACTTTCTTACATTGTACACAAAAATAAAATCAAAATGGATGAAAGAACTAAGTGTGAGACAGGAAACCATCAATATCCTGGAGGAGAACACAGGAAGTAACCTCTTTGACATCAGCCATAGCAGCTTATTAGATATATCTCTAGAGGCAATGGAAACAAAAGGAAAACAAAAAATAAACTATTGATACTTCACCAAATAAAAGGTTTCTGTACAATAGAGGAAACAATCAACAAAACTGTAAGGCAACCTACAGAATGGGAGGAGATATTCACAAATTACATATCTGATAAAGGGTCAATATCCAAAATCTATAAAGAACTTATAAATTCAACACCCCCACAAAAAACACAAGTAATCCAGTTAAAGAATGGGCAAAAGACATGAATAGACATTTTTTCCAAGGAAAACATACATATGGCTAACAGACAAACGAAAAGATAATCAACATCACTCATCATCCTGGAGATACAAATCAAAACTGCAATAAGATTATCACCTCATACCTTTCAGAATGACTAAATTTAACAACACAGGAATCAACAGGTATTGGTGAGGATGTGGAGAAAGGAGAAGACCCTTACACTGCTGGTGGGAAACCAAACTGGTGCAGCAACTCTGGAAAACACTATGGAGGTTCTTTCCAAAATGCAAACTAGAAACTCCTCTATCATCTAGCAATTGAACTACTTGGTATTTACTGAAAGGATACAGAAAATATTTATTCGAAAGGATACATGCATCCCAGTGTTTAGGGCAGCATTATCAACAATAATGTAAAGAGTACAGAAATCCTTCAACTGATGAATATATAAAGAAGAAATTGTGTGTGTATACACATATATGAGATAAATGTGTATATATGCATATATATTTCTCTATATATAATGTAATGGAATATTACTCAGCCATCAAAAGAAAGAAATATTGCCATAAATTATGACATGGATGGAGCTAGATTGTATTATGCTAAGCAAAATAAGTCAGTCAGAGACAGACAAATACCATATGATTTCACTCATATGTGAAATTTAAGGAAAAAAAGTATGAACATAGGGGAATAAAAAGAGGCAAACCAGAAGCAGACTCTTAACTATAGAGAACAAACTTAAGGTTACTGGAGGGGAGGTGGGCAGGGGATGGGTTAAATTGGTGTTGGGTATTAAGAAGGGCACTTGTTAGAAAAAAAAAGAAGGGCACTTGTTGCAATAGTACCAGGTGTTGTCTGTAAATTCTATATCTGAACCTAATATTGTACTGTATATTAACTTACTAGAATTTAAATAAAAGCTTGAAGGAAGAGGCCAAACCAAAGACATACTCATACTCATGTGTAACTTAATAAAGATCTTGCAGTATATTATATTAAATTGCCTAAGGGAAGAAATAGACAAATTATAGCCATATTGAAGATTCTAACACGTTTCTTTGAGTAATTCATATAATAACAAAAGGGGAAAGGAGAAAAAATAAGTGGGAAATATCAGAAAGGGAGACAGAACATGAAAGACTCCTAACTCTGGGAAATGAACTAGGGGTGGTGGAAGGGGAGGTGGGCGGGGGGGGGGTGACTGGGTGGCGGGCACTGAGGTGGGCACTTGACGGGATGAGCACTGGGTGTTATTCTGTATGTTGACAAATTGAACACCAATAAAAAATAAATTTATTAAAAAAAGAATATTTTTTAAAAAATAAACCCTTTACTGGTAGTTAAATTCAAACTTTTATATATTTAAATAACTTGATCTTATTGTATATATTATTTGGTCACTTTGGAATTAAAGTAACAGCTAACATTATGAAAATATATATAAAATATCCAAATGTTTGGAAATTAAACAACATACTTCTACATAACCCATAAATCAAATAGGAAATCCAAAATAAAACTGTAAAATATTTCAAAGTGAATAATAATAAAAACATGATATTCTAAAATTTGTAAAATGCTGCTGCAATTAAGACAGAAAGAGAAATTTATAACTTTAATGACTATCTTACAAAAGAGGAAATATTTAAAATAAATGACCTAAGCTTGCATACTAATAATGTAGAAGAAAAAAATTAAAAAATGAAGCAAGTAGAATATATAGAATAGAAAGAAAAGCCGAAATCAGTGAGATAGAAAACACACCAACAACAGAGAAAATTACACATCAATCATTTTTTCTTTGGAAAGAATAAGAGAACTGGTAACCCCTAGAAAAGCTAATAAAAGAAAAAAAAAACAAAAGAGACAAAGAAATCAAATCACTCATATCAGGAATGAAAGAAAGAGAATACTACATATTATACAGGCATTGACATAATAATAAAGGTATATTTTATTACTGTCCATCTAGTAAAAAGAAATTGTTGAACTTTTTAACATTTAACAGATTGTTAATAAAGGGAGATTGACAACTTTAACTTGAAAACTTGAAAACTTAAATGAAGTTGAAAAAAATCCATAAAAGCAGAATTTAGTCAAACTGGCAAATGAGGAAAAAGAAAATCTAGATAATGTTATTTCTGTTAAAATCAACAATAAAGAGGCAAGCCAATTTAAGAAATGGAAAATGGAGTGAAATAAACAATGAAGATATAGAAATGGCCTTCGAGTAAGCCACCTTGGAAGTCAGTTTTGGCATTTTCTTACAAAACTACATTTAATTTTATCATACAGTCTAGCAATTCTATTCCTTGTTATTCACCCAAGTGAATTGAAAACTTATGTTCATACAAATTCTTCACACAAATGTTTATAAGAGCTTTATTCATAGTTGCTCAAGTTTGGTAGCTATCAAGATGTCTTATAATAGGTGAATGTTAGTAAACAAATTGTGGCAAATCTATACAGTGGTATGTTATAAATAATAAAAAATAATATACACATGGATGTTTATAATAAAAAATAATTAATATACACATGGATGTTTATAATAACTTTATCCATATTTTCCAAAATTTGGAAGCAACCAAGATAGGTAGGTGGATAGATAGACTTACTCCCAGACAGTAGAATATTATTCAAAGCTAAAAATGAAATAAGCTATCAAGCCATGAAAAGACATGGAGAAACTTTAAATGCATGTCAGGAAGTGAAAAAAACAATCATAAAAATTTACACACTGTATCATTCCAAAGCAAATGACGCTCTGGAAAATACAAATCTATGAGGGCGTTTAAAAGGTCAATGGGTGACGGGCACTGAGGGGGGCACTTGACGGGATGAGCACTGGGTGTTATTCTGTATGTTGGTAAATTGAACACCAATAAAAAATAAATTTATAATTTAAAAAAATAAAATAAAAAAATAAAAGGTCAGTGTTTGCAGGAGTTTGGCGGAGGGTGGGTGAATATGTAGAGCACAGAGGATTTTTAGGGTAGTGAAATTTTTCTGTATGATGTTATAACGGTGGGCACATGTCATATATATTTTTCGAAACCCACAGAATATATAATTCCAAGAGGGAACCCTATTGTAAACTATAGCCTTTAGATGATAATGTTGTGTCAATGTAGGTTCATGGATTGTAACAAATGTACCGCTCAGGTGCAAGTTATTGATAGCAGGGGAAGTTGTGGGTATACGTGTGGTAGGGGCTTAAGATATATAGGAACGCTCAATTCTTCCCCTCAAGTTTTTTTGTAAACCTACAACCGCTCTAAAAAATAGCCTATTTATAAACAAACATACAAACAAAACACAATGATATATTATTTTGCTTTGTCCAATGGGCTGCCTATAATAAAAATGGTCAATTATATAAATTTTGGCAAGGACATGGAGCAGGTATCACTCTCATCCACTGCTAATAGAAGTGTAAAATTTTATTATCACAATTTCACATCCACTTGAATGACCAAAATCAAAAAGGCTGGTAACACAACATTTTGTAAGGTTATTGAGCACCTGGAATTCTCATATATTCTGGTAGAATGTAAAATGGTCTAATTCAAATATGGAGAACTGTTACAGTTTCTTATAAAGATAAGTACACATCTTATTTTTTTATTGGAGTTCAATTTCCCAACATATAGCATAACACCCAGTGCTCATCCCATCAAGTGCCCCCCTCAGTGTCCATCACCCAGTCACCCCAACCCCCCGCCCACCTCCCTTTCCACTACCCCTTATTCATTTCCCAGAGTTAGGAATCTCTCATGTTCTGTCTCCCTTTCTGATATTTCCCACTCCTTTTTTCTCCTTTCCCCTTTATTCCCTTTCACTATTTTTTATATTCCCCAAATGAATGAGACCATATAATGTTTGTCCTTCTCCGATTGACTTACTTCACTCAGCATAACTATGGAGAATAAACTGATAGTTACCAGACTGGAAGTGGCAGGGGATGAGTGAAACAGGTAAAGGGGATTAAGGAGTGCACTTGTCCTGATGAGCAGTGGGTGATGTATGGAATTGTTGAATTACTACACTGTATATCTGAAACTAATATAACATTGTAAGTTAACTGTACTAGAATTAAAAGTTTAAAAAGATAAGCAAAGAGGCAGAGACACAGGCAGAGGGAGAAGCAGGTTCCCTACAAGGATCCCAATGTGGGACTCGATCTCAGATACCTGGATCACACCATGAGCAGAAAGCAGACGCTCAATTGCTGAGCCACCCAGCCATCCCTCTAAAAAGACTTTTAAAAGAATTTTCAAAGCAGCCTTTTTTTAGATTAGCCCCAAATTGCGAATATCCCAAAGGTCAACAAGTAATAGATTAACAGGTGCAATGAAGTAAAATGGAATTCTAGTCAGCATTAAAACATATGGCAAACTTCCTATGCATACAAAAATATGTTTATATCTTTTTAAAAAACTGTTGAATCTCTGCAAAAAAATAATACACACCATACTTATTCCACTTATATGAAATTTGAGAATAGGAAAAACTGATATAAGGCAAGAGAAATCAGAAAGTTGTTGCCTTTGGACATAGAGGAATTGTCTGAGAAAAGACATGTTGGATCTTTATTTGATAAAGAAAATGTTCTTTACTTTGTTTTGAGAGATGGCTACTTCATGACGAAGCTCACTAATCAGAATGCTGTAGACCTATGCATTTCATTATATTTTAATTATATCTAAAGCTAAAAAATTTTGGAAAAAAATATTTTGACAACACTGGTGTAATGGTTAGGAATATTGGCTTTAGGAAATTAATAGATTAGGCTCTAATTCCAGATTCGGCAATACATTGCCAAATCTGTGACAAGTTAATTTCCATCCTAAGCCTCAATTTCTTGATGTTTAAAGTGGGGCCAAACACTTGTGGATTTTGTGAGGAATGTACAGTGTTTACTTTTAGAATACTATTTGACCACACTTAAGCATTCAGTAAATAGTAGTTATACTATTTTAATAAATTCCGTGCAATTTTTACTTCAAATGCCTTACATATCTGATACATCCTGGTTTTTTGTTTTCGTTTTTGTTTTTGCTTTTATTTTTTTTTAAGATGAGCCCCCAAATCTTTATGCTCTTGCTGGAAAAGTATTTTTTATTACATTGGAACAAGCATAAGCATTGGAAGCTTGTCTTATTTTTTTAAGTTTATGTGCAGTTTTTTTAATTTATTTTTTATTGGTGTTCAATTTGCCAACACATAGAATAACACCCAGTGCTCATCCCATCAAGTGCCCATCTCAGTGCCTGTCACCCAGTCACCCCCACCACCCCCCGCCCTCCTCCCCTTCCACCACCCCTAGTTCGTTTCCCAGAGTCAGGAGTCTTTCATGTTCTCTCTTTCTTTTTTTTCTTTTTTTAAATTTTTATTTATTTATGATAGTCACACACAGAGAGAGAGAGGGGCAGAGACACAGGCAGAGGGAGAAGCAGGCTCCATGCACTGGGAGCCCGACGTGGGATTCGATCCGGAGTCTCCAGGATCGCGCCCTGGGCCAAAGGCAGGCGCCAAACCGCTGCGCCACCCAGGGATCCCTCTGTCTCTCTTTCTGATATTTCCCACTCATTTTTTCTCCTTTCCCCTTTATTCCCTTTCTCTATTTTTTATATTCCTTCAGTCTATTTGGAGAATATTCATGAATTTCTCCCACAGCTTTGTTTTTTTTTTTCTTTTTATTACTACTGCCAGCATTACACCTCCATCTGCCCACACTTCAGGCATAAGTGACTCCTCAGTTATTTGCATCAAATATGACCGGTATTAATTTTAAACAATACAAACAGTAACACTTTATTGTACTGAAAATACAATGTCAATATCTTTATGTGTCAATAATATTTGGTGTCAGATATTCCTCTATAGCACTGCTCATATCAGTGTTGGGCACATACTTAATTCTTAATAAAAGTCATTTCATAAATAAATAATTTTAGACTTTTTGAAAATCATAACAAATTATTTTACCCACTCAGAAATATTTACACTATGTCTAACAACTATTTAGGAGTGAAAAATATCTACTTCTCCTAATTTCACAGTTTCATTTTTTTAATGGCTATTCAGGTTGAACAGGCATATAAAAGTGAACAGGGTATATAAGAGTGAACAAAACAAGGTTCCAATCTGCATGGAGGCTCTGGTGTTGAATCAGAGAGTAAAGACATATATAAAATTTTAAGGCGGCCTGGGTGGCTCAGCTTTTTAGAGCTGCCTTCAGCGCATGGCCTGATCTTGGAAATCCAGGATCGAGTCCCACATTGGGCTCCCTGCATGGAGCCTGCTTCTCCCTCTGCCTGTGTCTCTGCCTCTCTCTTTCTCTGTGCCTCTCATTAATAAATAAACGGAATCTTTTAAAAATATTTTGGTATACCTGAACAATGATTTTCCTACTTCTATTTGTCTATCCTCAGTTCTCCTTCCCCCAATTTTTTAATTACTTGTGTTATCCTTTTGTTATATACTTATGGAAATACTGCAAGTCTTTTATATTAGAAGACAGACATCTACATCCCATGGATTTTTGGTATATATTTGCCTTTTGCTTTCTCCTCACCTTGAGTTTTTAAGCTGTTTCATAGAGATGCAAGGAAAGGAAATTTTGATAAGACTTGGTTCAGAGGCATAAGAGTGGAAGGGCATACACACAGAAGGTAGGGCTTCAGAAAGCTCAAAGATCCCATAAAGAGAAGGCAGATTTTGAGAGACTGACTTAAAGCATGTAGTCCAAATTTCCCACTGTACTCAGCACAGTTTTGGGTTTTACTGTTATTAAAGCAGTCAGTCTTTACAAGGTAGTTATATATTCCTTGGTTTCTCAGGTGTATTGGATGTTGGGAGGAGGTAATGTGTAGGTGTAAGTAGCTAGGTTTTCAAGTGGTGTGGATCTGAGAGTACTGATTATCTAAAATAGGCAGATTTCCCAAGGAAGCATAAACCTATTTCATCTATCATTATTAGTCCCACCAGAATAGCTAAATACTTCTACCCACATTTTTCTCTACCAGTTAAACAATGTTACCAAGGAAACACAGATGCAAATGTAAAACTTGACTACTTTCCATTCCAAATGACACTAATTTTTTAATTCCTGATACTTTCTTTTTGTTTCTGTATCACTTTTGGACATAAACTGAGCCTCCTTATATATAACGAACTTAGTTGGAGTTCACATTGGGTGGCAATGAATAGTGTTGCCACACAACATCAGTGAGGACAGTTGAGACCTACTAGTAGCCATTTACTGGGTAGGATGACTCACAGCATGGTGAACTGAAGGTTAAATCTTCCATAATACTGAAAAAGAAATGATAAGTAAAATAATCTCTCAGAAAACTATACATTTTAATTAGAGAAGAAGCAACTATATTTTATTGAGGGTAGAAATGTCATAGGCTGAAAAATGAACTCAATTTCCCAAAGCCATCCATAGCCAGTAACTGTCATGTGTCAGGACTGTGATAGAGGAACACCAAGGTTATATGTCTAGAGTCAGTCCCCCTAAAGTGGTTCCAAACCCCTACCAAAATAAGAAGTCTTATGTGGACTATTAATGCATAAGAGGGACTTGGAAGCCATGAAGCATGGATATCCATTCTGTAGAAGTAGCTTTGTAGGTATATATGGGAGTGACATATTACGCACAATGAAAAAGATGCTTGTCTTTGAAAAGGAAGATGTTCCTAGGGACAATAAAACTGAATCTGCAGGACACCTGGGTGGCTCAGGGGTTGGGCATCTGCCTTTGGCTCAGGAGTGATCCTGGAGATCCGGGACCGAGTCCCATGTCAGGTTCCCTGCATGGAGTCTGCTTCTCCCCCTGCCTGTGTCTCTGACTCTCTCTCTCTCTCATGAATAAATAAATAAAATCTTTTTTAAAAAAACAAAACACAAACACTGATTCTGAATCTCTTCAGTTGCCAGAAAATAAAACATTGAAACCTCACTCTGAAATTATTCCTTCATTATTTGGTGCAATAATAACCTTGTGAGTGTGTTTATGTCCTGATTGAAATTAATAAATTAACAAATTTGAGGAACATCAGCTAAGGGTGCCTCAGGAGGAGTAGGGTATGGCCTTCATCATTCTCTTCTGCCCCCTTGTGGTATCCTTCATGGTATCTTTCTGGACTTGCCCTAGGTGAAAGCCATCTGCTTTAAACTAAACATTCTTGCTATTTAGTATTTTGGATATTTTTAGGAAACCAACCAACTAGAACTGGAGACTGTCACTTCTTGTCAATGGGAAGTAGTATAGTACTATCCAATAATATTGATGTCTTCTGTTTTATCTGTAAATATATCTAATTTTAAACTGATTTTGTTCATGAGTAGATTTCCCTGAAATTTTGTACTTTATTCTTCATCCATTTTTCCTATATATTAATCTTATATCTATTTATTCACTCATGTTATTGTTTTCTAGTGCATTTTTTTGCTTGCTTTTTTTATGATTTCTTTCTTGCTCTGTAACTGATAAATAGCACTAAGGAACCCACCATGTTCTTTTGTCCCAGCCATTCCACAGGAAATTTTCCTGGTACTAAAATTGATGTCTTCTATTGATGTCTGCAGTAATTGAATTCTTATGATTTCTTTCTGTAGTCTTTATGATTCCTCTTCTCTGCTTGTGTCTAAAAATGTCTGTATTCTTCAAGACATATCTCAGGCATGTCACTCTAAACACTTCACTTGCAACTGCATTCACTCCTACAGTTCAGGAGTACCTTAACTCCCGTTTCCGTTTTCTTTTGAATCTGAAGCCATCATACAAGATGGTCTATAGAGCATCTCTCCTTAGCAGTCCCACATCACTGCAAATGTCCATGTCCCAATCAATACTCATGAATCTTTCTTCCTACATGCTTCCTACTGTGTCCCTAAAAGAATTAACTACACCAGCAATTCCCCACTTTCCCAGGACAGACTTATATGTCTTCTCCATCTCTTTTGCATTAAATTATAATAGCTGCCCATTATGATTCCTGAATCTCTCATATACATATATGCATTTATTTTATCCTCTGGCTCCGATTTTGCTGTATCTGAGCTCAAACCACACCATCTCCCCCCTCATGGATGCCTTCCATGTTACCAGTGGTCTGTTCCTACTCTATACTGCAGTACAGTGATTTCTAAGACATAGGTCTGTTCCTGTCACTCCTCTGTGAAAACTCATCCATGGTAAGTCTCACCAGGCTGCATTAGGGGACTGGACAGAGTGAGAAGGGATCTTGTGTCAGCCAGGATTTCTGGTAGACGCCCCTCTGCACTATCCACTTGTGGTGGTCGGGGGCGGGGAAGGGGCGGGATTGAGCCCCCTTCCCCCCTCCTCCTTACTGCGGAAAGCTGCAGAGCTAAGGGCACTTACTTCCTATTCACCAGTCAGCAGGGAGGGATCCTCTGATCAGCCACGTAGGCATTCTCTTCTCTCTGGAGGAAAAGGCCCAGCAGCTGTCGGAGGAAAAGGCCCACCAGCTGTCAGAGCAAAGGGACATGTCGCAGCTAAGTAAGAATTTGGGTGATTCGAGTCCCCCGGCCGAGGCCCCTAAGCCTCCGGTCTATAGCCGCCCTACGGTTCTGATGCGGGCTCCGCCCGCCTCCTCTCGGGCTCCGCCAGTCCCTTGGGATCCACCTCCGATTGATTTGCAGGCTTCACTGGCCGCTTGGCAGGCACCTCAGCCTGCTTGGGAGGCCCCACAGGGCCAGCCGCCTACCCCAGTGGCTCCGATGGCCCAACCTCCAGCCCTTGGGGGCCCGATGGTCCAGGCTCCCCCTCTGGGAGGCCCGATGGGCAAGCCTCCGACTCCCGGAGTCCTGATGATCCATCCTCCCCCTCCCGGAGCCCCGATGGCCCAGCCTCCGACTCCGGGAGTCCTGATGATGCATCCTTCAGCTCCCGGAGCCCCGATGGCCCATCCTCCCCCTCCGGGGACCCCAATGGCCCACCCTCCCCCTCCGGGGACCCCGCTGGCCCACCCTCCCCCTCCGGGGACCCCGATGGCCCATCCTCCCCCTCCGGGGACCCCGATGGTGCATCCTCCCCCTCCGGGGACACCGATGGCACATCCTCCCCCTCCGGGGACACCGATGGCTCACCCTCCCCCTCCGGGGACACCGATGGCCCATCCTCCCCCTCCGGGGACCCCGATGGCCCAGCCTCCGACTCCGGGAGTCCTGATGGCCCAGCCTCTGACTCCGGGAGTCCTGATGGTCCAGCCTCCTGCTCCGGGAGCCCCGATGGCCCAGCCTCCGCCCCCAGGAGCCCTGATGACCCAGCCTCCGCCTCCGGGAGCCCCGATGGCCAAGCCTCCTGGTCCCGGAGTCCTGATGATTCATCCTCCAGGTTCGAGAGCTCCGATTACCCAGCCTGCAGCTTCAGGAGCCCCGATGGCGCAGCCAGCGGCCCCACCTGCTCAGCCTCTGGCTTCTTGGGCCCCACAGGCTCAGCCTCTGATTCTGCAAATCCAGTCTCAGGTTATAAGGGCTCCTCCGCAGGTTCCCCAGGGCCCGCAGGCCCCGCCGGCGCAGCTGGCCACACCCCCGGGTTGGCAGGCCACCTCACCAGGATGGCAGGCCCCGCCACAAGGCTGGCAAGCCACGCCTCTGGCTTGGCAGGCCACGCAGGTCACCTGGCAGGCTCCGACCATTGCCTGGCAGGCACCTCCACCCGTGCGCCAGGGCCCACCACCCATCCGCCCGGGCCCACCACCCATCCGACCTGGTCCTCCGCCGGTGCGCCAGGCCCCGCCCCCGATACGTCAGGCACCACCGCTGATCCGCCAGGCACCGCCGCCCATCCGGCCTGCCCCACAGGTCCTGGCCACCCCACCGCCACTCTGGCAGGCTCTGCCACCCCCGCCACCGTTGCGGCAGGCACCACAAGCTAGGCTGCCCACCCCGCAGGTGCGGGCAGCTCCACAGGTGCGGGCGGCACCGCAGGTGCCCACTGCTCCAGCAGCAACACAGGTGCCCACGGCGCCCCCCGCTGGCCCGCAGACACCCCAGGCTGTGCTGTCGGCCCCCCTGTCTGCTCCACAGGCTGTGCACTGCCCTTCCATCATCTGGCAGGCCCCCAAAGGCCAAGCCCCAGTGCCACACGAGCTGCCGACATCGATGGAATTCCAGGAGGTGCAGCAAGCCCAGGCTCTTGCCTGGCAGGCTTCCAAGGCCCCTGGGCAGTTCTGGCAGCCAGTGCCCACCCAGGAGGCCCAGAGGCAGGGCCCACCAGTGGTTCAGCTGGAGCAGCCCTTTCAGGGGGTCCCGGCCTCCCAAAAGGCCCTGCAAATCCAGCTACCCACCCAGCAGGCCCAGCCCACGGGCCCGCAAGCAGAGCTGCCCACCTTGCAACTCCAGCCCTCCTGGCAAGGCCCCCCAGCAGCCTTGCAGGGCCAGCCCGGAGCTCCCTTAGCGGCAGCAAATTTTCCCATGGGCTCCGCTAAATCACTGATGACTCCATCGGGAGAATCCAGGGCCTCCTCAATAGAACGCAGGACCTCTTCAAAGGAACGCAGGACCTCTTCAAAGGAACGTAGGGCTCCTTCAAAGGATCGCATGATCTTTGCTGCCACTTTTTGTGCTCCAAAGGCAGTGTCAGCTGCACGAGCACACCTGCCAACTGCCTGGAAAAACTTGCCTGCCACTTCGGAGACCTTCACTGCCACTTCAAGGGTCTTTCCAACTACCTCCCGGTTCCAGCCTGCCTCTTCTAATGCCTTTCAGGGCCCATCTGCGCCCTCAGAGACCCCAAAATCACTGCCACTTGCTCTGCAGGATCCATTTGCCTGCATGGAGGCCCTGCCTGCAGTTCCATGGGTTCCACAACCCAGTGTGAATGCTTCAAAAGCATCCCAGGCAGTGCCTACCATCCTGATGGCTACAGCAGCTGCCCCCAAGGCAATGGCCACTACTCAAGAGGCCTCGAAGACCCCTGCTGAGCCTCCCCGTCGCTCTGGAAAAGCCACTCGGAAGAAGAAACATCTGAATACTGAAGAGGACAGCAGTGGCCAAATGCTGGCCCTGCGTGACTGGCAGGCACCAAGACCCTGGGAAAATCTGAACTTGAATGACTGGGAGGTTGAAAACTCTATCCAGGTCCTTGGTGACTGGGAGGGCCCGAGTACCTCCCGTGGCCTGAGTGGCTGGGAGGGCCCGAGCACCTCCCGCATCCTGAGTGGCTGGGAAGGACCCAGCACAACTTGGGCTCTGAGTGCCTGGGAGGGCCCAAGCACTTCCAGGGCCCTGGGTCTCTGGGAAAGCCCAGGTAGCCCTCAGCCCCTGATTATCTCTGAGTTCACCAATCTCTCTCAGGGATTTGGTGTCACCCAGAATGACCCCAAGTTGGAGACTCAGCCATTGTCTCCCTTGGATGAGAGAGCAAATGCATTGGTGCAGTTCCTCTTGGTCAAGGACCAAGCCAAGGTGCCCATCAAGCGCTCAGAGATGGTGAAATTCATCATCCGTGAATATAAAGATGAGTGCTTGGATATCATCAATCGTGCCAACAATAAGCTGGAGTGTGTCTTTGGTTATCAATTGAAAGAAATTGATCCTGAAAACCACTCTTATATTATCATCAACAAGCTGGGACACCATAGGGGTGAACCAGTGGCATCCTATTTAGACAGGCCCAAGTTAGGCCTCCTGATGGTGGTCCTGAGTCTCATTTTTATGAAAGGCAATTGTGTCAGGGAGGACATGATCTTTAGTTTTCTGTACAGGCTTGGGTTGGATGTCCGAGAGACACATGCTCTCTTCGGAAATACAAAGAAACTCATCACTGAAGTATTTGTAAGGCAGAAGTACCTAGAGTACAGGCGAATCCCCTATACTGAGCCAGCAGAATATGAATTCCTCTGGGGCCCCCGAGCATTCCTAGAAACCAGCAAGATGCTTGTTTTGAGGTTTTTGGCCAAGCTCCATAAGAGAGATCCACGGTGCTGGCCTTTGCAGTACTTTGAAGCGCTGGCAGAGTGTGAGGCTGAAGATTTGGATGAGGATGAGCCTGGATCCGGTGATAATGCCGGTGACCCCACCAGCAGTTCCCCTCCCCGCTAATGTGGTTCCTTCTGCAGATATCTCATTCCTTTGGGTTCCTGGCCAGAGGCCACTGACAGGGTGGGGTGGGGGGGCCTTTTGTTTCTGGTGTTTATGTTCCGGTTCTATGTGTGTAAGTTTGGATTTCAATTTGGATCAACTTGGTATCTGCCAAAGCTTTGTACATTTTCATGTGGTGTTGATTTCAATTGGCTACTGTTCTATTTGGTATTTTGGCATCTGTATTTTTAAGTGAGATCTGTGATTCTCTGTTTTGTGTTATAATTGTTATGTTTTGGTATCAGAGTTGTGCTGGCTTTGTGAAATGAATTGAGAAGCTATCCATCTCATTCTGGTACAGATTATGTAGTATTGAAATAGTCTGTTCTTTGAACATTAAAATGACTCATCAGTAAAAGCTGTCTGCAGAAAAATAAATATCTATATCTATATATATAAATATACTTTCAGCATAACATGAAAGTGTTTGTCTTTATTCTCATTTTTACTCTAGATGACTAGGAGCCAAGTTTTACCATATTCTCTAAATAGACTTAAACATCAAGATTACTACCAGTGATAGTAGAAACCACAGTAATGAGCCTTTCCCAAGGACAGTGCTATATTCATCATAATGATGCAATGATTGTGAAGATGTCCTTAATTTAAAAATAAAACTTAACAAGTCAGGGAGGCTGAATCAGAAAGAACCTGTATACCTCATCTTATTTAATCCTCACAATAGTCCTTCAAAGTGGGGATTATTATTCCCATTTTGTAGATGAGTGTGTAAGACTCCCACAGATTAATTGAACGGCACAGATTATTAAATTGCAATTTGAAGCAGACTTTTCTCCTTAAGGTTACATGGGGAAGGAGGACCATCTTCTTGCAGCACACCACAAGTATCCAGGTTTCTTAGCTACGTGGATCAATTAGCCAATGGGGTATTTGTCAGTTATGGGGCCCATGGTAGGTGTCCAGCGGCTCAGGAGTTGCGGGTTTCATCAACACACTGATACTGAGATGGAAATTTTCCTTGAAAAACATCTAGACTTATAACAGGGTAAAGAAAACACAGGGATGCACTGGGATCCTGCAGATCACAGGTAGCGGTGGAAAAGGAGGGAGATGCATTACTAGTGACATGGAGGTTTAAGGGGGAGGCAACCAGGAGGTTCCTGGTTGGGGTAGGGGGGCATAAATCCTAACATACAGGGGAAGTTAGCTGATAATCTCTGAGGATTCCTAAATAACTATAGTCAACTCTTGGATGTGGAACTGGTGTGGGAGGGAAGACAACCAAGGAGTGAATCCACCTGAGTGCTTTGGGGAAAGAAATTGATGCACAAACCAGAGTGGTGTACACAGGAAGACTTTCCTGAAGTTACTGCTGTCTTCATATGGATCGGGATCATCTGCACTGCAGCCACCTCTCCTGACCCATATAGATCAAGAATCCTCCCCTAAAGCCCCCTTATCTGGGTAAATTCCAGATACAAGGTAAATAGTGATAGTGGAATTCTTCTGCCACCTAGTGGCACGTCCTGGTTCAGAGATTTGCTTGGGCAGCTGCACATTATAGCCAGACCCCTAGTTCTCAGCGTCAGACCCTAAATACCGGGGTTGTGGCTACTACTTGCTTCATAACCTTTGCCCATAATTTTACTGGAATCTGTGCCCAAACATGCCTTCTTTTCTCTTATATCATAGGACAAGGTGATCATTGCCAGTTCAATCCACTGGCACTTGGGAAGCTGAGCATCTGCATTAGGAGATGAACCTATATGAAGCAGAGTCCATTCCCAGCACACACAGAGCTGAGCTTTCTAGTGCAGCTGGCCCCACTAGAGAAGCTGCTTGTCTGTAAGGGATCTTTGGCAAGTTGTCCAAGTGGCTAGATTTTCCATAAATACAGGGGGAGTTTCTTGTAAACTTCTTGGGTCAGCAAGTACTGGGTTTCTGGCCAAAATCAATCTTTACTTATGTTGACAACTAATGCCCCATGAAACCAACAGCACTACCCCAGCTGAGAACTATCCTCAAAAGAGGTTTTTTTCTGGGATAGCAATATGTCACATGGATTTAGAATTTCTTGGTTTTTTTTTTTCAGATCATTTGTTATCATTTCTATAGTTTCTTGCAAATAATTTACTCATGAAGTGCTTGAGCAAGTTGCTGTTGGTGAAGCAGAGCCATATTCCTCCAAATCATTTATTTCATATACGATATAAAAGAAATAACCTTATTTTATCAATGCCAAGGGTTTAAGACCTGAGTTAGTTTAAATTCTAATGAGAGATCATTTATAATAATAATTAATTTTTAATTAAAAATAATCTAGATTAGCCAAATAGTCAGTGGAAAAGTTTAAGAATAACTGACATTATAAAATCAGAGGGCAAAAAACAAAACTGTGGGAATACACGAAAATACAGAGTAAAAAAGTGAAAACAAATTTAAGACTCATTTATTTGAAAGTTCCCGAATGTAGATAAAGGTAGTACAAAGTTTTTAATGTTACAATGGAGAAAAAAATTAAAACACCTGTAAATAAATGGGCAAAAGATATCGGACAACAACAACAACAAAAAAAAAAAAAAACAAGGAAATGCAGGTCTCAAATAACAAAGAAAAAACTTACAACCCTATTAATATTTAAAGACAGAAATATTAGACCAGTATTTCTGTTTCATTTATTAAATTGGCATAGAATAAAATAAAAGCCCACGGAACCAGTGTAAGTAAAGTTGTTATGAAACAGGCACCCTTCATTATACTCTACCAAGGGCAGTGTAAATTACTAAAATTTGCCTTGAAATAAATTCAGTCTACTGCATCATCAAAAGTTTTAAAAATAGGGTTGTCTGGGTGTCTGAGTGGTTGAGGGTCTGCCTTTGACGCAGATCTTGATACTGGGGTCCTGGGATTGAGTCCCACATTGGGCTCCCCACAGGGAGCCTACTTTTCCCTTTTTCTATGTTTCTGCCTCTCTCTGTCTCTCATGAATAAATAAATCTTTTTTAAAAAGTTTTAAAAATATTTGTACTGTTTCACCTGGAATTTCCTCATATGGGAATATATTGAATGGAAAGAGTCTGCAGGAGGGGCAAGGACTTCTTTACAAAAAGAACTGCTTATGGAAGACTTATAATGTGTTCATACCTTCCCCTCATGCAACCACACAAATATCGAGGTATATATTGAGTGTTCGGCTGAAAAGATCAAAGGCTTCCTCAAGAAACAACTTGTAGTTTGCTCAATACATAATTATGTGCTGTGGACCAGTGGCATGACAATCTGTTAAGAAATTTAAAATGGGCACTGAGGGGGGCACTTGATGGGATGAGCACTGGGTGTGATGCTATATGTTGGCAAATTGAACTCCAATAAAGAAATAATAATTAAAAAAAGAAACTTAAAGTGGGTGCATTTTTTTATATTTTTTATGAGTGGGAAATATCAGAAAGGGAGACAGAACATGAAAGACTCCTAACTCTGGGAAACAAACTAGGGGTAGTGGAAGGGGAGGAGGGCAGGGGGTGGGGGTGACTGGGTGACGGGCACTGAGGTGGGCACTTGACAGGATGAGCACTGGGTGATATATGTTGGCAAATTGAACACCAATAAAAAATAAATTGACAAAAAATAAATAAGTGGGTGCTAGTAGACTGTCAACAAAGCTATAATACAATCTCAATAAAAGCCATTTCCCATTAAATTCTATGACCAAATTGAGGGCACAATTGTATAGACTGTTAAATTATAAGCAAGTGGATATCTTAATACATTTAGTTAAAAATGATGGACTGAATTGTGAGGTGATTTTACTCTAAGCCATGCCTCTTGATAGCCATAATCACAAAGGCCAGTTGCTTGTTAAAGACATTCATAAAGCAATAATGTCAGCAAACAAGAATTAATAATTGTGGCTATGATGAATGGAATACTCTGCCCCTATGACCGCCACTGGACATCCACAACTCATGTCACCTTCTCATTTACTGTCATAATACTTGAAATAATATAAGATCATTCCTCAACAGTCCTGTGTCCATTGCCAGCACCTAAAATCTGGGCATCTTCCTCATATGATCAGTTATCCTACCATGCTAGTTTTGCCACCTTGTAGGGTCAGTGTTTTCCTTCCTCTCCATCCCTGTGGCCATTGTCTCCTGCATGAAATTTGCAGCTGCCTTTGGCATTATCTCTAACTTCAATAATGCTGTGATTCACATGAATCACTACATTGGCTATTAAGATCATACTATTTTACTTGGTTTAAAGCATTGAATGGCTCCCGATTTTCCTCTGTCGCTCACTTTTCCTCATCCTAAGGGTCAAGGAGTAGCAGGGTAGAGGTGTACTAGGACTTAATCAAGATTAAAGCTTCTGCACAGCAAAAGAAACAGTCAAAAAAAAAGACAACCTACAAAATGGGAGAAGATATTTGCAAATGATGTATCAGATAAAGGGCTAGTTTCCAAGATCTATAAAGAACTTATTAAACTCAACAGCAAAGAAACAAACAATCCAATCATGAAATGGACAAAAGGCATGAACAGAAATCTCACAGAGGAAGACATACACATGGCCAACAAGCACATGAGAAAATGTTCCGCATCACTTGCCATCAGGGAAATACAAATCAAAACAATGAGATACCACCTCACACCAGTGAGAATGGGGAAAATTCACAAGACAGGAAACAACAAATGTTGGAGAGGATGTGGAGAAAGGGGAACCCTCTTGCACTGTTAGTGGGAATGTGAACTGGTGCAGCCACTCTGGAAAGCTGTGTGGAGGTTCCTCAAAGAGTTAAAAATAGAACTGCCCTATGACCTAGCAATTGCACTGCTCGGGATTTACCCCAAAGATACAGATGCAATGAAACTTGGAGACACCTCCATCCCAATGTTTATAGCAGCAATGTCCACAATAACCAAACTGCGGAAGGAGCCTCGGTGTCCATGGAATGATGAATGGATAAAGATGTGGTATACAATGGAATATTACTCAGCCATTAGAAACAACAAATACCCACCATTTGCTTCGACATGAATGGAACTGGAAGGTATTATGCTGAGTGAAATAAGTCAATCAGAAAAGGACAAACATAGGTCTCATTCATTTGGGGAATATAAAATTTAATGAAAGGGAATAAAGAGGAAAGGAGAAAAATGAGTGAAAATATCGGTGAGGATGACAGAACATGAGAGACACCTAACTCTGGAAAACGAACAAGGGGTAGTGGAAAGGGAGGTGGGCGGGGGGGTTGCGGTGACTGGGTGACGGGCACTGAGGGGGCACTTGACGGAATGAGCACTGGGTGATATATGTTGGCAAACTGAACTCCAATTAAAAAAAAAAACAAAAAGGATTTTCAAGTGAGTTCAGGGGTCCCTCTGGTGGATGTTTCCAGAACTCCTTGAATTCTATATTGAAAACCCACCTTGGGTCAAGCAAAGATGGGTCTTAAGGCAGATGATCCTAACATTTAGATCACAGACCCTTCCTGCTTACTTTTGCCCCCAACCCAGAAAGTCATATGGACACAGGAAATGAATGGTTAGGTCTGACCTCTGGGGAGAATGTCTAGGAAATGAAGCCTAAGGTGGATCCATCTTTAGAACCCATGGCTCATTTTCCTGAGTGCAAGCAATTTATCTCTTCCAAATCTTCCAGGGGTTTCTATCGTGAATGCCATGAAGAGACCTGTGAGCCTATTGGTCCAATCCCCTAATCCTTTTATTTTTTATTTTTTTATTTTTCCCCCTGACATTTGCAAATGACGTATCAGATAAAGGGCTAGTTTCCAAGATCTATAAAGAACTTATTAAACTCAACAGCAAAGAAACAAACAATCCAATCATGAATTGGGCAAAAGACATGAACAGAAATCTCACAGAGGAAGACATAGACATGGCCAACAAGCACATGAGAAAATGCTCTGCATCACTGGCCATCAGGGAAATACAAATCAAAACCACAATGAGATACCACCTCACACCAGTGAGAATGGGGAACATTAACAAGCCAGGAAACCACAAATGTTGGTGAGGATGCAGAGAAAAGGGAACCCTCTTACACTGTTGGTGGGAATGTGAACTGGTGCAGCCACTCTGGAAAACTGTGTGGAGGTTCCTCAAAGAGTTAAAAATAGATGTGCCCTACGACCCAGCAATTGCACTGCTGGGGATTTACCCCAAAGATTCAGATGCAATGAAACGCCGGGACACCTGCACCCCGATGTTTATAGTCGCAATTTCCACAATAGCCAAACTGTGGAAGGAGCCTCGGTGTCCTAATCCTTTTAGATTCTTAAAGCTAAACCTGCTTCATTCTGCTTAAGAGATGGAACTCATGGGGAGCTTCTTTCATTACCAATTCCTCCTATTTTGCTTTGAGAAACTATAGAAATCCTTCTGGTGGTCTCACTGAGATGCCTTTCTCAGTGCAAATGCCTTTGCTCTCAAAGCTGCCAATCCATCTCCAAGTAAGACTAGCTTTCTATGCTGTCACTTGTTCAAAATACATTCAGCTTGAGAACCATGGTTAGCAAAGGGATTGGTATTGCCCAATCAATCAGCAATAACCATAGAGGCATTTCCTAGACCTCATAGACTTCCTGGAGCATACTCTATAACGGCTTATAATATTTACCTGCAGTAGAGATAGCTGTTCCAAAAAACTGTGTAATTTGAATGTTAGCCTTGTGGCTTCTGCAAGACACGCTTAAAAACATTTTGTTTCACTGCATCTGTATCTTTGGGGTAAATGCCCAGCAGTGCAATTGCTGGATATAGCACCAATGTCCACAATAGCCAAACTGTGGAAGGAGCCTCAGTGTCCATCGAAAGATGAATGGATAAAGATGATGTGGTTTATGTATACAATGGAACATTACTCAGCCGTTAGAAACGACAAATACCCACCATTTGCTTCGACGTGGATGGAACTGGAGGGTATTATGCTGAGTGAAATAAGTCAGTCGGAGAAGGACAAACATTATATGGTCTCATTCATTTGGGGAATATAAAAATTAGTGAAAGGGAATAAAGGGGAAAGGAGATAAAATGAGTGAAAATATCAGTGAGGGTGAGAAAACATAAGAGACACCTAACTGGGAAACGAACAAGGGGTAGTGGAAAGGGAGGTGGGTGGGGGGTTGGGGTGACTAGGTGACGGGCACTGAGGAGGCACTTGGCAGGATGAGCACTGGGGGTTATGCTGTATGTTGGTAAATTGAACTCCAATAAAAAAATAAAATAAAATAAAAATTTTGTTTTGGAAAAATAGATTCACAAGAAGTTGAAAAGATTATGCAGGGTTAATGACCTTCTATCTGTTTTCAACCGATGTTTACATCTTATACAGTTGTAGTAAAATATCAAGTACCTTGACATTGGTACCATGTATATGTGTAGTTCAATGATATTTTATCATAAATGTGTATTTTTGTAAACATCACTGCAATCAACATACAGATCTATTTTTCAACCACAAAGATTTCTTTCATACTATGTCTTTATAATCATGTGTATCCTTAACCCCTGGCCATCACTACTCTGTTCTTTATCTTCATAATTTTGTCAGTTTGATAATATTGTATAAATTGAATCACACCTTTGAAACTGGTATTTTTCACTCACTATAATGTGAATGATACACATCCAAGTTGTTGTGTGTCTTAATAGTTTATTAATTTTTAATGCTGATGAAATATTTATCTGTGAAAGACATGTTGGTTTGTTTCCAGGTTTGAGCTACTACAAAGTTGCTTATGAACATTCATGGACAGGATTTGGTATGGGCATAATTTTTCACTTATCTGGTGTAGTTGCTGGGTTCCATGGTAAGTGCATGTTTACCTTTTGAATGAAACTACCAAACTATTTTCTAGAATGGCTATACCATTTTACATTCCCACTAACAATGTATGAGAGATCCAGTTTCTCTTCATCCTCACCAACGATTGGTGTAGTCACTTTTAGAATAAATTTAACTGTCCTAATAGGTATGTAGTGATAATCTCATTGTGCTCTGAATTTGAAGTTCCCTAATGGTGAGAGAAGTTGAATTCTTTCCCTGTACTTACTTGTTATTTGTATATCTCCTTTACTGAAATGTTTGTTCATCTCCACTGGCCATTTACTAAATGAACTTTTTGTTTTATAATGTTGGGTTTTGTGAGTTCTTTATATAATCTAGATTTGAATCCATTATTAGATGTGTTGTTGACAAGTATTTTCTTCCAGTCTATAGTTTGGCTGTCCATTATCATAGCAGCACAAGATCTTTACATAACAGAAGTTTTAAATTTTGATGATGTCCAATTTGTTGATTTATTTTCTATTATATATCATGTTCCTTGTTTTATACCTAGCTACCCTGTACTAGACTCTTGGTCCCAAAGATTTTCTTCTATGTTTTCTTCTAAAAATTTAACAGCATTACATTTTATATTTACTTTGTGATCCATTTTGAGATTATTTTCTATAAAGAATTAAGTTTAGGCTGAGTTTTTTTTTCTTATACATATCTAATTGTTCTAGCAATATTTGTTGAAAAGACTATCCTTTCAACATTAAATTGTTTTTGTACCTTTGTCAAAAATCGGTTCTATTTGTGTGTGTGGGCTACTTCTGAGTTCTTTATTCTGTCTGATTGATTTATGTGATTATCCTTCCATTGATACTACACCAACTTGACTGTAGCTTTATACTGTCTTGAAAGAAGTACCTTCTCACATTATTATTTTCTTTCAAAATTATTTGTAGCCATTCTATGTTCTTTAACTTTCCATGCCAATTTTTAAAATAACCTTGTCTATATATTTAAAAGAAACTTCCTGGGAGTTTTGTAGGAATTTAATTAAGCCTATATATCAAATTGGGTAGAATCGACATTTTTACTATGTTGAATCTTCCAATCCAAAAACATAGTATATCTCTCAATTTATTTGGATTACCTTTGATAACTTCCAACAGCATTTTGTATTTTTCAGTACATAAGTCCTAGATATGTCTGTTAGATTTATGCCTAAGTATTTCATTCTTTTTGAGTTATTGTAAATTATATTACATTTTCAACTTCTGATTCACCTATTTAATGCTAGTATGTAGAAATACAACTGAATTTTGTATGTTGATCTTGTAGACATGCTACTTTGTTGAATTCACACATTCTAGTTTATGTATAGATTCTATAGTATTTTCTACATTGACCATTATGTCATCTGCAAAAATGGAGTAGTTGTATTTCTTCCTTTTCTATCTGTATGTACTTTATTTGCTTTTATTAACTTATTATTCAGGACTTCAAGTAATATGTTGAAATGGAGTGGTGAGAACAATCTTGCCTTGTTCCAGTGTTTCCAGGAGAACATTCTATCCTTAACTATAAAGTATAATATCACCTATATGTTACCTAATGCCCTTTCTCATGATGAGGAAGTTCTCTTCTGTTCATGTTTTTAGAGTTTTATTCACAGTTGAACTTTGTTAAATGTTTTATTATGGGACGCCTGGGTGGCTCAGCGGTTGAGTGTCTGTCCTCGGCCTGGGGCGTGATCCTGGGATCCAGGATCAAGTCCCTCATCGGGCTCCTTGCAGGGAGCCTGCTTCTCCCTCAGCCTGTGTCTCTGCCTCTCTCTCTTGCTGTGTCTCTCATGAATAAATAAATAAAAATATTTTAAAAATATTTTATTATATTGATTGCTGCAATCATGGTTTTTCCTTTTTAGCCTGTTAATATTAAATTATTTTTAAATATTGCAGTAGCCTTGCATCCTGGAAATAATCTCACTTTCTTGGGGGTGGAGTACTGTGTCTGATTTTGGTCTCAGGTATTACCGAGTTCATAAAATATTCCTACATTCTGGAAGTGATTGTGTATAACTGATGTTAATTCTTTTCAAAAAATAGTAGAATTGTTTACTGAAACCACTGATTTTTCAAGGAATTATTTTCTAACACAGTTTTGCTTCAAGACTGAGGGAATTCTGTTGCACATAAACTTAACATTTAGTGGAACTTCGCAAAGAAAGATATCAGCATATCCTTTAATATGATCCCAAAATGGATGTCATTGTTTCTTCTTTAGGAGTACCCAGATTCAACATCTGCCCCTCTCTCATGGCAGAGGACAAAGTCCTGACTGGGCTTCAGCCTACAATTGATGTCTGAAATTTTAGTATGTCACTTACTTTTCTATCTCTGGTTTCTGCTGCCAGAAGACAAGGAGTTTGGCCTTGGTCTCTGAGCTATTCCTCTCTTTTACCCATTGTGAGACTCATTTTTGCTCCCTTAGAAAGTTCTATAATTAAAAACAAAATATATTAGCTTCTTTACCCAGAAAAGTTGAAATTGTTAAGGATACAATAAGAAGACAAAGCAATTATCAAATGTAGTGGTGGTAAAGGCAGTGAATTCCATAGCCTGGGATCAGCCACTACTATATATATAATATTTTCAATGTATTGAATTGAATATATATATTGAATATATTCGTTGAATATATGTTCAAATGATACTTTATTTAATATTTGAATATATATATTCAAATTATCCTTTATTGAAATATTTTCCTTTGGAGTTCTTAACTAGCCAGGTACTCCACTGCTACCACTGTTGATGTCATCTATGATATCATGAGGGTGGCAGCCATCAACACTGCAGACCACAGATTCAGTAGTTCCCAGGACTACTTAAATGGTTCCAGAGAGTTCTCTGGCTGAAGATTGGTGCCATATCTTTTAGGCAATATTGGGAATTTCATCCAAAATGGTATTTTCCCTGTGCTTAATGTTTTTCTGCTTCTTTCTTTTCTGCTTCTTTCTGCCTCTTGGCAGTTTCTTGAGGGCTTTGGTAATCAAGACAGAGGAAGAAGGTACCACTTCAATGTGGACCTGTCTCTTCTCAATGGTCAGTTTCACTGTAATCCTCAGATCCTTCCAATCACTGGTTGTCTTGGTGATGTCATCACCAAACTCTTTTGGAGACATACCCGGGGGCCAGTGCAGATATGGCACTGACTTCTCTACTGGTGCACTACAGGTATACAACTTAGATTTCACTGGGGACAAATAAAGATGGCATGGTGGAGGTGGGCTGGATTTGGGTTGCTATTTCACTTCTGAGCAAAAAGACAAAAGACCAGCTACCATACATTTTTGAAGTTTCTCTGCAATAAGTAGGCCGACAACATACATTTGCAACTTTGCTATCATCCTATTACTCATTTGCAAGTTTCTGCAGATATTGTCCAGAGGAATATCAAGATTTTAGTTAATTTATTTCTATAATAACTAAAAAGCAATGGCATGGTGATTAAGTAAGACTTATATTCAGATGAGCTATATAATTCAAGATTTCTTTGGTTCTGTTTCATTGGTTGACCCCTTAATCTTAGGAAGGGGAGACATCTACTATTAGTGAACACACTGTTCCAGGCAATTGCAACAAAAAAAAGTGAAGAGACAGATAAAGTTCTTAATAATACAGAACTTACATTTTAGTGAAGAGAGATGAATAATAAACATATTTGGAAGTGTAAATAGGGATAATACTGTGTTTAAACTACAATAAGGTGAATTATGAAGAGTAACATGGGCTCTTTGTAGATATTGTGATCAGAGAATAGATCTGTGACTACTTAGTATTTTATTTTATTTTTAAAATTTTTATCTATTTATTCATGGAAGACACAGAGAGAAAGAGAGAGAAACATAGGCAGAGACATAGGCAGAGGAAGAAGTAGGCTTCATGCAGGGAGTCCAATGTGGGACTCGATCCCAGAACTCCAGGATCACACCCTGAGCCAAAGGCAGACGTTTAACCACTGAACCACCTATGAGTCCCTTTGGAATGGTATTTTAAAGACAGAATGAGAGTTCATTATAATGCAGTTGAGAAGAAAACTTGATTATTTTTTTAACACACAGCATTGTAACAATTCGAATGTCAAGTGATGGCACTGTACCAGGACATGTTACAACTTTAGGAATTTCATTTCATTTTTGGAACACCGACAGCATCCACACACCCAATATAATCTAAAAGGGCTTATTATTATTTGTTTGACAATGCTTCTCATGTGACTTTACATAGCAGGTGAACTACACATATTAGTCAAGAGACTCTATTTTGGGTTTGGCTTTCTGGGAATCTGTTGAAAATGAATGAATGAAAGAACGAATGAATGAATGAAAAAGCAAACAGCCAGCCAGCCAGCCAACCAGTCAGCCAAACCAACCAACCAACCAACCAACCAACCAACCAACCAACCATCTCAGAAGGTTTCAAGGCACATGCCTACAAGGGATCATGAATCATTACAAAACTGAACACTTCAGTATCTGTTTCCCCAAGGTGGCCCTAGGAGATTCTACAGGAGGTTATAGAGTTGTCAACAAAATGTAGCTCCTTTAATATTAAGAAGTTTTCACTCTCTTATGTAAGTAAAGACAGGATAAAAAGAATATAAAAACCTTGCTGTTCTGGGCAGGTAAAGAAAACAAAAACATTGTCTTTTCCTCTCTGTTCACAGTCTCTTATCAAGAATAGACTACCAATGCGAGAAAATCTTGTCATTGTAACAGAGAGAAGAGCCAAATCTCAATGTTATATCAGTGTACTTGTAAAACTCACTTCTCCCAATCTCAGTCAGTCCTGACCATGCACACAATTCCTTTTAAGAAAGTCTCCTTCAGGGATGCCTGGGTGGCTCAGTGGTTGAGCATCTGCCTTTGGCTCAGGATGTGATCCTGGGGTCCTGGGATCGAGTCCCGCAGCAGGCTCCCTGCATGGAGCCTGATTCTCCCTCAGCCTCTCTCTCTCTCTCTCTCTCTCTCTCTCTCTCTCTCTGTCACATTAATGCATAAATAAAATCTTTAAAAAAAAGACAATGTAGGGGCGCCTGGGTGGCTTAGTCAGTTGAGCATCTGCCTTCGAGTTATGGTCCCAGGGTTCTGGGATCGAGCCTCACATTAGGGTCCCTGCTCAGTGGAGGGCCTGCTTCTCCCTCTCCCCCTGATTGTACTCTGTCTCTCTCTGTCTCTTTCTATCAAATAAATAAATAAAATCTTAAAAAAATAAAGAGAGAATGGAGCCAGGCCACATAAAAGCCTGGGAGAATAACATTTTAAGCAGAAGAATTAGCTAGTGTCAAGATCATAAGGAGGAGGAATTCATTGATTGGTAACAAGACAAATTTAAGTATACCTAGAACAGAGTGAATGTCAGGGTTGAATAGGGTGAGATGAGGTGGCAGGTAGAAAAATAGAGCATGTCAACAAAGTTCCAATCACCTTAGTATTCTTTTCCATTAAATCTATTTAGTATCTTTCCATGGAGTTTAATCTGCCTGCATGTGTCTACCTAAGATGGCCCATTAAAGCTATTGTAGTCACTTATACTTTCATTTCTATAGCCACATCATCCTACCTCCTATTTCCTAATTATAATTAAAACATAGTGTTATTATCAACATAAGGTACATCAAAGGTTAAAAAATGCTCCATGTAGGTATTGCAAAACCAATGTTATACTTTATTTGTGGGTACCCAGGACCCACTCTGTTCAGTTTTATATTGGGACACCTTTTTTTATAGTTTGGTTCTCCAACCCCATCCTTCCCGAGATCTCATTATTAATAAATTTATAAAGCAAGTGTGTAGAGGCCTCTACTGTTTGTCATTTCTACCCTACCCTCTCCCTTTAACCAAATATTTTCCCTGCTGGTAGACACTTAGTTTGGTTGGAATGTTCATTCTACCATGAACTAAGGTATGGTAATTCCTTTCCCCAATCCAGAATTAGTTTAAAATAATCATAATAATTCAAATATCATTCTTCATTGATGGACATGAGACAAAGTCTGGTCGGTGGTCTTCTGAAATATTTTCCTCCATAATAAAAGAAGATTTTTTAAAGGAGAGTACAAAATACCTCCTCATGGCATGCGAAGCTATAATGTCCACTGGAACTACTCTAGTTATCATATAATCATTAAAGAAACATCACTCACATGCTAAGGAGCATAGATTTCAAAGATATAAAACACCCATGACTTCAATGACATGCTTAAGCCACTAAATTAACAAATCGTACCTGTGGGGCATTTTAAAACCAATTTTAGGTGAGGTTTCTTTTATGTACAGCCCCAAACACCTGACAGGATCCTAAGTATTCAACAGCAAGATCTGGGCAACAACTTACATGTTCTTCTCAAGTAGCCATAGACTCTATATTTCATACATTTATCATGTTTTTTGACAATTCTATTTTTGGTAGAGTTTCAAAATCAGGTGGATGCTTTGGATGATCAGTAACCTTAAATTATGATAAACCTCTATTCACTTCTGAATCACTATTAACTTACAGCACTTGTTTCTTTGTCTGGTCTTTGGAATTCAGGTGATTAGTGGTTAAAACAGGTGGAAGCATTCACATAAATGATTTTTTGTACCTCCACGTGATGAGGCACCTAACCTAGGGGTGAACCAGACATGCTCTGTTGCAACCTTGTGTGACTTTAACTTGTACTGGTAATATTTTATTTATGAGAAGAGCAACAGCCAGCCATTGGATTTGTTCTGTGCTTAGGCTGTCTGTCATGGTCTGCAATAGTACACTTAGAGTTCTGGCACTCCCCCATCTAAAGGTTCACTTCCCCATTCTATCTATTGCAGAATATGAGAGTTGGAGCCTGTTGTAGCTGTGAGCCATCCTGTTGTCAGTGACAGGCATAGCTTGGGAGACTCCCACTGCCAGAGAACAGTGGCTTTGAAAATCTAAAACTCCATGTTCATCAGGGAGTTTTAGATTTTCAAAGCCTGATGAACATGGATGCAAAAATTCTCAACAAGATACTAGCCAATGGGATCCAACAACACATTAAGAAAATTATTCACCATGACCAAGTAGGATTTATCCCCGGGACACAAGGCTGGTTTAACACTCGTAAAACAATCAGTGTGATTCATCATATCAGCAAGAGAAAAACCAAGAACCATATGATCCTTTCATTAGATGCAGAGAAAGCATTTGACAAAATACAGCATCCATTCCTGATCAAAACTCTTCAGAGTGTAGGGATAGAGGGAACTTTCCTCGACATCTTAAAAGCCATCTACGAAAAGCCCACAGCAAATATCATTCTCAATGGGGAAGCACTGGGAGCCTTTCCCCTAAGATCAGGAACAAGACAGGGATGTCCACTCTCACCACTGCTATTCAACATAGTATTGGAAGTCCTAGCCTCAGCAATCAGACAACAAAAAGACATTAAAGGCATTCAAATCGACAAAGAAGAAGTCAAACTCTCCCTCTTCACCGATGACATGATACTCTACATAGAAAACCCAAAAGCCTCCACCCCAAGATTGCTAGAACTCATACAGCAATTTGGTAGCGTGGCAGGATACAAAATCAATGCCCAGAAATCAATGGCATTCCTATACACTAACAATGAGACTGAAGAAAGAGAAATTAAGGAGTCAATCCCATTTACAATTGCACCCAAAAGCATAAGATACCTAGGAATAAAGCTAACCAAAGAGGTAAAGGATCTATACCCTAAAAACTATAGAACACTTCTGAAAGAAATTGAGGAAGACACAAAGAGATGGAAAAATATTCCATGCTCATGGATTGGCAGAATTAATATTGTGAAAATGTCAATGTTACCCAGGGCAATTTACACGTTTAATGCAATCCCTATCAAAATACCATGGACTTTCTTCAGAGAGTTAGAACAAATTATTTTAAGATATGTGTGGAATCAGAAAAGACCCCGAATAGCCAGGGTAATTCTAAAAAAGAAAACCATATCTGGGGGCATCACAATGCCAGATTTCAGGTTGTACTACAAAGCTGTGGTCATCAAGACAGTGTGGTACTGGCACAAAAACAGACTCATAGATCAATGGAACAGAATAGAGAATCCACAAGTGGACCCTCAACTTTATGGTCAACTAATATTCGACAAAGGAGGAAAAACTATTCACTGGAAGAAAGACAGTCTCTTCAATAAACAGTGTTGGGAAAATTGGACATCCACATGCAGAAGAATGGAAACTAGACCACTCTCTTGCACCATACAGAAAGATAAACTCAAAATGGATGAAAGATCTAAATGTGAGACAAGATTCCATCAAAATCCTAGAGGAGAACACAGGCAACACCCTTTTTGAACTTGGCCACAGTAACTTCTTGCAAGATACATTCACGAAGGCAAAAGAAACAAAAGCAAAAATGAACTATTGGTACTTCATCAAGATAAGAAGCTTTTGCACAGCAAAGGATACAGTCAACAAAACTAAAAGACAACTTACAGAATGGGAGAAGATATTTGCAAATGACGTATCAGATAAAGGGCTAGTTTCCAAGATCTATAAAGAACTTATTAAACTCAACACCAAAGAAACAAACAATCCAATCTTGAAATGGGCAGAAGATATGAACTGAAATCTCACAGAGGAAGACATAGACATGGCCAACAAGCACATGAGAAAATGCTCTGCATCACTTGCCATCAGGGAAATACAAATCAAAACCACAATGAGATACCACCTCACACCAGTGACAATGGGGAACATTAACAAGGCAGGAAACCACAAACGTTGGAGAGGATGCGGAGAAAAGGGAACCCTCTTACACTGTTGGTGGGAATGTGAACTGGTACAGCCACTCTGGAAAACTGTGTGGAGGTTCCTCAAAGAATTAAAAATAGACCTGCCCTATGACCCAGCAATTGCACTGTTAGGGATTTACCCCAAAGATTCAGATGCAATGAAACGCCGGGACACCTGCACCCCGATGTTTCTAGCAGCCATGTCCACAATAGCCAAACAGTGGAAGGAGCCTCGGTGCCCATCGAAAGATGAATGGATAAAGAAGATGTGGTTTATGTATACAATGGAATATTACTCAGCCATTAGAAACGACAAATACCCACCATTTGCTTCAACGTGGATGGAACTGGAGGGTATTATGCTGAGTGAAGTAAGTCAATCGGAGAAGGACAAACAGTGTATGTTTTCATTCATTTGGGGAATATGAATAATAGTGAGAGGGAATATAAGGGAAGGGAGAAGAAATGTGTGGGAAATATCAGAAAGGGAGACAGAGCATAAAGACTTCTAACTCTGGGAAATGAACTAGGGGTGGTGGAGGGGGAGGAGGGCGAGGGGTGGGGGTGAATGGGTGACTGGCACTGAGGGGGACACTTGATGGGATGAGAACTGGGTGTTATTCTGTATGTTGGTAAACTGAACACCAATAAAAATTAATTTATTAAAAAAAAAGAAAATCTAAAACTGGTAGAAAATGGAGGAAAATAATTGTAGCCTATGCAAGTCAAAACATTCACAAGTATTCCAAAATGCTATGGCTCCCAAACTCATTTTCTCAGGAAATGTTTATTGTACATGTATTACATAGCAGTATATGTAATACATAGCAATAAATGGCAAACAGTTTTCATAGATTATCACATTCAGTTTTTTCAAAAACCTTAGAAGCGTCAAGTATTTGTTCTCATTTTACAAATGAAACTGAAGCTTATAAGAGTGTAATAAATTTCTGAAGGACACTCAAGTAAGGATATGGATCTATTACCAGTTTGTACAATCTCAGAGCAAGTGTTATGAACCCAAGGGCCACTCTCCCTTCATCATATGTGAATGGCTGCTCACATGCTTGAGTTTAACTTTGGCTTCTCTGTAAGTTGTCTTCACATACATGGCATTGCCTCTGGAAATTGCTCTTTTGTGGTTCTGTCCATGCTATGTTTACCATCCTGACTTCTTTGGTTTGGATAACTAGCCTCATTAAGGGTTGGTGTGAGTGGTTGCCCTTGTTTGGGAAACTAATACTCATAAATGAACAAAGGAATTTGGGAACATTAGTTTGCCTCTTCATTCCATTAGCTGATCATACATACACAATTATGTATGTATTATATATCTAGTATGCTTATTTATGGATTGCAAATGGGATCCTTTCGGAAGTTCATCAATGGAAATGAATGAGGTGATGGTAAATTAACCAGATTTATGCAGCTGGCCAGGACTACTAGAGCCAGCTTGCCCTAGGATCACATTTTATGCTTCTATGTTTTTGGAAAAACAGAAGTACCTTTCTAATATGATCACTTCTTAGTAGTTTTTGGATCTTATAAAAAGGGTACACATAAGGGAAGTTTATTTCTTAAAGTCATTGAAAGACGACTTTATTCAAACTTGATAGTGGTTTTAGGGATGGCTACTTTAGTGTTTTGACAGAAATTGATCATAATCACATAATAATCAAATATGATTTGATTTATTTGACATAACCAAATAATTCTAGAAAAAAATAAATGAGCCATCTCCCTTTTTACAGGGGTTGTATGAGTTATAATTAAGTGGCTTAGGTGCCAAAATGTACCCAGGCCTGGGATATCATATTCCCCCAAAAATTAATATGGTGTTCATGTACAGATAGATCGTGCTAATGGCATTCCTAAGCTGGAGAGGCATCTAGGGTGTGTGGTACTGGCTGGAATGAATTCCAGTGCTCTTGGTAGCTAGGAGCCATCAGAGACCTAGTTGCCCTTCCTAGGAGAATGCTGTATGCTGATGTCTAGAAAAATAAAGCTTATTGGAGATATAGTCCATCATTACTGGTCACTGTGAATCTGGAGATAACACTCCTGTTACTCCACTGCCATATTAAATGTGTGATCTTTAGTTAGGGATTCCCAATATCTGGAGGAGCAAAGAGATAAATTACAAAAATAACCCAAAGTCTGCAAGAATGAAAGGAAAACAACTTGCATTCAGAGAGAGAAACACATAATAAAGTTGAGAATCCCTGATCATTTCAGAAGACAATAAGGTAAAATACACTGTCTGAAATCAAGGTTTTGTTAGAGTACATAAAAGGCTTCATATTCATGTCATATATCTGAATTCTGCTTTTATTCACTCCTATCAAGTTCATTAAAAGTCAACTATTTGTTTGAGCTCTGGCATGTAAAGAGCTTGAAAGTCATCATTTTTGTCCTTAATTGAAAAAATATATACAAACAGAAAATTGATGCATTATCTTAAACCTACCAGAGAACAAAGGCTGTACAGTAAATCAACTGCCCTAAAATCTGGGGTAAGGTGATTCTAGGGAGATATAGGGAATGCAAAATTGGAGTAGAAGCTACCAGACATCGTAAATTAGAGGAAAGTCTTTACCAGAAAGCAACACAGGAAAGGAAAGTTTAGCTGCTCCAGCCTAACTCCAGCCTTCCTGTGTCATCTAAGAAATAAAAAAGCTATAGCCAACACTAGAGAGAACTCCAAGGAAGTAGGTTGGGAGCAATAACCAAGCAAGATAAAAACATGAAGAAAAACTATATCCCTGGTTGAAGGACAGAGACAATCACGAAGACCTCTAACACAGAAGCACACTGTATACTCCAATGACTGAGAACCAGAAGCTTGGAGAACACCACCCCCCAACTTCACCATCATGCTAGCAAACCCCCAGTAATAAAAACAGTGAATTAGAACAAGAGTTGCAAGACATGTAATCTCTTTAAAAGGTCCCAAAAATTCAACACCCATTCAGGGTAAACATTCTCCAAAACTAGAAAGAGAAGGGAACTTCCTTAACCTAATAAAGGATTTGTATGGAAAATATACTTCTAACATAATACTTAATATAGAGACTGAATGTCTTCTCTCTAAGATAATGACAGTATGGCATTGGAAAGTAGAAACACATAGATCAATGAAACAAAATAGAAAACCCAGAAATGGACTATGACAAATGGAGTCAAATTATATTTGACAAAGACATAAAAGCAATTCAATGGAGAAAAAAAAGTCTTTCAACACATGATGGTGGGAAATTGGAAGTTCATACACTAAAAGTAAACTTTGAAACTGACCTTATATAAAAAGTAAAGATGTATCATAGATGTATAAAATACAAAAACAATAAATTTGTTTAGAAGAAAACAAAAGCAAAAGGTAGCATGCATTTGAGTTTGTTGACAGGATCTTAGATAAATAAAGAAGTATAATCCATGAAATTAAAAATTGATAAAATAAACTTTATCAAATGCAAAATGTAAAATTAACACCTATGAAAGTCACTATTGAAGGAATTAAACAGCAAGTCACAGCCTCAGAGAATATGTTTATTTATACATCATATATCTGATAAAGAGGTTGTATCTAGAATATACAAAGAACACATAAAAGTCAATTAATAGAAAATAAAAAACCCACTAATAAATTGGCAAAAGAACAATCCACAGAAGATTTTTAAGACATTTGTAGATAGTCTTAAGCAAGCTCTTGTTTTACACTTTATTCTTAATTATATTCTCAACTATCTATAGGGTTGTCCAATATGAGTGTCTAGGAGCTATGCTCTCTAATGAAGAGAAGGGCAATGTGGTCTCTAAAACTTTCTAGCTGAAGCCCGTGACTAGAATTACATATTTTTACACATGTACATTATTATTTTTCATCCTAAAATGAGTACTTACCCATCTCAGTAAGGTTTTACAGAATTCCGATTTTGTAAGATCCTATAGCATAGTCTCTTAGATTTGAATTTATTTTGTTGAGGGCTATGTTTCTTTTTTTAAATTTTTATAAATTTATTTTTATTGGCGTTCAATTTGCCAACATATAGAATAACACACAGTACTCATTCTGTCAAGTGCCCACCTCAGTGCCCGTCACCCAGTCACCCTCACCCCCTGCCCACCTCCCCTTTCACCATCCCTAGTTCGTTTCCCAGAGTTAGGAGTCTTTCATGTTCTGTCTCCCTTTCTGATATTTCCCACTCATTTTTTCTCCTTTCCCCTTTATTCCCTTTCACTTTTTCAGTGCACAAGAGCAAGAGATGTGCTGACTTCATTCTGTCTGTATTCCATTAGTGGAGTGGATTCCATTAGGGCCATCTGGTGGGCATAAGGAAAACCAGTAGCTTTTTTGTATTCTCTGTTACTGTGAAGGACTTTAGTTTCACTAAAATTACATGATGAAGTCTAAAAAGGTCTAAAACTAGGGCTTGCTTCAGCCTAACTTAAAGTGTTCCGAATATTTAACAGAATTTTGTACACATATGTTTTGCTAATGTATTAACTGTACTATATATTCCATATAATTATTATGTAAAAATACAATTCATATGCTTTCCCTAGACTTGATTAATTAAATGAATCAGTGGACTATATAAATTTTCCCTTTACCACTATAAATATTTTTCTAATTTCCTAACATTTCCTCCCTGGAAGACTGCCTTATCTCCTAAATAATCTCTCTGCTTCCCTCTTGAACCTTATTCCCCAAAGAGTAACCCAAATTATCTTTTAAACCATATATATCATAATAAGATCATGTATTTTCCTTGTTTAAAATCTTCCAAGATGTTTCATCATTATTAGAGTGAAATGTAAGCTTTTCACCATTACCTACAGAGTTCTATGTGATTTAGACTCCATCAACCTCTTCAATCTCATTTTTCACCTCTCTCCTCTTCATTCACTAGAAGCCAGGTGTACTTGTGTTTTTTTCCTTTTTCTTAAACATATGCTCCCAGACTTTGGTCCTTGTATGTGCTGTTCCCTCTGCCTAGAATGATTGGTTCCTAGATATTTACGCAGATACCTTTTCTTGAAAACCATAAGTGATTTCAGATAAAATACTATAACCTCTTTGATGTATTCCTTTCTGGGATACTCAGAGAAATTTACACTAGATGCAGTGACAAAGAAATCCCTATATCTCAGTGGCTTGGTTATGTTATGTTATACTATGTTATGTTTCATGTTATATGTCAAGTCAAAAAAATACATCATATCACTTTATTCTTGATAATGCCAAATTCAGGATAGATTAAGGAGAGTGGAGATTGAGAAGCTCTGCTTTATGCAATTAATCAAGGATTCAAGTACCTACCCACTCATGATTCTGTTTTTCACTTGATTCTCAGAATATATGCCTTTCATTTGTCAGAGGAAGTGAAAAAGCATAGAGGATTATGTCAGACCAGCTATGGTTGTGAAACACTTCATTTCTGCCTATGTGCCAGTGGTTAGAATTCAGTCACATGACCTCAACTAATGACAACTCTGAATGGGAAATGCAGGACTGTGAAATGTAGGCCAGAGTAAATAAGATTTGATGACCATACAGCATTTTCTCTGCCATGGTAACCCTTTTGTTCATCAAATATTCACTTAATTCCTTCTTCTCACATGTTGAACACACTCTTTTTCTAAGGGACACAATGCAAAGTTAATCTAGATATTGAATCCAGCTCAAAGTCAGGAAGTATGAATAATATTAAAGTCCTAACGTGGTTTTTCATGGTTAAGGACTTGGAAAAATAAAAGGATGCTATTTTCTCCCAACACTAAGTAGTTAGTTGGAGAAAGGGAGAGGATAACCATATTGGAAACACTCATTTGGAAAGGTAGGGGAAATAGACAACAGTCATGGATTCAAAGGAATTATGGAATCCCACTGACAAGGGATGATTTGCTTGTGAGGCAAGAAGAAAGTATTCCAGAAGAACATAAATGTGATATGGAATTCGACTTCCTACTTTTTTGGGTGAAAGGGATAAAAATGGAGGGCCTGTAATATGAAGTAAATGTCTTTATTGAACAGAAAAATACGTGGCTTGATCATGTGTTGAGATATCACATCTGTTTCCCCTACCTATCTGCCATTTGCTCTCTGAAGTCAGACCACTCAGAGAAACGAGTCACCTACTTTGAAAGAGTAATCCAAACTCTGACTCCGAAGAATGAACTCAATCTGAAAAGAAAATGATTCCTTTGCCACAGGAAGACATAGCCTGAAAGAAGTTGCTATAGTTGATGTCTCTTCTATGATTTTTTATAAAGGTTTCAGGCCTTATATTTAGGTCCTTAATCCATTTTGAATTTATTTTTTGTAGGTGTAAGAAAGTGGTCCAGTTTCACCCTCCTGCATGTGGCTGTACAGTTTTCAACACCATTGTTGAAGAGACTGTCTTTTTCTCATTGGATATTCCTTCCTGTTTTGTTGAAGATTAGTTGACCATATAGTTGTGGTTTTATTTCCGGGTTTTCTATTCCATTCTATTGAACTAGGTGTCTATTTCTGTGACAGTACCATACCATTTTGATTACTACAGCTTTGTAATAGAACTTGAGGTCTGGAATTGTGATGCCTCCAGCTTTGCTTTTTCAAGATTGCTTGGTTACATCAAAATAAAAAGCTTCTGTACAAGAAAGGAAATCATCAACAAAACTAAAAGGCTGCCTACAATATGAGAGAAGATATTTTCAAGATATATCTGATAAAGAGTTACTATCCAAAATATATAAAGAACTGATACATTGGGATGCCTGGGTGGCTCAGCTGTTTAGTGCCTGCCTAAGGAGCGATCCTGGAGTCCTGGGACTGAGTCCCACGTCGGGCTCCCTGCATGGAGCCTGCTTCTCCCCCTGCCTGTGTCTCATGAATAAATAAATAAAATCTTTAGCCAGGACACCTGCACCCCAATGTTTCTAGCAGCAATGTCCACAATAGCCAAACTGTGGAAGGAGCCTCGGTGTCCATCGAAAGATGAATGGATAAAGAAGATGTGGTTTATGTATACAATGAAATATTACTCAGCCATTAGAAACGACAAATACCCAGCATTTGCTTCGACGTGGACGGAACTGGAGGGTATTATATTGAGTGAAATAAGTCAATAGGAGAATGACAAACATTATATGGTCTCATTCATTTGGGGAATATAAAAAATAGTGAAAAGGAATAAAGGGGAAAGGAGAAAAAATGAGTGGGAAATATCAGAAAGGGAGACAGAACATGAAAGACTCCTAACTCTGGGAAATGAACTAGGGGTGGTGGAAGGGGAGGTGGGCGGGGGGTGGGGGTGACTGGGCGATGGGCACTGAGGTGGGCACTTGATGGTATGAGCACTGGGTGTTATTCTATATGATGGCAAATTGAACACCAATAAAAAATAAATTTATAAAAAAAAAGAACTGATACAACTCAACACCTAAAAAACAAAGAATCCAATTAAAAATGGGCAAAAGAGATTTCTCCAAAGAAGATATTCAGATGGCCAACAGATACATGAAAAGATGCTCAGCATCCCTTACATCAGGGAACAGATACATGGAAAGATGCTTAGCATCACTTACATCAGGGAAATGCAAAGCAAAATTACAATGAGATATCAACTCACATGTCAGAATGGCCAAAATAAAAAAAAAAAAACAAGAAACAAGTTGTGGAAAGGATGTGGAGAAAAAGGAACCCTCTTGCAATTTTGGTGGAAATGCAAATATTACGGCCACTCTGAAAACCAGGATGGAGATTCCTGAAAAGCTTAAAAATAGAACTACCCGGCCTCCAGTAATTGTACAACTGGATATTTCCCCAAAGAATACAAAAACACTAATTCAAAGGGATATAGGCACCCCTATATTTATTGCAGCATTATCTATAGCAGCCAAATTATTTAAACAGCCCAGGTATCTACTAACTGATAATGGATAAAGAAAAAGTGGTAGATATAGATATATAGATATAGATATAGATACAATGGAATATCATTCAGCCATAAGAAAGAATAAAATCTTGCCATTTGCAATGACAAGAGAGTATAATGCTAAATGAAATAAGTCAGCCAGAGAAAAACGAATATCATATGATTTCACTCATATGTGGAATTTAAGAAATAAAACAAATGAGAAAAGGAAAAAGAGAGAGAGACAGAGACCGAGACCGAGACAGAGGGCAAGACAGAGAGAAATCAGGAAACAGACTGTTAACTATATAGAACAAACAGATGGTTACCAGAGAGGAGGTGGGTGGGAAGGTGGGTAGAATAGATGATGGAGATTAAGGAGTATACTTATGATGATCACTGAGTAATGTATAGAAGTATCAAATCACTATATTGTACACCTGGAATCATTACAATTGTATGTTTACATACAGATTAAAAACTTAAAATAAAAAAATAAAAAAATGGGGATGCCTGGGTGGCTCAGTGTTTGAATGTCTGCTTTCAGCTCAGAGCATGATCCCAGAGTCCCTGATTGAGTCCCACATTGGACTACCCACAAGGACCTGCTTCTCCCTCTGCCTATGTCTCTGCCTATGTATCTGCCTCACTCAGTGTGTCTCTCATGAATAAATAAATAAAATATTTAAAATAAACAATCAAAAGCTTAATGATAGGAACTTATATTATTATTTTTAAAAACCCTAATTGTCAGGCACTTACATTACACTCCATCCTGGGAGACCAAGACATCAGAGTTAATGGTGAGGACACAAATAGCCTGGGTGGCACACACGTTAGAAGTCAGGAGTAGGGTGCACTGTAACCAAGAGAGTACACATAATAATTATAAAGGCAATAGTCTGCAATCCAGTCTGTAGCCATTGTCCAAACTTGAGGGTTCCAGCCATGAACCCATTCCAGCCCATTCTCACGGGCTCTGGGAATATGTTTAAATATTTGGGCAATACTGTGGAATATTTTAACATCTTAGGTCATCTAGTATAAGTAGGTTTGAGCTTGTTCTGAGTTGTTAATGTCAGCAAGTCATCCTAGAGAAGGCACAAACCACTTTCTATATCCAGTAGATAATCTAGGATCAGGTGGCTGTATTATCAAAAGACTCATGGAACTGTTGCACAAGTGACAGGATTTTATGGTGTCATTGTACATGTTGGGTTAGAGTGGCTGATAGTTGTTGGTTAGCCTCAATTACTCAATTTTTGGTGGTGAAGCCATTGTATCAGTACCCAGTCCAGTGAGTGTGAGTAGAACTGACATGTCCAGGACTGAGTGAATGAAAATGGATCTTTTGGGTTGGTGGTAGCCAACTAGAGTAGGAAATGCAGGGTTTTGCTACCCTTAATATAAATTTCCAGTGGGGGACACCTGGGTGGCTCAGTGATTGAGCATCTGCCTTCGGCTCAGGGCATGATCCTGGAGACCTGGGATTGAGTCCCACACTGGGCTCCCTGCATGAAGCCTGCTTCTCCCTCTGCCTATGTCTCTGCCTCTCTCATTCTCTCTCTCTCTCATAAATAAATAAATAAATAAATAAATAAATAAATAAATAAAATCTTTAAAAAACACTTTCAGTGGTAGGCAATATGGCATATTGTGCAGTGTAGTATGTGGCCCTGAGGATGCCAGTCAGATGGCTGATGGAGAAATTGTACTACGTGTGAGCCATGTGTTGACACCCTGCAAACAATTCCAAAGACAAATTCCCAGTGTAAAGTATTCATTGGATCCTCTGATAAGAAATTGGGGATTGGGGTGCCTGGGTGGTTCAGTTGTTTAAGTATTTGGCCTTTGTCTTGGGTCATGATCCTGGGGTCTTTGGATTGAGCCCCACATTGGTTCCCTGCTCAGCAGGGAGCCTGCTTCTCCTTCTCTCACTCCCCTTGCTTGTGGTCTCTCTCTTTCTCTATCTCTCTCCCTCCCTTTCTCTCCCTCTTTGTCAAATAAATAAAATAAAACCTTTTTTTAAAAGAAAAAAAAAAGAAAGAACTGGGGAATTCATACCTGTTCATTGACTCTTTCTACTAGAAGAGTCCCAGTAGTGTGGTTAAAGTGATCTGAAGGCCAATAGTTGTTTGTGCCTGGGCACTGAATAACCAAAGAGGCCTTGAAAAACTACTCCAACAGGACTCCTTGAGGAATAATTGAGATAGAAAATGGGTGAGGCATCTAACTGAAGGGAAACTAAGGGATATGATGTTGTTAATTGGAGTTGACTGAAATGGAATATAGCTGAGGAAGCATTTAAGGGGAGGGGCAGGCAATTGGGGCCAAATAACAAGTCCCACGATTTTTGATTCCCAGTGTGTGGGTAGCCTTCCCAAGCCATTGAATAAAACTTTAATTGGTTTTTATGAAGAGTCTTGCTGGTGTTACTGGTGGAAAGTATATGAAAAATGATATGCTGGGGATAGCCATGATAATGTTAGGAATGATCCTGGTGAGGACTTGCAGTAGCCTGGTTGGGGATTGTCCCTTAAGCAAATGGAAGTGAAAAGTCAAGGGGAACAGGTAAGGGCAAAACAGTCTTAATGGGTAGTATTTGTAGACTGGGAAGCTGTCTGGTTCTGAGCTGCCACATGGGAAATAAGATACAGTGCTACCCTGGGGTCAACACAAAATCTACTAATAGTCTAACATTCTGAATATATCTTCTTATTATAGGATAGAGTCAACAGACCAGTGCCAGAAAAACATGGCAAAATAATACTCTAGTGGAACATTCCCTGATTCTAACAGGGCAGTTCATTCAGTCCACTATTTTGGGAAAGACTTAGTCCCCATTGTGTTATTTCTCTGAGGTCACTGTAAACTAAGTGGGACCATCTGGGTAAGTGATAAGGTCTTCAATGTGGTGATGTGTCCCCAAGGTGTCACTCTGCTATAGGAAGCATATGAATTCCAATAGTAAACTCTTCGTCAGAGGCCCTGTCATGTGAGATGATGTTCTCTCAGTGACAAGACCATCGCACTCAAGGGTAAAGTCTTGAGGATCCAGGAAAGAATGATCCATGTGGATATCCAGTTGGTGTATTGGTCATGGCTTCGAGGTGGAGTGGCATGATATAACTTGGAGGCTTCCCTGAAGAATGAGCTGCATGTCTGGTGTCTACTGCTATTGGAAAAAAAAGTGAAGTGCTCCCTGGGGTTATCAAGAGCATGTTCAGCCATGCAATCAGTAGCTTCTCTTTCATTTCCCAAGGAGTTCATCCAGGACATATAAATATTCTGGACACATTTATATCCCAGACTAAGAGAGATCTGTAGATGCTATTTTGTGAATTCCTGGAACCAAGCAGTGAGGGTAATGGACAAATCATGGGGGGTTACAGTCACTGTAACCAGATGGATTTTTGTATGGACAATCATAGAGCCAGTTAGCTTGTAGCAATATTTGATGTACAGAAAGAATAGCTACATGTCATTTATACATTCCTACAGGGAAGCTTATTGACTGAAAAGGAATTCAATCCATCTGCCCCCATAATCAGTGGCATGCTGGCCTTAGCCTTGCCAAGAGGGCTCTCCAACATTCCCCACTTTACTACCCAGTGGTACAATTATGAGCTGGAATCATATTGTTCCAACATAATATCTGTGTGATGACTAGGCTTGAGGGGATTATCAGCAACCCTATGATCCAGGCCATGCAAAGTAGTAAGACTAGCCATAGTGACACAGAGCATGGACATTAGGTGATTTTGGATTGGATTCATTCTGACTGAGCATTTTGTATTTTTTAATAATAAATTTATTTTTTATTGGTGTTCAATTTGACAACATACAGAATAACACCCGTGCTCATCCCGTCAAGTGCCCCCCTCAGTGCCCGTCACCCATTCACCCCCACCCACTGCCCTCCTCCCCTTCCACCACCCCTAGTTCGTTTCCCAGAGTTAGGAGTCTTTATGTTCTGTATCCCTTTCTGATATTTCCTACCCATTTCTTCTCCCTTCCCTTCTATTCCCTTTCACTATTATTTATATTCCCCAAATGAATGGGACCATATAATGTTTGTCCTTCTCTGATTGACTTATTTCACTCAGCATAATACCCTCTAGTTCCATCCACGTTGAAGAAAATGTTGGGTATTTGTCATTTCTAATGGCTGAGTAATATTCCAGCATTTTGTATTTGATTAAAGGTGACTGTAGTCATTCTCATGGAGAAAGTCATGGATTACTTCATCCAGTGTGGGGTGAGGTCAGGACCTGTAGCTTTCTTGCACACTCATCTCCAAAAATGGCTCAGGTCCACGAAGTGAAGAGTTTCTTTCCCTCTTTACACATGTAAACAGTGCCACTGGTTGGTCTCAGAGTGGTGGCTTCCACTTTCTGTGAACCCGTAGGGGAATTTAGTTTCATTATCTAGCACTTGTAGCTACAATATTTAGGGAAAGTTGCCAGTCTGATGGAGGCTCTTTGTGAAGAGTCCTCACCATTTTCAATATTTCCAAAGAAATCTCGGTGGGCTTTTGGGCTGGGATTATGCAATATTGAGTGGATCTTATTGGACCATCTGCTCTCATTAGGTTATCAGGATGAAGCAGAAGATGAGATGATTGGAATATCAGAGGAGAAGGGGGAAGTGGAGTCAGATGATAAAATAAAAAAGGCATCATCTTGGAGGATAAAAGCTTGAGTCTTGCCAGAAATGACCAAAAATGGAATTTTGGAAGATCCATAATAAATGGTATGTGAGATTGAAGGTCCTGGGGTGAGAGCTAATCAAATGAAGACCTGAGAGAGTTTGATTCATTTCAGTGACCAGAAGTAATTTTAAAATAGTCTCTTTTAGGATGCCATTATGATACTCTATGAGGCCAGCTGTCTGGGGGCAGTAGCCTAGATGAAAATTCCAAAGAATATTAAGTTGGAGAGCCCACTATTGAGTCTTCTGAGAGGAAAAGTGGGTTCCCTGGTCAGAGTCACTAGACATTAGGGACTGTGCCAGATATGATGAAGGACTTGATTTGGAACGTGGAATCAGGTAGGACTGAAGGTAGGACGTATTGGACTGTCTGCTAGGCAGCTTATAAAGTATACTGTTGGACTTCACCCCAATGGAAGGTGACAGATTTCCATGGGCTTATGTATATAAGGCAATGAATTAATGAGAGATGAGAGACAAGAGATCTGTTGCCTCCAGAGCATGAAAAGACATACTATATGTTGTCCCTATCTGAATGTTGTAGGTAATTTAATAGTGAGTAATTGATTTTTGAGTTTTGATGACTGGGGGGGAATTTATTGGCCCTTAGAGGATCATATAACACCAATAATCTTGACAGATGAGGTTGTGCCTTGGGTCTGGTGACAGATAATTGCCCAGCCATGTTGATGTGGGTGGTCTGTGAGGCAGTGCAAATCTGGTCTTGCTGCTTTCCCTGAGGGATCCCGCAGCATAATGTCATCAGTATAGTGCCCCAAATGGTACTTTTCCAACTGTAAATTATTTAAATTCTGATGTCAGAGGTTACGTGAAATTCAGAGCTGTTTATCCCATTGGGGGATGCATAAATGTATATTGAGCTGCTTCAAAACAAAAATTAAAGCATGTGGGGCCTGAGATTTCTCCACAATGGGAACATGAAAAAAACATATTAGCTAGGCAAATAACCACTAAGGACAATCCTTGGGCCCATTGTAGGTCTTCAATCCATTCTGTAATATTAGGAATTGAAGCCTCAATCATGGGAGTGGGAGTACTGAGGTGTTAGTAGCCAATGGTGAATTCCATGAATTAGTGGCTGGCTTAAGTACTGGCCAAATAGGGCTATTGAAAGGGGAGACTGTGGGTTTAATGATTCCTGCCTCAAGCATGTTGTTAATGAGAGGGTACTGGCATTCAGTGCCCTATTTAGGTGGATACTGGGGAGTATTTATTATCTTGACTGAGGAGGAAGAGTCATTGGCATCTATCTATGCAGCAGGAAGGCCAAGAACTTGGGCTTGTTCAAGTGGCATAGCATCTTGTTAATGCATCCATACCTATAATGGGGAAAGAAAAAGCTAGGTGGGGGGGGCACCAACTGAAGAAGCAGTTTCAGTTAAATGGTCTCAATAGTTATATCCAAATGGGTTTGAACACCTTCAATTGTTTACTGGCAATGCCCTGTTGGTAGAGGCTCCCCCTTTTGGGAATTTAGAGGGAAACCCTGGACTGACCATGACTTGGGCCCTTATGTCTAATAGGTCAAAAAAAGACTGTCCTTTAAGTGGAAGAAAACATTCCATTATTATTTTTTAAGTTAAAATTTATAAAAAATGAATTTCCCATCTTTTAAGACAATATAAATTTGAGGGGCACTAGTGGTTAAGCATCTCCCTTCGGCTCCGGTTGTGACCCCGGGGTCCTGGAATTGAGTCCTGCATCAGGCTCCCTGTAGGGAGCCTGCTTTTCCCTCTGCCTATGTCTCTGCCTCTCTGTCTCTCATGACTAGATAAATAAAAATTTAAATATATATGTACGTGCGTGTATGAATTTGATGACTTGACAAATGTATGGATCTGTACAGTAGTGTCCTGGTAAACCAACTTTCTAGAAAAAAACCCACTGATTTGTACTGTTATGTCAACATCTGTGGTGTAAATATTCTCACCATGTTTCATTTCAAGCCACAGATACATTACTGAAGGTAGAGTTGGGAAGAGATATGCATAAGTGGTTCTTGTGAGCCATTAGCATCAACTCCAGTGTAACTGGACCTATGTAATCAATAACCATGAAGATAAAAAACATTTCCATCATTTAAGCATGTTTTCTCATGGTTCCTTCTGATTCTCATCCAATAGGTAACCAACTTTCTAATTTCTATCTCAATAAATTGGCCTTTTCTTTAACTTTTTAAAAATAAATTCATACAGTATGTTTTCTTAGTTGTCTATTTTTGCCAAAAATATTACTCTGCCATTTCTTAATTTTGCTGTTTTCTTGTTTATGTGCTCCCAAATTATGTGGATTTTTGCTATTTTTCAGAAAGTGAAAAGTCGTTTTATAAAATTTGCAATTTATTGGTTTCAAAATTTATGACCTTAGCCTAAATGCATTATATAATAATCCCTTCACTGTTAAAATTTTGGGGATAATGGGTTAATATGCTTCTTGCTCAATTCATTATTTATAGAGGAATAATAAGTTCCATAGAGCTTACCACAAAAATATTAGTGGAGCAAGATCCTTGAATATGAGCAGCATGCTCATCATAGGTCCCCACTCAAAAATTGGTGTTATTCCCATTTTTCTCTCAGGTGAGTAAACTGAACTATAGGACACTCAGGTAACTTGGCCACACTAATAAGACAAATAGATGGAGTTAGCTTCCAGTCCTTCATGTATCTGGCCCCAAAATGACAAAATGACTCTATTTTCTCTAAGCACAGTTTAGTGTCTTCTGTCTCTTATTGTGACAGTCTGGATAAATGGTATATATATATATATATATATATATATATATATATATATATATATATATATATATATCAGCTTTCATTGGTGTTTATTTTCCTTTCATATAAAAATTACAGGTTTGAAATGTCTGCAGGAAGTTGTCGCTACCATCCATGGGGAGGTATTGGGTAGAGGAAGGAGCTTCTGAGAAGTTGGGTTCATTCTGACTTGGCATGTGCCTGCCCTGTCCCTGGCTCTAGTCCCATTTGCAGGGGGGAATGGACCCTCTGCAGGAAATACCCTACACGGTCACCAAGACAGACCAATCACAACCAGGCTGCAGTGCTAGCACAGGGTCTGGCAACTCCCAGAGCCTGAGCCTAGACAGGGTCCTAAGGAGGCACGGGTTGGAAAACCTGTCAGCCAATAAGTTAAACACACATGGCCCCTGCGGTTCTCTCTCTCTCTCTCTCTCTCTCATTACATATATGTAAAACAAAATATGGCACCTGCTCTTTAGATCTGCCCTAGCTGCCCTAGCCTACTACACTGACCTTATTTTTTTGGAACGTCTGCTTTTATTATTACAGAGTCTTAGAGAACATGACATTGGCCTCATTCTCTAGTTGGTTGGCTAATTAAAGCCCTAAGAAAGAAACTATATTAAGGATCTGAGTGTATTGGGACACCTGGGTGGCTCAGTGTTTGAGCATCTGCCTTCAGCTCTGGGCATGATCCCGGGTTCCTGGGATTGAGTCCTGCATCAGGCTCGTCACAGGGAGTCTGCTTCTCCCTCTGCTCTATGTCTCTGCCTCTCTGTGTGTCTCTCATGAATAAGTAAATACAATCTTTTAAAAAAAAGAATCTGGGGATCCCTGGGTGGCTCAGTGGTTTGGCGCCTGCCTTTGGCCCAGGGTGCGATCCTGGAGTCCCACGTCGGGCTCCCAGCATGGAGCCTGCTTCTCCCTCCTCCTGTGTCTCTGTCTCTGTCTCTCTATCATAAATAAATAAATAAATCTTTAAAAAAAGAATCTGAGTGTATCAAAGGCTGGGTCATGATTAAGATTTCATACATTCTTGTCACCATGCATCACAGCACAGGTGAAACATTTTAGCCTTCTACTTCATTTGACCAGTCATAAGAATGCACCTGAAGTATTTCCAACTATAATGAGTTTAATTGACCAAGGGCACTAACCACTCCTCTTTGAAATCCATTGTTGCATTTATATCAATGTCATACCTCCCATGGGCTGCTCACAGCTAATGACTGAATGTGGCTAGGTCTACTTTTGAGAGATAACAGGACTGCAATGACAAAGGATTGTGGCTTAAGTACTTATGGATGAGCTCCTGAGTCTCCGCTAGACTTTGTAGCACTCTAGAATGCTTCCATCATATTTTCTCTCTGTTCTTTACAATCATACTTGGTCTGAAGTATATCCCAGTCTTTCTAGACATCTCCTTATCTTTTTTTTTCTTATAGAAGTTTTCCCAAGTAAAATATATGCATAATTACTCTGTTTTGATGTGTGCTTCTCAGATGACCCAAACTAAGACCTTTTGTTTGACCATTTGGGTAATATCATTTTAGAAGAGACAATGTTGGAAGAAATAAGAAAAACCACAGTTAAAGAGGCTGAACTATTGCTCCAGGAAACAAAGAAACAGCAAGAAGAGTGCTGTTGCACAAATGTAATTAACGAGGCAGAGTCCAGGCAATGGAACAATTGGTCCCTTGTCCAGAGACAGATAAGATGAAAAGATGGTATCCAGAGCATTCTTCAGTCTTTTTTTTTCTTTTTTAAAGATTTTATTTATTTATCCATAAGAGACACAAAGAGAGAGGCAGAAACATAGAGGGAGAAGTAGGCTCCCCTCAGAGAGCCTATGCAGAATTGATCCTGGGCCCGGACTCACACTCTGAGCCAAAGGCAGAAGCTCAACTGTTGAGCCACCCAGGTGTCCCATCCTGCAGTCTTTTATCCCCAGTAGCTTAGCAATGCTCAGTCCTAAACTTTGGGGCTGGTTCCTCTACAATGAAGAGATATATGCTTTTTCCCATGTATGTTGTTTGTTTAGGACACCCATTCCCAGACCACACATACACTTACTTCAGATCAAAAGGGTTGGAAGAATGGGAGGAGGCAGTCAACTCAAGAGTTCTGGAATCAGACAATCCAGTTTCAAATTCTTTCACAACTTTCTGTATGTGGGCCTGTCTGTGGACAAAGTACATAACTTCTCCCTCCCTCATTATCTTTTTTTTTTTTTTTTTTTTTTTTTTATAAATTAATTTTTATTGGTGTTCAATTTACCAACATACAGAATAACACCCAGTGCTCATCCCGTCAAGTGTCCCCCTCCGTGCCCGTCACCCATTCACCCCCACCCCCCGCCCTCCTCCCCTTCCACCACCCCTAGTTCATTTCCCAGAGTTAGAAGTCTTTATGTTCTGTGTCCCTTTCTGATATCTCCCACACATTTCTTCTCCCTTCCCTTATATTCCCCTTCACTATTATTCATATTCCCCAAATAAGTGAGAACATACACTGTTTGTCCTTCTCCGATTGACTTACTTCACTCAGCATAATACCCTCCAGTTCCATCCACGTTGAAGCAAATGGTGGGTATTTGTTGTTTCTAATGGCTGAGTAATATTCCATTGTATACATAAACCACATCTTCTTTATCCATTCATCTTTCGATGGGCACCGAGGCTCCTTCCACAGTTTGGCTATTGTGGACATGGCTGCTAGAAACATCGGGGTGCAGGTGCCCCGGCGTTTCATTGCATCTGAATCTTCGGGGTAAATCCCTAACAGTGCAATTGCTGGGTCGTAGGGCAGGTCTATTTTTAATTCTTTGAGGAACCTCCACACAGTTTTCCAGAGTGGCTGCACCAGTTCACATTCCCACCAACAGTGTAAGAGGGTTCCCTTTTCTCCGCATCCTCTCCAACATTTGTTGTTTCCTGCCTTGTTAATTTTCCCCATTCTCACTGGTGTGAGGTGGTATCTCATTGTGGTTTTGATTTGTATTTCCCTGATGGCAAGTGATGCAGAGCATTTTCTCATGTGCATGTTGGCCATGTCTATGTCTTCCTCTGTGAGATTTCTCTTCATGTCTTTTGCCCATTTCATGATTGGATTGTTTGTTTCTTTGGTGTTGAGTTTAATAAGTTCTTTATAGATTTTGGAAACTAGCCCTTTATCTGATATGTTATTTGCAAATATCTTCTCCCATTCTGTAGGTTGTCTTTGAGTTTTGTTGACTGTATCCTTTGCTGTGCAAAAGCTTCTTATCTTGATGAAGTCCCAATAGTTCATTTTTGCTTTTGTTTCTTTTGTTTTCGTGGATGTATCTTGCAAGAAGTTACTGTGGCCAAGTTCAAAAAGGGTGTTGCCTGTGTTCTCCTCTAGGATTTTGATGGAGTCTTGTCTCACATTTAAATCTTTCATCCATTTTGAGTTTATCTTTGTGTATGGTGCAAGAGAGTGGTCTAGTTTCATTCTTCTGCATGTGGATGACCAATTTTCCCAGCACCATTTATTGAAGAGACTGTCTTTCTTCCAGTGGATCGTCTTTCCTCCTTTGTCGAATATTAGTTGACCATAAAGTTCAGGGTCCATTTCTGGATTCTCTATTCTGTTCCATTGGTCTATGTGTCTGTTTTTGTGCCAGTACCACACTGTCTTGATGACCACAGCTTTGTAGTACAACCTGAAATCTGGCATTGTGATGCCCCCAGCTATGGTTTTCTTTTTTAAAATTCCCCTGGCTATTCGGGGTCTTTTCTGATTCCACACAAATCTTAAAATAATTTGTTCTAAGTCTCTGAAAAAAGTCCATGGTATTTTGATAGGGATTGCATTGAACGTGTAAATTGCCCTGGGTAGCATTGACATTTTCACAATATTAATTCTGCCAATCCATGAGCATGGAATATTTTTCCATCTCTTTGTGTCTTCCTCAATTTCTTTCAGAAGTGTTCTATAGTTTTTAGGGTATAGATCCTTTACCTCTTTGGTTAGGTTTATTCCTAGGTATCTTATGCTTTTGGGTGCAATTGTAAATGGGATTGACTCCTTAATTTCTCTTTCTTCAGTCTCATTGTTAGTGTATAGGAATGCCATTGATTTCTGGGCATTGATTTTGTATCCTGCCACGCTACCAAATTGCTGTATGAGTTCTAGCAATCTTGGGGTGGAGGCTTTTGGGTTTTCTATGTAGAGTATCATGTCATCGGCGAAGAGGGAGAGTTTGACTTCTTCTTTGCCAATTTGAATGCCTTTAATGTCTTTTTGTTGTCTGATTGCTGAGGCTAGGACTTCCAATACTATGTTGAATAGCAGTGGTGAGAGTGGACATCCCTGTCTGGTTCCTGATCTTAGGGGAAAGGCTCCCAGTGCTTCCCCATTGAGAATGATATTTGCTGTGGGCTTTTCGTAGATGGCTTTTAAGATATCGAGGAAAGTTCCCTCTATCCCTACACTCTGAAGAGTTTTAATCAGGAATGGATGCTGTATTTTGTCAAATGCTTTCTCTGCATCTAATGAGAGGATCATATGGTTCTTGGTTTTTCTCTTGCTGATATGATGAATCACATTGATTGTTTTACGAGTGTTGAACCAGCCTTGCATCCCGGGGATAAATCCTACTTGGTCATGGTGAATAATTTTCTTAATGTGTTGTTGGATCCTATTGGCTAGTATCTTGTTGAGAATTTTTGCATCCATGTTCATCAGGGATATTGGTCTGTAATTCTCCTTTTTGGTGGGGTCTTTGTCTGGTTTTGGAATTAAGGTGATGCTGGCCTCATAGAATGAGTTTGGAAGTACTCCATCTCTTTCTATCTTTCCAAACAGCTTTAGTAGAATAGGTATGATTTCTTCTTTAAACGTTTGATAGAATTCCCCTGGGAAGCCATCTGGCCCTGGACTCTTGTGTCTTGGGAGGTTTTTGATGACTGCTTCAATTTCCTCCCTGGTTATTGGCCTGTTCAGGTTTTCTATTTCTTCCTGCTCCAGTTTTGGTAGTTTGTGGCTTTCCAGGAATGCGTCCATTTCTTCTAGATTGCCTAATTTATTGGCGTAGAGCTGTTCATAATATGTTTTTAAAATCGTTTGTATTTCCTTGGTGTTGGTAGTGATCTCTCCTTTCTCATTCATGATTTTATTAATTTGAGTCTTCTCTCTCTTCTTTTTAATAAGGTTGGCTAATGGTTTATCTATCTTATTAATTCTTTCAAAGAACCAACTCCTGGTTCTATTGATCTGTTCCACAGTTCTTCTGGTCTCAATTTCGTTGAGTTCTGCTCGAATTTTAATTAACTCTCTTCTTCTGCTGGGCGTCGGGTCGATTTGCTGCTTCTTCTCTAGCTCCTTTATGTGTAAGGTTAGCTTTTGTATTTGAGTTCTTTCCAGTTTTTGAATGGATGCTTGTATTGCGATGTATTTCCCCCTCAGGACTGCTTTTGCTGCATCCCAAAGATTTTGAACAGTTGTATCTTCATTCTCATTAGTTTCCATGAATCTTTTTAATTCTTCCTTAATTTCCTGGTTGACCCTTTTATCTTTTAGCAGGATGGTCCTTAACCTCCACGTGTTTGAGGTCCTTCCAAACTTCTTCTTGTGATTGAGTTCTAATTTCAAGGCGTTATGGTCTGAGAATATGCAGGGGACGATCCCAATCTTTTGGTATCGGTTCAGACCCGATTTGTGACCCAGTATGTGGTCTATTCTGGAAAAAGTTCCATGTGCACTTGAGAAGAATGTGTATTCAGTTGAGTTTGGATGTAAAGTTCTGTAGATATCTGTGAAATCTATCTGGTCCAGTGTATCATTTAAAGCTCTCGTTTCTTTGGAGATGTTGTGTTTAGAAGACCTATCAAGGGTAGAGAGAGCTAGATTGAAGTCACCAAGTATAAGTGTATTATTATCTAAGTATTTCTTTACTTTGGTTAATAATTCGTTTAAGTATTTGGCAGCTCCCACATTCGGGGCATATATATTGAGGATTGTTAAGTCCTCTTGTTGGATAGATCCTTTAAGTATGATATAGTGTCCCTCTTCGTCTCTCACTACTGTCTTCGGAGTGAATTTTAGTTTATCTGATATAAGGATGGCTACCCCTGCTTTCTTTTGAGAACCATTTGAATGGTAAATGGTTCTCCAACCTTTTATTTTCAGGTTGTAGGTGTCCTTCTGTCTAAAATGAGTCTCTTGTAGACAGCAAATAGATGGGTCCTGCTTTTTTATCCAGTCTGAAACCCTGCGCCTTTTGATGGGGTCATTAAGCCCGTTCACGTTCAGAGTTACTATTGACAGATATGAGTTTAGTGTCATCATGATATCTATTTAGTCCTTGTTTTTGTGGATTGTTCCACTGAACTTCTTCTTAAAGGGGAATTTTAAGAGTCCCCCTTAAAATTTCTTGCAGAGCTGGTTTGGAGGTCACATATTCTTTCAGTTCCTGCCTGTCTTGGAAGCTCTTTATCTCTCCTTCCATTTTGAATGAGAGCCTTGCTGGATAAAGTATTCTTGGTTGCATGTTCTTCTCATTTAGGACCCTGAATATATCCTGCCAGCCCTTTCTGGCCTGCCAGGTCTCTGTGGAGAGGTCTGCTGTTACCCTAATATTCCTCCCCATGAAAGTCAGGGACTTCTTGTCTCTTGCTGCTTTAAGGATCTTCTCTTTATCTTTGGAATTTGCAAGCTTCACTATTAGATGTCGAGGTGTTGAACGGTTTTTATTGATTTTAGGGGGGGATCTCTCTATTTCCTGGATCTGAATGCCTGTTTCCCTTCCCAGATTGGGAAAGTTTTCAGCTAGGATTTGTTCAAATACATATTCTGGCCCTCTGTCCCTTTCGGCGCCCTCGGGAACCCCAATTAAACGTAGATTTTTCTTCCTTAGAGTGTCATTTATTTCCCTTAATCTGTCTTCATGGTTCTTTAATTGTTTATCTCTTTTTTCCTCAGTTTCCCTCTTTGCCATTAACTTGTCTTCTATGTCACTCACTCGTTCTTCCACCTCGTTAACCCTCGTCGTTAGGACTTCTAGTTTGGATTGCATCTCATTCAGTTGATTTTTAATTTCTGCCTGATTGGATCTAAATTCTGCAGTCATGAAGTCTCGTGAGTCCTTAATGCTTTTTTCTAGAGCCACCAGTAGCTGTATAATAGTGCTTCTGAATTGGCTTTCTGACATTGAATTGTAATCCAGATTTTGTAGCTCTGTGGGAGAGAGGGCTGTTTCTGATTCTTTCTTTTGAGGTGAGGTTTTCCTTCTAGTCATTTTGCTCAGTGCGGAGTGGCCAAAAACAAGTTGTATTGGGAGAATGAGAGAAAGAGAGAGAAGGAAAGAAAAGAGAAAAAGAAAAAAGAAAAAGAAAAGAAAAAGGAAAGAAGAGAAGAAAAAGGGAAAGAAAAAGAAAGAAAGGTGAAAAAAAAAAGGGGGTGGGGGAAGCAATCAGAAATCAAAAAGAAAAGAAAAAAGAAAAGAAAAAAAAAACACGGGGGAGTATTTCTGTAGAGTTTAAGTCCCTTGACTTCCCCTGGAACTGGTCCGTCCAGCTGGTCTTCTGGGGGAGGGGCCTGTTGCGCTGATTTTCAGGTGTTAGCACTTGGGGGAGCTGCTCTGCCCCTGCCTGCTGCAGGGCTCAGCGGGGGTTGTTTACCCCGTGAGGTCTCAGGAGGATCAGCGGCAGTTGCTATGGCAACTCTGGAAGCCTGGATTCAGCCTCCGCAGGAACTACGGGGCTCGGGGCTCTCGGCTCTCCGTCCGCAGGGCCTGGAGGCTCCGGGGCGGGGCCGCTGATCTGCTCAGCTCGGGGCAGGAGCGTCCTTGCTGTCCTGGGCCCTCCCGGCCTCTGCCTGTCCCGGGGGGAGGCCGGATCCTGGGCTGTGTCCCGGCGCCCTGTGCTCCGGGGCCTGTGTTGTTGGATTTGCGCTCCCGCCCCGCAGCTCCCTCCCTGGAGCCGCTCCCGAGCCCCTCCGAGCTGCTCCGGTGCGTGCTGCAGCCCTTAGGGAGCTCGGTGCACTCTCCTGCGCTTGCAGGTGCCTGTTAGTGTCCCCGGGAGCCCGAGGGCATCCCCGCCCTCCTGGGTCCTGCTCCAACTCCCTGCGAGCCCCTTTCCGCCCGCCCGGGAAGGTTGGTGCAGCTCCTGCTCCTCCGGGACGGGGCTCTCCTGTCCTGGGGACACTCGCCCCGGCCTCAGCCCGGCTCCTCGCGGGGCCCCTCCCCCTCGGAGGCCTTTTGTTTCTTTATTTCTTTTTCCCCGTCTTCCTACCTTGATAGAAGCGTGAACTCCTCTCACTGTAGCATTCCAGCTGGTCTCTCTTTAAATCTCAGGCCGAATTCGTAGATTTTCAGGATGGTTTGAAGGTTATCTAGGTAATTTGTTGGGGACAGGTGATTTGGGGACCCTACTCCTCCGCCATCTTGCCCCTCCTCCCCTCCCTCATTATCTAATCTGAATAGTACACTTCTCTGAATGTTGTGAGAATGAGAACATCCATATAGATTTATTTGTATATTGTCTATCATGTGGTAATCTTATTTGAAGGTATCTCTTTTTTATCAGAAAAACAAAGGCTTCTGTATTAGGCTTCCAGCCCAAATTCCTTTTTTATTTTGTACTATAAACAGTGAATTTTTTTTCCATTTGATGAGTATAAGAATCTAAACACAATTAATTCCATAATGGTCACTATATTATTCAAATTAGTTATTCAAATAGCATTATTCAAATAGTACATTTTTGCATTTTAAATAGGTTACTGAACATGTTATTAAAAATATCTACTACGAACGCATCTGGGTGGTGAATCAAGGGTCAACTCTTGGTTTCAGCTCAGGTCATGATTTCAGAGAGTCCTGAAATTGAGCCCCTCTTTGCCTCCACACTCAGCTTGGAGCTGCCTTGGGTTTCTCTTTCCCTCTCCCTCATCCCCACCCCCTCCCTCCCCTTCCACTCTCTCTAAAATAAATTAAATATTTATTATTTATTTGTTTATTTATTTATATTTTTAAAAAGATTTTAATTTATTTATTCATGAGAGACACAGAGAGGCAGAGACACAGGCAGAGGAAGGAGAAGCAGGCTCCATGCCCACCAAGGGCATGCCCACCCAAGGTGGGACTCGATCTGGGAATCCAGGTTCATGCCCTGAGCCAAAGGCAGATGCTCAACCACTGAGCCACCCAGGCATCCCTAAATAAATCTTTTTTAAAAAAAGATTGTATTTATTCATTTACAAGAGAAACACAGAGAGAAGCAGAGACAGAAGGAAGAAGGAGAAGTAGGCAGAAGGAGAAGTAGACTCCCTGCAGGGAGCCTGATGCCATAGGAAGCCTCGATCCCAGGACCCCAGGATCATAACCTGAGCCAAAGGCAAACACTCAACCACTGAGCCACCCAGGTGCCCCAATAAATAAATCTTTAAAGATAAATATCTACTACCTTGTGGATTTCTGGGTATCTCCTACCAGTTCTATCATTTTATCTTTGTATTTTCTGAGGCTATATAATCACATGACCACAAATCTAAATTGCTCTTAAATTGCTCTTCCTGGTGCATTGAAATTTTCTCTGCTATCATCTTTTCCTTAAAATTAACTCTGAAAAAAATTAACTTTGTCTGGGGCACCTGGGTGGCTTAGTTGGTTAAGCATCTGCCCTCGGCTCAGGTCATGTCCCAGGGTCCTGGGATCGAGCCCTGTATTGGGCCCCCTGCTCAGCAGGGAACCTGCTTGTCTTTCTCCCTCTGCCTGCTGCTCCCTGCTGCTTATGCTCTCTCTCCCTTTCTATCAAATGAATAAATACAAATCTTTAAAAAGAATTTACTTTGATATAAATTTAGTAAATCTTCCTTTTGCACCACTGCATTTGATTTCCAGTATTACTGGTTACTTTTTTATTTGTGATATGTCCACTTTTTCTTCATTCTTACATTCTTAAGAATTTATTATTTATTCTCCTTTTACTACTGTATAGTTACCATTACAAAAATTTTTCAAAAAACACCTTACTCAAAGAGGATCAGGAGAATACAGAATGTTCAATGTAAAGACATATGCATCTGAGTTACTGATTGAATTATTACATATCAATAGCAGACAGTACCAAGCCTTATCAGTAAACCTAGTCTACATCTCTGGGAGCCCTGAGAGTCAGCTTTGTTGCCATAGTGATAACCAGCAGTGAGTCATTGCTGGGTCCTTAGAATGAAAATGTGCTGTTTGGCTGAGACCATTTAAACAATTTTTCTCACTGGAGTCTTAATTAATCATATCTTCGCATGTTTTCTTCACACAACCCACCCTCATAAAAAAAAAACTAAATGTACTCATCCTTAAAATTTAATTTTCAAGCTGTATTTATTTTACACACATATATACATATATATGTATACAGGTTTCCCCTACTATCCAAAAGTAGAATGTTCCTATATAAATTTCTTAACCAAAATGGCATTAAAAAGCAATTGCCATTCTTTTATACGGAAATAATTTTTAATATTTCCAGCCCACCCTCTTAGGCTTCTCTGATCATAAGATACATCTTGCTAATGGATGCACAAAATAAATAAAGATCAACTGCAGATGTTCACAGACACAATTCAGAGCTATGGTGCCTTGCTGCTGAATGTAGTTCCCTTGAAAGGAGCTTGGTGGGGCTACTCTTTCTGTTGCTTGTGTGCTCTGCCCCTATAATGGCTCCCTGCAAAACAAACGCTGAACACTTTCTGATTTTTGCCTTTGTAAAAGTGAAAATTCTCTTTGGATTATTTTAGTTAGTGAAAACAGTACTAATGTAGATCTTTTGTAAAAGCAAGTGCTATAATACAAACCTTCAAAAAGCAAGAGATATCTGCACATATTCTCCTGTGTGTATATTTAATTATATATATTTTACACAAAAATATGTATATGCATGTGCATGTATATTTAACCCTTGAACAACATGGCTGTGAACTGCACGGTTCTAATTATATACAGATTTTTGTCAATACATATATTGGAAAAGTTTTTGGAGATTTGTGTCAACTTAAAAAAGCTTACAGATGAATAATGTAGCCTAGAAATACTGAAAAAAATAAAAGTTAGATATTACTGTAAGAATACAGTATATAATGCACATAACATACAAAATATGTGGGTTAATTGTGTATGTTACAGTAAGGCTTCTAGGCAACAGTTGGCTATAAGTAGTTAAGTTTTTAGGAATCAAAATTTATACATGGATTCTCAACTGTGTGGGGGTTGGTGCCCTTAACTCCTGCATTGTTTAAGTGTCAACTGTATATCTGTATACATATATCTGTATGTGTATATATTTTTAAAAACATGCATTCTTTCACATATAAATGATTTATCAGGAGACTTTTATTCACACATAAGCAAAACTTCAAAGCAAATATAATACTCTATTATTTATATAATATATATGTATATGTTATATATATGTGCAAAGACAATACATGCAATTATTACTGACTTTATAGGCAAGTGACATGATTCTATAATCTTCTGCACACTTCCTACTTACCACTACATGTTTCCAGGTTAGGTCATGCAGATTTCCTTGTTGTTTTTGTTTGCTCATTTACTTTTTATATGTAACTTCATAATATGCCTCTGTCTATGACATTTTTTAATCAGTGACTGACTTGGATTTTTTTGGTCATTTTCAATTATTTTACTGTATAACAAAAGCTGTAATTAACATCATTATACTTGAATAATTTCATATATGCAGAATATACCTGTAAATCACATTTAAATACATAAAATGCCTGGTCAAAGAGTATGTATATGTGAATTTATAATTTGATTGACATCATCAAGTTTTCCTTTATGGAAATCGTGCCAGTTACGTTTCTACAAGCAATAAATGAGAGTGCCTATTTCCCAAGCTCTCACTATAATGTGCTTTCAAATGTTTGGGTCTGTAACAAACTGATAGAAGGCTGAACCTCTATGCAGTTTTAACAAGCATTATGATTGGTGATGTTTAACAACTTTTCTTGTCTTTAAATCTGTTTGCATTGTGCAAAGTCTGCTCATACTTTATTTTTTTTTATCAAGTCGCTGGTCTTTTATTGTTGTTTTATTAGCTCACTTTAGCAAGTATGGAAATAAGGTCCTGTCTTGGTTTATGAATTCAAATTTTTTGTACTTTGATACTTTGTTCTGGTCTTGCTCATGTCATTTTAAGTTGGTCACACTTAAAAAAAGTGGCTGAGAGAATGGGCTCTGGAGTCAGATGTCACCGGCCTCCTGACCATGAACACATCTCTCTCCCTCTCTCTCTTTTTAAGAGTTTACTCATTTATTCGTGAGAGACACACAAAGAGAGGCAGAGACATAGGCAGAGGGAGAAGTAGGTTCCCTGCGGGGAACCTGATGTGGGACTTGATCCCAGGACCCTGGGATCATGCCCTGAGCCAAAGGCAGACACTCAACCACTGAGCCACCCAGGTGCCTCATGGGCACATCTCTTAACGTCCCTGAGCTTCTGTTCTCTCAGCTGTAACAAGAGGATAACAGTAGTACTTACCTGGTAGGATGGTTGGAAGGATAACATGAGATAACCTATCCTAGAACAGAACCTGGAGCAGAGTAAGCTCTATGAAGTTGCTATAGTTATTGTTAATAAATTTCTTTAAGATTTCTTTCAATCATGTCATAGATATTTTTGACTACAAAATTTTAAAAGAAAAAAATTTTCCTAGGTTGTTTCTGTAGATATTTGGTTTCAAAATTAGATTTGATATTTTGATGAAAGTAGGATTTATAATGGTGTAAAGTATTCTATATGAATCCCATGTACTAGTTTTCAAGATGACTCCTGATTTTTCTTAATTTTTATTAAATAAGCTAAATTATTTTTGTTATACTCTTTACCAGAAACACAATTACTATGTGTATTTGTCCATTTCTGAACCTTTTTTAAAAAAGATTTTATTTATTTATTTACTTTAGAGTGTGTGTGAAAGAGAAAGAGCGAGCAGGGGAGGGACAGAGGGAGAGGGAGAGAATATCAAACTGACTGTGCACTGAGTCCAGAGCCTGATGCAGGGCTTGATCTCATAACCCATGTGATCATGACCTGAGCCACAACCAAGAATCAGATGCTTAATTGACTAGCCACCAGGTGCCCCTGAACTTTTTTATATACATTTTTCATCTCTCAATTCAAGTGCTAATACCGCACTCTTCACACTACTAGCATATGATATAAGATCTGGTAGGGTTCAAGACTGGCTATTTTTCATTTCTAAAACGTTTAAGTGCTACTGGCATTTCTTCATATAACTTTTCACAATGGTTTTATTTACTTATTTATTTACTTACTTCACCTATATATAAACTATTTTTACTTGTCTTACTCTGGGATACTATAACAGAATATCATAGATAGGGTAGTTTAAACAGCAAACATTTGTTCTTCACTGTTTTGGAGGCTGGCAGTGCCAGAATGGTAGGGTTATTTGGGAGGGCCCTCTTTCTTTGCAGATGGACACATTCTAGCTGTGTCCTCATACTCCCATAACCAAATTACCTCCCAGTGGTCCCACTTGCAAATACCACCACATTGGGAATTAGGTCCTCAATACATGAATTTGGGGGAAATACAAACATTCAGTCAAATAGAACATTCCATCCCTAGCCAAAAGTCTCATATGCAAACCAATTCATTCTATCCAACAGCCCCCAAAATATTAACTCATTCAACTCTAAGGTCTAGAGTCCAAAATTTCATCTAAGTCTGATATGGGTGAAACTCAAGGTACTATTCATTCTGAGGCAAAATTACTCTCCAACTGTGAACTTGTAAAACCAAACAGGTTATGTGCTTCCAAAATACAATCGTGGGCCAGTCATAGGATAGACATTCCTATTCCAAAAGGAAGAAATAGGAAAGAAGGAAGGGGTGACAGATCCCAAGCAAGTCGAAAACCGAACAAGGCAAACTCTGTATCTTAGGGTTTGATAATAATCCTCTTTGGCTCTATGGTCTGTTTTCTGGTCCCACTGGGACAGTGGTCCTATCCCTGCAGCACTGTGAGGGTCATACCCCCAAGGCTCTGACAAGCAGGTGTCATGTCCCCAAGGTTCTGGGCAGCCCCAGCCCCAGAAGCAGAGGCTGTATGACCTGTTAAAACTAAGGTGATGGCACCTTCTCTTGAAACTGAGAAGGTAGCCCTGATGATTTCTGAAAGACCTTTGGGGTAATTCTACCTTTGTCTTGAAGAATAGAGCATGTTGAGATGCAAATAGCTCCTATAGCTCTGTCTTGTAAAATCCAAAAATCTTCTTTGTTTAAGATTTTATTTATTTACGAGAGAGAGAGAGAGAGAGAGAGAGAGAGAGAGAGACAGAGAGAGACAGAGAGGGGGTGGGCAGAGGGAAAAGCAGGCTCCATGCAGGGAGCCCGATGTGGGACTCGATCCCGGAACCCCAGGATCACACCCTGGGCTGAAGGCAGGCGCTAAACCCCTGAGCCACCCAGAGATCCCCAAAATCCAAAAATCTAACAGCCTTCCTCCATCCTGTCTTCTCTCTCTGTTTCCTTAAGCTCATATTAGCAAGTGTTTCTGTTGGGGCAGCTGATTAGGTTCGTGGTTCACTCTCATACTAATCTTGTCATCAAGTAGTTGGACTGCCATACCTTTAGTTTTCTCTTCTGAACACACTTCCTTATTTTTCTAATATGGACAGGCTGAGAATTTTCCAAATCTTTATTTGCTGGTTCCTTTTTGCTTAACAATTCTGTGTTCAATCCACTTCTCTCTTCTCACATTTTGCTATATGTAATTAGGAGCCAAGATGCCCTTTCAACACTTTGCTTCCAAATTTCCTGTTAAATTTCACTTTGTCACTTAACAAGTGCTATTTTCCACAAAACACTATTACATAAACATAATTCAGTCAACTTATTTGCCACCTTATAACACAGATCACACTTCCTCCAATGTCCAAAGACATATCCCTTATTTCCACCTGAAATCTTACAAATGGTTATTACCATCCTTATTTCTACCAACATTCTGTATGTGTTTTTTATGCATTATCTAAGAACATATAAGCTTTCCCTGCAACTTTCTTCCTTCCTTTCTGAAGTTTCACCAGTTACTCTCAAAAGTCTCTTCACAGCAATGTAATTTTTTTCTAGCATGTACCTCAACATTCTTCCAGCCTCTACCTATTTCCAGTTCCAAACCACTTTCATATTTGTAGTTATTTTAGGTATTTGTTACAGCATCATCCCATTTTTTTTTGGTACCAACTTCCGTCTTAGTTCAGGCTACTATAGCAGAATATCATAGACTGGGTGGATTAATTAACAAACATGTATTGCTCACAGTTCTAGAGGCTCAAGGTCAAGATCAGCATGGTTGGTTGGTTGGGTTTTTGGTGAGAGCTCTCCATCTGGTTTGCAGATGGCTATCTTCTAGCTATACCCTCACACTGTAGAGACAGACAGATTATCTCTCTCATCTCTTCTTATGAGGACACTAATGCCACTTATGAGGGCTTCAACCTCATGACCAAATTACCTCAGAAAATCCCCAATTCTAAGTACCATCACATAAGAGATCAGGGCTCCAATATATGAATTTGGGGGGACACAAAAATTTGGTCCAAAGCAGTAATTATGATTTTGTGACGTTCTTAAATTAAATTTAATTATTGACACAGTGATGTTTGTTCCCTAACTAATTCTATGGCATACATCTTCATTTTTTCAAGTACTCTTTCAGAATACTTCATGTATTTAATTAGCTTTCTTTTTTCTTTTTTTTTCAGCCTTTTCAGACTTAAGTTTATTCCTATATACTTAAAAATAGTTTCCATAAAAAAGCATCTTTATTAGATTTTCTATATGGTTATTGTTTTATACATGAAACTTACTATATATTTTTTCTAAGTACCTTACTGATTTTCATCTTTTGAAATTTTCTGGACAGTTTTGGATTTTCAGATTTTTTTTTTATTATTTATTTATGATAGAGAGAGAGAGAGAGAGAGAGAGGCAGAGACACAGGCAGAGGGAGAAGCAGGCTCCATGCACCGGGAGCCTGATGTGGGATTCGATCCCGGGTCTCCAGGATCGCGCCCTGGGCCAAAGGCAGGCGCTAAACCGCTGCGCCACCCAGGGATCCCAGTTTTGGATTTTCAAACTATAATATTGTAGTTTGTACATATATCATCTGCTCAGAGAAATAAATTTACATTTTATTTTGAAGTTTATGTATCTTTAATTTTTATGCAGTTACATCAAAATACAGCTAACCATTGAAAAAGACAGGTTTGAACTGTGCAGATCCACCTAGATGTGGATTTTTAAAAAATATAGTATAGTATTATAAATGTATTTTCTCTTCCTTCTGATTTCTTTAATAACATTTTTTTCTAGGTTACTTTATTCTAAGGATACAATATATAATAATACATATATCAAGTATGTGTTAACTGACTCTTCATGTTATTGGTGAGGCTTCTGGTCAACAGGTTATTTAGTAGTTATTTAGGAGTCAAAAGTTACATGGAAGGTAGGGGGTATGGCACCCCTAACCCTGTGTTCTTCAAGAATCAACTATAATATTAACCGGCCATGAAGAGAAGGGATCTACCTATTTTTGCCTGATTAGAGATGATTATGTGACTACTTTCCTTTGACTAATTTTTTAAGATTGTATTTATTTATTCATGAGAGACACACAGAGAGCCAGAGACATAGGCAGAGAGAGAAGCAGGCTCCCTTCGAGGAGCCCTATGAGGAATTAGATTCCAGTACCCTGGAGTCATGACCTGAGCCAAAGGGAGATGGTCAATCGCTGAGCCACCAGGTGCCCCCATTTAACTTATTAAGATGATAAAAATACTGAAATATCTTTATTCAATTTTAAATAGTATTTATTTTTTGCATTTTTCATATACTTGATCACGTGTGTATGTGTATGTACTACCTCGATTATTCTTTGGTATAAATTACGTGTCATACAATGGAATATTATTCTGCCATAAAACAAATGTAAACCCTGCCATTTGAAACAACAAGGATGATCCCTGAGTATGATGAGTGAAATAAATTAGACAGAGACAAACACTATATGATCTAATTCATACATAGACTCTAAAAAAGACAAATAACCCAGCAATGGTGGCTATAGTTAATGATAGTGTATTGTACATTTTTTAAAAAATACCTTATTTATTCATGAGATACGCAGAAAGGCAGAGACTTACAGGGAGAAGTAGGCTCCCCAAAGGGATCCGGATGTGGGACTCAATCCTTGGACCTGGGAACATGCCCTGAGCAGAAAGCGGATGCTCAACTGCTGAGCCACCCAGGCATCCCAGTGTATTGTATACTTGAAAGTTGCTAAGAGAGTAGGTTTTAAAAGTTCTCACCACACAAGTAACTATGAGAGGTGATGAATGTTAACTAAGCTTGGTGCAATCATTTTGCAATATATATAATCTCAAATCATTACATTTTATATCTTAAACTTACACATTAATTAAACAATTAAAGCAATAAAAAAGAATAAAATAGAAAATAAAACCATGTAGCAGGCCCTTTTCCCTTTTTCTATTTTTTTTAAAGATTTTATCTGAGAGAGAGAAACAGGGAGAGAGAGCACAAGCAGAGAGGAGAGGGAGAGGCAGGCTCCCCACTGAGCAGGGAGTTCAAAGTGGGGCTTGATCTCAGAACTCTGAGATCAGAATCCACCCAAAGGCAAATGCTTAACCAACTGAGCCACCCAGGAACCCCAACTTTTTTCTAATTTTTTGATTGTGTAAAATAGCACTGAGGTTATTTGTTCTTTGAAAGTTTTATAAAATTCCAATTAACAAGGCAGGAAACCACAAATGTTGGAGAGGATGCGGAGAAAAGGGAACCCTCTTACACTGTTGGTGGGAATGTGAACTGGTGCAGCCACTCTGGAAAACTGTGTGGAAATTCCTAATTGTTTTAGATTAAACTGCATACTATTAAGAATTTTATGGATTATATGTTAAATGACAAGTTATGTTTTAATGTACTTTGTAGCTAATGCTTAATTATGTATGTCTAGAAAATTGTCAATTTCTTTCAAGCTTTGCAATTAATTGGCATCTGACTAATGTTTTTATCTTATATATCTTTAATAGAATCTCCAATTGTGGTGACTTCTTCCAATTGGGTAAGTGTACTGTGTTTGATTGTGTATGTGTTATTGCACATACAGTGCTTTTATCTCCTATTTTTTCCTCATTTTCTTTAGATGAGACTTTTTTATATTGTTTTCAAAAGCTTAAATCAGCCTTAGTATTTAAAATTTTATTTTGTCTATTATTTAATATATTTTTTCATCTCCTTTACTTTCTTAGTTATGTTTTTGTGACTGTGTACATTAAAAAAAATGACATACTAGCCAAAGCAATCTATAGATGTAATGCAATCTCTAACAAAACACAAACAGCATTTTTCACAAAGCTAGAACAATCAATCCTAATATTTGTATGGAATCACAAAAAAAAAAGCCAAATATATCTTGAAAAAGAAGAACAAAACTGGAGAGGCACCTGGGTGGCTCAGTCGGTTAAATGTCTGCCTTCAGCTCAGGTCATCATCCGAGAGTTCTGGGTTCAAGCCCAGAGTCAGACTACCTGCTCAGCGGGGAGCCTGCTTCTACTCTCTCTACTCTTTCCCCCACCCACTTGTGCTCTAAAAAATATTTTAAAATTTTAGTAAAAGAGAAAGCTGGAGGCATCACAATTACAGACTTCAAGGTATATTACAAAGGATACCTTTAGTAATAGCAGTATAGTACTAGCACAAAAAATAGACACAAAGATCAACAGAACATAATAGAAGCTGAGAAATGAACCCACAACTATATGGTTAATTAATCTCGACAAAGCAGGAAAAAATATCTAATGGATAAAGACAGTCTCTTCAACAAATGGTGTTAGAAAAACTGGACAGCAGCATGCAGAATCATTAAACTGGATCAATTTCTTACACCATACACAAATATAAATTAAAATTGGATAAAAGATCTAACAGTAAGACAGAAAACCATCAAAATCCTAGAGGAGAACACAGGCAGTAGCCTCTTTGACATGGGCTGTTGGAGCTTCTTACAAGATATGTGTCCTAATGCAAAGGAAACAAAAGCAAAAATAAACTACTGGGGCTTCATTAAAATAAACCTTCTGCTCAGTGAAGGACACAATTAATAAAGCGAAAAGGCAATCTATGGAATGAGAGACGATATTTGCAAATCACATATTTGATAAAAGGTTAGTATCCAAAATCTATAGAGAGCTTATAAAAATCAGGGCACTTGGGTGGCTCAGTGGCTGAGCATCCACTTTTGGCTCAGGTCATGATCCCAGGGTCCTGGGATCCAGTCTCACATCAGGGTCCCGACAGGGAGCCTGCTTCTCCCTCTGCCTATGTCTCTGCTTCTGTGTGTGTGTCTCATGAGTAAATAAATAAAATCTTAAAAAAGAAAGAGCTTATAAAACTCACCACCCAAAAACTGACTAATTAAATTTTAAAAATGGGCAGAACACATGAATAGACATTTTTCCAAGGAAGCCATCCAGGTGGCCAACAGATGTGAAAAGATGCTCAATATCATCAGAGAAATACAAATTTAAACCACAATAAGATAAAACCTCACACCTGTCAGAATAGATAAAATTAACAACGCAAGAAACAGTAAGTGTTCATGAGGATGTGCAGAAATGTAATCCTCTTACACTGTTGGGTGAGAATGCAAACTGGTGCAGCCATTCTGGAAAACAATATGGAGGGTCCTCAAATACTTAAAAATAGAACTGCCCTATGACCTTGCAATTGCATTACTAGGTATTACAAAGAACACAAAACTGCTAATTCAAAGGGATACATGCACACCTACATTTATAGCAGCATTATCTACAGTAGCCAAACTATGGAAACAGCCAAGTGTCCATGGAATGATAAAAGGTAAGAAAGATGTGGCATCTTTCTTTAAATATATAATGGAATATTATTCAGCCATAAAAAAGAATGAAATCTTGTCATTTGCAACATGGATGGAGCAAGACAGTATTATGCTAAGTGAAATAAGTCAGAGAAAGACAAATACTATCACATGTGGAATTTAAGAAACAAAGCAAGTGAACAAAGGAAAAAAGAAAAGTAAGAGGCAAAACAAGAAACAGACTCTTAACTACAGAGAACTGATGGTTACTAGAGGGGAGGTGGGTGGGGAGATGGATTATGTTGTAGGTGATGAAGATTAAGGAAGGCACTTGTGATGAGCACTGGTTGATTTATGGAAGTGTTGAATCACTATATTGCACACATGAAACTACTATAACACTGTAATCTGGAATTTTAAAAAAAGATTTTATTTATTTATTCATGAGAGACAGAGAGGCAGAGACACAGGTAAAGAGAGAAGCAGACTCCATGCAGGGAGCTCAGTGTGGGACTTGATCCCAGGACCCCAGGTTCTGTGCCCTGAGCGAAAGAAAGGCATTCACTGCTGAGCCACCCAGGTGTCCCTGTAAGCTGGAATTTTACCAAAAACTTAAAAAACAGACCTTATACCATATATGTATAGATAGATCTATACTTTATCTGTATTGTTTTAAATAAGCATAATAACTATGAATTTAGGGGTTTTTTGGTTATAAGATGCTTGTATGACTATTATTTTTACCATATTAAGAGAAATGTTGTCTCATATTCTTCCCTTTTTTCCCCGTAGAATATAAGCTACTCCTACCTGATTTCTTATTCTTTTCCCGTGCTGTTTTTTGCCTGTTAATATTTCATCTGAAATATTTTGGTATCAATATTCACAAATGATTTTGAACTCTTCTTTGAATTCTACGGTGTTGGTAACATTTTGATACTGATTTGTTTCATGAATAAGTTATGTAACTGAATAAGTTATCTAACTGTCCCCTTTCTTCTGTTCTCTGGAATGTTTTATATAGCATTACAATGTATTAAAGTCTTTAGTAAATTTCTGGGGCAAATTTCTTTTCCTGCTCTTCTCTTTTATTGGGATGCAGGATTAAGTACATTCCTGACAACTTATTTATTCGTAATTGGTTTGTCTTCTAGAATAACGTCTGAAAAATTATATTCAGGTACATTTTAAATTCTTCCCCATTATCGTGTTTGCCTCAGTGTAACAAGAATTTATCTCTCATTTATTGTCTTTGATTTATTCCTATTTGTTTCCTATTTTACTTGCACTTTCTCCTTTATTTCTTGTTAAACATTCATCTGTTTATTTTTCAAAGAAACAGCTTCCATTCATTCATTCGAAAGCTAGCATGAGAACAGGCAGGGTGGGGCGAGCCCAGGGAGGGGAAAATATAATTTTAAGCTGGCTTCTTGCCCAAACCAGAGCACAACATGGGGCCCGATCTCACAAATCTGATATCATGACCCGAGCAGAAATCAAGAGTTGGTCACTCAAAGGACTAAGAAACAGATTTTATATTTTTATTTTCTGATCCATTACATTTTGCTTTAATCATTCTTAATTCTTTCTAACATCTATGCTGCAATTTCTTTAAAATTTACAGTTTTGAATACCTATTTGTGATTTATCTTTCTAAAAAATGTATATTGGTATTTAATTTTTTATATAAATTTATTTTTTATTGGTGTTCAATTTGCCAACATATAGAATAAATACCTAGTGCTCATCCCATCCAGTGCCCCCCTCAGTGCCCGTCACCCAGTCACCCCCACCCCCCGCCCACCTCCCCTTCCACCACCCCTAGTTTGTTTCCCAGAGTTAGGAGTCTCTCATATTCTGTCTCCCTTTTTGATATTTCCTATACTGGTATTTAAAATTAATTTGACTCTGAGCACAGATTCAGCACCATCTTACAGATTATAGTATGCATTTTTTTTACCATCTTATTCTGTCCTGATAAATTATTTTGAATTCACTCTTTGATCAAATTATTTTAAAAGAGATATTTAAAAGAAGCTTCAAACTGCTAGTGGCTAATTTTCTTGCATTGACATTGGAGAATATTGCTTGTACTACTAATTTCTCATGCAATTGACAGTTCCATTATAATCTGATAGTTATGTTTTGTTAGTGTTCATACAACACTTGAAAATGTGATATACTATATATTCTATAGCAAACATTTTTTCATGTATTAATTTACCTTCTTGAACAATTGCTGGGTTATTTTCCAAGACTCCCCATCCCCATCCCCACTCCAACTCCATTTTGCAGTGAGGTTGTAGTTCACCACCTAGTGTGGAAACAAAAACCACACCCTCAAGATGTTTACAAAAGAGAAAAGCATATGGGTGCTTACTATGGATTAGAAATGTTTTAAGTTCTTGAAATTCGGTAAATGGATTTAATGGTACATGAGACAAAGTGGTTTCCATGTGTTCGAGAGGAAGGAGTATTAGCGTATTTGTAAGTGTGTACGTCCACCAAATTTAGTCATTTGAAGCATAAGCAATCAAACTTGTTTCACATAGGCATTTATTTCTGTGTGATTAAAATGATACCTTCTGTATAGACACCTGAGCTGAGTCCATGAGTCCTAATGGAGGAGGGGCCAGCACATACTGAATCACTCACAGAGCAAACTTTTGTGTGGCAAGAGCTCCTTTGTTTCTGACTGCAACAGAGGTGGCCCCGCTGACTTCATGAGCAAGCCCTTGGAATACTTTTCCCAGAGCCGAAGGCAGTGACATTCCTTTATCTGACCTCTGAATGAGCTGATGAGGGAACAGAAATCCCATTTTTAAACATCATTTTATTTATTTTCCTTATGTGGACATCCATCACAAATAATACATATTTTTGTTGTTGCTTACTATATTTCAGGAATAAAATAGCACATTTTTAGTTTTAACTGAATCACTTTTGTTGAAAAAATTACTTGATCTTTTTAAAATTACAACTATAAGGGTAATGTGCCCCCATGCTACAAAAAAATCATAAAATAACACCGTTACTTTAACGCAAGTTCCAAAGATACCCAAAGAGAAAAAGTCTGTGGATTATTAATTCTTGTGCAAGCTCTTCTGAGGTCTCAAACACATATAATCCTTTTACACGTGTCACTCTAAAAATCCAATCTATGTTTCAATTTCTTTGTCCAATGTACATATTTTTGTCATAACAACCACAAAATAGGTGGTGCTATACCCATTTCTCATATAAAAAAACTGAGGTATAGGAAATTTAAGTAACTTGCTCCAGTCTGCATGGCTGGTAAGAAGCTGAGTCAGGATTCTAATTATTCATTGTCAGCAAAACCACTTTATCTTCTGCCAATCCTTGTTCCATTGTATATCCTGAACTTTATAATGATTGTTTCAAGATGCCATTTGAATAAAAACATTCTATTTTAGAACATTAGGTAGTGTATATTAAGACAAAGTTTTCAAAGTTTTCCAAGCTCAGCTTAAAAATCCCCCCTTAATAGCAGCTTAGCCTCTATTCAAAGCTCATTGTTTTTTTGAGACTTTGGTGCCAGTAGTCTTTGAGAGTGACCCATCTGGTCCTTTTTCTTTGGTTGTTTGGTCATCTGATTCCTCTTTCCCCTGCATGAATGGAGTGGTCTCAGGGGAACCAGCATATTTGATTTTTGTTTGGAATTACTCACCCTGCTGACAGTTAATAGTGAGGCATCCACAGCCTCTTGATTGGTGAATTCTTTGGATAAGAATTGATACACAAGAAATATGGCAAAGGTGCCAGTAAAATGGGCTGAGATACTTACCGATAAAATCAGGCATCATATAAGAAGAGAGAGGCAGTGTAAGAATCTGGGAAGCTGAGGCATATTGGGTAAGGGACTAAGAAATACTGAGTCTGTAAGCCAACAAAGCCCCACAGCTCCCACATTCTCTAGGAGCTTTTTTATGTCCATCTCTGTCCCATCTGGCTGAACCATCCATACTGAAAGATTGCACACACATTTCCAATAGCAATATTCAGCTGGTCTAGCTGATCCTGGACATGTAGATGAGGGAAGAAGCAGCATGGTGCCTGTGCTCTGGAAATATACCACTGAGTTCCTTTTGTGGTTCAAATAATTTATACCTATGGGTCACAGCTGTATGTGTAAGTAATTTAACCTCTCAACCTTATTTACTTCATTAGGATTATAAGAATAATTATAGCAATGACTTCACAACATTGGTCTGAGAATTAAATTAGTCCTTTGGAGAGTGCTTAGTAAATGGCACAAACTCTGTAAATGGTACTGTGTCTTTCCTAAATAGTCCGGACAATCTGGATCTCATAGAACTTATGTATCTGGTATACTTTCACCCTCAGCCAAGAGAAGAACATTCTGCAGTTGATGCATACAACATTTTGTACATTTTACATTAGATAAATTGTTAGAATTGTGCTGTTCAACTCCTTTGCTTGTTCAGTTACTGAAAAGATGTATGAAAATTGTCCACTTAAATTTTGTATTTTTCTTATTATTTATTTTTGATGCTGTGTTATTAAATGAATACAAAATTGGAATAGTTTTATTTTCCAGGTAAATTATAATTTAATATTCATATACTAACCTTATTTATCTCCAGCAATCTTTTTATCCTTAATATCAACTTTGTCTATTACAAAAGTCACAGCATTGCTATTTATTTTTTCATTCTATTACTTTTAAGGTTCTGTATTCTTATGTTGTAGGTGTGTATTTTAAACAGCATACAGTTTCATTTTAATTTTAATCAAGTCTGATAATCTTTGAGTTTCAATTTTTAAGCCATTTTCACTTAATCTGATAGTGTGTAATTCCCATATTACTATGTATTTAGTTTTTGTTCCTTTATATATTTCACTTATCTTTTCATTCTTATATTTTGACTGATTTAAATATTATTCTATTTTCTTTTATAATTTTGTCATGTATATATTGAAAACTTTTGTCAAAAGCCCCTTTCTTTGAATATCTAGAAATATTGAATACAAAGTACTGTGTATCTGAGTTCAGGATTGATTGTGCTATTATAAGGAATAATGACATTGCGCTAAACTGCACGGGAACACACATTTCTGTATTTATAATAGAACAGTGAGCTATTAATGCCATCACAGGAATTACCAATGTCCTATTTTGTAAAATTTCTTTATCGGTGTCTGCTATAATTGAACAGAGCCACTTTAATTATCTGTTGTCATTAGATACTATTTACTGAGCCTGTGAAAAGGACAGAACAATTATTTACACACCTCACACTCACACAACAGCAAATCATATTGCCTTTCACTTCCAGCTTCCAGCTCTTCCAGATAGTATATGGTGTATCCTTTATAAATATTTTTGATCATATAACTTTTTACATTTATATGCACATATATAATTCTTAAATACCTCCAAATATAAGTAATTTCACATCAAACTTCACAGGATAAAAACATGTAAACATACACACCTGGTTCTGGTCAAGTTAAACACAAAAACCACAAGGTAACCACATGTTAAAGAGTGCACTTGAAGGGGAATGAGGGAAGGAACAGACATGTAAACAACAAAGGTGAGCAGCTGTACCACAAAGGCCCTGCGAGGGTCCATTTCTTAAGGCTGTAGTAGCAAAAAGCTCCTTGTTCAGTTTAGACTTCTCCCTTCACCCTGTCACATTTATTCTTGAGGGACTTCAAAATGAGTGTGGAAATTCTGTAAACACTAGACTAGAACTGAGTCAATCCTGTTGAAAACAGAGATGACAAAATAAACCATAAACTACAGTCATATTCATTTCATCAAACAATAACGTTTAAGGACTTTTTGTTACAGTTCACCACAGTAAAGCACTATAACCTTGAAATGGGGATGGAAGAAAACAGAGATGGATGCTTTATAAAAAGGGCTTCAATAGCCTGTGAATGATAGATGTGTCTATAAACAGAAAACAAGCAACAGCGGATGGCAGAGCCTTAGCACACTAGACCACATGCCACAGCATAATGCTACAGATTCAAACTGAAATATTTTTTTCCAGCTCATAATGAAGCAAGTCCCACTGGTCCTTTGAAAAGAAATCTCATCATTTCCCAGTGAAATAAAACACTTAAACAACAGATTGGCCAGCCGAAGCATGACAAGCTCTTTTTTACTGCTTTTAAAGGGCATCTCACCCTCTCGCACCTGAGTAGGCTCCGAAAATTGACCGCAGTGAGCACCGGATGCCTCAGCACTCAGCCTCTGAGGATCCTCTCCCAGGCCCTCTGGGTCTGCATGCTTGTAAAAACAGTTATCTCCAAATGGGCAGAAACCCCTGCCTCCTGCAAAATACCTGCAAGTCTTGTTGCTCATTGCCTCCTTGTATTGCTGAATAAGTTTCTGCTTCTCTTCCTCCTCCTCCACCCAGAACTCACTGGGAATCACAAAGTTGGAGGTGACCCTGCACTGTGGACAGGACTTGACGATCCTGTTGCCAAACTGCTTGTCAGTCCTCCACCTGCGGATACACCTAAGACAGTAGGTGTGGGTGCAGTTGGAGAGGATGCCAAAGCGGCAGTCACTGGGGTTGGCTTTCTCATAGACAACCTCCATGCAGATGCCACACACTTTGTCCATACTTCGCTGAACTGCAAACGAGAGCTCCATATCCTTCTCGTGTGCTTCAATGCAAGCCTTTATATGGTCTGCCCTCTGTGCAGCATCCACAGGGTGCAAGACCTGAAGCCCACACATATCACATATCTCTCCATGGACATACATACAGCTCTCCCCACGAAAGCACTGCCCCATAGCCGCATCTCGGCAAAGCTGCTGCCCCCTGCCCACTGCAATCTGTTCCCTCTCAGTCACTGGGCTCTGCACAGAAGCCCTGGGAACAGAAGGGATCATGCGGCCCCGGTAGGGTTGCCCAGGAACAAACTCAATGGCATTCTCCCAACCTTCCACACCGGCTCCTCCAGCAGCTTCAAGGCCTGCATTGTCTCTCTCAGCTTCAAAGAAACCCCCTTCAGCAGCTAAGCCAATCGCAGGCAAGGAGCAGGCGAACGCAACAGAGGAGGCTTCAGCCACTTCCTGAGGCAAGGTCTCAATATGCGCAGCCGTGCTAGGGCTTGGGTCTGCGGAGGCCCCAGGCGGTGAACCAGGGCTCTCCCCAGCCTGCAGCCGGCCCGAGAGGTCATGGGAATAACGACAGTTCTCCCCCTCCTTGCAAAGCCCATGCAGAAAATACCTGCAGGTGACTTGCTTTGTCCAGCTGCCGCTGCTCCGGCCCTGCAAGCGACTGGGCCCCGCCCCTCCCCCCGAGGCCTGGGCAGGCCTCCGACGTGACGCACGGAGGGGGGCCGGGCCTGCAGCCGCAAATTGCCGGAAGACCGGGCGCATGTGGCGTGAAGGCCCAGGTGCACCCTCCCCTGCCACCTCGGCCCCCGTAGGTGCCCCAGATGCCTCCGAGGCTTCAGTGGGAGCTGCAGGCTCTTCCATGGCAAATTCTTCTCCCCAGATGGTACCGGAACTGCTCTGGTGTCTCTTCCTTTAGGCTTGAGGCCCAGAGAGCCCGAGCTGGTACCGGGGTCTCTTCCTTATGAAGTGTGCATCTCTTTTCCTTCTCCCCCTGCTCTCTTCCTGTGCTTGTGGGTTCCTACTTCCTCCTCTGGGCAGGCGCGGCGGACACTTCCTGTGGGAGCAACGTCAGCCCGGGATCCACTCTGCTGTCTGCACAGTGTGTACGCTGGTTCCGCATCCTCCTTTGTTCTCGGCTGCTGGGCTGCCCCGCCCCTTCAGGCCTCTGCACCTGCTGCTCTGCACTCCCGCTGCCGGATCGCAATCCCTCCCGCTTGCAGTCTCCTCTGGAGGACGTAATTACAGATCCTTGAGGTTTTGATTTCATGTCTCCCAGTATTCATTCAGACACATTGTATTCTATTGCTTTTTTGTATGGTCTATTTTAAAAATCGTAATCCTACCCCCGCCCCAGGTTTATTCTGGAACGTCATACCCATACACTTTATAAATCCTTTTTCTGCTCGCTCCATTTTATGCCTACATAGGTCTTTGTGTGCATGCGACTGGGCCCCCTCCCCCCCCCCCCCCGGGTTACAGCTGTCACTGTGGAAAGCTTTTTCTTCACAAGACATGATTTCTTTTGGTCTCTCTTCCGGAAAATCTCACAAGCTGATACTGGAAATGCTTTTCGCCAGCGAGACATTAGCAGGGAGTGCTTCTGATCAGAGGCCACTTCAGCGCTTTTCAGATGTCTTAGTTTATTGGATTTTCCAATTCTGTGTCCCGCTGTGCAGAAGCTGCTGCCTTTGTCAGATCCTGATGCGGGCATAATTAGCCACTGTCCCCTGTGTGACCCTGGCTTTTATTTTCTCCTCGCTTGACTCATGGTGGCCCTTTGTTTCTCTTTATTTCCCTGAGGTTTGTCCTGCATTGTGGCAGGCCAGCCATTCATAATGCATGCTCTATCATCCTGCTCAGAAGTAGTGCTTTTTAATTTTCTCTGTGAGCTCTTTGTCGTTTTGGAAATATGTTTCAGTAGAATGGTTTAAAAAAAAAAAGAAAAAAAAAACCTCTTCTGCTAAGATTACTTATCATGGATGTACACTGAATTTTTTTTTTTTTTTGTACACTGAATTTTATCATGTAGTTTTCTGCATTGAGAAATGATCTTATGTTTTTTTTTTCCCTTTACGCTCTTATTGTGATTACTTGCACTGACAGACTTCCAAATATTTAATTTACTATTTTTTCCAAGAGTAAATCTGCATTACGATGCTTTATCATTATATATATATTATTGGATTTTCTTTGCCAAAGTGAGTTTCTTGGAATTTAGTGCCTAAAACTTAAAATGAGGGTGTCTGAATATAGCAGAGGAATCAGATTGAAGCAAATAATAAAAAACAAACACGAGGTAAGGGTAATGAATCAGTGTAATCCTTTAAATGAATTACTGAGAGCTAAATTTCTGATGAAATTTATTTAAAAATGAAGAAGCCTCAAATAATATCAGAAATTTTTAAAATAGGATATCATTACATTAATAACATGAAAAATCATGAGAGGATATCAGAAACAAGGCTTAGCCATTAAGTGTGAAAATTTATTAAAATTGATCATATTTCTAGAGCCACAGCTATTATTAAAAATAGCAGGAGCAGTAAAAAGAAATGCCCTATTACATAAGTTAAATATGTAACTAAAAGTAATCCTTTAAGTGAAGGATTTTAAAGCTTTCCATCTGAAATAAATAGGCAAAGTGCTATATTGTCAATCCTAGCCAGTGCCATGAGTCAAGCAAATAAATAAAATATTTTATAATTGTAAAATAATTATTAATAGGAGAAAGCAGAAAATTGAGGAAAAATATTGATAAACCATCAGGTTTAATAAGCACATGTAGCAAGGACATTGGATAGAAGTGTAGTACACCAAACAGTTGTATTTCTATTTCAGTTAATACACTTAAACACTTAAAATTCATAACATAACACCATAAAAGGTTAACTACCCTAGAAATCAAACTAAATGAAGTTGTAGAAATTAAAGTCATGTTTTATTTAGGAAGATTTAAGTAAGCCAGGGGATATCCTGCTCATGCAGTAGAAGCTAAGCTCAATATTTTCAAAAGGTAAACTTTCCCTCTTTTGGTAATTATGAGAATATTGCTGTTTTCCACCATGAATGTAGGAAATCTTGGGGATTTTGAATTCCTTCTTTTGTATTGTTACTGGGTTTTGTGTTGGGGATGCCAGTTCTTCCAAAGTCTAACTTGCTTTCTCTCTCCTCTCATAAATGCATTGGTTGCTGAGTATTCTTTTGACAGCCCCAAAGATTTTCATAGGAAAAAAACTTGGAGAATGGGTTTATATATCAGGCTTTTTACAGATTCACAAACCTAACAATCTTGATTGTCAAACTATTATTTGTTAAATGGTAATATGTTCCCAGCAATATGTTTAATTTATATTTGATCCACTTTTTATAGGTCAGCACTGTCCAGTAGAATTTTCTGTGATGCTTTGATGTATATGCTATTCAGTATTCCAGTTTGGTAGCTATTAGCCCCATGTGGCTCTTTTTTTTTTTAAGAGAGCTAGCACAAGAGAGCCACAGAGGGGCAGAGAGCAAGAGCCTGAGAATCTTAGATAAGCTTCCTGCAGAGCTTAATCTCATTACCTTGAGATCAAGACCTGAGCCAAAATCAAGGGTCAGCTGCTAAACTGACAGAACCACCCAGATGCCCCAGGCCCATGTGGCTTTAGAGTACTTGAAATGACTAGTACTTGAAATGACTAGAATGACTGAGGGACTGAATTTAATTTTAAATTTAATTTAAATAGCTACATAGGGCTAGTAGCTATAATATTGGACAGTGAAGTTCTAGATTGTATTAGACCACATATCTCCTCACAAAAAAGAAACATATTTTATTTAAATTCAGTTTTCCAACATATAGTGTAACACCCAATGCTCATCTCATCAAGTGCCCTCCTTAGTGCCAGTCACCCAGTTACCCCATCCCCCCTCCCACCTCCCCTTCCGCAACTCTGTTTGTTCCCAGACTTAGGAGTCTCTCATGGTTTGTCTCCCTCTCTAATTTTTCCCACTGAGGAAGAGAATCCCTAAAGCCTATGCAGCAGGCATGGGGCAGCATTTATTTTCATACACTCACTTGTGTGCCTGTCAATTGTGTTCATGTCCTACCATCCATAGTGAACTATATCTTCTAGTTTTATAGTGCAAATATTTCATATATGCTGTTAGAAACTAAAATTGTACTACATGATTTTAAATATGTGATATTGAATATCTATAAATAGGGGAGTGCATGTAAAGAATAAGCAAATACTTCCCATTTTGATCACATATCTATTCTCAGAGAATTTTATCTGACTGTAATAGTCCTGTTTTGTCCTGCTTTTTGTCTTTTTGTTTTATTTATTTATTTATTTATTTATTTATTTATTTATTATTTATTGGCACTGATGTTTTCATGTAGTCTCTGAGAATACACATCTGATCATGTCTTTAGTTATTTGGCTGAGCTGAGGGCTCTTTTCCCAAAAACCCACTTGGCCTCAGGACTGGGACCTGAGACCAATTTGTGCAAACAGCAGTGTTCAGGGCAACACAGGAGCTCCTCAGTGGTCAGGATTTAGATGTCCAAGTGGAATGAATGAAAACAATGGCTCCACTGAGCCGGCTGCACTAAGCACTTAGGTCACAAAATGACAAGGAGGGAGGTGATTTATAGCACTGCAGGGCTGAGGCACAGCCCAGGCATCATAAGAAAAGCCCTAGAGGCAGGATACTAGTTCAGAAGTGGACTGTAGGGATGGATAGAAAAAATCCAGGAGGCTCCACAGTCTTTTATTCCAAGTAGCTCAGGCCAGCTGGTCTCAGCCCCACTTACTGTGATGTGTCCATATTTAAAACACACATATTTGTTTCAGAGTAATTTCCCTCAGCAAACCCACGTGCTTCAGGCCCAATGTTTAGGTACTGCTGTAGAGATGGGAATTAAAACAGGGGTCTAGAATCAGGCATCAGGGATTCAAATCTGAAATACAGAACTTTCTGAGGGATTCATCTTGGGCAAATTAATCACCTTTTCTTTTTTTGTACCTCATTTGGCAGATGATAGGAATAATAGCAATAATACAAGTGATTAGCTCACTGGTTTGCTGTATTTTTTTTTTAGGTTTGCTGTATTAAAGGAGAAAATTCTTATAAAAATGATTGGCGCAATACCTGTTAAAAGTGATAATCTTTGAGATATCCATAAATGCCCCTTGGCTTTAAAAATCAAAGAAATTAGAGGGAGACAAAACATAGGAGACTCTAAACTATAGGGAACAAACTGAGGGTTGCTGGAGGTGAGGTGGGTGGAGGAATGGGGTAACTAGGTGATGGGCATTAGGGAGGGCATGTGATGTAATAATGAGCACTGGGTATTGTGTGCAACTGATGATTCACTAAATTCTGCCTATGAAACTAATAATGTATTCTTTGTTAATTAATTCATTTAAACTTTAAAAAATCCATGAAGGGCACATGGGTGGCTTGGTTGAACATCTGCCTTTGGCTTCGGTTGTGATCCTGGGGTTCTGGGATCAAGTCCTGCATCAGGGCTCCCTTCAGGGAGCCTGCTTCTCCCTCTGCCTGTGTCTCTGCCTCCCTCTTTGTGTCTCATGTATAAATAAATCTTAAAAAAATAAAAAATCAAAGAATCCTGCAATTAAAGTCTCTTAGTATGCCTATATGTTTTCTGCTATCTGGATACAGCAGTAGTCTGTCTATAGGATGCCTAAAAGTTCCTGGCTCATGAGAGGTAATGAATGAATACTTATTTTCTCATACTGATAGGCAAACTTACTTTATTTTAATAATAAATTTATTTTTTATTGGTGTTCAATTTGCCAACATACAGAATAAAACCCAGTGCTCATCCCATCAAGTGCCCCCCTCGGTGCCCTTCACCCAGTCACCCCAGCCCCCACCCACCTCCCCTTCCACCACCCCTAGTTCCTTTCCCAGAGTTAGGAGTCTGTCATGTTCTGTCTCCCTTTCTGATATTTCCTACCCATTTCTTCTCCCTTCCCTTCTATTCCCTTTCACTATTATTTATGTTGCCCAAATAAATAAGAACATATAATGTTTGTCCTTCTCCGATGGACTTATTTCACTCAGCATAATACCCTACAGTTCCATCCACGTTGAAGCAAATGGTGGGTATTTATCATTTCTAATGGCTGAGTAATATTCCATTATATACATAAACCACTTCTTTTTTATCCATTCATCTTTCGGTGGACACTGAGGCTCCTTCCACAGTTTGGCTATTGTGGACATTGCTGTTAGAAACATTGGGGTGCAGGTGTCCCAGCATTTCATTGCATCTGTAACTCTGGGGTAAATCCCCAACAGTGCAATTGCTGGGTCATAGGACAGATCTATTCTTAACTCTTTGAGGAACCTCCACACAGTTTTCCAGGGTGGCTGCACCAGTTCACACTTCCACCAACAGTTTAAGAGGGTTCCCTTTTCTCCACATCCTCTCCAACATTTGTGGTTTCCTGCCTTGTTAATTTTCCCCATTCTCACTGGTGTGAGGTGGTATCTGATTGTGGTTTTAATTTGTATTTTCCTGATGGCAAGTGATGCAGAGCATTTTCTCATGTGCATGTTGGCCATGTCTATGTCTTCCTCTGTGAGATTTCTGTTCATGTCTTTTGCCCATTTCATGATTGGATTGTTTGTTTCTTTGGTGTTGAGTTTAAGAAGTTCTTTATAGATTTTGGAAACTAGCCCTTTATCTGATATGTTATTTGCAAATATCTTCTCCCATTCTATAGGTTGTCTTTTAGTTTTGTTGACTGTATCCTTTGCTGTGCAAAAGCTTCTTATCTTGATGAAGTCCCAATAGTTCATTTTTTATTTTCTTTCTTTTGCCTTCATGGATGTATCTTGCAAGAAGTTACTGTGGCCGAGTTCAAAAAGGGTGTTTCCTGTGTTCTCCTCTAGGATTTTGATGGAATCTTGTCTCACATTTAGATCTTTCATCCATTTTGGTTCATCTTTGTGTATGGTGAAAGAGAGTGGTCTAGTTTCATTCTTCTGCATGTGGATGTTCAATTTTCCCAGCACCATTTATGGAAGAGATTGTCTTTCTTCCAGTGGATAGTCTTTCCTCCTTTGTCGAATATTAGTTGCCCATAAAGTTCAGGGTCCACTTGTGGATTCTCTATTCTGTTCCATTGATCTATGTGTCTGTTTTTGTGCCAGTACCACAGTATCTTGACCACAGCTTTGTAGTACAAGCTGAAATCTGGCATTGTGATGCCCCCAGCTATGGTTTTCTTTCTTAAAATTCCCGTGGCTATTCGGGGTCTTTTCTGATTCCACACATATCTTAAAATAATTTGTTCTAACTCTCTGAAGAAAGTCCATGGTATTTTGATAGGGATTGCATTAAACGTGTAAATTGCCCTGGGTAACATTGACATTATCACATATTAATTCTGCCAATCCATTAGCATGGAATATTTTTCCATCTCTTTGTGTCTTCCTCAATTTCTTTCAGAAGTGTTCTATAGTTTTTAGGGTATAGATCTTTTACCTCTTTGGTTAGGTTTATTCCTAGGTATCTTATGATTTTGGAGGCAATTGTAAATAGGATTGACTCCTTAATTTCTCTTTCTTCAGTCTCATTGTTAGTGTATAGAAATGCCACTAACTTCTGGGCATTGATTTTGTATCCTGCCACACTGACAAATTGCTGTCTGAGTTCTAGCAATCTTGAGGTGGAGGCTTTTGGGTTTTCTATGTAGAGTATCATGTCATCGATGAAGAGGGAGAGTTTGATTTCTTCTTTGCCAGTTTGAATGCCTTTAATGTCTTTTTGTTGTCTGATTGCTGAGGCTAGGACTTCTAATACTATGTTGAACTGCAGTAGTGAGAGTGGACATCCCCGTCTTGTTCCTGATCTTAGGGGAAAAGCTCCCAGTGGTTCCCCATTGAGAATGATATTTGCTGTGGGCTTTTTGTAGATGGCTTTTAAGATGTCGAGGAATGTTCCCTCTATCCCTACACTCTGAAGAGTTTTGATCAGGATAGGATGCTGTATTTTGTCAAATGCTTTCTCTGCATCCAATGAAAGGATCATATGGTTCTTGGTTTTTCTCTTGTTGATATGATGAATCACACTGATTGTTTTACGAGTGTTGAACCAGCCTTGTGTCCCAGGAATAAATCCTACTTGGTCATGGTGAATAATTTTCTTAATGTATTGTTGGAGCCTATTGGCTAGTATCTTGTTGAGAATTTTTGCATCCATGTTCATCAGGGTTATTGGTCTATAATTCTCCTTTTTGGTGGGGTCTTTGTCTGGTTTTGGAATTAAGGTGACACTGGCCTCATAGAACGAATTTGAAGTACTCCATCTCTTTCTATCTTTCCAAACAGCTTTAGTAGAATAGGTATGATTTCTTCTTTAAACGTTTGATAGAATTCCCCTGGGAAGCCATCTGGCCCTGGACTCTTGTGTTTTGGGAGGTTTTTGATGACTGCTTCAATTTCCTCCCTGGTTATTGTTCTGTTCCGGTTTTCTATTTCTTCCTGTTCCGGTTTTGGTAGTTTGTGGCTTTCCAGGAATGCGTCCATTTCTTCTAGATTGCCTAGTTTATTGGCATATAGCTGTTCATAATATGTTTTTAAAATCGTTTGTATTTCCTTGGTGTTGGTAGTGATCTTTCCTTTCTCATTCATGATTTTATTAATTTGGGTGTTCTTTCTCTTCTTTTTAATAAGGCTGGCTAATGGTTTATCTTATTAATTCTTTCAAAGTACCAACTACTCATTTTGTTGATCTGTTCCACAGTTCTTCTGGTCTCGATTTCATTGAGTTCTGCTCGAATCTTTATTAACTCTCTTCTTCTGCTGGATGTAGGATCTATTTGCTGTTTTTTCTCTAGCTCCTTTCGGTGTAAGGTTAGCTTTTGTATTTGAGTTCTTTCCAGGTTTTTAATGGATGCTTGTATTGCGATGTATTTCCCCCTCAGGACTGCTTTTGCTGCATCCCAAAGATTTTGAACGGTTGTATCTTCATTCTCATTAGTTTCCATGAATATTTTTAATTCTTCCTTAATTTCCTGGTTGACGCTTTCATCTTTTAGCAGGATAGTCCTTAACCGCCACGTGTTTGATGTCCTTCCAAACGTCTTGTTGTCATTTAGTTCTAATTTCAAGGCATTATGGTCTGAGAATATGCAGGGGACGATCCCAATCTTTTGGTATTGGTTCAGACCCGATTTGATCCACTATGTGGTCTATTGTGGAGAAAGTTCCATGTGCACTTGAGAAGAATGTGTATTCAGTTGAGTTTGGATGTAAAGTTCTGTAGATATCTGTGAAATCCTTCTGGTCCAGTGTATCATTTAAAGCTCTCGTTTCTTTGGAGATGTTGTGTTTAGAAGACCTATTGAGTGTAAAAAGCGCTAGATTGAAGTCACCAAGTATAAGTGTATTTTTACCTATGTATGTCTTAACTTTGGTTATTAATTGATTGATATAATTGGCAGCTCCCACATCGGGGCATATATATTGAGGATTTTTACGTCCTCTTGTTAGATGGATTCTTTGAGTATGATATAGTGTGCCTCTTCATCTCTCACTACAGCCTTCGTGGTAAATTTTAGTTTATCTGATATAAGGATGGCTACCCCTGCTTTCTTTTGAGGACCATTTAAATGGTAAATGGTTCTCCAACCTTTTATTTTCAGGTTAAAATGAGTCTCTTGTAGACAGCAAATAGATGGACCCTGCTTTTTTATCCAGTCTGAAACCCTGGCCCTTTTGATGGGGTCATTAAGCCCATTCACGTTCAGAGTTACTATTGAAAGATATGAGTTTAGTGTCATCATGATATCTATTCAGTCCCTGGTTTTGTGGATTGTTCCATTGGACTTCTTCTTAAAGGGGAATTTTAAGAGTTCCTCTTAAAATTTCTTGCAGAGCTCGTTTGTAGGTCACATATTCTTTCAGTTCCTTCCTGTCTTGGAAGCTCTTTATCTCTCCTTCCATTCTGAATGAGAGCCTTGCTGGATAGAGTATTCTTGGTTGCATGTTCTTCTCATTTAGGACCCTGAATATATCCTGCCAGCCCTTTCTGGCCTGCCAGGTCTCTGTGGAGAGGTCTGCTGTTACCCTAATACTCCTCCCCATAAAAGTCAGGGATTTCTTGTCCCTTGCTGCTTTAAGGATCTTCTCTTTATCTTTGGAATTTGCAAGCTTCACTATTAAATGTTGAGGTGTTGAACGGTTTTTATTGATTTTAGGGAGGATCTCTCTATTTCCTGGATCGGAATGCCTGTTTCCCTTCCCAGATTGGGAAAGTATTCAGCTAGGATTTTATCAAATACATATTCTGGCCCTCTGGCCCTTTTGGTGCCCTCGGGAACCCCAGTTAAATGTAGGTTTTTCTTCTTCAGGCTGTCGTTTTTTTTCCCTGAATCTATCTTCATGGTCTTTTAATTGTTTGTCTCTTTTTTCCTCAGTTTCCCTCTTTGCCATCAACTTGTCTTCTATGTCACTCACTCGTTTTCTACTTCGTTAACCCTTGTCATTAGGACTTCTAGTTTGGATTGCATCTCATTCAATTGATTTTTAATTTCTGCCTGATTAGATCTAAATTCTGCAGTCATGAAGTCTCTTGAGTATTTATGCTTTTTTTCTGGAGCCACCAGTAGCTGTATAATAGTGCTTCCGAATTGGCTTTCTGACACTGAATTGTAATCCAGATTTTGTAACTCTGTGGGAGAGAGGACTGTTTCTGATTATTTTTTTTCTATATTTTTTTTTAATTTTTTTTTTTTTATTTATGATAGTCACAGAGAGAGAGAGGCAGAGACACAGGCAGAGGGAGAAGCAGGCTCCATGCACCGGGAGCCCGACGTGGGATTCGATCCCGGGTCTCCAGGATCTGCCCTGGGCCAAAGGCAGGCGCCAAACCGCTGCGCCACCCAGGGATCCCTGATTCTTTCTTTTGAGGTGAGGTTTTCCTTCTAGTCATTTTGCTCAGTGCAGAGTGGCCAAAAACAAGTTGTATTGGGAAAAGGAGAAAAAGAGAGGAGAGAAAGAAGGAAAGAAAAGAAAAATGAAAAAAGGAAGAAAAAAAGGAAAAAAGGGAAGAAAAAGAGAAAGAAAAAAAGGTGGGGGAAGCAGACAGAAATACAAACAAACAAACAAACAAACAAAAAACACGGGGGAGTAACTTCTGATTCTGTATACTTTAATCCCTTGACTTCCCCTGGAACTTGTCCCTCTAGCTGGTCTTCTGGGGGAGGGGCCTGTTGTGCTGATTTTTTTTTTTTTTTGGTGCTATCATTTTATTAAGGGAAATAAAACACTACACACAATTCTAAGATAACATTCAAGAACAAAAATGAACTACATGGGTGAAATATTGCCCATCACAATTCCCACAAAGCTACCACCACAGAGTCAAGAAAAACTCATCTCAGGAGAGAATATGGTATCCATTTGCAGAGCACACAGTGGGTACTCCATGCTGAATCCCCAAATGCAGAAATGCGTAAACCAAAGAGAGCTTAACATCTTAGATTTTATTTCCATTGGAGTGACAAGTGCTCACTCAAATCTCCATCCATTTCATAGATAATGTATTTCCAGAAGAACAACTTGACATTCCACAGGGAAGAGTAGCCTTTGCCACAGCCCATGGATTTCCCTAAAGAAAAGTACAGTGTGTCTGTTGAGGGGTGGGCATCTGAGCACAGCCCCAAGAACATGAGAGGCAGCACCCTGTGGACCTGAAGTTTTCCTTGCAATGCAGCTGAGCAAGCGCTGATTCTCCACATCAGTTCAGGAGTGGCCACATCCTCAGGTTCACAGACACCCCGTCAGGATGCAGTGGGGTGGAGGACAAGTGTCCGAGGCCAGGAGCTGGCTCATTCGCTCTCAGTGTCTTCTGAGGGTGAGGACACCTGTAGGTCATCATGGAGGATACTCCAGGGGATATAGTCACTTGTGAGAGCTGCTCTGCCCCCTGCCTGGTGCAGGGCTCAGTGGGGGTTGTTTACCCCGTGAGGCCCCTGGAGGAACAACGACAGTGGCAGCGGACAGCCCTGGAGCTCTGGATTTAACTCCTGCAGTAACTACAGAGCTCTCCGTCTGCAGTGGCCTGGATGCTGCAGGGACAGGGGCAGGGCAGCTGATCTGCTCAGCTTGGGCAGGAGCGTCCTTGCTGTCCTGGGCCCTCCTGGCCTCTGCCTGTCCAGGGGGGAAGCCGGATCCTGGGCTGTGTCCCCGGCGCTCTGTGCTCCCGGGCCTGCACTGTTGGATTCGCGCGCCCGGCCCGCAGCCCCCTCCGCGGAGCCGCCACCCGAGCCCCTCCGAGCTGCTCCCGGGTCCCGCCGCGTGCGCGCTGCAGCCCTTAGGGAGCTCGGCGCCCTCTCCCTGGGGCGCAGGTGTCTGTTAGTGTCCCAGGGAGCCCGAGGGCATCCCCGCCCTCCTGGGGTCCTGTTCCAACTCCCTGCTAGCGCCTTTCTGCCCCGTAAGATTGGTGCAGCTACTGCTTCTCCTGGACGGGGCTTTCCTGTCTTGGGGACACTCGCCCCGGCCTTAGCCCCGCTCCTCGCGGGGCCCCTCCCCCTTGGATGCCTTTTGTTTATTTCTTTTTCCCCCGTCTTCCTACCTTGATAGAAGTGCGAACTCTTCTCTCTGTAGCGTTCCAGCTGTTCTCTCTTTAAATCTCAGGCCGAATTCGTAGATTTTCTGGATGATTTGAAGGTTATCTAGGTAATTTGGTGGGGGCAGGTGACTTGGGGACCCTAGTCTTCCGCCATCTTGCCCCTCCCTACTATCAGGCAAACTTACTTTTATTTTGAAATTTACAAAGGCAGTTTTTGCCAACTCTAGTTTAGAATTCAAACTTACCTTAAGTCCCAATAGTTCAATTTGTTTCCCTTCATAGATGTATCTTGCAAGAAGTTGCAAACTTACCAAATCATATACATTAAATATGTGCAGGGTTTTATGTTTCAATTACACTTCAATAAGCTGAAAAAAGTCAAGGTTTAAAGATAAGAGAATATATATATATATATATATATATATATATATATATGTTTAATTTTAGTTACCTTTGTGCAGTATTTATCATCATTTATAATTGTCATGGGATTCTGAGCGGAACAGGACTCTTAGCTCTTCCTGGGATTGTGAGGGGTGTTTTGAAGAATCTTGTTTAGTCATCGTAAATGAACAAATAGATAACAAAAAGTTACTCAAAAATGCCTTTTTAATTCTATATTTAAATATTGATATTAACAAAGGTGTCAGTGTTCCTCAAGCAACTCAATTATACTATCATAAAAATTGCTCCAATTATAAAATTATACTGAATTATCTATATCATAATCAAACCCTGAAAATTTCAGGAAGTTTTTTGGATGCTTTCTATAAGTGCCAAGAATTCAGGTATGCTGGGCAGCCTGGGTGGCTCCGCAGTTTAGCGCCACCTTCAGCCCAGGGCCGGGTCCTGGGGACCCAGGATCGAGTCCCACATCTAGCTTCCTGCATGGAGCCTGCTTCTCCCTCTGCCTGTATCTCTGCCTCTCTCTCTCCCTCTCTCTCTCATGAATAAATAAATAATCTTTAAAAAAAGAATTCTGGTATGTGTATACTTTAGCATGGATAACAGAATTTCATTATATATATAACTATATATATAATACAGATCTAAAACATACATAATTTTCTATTTCTAACCAGATTAAATAGCTAATATAAGGGTAATATTTTCTTCCACACCAATGATAGAAACTGGACAAATACAAGAAGTAATTGAAATACTTAGGAAACAGCTAAGTGTTTGAGGGACAAAACCCAAGACAGAACATTAAGTAACCTAAATAACCCATGAATTATAAAAGAAATCACAAGGAAAATTAGAAAATACTTTCACCTGGACAACAATGAAATTATGGCACATTAAAATATTTAGGATGCACCAAAAGCCATGCTTAAGGGCAAAATTTATAGTCTTAAATATACCAATAAGGAAAGAAGAAGCTTTGTTTCACAAGTTTCAAAATAATAAAAGTAACAAAAAGATAGAAATTGGGGGAGAATATCACACAGTAATGCTGGAGTCCGTTTGCCTCTTTCCACTTTATGAAGAGAATAGTCATTGTGCTGTGGATATATTCAGACCTACAAACCATGGCCATAGGGATAAAAAGACAGAATTTATCTAACATTTTGCTCCTTGGAGGAGTGCTTTTTATTTTTTATTCATTTTTTAAAGATTTTTTTATTCATGAGACACACACACACACAGAGGCAGAGACACAGGCAGAGGGAGAGCCTGCTGTGAGACTCAATCCCAGGACTCCAGGATCATGACATGAAGAGAAGGCAGATGCTCAACCACTGAGGCACACAGACATTCTGCTTTTTTTTCTTAATATAAAAATGTTCACAGTATTTTCCATGTTTCTTACCCTGTTCCTTTCATCCTCCAAAACATTTAAGCATTTTTAAAGAGAATTATGAACAATCATACCTAACTGACTAGACAATGTCATTTGTCTCCCACATACAACATAAGAAAGAAATTAATATTTCTGGCCACTAGAGAGCAGGGATGTAATGGATTGAATAAGCTGAAGGGGAAAAACCCAGCAGGGCTTTAGAAATTTTGAAAGATAATATACTGACCTTAAATAAATGTTTATAAACATTTATTTAAAGACAGTATATCCATCAAATTTCGCCTGTGAAAATTACACACCAGGCATTGATGACAAGTAACAACATATTGGGCCTAAAGGATGTCTTAATAATTTCAAAAGATTGAAATAATTTAGAATATATGTATTGACTCCAGAATAAATTTGAGCCAGAAATCAATAATAAAAATATAACTAGACAATCATTTCCATATTGGGATATTAATAACTATATTTCCAAGTAACCCAAAATTCAAAGAAAAAAAATCACAAAGTAAATCAGAAAATACTATGATTTGATTAATAATGAAGGTGCCAAAAAATAAAAATAAATAAATAAATAAAAATAATGAAGGTGCCTATGTAAAAATTTGTTTTTCCCTCACGGAAATCAGTGCTTCTTAGAGGAAATATGATACCTTAAAAGGAATATATTAGAAAAGGAGAAAGTCTGGTTATTTCTGTTATGATCACTCTCTTTGGGTAATCACAATAAAATGACAAGAGATTTAACCAAATAATATAGGTGCAAATAATATAGGTGAGGAAAATAACAAATATGAGAACAGAAACTAATAAAAGAAAACAAACATATAACAAGAATAGCTGGAGGTTGATTCTTCAATAGGATTAGTAATGTGGATAAACTTTACCTCTGGTGTGCTTCAACTGAAAACAACAAAACAAAAAACAAAAAAAGGGGGGGGAGTTACTCAACTAAGCAATATCAAGAATGAAAAAAACAGTGATTCCTACTGTTCATATATACTTTAAGGAGATTAAAAAGAAATCATGAACAACTTCCAGCCATTAAATATAAAAATGTAGTTGATGGGACACCTGGGTGGCTCAGCGGTTGAGCGTCTGCCTTTGGCTCAGGGCGGAATCCTGATCTAGGATCAAATCCCACATTGGGCTCCTTGCAGGGAGCCCGCTTCTCCCTCTGCCTATGTCTCTGCCTCTCTCTGTGTGTCTCAAATAAATAACTAAGTAAGTAAATATTTTTTTAAAGATTTTATTTATTTATTCATGAAAGACACAGAGGAGAGAGAGAGAGAGGCAGAGACACAGGAAGAGGAAGAAGCAGGCTCCATGCAGGGAGCCTGATGTAGGACCCGATCCCAGGACTCCAGGACGACTCCTTGGGCCAAAGGCAGGCGCCAAACCGCCGAGCCACCCAGAGATTCCCATAAAATCTCTAAAAAAAAATAAATAAATATAAGAATAGTTGAAATGGTAAACTTCATAGAAAACACAGCTTATAAAAGTAAAATCAAAGTAAATTGGAAATATGAATAGCCTGCTAACTGTAAAGGAAAATTAACTGTAATTAAAGGCCCTCTTACAAAACTCCAGGCTGAGATATATTCACAATAAATCCTATTAAATATGTAAGAAGAAACATTATAGAAACATTATATAAGAAACATGCTCATAAACTTTGATGTAAATTAATAGAAAATTAAAAATGATGTCCAATGATCTATAAAAGGATAATTTATAACAGCAAAGAAGGGTTAATTCTCATAATTCAAGATAATATCTCTATTTGAAAGTCAATTTTCAAAAGTTCACAGAACAGGTTGGTGGTTGCTAGAGATGGGGTGGGGAGTAGGCAAAGTGGGTGAAGTGGTCAAAAGTTACAAGCTTCCAGTTATAAAATAATGTAATAATGTAATGTACAGTGTGGTGACTATAGTTAATAATACTGCAATATTGTATTGTATACTAAAAGTTGATAAGAGAGGAGATCTTAAAAATTCTCATAACAAGAAAAAAATGTACTGTGTGTTGATGGATGTTAACTGGGCTTATTGTGGTGATCATTTTTCAACATAAACGAATATTGAAACAGTTATGTTGTTCACTGAAAACCAATATAATGGTATATGTTTAGTGAATATCACTAAAAAAGAACTGATTGGCATATCCACAGACATGTCTCAGAACACTGATTGCAAGCTGCATTTAAAATAGTGTTATTTTGGAAAAGGACAAACATTATATGGTCTCATTCATTTGGGGAATATAAAAATTAGTGAAAGGGAATAAATGGAAAGGAGAGAAAATGAGTGAAAATATCAGTGAGGGTGAGAAAACATGAGAGACACCTAACTCTGGGAAATGAACAAGGGGTAGTGGAAGTGGAGGTGGGCGGGAGGTTGGGGTGACTGGGTGATGGGCACTGAGGGGGGCATTTGGCGGGATGAGCACTGGGTGTTATGCTATATGTTGGCATATTGAACTCCAATAAAAAAATTAAAAAAAACATTTGAATGTGAAAAATAAATACATAAAATAGTGTGGTATCAATGAACAGAGATGTATAGCTATTCTGTAAAGCATGAAGAGAACTTTTCAAGAACACCTGTGATAAAGATGTTTCTGGGTACCTTGATGGCTCAGTGGTTGAGCATATGCCTTTGGCTCAGGTCATGGCTCCAGGGGCCTGGGATCCAGTCCTGCATCAGGCTCCCCACAGGGAGCCTGCTTCTCCCTCTGCTTATGCCTCTGTCTCTTTCTGTGTGTCTCTCATGAATAAATAAATAAAATCTTTAAAAATAAAATAAAAGAGCATGGTGATATTTTAAAACTTCTAGGAATAAGTATAAAGAGAAGTACATAGAAATCAAACTATCATTGAGAGAAATTTATGAAGTCCTAAACAGAGAGGTGTTCTATGATAAACGAAGGGAAGAATCAATATTTTAAGGAGGCCAATATTTAGAAATTTTTAAAAATAATTGTATTTATTTATTCAAAAGAGACACACAGAGAGAGGCAGAGACATAGGGAAAGGGAGAAGCAGGCTCCTTGTGGGGAGCCTGATTTGGGGTTGGATCCCAGGACCCCGGGATAACACCCCGAGCTGAAGGCAGATGTTCAACCATTGAGCAACCCAGGTGCACCTCACTGTCTGACTTTAAATACAAACATGGGGACACCTGGGTGGCTCAGCGATTGAGGATTTGCCTTTGGCTCAGGGCATGATCCTGGAATCGAGGATCAAGTCCTGCATCGGGCTCCTGGCAGGAAGCCTGCTTCTCCCTCTGCCTGTGTCTCTGCCTCTCTCTCTGTGTATCTCTTATGAATAAATTTTAAAAATCCACAAACATGTATGTTATATGAGATGCTCATATGCAGGGGTGGTATTATTGTAGTGTTGCTAGCGTATCAGTACATACAAGGTGGAGATGTGCTATCGTTTCTGCTTTGACTGTCACATCAAAATACCATAGACTGGATGGCTTAAGAAGCAGAGATATATTTTTCATAGATAAAAGTGCTGGCAGATTGGATTTCTAGTGAGGCTCTTGTCCTGGCTTACAGATATTTGTTTTCTTGCTGTGTCTTTATATGACTGAAAGAGAGAAAGTGTCTCTGGTGTCTTCTATCAGATCAGGGCCCCACCTTGAGACCTCATTTAATTTTAATTGCCTCCTGTTATGTCCTATCTCCAAATGCAGTCACACTGGAGGTTAAGGCTTCAGTAAATGAATTTTGGGGAGACACAATTCAGTTTGTAGCATTCTGCCTCCATGCCCACTGCCGCAAGTCAGGTTCTTATTGTATACAGAATACTTTCATTCCATCCCAATAGCCCCAAAGGTCTCATACTAGTATCAACAATAACTCTAAAGTCCAGAGTCTCATATGAATATAATCTAAATCAGGCATGAGCTAATTTCCACTTTAGCTGTGAACCTATGGAACCAAACATGTGTTTCTTAAATACAAGGTCAGGAGAAGCATAAAATAAAAACTCCTATTTGAAAAGGGAGAAATCTGAAGGAAGAAAGGGATTGCTAGTCCCAAGCAAGTCCAGAATCCAGAAATGAAAACTCCATTAGATCTTTATTTTTTATTTCTATTTTTTAATTTTATTTAAATTCAAGTTAGGTAACAAATTGTAGCATTGGTTTCGCTCAGCAAGTGCCCTCTTTATTTTTTTTAATTTATTTTTTATTGGTGTTCAATTTGCCAACATATAGAATAATACCCAGTGCTCATCCCATCAAATGCACTCCCTCAGTGCCCATCACCCAGTCACCCCCCCCCACCCACTTCCCTTTCTACCACCCTTTGTTCATTTCCCAGAGTTAGGAGTCTCTAATGTTCTGTCTCCATTTCTGATATTTCCCACTCATTTTTTCTCCTTTCCCCTTTATTCCCTTTCACTATTTTTTATATTCCCCAAATGAATGAGACCATATGATGTTTGTCCTTCTCCGATTGACTCATTTCACTCAGCATAATACCCTCCAGTTCCATCCACGTCGAAGCAAATGGGTATTTGTTATTTCTAATGGCTGAGGAATATTCCATTGTATACATAAACCACATCTTCTTTATCCATTCATCTTTTGATGGACACCAAGGCTCCTTCCACAGTTTGGCTATTGTGGACGTTGCTGCTATAAACATCGGGGTGCAGGTGTCCCGGCATTTCACTGCATCTGTATCTTTGGGGTAAATCCCCAGCAGTGCAATTGCTGGGTCATATGCCCTCTTTAATAGCAATCACCCATTTAGCCTATCCCCCAGCTACTTCCCCTCCAGCAACCCTGTTTGTTCTTTTAACTATAATCTCTTATGCTTGCCTCCCTCTCTGTTTTTATCTTCTATTTTTCTTCCCTTTCCCTATATTCATATGTTTTGTTTCTTAAATTCCACGTGAGTAAAATCATATGATATTTGTCTCTCTATGACTTATTTCACTTAGCATAATACACTCTGGTTCCATTAACATCACAAATGGCAAAATTTTATTCTTTTTAATGGCTGAGTAATATTCTCATGTGTGTGAGTGTAGGGGTGTGTGTGTGTGTGTGTGTGTTGTCTGTGTGTGTGTATACACTACATCTTTATCCATTTAGTGGTTAATGGACATTTACATTCTTTCCATAATTTGGCATTGTTGATAGTGCTGCTATAAACATTAGGGTGTATGTGCCCCTTTGAATCAGCACTTTTGTGTCTTTTGGATAAATTTTATTATATCTTAAGGCTCCAGAATAATCCTTTTTGGTTTGGTGCAGATCTCCTCCCAGCAAGAAGGAATTCTGCCAGCAGATTGGTTTGGGGCTTGACCTGTAACTCTTCCTCCAGTCTCCATCCTGCTAGCCTACTCTTTCAGATTGTGGACTCACTCAATCTCCACAATTTCCTGCGTGCCACTGGGGTGGTGGCAGCATCATCTCTCCTGTTCTTTTTAAAATATTTTATTTATTTATTCATGAGAAACAGAGAGAGAGAGAGAGAGAGAGAGAGAGAGAGAGAGACAGAGATACAGGCGGAAGTAGAAGCAGGCTCCATGCAGGAAGCCCGACGTGGGACTCGATCCTGGTCTCCAGGATCAGGCCCTGGGCTGAAGGCGGTGCTAAACCGCTGAGCCACCCAGGCTGCCCCGTCTCTCCTGTTCTGCTGAAATCCTGCCCCTTTAGTTCTCTGCAAGGGTCCTGCCTATGGGGATCTGCTGGTTAGAGCGTCCTACCCCTGGGGCTATGCCACACATTTTTACTGATGAAACTGAGGCAAGATCCCTAAAGATCTCTGAATTGCTTTTGCAATTATTCCCCCCCTTTCTTTAAGGATAAATCATATTCACAAGCAGATAGCTCAATGGTCCCTGTTTACTTAATCCAAGAAGTCTAACAACCTTCCTTCATCCCAGTATGCTTTTTCCTGTTTCCTTTTGTTCAAACTCAAGTGCCTTACTTGTGTAATCCCATCTCTATTTTTGACTTTTGCTGAGATGCCACATTATGTACATGACTTGCACTTGTGATATCTTTATCAAATGGTTGTTCTGCTAACTCTTTGTGTTCTTTTCAAAGCAAGTTTTCTCAATTTTTGCAATTTGAATAAGCTGAAAATTTTCCAAATCTTCAAGTTTTGGTTTCTTTCTGCTTAATAATTCCCTCTTCAAATCATTCTCTCCTTTTGCATTTTTTTTGGGGGGTAACCATTCAGGAGGAACCAAGCCACTCTTTCAAAACTGTGTTTACAAATATCCAATTGTAAATCCTACCTTTCATAAAACACTAGAACACAGTTAAGTCAAATCATTTGCTGCTTTATTACAAGGATTGCCCTTTATTCAGTTTCCAATATCATGTTCCACATCTGAGATCTCACTAGAATTGCCTTTAGCGTTGATATTTCTAGCATGTACCTCAAAACTCTTCCAGCCTCTACCCATTTACAAAATCACTTCCACAATTTTAATTGTTACAGCAGCGTCCTCAAGACCAAAATATGTATGATTCTGCTTATGCTACCCTCATAAAATACCCTAGACTGGTTGCTTCACCAAAAGGCATCTATTTTCTCATAGGCTGAGGACTCCAAGATCAAAGTGCCAGCTGATTCAGTTTCTGGTGAGGCTCATTAAAAGCAACCTTTTTGCTGTGTCCTCACACGACAGAGAAAGAGGACAAAAAAGTGTTCATAAAAATGAACTTTTCATTATTATATAGCATCCCATTGTACCAGATACATCACATTTTAAAATAATTCAAACTATTGTTGATGGACGTTTGGGTTTTTTAAGTTTTCTTATGATTATGAAAAAATTTTATGAACACTTCTAATTATATGTTTTCATTTGATGTATGTACTTATGTTGATATATAATGTGTCTGGAATGCAGGGGTCATAACAGGTGTACAGTAAACATTGACAGTTTTTTTTTCTCTTTTCAGGTTTTTACTTAAACTCTAGTTAGTTAACATATGTGGTAAAATTGGTTTCAGGTGTAGAATTTAGTAACTCATCACTTACATATAACACCCAGTGCTCATCACAAGTGCCCTCCTTAATACTTAACACCCATTTACCCCATCCCCCACTCACCTCCATCCATCAATTCTCAGTTTGTTTTCTATCATTAAAAGTCTCTAATGGTTTGCTTTTCTATTTTTTTCCTTCTCTTATATTTTCCTGTTTTGTTTCTTAAATTCCAAATATAAGTGAAATCCTATGGTATTTGTCTATCTCTCGACTTTTTGGGCTTAGCATAATATACTCTAGCTCCATCCCTTGTTTAAGTTGGAGTTGAATCCAATTTCTCTCCCCGTCTACAAAATCCTATTGCAGTACCACCACCCCCCGAAAAAATCTGTGTTAGCATTTTTGTTCATGAGAGATACAGAGAGGGAGGAAGAGACACAGGCAGAGGGAGAAACAGGGAGCCTGATGCAGGACTTGATCCCAGGATCAGGACCTGAGCCAAAGGCAGATGCTTCACCACTAAGCCACCCAAGTGCCCCTGGCTTCCTATTTTAAACAAGTGCCATGAATAACTATTTTTTTCTTTCTCTTTTTTAAAAGATTTTATTTACTTATTTATTAGAGACACACAGAGAGAGGCAGAGACACAGGCAGAGAGAAGCAGGCTCAATGCAGGGAGCCTTATGTGGGACTCGATCCTGGGATTCCAGGATCACGCCCTGGGCTGAAGGCAGGGGCTCAACCGCTGAGCCACCCAGGTGTCCCATATTTTTCTCTTACACTTATGGAGCCCTCAACTTGATAAGATCAAATTCATCATTGGACACCTCACCCCAGACGTTTCACCCAGGACGCCAAGTGCACACCTTTGAAGCCTGTGACTTCACTTCTGGCTGATTGATTGATGGGGGGATCCATTGATGATTCCAACCTGAACTAATACTCTGTATGACAATCTTTCCATCAGTTTCTTTCCATTCTTTAAGATATGCACCTCCTGACCCCTTACTCCCTGTGTCCCTCTGTTCACTTTTGTCAAACCTTTCCTGTCTCAATCCACTGCCTTAGTCACTTGAACTATAGGCCGCCATCAGGGCCTCTCAAGGTATTTATTCAAGGTCCCTCAAAAGTAACTGCCTGAAATTAAAAAGGAAAAAGAGTAATAAAAAATACACTGGATATTTTACCCATTCAGATGCACTTTGGAGAAATCAAGATGGGCAGTAGATGTCTCTTCAACCTGAGGGTTGAAACCGAATATTTAGGTTGGTTTTCAATGGACACTGAATCTCCTTCTACTGTTTGGCTATTGTGGACATTGCTGCTATAAACATCGGGGTGCAGGTGTCCCGGCGTTTCACTGCATCTGTATCTTTGTGGTAAATCCCCAGCAGTGAAATTGCTGGGTGGTAGGGCAGGTCTATTTTTAACTCTTTGAGGAATCTCCACACAGTTTTCCAGAGTGGCTGTGTACCTGTTCACATTCCCACCAACAGTGCAGGAGGGTTCCCCTTTCTCCACATACTCTCCAACATTTGTGGTTTCCTGCCTTGTTAATTTTCCCCATTCTCACTGGTGTGAGGTGGTATTTCATTGTGGTTTTGATTTGTATTTCCCTGATGGTAAGTGATGCAGAGCATTTTCTCATGTGCTTGTTGGCCAAGTGTATGTCTTCCTCTGTGAGATTTCTGAATATAGTTGATACTTGGGTAACATGCATCTGAACTGCATGGATCCACTAACATGTGGACTCTTTTTCAAAATGTATTGAAAAGTTATTTTTTTTTTGAGATTTGTCACAGTTTGAAAAAAAAGTTTGTAGATGAATTATATAGCCTAGAATGGCAAAAAAATAAAAATTAAAAACCCCACAACCCATAAACATATATTACTGTAAAAAATAAGTATACAATATATATACTAAATGTATGTTAATTGACTTTTATGTTATTGGTTAATATTCTGGTCAACAGTAGCCTATCAATAGTTAATTTCCAGGGACTCAAAAGTTATATACATGTATTTTGACTGCACAGGGGTTTGGCACCCAGAGTTCTCGAACTGTTTGAAGATTGACTGTATAGTACTATTTACTTTGAACTGACTTTAAGATTCCCAGGAAAGGGGGATCCCTGGGTGGCGCAGCGGTTTGGCGCCTGCCTTTGGCCCAGGGCGCGATCCTGGAGAACCAGGATCGAATCCCACGTCGGGCTCCCGGTGCATGGAGCCTGCTTCTCCCTCTGCCTATGTATCTGCCTCTCTCTCTCTCTCCCTGTGTGACTATCATAAATAAAAATTAAAAAAATAAAAATAAAAAAATAAAAAAAAGATTCCCAGGAAAGGAATTCACTGGAAAATCTTAATTTTATTCCTCATGATGTAACAAAACTGTATGAAACTGATTAGGTTTATTTGATATATTAAATTCCATTAAAGCATTGCCATATAAGAAGAGAATTTTAAATAACTGAAGATTATATTTCAATGTTTATATGTTATTAATAGAAGTCTCCAAAATTTATGTGAAAAAATAAAAATAAAAAAAAAATTTATGTGACGGGCACCAAGGTGGGCACTTGAAGGGATGAGCACTGGATGTTATTCGATATGATGGCAAATTGAACACCAATAAAAAATAAATTTAAAAAATAAAAAAAATTATGTAAAAACCCCTTGAGATTTGTCAATATTTTTACATTCTTTTATTTTTGGTTTATTTTTCTTTTCTTAAATTTATTTTTTTGTATATTTTTTATTGGAGTTCAATTTGGCAACATATAGCATAACACCCAGTGCTCATCCTGTCAAGTGCCCACTTCAGTACCCAACACCCAGTCACTCATCTCCCGGCCCACCTACCCTTCCACTACCCCTTGTTCGTTTCTCAGAGTTAGGAGTCTTTCATGTTCTGTCACCCTCACTGATATTTCCCACTCATTTTCTCTCCTTTCCACTTTAATCCCTTTCACTATTTTTTATGTTCCCCAATGAATGAGATCATATAATGTTTGACCTTCTCCAATTGACCTACTTTACTCAGCATAATACCCTCCAGTTCCATCCACGTTGAAGCCAATGCGGGGTATTTGCCGTTTCCATTTTTTTTTTCAGTTTTGAATCTATTTTATTTTTATTTTTTTATAATAAATTTATTTTTTATTGGTGTTCAATTTACCAACATACAGAATAACACCCAGTGCTCATCCCGTCAAGTGCCCCCCTCAGTGCCTGTCACCCAGTCACCCCCACCCCCGCCCTCCTCCCCTTCCACCACCCCTAGTTCGTTTCCCAGAGTTAGGAGTCTTTATGTTCTGTCTCCCTTTCTGATATTTCCCACACATTTCTTCTCCCTTCCCTTATATTCCCTTTCACTATTATTTATATATCCCAAATGAATGAGAACATACAATGTTTGTCCCTCTCCAATTGACTTACTTCACTCAGCATAATGCCTTCCAGTTCCATCCACGTCGAAGCAAATTGTGGGTATTTGTCGTTTCTAATGGCTGAGTAATATTCCATTGTATACATAAACCACATCTTCTTTATCCATTCATCTTTCGATGGACACTGAGGCTCCTTCCACAGTTTGGCTATTGTGGACATTGCTGCTATAAACATTGGGGTGCAGGTGTCCCCGCGTTTCATTGCATCTGAATCTTTGGGGTAAGTCCCCAGTAGTGCAATTTCTAGGTTATAGGGCAGATCTATTTTTAACTCTTTGAGGAACCTCCACACAGTTTTCCAGAGTGGCTGCACCAGTTCACATTCCCACCAACAGTGCAGGAGGGTTCCCCTTTCTCCACATCCTCTCCAACATTTGTTGCTTCCTGTCTTGTTAATTTTCACCATTCTCACTGTGTGAGGTGGAATCTCATTGTGTCTTTGATTTGTATTTCCCTGATGGAAAATGATGCGGAGCATTTTCTTGTGTGCTTGTTGTTGGCCATGTCTATGTCTTCCTCTGTGAAATTGCTGTTCATGCCCAATCCATTTCATGATTGGATTGTTGTTTCTTTGTTGTTGAGTTTAATATGTTGCTACAGATCTTGGATACTAGCCCCTTATCTGATAGGTCATTTGCAAATATCTTCTCCCATTCTGTAGGTTGTCTCTTAGTTTTGTTGACTCTTTGCTATGCAGAAGCTTTTTATCTTGATGAAGTCGCAATAATTCATTTTTGCTTTTGTTTCCTTTGCCTTCGTGGATGTATCTTGCAATAAGGTGCTGTGGCCAAGTTCAAACAGAGTGTTGTCTCTTTTCTCCTCTAGGATTTTGATGGATTATTTCTAACATTTAGATCTTTCATCCATTTTGAGTTTATCTTTGTAAATGGTGTAAGAGAATGGTCTAGTTTCATTCTTCTGCATGTGGATGTCCAATTTTTCCAGCACCATTTATTGGAGAGACTGTCCTTTTTCCAGTGGATAGTCTTTCCTGCTTTGTCAAATATTAGTTGACCATACAGTTGAGGGCCCATTTCTGGGTTCTCTATTCTGTTCCATTGATCTATGCATCTGTTTTTGTGCCAGTACCACACTGTCTTGATTACCACAACTTTGTAGTACAACTTGAAATCAGGCATTGTGATGTCCCCAGGTCTGGTTTCCTTTTTCAATATTCTCCTGGTTATTTGGGGTCTTTTCTGATTCCACACATCTTAAGATTATTTGTTCCAACTCTCTGAAGAGAGTCCATGGTATTTTTTTAATAAATTAATTTTTATTGATGTTCAATTTACCAACATACAGAATAACACCCAGTGCTCATCCCGTCAAGTGTCCCCCTCAGTGCCAGTCACCCATTCACCCCCACCCCCCGCCCTCCTCCCCCTCCACCACCCCTAGTTCATTTCCCAGAGTTAGAAGTCTTTATGTTCTGTCTCCCTTTCTGATATTTCCCACACATTTCTTCTCCCTTCCCTTATATTCCCTTTCACTATTATTCATATTCCCCAAATGAATGAGAACATACACTGTTTGTCCTTGTGTTTGATAAGGATTGCATTAAATGTGTAAATTGCCCTGGGTAGCATTGACATTTTAACGATATTAATTCTTCCAATCCATGAGCTTGGAATATTTTTCCATCTCTTCGTGTCTTCCTCAATTTCTTTCAGAAGTGTTCTGTAGTTTTAGGCTGTAGATACTTTATCTCTTTCGTTAGGTTTATTCCTAGCCTAGGTATCTTTTCTTTTGGGTACAATTGTAAATGGGATTGAGTCCTTAATTTCTCTTTCTTCAGTTTCATTGTTAGTGTATAGAAATGCCATTGATTTCTGGGAATTGATTTTGTAACCTGCCACACTGCTGAAATGCTGTATGAGTTCTAGTAATTTTGGGGTGGAGTCGTTTGGGTTTTCTAAGTACAATATCATGTCATCGGCGAAGAGGGAGAGTTTGACTTTTTCTTTGACAATTTGAATGCCTTTTATTTCTTTTTGCTGCCTAATTGCTGAGGATAGGACTTATAGTACTATGTCAATAGCAGTGGTGAGAGTGGACATCCCTGTCGTGTTCCTGATCTTAGGGGAAAGGCTCCCAGTGTTTCCCCATTGAGAATGATATTTGCTGTGGGCTTGTCATAGATGGCTTTTAAGATGCTGAGGAATATTTCCTGTTTCTCTACACTCTGAAGAGTATTGATGGAATGGATGCTGTATTTTGTCAAATGCTTTCTCCACATCTATTAAGAGGATCATATGGTTCTTGTTTTTTCTCTTGTTGATATGATGTATCTTGTTGATTGCTTTAGGAGTGTTGAACCAGCCCTGAAATCTGGGGATAAATCCCACGTGGTCTTGGTGAATAATCTTCTTAATGTACTGTTAGATTCTATTGGCTAGTATCTTGTTGAGAATTTTTGCATCTGTGTTCATCAGGGATATTAGTCCATAATTCTCCTTTTTGGTGGGGTCTTTGGTTTTGAAATTAAGGTGATGCTGGCTTCATAAAACGAGTTTGGAAGCATTCCATCTCTTTCTATCTTTCAGAACAGCTTTAATAGAATAGGTATTGTTTCTTCTTTAAACATTTAATAGAATTCCCCTGGGAAGCCTTGTGGCCCTGGACTTTTGTGTCTTGAGAGGTTTCTGATGGCTGCTTCAATCTCCTCCCTGGTTATTATCCTGTTCAGGTTTTCTATTTCTTCCTGTTCCAGTTTTGGTAGTTTGTGGCTTTCCAGAAATGAGTCCATTTCTTCTAGATTGCCTAATTTACTGGCATATAATAATATGCTTGTAAATCATTTGTATTTCCTTGGTATTGGTGGTGATCTCTCCTTTTTCCTTCGTGTTTTTTTTTTAATTAGAGTCTTTCTCTTTTGTTTTTAATAAGGCTGGCTAATGGTTTATCTATCTTATTAATTCTTTCAAAGATGCAACTCCTGGTTTTGTTGATCTGTTCCACAGTTCTTCTGGTCTCTATTTCATTGAGTTCTGCTAGAATCTTTATTAACTCTTCTTCTGCTTGGGGTAGATTTTATTTGCTGTTCTTTCTCCAGTTCCTTTAGGTGAAAGGTTAGCTTCTGCCTTTGAGTTTTTTCCAAGTTTTGAGGGATGCTGGTATTGTGATGTATTCCCTCTCAGGACTTCTTTTGCTGTATCCCAAAGATTTTGAATGGTTGTATCTTCATTCTCATTAGTTTTCTACGAATCTTTTTAATTATTCTCTAATTTCCTGGTTGACCCTTTCATCTTTTAGCAGGATGCTCTTCATCCTCCACCAGTTTGAGTTTCTTCTAAATTTCTTCTTGCGATTGAGTTCATGTTTCAAAGCATTCTGGTCTTAAAATATGCAGGGGACAATCCCAAATTTTGGTATCAGTTGAGACCTGATTTGTGACCCAGTATGTTGTCTCTTCTGGAGAAAGTTCTATGTGCACTTGAGAAGTATGTGTATTCAGTAAAGTTCTATAAATATCTGTAAAATCCATCTGGTCCAGAATATCATTTAAAGCTCTTGTTTCTTTGGAGATGTTGTGCTTAGAAGATCTGTCGTTTGCAGAAAGAGCAGTGTTCAAATCTCCCAGTATTAGTGTATTATTATCTAAGTATATCTTAACTTTGGTTATTAATTGATGGATATACTTGGCAGCTCCCACATTACAGGCATAAATATTCATGAATGTTAGGTCCTCTTGTTGGATAGATACTTTAAGTATGATATAGTGGCCTCTTCACCTCTTACTACAGTCTTTGGGATAAACTTTAATTTATCTGATATGAGGATGGCTACCCCTGCTTTCTTTTGAGGACGATTTGAATGGTAAAGTTTTCTCCAACCTTTATTTTCAGGCTGTAGGTGTCCTTCTGTCTAAAATGAGTCTCTTGTAGACAGCAAATAGATGGGTCCTGCTTTTTTATCCAGTCTGAAACCCTGCGCCTTTTGATGGGGTCATTAAGCCGATTCACATTCAGAGTTACTATTGAAAGATATGAATTTAGTGTCATCATGATCCCTATTCAGTCCCTGTTTTTGTGGATTGTTCCCTTGGACTTCCTCTTTCTTTTACACAGTCCCCCTTAATATTTCTTGCAGAGCTGGTTTGGAGGTCACATATTCTTTCAGTTTCTGCCTATCTTGGAAGCTCTTTATCTCTCCTTCTATTCTGAATGAGAGCCTTGCTGGATAAAGTATTTTTGGCTGCATGTTCATCTCATTTCGGGCCCTGAATATATCCTGCCAGCCCTTCCTGGCCTGCCAGGTCTCTGTGGAGCGATCTGCTGTTAATCTAATATTTCTTCCCATATAAGTTAGGGATCTCTTGTCTCTTGCTGCTTTAAGGATTTTCTCTTTATCTTTGGAATTTGCAAGTTTCACTATTAGATGTTGAGGTGTTGAATGGTTTCTATTGAATTTAGGGGTGGATCTATCTATCTCCAGGATCTTAATGCCTGTTTCCCTCCCCATATTAGGGAAGTTCTCAGCTATGATTTATTCAAATATGCTTTGTGTTCCTCTGTCCCTCTTTACACCCTCTGGAACCCCAATTAAATGTAGATTTTTCCTTCTGAGGCTGTCATTTATTTCCCATAACCTTTACTCATGGTCTTTTAATTGTTTTTCTCTTTTTTCCTCAGCTTCTTTCCTTGCCATCAACCTGTCTTCTGTGTCACTCACTCTCTCTTCTACCTCATTAACCCTCATCGTTAGGACCTCCAGTTTGGATTATATCTCACTTAATTGATTTTTAATTTCATCCTGATTAGATCTAAAATCTGCAGTCGTGAAATCTCTTGAATCCATTATGCTTTTTTCCAGAACCACGGGTAGCTTTATAATTGTGTTTCTGAATTGGCTTTCTGACATCGAATTGTAATCTAAATGCTGTAACTCTATGGCAGAGAGTACTGTTTCTGATTCTTCCTTTTGTGGTGAGTTCTTCTTTCCACAGTGCAAAGTGGCTAAAGACGAGTTGAACTGGAAAAGGAAGAAAAACAAAGAGGGGTATCCTCTTGTTCTATGTACTGTAAATCCCTCAACTTCCCCTGGATCTTTCCAGCGCTTCTTGGTCAAGAACTTGCTCTTCCCCTGTCCTTTCAACTGGTCTTCTTGGGCATGGCCTGCTGTGCTGATTCTCAGGTGTGGGTACCTGGGGGACCTGCCCCACCCCCTGCCAGATGCATGGTCCAGTGGGAGCTTTTTATCCTGTGAGGCCTCTGTTCCCTGGCGGCCTGGGTCCATCCCTGGCACAGGTGACACCAGGAGGAACAACTCTGGCGGAGGCTAGCTCTCCAGATCTGGAGTCAGCTTCCGCAGTAACTACCTCAGTCTTCCGGACTGCACTGGCCTAAGGTGCTCCCAGGGCGGTGGAGGCACTGACATACACAGTTTGGGGGTGCCCGGAGACAGGGGAGTCCTCACTGTCCTGTGGCCTCCCCACCTCTGCCTGTTCCCAGGGGAGCACAGGATCTTGGGCTGTGTCTGCTCAGTGCCCTGGGATCTGGGGTCTGTGCTGCTGGAATCACGCTCCTGGGGCCCTGGCTCCTGAAGGCGGGAGGGCACAGCTCCCTCCTCCCGGAGCATCCACCTGAGCTTCTCCCAAGGTCCCACTGGACGTGCACTCCAGTCCTTTACCGAGCTCGGCCCGCGGTGTGTGGTGCCCTGTCCCCAGGGCCCGCTTCCTCTGTTAGTGACCCCCGGGAGCCTGGAGGCTCCACCGCCCTCCTGCGTTCTGCCCGAGTTCCCTACTAAGAACCTTTCCATCCGGGAAGAATTCGGTGTGGATTTTTCAAGTTCCTGCTTCTCCAGAGCTGGGCTTTCCTGTCCTGGGAGGCTTTTGCTGCCGGGTCTTAGCCCGGCTCCTCGCGGGGGTGGCTCCCCCAGCTTGATTCTTTTTATTTGTTTTTTTCCATCTTCCTTCCTTGTTAGAAGTGCAAACTCTTCTGTCTGTAGCATTCCAGCTGTTCTCTCTTTAAATCTCAGGTCGAATTCGTAGGTTTTCAGGATGATTTGAAAGTTATCTAGGTAAGTTGGTGGGGACAGGTGACTTGGGGACCCTACTCCTCCACCATCTTGCCCTGCCCCCTATTTTTACTTTCCTTTTTTTTTATTTTTTTAATAAATTAATTTTTATTGGTGTTCAATTTACCAACATACAGAATAACACCCAGTCCTCATCCCGTCAAGTGTACCCCTCAGTGCCCGTCACCCATTCACCCCCACCCCCCACCCTCCTCCCCCTCCACCACCCCTAGTTCATTTCCCAGAGTTAGAAGTCTTTATGTTCTGTCTCCCTTTCTGATATTTCTCACACATTTCTTCTCCCTTCCCTTATATTCCCTTTCGCTATTATTCATATTCCCCAAATGAATGAGAACATACACTGTTTGTCCTTCTCCGGTTACTGTGTTGCCTGTAACAAGGGTGTTGCCTGAGTTCTTCTCTGGGATTTTGATGGAATCTTGTCTCACATTTAGATCTTTCATCCATTTTGAGTTTATCTTTGTGTATGGTGCATGAGAGTGGTCCAGTTTCATTCTTCTGCATGTGGATGTCCAATTTTCCCAGCACCATTTATTGAAGAGACTGTCTTTCTTCTAGTGGATCGTCTTTCCACCTTTATTGTATATTAGTTGAGCATAAAGTTCAGGGTCCACTTCTGGGTTCTCTGTTCTGTTCCATTGATCTATATGTCTGTTTTTGTGCCAGTACCACACTGTCTTGATGAACACAGCTTTGTAGTACAACCTGAAATCTGGCATTGTGATGCCCCCAGATATGGTTTTCTTTTTTTTAAAATTCCCCTGGCTGTTTGGGGTCTTTTCTGATTCCACACAAATCTTAAAATAATTTGTTCTAAGTCTCTGAAGAAAGTCCATGGTATTTTGATAGGGATTGCATTATACGTGTAAATTGCCCTGGGTAACATTGACATTTTCACAATATTAATTCTGCCAATCCATGAGCATGGAATATTTTTCCATCTCTTTGTGTCTTCCTCAATTTCTTTCAGAAGTGTTCTGTAGTTTTTAGGGTATATTTTGAGAACCATTTGAATGGTAAATGGTTCTCCAACCTTTTATTTTCAGGTTGTAGGTGTCCTTCTGTCTAAAATGAGTCTCTTGTAGACAGCAAATAGATGGGTCCTGTTTTTTTATCCAGTCTGAAACTCTGCGCCTTTTGATGGGGTCATTAAGCCCATTCACGTTCAGAGTTACTTGAACTTCTTCTTAAAGGGGAGTTTTAAGAGTCCCCCTTAAAATTTCTTGCAGAGCTGGTTTGGAGGTCACATATTCTTTCAGTTCCTGCCTGTCTTGGAAGCTCTTTATCTCTCCTTCCATTTTGAATGAGAGCCTTGCTGGATAAAGTATTCTTGGTTGCATGTTCTTCTCATTTAGGACCCTGAATATATCCTGCCAGCCCTTTCTGGCCTGCCATGTCTCTGTGGAGAGGTCTGCTGTTACCCTAATATTCCTCCCCATGAAAGTCAGGGACTTCTTGTCTCTTGTTGCTTTAAGGATCTTCTCTTTATCTTTGGAATTTGCAAGCTTCACTATTAGATGTCGAGGTGTTGAACGGTTTTTATTGATTTTAGGGGGGGATCTCTCTATTTCCTGGATCTGAATGCCTGTTTCCCTTCCCAGATTGGGAAAGTTTTCAGCTAGGATTTGTTCAAATACATATTCTGGCCCTCTGTCCCTTTCGGCGCCCTCGGGAACCCCAATTAAACGTAGGTTTTTCTTCCTCAGACTGTCATTTATTTGCCTTAATCTGTCTTCATGGTCCCTTAATTGTCTGTCTCTTTTTTCCTCAGTTTCCCTCTTTGCCATCAACTTGTCTTCTATGTCACTCACTCGTTCTTCCACCACGTTAACCCTCGTCGTTAGGACTTCTAGTTTGGATTGCATCTCATTCAATTGATTTTTAATTTCTGCCTGATTGGATCTAAATTCTGCAGTCATGAAGTCTCGTGAGGCCTTAATGCTTTTTTCTAGAGCCACCAGTAGCTGTAGAATAGTGCTTCTGAATTGGCTTTCTGACATTGAAGTGTAATCCAGATTTTGTAACTCTGTGGGAGAGAGTGCTGTTTCTGATTCTTTCTTTTGAAGTGAGGTTTTCCTTCTAGTCATTTTGCTCAGTGCAGAGTGGCCAAAAACAAGTTGTATTGGAACACGGGGGAGTATCACTGGTCCGTCTAGCTGGTCTTCTGGGGGAAGGGCCTGCTGTGCTGATTTTCAGGTGTCAGCACTTGGGGGAGCTGCTCTGCCCCTGCCTACTGCAGGGCTCAGCGGGGGTTGTTTACCCCGTGGGACCCAGGGAGGAACAGCAGCAGTTGCTATGGCAACTCTGGAAGCCTGGATTCAGCCTCCACAGGAACTACGGGGCTCGGGGCTCTCGGCTCTCTCGGCTCTCCGTCCGCAGGGCCTGGAGGCTCCGGGGCGGGGCCGCTGATCTGCTCAGCTCGGGGCAGGAGCGTCCTTGCTGTCCTGGGCCCTCCCGGCCTCTGCCTGTCCCGGGGGAGGCCGGATCCTGGGCTGTGTCCTGGCGCCCTGTGCTCCGGGGCCTGCGCTGTTGGATTCGCGCTCCCGCCCTGCAGCTCCCTCCCTGGATCCGCTCCCGAGCCCCTCCGAGCTGCTCCGGTAGGTCCCTCCGTGCGCGCTGCAGCCCTTAGGGAGCTCGGAGCACTCTCCTGCGCTCGCAGGTGTCTGTTAGTGTCCCCGGGAGCCCGAGGGCATCCCCGCTCTCCTGGGTCCTGCTCCAACTCCCTGCGAGCCCCTTTCCGCCCGCCCGGGAAGGTTGGTGCAGCTCCTGCTCCTCCGGGACGGGGCTCTCCCGTCCTGGGGACACTCGCCCCGGCCTCAGCCCTGCTCCTCGCGGGGCCCCTCCCCCTCGGAGGCCTTATTTTTACTTTCCATACAATCAGCCATAATTCCATTTACTTAATTACTGAATTTATTTATTTATCTATTTATCTATTTATTTATTTGTGATTTTGCTTTTACACATGTTTATATGTTTTATTCAAGTTTTTTTTTAATTCCAGTTAGATAACATATAGTACAATATAAGTTTCAGTTGTAGAATTTAGTAACTCATCACTTTACAACACAACACTCAATGCTCATCACAAGTGCCCTCTTTAATACTCATCACCTATTTAACACATCCCCCTACACACCTCCTCTCTAGGAAACATTAGTTTGTTTTCTGTAGTTAAGACTATGTATTATGGTTTGCCCGTATTCTTTTTCCCCAAAATGTTCATCTGTTTTATTTCTTCAGTTCCACATATGAGTAGAAACATATGTGTCTTTCTATGATTGACTTATTTTACTTAGCATAATGCGCTTTAGCTCCATCTACATTTTTGCAAATGACAAGGTTTCATTTTTTATGGCTGAGTAATATTCCATTGTGTGTGTGTGTGTGTGTGTGTGTGTGTGTGTGCACTCCACACACTTTCTTTCTCTATTCATCAAAGTACATCATTTGGGATCTTTCTATAATTTGGCTTTGTTAATGCTGCTATAAACATTGGGGTGTGTGTATATCCCTTCGAATCAGTATTTTTGTGTCATTTACGTAAATACCTCGTATTGCAATTGCTGGATAATAGGGTAGTTCTAATTTTAACTTGTTGAGCCTCCATACTGTTTCCAGATTGGTTGCACCAGTTTATGTTCTCACCAACAGTGTAAGAGGGTTCCCCTTTTTCCACACTCTTGCCAACCCTTGTTTTTTCTTGTTTTTGATTTTAGTCGTTCTGAGAAGTGAGAGGTGATATCTCATTTTAGTTTTTAGTTTTGATTTGTATTTCCCTGATTATGAATAATAATGACACATGTAAAGAGTCTGTTAACTATCTGGATGTCTTCTTTGGAAAAGTCACTATTCATTTCTTCTTCCTATTTTTTTAAATGGATCATTTATTTTTCAGGTGTTGAGTTTGATAAGTGCTTTATAGATTTTGGATGCTAATCCTTGGTCAGATATGTTATTTGTAAATATCTTTTCCAATTCCATAGATTGCCTTGCAGTTTTTTTGATTGTTGCCTCTGCTATGCAGAAGCTTTTTATCTTGTTGAAGTCCCAATTATTCATTTTTGCTTTTTGTTTCCCTTGCTTAGACATATCTAGTTAGAAGTTGTTACAGTCTCTGTAAAAAATATTGCTGCCTGTGTTCTCCTTGAGAATTTTGATGGTTTCCTGTCTCACAGTTAAATCTTTCATCCATTTTGAATTTATTTTTGTGTATAGTATAAGAAAATGATCCATGGGTGTCTGGGAGCCTCAGTCAGTTAATTGTCTGTCTTTGGCTCAGGTCATGTCCTCTGGGGCCTGAGGTCAAGTCCAGCATCAGGTTCCCTGCACAGCAGAGAGTCTGCTTCTCCCTTTCCCTCTGCCTGCTGCTCCCCCTGCTTGTGCTCCTCCACCCTCGTCAAATGAATAAATGAAATTTTACAAAAAAGATTTCATTCTTCTGTCCAGTTTTCCCAACATCATTAAAGAGACTGTCTTTTTCCCACTGGATTTTCTTTCCTGCTTTGTTGATTAGTTGACCATAGAGTTGTAGGTCAATTTCTGGGTTCTCTAGTCTGTTCCATTGAACTATGTGGTTTTTTTTGTGCCAGTACCATACTATTTTGATGATCACAGCTTTTTAATATAACTTGAAGTCTGGAATTATGATGCCTCCACCTTTGCTTTGCTTTTTCAAGATTGCTTTGGCTTTTTTTTTTTTTTACAAACTGAGGGTTTTATTTACATCATAGGGCAAGCAAAGGATACAAAAGGCACCTGTTGGTCAAGTGCTAAAGGCAAAGCTCTAAACCTCAATCCTCAGTATGGCGCAGATCCAGACATTTTTTTAAAATCAAAAACTGAAGACAGAAAAAAAGGAAAAAAGGTAATCTGCAACCTGCAGGTCCTGTCAGTGGGGAAATGAGCACCCAGTGACCCTGAGGAAAAGCTCATCACTGTACATGTGAATCTGGCTCCTGGGACAATCCCCGCAAGGCTCTGACTGGTGAAACTTCTAGGTTAATTCCTAATCAGACTACTCGGATTTTGGGGCCTGATAGTGTCTCCAATTTGGGAGTCGTGTGGGGAAGGTCTCCGTGGGCCAGGCCTTGGCAGCTCCAGTCCCTTCCCTGGTCACTTTTCCATCCCTCTGGGGACTCAGGGGGCTTCTCTGGGGCGGGTCCGCATCATCCTCCAAGCCCATCCTGAGCCCCTTCCTCCCATCTCCTGTCTCCCATCTCCCATCTCTGGTGGTTGCCCAGGCCTTGCTCTCCCACTAAACTATGCCTTTTTCTTCCACTGAGGTCTCTTTCCGACACCTCCCCCCCCCCAAGTCCCAGTGTGACCAGGCAAGCTGTAATTATCTTGTGAAAATGTGCCACTATTAACTTTGATCATTTGAGTTAAAACAAAACCATCTCTTTTCTCTTTTTCTCACAAATATTAATGATGCAGAATGGGATCCAAGCTCATCTTCAACATGGGCCTCCAGAGTGCCTCGCTACCACTTTCTCCTACACGGGGGGGGGGGGTGCCTTTTTCTTGTCCATCTGTCTGTCTTTCCTACCTTCTCCACTCCCTGGTGACAGCTGGTTGGCCTGACCGGGGAGGCAGCAGCCCTGAGGCCTCCTGGGCAAGGCCTGGGAAATTTCTTGGGGCAACACGCAGGTGTTGCCGCCTACCCTGCAGACTGATCAGCAATGGACTATCCGGACTTCTGGATATTCTGGAAACAGTGGGACAGTGGCCTCTCATGGGGGTTGGCGGAGGGGTGTGGTAAGAGGAGCCCCCTCGTTCTTTTGCCTCCCTGGCCAATGAACGGTCCGATGGCAGTCCCTGGGTCATCTAGGGGGGGAGCATCCAGCCCAGGACCCATGAGGCGCCGGCCTCTGAATCCAAGTGAGATGTGGACAAAGGTTGGAAGCACCAGAGGAAGGATGCCGCCAAGGCAGGCCATAGGGGGGTTTTAAGGAGCAGCCATGGCACCTGCAACCACCCAGCATCCCTGATCCCCACCCGGAGCCGAAAGCCCAGCCACCTAAGAGTTTCCAGGGCTGATAAACCAGGCCTGGTGCCCATACTTCCTCTTCTCCTCCCACCAACTTTCTTGTTTCAACTTCCAGCACCTCAATCTCATACTTACTGGGTCCTTCTCTAAATCACACATTCTCCTTGCCAGACGTAGTGTCTCCCTCTCTCCCAAGACAAAGCGCCTTTGGTGGCTTGGCTTCTTGGTGTCTTTTGTGATTCCACATAAATTTTAGGGTTGTTTGTTCTAGTTCTATGAAAAAATGATGGTGGAATTTTGATAGGGATTGCATTAAAAGTGTTGATTGCTTTGGGTTAGTATAATCATTTTAACAATATTTATTCTTCCAAGCCATGAGCATGGAGTATTTTCTATTTCCTTTTGTCATCTTCTATTTCTTTACTCAATGCTTTAAAGTTTTCAGATACAGATATTTTATCTCTTTGGTTTATTCATAGGTATCTTATGGTTTTTGCTACAATTTTAAATAATCCCTTGATTTCTCTTTCTGCTACTTCATTATTGTTATATAGAAGTACAACAGGTTCCTGTACATTGATTTTTATCCTTTTAATTTACTGAATTCCTGTACTGGTTCTAGCAATTTCTTAGGTTGAGTCTTTGGGTTTTATATACAATATCATGTCATCTGCAAATAGGGAAAGGTTGAATTCTTCCTTGACAATTTGGATGCCTTTTATTTCTTTTTATTGTCTGATTGTTGAGTTGAGGACTGCCAGTGCTTTGCTAAAAAAAAAAAAAAACAGTGATATCTCTTTGAGGAACCTCCACACAGTTTTCCAGAGTGGCTGCACCATTTCACATTCCCACCAACAGTGTAAGAGGGCTCCCCTTTCTCCACATCCTCTCCAACATTTGTGGTTTCCTGCCTTGTTAATTTTCCCCATTCTCACCGGTGTGAGGTGGTATGTCATTGTGGTTTTGATTTGTATTTCCCTGATGGCAAGTGATGCCGAGAATTTTCTCATGTTGGCCATGTCTATGTCTTCCTCTGTGACCCAGCAATTGCACTGTTGGGGATTTACCCCAAAGATACAGATGCAATGAAACGCCGGGACACCTGCACCCCGATGTTTCTAGCAGCAATGTCCACAATAGCCAAACTGTGGAAGGAGCCTCGGTGTCCATCAAAAGATGAATGGATAAAGAAGATGTGGTTTATGTGTACAATGGAATATTACTCAGCCACTAAAAATGACAAATACCCACCATTTGCTTCAACATGGATGGAACTGGAGGGTATTATGCTGAGTGAAGTAAGTCAATCGGAGAAGGACAAACATTATATGGTCTCATTCATTTGGGGAATATAAATAATAGTGAAAGGGAATAGAAGGGAAGGGAGAAGAAATGGATAGGAAATATCAGAAAGGGAGACAGAACATGGAAGACTCCTAACTCTGGGAAACGAACTAGGGGTGGTGGAAGGGGAGGAGGGCGGGGGGTGGGGTGACTGGGTGGAGGGCACTGAGGGGGGCACTTGACGGGATGAGCACTGGGTATTATTCTGTATGTTGGCAAATTGAACACCAATAAAAAATAAATTTATTATAAAAAATAAAATAAAATAAAATACCGCAAAAAAAAAAAAAAAACACAACAACAGTGATAAGAGTGGATATTCTGGGATCCCTGGGTGGCGCAGCGGTTTGGCGCCTGCCTTTGGCCCAGGGCGCGATCCTGGAGACCCGGGATCGAATCCCACATCCGGCTCCCGGTGCATGGAGCCTGCTTCTCCCTCTGCCTGTGTCTCTGCCTCTCTCTCTCTCTCTGTGACTATCATAAATAAATAAAAATTTAAAAAAAGAGTGGATATTCCTGTCATGTTCCTGACCATAGAGGAAAAGCTCTCAGTTTTGCATCATTGAGGATAATATTAGCTATGTTTTTTTTTTACATATGACCTTTATTATGTTGAAGTGTGTTCTCTCTAGACCTATGTTGTTGAGGATTTTTGTCATGAATGCATGTTGTATTTTGTCAAATGCTTCTTCTGCAACTATTGAGAGGATCATATCGGTTCTGTCCCTTTTTTAAAATCATGTGGATTCAGTTGAAATATTGAATCACCCCTGCAGCGCAGGGTAAATCCCCCTTGATCATGGTGAACAATTCCTTTCTTTTTTAATGTTCAAAGTATGATACATTTATTTTTTTAAGATTTTTTTAATTTATTCATGAGAGACACACACACAGAGAGAGAGAGAGAGGCAGAGACACAGGCAGATGGAGAAGCAGGCTCCATGCAGGGAGCCTGACGTGGGACTCGATCCCGGGACTCCAAGATAAGGCCCTGAGCTGAAGGTGGCGCTAAACTGCTGAGCCACCAGGGCTGCCCATGATGAACTATTCTTGAAATGTACTGTTGGATTTGCTTTGCTAGTATTTTGCTTAGAATTATTGCATGTATGTTTGTGATATTGGCTCATAGTCCTCTTTTTTTAATTGAGTTTTTTCTGGTTTTGAAATCAGGGTAATGCTGGCCTAATAGAATAAATTTGGAAGTTTTCCTTCTTTTTATATTTTTGGAATAGTTTGAATAGTATTTAACTCTTCTTTAAATGTTTGGTAGAAGGATGCCTTGGTGGCTCAGCAGTTAAGCATCTGCCTATGTCTCTGCCTCTCTCATGAATAAATAAATAACATCTTTAAAAAATAAAAATTAAAAATAAATGTTTGGTAGAGTCTGCTATTGTAATGCCACCAACTTTGGTTTTCTTTTTCAACATTGCACTGGCTATTCACTAGGGTCTTTTCTGTTTCCACACAAATTTAGCTATATTACAAAGCTGTCATCATCAAGACAGTGTGGCAGTGGCACAAAAACAGACATATAGATCAATGCAACAGAATAGAAAACCCAGAAATGGGCCCTCAACTCTATGGTCAACTAATCTTCAACAAAGCAGGAAAGAATATATAATGGAAAAAAGTCTCTTCAACAAATGGTGTTGGGCAAATTGAACAGCCATGTGTAGAACAATGGAACTGGACTATATCTTCATGCCATCCACAAAAATAAACTCAAAATTGTTGAAAGACCTAAATATCAAACAGGAATCCATCAAAATCCTAGAGGAGAACACAGGCAGCAACCTCTTCAACCTCAGCTGCAGCAACTTCTTGATAGGTCTCTAAAGACAAGGGGAACAAAAGCAAAAATGAACTATTGGGACTTCAAGACAAAAAGCTTCTGCACAGCAAAGGAATCAGTCAACAAAACTAAAAGACAGCTGACAGAATAGAAGAGAATATTTGCAAATTACATATCAGATAAAAGACTGGTATCCAAGATCTATAACACTCGTATCAAACTTGACACTCAAAAAACAAATTATCTTGTCTCACATTTAGATCTTTCATCCATTTTGAGTTTATCTTTGTGTATGGTGCAAGAGAGTGGTCTAGTTTCATTCTTCTGCATGTGGATGTCCAATTTTCCCAGCACCATCTATTGAAGAGACTGTCTTTCTTCCAATGGATAGTCTTTCCTCCTTTATCGAATATTAGTTGACCATAAAGTCCAGGGTCCACTTCAGGGTTCTCTATTCTGTTCCATTGATCTATGTGTCTGTTTTTGTGCCAGTACCACACTGTCTTGATGACCACAGCTTTGTAGTACAACCTGAAATCTGGCATTGTGATGCCCCCAGATATAGTTTTCTTTTTTAAATCCTAGAGGAGAACACAGGCAACACCCTTTTTGAACTTGGCCACAGTAACTTCTTGCAAGATACATCCACGAAAGCAAAAGAAACAAAAGCAAAAATGAACTATTGGGACTTCATCAAGATAAGAAGCTTTTGCACAGCAAAAGATACAGTCAACAAAACTCAAAGACAACCTACAGAATGGGAGAAGATATTTGCAAATAACATATCAGATAAAGGGCTAGTTTCCAAAATCTATAAAGAACTTATTAAACTCAACAGCAAAGAAATAAACAATCCAATCATGAAATGGGCAAAAGACATGAAGAGAAATCTCACAGAGGAAGACATAGACATGGCCAACATGCACATGAGAAAATGCTCTGCATCACTTGCCATCAGGGAAATACAAATCAAAACCACAATGAGATACCACCTCACACCAGTGAGAATGGGGAAAATTAACAAGGCAGGAAACAACAAATGTTGGAGAGGATGCAGAGAAAAGGGAACCCTCTTACACTGTTGGTGGGAATGTGAAGTGGTACAGCCACTCTGGAAAACTGTGTGGAGGTTCCTCAAAGAATTAAAAATAGACCTGCCCTATGACCCAGCAATTGCACTGTTAGGGATTTACCCCAAAGATTCAGATGCAATGAAACGCCGGGACACCTGCACCCCGATGTTTCTAGCAGCCATGTCCACAATAGCCAAACTGTGGAAGGAGCCTCGGTGTCCATCAAAAGATGAATGGATAAAGAAGATGTGGTTTATGTATACAATGGGATATTCCTCAGCCATTAGAAACGACAAATACCCACCATTTGCTTCAACATGGATGGAACTGGAGGGTATTATGCTGAGTGAAGTAAGTCAATCGGAGAAGGACAAACAGTGTATGTTCTCATTCATTTGGGGAATATGAATAATAGTGAAAGCGAATATAAGGGAAGGGAGAAGAAATGTGTGGGAAATATCAGAAAGGGAGACAGAACATAAAGACTTCTAACTCTGGGAAATGAACTAGGGGTGGTGGAGGGGGAGGAGGGCGGGGGGTGGGGGTGAATGGGTGACGAGCACTGAGGGGGACACTTGACGGGATGAGCACTGGGTGTTATTCTGTATGTTGGTAAATTGAACACCAATAAAAATTAATTTATAAAAATAAAATAAAATAAAATAAAATGTTTGCCATCTTGAAAAAAAAACAAAACAAAACAAATTATCCAGTCAAGAAGTGGACAGAAGATTTGAACAGACATTTTTCCAAAGAAGATACACAAATGTCCAACATGAAAAAATGTTCCACATCATGTGGCATCAGGGTAATACAATTTAAAACAACAACGAGGGGCACCTGGATGGCTCAGTCAGTTAAGCGTCTGCCTTTAGCTCAGGTCGTGCATGACCTCCAGGTCCTGGGATCAAGTCCTGCATTGGGCTCCCTGCTCAGCAGGGAGTCTGCTTCTCAATCTTTCCCCCCCCTCCCCATCACCTGTTCTTTCTCTCTGTGTCAAATAAATAAATAAAATATTTTTAAAAAGCCACTCTGGAAAACTGTGTGGAGGTTCCTCAAAGAATTAAAAATAGAGCTACCGGGGATCCCTGGGTGGCGCAGTGGTTTAGCGCCTGCCTTTGGCCCACAGCGCAATCCTGGAGACCCGGGATCAACCCACATCGGGCTCCCGGTGCATGGAGCCTGCTTCTCCACTCTGCCTGTGTCTCTGCCTCTCTCTCTCACTGTGTGCCTATCATAAATTTAAAAAAATAGAGCTACCCTATGACCCAGAAATTGCACTACTGGGGATTTACCCCAAGATACAGATGCAGTGGAACACTTGGACACCTGTACCCCAATGTTTATAGCAGCAATGTCCAAAATAGCCAACTGTGGAAGGAGTCTTGATGTCCATTGACAGATGAATGGATAAAGAAGATGTGGTGTGTGTATACAATGGAATATTACTCAGCCATTAGAAAGGATGAATACCTTGCTTCAATGTGGATGAAACTGGAGGGTATTATGCTGAGTGAAGTAAGTCAATCAGAAAAGGACAATCATTATATGGTTTCACTTATATGAGGAATATAAGAAATAGTGAAAGGGAATATAGGGGAAAGGAGGGAAAATGAATGGGAAAAATTAGAGAGGGTGACAAAGCATGAGAGACTTCTAACTTTGGGAAAAGAACAAGGGGTAGTGGAAGAGGAGGTGGGAGGGGGGATGGGGTGACTGGATGATGGGCATTGGGGATGAGTATGGGTGTTATACTATATGTTGGTTAATTGAACTTCTCATATGTATATATATAATATATATAAATTTAAAAAATGAAATACTACCTTACACCAATCAGAATGGCTAAAATTAACAAGACAAGAAACAACAAATGTTGGCAAGGATGGCGAAAAAAGAGAAGCCTCTTAAACTGTTGATGGGAATGCAAACTGGTGCAGCCACTCTGGAAAACAGTATGGAGGTTCCTCAGGAAGTTAAAAATAGAGCTACCTCATGACCAAGCAATTATACTACTGGGTATGTAACCCAAAGATACAAATGTAGTGATCTAAAGGGACACCTGCACCCCAATGTTCATAGCAGCAATGTCCACAATAGCCAAGCTTTATATATATAAAAGATATTTATCTATCTATCTATCTATCTATCTATCTATCTATCTATCTATCTAATCTATATCTATATCATCTATATCTATCTATATCTATATCTATCTATATCTATATATCTATATCTATCTATATATATATACATATAACTCAGCCATCAAAAGGGTTGAATATTTACCATTTACATAGATGTGGGTGGTACTGGAAGGTATTATGCTGAACAAAATAAGTCAATCAGAGAAAGACAATTACCATATGGTTTCATTCCTATGTGGAATATAAGAAACACCATGGGGGATCATCGGGTAAGGGAGGGAAAACTGAAAGGGAATTTATCAGAGAGGAAGACAAATCATAAGAGACTCTTAACTATAGAAAACAAACAGAGGGGTGCCAGAGGGGATGCGGGTGGGTGTGATAGGATAATTGGATGATGGGTATTAAGGAGGGCACATAATGTGATGAGCACTGGGTGTCATATCCAACTGATAAATGATTGAATACTACATTTGAAACTAAGTATGTACTATATGTTGGCTAATTGAGTTTAAATTTAAAAAGTAAATAAATGTTTGGTAGAATGCACCTGTGAGGACATCTGGCCCTGCACTTTGTTTTTGGGAGATTTTTTTTATAATTGATACAACTTTATTGCTGCCTCTCTCTGTTACAGTTTCCTATTCCTGTTTCAATTTTGGTAGTTTATGTTTCTAGAAATGTATCCATTTCTTCCAGGTTTCCCAGCTTGTTGACATATAGTTTTTCATAATACTCTCTTATAATTGTGTTTTGTGCTATTGATTGTTAGTTTTCCCCTCTTATTTGTAATTTTATTTATTTGGGTCCTTTCTCTTTTCTTTTTGATAAGTCTGGGTAGAGCTTTATCAACTTTACTATTTTTTAAAAAGTACCAGCTCCTATTCTATTGATTTTTTTTAGTTTATGTGTTATTTATTTCTTCTCTAATCTTTATTATTTTCCCTTTTCTGCTGGCTTTAGGGTATGTTTGTTGTTCTTTTTCTGGATGTATTAGGTATAAGATTAGGTTATTTATTTGAGACTTTTCTTGCTTCCTGAAGTAGGCCTGCATTGCTATACGCATCCCTCTTATGGCCATTTTTGCTGCATCCTGAAAGTTTCTGGGTGATAGTGATTTCATATTCATTTTTGCCATGTACTTTTTAAATTTATTGTTTATTTTATTTTTTAAAGATTTTATTTATTTATTCATGAAAGACTCAGAGAGAGAGGCAGAGACATAGGCAGAGGGAGAAGCAGGCTCCCATGGGAAGCTTGATGCAGGTCATGATCCCAGGACCCTGGGATCACGACCTGAGCCAAAGGCAGACACTCCATCACTGAGCCACCCCAGTGCCCCTAATTTATTCTTTGATTTTCTGATTGACCCATTCATTCTTTAGTAGCATGTTTTTTAACATCCCTGTATTTGTGATATTTCAAAATTTTGTGTTGTGGTTTACTTCAAGTTTCATGGCGTTGTGGTTAGAAAATATGCATGGTATGGTCTTAATCTTTTTTTAAATCTTTTTTTATTTGATTTATGACCTAGTATGTCATCTATTCTGGAAAATGTTCCATATGCAATTGAAAAGCATGTGTATTCTGGTGCTTTAGGGTGAAATGTTCCAAATGTATCTGTTAAGTCCATCTGGCCCAGTGTGTCATTCAAAGCCATTGTTTCCTTGTTGATCTTCTACTTAGATGATCTGTCCATTGCTATGAGTGGGATGTTAACATCCCCTAATATTATTGCAATATTATCAATGAGTTCCTTTATGTTTTTAATTAATTGTTTCATATATTTGAATGCTCCCACGTTGGGGGCATAAATAATTATAATTGTTAGATCTTCTTGTTCGATTGTCCCCATTAGTATGATATAGTGCCCTTCTTCATTTCTTGTTACAGTCTTGTTTAAAATCTAGTTTTCTGGGATGCTTGGTGGCTCAATCAGTGTAAGAGTCCAACTCATGATTTGGGCTCAGGTTATGATCTCAGGGTCATGACATCAGGCCCTGCATTGAGCTTCATGCTCAGAGTGGAGTCAGCTTGTCCCTCTCCCTCTGTTCCTTTCCCCACTCACTCTCTCTTTCTCTCTCATAAATAAATAAAATCTTTAAATAAAATAAAGTCTAGTTTTTCTTTTTCTTTTCTTTCCTTTTTCTTTTTTGTATATTTTTTATTGAAGTTTGATTTGCCAACATATAGTATAACACCCAGTGCTCATCCCATGTATTTCTCTTTCTTTCTTTTTTTGTTTTGGTTTGGTTTGGTTTGGTTTTTTGTTTTTCTGGTATAAGTACTGTGACTCCAGCTTTCTTTTGATATCTCTCTTCATGATACATGTTTCTCCATTGTCTCACTATTGATCTGCAGGTGTCTTTAGATCTTAAATGAATCTTTTGTAAGCAGCATATAGATAGGTCTTGTGGGGGTTTTTAAATCCATTCTGACTCCCTATTACTTTTTATTGCAGCATTTAGTACATTTACATTTACAGTATTTATTGCAGATATAAATTAAGTGATATTTTATTATTTGTGGGCTTTTCTGTTGTTTTTGGAGACTTTCTCTCTTCCTTTCCACTCTTTGTCACTTTTGGTATTTCCTTCCCACTCAGAGAATCCCCTTTGACACTTCTTGAAGAGCTGCTTTATTTTTTTTATTTTTTAAACTATTTTATTTATTTATTCATAGAGATGCACAGAGAGAGAGAGGCAGAGACACAGGCAGAGGGAGAAGCAGGCACCATGCAGAGATAGCCTGATGTGGGACTCGATCCAGGGTCTCCAGGATCACGCCCTGGGCTGCAGGTGGCACTAAACAGCTGCGCCAACAGGGCTGCCCGAAATTCAGCAGATTTCCAGATTTCCGCATTCAGCATTTTATTTTATTTTATTTTTATTTTTTTTTTTTTTTTTTTTTTTTTATAAATTAATTTTTATTGGTGTTCAATTTACCAACATACAGAATAACACCCAGTGCTCATCCTATCAAGTGTCCCCCTCAGTGCCTGTCACCCATTCACCCCCACCCCCCACCCTCTTCCCCTTCCACCACCCCTAGTTCATTTCCCAGAGTTAGGAGTCTTTATGTTCTGTCTCCCTTTCTGATATTTCCCACACATTTCTTCTCCATTCAGCATTTTAAATATATCATGCCATTCCCTTTTGGCTTGCCATGTTTTTGTGGAGAGATGTGCAGCTAGCCTTATGAGTCTTCCCTTGTAAAGTCCCTAACTTTTGTCTTGCTGCTTTTAGGATTTTTTTTCATTATCACTGTATTTTGCAAATTTATCTATCTTATGTATTGGCATTGGCCTGGTTTTATTGATTTTGATGGGTGTTCTCAGTGTCTCCTGGATCTGGATGTCTGTTTCCTTGTGCATTAGAAAAGTTTTCAGCTATAATTGTGTCAAATAAACCTTCTGCCATCTTTTGGGACTCTTATGATACAAACATTATTATGTTTGATTGAATCACTGAGTTCCCTAGGTATACTCTCATGATCCATCATTCTTCTTTCTCTCTTTTGTTCAGCTTCATTATTTTCCATTAGTCTCTATTCTGTAACATCTATTCATTCTTCTGCTTCCTCCATCCTTGTGCTCATTATACCCAGTCTGTTTTGAATTTCAGTTTTCATATATTTTTCATTTCTGCTGGATAGTTACTTAACTCTTTTATTTCTGTGGTAATGGTCTCCCTGATTTCTTCTATGCTTTTCTCAAGCCCCGGGAGTATCCTCATAATTATTGTTTTATTTTTTAATAATAAATTTATTTTTTATTGGTGTTCAATTTGCCAACATACAGAATAACATCCAGTGCTCATCCCGTCAAGTGCCCCCCTCAGTGCCCTCCACCCAGTCACCCCCACCCCCTGCCCTCTTCCCCTTCCACCACCCCTAGTTCGTTTCCCAGAGTTAGGAGTCCTTATGTTCTATCTCCCTTTCAGATATTTCCTACCCATTTCTTCTCCCTTCCCTTCTATTTCCTTTCACTATTATTTATATTCCCCAAAGAATGAGAACATATAATGTTTGTCCTTCTCCGACTGACTTACTTCACTCAGCATAATACCCTTCAGTTCCATCCATGTTGAAGCAAATGGTGGGTATTTGTCATTTTTAGTGGCTGAGTAATATTCCATTGTATACATAAACCACATCTTCTTTATCCATTCATCTTTTGATGGACACCGAGGCTCCTTCCACAGTTTGGCTATTGTGGACATTGCTGCTAGAAACATCGGGGTGCAGGTGTCCCGGCGTTTCATTGCATCTGTATCTTTGGGGTAAATCCCTAACAGTGCAATTGCTGGGTCATAGGGCAGATCTATTTTTAACTTTTTGAGGAACCTCCACACAGTTTTCCAGAGTGGCTGTACCACTTCACATTCCCACCAACAGTGTAAGAGGGTTCCCTTTTCTGCACATCCTCTCCAACATTTGTGGTTTCCTGCCTTGTTAATTTTCCCCATTCTCACTGGTGTGAGGTGGTATCTCATTGTGGTTTTGATTTGTATTTCCCTGATGGCAAGTGATGCAGAGCATTTTCTCATGTGCGTGTTGGCCATGTCGATGTCTTCCTCTGTGAGATTTCTGTTCATGTCTTTTGCCCATTTCATGATTGGATTGTTTGTTTCTTTGGTGTTTAGTTCAATAAGTTCTTTCTAGATCTTGGAAACTAGCCCTTTATCTGATACGTCATTTGCAAATATCTTCTCCCATTCTGTAGGTTGTCTTTTAGTTTTGTTGACTGTATCCTTTGCTGTGCAAAAGCTTCTTATCTCGATGAAGTCCCAATAGTTCATTTTTTCTTTTGTTTCTTCTGCCTTCTGTAGTTATTTTGTGGTGTTTTTTGTTGTTTTTGTTTTTTATTTATATTTCTACATTTTTAAATTACTTTATTTTTTATTTTGTATATATGTATTTTTATTGGAGTTCCATTTGCCAACATATAACACCCAGTGCTCATCCCATCCAGTGCCCTCCTCAGTGATTGTTGCTTTAAATTATCCATAAGGCATATTAATTGTATCTGTTTTGATTAGATATCTGGCTATGACCTTTCTTGTTCTTTATTTGGAGATGATTTTCTCTGTCTTGACATTATGTCTAAGTCTCTGTTTTCTTTTTTGTGTTAGAAAAGCTGTAATGTTTCCTGCTCTTAAGAGTAATGGCTTTATGAAGAAGAGTCCAGGGCCTGATGCTTCAGGGAGTGTCTCTGTTGTGTGCTGAGTGCACTTTCCTGTTGTGTTTCAGCTGGTCTATCCCTCAGGTAAATCATCTACAGAGGCTCTCCTTGTCTACAGTGAGGAGTGTTTTAACCTTAGCCATAGTATTGCAAATTTTAACTAGTTGTGCTCTGGTCTGCTTTGTTAAAAAGACCTGATTCAATTTCCACTAGAACTGAAGACTCGCAGAACTCTGTGGTTGGTAGATGTGCTGCGTGCAGGAGTTTCTGCTGGTCTTCCAGGGAAGAAGCCCATTGTGCCAGTCATTAGCACAGTTGTCCAAGAAAAGCACAGGGGTCTGTCTCAGTGTTGGCAGATTATGCTGTTTACTGAAGTTGGTTAATGCTTAAGGGCAGGGCAGGGGAATGGTGTCAGCCAGTTCCTTTGTTCCTGGTGAGGGGTTTCTGGGGGCTTGCTAGTCTCAGGGAAGCACTCCTAGAAGTGTGAGTGCTTGTGCCTCCAAGTAATTTTTCAGATCGGTGTTTTCACTCTGTCTCCAGGTTTCTTGCCTGCCTGGAGCAACGTAGTACAATTTGGCCTCTATGCAGCCAAGCATGCTGACTTTTAAAACTCTTGGGACCTGGTGTTGCAAGGACCTGTGCTGGTTTTCTGGGAGAGGGTGAAGCCATGCTCAACCTGGTTTGACCCAGAAGGGCAATTGTGCCAGACTGCAGAGGCATGGGATTTGGAGGCAAGCAAGCTAAACAGCCAGTTTCTTCTTCAGCCACCCTCACCAGGTGTCTCTGTGCCTACCCTGAAAGGTGGGTAAGGGAAACGTCACCCACCAGCTCTTTTGTCCCTGGAGAGGTGACTGAGAATACCACATCTCACAGATTCTGCTCCAAAAAAGTGAAAAGTCTCCCCCCATGTGCTTTAGATGATCTTCAAATGGTACTGTCTGCCAGGGTTGTTTTCATGCCTTCTTCCAGGAGTAGGACATCACTCTCAGGTCTTTATCCCAGCCTAGCCTGCCAGCTTCTAAAACTCCAGTCTTTGAGTCCTGTTGCAAAAACTCATGAAAATCAGCCTCTCTCATTTTCTCAGCCAATAGCTTTGGAGAAGTGTTCTTGCTGTGTGTATCCCTGTGCATTCCACTCTCTCTCACCTTCACCAGACACCAGAGTTTGCTTCCTTCTGCAGCACTGGTGATCCCTTTCTCCCCTAAACCACACCTCTGCACTTCCTAACCTCCTTGATGTGGCCTCTTCTCTCCCTCTGGTTGTTCAGTTTCTTCTGTCAGTCCTCCGGTCTATTTCTTGGGTATTCAGAATGGTTTGATGGTTACCTAGCTGTGTGCAAGGGACAAGGGTACTCCTAGGGTACTCCTACTAGGGTACTCCTACTATACTACCATTTTAGCTTTCCATAATTCCTAGGGTACTCCTACTATACTACCATTTTAGCTTTCCATAATTCCAATTATTTTAAAATGTCATGTGCCATTTAATGATCTGTCATCAAATATATAATCAGGGTCATTTTAATTATTTTGTCTTTTACAAACAGGGTTTTTTTTTTCTGATGCTTTCCTTAAAGCTTTTGCAATCAACTAGTCCAAAAGTTCTTATTCAGTAAAATTGATGGAAATAACTTGGATAAGTACTCTGGAGTACTTCTAAGTTATTAGAAACTATACCACTGAACTGGGTAAAAATTTCCAGAATCCTAATGGAAAATTGATAGATTTATAAAACCACTAACTCAAGATCAATTAGACCAAGAATTAATTGCATGAAACTAAATGAGCTGATGAGAATGATTGCTAAGAGCTAAGCTAATCTACCTGTAATATTGCTCTCTTGGCATTGGTTTGGTGTAGCTATGTGCCTGCAATGGCCTCAGATTGACACTAACCTCTCCCTGAAAAACAGCTGGCAGGGTCACAGATAAATGTAAGGTCCTAATATTATTTCTCCAGAGGGCTTGGGATTAGCATTCTTCCCTACCTGTCAGGGTTTTCTCTTTGTGTGCCACTTAGTTGAGGCCTCTGTCAAGTTTACCAAAACACCACTCTTTTTGAACTGACAAATTTAGCCTTAGCCTAGGAACCCCAAATTCCTCTATGCACAAACCCTAATAAAAACATGAACCTCAGGTTCCATCTCTCTCTGTTTACAGCCTGCCTGGACCTTCTAGGTTGGAGCTGGGAGGTATACTGTGTATCTCCTCTGAGACTTGTAAGTAAAACACTTCTATTTCAATCCCCAGTGGTCTTTTGTTGAACTGCAGCTCACCAATCAATATGTGGAGGCTTTACTTAATAAAAAATATTAATGTATGGATGCTTGGGTGGCTCAGTCAGTTGAGTGTCTGCCTTTGGCTCAGGTCATGATCCCAGGGTTCCAGGATCAAGTCCCGCATTGGGCTGCCCATTCAGTGGGAGGCCTGCTTCTCCCTCTCCCTCTGCCTGCTACTCCCTCTACTTGTGCTCTCTCTCTGTGTCAAATAAATAAAATCTTTTAAAAATAAAATAAATATTAATTTAACAAAATCACAAATGATGTCAGGAACATGATGGATTGAATCATGCTTGCAGTCAACCATGGGAAATACCATTTTTAGCTACAAATGAATTACAAACTGGCTCTCACAGATGGGTAATTCTGCCTAGGAGAGGTCTTCTGCCTGCTGCCATACAGTTATACTGCTTTGTGCTACTGCATACTGCCTATGCAGAGAGCTACCATAGCTTTCCATCCCAAGGTGCAAGCTCTGAGAAAAGCAGTGAGAGTCCTTCTGAACTTCAGAGCATTGTTCACTGGGGCTGATTTGAGCTTCTGCAGATATGTCCTCTTACTGTTAACACCCAAAGGAGGGTGAATTTTCCCAGTGGGTATTAGACTTCCAGTGAATTTCCAACTCTAACCATGGTCCTACCTGCCAAATGTTCGGTGAACTGGATAAGATTTTCACAGAGTCCCATGGTGTTTGTTAAAGGCCTTGACAAATGAGTGTCAACCCCTGTCCAAGTGTGGGCTACCATGGTGCAGGTGCAGGAAGGTTCCCATGGAAGTTGGGGACAGAGAATCTCTTTCCTTGACTGCCGTTTTCTTCAGGAGGTACCAGAACTCTGAGTCCTGACTAATATGATGGGGCATTCTCATTTGAGGAGCTATTGTTCCAGGGAAAGGCAAATGCAGTCCAGGCCTCTGGACTCTGTTGCTGAATATCATGCTGCTCTCACGCTTTATCCCCTAAGTTATGGTATACATGGGTCCCACCCCTGTCATATGGTGGTATAAGATCTAATGTCTCTACATAAGCAACCTGAGAAGCATGCTGACTTTTAAAACTCTTGGGACCTGGTGTTGCAAGGACCTGTGCTGGTTTTCTGGGAGTGAATACACTGCTTGAAACACTGGAGAAAATTAACAAACCCCTCACTAATCATATTAAAAGAGCTGATGAGAATAATCATAAAGAATTAAGCTATTAGATGTATGCCAATCCCAGTGTTTCTGACACACAATCCGAGTGAGGCCTATGGAGATTACCCTGGAAAAAGAAGAGGATGCCTGTGAGTCTGGCCATAGGGGATATCCACTGCAGAACATTCCAGTAACAATTTGTAATATCAGATCTGTGGAGGATAGAGAATTAGAAATTGAAACTAAAATTTTTATACATCTTGGGATTCAAAATATTTTAAGAGATTTTGTATAGCAATGGGGAAAAATGGGCTGACTGGTTGATAAGGGTGTTTAATACTAGCTCTGAACTATTATTACCACAGAAATAAGGCAACTACCTGGTACTTACAAATACCACAAAAGGCACAATCTTTAAAAGACCCCAGAACCTAAAAAATAAAATAAAAATAAAACCCCCCAGAAACTGAGGGCCAAATTCTTGAGGGATATGTGTGATTTCAAACCATCATGCAGGAGGGGCTGCCCAGGATTAGGTCAACCAGAATTAAACCAGTGGCTGCTACCCTTAAAGATCCCAGTGCCCTAATGGAGAGAGAGTCCAAACCCAAAGACACAAGCCCTAAATACAGAAAATGAATCCCTCATCCTGCTTACTTGGATTTTTATGACTTGGAATCAATATCAGTCTTCTATCTCAGTTATTACCACAAAGATTTAAGACCAATGGGAAGCCTTAGATGTATCCTGACTCCTTTTTCATAAGATTGGTATAGTCTATTACTTCTTTGAACATAACACTGTATGACCTGGATTTTATCTCCAAAAGTTGACCTGGTTCAGAGAATTCTTCATATAGGGAACTCCCTTGAATTACAGGGTTACAATTCTCCACTGTGTGGGACCTCCCATACTCTTTAGAAGGCTCTGGAGATAATACACATGGTATCATGAGGGAAATGCTCACCCAGACTCCCAGATTTCACAATACCAAGGCATCCCACAACCTCAATCCCTCTGCCAATCCTTTCACCTGGCAGAACACTCTTTCCACCTCCTGATTCGAGTCCACATGTAATACTCATGAAGAAATAATTGTCAGGATGGGTTCTAAACAGCAGAGCACTTTAGAACTGGCAGCTCTGCCAATTGGGGGCTATCCAATGAGTTTATATCTGGAGGATTGGTACAAACTCTTCTCTTTAAAACAAGTGATTGCCCCACTACAGTGGCCCAGAGGCTTTCAGAAAGCCCTGAGGCTTCTTCTGCCCCAAACAATGTTGCCAAACTTTGGGCTTGGCTGCGTCCCAGAGATTTATCCTAGAGACTCAGTGGCTCCCTAGAGCTTCTCTCACTTCCTCAAGACAATCACTGACTTATGAACTCAGGTGGTCCACTGAAACAAAACCAACTGGCCGGCATCTCTGGATGTCTTAGACACAGTAATTCCAGGTAACCCTTCTCAGTTCCCCAAGGGAACTTATTGTACAAGTTCTATAGTGTACAAGACAGACTATAAAGACAGAACAAATTAAGCTGAGTATGTCTGTCAGCACTGTATTTATAAAATAGGTGCCTGTGGTGGTAGCCCCTTGGCTCTCTCTTTTCCTGTCCTAGGTATGGATGCCCTCATCCAGTGACATGCCTGGTGGAATAAACCCCAACATCTGGCCTTTCTTGTGAGAGATTCCAAATAGGAACCTGTCCAACTGACTTCTTCAGTCAAATGGTAAATACACCACAATAACTGCTAAAATAGGTACAAAGAGCCATCAGCTTGTTATAAGAGGTATGAATGAGACTGGGGTCATTAGCCCCATCATCTGACCCTTTAATAGCTGCATCTGACCAGTCTTAAAACTGGTTGGAGATGAACAATTGACAATCAGAACTTAAATGCATATGTTTCTTCCACCAAAGCTCCCATGTCCAGTTAGATTCTAGAGATGATAGATAACAGTCAAAAAGCTCAAAGCCACTACTTTTCTGTCCTAGATCTAGTCAACATGTTTTACTTACAACTTCAGTTTTTTTTTTTTTAGTTTTGAGAGCACTCTATATCTTTAACTCGGCTGCCTATGGATTTTCTAAAGAGCCCTGTCATTGCACATAACTTGTGCAGTGAAAGTCTAAGTTTATGCAAATTAAGTCACTGCCACCTTTGACTTCCACCATGGAGGACTTCTGAGGATGCCATTCAAGAAGATTTACACCTAGTGATAAATTATTATCCCCAATAAGATACAAAGACCAGTGATGTCTGTCAAGTTTCTTGGCATAGTATGGTCAGCTAAGGTCTAAGATGTCTTACTAGAAGATATCAGGTCTTCACAAATAAGTTTCCCACTACACTATAGCAGGTACAGCACATATTAGGTTCCTTTGTCTTTTGGAGGAAACACATTCTAAATTTATTTATTCTACTTAAACCTACTTATGATTTTATACACAAAACAGATCCTTGCTTTGGGGAGAACCTTGACAAACTGTTTTGTGGCTGGCCCCAGTGAGCCATGTGGTAGCCTCTGCCCTTAGTCCTTTGGGCTCAGATTTCTGAGTTGAATCAGTAGATGCTTCTAATCATGCATCATAGATTCTTTGGACTAAGCACTTCTCTACTTGGCTTTCCATGGGGTTCTGAACCAAATATCTTCTTCAAAAAACAGCCTGGTACATACCACTAATCCCAAATTTTGGCAGGCTGCTAGGCCCTTTTGGAAAAGAGGTATTGATGGGCTCACAGTCTGTGCTGTTTTGCACATAAGTCTCCTCTGTGTCTTGGTTCAAGGATTCAACACAGCAGAAGCCTGTCACAGCCACTGAGGTTTCACTGTTAAAATGGGAATGGTCCTTAACCTCCACGTGCTTGAAATACTTCCAAACTTCTTCTTGTGATTTAGTTCTAATTTCAAGGCATTATGGTCTGAAAATATGCAGGGGAGGATCCAAATCTTTTGGTATCAGTTCAGACCTGATTTGTGAACCAGTATGTGGTCTATTCTGGAGAAAGTACCATGTGCACTTGAGAAGAATGTGTATTCAGTTGCGTTTGGATGTAAAGTTCTGTAAATATCTGTGAAATCCATCTGGTCCAGTGTATCATTTAAAGCTCTCGTTTCTTTGGAGATGTTGTGCTTAGAAGACCTGTCGATTGTAGAAAGCGCTATGTTGGGATCCCTGGGTGGCGCAGCGGTTTGGCGCCTGCCTTTGGCCCAGGGCACGATCCTGGAAACCCGGGATCGAATCCCACGTCGGGCTCCCGGTGCATGGAGCCTGCTTCTCCCTCTGCCTGTGTCTCTGCCTCTCTCTCTCTCTCTGTGACTATCATAAATAAATAAAAGTTAAAAAAAATTAAAAAAAAAAAGAAAGCGCTATGTTCAAGTCACCAAGTATAAGTGTATTATTATCTAAGTATGTCTTAACTTTGGTTATTAATTGATTGATATACTTGGCAGCTCCCACATTACGGGCATAAATATTGATGATTGTTAAGTCCTCTTGTTGGATAGATCCTTTAAGTATGATATAGTGTCCCTCTTCATCTCTTACTACAGTCTTTGGGAAAAACTTTAATTTATCTGATATAAGGATGGCTACTTATGCTCTCTTTTGAGGGCCATTTGAATGGTAAATGTTTCTCCAACCTTTTATTTTCAGACTGTAGGTGTCCTTAGGTCTAAAATGAGTCTCTTGTAGACATCAAATAGATGGGTCTTGCTTTTTTATCCAGTCTGAAATGCTACACCTTTTGATGGGGTCATTAAGCCCATTCACGTTCAGAGTTACTATTGAAAGATGTGAATTTAGTGTCATGATACCTATTCAGTCCCTGTTTTTGTGGATTGTTCCCTTGGACTTCCTCTTTCTTTTACACAGCCCCCCTTAATATTTCTTGCAGAGCTGGTTTGATGGTCACATATTCTTTCAGTTTCTGCCTATCTTGAAAGCTCTTTACCTCTCTTTCTATTCTGAATGAGAGCCTTGCTGGATAGAGTATTCTTGGCTGCATGTTCTTCTCATTTATGACCCTGAATATATCCTGCCAGCCCTTTCTGGCCTGCCAGGTCTCTGTGGAGAGGTCTGCTGTTAATCTAATATTTCTCCCCATAAAAGTTAGAGATTTCTTGTCTCTTGCTGCTTTAAGGGTCTTCTCTTTCTTTGGAATTTGCAAGCTAGCTTCACTATTGAATGTCGAGGTGTTGAGCGGTTTTTATTGATTTTAGGGGGGATCTCTCTATTTTCTGGATCTGAATGCCTGTTTCCCTTCCCAGATTAAGAAAATTTTCAGCTATGATTTGTTCAAATGCATATTCTGGACCTCTGTCCCTTTCGGCGCCCTCAGGAACCCCAATTAAACATAGATTTTTCCTTCTGAGGCTGTCATTTATTTCTCTTAACCTATCCTCATGATCTTTTGTTTTTCTCTTTTTTCCTCAGTTTCCCTCTTTGCCATCAACTTGTCTTCTATGTCACTCACTTGTTCTTCTACCTCGTTAACCCTCGTCATTAGGACCTCTAGTTTGGAGTTCATCTCATTTAATTGATTTTTAAATTTTTTTTTAATTTTTTAATTTTTAATTTTTTTTAAATTTCAGCCTGATTAGATCTAAATTCTGCAGTCATGAAGTCTCTTGAGTCCTTTGCTTTTTTTCTAGAGCCACCAGTAACTTTATAATTGTGCTTCTGAATTGGCTTTCTGACATCGAATTGTAATCCAAATTTTGTTAACTGTGGGAATGATACCTTCTGGAAAGTGCTGAATCTGATGTCAAGGGCCTTCAGATTGTAGGCGGATGTGACCTCCCACATGCTCAGCCCCTTGTCCACTGACATGGAGGTGCAGCTAGTGGCACTCATACTGGTGGCCCCTCAGCAGTTTGGGCAGGTGGTAGGAGGCTTGATACCAAGTGTCTAACATGGAAAGGGAGTTGTTCTTGATGGATAGCAGTACCACCACTTTACAGAGCGCTATCCTGCGAGGAGGCCACAGCATATCATCCTGCTAGTGGCATGTCACTAGTGAAGTAGGGCTCTCCTGGCGCTGCCCAACTAGGAAAATTGGTGGCAATGTGTCTGACTCTACAAAGGGCCATAAAAAGGAGACTCCTGAGGACATACATTTTTACCGACTTCTGTGAGCCAATGGGTTCACAGTCTGGTTGGAACGATGACAAAAGGATAATTCCATGATTCAGGGAAAGCCTTTCTGGAGTGCCTTCATTTGGAAAAAAAAGTATCCAACTCTCACACATGCCAATTGTGGTTACTCATGTCTCTGGATAAAGATGCCAACAAATACCAGAAGTACATTATAACGTGACAGACTGCTTATTCAAATTACATGCCTGTTCCAAGGCCCCACATGACCCACCTCTCAGAGTACTAACGCAACTATTCTTCCAGAGATGCCATATCCGCTAGCAGAATCCGGCCACATCAGATCATATAGGAACAATAGGACAGTGATAAGGCATACAAGTGTGCACCCTCCTCATTCAGGCTCTAGCCAAAGTTGTTTTAGATAATTACTCCCTTTGTTCTCAAACAAATTTAGATAATTACTCCCTTTGTTCTCAAACTCTGAAAGGATCCCAGTTGGAGATACATGCCTCAGGGCAGCAGATCCTTTTTGGGTTGGCAAATTGATTTTTATCAGTCCACTGCTGCCCTCTGCTGGAGCTAGTAGGTATGCGGCCACTAGCATCCATATGTTCACTGGACTTAGCTCTGCAGAAAGAAACCCTGTTTCTTTTTTCTTTTCTGTGCCATATCCTTTGCGATGCAGTTTTATTTAAAATATTTTGTTTAAATTCAACATGCCAACTTTTAGTATAACACCAAGTGCTCATCTCATCATGTGCCTTCCTGTTTCTTATCATATAATCTTCTTAACTAGATATGTGCTGATCTCCGTTGGCCCACCAGATATTATAGATTCAGATCAAGGTACCCATTTCACTTCCAAAGGTGTTTGGTTATGGGCTCTAGTCCATGGAAACTTGGAGAGTTTCCACCTAACTTATCAGTTCCAAGTGGCTGGACTTATAGAGAGGCACAATGATCTACTCAAAAAAATGTGTTCCTCAAGCTTTTAAACAATAAATGGTTCCTCAGAAATTTTATCACAAGCTCTAATGCTGCTTAAATCCCAGCCCTCAGATCTCCAAACCCCCACACCAACTACCAGTCTTCTCCAAATACTTCCCTGCTGGTATAGTGAAACCTCACTCATTTGACCTTAAAGAGGATGCAGTGCACATCTGCTCATGTAGTGGATGTTTCCTTTACCATTTTGATTTTTTTAATGTTTATTTAAATTCAATTTAATTAAAATATACTGTACTATTAGTTTCAGAGGTAGAATTTAGTGATTCATCAGTTGCGTATAACATTCAGTGCTCATTATATTAAGTGCCCTTCTTAATGGCCATCACCCAATTAGCCCACCCCTTCACCTCCCCTCCAGCAACCCTGTTTGTTTCCAGAGTTCAGAATCTCTTATGATTTGCTTTCCTCTCTGTTTTCCTCTTCTTTCGGTTTTCCTTCCCTCTTCTATGTTTGTCTGTTTTGTTTCTTAAATTCCACATATGAGTGAAATCATATGATATTTATCTTTCTCTGACTGACTTATTTCACTTAGAATACCCTCCAGTTCCAGCCACATCATTGCCAATGTCGAGATTTCATTCCTTTTGATGGCTGAATAATATTCATATATATATATATATATATATATATATATATATATATATATATATAATTCCATCTTCTTTATCCATTATTGGCTGATGGACATTTGAGGTGTTTCCATAATTTGGCTATTGTATGTAATGCTACTATAAACATTGGGGTGCCTGTGCCCCTTCAAATCACTATTTATGTATCCTTTGGATAAATACCAAGTAGTGAGATTGCTGGGTTGTAGGGTTTTAACTTATTGAGGAACCTTCATACTGCAGCCAGTCTGGGAAAGCATATGGATTTTTTTATCATCTCAATATCTTCTTTTTTAAAAAAGATTTTATTTATTTATTTGAGAGAGAATAAGAGAGCACAAGCAGGGGAAGTGGCAGAGGAAGAAAGAGAAGCAAGTCCTTGCTGAGCAGGGAGCCTGATATGGATCATGACCTGAGCTGAAGGCACATGCTCAACCGACTGATAGATATGTCTTCTATATATATCCGATCAAGGGATACATATGATCCTCTTAGAATATAGAGCCCAAGAAACAACCCCCACAAAATTGCTTAGAGGTCATGATTATACAGATTTCCTTGGCCAATGTATGATGGCTCAGTACCAGCAGTGAAGCTAAGGCCACCAACTCTGCCTCCTTTTTATCTAGGTAATAAATTCTGGTTAATTAAATATCAAACTCACCAAAAGATTTACAGGAGATTGAAATGATAGCTTCAGGACCCACTAATGGACCTATGTGGATCTCCGAAGAGGAAAAGAGATCCTCCATGTAGTGAGTGCCAGTCACATTAGGAAAGGAAATCCACTAATGAACCCTTAAGGGATCCACAATCAGAGGAGGAAGTCCACATCTCTAGCCACCTTAGAGAAGGTGGTAAAGGATTTCTTGATCCAAAGCAACCAGAATCTGCCTTTGTTCAGCAACCAGATTGTTTGCCACAAAGAGGATCCTGCAAGATAGTCAAATTCATATACACTCTTTTGTTGTGGTAGCTACTCTTACAGTGGAAATCTTGGGTAATAGGATTGAGAGTAGACCCCTTGGGCCTAACCCTGTCCCAGGAGATGTGCTGGAATAAAATCAGTCAAGTGCACTTCTGTATTACAGGATGGGTAAGCACCAGGTGCTGGCAGGCACCTTCTAGAAGCTCACTTCCCTATATATTAAATGGTTCCAATGGGAGCAATCCTTAAGTGAGTCACTTCCTCCTTATTCTACACCTGAAATTATATCCTGGCAGAATGGTCCTCCCAATGTTACCAAATCATTCCCTTATGGCTGGCAGGCTTGTGCTCTAATGATCATACTTTACTTTATTGGGACAATCTCTGCTTGTAAAATGCCATCCACAAAATCTCTTTACAGTTAGCCATCAATGTGCACACATCTATATGCATTATGGATGGGGTCCCCACAACGCTTGATCACAAGTACCTGCTCCTTTGTAAGGTGCACCCCTGGTAATCTGATGGAGCGTACTGAGATCTGCTCAACTGACTATAGACCTCATACTTGTAGTTCCATTCTGAGCCAGGCCTCTCGCAAATATATTCAGAATTTAATACCAATCAGTCCCTCCTACCTTTCATAAGTCTCTACTGAGCAGTGCACCTTCCCTCAGGTTGGCCTCTCTTACCTCTGAAAACATTAACTCTTCAGACAATGTTTCCCCCACTCAAGTGAATGACAAAAGACAAGACAGCCAACCTCATTGAACATTGAGATTTCCCCCCTCAGATGACTTCTGTACCAGAAAGGAAATGACTGTCAACCTCAAGACCAAATTGCAAAAATGCCTCTATTTGATCAACTTTGGTGACCCTATAGAGTCCTATTTTTCTAAAATAGCTAACTTCTTGTTGCATGAACCCTACATCTATCAAACTGATGGCTGCTAAACTGTGAGTAATTTTCCTGTTGACTGCTGGTCAGCACTAGACATCATTTAATCTTTATGGCAAGATGAACAATGTATTCTAACCTATGCTAGCTATGGTAAGGTACTTCTTATAACATCTGTAGCTTGACCTTCCTACATTTTATGGTTGGGGACCTCTTACTACTGTTCAGAGTATTATATTACAGCTTCTGCTTTCTGCCTCATGCATCAATGACAGCCTCTCTTCCTCATTATTTCCACCACCACTATCATCAATGACAGCCTCTCTTCCTCATTATTTCCACCACCACTATCATCAATGACAGCCTCTCTTCCTCATTATTTCCACCACCACTATCAGTATCACCTTCATACCCAAAAGTGCCACCTCCACTCCTCTCCATATCTTATCCATAAGTCTTTCCCTGTTGTACACCATAACCCTGCCCCACACTACAGCTAAGTAGGCCATATTGGACATGGTAAATATATTCATACAAACCTTGAGATAGCAGCCTAGGCCTTGCAAGTAAAACCATGTGGGATCTGTCCCCATACAGGGCCAGACCTAAAGCCCTGTGTCCCTCTCTGCCCCACAACTCTTCTTAGTGACCAGCCCTTGTGCTAATTCCCTCCAAAGAAACCCAAGTCTCATTTAGACTAGACCAAATCCCGAATCTATACCTCAAAAAGAGTACCCTGTAGGTAAGCATAAAATTAACCACCCATGGAGTAGCTTTCTAACAAATACACTTGAATACAAAGTTTGGGCCTAGCCCTGGACATTCGCTGACCTTTCACGATAAAGAATGCTTCATTTGGATTCTACTGGGGACCTGACTCAAGGGGACAGGAGGAAGTCCACATGACCCTGCTCCATTCATAAGCTGTACACAGAGATGACCCCTATCATTACAGTGTTTTACTTTTATCATTCTTGTTATCCATTACCCTCCTGGCCCTATAAGCCATCTCACATCTATGCAAAAAGGGATTTTTGGGGCACCTGGGTGGCTCAGTGGTTGAGTGTCTGCCTTTGGCTCAGATTGTGGTCCTGGGGTCCTGGGGTGGAGTCCCACATCAGGCTCCCTGCTGGGAGCCTGCTTGTCCCTTGGTGTCTCTGCCTCTCTCTCTATCTCTCATGAATAAATAAAAAAAATCTTAAAACAACAACAACAACAAAAAGGGATTTTTAAAATCCTTATGCTATTGGCACTAGCCATCATCAATGGTCTGGCAGGTAAAACAACAAGTGCCCACCACCCTATCCCAACAAGATCAAATATCAAAAGCCATTCAGAAATTTTGGCCACTCTAACAAACCACATGCAGAAACTGCAGTATATTCCGAGTCTAACACAGCAACAAGCATGGCTCACTAGCACAAATGAGGATGGATAATTACCTGCCATTTGATTTCTTATTGAATGGGTTAGAATCCACTCAATGAAGGGCCTCTCTTGCTGTGTGTACATTAACAATTCAAGACAGGTACGGACCAGCCTCCAGAAGTTATCTCAGGATATACAGGTCATGCATAATATACCTGAAATATTTCAACAAATTCCTACACTCTCCAAGGTTCCTAATTTGTTTTCATAGCTCTTGCCATCCACCTGGGGCCAATGACAAGAATGAAATTTCAAATCATAGGTGAGTCTATTAATCAGAGGTTTCATTAGTATTACCTTGGTTAAATGCGCTTTACAATGACTTCAGAAAACAATGTATTATATACTTTAACTTGTCTGCTACACAAGTAGTTGCTATTCCTGATGGTGAGGCATTATAGGATAGATTGTCGAGATCTGAGCTCAGCTAGTCCATAGCATTGCTTCCTTCACATACATTTTGTGTGGCCTGGAGTGTTGTGAGCAGACAGTATGTCCTCTCAAGCAAGCATGTGCCCTACTTACCGGCCTGTAAAGTCACAAGTAAATGCAAGGTCCTTATATGATTCTCCCAACAGCCTTGTGATCCACAGTTTCCTTTACCTTCCTTTACCCTACCAGATCCTTGCCCTGATGTAGTATTAATTGATTTATTTGAAGTTCCATTTGCCAACATATAGTATAGCACCTAGTGCTCATCAAGTGCTCTGCTCAGTACCCCTCATCTAGTTAAGCCAACCCACAGCCTGCCACCCTTTCCATTACCCTCTGTTCATTTCCCAGAGTTACTAGTCCCTCATGTTTTGTCACCCTCTCTAACTTTTCCCATTCATTTTCCCTCTTTTCCCCTAAAATTTCTTTCACTATTTCTTTTTTTTTAATATTTTTATCTATTTATTAATGATAGACACACACAGAGAGAGAGAGAGGCAGAGACACAGGCAGAGGGATAAGCAGGCTCCATGCCAAGAGCCTGACGCGGGACTCAATCCCGGAACCCCAGGATTGCACCCCGGGCCCAAGGCAGGCGCCAAACCGCTGAGCCACCCAGGGATTCCCCCCTTTCACTATTTCTTATATTCCCTGAATGAGTGAAACCATATGATGAGTGTCCTTCTCCAATTGACTCACTTCCCTCAGCATGATACCCTCCAGTTCCATCCATGTTGAAGCAAATGCTGGGTACTCATCTTTCTAATGGCTGAGTAATATTCCATCATGTATATAGACCACATCTTCTTAATCCATTCATCTTTCGATGGACACCGAGGCTCCTTCCACAGTTTGGCTATTGTGGACATTGCTGCTATAAAAATTGGGGTGCAGGTGTCCCCAAGTTTCACTGCATCTGTATCTTTGGGGTAAATACTCAGTAGTGCAATTGCTGTGTCATAGGGTAGCTCTCTTTTTAAATCTTTGAAGAATCTTCACACTGTTTTCCCAAGTGGCAGTACCAGTTCACATTCCCACCAACAGTGTAAGAGGGTTCCCCTTTCTCCACATCCTCTCCAAAATTTGTTGTTTCCTGTCTTGTTAATTTACACCATTCTCACTGGTGTGAGGTGGTATCTCATTGTGGCTTGCTTTGATTTGTATTTCCCTGATGGCAAGTGATGCAGAGCATTTTCTCATGTGCTTGTTGGCCATGTCTATGTCTTCCTCTGTGAAATTTCTGTTCATGTCTTTTGCCCATTTCATGATTGGATTCTTTATTTCTTGGGTGTTGAGTTTAATAAATTCTTTATAGGTCTTGGATACTAGCCCTTTATCTGATAGGTCATTTGCAAATATCTTCTCCCATTCTGTAGGTTGTCTTTTAGTTTTCCTGACTGTTTCTTTTGCTGTGCAGAAGCTTTTTAACTTGATTAAGTCCCAGTAATTCATTTTTGCTTTTGTTTCCTTTCCTTCATAAATGTGTCTTGCAAGAAGCTGCTGTGGCCAAGTTCAAAGAGGGTGTTGCCTGTGCTCCCCTCTAGGATTTTGATAGATTCTTGTCTCACATTTAGATCTTTCATCCATTTTGAGTTTATCTTTGTGTGTGGTGTAAAAGAATGGTCTAGTTTCATTCTTCTGCATGTGGATGTCCAATTTTCCCGGCACCATTTATGGAAGAGACTGTCCTTTTTCCAGGGGATAGTCTTTCCTGCTTTGTCGAATATTTGCTGACCATAAAGTTGAGGGCCCATTTCTGGGTTCTCTATTCTGTTCCATTGATCTATGTGTCTGTTTTTGTGTCAGTACCACACTGTCTTGATGATCATAGCTTTGTAACACGGCTTGAAATCCAGCATTGTGATGCCCTTGGCTCTGGTTTTCTTTTTCAATATTTCCCTGGCTATTTGGGGTCTTTTCTGATTCCACACAAATGTTAAGATTATTTTTCCAACTCTGCGAAGAAAGTCCACGGTATTTTACTAGGGACTGCATTGAACATGTAAATTGCCTTGAGTAGCATAGACATTTTCACAATATTAATTCTTCCAATCTATGAGCATGGAATATTTTCCCATATCTTTAGGTCTTCCTCAATTTCTTTCAGAAGGGTTCTGTAGTTTTTAGGCCATACATCCTTTACCTCTTTGGTTAGATTTACTCCTAGGTATCTTATGTGTTTGGGTGCAATTGTGAATGGGATTGATTCCTTAATTTCTCTTTCTTCAGTTTCATTGTTAGTGTAGAGAAATGCCACTGATTTCTGGGTATTGATTTTGTATCCTGCCACATTGCCAAATTGCTGTATGAGTTCTAGCAATCTTGGGGTGGAGTCTTTTGGGTTTTCTACATACAGCATCACGTCAGCTGCAAAGAGGAAGAGTTTGACTTCTTTGCCAATTTGAATGCCTTTTATTTCTTTTTTGTTGTCTGATTGCTGAGGCTAGGATTTCTAGGACTGTATTGAATAACAGTGGTGAGAGTAGATATCCCTGTCGTGTTCCTGATCTTAGGGAAAAGGCTCTCAGTTTTTCCCCATTGAGAATTATATTCATTGTGGGCTTTTCATAGATAGCTTTTAAGATATTGATGGATGTTCCCTCTATCCCTATACTATGAGGAGTTTTTTTTAATAAATTAATTTTTATTGGTGTTCAATTTACCAACATACAGAATAACACCCAGTGCTCATCCCGTCAAGTGTCCCCCTCCGTGCCCGTGAAACTAGACCACTCTCTTGCACCATACACAAAGATAAACTCAAAATGGATGAAAGATTTAAATGTGAGACAAGACTCCATCAAAATCCTAGAGGAGAACACAGGCAACACCCTTTTTGAACTTGGCCACAGTAACTTCTTGCAAGATACATCCACGAAAGCAAAAGAAACAAAAGCAAAAATGAACTATTGGGACTTCATCAAGATAAGAAGCTTTTGCACAGCAAAGGATACAGTCAACAAAACTCAAAGACAACTATGAGGAGTTTTGATGAGGAATGGATGCTGTATTTTGTCAAATGCTTTCTCTGCATCTATTGAGAGGATCATATGTTTCTTGTTTTTTTCTCTTGTTGATGTTATCTATCATATTGTTTTACGAGTCTTGAACCACCCTTGCATCCCGGGGATAAATCCCACTTGGTATTGGTGAATAATACACTTGATGTACTGTTGGATCCTATTGGCTAGCATCTTGGTGAGAACTTTTGCATCCATGTTCATCCGGGATATTGGTCTGAAATTTTCCTTTTTGGTGGGGTCTTGGTCTGCTTTTGGGATTAAGGTGGTGCTGGCCTTATAAAATGAGTTTGGAAGTATTTCCTTCTATTTCTGTCCTTTAAAACAGCTTTAGTAGAATATGTTTTATTTCTTCTTTACATGTTTGATAGAATTCCCGTGGGAAGCCATCTGGCCCTGGATACCTTGTGTCTTTTGATGGGATCATTTAGCCCATTTACATTCAGAGTAACGTTTGAAAGATATGAATTTAGAGTCATCGAAATATCTATTCAGTCCCTGTTTTTGTGGATTATTTCTTTGGGCTTCCTCTTTCTTTTACAGGGTCCCCTTATTATTTCTTGCAGAGCCAGTTTGGCTGTCACATAATCTTTCAGTTTCTGCCTATCTTGGAAGCTCTTTATTTCTCCTTCTATTCTGAATGACAGCCTTGCTAGAGTGTTCTTGGCTGCATATTCTTCTCATTTAGTACCCCTGAATATATCATGCCAGCCCTTCCTGGCCTGCCAGTTCTCTGTCTAGAGGTTTGCTGTTAATTTGGTATTTCTCCCCATATAGGTTAAGAATCTCTTGTCTCTTGCTGCTTTAATGATTTTCTCTTTATCTTTGGAATTTGCAAGTGTTGTTATTAAATGTTGAGGTGTTGAATGGTTTTTATTGTTTTTTGGGGGGACCTCTCTATTCCCTGGATCTGAATGCCCGTTTCCCTCCCCAAATTAGGGAGGTTCTCAGCTATGATTTGTTCAAATATACTTTCTGACCCTCTCTCCCTTTTGGCATCTTCTCAAACCCCAATTATATGTAGATTCTTTTTCTGAGGCTATCATTTATTTCCCTTAACCTTTCCTCATGGTCTCTTATCATTTTTCTCTTTTTTACTCAGCTTCCTTCCTTACCTCAACTTGTCTTGTATGTCACCCACCTCCTTCTTCCAACTCATTAACCCTAGCAGTTAGGACCTCCAGTTTGGATTGCATCTCATTTAATTTATTTTTAATTGTGGCCTGATTAGATCTAAATTCTGCCATAACAAAGTCTCTAGAGTCCACTAGTCCAGAGCCACTAGTAGCTTTATAATTGTGCTTCTGAATTGGCTTTCTGACATCAAATTGAAATCCACATTCTGTAACTCTGTGGCAGAGAATACTGTTTCTGATTCTTTATTTTGTGGTGAATTCTTCCTTCTAGTAATTTTTTTCATTGCAGAGTGGCTGTATGAGTGGGATGAATCAAAAATATCAACCATGACCTAAGCAAATTGCACCCTAGATGATTCTGATAAAGTCAGAGACCAGAAAATGAAAAAGAAGATCAGAACAAAATAAAGCAAAAGGACCACTGAAATGAAAAACATGTTTTAGTAAAAATAAAAAGCCAAAAACCCCAAAGAAGGAGAAAAAAGAAAACTAATAAAAGAAAAAAAGTAAAGAGGAAAAAGAGAAAAGGGGGAGAGGGGGACTGGGGGATGGTGGTGGTGAAGAAGTGGCAGTGGAGAGAGAATGTAGTCTACTTGAAGGGTCCTAGAGGGTGATACTCTTGGTGCTGAGTGTATTTTGTTATGTTAGAAGATGATCAGTCTCAGATTTGAATAAACCAGCAATACCTGTAGAGAGTCCCAACATTGACCACCAAAACATATACAAACTAAAAGAGGAGGGCAGAATGGGAATGAAGAGAGAATATGATCTCACAGAATGAACCAGCACAGTATTCAGCTTGGTTCTGGGTGTATGCTGGTCATGTTTTAGAAGGTATTAACTTTCACCATTGTAGAACAAAATGAGGCAGAAAAAAACAACAACAACAAAAAGCAAAACAAAAACCCATATCTCATATATCTCCCAAAATTAAATTGAATATGTTGAAGGGAATCTAGAATTGAAAAAATATGTCTAAGACATGTAATTGTAGGAATAAGCAAGTCAAAAAGGAAGAAACTTAAGGATGAAGAGGTGATAAAATATTGTAGTTAAGGTAGGAAAAGAAAGTTTTCAGCTAGGATTTGTTCAAATACATATTCTGGCCCTCTGTCCCTTTCGGCGCCCTCAGGAACCCCAATTAAACGTAGGTTTTTCTTCCTTAGGGTGTCATTTAATTCCCTTAATCTGTCTTCATGGTCCTTTAATTGTTTGTCTCTTTTTTCCTCAGTTTCCCTCTTTGCCATTAACTTGTCTTCTATACTGGGAGCCTTTCCCCTAAGATCAGGAACCAGACAGGGATGTCCACTCTCACCACTGCTATTCAACATAGTATTGGAAGTCCTAGCCTCAGCAATCAGACAACAAAAAGACATTAAAGGCATTCAAATCGGCAAAGAAGAAGTCAAACTCTCCCTCTTCACCGATGACATGATACTCTACATAGAAAACCCAAAAGCCTCCACCCCAAGATTGCTAGAACTCATACAGCAATTTGGTAGTGTGGCAGGATACAAAATCAATGCCCAGAAATCAATGGCATTCCTATACACTAACAGTGAGACTGAAGAAAGAGAAATTAAGGAGTCAATCCCATTTACAATTGCACCCAAAAGCATAACATACCTAGGAATAAACCTAACCAAAGAGGTAAAGGATCTATACCCTAAAAACTATAGAACACTTCTGAAAGAAATTGAGGAAGACACAAAGAGATGGAAAAATATTTCATGCTCATGGATTGGCAGAATTAATATTGTGAAAATGTCAATGTTACCCAGGGCAATTTACACGTTCAATGCAATCCCTATCAAAATACCATGGACTTTCTTCAGAGACTTAGAACAAATTATTTTAAGATTTGTGTGGAATCAGAAAAGACCCCGAATAGCCAGGGGAATTTTAAAAAAGAAAACCATAGCTGGGGGCATCACAATGCCAGATTTCAGGTTGTACTACAAAGCTGTGGTCATCAAGACAGTGTGGTACTGGCACAAAAACAGACACATAGACCAATGGAACAGAATAGAGAACCCAGAAATGGACCCTGAACTTTATGGTCAACTAATATTCAACAAAGGAGGAAAGACGATCCACTGGAAGAAAGACAGTCTCTTCAATAAATGGTGCTGGGAAAATTGGTCATCCACATGCAGAAGAATGAAACTAGACCACTCTCTTGCACATACACAAAGATAAACTCAAAATGGATGAAAGATTTAAATGTGAGACAAGACTCCATCAAAATCCTAGAGGAGAACACAGGCAACACCCTTTTTGAACTTGGCCACAGTAACTTCTTGCAAGATACATCCATGAAAGCAAAAGAAACAAAAGCAAAAATGAACTATTGGGACTTCATCAAGATAAGAAGCTTTTGCACAGCAAAGGATACAGTCAACAAAACTCAAAGACAACCTACAGAATGGGAGAAGATATTTGCAAATAACATATCAGATAAAGGGCTAGTTTCCAAAATCTATAAAGAACTTCTTAAACTCAACACCAAAGAAACAAACAATCCAATCATGAAATGGGCAAAAGACATGAAGAGAAATCTCACAGAGGAAGACATAGACATGGCCAACATGCACATGAGAAAATGCTCTGCATCACTTGCCATCAGGGAAATACAAATCAAAACCACAATGAGATACTACCTCACACCAGTGAGAATGGGGAAAATTAACAAGGCAGGAAACAACAAATCTTGGAGAGGATGCGGAGAAAAGGGAACCCTCTTACACTGTTGGTGGGAATGTGAACTGGTGCAGCCACTCTGGAAAACTGTGTGGAGGTTCCTCAAAGAGTTAAAAATAGACCTGCCCTACGACCCAGCAATTGCACTGTTAGGGATTTACCCCACAGATTCAGATGCAATGAAACGCCGGGACACCTACACCCCGATGTTTCTAGCAGCCATGTCCACAATAGCCAAACTGTGGAAGGAGCCTCGGTGCCCATCGAAAGATGAATGGATAAAGAAGATGTGGTTTATGTATACAATGGAATATTACTCAGCCATTAGAAACGACAAATACCCACCATTTGCTTCAACGTGGATGGAACTGGAGGGTATTATGCTGATTGAAGTAAGTCAATCGGAGAAGGACAAACAGTGTATGTTCTCATTCATTTGGGGAATATGAGTAATAGTGAAGGGGAATATAAGGGAAGGGAGAAGAAATGTGTGGGAGATATCAGAAAGGGAGACAGAACATAAAGACTTCTAACTCTGGGAAATGAACTAGGGGTGGTGGAAGGGGAGGAGGGCGGGGTGTGGGGGTGAATGGGTGACGGGCACGGAGGGGGACACTTGACGGGATGGGCACTGGGTGTTATTCTGTATGTTGGTAAATTGAACACCAATAAAAATTAATTTATAATAAAAAAAAGGTAGGAAAAGAGAAAAAAATATTGGAAGTTTTTAGTTTGATATAAAAAAGAGTTGTAATGGAAAAAGGAAAAAACAGAGGGTACTCTCTAGTTCTATATATTATATTCCCTTAATTTTTCCTTGGTCCTGGAGCTTTCCAGCACTGCTTGGTCAAGAACTTGCTCTTCCCCTGTTCTTCCAGTGGTCTTCTGGGGGAGAGTCTGCTGTGCTGAGTCTCAGGTGTGTGTACCTAGGTGAGATGCCCCGCCCGCTGCCACATGCTGGGCTCAGTGGGAGCTGTTTATCCTGTGAGGCCTTTGTTCCCTGGTGGCCCCACCCCTCCCAAGCACACAGTGAAACAAGGAGGAGGAAAAACAATGGCAAAGGTCAGATCTCCAGCTCTGGAATCAGCTCCCCGCAGTAACTACTGCAGTCTCCCAGTCCTCACTGGCCCAGATGTTCCTGGGGCAACCTGGATGCAGTGATCTGCACAGCTTGGGGGTGCCCAGCAATAGAAGATTCCTCGCTGTCATGTGTCCTCCCCGCTTCTGCCTGTCCCGGGTGAATGCAGCATCATGGGCTGTGTCCACTGGGTGCCCTGGGATCTGGGGCCTGTGCTGCTGGAACTGTGCTCCCATGGTTGCGGCTCCCAAAGGCAGCGGGGCACAGACACCTCTGTCTGGAGTCAGCTGCCTAACCATCTGGCTTCTCCCAGATGCGGGACGGTGTGTGCTCTCCAGCCCTTTACGGAGATTGGCCTGAGGTTTGTGGTATTCTTTTCCCCGGGTGCACTTTCTCTGTTAGTGACTCTGGGAAACTGGAGGCTTCACTGCCCCTCCTGTGATTCTGTCCAATTTCCCTGCTGAGCACTTTTCCATCTGGGAAAAATCCAGCACAGATTTTTAAAGTTCCTGCTTCTCCAGGGTTGGCCTTGCCTGTCCTGGAGGCACTCGCTGCTCTGCTTTAGCCCTGCTACTTGTGGTGCCCCTCCTCTATCTATCTATCTATCTATCTATCTATCTATCTATCTATCTATCTATCATCTATTTTTTTTTACTCCTTCCTACCTTGTTAGAAACGAAAACTTTTCTCTCTCTAGCGTTCCAGCTGTTCTCTCTTTAAATCTCAGGTCGAGGGATCCCTGGGTGGCGCAGCGGTTTGGCGCCTGCCTTTGGCCCAGGGCGCGATTCTGGAGACCACGGATCGAATCCCACGTCGGGCTCCCGGTGCATGGAGCCTGCTTCTCCCTCTGCCTATGTCTCTGCCTCTTTCTCTCTCTCTCTCTCTGTGTGTGTGACTATCATAAAATAAATAAAAATTTTAAAAAAAATTTAAATCTCAGGTCGAATTCGTAGGTGTACAGGAAGTTTTGAAAGTTGTCTAGGTAAGTTGGTGGGACCAGGTGAGTTGAGGACTCCTACTCTTCCACCATTTTGCCTGTGTTGTAGCTTTTAGATAAGACCTCTAGGAAAGTTACTAAAACCCTCTTCTTTTTAGTTTGAATTGACTGATCCAGCCTTAGCTCAAAAAAACAAAGCTCTCACTCAATGGACCTTAGTAAAGGTGTGAGTCCCAGCTCAGATTCTCTCTGTGCTTGCACCCTGCCTTGACCTCCCACATAGGCCCTTGAGGTATGCTATGTGTAACCCCTGCAGGACTCATAAGTAATAAACTCTTCTATTTTTCTTTCTTTCATCGTCTTTTGTTAATCCATGGCTCACCATCCAATATCTCAGGACTCTACTTAGCCAATGCTATTTTAATGAAGTCACAGCAATGACATTTTTAAGACTTCTTGCTTAAAATGTTGCTATTTAATATTTTTGTTTTTTCAGATTAAAAAAGAATATTTTTCTCTTTTAAGCTATCTATATTTCATACAACGTTATAGATTACACCTTTATAAGCAAATATTGAATCATTTATATTTTTCTTTCTGACCCCTTCAGAACTCAGAAACTCTTATTAAATATTCTTATTTCTGTGGTAATATAGCTATTGTATAAGTTCAATAAGAATTTGTCTTCCTTGTAGTAGACACAATTGGAAATAGTTGTTATATTTCCAAGGCCTTGGCTAGAATTTTAGAGAATGCTATGCATGAAATCAGATATGACCATGCAGCTTTCAAGAACTCAGTCTGACCTTGAGGAGAAAATGCTTGCAAAGCCTCTTGGAAAACATGCCTGGTAGATGGCTTACAGGGTACCTAGCTGTATTGGAGAGTAAGGAAGGTCACTTCCAGGCAGGCCCAGCAAGCACAATGTATTGGGGACCTTCCTAAGAAGGAAATTCACCCATATCTATAGGCACCAAAGGTGAAGTCTGGTGGTGAGTTCTTGACTTGGCTCTCTGGATGCTCAGGGCTTAAAATGTCTAATCTGAGATTCCTCATGAAAACTTCCAGGAGAGCAAGCTCATAATGACCTATGTGTTTAATTACCATTCTTGGTGAATTTATAGAAATATTCAGGCCACACCTAATGAAACTGAACTTATTTTGCAAACAAGCATCAAAAGAGTAGTGACTGTAGAGAAAAAGTCTAGTTTAAGTGGAGAACTGTGGTATACTCTTCTGTGTACTCAGTTCTTAGTCTTCTCAAATATTTTGTTACAATTCACCAAATTAACACTTCTAGTTGTTCTTCCACCCTCCTGATATGCTATCACTAAGGTCTACAGCTTCCCTTTACTGCAAGACCTGGAAGCTGAGCAGGACAACTTGATATAATCTTCAAATATCACCGCAACAGATTATATGTGGGAAATCATGGCAGCTGCTGTGTGGGCCCCTCAAAAAGTTCACTTTATGTATTCTGAGAAGTAAACTGCATACTTTTGGTTACTGTTATGGACTGAATGTTTGTGTTCTCCTCAAATTCATATGTTGAAGCACTAACTCACCATTGTGATGGCATTTGGAACTGGTAGTATCGGGATGGTATACTGGAATTTGGTAGACAATTAGATTTCGATAAGGTCATGAGAATGGGAACCTCAGGATGGGATTAGTGCCTTTATAAATGAAGAGACAGGAAAGCACTTTTCCTTTCCATGTGTAACCGATGAGGAACAAAACATGTGAGCACACAATTAGAAGGCAGTCTGAAATCCAGTAAGCAGGTTCTCACCAGATACTAAATCAGGTAGTGCCTTGGTCTTGGACTCCCTAGCCTAGAGAACTGTGAGAAATAAATGTCTGTTTCATTACCCAGTCTGTGGTATTTTGTTATGGTAACCTGAGCTGACTAAGACAGTTACTGTCACTCTAAAGGGAATAAGAAATGACCCAGTGAGACCTTGTATCATGGCCTTAGTACATGTAGTGACACATGTTACCTGGATTTTACATTTTGCATATACATGAGGCAAGAGATCCCCAGAGGGATTTTTGTTTTTGTTTTTAACCTTGAAGGAAATAATTCTCATTCAGTGGTTTACCAATTTATAATATATATGAAGATGGGGTCATTTGTTGGTCAGACATCCAGTGCTGAGATAACATCCTAAAATTTGGCCCAGCATGATGACTGTGGTTCTCAGTTTTTATCAGAGACATTCTAGTTTAAGGGATGGAAAGCAGCAACATTCTGAATTCTATCACTTTTATGTGCTATATATACTGCTGCCTATGAACCCCCATCGCTGTTTACTCAGTTAATCCAAGGAACCTAGAAGGAAACTAGGGTAGATAAACCCCTGTTTTAGAAACATGGCATTGGCAAGGAATTGAGGACAAAGGTGATCACTCATTCCTGCATGCGTAATATTCCAGAGAGCCCAGGTTTGGCTCTATTGAGGCTTTTATCTCTAAGATGAGCTGTGGGATACTGTGTCCATGACCCAAACATGAGACAGAGTGGGGACTGGACTCAGGTCCCCTGACTGCAAAACCTAGCATTCCTTGATGGCTGAACCCCTGTGCCTCTTGCGCAGCATTTCTTGCAGGAAGGTAGAAGCAGGATGTTTACCAAAAGACTTACATAACTATGAAGACTGACAAGGAGTGGCCTGAGCCAGTCTGCATCAAGGTGGACCCCGGTGTGACCATTCACTGACTTTTTCCTTCATTATAAAACTAAAAATCACACCTCAGAGTGGAGATTTAACATGCTAATGAGACAGGTGATTCATGACAAAGCATATTCTCTCCACTGTGCCTATACATGTGACTTCTCTCTCTCTCTCTCTCTCTCTCTCTCTCTGCCTCTACATTCTTAGACATCATCCTTTCCCACCTCAGTCTCTTTAAAAATTTTCCCTGGCCTTTGTTCAGAGAGCCAGCATGAAGGACTCCTCCCTTTCTGCTCTCTCCTGTGCTCAATCATAAGCCCCAATAAAATCCTTGCCTGGAAATTTCCATTGGGCCCCGTCAATTTCTGTTGCTTAGAGAGCCCAAGAGCCCAACCCAACCCAGCCCAAATATAACAGGTGGCTGGGTATGGAGGGTCGCAGGCTTTGTATGTGAGGGTCTTGGTCCAGGACAGCCCAGTATGCAGCTGGTAATTTTTGTTTTAATGGTGTATAGCATGAGGCCAAGAGGATCATTAAAGCCCTTAGGCAATTTATGGCCATCACAGGTGGCTTAAAGATTCCAGGAGGCATGAGAAAATTTTCTAGAGCTTCTATAGTGGAGTTTCTAAGAGCACTGAAAGGAATGCCTATTGGATTTTAATTTGGACAGATTTTAGATCTTTTTGTTGGAGGTGGCCCCATTAAAGGTGGGTTGATTTGTAAGTAGCAGTGTCAGTGAGTGAGATTAAGCAAAATTTATAAATGAGGAATATATTGCCACCAGAACCCCCAAAAAAGACTAAAATATGTTTGACTTGTATATCTATAATAAGTGTATTAAATTAATCTTCCTAGAAGAGTATGCCATGAATGTAATGTCATACCTGTACTCCAGGAGAAAAGTAGTTGTAATTAAGACTCTGTCCACAAAGTTTGGGTGCAATGGTAAAGCAGTTGAGGTATCCCATGAGTAGCCAGGTGAAGGTGGATTTGGAAGAGGAAGGCAAAATATAGCTGACAGGTTATTGAAATAACCAATTATACTGTAAGTGCTTGGCAATAAGCTTTTTTTTTTACAATAAGTATTTTTATTGTTGTAATGTAAGTACTTAATGCTAAGATTTGATTACCAAGGGGCACCTGGGTGGCTCAGTGGTGAGCATCTGCCTTTGGCTCAGGTAGTGTTACTGGGGTCCTGGGATTGAGTCCTGCATTGGGATCCCCACCAGGAGCCTGTTTCTCCTTCTGCCTATATCTCTACCCCTTTCTCTGTATCTGCATTTAAATTTTTGATGGCCAAGACACCCATTTCAAAAACTTCCATCTCGAATGTATTGCCAGCTATGTGACAGAGTTACTACCTACACAACTAGATAAGAAGCCAGGCCACAATACCCATAAAGGCTTCCTTTGCAAAAGCCCTGGGTGTCCAATTAAAAGCAGAGTCACAGGCACAAGCGTTTCCCACCCCTCTCCTTCTCTCATTCTATCCACTCTCCATGGGCTTGATGTGTGGCCTACAGAGGCTGGTTTTAGATAATCAACTTGAACAATGGAAACCTGATTAAGGCAGGAGGGCCCACAGTGACCCCCAACCCTCTAGCTGAATACAAACAGACCCATTAGGTGACCCACCTCAAAATATCCACAAGCCCTAGCTTGGTTACTTACACCAGGACACAGGTAAAAATGAAAATTCTATTTGTTCCCTTACTTTCTTATCATCCCCCTTAATTATAGCCCCCAACATTGCCTCCTGGAAGATAGTCTGTGCTTTGCTGTCCTGTCCAGAGCTTTCCTGCAGGATATTCAATACATTTCTATCTCCTTTGCTCTGTCTTGGATGAATTCTTTCACCCACCAGGTCACTGGCCAGAACCCAATGGGGTTGCCCCACATTTGGTGGCCAGTAGGAGGAGACTTTGCCAGCCTGGGGCTCTCCCCAGATTCTCTGGAATTTCTTGGGACTTTCCCTTGGTGGACAAGCTTTAATACTACTTGGGGAACTGACAACCTCTAGCAGACATTACTCCTCCATGCAGATCTGAAGCCCCAAAGGAACCAGCCAGACCTGGTTCTCACCCTTGCCTGAAAGGGTGAGAGATTTTCCCTTTTGTCCTCCAGAGGGATCCTTCCCTTCCGAACCTTCTCTTTTTGTCTTTAGACAGCCTAACCCTAGTACTCTGAGATAACTGAAAATTTCTAGCCAGGGAGACTCCTGGTGTGGTTGGAAGGTCTGAGAACAAAAACGGGTCATGCTGCAGTTTTCGAAAATTGGTGTGGTGGTGAGGTTGGTGGGGTCTAGAGACTAAGGCCAAGAAGGAATTCATTGGATGTCTTTAGTGCAAAATGGTAGTTTTATTAAAGCATGCAGATAGGGGGCACCTGGGTGGCTTAGTGTTTGAGCGTCTGCCTTTGGCTCAGGGCATGATCATGGGGTCCTGGGATAGAGTCTCACATTGGGGTCCCTGCAGGGAGCCTGCTTCTCCCTCTACCTATGTCTACCTATGTCTCTGCCTTTCTCTGTGTCTCTCATGAATAAATAAATAAAATATTTTTTTTTTTAAAGCATGCAGACAGGACCCGTAGACAGAAAGAGCTTGAATCGCTGCTTCCTGCTGCCCTGGGATTGTGAGAATCAAGTGTTTATATACTTTGGGGTGGGGAGAAATAAAGATAAGGAAGTTACAAAGGGACTTTAAGATGTCAAAGAAGGCTCAGGATCCTGGAGCAATGTTATAATATGCTCATCTTAAGTATTTGTCAATGGACTGCAGGTTAGAAGAAGACTTAATTTTATCTATATTTCCTTTTACCTTTGTTTCCCACATCAGCTGGACTGTCCAGGTCTGTGAGGGTGAAGACCCCTTTTCCTTTGCTTTCTCACTCCATTACCTGAGGTCTGTTCCTGACGTGACACAGCTGGCAGTAGGGAATCTGCATACATTTCAGACTTGGTTGGGACCCTATCCTGACACTGGCTGGCTCAGCTACCTTATTTCTTTTGGCTCAGTACCCCTTTTCATTTGTTTCCAGGGGTCCAGCCACCAACTTTATCCAAACATGCACATACCCACCCCTGTGTCCCCAGAGTGATGAGTGCCCCGCCTCCCCTTTCTGATCCAGTTCTGCCACCCAGTATCCTGCTCTCCCTGTTGCAGGGGATGCCTCAACAGGAAGTGTCACCACTATTTGCCTTGACCCTCTTCTTGGTGGGTCACCCAAAAGAATTAGTCACCCTATAAAAGGCCCCATCATTTTTCAGATCAGCAGGTTGTCCCAACTTAATTCATGACCACAGTTTGGAGCTCCATTCCCCTTGTCAGGATCCCCCTTTGGGAATCAGCAATAGTCTTTCCCACTATAGGACAAACCTCCTTTATTCCTTCAATCACCCTGGGACTATGTTTTGTTTTGTTCGACATTTAATAGTGAAACTTGCAAATTTCAAAGATAAAGAGAAGGTCCTTAAAGCAGCAAGAGACAAGAGATCTGTAAACTTTATGGGGAGAAGGATTAGGTTAACAGCAGACCTCTCCACAGAGACCTGGAAGGCCAGAAAGGGCTGGCAGGAAATATTCAGGGTCTTACATGAGAAGAGCATGCAGCCAATAATACTTTATCCAGCAAGGCTCTCGTTCAGAATAGAAGGAGAGATAAAGAGCTTCCAAGATAGGCAGAAACTGAAAGAATATGTGACCACCAAACCAGTTCTGCAAGAAATATTAAGGAGGCCTCTGTAAAAGAAAGAGGAAGTCCAAGGAAACAATCCTCAAAAACAGGGGCTGAATAGGTATCATGATGACACTAAATTCATATCTTTCTATAGTAACTCTGAATGTGAATGGGCTTAATGACCCCGTCAAAAGGCGCAGCATTTCAGACTGGATAAAAAAGCAAGACCCATCTATTTGCTGTCTGCAAGAGACCCATTTTAGACCTAAGGACACCTACAGTCTGAAAATAAAAGGTTGGAGAAACATTTACCATTCCAATGGTCCTCAAAAGAAAGCTGGGGTAGCCAGCTTTATATTCTTATATCAGATAAATTAAGGTTCATCCCAAAGACTGTAGTAAGAGATGAAGAAGGACACTATATCATACTTAAAGGATCTATCCAACAAGAGGACCTAACAATCATGAATATTTATGCCCGTAATGTGGGAGCTGCCAAGTATATCAATCAATTAATAACCAAAGTTAAGACATACTTAGATAATAATACACTTATACTGGGAGACTTGAACACGGTGCTTTCTGCAGTTGATAGATATTCTAAGCACAACATCTCCAAAGAAACAAGATCTTTAAATGATACTGGACCAGATGGATTTCACAGATATTTATAGAACTTTACATCGGAATGCAACTGAATACACTTTCTTCTCAAGTGCACATGGAACTTTCTCCAGAATAGACCACATACTGAGTGACAAATCAGGTCTTAACTGATACCAAAATATTGGGATTGTCCCCTGAATATTTTCAGAACATAATGCTTTGAAACTAGAAGTAAACCACAAGAAGAAATTCGGAAGAAATTCAAACACATGGAGGTTAAAGACCATCCTGCTAAAAGATGAAAGGGTCAACCAGGAAATTAGAGAAGAATTAAAAAGATTCATGGAAACTACTGAGAATGAATATACAACCTTTCAAAATCTTTGGGATACAGCAAAAGCAGTCCTGGGGGGAAATACATAGCAATACAAGCATCCACCCAAAAACTGGAAAGAACTCAAATACAAAAGCTAACCTTGTTTTTTGTTTGTTTGTTTGTTTGTATTTGTTTTTGTTTTAGAGAGAGAACATTCATAGGGGCAGGGCAGGGAAGAGCAAAAGGAGAGAGAGAATCTTTTTTAAAATTTTTTTATTTTTTTTATTCAAGAGAAACTCACAGAGAGAGAGGCAGAGACATAGGCAAAGGGAGAAGCAGGCTCCATGAAGGGAGCCCAATGTGGGTGGGACTTGATCCCAGAACTCCAGGATCACACCCTGAGCTGAAGGCAGATGTGGCTCAACCACTGAGCCACCCAGGTGTCTTAGGAGAGAGAGAATCTAATCAGCCTCCACATCTAGTGGAGGGGCTCATATTACAACCTTGACATCATAACCTGAGCCAAAACCAAGTGGAGTTTCAACTGACTGAGATACCCAAGTGTTCCTGGGGCTATGTTCTTTTTTTTAATAATAAATTTATTTTTTATTGGTGTTCAATTTGCCAACATACAGAATAACACCCAGTGCTCATCCCGTCAAGTGCCCACCTCAGTGCCTGCCACCCAGTCACCCCCACCCCCCGCCCTCCTCCCCTTCTACCACCCCTAGTTCGTTTCCCAGAGTTAGGAGTCTTCCATGTTCTGTCTCCCTTTCTGATATTTCCCACTTATTTTTTCTCCTTTCCCCTTTATTCCCTTTCACTATTATTTATATTGTGGGGCTATATTCTTAAAAACTGGAAGAAATTTGATCCCCAAGGCCTGAGGGAAAAAATGTCTCATCTTTTTATGTAATGTTTTCTGGCCTCAGTATAAACTCTTAGATCAAGAAATATGTCCCCTCCACAGAATTCGTATAATATTATTTTCCAGCTTGATTTCTTTTGCTGGAATGCTTCCAAATGGTCAGAGGTCTTATATGTCAAACCTCATGGCATTGTCTGAAAAGCCTGATGTGCACAAAAACTACAATGTGTTATGCTTGTTTCATGGCCCGTCTGACCCTTCAGACATTCTAGATGATCCCTTCTTTATTTTGCCTTGTTGTCTTTTCCCCTGAGGAGTCAGAAATTTTCCTGGATTCTACTATCACCCCAGAGGCCCATGCCATTGCTGCCACCATACCACCACCCAACCAAGGCACCTCTTCCCATCCCGTTTCCACCCTGGAATTAACTAGGAGCCTAAGGACTTGACTTTTTTTTTTTTTTTTTTTTTTTTACAATGCCATGCCCCTCTGTGAGATAGCTAATGGGGATGTGGGGACATTTAAGGTCCACATTCCCTCTCCAATATCTGATTTGTCTCAGATAGAAATAAAAATTAGTTCCTTTAGCCAAGATCCTTCTCATTTCATTAAGGAATTCCAAAGCCTTACTGTTGCCTTTGGTATCACCTGGCAGGATATGAATAGCATCTTTACTATATACTACATCAATGAAGTAAAAAAAGCATATCTGGTCTTTGGCTCAGGTCTGGGCAGATGAGGCCCACACCCCTATCCATGACCTTGCTACAGTGGGGGAATAGGTGGTCCCAAATGCCAACACTAGATGTAATTATCAGGCAGAAGATGCTGGTAGAGTTCATCGGGATTACATGATAACTTGTCTAATTGAGAGTATGCAAAAAGCAGTTATAAAACCTGTGAATTATGCAAAACTTAAAGAAATAACCCATGACTCAAATGAAGATTCTGCTTTATTTCATTCTCCCTTAACAGAGGCCATGACAAAGTACACCAACCTAGACCCTGAGGGCCCATAGGGCAAAGCAATATTAGCAATGCATTTTATCAGTCAGGCCTCCCCTGATATCAGACAAAAGCTTCAAAAGCTCCATCAGGGACCTCACACTTCTGGATATACCCTTCAAGGTCTTCAATAACTGAGAGGTAGCCTCAAGAGCTGAAAGGGAACAGAGAAACACGGATCTCAATATATGGCTGCAGCTATGGCTAGCTCCCTGCCCTTCTCTGGGTCCACATAGAGGCAAGAGCCATTAGAGGTACAAACCACTACACCTTCCCATGTCCCAGGAACTCCCAGAAGCAGGCTTCTGTTGTCATCAATCAGAGCATCTGGCCCTCGAGGATCAAACACACCCTCTGTCAGGGCCTTCTCTGGCCTGAAAATAACCAGGGCTTTGAAGATGGGACTACCTCTCCTTCCCATGCATTGAAGGGTCATCCCAGGCCCCAAATCCCCAAGCCCAGGCTGTCCAGGGAATTGACAGCCTCAGGTCAAGGCCACTTCAGGAAACCAGTATCTGTACGTTGATTATGAGAAACCAATGGGATAGGGGAGGGTGATCTCCTTTCCTTTGGCTGATGGGGCCCAGAGGCCATGCAGATCCCCATGTCTTCCATCTCTATGGCAGAGCCTTGGGCAACCCTGGGTGTGGCAGGAGACAAAATTGCATTTCTAATAATGAAGGATAGTTGGAAGAAAGGCAAGCAAGGACAAGGGACCCCTGCTGTAAGAGGAAACCACCCTTAAAAGGATTTTACAGCACTCTGGAAGGAGCTCTCCACCCTTTTTCCATGTGATAGGTAGATGATAAAAACCAATTGGATGACTTGCACATGAAGGGTTAATCAGATTAAAACAGCCCCACAGCAAGCTCCTAGACTTAGAAACTTTCTTGGGGGGGGGGAATTATAGAACTTTAAGACATTAGAGACAATGTAAATAAATAAAAAGTGTTTATGTATTGACACCTCAATAATATAAAGGTGCCAGTTTTCCTTAACAATTTTTATGTACATTTGTGTATGTGTAAATTGAGAAGAGGTATTGTTTCAATTTTCTTTTTTTAATTTTTAAAATTTTATTTAAATTCAATTTGCCAGGGAACCCTGGGTGGCGCAGCGGTTTGGCGCCTGCCTTTGGCCCAGGGCGCGATCCTGGAGACCCGGGATCGAGTCCCACATCGGGCTCCCGGTGCAGAGCCTGCTTCTCCCTCTGCCTGTGTCTCTGCCTCTCTCTTTCTCTGTGTGTGTGTGTGAGACTATCATAAATAAATTAAAAAATTAAAAAAAATTCAATTTGCCAGCATATAGTAAAACACCCAGTGCTCATTTCATCATGTGCCCTACTTAATGCCCGTCACCCAGTTAACCTATCCCCCCACCAACCTCCCCTTCTGCACCCTTTGTTTATTTCTCAGAGTTAGGAGTCTCTCATGGTTTGTCTTCCTCTCTAATTTTTTACCACTCAGTTTCTCCCCCTTCCCTCATGGTCCCTTTCACTATTTCTTATGTTCCACATATGAGTGAAGATGTGGTATATATACACAATGGAATATTAGCCATCAGAAAGGATGAAAACCTACCATTTATATCAACATGGATGGAACTGGAGGATATTATGCTGAGTGAAATGAGTCAATCACAGAAAGACAGTTGTCATATGGTTTCACTCATTATGTTGAATATAAGAAATAGAAACTCCTGTAGTAACCCTCTCTGGTCCCCTCCCTCTCCAGGAGTTTTGTACTATCACTCAATAAACTTTATTATCATTCAATAACTTTGCTTTGATGCCCACCACTCTTCATAAGGTCTACTTCTTCATTCTTGGAAGCAGTGTGACCAAGAACCGCACACACTAAAGAAAAGAAATACTGTAACACTAATAGATATAGGACCCACTTATTCCATCCATATAAAATACTCAGGCATCATTTTCAGTTCTCAATTCTCATCATCAGCAGAGATAGGGAAACAAAGAGGGAACATTTAATTTACTATTTAAGTTGTTTTTTGGGTGACAATACCTTTATTTTTTTTCTTGTTTTATGTTGTCCCACTCCATTACCTAGCAGGGACATAATGAAAAAGGTACAAACTAATCTTTGTCTTTCTGAGACTGACTAGCCCCTGCTGGAAATTTTGTCCTCTGAGCCCCCAGCCCCTTCAAACATCAAGTTCTCCATTTTTCAACAGGTGCCCCCTGAGGTATGGAACACCTCTGTTCTGGGGTACTCTCTATCAGCATCCCCATAAGGCTACAACTAAATGATCATCATTTCTTTTCCAGAAAATCCCAAGACCCGTTATGTCCAGAGGTCAGGCAGGGCCTATAGTCATTAATACAGAAGTTCTCAGCAACAGGACTTTTGCATCCCTGCGATTCATGTTGTAATATACCCATCTTGGCAATAAAAAGTCCGATGGTACAGGACCTAAGCATTATCAGTGAGGACTTTTTTCCCATTGACCCAATCCTCCTAACCTTATCCCCTCTTAAGACAGATCCCCTCAGACACTTTGGTACACAGTGCTGGGTCTAAAAGATGCTTTCTTCTGCATCCTAGTGTACCCAGATTCCAAGTTCCCCTTTGCCTTTAAGTGGCAGGACCCCTCAACCCAGGTTACTCAATAACTAACATAGACTTTAGGGATAGTCCACATTTATTTGGATAGGCCCTAACCAAGGATATGTCCCTCCTTCAGCTCCCCGGAATCAGTGCTTAAGCTCAATATGTTGATGATTTAATTATCTGCAGCCCCAATGATAACATATCCAACACAAATATAATCCTGGTGCCTTGGAGCTTGGCCTCCTGGAGCTATAAGGTCTACCCTTCAAAGACCCAAATTTCCTCTCAGAAAGTTCAATTCCTGTGTATATTAGTCCCAAGGACTAATATTAATCCCTGGGATTAAGAGCCTCTCTGACCACCATAAGGGTCTCATTTTAAATATAAAAACTCCCTCTACAAAAAAGCAACTGTGTTCCCATTTGGATATGCTGGGGTTTTATAAAATATGAATAGTACAATTTGGTTAATAACAAAGCCTCTTTATGAGGCCCTGAGGGGACCTGAGGAAAAGCCTTTGGAATGGAACCCTGAAATGGCAAAAGCTTTTGGAGCCCTCAAACAGGTACTTACAATGGCCCCAGCTTTAGCCCTTCCAGACCTCCAGAAACCCTTCTCCTTATACATGCATAAAAGGAGATCTTGATTCCAAATCCTGGGACCCCCCCACCACATTCCTGGTTGCATACCTATCTAAGTATCTGGTGCAGGGATGGCCTCCTTGCCTCTGAGCACTGGTTCCCATGGCCCTCTTGATAGAAGAGGACTCTAAATTAACCTTGGAACAAAACATAATTATTTATATGCCCCATAAAGTATTATACACTTGAAATCCTAGGACATTTCATTGGATCTCTAATAGTAGAATTACATAATAGAAAACCCTTTATTATAAACATCTGAAGTAAATATTCAGTCAGAGGAGAAGGAAAGATGGCAGAAGAGTAGGGGGTTCTGTTTCATGTGATCCCCTTAATTTATCTAGATACCTATCAAACCATCTTTTTTTCTTTTGAAATTTAGATGCAATTTTCCAACATATAGTATAACACTCAGTGCTCATCCCATCAAGTGCCCTCCTTAGTTCCCTATAAAACTCCTTAATACCTATGAATTCAATCTGAGAGGTAAGGAAAGAATGGCAGTAACTCTACAAATTGAAAAGTGACCACTTTTTGCAAGGTAGGAGTGTGGAGAAGACAAATGGAGGGGATGTACCGCAAGATAAACAGTGCAGGGAGGAGGCATTTGCAAGCCAGCTACTGGAAAGAGTTATGTCCCTGTGCTCAAAATAGGGACCTTTAGAAATCTGCTTGTCTGAGAGACATTCCTGCCTGAAAAGTGCTTAGTGGTGAAACAGGGCAGAATCCCAGGTGGGACAGTGAGGTCTCAGTAGTCCCGGAGGCACAGAAAGAAGAGAGCTGACTGAGCTAGCAGAGTTCCCAAGCACTGGAGTGGGGAAATGGGTTTAGGTCACTAAGCCTGGGAGGGGATCCCAGCTTGTTTGGACATAAACCACAAACCACAGTCAGATTGGGTGACTGCTCTCCATGTTAGGTCCCTGCAAAGGAATGGACACAGCAACCCTCTGCCTTTCTCTGAGAGAGGTGTAGGGGGTTCCCACTCAATAGGGTAAATGCTCTCCACACCATGGTCCTGCAGGGGACAGAGATGGGGTGAGCTTCTACTTCCTCCAGGACAGATGGAGTGGGCGCCTGCGCAAGAGAGCAAAAGCTCTCCCTTCCATATCCCTCCAAATTACACAAATCAGTGTCCCTCTACCTTCCTCCAGGGAGGATCTGAGAAGGCAGCAACATAGGAGTCTGCAGAGTTTGGTACACACTGAGACCTTTCAGCTCTGGGGCTGGAGATCTAGGTGAGGCTGTTTTTATTTTCACCCTCTAAAGAGGCATGGAAAGCCTTCAAGGGAACAAAACCCACACCAGCAAACAACCTACGCTGAGCAAGGCCCCCTGACAAGGGGAGGTGCAAATCTGCCTCTGCACAGACACCTCAGAATCAGTGCAGCAGGCCCCTCTCCCAGAAGACCTGATGGAGGGACAGGTGAACAGGAAGTTTACTAACCAAACAGGACTGGAAAACTCCAGGGCTAGGGGGAAATAGTGTATAGAACTCAATCCAGCTATGGTTTTCTTTTTTAAAATTCCCCTGGCTATTCGGGGTCTTTTCTGATTCCACACAAATCTTAAAATAATTTGTTCCAACTGGGCAGCCCCGGTAGCGCAGCGGTTTAGCGCCGCCTGCAGCCCGGGGCGTGATCCTGGAGACCCTGGATCAAGTCCCACATCAGGCTCTCTGTATGATGCCTGCTTCTCCCTCTGCCTGTGTCTCTGCTTCTCTCTCTCTGTCTCTATGAATAAATAAATAAAATCTTTAAAAAAAAGTTGTTTCCAACATGGAAAGTCCATGGTATTTTGATAGGGATTGCATTAAACATGTAAATTGCCCTGGGTAACATTGACATTTTCACAATATTAATTCTGCCAATCCATGAGCATGGAATATTTTTCCATCTCTTTGTGTCTTCCTCAATTTCTTTCAGAAGTTTTTAGGTTATAGATCCTTTACCTCTTTGGTTAGGTTTATTCCTAGGTATCTTATGCTTTTGGGTGCAATTGTAAATGGGATTGACTCCTTAATTTCTCTTTCTTCAGTCTCATTGTTAGTGTATAGAAATGCCATTGATTTCTGGGCATTGATTTTGTATCCTGCCACGCTACCAAATTGCTGTATGAGTTCTAGCAATCTTGGGGTGGAGTCTTTTGGGTTTTCTATGTAGAGTATCATGTCATCAGCGAAGAGGGAGAGTTTGAGATTTCAGGTTGTACTACAAAGCTGTGGTCATCAAGACAGTGTGGTACTGGCACAAAAACAGACACATAGACCAATGGAACAGAATAGAGAACCCAGAAGTGGACCCTCAACTTTATGGTCAACTAATATTCGATAAAGGAGGAAAGACGATCCACTGGAAAAAAGACAGTCTCTTCAAAAAATGGTGCTGGGAAAATTGGACATCCACATGCAGAAGAATGAAACTAGACCACTCTCTTGCACCATACACAAAGATAAACTCAAAATGGATGAAAGATCTAAATGTGAGACAAGATTCCATCAAAATCCTAGAGGAAAACACAGGCAACCCCCTTTTTGAACTCGGCCACAGTAACTTCTTACAAGATACATCCACGAAGGCAAAAGAAACAAAAGCAAAAATGAACTATTGGGACTTCATCAAGATAAGAAGCTTTTGCACAGCAAAGGATACAGTCAACAAAACTAAAAGACAACCTATAGAATGGGAGAAGATATTTGCAAATGACGTATCAGATAAATGGCTGGTTTCCAAGATCTATAAAGAACTTATTAAACTCAAAAGCAAAGAAACAAACAATCTAATCATGAAATAGACATGAAGAGAAATCTCACAGAGTAAGACATAGACATGGCCAACATGCACATGAGAAAATGCTCCGCATCACTTGCCATCAGGGAAATACAAATCAAAACCACAATGAGATACCACCTCACACCAGTGAGAATGGGGAAAATTAACAAGGCAGGAAACCACAAATGTTGGAGAGGATGCGGAGAAAACGGAACCCTCTTACACTGTTGGTGGGAATGTGAACTGGTGCAGCCACTCTGGAAAACTCTGTGGAGGTTCCTCAAAGAATTAAAAATAGACCTGCCCTACGACCCAGCAATTGCACTGTTAGGGATTTACCCCGAAGATTCAGATGCAATGAAACGCCGGGGCACCTGCACCCCGATGTTTCTAGCAGCCATGTCCACAATAGCCAAACTGTGGAAGGAGCCTCGGTGTCCATCGAAAGATGAATGGATAAAGAAGATGTGGTTTATGTATACAATGGAATATTACTCAGCCATTAGAACGACAAATACCCACCACTTGCTTCGACATGGATGGAACTGGAGGGTATTATGCTGAGTGAAATAAGTCAATCAAAGAAGGACAAACATTATATGGTCTCATTCATTTGGGAAATATAAAAAAATAGTGAAAGGGAATAAAGAGGAAAGGAGAAAAAATGAGTGGGAAATATCAGAAAGGGAGACAGAACATGAAAGACTCCTAACTCTGGGAAATGAACTAGGGGTGGTGGAAGGGGAGGTGGGTGGGGGGTGGGGGTGACTGGGTGATAGGCACTGATGTGGGCACTTGATGGGATGAGCACTGGGTGTTATTCTATATGTTGGCAAATTGAACACCAATAACAAATAAATTTATATAAAAAAACCTCATACAGGGGCTTGACTGTCAATCCAAACCCTGGAATCCATTCTAGAAACATATTAAGCTAATTTATTGTTTGAAATGGGCTTACATTCAGTATGACTTATTTGCACTTCACATTAGGTGCCCATATTCCTGGGATCAGAACATCCTCCAAATAAATTAATTCCTGTTTGGAAATGTGGGCCTTTGTTGGAGAAATTCTATGCACTCATTCTCCCAGGAAGTTTAGAACTCAGATGATGTTTGAGGGGGTAAAGATGAGTATTTTATCTACATATTTCAATACAGCTCCAATATTTAAAGTAAACTCTCTGAGTTCCCTGGCAAGAGAATTGCCAGATAGGTAGGACCATCCCTACAGCTTTGTGGCAGGACTGTCAAAGTATAATGTTGAGTTACATTGGTAGATGGATCAGTCCATTGAAAACAAAACAAATACTGAAATTCTGGATATAAGGGTATGCAAAAGAAAGTGTCTTTAAGATCCAGGACTGTGATTCAAGTGGTGCCTTCAGATATCTGGGTTAAGATAGTGTAGGTATTAGGCATAATAGGGTAAAAGATAATGACAGACTCATTTATCGCCTGGGTGTCTTGGGCCATTCAATACTCTCCACTTGGTTTTAAAACTGGTAGGAGGGGAGAATTATAGGGAGACTGGCATGGGACGAGGAGGCCACATTTTAGGAACCTGTCTATTAAGTATTGGAGGCCTGTCAGGCTTCAGGTTTAATGGGGTACTGATGTTTGCAGGGGTGTTTTTGTCCTTTAAGGTAATTGTTGCAGGTGTTGCAAATATTGATTTCCCTGGAATTCCTTTTTCCCACACGTAGGTATTAACTCAATCCCCCACACATGTGGATTAACTCAATCCCAGATTTGTGAGGAAAAATTATCAGGAGTGTCTTTCTTGGAAGAGGGCACAGGATAAGCAGGAAGAGGACCCTCCTTTCTAGGAGGTTGAGGATATTTCCAAGGGTGGAAAAGAGATCCCTTTCCAGTTTACGCCTTGGACATTCCTGCATGATCAGGAATTTGAGTTCTAAAATAGTTTCCCCATAAACAAAGTAAGGTTTGAGTGAGATATTTTGATTTTGGCTTTCCATCTACCCTAGCGATAAAGTGGGTAATGGGCCCAGAATGTGAAGTAAGTACTGAATCTACAGCTACCATGTTATTCAGAAGTAACCTGATAGGCTTACCTGCCACATAAAGAGTCATCTGTGTTTCCTTCTCCAAAATGGTGATGGTCTTCATGGGAGCTTCTAGGGAACTCAGGTCCTATAAGTAACTCTGGGCCATAACTGATAAGGGATCAGATGATCAGATCTTGGTTCCCTTTTAATCCCACGTAAGTCCCTCCTTCAGTTCCCTTTGTGGCCAAATAGAAGGCAGGGCACATTTGCTGGAGGAAAATGTGGGGGGAATTGATGTTTCCAGTGGTCTGGAATCCCATAGGAGAAAACCAGCTCCTTTACCTTATCTCTACTTTGGGATTGGTTTGGACAGCCCTGGGGTGAATCAGGTACCCTAAGGGCCAAGGCCATAAGCCTAGACTGCCTTCATTCCCCTTGTTACCTCATTTTCTCTTCAGCCTGATCTCAATTGTTGAAGACAGAGAAGGCTATTTTTATAAGCTGCTTAAGGGGAGTTTGGGGCTCTAAAGCCATCTTTTGGAGCTGTCTACAAATATATGGCCTGATTGGCTTATGAAGAGGGTCCCCAAGACTAATTGCCCTTCTGGAGTATCTGGGTCTACATTAGTGAATCTCTGTAGTTGTCCCACCAAGCAAGATCCACCTGCCTGGATCTTGGGTGACTTCCCTAACCCTATCATAATATACTGGCTTGATAATAACATCTCTTCATGCCTTCCAAAAGGCATAGTACCAAGTGGTCCCTGCTGTGCAAGTTGACAATTCCAATTGAGGGTCTATCTGAGCAACTGTCATCATCCTTACCAGATATGTTAGGCTAGGGAACATGAAGGGCATCTTCATAGGTTTGCGTTTTCACCGGAAGCAGAATTGCTCCTCTGTGCTGCAAAAATGAGAGACATCCACCATAAGGTGACTCCAGGGTAATTCAAAAGGCAGTCAGCCTCCTGAATTCTTCAGTAAACTTTCTGGGGTTCTCAGAAAAGCAGCCTAAGTGCTCATGGCACTGACTGAAATATGAGAATGAAAAGGGAGCATGTACTCTTGTGATGTCTTAAGTTCCAAATACCACTTCCTGTAGGGAGGCAGAGGAGCTCTTCCTCTTGGCCCGACTCTGGTAAAGAAGGATAGATTGGTTGGTGGTAATAGTTGCTTCTGCTGGAGTCAATGGCATTGGGGTGTCACTCTTGGTCTTCAGTTGTTCCCTGTGGGGATATATTGTGAGAATTTCTTTCTTGGAGCCAAATTATAAATGGCCCATCTAAACTGTATATTTTTTACGTTTGTTAGGGTCATTCCTAAGGGCCATAAAAGCCTAGATGTAATGGATTTTTACCCATTTTTCTAGTCTCTTACAGAAAAGATCAAGACACAGTATAATGTTATAGTTAAGACTACCATTTTCCAGCCAGACTTACCTCTCCTCTAGCTTTTATTGAGGCCAAATTGTATTACAAAAGAAGATAAGCATTTTCGTTTTTAGGCATTCTTTCTTTTTGATATTTTATTTGTTTATTCATGAGAGACACACACAGAGAGGCAGAGACATTGGTGGAGGGAGAAGCATTATCCGTGAGGGGAGCCTGATGTGGGACTCGATCCTAGGATCCCAGAATCATGTCTGAGCCAAAGGCATATTCTCAATCACTGAGCCTCTCTTTTTAGGCTTTCTAATCAGAACTGATCCCAGTGTCTCAAAATCCATTCCATAAAGGAGTCTTTGGGGGAAGAAGATGGAACTTCCCATTGTCTTCAGGGAGAGAGTTGACTCTTGTAAGGAAGAAAAGGAGCAACTAAATAAGAGTTCCCATTATTAGAAGACAGAAGTCTTATTTTTCCAAGGAAAGTTAGCTCTCTTTCTTTCTCAAGAACCTAATAGTATGTCAGGTGGGAACTCCTCCAGAGTTCCGATGATGAGTATCCCCAACGTGCTGTCCATCTCATCCCCCTCTCATCACACCTGTGGCCAATATGTCATGTTGCAGTCCTGCTAGCTCCAGTGTCCCAGAGCATGTATTTCTTCCTGGTACCTGCAGACCTTGGAGCTGAAGCCTTCCTGAAGATTTTGGTATAGATGATTCCCAATAACTATCCCTGACATCCTGCGGTGGATCTCTCAGGAATGCACATCATCATGACACTAAGATCTCTGAGTAGCACATGCTCTTCATTCTGATTGGCTTTTCAACAATTGGCAGCAAACAATGGCCACCAGAGACAGGAACTTTTTGATTGTTTAAATATTTCTCACTTGACCCATATGTATCTGTTAATCTTTTCCACTTTGCAGTCTGTTCTGGTGAAACTAACCCCAATTTCCAATTCTCTATATCCCTGAAATATTTGAGTTGAGTCACATTTAATTAAGTGGTGATTAAGGCTGATCCACAGGGAGAAATCACAGTAAGTGGGGGTCCAATTTTGCCAGGGGGTAAAACAGTTTATGGATTATTTTACAGTATCTTGTAGAGATACAATGCTCTGAGTTAGCACTCTTGCAGGACCTTTGTGATAAGCAGCAAAACATCTTGCAGGTCCTAGTGCCCCACATTTAGCACGAGATAGTGGGAAAATAGGTATGAGAGTAAGTGGCTGAAGCTAGACTGGGGCAAGGGTGGATGGCAGTCAGAGTCCCATAATTAAGAGAGATTTGTGCAGAGACACAAATAGTCTAGCAATATCAGACAGTCACCTAGGGATCAATGTAATGGATCTTGGTGTGCTGTTTGTAAGCATCACTTCCATGAATGTCCATGAATCACTCTTTTTTGCCTCAATTTCTCCTGCTGGAAGTCTAAAACAATCAGGAAACTTGGAATACTGGAGGAGTCAAAGTATGTGTGCATACCTAGGTGACCAGAAATTAATTGCCATGAAAGGAAGTTGCCTCTGAGACCAATGAACATCTTGAAGAATGACCTTAGATACTTCCCCTGTGTTCAACATGTGGTTAACCTGGTCCCTTTGTGGTCACCAAAGAGATGTTGCTAGGTAGACTGAGAAGATCTCCAGGTGCTGAAGCCTCACCCAGCTTGTCCCTGAGACTTCACCAAAGGCTCTTAGACTCATTGCAAGAAATATTTCAAGGATGATCAGACACAGTGGTTGACCAGTGGAAGTGAAATGTTTATTAGAGTACCACCTTGAGATGTGAGACCAGGTGAGTTCAAGGGAGACTTGTGCCTGGGGTTTGAATCTCTGTCTTTTGTTGATAGTTTTTAACTCAGAGGTGAAATATTTATTATTTGGGGAGGGTATTAGTTTGAAAACAGGGTTTCATTCCTTTTATCTTTTAATTGGTCAGGGTCCCTGACCTTCTTTTTCTTTGGCGTGTCTGGTTTTATCTGGCATCTTGTTGGTGGTAATAGTTGTAGAATGCTGCCAGGATATGTTGCTAACTGTCCTAATAATGGGCTATAACTCCCACTTTGATGGCCTACAGACATCTCAGTAAAGCCTAAATAATTGCTTACTCCAACAAAGGGAAGGCAAAACTCCCCAAAGCCATCAGTATTTGTACTAGGGTTCACCATTCCCTCATCTGGATATTCAATAGCTGGCACTATGCCCATCCTTCTAGCATAGTGACTACTGCTAAGGGTCATAGAGAGTTAGATTAGTACATCTCTTACTGACAAATTTGGCATGATCCAATTATTTTATCGTTTCTGTGACAATAGTGACCCAAATGATCTCTCTCTTTTTTAAAAATTTTTATTTACTTATGATAGTCACACACACACACAGAGAGAGAGAGAGAGAGAGAGAGAGAGGCAGAGACATAGGCAGAGGGAGAAGCAGGCTCCATGCACCGGGAGCCCGACGTGGGATTCGATCCCGGGTCTCCAGGATCGCGCCCTGGGCCAAAGGCAGGCGCCAAACCGCTGCGCCACCCAAGGATCCCGATCTCTCTTTTTTTGAAGTTTTATTTTAATTTCTATTTGTTAACATGAAGTGTTATATTAGTTTCAGGTGTACAATATAGTGACTCAACAATTCCATACAATACCAAGTGCTCATCACAGAAAATGTTCTCCTTAATCCCCATTACATATTTAACACATCTGATGACTCCTTCTCTCCTTGGTAACCATCAGTTTGTTTTCTTTAATTAAGAGTCTTTCTCTCTTCCCTTTTCTCTTTGCTTTGTTTTTTAAATTCCACATATTCGTAAAATTTTATGGTGTATGTCTTTTTCTGACTGACTTTTTCACTTAGCATTAGACTCTGTATTTCCATGTATGTCATGGCAAATGTCAAGACTGTATTCTTTTTTATGACCTAGTAATATTTCATTGTACATATATACCCCATCTTCTTTATCCATTTATCATCAGATGGACACTTGGGTTGTTTCCATAATTTGGTTATTGTACATAATGCTGCTATAAACACTGAGGTGTGGGGTACCTGGGTGGCTCAGTGTTTGAATGTCTTCCTTTGGCTCAGGTCAAGATCCCAGGGTCCTGAGATTGAGTCCTACATCAGGCTCCCCAGAGGGAGCCTGTTTCTCCCTCTGCCTCTGTCTCTGCCTCTCTCTGCGTGTCTCTAATGAGCAAATAAATAAAATCTTAAAAAAAAAAACACAAATAACTCTTTGTGGAACCTCCACACAGTTTTCCAGAGTGGCTGCACCAGTTTACATTCCCACCAACAGTGCAAGAGGGTTCCCTTTTCTCCGCATCCTCTCCAACATTTGTGGTTTCCTGCCTTGTTAATTTTCCCCATTCTCACTGGTGTGAGGTGGTATCTCATTGTGGTTTTGATTTGTATTTCCCTGATGGCAAGTGATGCAGAGCATTTTCTCATGTGCATGTTGGCCATGTCTATGTCTTACTCTTGAGATTTCTGTTCAAGTCTTTTGCCCATTTCATGATTGGATTGTTTGTTTCTTTGCTGTTGAGTTTAATAAGTTCTTTCTAGATCTTAGAAACTAGCCCTTTATCTGATACGTCATTTGCAAATATCTTCTCCCATTCCGTAGGCTGCCTTTTAGTTTTGTTGACTGTATCCTTTGCTGTGCAAAAGCTTCTTATCTTGATGAAGTCCCAATAGTTCATTTTTGCTTTTGTTTCTTTTGCCTTCATGGATGTATCTTGTAAGAAGTTACTGTGGCCGAGTTCAAAAAGGGTTGCCTGTGTTCTCCTCTAGGATTTTGATGGAATCTTGTCTCACATTTAGGTCTTTCATCCATTTTTGAGTTTATCTTTGTGTATGGTGAAAGAGAGTGGTCTAGTTTCATTCTTCTGCATGTGGATGTCCAATTTTCCCAGCACCATTTTTTGAAGAGACTTTCTTCCAGTGGATAGTCTTTCCTCCTTTGTCGAATATTAGTTGACCATAAAGTTGAGGGTCCACTTCTGGATTATCTATTCTGTTCCATTGGTGTATGAGTCTGTTTTTGTGCCAGTACCACAGTGTCTTGATGACCACAGCTTTGGAGGTTCCTCAAAGAGTTAAAAATAGATCTGCCCTACGACCCAGCAATTGCACTGCTGGGGATTTACCCCAAAGATACAGATGCAATGAAATGCCAGGACACCTGCACCCCGATGTTTCTAGCAGCAATGTCCACAATAGCCAAACTGTGAATGGAGCCTCAGTGTCCATCAAAAGATGAATGGATAAAGAAGATGTGGTTTATGTGTACAATGGAATATTACTCAGCCATTAGAAATGACAAATACCCACCATTTGTTTTGATGTGGATGGAACTGGAGGGTATTATGCTGAGTGAAATAAGTCAATCGGAGAAGGACAAACATTATATGGTCTCATTCATTTGAGGAATATAAATAATAGTGAAAGGGAATAGAGGGGAAGGGAGAAGAAATGTGTGGGAAATATCAGAAAGGGAGACAGAAGATGGAAGACTCCTAACTTCGGGAAACGAACTAGGGGTGGTGGAAGGGGAGGAGGGCAGGGGGTGGGGGTGACTGGGTGGAGGGCACTGAGGGGGGCACTTGACGGTATGAGCACTGGGTGTTATTCTATATGTTGGCAAATTGAACACCAATAAAAAATAAATTTATTATTACAAAAAAAGTAGTATGGCACGACGGTTGCATTCATGGACCTTTTTGTGGTGATCATTTCTCAAGATATGTATGGGTAACAAATCACCACATTATATGCCTTAAATTTCACACAATGTTAGATTGTATGAAATTGTACAATGTCAATTGTATCCCAATAAAGTTGGAAAAAAATAGTAAAAATAAATAAATAAATAACCAAAATAAAATGAAACAAAATTAAAAATTATTAAAAAAAACAAATAAACATTGGGGTGCATGTATCCCCTTTTTTAAGGACACAACACAGTATTTTTAAGTGAACAAAATATTTAAAATGACAATTTAAGAAGATACATGAATGGCAAATAAGCCCATGTTAAGACAATCAACATAATTAGTCATTAAGGCAATACAATTTTTGTATATTTTTATTGGAGTTCGATTTTCCAACATATAACATCCAGTGCTCATCCCATAAAGTAGGGAAATACAATTTGAAACCACAATGAGATACCACTATACACCCACTGAAATGGCTACAATAAAAAATATAGATAATTCCAAGTGTTAACAAGAACATGGAGAAACTATAACCCTCTCTCTTATATTGCTGGTTAAGAGATGACACTACTAACTTGGAACACAGTTTGACAGCTTTTCTTTTTTTGACTTGGACATGAACGTACTATATGACCCAATGATTCCACTGCTAGATATCTACCCAAAAGAAAGTGGATCACATGTCTACTAAAAGGTATGCACATGAATATTCATAATATTATTATTCATAATAGCCCCAATCTGGAAACAATCCAAATGTCCATCAACTAAAGAATTAAAAAAATGTGCTATATATCTTTTCAATAGAATATTATTCAGCACTGAAAATAATCTACAGATACATGGAACAACATGGCTACACCTCAAAAATATAATGCTAAATGAAAGATGTTGGATGCAAAAAAATTCATTTATATAAAATATTCAGCAATGGAACTTATTGTGTTAGAAAAGATCAGTAGTTCCTAGGGTTCAGAATGGAATTGAGGATTAACAAAGGAAGTTTTTAGGATGATGTACATATGGTATATTAATTATACCTCAATATGGGTGTTAAAACAATAAGAAAAAAAAAGATCTCTCCCATGATGTATTTATCCTAAATGTCAGATTACAACATTGAAGCATGTTCAAAGGGATTTTGTTTGGGGAAGTTAAAAGGGGCCACCAGTAAATAAGAAAATAAGATGCCACTTTGGATGATATAATTGGTAGCAATAGTAGCTATGGACATGGTGATTAATAGTTCCAGCACTATTCAAAATCTTGATTTCTGCTTACTTTCACTAAGATGTGGATGTTGACATGTTTAACCTTCCCAATTATCATTATCCTCCCTCCAAATTGGAATAAGGATTAACTAATTATAGTGGTGCGTTCAGACATGAGCCATACCAAACACCCTGGAAATGGAGAATTGTCCTATCTGGAAGAATATGCCAGAAAGCCTTAAAGTCGCATCTGCTTTGATATGCAACCCATAGAGTTTCACTCATTGTAAGGATACTCTTCTATGATTTTTAGTAAATTTATAGTTTTACACTATCATCACAATCTACTTTTAGAACATTTCCATAATCACGTGTATCCCTCTGAATTAGTATTTTTGTGTCCTTTAGGTAAATGCCCATAGGAGGATCATATGATAGTTCCACATTTTTACTTTTTTGAAAAATCTTCTGATTTCTGTTTTCCTGGACTGTTTCTATAGTGGTTGCACCAGTTTGCATTCCCACTAGCAGTGCAAGAATTTCCTTTCTCCACATCCACACCGACCTCTGTTGTTTCTTGTGTGTTGATTTTAGGCATCCTGATAAGTGTGAAGTGATATCTTATTGTAGTTCCAATTTACATTTCCCTGATGATGAATGATGTTGAGAATTTTTTCATGAGTCTGAGTCTTCTTTGGAAAAATATCTATCCATGCCTTCTTCCCTTTGTTTTTTAAATTGGATTGGCCCCTTTTGGATGTTGAGTTGTATAAGTTACTTATATATTTTTGATTCTAACCCTTTATTAGATATGTTATTTGCAAATGTCTTCTTCCATTGTATATGTTGCCTTTTAGTTTTGTTCAGTGTTTCCTTCACTGTGCAGACGCTTTTATTTTGATGAAATGCCAGTAGTTTATTATTTTGTTTTCCTTGACTCAGGAGACATAGATAAAGAGAAGTTGACATTTGGGGGCCTCAGTGGTTCAGTCATATAAGTGTCTGATTCTTGATTTTGGTTCAGGTCAAAGGCTCAGATCTCAGGGTTGTGAGATTGAACTCTGTGCTCTGCACTTAGCATGGAGTCTGCTTGGCCTCTCCCTCTGGTCCTCCCCCTCTTCTCAAACAAACAAACAAACAAACTAAATTTTGAAAACCAAAGAAAGAAGTTGCTATGGTTGATGTCAAAGAGTTATTGCTTAGTTCTGTTCTAGGATTTTTATGGTTTCAGGTATCACATTTAGGTGTTTAATCCATTTTGAATTTATTTTTGTATATGGTATATAGGAAAGTAGTCCAGTTTCTTTTCTTTTTTATTGGGGCCATCTAATTTTCCCAACAACATTTGTTGAAGAGACTGTCTTTTTCCCACAAGATATTCTTTCTTGCTTTGTCAAAGATCAATTGTTCATATACTAGTGGGCTCATTTCTGGGTTTTCTATTCTGTTCCATCGATCTATATGTCAATTTTTGTGCCAGTACCGTACTATTTTGATTACCACAGCCTTGTAATATAACTTAAAGTCAGGAATTGTGATACCTCCAGCTTTTCATTGCTTTTTGCAAGATTGTTTTGACTATTGATCGCCTTTTGTGGCTCCATACAAATTTTAGGATTGATTTAGCTCTGTGAAAAATGCTGTTGGCATTTTGATAGGATTTCATTAAATGTGTAGATTGATTTGGACAATATAGACATTTAAATAATGTTTGTTCTTCCAATTCATAAGCATGCAATGTCTTTCCAATTCGTTGTGTCATCTTCAATTTCTTACACCAGCATTTTATAATTTTCATAGTACAGGTCTTTCACCACATTAGTTAGGTTTATTCCTAGATATCTTATTGTTTTTCATTCAATTGTAAGTGTTATTGATTCCTTGATTTCTTTTTTTTAGCATCTGTCTAGATTTTTCATTTTTATTTTATTTTTTTTCTTTTTCTCCTGCTACATTATTGATGTATAGATTACATTATTGATGTATAGATGCAACAGATTTTGGGAAACCAGGGTAGCTCAGTCAGTTGAATGTCTAGCTTTTGATTTCAGATCAAGTCATGATCTCAGGGTCCTGGAATCAAGCCCCACTTTGGGCTCCACACTCAGCAGGGATTCTGCTTGAGACTCTCTCCCTCTGCCCTCACTCTCTCATATAAATAAATAAATCTTAAAGAAGAAATTCAACAGATTTCTGTATGTTGATTTTGTATCCTGTGACTTTACTCAATTTGTTTATCAGCTTTAGCATTATTTTGGCAGAGTCTTTTGGGTTTTCTACATGGAGTGTCATGTCCTTTGGAAAGTGAAAGTTTTATTTCCTCTCTGCTGATTATTTCTTTTTGTTGTGTTATTGCTGTGACTAGGACTTCTAGTATTCTGATGAGAGCTGACATCCCTGTCTTGTTTCCTGAGAGGAAAACTCTCAGTATTTCCCAATTGAGGATGATATTATCTTTGGGTTTTTCATAGATGGCCATTAGGTGTGTTTCCCCTAAACCAAGTTTGATGAGGGTTTTTTTTTTATCATGAATGGGTGTTGTCAAATGCTTTTTCTGCATCTATTAAAATAATCATATAGTTTTGATTATTTCTCTTACTAATGTGATATGTCATGTTGATTGGGCAAGTGGTCTCTGAAATGGATCAAACTCTGTCAGGCCCTCATCTTGCTTAGCTCTCACCCTCAGGGCCTTTAACCCCAATACCAATTATTATGCATCCTCCAAAATTGCACTTTTGGTCATCTCTGGCAATCCTCAAGCTTTTATCCTCTAAGATGATGTCTTTTTTATTTTATCCTCTGATTCCACTTCCCCCTTCTGTTCTGCTATTCCTTTTTTTTTTTTATAAATTAATTTTTATTGGTGTTCAATTTACCAACATACAGAATAACACCCAGTGCTCATCCCGTCAAGTGTCCCCCTCCGTGCCCGTCACCCATTCACCCCCACCCCCCGCCCTCCTCCCCTTCCACCACCCCTAGTTCATTTCCCAGAGTTAGAAGTCTTTATGTTCTGTGTCCCTTTCTGATATCTCCCACACATTTCTTCTCCCTTCCCTTATATTCCCCTTCACTATTATTCATATTCCCCAAATGAGTGAGAACATACAGTGTTTGTCCTTCTCCGATTGACTTACTTCACTCAGCATAATACCCTCCAGTTCCATCCACGTTGAAGCAAATGGTGGGTATTTGTTGTTTCTAATGGCTGAGTAATATTCCATTGTATACATAAACCACATCTTCTTTATCCATTCATCTTTCGATGGGCACTGAGGCTCCTTCCACAATTTGGCTATTGTGGACATGGCTGCTAGAAACATCGGGGTGCAGGTGCCCCGGCGTTTCATTGCATCTGAATCTTCGGGGTAAATCCCTAACAGTGCAATTGCTGGGTCGTAGGGCAGGTCTATTTTTAATTCTTTGAGGAACCTCCACACAGTTTTCCAGAGTGGCTGCACCAGTTCACATTCCCACCAACAGTGTAAGAGGGTTCCCTTTTCTCCGCATCCTCTCCAACATTTGTTGTTTCCTGCCTTGTTAATTTTCCCCATTCTCACTGGTGTGAGGTGGTATCTCATTGTGGTTTTGATTTGTATTTCCCTGATGGCAAGTGATGCAGAGCATTTTCTCATGTGCATGTTGGCCATGTCTATGTCTTCCTCTGTGAGATTTCTCTTCATGTCTTTTGCCCATTTCATGATTGGATTGTTTGTTTCTTTGGTGTTGAGTTTAATAAGTTCTTTATAGATTTTGGAAACTAGCCCTTTATCTGATATGTTATTTGCAAATATCTTCTCCCATTCTGTAGGTTGTCTTTGAGTTTTGTTGACTGTATCCTTTGCTGTGCAAAAGCTTCTTATCTTGATGAAGTCCCAATAGTTCATTTTTGCTTTTGTTTCTTTTGTTTTCGTGGATGTATCTTGCAAGAAGTTACTGTGGCCAAGTTCAAAAAGGGTGTTGCCTGTGTTCTCCTCTAGGATTTTGATGGAGTCTTGTCTCACATTTAAATCTTTCATCCATTTTGAGTTTATCTTTGTGTATGGTGCAAGAGAGTGGTCTAGTTTCATTCTTCTGCATGTGGATGACCAATTTTCCCAGCACCATTTATTGAAGAGACTGTCTTTCTTCCAGTGGATCGTCTTTCCTCCTTTGTCGAATATTAGTTGACCATAAAGTTCAGGGTCCATTTCTGGATTCTCTATTCTGTTCCATTGGTCTATGTGTCTGTTTTTGTGCCAGTACCACACTGTCTTGATGACCACAGCTTTGTAGTACAACCTGAAATCTGGCATTGTGATGCCCCCAGCTATGGTTTTCTTTTTTAAAATTCCCCTGGCTATTCGGGGTCTTTTCTGATTCCACACAAATCTTAAAATAATTTGTTCTAAGTCTCTGAAGAAAGTCCATGGTATTTTGATAGGGATTGCATTGAACGTGTAAATTGCCCTGGGTAACATTGACATTTTCACAATATTAATTCTGCCAATCCATGAGCATGGAATATTTTTCCATCTCTTTGTGTCTTCCTCAATTTCTTTCAGAAGTGTTCTATAGTTTTTAGGGTATAGATCCTTTACCTCTTTGGTTAGGTTTATTCCTAGGTATCTTATGCTTTTGGGTGCAATTGTAAATGGGATTGACTCCTTAATTTCTCTTTCTTCAGTCTCATTGTTAGTGTATAGGAATGCCATTGATTTCTGGGCATTGATTTTGTATCCTGCCACGCTACCAAATTGCTGTATGAGTTCTAGCAATCTTGGGGTGGAGGCTTTTGGGTTTTCTATGTAGAGTATCATGTCATCGGCGAAGAGGGAGAGTTTGACTTCTTCTTTGCCAATTTGAATGCCTTTAATGTCTTTTTGTTGTCTGATTGCTGAGGCTAGGACTTCCAATACTATGTTGAATAGCAGTGGTGAGAGTGGACATCCCTGTCTGGTTCCTGATCTTAGGGGAAAGGCTCCCAGTGCTTCCCTATTGAGAATGATATTTGCTGTGGGCTTTTCGTAGATGGCTTTTAAGATATCGAGGAAAGTTCCCTCTATCCCTACACTCTGAAGAGTTTTAATCAGGAATGGATGTTGTATTTTGTCAAATGCTTTCTCTGCATCTAATGAGAGGATCATATGGTTCTTGGTTTTTCTCTTGCTGATATGATGAATCACATTGATCGTTTTACGAGTGTTGAACCAGCCTTGCATCCCGGGGATAAATCCTACTTGGTCATGGTGAATAATTTTCTTAATGTGTTGTTGGATCCTATTGGCTAGTATCTTGTTGAGAAGGGGGAAATACATCGCAATACAAGCATCCATTCAAAAACTGGAAAGAACTCAAATACAAAAGCTAACCTTACACATAAAGGAGCTAGAGAAGAAGCAGCAAATCGACCCGACGCCCAGCAGAAGAAGAGAGTTAATTAAAATTCGAGCAGAACTCAATGAAATTGAGACCAGAAGAACTGTGGAACAGATCAATAGAACCAGGAGTTGGTTCTTTGAAAGAATTAATAAGATAGATAAACCATTAGCCAACCTTATTAAAAAGAAGAGAGAGAAGACTCAAATTAATAAAATCATGAATGACAAAGGAGAGATCACTACCAACACCAAGGAAATACAAACGATTTTAAAAACATATTATGAACAGCTCTACGCCAATAAATTAGGCAATCTAGAAGAAATGGACGCATTCCTGGAAAGCCACAATCTACCAAAACTGGAGCAGGAAGAAATAGAAAACCTGAACAGGCCAATAACCAGGGAGGAAATTGAAGCAGTCATCAAAAACCTCCCAAGACACAAGAGTCCAGGGCCAGATGGCTTCCCAGGGGAATTCTATCAAACGTTTAAAGAAGAAATCATACCTATTCTACTAAAGCTGTTTGGAAAGATAGAAAGAGATGGAGTACTTCCAAACTCATTCTATGAGGCCAGCATCACCTTAATTCCAAAACCAGACAAAGACCCCACCAAAAAGGAGAATTACAGACCAATATCCCTGATGAACATGGATGTTCTGCTATTCCAATCATCTCATATGATTTATGCTGGCACCTTACTCAGAGTGGATAGTCCAGTATTATCCATTCATCATTGGATGCCCCCAGACCAAAATCCCATCAAGTTAGTGTTTGGTAACTTATTTGGAAACCCTTAAAATGGTGAGGACTCTCAAGAAAAAGCCTCCTTCAGACTGATGGCTATCCCTAAATATAGTGGCTACAGGTACTAGGTAATGAAACTAAATTCCCCCTATGAGTTTACAAAAAGTGGAAACCACCATCCTATAACCAACTAGTGGCACTATTTGGGTGTTTAAAGGGGTAAAGAAACTCTACTTGATGGACATGAGCTATATTTGGAGATGAGAGTGCTCAGGGAAGTTACTGGTCCTGGCCTTACCCCACATAGGCTGAAGTAATTCATGTGCACTGGATGAGTTCCTTAGGAAATGAAAGGGAAGCTGCTGATTCTGTGGTTGAACATGACATTGATGACACCAGGGAGCTCTTCACAATTTGTTCTAATAGCAACCAACACCAGACACGCAATTTAATCTTCAGGGAAGCCTCCAAGTTATATCATGCCACTCTATCTTGAAGCCACGACCAATACACCAACTTAATACCCAAAGATCGCCTATCTTCTATGTTGCGAAATAGAAGGACTCAGGACCTTGTCCCTGAGTGAGAGGGACTCAATGTTGATAGGACACCATCTCAGTAGTCCCAGACCAAAGGTTTGCTGTAGCTTTCCTATGCCTCCTTCAGAATGTTTGACACTCCAGGGACATGTAACCATATCAGAGACCTCACTGCTTGCCTAAGGGCCCCCTTCCCCAGTTCACAGTGTTAATAGTAAATGTAAAACTGTCAGTTACTTTCCCAGCACAAAATGGATTTATTCAGGAATAGTAGAGAATTTCAATTTGGATCACGAAGCGAAGATAAAGCTGTAGGCAAGTCTGGAGAACAAAGGAAAGACTACTGTAGAAGAAAGGAGATATTAGAAGGGGATTTTGTAAACAGAAAGGTTTTTGGGGTAAACTGGGAATTCAAAGTGTAGTGACTTTTCATTGATTAAGTTGTTTAAAGTCTTTAAGTGGCTGAGCTACAGCCCACCAGAAAAATAAAGCAAAACAAAAAAAAATGAGTGAACAAATAAAAAACATTCTTTCCGCCTGCTGGGGTAATAATGTATAATCTTCTTGTTGGGAATGCAAGATACCTCTCTTCTTGTTGGATCTGTGAAGAGTTGATAGGTAGTCTTATGGTATGAGATTTCCCCTGAATGAACTCCCATTTTAGTAAAGTTTTCCTTTATTAATTTTGCATTTTCCCTTTTGATCGATATCTTTCCTCAAAAGCACGACTGATAAAATATTAAGTTTTCCAGATTTAATTGTTTTGTGCCTCAGTGACAGGAAAGATTTTCCTGGTTGTTATGTCTCACATCAGAAAGAAAGTACACAGCTGATGTAAATAAATTAATACCACATTTGAGTAAAAAATGTTAGGAGGGGAACTCCCAGAGCTTTCTCACGAAAAGTCCATAGTTCCTCAAAGTTGTAAGAATTGGAGATAATCTCAAAGCATCGCTCCAGCATCACCTTATTGGGTATATAATTTTTACAAAACTTTGACAGGCAAAGTTTTGTATTCAGGCAAGTACTAAATAAAAAATACAATATAATCTCAGATTGCATGATGACATATAAACCAGGAGATCAAGAATATGGGTCACCAGTTAAATAGAGGGTTAACTAGGTGGACCAATGGGAGTCTTCTAATTTGTTACAAAAGGAAAATAGAACAGTGAATACAGCATGAATAGAACATATTGGGAAGACAGTGAAGAAATAAAAAGAAAGCAATAGCTGATAAACTTTTTGTAAGACAGAAAAGTTTCAAAGATGTTTTAAAACAGCATTGTTATTTCAAAAGGACTGTTTGGAACCGAATGCATTGTCAAATATACAGTATGTAAAGATGTAAATTCAGAAAAAAATGAATTTGGATTACAATCTGCAATGAATTAATAATCTAGATGAAGAAAAAACCTTTTCTGAATCCTGAAACTTCTAACCCTTCCGAAAAAAAGTAAATAAAAAAATCACTTTGCCATAGTATCATGATAACATTGTTTCTCTTTTTTTTGGGGGGGGGTAAATTTTTTTAGTATTTTTTAAAATTTAAATTCAATTAATGAACATATAGTGCATTATTAGTTCAGTGATTCATCAGTTGCATACAACACCTAGTCCTCATTACATCAAGTGCCCTCCTTAATGCCCATCACCCAGTGATTCCATTGCCCACCAACCTCCCCTCCAGCAATCCTCAGTTTGTTTCCTAGAGTTATGAGTCTCATGGTTTGTCTCTCTCTCTGGCTCCATCTAATTTATTTTTCCTTCTTTCTGTTCATCTGCTTTATTTCTAAATTCTATATATGAGTAAAGTAATATCATACTTATCTTTCTCTGACTTATTTTGCTTAGCATAATAACATCTAGTTCCATCCACATCATTGCAAATGACAGGATTTCATTTTATGATGGTTAATATTACATTGTGAGATCTCTCTCTCTCTCTCTCTCTCTGAGAGAGAGAGAGAGAGAGATATTTAGGGAATAATTAGAAACACACTTTTACATATATATTTTTTACAAACAGATAAAGAAAAAATTAACATTCAGTACTTTATTAAAAAAAATATGTTTTTCCCGGTTTGCCTATAGTTGGAACTGTCCATGGAAACTCTGCTTTGTGTGTCTTTTTTTTCCTTTTTTACTTACGCCATCTCACATTTTTACAAATAATTATCACAATGTACTATATGTATTTCTTTGCACTGAAGCTATCTGAAGGTAATTATATAAATGTACATTTGTAAATTTTACAAAGATTATCACATCATTAAATTTTCTGATAAAAGTAAAAAAAAATTTGGACCTTTTTGCTATAAACATTATATTGGACATTTTTGCTATAAACATTGGGGTGCTGGTGCCCCTTCAAATCACTATGTTTTCATCATTTGGATAAATAACTAGTAGTGCAATTCCTGGGTCAGAGGGTAGCTCTATTTTTAAATTTTGAGTAACTCTCATACTGTTTTCCAGAGCAGCTGCATCAGTATGTAAAGATGTAAATTCAGAAAAAAATGAATACTCAGCTACCCAAGTACCTACAAGTGTGCCATATTGTCTTGAAGACTATAACTTTGTAATAGAGTTTGAAGTCTGGAATTGTGATACCTCCAGCCTTTGTTTTCTTTTTCAACATTCCTTTGAGTATGTGGTCTGTATTCTGGTTCCATACAAATTTTAGGATTGCTTGTTCCAGCTCTGTGGAAAATGTCGAGGGTGGGTATTTTGATAGGGATTGCATTGAATATGTAGATTGCTTTGGGTAGCATAGACATTTTAGCAATATTTGTTTTTTCAACCCATGAGCAGAGAATGTTGTTCCACTTCTTTGTGCCTTCCTTAATTTCTTTCATAACCATTCTATAGTTTCAGAGTACAGACCCTTTGTTTCTTTGGTTAGGTTTAGCCCTAGGTATTTTATGGGTTTAGGTGAAATTATAAATGGGATTGATTCCTTGATATCTGTTTCTTCTGCCTAATTTAATTTATAGAAAAGTAACTGACTTCTGTGCATTGATTTTGCTGAAGTCTTGTATGAATTCTAGCAATTTTTGAGTGGAGTCCTTTGGGCTTTCTTCAGAGTATCAGGTCATCGGCAGAGTGCAATTTTGACTTCTTTGCTTATTTGGATGTCTTTTATTTCTTTTTGTTTTCTAATTGTGGATGCTAGGACTTCTTGTACTATGTTGAACAGCAGTGGTGAGAGTGAACATCCCTATTGTGTTCTTAGTCATTGGAGAAAAGCTCTCAGGTTTTCCGCCATTGAGGATGATATTCACTGTGGGTCTTTTGTATATGGTACTTGTGATGTTAAGGTTTGTTCCCTCCATGCTACATGGTGGAGGGTTTTCAAAACCCTTGTTTTTGTTGATCCTCTGCTTAGATAGCCTGTCCATTACTGAGTGGGGTGTAAAATGCCCTACTATTATTGCAGTATTATCAATGAGTTTCTTTATTTTTTTATTAATTTTGTGTGTGTGTGTGTGTGTATATATATATATGTATATATATATATGGCTGTTCTCAAGTTGGTGACATAAATATTTACAATTGTCAGATCTTCTTGTTGGATAGATTCCTTTATTATGATATAATTTCCTCCATCTCTTATTACAGTCTTTGTTTTAAAATCTAGTTTGTCTGATATAAGGATGGCACCCCCCAGCTTTCTTTTTATGTTCATTTGCATAATAAATGGTTCTCCACATCCTCATTTTCAATCCTGAGGTGACTTTGAGTCTAAACTGAGTCTCTTCTATGCAGCATTTTGATGGATCTTGTTTTTTTAATCCATTCTGATACCGTATGTCTTTTGATTGGAACATTTATTCTGTTTACTTTCAGAGTAATTATTTAAAGTTATGAATTTCATGTAATTGTATTACCTGTAAAGTCATTGTCCCCGTAGATTGTCTCTGTTCCTTTCTGGTCTTTGTTACCTTTGGGTTCTCTTTGCTCAAAGGATCCCCTTTAATATTTCTTGCAGGGCTAGTTTAGTGTTCACAAATCCCTTTGTTTTTGTTCACCCTGGAAACTCTTTATCTCTCCTTCTATTAAGAATGACAGCCTTGGGTGTCTGGGTGGCTCAGTTGGTTAAGGGTCTGCTTTTGGCTCAGGTCATGATCCCAGGACCCTGGGATTGAATCTTTTATAGGGCTCCCTGCTCAGTGCGGAGTCTACTTCTCCCTTTCCATCAGTCCCTCCCCCCTGCTTGCTCTGTCTCTCTCACGTGTTCTTTTTCTCTTAAGTAAATAAATAAAATCTTAAAAAAAAAAAGAATGACAGTCTTGCTGGATAAAGTATTTTTGGCTGCATATGTTTCCCATTTAGCATGTTGAGTATATCATGCCAGTCTTTTCTGGCCTGCCAGGTCTCTGTGGACAGGTTTACTGCCAGCCTTATGTGTCTACCCTTATAGATTAAATATCTCTTGTCCGGGGGTCCCTGTGTGGCGCAGCGGTTTGGCGCCTGCCTTTGGCCCAGGGCGCGATCTTGGAGGCCCGGGATCGAATCCCACGTCAGGCTCCCGGTGCATGCAGCCTGCTTCTCCCTCTGCCTGTGTTGTGTCTCTGCCTCTCTCTCTCTGTATGACTATCGTAAATAAATAAAAAAAATTAAATATCTCTTGTCCCAAATTTCTTTCAGGATTTTCTCTTTGTCTCTGAAATTTGCAAGCTTCACTATTAGATGTTGAGCTGCTGACCTATTTTTATTGTTTTTGAGGGGAATTCTCTGTGTCTCCTGGAATTAAGTGTCTATTTCCTTCCCCAGATTAGGGAAGTTCTTAGTAATTTGTTTTAAAAAATCTTCTACCACTTCTCTCTCTTCTCCTTTTCTAGGACAATTATTATTCAAATATTATTTCACTTTATGGTATTGCTGATTTCTCAAATTCTCCATTCATGACCCAGTAGCTATTTATCTCTCTTTCTCTCAGGTTCTTTATTTTTTATCATTTTATCTTCTATATCATTAATTCTCTCTTCTGCCTCCTTTATCCTAGCAATTAGAGCCTCCATTTTTTTTACTGCATCTCAGGAATAGCATTTTTAATTTCAGTGTGATTAGATTTTAGGATTTTTAAAAATTTCTACAGTAAAGGGTTCCCTACTGTGTTCTATGCTTTCTGTAAAGCCTAGATAATGTCTTTGTAATAATTGTTTTAACTTCTAGTTCTTTTTTTTATTTATTTATGATAGTCACAGAGAGAGAGAGAGAGAGAGAGAGAGAGGCAGAGGGAGAAGCAGGCTCCATGCACTGGGAGCCCGATGTGGGATTCGATCCTGGGTCTCCAGGATCGCGCCCTGGGCCAAAGGCAGGCGCCAAACCGCTGCGCCACCCAGGGATCCCTTGACTTCTAGTTCTGACGTCTTACTTATATTCATGTTGATTAAATCCTTGGCAGTAAATACTATGTTCTTTCTTTTGAGGTAAGTTTCCCTGTCTCATCATTATGTCCAGAAAAGGATAAATTAATGAGGGAGAAAAGACAAACGTGGCAACAATAGCAGAAAAATACAAACAAAACAAACCAGAACAGAAACAAAACAAAATAAAAAAAAATCCAAAAAGAATGAAAACTAAGAATAAAGTAGATCCTGCATGTATTTTTGTCTGTTAAAAGAAACTAGATCCCAAAATACAAAGGAAGGAAAAACACAGTGTAAGTGGCTCCAGATTCCACTTTGTGGTGCTATTTTGCTCCCTGAAGACTTTCAACACTGGCAGTGGGTGAGGTGGGGAATTAAATGGCAGCACCTTGATCTCTAGCCCCAGTGCTGAATGTTCACAGCCCCTTCTCTTCAGTGTGCCCTCACAGAAAAGCAGTAAATCACTACTGTATTCCTATTTTCTATCCTGTGTTCACTCAGCCTATGATAGAGAGTTTTTATCTCAAGGAGTTTCAGGTTTCCAAACTTCAAGGACTCCTCGCAGAACCATGGTATTCCTCCCAGAGGAGGGAGGGAGTCTCACCACATTTCTGCCTTTTCCCGGGCCCCTGCCCAGAGAGTGGCCATGTGACTGTGCAGCAATTCACAGTTTATTGTAACACCAATTAGAAAGTTAGCTCCTAAACTCACTGGTTTCAGCCAGCTTCCTTGCTCCAATACTTGAGAACTTTGCCACACTCTTGCACCCCCATTCTTTTTGTGATGCCAGAGATCCTGAGAGCACTCTGTCTCACCTGGTATTCTGCCCCCACCTCACCACCTGAGCACCTTTAATCCAGGAACATCCCCAACTGTAGAAGATTTCTAAAAGTTCTGATGTTGCACTCTGCTACTTATAATGCTTTCTTGTAGCCTCCTTAAGGAAGCTCCCTTCCCTCCACAGTTTATCTTCTGGTATACCACCCCAGATTAACATCTCTTTACTTCCCACCTTGCAAAAAGTGATTGCTTTTCTGTTTGTAGAATTGCAGCAATTCTTTTCCCAGACCTCCCCTTGATTTTGCAGGTTTTAGAATGATTTGATGACTTCTAGCTGAATTCCAGGGATGAGATGAAACTGGGGTCTCCTACAGTACCTTAAACCTTCTCAACGTATGCCAGCAGAAGGAGAGAATGAGAGAAGACCCCACAAAATGCCTTAAGCCAAGTCAACCCAGAAGTCTGGGTGCAGGGGAAGGTGTGTTATTCTATTAATGCCATAATTGTAAAAGTAGAGTTAAAATGGAGAAATTGTTGGGGCACCTGGATGGCAAAGTCATTTAAGTGTTGGACTCCTGGTTTCACCTTGGGTCATTATCTCAGGGTCATGAGATCAAGCTCTGAGTCAGGATCAGTGCAGAATCCTCTTGAGTTTCTCTCTGTCCCTCTCCCTCTTCCCCTCCTGCTAGACTATGGTTTCTCTGTTTCTGTCTCTCTCTGTCTCATAAAAAAATAAATCTTTAAAAACAAAATAAGACAAAACAAACATTCATTCATGAAATGGGCAAAAGACATGAACAGAAATCTCACAGACACTGTTGGTGGGAATGTGAACTGGTGCAGCCACTCTGGAAAACTGTGTGGAGGTTCCTCAAAGAGTTAAAAATAGACCTGCCCTACGACCCAGCAATTGCACTGCTGGGGATTTACCCCAAATATACAGATGCAATGAAATGCCGGGACACCTGTACCCTGATGTTTATAGCAGCAATGTCCACAATAGCCAAACTGTGGAAGGAGCCTTGGTGTCCATCGAAAGATGAATGGATGAAAGTAGATGATATTTTGATAGCTAGCCCCACTCAGGAAGTTTCTGACAAAAATACTACGTTAAGTTTCCTGACAAAGAAGGGATATAAAGTTTCAAGAGAAAAGGTCCAAATTTCCAAGGAAACTGTAAAATGCTTGGGATTTATTTTTCAAAAGGATAACAATGCTTTCTCAAGATAGAAAAAAAATAGTAATATGTCAATTAGCCTCCCAAAAAACCCACAAACTGTGTGGGTTATTGGAAATGACTGGGTTTTGCTGTGTTTGGATTCTAACTTGAGGCTGAATACAAAACACCTTTTTGGTAAGCTTTAAGGATCTGAGATAGATCTGTTCAAATGGGATAAGTCTTGTGATCAAGTCTTCAAAAAAGTTAAAGCCCTACTAATGAAAATTTCCAGCCTTCACATTACCAGACTTGGACAAGCTATTTATTTTTTATTTATTTTTTTGGACAAGTTATTTAATTTGAATGCACACAAGGCAAAGAATCCTTGTAAGAGTGTTAACTCAAACTCTTGGGCCCTTAAAAAGAATGGCAGTTTATTCCTCTAAACAATTGGACACAGTGGACAGAGATTGGCACCCCTGCCTGAGAGCTGCAGCACCCACAAATGTCTTAATAAAAGAATCAGGGAAACTAACTACCGACCAGCCTCCTGGAAACCAAGGGATGTCTGCAGTTCTCCCCAAATAGACTACTACAATGTCAGGCCACACTGATAGATACACCCCAGATAAAGCTAAAGTCATATCATGCCTTAAATCTAGCCACCCTACTCTCCAATTTTAATCACCGAGTTATGCATAGTTATCCAGATATACTTGATCAAGTTTACTTTAGTCACAAAGATCTCCAGAGTGAACCTCCGTCCAATGTATTGGAAATTTGATTTTCATATTGTAGTGGTTTTATTGAAAACAGACTAAGGAGGACAGGATATGCAGTAATGTTTCTAGAATCTCTTGTAAAGGCTAAGATACAGGTCATAGGCATCTCAGCCCAAAACACAGAAATAATTGCTGAATATTATAATTGGGAAAAGAATATTATAATTGGGAAAAGACAATGTGTTAATTATTAATACTGATTCTAAATATGCCCTTCTCATGGGGCACCTGATAGCTCAGTGACTGAGTGTCTTCCTTCAGCTTAGGTCATGATCCTGGGGTCCTAGGATTGAGTCCCACATCAGGTTCCTTGCAGGGAGCCTGCTTCTCCCTTTGCCAATGTCTCTGCCTCTCTCTGTGTGTCTCTCATTAATAAATAAATAAAAATCTTTAGAAAAAGCAAACACACAAAAACGTTTAAAAAATTAACTAATGGGAGGCACTTTCAAGGAGATCCTGATTCCTCCACACCTTAGGCCTGGAGGTTTCTCTAGCCATTAAATATAATTAATCTCCAACAGTGGTGAATGCACTCAATAAGCATGAAAACTTTGCCTCCCTCTACCAACTAAAATTAAGCTTCAACCCTATGAATTTAGTTTATCTTAGGACTGGATATACCTCAAAACTTATAAAAGTTGGTCATTTCAGGACCAACTATACTCTGTATTGGCAAGGCCTTCCCTAGTACTATTAAGCAGACACTCTTCTTTAAAACTAAAAGATATCTTGATGAAGTCCCAATAGTTCATTTTTGCTTTTGTTTCTTTTGCCTTCGTGGATGTATCTTGCAAGAAGTTACTGTGGCCGAGTTCAAAAAGGGTGTTGCCTGTGTTCTCCTCTAGGATTTTGATGGAATCTTGTCTCACATTTTGATCTTTCATCCATTTTGAGTTTATCTTTGTGTATGGTGAAAGAGAGTGGTCTAGTTTCATTCTTCTGCATGTGGATGTCCAATTTTCCCAGCACCATTTATTGAAGAGACTGTCTTTCTTCCAGTGGATAATCTTTCCTCCTTTATCGAATATTAGTTGACCATAAAGTTCAGGGTCCACTTCTGGATTCTCTATTCTGTTCCATTGATCTATGTGTCTGTTTTTGTGCCAGTACCACACTTTCTTGATGACCACAGCTTTGTAGTACAACCTGAAATCTGGCATTGTGATGCCCCCAGATATGGTTTTCTTTTTTAAAATTCCCCTGGCTATTCGAGGTCTTTTCTGATTCCACACAAATCTTAAAATAATTTGTTCTTACTCTCTGAAGAAAGTCCATGGTATTTTGATAGGGATTGCATTAAACGTGTAAATTTCCCTTGGTAACATTGACATTTTCACAATATTAATTCTGCCAATCCATAAGCATGAAATATTTTTCCATCTCTTTGTGTCTTCAATTTCTTTCAGAAGTGTTCTATAGTTTTTAGGGTATAGATTCTTTACCTCTTTGGTTAGGTTTATTCCTAGGTATCTTATGTTTTGGGGTGCAATTGTAAATGGGATTGACTCCTTAATTTCTCTTTCTTCAGACTCATTGTTAGTGTATAGAAATGCCATTGATTTCTGGGCATTGATTTTGTATCCTGCCACGCTACCAAATTGCTGTATGAGTTCTAGCAATCTTGGGGTGGAGTCTTTTGGGTTTTCTATGTAGAGTAACACGTCATTGGTGAAGAGGGACAGTTTGACTACTTCTTTGCCAATTTGAATGCCTTTAATGTCTTTTTGTTGTCTGATTGTTGAGGCTAGGACTTCCAGTACTATGTTGAATAGCAGTGGTGAGAGTGGACATCCCTGTTGTCGCGGCCGGCGCGAGAAGGTCCGGATTCAGGACCGAGGGCAAGGGGATGAGAAAGAAACAAGAGACTAAAAGTTCATGGGATAGGAGGTTCCATGCAGCTGATGGCCGCAATGGACAAGCTTTATTTTTGCATGTAGAGTTTATATAGCCTCTGTAAGCAGGCGGCTTATTTCTTTAAGGAGAAGTACATCTCGCGCACAAACATACATTGTTTTTAAGACTGACACCTGTTATTTGTTTAAGCAATAGAGCAGGAAGGCCACATATAGACTAAACAGTGAAGTTTGTTTATTAAGTAATGTCTGCCAAGGCGGTCATGTGTCAGGCCACCTTCTTGCTTGCTTTATGGGAACTTGTCTCGATAACATTTTAAAGGAGAAGCAAATATGTACATTTACTTCCATAAGGGGGAAGAGCTAGGTGCAGCCCCAGCAGGTTGGCCAGGTATGACAAGGAGCCTTTGCTCGACCCAGAACCCTGCCTCGCGCCGCAGGACTGCGGGTTGGCCAGGGACAACAGGGAGCTTTGGCTCAACTTGGAACCCTGCCTCGCGCCGCAGGCCTGCGGGTTGGCTAGGGACGACAAGGAGCTTTGGCTCAACTTGGAACTTTGCCTCGCACCGCGGGACCGCTCCCAACACCCTGTCTTATTCCTGATATTAGGGGAAAGGCTCCCAGTGCTTCCTGTTGGTGGGAATGTGAACTGTTGCAACCACTCCGGAAAAATGTGTGGAGGTTCCTCAAAGAGTTAAAAATAGACCTGCCCTATGACCCAGCAGTTGCACTGTTGGGTATTTACTCCAAAGATACAGATGCAATGAAACACCAGGACACCTGCACCCCGATGTTTATAGCAGCAATTTCCACAATAGCCAAACTGTGGAAGGAGCCTCGGTGTCCATCGAAAGATGAATGGATAAAGAAGATGTGGTTTATGTCTACAATGGAATATTACTCAGCCATTAGAAATGACAAATACCCACCATTTGCTTCAACGTGGATGGAACTGAAGGGTATTATGCTGAGTGAAGTAAGTCAATTGGAGAAGGACAAACATTATATGTTATCATTCATTTGGGGAATATAAATAATAGTGAAAGGGAATATAAGGGAAGGGAGAAGAAATGTGTGGGAAATATCAGAAAGAGAGATAGAACATAAAGACTCCTAACTCTGGGAAAGGAACTAGGGGTGGTGGAAGGGGAGGAGGGCGGGTGTTGGGGGTGACTGGGTGATGGGCACTGAGGGGGGGCACTTGACGGGATGAGCACTGGGTGTTATTCTGTATGTTGGCAAATTGAACATCAATAAAATATAAATTTATTATAAAAAAATGAAAGTTAAGGGAAAATAAAAAATAAATAAAAAATAAAAGTAAAAGATATAGGGCAAGGGTGCTAAGATAGCAGTATAGTAGGAGGTCCCTAGTCATGCCTCTCCCTAAAACACAACCAGGTAACTATCAAAACATCCTGAATATGCAAGAAATTGACCTGAGGACTGACAGAACAAATTGCACAACTAAAGGGAGAGAAGAAGCCACATGGAGTAAAGTAGGAAGTGCTGAAACATGGTTTGGGGGAGTAACAGATTGTGGGTGCTGTGGAGGGAAGAAGCTTTGGTCATGGAGAAAGGTGAGAGAAAGTGGAGCATATAGGAGCACACACAAGGATAACACTTTCCCAAATTTATTGCCTGGGAAAACAAGATGGGAATATTTTCATGAATTTTTGCAACCAGCAAGGCTCAAAGGCTGGAATTTTAGAGGTTGGCAGACTTGGCTGAGATAGAGCCCTGAAGGTGCTGTCCTACTCTTGGTGAGAAGGCAAGCAAACAATCCCAGAGCAGATGGTGCAATCTGAAAATATCTCAAGGAGCACAGGGATACAGAGTTTGCTTTTCTTGCATTCTGTGAGAGATAGTATTTACAGACACATCTCCAGTGACAAAAGAGCCAGTGGGCCCCATTTCCCTCCCTTACCTCCCAGAATATGCATAGAGACACCTGCTAAGGGCAGCTAACCTGTACATTGGCTCTTTAACCTGCTCTGCTCCAAATCCCATGCCCCTGCACTGTGGCACAACTGTCCTTCTCAGTCACTACGACATCAGTCCCAGCATGGTAAGACTCTACCTAGAAGACCAGCGCAGGCCCTGTACTGCAGCACATCCTTAAAGTTTTGAGTTTTAAAAGTCATAAGTCTTGGCTAGGATAAAACCTAAAGTGCACTGCACTGTTTCAGGCAGGTAAGCAATTCAGAGACAGACAACATGAAAACAATGATCTGAAAAATACCTGGGACACATGGAGGGAATTATTCACTCTTCTGGGGGTGCTTCCCTAAGAGCAACACACATGAAGACCCCTCTACATGTATACAGATGCTGGATGTTGCCATTTCCCTCTCCTGAACCTCAGCATAAACCAATTTCAGTAAACAGCACAGTTCCAAGCACTGTCTGCCTATCCTGCTTACACCAAACCCACCCCCCACCTCTGCTGGTACTGCTTTTCTTGTACAAGGGTGCCTAAGGACCAGAACAATGGGCTTCTTCCCAGAAGACCAGTAGGAACCCCTGCATGCACCACATCTACCAACCATAGAGTTCTGCAAGACTTCATTTCTAGTGGACATAGCATCAGGTCTCATTTAACAAGTAGACCAGAGCACACCTAGTTAAAACTCACAACACTCTGGCCAAGATCCAAATACTACCTACTGCAGACAAGGAGAACCTCTTACAGATGACTAACCTGAGCGATATAGCAGTGAAAACAGAGTAATAGAGTGTACACAGCACACACCAGAGATACTCCCTGAACTGTCAGGCCTTGGACATAATATGACCTCCTCTTCGTAAGGCCATTACTCTCAGAAGCAAGAAACATAACAGGCTTTTCTAACAGAAGACAGAGATCTAGACAAAATGCCAACATGGAGGAATTCATCCCCAAAGAAAGAATACGATGAGGTCATAGTCAGAAGTTTAGGTGAAACAGATATAAATAATATGCCTGATGGAGAATTTATATATATATATTTCATTTTTTATACATTTATTTTTTATTGGTGTTCAATTTGCCAACATATAGAATAACACCCAGTGCTCATACCGTCAAGTGCCCCCCTCAGTGCCCATCACCCCCATCCCCCGCCCTCCTCCCCTTCCACCACCCCTAGTTCGTTTCCCAGAGTTAGGAGTCTTCCATGTTCTGTCTCCCTTTCTGATATTTCCCACTCATTTTTCTCATTTCCCCTTTATTCCCTTTCACTATTTTTTATATTCCCCAAATGAATGAAACCATATAATGTTTGTCCTTCTCTGACTGACTTATTTCACTCAGCATAATACCTTCCAGTTCCATCCACATCGAAGCAAATGGTGGGTAATTTATTTATTTTTTAAAGATTTTATTTATTTTTTTATTTGAGAGAGAGCACGGGGGTGGGGCATAGAGGAGCAGAGACAGAGGGACAAGCAGACTCTATACTGAGTGCACAACCCAATGCAAGCCTCAGTCCCACAACTCTGAGATCATTACCTGAGCCAAAATTAAGAGTCAAATGACTGAGCCCCTCAGGTGCCCCACAATGGAGAGTTTAAAGCAACAATCATGTTCTCACTTCTTCCATGCTCATATGTGCATTGATAGTGTCCAGTTTCTTGGACAATGTACTTTGGGCCTAATGAGTCTCAGGGAATTACCATATGTAATCATACTAGTCTTTTCATTGGGAAAAAATTAAAAATAAAAAAAAGCCCTAAGACTAATTCTGGCTGGCATTGAATTGGTTGTTGAACTAGCCACTACTTGGGGAGGTTTCATATATCATAGAGTTGCTCTAAGGTGACTGACACACCATAAGCACTAGCTAAAAGGAGACTGTGGAAGAGCAGGGGACCCTATTTCATCTGGTCCCAGGAATTCAGCTAGATAGCTACTAAATCATTCCAAACACATGTGAACTCAACTGGATATCTAGAAAAAGAATAGCTGCAATACTACAAATAGAAACGTGACCACTTTCTGCAAAGTAGGAGGTACAGGGAAGTGAACCCAAGGTGATATATGGGAAAATAAACCATGGCGGGAGGGAGCCTCTATAAGTCAGGTACCAGAAAGTGATATAGCAGAAGACCATAAAAACAAAAATTCTAGAATTCTTCTCTGGTGATGGATTCTGCTTGCAAGGTGGTCAGGTAGTAAAGTGAGGGCAGAATCCTATGTGGGACTCTGTGGTCTCAGGATCTTCAGGGTCACAGGAACAAGTGACCCTGAGTGTGGCAGAGCTCAAAGGCATTGGAACAAGGAAACCTGATGTAATCAGCAAGCCCAAGAGTGGGCTCTCAGCTCCAGGTTGCCATAAACTGCAAACTGCAGCACAGTTGGCGTGACTGTTCTATAGGCTCAACAAATAGCAGAATCAGTGAAACTCCCCTTTCTTTCCCAGAAATGGTGCAGGAGCACACTGTAGAAGTCTGCAGGATTTGGAGACTTCAATCAGGGTCACGTGCCTAAGATAGAAACACTGAATCACAGGGTGTTTGAGCATGGACTGCAGAGACCAGGGAGACAGGAGTGATTGACTCCTTTTCCCTGAGGGTGCACTGAGGAGTGGGGCCCCAAGCTTTTGGCTCTAGGACTGGAGTTTGGGAGGCCTCCATTTTCATCCTCATACTCTAAAGCTGCTCAGAAAGTCTTCAGGAAGGATGAGCCACGTAGAGCAATCTGGAGCAGATTATATAGCCTGGCCCCCTGGCAAGAATGGTGCAATTCTGACCTGAGGCAAAGACACTTAAGAATCAGTGCAACAGGCCACTCCCCCAAAATATCAGCAAGAACATCCAGCGAAGACCAAATTTACTAATTATTGAGAACTGTAAAACCCCAGTGAAAAGGGAATACAGCACATAGAATTCATGGTTTTGTTTTTCCCATGATTCTTTAGTCTTTCAATTTAATTTTTTTCTCATTCCTTTTTTAACAAATTTCTTATTTTATCAACTAATTTCTTAATCTTTTAAAATTTTCATTAAAAGTACAATTTTTTTCTTTACAATTTTGGGATACGGTTTCTTCTAACAGAACAAATACACCCAGAATCTAGTGTATGGCATTGTTCTCTTCATCTTCTGATCATATTCACTTTTTTTCTTTTTTTCTGTTTTTTTTTTTGCAATCTTTTAAAATTTTCATCTTACAGTTACATTCTATCCGTTCTTTATATTTGATTTTATCTTTCCATATATATTTTTTTTCTTCCTGTATAGTTATGGGATGCAGTTTCTTCTAATAAACTGGTGAAAATACACTCAGGATGTACTGTATTGCACTGTTCTGTTCACCCACTTATTTATGTTCCTTCTTTTTCTTTTTTGTCTATTAATTTTTATTTTTAGAGTTACACTCTAACATTTCATTGTATTTAATTTTTTGTACACATATAAGCTTTTCAAAGAGTCTCAGTTTGGGATCTTGTTTTCTAGCAAACTTACCAAAAAATACACTGGATTCAGTGTATTGCTCTCTTCTATTCACCTGTCTGATTATATTCTCTTAAGGGTTTTTTTTTTTTTTTCATTTCAGGTCTCTTCTGATTGTTTAATGTATATTTCTCTGGAGCCGTTGCATTTTAGTATTCTGTTCTCGCATTCATTCTCTGGACAGAATGACAAGATGGGAAAAACTCACCTCAAAAAAAGTGAACAAGAGGCAGTACTGACGGCCAGGGTCCTAATCAGTATGGACATAAATAAGATGCTGAAACTAGAGTTCAGAATAATGATTATTAAGATACTAACTGGGATTGAAAAAAGCATAGAAGACATTAGAGAATTCCTTTCTGGAGAAATAAAAGATCTAAAATCTAATCAAGTCGAAATTAAAAAAAGTGATTAATGAGAGGCTCTAACTGATATGACAAATGAGGCAGAAAAGAAAATTAGTGATCTAGAAGATGAAATATGGAGAATAAAGAAGCTGAGAAAAAGAGAGATAAACAACTACTCAATTAGGAGAGGAAAATTTGAGAGGTAAGTGATACCATAAAGTGAAACAGTGTTAGAATAATTGGGATCCCAGAAGAGGAGAGAGAGGAGGGGCAGAAGGTATACTGGAGCAAGTGATAGCAGAGAACTTCTCTAATCTGGGGAAACAAACAGGCATCCAAGTTCAGGATAAACAGACAACCCTTCTCAAAATCAATAAAAATAGGTTAACACCTTGGCCTGTTTAATAGTGAAACATGCAAATCTCAGCGACAAAGCGAAAATCCTGAAAGCAGCTCAGGACAAGAGGTTTGTAACATACAAGAGTAGAATCATTAGACTAGCAGAAAATCTATCCACAGAGACCTAGCAGGCCAAAAAGTACTGGCATGATATATTCAAATGGCTAAATGGGAAAAATAAGCATCTCAAAATACTTTATCCATCAAGGCTGGCATTCAGAATAGAAGGACAGATAAAATAGTTTCCAGGACAAAGATAAACTGAAAGAACATGTGATCACCAAAACAGCCCTACAAGAAATATTAAAAGGAGTCCTTTGACTGAAGAGAGAGCCAAAAAGTAATATATACCTGAAAGAAACAAAACAATATATAGAAACAATGACTTTGAGGTGATACAATGGCACTAAATTCATACGTTTCAATACTTACTCTGAATGTAAATGGCATAAATGTTCCAATCAAAAGACACAGGGTATCAGACTGGATAAAAAAGCAAGAACCATGGATATTCTGTCTGCAAGAGATTCATTTTAGACTGAAACACACCTCCAGATTTAAACTGATTGGGTGGAAAACCATTTATGATACTCTTGGACATCAAAAGAAAGTTGGGTGACAATCCTTATATCATAAAAAATTGGATTTTAATTGGATCTTATTGTAATAAGAGATGAGGAAGGACACTATATCATAATTATAGAGTCTATCCAACAAGAGATATAATAATTATAAATATGTATACTTCTAACATGGAAGCATCTAATTATATAAGCCAACTAATAACAAGATTAAAGAAACACATTAAAAATAATACAACAATAGTAGAAGACTTTAAAACCGCACTCACTGGGACACCTGGGTGGCCCAGTGGTTGAGCATCTGCCTTTGGCTCAGGGCGTGATCCCTGGGTACAGAGATTGAGTCCCACATTGGGCTTCCTGCATGGAGCCTGCTTCTCCCTCTGCCTGTGTCTCTGCCTCTCTCTGTGTGTCTTTAATGAATAAATAAATAAAATATTTAAAAAAACACTCAGTGCAATGGACAGGTCATCTAAGCAGAAGATAAGAAGGAAACAAGGACTTTGAAGGACACACAGAACCAGATGGACTTCACACATATATTCAGAGCATTCTATCCAAAAGCAGAAGAATACACATTCTTCTTAAATGCACATGGAACTTTCTCCGGAGGAGATCACGTACTGGGTCACAAATCACATTTACATGCATACCAAAAGATTGGAATCATCCCCTGTATATTTTTGGTCCATGAATAAATGGGTAAACCAGGAAATTAAAGAAGAATTTTAAAAATTCATGGAAACAATTGAAAATGAAATCACAACTATTCAAAACCTTTGAGATGCAACAAAAGTGGTCATCAGAGGGAAGTATATAGCAATGCAAACCTTTCTCAGGAAATAAGAAAGTTCTCAAATACATGACCTAAAATTACACCTAAAGGAGCTGGAGACAGAACAGCAAATAATGCCTAAACTAAGAGGAGAAGAGGAATAATAAAGAGTAGAGCAGAAAACATTGAAATAGAAACCAAAGGAACAGCATAACAGATCATTGAAACTGAGCTAGTTCTTTAAAAGAATTAATAAGATTCATAAACTCCTGGCCAGACTTAGCAAAAAGAAAAAAATAAATGACTCAAAAAATAAAATCATAAATGAAAGAAGAGAGATCACAACCAACACTGAATAAATACAAATAATTATAAGAACATATTGTGAGCAACTATATGCCAACAAATTAGGCAATATGGAAGAAACAGATACATTCCTAGAGATGTGTAAACTGCCAAAACTGAAACAAGAAGAAACAGAAAACCTGAAAAAAACGGAAATTGAGTAGTGACAAAAAAAATCTCCTAAGAAACAAGAGTCCAGGGCTGGATGACTTCCCAGGGTCAATTCTACAAAACATTTAAAGAAGTAATACATATCCTTCTGAAGCTGCTTCAAAAAATAGAAGTAAAGGAACTTCCAAACTCTATTATGCCAGCATTACCTTGATCCTTAAACCAGACAAACACCCCACCAAAAAGTCCTACCATTCTGCTGCTCGCCTTGCCAAGCGAGGAGTGGAGGATACAAAAGCAAATGGCCCAGTGACCCATGTTGTTCCTGTGTGACCATTCCCAGGAGGAAGTGCATTTCACAGGTCTATGAAGAATGTGTTTACCTGGAGACTGATGATTAACAAGACTTTATGTTGAATATGGAAGGAAAGATAGGGGAATGTTTAGGTAAAACAATATAATTATGTAGGGTGTATACTATGACATAGAATAGGGGTTGGCAAACCTTTCCTGTAAAGAACTAGATAAGCTGCATTTTCCTCTTTGATGCCCATACTCTTCCTCTGTATTTACAATGTGAAAACAGTGTTAGACAATACCAAAGGAATCAGACATTGCTTTGTTAATAAAACTTTCTGTATGGACACACACACACACACACACAAAAAAAAAAAACAGACAAACACCCCACCAAAAAAGGAGAAGTACAGACCAATATCCCTGATGAATATGGATGCCAAAACTCTCATCAAGATAGTATCAAACAGGATCTAACAGAACATGAAAATGATTATTCACCAAGACCAAGTGGGATTAATTCCTGGCCTGCAAGAGAGGTCCAACATTTTCAAATAAATCAATGTGATACAGTACATTAATAAAAAGAAAGGGCAAGAATCATATGGTCTTCTAACAGATGCAGAGAAAACACTTGACAAAGTACAGCAATCTTTGTTGATTCAAACTGTTCAAAGGGTAGTGACAGAGGAAACATACATCAATTTCATAAAAGCCATATACAAAAAGCCCAAAGCAAGTACTATTCTTTTGGAGAAAAAATAGGTAGCTTTTCCCCTAAGATCAGGAACACGACAGGGATGTCCACTCTCACCACTGCTGTTCAACATAATACTAGAAGTCCTAGTCTCAGCAATCAGACAAAGAAAGAAATATTTCTGGGAGAACCCAGAAATAAATTGGCAGAGACATGAGACTGTATATAGAAAACCCAGAAGACTCCATCCCAAGATTGCTAGAACTCATACAATAATTCATCAATATGGCAGGATACAAAATCAATGCACAGAAATCAGTGGCATTTCTAGATACTAACAATGAGACTAAAGAAAGAGAAATTAAGGAATCAATCCCATTTACAATTGCACCCAAAATCATAAGATAGCTAGGAATAAACTTAACCAAAGAGGTAAAAGATCTATACCCTAAAAACTACAGAACACTTCTGAAAGAAATTGAGGACGACACAAAGAGATGGTAAAACATTTCATGCTCATGGATTAGAAGAACAAATATTATTAAAATCCCTATGCTACCTAGAGCAATCTGTACATTCAATGCAATCCCTATCAAAATACCATCAACTTATTTCACAGATTTAGAACCAATAATCCTCAATTTTTTATGGAACCAGAAAAGGCCTCAAATACCCAAAGGAATGTAAAAAAAGAAAACCAAAGCTGAAGTTCCAAACTTCGAGTTGTATTACAAAATTATAATCATCAAGACATATGTCCCTGGCATGAAAAGAAACACATAGATCAATGGAACAGAATAGAGAACCCAGAAATAAACCATCAAATCTATGGTCAACTAATTTTCAACAAAGCAGGACAGAATATCCAATTGAAAAAAGACCATCTCTTCAAAAATAGTGTTGTTGGACAGTCACATGCAGAAGAACGAAACTGGATCATTTCTTTACACCATACAAAAAACAGAATCAAAATGGATGAAAGACCTATATGTGAGACAGGAATCCATCAAGATCCTAGAGAAGACCACAGGAAAACAACCTTTTTTTTAAATAATAAATTTATTTTGTATTGGTGTTCAATTTGTCAACATACAGAACAACATCCAGTGCTCATACCATCAAGTGCCCCGCTCAGTGCCCGTCACCCATTCACTCCCAACTCCCACCTTCCTCCCCTTCCACCACCCCTAGTTCCTTTCCCAGAGATAGGAGTCTTCATGTTCTGTCTCCCTTTCTGATATTTCCTACCCATTTCTTCTCTCTTCCCTTTCACTATTATTTATATTCCCCAAATGAATGAGACCATAAAATGTTTCTCCTTCTCCGATTGACTTATTTCACTCAGCATAATACCCTCCAGTTCCATCCATGTTCAAGCAAATGGTGGGTATTTGTCATTTCTAATGGTTGAGTAATATTCCATTGTATACATAAACCACATCTTCTTTATCCATTCATCTTTTGATGGACACCAAGAATCCACAGTTTGGCTAATGTGGAAATTGCTGCTATAAACATCGGGGTGCAGGTGTCCTGGCATTTCATTGCATCTGTATCTTTGGGGTATATCCCCAACAGTGCAATTGCTGGGTCATAGGGCAGGTCTATTTTTAACTCTTTGAGGAACCTCCACACAGTTTTCCAGAGTGGCTACACCAGTTCACATTCCCACCAACAGTGTAAGAGGGTTCCCTTTTTTCTACATCATCTCCAACATTTGTGGTTTCCTGCCTTGTTAAATTTCCCCATTCTCACTGGTGTGAGGTGGTATCTCATTGTGGTTTTGATTTGTATTTCACTGATGCAAGTGATGCAGAGCATTTTCTCATGTGGGTGTTGGCCATGTCTATGTCTTCCTCTGTGAGATTTCTGTTCATGTCTTTTGCCCATTTCATGATTGGATTGTTTGTTTCTTTGCTGTTGAGTTTAATAAGTTCTTTATAGATCTTGGGAAATAACCCGTTATCTGATACGTCATTTGCAAATATCTTCTCCCATTCTGTAGGTTGTCTTTTAGTTTTGTTGACTGTGTCCTTTGCTGGGCAAAAGCTTCTTATCTTGATGAAGTCCCAATAGTTCATTTTTGCTTTTGTTTCTTTTGTTTTCGTGGATGTATCTTGCAAGAAGTTACTGTGGCCGAGTTCAAAAAGGGTGTTGCCTGTGTTTTCCTCTAGGATTTTGATGGAATATTGTCTCACATTTAGATCTTTCATCCATTTTGAGTTTATCTTTGTGTATGTTGCAAGAGAGTGGTCTAGTTTCATTCTTCTGCATGTGGATGACCAATTTTCCCAACACCATTTATTGAAGAGACTTTCTTCCAGTGGATAGTCTTTCCTCCTTTATCGAATATTAGTTGAGCATAAAGTTGAGAGTCCACTTCTGGATTCTCTATTCTGTTCCATTGATCTATGTGTCTGTTTTTGTTCCAGTACCACACTGTCTTGATGACCACAGCTTTGTAGTACAACCTGAAATCTGGCATTGTGATGCCCCCAGATATGGTTTTCTTTTTTAAAACTCCCCTAGGTACTCGGGGTCTTTTCTGATTCCACACAAATCTTAAAATAATATGTTCTAACTCTCTGAAGAAAGTCCATGGTATTTAGATAGGGATTGCATTAAACGTGTAAATTTCCCTGGGTAACATTGACATTTTCAAAATATTAATTCTGCCAATCCATGAGCATGGAATATTTTTCCATCTCTTTGTGTCTTCCTCAATTTCTTTCAGAAGTGTTCTATAGTTTTTAGGGTATAGATCCTTTACCTCTTTGGTTAGGTTTATTCCTAGGTATCTTATGATTTTGGGTGCAATTGTAAATGGGATTGACTCCTTAATTTCTCTTTCTTCAGACTCATTGTTAGTGTATAGAAATGCCACTGATTTCTGGGCATTGATTTTGTATCCTGCCACGCTACCAAATTGCTGTATGAGTTCTAGCAATCTTGGGGTGGAGGCTTTTGGGTTTTCTATGTAGAGTATCATGTCATCAGCAAAGAGGGACAGTTTGACTTCTTCTTTGCCAATTTGAATTCCTTTAATGTCTTTTTGTTGTCTGATTGCTGAGGCTAGCACTTCCAGTACTATGTTGAATAGTAGAGGTGAGAGTGGACATCCCTGTCTTGTTCCTGATCTTAGGGGAATGCTCCCAGTGTTTCCCCATTGAGAATGATATTTACTGTAGGTTTTTTGTAGATGGCTTTTAAGATGTCGAGGAATGTTCCCTCTATACCTACACTCTGAAGAGTTTTGATCAGGATAGGATGCTGTATTTGGTCAAATGCTTTCTCTGCGTCTATTGAGAGGATCGTATGGTTCTTGGTTTTTCTCTTGCTGATGTTATGAATCACATTAATTGTTTTATGAGTGTTGAACCAGCCTTGTGTCCTGGGGATAAATCCTACTTGGTCATGGTGAATAATTTTCTTAATGTATTGTTGGATCCTATTGGCTAGTATCTTGTTGAGAATTTTTGCATCCATGTTCATCAGGGTTATTGGCCTATAATTCTCCTTTTTGGTGGGTCTTTGTCTGGTTTTGGAATTAAGGTGATGCTGGCCTCATAGAACGAATTTGGAAGTTTTCAATCTCTTTCTATCTTTCCAAACAGCTTTAGTAGAAAAGGTATGGTTTCTTCTTTAAACGTTTGATAGAATTCCCCTTGGGAAGCCATCTGGCCCTGGACTTTTGTGTCTTGGGAGGTTTTTGATGACTGCTTCAATTTCCTCCCTGGTTATTGGTCTGTTCAGGTTTTCTCTTTCTTCCTGATCCAGTTTTGGTAATTTGTAGCTTTCCAGAAATGCGTCCATTTCTTCTAGATTGCCTAATTTATGGGCGAATACCTGTTCATAATATGTTTTTAAAATCGTTTGTACCAAGAACCATATGATCCTCTCATTAGATACAGAGAAAGCATTTGACAAAATACAACATCCATTCCTGGTCAAAACTCTTCAGAGTGTAGGGATAGAGGGAACTTTCCTCAACATCTTAAAAGCCATCTACGAAAAGCCCACAGCAAATATCATTCTCAATGGGGAAGCACTGGGAGCCTTTCCCCTAAGATCAGGAACCAGACAGGGATGTCCACTCTCACCACTGCTATTCAACATAGTATTGGAAGTCCTAGCCTCAGCAATCAGACAACAAAAAGACATTAAAGGCATTCAAATTGGTAAAGAAGAAGTCAAACTCTCCCTCTTCGCCGATGACATGATACACTACATAGAAAACCCAAAAGCCTCCACCCCAAGATTACTAGAACTCATACAGCAATTTGGTAGCGTGGCAGGATACAAAATCAATGCCCAGAAATCAATGGCATTCCTATACACTAACAATGAGACTGAAGAAAGAGAAATTAAGGAGTCAATCCCATTTACAATTGCACCCAAAAGCATAAGATACCTAGGAATAAAGCTAACCAAAGAGGTAAAGGATCTATACCCTAAAAACTATAGAACACTTATGAAAGAAATTGAGGAATACACAAAGAGATGGAAAAATATTTCATGCTCATGGATTGGCAGAATTAATATTGTGAAAATGTCAATGTTACCAAGGGAAATTTACACTTTTAATGCAATCCCTATCAAAATACCATGGACCTTCTTCAGAGACTTAGAACAAATTATTTTAAGATTTGTGTGGAATCAGAAAAGACCCCGAATAGCCAGGGGAATTTTAAAAAAGAAAACCATATCTGGGGGCATCACAATGCCAGATTTCAGGTTGTACTACAAAGCTGTGGTCATCAAGACAGTGTGGTACTGGCACAAAAACAGACATTTAGACCAATGGAACAGAATAGAGAACCCAGAAATGGACCCTGAACTTTATGGTCAACTAATATTCGACAAAGGAGGAAAGACGATCCGCTGGAAGAAAGACAGTCTCTTCAATAAATGGTGCTGGGAAAATTGGTCATCCACATGCAGAAGAATGAAACTAGACCACTCTCTTGCACCATACACAAAGATAAACTAAAAATGGATGAAAGATTTAAATGTGAGACAAGACTCCATCAAAATCCTAGAGGAGAACACAGGCAACACCCTTTTTGAACTTGGCCACAGTAACTTCTTGCAAGATACATCCACGAAAGCAAAAGAAACAAAAGCAAAAATGAACTATTGGGACTTCATCAAGATAAGAAGCTTTTGCACAGCAAAGGATACAGTCAACAAAACTCAAAGACAACCTACAGAATGGGAGAAGATATTTGCAAATAACATATCAGATAAAGGGCTAGTTTCCAAGATCTATAAAGAACTTCTTAAACTCAACAGCAAAGAAACAAACAATCCAATCATGAAATGGGCAAAAGACATGAAGAGAAATCTCACAGAGGAAGAGATAGACATGGCCAACACCCACATGAGAAGATGCTCCGCATCACTTGCCATCAGGGAAATACAAATCAAAACCACAATGAGATACCACCTCACACCAGTGAGAATGGGGAAAATTAACAAGGCAGGAAACAACAAATGTTGGAGAGGATGCGGAGAAAAGGGAACCCTCTTACACTGTTGTTGGGAATGTGAACTGATGCAGCCACTCTGGAAAACTGTGTGGAGGTTCCTCAAAGAATTAAAAATAGACCTGCCCTACGACCCAGCAATTGCACTGTTGGGGATTTATCCCAAAGATTCAGATGCAATGAAACGCCGGGACACCTGCACCCCGATGTTTCTAGCAGCCATGTCCACAATAGCCAAACTGTGGAAGGAGCCTCGGTGTCCATCGAAAGATGAATGGATAAAGAAGATGTGGTTTATGTATACAATGGAATATTACTCAGCCATTAGAAACAACAAATACCCACCATTTGCTTCAACGTGGATGGAACTGGAGGGTATTATGCTGAGTGAAGTAAGTCAGTCGGAGAAGGACAAACAGTGTATGTTCTCATTCATTTGGGGAATATGAATAATAGTGAAGGGGAATATAAGGGAAGGGAGAAGAAATGTGTGGGAAATATCAGAAAGGGACACAGAACATAAAGACTTCTAACTCTGGGAAATGAACTAGGGGTGGTGGAAGGGGAGGAGGGCGGGGGGTGGGGGTGAATGGGTGACGGGCACGGAGGGGGACACTTGACGAGATGAGCACTGGGTGTTATTCTGTATGTTGGTAAATTGAACACCAATAAAAATTAATTTATTAAAAAATAAAATAAAATCGTTTGTATTTCCATGGTGTTGGTAGTGATCTCTCCTTTCTCATTCATGATTTTATTAATTTGAGTCTTCTCTCTCTTCTTTTTAATAAGGCTGGCTAATGGTTTATCTATCTTATTAATTCTTTCAAAGAACCAACTCCTCGTTTTGTTGATCTGTTCCACAGTTCTTCTGGTCTCAATTTCGTTGAGTTCTGCTCGAATCTTTATTAACTCTCTTCTTCTTCTGGGTGTAGGATCTGTTTGCTGTTTTTTTCGCTAGCTCCTTTAGGAGTAAGGTTAGCTTTTGTATTTGAGTTCTTTCCAGTTTTTGAATGGTTGCTTGTATTTCAATGTATTTCCCCCTCAGGGCTGCTCTTGCTGCATCCTAAAGATTTTGAACGGTTGCATCTTCATTCTCATTAGTTTCCATGAATCTTTTTAATCCTTCCTTAATTTCCTGGTTGACCCTTTCATCTTTTCGCAAGATGGGCCTTAACATCCATGTGTTTGAAGTCCTTCCAATCTTCTTGTTGTGATTTAGTTCTAATTTCAAGGCATTATGGTCTGAATATGCAGGAGATGATACCAATCTTTTGGTATTGGTTCTGACCCGATTTGTGACCCAGTATGTGGTCTATTGTGGAGAAAGTTCCATGTGCACTTGAGAAGAATGTGTATTCAGTTGAGTTTGGATGTAAAGTTCTGTAGATATCTGTGAAATCCATCTGGTCTGGTGTATCATTTAAAGCTCTCGTTTCTTTGGAGATGTTATGTTTAAAAGATCTATCGAGTGTAGAAAGTGCTAGATTGAAGTCACCCAGTATAAGTGTATTATTATATAAGTATGTCTTAATTTTGGTTATTAATTGATTGATAGATTTGCTGCTCCCACAACGGGGCATATATATTGATGATTGTTAAGTCCTCTACTTGGATAGATCCTTTAAGTATGATACAGTGTCCCTCTTCATCTCTCACTACAATCTTCGGGGTAAATTTTAGTTTATCTGATATAAGAATGGCTACCCCTGCTTTCTTATGAGGACCATTTGAACGGTAAATGGTTCTTCCAACTTTTATTTTCAGGCTGAAGGTGTCCTTCTGTCTAAAATGAGTCTCTTGTAGACAGCAAATAGATGGGTCCTGGTTTTTTATCCAGTCTGACACTCTTCGCCTTCTGATGGGGGTCATTAAGCCCGTTAACGTTCAGAGTTACTATTGAGAGATATGAGTTTAGTGTCACCATGATATCTATTCAGTCCTTTTTTTGTGGATTGTTCCACTGACCTTCTTCTTAAAGGGGAATTTTGAGAGTCCCCCTTAAAATTTCTTGCAGAGCTGGTTTGGAGGTCACATATTCTTTCAGTTCCTGCCTGTCTTGGAAGCTCCTTATCTCTCCTTCCATTTTGAATGAGAGCCTTGCTGGATAGAATATTCTTGGTTGCATGTTCTTCTCATTTAGGACCCTGAATATATCCTGCCAGCCCTTTCTGGCCTGCCACGTCTCTGTGGAGAGGTCTGCTGTTACCCTAATACTCTTCCCCATAAAAGTCAGTGATTTTTTGTCTCCTGCTGCTTTATGGATCTTCTCTTTATCTTTGGAATTTGCAAGCTTAACTATTAAATGTCGAGTTGTAGAATGGTTTTTATTGATTTTAGGGGGGATCTCTCTATTTCCTGGATCTGAATGCCTGTTTCCCTTCCCAGATTAGGAAAGTTTTCAGCTATGATTTGTTCAAATACATTTTCTGGTCCTCTTTCCATTTCGGCGCCCTTGGGAACCCCAATTAAACGTAAGTTTTTCTTCCTCAGGCTGTCATTTGTTTCCCTGAATCTATCTTCATGGTCTTTTAATTGTTTGTCTCTTTTTTCCTCAGTTTCCCTCTTTGCCATCAAATTGTCTTCTATGTCATTCACTCGTTTTTCCACCTCGTTAACCCTCGTCGTTAGGACTTCTAGTTTGGATTGCATCTCATTCAATTTATTTTTAATTTCTGCATGATTGGATCTAAATTCTGCAGTTATGAAATCTCTTGAGTCCTTTATGCTTTTTTCTAGAGCCACCAATAGCTTCATAATAGTGCTTCTGAATTGGCTTTCTGACATTGAATTGTAATCCAGATTTTGTAACTCTGTGGGAGAGATGACTGTTTCTGATTCTTTCTTTTGAGGTGAGGTTTTTCTTCTAGTCATTTTGCTCAGTGCAGAGTGGCCAAAAACAAGTTGTATTGGGAAAAGGAGAAAAAGAGAGGAGAGAAAGAAGGAAAGAAAAGAGAAAAAGAAAAAAGCAAAAAGGAAGAAAATGAGAAAAAAGAAGAAAAAGAGAAAAAGAAAGAAAGGGGAAAAAAGGGTGGGGGAAGCAAACAGAAATCAAAAAGCAAAATAAATAAATAAATGAATGAATGAATGAATAAATAAACACGGGGGAGTATCTTCTGATTCTGTGTACTTTAAGTCCCTTGACTTCCCCTGGAACTTGTCCGTCTAGCTGGTCTTCTGGGGGAGGGGCCTGTTGTGCTGATTATCAGGTGTTAGCACTTGGGGGAGCTGCCCTGCCCCCTGCCTGGTGCAGGGCTCAGTGGGGGATGTTTACCCCGTGAGGCCCCAGGAGGAACAACCACAGTGGTGGTGGCCAGCTCTGGAGCCCTGGAGTCAGCTCCCGCAGTAACTACAGAGCTCTCCGTCTGCGGGGCCTGGGTGCTCCGGGGCGGGGCCGTCTATCTGCTCAGCTCGGGGTAGGAGCGTCCTTGCTGTCCTGGGCCAGGACTGTCCCGGCAGAGGCCGGATCCTGGGCTGTGTCCCCGGCACCGTGGGCTCCCAGGCCTGCGCTGTTGGATTCGCACTCCCGGCACGCAGCCCCCTCCTGGAGTCGCCACCCGAGCCCCTCGGAGCTGCTCCCGGGTCCTGCGGTGCGCGCTGCAGCCCTTTAGGGAGCTCGGCGCACTCTCCCCGGGGCGCAGGTGTCTGTTAGTGTCCCCGGGAGCCCGAGGGCATCCCCGCCCTCTGGGGTCCTGCTCTAACTCCCTGCAAGAGCCTTTCCGCTCGGGAAGATTGGTGAAGCTCCTGCTTCTCCGGGACGGGGCTTTCTTGTTCTGGGCCGCTCTCCCCGATCTTAGCCCGCCCCCCCCCCCCGCGGGGCCCCTCCCCCTTGGATGCCTTTGGATGCCTTTTATTTTTTATTTATTTATTTATTTATTTGTTATTTTTTAATTTATTTTTTATTTATTTATGATAGCCACACACACAGAGAGAGAGAGAGGCAGAGACATAGGCAGAGGGAGATGCAGGCTCCATGCACCAGGAGCCGGACATGGGACCCGATCCCGGGTCTCCAGGATCGCGCCCTGGGCCAAAGGCAGGCGCCAAACCGCTGCGCCACCCAGGGATCCCGCCTTTTGTTTCTTTATTTCTTTTTTCCCCATCTTCCTACCTTGGTAGAAGCGTGAACTCCTCTCGCTGTTGCATTCTAGCTGTTCTCTCTTTAAATCTCAGGCCGAATTCATATATTTTCAGATTGATTTGAAGTTTATCTAAGTAATTTGGTGGGGACAGGTGACTTGGGGCCCTACTCTTATGCCATCTTGCCCCTCCTCCCGGAAACAACGCTACTGACCTCAATGGCAACAACTTCTTACTAGACACATCTCCAAAGTCAAAGGAATTAAGAGCAAAAAATGAGCTAGTAGGACTTCATCAAGATAAGCTTTTACACAGCAAGGAAATAGTTGACAAAACCAAAAAAACAACACATAGATTATGAGAAGATATTTGAAAATGACATAACAGATAAAGGGTTAATATCCAAAATCCATAAATATCTTAATCAAACTTGATACCCAAAGGACAATTAACCCAATCAAGCAGCAGACAAAAGACATGAATACACATTTCTCCAAAGAGGACATACAAATGGCCAACAGAACACATGAAAAAATGCTCAACATCCCTCGGCATCAGGAAATACAAATCAAAACCGCAACTGAGATACCTCTTTATACAGTCAAAATGGCTAAAACTAACAAGTCAGGTTGGTGAGGATGTGGAGAATGGGAAATCTTTTGACCCTGTTTGTAGGAATGCAAGTTGGTGTAGCCACTATGGAAACAGTATGGAGATTACTCAAATAGTTGAAAATACAGCTACCTTATGACCCAGAAAATGTAGTGATCTGCAGGGGCACCTGCACCCCAGTGTTTATAGCAACAATGTTCACAATAGCCTAACTGTGGAAACAGCCTACATGTCTATGGGTAGATGAATGGATAAGGAAGAAGTGGTATATCATACAATGAAATACTCAGCCATGAAAAAAGAAATCTTGTCATCTGTAACAACATAGATGGAACTAGAATATATTATGCTACATGAAATATGTCCATCATAGAAAGGCAATTATCATATGATCTCACTCATGTGGAATTTAAGAAACAAAATAGAGGATCATAGGGGAAGAGAGGAAAAAATAAAACAAGACAAGATCAGAGAGGGAGACAAATTATGAGAGACTTTTAATCATAGGAAACAAGCCAATGGTTGCTAGGTGAAGGGTGAAGGTTGGGAGGATGGGGTAACTGGGTGATAGAAATTAAGGAGGGTACTTGATGTAATGAGAACTGGGTATTAAATAAAACTGATGAATCACTGACCTGTACCTCTGAAATAAATAATATATTTTATGTTAATTCATTGGATTAAATAGAATTTAAAAATGCAGAAAAAATGTAGGTTCTCCCCACCCCCCAAAAAAGAAACATTAGCTAAAAACACAGGCAAGGCCCCCTAATACTTAAAAATTTCAACGAATTCTTTAGCCATGCAGTATTAGAAGATAGTTTGACCCTAGAGTTCTTATTAGCAGAGGGTGGAGTGCTCTTTACAGTAGCAAATACCTCACGCTATAGCTAGATTAATACTTCAATTGAAGCATAAATAAGTACTTAAACAACTTTTGACCAGGAAATGTGACTATATACTTTTACCAAAAGAGATTTCCTGATGAGGTTTTGTAGCCTATGAAAACAGCACTATCCAGTATCACATGGTTTCTCCCCTTACTGGGGCTACTTCTCTTATTACTGTTTGGATTTTGCATACTTTTGAAAAAAGATTTTATTTATTTATTGGGGAAAGAGAGCAAGAACAAGCTGGGGAGGGGTAGAAATAGAAGCAGACTTCCCCACTGATCAGGAAGCCCAATGTGGGGCTCAATCTCAGGACCCTGAGATCATGACCTAAGCTGAAGGTAGTCATTAACCTATGGAGCCACTCAGGCACCACTGGACATTTCATACTTAACTACTTGTTAAAGTTTGTATCTAAGTGCATAGAGGCCATAAAATTACAGATAGCAGATCCTTCTCCTTATAGCAGAAGGATACAGACAGATTAGAGTTGAACCTGGTGACATCTAAAGCTAGCTGAGAAAAAAAGACATTCCTCTGTCAATTCTGTGACTGCATTCTTGTCCAGAAAGAAGCAGCTATGGAAGATGGACCTTCATCCCATTCCCCTCAAGAAAGAATGTCAAAACAAACATGGGGGATGATTTTTTAAAGATTTTATTTATTTATTCATGACACACACACACACACACACAGAGAGAGAGAGAGAGAGAGAGAGAGAGAGAGAGAGAGAGAGGCAGAGACACAGGCAAAGGCTCCATGCAGGGAGCCTAATGTGGGACTCGATCCTGGGACTCCAGGATCATGCCCTGAGCTGAAGGCGGTGCTAAACCACTGAGCCACCCAGGGATCCCAGGCCCCCAGGGATCCCAAGCCACCCAGGGATCCCCTTGGCGGATGATTTTGTCACAAGCAATTACCTGCACTGAATCCTCTTCTTCTTTACATGAATATTGGGCTTGTCTTCTAGAGGTAAACAATAGGAAAAGCTCCAACCAGCCTGGACCAATTTGAGCTTGTCCAACATATGCCTTCACAGATGGACATTAGAGTAACCAATAGTTAACCATTACCTCATTATAACGTCAAAATCTCTGGCAACTAATTGCACAAACCTCATTAACATAACATGTAGCATATATATAGGCATGTTGCCTTAAGATGTATGCATGACGTTATGCCCACTTCTACATATCATGAGAAAACTTGCCTTTCTAAATATTCATCCTAACCTTAAATAAAAGAAACCCACTCAACCCTCCTCTGAGAGTCACAGCTTTCAAAGTTATTTCCTGTCATTTTCTTGTTTGCTGAAAATAAAGTTTCCTCTGTGTGACAACTAAACCTGATGTAGTCTTTGTTTGTGACTCACCAAGGAGTGAATTCACATTACTTTGGTTGCAATTTGGCTTTGGGTTTCTAACAGCAGAATTTTTGGCAGAAATAACAGTTAAATGGTTTCCTGTGGCCTCCAGAGAGTTGAGTATGGAATGCCCAGAAAACTTAATAATTGTGAGAGCTGCCAGAAAAAATATGACATCCAATACATTTTGGGCATAGAAGCCATTTTTAATTTTATTTTTATTGGAGCAAGGAAATCACGTTTTCACAATGTTCCAAATTTATGGAGCTATGCCAAAGGGATACTGACTATTGGTATAAATTTTGTCAGTGTGATCCATGGCTAAGATGCAAGTCACTAAATGTAATTAAGGACTTATGACTCAGCCAGTTGTGCCAAAGCAGCCAAAGATAAATATCATGCTTTGATGATGTCATAAAAATTACAATAACATATTCAATACAATGCTTACCATTTTCCTGTTTTAAGTAAGAATTATTATCAATGCATGAAAAATCAGCATTGGTTAGAGGAATTCTGTCAGCATTAAGCAGTTGTGAAGGGTTTTGTCTGAATCTAAATATGTATTATTTATTCTGAGATCAGATGTCCTAAGTATTAAACCTCAGTTTGAGCAAACTGCAATTTTTCTTCAAAGATTTTAAGTTCATTTAAAGCCAAAATACCTAACAGGTGGATGTTTCTTTCCTGTGAAGAGGTTTGGGAAGGGGAACTGAGAAGCAAATCATCTATATATTGTAACAAAGTGGAGCTCACAAAAAATTTTATAGCATTTGAATCAGCTTTAAGATTTGTGAAAACAGGTATGTCTGTTAAACCTTGGGACATTCCTGTCTACAATGTATTGCTGTTCTTCCCAATTAAAAGCAAAAGGATATTGGCTATGTTTAACAACTTTAATACTAAAAATTTGCATTGATCAATTACAGTAAAACGTTGTTTTCAGTGGGAATGGATGTCAGTATTTAATGGGAATTAGGAACAATAGGGTACCAAGTAATAATAAATGTTCTTTATTTCTCAGAGTTCTTAGACCTCCATTTTCAATTTTTAGTAATTGAGTTTTCTCATAGATAAAACAGAGGATTAGTGCAAGGGATGATGAGGCCCTGAGCCTTGTCATTTTCTATTTGTTATGAATTTGATAACTTGAAGGACACAATATAGGGTATTGATTAACTCTGAGGAGAGGTTTGGAAAGATCTATTTGAATCTTTATGGGAGGTGCACTATGAATTCTGCCAGTCAGTTACAAGTTTCAATCATAAAGAGGGTAGTAGCTGATCAAATAGGGTCAAATAATCAGTGTCCCCAGTCTCAGCTATAGTACTGTCAGACATGGAACAAATAAAAGATCTTCAAGTACCATTTAATTGTTTGGCTAATTTGATCACTATTGTCAAATTCTAGTATTATGCCCCCCTTTTGGGAGAAAGAAATTCCAGTATGATACTTTTATAAAAATTTGTGCTCAATAAATGAATAGGGGTGGAAGGATTAAGGAAAAAAAGTTTTGGTAATTTCAAAGGGCCAAAACAAAAGGAAAATAGATTCAGAGACAGAAACATGTCAAGTTTTATTTAATACGCCCACTATTTGAACTGTTTTATTTTTTATATTTATTTATTTATTTTGTATATTTTTTACTGGAGTTCAATTTGCCAACATATAGTATAATACCCAGTACTCATCCTATCAAGTGCCCCCGTCAGTGCCCATCACCAAGTCACCCCATACCCCACCCACCTCCATATCCGCTATCCCCTGTTCGCTTCCCAGAGCCAGGAGTCTCCCATGTTCCACCACCCTCTTCCATACCTCCCACTCATTCTCTCGCCTTTCCCCTACAATCCCTTTCACTATTTTTCATATTCCTCATAAGAATGAAACCCTATAATGTTTGTCCTTCTCCAATTGACTTACTTCACACAGCATAATACCCTCCAGTTCCATCCACGTTGAAGCAAATGGTGGATATTCATTTGTCATTTCTAATGTCATTTCTAATGGCTAAGTAATATTCCATTGTATACATATACCACATCTTCTTACCCCAAAGATACAGATTCAGTGAAAGACCGAGATACCTGCACCCCAATGTTCAGAGCAGCAATGTCCGCAATAGCCAAACTGTGGAAGCAGCCTCAGTGTCCATCAAAAGATGAATGGATAAAGATGAACTGATTTAGTATTCTGCAACAGGAGCTTCTTTATAGCAGTGGAGTTGAGCACCAAGATTGTGCCCCTCATGTCAATAAGGAGATATTATCCATCTAGAGAGTAGTTTCTCTGATCTGGTTAAGAGAGAGAATTTGGAAGAGCATCTGTAGTTCCTCAAAGCCACATCAGTGGGAATTAGGACACTGTAAAGGCTGGCTAGGAGCCTGAAGCACCCAAAATTCTTAAGTTGCTAATAACTTGTCCTAATGTTCTGGCTCTTTGTAGTAATATGAGAAACTGTGAATTATTTTGTTTTGTTTAGGGGCCTTTATTTTCCAGAGTTGAAAATTAAAAATTGTAGAAATCTTCCTTTCAGTGACTCATCTAGAGTACAAGTGAGCTGGTTTGTCAAATTCACAAAATCTGAACTGGACATAGTTTTCCATTATATTTCCATCCTTTTAACTAAAAGAGAAAGATTCTGATCACCGATTAACAGAGTTAAATACTACCTGATGTTTCATTGCATCTGTATCTTTGGGGTAAATCCCCAGTAGTGAAATTGCTGGGATGCAGGGCAGATCTATTTTTAACTCTTTGAGGAACCTCCACACAGTTTTCCAGAATGGCTGCACCAGTTCACATTTCCACCAACAGTGCAGGAGGGTTCCCCTTTTTCCACATCCTCTCCAACTTTTGTGGTTTCATGTCTTGTGAATTTTCCCCATTCTCACTGGTGTGAGGTGGTATCTCATTGTGGTTTTGATTTGTATTTCCCTGATGGCCAGTGATGCGGAGCATCTTCTCATGTGCTTGTTGGCCATGTCTATGTCTTCCTCTGTGAGATTTCTGTTCATGTCTTTTGCCCATTTCATGCATGAAATGCCAGGACACCTGCACCCCGATGTTTATAGCAGCAATTTCCACAATAGCCAAACTGTGGAAGGAGCCTCGGTGCCCATCGAAAGATGAATGGATAAAGAAGATGTGGTTTATGTATACAATGGAATATTACTCAGCCATTAAAATGACAAATACCCACCATTTGCTTCGACGTGGATGGAAATGGAGGGTATTATGCTGAGTGAAATAAGTCAATCAGAGAAGGACAAACATTATATGGTCTCATTCATTTGGTGAATATAAAAAATAGTGAAAGGGAATAAGGGGGAAAGGAGAAAAGGTGAGTGGGAAATATCAGAAAGGGAGACAGAACATGAAAGACTCCTAACTCTGGGAAACAAACTAGGGGTGGTGGAAGGGGAGGTGGGCAGGGGGTGGGGGTGACTGGGTGATGGGCACTGAGGTGGGCACTTGATGGGATGAGCACTGGGTGTTATTCTATATGTTGGCAAATTGAACACCAATAAAAAATAAATTTATTAAAAAATAAATTCTACCTGAGTGGATCCAACATCTAAAAGAAGATCAGAATTTTCTTTAAAGATGATTTAGAGGGGCTCCTAGTGGTTTGGTTGGTTGTGTTTTTGCCTTTAGTTCAGGTCATGATACCAGGATCCTGGGATCAAGCCCCACATTGGGCTCCCTGCTCAGTGGGAAGCCTGCTTCTCTCTCTCCCTCTGCCTCCCCCTGACTCATGTTCTCTCTCCCACCCCTCTTCCCTGCTCTCTCTCTCATAAATAAATAAATAAATAAATAAATAATTTTTTTAAGAAGACAACTTAGATTCCATTGTAATAGTCATGAATAGGTTCATCATATTTTTGCATGAAAACCTGAATTTTCTTTCAATTAACAGGCTTAAGAAAAGCTACTGTAATCACTTATTGGTGATATCCAGGAGTATTCTGGCATCTTGCCAAAATACAGAGGTCAGTGTTTTCCTAAACATTACCATTTAGAGCAGTACCATTGACTTAGTTTCCTCCAGTATTTTTTCTAGCCCTCACCAACAAGCATGTGGACTAATTGATATCAGTCAGACACCAGATTGGTAAGCTTGAACAACTATGTTAAATGCTTCAGCAAACCGATGAAGTCTCCAGTCACTTGAAGAAACTCTTTAACTATGGCTCACCATGTGGCCTTAGTCCAGGAAATATAAGAAGTTTGGGATTCATCTAGATCCTCAGAAGACTTAATTGTAAGATATGGGTTTTAATGAGTTCAGGGAAAGAGTGTATGAGGATAATTTTAAAGGAAAAGAGAAGTTCAGTAAAGGCATTAGAATGAAGGAGAAGGAGGTATACAGGATGTGGGGATGGTACAAAGGAAATATAGAGAAATGGTGCCAGAGGTAGGGCCTGAGCAAAAAGCTGCTGCTGTGTATCTGGAATCCAAGAAGATGGAGTTCAAAAACTGTGTTTACCTCTTTCAATAATTTGTTTGCCTCAGTTAACTTAGAAATAGTATTTTGCAGAGTCTAATTTAGAATCCTGAAAGTGTTTGGAAGCCTCAAGATACCAATTAAAATACGCATCCCATCCAATTAAAACAAAATTGAGGAGAACTTGTGGCTTTTTAATTTAATATTGAGAAAAACAAGACATGTCAGGGTTCTAGAAGGGGATGGCACCCTCAAGCATTTTTATGATTGGAAGCCCATTTCTTAGAGGTTTATCTCTAAAAAAAAGACAAAATTTCTAAACAGAACAATTCCAGTAGGAACAGCCCACTCCAAGAGGAATTTGACCAAAGGCCAAATCAGTTCCAAAAGGCATAGTTCCAATGAAACAGTCTGATTCCAAAAAGGAGTCAGAAGAAAAACCAAATGAGTACTCTTAGAAGAGACAAAACCTTAAAACAAATTCTAAATAAAACTTAGCTGAGGATACCTGAGAGTTTCAGTCAGTTAAGTGTCCAACTTTTGGTTACAGCTCAGGTTGTGATCTCAGGGTTGTGAGATCAAGCCCCACATCAAGCTCTGCACTCAGTACAGTCTGCTTGAGATTCTTTCCCCCTTCTTTTCCTTCCCTTTCTCCTCTCTCTCTCTCTCTCTCTCTCTCTCTCTGTCTCTCTGTCTCTGTCTCTCTCTCTCTCTCTCTCTCTCTCTCTCTCAATAAATAAATTTAAAATAAAGCCTAGAAAGCTCAAAACACAAAGAGAGTGGAAATAGAAATCCAGGAAAGACACTCTCAGACTCTAGGGGCAGAAGGAAAGCAATGTGTTCAGTGGGCTATGTGGGGACCAGCACCTGTTTGCTCAGATACCAACCTCAGAATTTTTAAATCTCTCCTGTCAATCCCACTTCTATGTCACCATAACCTTAAAAATAAAACTGTCATTTATTTCACTAGCAAAGATGGATTTACTCAGGAACAGCAGATAATTGCAATTTGGGACATGCAACCATAGGCAAGCCCAGAGAACAAAGGAAAGGTATGCTTTTTAAATAGGAAAGGAAAGAGTTGAGAGGGCTGTCAAAAACCAAAGTCCATAGAAATAAACTGGGAGTTTAAAGCATAATGATTTCTCATTGACTGAGTCGTGATGGCCTCTCATTGGTTAGACTGTTGTCAAAGAAAGGGAAATTATTTTCATCTAGTAAATTATAGGCTTCTTCCTGTTTGGTTTGCAGAGGGCTGATAAACAATGGTATGGTATGAGATCTCCCCCTCTGGTTGTTCAACTCCATTTTAGTGAGGTTTCCTTTTATTAATTTTCACAATAGTGAACTTGGTGAAAACCCCCAATGAGAATGAAGACTGTCTTGAAACAATTGATTAAAATATACTAATGTAAATATATATATATATATATATATATATATATATATATAGTAGTGTACTAATGTAAAATATATAGTGTACCAGTTGAACTTTTTTTTTTTCTTTCTCATTTTACCTTGTCCTTGTCTACTGATCTTAAACTATACCACAAAGACAGTGAGACTGTGAATACATCTCCTGCTGAATGCGGGGAAGCATTATATCTTATATCTCCATCCTGGCAGGTCAAAATATGCATTCAGAAGCAGACAACTCCTTGCCTACAAATACTACCAATTTAGATTGTTTGCCCATACCTGTAAGACCGAGCAGGAACTACACTCAGGTCTCCTAAATACTGATTTTGAAATTCATCATTCCTTAAGTGCTAAAACTCAATGCTCCATTGAGTACCATATCTTAAAGAAGTGCGAAGGAGGATACTTACCAAAGGAGGATTCAAATGTGAAGACTGATGAAGATCAGATCAAACCAGTCTGCTACACCAAGGTGGGCCCCAGTGCTGATTTTTCACCAACTTCCTCACTCATTATAATACTAAACATCACACTCAGGATGGGGATTTGACATTCTAATAAGACATATGATGAATGACAAAGAATGTTCTATCAAATGCACCTGTGCACCCAACTTTCTGTGTTTCTCTTTATTTATGTATGCTTAACATCATTCTTTTCCTATCTTAGCCTCTGTAAACACTTTCTTCAGGCCTCGTTTTGGAGTCAGCCTAAAGGATCCTTTTCTCTGTGCTATCTTCCTTGTGCACAAACATAGCCCTAGCAAAAATCTTACCTGAAGTTCCTGCTTGGCCCCAGTCAGTTTCTATTTCTTGGAGAGTCCAAAGACCTAATTCCACAACACTGGCTACCCTTGAACTCCCACTTTCATGTGCTTACATGGGAATTCCTGTCCATAGCTTCTGCCCACTGTAACTCCTCACCATGATTACTTCCAACATTATCATCATCTTTTCCACCAAACCTCCTCATGTATCTTCCACAATACTGTAAGACTTTACAAATTTCACTGACAATTTTATCCAATAGGCTGAGAAGATTACCCACACATTTGGAATCAGAATTTTCTGTCCTGTTCATTTGGTTTCCAGTGGCTTGCACTCCACCTCAGATTCAATATCAGCCAGATACAACTAATATTATCTTTGTTTTTGCCCCAGGCTTCCCTTCACTTAGATGCCCAACCCATTTTCCAGCCTGATGACTTCTCAAGGTATCCATTGGGAGTAGAGTAGCCTTAGAGGCTACCCTGGTGATTCTTTGTTCAGGTACAAATAGCTTTTGACTTACAGATACAATTAACTGGATTATCAGGACTTACATAGCAGAGATAGTCAGTGAATGGCTACTAATTCTCAGGTTTTTCACCAGATATTCAAAGGAATACTTTGCACTGAGAATGTCTTCCATTGACATTTATTGCAGGTTCACATCCTGGGGCTTCACTCACTACATCATTCTCTCTACTGGCTTCCTGAGGGCCACATACTACAATGCACCACTGTTTCTCTTAGCCTAAATCTAGATATTTGTTCCTCAGGTTACAAAACTCCTGCATTTGTTACTCTGGCTGACACCAAAAACCCCAAAGATACATTTTCATTCCCTTAGTTTTGGATATTTCAGTTCTACTTGGACTCATTGACTGGGCAATGGTGCAATGGCCCTTACCAAAAAAAATGAGTAATTGAGACTAACCACCAATTATAAGCCACCCTAACCCAACATGTACAATGACACCATAAAATCCTTCCACATGTGCAACAGTCCCATGAGTCTCTTGCTTAGATAGTTTCAGACAACCACTTGGCCCTAGATTATCTACTGGATAAGGAAGGTTTGTACCTTCTCTGGGGCCACTTGCTATGTGTACATAAACAACTTAGAGCAGGTCCAATCCTACTTATACCAGGCAGGTCAAGATATTAAGATATTCCACAGTGTTGCCTAAAATGTTGAACAGATTCCCAGAGACCCTAGGCTCACTTCTCCATTTGTGCCTAGGCCCCCAAATTTGGGAAAGACTGTATTTCAGGCTATATTTTTTACAATTATTATATAATTTGTTGCTAGAACCCTAATTAGATGTTTACTCTCTTGGCTATGAGGTGTTCTACTCCTGGCTTTTAATATATCTGCTACTCATGCTGTTTATGCCCTTACAATTCACTCTGATGCCTTATCATTGCAGGGTGGATTGTAGTGTAAGCACCTGACAATAAGCTTTTTGATTATGTGGTGCCTGACATTAAGGTTTTGATATCAAAGTCATCCATCTGAAAGACATTCATCTTTGATGTAATGATACAATAATAGTTGGAGACTTTAACACCATGCTTACAGCAATGGACAGATAATCTGAACATAGAATCAACAAGGAAACAATGTATTTGAAAGACACACTGGATCAGATGAACTTAAAAGATATATTCAGAATATTTCATCATGAAGCCGCAAAATACAGATTCTTTTCAAGTGTACAATGGACATTGTCTAGAAGAGATCACATACTAGGTCACAAATCAGGCCTCAACAAGTACAAAAAACCTGAAATTATACCATGTACCTGTTCTGACCACAACACTATAAAACTGAAGTCAACCACAAGAAAAAATTTGGAAAGACCACAGATACATGGAAGTTAAAGAACATGCTACTAAATAATGAATGATTCAACCAGAAAATTAATAAAAAATAAAAAATACATGGAAACAAATTAAAAAGAAAACATCATGGTCCAAAGCATTTGGGATGCGGCAAAAGTAGACATAAGAGGGAAGTGTAGGGATACCTGGGTGGCTCAGCAGTTTGGCGCATGCCTTCAGCCCAGGGCTGAAGTGATCCTGGAGTCCTGGGATTGATTCCCACATCAGGCTCCCTGCATGAAGCCTGCTTCTCCCTCTGCCTGTGTCTCTGCCTCTCTCTCTCTCTCTCTCTCTTTGTCTCTCATGAATAAATAAATAAAATCTTAAAAAATAAGGAAATGTATATCAATACAGGCTTACTTCAAGAAGCAAGAAAAGTCTCAATTAAAAAAAAACCTATCCTAAAGGAGCTAGAAAAATAATGACAAATGTAGGTTAAGGTCAGCAGAAGGAGAGAAATAATAAAGATTAGATCAGAAATAAATATATTTAAAAATAACAATAGAATAGAGAGGAAGACAAACCATGAGAGACTATTAACACTGAGAAACAAACAAGGGTTGTGGAAGGAGAGGTAGGTGGGGGATGGGGTTATCCAAAAAAACCTTTGGGGAACTAGGGTCTATATACAGGAGAGTAATAGTGCTCTCAATTTCCTTTAAAATTATTTTTTGTGTGTGCATGAAACCACTTGCATGCTGATAAACAGTTTCATCTTAGATAGCTCATGTGCATTGATTAGTTGTTGTACAATCTTTTATTAATTGGGATACCATTTCATGAGTATTGAAGGAGACAAGAATAAAAGGTTCATTTCCTTTCCATTAGAAGGTGAAAGTGGGTCAGTAATGTACCCTTCAGACTGAGAAGACATTTATTTATTTATATATTTATATATTTATTTATTTATGCTTAAAGATTTTATTTATTTATTCATGAAAGACACTTAAGAGAGAGAGAGGCAGAGACACAGCCAGAGGGAGAAGCGGGCTCCATGCAGGGAGCCTGATGTGGGTGGGACTTGATCGCTGGACTCCAGGATCACACCCTGGGCCAAAGGCAGGCACTAAACCACTGAGCCACCCAGGAATTCCCTACTTTATTTATTTTTAAAAAAGAGTTTATTTATTTGAGAGACAGAGTGTGAGAGAGAAAGCATGAATTGAGGGGGGGTGTTGGGGACAAAGGGAGAGGGACAAGCAGACTCCTTGCTGAGAAGGGAGCCTGACTTGGGACTTGATCCCAGAACTCTGAGATCATGACCTGAGCTGAAGGCAGGTGTTCAACTAACTGAGCCACCTAAGCACCCCAAGAGAAGGCATTCTACCAAAAACAAGGCAAGCCACTTGATAATGTTGACACGGTTTTATTCAAGGTAACTTACTGAAAGGGGAGATTGGGCATATAGATGAAACAGGTAGTATGCAGCTCTTCTCCACCAAGTCTGGACCTTAATCTCCAGCTTTTATAGAGCAAAGAGCATGGTAGTGAGGGCACAAGGTAGTTATATACAGTGAGGTCTTCTGTGCACCAGTTTAGGGAATACCAAAGCAAGCCTCCATGAATTCTGATCATGGCATACATTAACCTCCACTGGGCCTGGAACATGAATGGTGCCAAGCGAAATCATTATGTGGGCATTAAAAAAAATGGAGAGCCAAAGATGGAGTCCATGTTGTCTGCACTCCTATACTTTCTCCCTTTATAAAATTAGGCATATAACCAAGGCACCTGGGTGGCTCAAAGCATCTGACCCTTGGTTTCAACTCAGGTCATGATCTTTTGGTGGTAGGACTGAGCCCTACATTGGGCTCCTTATTCATTGTGGAATCTGCTTCTGATTCCTTCTCCCTCTTTCTCTTCTCTCTCTAATAAATGAATGAGTGAATAAATGAATCTTTAAAAGAATAAATCAACTAAACATTGAACAACTGGTCTTCCAGATGAAACTTCTTATATCACAGTTATTTAGGGCACAGATTGCAACAACAAGGAAAAAAATGGCACAAGGGTTTAAATTCAGAATAACACCTTTTGTGGAGAGCCATGGTCCATGATATGGATGATCTCATGGTGACCCAATGTGTAACTCACAACTTAAGAGCATAGCTGAAACACACACTCTACTCAATGGGTAGGCTTAAATGTGTGAGAAAACAGCAACTTGGTTTGCTTCACCTCTTATCAGTGCTGCCTGCTCGGTGGATGACAATCATTGCATGCTACTGAAAGAGAACTCACAATTGGCTTCCTCTAGAGGAACCTTGGGAAATTTCACTAATCCATTAAGAAAACAGGTGTCCCTACAAGTATTCCAGGTGTCCCTAGGGTTCCAGATGCTAAGCAAATAACACAGACTAATGAGGGGTTTAGTTTTCAAGTTCCAAAATCAGGTTGAGGCTTGATGACCACCTGGAAAATGTACAGACAGCAGTGGTACCAAGTGCAAACAAGGAAGCACTTTCCCAGGTTGATGTAGGTTTTGGTGTTATTTAGGTACAGTAAGGCCCACAGATCAAGAGATAACTGTCATTGAGAAGATAGTTTGTCAAAGTGGGAGTTAAGATGGCAGAGAAGTAAGGGGTCCCTAAGCTTGTCTCATCCCTCAAACATAGCTATATACCAAATAATTCTGAACACTCAAGAAACTGATTTGAGAACTGAGAAGAAATCTGCACAACTAGAGATAGAAAAATGACCACATGTGGAAGGTAGAAGCCATGGAAAATTGATTTGGGGGAGAAAAGAACTTCAGGTACTGCAGAGGATAGGGGAGCCCTCATTACAGAGAGAGAGAGAGAGAGAGAGAATCCAGGAGATTCCACAAGAAAAATAGTTTCTCCAAGAGAGACCGGCTACCACAAGTTTTTATAAGCAGCAGGTTGCAAAGTCTGAAGTTTTTGGAGAGGAGGGCAGAGACCCAGGAGTGGACATCATGGTCTGAAAATCCCCTGGGTTGCACAAGGAGAAACAGCTCATGTTCTTGGAGTACATTTGGGAGTGGTGGCTTGGCCTCTTTGGGTAAGAAAGAACTGGTAGCACTAATGTGCTGCAATGTTCCCTATCATAGGAATAGATACACTAGCTGAGGGAAGCAATCCTTGGTGCTGTCTTTTTGCTGCAATTTGTCATAAACTCTGAATTGCTGCATGGTTGTCTGATCAATTTCTGGAATAAATTGGCAATGGCCAGTGTTGTGAGACCCTCCCACAGAGAACCAGCATGGGTCACATGTATGAGTCTCTAAAACTTGGAATTTTGAAACCCAGCACACCTCAGATAGAACATGAGACTACTGTGCTGCCTGGCAGGCAGACAGCTTGGACACAGACAGAATGAAGGCAGGGATCTTACCGAAGTTGGGGACACAAAAGTGGTGATTGTTTGCTCTTTGGTTTCCTGAAGAGGGGCAGGTGTGAACTCCCCTCTCTGGATGAGAGAGTAGAGCAACATCATGGACACTGACCCCCATGCACCCATCAGCACTGATCAAATTTAATGAGCAAAACAGTGCCAGATCCATTCCCCTTCATCCAGCAGGTGCAACTCCACTAAGGGAGGTCTGCCTAAGAATCAGCACAGCAGGCCCACCCCCAGAAGACCAGCACAAACACCTCACACACACCAAGTCTACTGATCATTGAGGGCCGCCAACCTTCAATTATAGGAGAAATAGGATCTAGTGTCCTTTTTTTGAATATAGTTTCTTTTAACAAGTAGAGCAAAACACACCTAGGATCTAGCTTCTTTGTTGTTGTTGTTTTGATCGATCTTCTTTTTTTAAAAAAAGATTGGTTTATTTGTTTTAGAGATAGAGTGTGTATATGTGAGCAAGCAGGGGGAGGGACAAAGAGAGAGTGAGAGAATCTCAAGCAGGCTCCACAATGAGCACAGAGCCTGATGTGGGACTGTCTCACAGCCTTTAGACCATGACCTAAGACAAAAATAGAGTAGGATGCCTAATTGACTGAGCCACCCCGGTGCCCCCTGTATCTAGCTTCTTTTAATAAGGAGAACAAAACATATCGAGGACCTAGCTTCCCCCCTTTATTGTTATTTGGACCTCTTCATAATATAATATATCCATTACTCTCAGGAGCAGGAATACAATAGGCTTTCAAAACAATCACACAAGAAAACAGTGACCTAGACAAAATGATAGGACAGAATAATTCACCCCAAAAGAAAGAGAAAGATGAAGTCACAGCTAGGAATTTATTTATTTTTATTAATTTAGTTTTATTGGAGTTTGATTTGCAAACATATAGCTATCACCCAGTGCTCATCCCATCAAATGCCCCCCTAATTGCCTGTCACCTAGTCACCCCAACCCTCCCGCCCACCTCCCTTTCCACTACCCCTTGTTCCTTTCGCAGAGTTAGGTGTTTCTCCTGTTTTGTCACCCTCACTGATATATCCCACTCATTTTCTTTCCTTTCCACTTTATTTCTTTCAACTATATTTTTATATTCCCCAAATAAATGAGACCAAATAATGTTTGTCCTTCTCCGATTGACTTATTTCACTCGGCCTAATACCCTCCAGGTCAATCCACGTCGAAGCAAATGGTGGGTATTTGTCGTTTCTAATGGCTGAGTAATATTCCATTGTATACATAGACCACATCTTCTTTATCCATTCATCTTTCAGTGGGCACCGAGGCTCCTTCCACAGTTTGGATACTGTGGACATTACTGCTATAAACATCGGGGTGCAAGTGTCCTGATGTTTCACTGCATCTGTAACTTTGGGGTAGATCCTGAACAGTGCAATTGCTGGGTCATAGGGAAGTTCTATTTTTAACTCTTTGAGGAACCTCCAACAAAGTTTTCCAGAGTGTCTGTACCAGTTCACATTCCCACCAACAGTGCAAGAGGGTTCCCCTTTCTCCACATGCTCTCAAACATTTGTTGTTTCCTGTCTTGTTAATTTTCCCCATTCTCACTGGTGTGAGGTGGTATCTCATTGTGGTTTTGATTTGTATTTCCCTGATGGCAAGTGATGTGGAGCATTTTCTCATGTGCTTGTTGGCCATGTCTATGACTTCCTTGGTGAAATTTCTTTTGCCCATTTCATGATTGGATTGTTTGTTTCTTTGCTGATGAGTTTAACAAGCTCTTTAGATACGATGCATATTAGCCCTTTATCTGATATGTCATTGCAAATATCTTCTTCCATTCTGTAGGTTGTCTTTTAGTTTTGTTGATTGTTTCTTTTGATGTGCATAACCTATTTAACTTGATGAAGTCCCAATAGTTCATTTTTGCTTTTGTTTCCCTTGCCTTCATAGAGGTATCATCCAAGAAGTTGCTGTGGCCAAGTTCAAACAGGGTGTTGCCTGTGTTCTCCTCTAGGAATTTGATGGATTCTTGTCTCAGTTACATCTTTAATCCATTTTGAGTTTATCTTTGTGTATGGTGTAAGAGAATAGTCTAGTTTCATTATTCTGTACTTGGCTGTCCAAATTTCCCAGCACCATTTATTGAAGAGACCGTCCTTTTTCTAGTGGACAGTCTTTCCTGCTTTGTTGAATATTAGGTGACCACAGAGTTGAGGGCCCATTTCTGGATTCTCTATTCTGTTCCATTGATCTATGTGTCTTTTTTTGTGCCAGTACCACACCGTCTTGATGATCACAGCTTTGTAGTACAACATGAAATCTGGCATTGTGATGCCCCAGGCTCTGGTTTTCTTTTTCAATATTCCCCTGGCTACTTGGGGTCTTTTCTGATTCCACACAAATCTTAAGATGCTTTGTTCCAACTGTCTGAAGGAAGTCCATGGTATCTTGATAAGGATTGAATTAAATGTGTAAATTTCCCTGGTAACAAGGAAATCTTCAAATATTAATTCTTCCAATCAATAAGAATGGAATATTTTCCCATTGCTTTGTGTCTTCCCTAATTTCTTTCAGATGTGTTCTGTAGTTTTTAGGGTATAGATCCTTTAACTCTTTGGTTAGGTTTATTCCTAGGTATCTTATGCTTTTGGGTGCAATTGTAAATGGGATTGATTCCTATTCCTTAATTTCTCTTTCTTCAGTCTTATTGTTAGTGTATAGAAATGCCACTGATTTCTGGGCATTGATTTTGTATCCTGCCACACTGCCAAATTGCTGTATGAGTTCTAGCAATCTTGGGGTGGAGTCTTTTGGCTTTTCTATGTACAGTGTCATGTCATCTTTGAAGAGGGAGAGTTTGACTTATCTTTGCCAATTCAAATGCCTTTTATCTCTTTTTGTTGCCTGATTGCTGAGGCTAGGACTTCTAGTACTATGTTGAATAGCAGTGGTGAGAGTGGACATTCCTGTCGTGTTCCTGATCTTAGGGGAAAGGCTCCCACTGTTTCCCATTGAGAATGATATTTGCCATGGGATTTTTGTAGATGAACTCAAAATGTATGAAAGATCTAAATGTGAGACAAGATTCCATCAAAATCCTAGAGGAGAACACAGGTGACACCCTTTCTGAACTTGGCCACAGTAACTTCTTGCAAGATACATCCACGAAGGCAAAAGAAACAAAAGAAAAAATGAACTATTGGGACTTCATCAAGATAAGAAACTTTTGCACAGCAAAGGATACAGTCAACAAAACTAAAAGACAACCTACAGAATGGGAGAAGATATTTGCAAATGACGAATCAGATAAAGGGCTAGTTTCCAAGATCTATAAAGAACTTATTAAACTCAACAGCAAAGAAACAAACAATCCAATCATGAAATGGGCAAATGACATGAACAAAAATCTCACAGAGAAAGACATAGACATGGCCAACATGCACATGAGAAAATGCTCTTCATCACTTGCCATCAGGGAAATACAAATCAAAACCACAATGAGATACCACCTCACACCAGTGAGAATGGGGAAAATTAACAAGGCCAGAAACCACAAATGTTGGAGAGGATGCGGAGAAAAGGGAACCCTCTTACACTGTTGTTGGGAATGTGAACTGGTGCAGCCACTCTGGAAAACTGTGTGGAGGCTCCTCAAAGAGTTAAAAATAGACCTTCCCTATGAACCAGCAATTGCACTTTTGGGGATTTACCCCAAAGATTCAGATGCAATGAAACACCGGGACACCTGCACCCCGATGTTTCTAGCAGCAATGTCCACAATAGCCAAACTGTGGAAGGAGCCTCGGTGTCCATCGAAAGATGAATGGATAAAGAAGATGTGGTCTATGTATACAATGGAATATTACTCAGCCAATAGAAATGACAAATACCCACCATTTGCTTCAACGTGGATGGAACTAGAGGGTATTATGCTGAGTGAAATAAGTCATTCGGAGAGGGACAAACATTGTATGTTCTCATTCATTTGGGGAATATAAATAATAGTGAAAGGGAATATAGGGGAAGGGAGAAGAAATGTGTGGGAAATATCAGAAAGGGAGACAGAACATAAAGACTCCTAACTCTGGGAAACGAACTAGGGGTGATGGAAGGGGAGGAGGGCGGGGGGTGGTTGTGAATGGGTGACGGGCACTGAGGGGAGCACTTGATGGGATGAGCACTGGGTTTTATTCTGTGTTGGCTAATTGAACACCAATAAAAATACATTGATTATTAATAAAATAAAATAAAATAAAATAAAATGAGTCTCCCAGTCACCCCCACCCCCCACCCACCTCCCTTTCCACCATGCCTTGTTTTTTCCCAGAGTTAGGAGTCTCTCATGCTCTACCTTTCTGATATTTCCCACTCATTTTTTCTTCTTTCCCCTTTATTCCCTTTCACTATTTTTTATATTCCCCAAATGAATGAGACCAAATAATGTTTGTCCTTCTCTGATTGACTTATTTCACTCAGCATAGTACCCTCCAGTTCCATCCACGTCGAAACAAATTGTGGGTGGCTGTCATTTCTAATGGCTGAGTAATATTCCATTGTACTCATATACCACATCTTCTTTATTCATTCACCTTTCGAAGGACACCGAGGATCCTTCCACAGCTTGGCTATTGTGGACATTGCTGCTATAAACATTGGGGTGCAGGTGTCCCGGTGTTTCACTGCATCTGGGTGTTATGCTATATGTTGGCAAATTGAACTCCAATTTAAAAAAATCTCAAAAAAAGAAATAAAATAAATAAATAAAAATAATAAATGAATCTCTTGTAGACAGCAAATAAATGGGTCTTGCTTTTTTATGCAGTCTGAAACCCTGAGCCTTTTGTTGAGATTATTAAGCTCATTCATGTTCAGAGTTACTATTGAAAGATATGAATTTGTGTCATCATAATACCTATTCAGTCCCTGTCTTTCTGGGTTATTTCCTTGGCCGTCATCTTTCTTTTACAGAGTCCCCCTCAATATTTCTTGCAGAGTTGTTTTGGTGGTCACATATTCTTTCAGTGTCTACCTATCTTGGAAGCTCTTTATCTCTCCTTCTATTCTGAATGAGAGCCCTGCTAGATACAGTATTGTTGGCTGCATGCTCTTCTCATTTAGGACCTTGAATATATCCTGCCATCCCTTTCTGGCCTGCCAGGTCTCTGTGAAGAGGTCTGCTGTTAATCTAATATTTCTCCCCATATAAGTTAGGGATCTCTTGTCTCTTGCTGCTTTTCGGGTCTTCTCTTTATCCTTGGAATTGCAAGTGTCACTCTTAAATTTCGGGGTTTTCAACAGTTTTTGTTGATTTTGGGGGGGGGATATCTCTATCCCCTTGATCTGAATGCCTGTTTCCCTCTCCTAGTTAAGGAAGTTCTCAGCTATCATTTCTTAAAATACACTTTCTGGTCCTCCATCCCTTTCGGCACCTTCTGGAACCCCAATTAAATGTAGATTTTTTTTCTTCGGAGGCTGTCATTTATTTCCCTTAACCTTTCCTCATGATCTTTAATTGTTTTTCTCTTTTTTCCTCAGCTTCCTTCCTTGCCATCAACTTGTCTTCTATGTCAGTCACTCGTTCTTCTACCCAATTAACCCTTGTCATTAGGACCTCCAGTTTGGATTACATCTCATTTAATTGATTTTTTTAGGCCTGATTAGATCTAAATTCTGCCTCATGAAGTCTCTTGAACCCTTTATACTTTTTTCCCAGAGCCACCAGTAGCTTTATAATTGTGCTTCTGAATTGGCTTTCTGATATCGAATTGTAATAACTCTATGGGAGGGAGTACTAATTCTGATTCTTTCCTTTGTTGTGAGTTATTCTTTCTAGTCATTTTGCTTAGTGCAGAGTAGCTAAAACAAGTTGTACTGGAAAAAGGGGAAAAAAAAAAAAAAGAACAACTACAACAACAACAACAACAAAAAACAAGGAGTGGTATCCTCTGGTTCTATATACTGTAAATCCCTTTCGACTTCCCCTGGAGCTTTCTAGTGCTGCTTGGTCAGGAACTTGCTCTTCCCCTGCTTTCCCGCTGGTCTTCTGGGGAGAAGCTTGCTGTGCTGATTCTCAGGTATGTGCACCTGGGGGAGCTTCCCCAACCGGTGCCAGGTACACAGCTCAGTGGGAGATGTTTATCCTGTGAGTCCCCTGTTCCCTGGTGGCCCCGACCCTCCCAGGCACAGTGTGACACAAAGAGGAGCAAACACAGTGGTGACAGCCAGCTCTCCAGCCCTGGAGTCAGTTCCCACAGTAACTATTGCAGTCTCTCAGTCTGCACTGGCCCGGATGCTCCAGGGATGTGTGATCTGCACAGCTTCAGGGTGCCCAGTGGCAGGAGCATCCTCGCTGTCCTGTGCCCTCCCAGCCTCCACCTGTCCCTCAGGGAGCACAGGATCCTGGGCTTTCTCCCCGAGCACCCTCGTATCCAGGCCTGGGCCACTGGAATCGAACTCCTGGGGCCGCGCAGCCCCGTCTTCATGGTGCCGCTGCCTGAGCTGTTCCCAAGGCCCCCGCAGGCCCACGCTCCAGTCCTTTCCTGAGCTCCGTGCGGTGTGTGGCGCGCTCTCCCCTCGGGTGCCCTTCCTCTGTTGGCCTGGAGAACCTGGAGGACCCTGGGAACCTGGAGGCTCCACTGCCCCTCCTGGGATCCTACCCAAGTTCTCTGTGAGCGCCTTTCCATCTGGGAAGATTGATAAAGTTCTCACTTCTCCGGGACTGGGCTTTCCTGTCCTGGAGGCTCTCACCTCCTGGCCTTAGCCCGGGTCCTCGTGCCCCCCCCCCCCCGGATTCTTTTTTATTTATTTTTTTGCCATCTTCCTACCTTGCTAGAAGCACAAAATCTTATCTCTGTAGCAATCCAGCCATTCTCTCTTTAAATCTCAGGCTGAATTCATAGGTTTTCAGGATGATTTGAAAGTTATCTAGGTAAGTTGGTGGGGAGAGGTGACTTGGGGACCCTAATCTTCCGTCATTTTGCCCCACTCCCCCACAGCTAGGGATTTAATACATATACGTATACAATGTATATACAAGTAAGTTGTCTGAATCAGAAATTTAAAACAATAAACATAAGGATATTATCTGAGTTTGAGAAAAGCAAATAAGACACTACAGAATCCCTTATTGCAAAGATAAAAGAACTAAAAACTGGTATGGCTGATATTTTAAAAAATGCTATAACCAAGATGTCAAAACAAATGGATGTAATGACACTGAGGATGGACAAAGCAGAGAAATGAATCAGTGAGGATAAAATTCTGTAAAATAATGAAGCTTTAACAAGATGAAATAAAAATATTGGGTCATGAATGTAGGCCTAGGGAAATCAGTGAATCCTTAAAGACTAACAACATTTGTATCATAGGAGTCCAGAAGAAGAAGAGAACGAAAAACATGCAGAAGTTTAATTTGAGGAAATTATGTCTGAAAACTTCCCTGATCTGAGGAAATAAACAAACATCAAAATCCAAGAAGCACAGAGAATTCCCAATAAATTCAACAAAAGCCCACCATCACCAAGGTGTATCATAGTCAAATTCACAAAACATACAGATGAGGAAAGAATCCTGAAAGCAAAAAATGGAAAAAACCTACAAGGGAAGACAGAAAAGATTCACAGCAGATCTGTCTACAGAAACATGGCAGGCCAGATAAAAGTATCATGATATGTTCAATGGACTAAATGGGAAAAATATGCAGCCAAGAATATTTGATCCAGCAAGGCTGTCATCCAGAATAGAAGGAAAGAGTTTCTGAGACAAAAACTAAAGGAGTTTGTGACCACTAAACCAGCCCTGAAAGGGTCCCTTTGACTGGCAGACGGGAAAGACCAAAATCACAAATACCGGAAAGGAACCAGAGAATATCACCAGAAACACCAACTTTAAAGTTAACACAATGGCCTAACTTCATATCTATCAACAATCACCCTGAATGTAAATGGACAAAATACTTCAATCAAAAGAGCATATGTATGGGAGTGGATAAAAAAAACAAGGCTCATCTATATGCTGCCTACAAGAGACTCATTTCAGATCTAAAGACCCCTGCTGATTGAAAGTGAGGGGATGGAGAACCATCTATCATGCTAATGGACAACAAAAGAAAGCCAGAGTAGCCATGATCTTGTCAGACAAAGTAGGTTTTAAACAAAGAATGAAACAAGGGATGAAATAGGCCATTATATTATAATTAAGTGGTCTATCCATCAAGAAGATCTAACAATTGCAAATATTTATGCCCCCAAGTTGGGAGCACCCAAATATAAAAATCAATTAATAACATAAATGAACTTGATAATAATACAATAATTGTAGGGAATTTTAATAGTCCACTTATAGCAATGGACAGATCATCTAAGCAGAAAATCTACAAGGAAACAATGGTGTTGAATGACACACTGGACTGGATATTCATAACAGATATATTCAGATCATTTCATTCTAAAGCAGCAGTTTCCTTTCCATTGCACAAAGAACATTATCCAGAAGAGATCACATAGTTGTCCACAAAGCAGGCCTCAACAAGCAGAAAAAAGACTTAGATCATGCCATGTGTATTTTCAGACCACAATACTATGAAACCTGAAATCAACCACAAGAAAAAAAATTATAGAGCACAAATACATGGAGATTAAAGAGCACCCTACTAAAAATTAAAATGTTAACCAATAAACTAAAGAAGATAAAAAATACATGCCAACAAATGAAAACTAAAACACAACAGTCGAAAACCTTTGGGATACAGCAAAGGCAGTCCTAGGAAGGAAGTATATTGCAATACAGAAGAAGCAAGAAAAGTCTCAAATACATAACCTAACCCTACACTTACAAAAGCTAAAAAAGATTTTATTTATTTATTAGAGACACACAGAGAGAAAGAGAGAGAGAGTGAGAGGTAGAGACACAGGCAGGGGGAGAGGCAGGCTCCATGCAGGGAGCCCAGCGTTGGACTTGATCCCTAGTCTCCAGGATCACACCCCGGGAATATAAAAAATAGTGAAAGGGAATAAAGGGGAAAGGAGAAAAAATGAGTGGGAAATATCAGAAAGGGAGACAGAACATGACAGACTCGTAACTCTGGGAAATGAACTAGCGGGGGTGGAAGGGGAGGTGGGCGGGGGTGGGGTGACTGGGTGACAGGCACTGAGGGGGGCACTTGATGGGATGAGCACTGTTATTCTATATGTTGGCAAATTAAACACCAGTAAAAAATAAATTTATATAAAAAAACAAAAGCTAAAAAAGGAACAGCAAATAAAGCCTAAGGTCAACAGAAGAAGGGAAATAATAAAAATTAGAGCAGAAACAAAAGATACAGAATCAATTAAACAAACATAAAACAGTAAAATAGATCAATGAAACTAAAGCTGGTTCTTGAATGATTTAATAAAATCAACCGGATCACTTTCTCACATCATACACAAAAATAAATTTGAAATAGATGAAAGACCTAAACGTGAGACTGTACTCCATCAAAATCCTAGAGGAGAACACAGGCAGCAACTTCTTTAACTTTGGTTGCAGCGACTTTTTGTTAGACACATCTCCAGAAGCAACAGAAACAAAAGCAAAATGAACTATTAGGACTCCATCAGGAGTCCTTTCCTTTGCATGACAAAGGAAACAATCAACAAAACTAAAAGGCAACCTATAGGATGGGAGAAGATATTTTCAAATGACATATCATATAAAGGGCTAATATTTAAAATCTATAAAGAACTTATCAAAATCAACACCTCCATACACCAAAATCCCAGTAAAGAAAGGGGAAGAAGACATGAACAGGGATTTCTCCAAAGAAGACATACAAATGGACAAATACATGAAACAATGTGAAACATCACTCATCATCAGGGAAATACAAATCAAAACCAGAATAAGATATCACCCCATATCTGACAGAATGACTAAAATTAACAACTCATTAGACAACAGATATTGGAAAGGATGCAGAGAAAGGGGGATTTTCTTACACTACTGGTGGGAATGCAAACTGATGCAATCACTCTGGAAACAAGGATGGAGGTTCCTCAAAAAGTTAAAAATAGATCTATTCTATGATCCAGCAATTACACTACTAAGTATTCACCCAAAGAATTTAAAAATATGGATTTGAATGGGTACATGAACCCTGACGTTTATAGAAGCATTGTCAGTAATAGCCAGAATATACTATATGTTGGCAAATTGAACTTCAATAAAAAAAATACATAAAAAGGAAAGAGCTCAAGTGTCCATCAACTGATGAATGGATAAAGAAGATGTGGTATCTGTGTATAGAACTGAATATTACTCAGCCATCAAAAAATGAAATCGTGTTATTTGCAATGATGTGGATGGAGCTAGAGGGTATTATACTAAGTGAAATAATTCAGTTAGAGAAAGACAAGTGCCATTTAATTTCACTCATATGTGGAATTTAGGAAAAAAGCAGATGAACATATGGGAAAGGAGAAAAACAGTGAGGGAAATAAACCATAAAAGACTCTTTAAAAATAAGTTTTATCTTTTTATTTGAGAGAGAGAGAGCAAGAGAGAGAGAAAGAACTAGTGGAAAGGCAGTGGGGAGAGGGAGAAGCAGACTCCAAGCTGACCATGGATCCTGGTGTGGGACTCGATCCCAGGACATTGGGATCATGACCTGAGCTGAAGGCAGATACTTAACTGACTGAACCACCCAGATGCCCCCCATAAGTGACTCTTAATGATAGAAAACAAACCGAGGTTTGACTGAGGGAGGTGTGTGGGGCTAAATTTGTGATGCATATTAAGGAGGGCATCTGTGATGAGGACTGGGTGTTATATGTTTTTTGTTAACTAACTAGAATTTAAATATATATTTAAAACTATTTTTAAATATTTCAAATAAACATTTGAAAAAAATAAAAAATATTTTGTTACTCTTAGTTTCCAAGAGGATGAAATACACCACACAGAGCCACATGAGGAAGCAAGAGGGTCAGTTACGAGGGAGAGGTGAAAGAGAGGATAGAAAGGATAGGACTCTAGAAAGAAAAAGAAAGGATAATGTACTAGATTGGTCAGTTTATATATGAAAATAAATTGTACATCATCTCCAAAATTTGGCTTGTCATGGGAGGAATGCTCTCCTTAGGGTCAGGAAAACCCTAAATGTCAAAATATCAGAATAAATTACATGCTTAATACAACTTCAAAGTACTAGAATGCCAACAAGATCCAGGAAAGTAAGTGAATTAATTGACTAGTGAAGACTAGAGAGGACATGTCCCGGTTAAAAGGGGGCATCTGCTACTCAGTCCTTGCCAGTTGCTGTATGAGAATTTGGGTTAGAAGTGAAATTTTGGAAATTTCACAAGAAGCTAAAAGAAGTACTTTTTATGGGGCAGCCCAGGTGGCTCAGCGGTTTAGTGCTGCCTTCAGCCCAGGGCCTGATCCTGGAGACTCAGGTCAGAGTCCCACGTCAGGCTCCCTGCATGGAGCCTGCTTCTCCCTCTGCCTGTGTCTCCCTCTCCCTTCTCTGTCTATGTGTGTGTGTGTGTGTGTGTGTGTGTGTGTGTGTCTGTCATGAATAAATAAATAAAATCTTTAAAAAGAAAGATGCACTTTTTATGTGAAATCTCACATTTTTAAAAGTTGGAAGCTGATCCAATTTGTCTCTAATTTTTGTGCAGAAAAAAAATAATACGTGCCTTTAATATTGAATGTAACCTTGCCATCCAGTTTTACATCTCATTATACATAAATATATCATGACAATTATTACCATTATTATCATCTTTTCATCATCACCAACAACATAATTGCTTTCCCTTTATTATTGAGGTCCTATGATGTGGCAGAGTCTGTGTTAGTTATTTTACATATATTATCTCATTTAATACTCACAATTAACCCATGATGTAAGTATCATGTTCTTTCCATCTTATGTGTGAAAACTGATGCTCCAAGCTCTCATAATACATAGCAATTGAAATCCATGTCTGCTGGTGTTTTTATACAGCACTTACTGTAAGGTGTTGGTTTCACCTGGGAGAAACCAGCCAATAAAATCTCAAGCTATGGCCTCTCTACCTCCACTTAATGCTCACGTCTAGAGTGGGAGAATTTTTTTTTTAAATTTTATTTATTTATGATAGAGAGAGAGAGAGAGAGAGAGAGAGAGAGAGGCAGAGACACAGGCAGAGGGAGAGGGAGAAGCAGGCTCCATGCCAGGAGCCCGATGTGGGACTCAATCCCTGGTCTCCAGGATCGCGCCCTGGGCCAAAGGCAGGCGCCAAACTGCTGTGCCACCCAGGGATCCCGAGTGGGAGAATTTTATGGTTAATTTTGTGGGTCAATTTGGCTGGGCCATGGTATCTAGTTTCTGGTCAAACAGTCTAGATAATACTGTGAAGGCATTTTTTAGATGTGATTAATATCAAGTCAGTAGACTTTGAGCAAATTATGTTATCCTTTATAATGTGGGTAGTCTTTATATAGTCAGTTGAAGGACACGAGAATAAGGACTGAGATCCACAGAGAAATAGGAATTCTGCCTCCGGATTGCCTTCCAACTTGTGCTGCAGCACTAATTCTTTCTGTGGTCTCTAGCTTACCAGCCTGCCCTATATATTTCTGAAATACCAACCCCCTCACTTGCATGAGCCAGTTCCTAAAAGTAAAAAGTAAATCAAATGCTCTCTGACTCTGTCATTCTCTCTCTCTCTCTCTCCACACACACACACACACACACACACACACACTTTATTATTTGTTTTTTTATTATAATAAATTTATTTTTATTGGTGTTCAATTTATCAACATACAGAATAACACCCAGTGCTCATCCCGTCAAGTGCCTCCCTCAGTGCCCGTCACCCATTCACCCCCACCCCCCTGCCCTCCTCCCCTTCCACCACCCCTAGTTTGTTTCCCAGAGTTAGAAGTCTTTCATGTTCTGTCTCCCTTTCTGATATTTCCTACACATTTCTTCTCCCTTCCCTTATATTTCCTTTCACTATTATTTATATTCCCCAAATGAATGAGACCATATAATGTTTGTCCTTCTCTGATTGACTTACTGCACTCAGCGTTAATACCCTCCAGTTCCAACCACATTGAAGCAAATGGTGGGTATTTGTCATTTCTACTGGCTGAGTAATATTCCATTGTATACATAAACCACATCTTCTTTATCCATTCATCTTTCGATGGACACTTTTTTTTAAGAACCCTGAAATGTATATATTTTGGTTTCAAGAGTAATTTAGAAACAGAATCACAAGGATGAGTTCTATTAATTAGTCCCAAAAGGCTCCAAAAAGGTAAGTATGACCCACAGACAAGTGTGCTACATTATAAAAAGCTACATGATATTTTTTCCAATTCATACACACAGAAACATGGGGAATATACATAGAAATGGACAGTAAGGCATGAAATAGGAATGCTGGAAGGAACATAAACCTGGATGAAGCTGACTTTATTGGTATAGTCTAATTAAAGCAGATATCCAAAAAAAAAAAAAAAAGCAGATATCCTGGATATAATGTTGTAACTCTAAGGGTTACAAAGGACTCTAAAAGTTTGTTTGGCTGGTTGGATGAAACATAATAAATTTGGATGCCAGTACTGTTTTGATACACCATACAGGAAAGGATCCAAAGGCTTTGGGTGATTGGGATGTTAGAAGGGATTTATCACATAAGACCTGCTCACCACCCTGGGAATCCAGAGAACATACCTTCACCACAATTATAAGAAATACATTTGTGAAGGAATCCTCATCATCCTTGAAGAGCTCTGTGGTGAACCTTCTGATTCTACTCTGTAGGTTAAAAATTAGAGTGAGAACTGCTGCCACCAAACTGGGAAGCCTAAATGCAATGGGGATAATTAGATTTTGTGATGGCAGAAGCCCACTGGTGGCCCTTAGTATCCAAGGACAAATGGATTTGATTATCATAATGCATATTCAAAGCAGCAATTAGAAGTCTAACTTGCAGAGACCTATGCTGTTGGCTAGTTAATCAGAGTGTTCTTAAAAGTGAAATTGATGATCAGTATACTAAATTCTTATGTGATCTGAAGAAATGGCAAATTTCTAGGTCACGTGAGCAAAAGTCTAACTTAAATCATAAAAATGTAGAATCTTGATCTTTCAAGTATTTCCATACTTCAGCCAGTTTACAGATCCAAAAGCATTTGAATGAAGAGGAGGCCAGGTCTCCTCGAAGAACCCCACTACACTGCCAGAATGGTACTGTTAATCTTTCTCCCAGCCTTTGAACTATGGAACTATGACCTTCACTAAGGTGATTATTTATTGAATAATAGGAAATAATAAGACCTTCAGAGGATGACTGGACACTGTCTCTAAATTGAAACTAATTCCAAGAGAGCCGTAATGTCACAGTGGCCCAACAGTCAGAGGAGGTCATGTGATCAATGGAGCTGGAGCTCAAGTCCATTTCACAGTGGGTCCAGTTGGTCTTTAAATTCATCCTATGGTTATTAACCCAATCTGGAATGTGTAATTGGGTTAGACATTCTCAGCAGCTGGCCAGATTCTCTTCACTGGTTCTTGTCCTGTGAAGAGAGGGCTATTATAGTGGGAAAGTCCTAATGGAGTCACTAAAAGTAAGCATGTCTTTTCTTTTCTTTTTTGATGATGCTTCAAAATCTTGGAGCCTTGCTGATGCTGAAAGATACTGTTCCTACCAGGATTAGTTAATTTGTAGGGATAACAAAAAATTCACCTTGGGAGCAAGCCAATCAACCCAGAGCCCATACCTCAATCAGTTTTTTTATTGAGTTCTTATAGGGCTTTCACTCATAGGTCACCATTACCTGTCTTTATCAAACTAAGGCCATGTACTCAGCCACTTGGGACAGCTCCTATGCCTCAGAGTCCGCTAAAATTATTCAACTAGCCAAGCCTAAGCTTACTCTACTTCATTCCTTCATTTCTGCAGAAGCCATCCCTTTCCAAATTCCTTTTTTCTCATCAGTGATTACAATGCTTCCCTGTTTCATGGCATGCCCCTTCCTTGTAGGAACTATGAGTAATGAACTACCATTTTGATGGGAAATATCTCCTGACTTGTTGACTCACCACACCTGAATAATAATAGAACTTACATTTTAAAACTGAACAGTCTCTACTAAGAAAATACTAAACCAATCAATACACATTTCTGAAGGAATTGCAAATAATAGTGCCACCATAAAGGGGTTGAAGGATACAAGGTTGGTGATTCCCACCACAACCCTATTCAACCGTAAACTTTAAAAATAAAACTGCCAGTTATTTTGCCAGCAAAAGTTGGTTTATTCAAGATTAGCAGAGAATTGCAATCTGGGACAAGCTACAGCAAAACCATAGGCAAGTCCAGAGAACAAAGGAGGGGAATGTTCTTTTACAAAGTAAATAGGGAAGTTGGGAGGGCTCTAATAAAAAAGTCTTCTGGAGTAAACTAGGAGTTCAAAGTGTAGTGGCTTTTTATTGGCTGAATTGTAACAGTCTTCTCACTGGCTGGTAAAGAGTGAGAAAGGGAGGAGGAAATCTTTCTTCCTCCTGCTGGGAGAGGAAAGTGGTATGGCCTGGGGAGGTCAAGCTCTTCCTGTTGGGTCTGCAATTGAAGACTAGTGGTAGGGTGTGAGAGCTCCCTCTTTTGGTCCCCAACTCCATTCTAAATAAATGGTGCTTCCTTTTATTAATTTTCACAAAACTTACTTATTTGACCTGTGCAGGAAACAGATGTACCATAGAGAATGATGGTAAATTATTATAAGTTTACCCAGATAGTGATTCCAATTGTATCTATCAGATATGGTTTCATTGCTTAAGCTGATTCACACACACTTTAGTACATGGTATGCAACTATTGATCTTGCAAGTGCCCTTTCCTTCTACCTGCTAGAAAACACCACAAGAAGCAGTTTCTTTCATCTGGCATGGCAACAATATACCTTCACTATTCTACCTTAGGAGTATATCAACTTAGCCTACCTCATAATTTTCTATTCAGGATTTTGCTAATCTTTTCCTTCTGTAAGATATTGCATCAGTCCATTATTTTGATGACATTATGCTGATTGAACTAGTGAGCAAGAAGTAGCAGCTACTCCAGAGTTGTTGGCAACACATTTGCAAGTCACAGTGTGGTAAATAAATCCAACTAAAATTCAAGGTCCTTCTACTTAGGACAAGTGGTGTGGGGCATGTCAAGATATTCCTTCCAAGATGAAGGGTAAGTCGTCGCATTGACTGCTGCTATAACCAAAGTTAAGACACAACATTCAATGGGCCTTCTTGAATTTTAGAGGCAACTCATTTACATTTGCATGCATTAATGTAGCCTATTTACCAACTTACCTAAACAGCTGCTAGTTTTGAATGAGGCTCATGATAAGAGAAGGCTCCTCAACAGATCCAAGCTGCCATTAAAGCTTTCTGGAATTTAGACTGTGTAACAGAGCAGATCCAACAGCAATTACAGTGTCTGTCAGTGGTATGTAAAGATGCCTTTTGCAGGTCCCTACAGAAACATCACAGCACCCAAGATTTTCAAGAAAACTTCTGCCATCCTTTGTTGATAACTACTTTCCTTCTGAGAAATAATTTTTAGTTGGTTACAGGACTTCAGTAAAGAACGAAGTTATCTGAGCTATTCAACATGAGCTGGAAATAGTTTGACTCACCTATCTATATAGTTTGGTGTGCATTCCATCCTCAAACAGAAGTAGTATAAACACTATTGCTTGACAGTCTGCTTGAGATAAGGCAACTATGGTCTCATAGGGAGCTCTCTACAATCAGCTGACAGAGGAAGAGAAAATTCAAGCTCAGTTTATAGATGGTTTGCATGTTAGGCAGACACCATGTGAAAATAGACAACTGCAGGAATACAGCCCCTTTCTGTGACATCCTTGCAGGACAATAGTAAAGAGAAAACTCCCAGTGGGCAGAACTTTGTAAGTGTAGTTAATTGTTTACTCTGCTTGGAAGAACAGATTTCCAGACTTGAGATTATATACCAATTCTTGAGAATTGGCTGGTTGGTCAGAGATTGGAGGAAACATGACTAGAAAAATGATGCTAAGGAAATCTAGGGAAGAGGTATATAGGTAGACTCCCCCCACCCCAGGGTTTCTGTATTTATTTGGAAAGTGATTCAACTATAGAATGATGCATTTTTAGTGCTATGATCTCCAATGTTTTGAAATCTCTTTTCCTTGTAATTATGTTTGTTGCAATTTTATAATCCTGAAGAAATTATTTTATGTGAAGTTTTTATGTATTCAGGTATTTTGCAGGATGTCCAATGTGATCAGTAATAAAGGTTGCAATGAGGTAGTAGCTATGATCATAACTCTTGTAATCTAAAAATAACAGGGATTTTCTTTTCTGTACATGCAGCTATGAAGTTATCAGGTAATAACTGTCTATCTGAAAGGAACTGGTTATTTTTTCCTTGATCAATTAGTATATCAAGCTGAGAACCTGGATAAGAATTCACAAGATAGGTAGCATCTTCCATTTACTTTGATCTGTTTCCAAATATTCACTAAAGGATTTTTTTGTCACAAGAACAGAACCCTAGGTTGGAAACCAGAACAAATTCTGGCACAGATTTGTACTTTCCAGGATTCTTCAAAGCTCAGATCAGCTCTACATCCTCTCATAGAGTGGCCAAAAATAGATATCCTTTGGGGGTCCACAGGAAAATTGGCATTTATGAGTTGGGGAAGCTCCTCAGTTACAGAAGAGTACATTCTGTAGTTAGTTTTCCAAGGACCTCCAGTTGCATCCACATAAAACCCAGCACTGATGCCAGAGTCCCAGCTCTCATCTTCTCTTTAGCTTCTACTTTGCAGCCCACTTCAACACTGTCATGTTCAAAAACTTCCTGAAATCCACCAAAGCACTTGTTGATGGAAATCTATTTCAATGTCATTCTTCTCATGACCAATTACTTTGTCTATACTATATGATAAATGATCCTCTGAGATTGACAGTGGGGAAAGAAGAAGCACCTAGAACCAGGAAGGAATTTTTAAATGGGCAAAAATATGGAAATATTTGAGCCCTTGCAAATGTTCAACAAAGGGTTACCTTAGCAGAGGAGGAGGATTCCAACAATCTAGTGGATAGGATGTCCCATTCTGTGGATAGCAGTCAGTGTTTATCCCCAGCCACTCTGTAATTACTCAGTGGGCTCATGAACAAAGTGGTTATCACTGAAGGGATGGAAGATATACACGGGGCCAGTAACATGGATTGTTGCTCACAAAGACCAATCTGCTTATGAACACTGCTGAGTGAGCATCTACCATCAGTAGAGGCCAACACTGATTCCCTTATATGTCACCATTCCCCAGGAAACTCAGCCAGCAAGCTGGTGGCAACTTGTTTCCATTAGACTCCTTCCATCATGGAAGAGGTATTGTTTCATTCTTACTGAAATAGACACATATTCTAGATATGGATTTGCATTCTCTATATGTGAAGCTTTTGCTAAGATTAACTACTGGGGACTTAATGAGCACCTTACTCACTATTGTGCTATTACAATAGCATTGTTTTAGGGGTGGTGGAAGGGGAGGAGGGAGGGGGGTGGGGGTGAGTGGGTGACGGGCACTGAGGGGGACATTTGACGGGATGAGCACTGGGTGTTATTCTGTATGTTGGTAAATTGAACACCAATAAAAAATTAATTTATAAAAAAAACCAATAGCATTGTTTTTGATCAAGGAATTCATGTCATATCAAATGAAATGTATCAATGATTCCATGTTCATGAAATTCACAATCTTACCATGTTTTCCACCATCTTGAATAAGTTGCTATGATAGAACAGTGGAATGGGTTTATGAAGACTTAGTTACAGTGTCAGCTAGGTGATAGTACTTTGTGAGACTAAGGCAATGTCATACAAAAAATGTATATACTCTAAATCATCATTCAATATATTGCTGTTTTTCCCACAGCCAAGTTTCATGGGTCCAAGAAGCCAGGTGTAGAAGTGAGAGTGGCACCACTCAATATTGCCTCTAAAAATCCACCAGTAAGATTTTGGCTTACTATCCTTGTGACATTATGCTCTATTGTTCTAGAGGTCTTAGTTTCAAAGGGAAGAATGCTTTCACCCAAGTGAGACAAACATTCCTTTGAACTGGAAGTTAAAACTGACTCTAGGTTACTTTGAATTCCTCATGCCTATGAATCAACAGGCATATGAAGGAATTATTGTACTGGCTGATGTTCTTAATCCCAATTACTAAAGTGTAATTGGATTGTTATTCCACCACGGAGGTAAGAAAGAGCATGTAAGAAATGAAAGATATACTTTGTGTGTCTCTTAGTACCACCATACCCTGTGATTAAAGTCAATGGAAAACTAAAATTCAATTCAAGCAGGACTGTTAATGGTCCATACTCTTCAGGAATGGAAGTTTCGGTCACTCCATCAAGTAAAGAATATATATATTCTTTATACATATATAGTCTTTTTTTTAATTTATTTATTTATGATAGTCACACACACACACAGAGAGAGAGAGAGAGAGAGAGAGAGAGAGAGAGAGTCAGAGACACAGGCAGAGGGAGAAGCAGGCTCCATGCACTGGGAGCCCGATGTGGGATTCGATCCCGGGTCTCCAGGATCGCGCCCTGGGCCAAAGGCAGGCGCCAAACCGCTGCGCCACCCAGGGATCCCCATATATAGTCTTTATGACTCTTTACCTGAGGTTTATAAAGAATATTCATGTATAAAGAAAGAGTGAGAGTTATAATATCAGCTATAAACTCATGACCATTTACATAAATAAGATCTGTAATTGTTATAAATAGTTGTCCCTTGTTTTGTTATGAATATGTTGTGTGCATGTAGAAAATCTCTTTGTTTTCTTGTCTCTCTTATCCCTTTATAATATAAAATGAGATGTATTGAATACATTATGTTAACTTCATATCATAGTTTTAAGATATACAATATCAGGAAAAATAGTAAACATCACCTGCAAACATTAAATCCTCTTCTAGGGAAGGGTTATTGCATTTTTGGTTGTATACAGGATAGTTGTAATATGATAGGGAGAATTATTACATTTTATTTTATTTTACTAATATTTTATTTATTTATTTGACAGAGAGAGAGCACAAAGAGGGCGAGCTGCAGTCAGAGGAGAGGGAGAAACAGGTTCCCTACTGAGCAGGGAGCCCTGATGTGGGACTGGATCCCAGGACCCTGGGATCAGGACCTGAGCTGGAGGCAGATGCTTAACTAACTGAGTTGCCCAGGCACCCCAAGTTATGACATTTTAATTTTCTTTATTTAGAGATTAATGATGGATTTAAAGCAGAAAGATCTTTATCTATTTTCAAAGGAACGGACATTATTTACAACAGAATGTAAAGAAGTTCAAGACTGAGGCACCTGGGTTGCTTACTCTTGATTTCAGCTCAGGTCATGACCTCAGGGTCCTGGGGTGAGCCCTGCACTGGGCTTCCCACTCAGTGGGCAATCTGCTTGTCTCTCTTTGCTCACTCTGTCACTCTCAAATAAATAAATAAATAAATAAATAAATAAATAAATAAATAATAAATGTTCAACGCTAAAGGTTTTTTTTTTAAGTTTTTATTTGAATTCCAGTTAACATACAGTGTTTTCAAGTGTACAAAATAGTGATTCAACAATTCCATACAACACCCACTGGGAATCACAAGTTCACTCCTTAATCCTCTTAATATTTCTTGCAGGGTGAATGTAGAGGGGGAAAAAGGAACAATTGAATATCTATTAAAGAGCATTTAGAGGCACAGATTCCCTCCTTGCCTGAGCTCATTAGATGGCCACTATATCTATTCTCACCTAACCGGAAAGGATGGGCATGATATATTCAATGTGCAAAATGGGAAAATATGCATCCAGGAATACTTTATATATCAAGGCTGTCATTCAGAATAGAAGGAAAAATAGTTTCCAAGACACACATAAACCAAAAGAATTTGTAAACACTCAACCAGCCCTGCAAGAAATATTAAGAGGATCCTTTGAGTGGAGAGAGAGTCCAAAAGTAACAAAGACCTGAAGGTAACAGAGACAATCTACAGGAATGGCAACATTACAGGTAATACAATGGCACTAAATTCATGTTTCAATAATTACTCTAAATCTAATGGACTAAATTATCCAATCAAAAGATTCAGGATATCAGAATAGATAAAACAACAACAACAACAACAAGACCCATTGATATACTGCTTTATAAGTGACTCATTTTAGACACAAAGACACCTCCAGGTTGAAAGTGTGGAGGTGGAGAATCATTTATCATGCTAATGGACATCAAAGGAAAGCTGGAGTAGCCATCCTTATATCAAATGAACTAAATTTTTAGCCAAAGACTGTAATAAGAGTTGAAGAATGACACCAAATCATAATAAAAGGGAATAAGAAGCAAGAAGATCTAACAATTATAAATATTTATGCCCCTAATTTGGAAGCAGCCAAATATATATAACCAATGAATAACAAAATTAAAGAAATTCATTGACAATAGTACAATAATAGTAGGGGATTTTAACAGTGCACTCACAGCAATGGATCCACCATCTAAGCAGAAGAATGAGGAAACAGGGGCTTTGAGTGACACACTGGACCAGACTGACTTCACAGATATATTCGGAGCAATCCAACCTAAAGTAGCAGAATACATATTCTTCTCCAGTGCACATGTAGCATTCCCCAGAATAGATCACATACTGTGTCAAAAATCAGGCCTCAGTGGGTACTAAAAGATTGGGATCATTCCTTGCAAATTTTCAGACCACAATGATTTAAAATTGGAACTCAATGAAAGATGATATTTGGAAAGACCATAAATACATGGAGGCTAAAGATCATTCTACTAAAGAATGAATGACTCAACCAGAAAAATTAAAGAAGAATTTTAAAAATTCATGGAAACAAATGAAAATGAAAGTACAAGTGTTCAAAACCTTTGGGATGCAGCAAAGATGGTCCTAAGAGGGAAGTATATAGCAGTACAAGTTTTTCTCAAGAGATACAAAAGGTTTCAAATACACAAGTTAACCTTACCCCTAAAGGATCTAGAAAAAGAACATCAGATAAAGCCTAAATCCAGTAGCACAAGGGGGAAAAAAGATTAGAGGAGAAAGCAATGATATAGATTTTTATAAATGATATAGAAATTTAAAAAAAACAGATCAAAGAAACTAGGAACTGGCTCTTTTTTTAAAAAAAGATTTTATTTATGTATTCATGAGAGACACACAGAGAGAAGCAGAGACATAAACAGAGGAAGAAGCAGGATCCTTGCAATGAGCTGGATATGGGACTCAATCCCCAGACCCAGATCACTCCCTGAGCTGAAGGCAGATGCTCAACCATTGAGCCACCCAGGCATCCCTAGGAACTGGTTCTTTGAAAGAATAAATAAAATCAATAACCCCTTCACCAGACTTATCAAAAAGAAAAGAGGAAGGACCCAAATTAGTGAAATCATGAATGAAAGAAGAGAAATCATGACCAACAATGAAGAAATACAAATAATTATAACAATATTATGAGAAATAATGTCAAAAAAATTGGCAATCTGGAAGAAATGGATAAATTCTTAGAGCATATAAACTACCAGTACTGAAACAGGAATAAGTGGAAAAGTTGAACAGACCTATAATGAGCAAGGAATTTGAAGTAATAATCAAAAACCATCGGACAAACAAGAGTGCAGGGCTAGATAGCTTCACAGGTGGAATTCTACTAAATATTTTAAAAAGAATTAATACCTTTTCTTATGAAGCTGTTTCAAAAAACAGAAATGAAAATAAGTCTTCCAAACTCATTCTATGAGGCCAGCATTACCTTGATCCTAAAACCAAAGACATCTATAAAAACACTTACATATGGATATTCTTGATGAATATGAATGTAAAAATTCTCACCAAGATATTAGCTAATACATTCCAACAGTACGTTAAAAAGATTATTCACCATGACCAATTGGGATTTATTCCTGGGCTGCAAGGGTGGTTCAACATCCATAAATCAATCAAAGTGATTCATCACATTAAAGAACAAGAGCCATATTATCCTGTCAATAAATTCAGAAAAAAAAAAACATATGACAAAATATAGCATTTTTTCTTGATTAAAACTCTTCACAATGTAGGGGGGAGAGGAACATACCTCAATATCATAAGCCATATATGGAAAACCCACAGTGAATTTCACCCTTAATGGGGAAAAAAAGAGCTTTCCTGCTAAAGTCAGGAACATGACAGGGATGTCCACTACTACCACTGTTGTTCAACATAGTACTAGAATTCCTAAACTCAGCAATCAGACAATAAGAAGAAACAAAAGGTATCCATATTGGCAACAAAGAAGTCAAAATTTCACTCTTTGCAAATGACATGATACTCTATGTAGAAAACCCAAAAGACTGCACCCCAAGATTGCTAGAACTCATACAGCAATTCGGCACTGTGGCAGGATACAAAATCAATTCACAGAATTCAGTTACATTTCTATACACTAATAATGAAGCAGGAGAAGAAGAAATCAAGGAATTAATCCCATAGGCAATTGCACCAAAAACCATAAGACACATCAGAATAAACCTAACCAAAGAGGTATAGTACCTGTACTCTGAAATCTATAGAACACTTATGAAAGAAATTGAGGAAGATACAAAGAAATGGAAAAAGATTCCCTGCTCATGAATTGAGAGAACAGCTATTATTAAAATGTCTATACTTAACCAAAGTAACATAAATATTCAAAGCAATCCCTATCAAAAATGATCAATATTTTTCACAGAACTGAAACAACCAAAAATTATTTATTTTTTGTATATTTTTTATTGGAGTTCGATTTGCCAACATATAGTATAACACCCAGTGCTCATCTGGTCAAATGCCCCATTCAGTGCCTGTCACCCAGTCACCCCATCCCTGGCCCACTTCACCTTCCATTACCCCTTGTTGGTTTCCCAGAGTTAGGAGTCTCTCATGTTCTGTCACCCTCTCTGATTTTTCCCACTCATTTTCTCTTCTTTCCCCTATAATCCCTTTCACTATTTTATATATTCCTTGTAAGAGTGAAACCATATAATGATTGTCCTTCTCCGGTTGACTTCCTTCACTCAGCATAATACCCTCCAGTTCCATTCACGTTGAAGCAAATGCTGGGTATTCGTCGTTTCTAATGGCTGAGTAATATTCCATTGTATATATAGACCACATTTTCTTTATCCATTCATCTGTTGATGGACCCCAAGACTCCTTCTACAGTTTGGCTATTGTGGACATTCCGGCTATGAACGTTGGGGTGCAGGTGTCTCGGTCTTTTACTGCATCTGTATCTTTGGGGTAAATCCCAGCAGTGCAATTGCAGAGTCATAGGGTAGCTCTATTTTTAACTCTTTGGGGAACCTCCACACAGTTTTCCAGAGTGGCTGCACCAGTTCACATTCCCACCAACAGTGCAAGAGGGTTCCCTTTTCTCCACATCCTCTCCAACATTTGTTGTTTCCTGTCTTGTTAATTTTCACCATTCTCACTGGTGTGAGGTGGTATCTCATTGTGGTTTTGATTTGTATTTTCCTGATGGCAAGTGATGCGGAGCACTTTCTCATGTGCTTGATGGCCATGTCTATGTCTTCTTTGGTGAAAGTTCTGTTCATGTCTCTTTCCCATTTCATGATTGGATTGTTTGTTTCTTTGCTGTTGAGTTTAATTTATTTATAGATCTTAGATACTAGCCCTTTCTCTAATATGTCATTTGCAAATATCTTCTCCCATTCTGTACCTTGTCTTTGAGTTTTGTTGACTGTCTCTTTTGCTGTGCAGAACTTTTCATCCTGATAAAGTCCCAATAATTCATTTTTGCTTTTGTTTCCCTTGTCTTCATAGGTGTATCGTGCAAGAAGTTACTGTGGCCATGTTCAAAAATGGTACTGCCTGTGGTCTCCTCTAGGATTTTGATGGATTCTTGTCTCACATGTAGATCTTTTTTTTTTTAAATATTTCTTTATTTATGATAGTCACAGAGAGAGAGAGAGAGGCAGAGACAAAGGCAGAGGGAGAAGCAGGCTCCATGCACCGGGAGCCCGATGTGGGATTCGATCCCGGGTCTCCAGGATCGCGCCCTGGGCCAAAGGCAGGCGCCAAACCGCTGCGCCACCCAGGGATCCCCTCACATGTAGATCTTTAATCCATTTTGGGTTTATCTTTGTATATGGTATAAGAGAATGGTCTAGTTTCACTCTTTTGCACGTGGCTGTCCAATTTTCCCAACACCATCTATTGAAGAGACTGTCCTTTTTCCAGTGGACAGTCTTTCCTGCTTTGTCAAGTATTAGTTGACTGTAGAGTTGAGGGACCATTTCTGGGTTCTCTATTCTGTTCTATTGATCCATGTGTCAGTTTTTGTGCCAGTACCACACTGTCTTGAAGATCATAACTTTGTAATACAGCTTGCAATCCATCCGGCATTCTGATGTCCTCAGCTCTGGTTTTCTTTTTCAATATTCACTTGGCTTTTTTGGGTTTTTCTGATTCCACACAAATCTTAAGATTTTTTGTTCCAACTCTCTGAAGAAAATCCATGATATTTTGATAGCGATTCCATTAAATGTGTAAATTGCCCTGGGTAGTACTGACATTTTTACAATCTTAATTCTTCCAATCCATGAGCATGGAATATTTTTCCATCTCTTTGTGTCTTCCTCAATTTCTTTCAGAAGTGTTCTGTAGTTTTTAGAGTATAGATACTTTACCTCTTTTGTTGGGTTTATTCCTAGGTATCTTATGCTTTTGGGTGCAATTGTAAATGGGATTGATTCCTTAATTTCTCTTTCTTCAGTCTCATTGTTAGTATACAGAAATGCCACTGATTTCTGGGCATTGATTTTGTATCCTGTCACATTGCTGAATTGCTGTATGAGATCTAGCAATCTTGGGGTAGGGTCCTATGGGCTCTCCATCTACAGTATCATGTCATCTTTGAAGAGGGAGAGTTTGACTTCTTCTTTGCCAATTTGAATGTCTTTTATTTCTTTTTGTTGTCTGATTGCTGAGGCTAGGACTTCTAGTACTATGTTGAATAGCAATGGTGAGAGTGGACATCCCTGTTGTGTTCCTGATCTTAGGGGAAAGTCTCTCCATTTTTCCCCCATTGAGCATATTTGCTGTGGCCTTTTCATAGATGGCTTTTAAGATGCTGAGGAATGGGGCACCCCAGGTGGCTCAGCCGTTTAGCACCGCCTTTAGCCTAGGGCATGGTCCTGAAGACCCAGGATCGAGTCCCACGTTGCGCTCCCTGCATGGGGCCTGCTTCTCCCTGTCTGTGCCTCTGCCTCTCTCTCTCTCTCTCTCTCTGTATTCTCATGAATAAATAAATAAAATCTTTTAAAAAAGATGCTGAGGAATGTTCCCTCTATCTCTACATTCTGAAGAGTTTGATCAGGAATGGATGCTGTATTTTGTTAAATGCTTTCTCTGCATCTATTGAGAGGATCATATGGTTCTTGTTTTCACTGTTTTTGATGTGATCTATCACGTTGATTGTTTTATGAGTGTTGAACTAACCTTGCATTCTGGGGATAAATCCCACTTGGTCATGGTGAATAAACTTCTTAATGTATTGTTGGATTCCATTGACTAGTATCTTTTTGAGAATTTTTGCATCTGTTTTCATTAGGGATATTGGTCTATAATTCTCCTTTTTGGTAGGGTCTTTGTCTGGTTTTGGAATTAAGGGGATGCTGGTCATAAAATGAGTTTAGAAGTATTCCATCCCTTTTTATCCTTCAGAACAGCTTTAGTAGAATAGGTATTATTTCTTCTTTAAACATTTTATAGAATTGCCCTGGGAAACCATCTGGCCCTGGACTTTTGTGTCTTGGGAGGTTTTTGATGACTGCTTCAATTTCCTCCCCAGTTATTGGCCTATTCGTATTTTTTATTTCTTCCTTTTCCCATTTTGGTAATTTGTGGTTTTCCAGATATGCATCCATTTCCTCTAGATTGCCTTGGCGTACAGCTGTTCATAATATGTTTTAAAAATTGTTTGTATTTCCTTGGTATTGATTGCAATCTCTCCTTTTGCATTCATGATTTTATTAATTTGAACCTTTTCTCTCTTCTTTTTAATAAGACTGGCTAATGATTTTTTTTTTATCTTATTAATTCTTTCAAAGAACCAACTCCTGGTTTTGTTGATCTGTCCCACAGTTCTTCTGGTCTCTATATCATTGAGTTCTGCTCTAATATTTTTTAACTCTCTTCTTCTGCTGGGTGTAGGTTTTATTTGCTGTTCCTTCTTCAGTTTCTTTAGGTGCAAAGTTAGCTGGTGTATTTGAGTTTTTCCAATTTTTTGAGGGATGCTTGTATTGCGATGTATTTCCCTCTCAGGACTGCTTTTGCTGTATCCCAAAGATTTTGAATGGTTGTATCTTCATTATCATTACTTTCCATGAATCTTTTTAAACCTTCTCTATCTCCCAGTTGACTCATTCATCGTTTAGCAGGATCCTCTTTGACCTCCACGTGTTTGTGTTTCTTCCGAATTTCTTCTTGTGATTGAGTTCTAGTTTCAAAGCATCCTGTTCTGAAAATATGCAGGGGACAATCCCATTCTTTTGGTATCAGTTGAGACCTGATTTGTGACCCAATATGTGGTCTATTCTGGAGAAAGTTCCGTGTGCACTTGAGAAAGATGTGTGTTCAGTTGTGTTTAGATGTAAAGTTCTGTACATATCTATGAAATTTATCTGGCCCACTGCATCATTTAAAGCCCTCTTTTCTTTGGTGCTATTGTGCTTGGAAGATCTGCCATTTGCAGAAAGAGTTGTGTTGAAATCTCTCAGTATTAGTGTATTATTGTCTAAGTATCTATTTACTTTGGTTATTAATTGATTTATATCCTTAGCAGTTCCCACATTAGGGGCATAAATATTCATGATTGTTAGGTATTCTTGTGAGATAGACCCTTTAAGTATGATATAGTGTCCCTCTTCACCTCTTACTACAGTCTTTGGGATAAATTTTAACTTATCTGATATGAGGATTGCTACCCCGGCTTTCTTTTGAGGACCATTTGAATGGTAAATGGTTCTCCAACCTTTATTTTCAGGCTGGAGGTGTCCTTATATCTAAAATGAGTCTCTTATAGACAGCAAATAGATGGGTCTTGCTTTTTTAATCCAGTCTGAAACCCTGTGTCTTTTGATGGGATCATTTAGCTCATTCATGTTCAGAGTAACCCTTCAAAAATATGAATTTAGTGTCATCCTATTAAGTATTCAGTCCCTGTTTTGGGAGATTATTTCTTTAGACTTCCTCTTTCTTTCATAGAGTCCCCCTTAATTTTTCTAGCAGAGCTGGTTTTGTGGTCACATATTTTTTCAGTTTCTGCTTATTTTGGAAGCTCTTATCTCTCCTTCTATTCTTAATGAGAGCCTTGCTGGATATAGTATTCTTGGCTGCATGTTCATGTCATTTAGTACCCTGAATATATCCTGCTAGCCCTTTCTGGCCTGCCAGGTCTCTGTGGAGTGGTCTGCTGTGAATCTGATATTTCTCCCCATATAAGAATATCTTCTCTCAAGCTGCTTTAAGGATCTTTTTATCTTTGGAATTAGAAAGTTTCACTATTAAATGTCGAGGTATTGGATGGATTTTATTGATTTTGGGTTGGGTGAGCCTATCTTATTTATCTGAATGGCTGTTTCCATCCCCAAATTAAGTGAGGTCTCAGCTATGATTTGTTCAAATATGCTTTCTGGCCATCTTTCCCTCTAGGCGCTCTCTGGAACTTCAATTTTACGTAGATTCTTCCTTCTGAGGGCATCATTTATTTCCCTTAACCTTTCCTCATGGTCTTTTCATTGCTTTTCTCTTTTTTTCCTCGGCTTCCTTCCTTGCCATCAACTTGTCTTCTATGTAACTCACTCTCCCATCTCATTAACTCTCATTGTTAGGACATCCAGTCTGGTTTGCATCTCATTTAATTGATTTTTAATTTCAGCCTGATTAGATCTAAATTCTGCAGTCATGAAGTCTCTTGAATCCTTGAATCCATTATTCTTTTTTTTTCAGAGTCCTCAGTAGCTTTATAATTTTGCTTCTGAATTGCCTTTCTGACATCAAATTGTAATTCAAATTCTGTAAGTCTGTGGCAGAGAGTACTATTTCTGATTCTTTGTGGTAAGTTCTTTCTCTTGTCATTTTGCTCAGTACAGAGTGGCTGTATGAGTGGGATGAATCAAGAATATCAACGACCTAAGTAAGTTTCACCCTAGATGATTCTTGCTAGAAGTGAAACCCTTCTCTCTGTAGCATCCCGGCTGTTCTCTCTTTAAATCTCAGGTCAAATTAGTGTGCATTCAGAATGATTTGAAAGTTATCTAGGTAAGTTGGTGGGGCCAGGTGTGTTGAGGACCCCTAATACTCTGCCATCTTGCCCTGCCTCCCAAAATTTTATATGGAGTTTTTGAGTCCCAGATGGCAAAACAGTAGGAGACCCTAGATTCATCTAGTCCTAAGAATTCAGCTAGATAGCTATAAAATCATCCCGAGCACCTGCAAACTCAAACAGAAAGCTAAAAAAAAAAAAAAGCTGCAACACAAATAGAAAAGCAACCACTTTCTGCAAGGTAGCAAGTTCAGAGACATAAATTCTAGGCAATATAGGAAGATAAACCATGTGGAGAGGGAGCATCTATAAACTGGCACTAGAAAGTGAAATAGGAGTGGAACACAAACTAACTTTTAGAAGTCTTCTCCAGTGAGGGATGTGCCTGACTTAAAGGCACTCAGATGGTGAAGGGGGACTGAAATGTAGGTGGGACAGTGTGGTCTCAGGATCTTTGGGGTAGAAGGAAGACCAAGGGTGCCTGAGTGTGGCAGAGTTACCAGGCATTTTAGTAGGGAAGCCAGCTGCAATCAGTGAACCCAAGAGTAGGCTATCAGCTCAGGATTGCCATAAACCTTGAACCTCTGCACAGTCCAGCAACTAATATCCATTTATTTTTTGGTTTCTATTGGTTAATATCTTGGTGAGAATTTTGGTATCCATGTTCATCTGAAATGTTGGACTGTAATTCTCCTTTTTGGTGGAGTCTTTTTCTGGTTTTAGGACCAAGGTAATGCTAGCTTTATAGAATAAGTTTGGAAGTTTTCCTTCCATTTCTATTTTTTGAAACAGCTTCAGAAGAATAGATATTATTCTCCTGTAAATGTTTGGTAGAATTCTTATAAGAATCCATCTGGCTCTGGGTTCTACTTTTTTGGGTGATTTTTGATTACTGTTTCAATTTCCTTGCTGTTTATTGTTCTGTTCATGTTTTCTATTTCTTACTGTTTCAGTTTTGGTGGTTTATACATCTCTAGGAATGCATCCATTTCTTCGAGACTGCCTAATATGTTGGCATATAATTGCTCATAATATGTTCTTATAATTGTTTGTATTTCTTTAGTGTTAGTTATGATCTCTCCTATTTCATTCATGATTTCATTAACTTGGGTCGTTCCTCTTTTCTTTTGATAAGCTCAGCCATGGGTTTATTAATCATATTAATTCTTTCAAGGAATGAGTTCCTAGTTTCATTGATTTGCTTTATTGTTCTTTTGGTTTCTATTTCATTAATTTCTGCTCTAATCTTTATTTATCTTCTGCTGGGTTTAGGCATTATTTGCTGTACTTTCTCCAGTTCTTTTGGGTGTATGGTTAGTTTGTATAGTTGAGTCCTTTCTTGTCTTTTGAGAAAGACTTACTGTATAGTTCCCTCTTCAGACCACCTTTACTACATCAAATGTTTTTAACAGTTGTCCTCCCATTTTCATGTTTCCATGGATTTTTAAAAAATTCTTCTTTAATACTTGTTGACTCATGTATTCTTTATTAGGATACTCTTTAGCCTTCATGTATTTATGGTCTTTTCAAATTTCCTCTTGTGACTGAGTTCCAGTTTCAAAGCATTGTGTTCTGAAAATATACAGGAAATGATCCCAATCTTTTGGTACCTGCTGAGATCTTATTTATGATCCAGTATGTGATCTATACTGGAAAATGTTCCATGTGCATTCAAGAAGAGTGCATATTCTATTGCTTTAGGATGGAATGTTCTGAATGTATCTGTGAAATCCAACCGGTTTAGTGTGTCATTCAATGTTCCTCTTTTCTTGTTGATCCCTGCTTAAATGATCTGTCCATTCTGTAGAGTTAAAGACCCCTACTGTTATTGTCAATGTGTTTCTTTAATTTTGTTGTTAATGGCTTATATCACAGGCTGCTCCCATATTAGTGGCATAAATATTTACAACTGTTAGACCTTCTTGTTGGATAAACTCTTTAGTTATGATATAGTGCCCTTCCTCAATTTTTATTACAGCATTTTTTGTTTAAATTGTCTAATATAAGGGTTGCCACACCAGCTTTCTTTTGATGTCCATTATCATGATAAATGCTTCTCCACCCCCTCACATAAAATCTGGAGGTGTCTTCAGATACAAAATAAATCTCTTGCAGACAGCATATTGATGGGGTCTTGCTTTTTTTAAGCCAATCTCATAGCCTGTGTCTTTTGATTGAGGCATTTATCCCATTTACATTCAGAGTAAGTACTGAAATATATGAATTTAGTGCCATTGTACTACTTATGAAGTTCCTGTTTCTGTAGATTGTCTCTATTCCTTTCTGGTCTGTGTTACTTTCAGCTCTCTGTTTGCTTTAATGATCTCTTTTAATATTTCTTGCAGAGTTGGTTTGGTGACCACAAATTCTTTTAGTTTCTGTTGGTTCTGGAAGCTTATTATCTCTCCTATTTTGAATGACAACTTAGTTAGATAAAGTATTCTTGGCTACATATTTTTCTCATTTTGCACCCTAATTATATCATGCCAGTCTTTTCTGGTCTGCCAGGTCTCTGTGGGTAGGTTTTCTGCCAGTCTAATGTTTCTACTTATATAGATTACAGATATCTTGTCTTGGAATGCTTTCAGGATTTTCTCTTTGTCTCTGAGATTTGCATGTTTCATTATTATATATGGGGATGTTGACCTATTTTCATTGATTTTTAGAGGGATTCTCTGTGCCTCCTGGACTTGGATGCCTATTTCCTTCCCCAGATTAGGGAGGTACTCTGCTATCATTGGCTCCAAAATACCTTCTGCCCCTCTTTTCCTCTTCTTCTGAGATCCCAATTATTCTAATATTGTTTCACTTGTGGTATCATTTATCTCTCAAATTATCCCCTTGTAATCCACTGGTTGTTTCTCACTTTCTTTATTCCCCATCATTCTGCCTTCAAGATCACTAATTCTCTCTTCTGCCTCATTTATCCTGGAAGTTAGAGCCTCTTGTTAATCGCGTTTTTTATTTCAACTTGATTAGATTTTAGTTCTTTTATTTCTCCATAAAGAGATCCTCTAGTGTATTTTATGCCTTTTCTCAAGCTCTACTAATATATTTATAATCATTATTCTGAACTGTCATTCCAACATCTTGCTTATGTCCATCCTGATTAGGTCTCCGGCAGTCAGTACCACCCCTTGTTCTCTCTTTTGATGTGAATTTTTCTGTCTTGTCATTCATTTTTTTTTAATTTATTTATTTATGATAGTCACGGGGGGGGGGGCAGAGACACAGGCAGAGGGAGAAGCAGGCTCCATGCACCAGGAGCCCGATGTGGGATTCGATCCTGGGCCTCCAGGATCGCGCCCTGGGCCAAAGGCAGGTGCCAAACCGCTGTGCCACCCAGGGATCCCTGTCTTGTCATTCTAATCAAAAAGAAATAGATGGATGAGGGAACAAAATACTAAAATGGAAACAAGAACCCCAGTGAAATATAAACTAAAGAAATAAGAAGGAGAAAAAATAATAAATAAGAAGAGACTCATAGTAAGAAAAAAAAGATGAAGAGAGAGAGAAAAAAATCAAACAGGTGCACAGAGCAGACTGGATCCACTGGATCCTGTGTGTGCTCTTGTCCCTGTACTATAAAACTAGGTCCCAAAACTGTAATGAAGAAAAACTTATATGTGCAAAAAAATGAAATACAATGAAAGGATAGAATGTAACTATAAAAATGAAAATTAAAAGACAAAAAAAATGAAGGAATAAATAGAAAGGTGAACAGAACTGAGTAATACACAATATCCTGAGTGTATTTGACTCTGTTTGTTAGAAGAAACAACATCCCAAAATTGTAAAGAAAGAAAATATATATACAAAAATAAAATTAAATATATTGAAAGGATATAATGTAACTGTAAATATGTAAATTTAAAAAAAAAGGATTTAACAAAACAGAAAAAGCAGGGATGCCTGGGTAGCTCAGCAGTTGAGCATCTGTCTTTGGTGCAGGTCGTGATCCTGGGGTCTTGGGATGGAGTCCTGCATCAGGTATCCCTCAGGAAGCCTGCTTCTCCCTCTGCGTATGTCTCTGCTTCTCTCTGTGTGTCTCATTAATAAATAAAATCCTCAAAAAAAGAAACAAAGAAAAAAAAACAAACCAAAAAGTGAATATGATCAGACAGGTGAGGAGAACAGAGCTATACACTAGATTCTGAGTGTATTTTTGTCTGTTAGAGCAAATTGCATCCCCAAATTGTAAAGAAACAAAAACTTATGTATATAAACAAGGTAAAATTAATCAAATGAAAAGATGGAATGTAACTGTAAGTATGAAATTTTAAAAAAGATTAAAAAAGAGTTGATAAATAAGATATTGGTTGAAAAAGGAAAGAGGACAAATTAAAACTGAAAGACTAAAGAATCATGGGAAAAAAAACATGAATTCTATGTGCTATAGTCCCCTAGTGCTGGAGTTTTGCAGTTCTCAGTGTTTGGTAAACTTGGTCTTAGCTGGATGTTCCTGCTGACCTCCTGGGGGAGGGGCCTGTTGAACTTACTCTTTTTTTTTTAAAGATTTTATTTATTTATTCATGAGAGAGACAGAGAGAGAGAGAGAGAGAGGCAGAGACACCGGCAGAGGGAGAAGCAGGCTCCATGCAGGGAGCCTGACGTGGAACTCTATCCCAGGTCTCCAGGATCAGGCCCTGGACTGAAGGCAGCACTAAACTGCTGAGCCACCTGGGCTGCCCACACTTATTCTCAAGTGTCTCTGCCTGGTCAGAATTGCACCGCCCTTGCCAGGGGGCCAGGCTATGTAATCTGCTCCAGAATGTTTATATGGATTTTGTTTCCTGAAGGCTTTCCACACCACTTTAGAGGATAAGAGTGAAGATGGTAGCCTCCCAATCTTCAGCTATGGAGCTGAAAGCTTGGGCCTCACTCCCCAGTGTGCCGTCAGGAAAAAATAGCCAATCCTTCCCGTCTTCCTGGTCTCTGTCTGCAATCTTTGCTCACCCCACCTGTGACTGAACATTTCTATCTCAGGCATGGGACCCTGTTTCACGTCCACAAACCCTGCAGACTCCTGCAGCGTGCATTTGGCGGCTAGTCCTCCAGGGGGGATGAAGGGATCATTCCTTCTGACACTTTCTGGGCACCTGCTCAGAGAGAGGTTGAAGCAATTGTGCCCCACCTGGTTCATGGTTTTTGGCATGCCTGAGCTGAGAGTCCACTCCTAGGCTCACTGATTGCAGCCAGCTTCTCTGCTTTGATGCCTGGGAACTCTGCCATACTCATGCATCCCTGGTCTTCCTGTGACCCCGAGGATCCTGAGAACACACTGTCCCACCTAGGATTGTGCCCCTACTTTGCCACCTGAGAACCTGTCAGGCAGGGATATCCCTCACCGGAGTAGGCTTCTAAAAGTTCTGATTTTGTGCTTTGCTGCTCTGCTGCTCTATCACTTTCTGATAACTGGCTGCCAGAGGCCCCCTCCCCCAAAGTTTATCTTCCCATGTATCCTCAGGTTCACTTCTCCATACCTACCTTGCGGAAAGCAGTTGTTTCTCTATTTGTAGAGTTGCAGCTATTCTTTTCTTAGATCTCTGGTTGAGTTCACAGGTGTTAAAAATTATTTAATAGCTATATGGCTGAATTCCTGGGACCAGATAAAATTCAGATCTCCTACTCCTCCACCCACTTGGACTCTGCTGTTGTGTTTTGGCTGCCATTTCTCACTGGTCTTTCCTATACAGAGTTCCTCCTTCTTTGTAATGGGAAATGTTTAGTCCTTAAGTCGATGTGCTTTGATTTGTTTGTGAAATTAAGCTGGAAGATGGTGTTTTAGATCTTTCTTTAATCAGTAGACGTGGCAGATGTGGAGGCTTATTTTTGTCTTCTGAGAGAGAGGCCTGCTGTGCTGGCTCAAGCTGACTTGACTTTGTAAAGATGCTTCTGCCTAGTCAGTGGGGCTGGATTTAGTGTAGGGGACTCCAGTCTCCACTGGAGGCACTGTTTCTCTCTGCAGTCCAACTGTGCTGGTGAGCAGGAGGGATGAGTGGTGAAGGTGATGTACGGTAGAATATGGCATCATCTCGCCCTCTTGACCCTGGGGAGTGGAAGTCCCAGAAGCCCCTGCTCAGGAGTCCCTCTTAGAAAAGCAAGCAATCTTTTGTGATCTGGGTCCTCATCAGTTCCCTGCTCTAACCCATCTATATGCTCATGTATTTGGCACACACAGGGCCACAGATCTCCTGCATTTAACCTCTGGCCAGTGGCTGGAATTCAAAACTCCAAGTTAGTAAAGGAACTAGTAAGGTGTCCTGTCCCCACTCTTGTCCCCTAGTGAGGAGGCCTGGGGCACGCCCAGCACTGTCCTGTTGACAAAAAGCCATCAAACAGCGCGCACACAGAGCCACTCTGCAAAAAGCTAGAAACAGGTTATTAGCCATCTACACTTGACTCCAGCCCCTTACTCCCCATTGTCCCAGGAAACTCATCACACGGGTTTGAATCTATTATGGCAGACAGTGAAAAGTGGCAGCGATGTTATCAGCAATCTGCTCCAGTCTCTGTGTTCTGCTAAGTTTAGCGCCAGGAAGGAAGCTGCCTGATGTGCATACAGAGGTTTAAGCCTATTATCCAGGTCCTTATTTTTTAAACAAAATCCTGAACATAAAAATAAATACACAGAAACAATACCACCAACTATTTGCATCAGTATCCTTACCAGTGGGCTCACAATTTACAAGGAAAACACCATCCATTATAATCTGTCATAGACATTGTAAACTGTCCTACCAGCAAGGACAGCTAATTTGAAGAACCTTACTAAGTCTCTTTTATCAAGATTGTTAATCACCTGGAGGGTTTTATCTACCAAATAGCAACTGCCCTCAGGGGATAACCAATGAATGCAGTCACTGGCTTTCGTGAAGTGTGACCAACTGCCACTATTGCTAGTAGTGATGTCTATATCCTATGCTGACATCAACCCTTAAGATGCAGGTGTAATTAAGACTCCTAACTCTGGGGAATGAACTAGGGGTGGTGGAAGGGGAGGAGGGTGGGGGGTGGGGTGAATGGGAGACGGGCACTGAGGGGGGCACTTGATGGGATGAGCCCTGGGTGTTATTCTGTATGTTGGTAAATTGAACACCAATAAAAAATA